>NC_087478.1:58747541-61247541 GCF_036417665.1 Passer domesticus | reverse complement strand
ATGATTTAGACCCGCAAAACTCATCAAAACATTCTGAAAAGATGCCAAAACATTAGAAAACCAGCCTGAACTGATCAAAACATTCAAAAAACTTGGCAATACATCATAAAAACAAATCAAAACCAACCAAAACATTCCAAAAACCCGACAAAATTATTTAGAACCCGCCAAAACTGATCAAAACATTCTGAAAAGATGCCAAAATACTAGAAAACCAGTAAGAAGTGATCGAAACATTCAATAACTTGCCAAAACATAATCAAAACAAATGAAAGCAAACCAAAACATTCCAAATACCCGCCAAAAGATTTTAAAACCCGCCAAAAGGAATCCAAACATTCCAAAACCTGCCAAGACAATATAAACAACACAAGAGAAAACAAAACATTCTAAAACACCACCAAAACATTCCGAAAACCCGCCAAAACATCATAAAAACAAATCAAAACCAACCAAAAAATAAGAGGAACAAGGCAACATATTGGCAAGCAAGAGACGGAGAACGCGGCACCTTCTAGGAGGCCAAGAAGGAAGCCGCACAACACCTGCACTGTGTCTGCAACTTTCAAACTGCTAGAAGCTAGTGGCTTGCCACTGGCCTGCCTCTTCAATTGCCATTAGCATTCCAATGGAAGCTATTCTTGGACAACTTTGCTCTGCTTGCTGCTAGTTCTGCCCCAGCCTACCATAGATAACCTTGCTCTTGCCTTGAGGCTCTGAGATGCCAAGAACTTGTCAACTTCAAAGGGCGGGCCAGGCTACATCTACTCAGCTGCCACAGTTTCTCCTTGCTAGACCTAGTGGGAAAGCATTTTGCTGAGATGCAGAAGGCAAGAAACGCAGAATACGGAGACGCGGAGCTGTCCCAAGTGCCGCTGCCAGGCGTCTTTCCGCAGAAGGAGCGCCCCGGAGCGCACCGCAACCGGCACCGTCATCTCTGCGCAAAGAGCCAAAATATTTTCAAACCCGCCAAAACTAATCCAAAAATATTTTCAAACCCGCCAAAATAGAAAACCAGACAGAAGTCATCAATACATTCGAAAAAACCTGACAAAACATGATCAAGCCCAACAAAGCTAATCCAAACACACCAAACACTGGGCTAAACAGAATCAAAACAAATCAAAACAAATCTAAACCTTCTAAAAACCCGCCAAAATATTTCAAAACCTGTCAAAACTAATCAAAACCTTCCGAATACCCGCCAAAACATTCCAAATACCCGCCAAAAGATTTTAAAACCCGCCAAAAGGAATCCAAACATTCCAAAACCTGCCAACACAATAAAAACAACTCAGGAGAATACAAAACATTCTAAAACCCAACCAAAACATTCCGAAAACCCACCTAAACATCATAAAAACAAATCAAAACCTACCAAAACATTCTGAAAACCCGCCAAAATGATTTAGACCCGCAAAACTCATCAAAACATTCTGAAAAGATGCCAAAACATTAGAAAACCAGCCTGAACTGATCAAAACATTCAAAAAACTTGGCAATACATCATAAAAACAAATCAAAACCAACCAAAACATTCCAAAAACCCGACAAAATTATTTAGAACCCGCCAAAACTGATCAAAACATTCTGAAAAGATGCCAAAATACTAGAAAACCAGTAAGAAGTGATCGAAACATTCAATAACTTGCCAAAACATAATCAAAACAAATGAAAGCAAACCAAAACATTCCAAATGCCCGCCAAAATATTTTAAAACCCGCCAAAAGGAATCCAAACATTCCAAAACCTGCCAAGACAATATAAACAACACAAGAGAATACAAAACATTCTAAAACACCACCAAAACATTCCGAAAACCCGCCAAAACATCATAAAAACAAATCAAAACCAACCAAAAAATAAGAGGAACAAGGCAACATATTGGCAAGCAAGAGACGGAGAGCGCGGCACCTTCTAGGAGGCCAAGAAGGAAGCCGCACAACACCTGCACTGTGTCTGCAACTTTCAAACTGCTAGAAGCTAGTGGCTTGCCACTGGCCTGCCTCTTCAATTGCCATTAGCATTCCAATGGAAGCTATTCTTGGACAACTTTGCTCTGCTTGCTGCTAGTTGTGCCCCAGCCTACCATAGAGAACCTTGCTCTTGCCTTGAGGCTCTGAGATGCCAAGAACTTGTCAACTTCAAAGGGCGGGCCAGGCTACATCTACTCAGCTGCCACAGTTTCTCCTTGCTAGACCTAGTGGGAAAGCATTTTGCTGAGATGCGGAAGGCACGAAACGCAGAATACGGAGACGCGGAGCTGTCCCAAGTGCCGCTGCCAGGCGTCTTTCCGCAGAAGGAGCGCCCCGGAGCGCACCGCAACCGGCACCGTCATCTCTGCGCAAAGAGCCAAAATATTTTCAAACCCGCCAAAACTAATCCAAAAATATTTTCAAACCCGCCAAAATAGAAAACCAGACAGAAGTCATCAATACATTCGAAAAAACCTGACAAAACATGATCAAGCCCAACAAAGCTAATCCAAACACACCAAAAACTGGGCTAAACAGAATCAAAACAAATCAAAACAAATCGAAACCTTCTAAAAACCCGCCAAAATATTTCAAAACCTGTCAAAACTAATCAAAACCTTCCGAATACCCGCCAAAACATTCCAAATACCCGCCAAAAGATTTTAAAACCCGCCAAAAGGAATCCAAACATTCCAAAACCTGCCAACACAATAAAAACAACTCAAGAGAATACAAAACATTCTAAAACCCAACCAAAACATTCTGAAAACCCACCTAAACATCATAAAAACAAATCAAAACCAACCAAAACATTCTGAAAACCCGCCAAAATGATTTAGACCCGCAAAACTCATCAAAACATTCTGAAAAGATGCCAAAACATTAGAAAACCAGCCTGAACTGATCAAAACATTCAAAAAACTTGGCAATACATCATAAAAACAAATCAAAACCAACCAAAACATTCCAAAAACCCGACAAAATTATTTAGAACCCGCCAAAACTGATCAAAACATTCTGAAAAGATGCCAAAATACTAGAAAACCAGTAAGAAGTGATCGAAACATTCAATAACTTGCCAAAACATAATCAAAACAAATGAAAGCAAACCAAAACATTCCAAATACCCGCCAAAAGATTTTAAAACCCGCCAAAAGGAATCCAAACATTCCAAAACCTGCCAAGACAATATAAACAACACAAGAGAAAACAAAACATTCTAAAACACCACCAAAACATTCTGAAAACCCGCCAAAACATCATAAAAACAAATCAAAACCAACCAAAAAATAAGAGGAACAAGGCAACATATTGGCAAGCAAGAGACGGAGAGCGCGGCACCTTCTAGGAGGCCAAGAAGGAAGCCGCACAACACCTGCACTGTGTCTGCAACTTTCAAACTGCTAGAAGCTAGTGGCTTGCCACTGGCCTGCCTCTTCAATTGCCATTAGCATTCCAATGGAAGCTATTCTTGGACAACTTTGCTCTGCTTGCTGCTAGTTCTGCCCCAGCCTACCATAGATAACCTTGCTCTTGCCTTGAGGCTCTGAGATGCCAAGAACTTGTCAACTTCAAAGGGCGGGCCAGGCTACATCTACTCAGCTGCCACAGTTTCTCCTTGCTAGACCTAGTGGGAAAGCATTTTGCTGAGATGCAGAAGGCAAGAAACGCAGAATACGGAGACGCGGAGCTGTCCCAAGTGCCGCTGCCAGGCGTCTTTCCGCAGAAGGAGCGCCCCGGAGCGCACCGCAACCGGCACCGTCATCTCTGCGCAAAGAGCCAAAATATTTTCAAACCCGCCAAAACTAATCCAAAAATATTTTCAAACCCGCCAAAATAGAAAACCAGACAGAAGTCATCAATACATTCGAAAAAACCTGACAAAACATGATCAAGCCCAACAAAGCTAATCCAAACACACCAAAAACTGGGCTAAAGAGAATCAAAACAAATCAAAACAACTCTAAACCTTCTAAAAACCCGCCAAAATATTTCAAAACCTGTCAAAACTAATCAAAACCTTCCGAATACCCGCCAAAACATTCCAAATACCCGCCAAAAGATTTTAAAACCCGCCAAAAGGAATCCAAACATTCCAAAACCTGCCAACACAATAAAAACAACTCAAGAGAATACAAAACATTCTAAAACCCAACCAAAACATTCCGAAAACCCACCTAAACATCATAAAAACAAATCAAAACCAACCAAAACATTCTGAAAACCCGCCAAAATGATTTAGACCCGCAAAACTCATCAAAACATTCTGAAAAGATGCCAAAACATTAGAAAACCAGCCTGAACTGATCAAAACATTCAAAAAACTTGGCAATACATCATAAAAACAAATCAAAACCAACCAAAACATTCCAAAAACCCGACAAAATTATTTAGAACCCGCCAAAACTGATCAAAACATTCTGAAAAGATGCCAAAATACTAGAAAACCAGTAAGAAGTGATCGAAACATTCAATAACTTGCCAAAACATAATCAAAACAAATGAAAGCAAACCAAAACATTCCAAATACCCGCCAAAATATTTTAAAACCCGCCAAAAGGAATCCAAACATTCCAAAACCTGCCAAGACAATCAAAACAACACAAGAGAATACAAAACATTCTAAAACACCACCAAAACATTCCGAAAACCCGCCAAAACATCATCAAAAAAAATCAAAACCAACCAAAAAATAAGAGGAACAAGGCAACATATTGGCAAGCAAGAGACGGAGAGCACGGCACCTTCTAGGAGGCCAAGAAGGAAGCCGCACAACACCTGCACTGTGTCTGCAACTTTCAAACTGCTAGAAGCTAGTGGCTTGCCACTGGCCTGCCTCTTCAATTGCCATTAGCATTCCAATGGAAGCGATTCTTGGACAACTTTGCTCTGCTTGCTGCTAGTTCTGCCCCAGCCTACCATAGATAACCTTGCTCTTGCCTTGAGGCTCTGAGATGCCAAGAACTTGTCAACTTCAAAGGGCGGGCCAGGCTACATCTACTCAGCTGCCACAGTTTCTCCTTGCTAGACCTAGTGGGAAAGCATTTTGCTGAGATGCAGAAGGCAAGAAATGCAGAATACGGAGACGCGGAGCTGTCCCAAGTGCCGCTGCCAGGCGTCTTTCCGCAGAAGGAGCGCCCCGGAGCGCACCGCAACCGGCACCGTCATCTCTGCGCAAAGAGCCAAAATATTTTCAAACCCGCCAAAACTAATCCAAAAATATTTTCAAACCCGCCAAAATAGAAAACCAGACAGAAGTCATCAATACATTCGAAAAAACCTGACAAAACATGATCAAGACCAACAAAGCTAATCCAAACACACCAAACACTGGGCTAAACAGAATCAAAACAAATCAAAACAAATCGAAACCTTCTAAAAACCCGCCAAAATATTTCAAAACCTGTCAAAACTAATCAAAACCTTCCGAATACCCGCCAAAACATTCCAAATACCCGCCAAAAGATTTTAAAACCCGCCAAAAGGAATCCAAACATTCCAAAACCTGCCAACAAAATAAAAACAACTCAAGAGAATACAAAACATTCTAAAACCCAACCAAAACATTCTGAAAACCCACCTAAACATCATAAAAACAAATCAAAACCAACCAAAACATTCTGAAAACCCGCCAAAATGATTTAGACCCGCAAAACTCATCAAAACATTCTGAAAAGATGCCAAAACATTAGAAAACCAGCCTGAACTGATCAAAACATTCAAAAAACTTGGCAATACATCATAAAAACAAATCAAAACCAACCAAAACATTCCAAAAACCCGACAAAATTATTTAGAACCCGCCAAAACTGATCAAAACATTCTGAAAAGATGCCAAAATACTAGAAAACCAGTAAGAAGTGATCGAAACATTCAATAACTTGCCAAAACATAATCAAAACAAATGAAAGCAAACCAAAACATTCCAAATACCCGCCAAAATATTTTAAAACCCGCCAAAAGGAATCCAAACATTCCAAAACCTGCCAAGACAATATAAACAACACAAGAGAAAACAAAACATTCTAAAACACCACCAAAACATTCTGAAAACCCGCCAAAACATCATAAAAACAAATCAAAACCAACCAAAAAATAAGAGGAACAAGGCAACATATTGGCAAGCAAGAGACGGAGAGCGCGGCACCTTCTAGGAGGCCAAGAAGGAAGCCGCACAACACCTGCACTGTGTCTGCAACTTTCAAACTGCTAGAAGCTAGTGGCTTGCCACTGGCCTGCCTCTTCAATTGCCATTAGCATTCCAATGGAAGCTATTCTTGGACAACTTTGCTCTGCTTGCTGCTAGTTCTGCCCCAGCCTACCATAGATAACCTTGCTCTTGCCTTGAGGCTCTGAGATGCCAAGAACTTGTCAACTTCAAAGGGCGGGCCAGGCTACATCTACTCAGCTGCCACAGTTTCTCCTTGCTAGACCTAGTGGGAAAGCATTTTGCTGAGATGCAGAAGGCAAGAAACGCAGAATACGGAGACGCGGAGCTGTCCCAAGTGCCGCTGCCAGGCGTCTTTCCGCAGAAGGAGCGCCCCGGAGCGCACCGCAACCGGCACCGTCATCTCTGCGCAAAGAGCCAAAATATTTTCAAACCCGCCAAAACTAATCCAAAAATATTTTCAAACCCGCCAAAATAGAAAACCAGACAGAAGTCATCAATACATTCGAAAAAACCTGACAAAACATGATCAAGCCCAACAAAGCTAATCCAAACACACCAAAAACTGGGCTAAAGAGAATCAAAACAAATCAAAACAACTCTAAACCTTCTAAAAACCCGCCAAAATATTTCAAAACCTGTCAAAACTAATCAAAACCTTCCGAATACCCGCCAAAACATTCCAAATACCCGCCAAAAGATTTTAATACCCGCCAAAAGGAATCCAAACATTCCAAAACCTGCCAACACAATAAAAACAACTCAAGAGAATACAAAACATTCTAAAACCCAACCAAAACATTCCGAAAACCCACCTAAACATCATAAAAACAAATCAAAACCAACCAAAACATTCTGAAAACCCGCCAAAATGATTTAGACCCGCAAAACTCATCAAAACATTCTGAAAAGATGCCAAAACATTAGAAAACCAGCCTGAACTGATCAAAACATTCAAAAAACTTGGCAATACATCATAAAAACAAATCAAAACCAACCAAAACATTCCAAAAACCCGACAAAATTATTTAGAACCCGCCAAAACTGATCAAAACATTCTGAAAAGATGCCAAAATACTAGAAAACCAGTAAGAAGTGATCGAAACATTCAATAACTTGCCAAAACATAATCAAAACAAATGAAAGCAAACCAAAACATTCCAAATACCCGCCAAAATATTTTAAAACCCGCCAAAAGGAATCCAAACATTCCAAAACCTGCCAAGACAATCAAAAAAACACAAGAGAATACAAAACATTCTAAAACACCACCAAAACATTCCGAAAACCCGCCAAAACATCATCAAAACAAATCAAAACCAACCAAAAAATAAGAGGAACAAGGCAACATATTGGCAAGCAAGAGACGGAGAGCGCGGCACCTTCTAGGAGGCCAAGAAGGAAGCCGCACAACACCTGCACTGTGTCTGCAACTTTCAAACTGCTAGAAGCTAGTGGCTTGCCACTGGCCTGCCTCTTCAATTGCCATTAGCATTCCAATGGAAGCGATTCTTGGACAACTTTGCTCTGCTTGCTGCTAGTTCTGCCCCAGCCTACCATAGATAACCTTGCTCTTGCCTTGAGGCTCTGAGATGCCAAGAACTTGTCAACTTCAAAGGGCGGGCCAGGCTACATCTACTCAGCTGCCACAGTTTCTCCTTGCTAGACCTAGTGGGAAAGCATTTTGCTGAGATGCAGAAGGCAAGAAACGCAGAATACGGAGACGCGGAGCTGTCCCAAGTGCCGCTGCCAGGCGTCTTTCCGCAGAAGGAGCGCCCCGGAGCGCACTGCAACCGGCACCGTCATCTCTGCGCAAAGAGCCAAAATATTTTCAAACCCGCCAAAACTAATCCAAAAATATTTTCAAACCCGCCAAAATAGAAAACCAGACAGAAGTCATCAATACATTCGAAAAAACCTGACAAAACATGATCAAGACCAACAAAGCTAATCCAAACACACCAAACACTGGGCTAAACAGAATCAAAACAAATCAAAACAAATCGAAACCTTCTAAAAACCCGCCAAAATATTTCAAAACCTGTCAAAACTAATCAAAACCTTCCGAATACCCGCCAAAACATTCCAAATACCCGCCAAAAGATTTTAAAACCCGCCAAAAGGAATCCAAACATTCCAAAACCTGCCAACAAAATAAAAACAACTCAAGAGAATACAAAACATTCTAAAACCCAACCAAAACATTCTGAAAACCCACCTAAACATCATAAAAACAAATCAAAACCAACCAAAACATTCTGAAAACCCGCCAAAATGATTTAGACCCGCAAAACTCATCAAAACATTCTGAAAAGATGCCAAAACATTAGAAAACCAGCCTGAACTGATCAAAACATTCAAAAAACTTGGCAATACATCATAAAAACAAATCAAAACCAACCAAAACATTCCAAAAACCCGACAAAATTATTTAGAACCCGCCAAAACTGATCAAAACATTCTGAAAAGATGCCAAACTACGAGAAAACCAGCCAGGACTTATCAAAACACACAAAAAACTTACCAAAAAATAATAAAAACAAATAAAAACATTTTAAAAATCCGGGCAAAATATTTCAAAACCCGCCGAAAGGAACCGAAATATTCCAAAACTCTCCAAAACTTCAAAAAAACGAACCAAAACATCCCCAAAACCCACAAAAATATTTAGAACCGCGATCAGCACAGCGCTCTCTGCGCAAACACTCGCTAGATGGCAGCCGAGAGACGGAGAGCGCGCCACCTTCTAGGATGCGAAGAGTGAAGCCGCACAACGCCTGCACTGTGTCCGTAGCTTTCTAACTGCTAGAAGTTCAAGGCTTACCACTCGCCTGCCTCTTCAATTGCCATTAGCATCCGAAAGGAAGGTATTCTTGCACAACTTTGCTCTGCTTGCGTCTAGTTTTGCCCCAGCACACCATAGATAACCTTGCTCTTCCCTTTAGTTTTTGAGATGCCGAGAACTCGGGAATTGAGAACACAAGTCCGGGGACGTATACTGTGCTGGCAGAGTTTCTCCTTGCTAGACACAGTGGAAAAGCATTTTGCTGAGACGCAGAAGACAAGAAATGCAGAATACGGAGATACGGAGCTCTCCGAAGTTAAGTGCCGCTGCCAGGCGTCTTTCGGCAGAAAGAGAGCTCCGCAGCGCACAGTGACCGGCACAGTGCTCTCTGCGCGAAGAGCCGCTTGATCGCATCTGAGAGACGGAGAGCGCGTTACCTTCTACGATGCGAAGAGTGAAGCCGCACAACACCCGGACTGTGTCCGCATCTTTCTAACTGCTAGAATTTCAAGGCTTACCACTTGCCTGCCTCTTCAATTGCCATTAGCATCCGAAAGGAAGGTATTCTTGCACAACTTTGTTGTGCTTGCGTCTAGTTCTGCCCCAGCCCACCATAGATAACCTTGCTCTTCCCGTTAGTTTTTGAGATGCCGAGAACTCGGGAATTGAGAACACAAGTCCGGGGACGTATACTGTGCTGGCACAGTTTCTCCTTGCTAGACACAGTGGAAAAGCATTTTGCTGAGAGGCAGAAGACAAGAAATGCAGAATACGGAGATACGGAGCTCTCCGAAGTTAAGTGCCGCTGCCAGGCGTCTTTCGGCAGAAAGAGAGCTCCGGAGCGCACAGTGACCGGCACAGTGCTCTCTGCGCGAAGAGCCGCTTGATCGCATCTGAGAGACGGAGAGCGCGTTACCTTCTACGATGCGAAGAGTGAAGCCGCACAACACCCGGACTGTGTCCGCATCTTTCTAACTGCTAGAATTTCAAGGCTTACCACTTGCCTGCCTCTTCAATTGCCATTAGCATCCGAAAGGAAGGTATTCTTGCACAACTTTGTTGTGCTTGCGTCTAGTTCTGCCCCAGCCCACCATAGATAACCTTGCTCTTCCCGTTAGTTTTTGAGATGCCGAGAACTCGGGAATTGAGAACACAAGTCCGGGGACGTATACTGTGCTGGCACAGTTTCTCCTTGCTAGACACAGTGGAAAAGCATTTTGCTGAGACGCAGAAGACAAGAAATGCAGAATACGGAGATACGGAGCTCTCCGAAGTGCCGCTGCCAGGCGTCTTTCGGCAGAAAGAGAGCTCCGCAGCGCACAGTGACCGGCACAGTGCTCTCTGCGCGAAGAGCCGCTTGATCGCATCCGAGAGACGGAGAGCGCGGTACCTTCTACGATGCGAAGAGTGAAGTCGCACAACACCCGGACATTGTCCGCATCTTTCTAACTGCTAGAATTTCAAGGCTTACCACTTGCCTGCCTCTTCAATTGCCATTAGCATCCGAACGGAAGGTATTCTTGCACAACTTTGCTGTGCTTGCGTCTAGTTCTGCCCCAGCCCACCATAGATAACCTTGCTCTTCCCTTTAGTTTTTGAGGTGCCAAGAACTCGGGAATTGAGAACACAAGTCCGGGGACGTATACTGTGCTGGCACAGTTTCTCCTTGCTAGACACAGTGGAAAAGCATTTTGCTGAGACGCAGAAGACAAGAAATGCAGAATACGGAGATACGGAGCTGTCCGAAGTTAAGTGCCGCTGCCAGGCGTCTTTCGGCAGAAAGAGAGCTCCGCAGCGCACAGTGACCGGCACAGTGCTCTGTGCGCGAAGAGCCGCTTGATCGCATCCGAGAGACGGAGAGCGCGGTACCTTCTACGATGCGAAGAGTGAAGTCGCACAACACCCGGACATTGTCCGCATCTTTCTAACTGCTAGAATTTCAAGGCTTACCACTTGCCTGCCTCTTCAATTGCCATTAGCATCCGAAAGGAAGGTATTCTTGCACAACTTTGCTGTGCTTGCGTCTAGTTCTGCCCCAGCCCACGAGAGATAACCTTGCTCTTCCCTTTAGTTTTTGAGGTGCCAAGAACTCGGGAATTGAGAACACAAGTCCGGGGACGTATACTGTGCTGGCACAGTTTCTCCTTGCTAGACACAGTGGAAAAGCATTTTGCTGAGAGGCAGAAGACAAGAAATGCAGAATACGGAGATACGGAGCTCTCCGAAGTTAAGTGCCGCTGCCAGGCGTCTTTCGGCAGAAAGAGAGCTCCGGAGCGCACAGTGACCGGCACAGTGCTCTCTGCGCGAAGAGCCGCTTGATCGCATCTGAGAGACGGAGAGCGCGTTACCTTCTACGATGCGAAGAGTGAAGCTGCACAACACCCGGACTGTGTCCGCATCTTTCTAACTGCTAGAATTTCAAGGCTTACCACTTGCCTGCCTCTTCAATTGCCATTAGCATCCGAAAGGAAGGTATTCTTGCACAACTTTGTTGTGCTTGCGTCTAGTTCTGCCCCAGCCCACCATAGATAACCTTGCTCTTCCCGTTAGTTTTTGAGATGCCGAGAACTCGGGAATTGAGAACACAAGTCCGGGGACGTATACTGTGCTGGCACAGTTTCTCCTTGCTAGACACAGTGGAAAAGCATTTTGCTGAGACGCAGAAGACAAGAAATGCAGAATACGGAGATACGGAGCTCTCCGAAGTTAAGTGCCGCTGCCAGGCGTCTTTCGGCAGAAAGAGAGCTCCGCAGCGCACAGTGACCGGCACAGTGCTCTCTGCGCGAAGAGCCGCTTGATCGCATCCGAGAGACGGAGAGCGCGGTACCTTCTACGATGCGAAGAGTGAAGTCGCACAACACCCGGACATTGTCCGCATCTTTCTAACTGCTAGAATTTCAAGGCTTACCACTTGCCTGCCTCTTCAATTGCCATTAGCATCCGAACGGAAGGTATTCTTGCACAACTTTGCTGTGCTTGCGTCTAGTTCTGCCCCAGCCCACCATAGATAACCTTGCTCTTCCCTTTAGTTTTTGAGGTGCCGAGAACTCGGGAATTGAGAACACAAGTCCGGGGACGTATACTGTGCTGGCAGAGTTTCTCCTTGCTAGACACAGTGGAAAAGCATTTTGCTGAGACGCAGAAGACAAGAAATGCAGAATACGGAGATACGGAGCTCTCCGAAGTTAAGTGCCGCTGCCAGGCGTCTTTCGGCAGAAAGAGAGCTCCGGAGCGCACAGTGACCGGCACAGTGCTCTCTGCGCGAAGAGCCGCTTGATCGCATCCGAGAGACGGAGAGCGCGGTACCTTCTAGGATGCGAAGAGTGAAGCCGCACAACGCCTGCACTGTGTCCGCATCTTTCTAACTGCTAGAATTTCAAGGCTTACCACTTGCCTGCCTCTTCAATTGCCATTAGCATCCGAACGGAAGGTATTCTTGCACAACTTTGTTGTGCTTGCGTCTAGTTCTGCCCCAGCCCACCATAGATAACCTTGCTCTTCCCTTTAGTTTTTGAGATGCCGAGAACTCGGGAATTGAGAACACAAGTCCGGGGACGTATACTGTGCTGGCACAGTTTCTCCTTGCTAGACACAGTGGAAAAGCATTTTGCTGAGAGGCAGAAGACAAGAAATGCAGAATACGGAGATACGGAGCTCTCCGAAGTTAAGTGCCGCTGCCAGGCGTCTTTCGGCAGAAAGAGAGCTCCGCAGCGCACAGTGACCGGCACAGTGCTCTCTGCGCGAAGAGCCGCTTGATCGCATCTGAGAGACGGAGAGCGCGTTACCTTCTACGATGCGAAGAGTGAAGCTGCACAACACCCGGACTGTGTCCGCATCTTTCTAACTGCTAGAATTTCAAGGCTTACCACTTGCCTGCCTCTTCAATTGCCATTAGCATCCGAAAGGAAGGTATTCTTGCACAACTTTGCTGTGCTTGCGTCTAGTTTTGCCCCAGCCCACGAGAGATAACCTTGCTCTTCCCGTTAGTTTTTGAGATGCCGAGAACTCGGGAATTGAGAACACAAGTCCGGGGACGTATACTGTGCTGGCACAGTTTCTCCTTGCTAGACACAGTGGAAAAGCATTTTGCTGAGACGTAGAAGACAAGAAATGCAGAATACGGAGATACGGAGCTCTCCGAAGTTAAGTGCCGCTGCCAGGCGTCTTTCGGCAGAAAGAGAGCTCCGCAGCGCACAGTGACCGGCACAGTGCTCTGTGCGCGAAGAGCCGCTTGATCGCATCCGAGAGACGGAGAGCGCGGTACCTTCTACGATGCGGAGAGTGAAGCTGCACAACACCCGGACGGTGTCCGCATCTTTCTAACTGCTACAAGATCATGGCTTCCCACGCGATTTGTTAAGATTGTTCTTTATTGTATTTTGATGTGTTTGGATTAGTTTTGCTGAGATTTTTCCTGTGGTGTCGTGTTCTCACAATATTTTGATCAGTGTTTGGGGATTCTAGAATATTATGGGTGGTTTCTGGAATGTTTTGATGTCTTTTCAGAAGGTTTTGGTTGATTTTGATTAGTTTTTAATGTGATATGGAGGGTTTTAGAATGTTTTGATTTATTCGGGCAAGTTTAAAAATGTTCTTCTTGGGTTTTTAGAATATTTTGATTTGTTTTGTTTTTCTAAAACTCTGGCGGGTTTTTGGTGTTTTTGGATAAGTTTTTGTGGGCTTTGTCATGTTTTGGCAGGTTTTTATTTTTGTTTGATTGGGTTTTAGAATATTTTGATGACTTATGACAGGTTTTGAAATACTTGGGGTTTTTTAAGAATGTTTTCTCTGCCTTACTTTTGTTTTTATTAAGTTTTGCCGGATTTTGGAATCTTTTAGCTGGTTTTCGGAATGTTTCGGTGGTGTTTTAGAATGTTTTTTTTTCTCTTGTGTAGTTTTTATTGACTTGGCAGGTTTTGGAATCTTTGGATTCATTTTGGCGGGTTTTAAAATATTTTGGCGGGTTTTTGGAATGTTTTGGTTTGCTTTCATTTGTTTTGATTATATTTTGGCAAGTTATTGAATATTTTGATCACTTCTGACTGGTTTTCTAGTATTTTGGCATCTTTTCAGAATGTTTTGATGAGTTTTGCGGGTCTAAATCATTTTGGCGGGTTTTCGGAATATTTTGGTTGGTTTTGATTTGTTTTTATGATGTTTTGGAGGGTTTTCTGAATGTTATGGTTGGGTTTTAGAATGTTTTGTATTCTCTTGAGTTGTTTTTATTGTGCTGGCAGGTTTTGGAATGTTTGGATTCCTTTTGGCGGGTGTTCAGAATGTTTTGGCGGGTGTTCGGAATGTTTTGATTAGTTTTGATGGGCTTTGAAATATTTTGGACGGTTTTTAGAAGGTTTCGATTTGTTTTGATTTGTTTTGATTCTGTTTAGCCCAGTTTTTGGTGTGTTTGGATTAGCTTTGGTGGGCTTGATCATGTTTTGTCAGGTTTTTTCGAATGTATTGATCTCTTCTGTCTGGTTTTCTATTTTGGCGGGTTTGAAAATATTTTTGGATGAGTTTTGGCGGGTTTGAAAATATTTTGGCTCTTTGCGCAGAGATGACGGTGCCGGTTGTGGTGCGCTCCGGGGCGTTCCTTCTGCGGAAAGACGCCTGGCAGCGGCACTTGGGACAGCTCCGCGTCTCCGTATTCTGCGTTTCTTGCCTTCTGCATCTCAGCAAAATGCTTTCCCACTAGGTCTAGCAAGGAGAAACTGTGGCAGCTGAGTAGATGTAGCCCGGCCCGCCCTTTGAAGTTGACAAGTTCTTGGCATCTCAGAGCCTCAAGGGAAGAGCAAGGTTATCTATGGTAGGCTGGGGCAGAACTAGCAGCAAGCAGAGCAAAGTTGTCCAAGAATAGCTTCCATTGGAATGCTAATGGCAATTGAAGAGGCAGGCCAGTGGCAAGCCACTATCTTCTAGCAGTTTGAAAGTTGCAGACACAGTGCAGGTCTTGTGCGGCTTCCTTCTTGGCCTCCTAGAAGGTGCCGCGCTCTACGTCTCTTGCTTGCCAATATGTTGCCGTGTTCCTCCTATTGTTTGGTTTGTTTTGATTTGTTTTGATGATGTTTTGGCGGGTTTTCGGAATGTTTTGGTGGTGTTTTAGAATGTTTTGTTTTCTCTTGTGTTGTTTTTATTGTCTTGGCAGGTTGTGGAACATTTGGATTCCTTTTGGCGGGTTTTAAAATATTTTGGCGGGTATTTGGAATGTTTTGGTTTGCTTTCATTTGTTTTGATTATGTTTTGGCAAGTTATTGAAAGTTTCGATCACTTCTGACTGGTTTTCTAGTATTTTGGCATCTTTTCAGAATGTTTTGATCAGTTTTGGCGGGTTCTAAACTATTTTGTCAGGTTTTTGGAATTTTTTGTTTGGTTTTGATTTGTTTTTGTGATGTTTTGCCAAGTTTTTTGAATGTTTTGATCAGTTCTGTCTGGTTTTCTAATGTTTTGGCATCTTTTCAGAATGTTTTGATGAGTTTTGCGGGTCTAAATAATTTTGGCGGGTTTTCGGAATATTTTGGTTGGTTTTGATTTGTTTTTATGATGTTTTGGCGGGTTTTCGGAATGTTTTGGTTGGGTTTTAGAATGTTTTGTATTCTCTTGAGTTGTTTTTATTGTGTTGGCAGGTTTTGGAATGTTTGGATTCCTTTTGGCGGGTGTTCGGAATGTTTTGATTAGTTTTGACGGGTTTTGCAATATTTTGGCCGGTTTTTAGAAGGTTTCGATTTGTTTTGATTTGTTTTGATTCTGTTTAGCCCAGTGTTTGGTGTGTTTGGATTAGCTTTGGTGGGCTTGATCATGTTTTGTCAGGTTTTTTCGAATGTATTGATCTCTTCTGTCTGGTTTTCTATTTTGGCGGGTTTGAAAATATTTTTGGATAAGTTTTGGCGGGTTTGAAAATATTTTGGCTCTTTGCGCAGAGATGACGGTGCCAGTTGCGGTGCGCTCCGGGGCGCTCCTTCTGCGGAAAGACGCCTGGCATCGGCACTTGGGACAGCTCCGCGTCTCCGTATTCTGCGTTTCTTGCCTTCTGCATCTCAGCAAAATGCTTTCCCACTAGGTCTAGCAAGGAGAAACTGTGGCAGCTGAGTAGATGTAGCCCGGCCCGCCCTTTGAAGTTGACAAGTTCTTGGCATCTCAGAGCCTCAAGGGAAGAGCAAGGTTATCTATGGTAGGCTGGGGCAGAACTAGCAGCAAGCAGAGCAAAGTCGTCCAAGAATAGCTTCCATTGGAATGCTAATGGCAATTGAAGAGGCAGGCCAGTGGCAAGCCACTAGCTTCTAGCAGTTTGAAAGTTGCAGACACAGTGCAGGTGTTGTGCGGCTTCCTTCTTGGCCTCCTAGAAGGTGCCGCGCTCTCCGTCTCTTGCTTGCCAATATGTTGCTGTGTTCCTCCTATTGTTTGGTTTGTTTTGATTTGTTTTTATGATGTTTTGGCGGGTTTTCGGAATGTTTTGGTGGTGTTTCAGAATGTTTTTTTTTCTCTTGTGTAGTTTTTATTGACTTGGCAGGTTTTGGAATATTTGGGTTCATTTTGGCGGGTTTTCAAATATTTTGGCGGGTATTTGGAATGTTTTGGTTTGCTTTCATTTGTTTTGATTATATTTTGGCAAGTTATTGAATATTTTGATCACTTCTGACTGGTTTTCTAGTATTTTGGCATCTTTTCAGAATGTTTTGATGAGTTTTGCTGGTCTAAATTATTTTGGCGGGTTTTCGGAATATTTTGGTTGGTTTTGATTTGTTTTTATGATGTTTTGGTGGGTTTTCTGAATGTTTTGGTTGGGTTTTAGAATGTTTTGTATTCTCTTGAGTTGTTTTCATTGTGTTGGCAGGTTTTGGAATGTTTGGATTCCTTTTGGCGGGTGTTCGGAATGTTTTGGCGGGTGTTCGGAATGTTTTGATTAGTTTTGATGGGCTTTGAAATATTTTGGCGGGTTTTTAGAAGGTTTCGATTTGTTTTGATTTGTTTTGATTCTGTTTAGCCATGTTTTTGGTGTGTTTGGATTAGCTTTGGTGGGCTTGATCATGTTTTGTCAGGTTTTTTCGAATGTATTGATCTCTTCTGTCTGGATTTCTATTTTGGCGGGTTTGAAAATATTTTTGGATGAGTTTTGGCGGGTTTGAAAATATTTTGGCTCTTTGCGCAGAGATGATGGTGCCGGTTGCGGTGCGCTCCGGGGCGCTCCTTCTGCGGAAAGACGCCTAGGCAGCGGCACTTGGGACAGCTCCGCGTCTCCGTATTCTGCGTTTCTTGCCTTCTGCATCTCAGCAAAATGCTTTCCCACTAGGTCTAGCAAGGAGAAACTGTGGCAGCTGAGTAGATGTAGCCCGGCCCGCCCTTTGAAGTTGACAAGTTCTTGGCATCTCAGAGCCTCAAGGGAAGAACAAGGTTATCTATGGTAGGCTGGGGCAGAACTAGCAGCAAGCAGAGCAAAGTTGTCCAAGAATAGCTTCCATTGGAGTGCTAATGGCAATTGAAGAGGCAGGCCAGTGGCAAGCCACTATCTTCTAGCAGTTTGAAAGTTGCAGACACAGTGCAGTTGTTGTGCGGCTTCCTTCTTGGCCTCCTAGAAGGTGCCGCGCTCTCCGTCTCTTGCTTGCCAATATGTTGCCGTGTTCCTCCTATTGTTTGGTTTGTTTTGATTTGTTTTTATGATGTTTTGGCGGGTTTTCGGAATGTTTTGGTGGTGTTTTAGAATGTTTTGTTTTCTCTTGTGTTGTTTTGATTGTCTTGGCAGGTTTTGGAATGTTTGGATTCCTTTTGGCGGGTTTTAAAATCTTTTGGCGGGTATTTGGAATGTTTTGGTTTGCTTTCATTTGTTTTGATTATGTTTTGGCAAGTTATTGAAAGTTTCGATCACTTCTGACTGGTTTTCTAGTATTTTGGCATCTTTTCAGAATGTTTTGATCAGTTTTGGCGGGTTCTAAACTATTTTGTCAGGTTTTCGGAATTTTTTGGTTGGTTTTGATTTGTTTTTGTGATGTTTTGCCAAGTTTTTTCAATGTTTTGATCAGTTCTGTCTGGTTTTCTAATGTTTTGGCATCTTTTCAGAATGTTTTGATGAGTTTTGCGGGTCTAAATAATTTTGGCGGGTTTTCGGAATATTTTGGTTGGTTTTGATTTTCTTTTTATGATGTTTTGGCGGGTTTTCGGAATGTTTTGGTTGGGTTTTAGAATGTTTTGTATTCTCTTGAGTTGTTTTTATTGTGTTGGCAGGTTTTGGAATGTTTGGATTCCTTTTGGCGGGTGTTCGGAATGTTTTGATTAGTTTTGACGGGTTTTGCAATATTTTGGCGGGTTTTTAGAAGGTTTCGATTTGTTTTGATTTGTTTTGATTCTGTTTAGCCCAGTTTTTGGTGTGTTTGGATTAGCTTTGGTGGGCTTGATCATGTTTTGTCAGGTTTTTTCGAATGTATTGATGACTTCTGTCTGGTTTTCTATTTTGGCGGGTTTGAAAATATTTTTGGATGAGTTTTGGCGGGTTTGAAAATATTTTGGCTCTTTGCGCAGAGATGACGGTGCCGGTTGCGGTGCGCTCCGGGGCGCTCCTTCTGCGGAAAGACGCCTAGGCAGCGGCACTTGGGACAGCTCCGCGTCTCCGTATTCTGCGTTTCTTGCCTTCTGCATCTCAGCAAAATGCTTTCCCACTAGGTCTAGCAAGGAGAAACTGTGGCAGCTGAGTAGATGTAGCCTGGCCCGCCCTTTGAAGTTGACAAGTTCTTGGCATCTCAGAGCCTCAAGGCAAGAGCAAGGTTATCTATGGTAGGCTGGGGCAGAACTAGCAGCAAGCAGAGCAAAGTCGTCCAAGAATAGCTTCCATTGGAATGCTAATGGCAATAGAAGAGGCAGGCCAGTGGCAAGCCACTAGCTTCTAGCAGTTTGAAAGGTGCAGACACAGTGCAGGTGTTGTGCGGCTTCCTTCTTGGCCTCCTAGAAGGTGCCGCGCTCTACGTCTCTTGCTTGCCAATATGTTGCCGTGTTCCTCCTATTGTTTGGTTTGTTTTGATTTGTTTTTATGATGTTTTGGCGGGTTTTCGGAATGTTTTGGTGGTGTTTTAGAATGTTTTGTTTTCTCTTGTGTTGTTTTTATTGTGTTGGCAGGTTGTGGAACATTTGGATTCCTTTCGGCGGGTTTTAAAATATTTTGGCGGGTATTTGGAATGTTTTGGTTTGCTTTCATTTGTTTTGATTATGTTTTGGCAAGTTATTGAAAGTTTCGATCACTTCTGACTGGTTTTCTAGTATTTTGGCATCTTTTCAGAATGTTTTGATCAGTTTTGGTGGGTTCTAAACTATTTTGTCAGGTTTTCGGAATTTTTTGGTTGGTTTTGATTTGTTTTTGTGATGTTTTGCCAAGTTTTTTGAATGTTTTGATCAGTTCTGTCTGGTTTTCTAATGTTTTGGCATCTTTTCAGAATGTTTTGATGAGTTTTGCGGGTCTAAATCATTTTGGCGGGTTTTCGGAATATTTTGGTTGGTTTTGATTTGTTTTTATGATGTTTTGGTGGGTTTTCTGAATGTTTTGGTTGGGTTTTAGAATGTTTTGTATTCTCTTGAGTTGTTTTTATTGTGTTGGCAGGTTTTGGAATGTTTGGATTCCTTTTGGCGGGTGTTCGGAATGTTTTGGCGGGTGTTCGGAATGTTTTGATTAGTTTTGATGGGCTTTGAAATATTTTGGACGGTTTTTAGAAGGTTTCAATTTGTTTTGATTTGTTTTGATTCTGTTTAGCCCAGTTTTTGGTGTGTTTGGATTAGCTTTGGTGGGCTTGATCATGTTTTGTCAGGTTTTTTCGAATGTATTGATCTCTTCTGTCTGGTTTTCTATTTTGGCGGGTTTGAAAATATTTTTGGATTACTTTTGGCAGGTTTGAAAATATTTTGGCTCTTTGCGCAGAGATGACGGTGCCGGTTGCGGTGCGCTCCGGGGCGCTCCTTCTGCGGAAAGACGCCTGGCAGCGGCACTTGGGACAGCTCCGCGTCTCCGTATTCTGCGTTTCTTGCCTTCTGCATCTCAGCAAAATGCTTTCCCACTAGGTCTAGCAAGGAGAAACTGTGGCAGCTGAGTAGATGTAGCCCGGCCTGCCCTTTGAAGTTGACAAGTTCTTGGCATCTCAGAGCCTCAAGGGAAGAGCAAGGTTATCTATGGTAGGCTGGGGCAGAACTAGCAGCAAGCAGAGCAAAGTTGTCCAAGAATAGCTTCCATTGGAGTGCTAATGGCAATTGAAGAGGCAGGACAGTGGCAAGCCACTATCTTCTAGCAGTTTGAAAGTTGCAGACACAGTGCAGGTGTTGTGCGGCTTCCTTCTTGGCCTCCTAGAAGGTGCCGCGCTCTCCGTCTCTTGCTTGCCAATATGTTGCCGTGTTCCTCCTATTGTTTGGTTTGTTTTGATTTGTTTTTATGATGTTTTGGCGGGTTTTCAGAATGTTTTGGTGGTGTTTCAGAATGTTTTTTTTTCTCTTGTGTAGTTTTTATTGACTTGGCAGGTTTTGGAATATTTGGGTTCATTTTGGCGGGTTTTAAAATATTTTGGCGGGTATTTGGAATATTTTGGTTTGCTTTCATTTGTTTTGATTATATTTTGGCAAGTTACTGAATATTTTGATCACTTCTGACTGGTTTTCTAGTATTTTGGCATCTTTTCAGAATGTTTTGATGAGTTTTGCGGGTCTAAATTATTTTGGCGGGTTTTCGGAATTTTTTGGTTGGTTTTGATTTGTTTTTATGATGTTTTGGTGGGTTTTCTGAATGTTTTGGTTGGGTTTTAGAATGTTTTGTATTCTCTTGAGTTGTTTTCATTGTGTTGGCAGGTTTTGGAATGTTTGGATTCCTTTTGGCGGGTGTTCGGAATGTTTTGGCGGGTGTTCGGAATGTTTTGATTAGTTTTGACGGGTTTTGAAATATTTTGGCGGGTTTTTAGAAGGTTTCGATTTGTTTTGATTTGTTTTGATTCTGTTTAGCCCAGTTTTTGGTGTGTTTGGATTAGCTGTGGTGGGCTTGATCATGTTTTGTCAGGTTTTTTCGAATGTATTGATGACTTCTGTCTGGTTTTCTATTTTGGCGGGTTTGAAAATATTTTTGGATGAGTTTTGGCGGGTTTTAAAATATTTTGGCTCTTTGCGCAGAGATGATGGTGCCGGTTGCGGTGCGCTCCGGGGCGCTCCTTCTGCGGAAAGACGCCTGGCAGCGGCACTTGGGACAGCTCCGCGTCTCCGTATTCTGCGTTTCTTGCCTTCTGCATCTCAGCAAAATGCTTTCCCACTAGGTCTAGCAAGGAGAAACTGTGGCAGCTGAGTAGATGTAGCCCGGCCCGCCCTTTGAAGTTGACAAGTTCTTGGCATCTCAGAGCCTCAAGGCAAGAGCAAGGTTATCTATGGTAGGCTGGGGCAGAACTAGCAGCAAGCAGAGCAAAGTTGTCCAAGAATAGCTTCCATTGGAATGCTAATGGCAATTGAAGAGGCAGGCCAGTGGCAAGCCACTAGCTTCTAGCAGTTTGAAAGTTGCAGACACAGTGCAGGTGTTGTGCGGCTTCCTTCTTGGCCTCCTAGAAGGTGCCGTGCTCTCCGTCTCTTGCTTGCCAATATGTTGCCGTGTTCCTCCTATTGTTTGGTTTGTTTTGATTTGTTTTTATGATGTTTTGGCGGGTTTTCGGAATGTTTTGGTGGTGTTTTAGAATGTTTTGTTTTCTCTTGTGTTGTTTTTATTGTCTTGGCAGGTTGTGGAATATTTGGATTCCTTTTGGCGGGTTTTCAAATATTTTGGCGGGTATTTGGAATGTTTTGGTTTGCTTTCATTTGTTTTGATTGTGTTTTGGCAAGTTATTGAAAGTTTCGATCACTTCTGACTGGTTTTCTAGTATTTTGGCATCTTTTCAGAATGTTTTGATCAGTTTTGGCAGGTTCTAAACTATTTTGTCAGGTTTTTGGAATTTTTTGGTTGGTTTTGATTTGTTTTTATGATGTTTTGCCAAGTTTTCTGAATGTTTTGATCAGTTCTGGCTGGTTTTCTAATGTTTTGGCATCTTTTCAGAATGTTTTGATGAGTTTTGCGGGTCTAAATCATTTTGGCGGGTTTTCGGAATATTTTGGTTGGTTTTGATTTGTTTTTATGATGTTTTGGCGGGTTTTCGGAATGTTTTGGTTGGGTTTTAGAATGTTTTGTATTCTCTTGAGTTGTTTTTATTGTGTTGGCAGGTTTTGGAATGTTTGGATTCCTTTTGGCGGGTGTTCGGAATGTTTTGGCGGGTGTTCGGAATGTTTTGATTAGTTTTGACGGGTTTTGAAATATTTTGGCGGGTTTTTAGAAGGTTTAGATTTGTTTTGAGTTGTTTTGATTCTGTTTAGCCCAGTTTTTGGTGTGTTTGGATTAGCTTTGGTGGGCTTGATCATGTTTTGTCAGGTTTTTTCGAATGTATTGATGACTTCTGTCTGGTTTTCTATTTTGGCGGGTTTGAAAATATTTTTGGATGAGTTTTGGCGGGTTTGAAAATATTTTGGCTCTTTGCGCAGAGATGATGGTGCCGGTTGCGGTGCGCTCCGGGGCGCTCCTTCTGCGGAAAGACGCCTGGCAGCGGCACTTGGGACAGCTCCGCGTCTCCGTATTCTGCGTTTCTTGCCTTCTGCATCTCAGCAAAATGCTTTCCCACTAGGTCTAGCAAGGAGAAACTGTGGCAGCTGAGTAGATGTAGCCCGGCCTGCCCTTTGAAGTTGACAAGTTCTTGGCATCTCAGAGCCTCAAGGGAAGAGCAAGGTTATCTATGGTAGGCTGGGGCAGAACTAGCAGCAAGCAGAGCAAAGTTGTCCAAGAATAGCTTCCATTGGAGTGCTAATGGCAATTGAAGAGGCAGGACAGTGGCAAGCCACTATCTTCTAGCAGTTTGAAAGTTGCAGACACAGTGCAGGTGTTGTGCGGCTTCCTTCTTGGCCTCCTAGAAGGTGCCGCGCTCTCCGTCTCTTGCTTGCCAATATGTTGCCGTGTTCCTCCTATTGTTTGGTTTGTTTTGATTTGTTTTTATGATGTTTTGGCGGGTTTTCAGAATGTTTTGGTGGTGTTTCAGAATGTTTTTTTTTCTCTTGTGTAGTTTTTATTGACTTGGCAGGTTTTGGAATATTTGGGTTCATTTTGGCGGGTTTTAAAATATTTTGGCGGGTATTTGGAATATTTTGGTTTGCTTTCATTTGTTTTGATTATATTTTGGCAAGTTACTGAATATTTTGATCACTTCTGACTGGTTTTCTAGTATTTTGGCATCTTTTCAGAATGTTTTGATGAGTTTTGCGGGTCTAAATTATTTTGGCGGGTTTTCGGAATTTTTTGGTTGGTTTTGATTTGTTTTTATGATGTTTTGGTGGGTTTTCTGAATGTTTTGGTTGGGTTTTAGAATGTTTTGTATTCTCTTGAGTTGTTTTCATTGTGTTGGCAGGTTTTGGAATGTTTGGATTCCTTTTGGCGGGTGTTCGGAATGTTTTGGCGGGTGTTCGGAATGTTTTGATTAGTTTTGACGGGTTTTGAAATATTTTGGCGGGTTTTTAGAAGGTTTCGATTTGTTTTGATTTGTTTTGATTCTGTTTAGCCCAGTTTTTGGTGTGTTTGGATTAGCTGTGGTGGGCTTGATCATGTTTTGTCAGGTTTTTTCGAATGTATTGATGACTTCTGTCTGGTTTTCTATTTTGGCGGGTTTGAAAATATTTTTGGATGAGTTTTGGCGGGTTTTAAAATATTTTGGCTCTTTGCGCAGAGATGATGGTGCCGGTTGCGGTGCGCTCCGGGGCGCTCCTTCTGCGGAAAGACGCCTGGCAGCGGCACTTGGGACAGCTCCGCGTCTCCGTATTCTGCGTTTCTTGCCTTCTGCATCTCAGCAAAATGCTTTCCCACTAGGTCTAGCAAGGAGAAACTGTGGCAGCTGAGTAGATGTAGCCCGGCCCGCCCTTTGAAGTTGACAAGTTCTTGGCATCTCAGAGCCTCAAGGCAAGAGCAAGGTTATCTATGGTAGGCTGGGGCAGAACTAGCAGCAAGCAGAGCAAAGTTGTCCAAGAATAGCTTCCATTGGAATGCTAATGGCAATTGAAGAGGCAGGCCAGTGGCAAGCCACTAGCTTCTAGCAGTTTGAAAGTTGCAGACACAGTGCAGGTGTTGTGCGGCTTCCTTCTTGGCCTCCTAGAAGGTGCCGTGCTCTCCGTCTCTTGCTTGCCAATATGTTGCCGTGTTCCTCCTATTGTTTGGTTTGTTTTGATTTGTTTTTATGATGTTTTGGCGGGTTTTCGGAATGTTTTGGTGGTGTTTTAGAATGTTTTGTTTTCTCTTGTGTTGTTTTTATTGTCTTGGCAGGTTGTGGAATATTTGGATTCCTTTTGGCGGGTTTTCAAATATTTTGGCGGGTATTTGGAATGTTTTGGTTTGCTTTCATTTGTTTTGATTGTGTTTTGGCAAGTTATTGAAAGTTTCGATCACTTCTGACTGGTTTTCTAGTATTTTGGCATCTTTTCAGAATGTTTTGATCAGTTTTGGCAGGTTCTAAACTATTTTGTCAGGTTTTTGGAATTTTTTGGTTGGTTTTGATTTGTTTTTATGATGTTTTGCCAAGTTTTCTGAATGTTTTGATCAGTTCTGGCTGGTTTTCTAATGTTTTGGCATCTTTTCAGAATGTTTTGATGAGTTTTGCGGGTCTAAATCATTTTGGCGGGTTTTCGGAATATTTTGGTTGGTTTTGATTTGTTTTTATGATGTTTTGGCGGGTTTTCGGAATGTTTTGGTTGGGTTTTAGAATGTTTTGTATTCTCTTGAGTTGTTTTTATTGTGTTGGCAGGTTTTGGAATGTTTGGATTCCTTTTGGCGGGTGTTCGGAATGTTTTGGCGGGTGTTCGGAATGTTTTGATTAGTTTTGACGGGTTTTGAAATATTTTGGCGGGTTTTTAGAAGGTTTAGATTTGTTTTGAGTTGTTTTGATTCTGTTTAGCCCAGTTTTTGGTGTGTTTGGATTAGCTTTGGTGGGCTTGATCATGTTTTGTCAGGTTTTTTCGAATGTATTGATGACTTCTGTCTGGTTTTCTATTTTGGCGGGTTTGAAAATATTTTTGGATGAGTTTTGGCGGGTTTGAAAATATTTTGGCTCTTTGCGCAGAGATGATGGTGCCGGTTGCGGTGCGCTCCGGGGCGCTCCTTCTGCGGAAAGACGCCTAGGCAGCGGCACTTGGGACAGCTCCGCGTCTCCGTATGCTGCGTTTCTTGCCTTCTGCATCTCAGCAAAATGCTTTCCCACTAGGTCTAGCAAGGAGAAACTGTGGCAGCTGAGTAGATGTAGCCTGGCCCGCCCTTTGAAGTTGACAAGTTCTTGGCATCTCAGAGCCTCAAGGCAAGAGCAAGGTTATCTATGGTAGGCTGGGGCAGAACTAGTTGCAAGCAGAGCAAAGTTGTCCAAGAATAGCTTCCATTGGAATGCTAATGGCAATTGAAGAGGCAGGCCAGTGGCAAGCCACTAGCTTCTAGCAGTTTGAAAGTTGCAGACACAGTGCAGGTGTTGTGCGGCTTCCTTCTTGGCCTCCTAGAAGGTGCCGCGCTCTCCGTCTCTTGCTTGCCAATATGTTGCCGTGTTCCTCTTATTGTTTGGTTTGTTTTGATTTGTTTTTATGATGTTTTGGCGGGTTTTCGGAATGTTTTGGTGGTGTTTTAGAATGTTTTGTTTTCTCTTGTGTTGTTTTTATTGTGTTGGCAGGTTGTGGAACGTTTGGATTCCTTTTGGCGGGTTTTAAAATATTTTGGCGGGTATTTGGAATGTTTTTGGTTTGCTTTCATTTGTTTTGATTATGTTTTGGCAAGTTATTGAAAGTTTTGATCACTTCTGACTGGTTTTCTAGTATTTTGGCATCTTTTCAGAATGTTTTGATCAGTTTTGGCAGGTTCTAAACTATTTTGTCAGGTTTTTGGAATTTTTTGGTTGGTTTTGATTTGTTTTTATGATGTTTTGCCTAGTTTTTTCAATGTTTTGATCAGTTCTGTCTGGTTTTCTAATGTTTTGGCATCTTTTCAGAAAGTTTTGATGAGTTTTGCGGGTCTAAATTATTTTGGCGGGTTTTCGGAATATTTTGGTTGGTTTTGATTTTCTTTTTTATGATGTTTTGGTGGGTTTTCGGAATGTTTTGGTTGGGTTTTAGAATGTTTTGTATTCTCTTGAGTTGTTTATATTGTGTTGGCAGGTTTTGGAATGTTTGGATTCCTTTTGGCGGGTGTTCGGAATGTTTTGGCGGGTGTTCGGAATGTTTTGATTAGTTTTGACGGGTTTTGAAATATTTTGGTGGGTTTTTAGAAGGTTTCGATTTGTTTTGATTTGTTTTGATTCTGTTTAGCCCAGTTTTTGGTGTGTTTGGATTAGCTTTGGTGGGCTTGATCATGTTTTGTCAGGTTTTTTCGAATGTATTGATCTCTTCTGTCTGGTTTTCTATTTTGGCGGGTTTGAAAATATTTTTGGATTAGTTTTGGCGGGTTTTAAAATATTTTGGCTCTTTGCGCAGAGATGACGGCGCCGGTTGCGGTGCGCTCCGGGGCGCTCCTTCTGCGGAAAGACGCCTAGGCAGCGGCACTTGGGACAGCTCCGCGTCTCCGTATGCTGCGTTTCTTGCCTTCTGCATCTCAGCAAAATGCTTTCCCACTAGGTCTAGCAAGGAGAAACTGTGGCAGCTGAGTAGATGTAGCCCGGCCCGCCCTTTGAAGTTGACAAGTTCTTGGCATCTCAGAGCCTCAAGGCAAGAGCAAGGTTATCTATGGTAGGCTGGGGCAGAACTAGTTGCAAGCAGAGCAAAGTTGTCCAAGAATAGCTTCCATTGGAATGCTAATGGCAATTGAAGAGGCAGGCCAGTGGCAAGCCACTAGCTTCTAGCAGTTTGAAAGTTGCAGACACAGTGCAGGTGTTGTGCGGCTTCCTTCTTGGCCTCCTAGAAGGTGCCGCGCTCTCCGTCTCTTGCTTGCCAATATGTTGCCGTGTTCCTCTTATTGTTTGGTTTGTTTTGATTTGTTTTGATGATGTTTTGGCGGGTTTTCGGAATGTTTTGGTGGTGTTTTAGAATGTTTTGTTTTCTCTTGTGTTGTTTTTATTGTGTTGGCAGGTTGTGGAACGTTTGGATTCCTTTCGGCGGGTTTTAAAATCTTTTGGCGGGTATTTGGAATGTTTGGGTTTGCTTTCATTTGTTTTGATTATGTTTTGGCAAGTTATTGAATGTTTCGATCACTTCTGACTGGTTTTCTAGTATTTTGGCATCTTTTCAGAATGTTTTGATCAGTTTTGGCGGGTTCTAAACTATTTTGTTGGGTTTTTGGAATGTTTTGCTTGGTTTTGATTTGTTTTTATTTTGATTTTGCGGGTTTTCAGAATGTTTTGGTCGGTTTTCTAGAATGTTTTGGTTGGTTTTGATTTCTTTTTAATATTATTTTGTGGGTTTTGGAATGTTTTGATTTGTTTTGTCTAGTTTAAAATATTTTGGCATGTATTTGGAAGGTTTTGCTTGGTTTTCATTTTTTTTTGTTATGTTTTGGCAAGGGTTTTTTTTTGGTTTGATCAGTTCTGGCTGGTTTTCTAATATGTTGGCCGATTTTCAGAATGTTTTGATCAGTTTTGGCGGGTTTTAAGATATTTTAGAGGTTGTTTATAATATTTTGGTTTCTTTAGCTTTGTTTTTACTATATTTTGGCGGGTTTTTTGAATGTTTCGATCACTTCTGACTGGTTTTCTAGTATTTTGGCATCTTTTCCGAATGTTTTGATCAGTTTTGGCAGGTTCTAAACTATTTTGTCGGGTTTTTGGAATGTTTTGGTTGGTTTTGATTTGTTTTTATGATGTTTTGCCAAGTTTTTTGAATGTTTTGATCAGTTCTGTCTGGTTTTCTAATGTTTTGGCATCTTTTTAGAATGTTTTGATGAGTTTTGTGGGTCTAAATAATTTTGGCGGGTTTTCGGAATATTTTGGTTGGTTTTGATTTGTTTTTATGATGTTTTGGCGGGTTTTCGGAATGTGTTGGTTGGGTTTTAGAATGTTTTGTATTCTCTTGAGTTGTTTTTATTGTGTTGACAGGTTTTGGAATGTTTGGATTCCTTTTGGTGGGTGTTCGGAATGTTTTGGCGGGTATTTGGAATATTTTGATTAGTTTTGACGGGTTTTGAAATATTTTGGCGGGCTTTTAGAAGGTTTTGATTTGTTTTGATTCTGTTTAGCCCAGTTTTTGGTGTGTTTGGATTAGCTTTGGTGGGCTTGATCATGTTTTGTCAGGTTTTTTCGAATGTATTGATCTCTTCTGTCTGGTTTTCTATTTTGGCGGGTTTGAAAATATTTTTGGATTAGTTTTGGCGGGTTTGAAAATATTTTGGCTCTTTGCGCAGAGATGACGGCGCCGGTTGCGGTGCGCTCCGGGGCGCTCCTTCTGCGGAAAGACGCCTAGGCAGCGGCACTTGGGACAGCTCCGCGTCTCCGTATGCTGCGTTTCTTGCCTTCTGCATCTCAGCAAAATGCTTTCCCACTAGGTCTAGCAAGGAGAAACTGTGGCAGCTGAGTAGATGTAGCCCGGCCCGCCCTTTGAAGTTGACAAGTTCTTGGCATCTCAGAGCCTCAAGGCAAGAGCAAGGTTCTCTATGGTAGGCTGGGGCAGAACTAGCAGCAAGCAGAGCAAAGTTGTCCAAGAATAGCTTCCATTGGAATGCTAATGGCAATTGAAGAGGCAGGCCAGTGGCAAGCCACTAGCTTCTAGCAGTTTGAAAGTTGCAGACACAGTGCAGGTGTTGTGCGGCTTCCTTCTTGGCCTCCTAGAAGGTGCCGCGCTCTCCGTCTCTTGCTTGCCAATATGTTGCCGTGTTCCTCCTATTGTTTGGTTTGTTTTGATTTGTTTTGATGATGTTTTGGTGGGTTTTCGGAATGTTTTGGTGGTGTTTTAGAATGTTTTGTTTTCTCTTGTGTTGTTTTTATTGTCTTGGCAGGTTGTGGAATATTTGGATTCCTTTTGGCGGGTTTTCAAATATTTTGGCGGGTATTTGGAATGTTTTTGGTTTGCTTTCATTTGTTTTGATTATGTTTTGGCAAGTTATTGAAAGTTTCGATCACTTCTGACTGGTTTTCTAGTATTTTGGCATCTTTTCAGAATGTTTTGATCAGTTTTGGCAGGTTCTAAACTATTTTGTCAGGTTTTTGGAATTTTTTGGTTGGTTTTGATTTGTTTTTATGATGTTTTGCCTAGTTTTTTCAATGTTTTGATCAGTTCTGTCTGGTTTTCTAATGTTTTGGCATCTTTTCAGAAAGTTTTGATGAGTTTTGCGGGTCTAAATTATTTTGGCGGGTTTTCGGAATATTTTGGTTGGTTTTGATTTGTTTTTATGATGTTTTGGTGGGTTTTCGGAATGTTTTGGTTGGGTTTTAGAATGTTTTGTATTCTCTTGAGTTGTTTTTATTGTGTTGGCAGGTTTTGGAATGTTTGGATTCCTTTTGGCGGGTGTTCGGAATGTTTTGGCGGGTGTTCGGAATGTTTTGATTAGTTTTGACGGGTTTTGAAATATTTTGGTGGGTTTTTAGAAGGTTTCGATTTGTTTTGATTTGTTTTGATTCTGTTTAGCCCAGTTTTTGGTGTGTTTGGATTAGCTTTGGTGGGCTTGATCATGTTTTGTCAGGTTTTTTCGAATGTATTGATCTCTTCTGTCTGGTTTTCTATTTTGGCGGGTTTGAAAATATTTTTGGATTAGTTTTGGCGGGTTTTAAAATATTTTGGCTCTTTGCGCAGAGATGACGGCGCCGGTTGCGGTGCGCTCCGGGGCGCTCCTTCTGCGGAAAGACGCCTAGGCAGCGGCACTTGGGACAGCTCCGCGTCTCCGTATGCTGCGTTTCTTGCCTTCTGCATCTCAGCAAAATGCTTTCCCACTAGGTCTAGCAAGGAGAAACTGTGGCAGCTGAGTAGATGTTGCCCGGCCCGCCCTTTGAAGTTGACAAGTTCTTGGCATCTCAGAGCCTCAAGGCAAGAGCAAGGTTATCTATGGTAGGCTGGGGCAGAACTAGTTGCAAGCAGAGCAAAGTTGTCCAAGAATAGCTTCCATTGGAATGCTAATGGCAATTGAAGAGGCAGGCCAGTGGCAAGCCACTAGCTTCTAGCAGTTTGAAAGTTGCAGACACAGTGCAGGTGTTGTGCGGCTTCCTTCTTGGCCTCCTAGAAGGTGCCGCGCTCTCCGTCTCTTGCTTGCCAATATGTTGCCGTGTTCCTCTTATTGTTTGGTTTGTTTTGATTTGTTTTGATGATGTTTTGGCGGGTTTTCGGAATGTTTTGGTGGTGTTTTAGAATGTTTTGTTTTCTCTTGTGTTGTTTTTATTGTGTTGGCAGGTTGTGGAACGTTTGGATTCCTTTTGGCGGGTTTTAAAATCTTTTGGCGGGTATTTGGAATGTTTGGGTTTGCTTTCATTTGTTTTGATTATGTTTTGGCAAGTTATTGAACGTTTCGATCACTTCTGACTGGTTTTCTAGTATTTTGGCATCTTTTCAGAATGTTTTGATCAGTTTTGGCGGGTTCTAAACTATTTTGTTGGGTTTTTGGAATGTTTTGCTTGGTTTTGATTTGTTTTTATTTTGATTTTGCGGGTTTTCAGAATGTTTTGGTCGGTTTTCTAGAATGTTTTGGTTGGTTTTGATTTCTTTTTAATATTATTTTGTGGGTTTTGGAATGTTTTGATTTGTTTTGTCTAGTTTAAAATATTTTGGCATGTATTTGGAAGGTTTTGCTTGGTTTTCATTTTTTTTTGTTATGTTTTGGCAAGGGTTTTTTTTTGGTTTGATCAGTTCTGGCTGGTTTTCTAATATGTTGGCCGATTTTCAGAATGTTTTGATCAGGTTTGGCGGGTTTTAAGATATTTTAGAGGTTGTTTATAATATTTTGGTTTCTTTAGCTTTGTTTTTACTATATTTTGGCGGGTTTTTTGAATGTTTCGATCACTTCTGACTGGTTTTCTAGTATTTTGGCATCTTTTCCGAATGTTTTGATCAGTTTTGGCAGGTTCTAAACTATTTTGTCGGGTTTTTGGAATGTTTTGGTTGGTTTTGATTTGTTTTTATGATGTTTTGCCAAGTTTTTTGAATGTTTTGATCAGTTCTGTCTGGTTTTCTAATGTTTTGGCATCTTTTTAGAATGTTTTGATGAGTTTTGTGGGTCTAAATAATTTTGGCGGGTTTTCGGAATATTTTGGTTGGTTTTGATTTGTTTTTATGATGTTTTGGCGGGTTTTCGGAATGTGTTGGTTGGGTTTTAGAATGTTTTGTATTCTCTTGAGTTGTTTTTATTGTGTTGACAGGTTTTGGAATGTTTGGATTCCTTTTGGTGGGTGTTCGGAATGTTTTGGCGGGTATTTGGAATATTTTGATTAGTTTTGACGGGTTTTGAAATATTTTGGCGGGCTTTTAGAAGGTTTTGATTTGTTTTGATTCTGTTTAGCCCAGTTTTTGGTGTGTTTGGATTAGCTTTGGTGGGCTTGATCATGTTTTGTCAGGTTTTTTCGAATGTATTGATCTCTTCTGTCTGGTTTTCTATTTTGGCGGGTTTGAAAATATTTTTGGATTAGTTTTGGCGGGTTTGAAAATATTTTGGCTCTTTGCGCAGAGATGACGGCGCCGGTTGCGGTGCGCTCCGGGGCGCTCCTTCTGCGGAAAGACGCCTAGGCAGCGGCACTTGGGACAGCTCCGCGTCTCCGTATGCTGCGTTTCTTGCCTTCTGCATCTCAGCAAAATGCTTTCCCACTAGGTCTAGCAAGGAGAAACTGTGGCAGCTGAGTAGATGTAGCCCGGCCCGCCCTTTGAAGTTGACAAGTTCTTGGCATCTCAGAGCCTCAAGGCAAGAGCAAGGTTCTCTATGGTAGGCTGGGGCAGAACTAGCAGCAAGCAGAGCAAAGTTGTCCAAGAATAGCTTCCATTGGAATGCTAATGGCAATTGAAGAGGCAGGCCAGTGGCAAGCCACTAGCTTCTAGCAGTTTGAAAGTTGCAGACACAGTGCAGGTGTTGTGCGGCTTCCTTCTTGGCCTCCTAGAAGGTGCCGCGCTCTCCGTCTCTTGCTTGCCAATATGTTGCCGTGTTCCTCCTATTGTTTGGTTTGTTTTGATTTGTTTTGATGATGTTTTGGTGGGTTTTCGGAATGTTTTGGTGGTGTTTTAGAATGTTTTGTTTTCTCTTGTGTTGTTTTTATTGTCTTGGCAGGTTGTGGAATATTTGGATTCCTTTTGGCGGGTTTTCAAATATTTTGGCGGGTATTTGGAATGTTTTTGGTTTGCTTTCATTTGTTTTGATTATGTTTTGGCAAGTTATTGAAAGTTTCGATCACTTCTGACTGGTTTTCTAGTATTTTGGCATCTTTTCAGAATGTTTTGATCAGTTTTGGCAGGTTCTAAACTATTTTGTCAGGTTTTTGGAATTTTTTGGTTGGTTTTGATTTGTTTTTATGATGTTTTGCCTAGTTTTTTCAATGTTTTGATCAGTTCTGTCTGGTTTTCTAATGTTTTGGCATCTTTTCAGAAAGTTTTGATGAGTTTTGCGGGTCTAAATTATTTTGGCGGGTTTTCGGAATATTTTGGTTGGTTTTGATTTGTTTTTATGATGTTTTGGTGGGTTTTCGGAATGTTTTGGTTGGGTTTTAGAATGTTTTGTATTCTCTTGAGTTGTTTTTATTGTGTTGGCAGGTTTTGGAATGTTTGGATTCCTTTTGGCGGGTGTTCGGAATGTTTTGGCGGGTGTTCGGAATGTTTTGATTAGTTTTGACGGGTTTTGAAATATTTTGGTGGGTTTTTAGAAGGTTTCGATTTGTTTTGATTTGTTTTGATTCTGTTTAGCCCAGTTTTTGGTGTGTTTGGATTAGCTTTGGTGGGCTTGATCATGTTTTGTCAGGTTTTTTCGAATGTATTGATCTCTTCTGTCTGGTTTTCTATTTTGGCGGGTTTGAAAATATTTTTGGATTAGTTTTGGCGGGTTTTAAAATATTTTGGCTCTTTGCGCAGAGATGACGGCGCCGGTTGCGGTGCGCTCCGGGGCGCTCCTTCTGCGGAAAGACGCCTAGGCAGCGGCACTTGGGACAGCTCCGCGTCTCCGTATGCTGCGTTTCTTGCCTTCTGCATCTCAGCAAAATGCTTTCCCACTAGGTCTAGCAAGGAGAAACTGTGGCAGCTGAGTAGATGTTGCCCGGCCCGCCCTTTGAAGTTGACAAGTTCTTGGCATCTCAGAGCCTCAAGGCAAGAGCAAGGTTATCTATGGTAGGCTGGGGCAGAACTAGTTGCAAGCAGAGCAAAGTTGTCCAAGAATAGCTTCCATTGGAATGCTAATGGCAATTGAAGAGGCAGGCCAGTGGCAAGCCACTAGCTTCTAGCAGTTTGAAAGTTGCAGACACAGTGCAGGTGTTGTGCGGCTTCCTTCTTGGCCTCCTAGAAGGTGCCGCGCTCTCCGTCTCTTGCTTGCCAATATGTTGCCGTGTTCCTCTTATTGTTTGGTTTGTTTTGATTTGTTTTGATGATGTTTTGGCGGGTTTTCGGAATGTTTTGGTGGTGTTTTAGAATGTTTTGTTTTCTCTTGTGTTGTTTTTATTGTGTTGGCAGGTTGTGGAACGTTTGGATTCCTTTTGGCGGGTTTTAAAATCTTTTGGCGGGTATTTGGAATGTTTGGGTTTGCTTTCATTTGTTTTGATTATGTTTTGGCAAGTTATTGAACGTTTCGATCACTTCTGACTGGTTTTCTAGTATTTTGGCATCTTTTCAGAATGTTTTGATCAGTTTTGGCGGGTTCTAAACTATTTTGTTGGGTTTTTGGAATGTTTTGCTTGGTTTTGATTTGTTTTTATTTTGATTTTGCGGGTTTTCAGAATGTTTTGGTCGGTTTTCTAGAATGTTTTGGTTGGTTTTGATTTCTTTTTAATATTATTTTGTGGGTTTTGGAATGTTTTGATTTGTTTTGTCTAGTTTAAAATATTTTGGCATGTATTTGGAAGGTTTTGCTTGGTTTTCATTTTTTTTTGTTATGTTTTGGCAAGGGTTTTTTTTTGGTTTGATCAGTTCTGGCTGGTTTTCTAATATGTTGGCCGATTTTCAGAATGTTTTGATCAGGTTTGGCGGGTTTTAAGATATTTTAGAGGTTGTTTATAATATTTTGGTTTCTTTAGCTTTGTTTTTACTATATTTTGGCGGGTTTTTTGAATGTTTCGATCACTTCTGACTGGTTTTCTAGTATTTTGGCATCTTTTCCGAATGTTTTGATCAGTTTTGGCAGGTTCTAAACTATTTTGTCGGGTTTTTGGAATGTTTTGGTTGGTTTTGATTTGTTTTTATGATGTTTTGCCAAGTTTTTTGAATGTTTTGATCAGTTCTGTCTGGTTTTCTAATGTTTTGGCATCTTTTTAGAATGTTTTGATGAGTTTTGTGGGTCTAAATAATTTTGGCGGGTTTTCGGAATATTTTGGTTGGTTTTGATTTGTTTTTATGATGTTTTGGCGGGTTTTCGGAATGTGTTGGTTGGGTTTTAGAATGTTTTGTATTCTCTTGAGTTGTTTTTATTGTGTTGACAGGTTTTGGAATGTTTGGATTCCTTTTGGTGGGTGTTCGGAATGTTTTGGCGGGTATTTGGAATATTTTGATTAGTTTTGACGGGTTTTGAAATATTTTGGCGGGCTTTTAGAAGGTTTTGATTTGTTTTGATTCTGTTTAGCCCAGTTTTTGGTGTGTTTGGATTAGCTTTGGTGGGCTTGATCATGTTTTGTCAGGTTTTTTCGAATGTATTGATCTCTTCTGTCTGGTTTTCTATTTTGGCGGGTTTGAAAATATTTTTGGATTAGTTTTGGCGGGTTTGAAAATATTTTGGCTCTTTGCGCAGAGATGACGGCGCCGGTTGCGGTGCGCTCCGGGGCGCTCCTTCTGCGGAAAGACGCCTAGGCAGCGGCACTTGGGACAGCTCCGCGTCTCCGTATGCTGCGTTTCTTGCCTTCTGCATCTCAGCAAAATGCTTTCCCACTAGGTCTAGCAAGGAGAAACTGTGGCAGCTGAGTAGATGTAGCCCGGCCCGCCCTTTGAAGTTGACAAGTTCTTGGCATCTCAGAGCCTCAAGGCAAGAGCAAGGTTCTCTATGGTAGGCTGGGGCAGAACTAGCAGCAAGCAGAGCAAAGTTGTCCAAGAATAGCTTCCATTGGAATGCTAATGGCAATTGAAGAGGCAGGCCAGTGGCAAGCCACTAGCTTCTAGCAGTTTGAAAGTTGCAGACACAGTGCAGGTGTTGTGCGGCTTCCTTCTTGGCCTCCTAGAAGGTGCCGCGCTCTCCGTCTCTTGCTTGCCAATATGTTGCCGTGTTCCTCCTATTGTTTGGTTTGTTTTGATTTGTTTTGATGATGTTTTGGTGGGTTTTCGGAATGTTTTGGTGGTGTTTTAGAATGTTTTGTTTTCTCTTGTGTTGTTTTTATTGTCTTGGCAGGTTGTGGAATATTTGGATTCCTTTTGGCGGGTTTTCAAATATTTTGGCGGGTATTTGGAATGTTTTTGGTTTGCTTTCATTTGTTTTGATTATGTTTTGGCAAGTTATTGAAAGTTTCGATCACTTCTGACTGGTTTTCTAGTATTTTGGCATCTTTTCAGAATGTTTTGATCAGTTTTGGCAGGTTCTAAACTATTTTGTCAGGTTTTTGGAATTTTTTGGTTGGTTTTGATTTGTTTTTATGATGTTTTGCCTAGTTTTTTCAATGTTTTGATCAGTTCTGTCTGGTTTTCTAATGTTTTGGCATCTTTTCAGAAAGTTTTGATGAGTTTTGCGGGTCTAAATAATTTTGGCGGGTTTTCGGAATATTTTGGTTGGTTTTGATTTGTTTTTATGATGTTTTGGTGGGTTTTCGGAATGTTTTGGTTGGGTTTTAGAATGTTTTGTATTCTCTTGAGTTGTTTTTATTGTGTTGGCAGGTTTTGGAATGTTTGGATTCCTTTTGGCGGGTGTTCGGAATGTTTTGGCGGGTGTTCGGAATGTTTTGATTAGTTTTGACGGGTTTTGAAATATTTTGGTGGGTTTTTAGAAGGTTTTGATTTGTTTTGATTTGTTTTGATTCTGTTTAGCCCAGTTTTTGGTGTGTTTGGATTAGCTTTGGTGGGCTTGATCATGTTTTGTCAGGTTTTTTCGAATGTATTGATCTCTTCTGTCTGGTTTTCTATTTTGGCGGGTTTGAAAATATTTTTGGATGAGTTTTGGCGGGTTTTAAAATATTTTGGCTCTTTGCGCAGAGATGACGGCGCCGGTTGCGGTGCGCTCCGGGGCGCTCCTTCTGCGGAAAGACGCCTAGGCAGCGGCACTTGGGACAGCTCCGCGTCTCCGTATGCTGCGTTTCTTGCCTTCTGCATCTCAGCAAAATGCTTTCCCACTAGGTCTAGCAAGGAGAAACTGTGGCAGCTGAGTAGATGTAGCCCGGCCCGCCCTTTGAAGTTGACAAGTTCTTGGCATCTCAGAGCCTCAAGGCAAGAGCAAGGTTCTCTATGGTAGGCTGGGGCAGAACTAGCAGCAAGCAGAGCAAAGTTGTCCAAGAATAGCTTCCATTGGAATGCTAATGGCAATTGAAGAGGCAGGCCAGTGGCAAGCCACTAGCTTCTAGCAGTTTGAAAGTTGCAGACACAGTGCAGGTGTTGTGCGGCTTCCTTCTTGGCCTCCTAGAAGGTGCCGCGCTCTCCGTCTCTTGCTTGCCAATATGTTGCCGTGTTCCTCCTATTGTTTGGTTTGTTTTGATTTGTTTTGATGATGTTTTGGTGGGTTTTCGGAATGTTTTGGTGGTGTTTTAGAATGTTTTGTTTTCTCTTGTGTTGTTTTTATTGTCTTGGCAGGTTGTGGAATATTTGGATTCCTTTTGGCGGGTTTTCAAATATTTTGGCGGGTATTTGGAATGTTTTTGGTTTGCTTTCATTTGTTTTGATTATGTTTTGGCAAGTTATTGAAAGTTTCGATCACTTCTGACTGGTTTTCTAGTATTTTGGCATCTTTTCAGAATGTTTTGATCAGTTTTGGCAGGTTCTAAACTATTTTGTCAGGTTTTTGGAATTTTTTGGTTGGTTTTGATTTGTTTTTATGATGTTTTGCCTAGTTTTTTCAATGTTTTGATCAGTTCTGTCTGGTTTTCTAATGTTTTGGCATCTTTTCAGAAAGTTTTGATGAGTTTTGCGGGTCTAAATAATTTTGGCGGGTTTTCGGAATATTTTGGTTGGTTTTGATTTGTTTTTATGATGTTTTGGTGGGTTTTCGGAATGTTTTGGTTGGGTTTTAGAATGTTTTGTATTCTCTTGAGTTGTTTTTATTGTGTTGGCAGGTTTTGGAATGTTTGGATTCCTTTTGGCGGGTGTTCGGAATGTTTTGGCGGGTGTTCGGAATGTTTTGATTAGTTTTGAGGGGTTTTGAAATATTTTGGTGGGTTTTTAGAAGGTTTTGATTTGTTTTGATTTGTTTTGATTCTGTTTAGCCCAGTTTTTGGTGTGTTTGGATTAGCTTTGGTGGGCTTGATCATGTTTTGTCAGGTTTTTTCGAATGTATTGATCTCTTCTGTCTGGTTTTCTATTTTGGCGGGTTTGAAAATATTTTTGGATTAGTTTTGGCGGGTTTTAAAATATTTTGGCTCTTTGCGCAGAGATGACGGTGCCGGTTGCGGTGCGCTCCGGGGCGCTCCTTCTGCGGAAAGACGCCTAGGCAGCGGCACTTGGGACAGCTCCGCGTCTCCGTATGCTGCGTTTCTTGCCTTCTGCATCTCAGCAAAATGCTTTCCCACTAGGTCTAGCAAGGAGAAACTGTGGCAGCTGAGTAGATGTAGCCCGGCCCGCCCTTTGAAGTTGACAAGTTCTTGGCATCTCAGAGCCTCAAGGCAAGAGCAAGGTTCTCTATGGTAGGCTGGGGCAGAACTAGCAGCAAGCAGAGCAAAGTTGTCCAAGAATAGCTTCCATTGGAATGCTAATGGCAATTGAAGAGGCAGGCCAGTGGCAAGCCACTAGCTTCTAGCAGTTTGAAAGTTGCAGACACAGTGCAGGTGTTGTGCGGCTTCCTTCTTGGCCTCCTAGAAGGTGCCGCGCTCTCCGTCTCTTGCTTGCCAATATGTTGCCGTGTTCCTCCTATTGTTTGGTTTGTTTTGATTTGTTTTGATGATGTTTTGGCGGGTTTTCGGAATGTTTTGGTGGTGTTTTAGAATGTTTTGTTTTCTCTTGTGTTGTTTTTATTGTGTTGGCAGGTTGTGGAACGTTTGGATTCCTTTTGGCGGGTTTTAAAATATTTTGGCGGGTATTTGGAATGTTTGGGTTTGCTTTCATTTGTTTTGATTATGTTTTGGCAAGTTATTGAATGTTTCGATCACTTCTGACTGGTTTTCTAGTATTTTGGCATCTTTTCAGAATGTTTTGATCAGTTTTGGCGGGTTCTAAACTATTTTGTTGGGTTTTTGGAATGTTTTGCTTGGTTTTGATTTGTTTTTATTTTGATTTTGCGGGTTTTCAGAATGTTTTGGTCGGTTTTCTAGAATGTTTTGGTTGGTTTTGATTTCTTTTTAATATTATTTTGTGGGTTTTGGAATGTTTTGATTTGTTTTGTCTAGTTTAAAATATTTTGGCATGTATTTGGAAGGTTTTGCTTGGTTTTCATTTTTTTTTGTTATGTTTTGGCAAGGGTTTTTTTTTGGTTTGATCAGTTCTGGCTGGTTTTCTAATATGTTGGCCGATTTTCAGAATGTTTTGATCAGGTTTGGCGGGTTTTAAGATATTTTAGAGGTTGTTTATAATATTTTGGTTTCTTTAGCTTTGTTTTTACTATATTTTGGCGGGTTTTTTGAATGTTTCGATCACTTCTGACTGGTTTTCTAGTATTTTGGCATCTTTTCCGAATGTTTTGATCAGTTTTGGCAGGTTCTAAACTATTTTGTCGGGTTTTTGGAATGTTTTGGTTGGTTTTGATTTGTTTTTATGATGTTTTGCCAAGTTTTTTGAATGTTTTGATCAGTTCTGTCTGGTTTTCTAATGTTTTGGCATCTTTTTAGAATGTTTTGATGAGTTTTGTGGGTCTAAATAATTTTGGCGGGTTTTCGGAATATTTTGGTTGGTTTTGATTTGTTTTTATGATGTTTTGGCGGGTTTTCGGAATGTGTTGGTTGGGTTTTAGAATGTTTTGTATTCTCTTGAGTTGTTTTTATTGTGTTGACAGGTTTTGGAATGTTTGGATTCCTTTTGGTGGGTGTTCGGAATGTTTTGGCGGGTATTTGGAATATTTTGATTAGTTTTGACGGGTTTTGAAATATTTTGGCGGGCTTTTAGAAGGTTTTGATTTGTTTTGATTCTGTTTAGCCCAGTTTTTGGTGTGTTTGGATTAGCTTTGGTGGGCTTGATCATGTTTTGTCAGGTTTTTTCGAATGTATTGATGACTTCTGTCTGGTTTTCTATTTTGGCGGGTTTGAAAATATTTTTGGATTAGTTTTGGCGGGTTTGAAAATATTTTGGCTCTTTGCGCAGAGATGACGGCGCCGGTTGCGGTGCGCTCCGGGGCGCTCCTTCTGCGGAAAGACGCCTAGGCAGCGGCACTTGGGACAGCTCCGCGTCTCCGTATGCTGCGTTTCTTGCCTTCTGCATCTCAGCAAAATGCTTTCCCACTAGGTCTAGCAAGGAGAAACTGTGGCAGCTGAGTAGATGTAGCCCGGCCCGCCCTTTGAAGTTGACAAGTTCTTGGCATCTCAGAGCCTCAAGGCAAGAGCAAGGTTCTCTATGGTAGGCTGGGGCAGAACTAGCAGCAAGCAGAGCAAAGTTGTCCAAGAATACCTTCCATTGGAATGCTAATGGCAATTGAAGAGGCAGGCCAGTGGCAAGCCACTAGCTTCTAGCAGTTTGAAAGTTGCAGACACAGTGCAGGTGTTGTGCGGCTTCCTTCTTGGCCTCCTAGAAGGTGCCGCGCTCTCCGTCTCTTGCTTGCCAATATGTTGCCGTGTTCCTCCTATTGTTTGGTTTGTTTTGATTTGTTTTTATGATGTTTTGGTGGGTTTTCGGAATGTTTTGGTGGTGTTTTAGAATGTTTTGTTTTCTCTTGTGTTGTTTTTATTGTCTTGGCAGGTTGTGGAATATTTGGATTCCTTTTGGCGGGTTTTCAAATATTTTGGCGGGTATTTGGAATGTTTTTGGTTTGCTTTCATTTGTTTTGATTATGTTTTGGCAAGTTATTGAAAGTTTCGATCACTTCTGACTGGTTTTCTAGTATTTTGGCATCTTTTCAGAATGTTTTGATCAGTTTTGGCAGGTTCTAAACTATTTTGTCAGGTTTTTGGAATGTTTTGCTTGGTTTTGATTTGTTTTTATTTTGATTTTGCGGGTTTTCAGAATGTTTTGGTCGGTTTTCTAGAATGTTTTGGTTGGTTTTGATTTCTTTTTAATATTATTTTGTGGGTTTTGGAATGTTTTGATTTGTTTTGTCTAGTTTAAAATATTTTGGCATGTATTTGGAAGGTTTTGCTTGGTTTTCATTTTTTTTTGTTATGTTTTGGCAAGGGTTTTTTTTTGGTTTGATCAGTTCTGGCTGGTTTTCTAATATGTTGGCCGATTTTCAGAATGTTTTGATCAGTTTTGGCGGGTTTTAAGATATTTTAGAGGTTGTTTATAATATTTTGGTTTCTTTAGCTTTGTTTTTACTATATTTTGGCGGGTTTTTTGAATGTTTCGATCACTTCTGACTGGTTTTCTAGTATTTTGGCATCTTTTCCGAATGTTTTGATCAGTTTTGGCAGGTTCTAAACTATTTTGTCGGGTTTTTGGAATGTTTTGGTTGGTTTTGATTTGTTTTTATGATGTTTTGCCAAGTTTTTTGAATGTTTTGATCAGTTCTGTCTGGTTTTCTAATGTTTTGGCATCTTTTTAGAATGTTTTGATGAGTTTTGTGGGTCTAAATAATTTTGGCGGATTTTCGGAATATTTTGGTTGGTTTTGATTTGTTTTTATGATGTTTTGGCGGGTTTTCGGAATGTGTTGGTTGGGTTTTAGAATGTTTTGTATTCTCTTGAGTTGTTTTTATTGTGTTGACAGGTTTTGGAATGTTTGGATTCCTTTTGGTGGGTGTTCGGAATGTTTTGGCGGGTATTTGGAATATTTTGATTAGTTTTGACGGGTTTTGAAATATTTTGGCGGGCTTTTAGAAGGTTTTGATTTGTTTTGATTCTGTTTAGCCCAGTTTTTGGTGTGTTTGGATTAGCTTTGGTGGGCTTGATCATGTTTTGTCAGGTTTTTTCGAATGTATTGATCTCTTCTGTCTGGTTTTCTATTTTGGCGGGTTTGAAAATATTTTTGGATTAGTTTTGGCGGGTTTGAAAATATTTTGGCTCTTTGCGCAGAGATGACGGTGCCGGTTGCGGTGCGCTCCGGGGCGCTCCTTCTGCGGAAAGACGCCTAGGCAGCGGCACTTGGGACAGCTCCGCGTCTCCGTATGCTGCGTTTCTTGCCTTCTGCATCTCAGCAAAATGCTTTCCCACTAGGTCTAGCAAGGAGAAACTGTGGCAGCTGAGTAGATGTAGCCCGGCCCGCCCTTTGAAGTTGACAAGTTCTTGGCATCTCAGAGCCTCAAGGCAAGAGCAAGGTTCTCTATGGTAGGCTGGGGCAGAACTAGCAGCAAGCAGAGCAAAGTTGTCCAAGAATAGCTTCCATTGGAATGCTAATGGCAATTGAAGAGGCAGGCCAGTGGCAAGCCACTAGCTTCTAGCAGTTTGAAAGTTGCAGACACAGTGCAGGTGTTGTGCGGCTTCCTTCTTGGCCTCCTAGAAGGTGCCGCGCTCTCCGTCTCTTGCTTGCCAATATGTTGCCGTGTTCCTCCTATTGTTTGGTTTGTTTTGATTTGTTTTGATGATGTTTTGGTGGGTTTTCGGAATGTTTTGGTGGTGTTTTAGAATGTTTTGTTTTCTCTTGTGTTGTTTTTATTGTCTTGGCAGGTTGTGGAATATTTGGATTCCTTTTGGCGGGTTGTAAAATATTTTGGCGGGTATTTGGAATGTTTTTGGTTTGCTTTCATTTGTTTTGATTATGTTTTGGCAAGTTATTGAAAGTTTCGATCACTTCTGACTGGTTTTCTAGTATTTTGGCATCTTTTCAGAATGTTTTGATCAGTTTTGGCAGGTTCTAAACTATTTTGTCAGGTTTTTGGAATTTTTTGGTTGGTTTTGATTTGTTTTTATGATGTTTTGCCTAGTTTTTTCAATGTTTTGATCAGTTCTGTCTGGTTTTCTAATGTTTTGGCATCTTTTCAGAAAGTTTTGATGAGTTTTGCGGGTCTAAATAATTTTGGCGGGTTTTCGGAATATTTTGGTTGGTTTTGATTTTTTTTTTATGATGTTTTGGTGGGTTTTCGGAATGTTTTGGTTGGGTTTTAGAATGTTTTGTATTCTCTTGAGTTGTTTTTATTGTGTTGGCAGGTTTTGGAATGTTTGGATTCCTTTTGGCGGGTGTTCGGAATGTTTTGGCGGGTGTTCGGAATGTTTTGATTAGTTTTGACGGGTTTTGAAATATTTTGGTGGGTTTTTAGAAGGTTTTGATTTGTTTTGATTTGTTTTGATTCTGTTTAGCCCAGTTTTTGGTGTGTTTGGATTAGCTTTGGTGGGCTTGATCATGTTTTGTCAGGTTTTTTCGAATGTATTGATCTCTTCTGTCTGGTTTTCTATTTTGGCGGGTTTGAAAATATTTTTGGATTAGTTTTGGCGGGTTTTAAAATATTTTGGCTCTTTGCGCAGAGATGACGGTGCCGGTTGCGGTGCGCTCCGGGGCGCTCCTTCTGCGGAAAGACGCCTAGGCAGCGGCACTTGGGACAGCTCCGCGTCTCCGTATGCTGCGTTTCTTGCCTTCTGCATCTCAGCAAAATGCTTTCCCACTAGGTCTAGCAAGGAGAAACTGTGGCAGCTGAGTAGATGTAGCCCGGCCCGCCCTTTGAAGTTGACAAGTTCTTGGCATCTCAGAGCCTCAAGGCAAGAGCAAGGTTCTCTATGGTAGGCTGGGGCAGAACTAGCAGCAAGCAGAGCAAAGTTGTCCAAGAATAGCTTCCATTGGAATGCTAATGGCAATTGAAGAGGCAGGCCAGTGGCAAGCCACTAGCTTCTAGCAGTTTGAAAGTTGCAGACACAGTGCAGGTGTTGTGCGGCTTCCTTCTTGGCCTCCTAGAAGGTGCCGCGCTCTCCGTCTCTTGCTTGCCAATATGTTGCCGTGTTCCTCTTATTGTTTGGTTTGTTTTGATTTGTTTTTATGATGTTTTGGCGGGTTTTCGGAATGTTTTGGTGGTGTTTTAGAATGTTTTGTTTTCTCTTGTGTTGTTTTTATTGTGTTGGCAGGTTGTGGAACGTTTGGATTCCTTTTGGCGGGTTTTAAAATATTTTGGCGGGTATTTGGAATGTTTGGGTTTGCTTTCATTTGTTTTGATTATGTTTTGGCAAGTTATTGAATGTTTCGATCACTTCTGACTGGTTTTCTAGTATTTTGGCATCTTTTCAGAATGTTTTGATCAGTTTTGGCGGGTTCTAAACTATTTTGTTGGGTTTTTGGAATGTTTTGCTTGGTTTTGATTTGTTTTTATTTTGATTTTGCGGGTTTTCAGAATGTTTTGGTCGGTTTTCTAGAATGTTTTGGTTGGTTTTGATTTCTTTTTAATATTATTTTGTGGGTTTTGGAATGTTTTGATTTGTTTTGTCTAGTTTAAAATATTTTGGCATGTATTTGGAAGGTTTTGCTTGGTTTTCATTTTTTTTTGTTATGTTTTGGCAAGGGTTTTTTTTTTGTTTGATCAGTTCTGGCTGGTTTTCTAATATGTTGGCCGATTTTCAGAATGTTTTGATCAGTTTTGGCGGGTTTTAAGATATTTTAGAGGTTGTTTATAATATTTTGGTTTCTTTAGCTTTGTTTTTACTATATTTTGGCGGGTTTTTTGAATGTTTCGATCACTTCTGACTGGTTTTCTAGTATTTTGGCATCTTTTCCGAATGTTTTGATCAGTTTTGGCAGGTTCTAAACTATTTTGTCGGGTTTTTGGAATGTTTTGGTTGGTTTTGATTTGTTTTTATGATGTATTGCCAAGTTTTTTGAATGTTTTGATCAGTTCTGTCTGGTTTTCTAATGTTTTGGCATCTTTTTAGAATGTTTTGATGAGTTTTGTGGGTCTAAATAATTTTGGCGGGTTTTCGGAATATTTTGGTTGGTTTTGATTTGTTTTTATGATGTTTTGGCGGGTTTTCGGAATGTGTTGGTTGGGTTTTAGAATGTTTTGTATTCTCTTGAGTTGTTTTTATTGTGTTGACAGGTTTTGGAATGTTTGGATTCCTTTTGGTGGGTGTTCGGAATGTTTTGGCGGGTATTTGGAATATTTTGATTAGTTTTGACGGGTTTTGAAATATTTTGGCGGGCTTTTAGAAGGTTTTGATTTGTTTTGATTCTGTTTAGCCCAGTTTTTGGTGTGTTTGGATTAGCTTTGGTGGGCTTGATCATGTTTTGTCAGGTTTTTTCGAATGTATTGATCTCTTCTGTCTGGTTTTCTATTTTGGCGGGTTTGAAAATATTTTTGGATTAGTTTTGGCGGGTTTGAAAATATTTTGGCTCTTTGCGCAGAGATGACGGCGCCGGTTGCGGTGCGCTCCGGGGCGCTCCTTCTGCGGAAAGACGCCTAGGCAGCGGCACTTGGGACAGCTCCGCGTCTCCGTATGCTGCGTTTCTTGCCTTCTGCATCTCAGCAAAATGCTTTCCCACTAGGTCTAGCAAGGAGAAACTGTGGCAGCTGAGTAGATGTAGCCCGGCCCGCCCTTTGAAGTTGACAAGTTCTTGGCATCTCAGAGCCTCAAGGCAAGAGCAAGGTTCTCTATGGTAGGCTGGGGCAGAACTAGCAGCAAGCAGAGCAAAGTTGTCCAAGAATAGCTTCCATTGGAATGCTAATGGCAATTGAAGAGGCAGGCCAGTGGCAAGCCACTAGCTTCTAGCAGTTTGAAAGTTGCAGACACAGTGCAGGTGTTGTGCGGCTTCCTTCTTGGCCTCCTAGAAGGTGCCGCGCTCTCCGTCTCTTGCTTGCCAATATGTTGCCGTGTTCCTCCTATTGTTTGGTTTGTTTTGATTTGTTTTGATGATGTTTTGGTGGGTTTTCGGAATGTTTTGGTGGTGTTTTAGAATGTTTTGTTTTCTCTTGTGTTGTTTTTATTGTCTTGGCAGGTTGTGGAATATTTGGATTCCTTTTGGCGGGTTGTAAAATATTTTGGCGGGTATTTGGAATGTTTTTGGTTTGCTTTCATTTGTTTTGATTATGTTTTGGCAAGTTATTGAAGGTTTCGATCACTTCTGACTGGTTTTCTAGTATTTTGGCATCTTTTCAGAATGTTTTGATCAGTTTTGGCAGGTTCTAAACTATTTTGTCAGGTTTTTGGAATTTTTTGGTTGGTTTTGATTTGTTTTTATGATGTTTTGCCTAGTTTTTTCAATGTTTTGATCAGTTCTGTCTGGTTTTCTAATGTTTTGGCATCTTTTCAGAAAGTTTTGATGAGTTTTGCGGGTCTAAATTATTTTGGCGGGTTTTCGGAATATTTTGGTTGGTTTTGATTTTTTTTTTATGATGTTTTGGTGGGTTTTCGGAATGTTTTGGTTGGGTTTTAGAATGTTTTGTATTCTCTTGAGTTGTTTTTATTGTGTTGGCAGGTTTTGGAATGTTTGGATTCCTTTTGGCGGGTGTTCGGAATGTTTTGGCGGGTGTTCGGAATGTTTTGATTAGTTTTGACGGGTTTTGAAATATTTTGGTGGGTTTTTAGAAGGTTTTGATTTGTTTTGATTTGTTTTGATTCTGTTTAGCCCAGTTTTTGGTGTGTTTGGATTAGCTTTGGTGGGCTTGATCATGTTTTGTCAGGTTTTTTCGAATGTATTGATCTCTTCTGTCTGGTTTTCTATTTTGGCGGGTTTGAAAATATTTTTGGATTAGTTTTGGCGGGTTTTAAAATATTTTGGCTCTTTGCGCAGAGATGACGGTGCCGGTTGCGGTGCGCTCCGGGGCGCTCCTTCTGCGGAAAGACGCCTAGGCAGCGGCACTTGGGACAGCTCCGCGTCTCCGTATGCTGCGTTTCTTGCCTTCTGCATCTCAGCAAAATGCTTTCCCACTAGGTCTAGCAAGGAGAAACTGTGGCAGCTGAGTAGATGTAGCCCGGCCCGCCCTTTGAAGTTGACAAGTTCTTGGCATCTCAGAGCCTCAAGGCAAGAGCAAGGTTCTCTATGGTAGGCTGGGGCAGAACTAGCAGCAAGCAGAGCAAAGTTGTCCAAGAATAGCTTCCATTGGAATGCTAATGGCAATTGAAGAGGCAGGCCAGTGGCAAGCCACTAGCTTCTAGCAGTTTGAAAGTTGCAGACACAGTGCAGGTGTTGTGCGGCTTCCTTCTTGGCCTCCTAGAAGGTGCCGCGCTCTCCGTCTCTTGCTTGCCAATATGTTGCCGTGTTCCTCTTATTGTTTGGTTTGTTTTGATTTGTTTTTATGATGTTTTGGCGGGTTTTCGGAATGTTTTGGTGGTGTTTTAGAATGTTTTGTTTTCTCTTGTGTTGTTTTTATTGTGTTGGCAGGTTGTGGAACGTTTGGATTCCTTTTGGCGGGTTTTAAAATATTTTGGCGGGTATTTGGAATGTTTGGGTTTGCTTTCATTTGTTTTGATTATGTTTTGGCAAGTTATTGAATGTTTCGATCACTTCTGACTGGTTTTCTAGTATTTTGGCATCTTTTCAGAATGTTTTGATCAGTTTTGGCGGGTTCTAAACTATTTTGTTGGGTTTTTGGAATGTTTTGCTTGGTTTTGATTTGTTTTTATTTTGATTTTGCGGGTTTTCAGAATGTTTTGGTCGGTTTTCTAGAATGTTTTGGTTGGTTTTGATTTCTTTTTAATATTATTTTGTGGGTTTTGGAATGTTTTGATTTGTTTTGTCTAGTTTAAAATATTTTGGCATGTATTTGGAAGGTTTTGCTTGGTTTTCATTTTTTTTTGTTATGTTTTGGCAAGGGTTTTTTTTTTGTTTGATCAGTTCTGGCTGGTTTTCTAATATGTTGGCCGATTTTCAGAATGTTTTGATCAGTTTTGGCGGGTTTTAAGATATTTTAGAGGTTGTTTATAATATTTTGGTTTCTTTAGCTTTGTTTTTACTATATTTTGGCGGGTTTTTTGAATGTTTCGATCACTTCTGACTGGTTTTCTAGTATTTTGGCATCTTTTCCGAATGTTTTGATCAGTTTTGGCAGGTTCTAAACTATTTTGTCGGGTTTTTGGAATGTTTTGGTTGGTTTTGATTTGTTTTTATGATGTATTGCCAAGTTTTTTGAATGTTTTGATCAGTTCTGTCTGGTTTTCTAATGTTTTGGCATCTTTTTAGAATGTTTTGATGAGTTTTGTGGGTCTAAATAATTTTGGCGGGTTTTCGGAATATTTTGGTTGGTTTTGATTTGTTTTTATGATGTTTTGGCGGGTTTTCGGAATGTGTTGGTTGGGTTTTAGAATGTTTTGTATTCTCTTGAGTTGTTTTTATTGTGTTGACAGGTTTTGGAATGTTTGGATTCCTTTTGGTGGGTGTTCGGAATGTTTTGGCGGGTATTTGGAATATTTTGATTAGTTTTGACGGGTTTTGAAATATTTTGGCGGGCTTTTAGAAGGTTTTGATTTGTTTTGATTCTGTTTAGCCCAGTTTTTGGTGTGTTTGGATTAGCTTTGGTGGGCTTGATCATGTTTTGTCAGGTTTTTTCGAATGTATTGATCTCTTCTGTCTGGTTTTCTATTTTGGCGGGTTTGAAAATATTTTTGGATTAGTTTTGGCGGGTTTGAAAATATTTTGGCTCTTTGCGCAGAGATGACGGCGCCGGTTGCGGTGCGCTCCGGGGCGCTCCTTCTGCGGAAAGACGCCTAGGCAGCGGCACTTGGGACAGCTCCGCGTCTCCGTATGCTGCGTTTCTTGCCTTCTGCATCTCAGCAAAATGCTTTCCCACTAGGTCTAGCAAGGAGAAACTGTGGCAGCTGAGTAGATGTAGCCCGGCCCGCCCTTTGAAGTTGACAAGTTCTTGGCATCTCAGAGCCTCAAGGCAAGAGCAAGGTTCTCTATGGTAGGCTGGGGCAGAACTAGCAGCAAGCAGAGCAAAGTTGTCCAAGAATAGCTTCCATTGGAATGCTAATGGCAATTGAAGAGGCAGGCCAGTGGCAAGCCACTAGCTTCTAGCAGTTTGAAAGTTGCAGACACAGTGCAGGTGTTGTGCGGCTTCCTTCTTGGCCTCCTAGAAGGTGCCGCGCTCTCCGTCTCTTGCTTGCCAATATGTTGCCGTGTTCCTCCTATTGTTTGGTTTGTTTTGATTTGTTTTGATGATGTTTTGGTGGGTTTTCGGAATGTTTTGGTGGTGTTTTAGAATGTTTTGTTTTCTCTTGTGTTGTTTTTATTGTCTTGGCAGGTTGTGGAATATTTGGATTCCTTTTGGCGGGTTTTCAAATATTTTGGCGGGTATTTGGAATGTTTTTGGTTTGCTTTCATTTGTTTTGATTATGTTTTGGCAAGTTATTGAAGGTTTCGATCACTTCTGACTGGTTTTCTAGTATTTTGGCATCTTTTCAGAATGTTTTGATCAGTTTTGGCAGGTTCTAAACTATTTTGTCAGGTTTTTGGAATTTTTTGGTTGGTTTTGATTTGTTTTTATGATGTTTTGCCTAGTTTTTTCAATGTTTTGATCAGTTCTGTCTGGTTTTCTAATGTTTTGGCATCTTTTCAGAAAGTTTTGATGAGTTTTGCGGGTCTAAATTATTTTGGCGGGTTTTCGGAATATTTTGGTTGGTTTTGATTTTTTTTTTATGATGTTTTGGTGGGTTTTCGGAATGTTTTGGTTGGGTTTTAGAATGTTTTGTATTCTCTTGAGTTGTTTTTATTGTGTTGGCAGGTTTTGGAATGTTTGGATTCCTTTTGGCGGGTGTTCGGAATGTTTTGGCGGGTGTTCGGAATGTTTTGATTAGTTTTGACGGGTTTTGAAATATTTTGGTGGGTTTTTAGAAGGTTTCGATTTGTTTTGATTTGTTTTGATTCTGTTTAGCCCAGTTTTTGGTGTGTTTGGATTAGCTTTGGTGGGCTTGATCATGTTTTGTCAGGTTTTTTCAAATGTATTGATCTCTTCTGTCTGGTTTTCTATTTTGGCGGGTTTGAAAATATTTTTGGATTAGTTTTGGCGGGTTTTAAAATATTTTGGCTCTTTGCGCAGAGATGACGGTGCCGGTTGTGGTGCGCTCCGGGGCGCTCCTTCTGCGGAAAGACGCCTAGGCAGCGGCACTTGGGACAGCTCCGCGTCTCCGTATGCTGCGTTTCTTGCCTTCTGCATCTCAGCAAAATGCTTTCCCACTAGGTCTAGCAAGGAGAAACTGTGGCAGCTGAGTAGATGTAGCCCGGCCCGCCCTTTGAAGTTGACAAGTTCTTGGCATCTCAGAGCCTCAAGGCAAGAGCAAGGTTCTCTATGGTAGGCTGGGGCAGAACTAGCAGCAAGCAGAGCAAAGTTGTCCAAGAATAGCTTCCATTGGAATGCTAATGGCAATTGAAGAGGCAGGCCAGTGGCAAGCCACTAGCTTCTAGCAGTTTGAAAGTTGCAGACACAGTGCAGGTGTTGTGCGGCTTCCTTCTTGGCCTCCTAGAAGGTGCCGCGCTCTCCGTCTCTTGCTTGCCAATATGTTGCCGTGTTCCTCTTATTGTTTGGTTTGTTTTGATTTGTTTTTATGATGTTTTGGCGGGTTTTCGGAATGTTTTGGTGGTGTTTTAGAATGTTTTGTTTTCTCTTGTGTTGTTTTTATTGTGTTGGCAGGTTGTGGAACGTTTGGATTCCTTTTGGCGGGTTTTAAAATATTTTGGCGGGTATTTGGAATGTTTGGGTTTGCTTTCATTTGTTTTGATTATGTTTTGGCAAGTTATTGAATGTTTCGATCACTTCTGACTGGTTTTCTAGTATTTTGGCATCTTTTCAGAATGTTTTGATCAGTTTTGGCGGGTTCTAAACTATTTTGTTGGGTTTTTGGAATGTTTTGCTTGGTTTTGATTTGTTTTTATTTTGATTTTGCGGGTTTTCAGAATGTTTTGGTCGGTTTTCTAGAATGTTTTGGTTGGTTTTGATTTCTTTTTAATATTATTTTGTGGGTTTTGGAATGTTTTGATTTGTTTTGTCTAGTTTAAAATATTTTGGCATGTATTTGGAAGGTTTTGCTTGGTTTTCATTTTTTTTTGTTATGTTTTGGCAAGGGTTTTTTTTTGGTTTGATCAGTTCTGGCTGGTTTTCTAATATGTTGGCCGATTTTCAGAATGTTTTGATCAGTTTTGGCGGGTTTTAAGATATTTTAGAGGTTGTTTATAATATTTTGGTTTCTTTAGCTTTGTTTTTACTATATTTTGGCGGGTTTTTTGAATGTTTCGATCACTTCTGACTGGTTTTCTAGTATTTTGGCATCTTTTCCGAATGTTTTGATCAGTTTTGGCAGGTTCTAAACTATTTTGTCGGGTTTTTGGAATGTTTTGGTTGGTTTTGATTTGTTTTTATGATGTTTTGCCAAGTTTTTTGAATGTTTTGATCAGTTCTGTCTGGTTTTCTAATGTTTTGGCATCTTTTTAGAATGTTTTGATGAGTTTTGTGGGTCTAAATAATTTTGGCGGGTTTTCGGAATATTTTGGTTGGTTTTGATTTGTTTTTATGATGTTTTGGCGGGTTTTCGGAATGTGTTGGTTGGGTTTTAGAATGTTTTGTATTCTCTTGAGTTGTTTTTATTGTGTTGACAGGTTTTGGAATGTTTGGATTCCTTTTGGTGGGTGTTCGGAATGTTTTGGCGGGTATTTGGAATATTTTGATTAGTTTTGACGGGTTTTGAAATATTTTGGCGGGCTTTTAGAAGGTTTTGATTTGTTTTGATTCTGTTTAGCCCAGTTTTTGGTGTGTTTGGATTAGCTTTGTTGGGCTTGATCATGTTTTGTCAGGTTTTTTCGAATGTATTGATGACTTCTGTCTGGTTTTCTATTTTGGCGGGTTTGAAAATATTTTTGGATTAGTTTTGGCGGGTTTGAAAATATTTTGGCTCTTTGCGCAGAGATGACGGCGCCGGTTGCGGTGCGCTCCGGGGCGCTCCTTCTGCGGAAAGACGCCTAGGCAGCGGCACTTGGGACAGCTCCGCGTCTCCGTATGCTGCGTTTCTTGCCTTCTGCATCTCAGCAAAATGCTTTCCCACTAGGTCTAGCAAGGAGAAACTGTGGCAGCTGAGTAGATGTAGCCCGGCCCGCCCTTTGAAGTTGACAAGTTCTTGGCATCTCAGAGCCTCAAGGCAAGAGCAAGGTTCTCTATGGTAGGCTGGGGCAGAACTAGCAGCAAGCAGAGCAAAGTTGTCCAAGAATAGCTTCCATTGGAATGCTAATGGCAATTGAAGAGGCAGGCCAGTGGCAAGCCACTAGCTTCTAGCAGTTTGAAAGTTGCAGACACAGTGCAGGTGTTGTGCGGCTTCCTTCTTGGCCTCCTAGAAGGTGCCGCGCTCTCCGTCTCTTGCTTGCCAATATGTTGCCGTGTTCCTCCTATTGTTTGGTTTGTTTTGATTTGTTTTGATGATGTTTTGGTGGGTTTTCGGAATGTTTTGGTGGTGTTTTAGAATGTTTTGTTTTCTCTTGTGTTGTTTTTATTGTCTTGGCAGGTTGTGGAATATTTGGATTCCTTTTGGCGGGTTTTCAAATATTTTGGCGGGTATTTGGAATGTTTTTGGTTTGCTTTCATTTGTTTTGATTATGTTTTGGCAAGTTATTGAAAGTTTCGATCACTTCTGACTGGTTTTCTAGTATTTTGGCATCTTTTCAGAATGTTTTGATCAGTTTTGGCAGGTTCTAAACTATTTTGTCAGGTTTTTGGAATTTTTTGGTTGGTTTTGATTTGTTTTTATGATGTTTTGCCTAGTTTTTTCAATGTTTTGATCAGTTCTGTCTGGTTTTCTAATGTTTTGGCATCTTTTCAGAAAGTTTTGATGAGTTTTGCGGGTCTAAATTATTTTGGCGGGTTTTCGGAATATTTTGGTTGGTTTTGATTTTTTTTTTATGATGTTTTGGTGGGTTTTCGGAATGTTTTGGTTGGGTTTTAGAATGTTTTGTATTCTCTTGAGTTGTTTTTATTGTGTTGGCAGGTTTTGGAATGTTTGGATTCCTTTTGGCGGGTGTTCGGAATGTTTTGGCGGGTGTTCGGAATGTTTTGATTAGTTTTGACGGGTTTTGAAATATTTTGGTGGGTTTTTAGAAGGTTTCGATTTGTTTTGATTTGTTTTGATTCTGTTTAGCCCAGTTTTTGGTGTGTTTGGATTAGCTTTGGTGGGCTTGATCATGTTTTGTCAGGTTTTTTCGAATGTATTGATCTCTTCTGTCTGGTTTTCTATTTTGGCGGGTTTGAAAATATTTTTGGATGAGTTTTGGCGGGTTTTAAAATATTTTGGCTCTTTGCGCAGAGATGACGGCGCCGGTTGCGGTGCGCTCCGGGGCGCTCCTTCTGCGGAAAGACGCCTAGGCAGCGGCACTTGGGACAGCTCCGCGTCTCCGTATGCTGCGTTTCTTGCCTTCTGCATCTCAGCAAAATGCTTTCCCACTAGGTCTAGCAAGGAGAAACTGTGGCAGCTGAGTAGATGTAGCCCGGCCCGCCCTTTGAAGTTGACAAGTTCTTGGCATCTCAGAGCCTCAAGGCAAGAGCAAGGTTCTCTATGGTAGGCTGGGGCAGAACTAGCAGCAAGCAGAGCAAAGTTGTCCAAGAATAGCTTCCATTGGAATGCTAATGGCAATTGAAGAGGCAGGCCAGTGGCAAGCCACTAGCTTCTAGCAGTTTGAAAGTTGCAGACACAGTGCAGGTGTTGTGCGGCTTCCTTCTTGGCCTCCTAGAAGGTGCCGCGCTCTCCGTCTCTTGCTTGCCAATATGTTGCCGTGTTCCTCTTATTGTTTGGTTTGTTTTGATTTGTTTTTATGATGTTTTGGCGGGTTTTCGGAATGTTTTGGTGGTGTTTTAGAATGTTTTGTTTTCTCTTGTGTTGTTTTTATTGTGTTGGCAGGTTGTGGAACGTTTGGATTCCTTTTGGCGGGTTTTAAAATATTTTGGCGGGTATTTGGAATGTTTGGGTTTGCTTTCATTTGTTTTGATTATGTTTTGGCAAGTTATTGAATGTTTCGATCACTTCTGACTGGTTTTCTAGTATTTTGGCATCTTTTCAGAATGTTTTGATCAGTTTTGGCGGGTTCTAAACTATTTTGTTGGGTTTTTGGAATGTTTTGCTTGGTTTTGATTTGTTTTTATTTTGATTTTGCGGGTTTTCAGAATGTTTTGGTCGGTTTTCTAGAATGTTTTGGTTGGTTTTGATTTCTTTTTAATATTATTTTGTGGGTTTTGGAATGTTTTGATTTGTTTTGTCTAGTTTAAAATATTTTGGCATGTATTTGGAAGGTTTTGCTTGGTTTTCATTTTTTTTTGTTATGTTTTGGCAAGGGTTTTTTTTTGGTTTGATCAGTTCTGGCTGGTTTTCTAATATGTTGGCCGATTTTCAGAATGTTTTGATCAGTTTTGGCGGGTTTTAAGATATTTTAGAGGTTGTTTATAATATTTTGGTTTCTTTAGCTTTGTTTTTACTATATTTTGGCGGGTTTTTTGAATGTTTCGATCACTTCTGACTGGTTTTCTAGTATTTTGGCATCTTTTCCGAATGTTTTGATCAGTTTTGGCAGGTTCTAAACTATTTTGTCGGGTTTTTGGAATGTTTTGGTTGGTTTTGATTTGTTTTTATGATGTTTTGCCAAGTTTTTTGAATGTTTTGATCAGTTCTGTCTGGTTTTCTAATGTTTTGGCATCTTTTTAGAATGTTTTGATGAGTTTTGTGGGTCTAAATAATTTTGGCGGGTTTTCGGAATATTTTGGTTGGTTTTGATTTGTTTTTATGATGTTTTGGCGGGTTTTCGGAATGTGTTGGTTGGGTTTTAGAATGTTTTGTATTCTCTTGAGTTGTTTTTATTGTGTTGACAGGTTTTGGAATGTTTGGATTCCTTTTGGTGGGTGTTCGGAATGTTTTGGCGGGTATTTGGAATATTTTGATTAGTTTTGACGGGTTTTGAAATATTTTGGCGGGCTTTTAGAAGGTTTTGATTTGTTTTGATTCTGTTTAGCCCAGTTTTTGGTGTGTTTGGATTAGCTTTGTTGGGCTTGATCATGTTTTGTCAGGTTTTTTCGAATGTATTGATGACTTCTGTCTGGTTTTCTATTTTGGCGGGTTTGAAAATATTTTTGGATTAGTTTTGGCGGGTTTGAAAATATTTTGGCTCTTTGCGCAGAGATGACGGCGCCGGTTGCGGTGCGCTCCGGGGCGCTCCTTCTGCGGAAAGACGCCTAGGCAGCGGCACTTGGGACAGCTCCGCGTCTCCGTATGCTGCGTTTCTTGCCTTCTGCATCTCAGCAAAATGCTTTCCCACTAGGTCTAGCAAGGAGAAACTGTGGCAGCTGAGTAGATGTAGCCCGGCCCGCCCTTTGAAGTTGACAAGTTCTTGGCATCTCAGAGCCTCAAGGCAAGAGCAAGGTTCTCTATGGTAGGCTGGGGCAGAACTAGCAGCAAGCAGAGCAAAGTTGTCCAAGAATAGCTTCCATTGGAATGCTAATGGCAATTGAAGAGGCAGGCCAGTGGCAAGCCACTAGCTTCTAGCAGTTTGAAAGTTGCAGACACAGTGCAGGTGTTGTGCGGCTTCCTTCTTGGCCTCCTAGAAGGTGCCGCGCTCTCCGTCTCTTGCTTGCCAATATGTTGCCGTGTTCCTCCTATTGTTTGGTTTGTTTTGATTTGTTTTGATGATGTTTTGGTGGGTTTTCGGAATGTTTTGGTGGTGTTTTAGAATGTTTTGTTTTCTCTTGTGTTGTTTTTATTGTCTTGGCAGGTTGTGGAATATTTGGATTCCTTTTGGCGGGTTTTCAAATATTTTGGCGGGTATTTGGAATGTTTTTGGTTTGCTTTCATTTGTTTTGATTATGTTTTGGCAAGTTATTGAAAGTTTCGATCACTTCTGACTGGTTTTCTAGTATTTTGGCATCTTTTCAGAATGTTTTGATCAGTTTTGGCAGGTTCTAAACTATTTTGTCAGGTTTTTGGAATTTTTTGGTTGGTTTTGATTTGTTTTTATGATGTTTTGCCTAGTTTTTTCAATGTTTTGATCAGTTCTGTCTGGTTTTCTAATGTTTTGGCATCTTTTCAGAAAGTTTTGATGAGTTTTGCGGGTCTAAATTATTTTGGCGGGTTTTCGGAATATTTTGGTTGGTTTTGATTTTTTTTTTATGATGTTTTGGTGGGTTTTCGGAATGTTTTGGTTGGGTTTTAGAATGTTTTGTATTCTCTTGAGTTGTTTTTATTGTGTTGGCAGGTTTTGGAATGTTTGGATTCCTTTTGGCGGGTGTTCGGAATGTTTTGGCGGGTGTTCGGAATGTTTTGATTAGTTTTGACGGGTTTTGAAATATTTTGGTGGGTTTTTAGAAGGTTTCGATTTGTTTTGATTTGTTTTGATTCTGTTTAGCCCAGTTTTTGGTGTGTTTGGATTAGCTTTGGTGGGCTTGATCATGTTTTGTCAGGTTTTTTCGAATGTATTGATCTCTTCTGTCTGGTTGTCTATTTTGGCGGGTTTGAAAATATTTTTGGATTAGTTTTGGCGGGTTTTAAAATATTTTGGCTCTTTGCGCAGAGATGACGGTGCCGGTTGCGGTGCGCTCCGGGGCGCTCCTTCTGCGGAAAGACGCCTAGGCAGCGGCACTTGGGACAGCTCCGCGTCTCCGTATGCTGCGTTTCTTGCCTTCTGCATCTCAGCAAAATGCTTTCCCACTAGGTCTAGCAAGGAGAAACTGTGGCAGCTGAGTAGATGTAGCCCGGCCCGCCCTTTGAAGTTGACAAGTTCTTGGCATCTCAGAGCCTCAAGGCAAGAGCAAGGTTCTCTATGGTAGGCTGGGGCAGAACTAGCAGCAAGCAGAGCAAAGTTGTCCAAGAATCGCTTCCATTGGAATGCTAATGGCAATTGAAGAGGCAGGCCAGTGGCAAGCCACTAGCTTCTAGCAGTTTGAAAGTTGCAGACACAGTGCAGGTGTTGTGCGGCTTCCTTCTTGGCCTCCTAGAAGGTGCCGCGCTCTCCGTCTCTTGCTTGCCAATATGTTGCCGTGTTCCTCTTATTGTTTGGTTTGTTTTGATTTGTTTTTATGATGTTTTGGCGGGTTTTCGGAATGTTTTGGTGGTGTTTTAGAATGTTTTGTTTTCTCTTGTGTTGTTTTTATTGTGTTGGCAGGTTGTGGAACGTTTGGATTCCTTTTGGCGGGTTTTAAAATATTTTGGCGGGTATTTGGAATGTTTGGGTTTGCTTTCATTTGTTTTGATTATGTTTTGGCAAGTTATTGAATGTTTCGATCACTTCTGACTGGTTTTCTAGTATTTTGGCATCTTTTCAGAATGTTTTGATCAGTTTTGGCGGGTTCTAAACTATTTTGTTGGGTTTTTGGAATGTTTTGCTTGGTTTTGATTTGTTTTTATTTTGATTTTGCGGGTTTTCAGAATGTTTTGGTCGGTTTTCTAGAATGTTTTGGTTGGTTTTGATTTCTTTTTAATATTATTTTGTGGGTTTTGGAATGTTTTGATTTGTTTTGTCTAGTTTAAAATATTTTGGCATGTATTTGGAAGGTTTTGCTTGGTTTTCATTTTTTTTTGTTATGTTTTGGCAAGGGTTTTTTTTTGGTTTGATCAGTTCTGGCTGGTTTTCTAATATGTTGGCCGATTTTCAGAATGTTTTGATCAGTTTTGGCGGGTTTTAAGATATTTTAGAGGTTGTTTATAATATTTTGGTTTCTTTAGCTTTGTTTTTACTATATTTTGGCGGGTTTTTTGAATGTTTCGATCACTTCTGACTGGTTTTCTAGTATTTTGGCATCTTTTCCGAATGTTTTGATCAGTTTTGGCAGGTTCTAAACTATTTTGTCGGGTTTTTGGAATGTTTTGGTTGGTTTTGATTTGTTTTTATGATGTTTTGCCAAGTTTTTTGAATGTTTTGATCAGTTCTGTCTGGTTTTCTAATGTTTTGGCATCTTTTTAGAATGTTTTGATGAGTTTTGTGGGTCTAAATAATTTTGGCGGGTTTTCGGAATATTTTGGTTGGTTTTGATTTGTTTTTATGATGTTTTGGCGGGTTTTCGGAATGTGTTGGTTGGGTTTTAGAATGTTTTGTATTCTCTTGAGTTGTTTTTATTGTGTTGACAGGTTTTGGAATGTTTGGATTCCTTTTGGTGGGTGTTCGGAATGTTTTGGCGGGTATTTGGAATATTTTGATTAGTTTTGACGGGTTTTGAAATATTTTGGCGGGCTTTTAGAAGGTTTTGATTTGTTTTGATTCTGTTTAGCCCAGTTTTTGGTGTGTTTGGATTAGCTTTGGTGGGCTTGATCATGTTTTGTCAGGTTTTTTCGAATGTATTGATCTCTTCTGTCTGGTTTTCTATTTTGGCGGGTTTGAAAATATTTTTGGATTAGTTTTGGCGGGTTTGAAAATATTTTGGCTCTTTGCGCAGAGATGACGGCGCCGGTTGCGGTGCGCTCCGGGGCGCTCCTTCTGCGGAAAGACGCCTAGGCAGCGGCACTTGGGACAGCTCCGCGTCTCCGTATGCTGCGTTTCTTGCCTTCTGCATCTCAGCAAAATGCTTTCCCACTAGGTCTAGCAAGGAGAAACTGTGGCAGCTGAGTAGATGTAGCCCGGCCCGCCCTTTGAAGTTGACAAGTTCTTGGCATCTCAGAGCCTCAAGGCAAGAGCAAGGTTCTCTATGGTAGGCTGGGGCAGAACTAGCAGCAAGCAGAGCAAAGTTGTCCAAGAATAGCTTCCATTGGAATGCTAATGGCAATTGAAGAGGCAGGCCAGTGGCAAGCCACTAGCTTCTAGCAGTTTGAAAGTTGCAGACACAGTGCAGGTGTTGTGCGGCTTCCTTCTTGGCCTCCTAGAAGGTGCCGCGCTCTCCGTCTCTTGCTTGCCAATATGTTGCCGTGTTCCTCCTATTGTTTGGTTTGTTTTGATTTGTTTTGATGATGTTTTGGTGGGTTTTCGGAATGTTTTGGTGGTGTTTTAGAATGTTTTGTTTTCTCTTGTGTTGTTTTTATTGTCTTGGCAGGTTGTGGAATATTTGGATTCCTTTTGGCGGGTTTTCAAATATTTTGGCGGGTATTTGGAATGTTTTTGGTTTGCTTTCATTTGTTTTGATTATGTTTTGGCAAGTTATTGAAAGTTTCGATCACTTCTGACTGGTTTTCTAGTATTTTGGCATCTTTTCAGAATGTTTTGATCAGTTTTGGCAGGTTCTAAACTATTTTGTCAGGTTTTTGGAATTTTTTGGTTGGTTTTGATTTGTTTTTATGATGTTTTGCCTAGTTTTTTCAATGTTTTGATCAGTTCTGTCTGGTTTTCTAATGTTTTGGCATCTTTTCAGAAAGTTTTGATGAGTTTTGCGGGTCTAAATTATTTTGGCGGGTTTTCGGAATATTTTGGTTGGTTTTGATTTTTTTTTTATGATGTTTTTGTGGGTTTTCGGAATGTTTTGGTTGGGTTTTAGAATGTTTTGTATTCTCTTGAGTTGTTTTTATTGTGTTGGCAGGTTTTGGAATGTTTGGATTCCTTTTGGCGGGTGTTCGGAATGTTTTGGCGGGTGTTCGGAATGTTTTGATTAGTTTTGACGGGTTTTGAAATATTTTGGTGGGTTTTTAGAAGGTTTCGATTTGTTTTGATTTGTTTTGATTCTGTTTAGCCCAGTTTTTGGTGTGTTTGGATTAGCTTTGGTGGGCTTGATCATGTTTTGTCAGGTTTTTTCGAATGTATTGATCTCTTCTGTCTGGTTTTCTATTTTGGCGGGTTTGAAAATATTTTTGGATTAGTTTTGGCGGGTTTTAAAATATTTTGGCTCTTTGCGCAGAGATGACGGTGCCGGTTGCGGTGCGCTCCGGGGCGCTCCTTCTGCGGAAAGACGCCTAGGCAGCGGCACTTGGGACAGCTCCGCGTCTCCGTATGCTGCGTTTCTTGCCTTCTGCATCTCAGCAAAATGCTTTCCCACTAGGTCTAGCAAGGAGAAACTGTGGCAGCTGAGTAGATGTAGCCCGGCCCGCCCTTTGAAGTTGACAAGTTCTTGGCATCTCAGAGCCTCAAGGCAAGAGCAAGGTTCTCTATGGTAGGCTGGGGCAGAACTAGCAGCAAGCAGAGCAAAGTTGTCCAAGAATAGCTTCCATTGGAATGCTAATGGCAATTGAAGAGGCAGGCCAGTGGCAAGCCACTAGCTTCTAGCAGTTTGAAAGTTGCAGACACAGTGCAGGTGTTGTGCGGCTTCCTTCTTGGCCTCCTAGAAGGTGCCGCGCTCTCCGTCTCTTGCTTGCCAATATGTTGCCGTGTTCCTCTTATTGTTTGGTTTGTTTTGATTTGTTTTGATGATGTTTTGGCGGGTTTTCGGAATGTTTTGGTGGTGTTTTAGAATGTTTTGTTTTCTCTTGTGTTGTTTTTATTGTGTTGGCAGGTTGTGGAACGTTTGGATTCCTTTTGGCGGGTTTTAAAATATTTTGGCGGGTATTTGGAATGTTTGGGTTTGCTTTCATTTGTTTTGATTATGTTTTGGCAAGTTATTGAATGTTTCGATCACTTCTGACTGGTTTTCTAGTATTTTGGCATCTTTTCAGAATGTTTTGGTCAGTTTTGGCGGGTTCTAAACTATTTTGTTGGGTTTTTGGAATGTTTTGCTTGGTTTTGATTTGTTTTTATTTTGATTTTGCGGGTTTTCAGAATGTTTTGGTCGGTTTTCTAGAATGTTTTGGTTGGTTTTGATTTCTTTTTAATATTATTTTGTGGGTTTTGGAATGTTTTGATTTGTTTTGTCTAGTTTAAAATATTTTGGCATGTATTTGGAAGGTTTTGCTTGGTTTTCATTTTTTTTTGTTATGTTTTGGCAAGGGTTTTTTTTTGGTTTGATCAGTTCTGGCTGGTTTTCTAATATGTTGGCCGATTTTCAGAATGTTTTGATCAGTTTTGGCGGGTTTTAAGATATTTTAGAGGTTGTTTATAATATTTTGGTTTCTTTAGCTTTGTTTTTACTATATTTTGGCGGGTTTTTTGAATGTTTCGATCACTTCTGACTGGTTTTCTAGTATTTTGGCATCTTTTCCGAATGTTTTGATCAGTTTTGGCAGGTTCTAAACTATTTTGTCGGGTTTTTGGAATGTTTTGGTTGGTTTTGATTTGTTTTTATGATGTTTTGCCAAGTTTTTTGAATGTTTTGATCAGTTCTGTCTGGTTTTCTAATGTTTTGGCATCTTTTTAGAATGTTTTGATGAGTTTTGTGGGTCTAAATAATTTTGGCGGGTTTTCGGAATATTTTGGTTGGTTTTGATTTGTTTTTATGATGTTTTGGCGGGTTTTCGGAATGTTTTGGTTGGGTTTTAGAATGTTTTGTATTCTCTTGAGTTGTTTTTATTGTGTTGACAGGTTTTGGAATGTTTGGATTCCTTTTGGTGGGTGTTCGGAATGTTTTGGCGGGTATTTGGAATATTTTGATTAGTTTTGACGGGTTTTGAAATATTTTGGCGGGCTTTTAGAAGGTTTTGATTTGTTTTGATTCTGTTTAGCCCAGTTTTTGGTGTGTTTGGATTAGCTTTGGTGGGCTTGATCATGTTTTGTCAGGTTTTTTCGAATGTATTGATCTCTTCTGTCTGGTTTTCTATTTTGGCGGGTTTGAAAATATTTTTGGATTAGTTTTGGCGGGTTTGAAAATATTTTGGCTCTTTGCGCAGAGATGACGGCGCCGGTTGCGGTGCGCTCCGGGGCGCTCCTTCTGCGGAAAGACGCCTAGGCAGCGGCACTTGGGACAGCTCCGCGTCTCCGTATGCTGCGTTTCTTGCCTTCTGCATCTCAGCAAAATGCTTTCCCACTAGGTCTAGCAAGGAGAAACTGTGGCAGCTGAGTAGATGTAGCCCGGCCCGCCCTTTGAAGTTGACAAGTTCTTGGCATCTCAGAGCCTCAAGGCAAGAGCAAGGTTCTCTATGGTAGGCTGGGGCAGAACTAGCAGCAAGCAGAGCAAAGTTGTCCAAGAATAGCTTCCATTGGAATGCTAATGGCAATTGAAGAGGCAGGCCAGTGGCAAGCCACTAGCTTCTAGCAGTTTGAAAGTTGCAGACACAGTGCAGGTGTTGTGCGGCTTCCTTCTTGGCCTCCTAGAAGGTGCCGCGCTCTCCGTCTCTTGCTTGCCAATATGTTGCCGTGTTCCTCCTATTGTTTGGTTTGTTTTGATTTGTTTTGATGATGTTTTGGTGGGTTTTCGGAATGTTTTGGTGGTGTTTTAGAATGTTTTGTTTTCTCTTGTGTTGTTTTTATTGTCTTGGCAGGTTGTGGAATATTTGGATTCCTTTTGGCGGGTTTTCAAATATTTTGGCGGGTATTTGGAATGTTTTTGGTTTGCTTTCATTTGTTTTGATTATGTTTTGGCAAGTTATTGAAAGTTTCGATCACTTCTGACTGGTTTTCTAGTATTTTGGCATCTTTTCAGAATGTTTTGATCAGTTTTGGCAGGTTCTAAACTATTTTGTCAGGTTTTTGGAATTTTTTGGTTGGTTTTGATTTGTTTTTATGATGTTTTGCCTAGTTTTTTCAATGTTTTGATCAGTTCTGTCTGGTTTTCTAATGTTTTGGCATCTTTTCAGAAAGTTTTGATGAGTTTTGCGGGTCTAAATTATTTTGGCGGGTTTTCGGAATATTTTGGTTGGTTTTGATTTGTTTTTATGATGTTTTGGTGGGTTTTCGGAATGTTTTGGTTGGGTTTTAGAATGTTTTGTATTCTCTTGAGTTGTTTTTATTGTGTTGGCAGGTTTTGGAATGTTTGGATTCCTTTTGGCGGGTGTTCGGAATGTTTTGGCGGGTGTTCGGAATGTTTTGATTAGTTTTGACGGGTTTTGAAATATTTTGGTGGGTTTTTAGAAGGTTTCGATTTGTTTTGATTTGTTTTGATTCTGTTTAGCCCAGTTTTTGGTGTGTTTGGATTAGCTTTGGTGGGCTTGATCATGTTTTGTCAGGTTTTTTCGAATGTATTGATCTCTTCTGTCTGGTTTTCTATTTTGGCGGGTTTGAAAATATTTTTGGATTAGTTTTGGCGGGTTTTAAAATATTTTGGCTCTTTGCGCAGAGATGACGGTGCCGGTTGCGGTGCGCTCCGGGGCGCTCCTTCTGCGGAAAGACGCCTAGGCAGCGGCACTTGGGACAGCTCCGCGTCTCCGTATGCTGCGTTTCTTGCCTTCTGCATCTCAGCAAAATGCTTTCCCACTAGGTCTAGCAAGGAGAAACTGTGGCAGCTGAGTAGATGTAGCCCGGCCCGCCCTTTGAAGTTGACAAGTTCTTGGCATCTCAGAGCCTCAAGGCAAGAGCAAGGTTCTCTATGGTAGGCTGGGGCAGAACTAGCAGCAAGCAGAGCAAAGTTGTCCAAGAATAGCTTCCATTGGAATGCTAATGGCAATTGAAGAGGCAGGCCAGTGGCAAGCCACTAGCTTCTAGCAGTTTGAAAGTTGCAGACACAGTGCAGGTGTTGTGCGGCTTCCTTCTTGGCCTCCTAGAAGGTGCCGCGCTCTCCGTCTCTTGCTTGCCAATATGTTGCCGTGTTCCTCTTATTGTTTGGTTTGTTTTGATTTGTTTTTATGATGTTTTGGCGGGTTTTCGGAATGTTTTGGTGGTGTTTTAGAATGTTTTGTTTTCTCTTGTGTTGTTTTTATTGTGTTGGCAGGTTGTGGAACGTTTGGATTCCTTTTGGCGGGTTTTAAAATATTTTGGCGGGTATTTGGAATGTTTGGGTTTGCTTTCATTTGTTTTGATTATGTTTTGGCAAGTTATTGAATGTTTTGATCACTTCTGACTGGTTTTCTAGTATTTTGGCATCTTTTCAGAATGTTTTGATCAGTTTTGGCGGGTTCTAAACTATTTTGTTGGGTTTTTGGAATGTTTTGCTTGGTTTTGATTTGTTTTTATTTTGATTTTGCGGGTTTTCAGAATGTTTTGGTCGGTTTTCTAGAATGTTTTGGTTGGTTTTGATTTCTTTTTAATATTATTTTGTGGGTTTTGGAATGTTTTGATTTGTTTTGTCTAGTTTAAAATATTTTGGCATGTATTTGGAAGGTTTTGCTTGGTTTTCATTTTTTTTTGTTATGTTTTGGCAAGGGTTTTTTTTTGGTTTGATCAGTTCTGGCTGGTTTTCTAATATGTTGGCCGATTTTCAGAATGTTTTGATCAGTTTTGGCGGGTTTTAAGATATTTTAGAGGTTGTTTATAATATTTTGGTTTCTTTAGCTTTGTTTTTACTATATTTTGGCGGGTTTTTTGAATGTTTCGATCACTTCTGACTGGTTTTCTAGTATTTTGGCATCTTTTCCGAATGTTTTGATCAGTTTTGGCAGGTTCTAAACTATTTTGTCGGGTTTTTGGAATGTTTTGGTTGGTTTTGATTTGTTTTTATGATGTTTTGCCAAGTTTTTTGAATGTTTTGATCAGTTCTGTCTGGTTTTCTAATGTTTTGGCATCTTTTTAGAATGTTTTGATGAGTTTTGTGGGTCTAAATAATTTTGGCGGGTTTTCGGAATATTTTGGTTGGTTTTGATTTGTTTTTATGATGTTTTGGCGGGTTTTCGGAATGTGTTGGTTGGGTTTTAGAATGTTTTGTATTCTCTTGAGTTGTTTTTATTGTGTTGACAGGTTTTGGAATGTTTGGATTCCTTTTGGTGGGTGTTCGGAATGTTTTGGCGGGTATTTGGAATATTTTGATTAGTTTTGACGGGTTTTGAAATATTTTGGCGGGCTTTTAGAAGGTTTTGATTTGTTTTGATTCTGTTTAGCCCAGTTTTTGGTGTGTTTGGATTAGCTTTGGTGGGCTTGATCATGTTTTGTCAGGTTTTTTCGAATGTATTGATGACTTCTGTCTGGTTTTCTATTTTGGCGGGTTTGAAAATATTTTTGGATTAGTTTTGGCGGGTTTTAAAATATTTTGGCTCTTTGCGCAGAGATGACGGCGCCGGTTGCGGTGCGCTCCGGGGCGCTCCTTCTGCGGAAAGACGCCTGGCAGCGGCACTTGGGACAGCTCCGCGTCTCCGTATGCTGCGTTTCTTGCCTTCTGCATCTCAGCAAAATGCTTTCCCACTAGGTCTAGCAAGGAGAAACTGTGGCAGCTGAGTAGATGTAGCCCGGCCCGCCCTTTGAAGTTGACAAGTTCTTGGCATCTCAGAGCCTCAAGGCAAGAGCAAGGTTCTCTATGGTAGGCTGGGGCAGAACTAGCAGCAAGCAGAGCAAAGTTGTCCAAGAATAGCTTCCATTGGAATGCTAATGGCAATTGAAGAGGCAGGCCAGTGGCAAGCCACTAGCTTCTAGCAGTTTGAAAGTTGCAGACACAGTGCAGGTGTTGTGCGGCTTCCTTCTTGGCCTCCTAGAAGGTGCCGCGCTCTCCGTCTCTTGCTTGCCAATATGTTGCCGTGTTCCTCCTATTGTTTGGTTTGTTTTGATTTGTTTTGATGATGTTTTGGCGGGTTTTCGGAATGTTTTGGTGGTGTTTTAGAATGTTTTGTTTTCTCTTGTGTTGTTTTTATTGTGTTGGCAGGTTGTGGAACGTTTGGATTCCTTTTGGCGGGTTTTAAAATCTTTTGGCGGGTATTTGGAATGTTTGGGTTTGCTTTCATTTGTTTTGATTATGTTTTGGCAAGTTATTGAATGTTTTGATCACTTCTGACTGGTTTTCTAGTATTTTGGCATCTTTTCAGAATGTTTTGATCAGTTTTGGCGGGTTCTAAACTATTTTGTTGGGTTTTTGGAATGTTTTGCTTGGTTTTGATTTGTTTTTATTTTGATTTTGCGCGTTTTCAGAATGTTTTGGTCGGTTTTCTAGAATGTTTTGGCTGGTTTTGATTTCTTTTTAATATTATTTTGTGGGTTTTGGAATGTTTTGATTTGTTTTGTCTAGTTTAAAATATTTTGGCATGTATTTGGAAGGTTTTGCTTGGTTTTCATTTTTTTTTGTTATGTTTTGGCAAGGGTTTTTTTTTGGTTTGATCAGTTCTGGCTGGTTTTCTCAGATGTTGGCCGATTTTCAGAATGTTTTGATCAGGTTTGGCGGGTTTTAAGATATTTTAGAGGTTGTTTATAATATTTTGGTTTCTTTAGCTTTGTTTTTACTATATTTTGCCGGGTTTTTTGAATGTTTCGATCACTTCTGACTGGTTTTCTAGTATTTTGGCATCTTTTCCGAATGTTTTGATCAGTTTTGGCAGGTTCTAAACTATTTTGTCGGGTTTTTGGAATGTTTTGGTTGGTTTTGATTTGTTTTTATGATGTTTTGCCAAGTTTTTTGAATGTTTTGATCAGTTCTGTCTGGTTTTCTAATGTTTTGGCATCTTTTTAGAATGTTTTGATGAGTTTTGTGGGTCTAAATAATTTTGGCGGGTTTTCGGAATATTTTGGTTGGTTTTGATTTGTTTTTATGATGTTTTGGCGGGTTTTCGGAATGTGTTGGTTGGGTTTTAGAATGTTTTGTATTCTCTTGAGTTGTTTTTATTGTGTTGACAGGTTTTGGAATGTTTGGATTCCTTTTGGTGGGTGTTCGGAATGTTTTGGCGGGTATTTGGAATATTTTGATTAGTTTTGACGGGTTTTGAAATATTTTGGCGGGCTTTTAGAAGGTTTTGATTTGTTTTGATTCTGTTTAGCCCAGTTTTTGGTGTGTTTGGATTAGCTTTGGTGGGCTTGATCATGTTTTGTCAGGTTTTTTCGAATGTATTGATCTCTTCTGTCTGGTTTTCTATTTTGGCGGGTTTGAAAATATTTTTGGATTAGTTTTGGCGGGTTTTAAAATATTTTGGCTCTTTGCGCAGAGATGACGGCGCCGGTTGCGGTGCGCTCCGGGGCGCTCCTTCTGCGGAAAGACGCCTAGGCAGCGGCACTTGGGACAGCTCCGCGTCTCCGTATGCTGCGTTTCTTGCCTTCTGCATCTCAGCAAAATGCTTTCCCACTAGGTCTAGCAAGGAGAAACTGTGGCAGCTGAGTAGATGTAGCCCGGCCCGCCCTTTGAAGTTGACAAGTTCTTGGCATCTCAGAGCCTCAAGGCAAGAGCAAGGTTCTCTATGGTAGGCTGGGGCAGAACTAGCAGCAAGCAGAGCAAAGTTGTCCAAGAATAGCTTCCATTGGAATGCTAATGGCAATTGAAGAGGCAGGCCAGTGGCAAGCCACTAGCTTCTAGCAGTTTGAAAGTTGCAGACACAGTGCAGGTGTTGTGCGGCTTCCTTCTTGGCCTCCTAGAAGGTGCCGCGCTCTCCGTCTCTTGCTTGCCAATATGTTGCCGTGTTCCTCTTATTGTTTGGTTTGTTTTGCTTTGTTTTTATGATGTTTTGGCGGGTTTTCGGAATGTTTTGGTGGTGTTTTAGAATGTTTTGTTTTCTCTTGTGTTGTTTTTATTGTGTTGGCAGGTTGTGGAACGTTTGGATTCCTTTTGGCGGGTTTTAAAATATTTTGGCGGGTATTTGGAATGTTTGGGTTTGCTTTCATTTGTTTTGATTATGTTTTGGCAAGTTATTGAATGTTTTGATCACTTCTGACTGGTTTTCTAGTATTTTGGCATCTTTTCAGAATGTTTTGATCAGTTTTGGCGGGTTCTAAACTATTTTGTTGGGTTTTTGGAATGTTTTGCTTGGTTTTGATTTGTTTTTATTTTGATTTTGCGGGTTTTCAGAATGTTTTGGTCGGTTTTCTAGAATGTTTTGGTTGGTTTTGATTTCTTTTTAATATTATTTTGTGGGTTTTGGAATGTTTTGATTTGTTTTGTCTAGTTTAAAATATTTTGGCATGTATTTGGAAGGTTTTGCTTGGTTTTCATTTTTTTTTGTTATGTTTTGGCAAGGGTTTTTTTTTGGTTTGATCAGTTCTGGTTGGTTTTCTAATATGTTGGCCGATTTTCAGAATGTTTTGATCAGTTTTGGCGGGTTTTAAGATATTTTAGAGGTTGTTTATAATATTTTGGTTTCTTTAGCTTTGTTTTTACTATATTTTGGCGGGTTTTTTGAATGTTTCGATCACTTCTGACTGGTTTTCTAGTATTTTGGCATCTTTTCCGAATGTTTTGATCAGTTTTGGCAGGTTCTAAACTATTTTGTCGGGTTTTTGGAATGTTTTGGTTGGTTTTAATTTGTTTTTATGATGTTTTGCCAAGTTTTTTGAATGTTTTGATCAGTTCTGGCTGGTTTTCTAATGTTTTGGCATCTTTTTAGAATGTTTTGATGAGTTTTGTGGGTCTAAATAATTTTGGCGGGTTTTTGGAATATTTTGGTTGGTTTTGATTTGTTTTTATGATGTTTTGGCGGGTTTTCGGAATGTGTTGGTTGGGTTTTAGAATGTTTTGTATTCTCTTGAGTTGTTTTTATTGTGTTGACAGGTTTTGGAATGTTTGGATTCCTTTTGGTGGGTGTTCGGAATGTTTTGGCGGGTATTTGGAATATTTTGATTAGTTTTGACGGGTTTTGAAATATTTTGGCGGGCTTTTAGAAGGTTTTGATTTGTTTTGATTCTGTTTAGCCCAGTTTTTGGTGTGTTTGGATTAGCTTTGGTGGGCTTGATCATGTTTTGTCAGGTTTTTTCGAATGTATTGATCTCTTCTGTCTGGTTTTCTATTTTGGCGGGTTTGAAAATATTTTTGGATTAGTTTTGGCGGGTTTGAAAATATTTTGGCTCTTTGCGCAGAGATGACGGTGCCGGTTGCGGTGCGCTCCGGGGCGCTCCTTCTGCGGAAAGACGCCTAGGCAGCGGCACTTGGGACAGCTCCGCGTCTCCATATGCTGCGTTTCTTGCCTTCTGCATCTCAGCAAAATGCTTTCCCACTAGGTCTAGCAAGGAGAAACTGTGGCAGCTGAGTAGATGTAGCCCGGCCCGCCCTTTGAAGTTGACAAGTTCTTGGCATCTCAGAGCCTCAAGGCAAGAGCAAGGTTCTCTATGGTAGGCTGGGGCAGAACTAGCAGCAAGCAGAGCAAAGTTGTCCAAGAATAGCTTCCATTGGAATGCTAATGGCAATTGAAGAGGCAGGCCAGTGGCAAGCCACTAGCTTCTAGCAGTTTGAAAGTTGCAGACACAGTGCAGGTGTTGTGCGGCTTCCTTCTTGGCCTCCTAGAAGGTGCCGCGCTCTCCGTCTCTTGCTTGCCAATATGTTGCCGTGTTCCTCTTATTGTTTGGTTTGTTTTGATTTGTTTTTATGATGTTTTGGCGGGTTTTCGGAATGTTTTGGTGGTGTTTTAGAATGTTTTGTTTTCTCTTGTGTTGTTTTTATTGTGTTGGCAGGTTGTGGAACGTTTGGATTCCTTTTGGCGGGTTTTAAAATATTTTGGCGGGTATTTGGAATGTTTGGGTTTGCTTTCATTTGTTTTGATTATGTTTTGGCAAGTTATTGAATGTTTTGATCACTTCTGACTGGTTTTCTAGTATTTTGGCATCTTTTCAGAATGTTTTGATCAGTTTTGGCGGGTTCTAAACTATTTTGTTGGGTTTTTGGAATGTTTTGCTTGGTTTTGATTTGTTTTTATTTTGATTTTGCGGGTTTTCAGAATGTTTTGGTCGGTTTTCTAGAATGTTTTGGTTGGTTTTGATTTCTTTTTAATATTATTTTGTGGGTTTTGGAATGTTTTGATTTGTTTTGTCTAGTTTAAAATATTTTGGCATGTATTTGGAAGGTTTTGCTTGGTTTTCATTTTTTTTTGTTATGTTTTGGCAAGGGTTTTTTTTTGGTTTGATCAGTTCTGGTTGGTTTTCTAATATGTTGGCCGATTTTCAGAATGTTTTGATCAGTTTTGGCGGGTTTTAAGATATTTTAGAGGTTGTTTATAATATTTTGGTTTCTTTAGCTTTGTTTTTACTATATTTTGGCTGGTTTTTTGAATGTTTCGATCACTTCTGACTGGTTTTCTAGTATTTTGGCATCTTTTCCGAATGTTTTGATCAGTTTTGGCAGGTTCTAAACTATTTTGTCGGGTTTTTGGAATGTTTTGGTTGGTTTTGATTTGTTTTTATGATGTTTTGCCAAGTTTTTTGAATGTTTTGATCAGTTCTGTCTGGTTTTCTAATGTTTTGGCATCTTTTTAGAATGTTTTGATGAGTTTTGTGGGTCTAAATAATTTTGGCGGGTTTTTGGAATATTTTGGTTGGTTTTGATTTGTTTTTATGATGTTTTGGCGGGTTTTCGGAATGTGTTGGTTGGGTTTTAGAATGTTTTGTATTCTCTTGAGTTGTTTTTATTGTGTTGACAGGTTTTGGAATGTTTGGATTCCTTTTGGTGGGTGTTCGGAATGTTTTGGCGGGTATTTGGAATATTTTGATTAGTTTTGACGGGTTTTGAAATATTTTGGCGGGCTTTTAGAAGGTTTTGATTTGTTTTGATTCTGTTTAGCCCAGTTTTTGGTGTGTTTGGATTAGCTTTGGTGGGCTTGATCATGTTTTGTCAGGTTTTTTCGAATGTATTGATCTCTTCTGTCTGGTTTTCTATTTTGGCGGGTTTGAAAATATTTTTGGATTAGTTTTGGCGGGTTTTAAAATATTTTGGCTCTTTGCGCAGAGATGACGGCGCCGGTTGCGGTGCGCTCCGGGGCGCTCCTTCTGCGGAAAGACGCCTAGGCAGCGGCACTTGGGACAGCTCCGCGTCTCCGTATGCTGCGTTTCTTGCCTTCTGCATCTCAGCAAAATGCTTTCCCACTAGGTCTAGCAAGGAGAAACTGTGGCAGCTGAGTAGATGTAGCCCGGCCCGCCCTTTGAAGTTGACAAGTTCTTGGCATCTCAGAGCCTCAAGGCAAGAGCAAGGTTCTCTATGGTAGGCTGGGGCAGAACTAGCAGCAAGCAGAGCAAAGTTGTCCAAGAATAGCTTCCATTGGAATGCTAATGGCAATTGAAGAGGCAGGCCAGTGGCAAGCCACTAGCTTCTAGCAGTTTGAAAGTTGCAGACACAGTGCAGGTGTTGTGCGGCTTCCTTCTTGGCCTCCTAGAAGGTGCCGCGCTCTCCGTCTCTTGCTTGCCAATATGTTGCCGTGTTCCTCCTATTGTTTGGTTTGTTTTGATTTGTTTTGATGATGTTTTGGTGGGTTTTCGGAATGTTTTGGTGGTGTTTTAGAATGTTTTGTTTTCTCTTGTGTTGTTTTTATTGTCTTGGCAGGTTGTGGAATATTTGGATTCCTTTTGGCGGGTTTTAAAATATTTTGGCGGGTATTTGGAATGTTTTTGGTTTGCTTTCATTTGTTTTGATTATGTTTTGGCAAGTTATTGAAAGTTTCGATCACTTCTGACTGGTTTTCTAGTATTTTGGCATCTTTTCAGAATGTTTTGATCAGTTTTGGCAGGTTCTAAACTATTTTGTCAGGTTTTTGGAATTTTTTGGTTGGTTTTGATTTGTTTTTATGATGTTTTGCCTAGTTTTTTCAATGTTTTGATCAGTTCTGTCTGGTTTTCTAATGTTTTGGCATCTTTTCAGAAAGTTTTGATGAGTTTTGCGGGTCTAAATTATTTTGGCGGGTTTTCGGAATATTTTGGTTGGTTTTGATTTGTTTTTATGATGTTTTGGTGGGTTTTCGGAATGTTTTGGTTGGGTTTTAGAATGTTTTGTATTCTCTTGAGTTGTTTTTATTGTGTTGGCAGGTTTTGGAATGTTTGGATTCCTTTTGGCGGGTGTTCGGAATGTTTTGGCGGGTGTTCGGAATGTTTTGATTAGTTTTGACGGGTTTTGAAATATTTTGGTGGGTTTTTAGAAGGTTTCGATTTGTTTTGATTTGTTTTGATTCTGTTTAGCCCAGTTTTTGGTGTGTTTGGATTAGCTTTGGTGGGCTTGATCATGTTTTGTCAGGTTTTTTCGAATGTATTGATCTCTTCTGTCTGGTTTTCTATTTTGGCGGGTTTGAAAATATTTTTGGATTAGTTTTGGCGGGTTTGAAAATATTTTGGCTCTTTGCGCAGAGATGACGGCGCCGGTTGCGGTGCGCTCCGGGGCGCTCCTTCTGCGGAAAGACGCCTAGGCAGCGGCACTTGGGACAGCTCCGCGTCTCCGTATGCTGCGTTTCTTGCCTTCTGCATCTCAGCAAAATGCTTTCCCACTAGGTCTAGCAAGGAGAAACTGTGGCAGCTGAGTAGATGTAGCCCGGCCCGCCCTTTGAAGTTGACAAGTTCTTGGCATCTCAGAGCCTCAAGGCAAGAGCAAGGTTCTCTATGGTAGGCTGGGGCAGAACTAGCAGCAAGCAGAGCAAAGTTGTCCAAGAATAGCTTCCATTGGAATGCTAATGGCAATTGAAGAGGCAGGCCAGTGGCAAGCCACTAGCTTCTAGCAGTTTGAAAGTTGCAGACACAGTGCAGGTGTTGTGCGGCTTCCTTCTTGGCCTCCTAGAAGGTGCCGCGCTCTCCGTCTCTTGCTTGCCAATATGTTGCCGTGTTCCTCCTATTGTTTGGTTTGTTTTGATTTGTTTTGATGATGTTTTGGCGGGTTTTCGGAATGTTTTGGTGGTGTTTTAGAATGTTTTGTTTTCTCTTGTGTTGTTTTTATTGTGTTGGCAGGTTGTGGAACGTTTGGATTCCTTTTGGCGGGTTTTAAAATATTTTGGCGGGTATTTGGAATGTTTGGGTTTGCTTTCATTTGTTTTGATTATGTTTTGGCAAGTTATTGAATGTTTTGATCACTTCTGACTGGTTTTCTAGTATTTTGGCATCTTTTCAGAATGTTTTGATCAGTTTTGGCGGGTTCTAAACTATTTTGTTGGGTTTTTGGAATGTTTTGCTTGGTTTTGATTTGTTTTTATTTTGATTTTGCGGGTTTTCGGAATGTTTTGGTCGGTTTTCTAGAATGTTTTGGTTGGTTTTGATTTCTTTTTAATATTATTTTGTGGGTTTTGGAATGTTTTGATTTGTTTTGTCTAGTTTAAAATATTTTGGCATGTATTTGGAAGGTTTTGCTTGGTTTTCATTTTTTTTTGTTATGTTTTGGCAAGGGTTTTTTTTTGGTTTGATCAGTTCTGGTTGGTTTTCTAATATGTTGGCCGATTTTCAGAATGTTTTGATCAGTTTTGGCGGGTTTTAAGATATTTTAGAGGTTGTTTATAATATTTTGGTTTCTTTAGCTTTGTTTTTACTATATTTTGGCGGGTTTTTTGAATGTTTCGATCACTTCTGACTGGTTTTCTAGTATTTTGGCATCTTTTCCGAATGTTTTGATCAGTTTTGGCAGGTTCTAAACTATTTTGTCGGGTTTTTGGAATGTTTTGGTTGGTTTTGATTTGTTTTTATGATGTTTTGCCAAGTTTTTTGAATGTTTTGATCAGTTCTGTCTGGTTTTCTAATGTTTTGGCATCTTTTTAGAATGTTTTGATGAGTTTTGTGGGTCTAAATAATTTTGGCGGGTTTTCGGAATATTTTGGTTGGTTTTGATTTGTTTTTATGATGTTTTGGCGGGTTTTCGGAATGTGTTGGTTGGGTTTTAGAATGTTTTGTATTCTCTTGAGTTGTTTTTATTGTGTTGACAGGTTTTGGAATGTTTGGATTCCTTTTGGTGGGTGTTCGGAATGTTTTGGCGGGTATTTGGAATATTTTGATTAGTTTTGACGGGTTTTGAAATATTTTGGCGGGCTTTTAGAAGGTTTTGATTTGTTTTGATTCTGTTTAGCCCAGTTTTTGGTGTGTTTGGATTAGCTTTGGTGGGCTTGATCATGTTTTGTCAGGTTTTTTCGAATGTATTGATCTCTTCTGTCTGGTTTTCTATTTTGGCGGGTTTGAAAATATTTTTGGATTAGTTTTGGCGGGTTTTAAAATATTTTGGCTCTTTGCGCAGAGATGACGGTGCCGGTTGCGGTGCGCTCCGGGGCGCTCCTTCTGCGGAAAGACGCCTAGGCAGCGGCACTTGGGACAGCTCCGCGTCTCCGTATGCTGCGTTTCTTGCCTTCTGCATCTCAGCAAAATGCTTTCCCACTAGGTCTAGCAAGGAGAAACTGTGGCAGCTGAGTAGATGTAGCCCGGCCCGCCCTTTGAAGTTGACAAGTTCTTGGCATCTCAGAGCCTCAAGGCAAGAGCAAGGTTCTCTATGGTAGGCTGGGGCAGAACTAGCAGCAAGCAGAGCAAAGTTGTCCAAGAATAGCTTCCATTGGAATGCTAATGGCAATTGAAGAGGCAGGCCAGTGGCAAGCCACTAGCTTCTAGCAGTTTGAAAGTTGCAGACACAGTGCAGGTGTTGTGCGGCTTCCTTCTTGGCCTCCTAGAAGGTGCCGCGCTCTCCGTCTCTTGCTTGCCAATATGTTGCCGTGTTCCTCCTATTGTTTGGTTTGTTTTGATTTGTTTTGATGATGTTTTGGTGGGTTTTCGGAATGTTTTGGTGGTGTTTTAGAATGTTTTGTTTTCTCTTGTGTTGTTTTTATTGTCTTGGCAGGTTGTGGAATATTTGGATTCCTTTTGGCGGGTTTTAAAATATTTTGGCGGGTATTTGGAATGTTTTTGGTTTGCTTTCATTTGTTTTGATTATGTTTTGGCAAGTTATTGAAAGTTTCGATCACTTCTGACTGGTTTTCTAGTATTTTGGCATCTTTTCAGAATGTTTTGATCAGTTTTGGCAGGTTCTAAACTATTTTGTCAGGTTTTTGGAATTTTTTGGTTGGTTTTGATTTGTTTTTATGATGTTTTGCCTAGTTTTTTCAATGTTTTGATCAGTTCTGTCTGGTTTTCTAATGTTTTGGCATCTTTTCAGAAAGTTTTGATGAGTTTTGCGGGTCTAAATTATTTTGGCGGGTTTTCGGAATATTTTGGTTGGTTTTGATTTGTTTTTATGATGTTTTGGTGGGTTTTCGGAATGTTTTGGTTGGGTTTTAGAATGTTTTGTATTCTCTTGAGTTGTTTTTATTGTGTTGGCAGGTTTTGGAATGTTTGGATTCCTTTTGGCGGGTGTTCGGAATGTTTTGGCGGGTGTTCGGAATGTTTTGATTAGTTTTGACGGGTTTTGAAATATTTTGGTGGGTTTTTAGAAGGTTTTGATTTGTTTTGATTTGTTTTGATTCTGTTTAGCCCAGTTTTTGGTGTGTTTGGATTAGCTTTGGTGGGCTTGATCATGTTTTGTCAGGTTTTTTCGAATGTATTGATCTCTTCTGTCTGGTTTTCTATTTTGGCGGGTTTGAAAATATTTTTGGATTAGTTTTGGCGGGTTTTAAAATATTTTGGCTCTTTGCGCAGAGATGACGGCGCCGGTTGCGGTGCGCTCCGGGGCGCTCCTTCTGCGGAAAGACGCCTAGGCAGCGGCACTTGGGACAGCTCCGCGTCTCCGTATGCTGCGTTTCTTGCCTTCTGCATCTCAGCAAAATGCTTTCCCACTAGGTCTAGCAAGGAGAAACTGTGGCAGCTGAGTAGATGTAGCCCGGCCCGCCCTTTGAAGTTGACAAGTTCTTGGCATCTCAGAGCCTCAAGGCAAGAGCAAGGTTCTCTATGGTAGGCTGGGGCAGAACTAGCAGCAAGCAGAGCAAAGTTGTCCAAGAATAGCTTCCATTGGAATGCTAATGGCAATTGAAGAGGCAGGCCAGTGGCAAGCCACTAGCTTCTAGCAGTTTGAAAGTTGCAGACACAGTGCAGGTGTTGTGCGGCTTCCTTCTTGGCCTCCTAGAAGGTGCCGCGCTCTCCGTCTCTTGCTTGCCAATATGTTGCCGTGTTCCTCCTATTGTTTGGTTTGTTTTGATTTGTTTTGATGATGTTTTGGCGGGTTTTCGGAATGTTTTGGTGGTGTTTTAGAATGTTTTGTTTTCTCTTGTGTTGTTTTTATTGTGTTGGCAGGTTGTGGAACGTTTGGATTCCTTTTGGCGGGTTTTAAAATATTTTGGCGGGTATTTGGAATGTTTGGGTTTGCTTTCATTTGTTTTGATTATGTTTTGGCAAGTTATTGAATGTTTTGATCACTTCTGACTGGTTTTCTAGTATTTTGGCATCTTTTCAGAATGTTTTGATCAGTTTTGGCGGGTTCTAAACTATTTTGTTGGGTTTTTGGAATGTTTTGCTTGGTTTTGATTTGTTTTTATTTTGATTTTGCGGGTTTTCAGAATGTTTTGGTCGGTTTTCTAGAATGTTTTGGCTGGTTTTGATTTCTTTTTAATATTATTTTGTGGGTTTTGGAATGTTTTGATTTGTTTTGTCTAGTTTAAAATATTTTGGCATGTATTTGGAAGGTTTTGCTTGGTTTTCATTTTTTTTTGTTATGTTTTGGCAAGGGTTTTTTTTTGGTTTGATCAGTTCTGGCTGGTTTTCTAATATGTTGGCCGATTTTCAGAATGTTTTGATCAGGTTTGGCGGGTTTTAAGATATTTTAGAGGTTGTTTATAATATTTTGGTTTCTTTAGCTTTGTTTTTACTATATTTTGGCGGGTTTTTTGAATGTTTCGATCACTTCTGACTGGTTTTCTAGTATTTTGGCATCTTTTCCGAATGTTTTGATCAGTTTTGGCAGGTTCTAAACTATTTTGTCGGGTTTTTGGAATGTTTTGGTTGGTTTTGATTTGTTTTTATGATGTTTTGCCAAGTTTTTTGAATGTTTTGATCAGTTCTGTCTGGTTTTCTAATGTTTTGGCATCTTTTTAGAATGTTTTGATGAGTTTTGTGGGTCTAAATAATTTTGGCGGGTTTTCGGAATATTTTGGTTGGTTTTGATTTGTTTTTATGATGTTTTGGCGGGTTTTCGGAATGTGTTGGTTGGGTTTTAGAATGTTTTGTATTCTCTTGAGTTGTTTTTATTGTGTTGACAGGTTTTGGAATGTTTGGATTCCTTTTGGTGGGTGTTCGGAATGTTTTGGCGGGTATTTGGAATATTTTGATTAGTTTTGACGGGTTTTGAAATATTTTGGCGGGCTTTTAGAAGGTTTTGATTTGTTTTGATTCTGTTTAGCCCAGTTTTTGGTGTGTTTGGATTAGCTTTGGTGGGCTTGATCATGTTTTGTCAGGTTTTTTCGAATGTATTGATCTCTTCTGTCTGGTTTTCTATTTTGGCGGGTTTGAAAATATTTTTGGATTAGTTTTGGCGGGTTTTAAAATATTTTGGCTCTTTGCGCAGAGATGACGGCGCCGGTTGCGGTGCGCTCCGGGGCGCTCCTTCTGCGGAAAGACGCCTAGGCAGCGGCACTTGGGACAGCTCCGCGTCTCCGTATGCTGCGTTTCTTGCCTTCTGCATCTCAGCAAAATGCTTTCCCACTAGGTCTAGCAAGGAGAAACTGTGGCAGCTGAGTAGATGTAGCCCGGCCCGCCCTTTGAAGTTGACAAGTTCTTGGCATCTCAGAGCCTCAAGGCAAGAGCAAGGTTCTCTATGGTAGGCTGGGGCAGAACTAGCAGCAAGCAGAGCAAAGTTGTCCAAGAATAGCTTCCATTGGAATGCTAATGGCAATTGAAGAGGCAGGCCAGTGGCAAGCCACTAGCTTCTAGCAGTTTGAAAGTTGCAGACACAGTGCAGGTGTTGTGCGGCTTCCTTCTTGGCCTCCTAGAAGGTGCCGCGCTCTCCGTCTCTTGCTTGCCAATATGTTGCCGTGTTCCTCCTATTGTTTGGTTTGTTTTGATTTGTTTTGATGATGTTTTGGTGGGTTTTCGGAATGTTTTGGTGGTGTTTTAGAATGTTTTGTTTTCTCTTGTGTTGTTTTTATTGTCTTGGCAGGTTTTGGAATATTTGGATTCCTTTTGGCGGGTTTTCAAATATTTTGGCGGGTATTTGGAATGTTTTTGGTTTGCTTTCATTTGTTTTGATTATGTTTTGGCAAGTTATTGAAAGTTTTGATCACTTCTGACTGGTTTTCTAGTATTTTGGCATCTTTTCAGAATGTTTTGATCAGTTTTGGCAGGTTCTAAACTATTTTGTCAGGTTTTTGGAATTTTTTGGTTGGTTTTGATTTGTTTTTATGATGTTTTGCCTAGTTTTTTCAATGTTTTGATCAGTTCTGTCTGGTTTTCTAATGTTTTGGCATCTTTTCAGAAAGTTTTGATGAGTTTTGCGGGTCTAAATTATTTTGGCGGGTTTTCGGAATATTTTGGTTGGTTTTGATTTGTTTTTATGATGTTTTGGTGGGTTTTCGGAATGTTTTGGTTGGGTTTTAGAATGTTTTGTATTCTCTTGAGTTGTTTTTATTGTGTTGGCAGGTTTTGGAATGTTTGGATTCCTTTTGGCGGGTGTTCGGAATGTTTTGGCGGGTGTTCGGAATGTTTTGATTAGTTTTGACGGGTTTTGAAATATTTTGGTGGGTTTTTAGAAGGTTTCGATTTGTTTTGATTTGTTTTGATTCTGTTTAGCCCAGTTTTTGGTGTGTTTGGATTAGCTTTGGTGGGCTTGATCATGTTTTGTCAGGTTTTTTCGAATGTATTGATCTCTTCTGTCTGGTTTTCTATTTTGGCGGGTTTGAAAATATTTTTGGATTAGTTTTGGCGGGTTTGAAAATATTTTGGCTCTTTGCGCAGAGATGACGGCGCCGGTTGCGGTGCGCTCCGGGGCGCTCCTTCTGCGGAAAGACGCCTAGGCAGCGGCACTTGGGACAGCTCCGCGTCTCCGTATGCTGCGTTTCTTGCCTTCTGCATCTCAGCAAAATGCTTTCCCACTAGGTCTAGCAAGGAGAAACTGTGGCAGCTGAGTAGATGTAGCCCTGCCCGCCCTTTGAAGTTGACAAGTTCTTGGCATCTCAGAGCCTCAAGGCAAGAGCAAGGTTCTCTATGGTAGGCTGGGGCAGAACTAGCAGCAAGCAGAGCAAAGTTGTCCAAGAATAGCTTCCATTGGAATGCTAATGGCAATTGAAGAGGCAGGCCAGTGGCAAGCCACTAGCTTCTAGCAGTTTGAAAGTTGCAGACACAGTGCAGGTGTTGTGCGGCTTCCTTCTTGGCCTCCTAGAAGGTGCCGCGCTCTCCGTCTCTTGCTTGCCAATATGTTGCCGTGTTCCTCCCATTGTTTGGTTTGTTTTGATTTGTTTTGATGATGTTTTGGCGGGTTTTCGGAATGTTTTGGTGGTGTTTTAGAATGTTTTGTTTTCTCTTGTGTTGTTTTTATTGTGTTGGCAGGTTGTGGAACGTTTGGATTCCTTTTGGCGGGTTTTAAAATATTTTGGCGGGTATTTGGAATGTTTGGGTTTGCTTTCATTTGTTTTGATTATGTTTTGGCAAGTTATTGAATGTTTTGATCACTTCTGACTGGTTTTCTAGTATTTTGGCATCTTTTCAGAATGTTTTGATCAGTTTTGGCGGGTTCTAAACTATTTTGTTGGGTTTTTGGAATGTTTTGCTTGGTTTTGATTTGTTTTTATTTTGATTTTGCGGGTTTTCAGAATGTTTTGGTCGGTTTTCTAGAATGTTTTGGTTGGTTTTGATTTCTTTTTAATATTATTTTGTGGGTTTTGGAATGTTTTGATTTGTTTTGTCTAGTTTAAAATATTTTGGCATGTATTTGGAAGGTTTTGCTTGGTTTTCATTTTTTTTTGTTATGTTTTGGCAAGGGTTTTTTTTTGGTTTGATCAGTTCTGGCTGGTTTTCTAATATGTTGGCCGATTTTCAGAATGTTTTGATCAGGTTTGGCGGGTTTTAAGATATTTTAGAGGTTGTTTATAATATTTTGGTTTCTTTAGCTTTGTTTTTACTATATTTTGGCGGGTTTTTTGAATGTTTCGATCACTTCTGACTGGTTTTCTAGTATTTTGGCATCTTTTCCGAATGTTTTGATCAGTTTTGGCAGGTTCTAAACTATTTTGTCGGGTTTTTGGAATGTTTTGGTTGGTTTTGATTTGTTTTTATGATGTTTTGCCAAGTTTTTTGAATGTTTTGATCAGTTCTGTCTGGTTTTCTAATGTTTTGGCATCTTTTTAGAATGTTTTGATGAGTTTTGTGGGTCTAAATAATTTTGGCGGGTTTTCGGAATATTTTGGTTGGTTTTGATTTGTTTTTATGATGTTTTGGCGGGTTTTCGGAATGTGTTGGTTGGGTTTTAGAATGTTTTGTATTCTCTTGAGTTGTTTTTATTGTGTTGACAGGTTTTGGAATGTTTGGATTCCTTTTGGTGGGTGTTCGGAATGTTTTGGCGGGTATTTGGAATATTTTGATTAGTTTTGACGGGTTTTGAAATATTTTGGCGGGCTTTTAGAAGGTTTTGATTTGTTTTGATTCTGTTTAGCCCAGTTTTTGGTGTGTTTGGATTAGCTTTGGTGGGCTTGATCATGTTTTGTCAGGTTTTTTCGAATGTATTGATGACTTCTGTCTGGTTTTCTATTTTGGCGGGTTTGAAAATATTTTTGGATTAGTTTTGGCGGGTTTTAAAATATTTTGGCTCTTTGCGCAGAGATGACGGTGCCGGTTGCGGTGCGCTCCGGGGCGCTCCTTCTGCGGAAAGACGCCTAGGCAGCGGCACTTGGGACAGCTCCGCGTCTCCGTATGCTGCGTTTCTTGCCTTCTGCATCTCAGCAAAATGCTTTCCCACTAGGTCTAGCAAGGAGAAACTGTGGCAGCTGAGTAGATGTAGCCCGGCCCGCCCTTTGAAGTTGACAAGTTCTTGGCATCTCAGAGCCTCAAGGCAAGAGCAAGGTTCTCTATGGTAGGCTGGGGCAGAACTAGCAGCAAGCAGAGCAAAGTTGTCCAAGAATAGCTTCCATTGGAATGCTAATGGCAATTGAAGAGGCAGGCCAGTGGCAAGCCACTAGCTTCTAGCAGTTTGAAAGTTGCAGACACAGTGCAGGTGTTGTGCGGCTTCCTTCTTGGCCTCCTAGAAGGTGCCGCGCTCTCCGTCTCTTGCTTGCCAATATGTTGCCGTGTTCCTCTTATTGTTTGGTTTGTTTTGATTTGTTTTTATGATGTTTTGGCGGGTTTTCGGAATGTTTTGGTGGTGTTTTAGAATGTTTTGTTTTCTCTTGTGTTGTTTTTATTGTGTTGGCAGGTTGTGGAACGTTTGGATTCCTTTTGGCGGGTTTTAAAATATTTTGGCGGGTATTTGGAATGTTTGGGTTTGCTTTCATTTGTTTTGATTATGTTTTGGCAAGTTATTGAATGTTTTGACCACTTCTGACTGGTTTTCTAGTATTTTGGCATCTTTTCAGAATGTTTTGATCAGTTTTGGCGGGTTCTAAACTATTTTGTTGGGTTTTTGGAATGTTTTGCTTGGTTTTGATTTGTTTTTATTTTGATTTTGCGGGTTTTCAGAATGTTTTGGTCGGTTTTCTAGAATGTTTTGGTTGGTTTTGATTTCTTTTTAATATTATTTTGTGGGTTTTGGAATGTTTTGATTTGTTTTGTCTAGTTTAAAATATTTTGGCATGTATTTGGAAGGTTTTGCTTGGTTTTCATTTTTTTTTGTTATGTTTTGGCAAGGGTTTTTTTTTGGTTTGATCAGTTCTGGTTGGTTTTCTAATATGTTGGCCGATTTTCAGAATGTTTTGATCAGTTTTGGCGGGTTTTAAGATATTTTAGAGGTTGTTTATAATATTTTGGTTTCTTTAGCTTTGTTTTTACTATATTTTGGCTGGTTTTTTGAATGTTTCGATCACTTCTGACTGGTTTTCTAGTATTTTGGCATCTTTTCCGAATGTTTTGATCAGTTTTGGCAGGTTCTAAACTATTTTGTCGGGTTTTTGGAATGTTTTGGTTGGTTTTGATTTGTTTTTATGATGTTTTGCCAAGTTTTTTGAATGTTTTGATCAGTTCTGGCTGGTTTTCTAATGTTTTGGCATCTTTTTAGAATGTTTTGATGAGTTTTGTGGGTCTAAATAATTTTGGCGGGTTTTCGGAATATTTTGGTTGGTTTTGATTTGTTTTTATGATGTTTTGGCGGGTTTTCGGAATGTGTTGGTTGGGTTTTAGAATGTTTTGTATTCTCTTGAGTTGTTTTTATTGTGTTGACAGGTTTTGGAATGTTTGGATTCCTTTTGGTGGGTGTTCGGAATGTTTTGGCGGGTATTTGGAATATTTTGATTAGTTTTGACGGGTTTTGAAATATTTTGGCGGGCTTTTAGAAGGTTTTGATTTGTTTTGATTCTGTTTAGCCCAGTTTTTGGTGTGTTTGGATTAGCTTTGGTGGGCTTGATCATGTTTTGTCAGGTTTTTTCGAATGTATTGATGACTTCTGTCTGGTTTTCTATTTTGGCGGGTTTGAAAATATTTTTGGATTAGTTTTGGCGGGTTTGAAAATATTTTGGCTCTTTGCGCAGAGATGACGGTGCCGGTTGCGGTGCGCTCCGGGGCGCTCCTTCTGCGGAAAGACGCCTAGGCAGCGGCACTTGGGACAGCTCCGCGTCTCCATATGCTGCGTTTCTTGCCTTCTGCATCTCAGCAAAATGCTTTCCCACTAGGTCTAGCAAGGAGAAACTGTGGCAGCTGAGTAGATGTAGCCCGGCCCGCCCTTTGAAGTTGACAAGTTCTTGGCATCTCAGAGCCTCAAGGCAAGAGCAAGGTTCTCTATGGTAGGCTGGGGCAGAACTAGCAGCAAGCAGAGCAAAGTTGTCCAAGAATAGCTTCCATTGGAATGCTAATGGCAATTGAAGAGGCAGGCCAGTGGCAAGCCACTAGCTTCTAGCAGTTTGAAAGTTGCAGACACAGTGCAGGTGTTGTGCGGCTTCCTTCTTGGCCTCCTAGAAGGTGCCGCGCTCTCCGTCTCTTGCTTGCCAATATGTTGCCGTGTTCCTCTTATTGTTTGGTTTGTTTTGATTTGTTTTGATGATGTTTTGGCGGGTTTTCGGAATGTTTTGGTGGTGTTTTAGAATGTTTTGTTTTCTCTTGTGTTGTTTTTATTGTGTTGGCAGGTTGTGGAACGTTTGGATTCCTTTTGGCGGGTTTTAAAATATTTTGGCGGGTATTTGGAATGTTTGGGTTTGCTTTCATTTGTTTTGATTATGTTTTGGCAAGTTATTGAATGTTTTGATCACTTCTGACTGGTTTTCTAGTATTTTGGCATCTTTTCAGAATGTTTTGATCAGTTTTGGCAGGTTCTAAACTATTTTGTTGGGTTTTTGGAATGTTTTGCTTGGTTTTGATTTGTTTTTATTTTGATTTTGCGGGTTTTCAGAATGTTTTGGTCGGTTTTCTAGAATGTTTTGGTTGGTTTTGATTTCTTTTTAATATTATTTTGTGGGTTTTGGAATGTTTTGATTTGTTTTGTCTAGTTTAAAATATTTTGGCATGTATTTGGAAGGTTTTGCTTGGTTTTCATTTTTTTTTGTTATGTTTTGGCAAGGGTTTTTTTTTGGTTTGATCAGTTCTGGTTGGTTTTCTAATATGTTGGCCGATTTTCAGAATGTTTTGATCAGTTTTGGCGGGTTTTAAGATATTTTAGAGGTTGTTTATAATATTTTGGTTTCTTTAGCTTTGTTTTTACTATATTTTGGCGGGTTTTTTGAATGTTTCGATCACTTCTGACTGGTTTTCTAGTATTTTGGCATCTTTTCCGAATGTTTTGATCAGTTTTGGCAGGTTCTAAACTATTTTGTCGGGTTTTTGGAATGTTTTGGTTGGTTTTGATTTGTTTTTATGATGTTTTGCCAAGTTTTTTGAATGTTTTGATCAGTTCTGTCTGGTTTTCTAATGTTTTGGCATCTTTTTAGAATGTTTTGATGAGTTTTGTGGGTCTAAATAATTTTGGCGGGTTTTCGGAATATTTTGGTTGGTTTTGATTTGTTTTTATGATGTTTTGGCGGGTTTTCGGAATGTGTTGGTTGGGTTTTAGAATGTTTTGTATTCTCTTGAGTTGTTTTTATTGTGTTGACAGGTTTTGGAATGTTTGGATTCCTTTTGGTGGGTGTTCGGAATGTTTTGGCGGGTATTTGGAATATTTTGATTAGTTTTGACGGGTTTTGAAATATTTTGGCGGGCTTTTAGAAGGTTTTGATTTGTTTTGATTCTGTTTAGCCCAGTTTTTGGTGTGTTTGGATTAGCTTTGGTGGGCTTGATCATGTTTTGTCAGGTTTTTTCGAATGTATTGATCTCTTCTGTCTGGTTTTCTATTTTGGCGGGTTTGAAAATATTTTTGGATTAGTTTTGGCGGGTTTTAAAATATTTTGGCTCTTTGCGCAGAGATGACGGTGCCGGTTGCGGTGCGCTCCGGGGCGCTCCTTCTGCGGAAAGACGCCTAGGCAGCGGCACTTGGGACAGCTCCGCGTCTCCGTATGCTGCGTTTCTTGCCTTCTGCATCTCAGCAAAATGCTTTCCCACTAGGTCTAGCAAGGAGAAACTGTGGCAGCTGAGTAGATGTAGCCCGGCCCGCCCTTTGAAGTTGACAAGTTCTTGGCATCTCAGAGCCTCAAGGCAAGAGCAAGGTTCTCTATGGTAGGCTGGGGCAGAACTAGCAGCAAGCAGAGCAAAGTTGTCCAAGAATAGCTTCCATTGGAATGCTAATGGCAATTGAAGAGGCAGGCCAGTGGCAAGCCACTAGCTTCTAGCAGTTTGAAAGTTGCAGACACAGTGCAGGTGTTGTGCGGCTTCCTTCTTGGCCTCCTAGAAGGTGCCGCGCTCTCCGTCTCTTGCTTGCCAATATGTTGCCGTGTTCCTCCTATTGTTTGGTTTGTTTTGATTTGTTTTGATGATGTTTTGGTGGGTTTTCGGAATGTTTTGGTGGTGTTTTAGAATGTTTTGTTTTCTCTTGTGTTGTTTTTATTGTCTTGGCAGGTTGTGGAATATTTGGATTCCTTTTGGCGGGTTTTAAAATATTTTGGCGGGTATTTGGAATGTTTTTGGTTTGCTTTCATTTGTTTTGATTATGTTTTGGCAAGTTATTGAAAGTTTCGATCACTTCTGACTGGTTTTCTAGTATTTTGGCATCTTTTCAGAATGTTTTGATCAGTTTTGGCAGGTTCTAAACTATTTTGTCAGGTTTTTGGAATTTTTTGGTTGGTTTTGATTTGTTTTTATGATGTTTTGCCTAGTTTTTTCAATGTTTTGATCAGTTCTGTCTGGTTTTCTAATGTTTTGGCATCTTTTCAGAAAGTTTTGATGAGTTTTGCGGGTCTAAATTATTTTGGCGGGTTTTCGGAATATTTTGGTTGGTTTTGATTTGTTTTTATGATGTTTTGGTGGGTTTTCGGAATGTTTTGGTTGGGTTTTAGAATGTTTTGTATTCTCTTGAGTTGTTTTTATTGTGTTGGCAGGTTTTGGAATGTTTGGATTCCTTTTGGCGGGTGTTCGGAATGTTTTGGCGGGTGTTCGGAATGTTTTGATTAGTTTTGACGGGTTTTGAAATATTTTGGTGGGTTTTTAGAAGGTTTTGATTTGTTTTGATTTGTTTTGATTCTGTTTAGCCCAGTTTTTGGTGTGTTTGGATTAGCTTTGGTGGGCTTGATCATGTTTTGTCAGGTTTTTTCGAATGTATTGATCTCTTCTGTCTGGTTTTCTATTTTGGCGGGTTTGAAAATATTTTTGGATTAGTTTTGGCGGGTTTGAAAATATTTTGGCTCTTTGCGCAGAGATGACGGCGCCGGTTGCGGTGCCCTCCGGGGCGCTCCTTCTGCGGAAAGACGCCTAGGCAGCGGCACTTGGGACAGCTCCGCGTCTCCGTATGCTGCGTTTCTTGCCTTCTGCATCTCAGCAAAATGCTTTCCCACTAGGTCTAGCAAGGAGAAACTGTGGCAGCTGAGTAGATGTAGCCCGGCCCGCCCTTTGAAGTTGACAAGTTCTTGGCATCTCAGAGCCTCAAGGCAAGAGCAAGGTTATCTATGGTAGGCTGGGGCAGAACTAGCAGCAAGCAGAGCAAAGTTGTCCAAGAATAGCTTCCATTGGAATGCTAATGGCAATTGAAGAGGCAGGCCAGTGGCAAGCCACTAGCTTCTAGCAGTTTGAAAGTTGCAGACACAGTGCAGGTGTTGTGCGGCTTCCTTCTTGGCCTCCTAGAAGGTGCCGCGCTCTCCGTCTCTTGCTTGCCAATATGTTGCCGTGTTCCTCTTATTGTTTGGTTTGTTTTGATTTGTTTTGATGATGTTTTGGCGGGTTTTCGGAATGTTTTGGTGGTGTTTTAGAATGTTTTGTTTTCTCTTGTGTTGTTTTTATTGTGTTGGCAGGTTGTGGAACGTTTGGATTCCTTTTGGCGGGTTTTAAAATATTTTGGCGGGTATTTGGAATGTTTGGGTTTGCTTTCATTTGTTTTGATTATGTTTTGGCAAGTTATTGAATGTTTTGATCACTTCTGACTGGTTTTCTAGTATTTTGGCATCTTTTCAGAATGTTTTGATCAGTTTTGGCGGGTTCTAAACTATTTTGTTGGGTTTTTGGAATGTTTTGCTTGGTTTTGATTTGTTTTTATTTTGATTTTGCGGGTTTTCAGAATGTTTTGGTCGGTTTTCTAGAATGTTTTGGTTGGTTTTGATTTCTTTTTAATATTATTTTGTGGGTTTTGGAATGTTTTGATTTGTTTTGTCTAGTTTAAAATATTTTGGCATGTATTTGGAAGGTTTTGCTTGGTTTTCATTTTTTTTTGTTATGTTTTGGCAAGGGTTTTTTTTTGGTTTGATCAGTTCTGGTTGGTTTTCTAATATGTTGGCCGATTTTCAGAATGTTTTGATCAGTTTTGGCGGGTTTTAAGACATTTTAGAGGTTGTTTATAATATTTTGGTTTCTTTAGCTTTGTTTTTACTATATTTTGGCGGGTTTTTTGAATGTTTCGATCACTTCTGACTGGTTTTCTAGTATTTTGGCATCTTTTCCGAATGTTTTGATCAGTTTTGGCAGGTTCTAAACTATTTTGTCGGGTTTTTGGAATGTTTTGGTTGGTTTTGATTTGTTTTTATGATGTTTTGCCAAGTTTTTTGAATGTTTTGATCAGTTCTGTCTGGTTTTCTAATGTTTTGGCATCTTTTTAGAATGTTTTGATGAGTTTTGCGGGTCTAAATAATTTTGGCGGGTTTTCGGAATATTTTGGTTGGTTTTGATTTGTTTTTATGATGTTTTGGCGGGTTTTCGGAATGTGTTGGTTGGGTTTTAGAATGTTTTGTATTCTCTTGAGTTGTTTTTATTGTGTTGACAGGTTTTGGAATGTTTGGATTCCTTTTGGTGGGTGTTCGGAATGTTTTGGCGGGTATTTGGAATATTTTGATTAGTTTTGACGGGTTTTGAAATATTTTGGCGGGCTTTTAGAAGGTTTTGATTTGTTTTGATTCTGTTTAGCCCAGTTTTTGGTGTGTTTGGATTAGCTTTGGTGGGCTTGATCATGTTTTGTCAGGTTTTTTCGAATGTATTGATCTCTTCTGTCTGGTTTTCTATTTTGGCGGGTTTGAAAATATTTTTGGATTAGTTTTGGCGGGTTTTAAAATATTTTGGCTCTTTGCGCAGAGATGACGGCGCCGGTTGCGGTGCGCTCCGGGGCGCTCCTTCTGCGGAAAGACGCCTAGGCAGCAGCACTTGGGACAGCTCCGCGTCTCCGTATGCTGCGTTTCTTGCCTTCTGCATCTCAGCAAAATGCTTTCCCACTAGGTCTAGCAAGGAGAAACTGTGGCAGCTGAGTAGATGTAGCCCGGCCCGCCCTTTGAAGTTGACAAGTTCTTGGCATCTCAGAGCCTCAAGGCAAGAGCAAGGTTCTCTATGGTAGGCTGGGGCAGAACTAGCAGCAAGCAGAGCAAAGTTGTCCAAGAATAGCTTCCATTGGAATGCTAATGGCAATTGAAGAGGCAGGCCAGTGGCAAGCCACTAGCTTCTAGCAGTTTGAAAGTTGCAGACACAGTGCAGGTGTTGTGCGGCTTCCTTCTTGGCCTCCTAGAAGGTGCCGCGCTCTCCGTCTCTTGCTTGCCAATATGTTGCCGTGTTCCTCCTATTGTTTGGTTTGTTTTGATTTGTTTTGATGATGTTTTGGTGGGTTTTCGGAATGTTTTGGTGGTGTTTTAGAATGTTTTGTTTTCTCTTGTGTTGTTTTTATTGTCTTGGCAGGTTGTGGAATATTTGGATTCCTTTTGGCGGGTTTTCAAATATTTTGGCGGGTATTTGGAATGTTTTTGGTTTGCTTTCATTTGTTTTGATTATGTTTTGGCAAGTTATTGAAAGTTTCGATCACTTCTGACTGGTTTTCTAGTATTTTGGCATCTTTTCAGAATGTTTTGATCAGTTTTGGCAGGTTCTAAACTATTTTGTCAGGTTTTTGGAATTTTTTGGTTGGTTTTGATTTGTTTTTATGATGTTTTGCCTAGTTTTTTCAATGTTTTGATCAGTTCTGTCTGGTTTTCTAATGTTTTGGCATCTTTTCAGAAAGTTTTGATGAGTTTTGCGTGTCTAAATTATTTTGGCGGGTTTTCGGAATATTTTGGTTGGTTTTGATTTGTTTTTATGATGTTTTGGTGGGTTTTCGGAATGTTTTGGTTGGGTTTTAGAATGTTTTGTATTCTCTTGAGTTGTTTTTATTGTGTTGGCAGGTTTTGGAATGTTTGGATTCCTTTTGGCGGGTGTTCGGAATGTTTTGGCGGGTGTTCGGAATGTTTTGATTAGTTTTGACGGGTTTTGAAATATTTTGGTGGGTTTTTAGAAGGTTTTGATTTGTTTTGATTTGTTTTGATTCTGTTTAGCCCAGTTTTTGGTGTGTTTGGATTAGCTTTGGTGGGCTTGATCATGTTTTGTCAGGTTTTTTCGAATGTATTGATCTCTTCTGTCTGGTTTTCTATTTTGGCGGGTTTGAAAATATTTTTGGATTAGTTTTGGCGGGTTTTAAAATATTTTGGCTCTTTGCGCAGAGATGACGGTGCCGGTTGCGGTGCGCTCCGGGGCGCTCCTTCTGCGGAAAGACGCCTAGGCAGCGGCACTTGGGACAGCTCCGCGTCTCCGTATGCTGCGTTTCTTGCCTTCTGCATCTCAGCAAAATGCTTTCCCACTAGGTCTAGCAAGGAGAAACTGTGGCAGCTGAGTAGATGTAGCCCGGCCCGCCCTTTGAAGTTGACAAGTTCTTGGCATCTCAGAGCCTCAAGGCAAGAGCAAGGTTCTCTATGGTAGGCTGGGGCAGAACTAGCAGCAAGCAGAGCAAAGTTGTCCAAGAATAGCTTCCATTGGAATGCTAATGGCAATTGAAGAGGCAGGCCAGTGGCAAGCCACTAGCTTCTAGCAGTTTGAAAGTTGCAGACACAGTGCAGGTGTTGTGCGGCTTCCTTCTTGGCCTCCTAGAAGGTGCCGCGCTCTCCGTCTCTTGCTTGCCAATATGTTGCCGTGTTCCTCTTATTGTTTGGTTTGTTTTGATTTGTTTTGATGATGTTTTGGCGGGTTTTCGGAATGTTTTGGTGGTGTTTTAGAATGTTTTGTTTTCTCTTGTGTTGTTTTTATTGTGTTGGCAGGTTTTGGAACGTTTGGATTCCTTTTGGCGGGTTTTAAAATATTTTGGCGGGTATTTGGAATGTTTGGGTTTGCTTTCATTTGTTTTGATTATGTTTTGGCAAGTTATTGAATGTTTTGATCACTTCTGACTGGTTTTCTAGTATTTTGGCATCTTTTCAGAATGTTTTGATCAGTTTTGGCGGGTTCTAAACTATTTTGTTGGGTTTTTGGAATGTTTTGCTTGGTTTTGATTTGTTTTTATTTTGATTTTGCGGGTTTTCAGAATGTTTTGGTCGGTTTTCTAGAATGTTTTGGTTGGTTTTGATTTCTTTTTAATATTATTTTGTGGGTTTTGGAATGTTTTGATTTGTTTTGTCTAGTTTAAAATATTTTGGCATGTATTTGGAAGGTTTTGCTTGGTTTTCATTTTTTTTTGTTATGTTTTGGCAAGGGTTTTTTTTTGGTTTGATCAGTTCTGGCTGGTTTTCTAATATGTTGGCCGATTTTCAGAATGTTTTGATCAGTTTTGGCGGGTTTTAAGATATTTTAGAGGTTGTTTATAATATTTTGGTTTCTTTAGCTTTGTTTTTACTATATTTTGGCGGGTTTTTTGAATGTTTCGATCACTTCTGACTGGTTTTCTAGTATTTTGGCATCTTTTCCGAATGTTTTGATCAGTTTTGGCAGGTTCTAAACTATTTTGTCGGGTTTTTGGAATGTTTTGGTTGGTTTTGATTTGTTTTTATGATGTTTTGCCAAGTTTTTTGAATGTTTTGATCAGTTCTGGCTGGTTTTCTAATGTTTTGGCATCTTTTTAGAATGTTTTGATGAGTTTTGTGGGTCTAAATAATTTTGGCGGGTTTTCGGAATATTTTGGTTGGTTTTGATTTGTTTTTATGATGTTTTGGCGGGTTTTCGGAATGTGTTGGTTGGGTTTTAGAATGTTTTGTATTCTCTTGAGTTGTTTTTATTGTGTTGACAGGTTTTGGAATGTTTGGATTCCTTTTGGTGGGTGTTCGGAATGTTTTGGCGGGTATTTGGAATATTTTGATTAGTTTTGACGGGTTTTGAAATATTTTGGCGGGCTTTTAGAAGGTTTTGATTTGTTTTGATTCTGTTTAGCCCAGTTTTTGGTGTGTTTGGATTAGCTTTGGTGGGCTTGATCATGTTTTGTCAGGTTTTTTCGAATGTATTGATGACTTCTGTCTGGTTTTCTATTTTGGCGGGTTTGAAAATATTTTTGGATTAGTTTTGGCGGGTTTTAAAATATTTTGGCTCTTTGCGCAGAGATGACGGCGCCGGTTGCGGTGCGCTCCGGGGCGCTCCTTCTGCGGAAAGACGCCTAGGCAGCGGCACTTGGGACAGCTCCGCGTCTCCGTATGCTGCGTTTCTTGCCTTCTGCATCTCAGCAAAATGCTTTCCCACTAGGTCTAGCAAGGAGAAACTGTGGCAGCTGAGTAGATGTAGCCCGGCCCGCCCTTTGAAGTTGACAAGTTCTTGGCATCTCAGAGCCTCAAGGCAAGAGCAAGGTTCTCTATGGTAGGCTGGGGCAGAACTAGCAGCAAGCAGAGCAAAGTTGTCCAAGAATAGCTTCCATTGGAATGCTAATGGCAATTGAAGAGGCAGGCCAGTGGCAAGCCACTAGCTTCTAGCAGTTTGAAAGTTGCAGACACAGTGCAGGTGTTGTGCGGCTTCCTTCTTGGCCTCCTAGAAGGTGCCGCGCTCTCCGTCTCTTGCTTGCCAATATGTTGCCGTGTTCCTCCTATTGTTTGGTTTGTTTTGATTTGTTTTGATGATGTTTTGGTGGGTTTTCGGAATGTTTTGGTGGTGTTTTAGAATGTTTTGTTTTCTCTTGTGTTGTTTTTATTGTCTTGGCAGGTTGTGGAATATTTGGATTCCTTTTGGCGGGTTTTCAAATATTTTGGCGGGTATTTGGAATGTTTTTGGTTTGCTTTCATTTGTTTTGATTATGTTTTGGCAAGTTATTGAAAGTTTCGATCACTTCTGACTGGTTTTCTAGTATTTTGGCATCTTTTCAGAATGTTTTGATCAGTTTTGGCAGGTTCTAAACTATTTTGTCAGGTTTTTGGAATTTTTTGGTTGGTTTTGATTTGTTTTTATGATGTTTTGCCTAGTTTTTTCAATGTTTTGATCAGTTCTGTCTGGTTTTCTAATGTTTTGGCATCTTTTCAGAAAGTTTTGATGAGTTTTGCGGGTCTAAATTATTTTGGCGGGTTTTCGGAATATTTTGGTTGGTTTTGATTTGTTTTTATGATGTTTTGGTGGGTTTTCGGAATGTTTTGGTTGGGTTTTAGAATGTTTTGTATTCTCTTGAGTTGTTTTTATTGTGTTGGCAGGTTTTGGAATGTTTGGATTCCTTTTGGCGGGTGTTCGGAATGTTTTGGCGGGTGTTCGGAATGTTTTGATTAGTTTTGACGGGTTTTGAAATATTTTGGTGGGTTTTTAGAAGGTTTTGATTTGTTTTGATTTGTTTTGATTCTGTTTAGCCCAGTTTTTGGTGTGTTTGGATTAGCTTTGGTGGGCTTGATCATGTTTTGTCAGGTTTTTTCGAATGTATTGATGACTTCTGTCTGGTTTTCTATTTTGGCGGGTTTGAAAATATTTTTGGATTAGTTTTGGCGGGTTTTAAAATATTTTGGCTCTTTGCGCAGAGATGACGGTGCCGGTTGCGGTGCGCTCCGGGGCGCTCCTTCTGCGGAAAGACGCCTAGGCAGCGGCACTTGGGACAGCTCCGCGTCTCCGTATGCTGCGTTTCTTGCCTTCTGCATCTCAGCAAAATGCTTTCCCACTAGGTCTAGCAAGGAGAAACTGTGGCAGCTGAGTAGATGTAGCCCGGCCCGCCCTTTGAAGTTGACAAGTTCTTGGCATCTCAGAGCCTCAAGGCAAGAGCAAGGTTCTCTATGGTAGGCTGGGGCAGAACTAGCAGCAAGCAGAGCAAAGTTGTCCAAGAATACCTTCCATTGGAATGCTAATGGCAATTGAAGAGGCAGGCCAGTGGCAAGCCACTAGCTTCTAGCAGTTTGAAAGTTGCAGACACAGTGCAGGTGTTGTGCGGCTTCCTTCTTGGCCTCCTAGAAGGTGCCGCGCTCTCTGTCTCTTGCTTGCCAATATGTTGCCGTGTTCCTCTTATTGTTTGGTTTGTTTTGATTTGTTTTGATGATGTTTTGGCGGGTTTTCGGAATGTTTTGGTGGTGTTTTAGAATGTTTTGTTTTCTCTTGTGTTGTTTTTATTGTGTTGGCAGGTTTTGGAACGTTTGGATTCCTTTTGGCGGGTTTTAAAATATTTTGGCGGGTATTTGGAATGTTTGGGTTTGCTTTCATTTGTTTTGATTATGTTTTGGCAAGTTATTGAATGTTTTGATCACTTCTGACTGGTTTTCTAGTATTTTGGCATCTTTTCAGAATGTTTTGATCAGTTTTGGCGGGTTCTAAACTATTTTGTTGGGTTTTTGGAATGTTTTGCTTGGTTTTGATTTGTTTTTATTTTGATTTTGCGGGTTTTCAGAATGTTTTGGTCGGTTTTCTAGAATGTTTTGGTTGGTTTTGATTTCTTTTTAATATTATTTTGTGGGTTTTGGAATGTTTTGATTTGTTTTGTCTAGTTTAAAATATTTTGGCATGTATTTGGAAGGTTTTGCTTGGTTTTCATTTTTTTTTGTTATGTTTTGGCAAGGGTTTTTTTTTTGGTTTGATCAGTTCTGGCTGGTTTTCTAATATGTTGGCCGATTTTCAGAATGTTTTGATCAGTTTTGGCGGGTTTTAAGATATTTTAGAGGTTGTTTATAATATTTTGGTTTCTTTAGCTTTGTTTTTACTATATTTTGGCGGGTTTTTTGAATGTTTCGATCACTTCTGACTGGTTTTCTAGTATTTTGGCATCTTTTCCGAATGTTTTGATCAGTTTTGGCAGGTTCTAAACTATTTTGTCGGGTTTTTGGAATGTTTTGGTTGGTTTTGATTTGTTTTTATGATGTTTTGCCAAGTTTTTTGAATGTTTTGATCAGTTCTGGCTGGTTTTCTAATGTTTTGGCATCTTTTTAGAATGTTTTGATGAGTTTTGTGGGTCTAAATAATTTTGGCGGGTTTTCGGAATATTTTGGTTGGTTTTGATTTGTTTTTATGATGTTTTGGCGGGTTTTCGGAATGTGTTGGTTGGGTTTTAGAATGTTTTGTATTCTCTTGAGTTGTTTTTATTGTGTTGACAGGTTTTGGAATGTTTGGATTCCTTTTGGTGGGTGTTCGGAATGTTTTGGCGGGTATTTGGAATATTTTGATTAGTTTTGACGGGTTTTGAAATATTTTGGCGGGCTTTTAGAAGGTTTTGATTTGTTTTGATTCTGTTTAGCCCAGTTTTTGGTGTGTTTGGATTAGCTTTGGTGGGCTTGATCATGTTTTGTCAGGTTTTTTCGAATGTATTGATCTCTTCTGTCTGGTTTTCTATTTTGGCGGGTTTGAAAATATTTTTGGATTAGTTTTGGCGGGTTTTAAAATATTTTGGCTCTTTGCGCAGAGATGACGGCGCCGGTTGCGGTGCGCTCCGGGGCGCTCCTTCTGCGGAAAGACGCCTAGGCAGCGGCACTTGGGACAGCTCCGCGTCTCCGTATGCTGCATTTCTTGCCTTCTGCATCTCAGCAAAATGCTTTCCCACTAGGTCTAGCAAGGAGAAACTGTGGCAGCTGAGTAGATGTAGCCCGGCCCGCCCTTTGAAGTTGACAAGTTCTTGGCATCTCAGAGCCTCAAGGCAAGAGCAAGGTTCTCTATGGTAGGCTGGGGCAGAACTAGCAGCAAGCAGAGCAAAGTTGTCCAAGAATAGCTTCCATTGGAATGCTAATGGCAATTGAAGAGGCAGGCCAGTGGCAAGCCACTAGCTTCTAGCAGTTTGAAAGTTGCAGACACAGTGCAGGTGTTGTGCGGCTTCCTTCTTGGCCTCCTAGAAGGTGCCGCGCTCTCCGTCTCTTGCTTGCCAATATGTTGCCGTGTTCCTCCTATTGTTTGGTTTGTTTTGATTTGTTTTGATGATGTTTTGGTGGGTTTTCGGAATGTTTTGGTGGTGTTTTAGAATGTTTTGTTTTCTCTTGTGTTGTTTTTATTGTCTTGGCAGGTTGTGGAATATTTGGATTCCTTTTGGCGGGTTTTAAAATATTTTGGCGGGTATTTGGAATGTTTTTGGTTTGCTTTCATTTGTTTTGATTATGTTTTGATCAGTTATTGAAAGTTTCGATCACTTCTGACTGGTTTTCTAGTATTTTGGCATCTTTTCAGAATGTTTTGATCAGTTTTGGCAGGTTCTAAACTATTTTGTCAGGTTTTTGGAATTTTTTGGTTGGTTTTGATTTGTTTTTATGATGTTTTGCCTAGTTTTTTCAATGTTTTGATCAGTTCTGTCTGGTTTTCTAATGTTTTGGCATCTTTTCAGAAAGTTTTGATGAGTTTTGCGGGTCTAAATTATTTTGGCGGGTTTTCGGAATATTTTGGTTGGTTTTGATTTTTTTTTTATGATGTTTTGGCGGGTTTTCGGAATGTGTTGGTTGGGTTTTAGAATGTTTTGTATTCTCTTGAGTTGTTTTTATTGTGTTGGCAGGTTTTGGAATGTTTGGATTCCTTTTGGCGGGTGTTCGGAATGTTTTGGCGGGTGTTCGGAATGTTTTGATTAGTTTTGACGGGTTTTGAAATATTTTGGTGGGTTTTTAGAAGGTTTTGATTTGTTTTGATTTGTTTTGATTCTGTTTAGCCCAGTTTTTGGTGTGTTTGGATTAGCTTTGGTGGGCTTGATCATGTTTTGTCAGGTTTTTTCGAATGTATTGATCTCTTCTGTCTGGTTTTCTATTTTGGCGGGTTTGAAAATATTTTTGGATTAGTTTTGGCGGGTTTTAAAATATTTTGGCTCTTTGCGCAGAGATGACGGCGCCGGTTGCGGTGCGCTTCGGGGCGCTCCTTCTGCGGAAAGACGCCTAGGCAGCGGCACTTGGGACAGCTCCGCGTCTCCGTATGCTGCGTTTCTTGCCTTCTGCATCTCAGCAAAATGTTTTCCCACTAGGTCTAGCAAGGAGAAACTGTGGCAGCTGAGTAGATGTAGCCCGGCCCGCCCTTTGAAGTTGACAAGTTCTTGGCATCTCAGAGCCTCAAGGCAAGAGCAAGGTTCTCTATGGTAGGCTGGGGCAGAACTAGCAGCAAGCAGAGCAAAGTTGTCCAAGAATAGCTTCCATTGGAATGCTAATGGCAATTGAAGAGGCAGGCCAGTGGCAAGCCACTAGCTTCTAGCAGTTTGAAAGTTGCAGACACAGTGCAGGTGTTGTGCGGCTTCCTTCTTGGCCTCCTAGAAGGTGCCGCGCTCTCCGTCTCTTGCTTGCCAATATGTTGCCGTGTTCCTCCTATTGTTTGGTTTGTTTTGATTTGTTTTGATGATGTTTTGGTGGGTTTTCGGAATGTTTTGGTGGTGTTTTAGAATGTTTTGTTTTCTCTTGTGTTGTTTTTATTGTCTTGGCAGGTTGTGGAATATTTGGATTCCTTTTGGCGGGTTTTCAAATATTTTGGCGGGTATTTGGAATGTTTTTGGTTTGCTTTCATTTGTTTTGATTATGTTTTGGCAAGTTATTGAAAGTTTCGATCACTTCTGACTGGTTTTCTAGTATTTTGGCATCTTTTCAGAATGTTTTGATCAGTTTTGGCAGGTTCTAAACTATTTTGTCAGGTTTTTGGAATTTTTTGGTTGGTTTTGATTTGTTTTTATGATGTTTTGCCTAGTTTTTTCAATGTTTTGATCAGTTCTGTCTGGTTTTCTAATGTTTTGGCATCTTTTCAGAAAGTTTTGATGAGTTTTGCGGGTCTAAATTATTTTGGCGGGTTTTCGGAATATTTTGGTTGGTTTTGATTTGTTTTTATGATGTTTTGGTGGGTTTTCGGAATGTTTTGGTTGGGTTTTAGAATGTTTTGTATTCTCTTGAGTTGTTTTTATTGTGTTGGCAGGTTTTGGAATGTTTGGATTCCTTTTGGCGGGTGTTCGGAATGTTTTGGCGGGTGTTCGGAATGTTTTGATTAGTTTTGACGGGTTTTGAAATATTTTGGTGGGTTTTTAGAAGGTTTTGATTTGTTTTGATTTGTTTTGATTCTGTTTAGCCCAGTTTTTGGTGTGTTTGGATTAGCTTTGGTGGGCTTGATCATGTTTTGTCAGGTTTTTTCGAATGTATTGATCTCTTCTGTCTGGTTTTCTATTTTGGCGGGTTTGAAAATATTTTTGGATTAGTTTTGGCGGGTTTGAAAATATTTTGGCTCTTTGCGCAGAGATGACGGCGCCGGTTGCGGTGCCCTCCGGGGCGCTCCTTCTGCGGAAAGACGCCTAGGCAGCGGCACTTGGGACAGCTCCGCGTCTCCGTATGCTGCGTTTCTTGCCTTCTGCATCTCAGCAAAATGCTTTCCCACTAGGTCTAGCAAGGAGAAACTGTGGCAGCTGAGTAGATGTAGCCCGGCCCGCCCTTTGAAGTTGACAAGTTCTTGGCATCTCAGAGCCTCAAGGCAAGAGCAAGGTTCTCTATGGTAGGCTGGGGCAGAACTAGCAGCAAGCAGAGCAAAGTTGTCCAAGAATAGCTTCCATTGGAATGCTAATGGCAATTGAAGAGGCAGGCCAGTGGCAAGCCACTAGCTTCTAGCAGTTTGAAAGTTGCAGACACAGTGCAGGTGTTGTGCGGCTTCCTTCTTGGCCTCCTAGAAGGTGCCGCGCTCTCCGTCTCTTGCTTGCCAATATGTTGCCGTGTTCCTCTTATTGTTTGGTTTGTTTTGATTTGTTTTGATGATGTTTTGGCGGGTTTTCGGAATGTTTTGGTGGTGTTTTAGAATGTTTTGTTTTCTCTTGTGTTGTTTTTATTGTGTTGGCAGGTTGTGGAACGTTTGGATTCCTTTTGGCGGGTTTTAAAATATTTTGGCGGGTATTTGGAATGTTTTTGGTTTGCTTTCATTTGTTTTGATTATGTTTTGGCAAGTTATTGAATGTTTTGATCACTTCTGACTGGTTTTCTAGTATTTTGGCATCTTTTCAGAATGTTTTGATCAGTTTTGGCGGGTTCTAAACTATTTTGTTGGGTTTTTGGAATGTTTTGCTTGGTTTTGATTTGTTTTTATTTTGATTTTGCGGGTTTTCAGAATGTTTTGGTCGGTTTTCTAGAATGTTTTGGTTGGTTTTGATTTCTTTTTAATATTATTTTGTGGGTTTTGGAATGTTTTGATTTGTTTTGTCTAGTTTAAAATATTTTGGCATGTATTTGGAAGGTTTTGCTTGGTTTTCATTTTTTTTTGTTATGTTTTGGCAAGGGTTTTTTTTTGGTTTGATCAGTTCTGGTTGGTTTTCTAATATGTTGGCCGATTTTCAGAATGTTTTGATCAGTTTTGGCGGGTTTTAAGACATTTTAGAGGTTGTTTATAATATTTTGGTTTCTTTAGCTTTGTTTTTACTATATTTTGGCGGGTTTTTTGAATGTTTCGATCACTTCTGACTGGTTTTCTAGTATTTTGGCATCTTTTCCGAATGTTTTGATCAGTTTTGGCAGGTTCTAAACTATTTTGTCGGGTTTTTGGAATGTTTTGGTTGGTTTTGATTTGTTTTTATGATGTTTTGCCAAGTTTTTTGAATGTTTTGATCAGTTCTGTCTGGTTTTCTAATGTTTTGGCATCTTTTTAGAATGTTTTGATGAGTTTTGCGGGTCTAAATAATTTTGGCGGGTTTTCGGAATATTTTGGTTGGTTTTGATTTGTTTTTATGATGTTTTGGCGGGTTTTCGGAATGTGTTGGTTGGGTTTTAGAATGTTTTGTATTCTCTTGAGTTGTTTTTATTGTGTTGACAGGTTTTGGAATGTTTGGATTCCTTTTGGTGGGTGTTCGGAATGTTTTGGCGGGTATTTGGAATATTTTGATTAGTTTTGACGGGTTTTGAAATATTTTGGCGGGCTTTTAGAAGGTTTTGATTTGTTTTGATTCTGTTTAGCCCAGTTTTTGGTGTGTTTGGATTAGCTTTGGTGGGCTTGATCATGTTTTGTCAGGTTTTTTCGAATGTATTGATCTCTTCTGTCTGGTTTTCTATTTTGGCGGGTTTGAAAATATTTTTGGATTAGTTTTGGCGGGTTTTAAAATATTTTGGCTCTTTGCGCAGAGATGACGGCGCCGGTTGCGGTGCGCTCCGGGGCGCTCCTTCTGCGGAAAGACGCCTAGGCAGCAGCACTTGGGACAGCTCCGCGTCTCCGTATGCTGCGTTTCTTGCCTTCTGCATCTCAGCAAAATGCTTTCCCACTAGGTCTAGCAAGGAGAAACTGTGGCAGCTGAGTAGATGTAGCCCGGCCCGCCCTTTGAAGTTGACAAGTTCTTGGCATCTCAGAGCCTCAAGGCAAGAGCAAGGTTCTCTATGGTAGGCTGGGGCAGAACTAGCAGCAAGCAGAGCAAAGTTGTCCAAGAATACCTTCCATTGGAATGCTAATGGCAATTGAAGAGGCAGGCCAGTGGCAAGCCACTAGCTTCTAGCAGTTTGAAAGTTGCAGACACAGTGCAGGTGTTGTGCGGCTTCCTTCTTGGCCTCCTAGAAGGTGCCGCGCTCTCCGTCTCTTGCTTGCCAATATGTTGCCGTGTTCCTCCTATTGTTTGGTTTGTTTTGATTTGTTTTGATGATGTTTTGGTGGGTTTTCGGAATGTTTTGGTGGTGTTTTAGAATGTTTTGTTTTCTCTTGTGTTGTTTTTATTGTCTTGGCAGGTTGTGGAATATTTGGATTCCTTTTGGCGGGTTTTCAAATATTTTGGCGGGTATTTGGAATGTTTTTGGTTTGCTTTCATTTGTTTTGATTATGTTTTGGCAAGTTATTGAAAGTTTCGATCACTTCTGACTGGTTTTCTAGTATTTTGGCATCTTTTCAGAATGTTTTGATCAGTTTTGGCAGGTTCTAAACTATTTTGTCAGGTTTTGATTTGTTTTTATGATGTTTTGCCTAGTTTTTTCAATGTTTTGATCAGTTCTGTCTGGTTTTCTAATGTTTTGGCATCTTTTCAGAAAGTTTTGATGAGTTTTGCGGGTCTAAATTATTTTGGCGGGTTTTCGGAATATTTTGGTTGGTTTTGATTTGTTTTTATGATGTTTTGGTGGGTTTTCGGAATGTTTTGGTTGGGTTTTAGAATGTTTTGTATTCTCTTGAGTTGTTTTTATTGTGTTGGCAGGTTTTGGAATGTTTGGATTCCTTTTGGCGGGTGTTCGGAATGTTTTGGCGGGTGTTCGGAATGTTTTGATTAGTTTTGACGGGTTTTGAAATATTTTGGTGGGTTTTTAGAAGGTTTTGATTTGTTTTGATTTGTTTTGATTCTGTTTAGCCCAGTTTTTGGTGTGTTTGGATTAGCTTTGGTGGGCTTGATCATGTTTTGTCAGGTTTTTTCGAATGTATTGATCTCTTCTGTCTGGTTTTCTATTTTGGCGGGTTTGAAAATATTTTTGGATTAGTTTTGGCGGGTTTTAAAATATTTTGGCTCTTTGCGCAGAGATGACGGTGCCGGTTGCGGTGCGCTCCAGGGCGCTCCTTCTGCGGAAAGACGCCTAGGCAGCGGCACTTGGGACAGCTCCGCGTCTCCGTATGCTGCGTTTCTTGCCTTCTGCATCTCAGCAAAATGCTTTCCCACTAGGTCTAGCAAGGAGAAACTGTGGCAGCTGAGTAGATGTAGCCCGGCCCGCCCTTTGAAGTTGACAAGTTCTTGGCATCTCAGAGCCTCAAGGCAAGAGCAAGGTTCTCTATGGTAGGCTGGGGCAGAACTAGCAGCAAGCAGAGCAAAGTTGTCCAAGAATAGCTTCCATTGGAATGCTAATGGCAATTGAAGAGGCAGGCCAGTGGCAAGCCACTAGCTTCTAGCAGTTTGAAAGTTGCAGACACAGTGCAGGTGTTGTGCGGCTTCCTTCTTGGCCTCCTAGAAGGTGCCGCGCTCTCCGTCTCTTGCTTGCCAATATGTTGCCGTGTTCCTCTTATTGTTTGGTTTGTTTTGATTTGTTTTTATGATGTTTTGGCGGGTTTTCGGAATGTTTTGGTGGTGTTTTAGAATGTTTTGTTTTCTCTTGTGTTGTTTTTATTGTGTTGGCAGGTTTTGGAACGTTTGGATTCCTTTTGGCGGGTTTTAAAATATTTTGGCGGGTATTTGGAATGTTTGGGTTTGCTTTCATTTGTTTTGATTATGTTTTGGCAAGTTATTGAATGTTTTGATCACTTCTGACTGGTTTTCTAGTATTTTGGCATCTTTTCAGAATGTTTTGATCAGTTTTGGCGGGTTCTAAACTATTTTGTTGGGTTTTTGGAATGTTTTGCTTGGTTTTGATTTGTTTTTATTTTGATTTTGCGGGTTTTCAGAATGTTTTGGTCGGTTTTCTAGAATGTTTTGGTTGGTTTTGATTTCTTTTTAATATTATTTTGTGGGTTTTGGAATGTTTTGATTTGTTTTGTCTAGTTTAAAATATTTTGGCATGTATTTGGAAGGTTTTGCTTGGTTTTCATTTTTTTTTGTTATGTTTTGGCAAGGGTTTTTTTTTGGTTTGATCAGTTCTGGCTGGTTTTCTAATATGTTGGCCGATTTTCAGAATGTTTTGATCAGTTTTGGCGGGTTTTAAGATATTTTAGAGGTTGTTTATAATATTTTGGTTTCTTTAGCTTTGTTTTTACTATATTTTGGCGGGTTTTTTGAATGTTTCGATCACTTCTGACTGGTTTTCTAGTATTTTGGCATCTTTTCAGAATGTTTTGATCAGTTTTGGCAGGTTCTAAACTATTTTGTCAGGTTTTTGGAATTTTTTGGTTGGTTTTGATTTGTTTTTATGATGTTTTGCCTAGTTTTTTCAATGTTTTGATCAGTTCTGTCTGGTTTTCTAATGTTTTGGCATCTTTTCAGAAAGTTTTGATGAGTTTTGCGGGTCTAAATTATTTTGGCGGGTTTTCGGAATATTTTGGTTGGTTTTGATTTTTTTTTTATGATGTTTTGGCGGGTTTTCGGAATGTGTTGGTTGGGTTTTAGAATGTTTTGTATTCTCTTGAGTTGTTTTTATTGTGTTGGCAGGTTTTGGAATGTTTGGATTCCTTTTGGCGGGTGTTCGGAATGTTTTGGCGGGTGTTCGGAATGTTTTGATTAGTTTTGACGGGTTTTGAAATATTTTGGTGGGTTTTTAGAAGGTTTTGATTTGTTTTGATTTGTTTTGATTCTGTTTAGCCCAGTTTTTGGTGTGTTTGGATTAGCTTTGGTGGGCTTGATCATGTTTTGTCAGGTTTTTTCGAATGTATTGATGACTTCTGTCTGGTTTTCTATTTTGGCGGGTTTGAAAATATTTTTGGATTAGTTTTGGCGGGTTTTAAAATATTTTGGCTCTTTGCGCAGAGATGACGGCGCCGGTTGCGGTGCGCTTCGGGGCGCTCCTTCTGCGGAAAGACGCCTAGGCAGCGGCACTTGGGACAGCTCCGCGTCTCCGTATGCTGCGTTTCTTGCCTTCTGCATCTCAGCAAAATGCTTTCCCACTAGGTCTAGCAAGGAGAAACTGTGGCAGCTGAGTAGATGTAGCCCGGCCCGCCCTTTGAAGTTGACAAGTTCTTGGCATCTCAGAGCCTCAAGGCAAGAGCAAGGTTATCTATGGTAGGCTGGGGCAGAACTAGCAGCAAGCAGAGCAAAGTTGTCCAAGAATACCTTCCATTGGAATGCTAATGGCAATTGAAGATGCAGGCCAGTGGCAAGCCTGCATCTGCAGTTTCTAGCAGTTTGAAAGTTGCAGACACAGTGCAGGTGTTGTGCGGCTTCCTTCTTGGCCTCCTAGAAGGTGCCGCGCTCTCCGTCTCTTGCTTGCCAATATGTTGCCGTGTTCCTCCTATTGTTTGGTTTGTTTTGATTTGTTTTGATGATGTTTTGGCGGGTTTTCGGAATGTTTTGGTGGTGTTTTAGAATGTTTTGTTTTCTCTTGTGTTGTTTTTATTGTGTTGGCAGGTTGTGGAACGTTTGGATTCCTTTTGGCGGGTTTTCAAATATTTTGGCGGGTATTTGGAATGTTTGGGTTTGCTTTCATTTGTTTTGATTATGTTTTGGCAAGTTATTGAATGTTTTGATCACTTCTGACTGGTTTTCTAGTATTTTGGCATCTTTTCAGAGTGTTTTGATCAGTTTTGGCGGGTTCTAAACTATTTTGTTGGGTTTTTGGAATGTTTTGCTTGGTTTTGATTTGTTTTTATTTTGATTTTGCGGGTTTTCAGAATGTTTTGGTCGGTTTTCTAGAATGTTTTGGTTGGTTTTGATTTCTTTTTAATATTATTTTGTGGGTTTTGGAATGTTTTGATTTGTTTTGTCTAGTTTAAAATATTTTGGCATGTATTTGGAAGGTTTTGCTTGGTTTTCATTTTTTTTTGTTATGTTTTGGCAAGGGTTTTTTTTTGGTTTGATCAGTTCTGGCTGGTTTTCTAATATGTTGGCCGATTTTCAGAATGTTTTGATCAGTTTTGGCGGGTTTTAAGATATTTTAGAGGTTGTTTATAATATTTTGGTTTCTTTAGCTTTGTTTTTACTATATTTTGGCGGGTTTTTTGAATGTTTCGATCACTTCTGACTGGTTTTCTAGTATTTTGGCATCTTTTCCGAATGTTTTGATCAGTTTTGGCAGGTTCTAAACTATTTTGTCGGGTTTTTGGAATGTTTTGGTTGGTTTTGATTTGTTTTTATGATGTTTTGCCAAGTTTTTTGAATGTTTTGATCAGTTCTGTCTGGTTTTCTAATGTTTTGGCATCTTTTTAGAATGTTTTGATGAGTTTTGTGGGTCTAAATAATTTTGGCGGGTTTTCGGAATATTTTGGTTGGTTTTGATTTGTTTTTATGATGTTTTGGCGGGTTTTCGGAATGTGTTGGTTGGGTTTTAGAATGTTTTGTATTCTCTTGAGTTGTTTTTATTGTGTTGGCAGGTTTTGGAATGTTTGGATTCCTTTTGGTGGGTGTTCGGAATGTTTTGGCGAGTATTTGGAATATTTTGATTAGTTTTGACGGGTTTTGAAATATTTTGGCGGGCTTTTAGAAGGTTTTGATTTGTTTTGATTCTGTTTAGCCCAGTTTTTGGTGTGTTTGGATTAGCTTTGGTGGGCTTGATCATGTTTTGTCAGGTTTTTTCGAATGTATTGATCTCTTCTGTCTGGTTTTCTATTTTGGCGGGTTTGAAAATATTTTTGGATTAGTTTTGGCGGGTTTTAAAATATTTTGGCTCTTTGCGCAGAGATGACGGCGCCGGTTGCGGTGCGCTCCGGGGCGCTCCTTCTGCGGAAAGACGCCTAGGCAGCGGCACTTGGGACAGCTCCGCGTCTCCGTATGCTGCGTTTCTTGCCTTCTGCATCTCAGCAAAATGCTTTCCCACTAGGTCTAGCAAGGAGAAACTGTGGCAGCTGAGTAGATGTAGCCCGGCCCGCCCTTTGAAGTTGACAAGTTCTTGGCATCTCAGAGCCTCAACGCAAGAGCAAGGTTATCTATGGTAGGCTGGGGCAGAACTAGCAGCAAGCAGAGCAAAGTTGTCCAAGAATACCTTCCATTGGAATGCTAATGGCAATTGAAGAGGCAGGCCAGTGGCAAGCCACTAGCTTCTAGCAGTTTGAAAGTTGCAGACACAGTGCAGGTGTTGTGCGGCTTCCTTCTTGGCCTCCTAGAAGGTGCCGCGCTCTCCGTCTCTTGCTTGCCAATATGTTGCCGTGTTCCTCCTATTGTTTGGTTTGTTTTGATTTGTTTTGATGATGTTTTGGTGGGTTTTCGGAATGTTTTGGTGGTGTTTTAGAATGTTTTGTTTTCTCTTGTGTTGTTTTTATTGTCTTGGCAGGTTGTGGAATATTTGGATTCCTTTTGGCGGGTTTTAAAATATTTTGGCGGGTATTTGGAATGTTTTTGGTTTGCTTTCATTTGTTTTGATTATGTTTTGGCAAGTTATTGAAAGTTTCGATCACTTCTGACTGGTTTTCTAGTATTTTGGCATCTTTTCCGAATGTTTTGATCAGTTTTGGCAGGTTCTAAACTATTTTGTCGGGTTTTTGGAATGTTTTGGTTGGTTTTGATTTGTTTTTATGATGTTTTGCCTAGTTTTTTCAATGTTTTGATCAGTTCTGTCTGGTTTTCTAATGTTTTGGCATCTTTTCAGAAAGTTTTGATGAGTTTTGCGGGTCTAAATTATTTTGGCGGGTTTTCGGAATATTTTGGTTGGTTTTGATTTTTTTTTTATGATGTTTTGGTGGGTTTTCGGAATGTTTTGGTTGGGTTTTAGAATGTTTTGTATTCTCTTGAGTTGTTTTTATTGTGTTGGCAGGTTTTGGAATGTTTGGATTCCTTTTGGCGGGTGTTCGGAATGTTTTGGCGGGTGTTCGGAATGTTTTGATTAGTTTTGACGGGTTTTGAAATATTTTGGTGGGTTTTTAGAAGGTTTCGATTTGTTTTGATTTGTTTTGATTCTGTTTAGCCCAGTTTTTGGTGTGTTTGGATTAGCTTTGGTGGGCTTGATCATGTTTTGTCAGGTTTTTTCGAATGTATTGATGACTTCTGTCTGGTTTTCTATTTTGGCGGGTTTGAAAATATTTTTGGATGAGTTTTGGCGGGTTTGAAAATATTTTGGCTCTTTGCGCAGAGATGACGGCGCCGGTTGCGGTGCGCTCCGGGGCGCTCCTTCTGCGGAAAGACGCCTAGGCAGCGGCACTTGGGACAGCTCCGCGTCTCCGTATGCTGCGTTTCTTGCCTTCTGCATCTCAGCAAAATGCTTTCCCACTAGGTCTAGCAAGGAGAAACTGTGGCAGCTGAGTAGATGTAGCCCGGCCCGCCCTTTGAAGTTGACAAGTTCTTGGCATCTCAGAGCCTCAAGGCAAGAGCAAGGTTCTCTATGGTAGGCTGGGGCAGAACTAGCAGCAAGCAGAGCAAAGTTGTCCAAGAATAGCTTCCATTGGAATGCTAATGGCAATTGAAGAGGCAGGCCAGTGGCAAGCCACTAGCTTCTAGCAGTTTGAAAGTTGCAGACACAGTGCAGGTGTTGTGCGGCTTCCTTCTTGGCCTCCTAGAAGGTGCCGCGCTCTCCGTCTCTTGCTTGCCAATATGTTGCCGTGTTCCTCTTATTGTTTGGTTTGTTTTGATTTGTTTTGATGATGTTTTGGCGGGTTTTCGGAATGTTTTGGTGGTGTTTTAGAATGTTTTGTTTTCTCTTGTGTTGTTTTTATTGTGTTGGCAGGTTGTGGAACGTTTGGATTCCTTTTGGCGGGTTTTAAAATATTTTGGCGGGTATTTGGAATGTTTGGGTTTGCTTTCATTTGTTTTGATTATGTTTTGGCAAGTTATTGAATGTTTTGATCACTTCTGACTGGTTTTCTAGTATTTTGGCATCTTTTCAGAATGTTTTGATCAGTTTTGGCGGGTTCTAAACTATTTTGTTGGGTTTTTGGAATGTTTTGCTTGGTTTTGATTTGTTTTTATTTTGATTTTGCGGGTTTTCAGAATGTTTTGGTCGGTTTTCTAGAATGTTTTGGTTGGTTTTGATTTCTTTTTAATATTATTTTGTGGGTTTTGGAATGTTTTGATTTGTTTTGTCTAGTTTAAAATATTTTGGCATGTATTTGGAAGGTTTTGCTTGGTTTTCATTTTTTTTTGTTATGTTTTGGCAAGGGTTTTTTTTTGGTTTGATCAGTTCTGGTTGGTTTTCTAATATGTTGGCCGATTTTCAGAATGTTTTGATCAGTTTTGGCGGGTTTTAAGATATTTTAGAGGTTGTTTATAATATTTTGGTTTCTTTAGCTTTGTTTTTACTATATTTTGGCGGGTTTTTTGAATGTTTCGATCACTTCTGACTGGTTTTCTAGTATTTTGGCATCTTTTCCGAATGTTTTGATCAGTTTTGGCAGGTTCTAAACTATTTTGTCGGGTTTTTGGAATGTTTTGGTTGGTTTTGATTTGTTTTTATGATGTTTTGCCAAGTTTTTTGAATGTTTTGATCAGTTCTGTCTGGTTTTCTAATGTTTTGGCATCTTTTTAGAATGTTTTGATGAGTTTTGTGGGTCTAAATAATTTTGGCGGGTTTTCGGAATATTTTGGTTGGTTTTGATTTGTTTTTATGATGTTTTGGCGGGTTTTCGGAATGTGTTGGTTGGGTTTTAGAATGTTTTGTATTCTCTTGAGTTGTTTTTATTGTGTTGACAGGTTTTGGAATGTTTGGATTCCTTTTGGTGGGTGTTCGGAATGTTTTGGCGGGTATTTGGAATATTTTGATTAGTTTTGACGGGTTTTGAAATATTTTGGCGGGCTTTTAGAAGGTTTTGATTTGTTTTGATTCTGTTTAGCCCAGTTTTTGGTGTGTTTGGATTAGCTTTGGTGGGCTTGATCATGTTTTGTCAGGTTTTTTCGAATGTATTGATCTCTTCTGTCTGGTTTTCTATTTTGGCGGGTTTGAAAATATTTTTGGATTAGTTTTGGCGGGTTTTAAAATATTTTGGCTCTTTGCGCAGAGATGACGGCGCCGGTTGCGGTGCGCTCCGGGGCGCTCCTTCTGCGGAAAGACGCCTAGGCAGCGGCACTTGGGACAGCTCCGCGTCTCCGTATGCTGCGTTTCTTGCCTTCTGCATCTCAGCAAAATGCTTTCCCACTAGGTCTAGCAAGGAGAAACTGTGGCAGCTGAGTAGATGTAGCCCGGCCCGCCCTTTGAAGTTGACAAGTTCTTGGCATCTCAGAGCCTCAAGGCAAGAGCAAGGTTCTCTATGGTAGGCTGGGGCAGAACTAGCAGCAAGCAGAGCAAAGTTGTCCAAGAATAGCTTCCATTGGAATGCTAATGGCAATTGAAGAGGCAGGCCAGTGGCAAGCCACTAGCTTCTAGCAGTTTGAAAGTTGCAGACACAGTGCAGGTGTTGTGCGGCTTCCTTCTTGGCCTCCTAGAAGGTGCCGCGCTCTCCGTCTCTTGCTTGCCAATATGTTGCCGTGTTCCTCTTATTGTTTGGTTTGTTTTGATTTGTTTTGATGATGTTTTGGCGGGTTTTCGGAATGTTTTGGTGGTGTTTTAGAATGTTTTGTTTTCTCTTGTGTTGTTTTTATTGTGTTGGCAGGTTGTGGAACGTTTGGATTCCTTTTGGCGGGTTTTAAAATATTTTGGCGGGTATTTGGAATGTTTGGGTTTGCTTTCATTTGTTTTGATTATGTTTTGGCAAGTTATTGAATGTTTTGATCACTTCTGACTGGTTTTCTAGTATTTTGGCATCTTTTCCGAATGTTTTGATCAGTTTTGGCGGGTTCTAAACTATTTTGTTGGGTTTTTGGAATGTTTTGCTTGGTTTTGATTTGTTTTTATTTTGATTTTGCGGGTTTTCAGAATGTTTTGGTCGGTTTTCTAGAATGTTTTGGTTGGTTTTGATTTCTTTTTAATATTATTTTGTGGGTTTTGGAATGTTTTGATTTGTTTTGTCTAGTTTAAAATATTTTGGCATGTATTTGGAAGTTTTTGCTTGGTTTTCATTTTTTTTTGTTATGTTTTGGCAAGGGTTTTTTTTTGGTTTGATCAGTTCTGGCTGGTTTTCTAATATGTTGGCCGATTTTCAGAATGTTTTGATCAGTTTTGGCGGGTTTTAAGATATTTTAGAGGTTGTTTATAATATTTTGGTTTCTTTAGCTTTGTTTTTACTATATTTTGGCGGGATTTTTGAATGTTTCGATCACTTCTGACTGGTTTTCTAGTATTTTGGCATCTTTTCCGAATGTTTTGATCAGTTTTGGCAGGTTCTAAACTATTTTGTCGGGTTTTTGGAATGTTTTGGTTGGTTTTGATTTGTTTTTATGATGTTTTGCCTAGTTTTTTCAATGTTTTGATCAGTTCTGGCTGGTTTTCTAATGTTTTGGCATCTTTTTAGAATGTTTTGATGAGTTTTGCGGGTCTAAATAATTTTGGCGGGTTTTCGGAATATTTTGGTTGGTTTTGATTTGTTTTTATGATGTTTTGGCGGGTTTTCGGAATGTGTTGGTTGGGTTTTAGAATGTTTTGTATTCTCTTGAGTTGTTTTTATTGTGTTGGCAGGTTTTGGAATGTTTGGATTCCTTTTGGTGGGTGTTCGGAATGTTTTGGCGGGTATTTGGAATATTTTGATTAGTTTTGACGGGTTTTGAAATATTTTGGCGGGCTTTTAGAAGGTTTTGATTTGTTTTGATTCTGTTTAGCCCAGTTTTTGGTGTGTTTGGATTAGCTTTGGTGGGCTTGATCATGTTTTGTCAGGTTTTTTCGAATGTATTGATCTCTTCTGTCTGGTTTTCTATTTTGGCGGGTTTGAAAATATTTTTGGATTAGTTTTGGCGGGTTTTAAAATATTTTGGCTCTTTGCGCAGAGATGACGGCGCCGGTTGCGGTGCGCTCCGGGGCGCTCCTTCTGCGGAAAGACGCCTAGGCAGCGGCACTTGGGACAGCTCCGCGTCTCCGTATGCTGCGTTTCTTGCCTTCTGCATCTCAGCAAAATGCTTTCCCACTAGGTCTAGCAAGGAGAAACTGTGGCAGCTGAGTAGATGTAGCCCGGCCCGCCCTTTGAAGTTGACAAGTTCTTGGCATCTCAGAGCCTCAAGGCAAGAGCAAGGTTCTCTATGGTAGGCTGGGGCAGAACTAGCAGCAAGCAGAGCAAAGTTGTCCAAGAATACCTTCCATTGGAATGCTAATGGCAATTGAAGAGGCAGGCCAGTGGCAAGCCACTAGCTTCTAGCAGTTTGAAAGTTGCAGACACAGTGCAGGTGTTGTGCGGCTTCCTTCTTGGCCTCCTAGAAGGTGCCGCGCTCTCCGTCTCTTGCTTGCCAATATGTTGCCGTGTTCCTCCTATTGTTTGGTTTGTTTTGATTTGTTTTGATGATGTTTTGGTGGGTTTTCGGAATGTTTTGGTGGTGTTTTAGAATGTTTTGTTTTCTCTTGTGTTGTTTTTATTGTCTTGGCAGGTTGTGGAATATTTGGATTCCTTTTGGCGGGTTTTCAAATATTTTGGCTGGTATTTGGAATGTTTTTGGTTTGCTTTCTTTTGTTTTGATTATGTTTTGGCAAGTTATTGAAAGTTTCGATCACTTCTGACTGGTTTTCTAGTATTTTGGCATCTTTTCCGAATGTTTTGATCAGTTTTGGCAGGTTCTAAACTATTTTGTTAGGTTTTTGGAATTTTTTGGTTGGTTTTGATTTGTTTTTATGATGTTTTGCCTAGTTTTTTCAATGTTTTGATCAGTTCTGTCTGGTTTTCTAATGTTTTGGCATCTTTTCAGAAAGTTTTGATGAGTTTTGCGGGTCTAAATTATTTTGGCGGGTTTTCGGAATATTTTGGTTGGTTTTGATTTGTTTTTATGATGTTTTGGTGGGTTTTCGGAATGTTGTGGTTGGGTTTTAGAATGTTTTGTATTCTCTTGAGTTGTTTTTATTGTGTTGGCAGGTTTTGGAATGTTTGGATTCCTTTTGGCGGGTGTTCGGAATGTTTTGGCGGGTGTTCGGAATGTTTTGATTAGTTTTGACGGGTTTTGAAATATTTTGGTGGGTTTTTAGAAGGTTTCGATTTGTTTTGATTTGTTTTGATTCTGTTTAGCCCAGTTTTTGGTGTGTTTGGATTAGCTTTGGTGGGCTTGATCATGTTTTGTCAGGTTTTTTCGAATGTATTGATCTCTTCTGTCTGGTTTTCTATTTTGGCGGGTTTGAAAATATTTTTGGATTAGTTTTGGCGGGTTTTAAAATATTTTGGCTCTTTGCGCAGAGATGACGGTGCCGGTTGCGGTGCGCTCCGGGGCGCTCCTTCTGCGGAAAGACGCCTAGGCAGCGGCACTTGGGACAGCTCCGCGTTTCCGTATGCTGCGTTTCTTGCCTTCTGCATCTCAGCAAAATGCTTTCCCACTAGGTCTAGCAAGGAGAAACTGTGGCAGCTGAGTAGATGTAGCCCGGCCCGCCCTTTGAAGTTGACAAGTTCTTGGCATCTCAGAGCCTCAAGGCAAGAGCAAGGTTATCTATGGTAGGCTGGGGCAGAACTAGCAGCAAGCAGAGCAAAGTTGTCCAAGAATAGCTTCCATTGGAATGCTAATGGCAGTTGAAGAGGCAGGCCAGTGGCAAGCCACTAGCTTCTAGCAGTTTGAAAGTTGCAGACACAGTGCAGGTGTTGTGCGGCTTCCTTCTTGGCCTCCTAGAAGGTGCCGCGCTCTCCGTCTCTTGCTTGCCAATATGTTGCCGTGTTCCTCCTATTGTTTGGTTTGTTTTGATTTGTTTTGATGATGTTTTGGTGGGTTTTCGGAATGTTTTGGTGGTGTTTTAGAATGTTTTGTTTTCTCTTGTGTTGTTTTTATTGTCTTGGCAGGTTGTGGAATATTTGGATTCCTTTTGGCGGGTTTTCAAATATTTTGGCGGGTATTTGGAATGTTTGGGTTTGCTTTCATTTGTTTTGATTATGTTTTGGCAAGTTATTGAATGTTTTGATCACTTCTGACTGGTTTTCTAGTATTTTGGCATCTTTTCAGAATGTTTTGATCAGTTTTGGCGGGTTCTAAACTATTTTGTTGGGTTTTTGGAATGTTTTGCTTGGTTTTGATTTGTTTTTATTTTGATTTTGCGGGTTTTCAGAATGTTTTGGTCGGTTTTCTAGAATGTTTTGGCTGGTTTTGATTTCTTTTTAATATTATTTTGTGGGTTTTGGAATGTTTTGATTTGTTTTGTCTAGTTTAAAATATTTTGGCATGTATTTGGAAGGTTTTGCTTGGTTTTCATTTTTTTTTGTTATGTTTTGGCAAGGGTTTTTTTTTGGTTTGATCAGTTCTGGCTGGTTTTCTAATATGTTGGCCGATTTTCAGAATGTTTTGATCAGTTTTGGCGGGTTTTAAGATATTTTAGAGGTTGTTTATAATATTTTGGTTTCTTTAGCTTTGTTTTTACTATATTTTGGCGGGTTTTTTGAATGTTTCGATCACTTCTGACTGGTTTTCTAGTATTTTGGCATCTTTTCCGAATGTTTTGATCAGTTTTGGCAGGTTCTAAACTATTTTGTCAGGTTTTTGGAATTTTTTGGTTGGTTTTGATTTGTTTTTATGATGTTTTGCCAAGTTTTTTGAATGTTTTGATCAGTTCTGTCTGGTTTTCTAATGTTTTGGCATCTTTTTAGAATGTTTTGATGAGTTTTGTGGGTCTAAATAATTTTGGCGGGTTTTCGGAATATTTTGGTTGGTTTTGATTTGTTTTTATGATGTTTTGGCGGGTTTTCGGAATGTGTTGGTTGGGTTTTAGAATGTTTTGTATTCTCTTGAGTTGTTTTTATTGTGTTGACAGGTTTTGGAATGTTTGGATTCCTTTTGGTGGGTGTTCGGAATGTTTTGGCGGGTATTTGGAATATTTTGATTAGTTTTGACGGGTTTTGAAATATTTTGGCGGGCTTTTAGAAGGTTTTGATTTGTTTTGATTCTGTTTAGCCCAGTTTTTGGTGTGTTTGGATTAGCTTTGGTGGGCTTGATCATGTTTTGTCAGGTTTTTTCGAATGTATTGATCTCTTCTGTCTGGTTTTCTATTTTGGCGGGTTTGAAAATATTTTTGGATTAGTTTTGGCGGGTTTTAAAATATTTTGGCTCTTTGCGCAGAGATGACGGTGCCGGTTGCGGTGCGCTCCGGGGCGCTCCTTCTGCGGAAAGACGCCTAGGCAGCGGCACTTGGGACAGCTCCGCGTCTCCGTATGCTGCGTTTCTTGCCTTCTGCATCTCAGCAAAATGCTTTCCCACTAGGTCTAGCAAGGAGAAACTGTGGCAGCTGAGTAGATGTAGCCCGGCCCGCCCTTTGAAGTTGACAAGTTCTTGGCATCTCAGAGCCTCAAGGCAAGAGCAAGGTTCTCTATGGTAGGCTGGGGCAGAACTAGCAGCAAGCAGAGCAAAGTTGTCCAAGAATAGCTTCCATTGGAATGCTAATGGCAATTGAAGAGGCAGGCCAGTGGCAAGCCACTAGCTTCTAGCAGTTTGAAAGTTGCAGACACAGTGCAGGTGTTGTGCGGCTTCCTTCTTGGCCTCCTAGAAGGTGCCGCGCTCTCCGTCTCTTGCTTGCCAATATGTTGCCGTGTTCCTCTTATTGTTTGGTTTGTTTTGATTTGTTTTGATGATGTTTTGGCGGGTTTTCGGAATGTTTTGGTGGTGTTTTAGAATGTTTTGTTTTCTCTTGTGTTGTTTTTATTGTGTTGGCAGGTTGTGGAACGTTTGGATTCCTTTTGGCGGGTTTTAAAATATTTTGGCGGGTATTTGGAATGTTTGGGTTTGCTTTCATTTGTTTTGATTATGTTTTGGCAAGTTATTGAATGTTTCGATCACTTCTGACTGGTTTTCTAGTATTTTGGCATCTTTTCAGAATGTTTTGATCAGTTTTGGCGGGTTCTAAACTATTTTGTTGGGTTTTTGGAATGTTTTGCTTGGTTTTGATTTGTTTTTATTTTGATTTTGCGGGTTTTCAGAATGTTTTGGTCGGTTTTCTAGAATGTTTTGGTTGGTTTTGATTTCTTTTTAATATTATTTTGTGGGTTTTGGAATGTTTTGATTTGTTTTGTCTAGTTTAAAATATTTTGGCATGTATTTGGAAGGTTTTGCTTGGTTTTCATTTTTTTTTGTTATGTTTTGGCAAGGGTTTTTTTTTGGTTTGATCAGTTCTGGTTGGTTTTCTAATATGTTGGCCGATTTTCAGAATGTTTTGATCAGTTTTGGCGGGTTTTAAGATATTTTAGAGGTTGTTTATAATATTTTGGTTTCTTTAGCTTTGTTTTTACTATATTTTGGCGGGTTTTTTGAATGTTTCGATCACTTCTGACTGGTTTTCTAGTATTTTGGCATCTTTTCCGAATGTTTTGATCAGTTTTGGCAGGTTCTAAACTATTTTGTCGGGTTTTTGGAATGTTTTGGTTGGTTTTGATTTGTTTTTATGATGTTTTGCCAAGTTTTTTGAATGTTTTGATCAGTTCTGGCTGGTTTTCTAATGTTTTGGCATCTTTTTAGAATGTTTTGATGAGTTTTGTGGGTCTAAATAATTTTGGCGGGTTTTCGGAATATTTTGGTTGGTTTTGATTTGTTTTTATGATGTTTTGGCGGGTTTTCGGAATGTGTTGGTTGGGTTTTAGAATGTTTTGTATTCTCTTGAGTTGTTTTTATTGTGTTGACAGGTTTTGGAATGTTTGGATTCCTTTTGGTGGGTGTTCGGAATGTTTTGGCGGGTATTTGGAATATTTTGATTAGTTTTGACGGGTTTTGAAATATTTTGGCGGGCTTTTAGAAGGTTTTGATTTGTTTTGATTCTGTTTAGCCCAGTTTTTGGTGTGTTTGGATTAGCTTTGGTGGGCTTGATCATGTTTTGTCAGGTTTTTTCGAATGTATTGATCTCTTCTGTCTGGTTTTCTATTTTGGCGGGTTTGAAAATATTTTTGGATTAGTTTTGGCGGGTTTTAAAATATTTTGGCTCTTTGCGCAGAGATGACGGCGCCGGTTGCGGTGCGCTCCGGGGCGCTCCTTCTGCGGAAAGACGCCTAGGCAGCGGCACTTGGGACAGCTCCGCGTCTCCGTATGCTGCGTTTCTTGCCTTCTGCATCTCAGCAAAATGCTTTCCCACTAGGTCTAGCAAGGAGAAACTGTGGCAGCTGAGTAGATGTAGCCCGGCCCGCCCTTTGAAGTTGACAAGTTCTTGGCATCTCAGAGCCTCAAGGCAAGAGCAAGGTTCTCTATGGTAGGCTGGGGCAGAACTAGCAGCAAGCAGAGCAAAGTTGTCCAAGAATAGCTTCCATTGGAATGCTAATGGCAATTGAAGAGGCAGGCCAGTGGCAAGCCACTAGCTTCTAGCAGTTTGAAAGTTGCAGACACAGTGCAGGTGTTGTGCGGCTTCCTTCTTGGCCTCCTAGAAGGTGCCGCGCTCTCCGTCTCTTGCTTGCCAATATGTTGCCGTGTTCCTCTTATTGTTTGGTTTGTTTTGATTTGTTTTTATGATGTTTTGGCGGGTTTTCGGAATGTTTTGGTGGTGTTTTAGAATGTTTTGTTTTCTCTTGTGTTGTTTTTATTGTGTTGGCAGGTTGTGGAACGTTTGGATTCCTTTTGGCGGGTTTTAAAATATTTTGGCGGGTATTTGGAATGTTTGGGTTTGCTTTCATTTGTTTTGATTATGTTTTGGCAAGTTATTGAATGTTTCGATCACTTCTGACTGGTTTTCTAGTATTTTGGCATCTTTTCAGAATGTTTTGATCAGTTTTGGCGGGTTCTAAACTATTTTGTTGGGTTTTTGGAATGTTTTGCTTGGTTTTGATTTGTTTTTATTTTGATTTTGCGGGTTTTCAGAATGTTTTGGTCGGTTTTCTAGAATGTTTTGGTTGGTTTTGATTTCTTTTTAATATTATTTTGTGGGTTTTGGAATGTTTTGATTTGTTTTGTCTAGTTTAAAATATTTTGGCATGTATTTGGAAGGTTTTGCTTGGTTTTCATTTTTTTTTGTTATGTTTTGGCAAGGGTTTTTTTTTTGGTTTGATCAGTTCTGGTTGGTTTTCTAATATGTTGGCCGATTTTCAGAATGTTTTGATCAGTTTTGGCGGGTTTTAAGATATTTTAGAGGTTGTTTATAATATTTTGGTTTCTTTAGCTTTGTTTTTACTATATTTTGGCGGGATTTTTGAATGTTTCGATCACTTCTGACTGGTTTTCTAGTATTTTGGCATCTTTTCCGAATGTTTTGATCAGTTTTGGCAGGTTCTAAACTATTTTGTCGGGTTTTTGGAATGTTTTGGTTGGTTTTGATTTGTTTTTATGATGTTTTGCCAAGTTTTTTGAATGTTTTGATCAGTTCTGGCTGGTTTTCTAATGTTTTGGCATCTTTTTAGAATGTTTTGATGAGTTTTGTGGGTCTAAATAATTTTGGCGGGTTTTCGGAATATTTTGGTTGGTTTTGATTTGTTTTTATGATGTTTTGGCGGGTTTTCGGAATGTGTTGGTTGGGTTTTAGAATGTTTTGTATTCTCTTGAGTTGTTTTTATTGTGTTGACAGGTTTTGGAATGTTTGGATTCCTTTTGGTGGGTGTTCGGAATGTTTTGGCGGGTATTTGGAATATTTTGATTAGTTTTGACGGGTTTTGAAATATTTTGGCGGGCTTTTAGAAGGTTTTGATTTGTTTTGATTCTGTTTAGCCCAGTTTTTGGTGTGTTTGGATTAGCTTTGGTGGGCTTGATCATGTTTTGTCAGGTTTTTTCGAATGTATTGATCTCTTCTGTCTGGTTTTCTATTTTGGCGGGTTTGAAAATATTTTTGGATTAGTTTTGGCGGGTTTGAAAATATTTTGGCTCTTTGCGCAGAGATGACGGCGCCGGTTGCGGTGCGCTCCGGGGCGCTCCTTCTGCGGAAAGACGCCTAGGCAGCGGCACTTGGGACAGCTCCGCGTCTCCGTATGCTGCGTTTCTTGCCTTCTGCATCTCAGCAAAATGCTTTCCCACTAGGTCTAGCAAGGAGAAACTGTGGCAGCTGAGTAGATGTAGCCCGGCCCGCCCTTTGAAGTTGACAAGTTCTTGGCATCTCAGAGCCTCAAGGCAAGAGCAAGGTTCTCTATGGTAGGCTGGGGCAGAACTAGCAGCAAGCAGAGCAAAGTTGTCCAAGAATAGCTTCCATTGGAATGCTAATGGCAATTGAAGAGGCAGGCCAGTGGCAAGCCACTAGCTTCTAGCAGTTTGAAAGTTGCAGACACAGTGCAGGTGTTGTGCGGCTTCCTTCTTGGCCTCCTAGAAGGTGCCGCGCTCTCCGTCTCTTGCTTGCCAATATGTTGCCGTGTCCCTCCTATTGTTTGGTTTGTTTTGATTTGTTTTGATGATGTTTTGGTGGGTTTTCGGAATGTTTTGGTGGTGTTTTAGAATGTTTTGTTTTCTCTTGTGTTGTTTTTATTGTCTTGGCAGGTTGTGGAATATTTGGATTCCTTTTGGCGGGTTTTCAAATATTTTGGCGGGTATTTGGAATGTTTTTGGTTTGCTTTCTTTTGTTTTGATTATGTTTTGGCAAGTTATTGAAAGTTTCGATCACTTCTGACTGGTTTTCTAGTATTTTGGCATCTTTTCCGAATGTTTTGATCAGTTTTGGCAGGTTCTAAACTATTTTGTCGGGTTTTTGGAATGTTTTGGTTGGTTTTGATTTGTTTTTATGATGTTTTGCCTAGTTTTTTCAATGTTTTGATCAGTTCTGTCTGGTTTTCTAATGTTTTGGCATCTTTTTAGAATGTTTTGATGAGTTTTGTGGGTCTAAATTATTTTGGCGGGTTTTCGGAATATTTTGGTTGGTTTTGATTTGTTTTTATGATGTTTTGGCGGGTTTTCGGAATGTGTTGGTTGGGTTTTAGAATGTTTTGTATTCTCTTGAGTTGTTTTTATTGTGTTGACAGGTTTTGGAATGTTTGGATTCCTTTTGGTGGGTGTTCGGAATGTTTTGGCGGGTATTTGGAATATTTTGATTAGTTTTGACGGGTTTTGAAATATTTTGGCGGGCTTTTAGAAGGTTTTGATTTGTTTTGATTCTGTTTAGCCCAGTTTTTGGTGTGTTTGGATTAGCTTTGGTGGGCTTGATCATGTTTTGTCAGGTTTTTTCGAATGTATTGATCTCTTCTGTCTGGTTTTCCATTTTGGCGGGTTTGAAAATATTTTTGGATTAGTTTTGGCGGGTTTTAAAATATTTTGGCTCTTTGCGCAGAGATGACGGCGCCGGTTGCGGTGCGCTCCGGGGCGCTCCTTCTGCGGAAAGACGCCTAGGCAGCGGCACTTGGGACAGCTCCGCGTCTCCGTATGCTGCGTTTCTTGCCTTCTGCATCTCAGCAAAATGCTTTCCCACTAGGTCTAGCAAGGAGAAACTGTGGCAGCTGAGTAGATGTAGCCCGGCCCGCCCTTTGAAGTTGACAAGTTCTTGGCATCTCAGAGCCTCAAGGCAAGAGCAAGGTTCTCTATGGTAGGCTGGGGCAGAACTAGCAGCAAGCAGAGCAAAGTTGTCCAAGAATAGCTTCCATTGGAATGCTAATGGCAATTGAAGAGGCAGGCCAGTGGCAAGCCACTAGCTTCTAGCAGTTTGAAAGTTGCAGACACAGTGCAGGTGTTGTGCGGCTTCCTTCTTGGCCTCCTAGAAGGTGCCGCGCTCTCCGTCTCTTGCTTGCCAATATGTTGCCGTGTTCCTCTTATTGTTTGGTTTGTTTTGATTTGTTTTGATGATGTTTTGGCGGGTTTTCGGAATGTTTTGGTGGTGTTTTAGAATGTTTTGTTTTCTCTTGTGTTGTTTTTATTGTGTTGGCAGGTTGTGGAACGTTTGGATTCCTTTTGGCGGGTTTTAAAATATTTTGGCGGGTATTTGGAATGTTTGGGTTTGCTTTCATTTGTTTTGATTATGTTTTGGCAAGTTATTGAATGTTTTGATCACTTCTGACTGGTTTTCTAGTATTTTGGCATCTTTTCAGAATGTTTTGATCAGTTTTGGCGGGTTCTAAACTATTTTGTTGGGTTTTTGGAATGTTTTGCTTGGTTTTGATTTGTTTTTATTTTGATTTTGCGGGTTTTCAGAATGTTTTGGTCGGTTTTCTAGAATGTTTTGGTTGGTTTTGATTTCTTTTTAATATTATTTTGTGGGTTTTGGAATGTTTTGATTTGTTTTGTCTAGTTTAAAATATTTTGGCATGTATTTGGAAGGTTTTGCTTGGTTTTCATTTTTTTTTGTTATGTTTTGGCAAGGGTTTTTTTTTTGGTTTGATCAGTTCTGGTTGGTTTTCTAATATGTTGGCCGATTTTCAGAATGTTTTGATCAGTTTTGGCGGGTTTTAAGATATTTTAGAGGTTGTTTATAATATTTTGGTTTCTTTAGCTTTGTTTTTACTATATTTTGGCGGGTTTTTTGAATGTTTCGATCACTTCTGACTGGTTTTCTAGTATTTTGGCATCTTTTCCGAATGTTTTGATCAGTTTTGGCAGGTTCTAAACTATTTTGTCGGGTTTTTGGAATGTTTTGGTTGGTTTTGATTTGTTTTTATGATGTTTTGCCTAGTTTTTTCAATGTTTTGATCAGTTCTGGCTGGTTTTCTAATGTTTTGGCATCTTTTTAGAATGTTTTGATGAGTTTTGTGGGTCTAAATAATTTTGGCGGGTTTTCGGAATATTTTGGTTGGTTTTGATTTGTTTTTATGATGTTTTGGCGGGTTTTCGGAATGTGTTGGTTGGGTTTTAGAATGTTTTGTATTCTCTTGAGTTGTTTTTATTGTGTTGGCAGGTTTTGGAATGTTTGGATTCCTTTTGGTGGGTGTTCGGAATGTTTTGGCGGGTATTTGGAATATTTTGATTAGTTTTGACGGGTTTTGAAATATTTTGGCGGGCTTTTAGAAGGTTTTGATTTGTTTTGATTCTGTTTAGCCCAGTTTTTGGTGTGTTTGGATTAGCTTTGGTGGGCTTGATCATGTTTTGTCAGGTTTTTTCGAATGTATTGATCTCTTCTGTCTGGTTTTCTATTTTGGCGGGTTTGAAAATATTTTTGGATTAGTTTTGGCGGGTTTGAAAATATTTTGGCTCTTTGCGCAGAGATGACGGTGCCGGTTGCGGTGCGCTCCGGGGCGCTCCTTCTGCGGAAAGACGCCTAGGCAGCGGCACTTGGGACAGCTCCGCGTCTCCGTATGCTGCGTTTCTTGCCTTCTGCATCTCAGCAAAATGCTTTCCCACTAGGTCTAGCAAGGAGAAACTGTGGCAGCTGAGTAGATGTAGCCCGGCCCGCCCTTTGAAGTTGACAAGTTCTTGGCATCTCAGAGCCTCAAGGCAAGAGCAAGGTTATCTATGGTAGGCTGGGGCAGAACTAGCAGCAAGCAGAGCAAAGTTGTCCAAGAATACCTTCCATTGGAATGCTAATGGCAATTGAAGAGGCAGGCCAGTGGCAAGCCACTAGCTTCTAGCAGTTTGAAAGTTGCAGACACAGTGCAGGTGTTGTGCGGCTTCCTTCTTGGCCTCCTAGAAGGTGCCGCGCTCTCCGTCTCTTGCTTGCCAATATGTTGCCGTGTTCCTCTTATTGTTTGGTTTGTTTTGATTTGTTTTGATGATGTTTTGGCGGGTTTTCGGAATGTTTTGGTGGTGTTTTAGAATGTTTTGTTTTCTCTTGTGTTGTTTTTATTGTGTTGGCAGGTTGTGGAACGTTTGGATTCCTTTTGGCGGGTTTTAAAATATTTTGGCGGGTATTTGGAATGTTTGGGTTTGCTTTCATTTGTTTTGATTATGTTTTGGCAAGTTATTGAATGTTTCGATCACTTCTGACTGGTTTTCTAGTATTTTGGCATCTTTTCAGAATGTTTTGATCAGTTTTGGCGGGTTCTAAACTATTTTGTTGGGTTTTTGGAATGTTTTGCTTGGTTTTGATTTGTTTTTATTTTGATTTTGCGGGTTTTCAGAATGTTTTGGTCGGTTTTCTAGAATGTTTTGGTTGGTTTTGATTTCTTTTTAATATTATTTTGTGGGTTTTGGAATGTTTTGATTTGTTTTGTCTAGTTTAAAATATTTTGGCATGTATTTGGAAGGTTTTGCTTGGTTTTCATTTTTTTTTGTTATGTTTTGGCAAGGGTTTTTTTTTGGTTTGATCAGTTCTGGTTGGTTTTCTAATATGTTGGCCGATTTTCAGAATGTTTTGATCAGTTTTGGCGGGTTTTAAGATATTTTAGAGGTTGTTTATAATATTTTGGTTTCTTTAGCTTTGTTTTTACTATATTTTGGCGGGTTTTTTGAATGTTTCGATCACTTCTGACTGGTTTTCTAGTATTTTGGCATCTTTTCAGAATGTTTTGATCAGTTTTGGCAGGTTCTAAACTATTTTGTCGGGTTTTTGGAATGTTTTGGTTGGTTTTGATTTGTTTTTATGATGTTTTGCCTAGTTTTTTCAATGTTTTGATCAGTTCTGGCTGGTTTTCTAATGTTTTGGCATCTTTTTAGAATGTTTTGATGAGTTTTGTGGGTCTAAATAATTTTGGCGGGTTTTCGGAATATTTTGGTTGGTTTTGATTTGTTTTTATGATGTTTTGGCGGGTTTTCGGAATGTGTTGGTTGGGTTTTAGAATGTTTTGTATTCTCTTGAGTTGTTTTTATTGTGTTGACAGGTTTTGGAATGTTTGGATTCCTTTTGGTGGGTGTTCGGAATGTTTTGGCGGGTATTTGGAATATTTTGATTAGTTTTGACGGGTTTTGAAATATTTTGGCGGGCTTTTAGAAGGTTTTGATTTGTTTTGATTCTGTTTAGCCCAGTTTTTGGTGTGTTTGGATTAGCTTTGGTGGGCTTGATCATGTTTTGTCAGGTTTTTTCGAATGTATTGATCTCTTCTGTCTGGTTTTCTATTTTGGCGGGTTTGAAAATATTTTTGGATTAGTTTTGGCGGGTTTGAAAATATTTTGGCTCTTTGCGCAGAGATGACGGCGCCGGTTGCGGTGCGCTCCGGGGCGCTCCTTCTGCGGAAAGACGCCTAGGCAGCGGCACTTGGGACAGCTCCGCGTCTCCGTATGCTGCGTTTCTTGCCTTCTGCATCTCAGCAAAATGCTTTCCCACTAGGTCTAGCAAGGAGAAACTGTGGCAGCTGAGTAGATGTAGCCCGGCCCGCCCTTTGAAGTTGACAAGTTCTTGGCATCTCAGAGCCTCAAGGCAAGAGCAAGGTTCTCTATGGTAGGCTGGGGCAGAACTAGCAGGAAGCAGAGCAAAGTTGTCCAAGAATAGCTTCCATTGGAATGCTAATGGCAATTGAAGAGGCAGGCCAGTGGCAAGCCACTAGCTTCTAGCAGTTTGAAAGTTGCAGACACAGTGCAGGTGTTGTGCGGCTTCCTTCTTGGCCTCCTAGAAGGTGCCGCGCTCTCCGTCTCTTGCTTGCCAATATGTTGCCGTGTTCCTCTTATTGTTTGGTTTGTTTTGATTTGTTTTGATGATGTTTTGGCGGGTTTTCGGAATGTTTTGGTGGTGTTTTAGAATGTTTTGTTTTCTCTTGTGTTGTTTTTATTGTGTTGGCAGGTTTTGGAACGTTTGGATTCCTTTTGGCGGGTTTTAAAATATTTTGGCGGGTATTTGGAATGTTTGGGTTTGCTTTCATTTGTTTTGATTATGTTTTGGCAAGTTATTGAATGTTTTGATCACTTCTGACTGGTTTTCTAGTATTTTGGCATCTTTTCAGAATGTTTTGATCAGTTTTGGCGGGTTCTAAACTATTTTGTCAGGTTTTCGGAATTTTTTGGTTGGTTTTGATTTGTTTTTATGATGTTTTGCCTAGTTTTTTCAATGTTTTGATCAGTTCTGTCTGGTTTTCTAATGTTTTGGCATCTTTTCAGAAAGTTTTGATGAGTTTTGCGGGTCTAAATTATTTTGGCGGGTTTTCGGAATATTTTGGTTGGTTTTGATTTGTTTTTATGATGTTTTGGTGGGTTTTCGGAATGTTTTGGTTGGGTTTTAGAATGTTTTGTATTCTCTTGAGTTGTTTTTATTGTGTTGGCAGGTTTTGGAATGTTTGGATTCCTTTTGGCGGGTGTTCGGAATGTTTTGGCGGGTGTTCGGAATATTTTGATTAGTTTTGACGGGTTTTGAAATATTTTGGTGGGTTTTTAGAAGGTTTCGATTTGTTTTGATTTGTTTTGATTCTGTTTAGCCCAGTTTTTGGTGTGTTTGGATTAGCTTTGGTGGGCTTGATCATGTTTTGTCAGGTTTTTTCGAATGTATTGATCTCTTCTGTCTGGTTTTCTATTTTGGCGGGTTTGAAAATATTTTTGGATTAGTTTTGGCGGGTTTTAAAATATTTTGGCTCTTTGCGCAGAGATGACGGCGCCGGTTGCGGTGCGCTCCGGGGCGCTCCTTCTGCGGAAAGCCGCCTAGGCAGCGGCACTTGGGACAGCTCCGCGTCTCCGTATGCTGCGTTTCTTGCCTTCTGCATCTCAGCAAAATGCTTTCCCACTAGGTCTAGCAAGGAGAAACTGTGGCAGCTGAGTAGATGTAGCCCGGCCCGCCCTTTGAAGTTGACAAGTTCTTGGCATCTCAGAGCCTCAAGGCAAGAGCAAGGTTATCTATGGTAGGCTGGGGCAGAACTAGCAGCAAGCAGAGCAAAGTTGTCCAAGAATAGCTTCCATTGGAATGCTAATGGCAATTGAAGAGGCAGGCCAGTGGCAAGCCACTAGCTTCTAGCAGTTTGAAAGTTGCAGACACAGTGCAGGTGTTGTGCGGCTTCCTTCTTGGCCTCCTAGAAGGTGCCGCGCTCTCCGTCTCTTGCTTGCCAATATGTTGCCGTGTTCCTCTTATTGTTTGGTTTGTTTTGATTTGTTTTTATGATGTTTTGGCGGGTTTTCGGAATGTTTTGGTGGTGTTTTAGAATGTTTTGTTTTCTCTTGTGTTGTTTTTATTGTGTTGGCAGGTTTTGGAACGTTTGGATTCCTTTTGGCGGGTTTTAAAATATTTTGGCGGGTATTTGGAATGTTTGGGTTTGCTTTCATTTGTTTTGATTATGTTTTGGCAAGTTATTGAATGTTTTGATCACTTCTGACTGGTTTTCTAGTATTTTGGCATCTTTTCAGAATGTTTTGATCAGTTTTGGCGGGTTCTAAACTATTTTGTTGGGTTTTTGGAATGTTTTGCTTGGTTTTGATTTGTTTTTATTTTGATTTTGCGGGTTTTCAGAATGTTTTGGTCGGTTTTCTAGAATGTTTTGGTTGGTTTTGATTTCTTTTTAATATTATTTTGTGGGTTTTGGAATGTTTTGATTTGTTTTGTCTAGTTTAAAATATTTTGGCATGTATTTGGAAGGTTTTGCTTGGTTTTCATTTTTTTTTGTTATGTTTTGGCAAGGGTTTTTTTTTGGTTTGATCAGTTCTGGCTGGTTTTCTAATATGTTGGCCGATTTTCAGAATGTTTTGATCAGTTTTGGCGGGTTTTAAGATATTTTAGAGGTTGTTTATAATATTTTGGTTTCTTTAGCTTTGTTTTTACTATATTTTGGCGGGTTTTTTGAATGTTTCGATCACTTCTGACTGGTTTTCTAGTATTTTGGCATCTTTTCCGAATGTTTTGATCAGTTTTGGCAGGTTCTAAACTATTTTGTCGGGTTTTTGGAATGTTTTGGTTGGTTTTGATTTGTTTTTATGATGTTTTGCCAAGTTTTTTGAATGTTTTGATCAGTTCTGGCTGGTTTTCTAATGTTTTGGCATCTTTTTAGAATGTTTTGATGAGTTTTGTGGGTCTAAATAATTTTGGCGGGTTTTCGGAATATTTTGGTTGGTTTTGATTTGTTTTTATGATGTTTTGGCGGGTTTTCGGAATGTGTTGGTTGGGTTTTAGAATGTTTTGTATTCTCTTGAGTTGTTTTTATTGTGTTGACAGGTTTTGGAATGTTTGGATTCCTTTTGGTGGGTGTTCGGAATGTTTTGGCGGGTATTTGGAATATTTTGATTAGTTTTGACGGGTTTTGAAATATTTTGGCGGGCTTTTAGAAGGTTTTGATTTGTTTTGATTCTGTTTAGCCCAGTTTTTGGTGTGTTTGGATTAGCTTTGGTGGGCTTGATCATGTTTTGTCAGGTTTTTTCGAATGTATTGATCTCTTCTGTCTGGTTTTCTATTTTGGCGGGTTTGAAAATATTTTTGGATTAGTTTTGGCGGGTTTTAAAATATTTTGGCTCTTTGCGCAGAGATGACGGCGCCGGTTGCGGTGCGCTCCGGGGCGCTCCTTCTGCGGAAAGACGCCTAGGCAGCGGCACTTGGGACAGCTCCGCGTCTCCGTATGCTGCGTTTCTTGCCTTCTGCATCTCAGCAAAATGCTTTCCCACTAGGTCTAGCAAGGAGAAACTGTGGCAGCTGAGTAGATGTAGCCCGGCCCGCCCTTTGAAGTTGACAAGTTCTTGGCATCTCAGAGCCTCAAGGCAAGAGCAAGGTTCTCTATGGTAGGCTGGGGCAGAACTAGCAGCAAGCAGAGCAAAGTTGTCCAAGAATAGCTTCCATTGGAATGCTAATGGCAATTGAAGAGGCAGGCCAGTGGCAAGCCACTAGCTTCTAGCAGTTTGAAAGTTGCAGACACAGTGCAGGTGTTGTGCGGCTTCCTTCTTGGCCTCCTAGAAGGTGCCGCGCTCTCCGTCTCTTGCTTGCCAATATGTTGCCGTGTTCGTCCTATTGTTTGGTTTGTTTTGATTTGTTTTGATGATGTTTTGGTGGGTTTTCGGAATGTTTTGGTGGTGTTTTAGAATGTTTTGTTTTCTCTTGTGTTGTTTTTATTGTCTTGGCAGGTTGTGGAATATTTGGATTCCTTTTGGCGGGTTTTCAAATATTTTGGCGGGTATTTGGAATGTTTTTGGTTTGCTTTCATTTGTTTTGATTATGTTTTGATCAGTTATTGAAAGTTTCGATCACTTCTGACTGGTTTTCTAGTATTTTGGCATCTTTTCAGAATGTTTTGATCAGTTTTGGCAGGTTCTAAACTATTTTGTCAGGTTTTTGGAATTTTTTGGTTGGTTTTGATTTGTTTTTATGATGTTTTGCCTAGTTTTTTCAATGTTTTGATCAGTTCTGTCTGGTTTTCTAATGTTTTGGCATCTTTTCAGAAAGTTTTGATGAGTTTTGCGGGTCTAAATTATTTTGGCGGGTTTTCGGAATATTTTGGTTGGTTTTGATTTTTTTTTTATGATGTTTTGGCGGGTTTTCGGAATGTGTAGGTTGGGTTTTAGAATATTTTGTATTCTCTTGAGTTGTTTTTATTGTGTTGGCAGGTTTTGGAATGTTTGGATTCCTTTTGGCGGGTGTTCGGAATGTTTTGGCGGGTGTTCGGAATGTTTTGATTAGTTTTGACGGGTTTTGAAATATTTTGGTGGGTTTTTAGAAGGTTTCGATTTGTTTTGATTTGTTTTGATTCTGTTTAGCCCAGTTTTTGGTGTGTTTGGATTAGCTTTGGTGGGCTTGATCATGTTTTGTCAGGTTTTTTCGAATGTATTGATCTCTTCTGTCTGGTTTTCTATTTTGGCGGGTTTGAAAATATTTTTGGATTAGTTTTGGCGGGTTTTAAAATATTTTGGCTCTTTGCGCAGAGATGACGGCGCCGGTTGCGGTGCGCTTCGGGGCGCTCCTTCTGCGGAAAGACGCCTAGGCAGCGGCACTTGGGACAGCTCCGCGTCTCCGTATGCTGCGTTTCTTGCCTTCTGCATCTCAGCAAAATGCTTTCCCACTAGGTCTAGCAAGGAGAAACTGTGGCAGCTGAGTAGATGTAGCCCGGCCCGCCCTTTGAAGTTGACAAGTTCTTGGCATCTCAGAGCCTCAAGGCAAGAGCAAGGTTATCTATGGTAGGCTGGGGCAGAACTAGCAGCAAGCAGAGCAAAGTTGTCCAAGAATACCTTCCATTGGAATGCTAATGGCAATTGAAGATGCAGGCCAGTGGCAAGCCACTAGCTTCTAGCAGTTTGAAAGTTGCAGACACAGTGCAGGTGTTGTGCGGCTTCCTTCTTGGCCTCCTAGAAGGTGCCGCGCTCTCCGTCTCTTGCTTGCCAATATGTTGCCGTGTTCCTCCTATTGTTTGGTTTGTTTTGATTTGTTTTGATGATGTTTTGGCGGGTTTTCGGAATGTTTTGGTGGTGTTTTAGAATGTTTTGTTTTCTCTTGTGTTGTTTTTATTGTGTTGGCAGGTTGTGGAACGTTTGGATTCCTTTTGGCGGGTTTTCAAATATTTTGGCGGGTATTTGGAATGTTTGGGTTTGCTTTCATTTGTTTTGATTATGTTTTGGCAAGTTATTGAATGTTTTGATCACTTCTGACTGGTTTTCTAGTATTTTGGCATCTTTTCAGAGTGTTTTGATCAGTTTTGGCGGGTTCTAAACTATTTTGTTGGGTTTTTGGAATGTTTTGCTTGGTTTTGATTTGTTTTTATTTTGATTTTGCGGGTTTTCAGAATGTTTTGGTCGGTTTTCTAGAATGTTTTGGTTGGTTTTGATTTCTTTTTAATATTATTTTGTGGGTTTTGGAATGTTTTGATTTGTTTTGTCTAGTTTAAAATATTTTGGCATGTATTTGGAAGGTTTTGCTTGGTTTTCATTTTTTTTTGTTATGTTTTGGCAAGGGTTTTTTTTTGGTTTGATCAGTTCTGGCTGGTTTTCTAATATGTTGGCCGATTTTCAGAATGTTTTGATCAGTTTTGGCGGGTTTTAAGATATTTTAGAGGTTGTTTATAATATTTTGGTTTCTTTAGCTTTGTTTTTACTATATTTTGGCGGGTTTTTTGAATGTTTCGATCACTTCTGACTGGTTTTCTAGTATTTTGGCATCTTTTCCGAATGTTTTGATCAGTTTTGGCAGGTTCTAAACTATTTTGTCGGGTTTTTGGAATGTTTTGCTTGGTTTTGATTTGTTTTTATGATGTTTTGCCAAGTTTTTTGAATGTTTTGATCAGTTCTGGCTGGTTTTCTAATGTTTTGGCATCTTTTTAGAATGTTTTGATGAGTTTTGTGGGTCTAAATAATTTTGGCGGGTTTTCGGAATATTTTGGTTGGTTTTGATTTGTTTTTATGATGTTTTGGCGGGTTTTCGGAATGTGTTGGTTGGGTTTTAGAATGTTTTGTATTCTCTTGAGTTGTTTTTATTGTGTTGACAGGTTTTGGAATGTTTGGATTCCTTTTGGTGGGTGTTCGGAATGTTTTGGCGGGTATTTGGAATATTTTGATTAGTTTTGACGGGTTTTGAAATATTTTGGCGGGCTTTTAGAAGGTTTTGATTTGTTTTGATTCTGTTTAGCCCAGTTTTTGGTGTGTTTGGATTAGCTTTGGTGGGCTTGATCATGTTTTGTCAGGTTTTTTCGAATGTATTGATCTCTTCTGTCTGGTTTTCTATTTTGGCGGGTTTGAAAATATTTTTGGATTAGTTTTGGCGGGTTTTAAAATATTTTGGCTCTTTGCGCAGAGATGACGGCGCCGGTTGCGGTGCGCTCCGGGGCGCTCCTTCTGCGGAAAGACGCCTAGGCAGCGGCACTTGGGACAGCTCCGCGTCTCCGTATGCTGCGTTTCTTGCCTTCTGCATCTCAGCAAAATGCTTTCCCACTAGGTCTAGCAAGGAGAAACTGTGGCAGCTGAGTAGATGTAGCCCGGCCCGCCCTTTGAAGTTGACAAGTTCTTGGCATCTCAGAGCCTCAAGGCAAGAGCAAGGTTCTCTATGGTAGGCTGGGGCAGAACTAGCAGCAAGCAGAGCAAAGTTGTCCAAGAATAGCTTCCATTGGAATGCTAATGGCAATTGAAGAGGCAGGCCAGTGGCAAGCCACTAGCTTCTAGCAGTTTGAAAGTTGCAGACACAGTGCAGGTGTTGTGCGGCTTCCTTCTTGGCCTCCTAGAAGGTGCCGCGCTCTCCGTCTCTTGCTTGCCAATATGTTGCCGTGTTCGTCCTATTGTTTGGTTTGTTTTGATTTGTTTTGATGATGTTTTGGTGGGTTTTCGGAATGTTTTGGTGGTGTTTTAGAATGTTTTGTTTTCTCTTGTGTTGTTTTTATTGTCTTGGCAGGTTGTGGAATATTTGGATTCCTTTTGGCGGGTTTTCAAATATTTTGGCGGGTATTTGGAATGTTTTTGGTTTGCTTTCATTTGTTTTGATTATGTTTTGATCAGTTATTGAAAGTTTCGATCACTTCTGACTGGTTTTCTAGTATTTTGGCATCTTTTCAGAATGTTTTGATCAGTTTTGGCAGGTTCTAAACTATTTTGTCAGGTTTTTGGAATTTTTTGGTTGGTTTTGATTTGTTTTTATGATGTTTTGCCTAGTTTTTTCAATGTTTTGATCAGTTCTGTCTGGTTTTCTAATGTTTTGGCATCTTTTCAGAAAGTTTTGATGAGTTTTGCGGGTCTAAATTATTTTGGCGGGTTTTCGGAATATTTTGGTTGGTTTTGATTTTTTTTTTATGATGTTTTGGCGGGTTTTCGGAATGTGTTGGTTGGGTTTTAGAATGTTTTGTATTCTCTTGAGTTGTTTTTATTGTGTTGGCAGGTTTTGGAATGTTTGGATTCCTTTTGGCGGGTGTTCGGAATGTTTTGGCGGGTGTTCGGAATGTTTTGATTAGTTTTGACGGGTTTTGAAATATTTTGGTGGGTTTTTAGAAGGTTTCGATTTGTTTTGATTTGTTTTGATTCTGTTTAGCCCAGTTTTTGGTGTGTTTGGATTAGCTTTGGTGGGCTTGATCATGTTTTGTCAGGTTTTTTCGAATGTATTGATCTCTTCTGTCTGGTTTTCTATTTTGGCGGGTTTGAAAATATTTTTGGATTAGTTTTGGCGGGTTTGAAAATATTTTGGCTCTTTGCGCAGAGATGACGGCGCCGGTTGCGGTGCGCTCCGGGGCGCTCCTTCTGCGGAAAGACGCCTAGGCAGCGGCACTTGGGACAGCTCCGCGTCTCCGTATGCTGCGTTTCTTGCCTTCTGCATCTCAGCAAAATGCTTTCCCACTAGGTCTAGCAAGGAGAAACTGTGGCAGCTGAGTAGATGTAGCCCGGCCCGCCCTTTGAAGTTGACAAGTTCTTGGCATCTCAGAGCCTCAAGGCAAGAGCAAGGTTATCTATGGTAGGCTGGGGCAGAACTAGCAGCAAGCAGAGCAAAGTTGTCCAAGAATAGCTTCCATTGGAATGCTAATGGCAATTGAAGAGGCAGGCCAGTGGCAAGCCACTAGCTTCTAGCAGTTTGAAAGTTGCAGACACAGTGCAGGTGTTGTGCGGCTTCCTTCTTGGCCTCCTAGAAGGTGCCGCGCTCTCCGTCTCTTGCTTGCCAATATGTTGCCGTGTTCCTCCTATTGTTTGGTTTGTTTTGATTTGTTTTGATGATGTTTTGGTGGGTTTTCGGAATGTTTTGGTGGTGTTTTAGAATGTTTTGTTTTCTCTTGTGTTGTTTTTATTGTGTTGGCAGGTTGTGGAATATTTGGATTCCTTTTGGCGGGTTTTCAAATATTTTGGCGGGTATTTGGAATGTTTTTGGTTTGCTTTCATTTGTTTTGATTATGTTTTGGCAAGTTATTGAAAGTTTCGATCACTTCTGACTGGTTTTCTAGTATTTTGGCATCTTTTCAGAATGTTTTGATCAGTTTTGGCAGGTTCTAAACTATTTTGTCAGGTTTTTGGAATTTTTTGGTTGGTTTTGATTTGTTTTTATGATGTTTTGCCTAGTTTTTTCAATGTTTTGATCAGTTCTGTCTGGTTTTCTAATGTTTTGGCATCTTTTCAGAAAGTTTTGATGAGTTTTGCGGGTCTAAATTATTTTGGCGGGTTTTCGGAATATTTTGGTTGGTTTTGATTTTTTTTTTATGATGTTTTGGTGGGTTTTCGGAATGTTTTGGTTGGGTTTTAGAATGTTTTGTATTCTCTTGAGTTGTTTTTATTGTGTTGGCAGGTTTTGGAATGTTTGGATTCCTTTTGGCGGGTGTTCGGAATGTTTTGGCGGGTGTTCGGAATGTTTTGATTAGTTTTGACGGGTTTTGAAATATTTTGGTGGGTTTTTAGAAGGTTTCGATTTGTTTTGATTTGTTTTGATTCTGTTTAGCCCAGTTTTTGGTGTGTTTGGGTTAGCTTTGATGGGCTTGATCATGTTTTGTCAGGTTTTTTCGAATGTATTGATCTCTTCTGTCTGGTTTTCTATTTTGGCGGGTTTGAAAATATTTCTGGATTAGTTTTGGCGGGTTTTAAAATATTTTGGCTCTTTGCGCAGAGATGACGGCGCCGGTTGCGGTGCGCTCCGGGGCGCTCCTTCTGCGGAAAGACGCCTAGGCAGCGGCACTTGGGACAGCTCCGCGTTTCCGTATGCTGCGTTTCTTGCCTTCTGCATCTCAGCAAAATGCTTTCCCACTAGGTCTAGCAAGGAGAAACTGTGGCAGCTGAGTAGATGTAGCCCGGCCCGCCCTTTGAAGTTGACAAGTTCTTGGCATCTCAGAGCCTCAAGGCAAGAGCAAGGTTATCTATGGTAGGCTGGGGCAGAACTAGCAGCAAGCAGAGCAAAGTTGTCCAAGAATAGCTTCCATTGGAATGCTAATGGCAATTGAAGAGGCAGGCCAGTGGCAAGCCACTAGCTTCTAGCAGTTTGAAAGTTGCAGACACAGTGCAGGTGTTGTGCGGCTTCCTTCTTGGCCTCCTAGAAGGTGCCGCGCTCTCCGTCTCTTGCTTGCCAATATGTTGCCGTGTTCCTCTTATTGTTTGGTTTGTTTTGATTTGTTTTTATGATGTTTTGGCGGGTTTTCGGAATGTTTTGGTGGTGTTTTAGAATGTTTTGTTTTCTCTTGTGTTGTTTTTATTGTGTTGGCAGGTTGTGGAACGTTTGGATTCCTTTTGGCGGGTTTTAAAATATTTTGGCGGGTATTTGGAATGTTTGGGTTTGCTTTCATTTGTTTTGATTATGTTTTGGCAAGTTATTGAATGTTTTGATCACTTCTGACTGGTTTTCTAGTATTTTGGCATCTTTTCAGAATGTTTTGATCAGTTTTGGCGGGTTCTAAACTATTTTGTTGGGTTTTTGGAATGTTTTGCTTGGTTTTGATTTGTTTTTATTTTGATTTTGCGGGTTTTCAGAATGTTTTGGTCAGTTTTCTAGAATGTTTTGGTTGGTTTTGATTTCTTTTTAATATTATTTTGTGGGTTTTGGAATGTTTTGATTTGTTTTGTCTAGTTTAAAATATTTTGGCATGTATTTGGAAGGTTTTGCTTGGTTTTCATTTTTTTTTGTTATGTTTTGGCAAGGGTTTTTTTTTTGTTTGATCAGTTCTGGCTGGTTTTCTAATATGTTGGCCGATTTTCAGAATGTTTTGATCAGTTTTGGCGGGTTTTAAGATATTTTAGAGGTTGTTTATAATATTTTGGTTTCTTTAGCTTTGTTTTTACTATATTTTGGCGGGTTTTTTGAATGTTTCGATCACTTCTGACTGGTTTTCTAGTATTTTGGCATCTTTTCCGAATGTTTTGATCAGTTTTGGCAGGTTCTAAACTATTTTGTCGGGTTTTTGGAATGTTTTGGTTGGTTTTGATTTGTTTTTATGATGTTTTGCCAAGTTTTTTGAATGTTTTGATCAGTTCTGGCTGGTTTTCTAATGTTTTGGCATCTTTTTAGAATGTTTTGATGAGTTTTGCGGGTCTAAATAATTTTGGCGGGTTTTCGGAATATTTTGGTTGGTTTTGATTTGTTTTTATGATGTTTTGGCGGGTTTTCGGAATGTGTTGGTTGGGTTTTAGAATGTTTTGTATTCTCTTGAGTTGTTTTTATTGTGTTGACAGGTTTTGGAATGTTTGGATTCCTTTTGGTGGGTGTTCGGAATGTTTTGGCGGGTATTTGGAATATTTTGATTAGTTTTGACGGGTTTTGAAATATTTTGGCGGGCTTTTAGAAGGTTTTGATTTGTTTTGATTCTGTTTAGCCCAGTTTTTGGTGTGTTTGGATTAGCTTTGGTGGGCTTGATCATGTTTTGTCAGGTTTTTTCGAATGTATTGATCTCTTCTGTCTGGTTTTCTATTTTGGCGGGTTTGAAAATATTTTTGGATTAGTTTTGGCGGGTTTTAAAATATTTTGGCTCTTTGCGCAGAGATGACGGCGCCGGTTGCGGTGCGCTCCGGGGCGCTCCTTCTGCGGAAAGACGCCTAGGCAGCGGCACTTGGGACAGCTCCGCGTCTCCGTATGCTGCGTTTCTTGCCTTCTGCATCTCAGCAAAATGCTTTCCCACTAGGTCTAGCAAGGAGAAACTGTGGCAGCTGAGTAGATGTAGCCCGGCCCGCCCTTTGAAGTTGACAAGTTCTTGGCATCTCAGAGCCTCAAGGCAAGAGCAAGGTTCTCTATGGTAGGCTGGGGCAGAACTAGCAGCAAGCAGAGCAAAGTTGTCCAAGAATAGCTTCCATTGGAATGCTAATGGCAATTGAAGAGGCAGGCCAGTGGCAAGCCACTAGCTTCTAGCAGTTTGAAAGTTGCAGACACAGTGCAGGTGTTGTGCGGCTTCCTTCTTGGCCTCCTAGAAGGTGCCGCGCTCTCCGTCTCTTGCTTGCCAATATGTTGCCGTGTTCCTCCTATTGTTTGGTTTGTTTTGATTTGTTTTGATGATGTTTTGGTGGGTTTTCGGAATGTTTTGGTGGTGTTTTAGAATGTTTTGTTTTCTCTTGTGTTGTTTTTATTGTCTTGGCAGGTTGTGGAATATTTGGATTCCTTTTGGCGGGTTTTAAAATATTTTGGCGGGTATTTGGAATGTTTTTGGTTTGCTTTCATTTGTTTTGATTATGTTTTGGCAAGTTATTGAAAGTTTCGATCACTTCTGACTGGTTTTCTAGTATTTTGGCATCTTTTCAGAATGTTTTGATCAGTTTTGGCAGGTTCTAAACTATTTTGTCAGGTTTTTGGAATTTTTTGGTTGGTTTTGATTTGTTTTTATGATGTTTTGCCTAGTTTTTTCAATGTTTTGATCAGTTCTGTCTGGTTTTCTAATGTTTTGGCATCTTTTCAGAAAGTTTTGATGAGTTTTGCGGGTCTAAATTATTTTGGCGGGTTTTCGGAATATTTTGGTTGGTTTTGATTTGTTTTTATGATGTTTTGGTGGGTTTTCGGAATGTTTTGGTTGGGTTTTAGAATGTTTTGTATTCTCTTGAGTTGTTTTTATTGTGTTGGCAGGTTTTGGAATGTTTGGATTCCTTTTGGCGGGTGTTCGGAATGTTTTGGCGGGTGTTCGGAATGTTTTGATTAGTTTTGACGGGTTTTGAAATATTTTGGTGGGTTTTTAGAAGGTTTCGATTTGTTTTGATTTGTTTTGATTCTGTTTAGCCCAGTTTTTGGTGTGTTTGGATTAGCTTTGGTGGGCTTGATCATGTTTTGTCAGGTTTTTTCGAATGTATTGATCTCTTCTGTCTGGTTTTCTATTTTGGCGGGTTTGAAAATATTTTTGGATTAGTTTTGGCGGGTTTGAAAATATTTTGGCTCTTTGCGCAGAGATGACGGTGCCGGTTGCGGTGCGCTCCGGGGCGCTCCTTCTGCGGAAAGACGCCTAGGCAGCGGCACTTGGGACAGCTCCGCGTCTCCGTATGCTGCGTTTCTTGCCTTCTGCATCTCAGCAAAATGCTTTCCCACTAGGTCTAGCAAGGAGAAACTGTGGCAGCTGAGTAGATGTAGCCCGGCCCGCCCTTTGAAGTTGACAAGTTCTTGGCATCTCAGAGCCTCAAGGCAAGAGCAAGGTTCTCTATGGTAGGCTGGGGCAGAACTAGCAGCAAGCAGAGCAAAGTTGTCCAAGAATAGCTTCCATTGGAATGCTAATGGCAATTGAAGAGGCAGGCCAGTGGCAAGCCACTAGCTTCTAGCAGTTTGAAAGTTGCAGACACAGTGCAGGTGTTGTGCGGCTTCCTTCTTGGCCTCCTAGAAGGTGCCGCGCTCTCCGTCTCTTGCTTGCCAATATGTTGCCGTGTTCCTCCTATTGTTTGGTTTGTTTTGATTTGTTTTGATGATGTTTTGGCGGGTTTTCGGAATGTTTTGGTGGTGTTTTAGAATGTTTTGTTTTCTCTTGTGCTGTTTTTATTGTCTTGGCAGGTTGTGGAATATTTGGATTCCTTTTGGCGGGTTTTCAAATATTTTGGCGGGTATTTGGAATGTTTTTGGTTTGCTTTCATTTGTTTTGATTATGTTTTGGCAAGTTATTGAAAGTTTCGATCACTTCTGACTGGTTTTCTAGTATTTTGGCATCTTTTCCGAATGTTTTGATCAGTTTTGGCAGGTTCTAAACTATTTTGTCAGGTTTTTGGAATTTTTTGGTTGGTTTTGATTTGTTTTTATGATGTTTTGCCTAGTTTTTTCAATGTTTTGATCAGTTCTGTCTGGTTTTCTAATGTTTTGGCATCTTTTCAGAAAGTTTTGATGAGTTTTGCGGGTCTAAATTATTTTGGCGGGTGTTCGGAATATTTTGGTTGGTTTTGATTTGTTTTTATGATGTTTTGGTGGGTTTTCGGAATGTTTTGGTTGGGTTTTAGAATGTTTTGTATTCTCTTGAGTTGTTTTTATTGTGTTGGCAGGTTTTGGAATGTTTGGATTCCTTTTGGCGGGTGTTCGGAATGTTTTGGCGGGTGTTCGGAATGTTTTGATTAGTTTTGACGGGTTTTGAAATATTTTGGTGGGTTTTTAGAAGGTTTCGATTTGTTTTGATTTGTTTTGATTCTGTTTAGCCCAGTTTTTGGTGTGTTTGGATTAGCTTTGGTGGGCTTGATCATGTTTTGTCAGGTTTTTTCGAATGTATTGATCTCTTCTGTCTGGTTTTCTATTTTGGCGGGTTTGAAAATATTTTTGGATTAGTTTTGGCGGGTTTTAAAATATTTTGGCTCGTTGCGCAGAGATGACGGCGCCGGTTGCGGTGCGCTCCGGGGCGCTCCTTCTGCGGAAAGACGCCTAGGCAGCGGCACTTGGGACAGCTCCGCGTTTCCGTATGCTGCGTTTCTTGCCTTCTGCATCTCAGCAAAATGCTTTCCCACTAGGTCTAGCAAGGAGAAACTGTGGCAGCTGAGTAGATGTAGCCCGGCCCGCCCTTTGAAGTTGACAAGTTCTTGGCATCTCAGAGCCTCAAGGCAAGAGCAAGGTTATCTATGGTAGGCTGGGGCAGAACTAGCAGCAAGCAGAGCAAAGTTGTCCAAGAATAGCTTCCATTGGAATGCTAATGGCAATTGAAGAGGCAGGCCAGTGGCAAGCCACTAGCTTCTAGCAGTTTGAAAGTTGCAGACACAGTGCAGGTGTTGTGCGGCTTCCTTCTTGGCCTCCTAGAAGGTGCCGCGCTCTCCGTCTCTTGCTTGCCAATATGTTGCCGTGTTCCTCTTATTGTTTGGTTTGTTTTGATTTGTTTTTATGATGTTTTGGCGGGTTTTCGGAATGTTTTGGTGGTGTTTTAGAATGTTTTGTTTTCTCTTGTGTTGTTTTTATTGTGTTGGCAGGTTGTGGAACGTTTGGATTCCTTTTGGCGGGTTTTAAAATATTTTGGCGGGTATTTGGAATGTTTGGGTTTGCTTTCATTTGTTTTGATTATGTTTTGGCAAGTTATTGAATGTTTTGATCACTTCTGACTGGTTTTCTAGTATTTTGGCATCTTTTCAGAATGTTTTGGTCAGTTTTGGCGGGTTCTAAACTATTTTGTCAGGTTTTTGGAATGTTTTGCTTGGTTTTGATTTGTTTTTATTTTGATTTTGCGGGTTTTCAGAATGTTTTGGTCGGTTTTCTAGAATGTTTTGGTTGGTTTTGATTTCTTTTTAATATTATTTTGTGGGTTTTGGAATGTTTTGATTTGTTTTGTCTAGTTTAAAATATTTTGGCATGTATTTGGAAGGTTTTGCTTGGTTTTCATTTTTTTTTGTTATGTTTTGGCAAGGGTTTTTTTTTTGTTTGATCAGTTCTGGCTGGTTTTCTAATATGTTGGCCGATTTTCAGAATGTTTTGATCAGTTTTGGCGGGTTTTAAGATATTTTAGAGGTTGTTTATAATATTTTGGTTTCTTTAGCTTTGTTTTTACTATATTTTGGCGGGTTTTTTGAATGTTTCGATCACTTCTGACTGGTTTTCTAGTATTTTGGCATCTTTTCCGAATGTTTTGATCAGTTTTGGCAGGTTCTAAACTATTTTGTCGGGTTTTTGGAATGTTTTGGTTGGTTTTGATTTGTTTTTATGATGTTTTGCCAAGTTTTTTGAATGTTTTGATCAGTTCTGGCTGGTTTTCTAATGTTTTGGCATCTTTTTAGAATGTTTTGATGAGTTTTGCGGGTCTAAATAATTTTGGCGGGTTTTCGGAATATTTTGGTTGGTTTTGATTTGTTTTTATGATGTTTTGGCGGGTTTTCGGAATGTGTTGGTTGGGTTTTAGAATGTTTTGTATTCTCTTGAGTTGTTTTTATTGTGTTGACAGGTTTTGGAATGTTTGGATTCCTTTTGGTGGGTGTTCGGAATGTTTTGGCGGGTATTTGGAATATTTTGATTAGTTTTGACGGGTTTTGAAATATTTTGGCGGGCTTTTAGAAGGTTTTGATTTGTTTTGATTCTGTTTAGCCCAGTTTTTGGTGTGTTTGGATTAGCTTTGGTGGGCTTGATCATGTTTTGTCAGGTTTTTTCGAATGTATTGATCTCTTCTGTCTGGTTTTCTATTTTGGCGGGTTTGAAAATATTTTTGGATTAGTTTTGGCAGGTTTTAAAATATTTTGGCTCTTTGCGCAGAGATGACGGCGCCGGTTGCGGTGCGCTCCGGGGCGCTCCTTCTGCGGAAAGACGCCTAGGCAGCGGCACTTGGGACAGCTCCGCGTCTCCGTATGCTGCGTTTCTTGCCTTCTGCATCTCAGCAAAATGCTTTCCCACTAGGTCTAGCAAGGAGAAACTGTGGCAGCTGAGTAGATGTAGCCCGGCCCGCCCTTTGAAGTTGACAAGTTCTTGGCATCTCAGAGCCTCAAGGCAAGAGCAAGGTTCTCTATGGTAGGCTGGGGCAGAACTAGCAGCAAGCAGAGCAAAGTTGTCCAAGAATAGCTTCCATTGGAATGCTAATGGCAATTGAAGAGGCAGGCCAGTGGCAAGCCACTAGCTTCTAGCAGTTTGAAAGTTGCAGACACAGTGCAGGTGTTGTGCGGCTTCCTTCTTGGCCTCCTAGAAGGTGCCGCGCTCTCCGTCTCTTGCTTGCCAATATGTTGCCGTGTTCCTCCTATTGTTTGGTTTGTTTTGATTTGTTTTGATGATGTTTTGGTGGGTTTTCGGAATGTTTTGGTGGTGTTTTAGAATGTTTTGTTTTCTCTTGTGTTGTTTTTATTGTCTTGGCAGGTTGTGGAATATTTGGATTCCTTTTGGCGGGTTTTCAAATATTTTGGCGGGTATTTGGAATGTTTTTGGTTTGCTTTCATTTGTTTTGATTATGTTTTGGCAAGTTATTGAAAGTTTCGATCACTTCTGACTGGTTTTCTAGTATTTTGGCATCTTTTCAGAATGTTTTGATCAGTTTTGGCAGGTTCTAAACTATTTTGTCAGGTTTTTGGAATTTTTTGGTTGGTTTTGATTTGTTTTTATGATGTTTTGCCTAGTTTTTTCAATGTTTTGATCAGTTCTGTCTGGTTTTCTAATGTTTTGGCATCTTTTCAGAAAGTTTTGATGAGTTTTGCGGGTCTAAATTATTTTGGCGGGTGTTCGGAATATTTTGGTTGGTTTTGATTTGTTTTTATGATGTTTTGGTGGGTTTTCGGAATGTTTTGGTTGGGTTTTAGAATGTTTTGTATTCTCTTGAGTTGTTTTTATTGTGTTGGCAGGTTTTGGAATGTTTGGATTCCTTTTGGCGGGTGTTCGGAATGTTTTGGCGGGTGTTCGGAATGTTTTGATTAGTTTTGACGGGTTTTGAAATATTTTGGTGGGTTTTTAGAAGGTTTCGATTTGTTTTGATTTGTTTTGATTCTGTTTAGCCCAGTTTTTGGTGTGTTTGGATTAGCTTTGGTGGGCTTGATCATGTTTTGTCAGGTTTTTTCGAATGTATTGATCTCTTCTGTCTGGTTTTCTATTTTGGCGGGTTTGAAAATATTTTTGGATTAGTTTTGGCGGGTTTTAAAATATTTTGGCTCGTTGCGCAGACATGACGGCGCCGGTTGCGGTGCGCTCCGGGGCGCTCCTTCTGCGGAAAGACGCCTAGGCAGCGGCACTTGGGACAGCTCCGCGTTTCCGTATGCTGCGTTTCTTGCCTTCTGCATCTCAGCAAAATGCTTTCCCACTAGGTCTAGCAAGGAGAAACTGTGGCAGCTGAGTAGATGTAGCCCGGCCCGCCCTTTGAAGTTGACAAGTTCTTGGCATCTCAGAGCCTCAAGGCAAGAGCAAGGTTCTCTATGGTAGGCTGGGGCAGAACTAGCAGCAAGCAGAGCAAAGTTGTCCAAGAATAGCTTCCATTGGAATGCTAATGGCAATTGAAGAGGCAGGCCAGTGGCAAGCCACTAGCTTCTAGCAGTTTGAAAGTTGCAGACACAGTGCAGGTGTTGTGCGGCTTCCTTCTTGGCCTCCTAGAAGGTGCCGCGCTCTCCGTCTCTTGCTTGCCAATATGTTGCCGTGTTCCTCTTATTGTTTGGTTTGTTTTGATTTGTTTTTATGATGTTTTGGCGGGTTTTCGGAATGTTTTGGTGGTGTTTTAGAATGTTTTGTTTTCTCTTGTGTTGTTTTTATTGTGTTGGCAGGTTGTGGAACGTTTGGATTCCTTTTGGCGGGTTTTAAAATATTTTGGCGGGTATTTGGAATGTTTGGGTTTGCTTTCATTTGTTTTGATTATGTTTTGGCAAGTTATTGAATGTTTTGATCACTTCTGACTGGTTTTCTAGTATTTTGGCATCTTTTCAGAATGTTTTGGTCAGTTTTGGCGGGTTCTAAACTATTTTGTTGGGTTTTTGGAATGTTTTGCTTGGTTTTGATTTGTTTTTATTTTGATTTTGCGGGTTTTCAGAATGTTTTGGTCGGTTTTCTAGAATGTTTTGGTTGGTTTTGATTTCTTTTTAATATTATTTTGTGGGTTTTGGAATGTTTTGATTTGTTTTGTCTAGTTTAAAATATTTTGGCATGTATTTGGAAGGTTTTGCTTGGTTTTCATTTTTTTTTGTTATGTTTTGGCAAGGGTTTTTTTTTTGTTTGATCAGTTCTGGCTGGTTTTCTAATATGTTGGCCGATTTTCAGAATGTTTTGATCAGTTTTGGCAGGTTTTAAGATATTTTAGAGGTTGTTTATAATATTTTGGTTTCTTTAGCTTTGTTTTTACTATATTTTGGCGGGTTTTTTGAATGTTTCGATCACTTCTGACTGGTTTTCTAGTATTTTGGCATCTTTTCCGAATGTTTTGATCAGTTTTGGCAGGTTCTAAACTATTTTGTCGGGTTTTTGGAATGTTTTGGTTGGTTTTGATTTGTTTTTATGATGTTTTGCCAAGTTTTTTGAATGTTTTGATCAGTTCTGTCTGGTTTTCTAATGTTTTGGCATCTTTTTAGAATGTTTTGATGAGTTTTGCGGGTCTAAATAATTTTGGCGGGTTTTCGGAATATTTTGGTTGGTTTTGATTTGTTTTTATGATGTTTTGGCGGGTTTTCGGAATGTGTTGGTTGGGTTTTAGAATGTTTTGTATTCTCTTGAGTTGTTTTTATTGTGTTGACAGGTTTTGGAATGTTTGGATTCCTTTTGGTGGGTGTTCGGAATGTTTTGGCGGGTATTTGGAATATTTTGATTAGTTTTGACGGGTTTTGAAATATTTTGGCGGGCTTTTAGAAGGTTTTGATTTGTTTTGATTCTGTTTAGCCCAGTTTTTGGTGTCTTTGGATTAGCTTTGGTGGGCTTGATCATGTTTTGTCAGGTTTTTTCGAATGTATTGATCTCTTCTGTCTGGTTTTCTATTTTGGCGGGTTTGAAAATATTTTTGGATTAGTTTTGGCAGGTTTTAAAATATTTTGGCTCTTTGCGCAGAGATGACGGCGCCGGTTGCGGTGCGCTCCGGGGCGCTCCTTCTGCGGAAAGACGCCTAGGCAGCGGCACTTGGGACAGCTCCGCGTCTCCGTATGCTGCGTTTCTTGCCTTCTGCATCTCAGCAAAATGCTTTCCCACTAGGTCTAGCAAGGAGAAACTGTGGCAGCTGAGTAGATGTAGCCCGGCCCGCCCTTTGAAGTTGACAAGTTCTTGGCATCTCAGAGCCTCAAGGCAAGAGCAAGGTTCTCTATGGTAGGCTGGGGCAGAACTAGCAGCAAGCAGAGCAAAGTTGTCCAAGAATAGCTTCCATTGGAATGCTAATGGCAATTGAAGAGGCAGGCCAGTGGCAAGCCACTAGCTTCTAGCAGTTTGAAAGTTGCAGACACAGTGCAGGTGTTGTGCGGCTTCCTTCTTGGCCTCCTAGAAGGTGCCGCGCTCTCCGTCTCTTGCTTGCCAATATGTTGCCGAGTTCCTCCTATTGTTTGGTTTGTTTTGATTTGTTTTGATGATGTTTTGGTGGGTTTTCGGAATGTTTTGGTGGTGTTTTAGAATGTTTTGTTTTCTCTTGTGTTGTTTTTATTGTCTTGGCAGGTTGTGGAATATTTGGATTCCTTTTGGCGGGTTTTCAAATATTTTGGCGGGTATTTGGAATGTTTTTGGTTTGCTTTCATTTGTTTTGATTATGTTTTGGCAAGTTATTGAAAGTTTCGATCACTTCTGACTGGTTTTCTAGTATTTTGGCATCTTTTCAGAATGTTTTGATCAGTTTTGGCAGGTTCTAAACTATTTTGTCAGGTTTTTGGAATTTTTTGGTTGGTTTTGATTTGTTTTTATGATGTTTTGCCTAGTTTTTTCAATGTTTTGATCAGTTCTGTCTGGTTTTCTAATGTTTTGGCATCTTTTCAGAAAGTTTTGATGAGTTTTGCGGGTCTAAATTATTTTGGCGGGTGTTCGGAATATTTTGGTTGGTTTTGATTTGTTTTTATGATGTTTTGGTGGGTTTTCGGAATGTTTTGGTTGGGTTTTAGAATGTTTTGTATTCTCTTGAGTTGTTTTTATTGTGTTGGCAGGTTTTGGAATGTTTGGATTCCTTTTGGCGGGTGTTCGGAATGTTTTGGCGGGTGTTCGGAATGTTTTGATTAGTTTTGACGGGTTTTGAAATATTTTGGTGGGTTTTTAGAAGGTTTCGATTTGTTTTGATTTGTTTTGATTCTGTTTAGCCCAGTTTTTGGTGTGTTTGGATTAGCTTTGGTGGGCTTGATCATGTTTTGTCAGGTTTTTTCGAATGTATTGATCTCTTCTGTCTGGTTTTCTATTTTGGCGGGTTTGAAAATATTTTTGGATTAGTTTTGGCGGGTTTGAAAATATTTTGGCTCGTTGCGCAGACATGACGGCGCCGGTTGCGGTGCGCTCCGGGGCGCTCCTTCTGCGGAAAGACGCCTAGGCAGCGGCACTTGGGACAGCTCCGCGTTTCCGTATGCTGCGTTTCTTGCCTTCTGCATCTCAGCAAAATGCTTTCCCACTAGGTCTAGCAAGGAGAAACTGTGGCAGCTGAGTAGATGTAGCCCGGCCCGCCCTTTGAAGTTGACAAGTTCTTGGCATCTCAGAGCCTCAAGGCAAGAGCAAGGTTATCTATGGTAGGCTGGGGCAGAACTAGCAGCAAGCAGAGCAAAGTTGTCCAAGAATAGCTTCCATTGGAATGCTAATGGCAATTGAAGAGGCAGGCCAGTGGCAAGCCACTAGCTTCTAGCAGTTTGAAAGTTGCAGACACAGTGCAGGTGTTGTGCGGCTTCCTTCTTGGCCTCCTAGAAGGTGCCGCGCTCTCCGTCTCTTGCTTGCCAATATGTTGCCGTGTTCCTCTTATTGTTTGGTTTGTTTTGATTTGTTTTGATGATGTTTTGGCGGGTTTTCGGAATGTTTTGGTGGTGTTTTAGAATGTTTTGTTTTCTCTTGTGTTGTTTTTATTGTGTTGGCAGGTTGTGGAACGTTTGGATTCCTTTTGGCGGGTTTTAAAATATTTTGGCGGGTATTTGGAATGTTTGGGTTTGCTTTCATTTGTTTTGATTATGTTTTGGCAAGTTATTGAATGTTTTGATCACTTCTGACTGGTTTTCTAGTATTTTGGCATCTTTTCAGAATGTTTTGGTCAGTTTTGGCGGGTTCTAAACTATTTTGTTGGGTTTTTGGAATGTTTTGCTTGGTTTTGATTTGTTTTTATTTTGATTTTGCGGGTTTTCAGAATGTTTTGGTCGGTTTTCTAGAATGTTTTGGTTGGTTTTGATTTCTTTTTAATATTATTTTGTGGGTTTTGGAATGTTTTGATTTGTTTTGTCTAGTTTAAAATATTTTGGCATGTATTTGGAAGGTTTTGCTTGGTTTTCATTTTTTTTTGTTATGTTTTGGCAAGGGTTTTTTTTTGGTTTGATCAGTTCTGGCTGGTTTTCTAATATGTTGGCCGATTTTCAGAATGTTTTGATCAGTTTTGGCGGGTTTTAAGATATTTTAGAGGTTGTTTATAATATTTTGGTTTCTTTAGCTTTGTTTTTACTATATTTTGGCGGGTTTTTTGAATGTTTCGATCACTTCTGACTGGTTTTCTAGTATTTTGGCATCTTTTCCGAATGTTTTGATCAGTTTTGGCAGGTTCTAAACTATTTTGTCGGGTTTTTGGAATGTTTTGGTTGGTTTTGATTTGTTTTTATGATGTTTTGCCAAGTTTTTTGAATGTTTTGATCAGTTCTGTCTGGTTTTCTAATGTTTTGGCATCTTTTTAGAATGTTTTGATGAGTTTTGCGGGTCTAAATAATTTTGGCGGGTTTTCGGAATATTTTGGTTGGTTTTGATTTGTTTTTATGATGTTTTGGCGGGTTTTCGGAATGTGTTGGTTGGGTTTTAGAATGTTTTGTATTCTCTTGAGTTGTTTTTATTGTGTTGACAGGTTTTGGAATGTTTGGATTCCTTTTGGTGGGTGTTCGGAATGTTTTGGCGGGTATTTGGAATATTTTGATTAGTTTTGACGGGTTTTGAAATATTTTGGCGGGCTTTTAGAAGGTTTTGATTTGTTTTGATTCTGTTTAGCCCAGTTTTTGGTGTGTTTGGATTAGCTTTGGTGGGCTTGATCATGTTTTGTCAGGTTTTTTCGAATGTATTGATCTCTTCTGTCTGGTTTTCTATTTTGGCGGGTTTGAAAATATTTTTGGATTAGTTTTGGCAGGTTTTAAAATATTTTGGCTCTTTGCGCAGAGATGACGGCGCCGGTTGCGGTGCGCTCCGGGGCGCTCCTTCTGCGGAAAGACGCCTAGGCAGCGGCACTTGGGACAGCTCCGCGTCTCCGTATGCTGCGTTTCTTGCCTTCTGCATCTCAGCAAAATGCTTTCCCACTAGGTCTAGCAAGGAGAAACTGTGGCAGCTGAGTAGATGTAGCCCGGCCCGCCCTTTGAAGTTGACAAGTTCTTGGCATCTCAGAGCCTCAAGGCAAGAGCAAGGTTCTCTATGGTAGGCTGGGGCAGAACTAGCAGCAAGCAGAGCAAAGTTGTCCAAGAATAGCTTCCATTGGAATGCTAATGGCAATTGAAGAGGCAGGCCAGTGGCAAGCCACTAGCTTCTAGCAGTTTGAAAGTTGCAGACACAGTGCAGGTGTTGTGCGGCTTCCTTCTTGGCCTCCTAGAAGGTGCCGCGCTCTCCGTCTCTTGCTTGCCAATATGTTGCCGTGTTCCTCCTATTGTTTGGTTTGTTTTGATTTGTTTTGATGATGTTTTGGTGGGTTTTCGGAATGTTTTGGTGGTGTTTTAGAATGTTTTGTTTTCTCTTGTGTTGTTTTTATTGTCTTGGCAGGTTGTGGAATATTTGGATTCCTTTTGGCGGGTTTTCAAATATTTTGGCGGGTATTTGGAATGTTTTTGGTTTGCTTTCATTTGTTTTGATTATGTTTTGGCAAGTTATTGAAAGTTTCGATCACTTCTGACTGGTTTTCTAGTATTTTGGCATCTTTTCAGAATGTTTTGATCAGTTTTGGCAGGTTCTAAACTATTTTGTCAGGTTTTTGGAATTTTTTGGTTGGTTTTGATTTGTTTTTATGATGTTTTGCCTAGTTTTTTCAATGTTTTGATCAGTTCTGTCTGGTTTTCTAATGTTTTGGCATCTTTTCAGAAAGTTTTGATGAGTTTTGCGGGTCTAAATTATTTTGGCGGGTGTTCGGAATATTTTGGTTGGTTTTGATTTGTTTTTATGATGTTTTGGTGGGTTTTCGGAATGTTTTGGTTGGGTTTTAGAATGTTTTGTATTCTCTTGAGTTGTTTTTATTGTGTTGGCAGGTTTTGGAATGTTTGGATTCCTTTTGGCGGGTGTTCGGAATGTTTTGGCGGGTGTTCGGAATGTTTTGATTAGTTTTGACGGGTTTTGAAATATTTTGGTGGGTTTTTAGAAGGTTTCGATTTGTTTTGATTTGTTTTGATTCTGTTTAGCCCAGTTTTTGGTGTGTTTGGATTAGCTTTGATGGGCTTGATCATGTTTTGTCAGGTTTTTTCGAATGTATTGATCTCTTCTGTCTGGTTTTCTATTTTGGCGGGTTTGAAAATATTTTTGGATTAGTTTTGGCGGGTTTTAAAATATTTTGGCTCGTTGCGCAGACATGACGGCGCCGGTTGCGGTGCGCTCCGGGGCGCTCCTTCTGCGGAAAGACGCCTAGGCAGCGGCACTTGGGACAGCTCCGCGTTTCCGTATGCTGCGTTTCTTGCCTTCTGCATCTCAGCAAAATGCTTTCCCACTAGGTCTAGCAAGGAGAAACTGTGGCAGCTGAGTAGATGTAGCCCGGCCCGCCCTTTGAAGTTGACAAGTTCTTGGCATCTCAGAGCCTCAAGGCAAGAGCAAGGTTCTCTATGGTAGGCTGGGGCAGAACTAGCAGCAAGCAGAGCAAAGTTGTCCAAGAATAGCTTCCATTGGAATGCTAATGGCAATTGAAGAGGCAGGCCAGTGGCAAGCCACTAGCTTCTAGCAGTTTGAAAGTTGCAGACACAGTGCAGGTGTTGTGCGGCTTCCTTCTTGGCCTCCTAGAAGGTGCCGCGCTCTCCGTCTCTTGCTTGCCAATATGTTGCCGTGTTCCTCTTATTGTTTGGTTTGTTTTGATTTGTTTTTATGATGTTTTGGCGGGTTTTCGGAATGTTTTGGTGGTGTTTTAGAATGTTTTGTTTTCTCTTGTGTTGTTTTTATTGTGTTGGCAGGTTGTGGAACGTTTGGATTCCTTTTGGCGGGTTTTAAAATATTTTGGCGGGTATTTGGAATGTTTGGGTTTGCTTTCATTTGTTTTGATTATGTTTTGGCAAGTTATTGAATGTTTTGATCACTTCTGACTGGTTTTCTAGTATTTTGGCATCTTTTCAGAATGTTTTGGTCAGTTTTGGCGGGTTCTAAACTATTTTGTTGGGTTTTTGGAATGTTTTGCTTGGTTTTGATTTGTTTTTATTTTGATTTTGCGGGTTTTCAGAATGTTTTGGTCGGTTTTCTAGAATGTTTTGGTTGGTTTTGATTTCTTTTTAATATTATTTTGTGGGTTTTGGAATGTTTTGATTTGTTTTGTCTAGTTTAAAATATTTTGGCATGTATTTGGAAGGTTTTGCTTGGTTTTCATTTTTTTTTGTTATGTTTTGGCAAGGGTTTTTTTTTTGTTTGATCAGTTCTGGCTGGTTTTCTAATATGTTGGCCGATTTTCAGAATGTTTTGATCAGTTTTGGCAGGTTTTAAGATATTTTAGAGGTTGTTTATAATATTTTGGTTTCTTTAGCTTTGTTTTTACTATATTTTGGCGGGTTTTTTGAATGTTTCGATCACTTCTGACTGGTTTTCTAGTATTTTGGCATCTTTTCCGAATGTTTTGATCAGTTTTGGCAGGTTCTAAACTATTTTGTCGGGTTTTTGGAATGTTTTGGTTGGTTTTGATTTGTTTTTATGATGTTTTGCCAAGTTTTTTGAATGTTTTGATCAGTTCTGTCTGGTTTTCTAATGTTTTGGCATCTTTTTAGAATGTTTTGATGAGTTTTGCGGGTCTAAATAATTTTGGCGGGTTTTCGGAATATTTTGGTTGGTTTTGATTTGTTTTTATGATGTTTTGGCGGGTTTTCGGAATGTGTTGGTTGGGTTTTAGAATGTTTTGTATTCTCTTGAGTTGTTTTTATTGTGTTGACAGGTTTTGGAATGTTTGGATTCCTTTTGGTGGGTGTTCGGAATGTTTTGGCGGGTATTTGGAATATTTTGATTAGTTTTGACGGGTTTTGAAATATTTTGGCGGGCTTTTAGAAGGTTTTGATTTGTTTTGATTCTGTTTAGCCCAGTTTTTGGTGTCTTTGGATTAGCTTTGGTGGGCTTGATCATGTTTTGTCAGGTTTTTTCGAATGTATTGATCTCTTCTGTCTGGTTTTCTATTTTGGCGGGTTTGAAAATATTTTTGGATTAGTTTTGGCAGGTTTTAAAATATTTTGGCTCTTTGCGCAGAGATGACGGCGCCGGTTGCGGTGCGCTCCGGGGCGCTCCTTCTGCGGAAAGACGCCTAGGCAGCGGCACTTGGGACAGCTCCGCGTCTCCGTATGCTGCGTTTCTTGCCTTCTGCATCTCAGCAAAATGCTTTCCCACTAGGTCTAGCAAGGAGAAACTGTGGCAGCTGAGTAGATGTAGCCCGGCCCGCCCTTTGAAGTTGACAAGTTCTTGGCATCTCAGAGCCTCAAGGCAAGAGCAAGGTTCTCTATGGTAGGCTGGGGCAGAACTAGCAGCAAGCAGAGCAAAGTTGTCCAAGAATAGCTTCCATTGGAATGCTAATGGCAATTGAAGAGGCAGGCCAGTGGCAAGCCACTAGCTTCTAGCAGTTTGAAAGTTGCAGACACAGTGCAGGTGTTGTGCGGCTTCCTTCTTGGCCTCCTAGAAGGTGCCGCGCTCTCCGTCTCTTGCTTGCCAATATGTTGCCGAGTTCCTCCTATTGTTTGGTTTGTTTTGATTTGTTTTGATGATGTTTTGGTGGGTTTTCGGAATGTTTTGGTGGTGTTTTAGAATGTTTTGTTTTCTCTTGTGTTGTTTTTATTGTCTTGGCAGGTTGTGGAATATTTGGATTCCTTTTGGCGGGTTTTCAAATATTTTGGCGGGTATTTGGAATGTTTTTGGTTTGCTTTCATTTGTTTTGATTATGTTTTGGCAAGTTATTGAAAGTTTCGATCACTTCTGACTGGTTTTCTAGTATTTTGGCATCTTTTCAGAATGTTTTGATCAGTTTTGGCAGGTTCTAAACTATTTTGTCAGGTTTTTGGAATTTTTTGGTTGGTTTTGATTTGTTTTTATGATGTTTTGCCTAGTTTTTTCAATGTTTTGATCAGTTCTGTCTGGTTTTCTAATGTTTTGGCATCTTTTCAGAAAGTTTTGATGAGTTTTGCGGGTCTAAATTATTTTGGCGGGTGTTCGGAATATTTTGGTTGGTTTTGATTTGTTTTTATGATGTTTTGGTGGGTTTTCGGAATGTTTTGGTTGGGTTTTAGAATGTTTTGTATTCTCTTGAGTTGTTTTTATTGTGTTGGCAGGTTTTGGAATGTTTGGATTCCTTTTGGCGGGTGTTCGGAATGTTTTGGCGGGTGTTCGGAATGTTTTGATTAGTTTTGACGGGTTTTGAAATATTTTGGTGGGTTTTTAGAAGGTTTCGATTTGTTTTGATTTGTTTTGATTCTGTTTAGCCCAGTTTTTGGTGTGTTTGGATTAGCTTTGGTGGGCTTGATCATGTTTTGTCAGGTTTTTTCGAATGTATTGATCTCTTCTGTCTGGTTTTCTATTTTGGCGGGTTTGAAAATATTTTTGGATTAGTTTTGGCGGGTTTGAAAATATTTTGGCTCGTTGCGCAGACATGACGGCGCCGGTTGCGGTGCGCTCCGGGGCGCTCCTTCTGCGGAAAGACGCCTAGGCAGCGGCACTTGGGACAGCTCCGCGTTTCCGTATGCTGCGTTTCTTGCCTTCTGCATCTCAGCAAAATGCTTTCCCACTAGGTCTAGCAAGGAGAAACTGTGGCAGCTGAGTAGATGTAGCCCGGCCCGCCCTTTGAAGTTGACAAGTTCTTGGCATCTCAGAGCCTCAAGGCAAGAGCAAGGTTATCTATGGTAGGCTGGGGCAGAACTAGCAGCAAGCAGAGCAAAGTTGTCCAAGAATAGCTTCCATTGGAATGCTAATGGCAATTGAAGAGGCAGGCCAGTGGCAAGCCACTAGCTTCTAGCAGTTTGAAAGTTGCAGACACAGTGCAGGTGTTGTGCGGCTTCCTTCTTGGCCTCCTAGAAGGTGCCGCGCTCTCCGTCTCTTGCTTGCCAATATGTTGCCGTGTTCCTCTTATTGTTTGGTTTGTTTTGATTTGTTTTGATGATGTTTTGGCGGGTTTTCGGAATGTTTTGGTGGTGTTTTAGAATGTTTTGTTTTCTCTTGTGTTGTTTTTATTGTGTTGGCAGGTTGTGGAACGTTTGGATTCCTTTTGGCGGGTTTTAAAATATTTTGGCGGGTATTTGGAATGTTTGGGTTTGCTTTCATTTGTTTTGATTATGTTTTGGCAAGTTATTGAATGTTTTGATCACTTCTGACTGGTTTTCTAGTATTTTGGCATCTTTTCAGAATGTTTTGGTCAGTTTTGGCGGGTTCTAAACTATTTTGTTGGGTTTTTGGAATGTTTTGCTTGGTTTTGATTTGTTTTTATTTTGATTTTGCGGGTTTTCAGAATGTTTTGGTCGGTTTTCTAGAATGTTTTGGTTGGTTTTGATTTCTTTTTAATATTATTTTGTGGGTTTTGGAATGTTTTGATTTGTTTTGTCTAGTTTAAAATATTTTGGCATGTATTTGGAAGGTTTTGCTTGGTTTTCATTTTTTTTTGTTATGTTTTGGCAAGGGTTTTTTTTTGGTTTGATCAGTTCTGGCTGGTTTTCTAATATGTTGGCCGATTTTCAGAATGTTTTGATCAGTTTTGGCGGGTTTTAAGATATTTTAGAGGTTGTTTATAATATTTTGGTTTCTTTAGCTTTGTTTTTACTATATTTTGGCGGGTTTTTTGAATGTTTCGATCACTTCTGACTGGTTTTCTAGTATTTTGGCATCTTTTCCGAATGTTTTGATCAGTTTTGGCAGGTTCTAAACTATTTTGTCGGGTTTTTGGAATGTTTTGGTTGGTTTTGATTTGTTTTTATGATGTTTTGCCAAGTTTTTTGAATGTTTTGATCAGTTCTGTCTGGTTTTCTAATGTTTTGGCATCTTTTTAGAATGTTTTGATGAGTTTTGCGGGTCTAAATAATTTTGGCGGGTTTTCGGAATATTTTGGTTGGTTTTGATTTGTTTTTATGATGTTTTGGCGGGTTTTCGGAATGTGTTGGTTGGGTTTTAGAATGTTTTGTATTCTCTTGAGTTGTTTTTATTGTGTTGACAGGTTTTGGAATGTTTGGATTCCTTTTGGTGGGTGTTCGGAATGTTTTGGCGGGTATTTGGAATATTTTGATTAGTTTTGACGGGTTTTGAAATATTTTGGCGGGCTTTTAGAAGGTTTTGATTTGTTTTGATTCTGTTTAGCCCAGTTTTTGGTGTGTTTGGATTAGCTTTGGTGGGCTTGATCATGTTTTGTCAGGTTTTTTCGAATGTATTGATCTCTTCTGTCTGGTTTTCTATTTTGGCGGGTTTGAAAATATTTTTGGATTAGTTTTGGCGGGTTTTAAAATATTTTGGCTCTTTGCGCAGAGATGACGGCGCCGGTTGCGGTGTGCTCCGGGGCGCTCCTTCTGCGGAAAGACGCCTAGGCAGCGGCACTTGGGACAGCTCCGCGTCTCCGTATGCTGCGTTTCTTGCCTTCTGCATCTCAGCAAAATGCTTTCCCACTAGGTCTAGCAAGGAGAAACTGTGGCAGCTGAGTAGATGTAGCCCGGCCCGCCCTTTGAAGTTGACAAGTTCTTGGCATCTCAGAGCCTCAAGGCAAGAGCAAGGTTATCTATGGTAGGCTGGGGCAGAACTAGCAGCAAGCAGAGCAAAGTTGTCCAAGAATAGCTTCCATTGGAATGCTAATGGCAATTGAAGAGGCAGGCCAGTGGCAAGCCACTAGCTTCTAGCAGTTTGAAAGTTGCAGACACAGTGCAGGTGTTGTGCGGCTTCCTTCTTGGCCTCCTAGAAGGTGCCGCGCTCTCCGTCTCTTGCTTGCCAATATGTTGCCGTGTTCCTCTTATTGTTTGGTTTGTTTTGATTTGTTTTTATGATGTTTTGGCGGGTTTTCGGAATGTTTTGGTGGTGTTTTAGAATGTTTTGTTTTCTCTTGTGTTGTTTTTATTGTGTTGGCAGGTTGTGGAACGTTTGGATTCCTTTTGGCGGGTTTTAAAATATTTTGGCGGGTATTTGGAATGTTTGGGTTTGCTTTCATTTGTTTTGATTATGTTTTGGCAAGTTATTGAATGTTTTGATCACTTCTGACTGGTTTTCTAGTATTTTGGCATCTTTTCAGAGTGTTTTGATCAGTTTTGGCGGGTTTTAAGATATTTTAGAGGTTGTTTATAATATTTTGGTTTCTTTAGCTTTGTTTTTACTATATTTTGGCGGGTTTTTTGAATGTTTCGATCACTTCTGACTGGTTTTCTAGTATTTTGGCATCTTTTCCGAATGTTTTGATCAGTTTTGGCAGGTTCTAAACTATTTTGTCGGGTTTTTGGAATGTTTTGGTTGGTTTTGATTTGTTTTTATGATGTTTTGCCAAGTTTTTTGAATGTTTTGATCAGTTCTGGCTGGTTTTCTAATGTTTTGGCATCTTTTTAGAATGTTTTGATGAGTTTTGTGGGTCTAAATTATTTTGGCGGGTTTTCGGAATATTTTGGTTGGTTTTGATTTGTTTTTATGATGTTTTGGCGGGTTTTCGGAATGTTTTGGTTGGGTTTTAGAATGTTTTGTATTCTCCTGAGTTGTTTTTATTGTGTTGACAGGTTTTGGAATGTTTGGATTCCTTTTGGTGGGTGTTCGGAATGTTTTGGCGAGTATTTGGAATATTTTGATTAGTTTTGAAGGGTTTTGAAATATTTTGGCGGGCTTTTAGAAGGTTTTGATTTGTTTTGATTCTGTTTAGCCCAGTTTTTGGTGTGTTTGGATTAGCTTTGGTGGGCTTGATCATGTTTTGTCAGGTTTTTTCGAATGTATTGATCTCTTCTGTCTGGTTTTCTATTTTGGCGGGTTTGAAAATATTTTTGGATTAGTTTTGGCGGGTTTTAAAATATTTTGGCTCTTTGCGCAGAGATGACGGCGCCGGTTGCGGTGCGCTCCGGGGCGCTCCTTCTGCGGAAAGACGCCTAGGCAGCGGCACTTGGGACAGCTCCGCGTCTCCGTATGCTGCGTTTCTTGCCTTCTGCATCTCAGCAAAATGCTTTCCCACTAGGTCTAGCAAGGAGAAACTGTGGCAGCTGAGTAGATGTAGCCCGGCCCGCCCTTTGAAGTTGACAAGTTCTTGGCATCTCAGAGCCTCAAGGGAAGAGCAAGGTTATCTATGGTAGGCTGGGGCAGAACTAGCAGCAAGCAGAGCAAAGTTGTCCAAGAATACCTTCCATTGGAATGCTAATGGTAATTGAAGAGGCAGGCCAGTGGCAAGCCACTAGCTTCTAGCAGTTTGAAAGTTGCAGACACAGTGCAGGTGTTGTGCGGCTTCCTTCTTGGCCTCCTAGAAGGTGCCGCGCTCTCCGTCTCTTGCTTGCCAATATGTTGCCGTGTTCCTCCTATTGTTTGGTTTGTTTTGATTTGTTTTGATGATGTTTTGGTGGGTTTTCGGAATGTTTTGGTGGTGTTTTAGAATGTTTTGTTTTCTCTTGTGTTGTTTTTATTGTGTTGGCAGGTTGTGGAATATTTGGATTCCTTTTGGCGGGTTTTCAAATATTTTGGCGGGTATTTGGAATGTTTTTGGTTTGCTTTCATTTGTTTTGATTATGTTTTGGCAAGTTATTGAAAGTTTCGATCACTTCTGACTGGTTTTCTAGTATTTTGGCATCTTTTCCGAATGTTTTGATCAGTTTTGGCAGGTTCTAAACTATTTTGTCGGGTTTTTGGAATGTTTTGGTTGGTTTTGATTTGTTTTTATGATGTTTTGCCTAGTTTTTTCAATGTTTTGATCAGTTCTGTCTGGTTTTCTAATGTTTTGGCATCTTTTCAGAAAGTTTTGATGAGTTTTGCGGGTCTAAATTATTTTGGCGGGTTTTCAGAATATTTTGGTTGGTTTTGATTTTTTTTTTATGATGTTTTGGTGGGTTTTCGGAATGTTTTGGTTGGGTTTTAGAATGTTTTGTATTCTCTTGAGTTGTTTTTATTGTGTTGGCAGGTTTTGGAATGTTTGGATTCCTTTTGGCGGGTGTTCGGAATGTTTTGGCGGGTGTTCGGAATGTTTTGATTAGTTTTGACGGGTTTTGAAATATTTTGGTGGGTTTTTAGAAGGTTTCGATTTGTTTTGATTTGTTTTGATTCTGTTTAGCCCAGTTTTTGGTGTGTTTGGATTAGCTTTGATGGGCTTGATCATGTTTTGTCAGGTTTTTTCGAATGTATTGATCTCTTCTGTCTGGTTTTCTATTTTGGCGGGTTTGAAAATATTTTTGGATTAGTTTTGGCGGGTTTTAAAATATTTTGGCTCGTTGCGCAGACATGACGGCGCCGGTTGCGGTGCGCTCCGGGGCGCTCCTTCTGCGGAAAGACGCCTAGGCAGCGGCACTTGGGACAGCTCCGCGTTTCCGTATGCTGCGTTTCTTGCCTTCTGCATCTCAGCAAAATGCTTTCCCACTAGGTCTAGCAAGGAGAAACTGTGGCAGCTGAGTAGATGTAGCCCGGCCCGCCCTTTGAAGTTGACAAGTTCTTGGCATCTCAGAGCCTCAAGGCAAGAGCAAGGTTCTCTATGGTAGGCTGGGGCAGAACTAGCAGCAAGCAGAGCAAAGTTGTCCAAGAATAGCTTCCATTGGAATGCTAATGGCAATTGAAGAGGCAGGCCAGTGGCAAGCCACTAGCTTCTAGCAGTTTGAAAGTTGCAGACACAGTGCAGGTGTTGTGCGGCTTCCTTCTTGGCCTCCTAGAAGGTGCCGCGCTCTCCGTCTCTTGCTTGCCAATATGTTGCCGTGTTCCTCTTATTGTTTGGTTTGTTTTGATTTGTTTTGATGATGTTTTGGCGGGTTTTCGGAATGTTTTGGTGGTGTTTTAGAATGTTTTGTTTTCTCTTGTGTTGTTTTTATTGTGTTGGCAGGTTGTGGAACGTTTGGATTCCTTTTGGCGGGTTTTAAAATATTTTGGCGGGTATTTGGAATGTTTGGGTTTGCTTTCATTTGTTTTGATTATGTTTTGGCAAGTTATTGAATGTTTTGATCACTTCTGACTGGTTTTCTAGTATTTTGGCATCTTTTCAGAATGTTTTGGTCAGTTTTGGCGGGTTCTAAACTATTTTGTTGGGTTTTTGGAATGTTTTGCTTGGTTTTGATTTGTTTTTATTTTGATTTTGCGGGTTTTCAGAATGTTTTGGTCGGTTTTCTAGAATGTTTTGGTTGGTTTTGATTTCTTTTTAATATTATTTTGTGGGTTTTGGAATGTTTTGATTTGTTTTGTCTAGTTTAAAATATTTTGGCATGTATTTGGAAGGTTTTGCTTGGTTTTCATTTTTTTTTGTTATGTTTTGGCAAGGGTTTTTTTTTTGTTTGATCAGTTCTGGCTGGTTTTCTAATATGTTGGCCGATTTTCAGAATGTTTTGATCAGTTTTGGCAGGTTTTAAGATATTTTAGAGGTTGTTTATAATATTTTGGTTTCTTTAGCTTTGTTTTTACTATATTTTGGCGGGTTTTTTGAATGTTTCGATCACTTCTGACTGGTTTTCTAGTATTTTGGCATCTTTTCCGAATGTTTTGATCAGTTTTGGCAGGTTCTAAACTATTTTGTCGGGTTTTTGGAATGTTTTGGTTGGTTTTGATTTGTTTTTATGATGTTTTGCCAAGTTTTTTGAATGTTTTGATCAGTTCTGTCTGGTTTTCTAATGTTTTGGCATCTTTTTAGAATGTTTTGATGAGTTTTGCGGGTCTAAATAATTTTGGCGGGTTTTCGGAATATTTTGGTTGGTTTTGATTTGTTTTTATGATGTTTTGGCGGGTTTTCGGAATGTGTTGGTTGGGTTTTAGAATGTTTTGTATTCTCTTGAGTTGTTTTTATTGTGTTGACAGGTTTTGGAATGTTTGGATTCCTTTTGGTGGGTGTTCGGAATGTTTTGGCGGGTATTTGGAATATTTTGATTAGTTTTGACGGGTTTTGAAATATTTTGGCGGGCTTTTAGAAGGTTTTGATTTGTTTTGATTCTGTTTAGCCCAGTTTTTGGTGTGTTTGGATTAGCTTTGGTGGGCTTGATCATGTTTTGTCAGGTTTTTTCGAATGTATTGATCTCTTCTGTCTGGTTTTCTATTTTGGCGGGTTTGAAAATATTTTTGGATTAGTTTTGGCAGGTTTTAAAATATTTTGGCTCTTTGCGCAGAGATGACGGCGCCGGTTGCGGTGCGCTCCGGGGCGCTCCTTCTGCGGAAAGACGCCTAGGCAGCGGCACTTGGGACAGCTCCGCGTCTCCGTATGCTGCGTTTCTTGCCTTCTGCATCTCAGCAAAATGCTTTCCCACTAGGTCTAGCAAGGAGAAACTGTGGCAGCTGAGTAGATGTAGCCCGGCCCGCCCTTTGAAGTTGACAAGTTCTTGGCATCTCAGAGCCTCAAGGCAAGAGCAAGGTTCTCTATGGTAGGCTGGGGCAGAACTAGCAGCAAGCAGAGCAAAGTTGTCCAAGAATAGCTTCCATTGGAATGCTAATGGCAATTGAAGAGGCAGGCCAGTGGCAAGCCACTAGCTTCTAGCAGTTTGAAAGTTGCAGACACAGTGCAGGTGTTGTGCGGCTTCCTTCTTGGCCTCCTAGAAGGTGCCGCGCTCTCCGTCTCTTGCTTGCCAATATGTTGCCGTGTTCCTCCTATTGTTTGGTTTGTTTTGATTTGTTTTGATGATGTTTTGGTGGGTTTTCGGAATGTTTTGGTGGTGTTTTAGAATGTTTTGTTTTCTCTTGTGTTGTTTTTATTGTCTTGGCAGGTTGTGGAATATTTGGATTCCTTTTGGCGGGTTTTCAAATATTTTGGCGGGTATTTGGAATGTTTTTGGTTTGCTTTCATTTGTTTTGATTATGTTTTGGCAAGTTATTGAAAGTTTCGATCACTTCTGACTGGTTTTCTAGTATTTTGGCATCTTTTCAGAATGTTTTGATCAGTTTTGGCAGGTTCTAAACTATTTTGTCAGGTTTTTGGAATTTTTTGGTTGGTTTTGATTTGTTTTTATGATGTTTTGCCTAGTTTTTTCAATGTTTTGATCAGTTCTGTCTGGTTTTCTAATGTTTTGGCATCTTTTCAGAAAGTTTTGATGAGTTTTGCGGGTCTAAATTATTTTGGCGGGTGTTCGGAATATTTTGGTTGGTTTTGATTTGTTTTTATGATGTTTTGGTGGGTTTTCGGAATGTTTTGGTTGGGTTTTAGAATGTTTTGTATTCTCTTGAGTTGTTTTTATTGTGTTGGCAGGTTTTGGAATGTTTGGATTCCTTTTGGCGGGTGTTCGGAATGTTTTGGCGGGTGTTCGGAATGTTTTGATTAGTTTTGACGGGTTTTGAAATATTTTGGTGGGTTTTTAGAAGGTTTCGATTTGTTTTGATTTGTTTTGATTCTGTTTAGCCCAGTTTTTGGTGTGTTTGGATTAGCTTTGGTGGGCTTGATCATGTTTTGTCAGGTTTTTTCGAATGTATTGATCTCTTCTGTCTGGTTTTCTATTTTGGCGGGTTTGAAAATATTTTTGGATTAGTTTTGGCGGGTTTGAAAATATTTTGGCTCGTTGCGCAGACATGACGGCGCCGGTTGCGGTGCGCTCCGGGGCGCTCCTTCTGCGGAAAGACGCCTAGGCAGCGGCACTTGGGACAGCTCCGCGTCTCCGTATGCTGCGTTTCTTGCCTTCTGCATCTCAGCAAAATGCTTTCCCACTAGGTCTAGCAAGGAGAAACTGTGGCAGCTGAGTAGATGTAGCCCGGCCCGCCCTTTGAAGTTGACAAGTTCTTGGCATCTCAGAGCCTCAAGGCAAGAGCAAGGTTATCTATGGTAGGCTGGGGCAGAACTAGCAGCAAGCAGAGCAAAGTTGTCCAAGAATAGCTTCCATTGGAATGCTAATGGCAATTGAAGAGGCAGGCCAGTGGCAAGCCACTAGCTTCTAGCAGTTTGAAAGTTGCAGACACAGTGCAGGTGTTGTGCGGCTTCCTTCTTGGCCTCCTAGAAGGTGCCGCGCTCTCCGTCTCTTGCTTGCCAATATGTTGCCGTGTTCCTCTTATTGTTTGGTTTGTTTTGATTTGTTTTTATGATGTTTTGGCGGGTTTTCGGAATGTTTTGGTGGTGTTTTAGAATGTTTTGTTTTCTCTTGTGTTGTTTTTATTGTGTTGGCAGGTTGTGGAACGTTTGGATTCCTTTTGGCGGGTTTTAAAATATTTTGGCGGGTATTTGGAATGTTTGGGTTTGCTTTCATTTGTTTTGATTATGTTTTGGCAAGTTATTGAATGTTTTGATCACTTCTGACTGGTTTTCTAGTATTTTGGCATCTTTTCAGAATGTTTTGGTCAGTTTTGGCGGGTTCTAAACTATTTTGTCAGGTTTTTGGAATGTTTTGCTTGGTTTTGATTTGTTTTTATTTTGATTTTGCGGGTTTTCAGAATGTTTTGGTCGGTTTTCTAGAATGTTTTGGTTGGTTTTGATTTCTTTTTAATATTATTTTGTGGGTTTTGGAATGTTTTGATTTGTTTTGTCTAGTTTAAAATATTTTGGCATGTATTTGGAAGGTTTTGCTTGGTTTTCATTTTTTTTTGTTATGTTTTGGCAAGGGTTTTTTTTTTGTTTGATCAGTTCTGGCTGGTTTTCTAATATGTTGGCCGATTTTCAGAATGTTTTGATCAGTTTTGGCGGGTTTTAAGATATTTTAGAGGTTGTTTATAATATTTTGGTTTCTTTAGCTTTGTTTTTACTATATTTTGGCGGGTTTTTTGAATGTTTCGATCACTTCTGACTGGTTTTCTAGTATTTTGGCATCTTTTCCGAATGTTTTGATCAGTTTTGGCAGGTTCTAAACTATTTTGTCGGGTTTTTGGAATGTTTTGGTTGGTTTTGATTTGTTTTTATGATGTTTTGCCAAGTTTTTTGAATGTTTTGATCAGTTCTGTCTGGTTTTCTAATGTTTTGGCATCTTTTTAGAATGTTTTGATGAGTTTTGCGGGTCTAAATAATTTTGGCGGGTTTTCGGAATATTTTGGTTGGTTTTGATTTGTTTTTATGATGTTTTGGCGGGTTTTCGGAATGTGTTGGTTGGGTTTTAGAATGTTTTGTATTCTCTTGAGTTGTTTTTATTGTGTTGACAGGTTTTGGAATGTTTGGATTCCTTTTGGTGGGTGTTCGGAATGTTTTGGCGGGTATTTGGAATATTTTGATTAGTTTTGACGGGTTTTGAAATATTTTGGCGGGCTTTTAGAAGGTTTTGATTTGTTTTGATTCTGTTTAGCCCAGTTTTTGGTGTGTTTGGATTAGCTTTGGTGGGCTTGATCATGTTTTGTCAGGTTTTTTCGAATGTATTGATCTCTTCTGTCTGGTTTTCTATTTTGGCGGGTTTGAAAATATTTTTGGATTAGTTTTGGCAGGTTTTAAAATATTTTGGCTCTTTGCGCAGAGATGATGGCGCCGGTTGCGGTGTGCTCCGGGGCGCTCCTTCTGCGGAAAGACGCCTGGCAGCGGCACTTGGGACAGCTCCGCGTCTCCGTATGCTGCGTTTCTTGCCTTCTGCATCTCAGCAAAATGCTTTCCCACTAGGTCTAGCAAGGAGAAACTGTGGCAGCTGAGTAGATGTAGCCCGGCCCGCCCTTTGAAGTTGACAAGTTCTTGGCATCTCAGAGCCTCAAGGCAAGAGCAAGGTTATCTATGGTAGGCTGGGGCAGAACTAGCAGCAAGCAGAGCAAAGTTGTCCAAGAATACCTTCCATTGGAATGCTAATGGCAATTGAAGAGGCAGGCCAGTGGCAAGCCACTAGCTTCTAGCAGTTTGAAAGTTGCAGACACAGTGCAGGTGTTGTGCGGCTTCCTTCTTGGCCTCCTAGAAGGTGCCGCGCTCTCCGTCTCTTGCTTGCCAATATGTTGCCGTGTTCCTCTTATTGTTTGGTTTGTTTTGATTTGTTTTGATGATGTTTTGGCGGGTTTTCGGAATGTTTTGGTGGTGTTTTAGAATGTTTTGTTTTCTCTTGTGTTGTTTTTATTGTGTTGGCAGGTTGTGGAACGTTTGGATTCCTTTTGGCGGGTTTTAAAATATTTTGGCGGGTATTTGGAATGTTTGGGTTTGCTTTCATTTGTTTTGATTATGTTTTGGCAAGTTATTGAATGTTTTGATCACTTCTGACTGGTTTTCTAGTATTTTGGCATCTTTTCAGAGTGTTTTGATCAGTTTTGGCGGGTTTTAAGATATTTTAGAGGTTGTTTATAATATTTTGGTTTCTTTAGCTTTGTTTTTACTATATTTTGGCGGGTTTTTTGAATGTTTCGATCACTTCTGACTGGTTTTCTAGTATTTTGGCATCTTTTCCGAATGTTTTGATCAGTTTTGGCAGGTTCTAAACTATTTTGTCGGGTTTTTGGAATGTTTTGGTTGGTTTTGATTTGTTTTTATGATGTTTTGCCAAGTTTTTTGAATGTTTTGATCAGTTCTGGCTGGTTTTCTAATGTTTTGGCATCTTTTTAGAATGTTTTGATGAGTTTTGTGGGTCTAAATTATTTTGGCGGGTTTTCGGAATATTTTGGTTGGTTTTGATTTGTTTTTATGATGTTTTGGCGGGTTTTCGGAATGTTTTGGTTGGGTTTTAGAATGTTTTGTATTCTCTTGAGTTGTTTTTATTGTGTTGACAGGTTTTGGAATGTTTGGATTCCTTTTGGTGGGTGTTCGGAATGTTTTGGCGAGTATTTGGAATATTTTGATTAGTTTTGACGGGTTTTGAAATATTTTGGCGGGCTTTTAGAAGGTTTTGATTTGTTTTGATTCTGTTTAGCCCAGTTTTTGGTGTGTTTGGATTAGCTTTGGTGGGCTTGATCATGTTTTGTCAGGTTTTTTCGAATGTATTGATCTCTTCTGTCTGGTTTTCTATTTTGGCGGGTTTGAAAATATTTTTGGATTAGTTTTGGCGGGTTTTAAAATATTTTGGCTCTTTGCGCAGAGATGACGGCGCCGGTTGCGGTGCGCTCCGGGGCGCTCCTTCTGCGGAAAGACGCCTAGGCAGCGGCACTTGGGACAGCTCCGCGTCTCCGTATGCTGCGTTTCTTGCCTTCTGCATCTCAGCAAAATGCTTTCCCACTAGGTCTAGCAAGGAGAAACTGTGGCAGCTGAGTAGATGTAGCCCGGCCCGCCCTTTGAAGTTGACAAGTTCTTGGCATCTCAGAGCCTCAAGGCAAGAGCAAGGTTCTCTATGGTAGGCTGGGGCAGAACTAGCAGCAAGCAGAGCAAAGTTGTCCAAGAATACCTTCCATTGGAATGCTAATGGTAATTGAAGAGGCAGGCCAGTGGCAAGCCACTAGCTTCTAGCAGTTTGAAAGTTGCAGACACAGTGCAGGTGTTGTGCGGCTTCCTTCTTGGCCTCCTAGAAGGTGCCGCGCTCTCCGTCTCTTGCTTGCCAATATGTTGCCGTGTTCCTCCTATTGTTTGGTTTGTTTTGATTTGTTTTGATGATGTTTTGGTGGGTTTTCGGAATGTTTTGGTGGTGTTTTAGAATGTTTTGTTTTCTCTTGTGTTGTTTTTATTGTCTTGGCAGGTTGTGGAATATTTGGATTCCTTTTGGCGGGTTTTCAAATATTTTGGCGGGTATTTGGAATGTTTTTGGTTTGCTTTCATTTGTTTTGATTATGTTTTGGCAAGTTATTGAAAGTTTCGATCACTTCTGACTGGTTTTCTAGTATTTTGGCATCTTTTCCGAATGTTTTGATCAGTTTTGGCAGGTTCTAAACTATTTTGTCGGGTTTTTGGAATGTTTTGGTTGGTTTTGATTTGTTTTTATGATGTTTTGCCTAGTTTTTTCAATGTTTTGATCAGTTCTGTCTGGTTTTCTAATGTTTTGGCATCTTTTCAGAAAGTTTTGATGAGTTTTGCGGGTCTAAATTATTTTGGCGGGTTTTCGGAATATTTTGGTTGGTTTTGATTTTTTTTTTATGATGTTTTGGTGGGTTTTCGGAATGTTTTGGTTGGGTTTTAGAATGTTTTGTATTCTCTTGAGTTGTTTTTATTGTGTTGGCAGGTTTTGGAATGTTTGGATTCCTTTTGGCGGGTGTTCGGAATGTTTTGGCGGGTGTTCGGAATGTTTTGATTAGTTTTGACGGGTTTTGAAATATTTTGGTGGGTTTTTAGAAGGTTTCGATTTGTTTTGATTTGTTTTGATTCTGTTTAGCCCAGTTTTTGGTGTGTTTGGGTTAGCTTTGATGGGCTTGATCATGTTTTGTCAGGTTTTTTCGAATGTATTGATCTCTTCTGTCTGGTTTTCTATTTTGGCGGGTTTGAAAATATTTTTGGATTAGTTTTGGCGGGTTTTAAAATATTTTGGCTCTTTGCGCAGAGATGACGGCGCCGGTTGCGGTGCGCTCCGGGGCGCTCCTTCTGCGGAAAGACGCCTAGGCAGCGGCACTTGGGACAGCTCCGCGTCTCCGTATGCTGCGTTTCTTGCCTTCTGCATCTCAGCAAAATGCTTTCCCACTAGGTCTAGCAAGGAGAAACTGTGGCAGCTGAGTAGATGTAGCCCGGCCCACCCTTTGAAGTTGACAAGTTCTTGGCATCTCAGAGCCTCAAGGGAAGAGCAAGGTTATCTATGGTAGGCTGGGGCAGAACTAGCAGCAAGCAGAGCAAAGTTGTCCAAGAATAGCTTCCATTGGAATGCTAATGGCAATTGAAGAGGCAGGCCAGTGGCAAGCCACTAGCTTCTAGCAGTTTGAAAGTTGCAGACACAGTGCAGGTGTTGTGCGGCTTCCTTCTTGGCCTCCTAGAAGGTGCCGCGCTCTCCGTCTCTTGCTTGCCAATATGTTGCCGTGTTCCTCTTATTGTTTGGTTTGTTTTGATTTGTTTTGATGATGTTTTGGCGGGTTTTCGGAATGTTTTGGTGGTGTTTTAGAATGTTTTGTTTTCTCTTGTGTTGTTTTTATTGTGTTGGCAGGTTGTGGAACGTTTGGATTCCTTTTGGCGGGTTTTAAAATATTTTGGCGGGTATTTGGAATGTTTGGGTTTGCTTTCATTTGTTTTGATTATGTTTTGGCAAGTTATTGAATGTTTTGATCACTTCTGACTGGTTTTCTAGTATTTTGGCATCTTTTCAGAATGTTTTGGTCAGTTTTGGCGGGTTCTAAACTATTTTGTTGGGTTTTTGGAATGTTTTGCTTGGTTTTGATTTGTTTTTATTTTGATTTTGCGGGTTTTCAGAATGTTTTGGTCGGTTTTCTAGAATGTTTTGGTTGGTTTTGATTTCTTTTTAATATTATTTTGTGGGTTTTGGAATGTTTTGATTTGTTTTGTCTAGTTTAAAATATTTTGGCATGTATTTGGAAGGTTTTGCTTGGTTTTCATTTTTTTTTGTTATGTTTTGGCAAGGGTTTTTTTTTTTGTTTGATCAGTTCTGGCTGGTTTTCTAATATGTTGGCCGATTTTCAGAATGTTTTGATCAGTTTTGGCGGGTTTTAAGATATTTTAGAGGTTGTTTATAATATTTTGGTTTCTTTAGCTTTGTTTTTACTATATTTTGGCGGGTTTTTTGAATGTTTCGATCACTTCTGACTGGTTTTCTAGTATTTTGGCATCTTTTCCGAATGTTTTGATCAGTTTTGGCAGGTTCTAAACTATTTTGTCGGGTTTTTGGAATGTTTTGGTTGGTTTTGATTTGTTTTTATGATGTTTTGCCAAGTTTTTTGAATGTTTTGATCAGTTCTGGCTGGTTTTCTAATGTTTTGGCATCTTTTTAGAATGTTTTGATGAGTTTTGCGGGTCTAAATAATTTTGGCGGGTTTTCGGAATATTTTGGTTGGTTTTGATTTGTTTTTATGATGTTTTGGCGGGTTTTCGGAATGTGTTGGTTGGGTTTTAGAATGTTTTGTATTCTCTTGAGTTGTTTTTATTGTGTTGGCAGGTTTTGGAATGTTTGGATTCCTTTTGGTGGGTGTTCGGAATGTTTTGGCGAGTATTTGGAATATTTTGATTAGTTTTGACGGGTTTTGAAATATTTTGGCGGGCTTTTAGAAGGTTTTGATTTGTTTTGATTCTGTTTAGCCCAGTTTTTGGTGTGTTTGGATTAGCTTTGGTGGGCTTGATCATGTTTTGTCAGGTTTTTTCGAATGTATTGATCTCTTCTGTCTGGTTTTCTATTTTGGCGGGTTTGAAAATATTTTTGGATTAGTTTTGGCGGGTTTTAAAATATTTTGGCTCTTTGCGCAGAGATGACGGCGCCGGTTGCGGTGCGCTTCGGGGCGCTCCTTCTGCGGAAAGACGCCTAGGCAGCGGCACTTGGGACAGCTCCGCGTCTCCGTATGCTGCGTTTCTTGCCTTCTGCATCTCAGCAAAATGCTTTCCCACTAGGTCTAGCAAGGAGAAACTGTGGCAGCTGAGTAGATGTAGCCCGGCCCGCCCTTTGAAGTTGACAAGTTCTTGGCATCTCAGAGCCTCAAGGCAAGAGCAAGGTTCTCTATGGTAGGCTGGGGCAGAACTAGCAGCAAGCAGAGCAAAGTTGTCCAAGAATAGCTTCCATTGGAATGCTAATGGCAATTGAAGAGGCAGGCCAGTGGCAAGCCACTAGCTTCTAGCAGTTTGAAAGTTGCAGACACAGTGCAGGTGTTGTGCGGCTTCCTTCTTGGCCTCCTAGAAGGTGCCGCGCTCTCCGTCTCTTGCTTGCCAATATGTTGCCGTGTTCCTCCTATTGTTTGGTTTGTTTTGATTTGTTTTGATGATGTTTTGGTGGGTTTTCGGAATGTTTTGGTGGTGTTTTAGAATGTTTTGTTTTCTCTTGTGTTGTTTTTATTGTCTTGGCAGGTTGTGGAATATTTGGATTCCTTTTGGCGGGTTTTCAAATATTTTGGCGGGTATTTGGAATGTTTTTGGTTTGCTTTCATTTGTTTTGATTATGTTTTGGCAAGTTATTGAAAGTTTCGATCACTTCTGACTGGTTTTCTAGTATTTTGGCATCTTTTCAGAATGTTTTGATCAGTTTTGGCAGGTTCTAAACTATTTTGTCAGGTTTTTGGAATTTTTTGGTTGGTTTTGATTTGTTTTTATGATGTTTTGCCTAGTTTTTTCAATGTTTTGATCAGTTCTGTCTGGTTTTCTAATGTTTTGGCATCTTTTCAGAAAGTTTTGATGAGTTTTGCGGGTCTAAATTATTTTGGCGGGTGTTCGGAATATTTTGGTTGGTTTTGATTTGTTTTTATGATGTTTTGGTGGGTTTTCGGAATGTTTTGGTTGGGTTTTAGAATGTTTTGTATTCTCTTGAGTTGTTTTTATTGTGTTGGCAGGTTTTGGAATGTTTGGATTCCTTTTGGCGGGTGTTCGGAATGTTTTGGCGGGTGTTCGGAATGTTTTGATTAGTTTTGACGGGTTTTGAAATATTTTGGTGGGTTTTTAGAAGGTTTCGATTTGTTTTGATTTGTTTTGATTCTGTTTAGCCCAGTTTTTGGTGTGTTTGGATTAGCTTTGGTGGGCTTGATCATGTTTTGTCAGGTTTTTTCGAATGTATTGATCTCTTCTGTCTGGTTTTCTATTTTGGCGGGTTTGAAAATATTTTTGGATTAGTTTTGGCGGGTTTGAAAATATTTTGGCTCGTTGCGCAGACATGACGGCGCCGGTTGCGGTGCGCTCCGGGGCGCTCCTTCTGCGGAAAGACGCCTAGGCAGCGGCACTTGGGACAGCTCCGCGTTTCCGTATGCTGCGTTTCTTGCCTTCTGCATCTCAGCAAAATGCTTTCCCACTAGGTCTAGCAAGGAGAAACTGTGGCAGCTGAGTAGATGTAGCCCGGCCCGCCCTTTGAAGTTGACAAGTTCTTGGCATCTCAGAGCCTCAAGGCAAGAGCAAGGTTCTCTATGGTAGGCTGGGGCAGAACTAGCAGCAAGCAGAGCAAAGTTGTCCAAGAATAGCTTCCATTGGAATGCTAATGGCAATTGAAGAGGCAGGCCAGTGGCAAGCCACTAGCTTCTAGCAGTTTGAAAGTTGCAGACACAGTGCAGGTGTTGTGCGGCTTCCTTCTTGGCCTCCTAGAAGGTGCCGCGCTCTCCGTCTCTTGCTTGCCAATATGTTGCCGTGTTCCTCTTATTGTTTGGTTTGTTTTGATTTGTTTTGATGATGTTTTGGCGGGTTTTCGGAATGTTTTGGTGGTGTTTTAGAATGTTTTGTTTTCTCTTGTGTTGTTTTTATTGTGTTGGCAGGTTGTGGAACGTTTGGATTCCTTTTGGCGGGTTTTAAAATATTTTGGCGGGTATTTGGAATGTTTGGGTTTGCTTTCATTTGTTTTGATTATGTTTTGGCAAGTTATTGAATGTTTTGATCACTTCTGACTGGTTTTCTAGTATTTTGGCATCTTTTCAGAATGTTTTGGTCAGTTTTGGCGGGTTCTAAACTATTTTGTTGGGTTTTTGGAATGTTTTGCTTGGTTTTGATTTGTTTTTATTTTGATTTTGCGGGTTTTCAGAATGTTTTGGTCGGTTTTCTAGAATGTTTTGGTTGGTTTTGATTTCTTTTTAATATTATTTTGTGGGTTTTGGAATGTTTTGATTTGTTTTGTCTAGTTTAAAATATTTTGGCATGTATTTGGAAGGTTTTGCTTGGTTTTCATTTTTTTTTGTTATGTTTTGGCAAGGGTTTTTTTTTTGTTTGATCAGTTCTGGCTGGTTTTCTAATATGTTGGCCGATTTTCAGAATGTTTTGATCAGTTTTGGCGGGTTTTAAGATATTTTAGAGGTTGTTTATAATATTTTGGTTTCTTTAGCTTTGTTTTTACTATATTTTGGCGGGTTTTTTGAATGTTTCGATCACTTCTGACTGGTTTTCTAGTATTTTGGCATCTTTTCCGAATGTTTTGATCAGTTTTGGCAGGTTCTAAACTATTTTGTCGGGTTTTTGGAATGTTTTGGTTGGTTTTGATTTGTTTTTATGATGTTTTGCCAAGTTTTTTGAATGTTTTGATCAGTTCTGTCTGGTTTTCTAATGTTTTGGCATCTTTTTAGAATGTTTTGATGAGTTTTGCGGGTCTAAATAATTTTGGCGGGTTTTCGGAATATTTTGGTTGGTTTTGATTTGTTTTTATGATGTTTTGGCGGGTTTTCGGAATGTGTCGGTTGGGTTTTAGAATGTTTTGTATTCTCTTGAGTTGTTTTTATTGTGTTGACAGGTTTTGGAATGTTTGGATTCCTTTTGGTGGGTGTTCGGAATGTTTTGGCGGGTATTTGGAATATTTTGATTAGTTTTGACGGGTTTTGAAATATTTTGGCGGGCTTTTAGAAGGTTTTGATTTGTTTTGATTCTGTTTAGCCCAGTTTTTGGTGTGTTTGGATTAGCTTTGGTGGGCTTGATCATGTTTTGTCAGGTTTTTTCGAATGTATTGATCTCTTCTGTCTGGTTTTCTATTTTGGCGGGTTTGAAAATATTTTTGGATTAGTTTTGGCAGGTTTTAAAATATTTTGGCTCTTTGCGCAGAGATGACGGCGCCGGTTGCGGTGTGCTCCGGGGCGCTCCTTCTGCGGAAAGACGCCTAGGCAGCGGCACTTGGGACAGCTCCGCGTCTCCGTATGCTGCGTTTCTTGCCTTCTGCATCTCAGCAAAATGCTTTCCCACTAGGTCTAGCAAGGAGAAACTGTGGCAGCTGAGTAGATGTAGCCCGGCCCGCCCTTTGAAGTTGACAAGTTCTTGGCATCTCAGAGCCTCAAGGCAAGAGCAAGGTTATCTATGGTAGGCTGGGGCAGAACTAGCAGCAAGCAGAGCAAAGTTGTCCAAGAATACCTTCCATTGGAATGCTAATGGCAATTGAAGAGGCAGGCCAGTGGCAAGCCACTAGCTTCTAGCAGTTTGAAAGTTGCAGACACAGTGCAGGTGTTGTGCGGCTTCCTTCTTGGCCTCCTAGAAGGTGCCGCGCTCTCCGTCTCTTGCTTGCCAATATGTTGCCGTGTTCCTCTTATTGTTTGGTTTGTTTTGATTTGTTTTTATGATGTTTTGGCGGGTTTTCGGAATGTTTTGGTGGTGTTTTAGAATGTTTTGTTTTCTCTTGTGTTGTTTTTATTGTGTTGGCAGGTTGTGGAACGTTTGGATTCCTTTTGGCGGGTTTTAAAATATTTTGGCGGGTATTTGGAATGTTTGGGTTTGCTTTCATTTGTTTTGATTATGTTTTGGCAAGTTATTGAATGTTTTGATCACTTCTGACTGGTTTTCTAGTATTTTGGCATCTTTTCAGAGTGTTTTGATCAGTTTTGGCGGGTTTTAAGATATTTTAGAGGTTGTTTATAATATTTTGGTTTCTTTAGCTTTGTTTTTACTATATTTTGGCGGGTTTTTTGAATGTTTCGATCACTTCTGACTGGTTTTCTAGTATTTTGGCATCTTTTCCGAATGTTTTGATCAGTTTTGGCAGGTTCTAAACTATTTTGTCGGGTTTTTGGAATGTTTTGGTTGGTTTTGATTTGTTTTTATGATGTTTTGCCTAGTTTTTTCAATGTTTTGATCAGTTCTGTCTGGTTTTCTAATGTTTTGGCATCTTTTCAGAAAGTTTTGATGAGTTTTGCGGGTCTAAATTATTTTGGCGGGTTTTCGGAATATTTTGGTTGGTTTTGATTTTTTTTTAATGATGTTTTGGTGGGTTTTCGGAATGTTTTGGTTGGGTTTTAGAATGTTTTGTATTCTCTTGAGTTGTTTTTATTGTGTTGGCAGGTTTTGGAATGTTTGGATTCCTTTTGGCGGGTGTTCGGAATGTTTTGGCGGGTGTTCGGAATGTTTTGATTAGTTTTGACGGGTTTTGAAATATTTTGGTGGGTTTTTAGAAGGCTTCGATTTGTTTTGATTTGTTTTGATTCTGTTTAGCCCAGTTTTTGGTGTGTTTGGGTTAGCTTTGATGGGCTTGATCATGTTTTGTCAGGTTTTTTCGAATGTATTGATCTCTTCTGTCTGGTTTTCTATTTTGGCGGGTTTGAAAATATTTTTGGATTAGTTTTGGCGGGTTTTAAAATATTTTGGCTCTTTGCGCAGAGATGACGGCGCCGGTTGCGGTGCGCTCCGGGGCGCTCCTTCTGCGGAAAGACGCCTAGGCAGCGGCACTTGGGACAGCTCCGCGTTTCCGTATGCTGCGTTTCTTGCCTTCTGCATCTCAGCAAAATGCTTTCCCACTAGGTCTAGCAAGGAGAAACTGTGGCAGCTGAGTAGATGTAGCCCGGCCCGCCCTTTGAAGTTGACAAGTTCTTGGCATCTCAGAGCCTCAAGGCAAGAGCAAGGTTCTCTATGGTAGGCTGGGGCAGAACTAGCAGCAAGCAGAGCAAAGTTGTCCAAGAATAGCTTCCATTGGAATGCTAATGGCAATTGAAGAGGCAGGCCAGTGGCAAGCCACTAGCTTCTAGCAGTTTGAAAGTTGCAGACACAGTGCAGGAGTTGTGCAGCTTCCTTCTTGGCCTCCTAGAAGGTGCCGCGCTCTCCGTCTCTTGCTTGCCAATATGTTGCCGTGTTCCTCTTATTGTTTGGTTTGTTTTGATTTGTTTTGATGATGTTTTGGCGGGTTTTCGGAATGTTTTGGTGGTGTTTTAGAATGTTTTGTTTTCTCTTGTGTTGTTTTTATTGTGTTGGCAGGTTGTGGAACGTTTGGATTCCTTTTGGCGGGTTTTAAAATATTTTGGCGGGTATTTGGAATGTTTGGGTTTGCTTTCATTTGTTTTGATTATGTTTTGGCAAGTTATTGAATGTTTTGATCACTTCTGACTGGTTTTCTAGTATTTTGGCATCTTTTCAGAATGTTTTGGTCAGTTTTGGCGGGTTCTAAACTATTTTGTTGGGTTTTTGGAATGTTTTGCTTGGTTTTGATTTGTTTTTATTTTGATTTTGCGGGTTTTCAGAATGTTTTGGTCGGTTTTCTAGAATGTTTTGGTTGGTTTTGATTTCTTTTTAATATTATTTTGTGGGTTTTGGAATGTTTTGATTTGTTTTGTCTAGTTTAAAATATTTTGGCATGTATTTGGAAGGTTTTGCTTGGTTTTCATTTTTTTTTGTTATGTTTTGGCAAGGGTTTTTTTTTTGTTTGATCAGTTCTGGCTGGTTTTCTAATATGTTGGCCGATTTTCAGAATGTTTTGATCAGTTTTGGCGGGTTTTAAGATATTTTAGAGGTTGTTTATAATATTTTGGTTTCTTTAGCTTTGTTTTTACTATATTTTGGCGGGTTTTTTGAATGTTTCGATCACTTCTGACTGGTTTTCTAGTATTTTGGCATCTTTTCCGAATGTTTTGATCAGTTTTGGCAGGTTCTAAACTATTTTGTCGGGTTTTTGGAATGTTTTGGTTGGTTTTGATTTGTTTTTATGATGTTTTGCCAAGTTTTTTGAATGTTTTGATCAGTTCTGGCTGGTTTTCTAATGTTTTGGCATCTTTTTAGAATGTTTTGATGAGTTTTGCGGGTCTAAATAATTTTGGCGGGTTTTCGGAATATTTTGGTTGGTTTTGATTTGTTTTTATGATGTTTTGGCGGGTTTTCGGAATGTGTCGGTTGGGTTTTAGAATGTTTTGTATTCTCTTGAGTTGTTTTTATTGTGTTGACAGGTTTTGGAATGTTTGGATTCCTTTTGGTGGGTGTTCGGAATGTTTTGGCGGGTATTTGGAATATTTTGATTAGTTTTGACGGGTTTTGAAATATTTTGGCGGGCTTTTAGAAGGTTTTGATTTGTTTTGATTCTGTTTAGCCCAGTTTTTGGTGTGTTTGGATTAGCTTTGGTGGGCTTGATCATGTTTTGTCAGGTTTTTTCGAATGTATTGATCTCTTCTGTCTGGTTTTCTATTTTGGCGGGTTTGAAAATATTTTTGGATTAGTTTTGGCGGGTTTTAAAATATTTTGGCTCTTTGCGCAGAGATGACGGCGCCGGTTGCGGTGCGCTCCGGGGCGCTCCTTCTGCGGAAAGACGCCTAGGCAGCGGCACTTGGGACAGCTCCGCGTCTCCGTATGCTGCGTTTCTTGCCTTCTGCATCTCAGCAAAATGCTTTCCCACTAGGTCTAGCAAGGAGAAACTGTGGCAGCTGAGTAGATGTAGCCCGGCCCGCCCTTTGAAGTTGACAAGTTCTTGGCATCTCAGAGCCTCAAGGCAAGAGCAAGGTTCTCTATGGTAGGCTGGGGCAGAACTAGCAGCAAGCAGAGCAAAGTTGTCCAAGAATAGCTTCCATTGGAATGCTAATGGCAATTGAAGAGGCAGGCCAGTGGCAAGCCACTAGCTTCTAGCAGTTTGAAAGTTGCAGACACAGTGCAGGTGTTGTGCGGCTTCCTTCTTGGCCTCCTAGAAGGTGCCGCGCTCTCCGTCTCTTGCTTGCCAATATGTTGCCGTGTTCCTCCTATTGTTTGGTTTGTTTTGATTTGTTTTGATGATGTTTTGGTGGGTTTTCGGAATGTTTTGGTGGTGTTTTAGAATGTTTTGTTTTCTCTTGTGTTGTTTTTATTGTCTTGGCAGGTTGTGGAATATTTGGATTCCTTTTGGCGGGTTTTCAAATATTTTGGCGGGTATTTGGAATGTTTTTGGTTTGCTTTCATTTGTTTTGATTATGTTTTGGCAAGTTATTGAAAGTTTCGATCACTTCTGACTGGTTTTCTAGTATTTTGGCATCTTTTCAGAATGTTTTGATCAGTTTTAGCAGGTTCTAAACTATTTTGTCAGGTTTTTGGAATTTTTTGGTTGGTTTTGATTTGTTTTTATGATGTTTTGCCTAGTTTTTTCAATGTTTTGATCAGTTCTGTCTGGTTTTCTAATGTTTTGGCATCTTTTCAGAAAGTTTTGATGAGTTTTGCGGGTCTAAATTATTTTGGCGGGTTTTCGGAATATTTTGGTTGGTTTTGATTTGTTTTTATGATGTTTTGGTGGGTTTTCGGAATGTTTTGGTTGGGTTTTAGAATGTTTTGTATTCTCTTGAGTTGTTTTTATTGTGTTGGCAGGTTTTGGAATGTTTGGATTCCTTTTGGTGGGTGTTCGGAATGTTTTGGCGGGTGTTCGGAATGTTTTGATTAGTTTTGACGGGTTTTGAAATATTTTGGTGGGTTTTTAGAAGGTTTCGATTTGTTTTGATTTGTTTTGATTCTGTTTAGCCCAGTTTTTGGTGTGTTTGGATTAGCTTTGGTGGGCTTGATCATGTTTTGTCAGGTTTTTTCGAATGTATTGATCTCTTCTGTCTGGTTTTCTATTTTGGCGGGTTTGAAAATATTTTTGGATTAGTTTTGGCGGGTTTTAAAATATTTTGGCTCTTTGCGCAGAGATGACGGCGCCGGTTGCGGTGCGCTCCGGGGCGCTCCTTCTGCGGAAAGACGCCTAGGCAGCGGCACTTGGGACAGCTCCGCGTCTCCGTATGCTGCGTTTCTTGCCTTCTGCATCTCAGCAAAATGCTTTCCCACTAGGTCTAGCAAGGAGAAACTGTGGCAGCTGAGTAGATGTAGCCCGGCCCGCCCTTTGAAGTTGACAAGTTCTTGGCATCTCAGAGCCTCAAGGCAAGAGCAAGGTTCTCTATGGTAGGCTGGGGCAGAACTAGCAGCAAGCAGAGCAAAGTTGTCCAAGAATAGCTTCCATTGGAATGCTAATGGCAATTGAAGAGGCAGGCCAGTGGCAAGCCACTAGCTTCTAGCAGTTTGAAAGTTGCAGACACAGTGCAGGTGTTGTGCGGCTTCCTTCTTGGCCTCCTAGAAGGTGCCGCGCTCTCCGTCTCTTGCTTGCCAATATGTTGCCGTGTTCGTCCTATTGTTTGGTTTGTTTTGATTTGTTTTTATGATGTTTTGGTGGGTTTTCGGAATGTTTTGGTGGTGTTTTAGAATGTTTTGTTTTCTCTTGTGTTGTTTTTATTGTCTTGGCAGGTTGTGGAATATTTGGATTCCTTTTGGCGGGTTTTCAAATATTTTGGCGGGTATTTGGAATGTTTTTGGTTTGCTTTCATTTGTTTTGATTATGTTTTGATCAGTTATTGAAAGTTTCGATCACTTCTGACTGGTTTTCTAGTATTTTGGCATCTTTTCAGAATGTTTTGGTCAGTGTTGGCGGGTTCTAAACTATTTTGTCAGGTTTTTGGAATGTTTTGCTTGGTTTTGATTTGTTTTTATTTTGATTTTGCGGGTTTTCAGAATGTTTTGGTCGGTTTTCTAGAATGTTTTGGTTGGTTTTGATTTCTTTTTAATTTTATTTTGTGGGTTTTGGAATGTTTTGATTTGTTTTGTCTAGTTTAAAATATTTTGGCATGTATTTGGAAGGTTTTGCTTGGTTTTCATTTTTTTTTGTTATGTTTTGGCAAGGGTTTTTTTTTTGTTTGATCAGTTCTGGCTGGTTTTCTAATATGTTGGCCGATTTTCAGAATGTTTTGATCAGTTTTGGCGGGTTTTAAGATATTTTAGAGGTTGTTTATAATATTTTGGTTTCTTTAGCTTTGTTTTTACTATATTTTGGCGGGTTTTTTGAATGTTTCGATCACTTCTGACTGGTTTTCTAGTATTTTGGCATCTTTTCCGAATGTTTTGATCAGTTTTGGCAGGTTCTAAACTATTTTGTCGGGTTTTTGGAATGTTTTGGTTGGTTTTGATTTGTTTTTATGATGTTTTGCCAAGTTTTTTGAATGTTTTGATCAGTTCTGGCTGGTTTTCTAATGTTTTGGCATCTTTTTAGAATGTTTTGATGAGTTTTGCGGGTCTAAATAATTTTGGCGGGTTTTCGGAATATTTTGGTTGGTTTTGATTTGTTTTTATGATGTTTTGGCGGGTTTTCGGAATGTGTTGGTTGGGTTTTAGAATGTTTTGTATTCTCTTGAGTTGTTTTTATTGTGTTGACAGGTTTTGGAATGTTTGGATTCCTTTTGGTGGGTGTTCGGAATGTTTTGGCGGGTATTTGGAATATTTTGATTAGTTTTGACGGGTTTTGAAATATTTTGGCGGGCTTTTAGAAGGTTTTGATTTGTTTTGATTCTGTTTAGCCCAGTTTTTGGTGTGTTTGGATTAGCTTTGGTGGGCTTGATCATGTTTTGTCAGGTTTTTTCGAATGTATTGATCTCTTCTGTCTGGTTTTCTATTTTGGCGGGTTTGAAAATATTTTTGGATTAGTTTTGGCAGGTTTTAAAATATTTTGGCTCTTTGCGCAGAGATGACGGCGCCGGTTGCGGTGCGCTCCGGGGCGCTCCTTCTGCGGAAAGACGCCTAGGCAGCGGCACTTGGGACAGCTCCGCGTCTCCGTATGCTGCGTTTCTTGCCTTCTGCATCTCAGCAAAATGCTTTCCCACTAGGTCTAGCAAGGAGAAACTGTGGCAGCTGAGTAGATGTAGCCCGGCCCGCCCTTTGAAGTTGACAAGTTCTTGGCATCTCAGAGCCTCAAGGGAAGAGCAAGGTTCTCTATGGTAGGCTGGGGCAGAACTAGCAGCAAGCAGAGCAAAGTTGTCCAAGAATAGCTTCCATTGGAATGCTAATGGCAATTGAAGAGGCAGGCCAGTGGCAAGCCACTAGCTTCTAGCAGTTTGAAAGTTGCAGACACAGTGCAGGTGTTGTGCGGCTTCCTTCTTGGCCTCCTAGAAGGTGCCGCGCTCTCCGTCTCTTGCTTGCCAATATGTTGCCGTGTTCCTCCTATTGTTTGGTTTGTTTTGATTTGTTTTGATGATGTTTTGGTGGGTTTTCGGAATGTTTTGGTGGTGTTTTAGAATGTTTTGTTTTCTCTTGTGTTGTTTTTATTGTCTTGGCAGGTTGTGGAATATTTGGATTCCTTTTGGCGGGTTTTCAAATATTTTGGCGGGTATTTGGAATGTTTTTGGTTTGCTTTCATTTGTTTTGATTATGTTTTGGCAAGTTATTGAAAGTTTCGATCACTTCTGACTGGTTTTCTAGTATTTTGGCATCTTTTCAGAATGTTTTGATCAGTTTTGGCAGGTTCTAAACTATTTTGTCAGGTTTTTGGAATTTTTTGGTTGGTTTTGATTTGTTTTTATGATGTTTTGCCTAGTTTTTTCAATGTTTTGATCAGTTCTGTCTGGTTTTCTAATGTTTTGGCATCTTTTCAGAAAGTTTTGATGAGTTTTGCGGGTCTAAATTATTTTGGCGGGTGTTCGGAATATTTTGGTTGGTTTTGATTTGTTTTTATGATGTTTTGGTGGGTTTTCGGAATGTTTTGGTTGGGTTTTAGAATGTTTTGTATTCTCTTGAGTTGTTTTTATTGTGTTGGCAGGTTTTGGAATGTTTGGATTCCTTTTGGCGGGTGTTCGGAATGTTTTGGCGGGTGTTCGGAATGTTTTGATTAGTTTTGACGGGTTTTGAAATATTTTGGTGGGTTTTTAGAAGGTTTCGATTTGTTTTGATTTGTTTTGATTCTGTTTAGCCCAGTTTTTGGTGTGTTTGGGTTAGCTTTGATGGGCTTGATCATGTTTTGTCAGGTTTTTTCGAATGTATTGATCTCTTCTGTCTGGTTTTCTATTTTGGCGGGTTTGAAAATATTTTTGGATTAGTTTTGGCGGGTTTTAAAATATTTTGGCTCGTTGCGCAGAGATGACGGCGCCGGTTGCGGTGCGCTCCGGGGCGCTCCTTCTGCGGAAAGACGCCTAGGCAGCGGCACTTGGGACAGCTCCGCGTTTCCGTATGCTGCGTTTCTTGCCTTCTGCATCTCAGCAAAATGCTTTCCCACTAGGTCTAGCAAGGAGAAACTGTGGCAGCTGAGTAGATGTAGCCCGGCCCGCCCTTTGAAGTTGACAAGTTCTTGGCATCTCAGAGCCTCAAGGCAAGAGCAAGGTTCTCTATGGTAGGCTGGGGCAGAACTAGCAGCAAGCAGAGCAAAGTTGTCCAAGAATAGCTTCCATTGGAATGCTAATGGCAATTGAAGAGGCAGGCCAGTGGCAAGCCACTAGCTTCTAGCAGTTTGAAAGTTGCAGACACAGTGCAGGTGTTGTGCGGCTTCCTTCTTGGCCTCCTAGAAGGTGCCGCGCTCTCCGTCTCTTGCTTGCCAATATGTTGCCGTGTTCCTCTTATTGTTTGGTTTGTTTTGATTTGTTTTGATGATGTTTTGGCGGGTTTTCGGAATGTTTTGGTGGTGTTTTAGAATGTTTTGTTTTCTCTTGTGTTGTTTTTATTGTGTTGGCAGGTTGTGGAACGTTTGGATTCCTTTTGGCGGGTTTTAAAATATTTTGGCGGGTATTTGGAATGTTTGGGTTTGCTTTCATTTGTTTTGATTATGTTTTGGCAAGTTATTGAATGTTTTGATCACTTCTGACTGGTTTTCTAGTATTTTGGCATCTTTTCAGAATGTTTTGGTCAGTTTTGGCGGGTTCTAAACTATTTTGTTGGGTTTTTGGAATGTTTTGCTTGGTTTTGATTTGTTTTTATTTTGATTTTGCGGGTTTTCAGAATGTTTTGGTCGGTTTTCTAGAATGTTTTGGTTGGTTTTGATTTCTTTTTAATATTATTTTGTGGGTTTTGGAATGTTTTGATTTGTTTTGTCTAGTTTAAAATATTTTGGCATGTATTTGGAAGGTTTTGCTTGGTTTTCATTTTTTTTTGTTATGTTTTGGCAAGGGTTTTTTTTTTGTTTGATCAGTTCTGGCTGGTTTTCTAATATGTTGGCCGATTTTCAGAATGTTTTGATCAGTTTTGGCAGGTTTTAAGATATTTTAGAGGTTGTTTATAATATTTTGGTTTCTTTAGCTTTGTTTTTACTATATTTTGGCGGGTTTTTTGAATGTTTCGATCACTTCTGACTGGTTTTCTAGTATTTTGGCATCTTTTCCGAATGTTTTGATCAGTTTTGGCAGGTTCTAAACTATTTTGTCGGGTTTTTGGAATGTTTTGGTTGGTTTTGATTTGTTTTTATGATGTTTTGCCTAGTTTTTTCAATGTTTTGATCAGTTCTGGCTGGTTTTCTAATGTTTTGGCATCTTTTTAGAATGTTTTGATGAGTTTTGCGGGTCTAAATAATTTTGGCGGGTTTTCGGAATATTTTGGTTGGTTTTGATTTGTTTTTATGATGTTTTGGCGGGTTTTCGGAATGTGTTGGTTGGGTTTTAGAATGTTTTGTATTCTCTTGAGTTGTTTTTATTGTGTTGGCAGGTTTTGGAATGTTTGGATTCCTTTTGGCGGGTGTTCGGAATGTTTTGGCGGGTGTTCGGAATGTTTTGATTAGTTTTGACGGGTTTTGAAATATTTTGGTGGGTTTTTAGAAGGTTTCGATTTGTTTTGATTTGTTTTGATTCTGTTTAGCCCAGTTTTTGGTGTGTTTGGATTAGCTTTGGTGGGCTTGATCATGTTTTGTCAGGTTTTTTCGAATGTATTGATCTCTTCTGTCTGGTTTTCTATTTTGGCGGGTTTGAAAATATTTTTGGATTAGTTTTGGCGGGTTTTAAAATATTTTGGCTCTTTGCGCAGAGATGACGGCGCCGGTTGCGGTGCGCTCCGGGGCGCTCCTTCTGCGGAAAGACGCCTAGGCAGCGGCACTTGGGACAGCTCCGCGTCTCCGTATGCTGCGTTTCTTGCCTTCTGCATCTCAGCAAAATGCTTTCCCACTAGGTCTAGCAAGGAGAAACTGTGGCAGCTGAGTAGATGTAGCCCGGCCCGCCCTTTGAAGTTGACAAGTTCTTGGCATCTCAGAGCCTCAAGGCAAGAGCAAGGTTCTCTATGGTAGGCTGGGGCAGAACTAGCAGCAAGCAGAGCAAAGTTGTCCAAGAATAGCTTCCATTGGAATGCTAATGGCAATTGAAGAGGCAGGCCAGTGGCAAGCCACTAGCTTCTAGCAGTTTGAAAGTTGCAGACACAGTGCAGGTGTTGTGCGGCTTCCTTCTTGGCCTCCTAGAAGGTGCCGCGCTCTCCGTCTCTTGCTTGCCAATATGTTGCCGTGTTCCTCCTATTGTTTGGTTTGTTTTGATTTGTTTTTATGATGTTTGGCGGGTTTTCGGAATGTTTTGGTGGTGTTTTAGAATGTTTTGTTTTCTCTTGTGCTGTTTTTATTGTCTTGGCAGGTTGTGGAATATTTGGATTCCTTTTGGCGGGTTTTCAAATATTTTGGCGGGTATTTGGAATGTTTTTGGTTTGCTTTCATTTGTTTTGATTATGTTTTGGCAAGTTATTGAAAGTTTCGATCACTTCTGACTGGTTTTCTAGTATTTTGGCATCTTTTCAGAATGTTTTGATCAGTTTTGGCAGGTTCTAAACTATTTTGTCAGGTTTTTGGAATTTTTTGGTTGGTTTTGATTTGTTTTTATGATGTTTTGCCTAGTTTTTTCAATGTTTTGATCAGTTCTGTCTGGTTTTCTAATGTTTTGGCATCTTTTCAGAAAGTTTTGATGAGTTTTGCGGGTCTAAATTATTTTGGCGGGTGTTCGGAATATTTTGGTTGGTTTTGATTTGTTTTTATGATGTTTTGGTGGGTTTTCGGAATGTTTTGGTTGGGTTTTAGAATGTTTTGTATTCTCTTGAGTTGTTTTTATTGTGTTGGCAGGTTTTGGAATGTTTGGATTCCTTTTGGCGGGTGTTCGGAATGTTTTGGCGGGTGTTCGGAATGTTTTGATTAGTTTTGACGGGTTTTGAAATATTTTGGTGGGTTTTTAGAAGGTTTCGATTTGTTTTGATTTGTTTTGATTCTGTTTAGCCCAGTTTTTGGTGTGTTTGGATTAGCTTTGGTGGGCTTGATCATGTTTTGTCAGGTTTTTTCGAATGTATTGATCTCTTCTGTCTGGTTTTCTATTTTGGCGGGTTTGAAAATATTTTTGGATTAGTTTTGGCGGGTTTTAAAATATTTTGGCTCTTTGCGCAGAGATGACGGCGCCGGTTGCGGTGCGCTCCGGGGCGCTCCTTCTGCGGAAAGACGCCTAGGCAGCGGCACTTGGGACAGCTCCGCGTCTCCGTATGCTGCGTTTCTTGCCTTCTGCATCTCAGCAAAATGCTTTCCCACTAGGTCTAGCAAGGAGAAACTGTGGCAGCTGAGTAGATGTAGCCCGGCCCGCCCTTTGAAGTTGACAAGTTCTTGGCATCTCAGAGCCTCAAGGCAAGAGCAAGGTTCTCTATGGTAGGCTGGGGCAGAACTAGCAGCAAGCAGAGCAAAGTTGTCCAAGAATAGCTTCCATTGGAATGCTAATGGCAATTGAAGAGGCAGGCCAGTGGCAAGCCACTAGCTTCTAGCAGTTTGAAAGTTGCAGACACAGTGCAGGTGTTGTGCGGCTTCCTTCTTGGCCTCCTAGAAGGTGCCGCGCTCTCCGTCTCTTGCTTGCCAATATGTTGCCGTGTTCCTCTTATTGTTTGGTTTGTTTTGATTTGTTTTTATGATGTTTTGGCGGGTTTTCGGAATGTTTTGGTGGTGTTTTAGAATGTTTTGTTTTCTCTTGTGTTGTTTTTATTGTGTTGGCAGGTTGTGGAATGTTTGGATTCCTTTTGGCGGGTTTTAAAATATTTTGGCGGGTATTTGGAATGTTTGGGCTTGCTTTCATTTGTTTTGATTATGTTTTGGCAAGTTATTGAATGTTTTGATCACTTCTGACTGGTTTTCTAGTATTTTGGCATCTTTTCAGAATGTTTTGGTCAGTTTTGGCGGGTTCTAAACTATTTTGTCAGGTTTTTGGAATGTTTTGCTTGGTTTTGATTTGTTTTTATTTTGATTTTGCGGGTTTTCAGAATGTTTTGGTCGGTTTTCTAGAATGTTTTGGTTGGTTTTGATTTCTTTTTAATATTATTTTGTGGGTTTTGGAATGTTTTGATTTGTTTTGTCTAGTTTAAAATATTTTGGCATGTATTTGGAAGGTTTTGCTTGGTTTTCATTTTTTTTTGTTATGTTTTGGCAAGGGTTTTTTTTTTGTTTGATCAGTTCTGGCTGGTTTTCTAATATGTTGGCCGATTTTCAGAATGTTTTGATCAGTTTTGGCGGGTTTTAAGATATTTTAGAGGTTGTTTATAATATTTTGGTTTCTTTAGCTTTGTTTTTACTATATTTTGGCGGGTTTTTTGAATGTTTCGATCACTTCTGACTGGTTTTCTAGTATTTTGGCATCTTTTCCGAATGTTTTGATCAGTTTTGGCAGGTTCTAAACTATTTTGTCGGGTTTTTGGAATGTTTTGGTTGGTTTTGATTTGTTTTTATGATGTTTTGCCAAGTTTTTTGAATGTTTTGATCAGTTCTGGCTGGTTTTCTAATGTTTTGGCATCTTTTTAGAATGTTTTGATGAGTTTTGCGGGTCTAAATAATTTTGGCGGGTTTTCGGAATATTTTGGTTGGTTTTGATTTGTTTTTATGATGTTTTGGCGGGTTTTCGGAATGTGTTGGTTGGGTTTTAGAATGTTTTGTATTCTCTTGAGTTGTTTTTATTGTGTTGACAGGTTTTGGAATGTTTGGATTCCTTTTGGTGGGTGTTCGGAATGTTTTGGCGGGTATTTGGAATATTTTGATTAGTTTTGACGGGTTTTGAAATATTTTGGCGGGCTTTTAGAAGGTTTTGATTTGTTTTGATTCTGTTTAGCCCAGTTTTTGGTGTGTTTGGATTAGCTTTGGTGGGCTTGATCATGTTTTGTCAGGTTTTTTCGAATGTATTGATCTCTTCTGTCTGGTTTTCTATTTTGGCGGGTTTGAAAATATTTTTGGATTAGTTTTGGCAGGTTTTAAAATATTTTGGCTCTTTGCGCAGAGATGACGGCGCCGGTTGCGGTGCGCTCCGGGGCGCTCCTTCTGCGGAAAGACGCCTAGGCAGCGGCACTTGGGACAGCTCCGCGTCTCCGTATGCTGCGTTTCTTGCCTTCTGCATCTCAGCAAAATGCTTTCCCACTAGGTCTAGCAAGGAGAAACTGTGGCAGCTGAGTAGATGTAGCCCGGCCCGCCCTTTGAAGTTGACAAGTTCTTGGCATCTCAGAGCCTCAAGGCAAGAGCAAGGTTCTCTATGGTAGGCTGGGGCAGAACTAGCAGCAAGCAGAGCAAAGTTGTCCAAGAATAGCTTCCATTGGAATGCTAATGGCAATTGAAGAGGCAGGCCAGTGGCAAGCCACTAGCTTCTAGCAGTTTGAAAGTTGCAGACACAGTGCAGGTGTTGTGCGGCTTCCTTCTTGGCCTCCTAGAAGGTGCCGCGCTCTCCGTCTCTTGCTTGCCAATATGTTGCCGTGTTCCTCCTATTGTTTGGTTTGTTTTGATTTGTTTTGATGATGTTTTGGTGGGTTTTCGGAATGTTTTGGTGGTGTTTTAGAATGTTTTGTTTTCTCTTGTGTTGTTTTTATTGTCTTGGCAGGTTGTGGAATATTTGGATTCCTTTTGGCGGGTTTTCAAATATTTTGGCGGGTATTTGGAATGTTTTTGGTTTGCTTTCATTTGTTTTGATTATGTTTTGGCAAGTTATTGAAAGTTTCGATCACTTCTGACTGGTTTTCTAGTATTTTGGCATCTTTTCAGAATGTTTTGATCAGTTTTGGCAGGTTCTAAACTATTTTGTCAGGTTTTTGGAATTTTTTGGTTGGTTTTGATTTGTTTTTATGATGTTTTGCCTAGTTTTTTCAATGTTTTGATCAGTTCTGTCTGGTTTTCTAATGTTTTGGCATCTTTTCAGAAAGTTTTGATGAGTTTTGCGGGTCTAAATTATTTTGGCGGGTGTTCGGAATATTTTGGTTGGTTTTGATTTGTTTTTATGATGTTTTGGTGGGTTTTCGGAATGTTTTGGTTGGGTTTTAGAATGTTTTGTATTCTCTTGAGTTGTTTTTATTGTGTTGGCAGGTTTTGGAATGTTTGGATTCCTTTTGGCGGGTGTTCGGAATGTTTTGGCGGGTGTTCGGAATGTTTTGATTAGTTTTGACGGGTTTTGAAATATTTTGGTGGGTTTTTAGAAGGTTTCGATTTGTTTTGATTTGTTTTGATTCTGTTTAGCCCAGTTTTTGGTGTGTTTGGGTTAGCTTTGATGGGCTTGATCATGTTTTGTCAGGTTTTTTCGAATGTATTGATCTCTTCTGTCTGGTTTTCTATTTTGGCGGGTTTGAAAATATTTTTGGATTAGTTTTGGCGGGTTTTAAAATATTTTGGCTCGTTGCGCAGAGATGACGGCGCCGGTTGCGGTGCGCTCCGGGGCGCTCCTTCTGCGGAAAGACGCCTAGGCAGCGGCACTTGGGACAGCTCCGCGTTTCCGTATGCTGCGTTTCTTGCCTTCTGCATCTCAGCAAAATGCTTTCCCACTAGGTCTAGCAAGGAGAAACTGTGGCAGCTGAGTAGATGTAGCCCGGCCCGCCCTTTGAAGTTGACAAGTTCTTGGCATCTCAGAGCCTCAAGGCAAGAGCAAGGTTCTCTATGGTAGGCTGGGGCAGAACTAGCAGCAAGCAGAGCAAAGTTGTCCAAGAATAGCTTCCATTGGAATGCTAATGGCAATTGAAGAGGCAGGCCAGTGGCAAGCCACTAGCTTCTAGCAGTTTGAAAGTTGCAGACACAGTGCAGGTGTTGTGCGGCTTCCTTCTTGGCCTCCTAGAAGGTGCCGCGCTCTCCGTCTCTTGCTTGCCAATATGTTGCCGTGTTCCTCTTATTGTTTGGTTTGTTTTGATTTGTTTTGATGATGTTTTGGCGGGTTTTCGGAATGTTTTGGTGGTGTTTTAGAATGTTTTGTTTTCTCTTGTGTTGTTTTTATTGTGTTGGCAGGTTGTGGAACGTTTGGATTCCTTTTGGCGGGTTTTAAAATATTTTGGCGGGTATTTGGAATGTTTGGGTTTGCTTTCATTTGTTTTGATTATGTTTTGGCAAGTTATTGAATGTTTTGATCACTTCTGACTGGTTTTCTAGTATTTTGGCATCTTTTCAGAATGTTTTGGTCAGTTTTGGCGGGTTCTAAACTATTTTGTTGGGTTTTTGGAATGTTTTGCTTGGTTTTGATTTGTTTTTATTTTGATTTTGCGGGTTTTCAGAATGTTTTGGTCGGTTTTCTAGAATGTTTTGGTTGGTTTTGATTTCTTTTTAATATTATTTTGTGGGTTTTGGAATGTTTTGATTTGTTTTGTCTAGTTTAAAATATTTTGGCATGTATTTGGAAGGTTTTGCTTGGTTTTCATTTTTTTTTGTTATGTTTTGGCAAGGGTTTTTTTTTTGTTTGATCAGTTCTGGCTGGTTTTCTAATATGTTGGCCGATTTTCAGAATGTTTTGATCAGTTTTGGCAGGTTTTAAGATATTTTAGAGGTTGTTTATAATATTTTGGTTTCTTTAGCTTTGTTTTTACTATATTTTGGCGGGTTTTTTGAATGTTTCGATCACTTCTGACTGGTTTTCTAGTATTTTGGCATCTTTTCCGAATGTTTTGATCAGTTTTGGCAGGTTCTAAACTATTTTGTCGGGTTTTTGGAATGTTTTGGTTGGTTTTGATTTGTTTTTATGATGTTTTGCCTAGTTTTTTCAATGTTTTGATCAGTTCTGGCTGGTTTTCTAATGTTTTGGCATCTTTTTAGAATGTTTTGATGAGTTTTGCGGGTCTAAATAATTTTGGCGGGTTTTCGGAATATTTTGGTTGGTTTTGATTTGTTTTTATGATGTTTTGGCGGGTTTTCGGAATGTGTTGGTTGGGTTTTAGAATGTTTTGTATTCTCTTGAGTTGTTTTTATTGTGTTGACAGGTTTTGGAATGTTTGGATTCCTTTTGGTGGGTGTTCGGAATGTTTTGGCGGGTATTTGGAATATTTTGATTAGTTTTGACGGGTTTTGAAATATTTTGGCGGGCTTTTAGAAGGTTTTGATTTGTTTTGATTCTGTTTAGCCCAGTTTTTGGTGTCTTTGGATTAGCTTTGGTGGGCTTGATCATGTTTTGTCAGGTTTTTTCGAATGTATTGATCTCTTCTGTCTGGTTTTCTATTTTGGCGGGTTTGAAAATATTTTTGGATTAGTTTTGGCAGGTTTTAAAATATTTTGGCTCTTTGCGCAGAGATGACGGCGCCGGTTGCGGTGCGCTCCGGGGCGCTCCTTCTGCGGAAAGACGCCTAGGCAGCGGCACTTGGGACAGCTCCGCGTCTCCGTATTCTGCGTTTCTTGCCTTCTGCATCTCAGCAAAATGCTTTCCCACTAGGTCTAGCAAGGAGAAACTGTGGCAGCTGAGTAGATGTAGCCCGGCCCGCCCTTTGAAGTTGACAAGTTCTTGGCATCTCAGAGCCTCAAGGCAAGAGCAAGGTTCTCTATGGTAGGCTGGGGCAGAACTAGCAGCAAGCAGAGCAAAGTTGTCCAAGAATAGCTTCCATTGGAATGCTAATGGCAATTGAAGAGGCAGGCCAGTGGCAAGCCACTAGCTTCTAGCAGTTTGAAAGTTGCAGACACAGTGCAGGTGTTGTGCGGCTTCCTTCTTGGCCTCCTAGAAGGTGCCGCGCTCTCCGTCTCTTGCTTGCCAATATGTTGCCGTGTTCCTCCTATTGTTTGGTTTGTTTTGATTTGTTTTGATGATGTTTTGGTGGGTTTTCGGAATGTTTTGGTGGTGTTTTAGAATGTTTTGTTTTCTCTTGTGTTGTTTTTATTGTCTTGGCAGGTTGTGGAATATTTGGATTCCTTTTGGCGGGTTTTCAAATATTTTGGCGGGTATTTGGAATGTTTTTGGTTTGCTTTCATTTGTTTTGATTATGTTTTGGCAAGTTATTGAAAGTTTCGATCACTTCTGACTGGTTTTCTAGTATTTTGGCATCTTTTCAGAATGTTTTGATCAGTTTTGGCAGGTTCTAAACTATTTTGTCAGGTTTTTGGAATTTTTTGGTTGGTTTTGATTTGTTTTTATGATGTTTTGCCTAGTTTTTTCAATGTTTTGATCAGTTCTGTCTGGTTTTCTAATGTTTTGGCATCTTTTCAGAAAGTTTTGATGAGTTTTGCGGGTCTAAATTATTTTGGCGGGTGTTCGGAATATTTTGGTTGGTTTTGATTTGTTTTTATGATGTTTTGGTGGGTTTTCGGAATGTTTTGGTTGGGTTTTAGAATGTTTTGTATTCTCTTGAGTTGTTTTTATTGTGTTGGCAGGTTTTGGAATGTTTGGATTCCTTTTGGCGGGTGTTCGGAATGTTTTGGCGGGTGTTCGGAATGTTTTGATTAGTTTTGACGGGTTTTGAAATATTTTGGTGGGTTTTTAGAAGGTTTCGATTTGTTTTGATTTGTTTTGATTCTGTTTAGCCCAGTTTTTGGTGTGTTTGGATTAGCTTTGGTGGGCTTGATCATGTTTTGTCAGGTTTTTTCGAATGTATTGATCTCTTCTGTCTGGTTTTCTATTTTGGCGGGTTTGAAAATATTTTTGGATTAGTTTTGGCGGGTTTGAAAATATTTTGGCTCGTTGCGCAGACATGACGGCGCCGGTTGCGGTGCGCTCCGGGGCGCTCCTTCTGCGGAAAGACGCCTAGGCAGCGGCACTTGGGACAGCTCCGCGTTTCCGTATGCTGCGTTTCTTGCCTTCTGCATCTCAGCAAAATGCTTTCCCACTAGGTCTAGCAAGGAGAAACTGTGGCAGCTGAGTAGATGTAGCCCGGCCCGCCCTTTGAAGTTGACAAGTTCTTGGCATCTCAGAGCCTCAAGGCAAGAGCAAGGTTATCTATGGTAGGCTGGGGCAGAACTAGCAGCAAGCAGAGCAAAGTTGTCCAAGAATAGCTTCCATTGGAATGCTAATGGCAATTGAAGAGGCAGGCCAGTGGCAAGCCACTAGCTTCTAGCAGTTTGAAAGTTGCAGACACAGTGCAGGTGTTGTGCGGCTTCCTTCTTGGCCTCCTAGAAGGTGCCGCGCTCTCCGTCTCTTGCTTGCCAATATGTTGCCGTGTTCCTCTTATTGTTTGGTTTGTTTTGATTTGTTTTTATGATGTTTTGGCGGGTTTTCGGAATGTTTTGGTGGTGTTTTAGAATGTTTTGTTTTCTCTTGTGTTGTTTTTATTGTGTTGGCAGGTTGTGGAACGTTTGGATTCCTTTTGGCGGGTTTTAAAATATTTTGGCGGGTATTTGGAATGTTTGGGTTTGCTTTCATTTGTTTTGATTATGTTTTGGCAAGTTATTGAATGTTTTGATCACTTCTGACTGGTTTTCTAGTATTTTGGCATCTTTTCAGAATGTTTTGGTCAGTTTTGGCGGGTTCTAAACTATTTTGTCGGGTTTTTGGAATGTTTTGCTTGGTTTTGATTTGTTTTTATTTTGATTTTGCGGGTTTTCAGAATGTTTTGGTCGGTTTTCTAGAATGTTTTGGTTGGTTTTGATTTCTTTTTAATATTATTTTGTGGGTTTTGGAATGTTTTGATTTGTTTTGTCTAGTTTAAAATATTTTGGCATGTATTTGGAAGGTTTTGCTTGGTTTTCATTTTTTTTTGTTATGTTTTGGCAAGGGTTTTTTTTTTGTTTGATCAGTTCTGGCTGGTTTTCTAATATGTTGGCCGATTTTCAGAATGTTTTGATCAGTTTTGGCGGGTTTTAAGATATTTTAGAGGTTGTTTATAATATTTTGGTTTCTTTAGCTTTGTTTTTACTATATTTTGGCGGGTTTTTTGAATGTTTCGATCACTTCTGACTGGTTTTCTAGTATTTTGGCATCTTTTCCGAATGTTTTGATCAGTTTTGGCAGGTTCTAAACTATTTTGTCGGGTTTTTGGAATGTTTTGGTTGGTTTTGATTTGTTTTTATGATGTTTTGCCAAGTTTTTTGAATGTTTTGATCAGTTCTGTCTGGTTTTCTAATGTTTTGGCATCTTTTTAGAATGTTTTGATGAGTTTTGCGGGTCTAAATAATTTTGGCGGGTTTTCGGAATATTTTGGTTGGTTTTGATTTGTTTTTATGATGTTTTGGCGGGTTTTCGGAATGTGTTGGTTGGGTTTTAGAATGTTTTGTATTCTCTTGAGTTGTTTTTATTGTGTTGACAGGTTTTGGAATGTTTGGATTCCTTTTGGTGGGTGTTCGGAATGTTTTGGCGGGTATTTGGAATATTTTGATTAGTTTTGACGGGTTTTGAAATATTTTGGCGGGCTTTTAGAAGGTTTTGATTTGTTTTGATTCTGTTTAGCCCAGTTTTTGGTGTGTTTGGATTAGCTTTGGTGGGCTTGATCATGTTTTGTCAGGTTTTTTCGAATGTATTGATCTCTTCTGTCTGGTTTTCTATTTTGGCGGGTTTGAAAATATTTTTGGATTAGTTTTGGCAGGTTTTAAAATATTTTGGCTCTTTGCGCAGAGATGACGGCGCCGGTTGCGGTGCGCTCCGGGGCGCTCCTTCTGCGGAAAGACGCCTAGGCAGCGGCACTTGGGACAGCTCCGCGTCTCCGTATGCTGCGTTTCTTGCCTTCTGCATCTCAGCAAAATGCTTTCCCACTAGGTCTAGCAAGGAGAAACTGTGGCAGCTGAGTAGATGTAGCCCGGCCCGCCCTTTGAAGTTGACAAGTTCTTGGCATCTCAGAGCCTCAAGGCAAGAGCAAGGTTATCTATGGTAGGCTGGGGCAGAACTAGCAGCAAGCAGAGCAAAGTTGTCCAAGAATAGCTTCCATTGGAATGCTAATGGCAATTGAAGAGGCAGGCCAGTGGCAAGCCACTAGCTTCTAGCAGTTTGAAAGTTGCAGACACAGTGCAGGTGTTGTGCGGCTTCCTTCTTGGCCTCCTAGAAGGTGCCGCGCTCTCCGTCTCTTGCTTGCCAATATGTTGCCGTGTTCCTCTTATTGTTTGGTTTGTTTTGATTTGTTTTTATGATGTTTTGGCGGGTTTTCGGAATGTTTTGGTGGTGTTTTAGAATGTTTTGTTTTCTCTTGTGTTGTTTTTATTGTGTTGGCAGGTTGTGGAACGTTTGGATTCCTTTTGGCGGGTTTTAAAATATTTTGGCGGGTATTTGGAATGTTTGGGTTTGCTTTCATTTGTTTTGATTATGTTTTGGCAAGTTATTGAATGTTTTGATCACTTCTGACTGGTTTTCTAGTATTTTGGCATCTTTTCAGAGTGTTTTGATCAGTTTTGGCGGGTTTTAAGATATTTTAGAGGTTGTTTATAATATTTTGGTTTCTTTAGCTTTGTTTTTACTATATTTTGGCGGGTTTTTTGAATGTTTCGATCACTTCTGACTGGTTTTCTAGTATTTTGGCATCTTTTCCGAATGTTTTGATCAGTTTTGGCAGGTTCTAAACTATTTTGTCGGGTTTTTGGAATGTTTTGGTTGGTTTTGATTTGTTTTTATGATGTTTTGCCAAGTTTTTTGAATGTTTTGATCAGTTCTGGCTGGTTTTCTAATGTTTTGGCATCTTTTTAGAATGTTTTGATGAGTTTTGTGGGTCTAAATTATTTTGGCGGGTTTTCGGAATATTTTGGTTGGTTTTGATTTGTTTTTATGATGTTTTGGCGGGTTTTCGGAATGTTTTGGTTGGGTTTTAGAATGTTTTGTATTCTCTTGAGTTGTTTTTATTGTGTTGACAGGTTTTGGAATGTTTGGATTCCTTTTGGTGGGTGTTCGGAATGTTTTGGCGAGTATTTGGAATATTTTGATTAGTTTTGACGGGTTTTGAAATATTTTGGCGGGCTTTTAGAAGGTTTTGATTTGTTTTGATTCTGTTTAGCCCAGTTTTTGGTGTGTTTGGATTAGCTTTGGTGGGCTTGATCATGTTTTGTCAGGTTTTTTCGAATGTATTTATCTCTTCTGTCTGGTTTTCTATTTTGGCGGGTTTGAAAATATTTTTGGATTAGTTTTGGCGGGTTTTAAAATATTTTGGCTCTTTGCGCAGAGATGACGGCGCCGGTTGCGGTGCGCTCCGGGGCGCTCCTTCTGCGGAAAGACGCCTAGGCAGCGGCACTTGGGACAGCTCCGCGTCTCCGTATGCTGCGTTTCTTGCCTTCTGCATCTCAGCAAAATGCTTTCCCACTAGGTCTAGCAAGGAGAAACTGTGGCAGCTGAGTAGATGTAGCCCGGCCCGCCCTTTGAAGTTGACAAGTTCTTGGCATCTCAGAGCCTCAAGGCAAGAGCAAGGTTCTCTATGGTAGGCTGGGGCAGAACTAGCAGCAAGCAGAGCAAAGTTGTCCAAGAATAGCTTCCATTGGAATGCTAATGGCAATTGAAGAGGCAGGCCAGTGGCAAGCCACTAGCTTCTAGCAGTTTGAAAGTTGCAGACACAGTGCAGGTGTTGTGCGGCTTCCTTCTTGGCCTCCTAGAAGGTGCCGCGCTCTCCGTCTCTTGCTTGCCAATATGTTGCCGTGTTCCTCTTATTGTTTGGTTTGTTTTGATTTGTTTTTATGATGTTTTGGCGGGTTTTCGGAATGTTTTGGTGGTGTTTTAGAATGTTTTGTTTTCTCTTGTGTTGTTTTTATTGTGTTGGCAGGTTGTGGAACGTTTGGATTCCTTTTGGCGGGTTTTAAAATATTTTGGCGGGTATTTGGAATGTTTGGGTTTGCTTTCATTTGTTTTGATTATGTTTTGGCAAGTTATTGAATGTTTTGATCACTTCTGACTGGTTTTCTAGTATTTTGGCATCTTTTCAGAGTGTTTTGATCAGTTTTGGCGGGTTTTAAGATATTTTAGAGGTTGTTTATAATATTTTGGTTTCTTTAGCTTTGTTTTTACTATATTTTGGCGGGTTTTTTGAATGTTTCGATCACTTCTGACTGGTTTTCTAGTATTTTGGCATCTTTTCCGAATGTTTTGATCAGTTTTGGCAGGTTCTAAACTATTTTGTCGGGTTTTTGGAATGTTTTGGTTGGTTTTGATTTGTTTTTATGATGTTTTGCCAAGTTTTTTGAATGTTTTGATCAGTTCTGGCTGGTTTTCTAATGTTTTGGCATCTTTTTAGAATGTTTTGATGAGTTTTGTGGGTCTAAATTATTTTGGCGGGTTTTCGGAATATTTTGGTTGGTTTTGATTTGTTTTTATGATGTTTTGGCGGGTTTTCGGAATGTTTTGGTTGGGTTTTAGAATGTTTTGTATTCTCTTGAGTTGTTTTTATTGTGTTGACAGGTTTTGGAATGTTTGGATTCCTTTTGGTGGGTGTTCGGAATGTTTTGGCGAGTATTTGGAATATTTTGATTAGTTTTGACGGGTTTTGAAATATTTTGGCGGGCTTTTAGAAGGTTTTGATTTGTTTTGATTCTGTTTAGCCCAGTTTTTGGTGTGTTTGGATTAGCTTTGGTGGGCTTGATCATGTTTTGTCAGGTTTTTTCGAATGTATTGATCTCTTCTGTCTGGTTTTCTATTTTGGCGGGTTTGAAAATATTTTTGGATTAGTTTTGGCGGGTTTTAAAATATTTTGGCTCTTTGCGCAGAGATGACGGCGCCGGTTGCGGTGCGCTCCGGGGCGCTCCTTCTGCGGAAAGACGCCTAGGCAGCGGCACTTGGGACAGCTCCGCGTCTCCGTATGCTGCGTTTCTTGCCTTCTGCATCTCAGCAAAATGCTTTCCCACTAGGTCTAGCAAGGAGAAACTGTGGCAGCTGAGTAGATGTAGCCCGGCCCGCCCTTTGAAGTTGACAAGTTCTTGGCATCTCAGAGCCTCAAGGCAAGAGCAAGGTTATCTATGGTAGGCTGGGGCAGAACTAGCAGCAAGCAGAGCAAAGTTGTCCAAGAATAGCTTCCATTGGAATGCTAATGGCAATTGAAGAGGCAGGCCAGTGGCAAGCCACTAGCTTCTAGCAGTTTGAAAGTTGCAGACACAGTGCAGGTGTTGTGCAGCTTCCTTCTTGGCCTCCTAGAAGGTGCCGCGCTCTCCGTCTCTTGCTTGCCAATATGTTGCCGTGTTCCTCCTATTGTTTGGTTTGTTTTGATTTGTTTTGATGATGTTTTGGTGGGTTTTCGGAATGTTTTGGTGGTGTTTTAGAATGTTTTGTTTTCTCTTGTGTTGTTTTTATTGTCTTGGCAGGTTGTGGAATATTTGGATTCCTTTTGGCGGGTTTTCAAATATTTTGGCGGGTATTTGGAATGTTTTTGGTTTGCTTTCATTTGTTTTGATTATGTTTTGGCAAGTTATTGAAAGTTTCGATCACTTCTGACTGGTTTTCTAGTATTTTGGCATCTTTTCCGAATGTTTTGATCAGTTTTGGCAGGTTCTAAACTATTTTGTCGGGTTTTTGGAATGTTTTGGTTGGTTTTGATTTGTTTTTATGATGTTTTGCCTAGTTTTTTCAATGTTTTGATCAGTTCTGTCTGGTTTTCTAATGTTTTGGCATCTTTTCAGAAAGTTTTGATGAGTTTTGCGGGTCTAAATTATTTTGGCGGGTTTTCGGAATATTTTGGTTGGTTTTGATTTTTTTTTTATGATGTTTTGGTGGGTTTTCGGAATGTTTTGGTTGGGTTTTAGAATGTTTTGTATTCTCTTGAGTTGTTTTTATTGTGTTGGCAGGTTTTGGAATGTTTGGATTCCTTTTGGCGGGTGTTCGGAATGTTTTGGCGGGTGTTCGGAATGTTTTGATTAGTTTTGACGGGTTTTGAAATATTTTGGTGGGTTTTTAGAAGGTTTCGATTTGTTTTGATTTGTTTTGATTCTGTTTAGCCCAGTTTTTGGTGTGTTTGGGTTAGCTTTGATGGGCTTGATCATGTTTTGTCAGGTTTTTTCGAATGTATTGATCTCTTCTGTCTGGTTTTCTATTTTGGCGGGTTTGAAAATATTTTTGGATTAGTTTTGGCGGGTTTTAAAATATTTTGGCTCTTTGCGCAGAGATGACGGCGCCGGTTGCGGTGCGCTCCGGGGCGCTCCTTCTGCGGAAAGACGCCTAGGCAGCGGCACTTGGGACAGCTCCGCGTTTCCGTATGCTGCGTTTCTTGCCTTCTGCATCTCAGCAAAATGCTTTCCCACTAGGTCTAGCAAGGAGAAACTGTGGCAGCTGAGTAGATGTAGCCCGGCCCACCCTTTGAAGTTGACAAGTTCTTGGCATCTCAGAGCCTCAAGGCAAGAGCAAGGTTATCTATGGTAGGCTGGGGCAGAACTAGCAGCAAGCAGAGCAAAGTTGTCCAAGAATAGCTTCCATTGGAATGCTAATGGCAATTGAAGAGGCAGGCCAGTGGCAAGCCACTAGCTTCTAGCAGTTTGAAAGTTGCAGACACAGTGCAGGTGTTGTGCAGCTTCCTTCTTGGCCTCCTAGAAGGTGCCGCGCTCTCCGTCTCTTGCTTGCCAATATGTTGCCGTGTTCCTCTTATTGTTTGGTTTGTTTTGATTTGTTTTTATGATGTTTTGGCGGGTTTTCGGAATGTTTTGGTGGTGTTTTAGAATGTTTTGTTTTCTCTTGTGTTGTTTTTATTGTGTTGGCAGGTTGTGGAACGTTTGGATTCCTTTTGGCGGGTTTTAAAATATTTTGGCGGGTATTTGGAATGTTTGGGTTTGCTTTCATTTGTTTTGATTATGTTTTGGCAAGTTATTGAATGTTTTGATCACTTCTGACTGGTTTTCTAGTATTTTGGCATCTTTTCAGAATGTTTTGGTCAGTTTTGGCGGGTTCTAAACTATTTTGTTGGGTTTTTGGAATGTTTTGCTTGGTTTTGATTTGTTTTTATTTTGATTTTGCGGGTTTTCAGAATGTTTTGGTCGGTTTTCTAGAATGTTTTGGTTGGTTTTGATTTCTTTTTAATATTATTTTGTGGGTTTTGGAATGTTTTGATTTGTTTTGTCTAGTTTAAAATATTTTGGCATGTATTTGGAAGGTTTTGCTTGGTTTTCATTTTTTTTTGTTATGTTTTGGCAAGGGTTTTTTTTTTGTTTGATCAGTTCTGGCTGGTTTTCTAATATGTTGGCCGATTTTCAGAATGTTTTGATCAGTTTTGGCGGGTTTTAAGATATTTTAGAGGTTATTTATAATATTTTGGTTTCTTTAGCTTTGTTTTTACTATATTTTGGCGGGTTTTTTGAATGTTTCGATCACTTCTGACTGGTTTTCTAGTATTTTGGCATCTTTTCCGAATGTTTTGATCAGTTTTGGCAGGTTCTAAACTATTTTGTCGGGTTTTTGGAATGTTTTGGTTGGTTTTGATTTGTTTTTATGATGTTTTGCCAAGTTTTTTGAATGTTTTGATCAGTTCTGGCTGGTTTTCTAATGTTTTGGCATCTTTTTAGAATGTTTTGATGAGTTTTGCGGGTCTAAATAATTTTGGCGGGTTTTCGGAATATTTTGGTTGGTTTTGATTTGTTTTTATGATGTTTTGGCGGGTTTTCGGAATGTGTCGGTTGGGTTTTAGAATGTTTTGTATTCTCTTGAGTTGTTTTTATTGTGTTGACAGGTTTTGGAATGTTTGGATTCCTTTTGGTGGGTGTTCGGAATGTTTTGGCGGGTATTTGGAATATTTTGATTAGTTTTGACGGGTTTTGAAATATTTTGGCGGGCTTTTAGAAGGTTTTGATTTGTTTTGATTCTGTTTAGCCCAGTTTTTGGTGTGTTTGGATTAGCTTTGGTGGGCTTGATCATGTTTTGTCAGGTTTTTTCGAATGTATTGATCTCTTCTGTCTGGTTTTCTATTTTGGCGGGTTTGAAAATATTTTTGGATTAGTTTTGGCGGGTTTGAAAATATTTTGGCTCTTTGCGCAGAGATGACGGCGCCGGTTGCGGTGCGCTCCGGGGCGCTCCTTCTGCGGAAAGACGCCTAGGCAGCGGCACTTGGGACAGCTCCGCGTCTCCGTATGCTGCGTTTCTTGCCTTCTGCATCTCAGCAAAATGCTTTCCCACTAGGTCTAGCAAGGAGAAACTGTGGCAGCTGAGTAGATGTAGCCCGGCCCGCCCTTTGAAGTTGACAAGTTCTTGGCATCTCAGAGCCTCAAGGCAAGAGCAAGGTTATCTATGGTAGGCTGGGGCAGAACTAGCAGCAAGCAGAGCAAAGTTGTCCAAGAATACCTTCCATTGGAATGCTAATGGCAATTGAAGAGGCAGGCCAGTGGCAAGCCACTAGCTTCTAGCAGTTTGAAAGTTGCAGACACAGTGCAGGTGTTGTGCGGCTTCCTTCTTGGCCTCCTAGAAGGTGCCGCGCTCTCCGTCTCTTGCTTGCCAATATGTTGCCGTGTTCCTCCTATTGTTTGGTTTGTTTTGATTTGTTTTGATGATGTTTTGGTGGGTTTTCGGAATGTTTTGGTGGTGTTTTAGAATGTTTTGTTTTCTCTTGTGTTGTTTTTATTGTCTTGGCAGGTTGTGGAATATTTGGATTCCTTTTGGCGGGTTTTCAAATATTTTGGCGGGTATTTGGAATGTTTTTGGTTTGCTTTCATTTGTTTTGATTATGTTTTGGCAAGTTATTGAAAGTTTCGATCACTTCTGACTGGTTTTCTAGTATTTTGGCATCTTTTCCGAATGTTTTGATCAGTTTTGGCAGGTTCTAAACTATTTTGTCGGGTTTTTGGAATGTTTTGGTTGGTTTTGATTTGTTTTTATGATGTTTTGCCTAGTTTTTTCAATGTTTTGATCAGTTCTGTCTGGTTTTCTAATGTTTTGGCATCTTTTCAGAAAGTTTTGATGAGTTTTGCGGGTCTAAATTATTTTGGCGGGTTTTCGGAATATTTTGGTTGGTTTTGATTTTTTTTTTATGATGTTTTGGTGGGTTTTCGGAATGTTTTGGTTGGGTTTTAGAATGTTTTGTATTCTCTTGAGTTGTTTTTATTGTGTTGGCAGGTTTTGGAATGTTTGGATTCCTTTTGGCGGGTGTTCGGAATGTTTTGGCGGGTGTTCGGAATGTTTTGATTAGTTTTGACGGGTTTTGAAATATTTTGGTGGGTTTTTAGAAGGTTTCGATTTGTTTTGATTTGTTTTGATTCTGTTTAGCCCAGTTTTTGGTGTGTTTGGGTTAGCTTTGATGGGCTTGATCATGTTTTGTCAGGTTTTTTCGAATGTATTGATCTCTTCTGTCTGGTTTTCTATTTTGGCGGGTTTGAAAATATTTTTGGATTAGTTTTGGCGGGTTTTAAAATATTTTGGCTCGTTGCGCAGACATGACGGCGCCGGTTGCGGTGCGCTCCGGGGCGCTCCTTCTGCGGAAAGACGCCTAGGCAGCGGCACTTGGGACAGCTCCGCGTTTCCGTATGCTGCGTTTCTTGCCTTCTGCATCTCAGCAAAATGCTTTCCCACTAGGTCTAGCAAGGAGAAACTGTGGCAGCTGAGTAGATGTAGCCCGGCCCACCCTTTGAAGTTGACAAGTTCTTGGCATCTCAGAGCCTCAAGGCAAGAGCAAGGTTATCTATGGTAGGCTGGGGCAGAACTAGCAGCAAGCAGAGCAAAGTTGTCCAAGAATAGCTTCCATTGGAATGCTAATGGCAATTGAAGAGGCAGGCCAGTGGCAAGCCACTAGCTTCTAGCAGTTTGAAAGTTGCAGACACAGTGCAGGTGTTGTGCAGCTTCCTTCTTGGCCTCCTAGAAGGTGCCGCGCTCTCCGTCTCTTGCTTGCCAATATGTTGCCGTGTTCCTCTTATTGTTTGGTTTGTTTTGATTTGTTTTGATGATGTTTTGGCGGGTTTTCGGAATGTTTTGGTGGTGTTTTAGAATGTTTTGTTTTCTCTTGTGTTGTTTTTATTGTGTTGGCAGGTTGTGGAACGTTTGGATTCCTTTTGGCGGGTTTTAAAATATTTTGGCGGGTATTTGGAATGTTTGGGTTTGCTTTCATTTGTTTTGATTATGTTTTGGCAAGTTATTGAATGTTTTGATCACTTCTGACTGGTTTTCTAGTATTTTGGCATCTTTTCAGAATGTTTTGGTCAGTTTTGGCGGGTTCTAAACTATTTTGTTGGGTTTTTGGAATGTTTTGCTTGGTTTTGATTTGTTTTTATTTTGATTTTGCGGGTTTTCAGAATGTTTTGGTCGGTTTTCTAGAATGTTTTGGTTGGTTTTGATTTCTTTTTAATATTATTTTGTGGGTTTTGGAATGTTTTGATTTGTTTTGTCTAGTTTAAAATATTTTGGCATGTATTTGGAAGGTTTTGCTTGGTTTTCATTTTTTTTTGTTATGTTTTGGCAAGGGTTTTTTTTTTGTTTGATCAGTTCTGGCTGGTTTTCTAATATGTTGGCCGATTTTCCGAATGTTTTGATCAGTTTTGGCGGGTTTTAAGATATTTTAGAGGTTGTTTATAATATTTTGGTTTCTTTAGCTTTGTTTTTACTATATTTTGGCGGGTTTTTTGAATGTTTCGATCACTTCTGACTGGTTTTCTAGTATTTTGGCATCTTTTCCGAATGTTTTGATCAGTTTTGGCAGGTTCTAAACTATTTTGTCGGGTTTTTGGAATGTTTTGGTTGGTTTTGATTTGTTTTTATGATGTTTTGCCAAGTTTTTTGAATGTTTTGATCAGTTCTGGCTGGTTTTCTAATGTTTTGGCATCTTTTTAGAATGTTTTGATGAGTTTTGCGGGTCTAAATAATTTTGGCGGGTTTTCGGAATATTTTGGTTGGTTTTGATTTGTTTTTATGATGTTTTGGCGGGTTTTCGGAATGTGTCGGTTGGGTTTTAGTATGTTTTGTATTCTCTTGAGTTGTTTTTATTGTGTTGACAGGTTTTGGAATGTTTGGATTCCTTTTGGTGGGTGTTCGGAATGTTTTGGCGGGTATTTGGAATATTTTGATTAGTTTTGACGGGTTTTGAAATATTTTGGCGGGCTTTTAGAAGGTTTTGATTTGTTTTGATTCTGTTTAGCCCAGTTTTTGGTGTGTTTGGATTAGCTTTGGTGGGCTTGATCATGTTTTGTCAGGTTTTTTCGAATGTATTGATCTCTTCTGTCTGGTTTTCTATTTTGGCGGGTTTGAAAATATTTTTGGATTAGTTTTGGCGGGTTTTAAAATATTTTGGCTCTTTGCGCAGAGATGACGGCGCCGGTTGCGGTGCGCTCCGGGGCGCTCCTTCTGCGGAAAGACGCCTAGGCAGCGGCACTTGGGACAGCTCCGCGTCTCCGTATGCTGCGTTTCTTGCCTTCTGCATCTCAGCAAAATGCTTTCCCACTAGGTCTAGCAAGGAGAAACTGTGGCAGCTGAGTAGATGTAGCCCGGCCCGCCCTTTGAAGTTGACAAGTTCTTGGCATCTCAGAGCCTCAAGGCAAGAGCAAGGTTATCTATGGTAGGCTGGGGCAGAACTAGCAGCAAGCAGAGCAAAGTTGTCCAAGAATACCTTCCATTGGAATGCTAATGGCAATTGAAGAGGCAGGCCAGTGGCAAGCCACTAGCTTCTAGCAGTTTGAAAGTTGCAGACACAGTGCAGGTGTTGTGCGGCTTCCTTCTTGGCCTCCTAGAAGGTGCCGCGCTCTCCGTCTCTTGCTTGCCAATATGTTGCCGTGTTCCTCCTATTGTTTGGTTTGTTTTGATTTGTTTTGATGATGTTTTGGTGGGTTTTCGGAATGTTTTGGTGGTGTTTTAGAATGTTTTGTTTTCTCTTGTGTTGTTTTTATTGTCTTGGCAGGTTGTGGAATATTTGGATTCCTTTTGGCGGGTTTTCAAATATTTTGGCGGGTATTTGGAATGTTTTTGGTTTGCTTTCATTTGTTTTGATTATGTTTTGGCAAGTTATTGAAAGTTTCGATCACTTCTGACTGGTTTTCTAGTATTTTGGCATCTTTTCCGAATGTTTTGATCAGTTTTGGCAGGTTCTAAACTATTTTGTCGGGTTTTTGGAATGTTTTGGTTGGTTTTGATTTGTTTTTATGATGTTTTGCCTAGTTTTTTCAATGTTTTGATCAGTTCTGTCTGGTTTTCTAATGTTTTGGCATCTTTTCAGAAAGTTTTGATGAGTTTTGCGGGTCTAAATTATTTTGGCGGGTTTTCGGAATATTTTGGTTGGTTTTGATTTTTTTTTTATGATGTTTTGGTGGGTTTTCGGAATGTTTTGGTTGGGTTTTAGAATGTTTTGTATTCTCTTGAGTTGTTTTTATTGTGTTGGCAGGTTTTGGAATGTTTGGATTCCTTTTGGCGGGTGTTCGGAATGTTTTGGCGGGTGTTCGGAATGTTTTGATTAGTTTTGACGGGTTTTGAAATATTTTGGTGGGTTTTTAGAAGGTTTCGATTTGTTTTGATTTGTTTTGATTCTGTTTAGCCCAGTTTTTGGTGTGTTTGGGTTAGCTTTGATGGGCTTGATCATGTTTTGTCAGGTTTTTTCGAATGTATTGATCTCTTCTGTCTGGTTTTCTATTTTGGCGGGTTTGAAAATATTTTTGGATTAGTTTTGGCGGGTTTTAAAATATTTTGGCTCGTTGCGCAGACATGACGGCGCCGGTTGCGGTGCGCTCCGGGGCGCTCCTTCTGCGGAAAGACGCCTAGGCAGCGGCACTTGGGACAGCTCCGCGTTTCCGTATGCTGCGTTTCTTGCCTTCTGCATCTCAGCAAAATGCTTTCCCACTAGGTCTAGCAAGGAGAAACTGTGGCAGCTGAGTAGATGTAGCCCGGCCCACCCTTTGAAGTTGACAAGTTCTTGGCATCTCAGAGCCTCAAGGCAAGAGCAAGGTTATCTATGGTAGGCTGGGGCAGAACTAGCAGCAAGCAGAGCAAAGTTGTCCAAGAATAGCTTCCATTGGAATGCTAATGGCAATTGAAGAGGCAGGCCAGTGGCAAGCCACTAGCTTCTAGCAGTTTGAAAGTTGCAGACACAGTGCAGGTGTTGTGCAGCTTCCTTCTTGGCCTCCTAGAAGGTGCCGCGCTCTCCGTCTCTTGCTTGCCAATATGTTGCCGTGTTCCTCTTATTGTTTGGTTTGTTTTGATTTGTTTTTATGATGTTTTGGCGGGTTTTCGGAATGTTTTGGTGGTGTTTTAGAATGTTTTGTTTTCTCTTGTGTTGTTTTTATTGTGTTGGCAGGTTGTGGAACGTTTGGATTCCTTTTGGCGGGTTTTAAAATATTTTGGCGGGTATTTGGAATGTTTGGGTTTGCTTTCATTTGTTTTGATTATGTTTTGGCAAGTTATTGAATGTTTTGATCACTTCTGACTGGTTTTCTAGTATTTTGGCATCTTTTCAGAATGTTTTGGTCAGTTTTGGCGGGTTCTAAACTATTTTGTTGGGTTTTTGGAATGTTTTGCTTGGTTTTGATTTGTTTTTATTTTGATTTTGCGGGTTTTCAGAATGTTTTGGTCGGTTTTCTAGAATGTTTTGGTTGGTTTTGATTTCTTTTTAATATTATTTTGTGGGTTTTGGAATGTTTTGATTTGTTTTGTCTAGTTTAAAATATTTTGGCATGTATTTGGAAGGTTTTGCTTGGTTTTCATTTTTTTTTGTTATGTTTTGGCAAGGGTTTTTTTTTTGTTTGATCTGTTCTGGCTGGTTTTCTAATATGTTGGCCGATTTTCAGAATGTTTTGATCAGTTTTGGCGGGTTTTAAGATATTTTAGAGGTTGTTTATAATATTTTGGTTTCTTTAGCTTTGTTTTTACTATATTTTGGCGGGTTTTTTGAATGTTTCGATCACTTCTGACTGGTTTTCTAGTATTTTGGCATCTTTTCCGAATGTTTTGATCAGTTTTGGCAGGTTCTAAACTATTTTGTCGGGTTTTTGGAATGTTTTGGTTGGTTTTGATTTGTTTTTATGATGTTTTGCCAAGTTTTTTGAATGTTTTGATCAGTTCTGGCTGGTTTTCTAATGTTTTGGCATCTTTTTAGAATGTTTTGATGAGTTTTGCGGGTCTAAATAATTTTGGCGGGTTTTCGGAATATTTTGGTTGGTTTTGATTTGTTTTTATGATGTTTTGGCGGGTTTTCGGAATGTGTCGGTTGGGTTTTAGAATGTTTTGTATTCTCTTGAGTTGTTTTTATTGTGTTGACAGGTTTTGGAATGTTTGGATTCCTTTTGGTGGGTGTTCGGAATGTTTTGGCGGGTATTTGGAATATTTTGATTAGTTTTGACGGGTTTTGAAATATTTTGGCGGGCTTTTAGAAGGTTTTGATTTGTTTTGATTCTGTTTAGCCCAGTTTTTGGTGTGTTTGGATTAGCTTTGGTGGGCTTGATCATGTTTTGTCAGGTTTTTTCGAATGTATTGATCTCTTCTGTCTGGTTTTCTATTTTGGCGGGTTTGAAAATATTTTTGGATTAGTTTTGGCGGGTTTTAAAATATTTTGGCTCTTTGCGCAGAGATGACGGCGCCGGTTGCGGTGCGCTCCGGGGCGCTCCTTCTGCGGAAAGACGCCTAGGCAGCGGCACTTGGGACAGCTCCGCGTCTCCGTATGCTGCGTTTCTTGCCTTCTGCATCTCAGCAAAATGCTTTCCCACTAGGTCTAGCAAGGAGAAACTGTGGCAGCTGAGTAGATGTAGCCCGGCCCGCCCTTTGAAGTTGACAAGTTCTTGGCATCTCAGAGCCTCAAGGCAAGAGCAAGGTTATCTATGGTAGGCTGGGGCAGAACTAGCAGCAAGCAGAGCAAAGTTGTCCAAGAATACCTTCCATTGGAATGCTAATGGCAATTGAAGAGGCAGGCCAGTGGCAAGCCACTAGCTTCTAGCAGTTTGAAAGTTGCAGACACAGTGCAGGTGTTGTGCGGCTTCCTTCTTGGCCTCCTAGAAGGTGCCGCGCTCTCCGTCTCTTGCTTGCCAATATGTTGCCGTGTTCCTCCTATTGTTTGGTTTGTTTTGATTTGTTTTGATGATGTTTTGGTGGGTTTTCGGAATGTTTTGGTGGTGTTTTAGAATGTTTTGTTTTCTCTTGTGTTGTTTTTATTGTCTTGGCAGGTTGTGGAATATTTGGATTCCTTTTGGCGGGTTTTCAAATATTTTGGCGGGTATTTGGAATGTTTTTGGTTTGCTTTCATTTGTTTTGATTATGTTTTGGCAAGTTATTGAAAGTTTCGATCACTTCTGACTGGTTTTCTAGTATTTTGGCATCTTTTCCGAATGTTTTGATCAGTTTTGGCAGGTTCTAAACTATTTTGTCGGGTTTTTGGAATGTTTTGGTTGGTTTTGATTTGTTTTTATGATGTTTTGCCTAGTTTTTTCAATGTTTTGATCAGTTCTGTCTGGTTTTCTAATGTTTTGGCATCTTTTCAGAAAGTTTTGATGAGTTTTGCGGGTCTAAATAATTTTGGCGGGTTTTCGGAATATTTTGGTTGGTTTTGATTTTTTTTTTATGATGTTTTGGTGGGTTTTCGGAATGTTTTGGTTGGGTTTTAGAATGTTTTGTATTCTCTTGAGTTGTTTTTATTGTGTTGGCAGGTTTTGGAATGTTTGGATTCCTTTTGGCGGGTGTTCGGAATGTTTTGGCGGGTGTTCGGAATGTTTTGATTAGTTTTGACGGGTTTTGAAATATTTTGGTGGGTTTTTAGAAGGTTTCGATTTGTTTTGATTTGTTTTGATTGTGTTTAGCCCAGTTTTTGGTGTGTTTGGGTTAGCTTTGATGGGCTTGATCATGTTTTGTCAGGTTTTTTCGAATGTATTGATGACTTCTGTCTGGTTTTCTATTTTGGCGGGTTTGAAAATATTTTTGGATTAGTTTTGGCGGGTTTTAAAATATTTTGGCTCTTTGCGCAGAGATGACGGCGCCGGTTGCGGTGCGCTCCGGGGCGCTCCTTCTGCGGAAAGACGCCTAGGCAGCGGCACTTGGGACAGCTCCGCGTTTCCGTATGCTGCGTTTCTTGCCTTCTGCATCTCAGCAAAATGCTTTCCCACTAGGTCTAGCAAGGAGAAACTGTGGCAGCTGAGTAGATGTAGCCCGGCCCACCCTTTGAAGTTGACAAGTTCTTGGCATCTCAGAGCCTCAAGGCAAGAGCAAGGTTATCTATGGTAGGCTGGGGCAGAACTAGCAGCAAGCAGAGCAAAGTTGTCCAAGAATAGCTTCCATTGGAATGCTAATGGCAATTGAAGAGGCAGGCCAGTGGCAAGCCACTAGCTTCTAGCAGTTTGAAAGTTGCAGACACAGTGCAGGTGTTGTGCGGCTTCCTTCTTGGCCTCCTAGAAGGTGCCGCGCTCTCCGTCTCTTGCTTGCCAATATGTTGCCGTGTTCCTCTTATTGTTTGGTTTGTTTTGATTTGTTTTTATGATGTTTTGGCGGGTTTTCGGAATGTTTTGGTGGTGTTTTAGAATGTTTTGTTTTCTCTTGTGTTGTTTTTATTGTGTTGGCAGGTTGTGGAACGTTTGGATTCCTTTTGGCGGGTTTTAAAATATTTTGGCGGGTATTTGGAATGTTTGGGTTTGCTTTCATTTGTTTTGATTATGTTTTGGCAAGTTATTGAATGTTTTGATCACTTCTGACTGGTTTTCTAGTATTTTGGCATCTTTTCAGAATGTTTTGGTCAGTTTTGGCGGGTTCTAAACTATTTTGTTGGGTTTTTGGAATGTTTTGCTTGGTTTTGATTTGTTTTTATTTTGATTTTGCGGGTTTTCAGAATGTTTTGGTCGGTTTTCTAGAATGTTTTGGTTGGTTTTGATTTCTTTTTAATATTATTTTGTGGGTTTTGGAATGTTTTGATTTGTTTTGTCTAGTTTAAAATATTTTGGCATGTATTTGGAAGGTTTTGCTTGGTTTTCATTTTTTTTTGTTATGTTTTGGCAAGGGTTTTTTTTTTGTTTGATCAGTTCTGGCTGGTTTTCTAATATGTTGGCCGATTTTCCGAATGTTTTGATCAGTTTTGGCGGGTTTTAAGATATTTTAGAGGTTGTTTATAATATTTTGGTTTCTTTAGCTTTGTTTTTACTATATTTTGGCGGGTTTTTTGAATGTTTCGATCACTTCTGACTGGTTTTCTAGTATTTTGGCATCTTTTCCGAATGTTTTGATCAGTTTTGGCAGGTTCTAAACTATTTTGTCGGGTTTTTGGAATGTTTTGGTTGGTTTTGATTTGTTTTTATGATGTTTTGCCAAGTTTTTTGAATGTTTTGATCAGTTCTGGCTGGTTTTCTAATGTTTTGGCATCTTTTTAGAATGTTTTGATGAGTTTTGCGGGTCTAAATAATTTTGGCGGGTTTTCGGAATATTTTGGTTGGTTTTGATTTGTTTTTATGATGTTTTGGCGGGTTTTCGGAATGTGTTGGTTGGGTTTTAGAATGTTTTGTATTCTCTTGAGTTGTTTTTATTGTGTTGACAGGTTTTGGAATGTTTGGATTCCTTTTGGTGGGTGTTCGGAATGTTTTGGCGGGTATTTGGAATATTTTGATTAGTTTTGACGGGTTTTGAAATATTTTGGCGGGCTTTTAGAAGGTTTTGATTTGTTTTGATTCTGTTTAGCCCAGTTTTTGGTGTGTTTGGATTAGCTTTGGTGGGCTTGATCATGTTTTGTCAGGTTTTTTCGAATGTATTGATCTCTTCTGTCTGGTTTTCTATTTTGGCGGGTTTGAAAATATTTTTGGATTAGTTTTGGCAGGTTTTAAAATATTTTGGCTCTTTGCGCAGAGATGACGGCGCCGGTTGCGGTGCGCTCCGGGGCGCTCCTTCTGCGGAAAGACGCCTAGGCAGCGGCACTTGGGACAGCTCCGCGTCTCCGTATGCTGCGTTTCTTGCCTTCTGCATCTCAGCAAAATGCTTTCCCACTAGGTCTAGCAAGGAGAAACTGTGGCAGCTGAGTAGATGTAGCCCGGCCCGCCCTTTGAAGTTGACAAGTTCTTGGCATCTCAGAGCCTCAAGGCAAGAGCAAGGTTCTCTATGGTAGGCTGGGGCAGAACTAGCAGCAAGCAGAGCAAAGTTGTCCAAGAATAGCTTCCATTGGAATGCTAATGGCAATTGAAGAGGCAGGCCAGTGGCAAGCCACTAGCTTCTAGCAGTTTGAAAGTTGCAGACACAGTGCAGGTGTTGTGCGGCTTCCTTCTTGGCCTCCTAGAAGGTGCCGCGCTCTCCGTCTCTTGCTTGCCAATATGTTGCCGTGTTCCTCCTATTGTTTGGTTTGTTTTGATTTGTTTTGATGATGTTTTGGTGGGTTTTCGGAATGTTTTGGTGGTGTTTTAGAATGTTTTGTTTTCTCTTGTGTTGTTTTTATTGTCTTGGCAGGTTGTGGAATATTTGGATTCCTTTTGGCGGGTTTTCAAATATTTTGGCGGGTATTTGGAATGTTTTTGGTTTGCTTTCATTTGTTTTGATTATGTTTTGGCAAGTTATTGAAAGTTTCGATCACTTCTGACTGGTTTTCTAGTATTTTGGCATCTTTTCCGAATGTTTTGATCAGTTTTGGCAGGTTCTAAACTGTTTTGTCAGGTTTTTGGAATTTTTTGGTTGGTTTTGATTTGTTTTTATGATGTTTTGCCTAGTTTTTTCAATGTTTTGATCAGTTCTGTCTGGTTTTCTAATGTTTTGGCATCTTTTCAGAAAGTTTTGATGAGTTTTGCGGGTCCAAATTATTTTGGCGGGTGTTCGGAATATTTTGGTTGGTTTTGATTTGTTTTTATGATGTTTTGGTGGGTTTTCGGAATGTTTTGGTTGGGTTTTAGAATGTTTTGTATTCTCTTGAGTTGTTTTTATTGTGTTGGCAGGTTTTGGAATGTTTGGATTCCTTTTGGCGGGTGTTCGGAATGTTTTGGCGGGTGTTCGGAATGTTTTGATTAGTTTTGACGGGTTTTGAAATATTTTGGTGGGTTTTTAGAAGGTTTCGATTTGTTTTGATTTGTTTTGATTCTGTTTAGCCCAGTTTTTGGTGTGTTTGGATTAGCTTTGGTGGGCTTGATCATGTTTTGTCAGGTTTTTTCGAATGTATTGATCTCTTCTGTCTGGTTTTCTATTTTGGCGGGTTTGAAAATATTTTTGGATTAGTTTTGGCGGGTTTTAAAATATTTTGGCTCGTTGCGCAGAGATGACGGCGCCGGTTGCGGTGCGCTCCGGGGCGCTCCTTCTGCGGAAAGACGCCTAGGCAGCGGCACTTGGGACAGCTCCGCGTTTCCGTATGCTGCGTTTCTTGCCTTCTGCATCTCAGCAAAATGCTTTCCCACTAGGTCTAGCAAGGAGAAACTGTGGCAGCTGAGTAGATGTAGCCCGGCCCGCCCTTTGAAGTTGACAAGTTCTTGGCATCTCAGAGCCTCAAGGCAAGAGCAAGGTTATCTATGGTAGGCTGGGGCACAACTAGCAGCAAGCAGAGCAAAGTTGTCCAAGAATAGCTTCCATTGGAATGCTAATGGCAATTGAAGAGGCAGGCCAGTGGCAAGCCACTAGCTTCTAGCAGTTTGAAAGTTGCAGACACAGTGCAGGTGTTGTGCGGCTTCCTTCTTGGCCTCCTAGAAGGTGCCGCGCTCTCCGTCTCTTGCTTGCCAATATGTTGCCGTGTTCCTCTTATTGTTTGGTTTGTTTTGATTTGTTTTTATGATGTTTTGGCGGGTTTTCGGAATGTTTTGGTGGTGTTTTAGAATGTTTTGTTTTCTCTTGTGTTGTTTTTATTGTCTTGGCAGGTTGTGGAACGTTTGGATTCCTTTTGGCGGGTTTTAAAATATTTTGGCGGGTATTTGGAATGTTTGGGTTTGCTTTCATTTGTTTTGATTATGTTTTGGCAAGTTATTGAATGTTTTGATCACTTCTGACTGGTTTTCTAGTATTTTGGCATCTTTTCAGAATGTTTTGGTCAGTTTTGGCGGGTTCTAAACTATTTTGTTGGGTTTTTGGAATGTTTTGCTTGGTTTTGATTTGTTTTTATTTTGATTTTGCGGGTTTTCAGAATGTTTTGGTCGGTTTTCTAGAATGTTTTGGTTGGTTTTGATTTCTTTTTAATATTATTTTGTGGGTTTTGGAATGTTTTGATTTGTTTTGTCTAGTTTAAAATATTTTGGCATGTATTTGGAAGGTTTTGCTTGGTTTTCATTTTTTTTTGTTATGTTTTGGCAAGGGTTTTTTTTTTGTTTGATCAGTTCTGGCTGGTTTTCTAATATGTTGGCCGATTTTCAGAATGTTTTGATCAGTTTTGGCGGGTTTTAAGATATTTTAGAGGTTGTTTATAATATTTTGGTTTCTTTAGCTTTGTTTTTACTATATTTTGGCGGGTTTTTTTGAATGTTTCGATCACTTCTGACTGGTTTTCTAGTATTTTGGCATCTTTTCCGAATGTTTTGATCAGTTTTGGCAGGTTCTAAACTATTTTGTCGGGTTTTTGGAATGTTTTGCTTGGTTTTGATTTGTTTTTATGATGTTTTGCCAAGTTTTTTGAATGTTTTGATCAGTTCTGGCTGGTTTTCTAATGTTTTGGCATCTTTTTAGAATGTTTTGATGAGTTTTGCGGGTCTAAATAATTTTGGCGGGTTTTCGGAATATTTTGGTTGGTTTTGATTTGTTTTTATGATGTTTTGGCGGGTTTTCGGAATGTGTCGGTTGGGTTTTAGAATGTTTTGTATTCTCTTGAGTTGTTTTTATTGTGTTGACAGGTTTTGGAATGTTTGGATTCCTTTTGGTGGGTGTTCGGAATGTTTTGGCGGGTATTTGGAATATTTTGATTAGTTTTGACGGGTTTTGAAATATTTTGGCGGGCTTTTAGAAGGTTTTGATTTGTTTTGATTCTGTTTAGCCCAGTTTTTGGTGTGTTTGGATTAGCTTTGGTGGGCTTGATCATGTTTTGTCAGGTTTTTTCGAATGTATTGATCTCTTCTGTCTGGTTTTCTATTTTGGCGGGTTTGAAAATATTTTTGGATTAGTTTTGGCAGGTTTTAAAATATTTTGGCTCTTTGCGCAGAGATGACGGCGCCGGTTGCGGTGCGCTCCGGGGCGCTCCTTCTGCGGAAAGACGCCTAGGCAGCGGCACTTGGGACAGCTCCGCGTCTCCGTATGCTGCGTTTCTTGCCTTCTGCATCTCAGCAAAATGCTTTCCCACTAGGTCTAGCAAGGAGAAACTGTGGCAGCTGAGTAGATGTAGCCCGGCCCGCCCTTTGAAGTTGACAAGTTCTTGGCATCTCAGAGCCTCAAGGCAAGAGCAAGGTTCTCTATGGTAGGCTGGGGCAGAACTAGCAGCAAGCAGAGCAAAGTTGTCCAAGAATAGCTTCCATTGGAATGCTAATGGCAATTGAAGAGGCAGGCCAGTGGCAAGCCACTAGCTTCTAGCAGTTTGAAAGTTGCAGACACAGTGCAGGTGTTGTGCGGCTTCCTTCTTGGCCTCCTAGAAGGTGCCGCGCTCTCCGTCTCTTGCTTGCCAATATGTTGCCGTGTTCCTCCTATTGTTTGGTTTGTTTTGATTTGTTTTGATGATGTTTTGGTGGGTTTTCGGAATGTTTTGGTGGTGTTTTAGAATGTTTTGTTTTCTCTTGTGTTGTTTTTATTGTCTTGGCAGGTTGTGGAATATTTGGATTCCTTTTGGCGGGTTTTCAAATATTTTGGCGGGTATTTGGAATGTTTTTGGTTTGCTTTCATTTGTTTTGATTATGTTTTGGCAAGTTATTGAAAGTTTCGATCACTTCTGACTGGTTTTCTAGTATTTTGGCATCTTTTCCGAATGTTTTGATCAGTTTTGGCAGGTTCTAAACTATTTTGTCAGGTTTTTGGAATTTTTTGGTTGGTTTTGATTTGTTTTTATGATGTTTTGCCTAGTTTTTTCAATGTTTTGATCAGTTCTGTCTGGTTTTCTAATGTTTTGGCATCTTTTCAGAAAGTTTTGATGAGTTTTGCGGGTCTAAATTATTTTGGCGGGTGTTCGGAATATTTTGGTTGGTTTTGATTTGTTTTTATGATGTTTTGGTGGGTTTTCGGAATGTTTTGGTTGGGTTTTAGAATGTTTTGTATTCTCTTGAGTTGTTTTTATTGTGTTGGCAGGTTTTGGAATGTTTGGATTCCTTTTGGCGGGTGTTCGGAATGTTTTGGCGGGTGTTCGGAATGTTTTGATTAGTTTTGACGGGTTTTGAAATATTTTGGTGGGTTTTTAGAAGGTTTCGATTTGTTTTGATTTGTTTTGATTCTGTTTAGCCCAGTTTTTGGTGTGTTTGGATTAGCTTTGGTGGGCTTGATCATGTTTTGTCAGGTTTTTTCGAATGTATTGATCTCTTCTGTCTGGTTTTCTATTTTGGCGGGTTTGAAAATATTTTTGGATTAGTTTTGGCGGGTTTTAAAATATTTTGGCTCGTTGCGCAGAGATGACGGCGCCGGTTGCGGTGCGCTCCGGGGCGCTCCTTCTGCGGAAAGACGCCTAGGCAGCGGCACTTGGGACAGCTCCGCGTTTCCGTATGCTGCGTTTCTTGCCTTCTGCATCTCAGCAAAATGCTTTCCCACTAGGTCTAGCAAGGAGAAACTGTGGCAGCTGAGTAGATGTAGCCCGGCCCGCCCTTTGAAGTTGACAAGTTCTTGGCATCTCAGAGCCTCAAGGCAAGAGCAAGGTTCTCTATGGTAGGCTGGGGCAGAACTAGCAGCAAGCAGAGCAAAGTTGTCCAAGAATAGCTTCCATTGGAATGCTAATGGCAATTGAAGAGGCAGGCCAGTGGCAAGCCACTAGCTTCTAGCAGTTTGAAAGTTGCAGACACAGTGCAGGTGTTGTGCGGCTTCCTTCTTGGCCTCCTAGAAGGTGCCGCGCTCTCCGTCTCTTGCTTGCCAATATGTTGCCGTGTTCCTCTTATTGTTTGGTTTGTTTTGATTTGTTTTTATGATGTTTTGGCGGGTTTTCGGAATGTTTTGGTGGTGTTTTAGAATGTTTTGTTTTCTCTTGTGTTGTTTTTATTGTGTTGGCAGGTTGTGGAACGTTTGGATTCCTTTTGGCGGGTTTTAAAATATTTTGGCGGGTATTTGGAATGTTTGGGTTTGCTTTCATTTGTTTTGATTATGTTTTGGCAAGTTATTGAATGTTTTGATCACTTCTGACTGGTTTTCTAGTATTTTGGCATCTTTTCAGAATGTTTTGGTCAGTTTTGGCGGGTTCTAAACTATTTTGTCAGGTTTTTGGAATGTTTTGCTTGGTTTTGATTTGTTTTTATTTTGATTTTGCGGGTTTTCAGAATGTTTTGGTCGGTTTTCTAGAATGTTTTGGTTGGTTTTGATTTCTTTTTAATATTATTTTGTGGGTTTTGGAATGTTTTGATTTGTTTTGTCTAGTTTAAAATATTTTGGCATGTATTTGGAAGGTTTTGCTTGGTTTTAATTTTTTTTTGTTATGTTTTGGCAAGGGTTTTTTTTTTGTTTGATCAGTTCTGGCTGGTTTTCTAATATGTTGGCCGATTTTCAGAATGTTTTGATCAGTTTTGGCGGGTTTTAAGATATTTTAGAGGTTGTTTATAATATTTTGGTTTCTTTAGCTTTGTTTTTACTATATTTTGGCGGGTTTTTTGAATGTTTCGATCACTTCTGACTGGTTTTCTAGTATTTTGGCATCTTTTCCGAATGTTTTGATCAGTTTTGGCAGGTTCTAAACTATTTTGTCGGGTTTTTGGAATGTTTTGGTTGGTTTTGATTTGTTTTTATGATGTTTTGCCAAGTTTTTTGAATGTTTTGATCAGTTCTGGCTGGTTTTCTAATGTTTTGGCATCTTTTTAGAATGTTTTGATGAGTTTTGCGGGTCTAAATAATTTTGGCGGGTTTTCGGAATATTTTGGTTGGTTTTGATTTGTTTTTATGATGTTTTGGCGGGTTTTCGGAATGTGTTGGTTGGGTTTTAGAATGTTTTGTATTCTCTTGAGTTGTTTTTATTGTGTTGACAGGTTTTGGAATGTTTGGATTCCTTTTGGTGGGTGTTCGGAATGTTTTGGCGGGTATTTGGAATATTTTGATTAGTTTTGACGGGTTTTGAAATATTTTGGCGGGCTTTTAGAAGGTTTTGATTTGTTTTGATTCTGTTTAGCCCAGTTTTTGGTGTCTTTGGATTAGCTTTGGTGGGCTTGATCATGTTTTGTCAGGTTTTTTCGAATGTATTGATCTCTTCTGTCTGGTTTTCTATTTTGGCGGGTTTGAAAATATTTTTGGATTAGTTTTGGCAGGTTTTAAAATATTTTGGCTCTTTGCGCAGAGATGACGGCGCCGGTTGCGGTGCGCTCCGGGGCGCTCCTTCTGCGGAAAGACGCCTAGGCAGCGGCACTTGGGACAGCTCCGCGTCTCCGTATGCTGCGTTTCTTGCCTTCTGCATCTCAGCAAAATGCTTTCCCACTAGGTCTAGCAAGGAGAAACTGTGGCAGCTGAGTAGATGTAGCCCGGCCCGCCCTTTGAAGTTGACAAGTTCTTGGCATCTCAGAGCCTCAAGGCAAGAGCAAGGTTCTCTATGGTAGGCTGGGGCAGAACTAGCAGCAAGCAGAGCAAAGTTGTCCAAGAATAGCTTCCATTGGAATGCTAATGGCAATTGAAGAGGCAGGCCAGTGGCAAGCCACTAGCTTCTAGCAGTTTGAAAGTTGCAGACACAGTGCAGGTGTTGTGCGGCTTCCTTCTTGGCCTCCTAGAAGGTGCCGCGCTCTCCGTCTCTTGCTTGCCAATATGTTGCCGTGTTCCTCCTATTGTTTGGTTTGTTTTGATTTGTTTTGATGATGTTTTGGTGGGTTTTCGGAATGTTTTGGTGGTGTTTTAGAATGTTTTGTTTTCTCTTGTGTTGTTTTTATTGTCTTGGCAGGTTGTGGAATATTTGGATTCCTTTTGGCGGGTTTTCAAATATTTTGGCGGGTATTTGGAATGTTTTTGGTTTGCTTTCATTTGTTTTGATTATGTTTTGGCAAGTTATTGAAAGTTTCGATCACTTCTGACTGGTTTTCTAGTATTTTGGCATCTTTTCAGAATGTTTTGATCAGTTTTGGCAGGTTCTAAACTATTTTGTCAGGTTTTTGGAATTTTTTGGTTGGTTTTGATTTGTTTTTATGATGTTTTGCCTAGTTTTTTCAATGTTTTGATCAGTTCTGTCTGGTTTTCTAATGTTTTGGCATCTTTTCAGAAAGTTTTGATGAGTTTTGCGGGTCTAAATTATTTTGGCGGGTGTTCGGAATATTTTGGTTGGTTTTGATTTGTTTTTATGATGTTTTGGTGGGTTTTCGGAATGTTTTGGTTGGGTTTTAGAATGTTTTGTATTCTCTTGAGTTGTTTTTATTGTGTTGGCAGGTTTTGGAATGTTTGGATTCCTTTTGGCGGGTGTTCGGAATGTTTTGGCGGGTGTTCGGAATGTTTTGATTAGTTTTGACGGGTTTTGAAATATTTTGGTGGGTTTTTAGAAGGTTTCGATTTGTTTTGATTTGTTTTGATTCTGTTTAGCCCAGTTTTTGGTGTGTTTGGATTAGCTTTGGTGGGCTTGATCATGTTTTGTCAGGTTTTTTCGAATGTATTGATCTCTTCTGTCTGGTTTTCTATTTTGGCGGGTTTGAAAATATTTTTGGATTAGTTTTGGTGGGTTTTAAAATATTTTGGCTCGTTGCGCAGAGATGACGGCGCCGGTTGCGGTGCGCTCCGGGGCGCTCCTTCTGCGGAAAGACGCCTAGGCAGTGGCACTTGGGACAGCTCCGCGTTTCCGTATGCTGCGTTTCTTGCCTTCTGCATCTCAGCAAAATGCTTTCCCACTAGGTCTAGCAAGGAGAAACTGTGGCAGCTGAGTAGATGTAGCCCGGCCCGCCCTTTGAAGTTGACAAGTTCTTGGCATCTCAGAGCCTCAAGGCAAGAGCAAGGTTCTCTATGGTAGGCTGGGGCAGAACTAGCAGCAAGCAGAGCAAAGTTGTCCAAGAATAGCTTCCATTGGAATGCTAATGGCAATTGAAGAGGCAGGCCAGTGGCAAGCCACTAGCTTCTAGCAGTTTGAAAGTTGCAGACACAGTGCAGGTGTTGTGCGGCTTCCTTCTTGGCCTCCTAGAAGGTGCCGCGCTCTCCGTCTCTTGCTTGCCAATATGTTGCCGTGTTCCTCTTATTGTTTGGTTTGTTTTGATTTGTTTTTATGATGTTTTGGCGGGTTTTCGGAATGTTTTGGTGGTGTTTTAGAATGTTTTGTTTTCTCTTGTGTTGTTTTTATTGTGTTGGCAGGTTGTGGAACGTTTGGATTCCTTTTGGCGGGTTTTAAAATATTTTGGCGGGTATTTGGAATGTTTGGGTTTGCTTTCATTTGTTTTGATTATGTTTTGGCAAGTTATTGAATGTTTTGATCACTTCTGACTGGTTTTCTAGTATTTTGGCATCTTTTCAGAATGTTTTGGTCAGTTTTGGCGGGTTCTAAACTATTTTGTCAGGTTTTTGGAATGTTTTGCTTGGTTTTGATTTGTTTTTATTTTGATTTTGCGGGTTTTCAGAATGTTTTGGTCGGTTTTCTAGAATGTTTTGGTTGGTTTTGATTTCTTTTTAATATTATTTTGTGGGTTTTGGAATGTTTTGATTTGTTTTGTCTAGTTTAAAATATTTTGGCATGTATTTGGAAGGTTTTGCTTGGTTTTCATTTTTTTTTGTTATGTTTTGGCAAGGGTTTTTTTTTTGTTTGATCAGTTCTGGCTGGTTTTCTAATATGTTGGCCGATTTTCAGAATGTTTTGATCAGTTTTGGCGGGTTTTAAGATATTTTAGAGGTTGTTTATAATATTTTGGTTTCTTTAGCTTTGTTTTTACTATATTTTGGCGGGTTTTTTGAATGTTTCGATCACTTCTGACTGGTTTTCTAGTATTTTGGCATCTTTTCCGAATGTTTTGATCAGTTTTGGCAGGTTCTAAACTATTTTGTCGGGTTTTTGGAATGTTTTGGTTGGTTTTGATTTGTTTTTATGATGTTTTGCCAAGTTTTTTGAATGTTTTGATCAGTTCTGGCTGGTTTTCTAATGTTTTGGCATCTTTTTAGAATGTTTTGATGAGTTTTGCGGGTCTAAATAATTTTGGCGGGTTTTCGGAATATTTTGGTTGGTTTTGATTTGTTTTTATGATGTTTTGGCGGGTTTTCGGAATGTGTTGGTTGGGTTTTAGAATGTTTTGTATTCTCTTGAGTTGTTTTTATTGTGTTGACAGGTTTTGGAATGTTTGGATTCCTTTTGGTGGGTGTTCGGAATGTTTTGGCGGGTATTTGGAATATTTTGATTAGTTTTGACGGGTTTTGAAATATTTTGGCGGGCTTTTAGAAGGTTTTGATTTGTTTTGATTCTGTTTAGCCCAGTTTTTGGTGTCTTTGGATTAGCTTTGGTGGGCTTGATCATGTTTTGTCAGGTTTTTTCGAATGTATTGATCTCTTCTGTCTGGTTTTCTATTTTGGCGGGTTTGAAAATATTTTTGGATTAGTTTTGGCAGGTTTTAAAATATTTTGGCTCTTTGCGCAGAGATGACGGCGCCGGTTGCGGTGCGCTCCGGGGCGCTCCTTCTGCGGAAAGACGCCTAGGCAGCGGCACTTGGGACAGCTCCGCGTCTCCGTATGCTGCGTTTCTTGCCTTCTGCATCTCAGCAAAATGCTTTCCCACTAGGTCTAGCAAGGAGAAACTGTGGCAGCTGAGTAGATGTAGCCCGGCCCGCCCTTTGAAGTTGACAAGTTCTTGGCATCTCAGAGCCTCAAGGCAAGAGCAAGGTTCTCTATGGTAGGCTGGGGCAGAACTAGCAGCAAGCAGAGCAAAGTTGTCCAAGAATAGCTTCCATTGGAATGCTAATGGCAATTGAAGAGGCAGGCCAGTGGCAAGCCACTAGCTTCTAGCAGTTTGAAAGTTGCAGACACAGTGCAGGTGTTGTGCGGCTTCCTTCTTGGCCTCCTAGAAGGTGCCGCGCTCTCCGTCTCTTGCTTGCCAATATGTTGCCGTGTTCCTCCTATTGTTTGGTTTGTTTTGATTTGTTTTGATGATGTTTTGGTGGGTTTTCGGAATGTTTTGGTGGTGTTTTAGAATGTTTTGTTTTCTCTTGTGTTGTTTTTATTGTCTTGGCAGGTTGTGGAATATTTGGATTCCTTTTGGCGGGTTTTCAAATATTTTGGCGGGTATTTGGAATGTTTTTGGTTTGCTTTCATTTGTTTTGATTATGTTTTGGCAAGTTATTGAAAGTTTCGATCACTTCTGACTGGTTTTCTAGTATTTTGGCATCTTTTCAGAATGTTTTGATCAGTTTTGGCAGGTTCTAAACTATTTTGTCGGGTTTTTGGAATTTTTTGGTTGGTTTTGATTTGTTTTTATGATGTTTTGCCTAGTTTTTTCAATGTTTTGATCAGTTCTGTCTGGTTTTCTAATGTTTTGGCATCTTTTCAGAAAGTTTTGATGAGTTTTGCGGGTCTAAATTATTTTGGCGGGTGTTCGGAATATTTTGGTTGGTTTTGATTTGTTTTTATGATGTTTTGGTGGGTTTTCGGAATGTTTTGGTTGGGTTTTAGAATGTTTTGTATTCTCTTGAGTTGTTTTTATTGTGTTGGCAGGTTTTGGAATGTTTGGATTCCTTTTGGCGGGTGTTCGGAATGTTTTGGCGGGTGTTCGGAATGTTTTGATTAGTTTTGACGGGTTTTGAAATATTTTGGTGGGTTTTTAGAAGGTTTCGATTTGTTTTGATTTGTTTTGATTCTGTTTAGCCCAGTTTTTGGTGTGTTTGGGTTAGCTTTGATGGGCTTGATCATGTTTTGTCAGGTTTTTTCGAATGTATTGATCTCTTCTGTCTGGTTTTCTATTTTGGCGGGTTTGAAAATATTTTTGGATTAGTTTTGGCGGGTTTTAAAATATTTTGGCTCGTTGCGCAGACATGACGGCGCCGGTTGCGGTGCGCTCCGGGGCGCTCCTTCTGCGGAAAGACGCCTAGGCAGCGGCACTTGGGACAGCTCCGCGTTTCCGTATGCTGCGTTTCTTGCCTTCTGCATCTCAGCAAAATGCTTTCCCACTAGGTCTAGCAAGGAGAAACTGTGGCAGCTGAGTAGATGTAGCCCGGCCCGCCCTTTGAAGTTGACAAGTTCTTGGCATCTCAGAGCCTCAAGGCAAGAGCAAGGTTCTCTATGGTAGGCTGGGGCAGAACTAGCAGCAAGCAGAGCAAAGTTGTCCAAGAATAGCTTCCATTGGAATGCTAATGGCAATTGAAGAGGCAGGCCAGTGGCAAGCCACTAGCTTCTAGCAGTTTGAAAGTTGCAGACACAGTGCAGGTGTTGTGCGGCTTCCTTCTTGGCCTCCTAGAAGGTGCCGCGCTCTCCGTCTCTTGCTTGCCAATATGTTGCCGTGTTCCTCTTATTGTTTGGTTTGTTTTGATTTGTTTTTATGATGTTTTGGCGGGTTTTCGGAATGTTTTGGTGGTGTTTTAGAATGTTTTGTTTTCTCTTGTGTTGTTTTTATTGTGTTGGCAGGTTGTGGAACGTTTGGATTCCTTTTGGCGGGTTTTAAAATATTTTGGCGGGTATTTGGAATGTTTGGGTTTGCTTTCATTTGTTTTGATTATGTTTTGGCAAGTTATTGAATGTTTTGATCACTTCTGACTGGTTTTCTAGTATTTTGGCATCTTTTCAGAATGTTTTGGTCAGTTTTGGCGGGTTCTAAACTATTTTGTCGGGTTTTTGGAATGTTTTGCTTGGTTTTGATTTGTTTTTATTTTGATTTTGCGGGTTTTCAGAATGTTTTGGTCGGTTTTCTAGAATGTTTTGGTTGGTTTTGATTTCTTTTTAATATTATTTTGTGGGTTTTGGAATGTTTTGATTTGTTTTGTCTAGTTTAAAATATTTTGGCATGTATTTGGAAGGTTTTGCTTGGTTTTCATTTTTTTTTTGTTATGTTTTGGCAAGGGTTTTTTTTTTGTTTGATCAGTTCTGGCTGGTTTTCTAATATGTTGGCCGATTTTCAGAATGTTTTGATCAGTTTTGGCGGGTTTTAAGATATTTTAGAGGTTGTTTATAATATTTTGGTTTCTTTAGCTTTGTTTTTACTATATTTTGGCGGGTTTTTTGAATGTTTCGATCACTTCTGACTGGTTTTCTAGTATTTTGGCATCTTTTCCGAATGTTTTGATCAGTTTTGGCAGGTTCTAAACTATTTTGTCGGGTTTTTGGAATGTTTTGGTTGGTTTTGATTTGTTTTTATGATGTTTTGCCAAGTTTTTTGAATGTTTTGATCAGTTCTGGCTGGTTTTCTAATGTTTTGGCATCTTTTTAGAATGTTTTGATGAGTTTTGCGGGTCTAAATAATTTTGGCGGGTTTTCGGAATATTTTGGTTGGTTTTGATTTGTTTTTATGATGTTTTGGCGGGTTTTCGGAATGTGTTGGTTGGGTTTTAGAATGTTTTGTATTCTCTTGAGTTGTTTTTATTGTGTTGACAGGTTTTGGAATGTTTGGATTCCTTTTGGTGGGTGTTCGGAATGTTTTGGCGGGTATTTGGAATATTTTGATTAGTTTTGACGGGTTTTGAAATATTTTGGCGGGCTTTTAGAAGGTTTTGATTTGTTTTGATTCTGTTTAGCCCAGTTTTTGGTGTCTTTGGATTAGCTTTGGTGGGCTTGATCATGTTTTGTCAGGTTTTTTCGAATGTATTGATCTCTTCTGTCTGGTTTTCTATTTTGGCGGGTTTGAAAATATTTTTGGATTAGTTTTGGCAGGTTTTAAAATATTTTGGCTCTTTGCGCAGAGATGACGGCGCCGGTTGCGGTGCGCTCCGGGGCGCTCCTTCTGCGGAAAGACGCCTAGGCAGCGGCACTTGGGACAGCTCCGCGTCTCCGTATGCTGCGTTTCTTGCCTTCTGCATCTCAGCAAAATGCTTTCCCACTAGGTCTAGCAAGGAGAAACTGTGGCAGCTGAGTAGATGTAGCCCGGCCCGCCCTTTGAAGTTGACAAGTTCTTGGCATCTCAGAGCCTCAAGGCAAGAGCAAGGTTCTCTATGGTAGGCTGGGGCAGAACTAGCAGCAAGCAGAGCAAAGTTGTCCAAGAATAGCTTCCATTGGAATGCTAATGGCAATTGAAGAGGCAGGCCAGTGGCAAGCCACTAGCTTCTAGCAGTTTGAAAGTTGCAGACACAGTGCAGGTGTTGTGCGGCTTCCTTCTTGGCCTCCTAGAAGGTGCCGCGCTCTCCGTCTCTTGCTTGCCAATATGTTGCCGTGTTCCTCCTATTGTTTGGTTTGTTTTGATTTGTTTTGATGATGTTTTGGTGGGTTTTCGGAATGTTTTGGTGGTGTTTTAGAATGTTTTGTTTTCTCTTGTGTTGTTTTTATTGTCTTGGCAGGTTGTGGAATATTTGGATTCCTTTTGGCGGGTTTTCAAATATTTTGGCGGGTATTTGGAATGTTTTTGGTTTGCTTTCATTTGTTTTGATTATGTTTTGGCAAGTTATTGAAAGTTTCGATCACTTCTGACTGGTTTTCTAGTATTTTGGCATCTTTTCAGAATGTTTTGATCAGTTTTGGCAGGTTCTAAACTATTTTGTCAGGTTTTTGGAATTTTTTGGTTGGTTTTGATTTGTTTTTATGATGTATTGCCAAGTTTTTTGAATGTTTTGATCAGTTCTGTCTGGTTTTCTAATGTTTTGGCATCTTTTCAGAAAGTTTTGATGAGTTTTGCGGGTCTAAATTATTTTGGCGGGTGTTCGGAATATTTTGGTTGGTTTTGATTTGTTTTTATGATGTTTTGGTGGGTTTTCGGAATGTTTTGGTTGGGTTTTAGAATGTTTTGTATTCTCTTGAGTTGTTTTTATTGTGTTGGCAGGTTTTGGAATGTTTGGATTCCTTTTGGCGGGTGTTCGGAATGTTTTGGCGGGTGTTCGGAATGTTTTGATTAGTTTTGACGGGTTTTGAAATATTTTGGTGGGTTTTTAGAAGGTTTCGATTTGTTTTGATTTGTTTTGATTCTGTTTAGCCCAGTTTTTGGTGTGTTTGGATTAGCTTTGGTGGGCTTGATCATGTTTTGTCAGGTTTTTTCGAATGTATTGATCTCTTCTGTCTGGTTTTCTATTTTGGCGGGTTTGAAAATATTTTTGGATTAGTTTTGGCGGGTTTGAAAATATTTTGGCTCGTTGCGCAGACATGACGGCGCCGGTTGCGGTGCGCTCCGGGGCGCTCCTTCTGCGGAAAGACGCCTAGGCAGCGGCACTTGGGACAGCTCCGCGTTTCCGTATGCTGCGTTTCTTGCCTTCTGCATCTCAGCAAAATGCTTTCCCACTAGGTCTAGCAAGGAGAAACTGTGGCAGCTGAGTAGATGTAGCCCGGCCCGCCCTTTGAAGTTGACAAGTTCTTGGCATCTCAGAGCCTCAAGGCAAGAGCAAGGTTATCTATGGTAGGCTGGGGCAGAACTAGCAGCAAGCAGAGCAAAGTTGTCCAAGAATAGCTTCCATTGGAATGCTAATGGCAATTGAAGAGGCAGGCCAGTGGCAAGCCACTAGCTTCTAGCAGTTTGAAAGTTGCAGACACAGTGCAGGTGTTGTGCGGCTTCCTTCTTGGCCTCCTAGAAGGTGCCGCGCTCTCCGTCTCTTGCTTGCCAATATGTTGCCGTGTTCCTCTTATTGTTTGGTTTGTTTTGATTTGTTTTTATGATGTTTTGGCGGGTTTTCGGAATGTTTTGGTGGTGTTTTAGAATGTTTTGTTTTCTCTTGTGTTGTTTTTATTGTCTTGGCAGGTTGTGGAACGTTTGGATTCCTTTTGGCGGGTTTTAAAATATTTTGGCGGGTATTTGGAATGTTTGGGTTTGCTTTCATTTGTTTTGATTATGTTTTGGCAAGTTATTGAATGTTTTGATCACTTCTGACTGGTTTTCTAGTATTTTGGCATCTTTTCAGAATGTTTTGGTCAGTTTTGGCGGGTTCTAAACTATTTTGTTGGGTTTTTGGAATGTTTTGCTTGGTTTTGATTTGTTTTTATTTTGATTTTGCGGGTTTTCAGAATGTTTTGGTCGGTTTTCTAGAATGTTTTGGTTGGTTTTGATTTCTTTTTAATATTATTTTGTGGGTTTTGGAATGTTTTGATTTGTTTTGTCTAGTTTAAAATATTTTGGCATGTATTTGGAAGGTTTTGCTTGGTTTTCATTTTTTTTTGTTATGTTTTGGCAAGGGTTTTTTTTTTGTTTGATCAGTTCTGGCTGGTTTTCTAATATGTTGGCCGATTTTCAGAATGTTTTGATCAGTTTTGGCGGGTTTTAAGATATTTTAGAGGTTGTTTATAATATTTTGGTTTCTTTAGCTTTGTTTTTACTATATTTTGGCGGGTTTTTTGAATGTTTCGATCACTTCTGACTGGTTTTCTAGTATTTTGGCATCTTTTCCGAATGTTTTGATCAGTTTTGGCAGGTTCTAAACTATTTTGTCGGGTTTTTGGAATGTTTTGGTTGGTTTTGATTTGTTTTTATGATGTTTTGCCAAGTTTTTTGAATGTTTTGATCAGTTCTGGCTGGTTTTCTAATGTTTTGGCATCTTTTTAGAATGTTTTGATGAGTTTTGCGGGTCTAAATAATTTTGGCGGGTTTTCGGAATATTTTGGTTGGTTTTGATTTGTTTTTATGATGTTTTGGCGGGTTTTCGGAATGTGTTGGTTGGGTTTTAGAATGTTTTGTATTCTCTTGAGTTGTTTTTATTGTGTTGACAGGTTTTGGAATGTTTGGATTCCTTTTGGTGGGTGTTCGGAATGTTTTGGCGGGTATTTGGAATATTTTGATTAGTTTTGACGGGTTTTGAAATATTTTGGCGGGCTTTTAGAAGGTTTTGATTTGTTTTGATTCTGTTTAGCCCAGTTTTTGGTGTCTTTGGATTAGCTTTGGTGGGCTTGATCATGTTTTGTCAGGTTTTTTCGAATGTATTGATCTCTTCTGTCTGGTTTTCTATTTTGGCGGGTTTGAAAATATTTTTGGATTAGTTTTGGCAGGTTTTAAAATATTTTGGCTCTTTGCGCAGAGATGACGGCGCCGGTTGCGGTGCGCTCCGGGGCGCTCCTTCTGCGGAAAGACGCCTAGGCAGCGGCACTTGGGACAGCTCCGCGTCTCCGTATGCTGCGTTTCTTGCCTTCTGCATCTCAGCAAAATGCTTTCCCACTAGGTCTAGCAAGGAGAAACTGTGGCAGCTGAGTAGATGTAGCCCGGCCCGCCCTTTGAAGTTGACAAGTTCTTGGCATCTCAGAGCCTCAAGGCAAGAGCAAGGTTCTCTATGGTAGGCTGGGGCAGAACTAGCAGCAAGCAGAGCAAAGTTGTCCAAGAATAGCTTCCATTGGAATGCTAATGGCAATTGAAGAGGCAGGCCAGTGGCAAGCCACTAGCTTCTAGCAGTTTGAAAGTTGCAGACACAGTGCAGGTGTTGTGCGGCTTCCTTCTTGGCCTCCTAGAAGGTGCCGCGCTCTCCGTCTCTTGCTTGCCAATATGTTGCCGTGTTCCTCCTATTGTTTGGTTTGTTTTGATTTGTTTTGATGATGTTTTGGTGGGTTTTCGGAATGTTTTGGTGGTGTTTTAGAATGTTTTGTTTTCTCTTGTGTTGTTTTTATTGTCTTGGCAGGTTGTGGAATATTTGGATTCCTTTTGGCGGGTTTTCAAATATTTTGGCGGGTATTTGGAATGTTTTTGGTTTGCTTTCATTTGTTTTGATTATGTTTTGGCAAGTTATTGAAAGTTTCGATCACTTCTGACTGGTTTTCTAGTATTTTGGCATCTTTTCCGAATGTTTTGATCAGTTTTGGCAGGTTCTAAACTATTTTGTCAGGTTTTTGGAATTTTTTGGTTGGTTTTGATTTGTTTTTATGATGTTTTGCCTAGTTTTTTCAATGTTTTGATCAGTTCTGTCTGGTTTTCTAATGTTTTGGCATCTTTTCAGAAAGTTTTGATGAGTTTTGCGGGTCTAAATTATTTTGGCGGGTGTTCGGAATATTTTGGTTGGTTTTGATTTGTTTTTATGATGTTTTGGTGGGTTTTCGGAATGTTTTGGTTGGGTTTTAGAATGTTTTGTATTCTCTTGAGTTGTTTTTATTGTGTTGGCAGGTTTTGGAATGTTTGGATTCCTTTTGGCGGGTGTTCGGAATGTTTTGGCGGGTGTTCGGAATGTTTTGATTAGTTTTGACGGGTTTTGAAATATTTTGGTGGGTTTTTAGAAGGTTTCGATTTGTTTTGATTTGTTTTGATTCTGTTTAGCCCAGTTTTTGGTGTGTTTGGATTAGCTTTGGTGGGCTTGATCATGTTTTGTCAGGTTTTTTCGAATGTATTGATCTCTTCTGTCTGGTTTTCTATTTTGGCGGGTTTGAAAATATTTTTGGATTAGTTTTGGCGGGTTTTAAAATATTTTGGCTCGTTGCGCAGAGATGACGGCGCCGGTTGCGGTGCGCTCCGGGGCGCTCCTTCTGCGGAAAGACGCCTAGGCAGCGGCACTTGGGACAGCTCCGCGTTTCCGTATGCTGCGTTTCTTGCCTTCTGCATCTCAGCAAAATGCTTTCCCACTAGGTCTAGCAAGGAGAAACTGTGGCAGCTGAGTAGATGTAGCCCGGCCCGCCCTTTGAAGTTGACAAGTTCTTGGCATCTCAGAGCCTCAAGGCAAGAGCAAGGTTCTCTATGGTAGGCTGGGGCAGAACTAGCAGCAAGCAGAGCAAAGTTGTCCAAGAATAGCTTCCATTGGAATGCTAATGGCAATTGAAGAGGCAGGCCAGTGGCAAGCCACTAGCTTCTAGCAGTTTGAAAGTTGCAGACACAGTGCAGGTGTTGTGCGGCTTCCTTCTTGGCCTCCTAGAAGGTGCCGCGCTCTCCGTCTCTTGCTTGCCAATATGTTGCCGTGTTCCTCTTATTGTTTGGTTTGTTTTGATTTGTTTTTATGATGTTTTGGCGGGTTTTCGGAATGTTTTGGTGGTGTTTTAGAATGTTTTGTTTTCTCTTGTGTTGTTTTTATTGTGTTGGCAGGTTGTGGAACGTTTGGATTCCTTTTGGCGGGTTTTAAAATATTTTGGCGGGTATTTGGAATGTTTGGGTTTGCTTTCATTTGTTTTGATTATGTTTTGGCAAGTTATTGAATGTTTTGATCACTTCTGACTGGTTTTCTAGTATTTTGGCATCTTTTCAGAATGTTTTGGTCAGTTTTGGCGGGTTCTAAACTATTTTGTCAGGTTTTTGGAATGTTTTGCTTGGTTTTGATTTGTTTTTATTTTGATTTTGCGGGTTTTCAGAATGTTTTGGTCGGTTTTCTAGAATGTTTTGGTTGGTTTTGATTTCTTTTTAATATTATTTTGTGGGTTTTGGAATGTTTTGATTTGTTTTGTCTAGTTTAAAATATTTTGGCATGTATTTGGAAGGTTTTGCTTGGTTTTCATTTTTTTTTGTTATGTTTTGGCAAGGGTTTTTTTTTGGTTTGATCAGTTCTGGTTGGTTTTCTAATATGTTGGCCGATTTTCAGAATGTTTTGATCAGTTTTGGCGGGTTTTAAGATATTTTAGAGGTTGTTTATAATATTTTGGTTTCTTTAGCTTTGTTTTTACTATATTTTGGCGGGTTTTTTGAATGTTTCGATCACTTCTGACTGGTTTTCTAGTATTTTGGCATCTTTTCCGAATGTTTTGATCAGTTTTGGCAGGTTCTAAACTATTTTGTCGGGTTTTTGGAATGTTTTGGTTGGTTTTGATTTGTTTTTATGATGTTTTGCCAAGTTTTTTGAATGTTTTGATCAGTTCTGGCTGGTTTTCTAATGTTTTGGCATCTTTTTAGAATGTTTTGATGAGTTTTGCGGGTCTAAATAATTTTGGCGGGTTTTCGGAATATTTTGGTTGGTTTTGATTTGTTTTTATGATGTTTTGGCGGGTTTTCGGAATGTGTTGGTTGGGTTTTAGAATGTTTTGTATTCTCTTGAGTTGTTTTTATTGTGTTGACAGGTTTTGGAATGTTTGGATTCCTTTTGGTGGGTGTTCGGAATGTTTTGGCGGGTATTTGGAATATTTTGATTAGTTTTGACGGGTTTTGAAATATTTTGGCGGGCTTTTAGAAGGTTTTGATTTGTTTTGATTCTGTTTAGCCCAGTTTTTGGTGTCTTTGGATTAGCTTTGGTGGGCTTGATCATGTTTTGTCAGGTTTTTTCGAATGTATTGATCTCTTCTGTCTGGTTTTCTATTTTGGCGGGTTTGAAAATATTTTTGGATTAGTTTTGGCAGGTTTTAAAATATTTTGGCTCTTTGCGCAGAGATGACGGCGCCGGTTGCGGTGCGCTCCGGGGCGCTCCTTCTGCGGAAAGACGCCTAGGCAGCGGCACTTGGGACAGCTCCGCGTCTCCGTATGCTGCGTTTCTTGCCTTCTGCATCTCAGCAAAATGCTTTCCCACTAGGTCTAGCAAGGAGAAACTGTGGCAGCTGAGTAGATGTAGCCCGGCCCGCCCTTTGAAGTTGACAAGTTCTTGGCATCTCAGAGCCTCAAGGCAAGAGCAAGGTTCTCTATGGTAGGCTGGGGCAGAACTAGCAGCAAGCAGAGCAAAGTTGTCCAAGAATAGCTTCCATTGGAATGCTAATGGCAATTGAAGAGGCAGGCCAGTGGCAAGCCACTAGCTTCTAGCAGTTTGAAAGTTGCAGACACAGTGCAGGTGTTGTGCGGCTTCCTTCTTGGCCTCCTAGAAGGTGCCGCGCTCTCCGTCTCTTGCTTGCCAATATGTTGCCGTGTTCCTCCTATTGTTTGGTTTGTTTTGATTTGTTTTGATGATGTTTTGGTGGGTTTTCGGAATGTTTTGGTGGTGTTTTAGAATGTTTTGTTTTCTCTTGTGTTGTTTTTATTGTCTTGGCAGGTTGTGGAATATTTGGATTCCTTTTGGCGGGTTTTCAAATATTTTGGCGGGTATTTGGAATGTTTTTGGTTTGCTTTCATTTGTTTTGATTATGTTTTGGCAAGTTATTGAAAGTTTCGATCACTTCTGACTGGTTTTCTAGTATTTTGGCATCTTTTCAGAATGTTTTGATCAGTTTTGGCAGGTTCTAAACTATTTTGTCAGGTTTTTGGAATTTTTTGGTTGGTTTTGATTTGTTTTTATGATGTTTTGCCTAGTTTTTTCAATGTTTTGATCAGTTCTGTCTGGTTTTCTAATGTTTTGGCATCTTTTCAGAAAGTTTTGATGAGTTTTGCGGGTCTAAATTATTTTGGCGGGTGTTCGGAATATTTTGGTTGGTTTTGATTTGTTTTTATGATGTTTTGGTGGGTTTTCGGAATGTTTTGGTTGGGTTTTAGAATGTTTTGTATTCTCTTGAGTTGTTTTTATTGTGTTGGCAGGTTTTGGAATGTTTGGATTCCTTTTGGCGGGTGTTCGGAATGTTTTGGCGGGTGTTCGGAATGTTTTGATTAGTTTTGACGGGTTTTGAAATATTTTGGTGGGTTTTTAGAAGGTTTCGATTTGTTTTGATTTGTTTTGATTCTGTTTAGCCCAGTTTTTGGTGTGTTTGGATTAGCTTTGGTGGGCTTGATCATGTTTTGTCAGGTTTTTTCGAATGTATTGATCTCTTCTGTCTGGTTTTCTATTTTGGCGGGTTTGAAAATATTTTTGGATTAGTTTTGGCGGGTTTTAAAATATTTTGGCTCGTTGCGCAGAGATGACGGCGCCGGTTGCGGTGCGCTCCGGGGCGCTCCTTCTGCGGAAAGACGCCTAGGCAGCGGCACTTGGGACAGCTCCGCGTTTCCGTATGCTGCGTTTCTTGCCTTCTGCATCTCAGCAAAATGCTTTCCCACTAGGTCTAGCAAGGAGAAACTGTGGCAGCTGAGTAGATGTAGCCCGGCCCGCCCTTTGAAGTTGACAAGTTCTTGGCATCTCAGAGCCTCAAGGCAAGAGCAAGGTTCTCTATGGTAGGCTGGGGCAGAACTAGCAGCAAGCAGAGCAAAGTTGTCCAAGAATAGCTTCCATTGGAATGCTAATGGCAATTGAAGAGGCAGGCCAGTGGCAAGCCACTAGCTTCTAGCAGTTTGAAAGTTGCAGACACAGTGCAGGTGTTGTGCGGCTTCCTTCTTGGCCTCCTAGAAGGTGCCGCGCTCTCCGTCTCTTGCTTGCCAATATGTTGCCGTGTTCCTCTTATTGTTTGGTTTGTTTTGATTTGTTTTTATGATGTTTTGGCGGGTTTTCGGAATGTTTTGGTGGTGTTTTAGAATGTTTTGTTTTCTCTTGTGTTGTTTTTATTGTGTTGGCAGGTTGTGGAACGTTTGGATTCCTTTTGGCGGGTTTTAAAATATTTTGGCGGGTATTTGGAATGTTTGGGTTTGCTTTCATTTGTTTTGATTATGTTTTGGCAAGTTATTGAATGTTTTGATCACTTCTGACTGGTTTTCTAGTATTTTGGCATCTTTTCAGAATGTTTTGGTCAGTTTTGGCGGGTTCTAAACTATTTTGTCAGGTTTTTGGAATGTTTTGCTTGGTTTTGATTTGTTTTTATTTTGATTTTGCGGGTTTTCAGAATGTTTTGGTCGGTTTTCTAGAATGTTTTGGTTGGTTTTGATTTCTTTTTAATATTATTTTGTGGGTTTTGGAATGTTTTGATTTGTTTTGTCTAGTTTAAAATATTTTGGCATGTATTTGGAAGGTTTTGCTTGGTTTTCATTTTTTTTTGTTATGTTTTGGCAAGGGTTTTTTTTTTGTTTGATCAGTTCTGGCTGGTTTTCTAATATGTTGGCCGATTTTCAGAATGTTTTGATCAGTTTTGGCGGGTTTTAAGATATTTTAGAGGTTGTTTATAATATTTTGGTTTCTTTAGCTTTGTTTTTACTATATTTTGGCGGGTTTTTTGAATGTTTCGATCACTTCTGACTGGTTTTCTAGTATTTTGGCATCTTTTCCGAATGTTTTGATCAGTTTTGGCAGGTTCTAAACTATTTTGTCGGGTTTTTGGAATGTTTTGGTTGGTTTTGATTTGTTTTTATGATGTTTTGCCAAGTTTTTTGAATGTTTTGATCAGTTCTGGCTGGTTTTCTAATGTTTTGGCATCTTTTTAGAATGTTTTGATGAGTTTTGCGGGTCTAAATAATTTTGGCGGGTTTTCGGAATATTTTGGTTGGTTTTGATTTGTTTTTATGATGTTTTGGCGGGTTTTCGGAATGTGTTGGTTGGGTTTTAGAATGTTTTGTATTCTCTTGAGTTGTTTTTATTGTGTTGACAGGTTTTGGAATGTTTGGATTCCTTTTGGTGGGTGTTCGGAATGTTTTGGCGGGTATTTGGAATATTTTGATTAGTTTTGACGGGTTTTGAAATATTTTGGCGGGCTTTTAGAAGGTTTTGATTTGTTTTGATTCTGTTTAGCCCAGTTTTTGGTGTCTTTGGATTAGCTTTGGTGGGCTTGATCATGTTTTGTCAGGTTTTTTCGAATGTATTGATCTCTTCTGTCTGGTTTTCTATTTTGGCGGGTTTGAAAATATTTTTGGATTAGTTTTGGCAGGTTTTAAAATATTTTGGCTCTTTGCGCAGAGATGACGGCGCCGGTTGCGGTGCGCTCCGGGGCGCTCCTTCTGCGGAAAGACGCCTAGGCAGCGGCACTTGGGACAGCTCCGCGTCTCCGTATGCTGCGTTTCTTGCCTTCTGCATCTCAGCAAAATGCTTTCCCACTAGGTCTAGCAAGGAGAAACTGTGGCAGCTGAGTAGATGTAGCCCGGCCCGCCCTTTGAAGTTGACAAGTTCTTGGCATCTCAGAGCCTCAAGGCAAGAGCAAGGTTCTCTATGGTAGGCTGGGGCAGAACTAGCAGCAAGCAGAGCAAAGTTGTCCAAGAATAGCTTCCATTGGAATGCTAATGGCAATTGAAGAGGCAGGCCAGTGGCAAGCCACTAGCTTCTAGCAGTTTGAAAGTTGCAGACACAGTGCAGGTGTTGTGCGGCTTCCTTCTTGGCCTCCTAGAAGGTGCCGCGCTCTCCGTCTCTTGCTTGCCAATATGTTGCCGTGTTCCTCCTATTGTTTGGTTTGTTTTGATTTGTTTTGATGATGTTTTGGTGGGTTTTCGGAATGTTTTGGTGGTGTTTTAGAATGTTTTGTTTTCTCTTGTGTTGTTTTTATTGTCTTGGCAGGTTGTGGAATATTTGGATTCCTTTTGGCGGGTTTTCAAATATTTTGGCGGGTATTTGGAATGTTTTTGGTTTGCTTTCATTTGTTTTGATTATGTTTTGGCAAGTTATTGAAAGTTTCGATCACTTCTGACTGGTTTTCTAGTATTTTGGCATCTTTTCAGAATGTTTTGATCAGTTTTGGCAGGTTCTAAACTATTTTGTCGGGTTTTTGGAATGTTTTGGTTGGTTTTGATTTGTTTTTATGATGTTTTGCCAAGTTTTTTGAATGTTTTGATCAGTTCTGGCTGGTTTTCTAATGTTTTGGCATCTTTTTAGAATGTTTTGATGAGTTTTGCGGGTCTAAATAATTTTGGCGGGTTTTCGGAATATTTTGGTTGGTTTTGATTTGTTTTTATGATGTTTTGGCGGGTTTTCGGAATGTGTCGGTTGGGTTTTAGAATGTTTTGTATTCTCTTGAGTTGTTTTTATTGTGTTGACAGGTTTTGGAATGTTTGGATTCCTTTTGGTGGGTGTTCGGAATGTTTTGGCGGGTATTTGGAATATTTTGATTAGTTTTGACGGGTTTTGAAATATTTTGGCGGGCTTTTAGAAGGTTTTGATTTGTTTTGATTCTGTTTAGCCCAGTTTTTGGTGTCTTTGGATTAGCTTTGGTGGGCTTGATCATGTTTTGTCAGGTTTTTTCGAATGTATTGATCTCTTCTGTCTGGTTTTCTATTTTGGCGGGTTTGAAAATATTTTTGGATTAGTTTTGGCAGGTTTTAAAATATTTTGGCTCTTTGCGCAGAGATGACGGCGCCGGTTGCGGTGCGCTCCGGGGCGCTCCTTCTGCGGAAAGACGCCTAGGCAGCGGCACTTGGGACAGCTCCGCGTCTCCGTATGCTGCGTTTCTTGCCTTCTGCATCTCAGCAAAATGCTTTCCCACTAGGTCTAGCAAGGAGAAACTGTGGCAGCTGAGTAGATGTAGCCCGGCCCGCCCTTTGAAGTTGACAAGTTCTTGGCATCTCAGAGCCTCAAGGCAAGAGCAAGGTTCTCTATGGTAGGCTGGGGCAGAACTAGCAGCAAGCAGAGCAAAGTTGTCCAAGAATAGCTTCCATTGGAATGCTAATGGCAATTGAAGAGGCAGGCCAGTGGCAAGCCACTAGCTTCTAGCAGTTTGAAAGTTGCAGACACAGTGCAGGTGTTGTGCGGCTTCCTTCTTGGCCTCCTAGAAGGTGCCGCGCTCTCCGTCTCTTGCTTGCCAATATGTTGCCGTGTTCCTCCTATTGTTTGGTTTGTTTTGATTTGTTTTGATGATGTTTTGGTGGGTTTTCGGAATGTTTTGGTGGTGTTTTAGAATGTTTTGTTTTCTCTTGTGTTGTTTTTATTGTCTTGGCAGGTTGTGGAATATTTGGATTCCTTTTGGCGGGTTTTCAAATATTTTGGCGGGTATTTGGAATGTTTTTGGTTTGCTTTCATTTGTTTTGATTATGTTTTGGCAAGTTATTGAAAGTTTCGATCACTTCTGACTGGTTTTCTAGTATTTTGGCATCTTTTCAGAATGTTTTGATCAGTTTTGGCAGGTTCTAAACTATTTTGTCAGGTTTTTGGAATTTTTTGGTTGGTTTTGATTTGTTTTTATGATGTATTGCCAAGTTTTTTGAATGTTTTGATCAGTTCTGTCTGGTTTTCTAATGTTTTGGCATCTTTTCAGAAAGTTTTGATGAGTTTTGCGGGTCTAAATTATTTTGGCGGGTGTTCGGAATATTTTGGTTGGTTTTGATTTGTTTTTATGATGTTTTGGTGGGTTTTCGGAATGTTTTGGTTGGGTTTTAGAATGTTTTGTATTCTCTTGAGTTGTTTTTATTGTGTTGGCAGGTTTTGGAATGTTTGGATTCCTTTTGGCGGGTGTTCGGAATGTTTTGGCGGGTGTTCGGAATGTTTTGATTAGTTTTGACGGGTTTTGAAATATTTTGGTGGGTTTTTAGAAGGTTTCGATTTGTTTTGATTTGTTTTGATTCTGTTTAGCCCAGTTTTTGGTGTGTTTGGGTTAGCTTTGATGGGCTTGATCATGTTTTGTCAGGTTTTTTCGAATGTATTGATCTCTTCTGTCTGGTTTTCTATTTTGGCGGGTTTGAAAATATTTTTGGATTAGTTTTGGCGGGTTTTAAAATATTTTGGCTCGTTGCGCAGAGATGACGGCGCCGGTTGCGGTGCGCTCCGGGGCGCTCCTTCTGCGGAAAGACGCCTAGGCAGCGGCACTTGGGACAGCTCCGCGTTTCCGTATGCTGCGTTTCTTGCCTTCTGCATCTCAGCAAAATGCTTTCCCACTAGGTCTAGCAAGGAGAAACTGTGGCAGCTGAGTAGATGTAGCCCGGCCCGCCCTTTGAAGTTGACAAGTTCTTGGCATCTCAGAGCCTCAAGGCAAGAGCAAGGTTCTCTATGGTAGGCTGGGGCAGAACTAGCAGCAAGCAGAGCAAAGTTGTCCAAGAATAGCTTCCATTGGAATGCTAATGGCAATTGAAGAGGCAGGCCAGTGGCAAGCCACTAGCTTCTAGCAGTTTGAAAGTTGCAGACACAGTGCAGGTGTTGTGCGGCTTCCTTCTTGGCCTCCTAGAAGGTGCCGCGCTCTCCGTCTCTTGCTTGCCAATATGTTGCCGTGTTCCTCTTATTGTTTGGTTTGTTTTGATTTGTTTTTATGATGTTTTGGCGGGTTTTCGGAATGTTTTGGTGGTGTTTTAGAATGTTTTGTTTTCTCTTGTGTTGTTTTTATTGTGTTGGCAGGTTGTGGAACGTTTGGATTCCTTTTGGCGGGTTTTAAAATATTTTGGCGGGTATTTGGAATGTTTGGGTTTGCTTTCATTTGTTTTGATTATGTTTTGGCAAGTTATTGAATGTTTTGATCACTTCTGACTGGTTTTCTAGTATTTTGGCATCTTTTCAGAATGTTTTGGTCAGTTTTGGCGGGTTCTAAACTATTTTGTTGGGTTTTTGGAATGTTTTGCTTGGTTTTGATTTGTTTTTATTTTGATTTTGCGGGTTTTCAGAATGTTTTGGTCGGTTTTCTAGAATGTTTTGGTTGGTTTTGATTTCTTTTTAATATTATTTTGTGGGTTTTGGAATGTTTTGATTTGTTTTGTCTAGTTTAAAATATTTTGGCATGTATTTGGAAGGTTTTGCTTGGTTTTCATTTTTTTTTGTTATGTTTTGGCAAGGGTTTTTTTTTTGTTTGATCAGTTCTGGCTGGTTTTCTAATATGTTGGCCGATTTTCAGAATGTTTTGATCAGTTTTGGCGGGTTTTAAGATATTTTAGAGGTTGTTTATAATATTTTGGTTTCTTTAGCTTTGTTTTTACTATATTTTGGCAGGTTTTTTGAATGTTTCGATCACTTCTGACTGGTTTTCTAGTATTTTGGCATCTTTTCCGAATGTTTTGATCAGTTTTGGCAGGTTCTAAACTATTTTGTCGGGTTTTTGGAATGTTTTGGTTGGTTTTGATTTGTTTTTATGATGTTTTGCCAAGTTTTTTGAATGTTTTGATCAGTTCTGGCTGGTTTTCTAATGTTTTGGCATCTTTTTAGAATGTTTTGATGAGTTTTGCGGGTCTAAATAATTTTGGCGGGTTTTCGGAATATTTTGGTTGGTTTTGATTTGTTTTTATGATGTTTTGGCGGGTTTTCGGAATGTGTTGGTTGGGTTTTAGAATGTTTTGTATTCTCTTGAGTTGTTTTTATTGTGTTGACAGGTTTTGGAATGTTTGGATTCCTTTTGGTGGGTGTTCGGAATGTTTTGGCGGGTATTTGGAATATTTTGATTAGTTTTGACGGGTTTTGAAATATTTTGGCGGGCTTTTAGAAGGTTTTGATTTGTTTTGATTCTGTTTAGCCCAGTTTTTGGTGTGTTTGGATTAGCTTTGGTGGGCTTGATCATGTTTTGTCAGGTTTTTTCGAATGTATTGATCTCTTCTGTCTGGTTTTCTATTTTGGCGGGTTTGAAAATATTTTTGGATTAGTTTTGGCAGGTTTTAAAATATTTTGGCTCTTTGCGCAGAGATGACGGCGCCGGTTGCGGTGCGCTCCGGGGCGCTCCTTCTGCGGAAAGACGCCTAGGCAGCGGCACTTGGGACAGCTCCGCGTCTCCGTATGCTGCGTTTCTTGCCTTCTGCATCTCAGCAAAATGCTTTCCCACTAGGTCTAGCAAGGAGAAACTGTGGCAGCTGAGTAGATGTAGCCCGGCCCGCCCTTTGAAGTTGACAAGTTCTTGGCATCTCAGAGCCTCAAGGCAAGAGCAAGGTTCTCTATGGTAGGCTGGGGCAGAACTAGCAGCAAGCAGAGCAAAGTTGTCCAAGAATAGCTTCCATTGGAATGCTAATGGCAATTGAAGAGGCAGGCCAGTGGCAAGCCACTAGCTTCTAGCAGTTTGAAAGTTGCAGACACAGTGCAGGTGTTGTGCGGCTTCCTTCTTGGCCTCCTAGAAGGTGCCGCGCTCTCCGTCTCTTGCTTGCCAATATGTTGCCGTGTTCCTCCTATTGTTTGGTTTGTTTTGATTTGTTTTTATGATGTTTTGGCGGGTTTTCGGAATGTTTTGGTGGTGTTTTAGAATGTTTTGTTTTCTCTTGTGTTGTTTTTATTGTCTTGGCAGGTTGTGGAATATTTGGATTCCTTTTGGCGGGTTTTCAAATATTTTGGCGGGTATTTGGAATGTTTTTGGTTTGCTTTCATTTGTTTTGATTATGTTTTGGCAAGTTATTGAAAGTTTCGATCACTTCTGACTGGTTTTCTAGTATTTTGGCATCTTTTCAGAATGTTTTGATCAGTTTTGGCAGGTTCTAAACTATTTTGTCAGGTTTTTGGAATTTTTTGGTTGGTTTTGATTTGTTTTTATGATGTTTTGCCTAGTTTTTTCAATGTTTTGATCAGTTCTGTCTGGTTTTCTAATGTTTTGGCATCTTTTCAGAAAGTTTTGATGAGTTTTGCGGGTCTAAATTATTTTGGCGGGTGTTCGGAATATTTTGGTTGGTTTTGATTTGTTTTTATGATGTTTTGGTGGGTTTTCGGAATGTTTTGGTTGGGTTTTAGAATGTTTTGTATTCTCTTGAGTTGTTTTCATTGTGTTGGCAGGTTTTGGAATGTTTGGATTCCTTTTGGCGGGTGTTCGGAATGTTTTGGCGGGTGTTCGGAATGTTTTGATTAGTTTTGACGGGTTTTGAAATATTTTGGTGGGTTTTTAGAAGGTTTCGATTTGTTTTGATTTGTTTTGATTCTGTTTAGCCCAGTTTTTGGTGTGTTTGGATTAGCTTTGGTGGGCTTGATCATGTTTTGTCAGGTTTTTTCGAATGTATTGATCTCTTCTGTCTGGTTTTCTATTTTGGCGGGTTTGAAAATATTTTTGGATTAGTTTTGGCGGGTTTGAAAATATTTTGGCTCGTTGCGCAGACATGACGGCGCCGGTTGCGGTGCGCTCCGGGGCGCTCCTTCTGCGGAAAGACGCCTAGGCAGCGGCACTTGGGACAGCTCCGCGTTTCCGTATGCTGCGTTTCTTGCCTTCTGCATCTCAGCAAAATGCTTTCCCACTAGGTCTAGCAAGGAGAAACTGTGGCAGCTGAGTAGATGTAGCCCGGCCCGCCCTTTGAAGTTGACAAGTTCTTGGCATCTCAGAGCCTCAAGGCAAGAGCAAGGTTATCTATGGTAGGCTGGGGCAGAACTAGCAGCAAGCAGAGCAAAGTTGTCCAAGAATAGCTTCCATTGGAATGCTAATGGCAATTGAAGAGGCAGGCCAGTGGCAAGCCACTAGCTTCTAGCAGTTTGAAAGTTGCAGACACAGTGCAGGTGTTGTGCGGCTTCCTTCTTGGCCTCCTAGAAGGTGCCGCGCTCTCCGTCTCTTGCTTGCCAATATGTTGCCGTGTTCCTCTTATTGTTTGGTTTGTTTTGATTTGTTTTGATGATGTTTTGGCGGGTTTTCGGAATGTTTTGGTGGTGTTTTAGAATGTTTTGTTTTCTCTTGTGTTGTTTTTATTGTGTTGGCAGGTTGTGGAACGTTTGGATTCCTTTTGGCGGGTTTTAAAATATTTTGGCGGGTATTTGGAATGTTTGGGTTTGCTTTCATTTGTTTTGATTATGTTTTGGCAAGTTATTGAATGTTTTGATCACTTCTGACTGGTTTTCTAGTATTTTGGCATCTTTTCAGAATGTTTTGGTCAGTTTTGGCGGGTTCTAAACTATTTTGTTGGGTTTTTGGAATGTTTTGCTTGGTTTTGATTTGTTTTTATTTTGATTTTGCGGGTTTTCAGAATGTTTTGGTCGGTTTTCTAGAATGTTTTGGTTGGTTTTGATTTCTTTTTAATATTATTTTGTGGGTTTTGGAATGTTTTGATTTGTTTTGTCTAGTTTAAAATATTTTGGCATGTATTTGGAAGGTTTTGCTTGGTTTTCATTTTTTTTTGTTATGTTTTGGCAAGGGTTTTTTTTTGGTTTGATCAGTTCTGGCTGGTTTTCTAATATGTTGGCCGATTTTCAGAATGTTTTGATCAGTTTTGGCGGGTTTTAAGATATTTTAGAGGTTGTTTATAATATTTTGGTTTCTTTAGCTTTGTTTTTACTATATTTTGGCGGGTTTTTTGAATGTTTCGATCACTTCTGACTGGTTTTCTAGTATTTTGGCATCTTTTCCGAATGTTTTGATCAGTTTTGGCAGGTTCTAAACTATTTTGTCGGGTTTTTGGAATGTTTTGGTTGGTTTTGATTTGTTTTTATGATGTTTTGCCAAGTTTTTTGAATGTTTTGATCAGTTCTGGCTGGTTTTCTAATGTTTTGGCATCTTTTTAGAATGTTTTGATGAGTTTTGCGGGTCTAAATAATTTTGGCGGGTTTTCGGAATATTTTGGTTGGTTTTGATTTGTTTTTATGATGTTTTGGCGGGTTTTCGGAATGTGTCGGTTGGGTTTTAGAATGTTTTGTATTCTCTTGAGTTGTTTTTATTGTGTTGACAGGTTTTGGAATGTTTGGATTCCTTTTGGTGGGTGTTCGGAATGTTTTGGCGGGTATTTGGAATATTTTGATTAGTTTTGACGGGTTTTGAAATATTTTGGCGGGCTTTTAGAAGGTTTTGATTTGTTTTGATTCTGTTTAGCCCAGTTTTTGGTGTGTTTGGATTAGCTTTGGTGGGCTTGATCATGTTTTGTCAGGTTTTTTCGAATGTATTGATCTCTTCTGTCTGGTTTTCTATTTTGGCGGGTTTGAAAATATTTTTGGATTAGTTTTGGCGGGTTTTAAAATATTTTGGCTCTTTGCGCAGAGATGACGGCGCCGGTTGCGGTGCGCTCCGGGGCGCTCCTTCTGCGGAAAGACGCCTAGGCAGCGGCACTTGGGACAGCTCCGCGTCTCCGTATGCTGCGTTTCTTGCCTTCTGCATCTCAGCAAAATGCTTTCCCACTAGGTCTAGCAAGGAGAAACTGTGGCAGCTGAGTAGATGTAGCCCGGCCCGCCCTTTGAAGTTGACAAGTTCTTGGCATCTCAGAGCCTCAAGGCAAGAGCAAGGTTCTCTATGGTAGGCTGGGGCAGAACTAGCAGCAAGCAGAGCAAAGTTGTCCAAGAATAGCTTCCATTGGAATGCTAATGGCAATTGAAGAGGCAGGCCAGTGGCAAGCCACTAGCTTCTAGCAGTTTGAAAGTTGCAGACACAGTGCAGGTGTTGTGCGGCTTCCTTCTTGGCCTCCTAGAAGGTGCCGCGCTCTCCGTCTCTTGCTTGCCAATATGTTGCCGTGTTCCTCCTATTGTTTGGTTTGTTTTGATTTGTTTTGATGATGTTTTGGTGGGTTTTCGGAATGTTTTGGTGGTGTTTTAGAATGTTTTGTTTTCTCTTGTGTTGTTTTTATTGTCTTGGCAGGTTGTGGAATATTTGGATTCCTTTTGGCGGGTTTTCAAATATTTTGGCGGGTATTTGGAATGTTTTTGGTTTGCTTTCATTTGTTTTGATTATGTTTTGGCAAGTTATTGAAAGTTTCGATCACTTCTGACTGGTTTTCTAGTATTTTGGCATCTTTTCCGAATGTTTTGATCAGTTTTGGCAGGTTCTAAACTATTTTGTCGGGTTTTTGGAATGTTTTGGTTGGTTTTGATTTGTTTTTATGATGTTTTGCCTAGTTTTTTCAATGTTTTGATCAGTTCTGTCTGGTTTTCTAATGTTTTGGCATCTTTTCAGAAAGTTTTGATGAGTTTTGCGGGTCTAAATTATTTTGGCGGGTTTTCGGAATATTTTGGTTGGTTTTGATTTTTTTTTTATGATGTTTTGGTGGGTTTTCGGAATGTTTTGGTTGGGTTTTAGAATGTTTTGTATTCTCTTGAGTTGTTTTTATTGTGTTGGCAGGTTTTGGAATGTTTGGATTCCTTTTGGCGGGTGTTCGGAATGTTTTGGCGGGTGTTCGGAATGTTTTGATTAGTTTTGACGGGTTTTGAAATATTTTGGTGGGTTTTTAGAAGGTTTCGATTTGTTTTGATTTGTTTTGATTCTGTTTAGCCCAGTTTTTGGTGTGTTTGGGTTAGCTTTGATGGGCTTGATCATGTTTTGTCAGGTTTTTTCGAATGTATTGATCTCTTCTGTCTGGTTTTCTATTTTGGCGGGTTTGAAAATATTTTTGGATTAGTTTTGGCGGGTTTTAAAATATTTTGGCTCTTTGCGCAGAGATGACGGCGCCGGTTGCGGTGCGCTCCGGGGCGCTCCTTCTGCGGAAAGACGCCTAGGCAGCGGCACTTGGGACAGCTCCGCGTTTCCGTATGCTGCGTTTCTTGCCTTCTGCATCTCAGCAAAATGCTTTCCCACTAGGTCTAGCAAGGAGAAACTGTGGCAGCTGAGTAGATGTAGCCCGGCCCACCCTTTGAAGTTGACAAGTTCTTGGCATCTCAGAGCCTCAAGGCAAGAGCAAGGTTATCTATGGTAGGCTGGGGCACAACTAGCAGCAAGCAGAGCAAAGTTGTCCAAGAATAGCTTCCATTGGAATGCTAATGGCAATTGAAGAGGCAGGCCAGTGGCAAGCCACTAGCTTCTAGCAGTTTGAAAGTTGCAGACACAGTGCAGGTGTTGTGCAGCTTCCTTCTTGGCCTCCTAGAAGGTGCCGCGCTCTCCGTCTCTTGCTTGCCAATATGTTGCCGTGTTCCTCTTATTGTTTGGTTTGTTTTGATTTGTTTTGATGATGTTTTGGCGGGTTTTCGGAATGTTTTGGTGGTGTTTTAGAATGTTTTGTTTTCTCTTGTGTTGTTTTTATTGTGTTGGCAGGTTGTGGAACGTTTGGATTCCTTTTGGCGGGTTTTAAAATATTTTGGCGGGTATTTGGAATGTTTGGGTTTGCTTTCATTTGTTTTGATTATGTTTTGGCAAGTTATTGAATGTTTTGATCACTTCTGACTGGTTTTCTAGTATTTTGGCATCTTTTCAGAATGTTTTGGTCAGTTTTGGCGGGTTCTAAACTATTTTGTTGGGTTTTTGGAATGTTTTGCTTGGTTTTGATTTGGTTTTATTTTGATTTTGCGGGTTTTCAGAATGTTTTGGTCGGTTTTCTAGAATGTTTTGGTTGGTTTTGATTTCTTTTTAATATTATTTTGTGGGTTTTGGAATGTTTTGATTTGTTTTGTCTAGTTTAAAATATTTTGGCATGTATTTGGAAGGTTTTGCTTGGTTTTCATTTTTTTTTGTTATGTTTTGGCAAGGGTTTTTTTTTTGTTTGATCAGTTCTGGCTGGTTTTCTAATATGTTGGCCGATTTTCAGAATGTTTTGATCAGTTTTGGCGGGTTTTAAGATATTTTAGAGGTTGTTTATAATATTTTGGTTTCTTTAGCTTTGTTTTTACTATATTTTGGCGGGTTTTTTGAATGTTTCGATCACTTCTGACTGGTTTTCTAGTATTTTGGCATCTTTTCCGAATGTTTTGATCAGTTTTGGCAGGTTCTAAACTATTTTGTCGGGTTTTTGGAATGTTTTGGTTGGTTTTGATTTGTTTTTATGATGTTTTGCCAAGTTTTTTGAATGTTTTGATCAGTTCTGGCTGGTTTTCTAATGTTTTGGCATCTTTTTAGAATGTTTTGATGAGTTTTGCGGGTCTAAATAATTTTGGCGGGTTTTCGGAATATTTTGGTTGGTTTTGATTTGTTTTTATGATGTTTTGGCGGGTTTTCGGAATGTGTTGGTTGGGTTTTAGAATGTTTTGTATTCTCTTGAGTTGTTTTTATTGTGTTGACAGGTTTTGGAATGTTTGGATTCCTTTTGGTGGGTGTTCGGAATGTTTTGGCGGGTATTTGGAATATTTTGATTAGTTTTGACGGGTTTTGAAATATTTTGGCGGGCTTTTAGAAGGTTTTGATTTGTTTTGATTCTGTTTAGCCCAGTTTTTGGTGTGTTTGGATTAGCTTTGGTGGGCTTGATCATGTTTTGTCAGGTTTTTTCGAATGTATTGATCTCTTCTGTCTGGTTTTCTATTTTGGCGGGTTTGAAAATATTTTTGGATTAGTTTTGGCGGGTTTTAAAATATTTTGGCTCTTTGCGCAGAGATGACGGCGCCGGTTGCGGTGCGCTCCGGGGCGCTCCTTCTGCGGAAAGACGCCTAGGCAGCGGCACTTGGGACAGCTCCGCGTCTCCGTATGCTGCGTTTCTTGCCTTCTGCATCTCAGCAAAATGCTTTCCCACTAGGTCTAGCAAGGAGAAACTGTGGCAGCTGAGTAGATGTAGCCCGGCCCGCCCTTTGAAGTTGACAAGTTCTTGGCATCTCAGAGCCTCAAGGGAAGAGCAAGGTTCTCTATGGTAGGCTGGGGCAGAACTAGCAGCAAGCAGAGCAAAGTTGTCCAAGAATAGCTTCCATTGGAATGCTAATGGCAATTGAAGAGGCAGGCCAGTGGCAAGCCACTAGCTTCTAGCAGTTTGAAAGTTGCAGACACAGTGCAGGTGTTGTGCGGCTTCCTTCTTGGCCTCCTAGAAGGTGCCGCGCTCTCCGTCTCTTGCTTGCCAATATGTTGCCGTGTTCCTCCTATTGTTTGGTTTGTTTTGATTTGTTTTGATGATGTTTTGGTGGGTTTTCGGAATGTTTTGGTGGTGTTTTAGAATGTTTTGTTTTCTCTTGTGTTGTTTTTATTGTCTTGGCAGGTTGTGGAATATTTGGATTCCTTTTGGCGGGTTTTCAAATATTTTGGCGGGTATTTGGAATGTTTTTGGTTTGCTTTCATTTGTTTTGATTATGTTTTGGCAAGTTATTGAAAGTTTCGATCACTTCTGACTGGTTTTCTAGTATTTTGGCATCTTTTCAGAATGTTTTGATCAGTTTTGGCAGGTTCTAAACTATTTTGTCAGGTTTTTGGAATTTTTTGGTTGGTTTTGATTTGTTTTTATGATGTTTTGCCTAGTTTTTTCAATGTTTTGATCAGTTCTGTCTGGTTTTCTAATGTTTTGGCATCTTTTCAGAAAGTTTTGATGAGTTTTGCGGGTCTAAATTATTTTGGCGGGTGTTCGGAATATTTTGGTTGGTTTTGATTTGTTTTTATGATGTTTTGGTGGGTTTTCGGAATGTTTTGGTTGGGTTTTAGAATGTTTTGTATTCTCTTGAGTTGTTTTTATTGTGTTGGCAGGTTTTGGAATGTTTGGATTCCTTTTGGCGGGTGTTCGGAATGTTTTGGCGGGTGTTCGGAATGTTTTGATTAGTTTTGACGGGTTTTGAAATATTTTGGTGGGTTTTTAGAAGGTTTCGATTTGTTTTGATTTGTTTTGATTCTGTTTAGCCCAGTTTTTGGTGTGTTTGGATTAGCTTTGGTGGGCTTGATCATGTTTTGTCAGGTTTTTTCGAATGTATTGATCTCTTCTGTCTGGTTTTCTATTTTGGCGGGTTTGAAAATATTTTTGGATTAGTTTTGGCGGGTTTTAAAATATTTTGGCTCGTTGCGCAGAGATGACGGCGCCGGTTGCGGTGCGCTCCGGGGCGCTCCTTCTGCGGAAAGACGCCTAGGCAGCGGCACTTGGGACAGCTCCGCGTTTCCGTATGCTGCGTTTCTTGCCTTCTGCATCTCAGCAAAATGCTTTCCCACTAGGTCTAGCAAGGAGAAACTGTGGCAGCTGAGTAGATGTAGCCCGGCCCGCCCTTTGAAGTTGACAAGTTCTTGGCATCTCAGAGCCTCAAGGCAAGAGCAAGGTTATCTATGGTAGGCTGGGGCAGAACTAGCAGCAAGCAGAGCAAAGTTGTCCAAGAATAGCTTCCATTGGAATGCTAATGGCAATTGAAGAGGCAGGCCAGTGGCAAGCCACTAGCTTCTAGCAGTTTGAAAGTTGCAGACACAGTGCAGGTGTTGTGCGGCTTCCTTCTTGGCCTCCTAGAAGGTGCCGCGCTCTCCGTCTCTTGCTTGCCAATATGTTGCCGTGTTCCTCTTATTGTTTGGTTTGTTTTGATTTGTTTTGATGATGTTTTGGCGGGTTTTCGGAATGTTTTGGTGGTGTTTTAGAATGTTTTGTTTTCTCTTGTGTTGTTTTTATTGTGTTGGCAGGTTGTGGAACGTTTGGATTCCTTTTGGCGGGTTTTAAAATATTTTGGCGGGTATTTGGAATGTTTGGGTTTGCTTTCATTTGTTTTGATTATGTTTTGGCAAGTTATTGAATGTTTTGATCACTTCTGACTGGTTTTCTAGTATTTTGGCATCTTTTCAGAATGTTTTGGTCAGTTTTGGCGGGTTCTAAACTATTTTGTTGGGTTTTTGGAATGTTTTGCTTGGTTTTGATTTGTTTTTATTTTGATTTTGCGGGTTTTCAGAATGTTTTGGTCGGTTTTCTAGAATGTTTTGGTTGGTTTTGATTTCTTTTTAATATTATTTTGTGGGTTTTGGAATGTTTTGATTTGTTTTGTCTAGTTTAAAATATTTTGGCATGTATTTGGAAGGTTTTGCTTGGTTTTCATTTTTTTTTGTTATGTTTTGGCAAGGGTTTTTTTTTTGTTTGATCAGTTCTGGCTGGTTTTCTAATATGTTGGCCGATTTTCAGAATGTTTTGATCAGTTTTGGCGGGTTTTAAGATATTTTAGAGGTTGTTTATAATATTTTGGTTTCTTTAGCTTTGTTTTTACTATATTTTGGCGGGTTTTTTGAATGTTTCGATCACTTCTGACTGGTTTTCTAGTATTTTGGCATCTTTTCCGAATGTTTTGATCAGTTTTGGCAGGTTCTAAACTATTTTGTCGGGTTTTTGGAATGTTTTGGTTGGTTTTGATTTGTTTTTATGATGTTTTGCCAAGTTTTTTGAATGTTTTGATCAGTTCTGGCTGGTTTTCTAATGTTTTGGCATCTTTTTAGAATGTTTTGATGAGTTTTGCGGGTCTAAATAATTTTGGCGGGTTTTCGGAATATTTTGGTTGGTTTTGATTTGTTTTTATGATGTTTTGGCGGGTTTTCGGAATGTGTTGGTTGGGTTTTAGAATGTTTTGTATTCTCTTGAGTTGTTTTTATTGTGTTGACAGGTTTTGGAATGTTTGGATTCCTTTTGGTGGGTGTTCGGAATGTTTTGGCGGGTATTTGGAATATTTTGATTAGTTTTGACGGGTTTTGAAATATTTTGGCGGGCTTTTAGAAGGTTTTGATTTGTTTTGATTCTGTTTAGCCCAGTTTTTGGTGTGTTTGGATTAGCTTTGGTGGGCTTGATCATGTTTTGTCAGGTTTTTTCGAATGTATTGATCTCTTCTGTCTGGTTTTCTATTTTGGCGGGTTTGAAAATATTTTTGGATTAGTTTTGGCAGGTTTTAAAATATTTTGGCTCTTTGCGCAGAGATGACGGCGCCGGTTGCGGTGCGCTCCGGGGCGCTCCTTCTGCGGAAAGACGCCTAGGCAGCGGCACTTGGGACAGCTCCGCGTCTCCGTATGCTGCGTTTCTTGCCTTCTGCATCTCAGCAAAATGCTTTCCCACTAGGTCTAGCAAGGAGAAACTGTGGCAGCTGAGTAGATGTAGCCCGGCCCGCCCTTTGAAGTTGACAAGTTCTTGGCATCTCAGAGCCTCAAGGCAAGAGCAAGGTTATCTATGGTAGGCTGGGGCAGAACTAGCAGCAAGCAGAGCAAAGTTGTCCAAGAATAGCTTCCATTGGAATGCTAATGGCAATTGAAGAGGCAGGCCAGTGGCAAGCCACTAGCTTCTAGCAGTTTGAAAGTTGCAGACACAGTGCAGGTGTTGTGCGGCTTCCTTCTTGGCCTCCTAGAAGGTGCCGCGCTCTCCGTCTCTTGCTTGCCAATATGTTGCCGTGTTCCTCCTATTGTTTGGTTTGTTTTGATTTGTTTTGATGATGTTTTGGTGGGTTTTCGGAATGTTTTGGTGGTGTTTTAGAATGTTTTGTTTTCTCTTGTGTTGTTTTTATTGTCTTGGCAGGTTGTGGAATATTTGGATTCCTTTTGGCGGGTTTTCAAATATTTTGGCGGGTATTTGGAATGTTTTTGGTTTGCTTTCATTTGTTTTGATTATGTTTTGGCAAGTTATTGAAAGTTTCGATCACTTCTGACTGGTTTTCTAGTATTTTGGCATCTTTTCAGAATGTTTTGATCAGTTTTGGCAGGTTCTAAACTATTTTGTCAGGTTTTTGGAATTTTTTGGTTGGTTTTGATTTGTTTTTATGATGTTTTGCCTAGTTTTTTCAATGTTTTGATCAGTTCTGTCTGGTTTTCTAATGTTTTGGCATCTTTTCAGAAAGTTTTGATGAGTTTTGCGGGTCTAAATTATTTTGGCGGGTGTTCGGAATATTTTGGTTGGTTTTGATTTGTTTTTATGATGTTTTGGTGGGTTTTCGGAATGTTTTGGTTGGGTTTTAGAATGTTTTGTATTCTCTTGAGTTGTTTTTATTGTGTTGGCAGGTTTTGGAATGTTTGGATTCCTTTTGGCGGGTGTTCGGAATGTTTTGGCGGGTGTTCGGAATGTTTTGATTAGTTTTGACGGGTTTTGAAATATTTTGGTGGGTTTTTAGAAGGTTTCGATTTGTTTTGATTTGTTTTGATTCTGTTTAGCCCAGTTTTTGGTGTGTTTGGGTTATCTTTGATGGGCTTGATCATGTTTTGTCAGGTTTTTTCGAATGTATTGATCTCTTCTGTCTGGTTTTCTATTTTGGCGGGTTTGAAAATATTTTTGGATTAGTTTTGGCGGGTTTTAAAATATTTTGGCTCTTTGCGCAGAGATGACGGCGCCGGTTGCGGTGCGCTCCGGGGCGCTCCTTCTGCGGAAAGACGCCTAGGCAGCGGCACTTGGGACAGCTCCGCGTTTCCGTATGCTGCGTTTCTTGCCTTCTGCATCTCAGCAAAATGCTTTCCCACTAGGTCTAGCAAGGAGAAACTGTGGCAGCTGAGTAGATGTAGCCCGGCCCGCCCTTTGAAGTTGACAAGTTCTTGGCATCTCAGAGCCTCAAGGCAAGAGCAAGGTTATCTATGGTAGGCTGGGGCACAACTAGCAGCAAGCAGAGCAAAGTTGTCCAAGAATAGCTTCCATTGGAATGCTAATGGCAATTGAAGAGGCAGGCCAGTGGCAAGCCACTAGCTTCTAGCAGTTTGAAAGTTGCAGACACAGTGCAGGTGTTGTGCGGCTTCCTTCTTGGCCTCCTAGAAGGTGCCGCGCTCTCCGTCTCTTGCTTGCCAATATGTTGCCGTGTTCCTCTTATTGTTTGGTTTGTTTTGATTTGTTTTTATGATGTTTTGGCGGGTTTTCGGAATGTTTTGGTGGTGTTTTAGAATGTTTTGTTTTCTCTTGTGTTGTTTTTATTGTGTTGGCAGGTTGTGGAACGTTTGGATTCCTTTTGGCGGGTTTTAAAATATTTTGGCGGGTATTTGGAATGTTTGGGTTTGCTTTCATTTGTTTTGATTATGTTTTGGCAAGTTATTGAATGTTTTGATCACTTCTGACTGGTTTTCTAGTATTTTGGCATCTTTTCAGAATGTTTTGGTCAGTTTTGGCGGGTTCTAAACTATTTTGTCAGGTTTTTGGAATGTTTTGCTTGGTTTTGATTTGTTTTTATTTTGATTTTGCGGGTTTTCAGAATGTTTTGGTCGGTTTTCTAGAATGTTTTGGTTGGTTTTGATTTCTTTTTAATATTATTTTGTGGGTTTTGGAATGTTTTGATTTGTTTTGTCTAGTTTAAAATATTTTGGCATGTATTTGGAAGGTTTTGCTTGGTTTTCATTTTTTTTTGTTATGTTTTGGCAAGGGTTTTTTTTTGGTTTGATCAGTTCTGGCTGGTTTTCTAATATGTTGGCCGATTTTCAGAATGTTTTGATCAGTTTTGGCGGGTTTTAAGATATTTTAGAGGTTGTTTATAATATTTTGGTTTCTTTAGCTTTGTTTTTACTATATTTTGGCGGGTTTTTTGAATGTTTCGATCACTTCTGACTGGTTTTCTAGTATTTTGGCATCTTTTCCGAATGTTTTGATCAGTTTTGGCAGGTTCTAAACTATTTTGTCGGGTTTTTGGAATGTTTTGGTTGGTTTTGATTTGTTTTTATGATGTTTTGCCAAGTTTTTTGAATGTTTTGATCAGTTCTGGCTGGTTTTCTAATGTTTTGGCATCTTTTTAGAATGTTTTGATGAGTTTTGCGGGTCTAAATAATTTTGGCGGGTTTTCGGAATATTTTGGTTGGTTTTGATTTGTTTTTATGATGTTTTGGCGGGTTTTCGGAATGTGTTGGTTGGGTTTTAGAATGTTTTGTATTCTCTTGAGTTGTTTTTATTGTGTTGACAGGTTTTGGAATGTTTGGATTCCTTTTGGTGGGTGTTCGGAATGTTTTGGCGGGTATTTGGAATATTTTGATTAGTTTTGACGGGTTTTGAAATATTTTGGCGGGCTTTTAGAAGGTTTTGATTTGTTTTGATTCTGTTTAGCCCAGTTTTTGGTGTGTTTGGATTAGCTTTGGTGGGCTTGATCATGTTTTGTCAGGTTTTTTCGAATGTATTGATCTCTTCTGTCTGGTTTTCTATTTTGGCGGGTTTGAAAATATTTTTGGATTAGTTTTGGCAGGTTTTAAAATATTTTGGCTCTTTGCGCAGAGATGACGGCGCCGGTTGCGGTGCGCTCCGGGGCGCTCCTTCTGCGGAAAGACGCCTAGGCAGCGGCACTTGGGACAGCTCCGCGTCTCCGTATGCTGCGTTTCTTGCCTTCTGCATCTCAGCAAAATGCTTTCCCACTAGGTCTAGCAAGGAGAAACTGTGGCAGCTGAGTAGATGTAGCCCGGCCCGCCCTTTGAAGTTGACAAGTTCTTGGCATCTCAGAGCCTCAAGGCAAGAGCAAGGTTCTCTATGGTAGGCTGGGGCAGAACTAGCAGCAAGCAGAGCAAAGTTGTCCAAGAATAGCTTCCATTGGAATGCTAATGGCAATTGAAGAGGCAGGCCAGTGGCAAGCCACTAGCTTCTAGCAGTTTGAAAGTTGCAGACACAGTGCAGGTGTTGTGCGGCTTCCTTCTTGGCCTCCTAGAAGGTGCCGCGCTCTCCGTCTCTTGCTTGCCAATATGTTGCCGTGTTCCTCCTATTGTTTGGTTTGTTTTGATTTGTTTTGATGATGTTTTGGTGGGTTTTCGGAATGTTTTGGTGGTGTTTTAGAATGTTTTGTTTTCTCTTGTGTTGTTTTTATTGTCTTGGCAGGTTGTGGAATATTTGGATTCCTTTTGGCGGGTTTTCAAATATTTTGGCGGGTATTTGGAATGTTTTTGGTTTGCTTTCATTTGTTTTGATTATGTTTTGGCAAGTTATTGAAAGTTTCGATCACTTCTGACTGGTTTTCTAGTATTTTGGCATCTTTTCAGAATGTTTTGATCAGTTTTGGCAGGTTCTAAACTATTTTGTCAGGTTTTTGGAATTTTTTGGTTGGTTTTGATTTGTTTTTATGATGTTTTGCCTAGTTTTTTGAATGTTTTGATCAGTTCTGTCTGGTTTTCTAATGTTTTGGCATCTTTTCAGAAAGTTTTGATGAGTTTTGCGGGTCTAAATTATTTTGGCGGGTGTTCGGAATATTTTGGTTGGTTTTGATTTGTTTTTATGATGTTTTGGTGGGTTTTCGGAATGTTTTGGTTGGGTTTTAGAATGTTTTGTATTCTCTTGAGTTGTTTTTATTGTGTTGGCAGGTTTTGGAATGTTTGGATTCCTTTTGGCGGGTGTTCGGAATGTTTTGGCGGGTGTTCGGAATGTTTTGATTAGTTTTGACGGGTTTTGAAATATTTTGGTGGGTTTTTAGAAGGTTTCGATTTGTTTTGATTTGTTTTGATTCTGTTTAGCCCAGTTTTTGGTGTGTTTGGGTTATCTTTGATGGGCTTGATCATGTTTTGTCAGGTTTTTTCGAATGTATTGATCTCTTCTGTCTGGTTTTCTATTTTGGCGGGTTTGAAAATATTTTTGGATTAGTTTTGGCGGGTTTTAAAATATTTTGGCTCGTTGCGCAGACATGACGGCGCCGGTTGCGGTGCGCTCCGGGGCGCTCCTTCTGCGGAAAGACGCCTAGGCAGCGGCACTTGGGACAGCTCCGCGTTTCCGTATGCTGCGTTTCTTGCCTTCTGCATCTCAGCAAAATGCTTTCCCACTAGGTCTAGCAAGGAGAAACTGTGGCAGCTGAGTAGATGTAGCCCGGCCCGCCCTTTGAAGTTGACAAGTTCTTGGCATCTCAGAGCCTCAAGGCAAGAGCAAGGTTCTCTATGGTAGGCTGGGGCAGAACTAGCAGCAAGCAGAGCAAAGTTGTCCAAGAATAGCTTCCATTGGAATGCTAATGGCAATTGAAGAGGCAGGCCAGTGGCAAGCCACTAGCTTCTAGCAGTTTGAAAGTTGCAGACACAGTGCAGGTGTTGTGCGGCTTCCTTCTTGGCCTCCTAGAAGGTGCCGCGCTCTCCGTCTCTTGCTTGCCAATATGTTGCCGTGTTCCTCTTATTGTTTGGTTTGTTTTGATTTGTTTTTATGATGTTTTGGCGGGTTTTCGGAATGTTTTGGTGGTGTTTTAGAATGTTTTGTTTTCTCTTGTGTTGTTTTTATTGTGTTGGCAGGTTGTGGAACGTTTGGATTCCTTTTGGCGGGTTTTAAAATATTTTGGCGGGTATTTGGAATGTTTGGGTTTGCTTTCATTTGTTTTGATTATGTTTTGGCAAGTTATTGAATGTTTTGATCACTTCTGACTGGTTTTCTAGTATTTTGGCATCTTTTCAGAATGTTTTGGTCAGTTTTGGCGGGTTCTAAACTATTTTGTTGGGTTTTTGGAATGTTTTGCTTGGTTTTGATTTGTTTTTATTTTGATTTTGCGGGTTTTCAGAATGTTTTGGTCGGTTTTCTAGAATGTTTTGGTTGGTTTTGATTTCTTTTTAATATTATTTTGTGGGTTTTGGAATGTTTTGATTTGTTTTGTCTAGTTTAAAATATTTTGGCATGTATTTGGAAGGTTTTGCTTGGTTTTCATTTTTTTTTGTTATGTTTTGGCAAGGGTTTTTTTTTGGTTTGATCAGTTCTGGCTGGTTTTCTAATATGTTGGCCGATTTTCAGAATGTTTTGATCAGTTTTGGCGGGTTTTAAGATATTTTAGAGGTTGTTTATAATATTTTGGTTTCTTTAGCTTTGTTTTTACTATATTTTGGCGGGTTTTTTGAATGTTTCGATCACTTCTGACTGGTTTTCTAGTATTTTGGCATCTTTTCCGAATGTTTTGATCAGTTTTGGCAGGTTCTAAACTATTTTGTCGGGTTTTTGGAATGTTTTGGTTGGTTTTGATTTGTTTTTATGATGTTTTGCCAAGTTTTTTGAATGTTTTGATCAGTTCTGGCTGGTTTTCTAATGTTTTGGCATCTTTTTAGAATGTTTTGATGAGTTTTGCGGGTCTAAATAATTTTGGCGGGTTTTCGGAATATTTTGGTTGGTTTTGATTTGTTTTTATGATGTTTTGGCGGGTTTTCGGAATGTGTTGGTTGGGTTTTAGAATGTTTTGTATTCTCTTGAGTTGTTTTTATTGTGTTGACAGGTTTTGGAATGTTTGGATTCCTTTTGGTGGGTGTTCGGAATGTTTTGGCGGGTATTTGGAATATTTTGATTAGTTTTGACGGGTTTTGAAATATTTTGGCGGGCTTTTAGAAGGTTTTGATTTGTTTTGATTCTGTTTAGCCCAGTTTTTGGTGTCTTTGGATTAGCTTTGGTGGGCTTGATCATGTTTTGTCAGGTTTTTTCGAATGTATTGATCTCTTCTGTCTGGTTTTCTATTTTGGCGGGTTTGAAAATATTTTTGGATTAGTTTTGGCAGGTTTTAAAATATTTTGGCTCTTTGCGCAGAGATGACGGCGCCGGTTGCGGTGCGCTCCGGGGCGCTCCTTCTGCGGAAAGACGCCTAGGCAGCGGCACTTGGGACAGCTCCGCGTCTCCGTATGCTGCGTTTCTTGCCTTCTGCATCTCAGCAAAATGCTTTCCCACTAGGTCTAGCAAGGAGAAACTGTGGCAGCTGAGTAGATGTAGCCCGGCCCGCCCTTTGAAGTTGACAAGTTCTTGGCATCTCAGAGCCTCAAGGCAAGAGCAAGGTTCTCTATGGTAGGCTGGGGCACAACTAGCAGCAAGCAGAGCAAAGTTGTCCAAGAATAGCTTCCATTGGAATGCTAATGGCAATTGAAGAGGCAGGCCAGTGGCAAGCCACTAGCTTCTAGCAGTTTGAAAGTTGCAGACACAGTGCAGGTGTTGTGCGGCTTCCTTCTTGGCCTCCTAGAAGGTGCCGCGCTCTCCGTCTCTTGCTTGCCAATATGTTGCCGTGTTCCTCCTATTGTTTGGTTTGTTTTGATTTGTTTTGATGATGTTTTGGTGGGTTTTCGGAATGTTTTGGTGGTGTTTTAGAATGTTTTGTTTTCTCTTGTGTTGTTTTTATTGTCTTGGCAGGTTGTGGAATATTTGGATTCCTTTTGGCGGGTTTTAAAATATTTTGGCGGGTATTTGGAATGTTTTTGGTTTGCTTTCATTTGTTTTGATTATGTTTTGGCAAGTTATTGAAAGTTTCGATCACTTCTGACTGGTTTTCTAGTATTTTGGCATCTTTTCCGAATGTTTTGATCAGTTTTGGCAGGTTCTAAACTATTTTGTCAGGTTTTTGGAATTTTTTGGTTGGTTTTGATTTGTTTTTATGATGTTTTGCTGGGTTTTCGGAATGTTTTGGTTGGGTTTTAGAATGTTTTGTATTCTCTTGAGTTGTTTTTATTGTGTTGGCAGGTTTTGGAATGTTTGGATTCCTTTTGGCGGGTGTTCGGAATGTTTTGGCGGGTGTTCGGAATGTTTTGATTAGTTTTGACGGGTTTTGAAATATTTTGGTGGGTTTTTAGAAGGTTTCGATTTGTTTTGATTTGTTTTGATTCTGTTTAGCCCAGTTTTTGGTGTGTTTGGATTAGCTTTGGTGGGCTTGATCATGTTTTGTCAGGTTTTTTCGAATGTATTGATCTCTTCTGTCTGGTTTTCTATTTTGGCGGGTTTGAAAATATTTTTGGATTAGTTTTGGCGGGTTTTAAAATATTTTGGCTCGTTGCGCAGAGATGACGGCGCCGGTTGCGGTGCGCTCCGGGGCGCTCCTTCTGCGGAAAGACGCCTAGGCAGCGGCACTTGGGACAGCTCCGCGTTTCCGTATGCTGCGTTTCTTGCCTTCTGCATCTCAGCAAAATGCTTTCCCACTAGGTCTAGCAAGGAGAAACTGTGGCAGCTGAGTAGATGTAGCCCGGCCCGCCCTTTGAAGTTGACAAGTTCTTGGCATCTCAGAGCCTCAAGGCAAGAGCAAGGTTCTCTATGGTAGGCTGGGGCAGAACTAGCAGCAAGCAGAGCAAAGTTGTCCAAGAATAGCTTCCATTGGAATGCTAATGGCAATTGAAGAGGCAGGCCAGTGGCAAGCCACTAGCTTCTAGCAGTTTGAAAGTTGCAGACACAGTGCAGGTGTTGTGCGGCTTCCTTCTTGGCCTCCTAGAAGGTGCCGCGCTCTCCGTCTCTTGCTTGCCAATATGTTGCCGTGTTCCTCTTATTGTTTGGTTTGTTTTGATTTGTTTTTATGATGTTTTGGCGGGTTTTCGGAATGTTTTGGTGGTGTTTTAGAATGTTTTGTTTTCTCTTGTGTTGTTTTTATTGTGTTGGCAGGTTGTGGAACGTTTGGATTCCTTTTGGCGGGTTTTAAAATATTTTGGCGGGTATTTGGAATGTTTGGGTTTGCTTTCATTTGTTTTGATTATGTTTTGGCAAGTTATTGAATGTTTTGATCACTTCTGACTGGTTTTCTAGTATTTTGGCATCTTTTCAGAATGTTTTGGTCAGTTTTGGCGGGTTCTAAACTATTTTGTTGGGTTTTTGGAATGTTTTGCTTGGTTTTGATTTGTTTTTATTTTGATTTTGCGGGTTTTCAGAATGTTTTGGTCGGTTTTCTAGAATGTTTTGGTTGGTTTTGATTTCTTTTTAATATTATTTTGTGGGTTTTGGAATGTTTTGATTTGTTTTGTCTAGTTTAAAATATTTTGGCATGTATTTGGAAGGTTTTGCTTGGTTTTCATTTTTTTTTGTTATGTTTTGGCAAGGGTTTTTTTTTTGTTTGATCAGTTCTGGCTGGTTTTCTAATATGTTGGCCGATTTTCAGAATGTTTTGATCAGTTTTGGCGGGTTTTAAGATATTTTAGAGGTTGTTTATAATATTTTGGTTTCTTTAGCTTTGTTTTTACTATATTTTGGCGGGTTTTTTGAATGTTTCGATCACTTCTGACTGGTTTTCTAGTATTTTGGCATCTTTTCCGAATGTTTTGATCAGTTTTGGCAGGTTCTAAACTATTTTGTCGGGTTTTTGGAATGTTTTGGTTGGTTTTGATTTGTTTTTATGATGTTTTGCCAAGTTTTTTGAATGTTTTGATCAGTTCTGGCTGGTTTTCTAATGTTTTGGCATCTTTTTAGAATGTTTTGATGAGTTTTGCGGGTCTAAATAATTTTGGCGGGTTTTCGGAATATTTTGGTTGGTTTTGATTTGTTTTTATGATGTTTTGGCGGGTTTTCGGAATGTGTTGGTTGGGTTTTAGAATGTTTTGTATTCTCTTGAGTTGTTTTTATTGTGTTGACAGGTTTTGGAATGTTTGGATTCCTTTTGGTGGGTGTTCGGAATGTTTTGGCGGGTATTTGGAATATTTTGATTAGTTTTGACGGGTTTTGAAATATTTTGGCGGGCTTTTAGAAGGTTTTGATTTGTTTTGATTCTGTTTAGCCCAGTTTTTGGTGTCTTTGGATTAGCTTTGGTGGGCTTGATCATGTTTTGTCAGGTTTTTTCGAATGTATTGATCTCTTCTGTCTGGTTTTCTATTTTGGCGGGTTTGAAAATATTTTTGGATTAGTTTTGGCAGGTTTTAAAATATTTTGGCTCTTTGCGCAGAGATGACGGCGCCGGTTGCGGTGCGCTCCGGGGCGCTCCTTCTGCGGAAAGACGCCTAGGCAGCGGCACTTGGGACAGCTCCGCGTCTCCGTATGCTGCGTTTCTTGCCTTCTGCATCTCAGCAAAATGCTTTCCCACTAGGTCTAGCAAGGAGAAACTGTGGCAGCTGAGTAGATGTAGCCCGGCCCGCCCTTTGAAGTTGACAAGTTCTTGGCATCTCAGAGCCTCAAGGCAAGAGCAAGGTTCTCTATGGTAGGCTGGGGCACAACTAGCAGCAAGCAGAGCAAAGTTGTCCAAGAATAGCTTCCATTGGAATGCTAATGGCAATTGAAGAGGCAGGCCAGTGGCAAGCCACTAGCTTCTAGCAGTTTGAAAGTTGCAGACACAGTGCAGGTGTTGTGCGGCTTCCTTCTTGGCCTCCTAGAAGGTGCCGCGCTCTCCGTCTCTTGCTTGCCAATATGTTGCCGTGTTCCTCCTATTGTTTGGTTTGTTTTGATTTGTTTTGATGATGTTTTGGTGGGTTTTCGGAATGTTTTGGTGGTGTTTTAGAATGTTTTGTTTTCTCTTGTGTTGTTTTTATTGTGTTGGCAGGTTGTGGAATATTTGGATTCCTTTTGGCGGGTTTTAAAATATTTTGGCGGGTATTTGGAATGTTTTTGGTTTGCTTTCATTTGTTTTGATTATGTTTTGGCAAGTTATTGAAAGTTTCGATCACTTCTGACTGGTTTTCTAGTATTTTGGCATCTTTTCAGAATGTTTTGATCAGTTTTGGCAGGTTCTAAACTATTTTGTCAGGTTTTTGGAATTTTTTGGTTGGTTTTGATTTGTTTTTATGATGTTTTGGTGGGTTTTCGGAATGTTTTGGTTGGGTTTTAGAATGTTTTGTATTCTCTTGAGTTGTTTTTATTGTGTTGGCAGGTTTTGGAATGTTTGGATTCCTTTTGGCGGGTGTTCGGAATGTTTTGGCGGGTGTTCGGAATGTTTTGATTAGTTTTGACGGGTTTTGAAATATTTTGGTGGGTTTTTAGAAGGTTTCGATTTGTTTTGATTTGTTTTGATTCTGTTTAGCCCAGTTTTTGGTGTGTTTGGATTAGCTTTGGTGGGCTTGATCATGTTTTGTCAGGTTTTTTCGAATGTATTGATCTCTTCTGTCTGGTTTTCTATTTTGGCGGGTTTGAAAATATTTTTGGATTAGTTTTGGCGGGTTTTAAAATATTTTGGCTCGTTGCGCAGAGATGACGGCGCCGGTTGCGGTGCGCTCCGGGGCGCTCCTTCTGCGGAAAGACGCCTAGGCAGCGGCACTTGGGACAGCTCCGCGTCTCCGTATGCTGCGTTTCTTGCCTTCTGCATCTCAGCAAAATGCTTTCCCACTAGGTCTAGCAAGGAGAAACTGTGGCAGCTGAGTAGATGTAGCCCGGCCCGCCCTTTGAAGTTGACAAGTTCTTGGCATCTCAGAGCCTCAAGGCAAGAGCAAGGTTCTCTATGGTAGGCTGGGGCAGAACTAGCAGCAAGCAGAGCAAAGTTGTCCAAGAATAGCTTCCATTGGAATGCTAATGGCAATTGAAGAGGCAGGCCAGTGGCAAGCCACTAGCTTCTAGCAGTTTGAAAGTTGCAGACACAGTGCAGGTGTTGTGCGGCTTCCTTCTTGGCCTCCTAGAAGGTGCCGCGCTCTCCGTCTCTTGCTTGCCAATATGTTGCCGTGTTCCTCTTATTGTTTGGTTTGTTTTGATTTGTTTTGATGATGTTTTGGCGGGTTTTCGGAATGTTTTGGTGGTGTTTTAGAATGTTTTGTTTTCTCTTGTGTTGTTTTTATTGTGTTGGCAGGTTGTGGAACGTTTGGATTCCTTTTGGCGGGTTTTAAAATATTTTGGCGGGTATTTGGAATGTTTGGGTTTGCTTTCATTTGTTTTGATTATGTTTTGGCAAGTTATTGAATGTTTTGATCACTTCTGACTGGTTTTCTAGTATTTTGGCATCTTTTCAGAATGTTTTGATCAGTTTTGGCGGGTTCTAAACTATTTTGTTGGGTTTTTGGAATGTTTTGCTTGGTTTTGATTTGTTTTTATTTTGATTTTGCGGGTTTTCAGAATGTTTTGGTCGGTTTTCTAGAATGTTTTGGTTGGTTTTGATTTCTTTTTAATATTATTTTGTGGGTTTTGGAATGTTTTGATTTGTTTTGTCTAGTTTAAAATATTTTGGCATGTATTTGGAAGGTTTTGCTTGGTTTTCATTTTTTTTTGTTATGTTTTGGCAAGGGTTTTTTTTTTGTTTGATCAGTTCTGGCTGGTTTTCTAATATGTTGGCCGATTTTCAGAATGTTTTGATCAGTTTTGGCGGGTTTTAAGATATTTTAGAGGTTGTTTATAATATTTTGGTTTCTTTAGCTTTGTTTTTACTATATTTTGGCGGGTTTTTTGAATGTTTCGATCACTTCTGACTGGTTTTCTAGTATTTTGGCATCTTTTCCGAATGTTTTGATCAGTTTTGGCAGGTTCTAAACTATTTTGTCGGGTTTTTGGAATGTTTTGGTTGGTTTTGATTTGTTTTTATGATGTTTTGCCAAGTTTTTTGAATGTTTTGATCAGTTCTGGCTGGTTTTCTAATGTTTTGGCATCTTTTTAGAATGTTTTGATGAGTTTTGCGGGTCTAAATAATTTTGGCGGGTTTTCGGAATATTTTGGTTGGTTTTGATTTGTTTTTATGATGTTTTGGCGGGTTTTCGGAATGTGTTGGTTGGGTTTTAGAATGTTTTGTATTCTCTTGAGTTGTTTTTATTGTGTTGACAGGTTTTGGAATGTTTGGATTCCTTTTGGCGGGTGTTCGGAATGTTTTGGCGGGTGTTCGGAATATTTTGATTAGTTTTGACGGGTTTTGAAATATTTTGGCGGGCTTTTAGAAGGTTTTGATTTGTTTTGATTCTGTTTAGCCCAGTTTTTGGTGTGTTTGGATTAGCTTTGGTGGGCTTGATCATGTTTTGTCAGGTTTTTTCGAATGTATTGATCTCTTCTGTCTGGTTTTCTATTTTGGCGGGTTTGAAAATATTTTTGGATTAGTTTTGGCGGGTTTTAAAATATTTTGGCTCTTTGCGCAGAGATGACGGCGCCGGTTGCGGTGCGCTCCGGGGCGCTCCTTCTGCGGAAAGACGCCTAGGCAGCGGCACTTGGGACAGCTCCGCGTCTCCGTATGCTGCGTTTCTTGCCTTCTGCATCTCAGCAAAATGCTTTCCCACTAGGTCTAGCAAGGAGAAACTGTGGCAGCTGAGTAGATGTAGCCCGGCCCGCCCTTTGAAGTTGACAAGTTCTTGGCATCTCAGAGCCTCAAGGCAAGAGCAAGGTTCTCTATGGTAGGCTGGGGCACAACTAGCAGCAAGCAGAGCAAAGTTGTCCAAGAATAGCTTCCATTGGAATGCTAATGGCAATTGAAGAGGCAGGCCAGTGGCAAGCCACTAGCTTCTAGCAGTTTGAAAGTTGCAGACACAGTGCAGGTGTTGTGCGGCTTCCTTCTTGGCCTCCTAGAAGGTGCCGCGCTCTCCGTCTCTTGCTTGCCAATATGTTGCCGTGTTCCTCCTATTGTTTGGTTTGTTTTGATTTGTTTTGATGATGTTTTGGTGGGTTTTCGGAATGTTTTGGTGGTGTTTTAGAATGTTTTGTTTTCTCTTGTGTTGTTTTTATTGTCTTGGCAGGTTGTGGAATATTTGGATTCCTTTTGGCGGGTTTTAAAATATTTTGGCGGGTATTTGGAATGTTTTTGGTTTGCTTTCATTTGTTTTGATTATGTTTTGGCAAGTTATTGAAAGTTTCGATCACTTCTGACTGGTTTTCTAGTATTTTGGCATCTTTTCAGAATGTTTTGATCAGTTTTGGCAGGTTCTAAACTATTTTGTCAGGTTTTTGGAATTTTTTGGTTGGTTTTGATTTGTTTTTATGATGTTTTGCCTAGTTTTTTCAATGTTTTGATCAGTTCTGTCTGGTTTTCTAATGTTTTGGCATCTTTTCAGAAAGTTTTGATGAGTTTTGCGGGTCTAAATTATTTTGGCGGGTGTTCGGAATATTTTGGTTGGTTTTGATTTGTTTTTATGATGTTTTGGTGGGTTTTCGGAATGTTTTGGTTGGGTTTTAGAATGTTTTGTATTCTCTTGAGTTGTTTTTATTGTGTTGGCAGGTTTTGGAATGTTTGGATTCCTTTTGGCGGGTGTTCGGAATGTTTTGGCGGGTGTTCGGAATGTTTTGATTAGTTTTGACGGGTTTTGAAATATTTTGGTGGGTTTTTAGAAGGTTTCGATTTGTTTTGATTTGTTTTGATTCTGTTTAGCCCAGTTTTTGGTGTGTTTGGATTAGCTTTGGTGGGCTTGATCATGTTTTGTCAGGTTTTTTCGAATGTATTGATCTCTTCTGTCTGGTTTTCTATTTTGGCGGGTTTGAAAATATTTTTGGATTAGTTTTGGCGGGTTTTAAAATATTTTGGCTCGTTGCGCAGAGATGACGGCGCCGGTTGCGGTGCGCTCCGGGGCGCTCCTTCTGCGGAAAGACGCCTAGGCAGCGGCACTTGGGACAGCTCCGCGTCTCCGTATGCTGCGTTTCTTGCCTTCTGCATCTCAGCAAAATGCTTTCCCACTAGGTCTAGCAAGGAGAAACTGTGGCAGCTGAGTAGATGTAGCCCGGCCCGCCCTTTGAAGTTGACAAGTTCTTGGCATCTCAGAGCCTCAAGGCAAGAGCAAGGTTCTCTATGGTAGGCTGGGGCACAACTAGCAGCAAGCAGAGCAAAGTTGTCCAAGAATAGCTTCCATTGGAATGCTAATGGCAATTGAAGAGGCAGGCCAGTGGCAAGCCACTAGCTTCTAGCAGTTTGAAAGTTGCAGACACAGTGCAGGTGTTGTGCGGCTTCCTTCTTGGCCTCCTAGAAGGTGCCGCGCTCTCCGTCTCTTGCTTGCCAATATGTTGCCGTGTTCCTCTTATTGTTTGGTTTGTTTTGATTTGTTTTGATGATGTTTTGGCGGGTTTTCGGAATGTTTTGGTGGTGTTTTAGAATGTTTTGTTTTCTCTTGTGTTGTTTTTATTGTGTTGGCAGGTTGTGGAACGTTTGGATTCCTTTTGGCGGGTTTTAAAATATTTTGGCGGGTATTTGGAATGTTTGGGTTTGCTTTCATTTGTTTTGATTATGTTTTGGCAAGTTATTGAATGTTTTGATCACTTCTGACTGGTTTTCTAGTATTTTGGCATCTTTTCAGAATGTTTTGATCAGTTTTGGCGGGTTCTAAACTATTTTGTTGGGTTTTTGGAATGTTTTGCTTGGTTTTGATTTGTTTTTATTTTGATTTTGCGGGTTTTCAGAATGTTTTGGTCGGTTTTCTAGAATGTTTTGGTTGGTTTTGATTTCTTTTTAATATTATTTTGTGGGTTTTGGAATGTTTTGATTTGTTTTGTCTAGTTTAAAATATTTTGGCATGTATTTGGAAGGTTTTGCTTGGTTTTCATTTTTTTTTGTTATGTTTTGGCAAGGGTTTTTTTTTTGTTTGATCAGTTCTGGCTGGTTTTCTAATATGTTGGCCGATTTTCAGAATGTTTTGATCAGTTTTGGCGGGTTTTAAGATATTTTAGAGGTTGTTTATAATATTTTGGTTTCTTTAGCTTTGTTTTTACTATATTTTGGCGGGTTTTTTGAATGTTTCGATCACTTCTGACTGGTTTTCTAGTATTTTGGCATCTTTTCCGAATGTTTTGATCAGTTTTGGCAGGTTCTAAACTATTTTGTCGGGTTTTTGGAATGTTTTGGTTGGTTTTGATTTGTTTTTATGATGTTTTGCCAAGTTTTTTGAATGTTTTGATCAGTTCTGGCTGGTTTTCTAATGTTTTGGCATCTTTTTAGAATGTTTTGATGAGTTTTGCGGGTCTAAATAATTTTGGCGGGTTTTCGGAATATTTTGGTTGGTTTTGATTTGTTTTTATGATGTTTTGGCGGGTTTTCGGAATGTGTTGGTTGGGTTTTAGAATGTTTTGTATTCTCTTGAGTTGTTTTTATTGTGTTGACAGGTTTTGGAATGTTTGGATCCCTTTTGGCGGGTGTTCGGAATGTTTTGGCGGGTGTTCGGAATATTTTGATTAGTTTTGACGGGTTTTGAAATATTTTGGCGGGCTTTTAGAAGGTTTTGATTTGTTTTGATTCTGTTTAGCCCAGTTTTTGGTGTGTTTGGATTAGCTTTGGTGGGCTTGATCATGTTTTGTCAGGTTTTTTCGAATGTATTGATCTCTTCTGTCTGGTTTTCTATTTTGGCGGGTTTGAAAATATTTTTGGATTAGTTTTGGCAGGTTTTAAAATATTTTGGCTCTTTGCGCAGAGATGACGGCGCCGGTTGCGGTGCGCTCCGGGGCGCTCCTTCTGCGGAAAGACGCCTAGGCAGCGGCACTTGGGACAGCTCCGCGTCTCCGTATGCTGCGTTTCTTGCCTTCTGCATCTCAGCAAAATGCTTTCCCACTAGGTCTAGCAAGGAGAAACTGTGGCAGCTGAGTAGATGTAGCCCGGCCCGCCCTTTGAAGTTGACAAGTTCTTGGCATCTCAGAGCCTCAAGGCAAGAGCAAGGTTCTCTATGGTAGGCTGGGGCAGAACTAGCAGCAAGCAGAGCAAAGTTGTCCAAGAATAGCTTCCATTGGAATGCTAATGGCAATTGAAGAGGCAGGCCAGTGGCAAGCCACTAGCTTCTAGCAGTTTGAAAGTTGCAGACACAGTGCAGGTGTTGTGCGGCTTCCTTCTTGGCCTCCTAGAAGGTGCCGCGCTCTCCGTCTCTTGCTTGCCAATATGTTGCCGTGTTCCTCCTATTGTTTGGTTTGTTTTGATTTGTTTTGATGATGTTTTGGTGGGTTTTCGGAATGTTTTGGTGGTGTTTTAGAATGTTTTGTTTTCTCTTGTGTTGTTTTTATTGTCTTGGCAGGTTGTGGAATATTTGGATTCCTTTTGGCGGGTTTTCAAATATTTTGGCGGGTATTTGGAATGTTTTTGGTTTGCTTTCATTTGTTTTGATTATGTTTTGGCAAGTTATTGAAAGTTTCGATCACTTCTGACTGGTTTTCTAGTATTTTGGCATCTTTTCAGAATGTTTTGATCAGTTTTGGCAGGTTCTAAACTATTTTGTCAGGTTTTTGGAATTTTTTGGTTGGTTTTGATTTGTTTTTATGATGTTTTGCCTAGTTTTTTCAATGTTTTGATCAGTTCTGTCTGGTTTTCTAATGTTTTGGCATCTTTTCAGAAAGTTTTGATGAGTTTTGCGGGTCTAAATTATTTTGGCGGGTGTTCGGAATATTTTGGTTGGTTTTGATTTGTTTTTATGATGTTTTGGTGGGTTTTCGGAATGTTTTGGTTGGGTTTTAGAATGTTTTGTATTCTCTTGAGTTGTTTTTATTGTGTTGGCAGGTTTTGGAATGTTTGGATTCCTTTTGGCGGGTGTTCGGAATGTTTTGGCGGGTGTTCGGAATGTTTTGATTAGTTTTGACGGGTTTTGAAATATTTTGGTGGGTTTTTAGAAGGTTTCGATTTGTTTTGATTTGTTTTGATTCTGTTTAGCCCAGTTTTTGGTGTGTTTGGATTAGCTTTGGTGGGCTTGATCATGTTTTGTCAGGTTTTTTCGAATGTATTGATCTCTTCTGTCTGGTTTTCTATTTTGGCGGGTTTGAAAATATTTTTGGATTAGTTTTGGCGGGTTTGAAAATATTTTGGCTCGTTGCGCAGACATGACGGCGCCGGTTGCGGTGCGCTCCGGGGCGCTCCTTCTGCGGAAAGACGCCTAGGCAGCGGCACTTGGGACAGCTCCGCGTTTCCGTATGCTGCGTTTCTTGCCTTCTGCATCTCAGCAAAATGCTTTCCCACTAGGTCTAGCAAGGAGAAACTGTGGCAGCTGAGTAGATGTAGCCCGGCCCGCCCTTTGAAGTTGACAAGTTCTTGGCATCTCAGAGCCTCAAGGCAAGAGCAAGGTTCTCTATGGTAGGCTGGGGCAGAACTAGCAGCAAGCAGAGCAAAGTTGTCCAAGAATAGCTTCCATTGGAATGCTAATGGCAATTGAAGAGGCAGGCCAGTGGCAAGCCACTAGCTTCTAGCAGTTTGAAAGTTGCAGACACAGTGCAGGTGTTGTGCGGCTTCCTTCTTGGCCTCCTAGAAGGTGCCGCGCTCTCCGTCTCTTGCTTGCCAATATGTTGCCGTGTTCCTCTTATTGTTTGGTTTGTTTTGATTTGTTTTGATGATGTTTTGGCGGGTTTTCGGAATGTTTTGGTGGTGTTTTAGAATGTTTTGTTTTCTCTTGTGTTGTTTTTATTGTGTTGGCAGGTTGTGGAACGTTTGGATTCCTTTTGGCGGGTTTTAAAATATTTTGGCGGGTATTTGGAATGTTTGGGTTTGCTTTCATTTGTTTTGATTATGTTTTGGCAAGTTATTGAATGTTTTGATCACTTCTGACTGGTTTTCTAGTATTTTGGCATCTTTTCAGAATGTTTTGGTCAGTTTTGGCGGGTTCTAAACTATTTTGTTGGGTTTTTGGAATGTTTTGCTTGGTTTTGATTTGGTTTTATTTTGATTTTGCGGGTTTTCAGAATGTTTTGGTCGGTTTTCTAGAATGTTTTGGTTGGTTTTGATTTCTTTTTAATATTATTTTGTGGGTTTTGGAATGTTTTGATTTGTTTTGTCTAGTTTAAAATATTTTGGCATGTATTTGGAAGGTTTTGCTTGGTTTTCATTTTTTTTTGTTATGTTTTGGCAAGGGTTTTTTTTTTGTTTGATCAGTTCTGGCTGGTTTTCTAATATGTTGGCCGATTTTCAGAATGTTTTGATCAGTTTTGGCGGGTTTTAAGATATTTTAGAGGTTGTTTATAATATTTTGGTTTCTTTAGCTTTGTTTTTACTATATTTTGGCGGGTTTTTTGAATGTTTCGATCACTTCTGACTGGTTTTCTAGTATTTTGGCATCTTTTCCGAATGTTTTGATCAGTTTTGGCAGGTTCTAAACTATTTTGTCGGGTTTTTGGAATGTTTTGGTTGGTTTTGATTTGTTTTTATGATGTTTTGCCAAGTTTTTTGAATGTTTTGATCAGTTCTGGCTGGTTTTCTAATGTTTTGGCATCTTTTTAGAATGTTTTGATGAGTTTTGCGGGTCTAAATAATTTTGGCGGGTTTTCGGAATATTTTGGTTGGTTTTGATTTGTTTTTATGATGTTTTGGCGGGTTTTCGGAATGTTTTGGTTGGGTTTTAGAATGTTTTGTATTCTCTTGAGTTGTTTTTATTGTGTTGACAGGTTTTGGAATGTTTGGATTCCTTTTGGTGGGTGTTCGGAATGTTTTGGCGGGTATTTGGAATATTTTGATTAGTTTTGACGGGTTTTGAAATATTTTGGCGGGCTTTTAGAAGGTTTTGATTTGTTTTGATTCTGTTTAGCCCAGTTTTTGGTGTGTTTGGATTAGCTTTGGTGGGCTTGATCATGTTTTGTCAGGTTTTTTCGAATGTATTGATCTCTTCTGTCTGGTTTTCTATTTTGGCGGGTTTGAAAATATTTTTGGATTAGTTTTGGCAGGTTTGAAAATATTTTGGCTCTTTGCGCAGAGATGACGGCGCCGGTTGCGGTGCGCTCCGGGGCGCTCCTTCTGCGGAAAGACGCCTAGGCAGCGGCACTTGGGACAGCTCCGCGTTTCCGTATGCTGCGTTTCTTGCCTTCTGCATCTCAGCAAAATGCTTTCCCACTAGGTCTAGCAAGGAGAAACTGTGGCAGCTGAGTAGATGTAGCCCGGCCCGCCCTTTGAAGTTGACAAGTTCTTGGCATCTCAGAGCCTCAAGGCAAGAGCAAGGTTCTCTATGGTAGGCTGGGGCAGAACTAGCAGCAAGCAGAGCAAAGTTGTCCAAGAATAGCTTCCATTGGAATGCTAATGGCAATTGAAGAGGCAGGCCAGTGGCAAGCCACTAGCTTCTAGCAGTTTGAAAGTTGCAGACACAGTGCAGGTGTTGTGCGGCTTCCTTCTTGGCCTCCTAGAAGGTGCCGCGCTCTCCGTCTCTTGCTTGCCAATATGTTGCCGTGTTCCTCTTATTGTTTGGTTTGTTTTGATTTGTTTTGATGATGTTTTGGCGGGTTTTCGGAATGTTTTGGTGGTGTTTTAGAATGTTTTGTTTTCTCTTGTGTTGTTTTTATTGTGTTGGCAGGTTGTGGAACGTTTGGATTCCTTTTGGCGGGTTTTAAAATATTTTGGCGGGTATTTGGAATGTTTGGGTTTGCTTTCATTTGTTTTGATTATGTTTTGGCAAGTTATTGAATGTTTTGATCACTTCTGACTGGTTTTCTAGTATTTTGGCATCTTTTCAGAATGTTTTGGTCAGTTTTGGCGGGTTCTAAACTATTTTGTTGGGTTTTTGGAATGTTTTGCTTGGTTTTGATTTGGTTTTATTTTGATTTTGCGGGTTTTCAGAATGTTTTGGTCGGTTTTCTAGAATGTTTTGGTTGGTTTTGATTTCTTTTTAATATTATTTTGTGGGTTTTGGAATGTTTTGATTTGTTTTGTCTAGTTTAAAATATTTTGGCATGTATTTGGAAGGTTTTGCTTGGTTTTCATTTTTTTTTGTTATGTTTTGGCAAGGGTTTTTTTTTTGTTTGATCAGTTCTGGCTGGTTTTCTAATATGTTGGCCGATTTTCAGAATGTTTTGATCAGTTTTGGCGGGTTTTAAGATATTTTAGAGGTTGTTTATAATATTTTGGTTTCTTTAGCTTTGTTTTTACTATATTTTGGCGGGTTTTTTGAATGTTTCGATCACTTCTGACTGGTTTTCTAGTATTTTGGCATCTTTTCCGAATGTTTTGATCAGTTTTGGCAGGTTCTAAACTATTTTGTCGGGTTTTTGGAATGTTTTGGTTGGTTTTGATTTGTTTTTATGATGTTTTGCCAAGTTTTTTGAATGTTTTGATCAGTTCTGGCTGGTTTTCTAATGTTTTGGCATCTTTTTAGAATGTTTTGATGAGTTTTGCGGGTCTAAATAATTTTGGCGGGTTTTCGGAATATTTTGGTTGGTTTTGATTTGTTTTTATGATGTTTTGGCGGGTTTTCGGAATGTTTTGGTTGGGTTTTAGAATGTTTTGTATTCTCTTGAGTTGTTTTTATTGTGTTGACAGGTTTTGGAATGTTTGGATTCCTTTTGGTGGGTGTTCGGAATGTTTTGGCGGGTATTTGGAATATTTTGATTAGTTTTGACGGGTTTTGAAATATTTTGGCGGGCTTTTAGAAGGTTTTGATTTGTTTTGATTCTGTTTAGCCCAGTTTTTGGTGTGTTTGGATTAGCTTTGGTGGGCTTGATCATGTTTTGTCAGGTTTTTTCGAATGTATTGATCTCTTCTGTCTGGTTTTCTATTTTGGCGGGTTTGAAAATATTTTTGGATTAGTTTTGGCAGGTTTGAAAATATTTTGGCTCTTTGCGCAGAGATGACGGCGCCGGTTGCGGTGCGCTCCGGGGCGCTCCTTCTGCGGAAAGACGCCTAGGCAGCGGCACTTGGGACAGCTCCGCGTCTCCGTATGCTGCGTTTCTTGCCTTCTGCATCTCAGCAAAATGCTTTCCCACTAGGTCTAGCAAGGAGAAACTGTGGCAGCTGAGTAGATGTAGCCCGGCCCGCCCTTTGAAGTTGACAAGTTCTTGGCATCTCAGAGCCTCAAGGCAAGAGCAAGGTTCTCTATGGTAGGCTGGGGCAGAACTAGCAGCAAGCAGAGCAAAGTTGTCCAAGAATAGCTTCCATTGGAATGCTAATGGCAATTGAAGAGGCAGGCCAGTGGCAAGCCACTAGCTTCTAGCAGTTTGAAAGTTGCAGACACAGTGCAGGTGTTGTGCGGCTTCCTTCTTGGCCTCCTAGAAGGTGCCGCGCTCTCCGTCTCTTGCTTGCCAATATGTTGCCGTGTTCCTCTTATTGTTTGGTTTGTTTTGATTTGTTTTGATGATGTTTTGGCGGGTTTTCGGAATGTTTTGGTGGTGTTTTAGAATGTTTTGTTTTCTCTTGTGTTGTTTTTATTGTGTTGGCAGGTTGTGGAACGTTTGGATTCCTTTTGGCGGGTTTTAAAATATTTTGGCGGGTATTTGGAATGTTTGGGTTTGCTTTCATTTGTTTTGATTATGTTTTGGCAAGTTATTGAATGTTTTGATCACTTCTGACTGGTTTTCTAGTATTTTGGCATCTTTTCAGAATGTTTTGGTCAGTTTTGGCGGGTTCTAAACTATTTTGTTGGGTTTTTGGAATGTTTTGCTTGGTTTTGATTTGGTTTTATTTTGATTTTGCGGGTTTTCAGAATGTTTTGGTCGGTTTTCTAGAATGTTTTGGTTGGTTTTGATTTCTTTTTAATATTATTTTGTGGGTTTTGGAATGTTTTGATTTGTTTTGTCTAGTTTAAAATATTTTGGCATGTATTTGGAAGGTTTTGCTTGGTTTTCATTTTTTTTTGTTATGTTTTGGCAAGGGTTTTTTTTTTGTTTGATCAGTTCTGGCTGGTTTTCTAATATGTTGGCCGATTTTCAGAATGTTTTGATCAGTTTTGGCGGGTTTTAAGATATTTTAGAGGTTGTTTATAATATTTTGGTTTCTTTAGCTTTGTTTTTACTATATTTTGGCGGGTTTTTTGAATGTTTCGATCACTTCTGACTGGTTTTCTAGTATTTTGGCATCTTTTCCGAATGTTTTGATCAGTTTTGGCAGGTTCTAAACTATTTTGTCGGGTTTTTGGAATGTTTTGGTTGGTTTTGATTTGTTTTTATGATGTTTTGCCAAGTTTTTTGAATGTTTTGATCAGTTCTGGCTGGTTTTCTAATGTTTTGGCATCTTTTTAGAATGTTTTGATGAGTTTTGCGGGTCTAAATAATTTTGGCGGGTTTTCGGAATATTTTGGTTGGTTTTGATTTGTTTTTATGATGTTTTGGCGGGTTTTCGGAATGTTTTGGTTGGGTTTTAGAATGTTTTGTATTCTCTTGAGTTGTTTTTATTGTGTTGACAGGTTTTGGAATGTTTGGATTCCTTTTGGTGGGTGTTCGGAATGTTTTGGCGGGTATTTGGAATATTTTGATTAGTTTTGACGGGTTTTGAAATATTTTGGCGGGCTTTTAGAAGGTTTTGATTTGTTTTGATTCTGTTTAGCCCAGTTTTTGGTGTGTTTGGATTAGCTTTGGTGGGCTTGATCATGTTTTGTCAGGTTTTTTCGAATGTATTGATCTCTTCTGTCTGGTTTTCTATTTTGGCGGGTTTGAAAATATTTTTGGATTAGTTTTGGCAGGTTTTAAAATATTTTGGCTCTTTGCGCAGAGATGACGGCGCCGGTTGCGGTGCGCTCCGGGGCGCTCCTTCTGCGGAAAGACGCCTAGGCAGCGGCACTTGGGACAGCTCCGCGTCTCCGTATGCTGCGTTTCTTGCCTTCTGCATCTCAGCAAAATGCTTTCCCACTAGGTCTAGCAAGGAGAAACTGTGGCAGCTGAGTAGATGTAGCCCGGCCCGCCCTTTGAAGTTGACAAGTTCTTGGCATCTCAGAGCCTCAAGGCAAGAGCAAGGTTCTCTATGGTAGGCTGGGGCACAACTAGCAGCAAGCAGAGCAAAGTTGTCCAAGAATAGCTTCCATTGGAATGCTAATGGCAATTGAAGAGGCAGGCCAGTGGCAAGCCACTAGCTTCTAGCAGTTTGAAAGTTGCAGACACAGTGCAGGTGTTGTGCGGCTTCCTTCTTGGCCTCCTAGAAGGTGCCGCGCTCTCCGTCTCTTGCTTGCCAATATGTTGCCGTGTTCCTCCTATTGTTTGGTTTGTTTTGATTTGTTTTGATGATGTTTTGGTGGGTTTTCGGAATGTTTTGGTGGTGTTTTAGAATGTTTTGTTTTCTCTTGTGTTGTTTTTATTGTCTTGGCAGGTTGTGGAATATTTGGATTCCTTTTGGCGGGTTTTAAAATATTTTGGCGGGTATTTGGAATGTTTTTGGTTTGCTTTCATTTGTTTTGATTATGTTTTGGCAAGTTATTGAAAGTTTCGATCACTTCTGACTGGTTTTCTAGTATTTTGGCATCTTTTCAGAATGTTTTGATCAGTTTTGGCAGGTTCTAAACTATTTTGTCAGGTTTTTGGAATTTTTTGGTTGGTTTTGATTTGTTTTTATGATGTTTTGCCTAGTTTTTTCAATGTTTTGATCAGTTCTGTCTGGTTTTCTAATGTTTTGGCATCTTTTCAGAAAGTTTTGATGAGTTTTGCGGGTCTAAATTATTTTGGCGGGTGTTCGGAATATTTTGGTTGGTTTTGATTTGTTTTTATGATGTTTTGGTGGGTTTTCGGAATGTTTTGGTTGGGTTTTAGAATGTTTTGTATTCTCTTGAGTTGTTTTTATTGTGTTGGCAGGTTTTGGAATGTTTGGATTCCTTTTGGCGGGTGTTCGGAATGTTTTGGCGGGTGTTCGGAATGTTTTGATTAGTTTTGACGGGTTTTGAAATATTTTGGTGGGTTTTTAGAAGGTTTCGATTTGTTTTGATTTGTTTTGATTCTGTTTAGCCCAGTTTTTGGTGTGTTTGGATTAGCTTTGGTGGGCTTGATCATGTTTTGTCAGGTTTTTTCGAATGTATTGATCTCTTCTGTCTGGTTTTCTATTTTGGCGGGTTTGAAAATATTTTTGGATTAGTTTTGGCGGGTTTTAAAATATTTTGGCTCGTTGCGCAGAGATGACGGCGCCGGTTGCGGTGCGCTCCGGGGCGCTCCTTCTGCGGAAAGACGCCTAGGCAGCGGCACTTGGGACAGCTCCGCGTCTCCGTATGCTGCGTTTCTTGCCTTCTGCATCTCAGCAAAATGCTTTCCCACTAGGTCTAGCAAGGAGAAACTGTGGCAGCTGAGTAGATGTAGCCCGGCCCGCCCTTTGAAGTTGACAAGTTCTTGGCATCTCAGAGCCTCAAGGCAAGAGCAAGGTTCTCTATGGTAGGCTGGGGCACAACTAGCAGCAAGCAGAGCAAAGTTGTCCAAGAATAGCTTCCATTGGAATGCTAATGGCAATTGAAGAGGCAGGCCAGTGGCAAGCCACTAGCTTCTAGCAGTTTGAAAGTTGCAGACACAGTGCAGGTGTTGTGCGGCTTCCTTCTTGGCCTCCTAGAAGGTGCCGCGCTCTCCGTCTCTTGCTTGCCAATATGTTGCCGTGTTCCTCTTATTGTTTGGTTTGTTTTGATTTGTTTTTATGATGTTTTGGCGGGTTTTCGGAATGTTTTGGTGGTGTTTTAGAATGTTTTGTTTTCTCTTGTGTTGTTTTTATTGTGTTGGCAGGTTGTGGAACGTTTGGATTCCTTTTGGCGGGTTTTAAAATATTTTGGCGGGTATTTGGAATGTTTGGGTTTGCTTTCATTTGTTTTGATTATGTTTTGGCAAGTTATTGAATGTTTTGATCACTTCTGACTGGTTTTCTAGTATTTTGGCATCTTTTCCGAATGTTTTGATCAGTTTTGGCGGGTTCTAAACTATTTTGTTGGGTTTTTGGAATGTTTTGCTTGGTTTTGATTTGTTTTTATTTTGATTTTGCGGGTTTTCAGAATGTTTTGGTCGGTTTTCTAGAATGTTTTGGTTGGTTTTGATTTCTTTTTAATATTATTTTGTGGGTTTTGGAATGTTTTGATTTGTTTTGTCTAGTTTAAAATATTTTGGCATGTATTTGGAAGGTTTTGCTTGGTTTTCATTTTTTTTTGTTATGTTTTGGCAAGGGTTTTTTTTTTGTTTGATCAGTTCTGGCTGGTTTTCTAATATGTTGGCCGATTTTCAGAATGTTTTGATCAGTTTTGGCGGGTTTTAAGATATTTTAGAGGTTGTTTATAATATTTTGGTTTCTTTAGCTTTGTTTTTACTATATTTTGGCGGGTTTTTTGAATGTTTCGATCACTTCTGACTGGTTTTCTAGTATTTTGGCATCTTTTCCGAATGTTTTGATCAGTTTTGGCAGGTTCTAAACTATTTTGTCGGGTTTTTGGAATGTTTTGGTTGGTTTTGATTTGTTTTTATGATGTTTTGCCAAGTTTTTTGAATGTTTTGATCAGTTCTGGCTGGTTTTCTAATGTTTTGGCATCTTTTTAGAATGTTTTGATGAGTTTTGCGGGTCTAAATAATTTTGGCGGGTTTTCGGAATATTTTGGTTGGTTTTGATTTGTTTTTATGATGTTTTGGCGGGTTTTCGGAATGTTTTGGTTGGGTTTTAGAATGTTTTGTATTCTCTTGAGTTGTTTTTATTGTGTTGACAGGTTTTGGAATGTTTGGATTCCTTTTGGTGGGTGTTCGGAATGTTTTGGCGGGTATTTGGAATATTTTGATTAGTTTTGACGGGTTTTGAAATATTTTGGCGGGCTTTTAGAAGGTTTTGATTTGTTTTGATTCTGTTTAGCCCAGTTTTTGGTGTGTTTGGATTAGCTTTGGTGGGCTTGATCATGTTTTGTCAGGTTTTTTCGAATGTATTGATCTCTTCTGTCTGGTTTTCTATTTTGGCGGGTTTGAAAATATTTTTGGATTAGTTTTGGCAGGTTTGAAAATATTTTGGCTCTTTGCGCAGAGATGACGGCGCCGGTTGCGGTGCGCTCCGGGGCGCTCCTTCTGCGGAAAGACGCCTAGGCAGCGGCACTTGGGACAGCTCCGCGTTTCCGTATGCTGCGTTTCTTGCCTTCTGCATCTCAGCAAAATGCTTTCCCACTAGGTCTAGCAAGGAGAAACTGTGGCAGCTGAGTAGATGTAGCCCGGCCCGCCCTTTGAAGTTGACAAGTTCTTGGCATCTCAGAGCCTCAAGGCAAGAGCAAGGTTCTCTATGGTAGGCTGGGGCAGAACTAGCAGCAAGCAGAGCAAAGTTGTCCAAGAATAGCTTCCATTGGAATGCTAATGGCAATTGAAGAGGCAGGCCAGTGGCAAGCCACTAGCTTCTAGCAGTTTGAAAGTTGCAGACACAGTGCAGGTGTTGTGCGGCTTCCTTCTTGGCCTCCTAGAAGGTGCCGCGCTCTCCGTCTCTTGCTTGCCAATATGTTGCCGTGTTCCTCTTATTGTTTGGTTTGTTTTGATTTGTTTTGATGATGTTTTGGCGGGTTTTCGGAATGTTTTGGTGGTGTTTTAGAATGTTTTGTTTTCTCTTGTGTTGTTTTTATTGTGTTGGCAGGTTGTGGAACGTTTGGATTCCTTTTGGCGGGTTTTAAAATATTTTGGCGGGTATTTGGAATGTTTGGGTTTGCTTTCATTTGTTTTGATTATGTTTTGGCAAGTTATTGAATGTTTTGATCACTTCTGACTGGTTTTCTAGTATTTTGGCATCTTTTCAGAATGTTTTGGTCAGTTTTGGCGGGTTCTAAACTATTTTGTTGGGTTTTTGGAATGTTTTGCTTGGTTTTGATTTGGTTTTATTTTGATTTTGCGGGTTTTCAGAATGTTTTGGTCGGTTTTCTAGAATGTTTTGGTTGGTTTTGATTTCTTTTTAATATTATTTTGTGGGTTTTGGAATGTTTTGATTTGTTTTGTCTAGTTTAAAATATTTTGGCATGTATTTGGAAGGTTTTGCTTGGTTTTCATTTTTTTTTGTTATGTTTTGGCAAGGGTTTTTTTTTTGTTTGATCAGTTCTGGCTGGTTTTCTAATATGTTGGCCGATTTTCAGAATGTTTTGATCAGTTTTGGCGGGTTTTAAGATATTTTAGAGGTTGTTTATAATATTTTGGTTTCTTTAGCTTTGTTTTTACTATATTTTGGCGGGTTTTTTGAATGTTTCGATCACTTCTGACTGGTTTTCTAGTATTTTGGCATCTTTTCCGAATGTTTTGATCAGTTTTGGCAGGTTCTAAACTATTTTGTCGGGTTTTTGGAATGTTTTGGTTGGTTTTGATTTGTTTTTATGATGTTTTGCCAAGTTTTTTGAATGTTTTGATCAGTTCTGGCTGGTTTTCTAATGTTTTGGCATCTTTTTAGAATGTTTTGATGAGTTTTGCGGGTCTAAATAATTTTGGCGGGTTTTCGGAATATTTTGGTTGGTTTTGATTTGTTTTTATGATGTTTTGGCGGGTTTTCGGAATGTTTTGGTTGGGTTTTAGAATGTTTTGTATTCTCTTGAGTTGTTTTTATTGTGTTGACAGGTTTTGGAATGTTTGGATTCCTTTTGGTGGGTGTTCGGAATGTTTTGGCGGGTATTTGGAATATTTTGATTAGTTTTGACGGGTTTTGAAATATTTTGGCGGGCTTTTAGAAGGTTTTGATTTGTTTTGATTCTGTTTAGCCCAGTTTTTGGTGTGTTTGGATTAGCTTTGGTGGGCTTGATCATGTTTTGTCAGGTTTTTTCGAATGTATTGATCTCTTCTGTCTGGTTTTCTATTTTGGCGGGTTTGAAAATATTTTTGGATTAGTTTTGGCAGGTTTGAAAATATTTTGGCTCTTTGCGCAGAGATGACGGCGCCGGTTGCGGTGCGCTCCGGGGCGCTCCTTCTGCGGAAAGACGCCTAGGCAGCGGCACTTGGGACAGCTCCGCGTTTCCGTATGCTGCGTTTCTTGCCTTCTGCATCTCAGCAAAATGCTTTCCCACTAGGTCTAGCAAGGAGAAACTGTGGCAGCTGAGTAGATGTAGCCCGGCCCGCCCTTTGAAGTTGACAAGTTCTTGGCATCTCAGAGCCTCAAGGCAAGAGCAAGGTTCTCTATGGTAGGCTGGGGCAGAACTAGCAGCAAGCAGAGCAAAGTTGTCCAAGAATAGCTTCCATTGGAATGCTAATGGCAATTGAAGAGGCAGGCCAGTGGCAAGCCACTAGCTTCTAGCAGTTTGAAAGTTGCAGACACAGTGCAGGTGTTGTGCGGCTTCCTTCTTGGCCTCCTAGAAGGTGCCGCGCTCTCCGTCTCTTGCTTGCCAATATGTTGCCGTGTTCCTCTTATTGTTTGGTTTGTTTTGATTTGTTTTGATGATGTTTTGGCGGGTTTTCGGAATGTTTTGGTGGTGTTTTAGAATGTTTTGTTTTCTCTTGTGTTGTTTTTATTGTGTTGGCAGGTTGTGGAACGTTTGGATTCCTTTTGGCGGGTTTTAAAATATTTTGGCGGGTATTTGGAATGTTTGGGTTTGCTTTCATTTGTTTTGATTATGTTTTGGCAAGTTATTGAATGTTTTGATCACTTCTGACTGGTTTTCTAGTATTTTGGCATCTTTTCAGAATGTTTTGGTCAGTTTTGGCGGGTTCTAAACTATTTTGTTGGGTTTTTGGAATGTTTTGCTTGGTTTTGATTTGGTTTTATTTTGATTTTGCGGGTTTTCAGAATGTTTTGGTCGGTTTTCTAGAATGTTTTGGTTGGTTTTGATTTCTTTTTAATATTATTTTGTGGGTTTTGGAATGTTTTGATTTGTTTTGTCTAGTTTAAAATATTTTGGCATGTATTTGGAAGGTTTTGCTTGGTTTTCATTTTTTTTTGTTATGTTTTGGCAAGGGTTTTTTTTTTGTTTGATCAGTTCTGGCTGGTTTTCTAATATGTTGGCCGATTTTCAGAATGTTTTGATCAGTTTTGGCGGGTTTTAAGATATTTTAGAGGTTGTTTATAATATTTTGGTTTCTTTAGCTTTGTTTTTACTATATTTTGGCGGGTTTTTTGAATGTTTCGATCACTTCTGACTGGTTTTCTAGTATTTTGGCATCTTTTCCGAATGTTTTGATCAGTTTTGGCAGGTTCTAAACTATTTTGTCGGGTTTTTGGAATGTTTTGGTTGGTTTTGATTTGTTTTTATGATGTTTTGCCAAGTTTTTTGAATGTTTTGATCAGTTCTGGCTGGTTTTCTAATGTTTTGGCATCTTTTTAGAATGTTTTGATGAGTTTTGCGGGTCTAAATAATTTTGGCGGGTTTTCGGAATATTTTGGTTGGTTTTGATTTGTTTTTATGATGTTTTGGCGGGTTTTCGGAATGTTTTGGTTGGGTTTTAGAATGTTTTGTATTCTCTTGAGTTGTTTTTATTGTGTTGACAGGTTTTGGAATGTTTGGATTCCTTTTGGTGGGTGTTCGGAATGTTTTGGCGGGTATTTGGAATATTTTGATTAGTTTTGACGGGTTTTGAAATATTTTGGCGGGCTTTTAGAAGGTTTTGATTTGTTTTGATTCTGTTTAGCCCAGTTTTTGGTGTGTTTGGATTAGCTTTGGTGGGCTTGATCATGTTTTGTCAGGTTTTTTCGAATGTATTGATCTCTTCTGTCTGGTTTTCTATTTTGGCGGGTTTGAAAATATTTTTGGATTAGTTTTGGCAGGTTTTAAAATATTTTGGCTCTTTGCGCAGAGATGACGGCGCCGGTTGCGGTGCGCTCCGGGGCGCTCCTTCTGCGGAAAGACGCCTAGGCAGCGGCACTTGGGACAGCTCCGCGTCTCCGTATGCTGCGTTTCTTGCCTTCTGCATCTCAGCAAAATGCTTTCCCACTAGGTCTAGCAAGGAGAAACTGTGGCAGCTGAGTAGATGTAGCCCGGCCCGCCCTTTGAAGTTGACAAGTTCTTGGCATCTCAGAGCCTCAAGGCAAGAGCAAGGTTCTCTATGGTAGGCTGGGGCACAACTAGCAGCAAGCAGAGCAAAGTTGTCCAAGAATAGCTTCCATTGGAATGCTAATGGCAATTGAAGAGGCAGGCCAGTGGCAAGCCACTAGCTTCTAGCAGTTTGAAAGTTGCAGACACAGTGCAGGTGTTGTGCGGCTTCCTTCTTGGCCTCCTAGAAGGTGCCGCGCTCTCCGTCTCTTGCTTGCCAATATGTTGCCGTGTTCCTCCTATTGTTTGGTTTGTTTTGATTTGTTTTGATGATGTTTTGGTGGGTTTTCGGAATGTTTTGGTGGTGTTTTAGAATGTTTTGTTTTCTCTTGTGTTGTTTTTATTGTCTTGGCAGGTTGTGGAATATTTGGATTCCTTTTGGCGGGTTTTAAAATATTTTGGCGGGTATTTGGAATGTTTTTGGTTTGCTTTCATTTGTTTTGATTATGTTTTGGCAAGTTATTGAAAGTTTCGATCACTTCTGACTGGTTTTCTAGTATTTTGGCATCTTTTCAGAATGTTTTGATCAGTTTTGGCAGGTTCTAAACTATTTTGTCAGGTTTTTGGAATTTTTTGGTTGGTTTTGATTTGTTTTTATGATGTTTTGCCTAGTTTTTTCAATGTTTTGATCAGTTCTGTCTGGTTTTCTAATGTTTTGGCATCTTTTCAGAAAGTTTTGATGAGTTTTGCGGGTCTAAATTATTTTGGCGGGTGTTCGGAATATTTTGGTTGGTTTTGATTTGTTTTTATGATGTTTTGGTGGGTTTTCGGAATGTTTTGGTTGGGTTTTAGAATGTTTTGTATTCTCTTGAGTTGTTTTTATTGTGTTGGCAGGTTTTGGAATGTTTGGATTCCTTTTGGCGGGTGTTCGGAATGTTTTGGCGGGTGTTCGGAATGTTTTGATTAGTTTTGACGGGTTTTGAAATATTTTGGTGGGTTTTTAGAAGGTTTCGATTTGTTTTGATTTGTTTTGATTCTGTTTAGCCCAGTTTTTGGTGTGTTTGGATTAGCTTTGGTGGGCTTGATCATGTTTTGTCAGGTTTTTTCGAATGTATTGATCTCTTCTGTCTGGTTTTCTATTTTGGCGGGTTTGAAAATATTTTTGGATTAGTTTTGGCGGGTTTTAAAATATTTTGGCTCGTTGCGCAGAGATGACGGCGCCGGTTGCGGTGCGCTCCGGGGCGCTCCTTCTGCGGAAAGACGCCTAGGCAGCGGCACTTGGGACAGCTCCGCGTCTCCGTATGCTGCGTTTCTTGCCTTCTGCATCTCAGCAAAATGCTTTCCCACTAGGTCTAGCAAGGAGAAACTGTGGCAGCTGAGTAGATGTAGCCCGGCCCGCCCTTTGAAGTTGACAAGTTCTTGGCATCTCAGAGCCTCAAGGCAAGAGCAAGGTTCTCTATGGTAGGCTGGGGCACAACTAGCAGCAAGCAGAGCAAAGTTGTCCAAGAATAGCTTCCATTGGAATGCTAATGGCAATTGAAGAGGCAGGCCAGTGGCAAGCCACTAGCTTCTAGCAGTTTGAAAGTTGCAGACACAGTGCAGGTGTTGTGCGGCTTCCTTCTTGGCCTCCTAGAAGGTGCCGCGCTCTCCGTCTCTTGCTTGCCAATATGTTGCCGTGTTCCTCTTATTGTTTGGTTTGTTTTGATTTGTTTTTATGATGTTTTGGCGGGTTTTCGGAATGTTTTGGTGGTGTTTTAGAATGTTTTGTTTTCTCTTGTGTTGTTTTTATTGTGTTGGCAGGTTGTGGAACGTTTGGATTCCTTTTGGCGGGTTTTAAAATATTTTGGCGGGTATTTGGAATGTTTGGGTTTGCTTTCATTTGTTTTGATTATGTTTTGGCAAGTTATTGAATGTTTTGATCACTTCTGACTGGTTTTCTAGTATTTTGGCATCTTTTCAGAATGTTTTGATCAGTTTTGGCGGGTTCTAAACTATTTTGTTGGGTTTTTGGAATGTTTTGCTTGGTTTTGATTTGTTTTTATTTTGATTTTGCGGGTTTTCAGAATGTTTTGGTCGGTTTTCTAGAATGTTTTGGTTGGTTTTGATTTCTTTTTAATATTATTTTGTGGGTTTTGGAATGTTTTGATTTGTTTTGTCTAGTTTAAAATATTTTGGCATGTATTTGGAAGGTTTTGCTTGGTTTTCATTTTTTTTTGTTATGTTTTGGCAAGGGTTTTTTTTTTGTTTGATCAGTTCTGGCTGGTTTTCTAATATGTTGGCCGATTTTCAGAATGTTTTGATCAGTTTTGGCGGGTTTTAAGATATTTTAGAGGTTGTTTATAATATTTTGGTTTCTTTAGCTTTGTTTTTACTATATTTTGGCGGGTTTTTTGAATGTTTCGATCACTTCTGACTGGTTTTCTAGTATTTTGGCATCTTTTCCGAATGTTTTGATCAGTTTTGGCAGGTTCTAAACTATTTTGTCGGGTTTTTGGAATGTTTTGGTTGGTTTTGATTTGTTTTTATGATGTTTTGCCAAGTTTTTTGAATGTTTTGATCAGTTCTGGCTGGTTTTCTAATGTTTTGGCATCTTTTTAGAATGTTTTGATGAGTTTTGCGGGTCTAAATAATTTTGGCGGGTTTTCGGAATATTTTGGTTGGTTTTGATTTGTTTTTATGATGTTTTGGCGGGTTTTCGGAATGTTTTGGTTGGGTTTTAGAATGTTTTGTATTCTCTTGAGTTGTTTTTATTGTGTTGACAGGTTTTGGAATGTTTGGATTCCTTTTGGTGGGTGTTCGGAATGTTTTGGCGGGTATTTGGAATATTTTGATTAGTTTTGACGGGTTTTGAAATATTTTGGCGGGCTTTTAGAAGGTTTTGATTTGTTTTGATTCTGTTTAGCCCAGTTTTTGGTGTGTTTGGATTAGCTTTGGTGGGCTTGATCATGTTTTGTCAGGTTTTTTCGAATGTATTGATCTCTTCTGTCTGGTTTTCTATTTTGGCGGGTTTGAAAATATTTTTGGATTAGTTTTGGCAGGTTTTAAAATATTTTGGCTCTTTGCGCAGAGATGACGGCGCCGGTTGCGGTGCGCTCCGGGGCGCTCCTTCTGCGGAAAGACGCCTAGGCAGCGGCACTTGGGACAGCTCCGCGTTTCCGTATGCTGCGTTTCTTGCCTTCTGCATCTCAGCAAAATGCTTTCCCACTAGGTCTAGCAAGGAGAAACTGTGGCAGCTGAGTAGATGTAGCCCGGCCCGCCCTTTGAAGTTGACAAGTTCTTGGCATCTCAGAGCCTCAAGGCAAGAGCAAGGTTCTCTATGGTAGGCTGGGGCAGAACTAGCAGCAAGCAGAGCAAAGTTGTCCAAGAATAGCTTCCATTGGAATGCTAATGGCAATTGAAGAGGCAGGCCAGTGGCAAGCCACTAGCTTCTAGCAGTTTGAAAGTTGCAGACACAGTGCAGGTGTTGTGCGGCTTCCTTCTTGGCCTCCTAGAAGGTGCCGCGCTCTCCGTCTCTTGCTTGCCAATATGTTGCCGTGTTCCTCTTATTGTTTGGTTTGTTTTGATTTGTTTTGATGATGTTTTGGCGGGTTTTCGGAATGTTTTGGTGGTGTTTTAGAATGTTTTGTTTTCTCTTGTGTTGTTTTTATTGTGTTGGCAGGTTGTGGAACGTTTGGATTCCTTTTGGCGGGTTTTAAAATATTTTGGCGGGTATTTGGAATGTTTGGGTTTGCTTTCATTTGTTTTGATTATGTTTTGGCAAGTTATTGAATGTTTTGATCACTTCTGACTGGTTTTCTAGTATTTTGGCATCTTTTCAGAATGTTTTGGTCAGTTTTGGCGGGTTCTAAACTATTTTGTTGGGTTTTTGGAATGTTTTGCTTGGTTTTGATTTGGTTTTATTTTGATTTTGCGGGTTTTCAGAATGTTTTGGTCGGTTTTCTAGAATGTTTTGGTTGGTTTTGATTTCTTTTTAATATTATTTTGTGGGTTTTGGAATGTTTTGATTTGTTTTGTCTAGTTTAAAATATTTTGGCATGTATTTGGAAGGTTTTGCTTGGTTTTCATTTTTTTTTGTTATGTTTTGGCAAGGGTTTTTTTTTTGTTTGATCAGTTCTGGCTGGTTTTCTAATATGTTGGCCGATTTTCAGAATGTTTTGATCAGTTTTGGCGGGTTTTAAGATATTTTAGAGGTTGTTTATAATATTTTGGTTTCTTTAGCTTTGTTTTTACTATATTTTGGCGGGTTTTTTGAATGTTTCGATCACTTCTGACTGGTTTTCTAGTATTTTGGCATCTTTTCCGAATGTTTTGATCAGTTTTGGCAGGTTCTAAACTATTTTGTCGGGTTTTTGGAATGTTTTGGTTGGTTTTGATTTGTTTTTATGATGTTTTGCCAAGTTTTTTGAATGTTTTGATCAGTTCTGGCTGGTTTTCTAATGTTTTGGCATCTTTTTAGAATGTTTTGATGAGTTTTGCGGGTCTAAATAATTTTGGCGGGTTTTCGGAATATTTTGGTTGGGTTTTAGAATGTTTTGTATTCTCTTGAGTTGTTTTTATTGTGTTGACAGGTTTTGGAATGTTTGGATTCCTTTTGGTGGGTGTTCGGAATGTTTTGGCGGGTATTTGGAATATTTTGATTAGTTTTGACGGGTTTTGAAATATTTTGGCGGGCTTTTAGAAGGTTTTGATTTGTTTTGATTCTGTTTAGCCCAGTTTTTGGTGTGTTTGGATTAGCTTTGGTGGGCTTGATCATGTTTTGTCAGGTTTTTTCGAATGTATTGATCTCTTCTGTCTGGTTTTCTATTTTGGCGGGTTTGAAAATATTTTTGGATTAGTTTTGGCAGGTTTTAAAATATTTTGGCTCTTTGCGCAGAGATGACGGCGCCGGTTGCGGTGCGCTCCGGGGCGCTCCTTCTGCGGAAAGACGCCTAGGCAGCGGCACTTGGGACAGCTCCGCGTCTCCGTATGCTGCGTTTCTTGCCTTCTGCATCTCAGCAAAATGCTTTCCCACTAGGTCTAGCAAGGAGAAACTGTGGCAGCTGAGTAGATGTAGCCCGGCCCGCCCTTTGAAGTTGACAAGTTCTTGGCATCTCAGAGCCTCAAGGCAAGAGCAAGGTTCTCTATGGTAGGCTGGGGCAGAACTAGCAGCAAGCAGAGCAAAGTTGTCCAAGAATAGCTTCCATTGGAATGCTAATGGCAATTGAAGAGGCAGGCCAGTGGCAAGCCACTAGCTTCTAGCAGTTTGAAAGTTGCAGACACAGTGCAGGTGTTGTGCGGCTTCCTTCTTGGCCTCCTAGAAGGTGCCGCGCTCTCCGTCTCTTGCTTGCCAATATGTTGCCGTGTTCCTCCTATTGTTTGGTTTGTTTTGATTTGTTTTGATGATGTTTTGGTGGGTTTTCGGAATGTTTTGGTGGTGTTTTAGAATGTTTTGTTTTCTCTTGTGTTGTTTTTATTGTCTTGGCAGGTTGTGGAATATTTGGATTCCTTTTGGCGGGTTTTAAAATATTTTGGCGGGTATTTGGAATGTTTTTGGTTTGCTTTCATTTGTTTTGATTATGTTTTGGCAAGTTATTGAAAGTTTCGATCACTTCTGACTGGTTTTCTAGTATTTTGGCATCTTTTCAGAATGTTTTGATCAGTTTTGGCAGGTTCTAAACTATTTTGTCAGGTTTTTGGAATTTTTTGGTTGGTTTTGATTTGTTTTTATGATGTTTTGCCTAGTTTTTTCAATGTTTTGATCAGTTCTGTCTGGTTTTCTAATGTTTTGGCATCTTTTCAGAAAGTTTTGATGAGTTTTGCGGGTCTAAATTATTTTGGCGGGTGTTCGGAATATTTTGGTTGGTTTTGATTTGTTTTTATGATGTTTTGGTGGGTTTTCGGAATGTTTTGGTTGGGTTTTAGAATGTTTTGTATTCTCTTGAGTTGTTTTTATTGTGTTGGCAGGTTTTGGAATGTTTGGATTCCTTTTGGCGGGTGTTCGGAATGTTTTGGCGGGTGTTCGGAATGTTTTGATTAGTTTTGACGGGTTTTGAAATATTTTGGTGGGTTTTTAGAAGGTTTCGATTTGTTTTGATTTGTTTTGATTCTGTTTAGCCCAGTTTTTGGTGTGTTTGGATTAGCTTTGGTGGGCTTGATCATGTTTTGTCAGGTTTTTTCGAATGTATTGATCTCTTCTGTCTGGTTTTCTATTTTGGCGGGTTTGAAAATATTTTTGGATTAGTTTTGGCGGGTTTTAAAATATTTTGGCTCGTTGCGCAGAGATGACGGCGCCGGTTGCGGTGCGCTCCGGGGCGCTCCTTCTGCGGAAAGACGCCTAGGCAGCGGCACTTGGGACAGCTCCGCGTCTCCGTATGCTGCGTTTCTTGCCTTCTGCATCTCAGCAAAATGCTTTCCCACTAGGTCTAGCAAGGAGAAACTGTGGCAGCTGAGTAGATGTAGCCCGGCCCGCCCTTTGAAGTTGACAAGTTCTTGGCATCTCAGAGCCTCAAGGCAAGAGCAAGGTTCTCTATGGTAGGCTGGGGCACAACTAGCAGCAAGCAGAGCAAAGTTGTCCAAGAATAGCTTCCATTGGAATGCTAATGGCAATTGAAGAGGCAGGCCAGTGGCAAGCCACTAGCTTCTAGCAGTTTGAAAGTTGCAGACACAGTGCAGGTGTTGTGCGGCTTCCTTCTTGGCCTCCTAGAAGGTGCCGCGCTCTCCGTCTCTTGCTTGCCAATATGTTGCCGTGTTCCTCTTATTGTTTGGTTTGTTTTGATTTGTTTTTATGATGTTTTGGCGGGTTTTCGGAATGTTTTGGTGGTGTTTTAGAATGTTTTGTTTTCTCTTGTGTTGTTTTTATTGTGTTGGCAGGTTGTGGAACGTTTGGATTCCTTTTGGCGGGTTTTAAAATATTTTGGCGGGTATTTGGAATGTTTGGGTTTGCTTTCATTTGTTTTGATTATGTTTTGGCAAGTTATTGAATGTTTTGATCACTTCTGACTGGTTTTCTAGTATTTTGGCATCTTTTCAGAATGTTTTGATCAGTTTTGGCGGGTTCTAAACTATTTTGTTGGGTTTTTGGAATGTTTTGCTTGGTTTTGATTTGTTTTTATTTTGATTTTGCGGGTTTTCAGAATGTTTTGGTCGGTTTTCTAGAATGTTTTGGTTGGTTTTGATTTCTTTTTAATATTATTTTGTGGGTTTTGGAATGTTTTGATTTGTTTTGTCTAGTTTAAAATATTTTGGCATGTATTTGGAAGGTTTTGCTTGGTTTTCATTTTTTTTTGTTATGTTTTGGCAAGGGTTTTTTTTTTGTTTGATCAGTTCTGGCTGGTTTTCTAATATGTTGGCCGATTTTCAGAATGTTTTGATCAGTTTTGGCGGGTTTTAAGATATTTTAGAGGTTGTTTATAATATTTTGGTTTCTTTAGCTTTGTTTTTACTATATTTTGGCGGGTTTTTTGAATGTTTCGATCACTTCTGACTGGTTTTCTAGTATTTTGGCATCTTTTCCGAATGTTTTGATCAGTTTTGGCAGGTTCTAAACTATTTTGTCGGGTTTTTGGAATGTTTTGGTTGGTTTTGATTTGTTTTTATGATGTTTTGCCAAGTTTTTTGAATGTTTTGATCAGTTCTGGCTGGTTTTCTAATGTTTTGGCATCTTTTTAGAATGTTTTGATGAGTTTTGCGGGTCTAAATAATTTTGGCGGGTTTTCGGAATATTTTGGTTGGTTTTGATTTGTTTTTATGATGTTTTGGCGGGTTTTCGGAATGTGTTGGTTGGGTTTTAGAATGTTTTGTATTCTCTTGAGTTGTTTTTATTGTGTTGACAGGTTTTGGAATGTTTGGATTCCTTTTGGTGGGTGTTCGGAATGTTTTGGCGGGTATTTGGAATATTTTGATTAGTTTTGACGGGTTTTGAAATATTTTGGCGGGCTTTTAGAAGGTTTTGATTTGTTTTGATTCTGTTTAGCCCAGTTTTTGGTGTGTTTGGATTAGCTTTGGTGGGCTTGATCATGTTTTGTCAGGTTTTTTCGAATGTATTGATCTCTTCTGTCTGGTTTTCTATTTTGGCGGGTTTGAAAATATTTTTGGATTAGTTTTGGCAGGTTTTAAAATATTTTGGCTCTTTGCGCAGAGATGACGGCGCCGGTTGCGGTGCGCTCCGGGGCGCTCCTTCTGCGGAAAGACGCCTAGGCAGCGGCACTTGGGACAGCTCCGCGTCTCCGTATGCTGCGTTTCTTGCCTTCTGCATCTCAGCAAAATGCTTTCCCACTAGGTCTAGCAAGGAGAAACTGTGGCAGCTGAGTAGATGTAGCCCGGCCCGCCCTTTGAAGTTGACAAGTTCTTGGCATCTCAGAGCCTCAAGGCAAGAGCAAGGTTCTCTATGGTAGGCTGGGGCAGAACTAGCAGCAAGCAGAGCAAAGTTGTCCAAGAATAGCTTCCATTGGAATGCTAATGGCAATTGAAGAGGCAGGCCAGTGGCAAGCCACTAGCTTCTAGCAGTTTGAAAGTTGCAGACACAGTGCAGGTGTTGTGCGGCTTCCTTCTTGGCCTCCTAGAAGGTGCCGCGCTCTCCGTCTCTTGCTTGCCAATATGTTGCCGTGTTCCTCCTATTGTTTGGTTTGTTTTGATTTGTTTTGATGATGTTTTGGTGGGTTTTCGGAATGTTTTGGTGGTGTTTTAGAATGTTTTGTTTTCTCTTGTGTTGTTTTTATTGTCTTGGCAGGTTGTGGAATATTTGGATTCCTTTTGGCGGGTTTTAAAATATTTTGGCGGGTATTTGGAATGTTTTTGGTTTGCTTTCATTTGTTTTGATTATGTTTTGGCAAGTTATTGAAAGTTTCGATCACTTCTGACTGGTTTTCTAGTATTTTGGCATCTTTTCAGAATGTTTTGATCAGTTTTGGCAGGTTCTAAACTATTTTGTCAGGTTTTTGGAATTTTTTGGTTGGTTTTGATTTGTTTTTATGATGTTTTGCCTAGTTTTTTCAATGTTTTGATCAGTTCTGTCTGGTTTTCTAATGTTTTGGCATCTTTTCAGAAAGTTTTGATGAGTTTTGCGGGTCTAAATTATTTTGGCGGGTGTTCGGAATATTTTGGTTGGTTTTGATTTGTTTTTATGATGTTTTGGTGGGTTTTCGGAATGTTTTGGTTGGGTTTTAGAATGTTTTGTATTCTCTTGAGTTGTTTTTATTGTGTTGGCAGGTTTTGGAATGTTTGGATTCCTTTTGGCGGGTGTTCGGAATGTTTTGGCGGGTGTTCGGAATGTTTTGATTAGTTTTGACGGGTTTTGAAATATTTTGGTGGGTTTTTAGAAGGTTTCGATTTGTTTTGATTTGTTTTGATTCTGTTTAGCCCAGTTTTTGGTGTCTTTGGATTAGCTTTGGTGGGCTTGATCATGTTTTGTCAGGTTTTTTCGAATGTATTGATCTCTTCTGTCTGGTTTTCTATTTTGGCGGGTTTGAAAATATTTTTGGATTAGTTTTGGCGGGTTTTAAAATATTTTGGCTCGTTGCGCAGAGATGACGGCGCCGGTTGCGGTGCGCTCCGGGGCGCTCCTTCTGCGGAAAGACGCCTAGGCAGCGGCACTTGGGACAGCTCCGCGTCTCCGTATGCTGCGTTTCTTGCCTTCTGCATCTCAGCAAAATGCTTTCCCACTAGGTCTAGCAAGGAGAAACTGTGGCAGCTGAGTAGATGTAGCCCGGCCCGCCCTTTGAAGTTGACAAGTTCTTGGCATCTCAGAGCCTCAAGGCAAGAGCAAGGTTCTCTATGGTAGGCTGGGGCACAACTAGCAGCAAGCAGAGCAAAGTTGTCCAAGAATAGCTTCCATTGGAATGCTAATGGCAATTGAAGAGGCAGGCCAGTGGCAAGCCACTAGCTTCTAGCAGTTTGAAAGTTGCAGACACAGTGCAGGTGTTGTGCGGCTTCCTTCTTGGCCTCCTAGAAGGTGCCGCGCTCTCCGTCTCTTGCTTGCCAATATGTTGCCGTGTTCCTCTTATTGTTTGGTTTGTTTTGATTTGTTTTTATGATGTTTTGGCGGGTTTTCGGAATGTTTTGGTGGTGTTTTAGAATGTTTTGTTTTCTCTTGTGTTGTTTTTATTGTCTTGGCAGGTTGTGGAACGTTTGGATTCCTTTTGGCGGGTTTTAAAATATTTTGGCGGGTATTTGGAATGTTTGGGTTTGCTTTCATTTGTTTTGATTATGTTTTGGCAAGTTATTGAATGTTTTGATCACTTCTGACTGGTTTTCTAGTATTTTGGCATCTTTTCAGAATGTTTTGATCAGTTTTGGCGGGTTCTAAACTATTTTGTTGGGTTTTTGGAATGTTTTGCTTGGTTTTGATTTGTTTTTATTTTGATTTTGCGGGTTTTCAGAATGTTTTGGTCGGTTTTCTAGAATGTTTTGGTTGGTTTTGATTTCTTTTTAATATTATTTTGTGGGTTTTGGAATGTTTTGATTTGTTTTGTCTAGTTTAAAATATTTTGGCATGTATTTGGAAGGTTTTGCTTGGTTTTCATTTTTTTTTGTTATGTTTTGGCAAGGGTTTTTTTTTGGTTTGATCAGTTCTGGCTGGTTTTCTAATATGTTGGCCGATTTTCAGAATGTTTTGATCAGTTTTGGCGGGTTTTAAGATATTTTAGAGGTTGTTTATAATATTTTGGTTTCTTTAGCTTTGTTTTTACTATATTTTGGCGGGTTTTTTGAATGTTTCGATCACTTCTGACTGGTTTTCTAGTATTTTGGCATCTTTTCCGAATGTTTTGATCAGTTTTGGCAGGTTCTAAACTATTTTGTCGGGTTTTTGGAATGTTTTGGTTGGTTTTGATTTGTTTTTATGATGTTTTGCCAAGTTTTTTGAATGTTTTGATCAGTTCTGGCTGGTTTTCTAATGTTTTGGCATCTTTTTAGAATGTTTTGATGAGTTTTGCGGGTCTAAATAATTTTGGCGGGTTTTCGGAATATTTTGGTTGGTTTTGATTTGTTTTTATGATGTTTTGGCGGGTTTTCGGAATGTGTCGGTTGGGTTTTAGAATGTTTTGTATTCTCTTGAGTTGTTTTTATTGTGTTGACAGGTTTTGGAATGTTTGGATTCCTTTTGGTGGGTGTTCGGAATGTTTTGGCGGGTATTTGGAATATTTTGATTAGTTTTGACGGGTTTTGAAATATTTTGGCGGGCTTTTAGAAGGTTTTGATTTGTTTTGATTCTGTTTAGCCCAGTTTTTGGTGTGTTTGGATTAGCTTTGGTGGGCTTGATCATGTTTTGTCAGGTTTTTTCGAATGTATTGATCTCTTCTGTCTGGTTTTCTATTTTGGCGGGTTTGAAAATATTTTTGGATTAGTTTTGGCAGGTTTTAAAATATTTTGGCTCTTTGCGCAGAGATGACGGCGCCGGTTGCGGTGCGCTCCGGGGCGCTCCTTCTGCGGAAAGACGCCTAGGCAGCGGCACTTGGGACAGCTCCGCGTCTCCGTATGCTGCGTTTCTTGCCTTCTGCATCTCAGCAAAATGCTTTCCCACTAGGTCTAGCAAGGAGAAACTGTGGCAGCTGAGTAGATGTAGCCCGGCCCGCCCTTTGAAGTTGACAAGTTCTTGGCATCTCAGAGCCTCAAGGCAAGAGCAAGGTTCTCTATGGTAGGCTGGGGCAGAACTAGCAGCAAGCAGAGCAAAGTTGTCCAAGAATAGCTTCCATTGGAATGCTAATGGCAATTGAAGAGGCAGGCCAGTGGCAAGCCACTAGCTTCTAGCAGTTTGAAAGTTGCAGACACAGTGCAGGTGTTGTGCGGCTTCCTTCTTGGCCTCCTAGAAGGTGCCGCGCTCTCCGTCTCTTGCTTGCCAATATGTTGCCGTGTTCCTCCTATTGTTTGGTTTGTTTTGATTTGTTTTGATGATGTTTTGGTGGGTTTTCGGAATGTTTTGGTGGTGTTTTAGAATGTTTTGTTTTCTCTTGTGTTGTTTTTATTGTCTTGGCAGGTTGTGGAATATTTGGATTCCTTTTGGCGGGTTTTCAAATATTTTGGCGGGTATTTGGAATGTTTTTGGTTTGCTTTCATTTGTTTTGATTATGTTTTGGCAAGTTATTGAAAGTTTCGATCACTTCTGACTGGTTTTCTAGTATTTTGGCATCTTTTCAGAATGTTTTGATCAGTTTTGGCGGGTTCTAAACTATTTTGTCAGGTTTTTGGAATTTTTTGGTTGGTTTTGATTTGTTTTTATGATGTTTTGCCTAGTTTTTTCAATGTTTTGATCAGTTCTGTCTGATTTTCTAATGTTTTGGCATCTTTTCAGAAAGTTTTGATGAGTTTTGCGGGTCTAAATTATTTTGGCGGGTTTTCGGAATATTTTGGTTGGTTTTGATTTGTTTTTATGATGTTTTGGTGGGTTTTCGGAATGTTTTGGTTGGGTTTTAGAATGTTTTGTATTCTCTTGAGTTGTTTTTATTGTGTTGTCAGGTTTTGGAATGTTTGGATTCCTTTTGGCGGGTGTTCGGAATGTTTTGGCGGGTGTTCGGAATGTTTTGATTAGTTTTGACGGGTTTTGAAATATTTTGGTGGGTTTTTAGAAGGTTTCGATTTGTTTTGATTTGTTTTGATTCTGTTTAGCCCAGTTTTTGGTGTGTTTGGATTAGCTTTGGTGGGCTTGATCATGTTTTGTCAGGTTTTTTCGAATGTATTGATCTCTTCTGTCTGGTTTTCTATTTTGGCGGGTTTGAAAATATTTTTGGATTAGTTTTGGCGGGTTTTAAAATATTTTGGCTCTTTGCGCAGAGATGACGGCGCCGGTTGCGGTGCGCTCCGGGGCGCTCCTTCTGCGGAAAGACGCCTAGGCAGCGGCACTTGGGACAGCTCCGCGTCTCCGTATGCTGCGTTTCTTGCCTTCTGCATCTCAGCAAAATGCTTTCCCACTAGGTCTAGCAAGGAGAAACTGTGGCAGCTGAGTAGATGTAGCCCGGCCCGCCCTTTGAAGTTGACAAGTTCTTGGCATCTCAGAGCCTCAAGGCAAGAGCAAGGTTATCTATGGTAGGCTGGGGCAGAACTAGCAGCAAGCAGAGCAAAGTTGTCCAAGAATAGCTTCCATTGGAATGCTAATGGCAATTGAAGAGGCAGGCCAGTGGCAAGCCACTAGCTTCTAGCAGTTTGAAAGTTGCAGACACAGTGCAGGTGTTGTGCGGCTTCCTTCTTGGCCTCCTAGAAGGTGCCGCGCTCTCCGTCTCTTGCTTGCCAATATGTTGCCGTGTTCCTCTTATTGTTTGGTTTGTTTTGATTTGTTTTTATGATGTTTTGGCGGGTTTTCGGAATGTTTTGGTGGTGTTTTAGAATGTTTTGTTTTCTCTTGTGTTGTTTTTATTGTGTTGGCAGGTTGTGGAACGTTTGGATTCCTTTTGGCGGGTTTTAAAATATTTTGGCGGGTATTTGGAATGTTTGGGTTTGCTTTCATTTGTTTTGATTATGTTTTGGCAAGTTATTGAATGTTTTGATCACTTCTGACTGGTTTTCTAGTATTTTGGCATCTTTTCAGAATGTTTTGATCAGTTTTGGCGGGTTCTAAACTATTTTGTTGGGTTTTTGGAATGTTTTGCTTGGTTTTGATTTGTTTTTATTTTGATTTTGCGGGTTTTCAGAATGTTTTGGTCGGTTTTCTAGAATGTTTTGGTTGGTTTTGATTTCTTTTTAATATTATTTTGTGGGTTTTGGAATGTTTTGATTTGTTTTGTCTAGTTTAAAATATTTTGGCATGTATTTGGAAGGTTTTGCTTGGTTTTCATTTTTTTTTGTTATGTTTTGGCAAGGGTTTTTTTTTGGTTTGATCAGTTCTGGCTGGTTTTCTAATATGTTGGCCGATTTTCAGAATGTTTTGATCAGTTTTGGCGGGTTTTAAGATATTTTAGAGGTTGTTTATAATATTTTGGTTTCTTTAGCTTTGTTTTTACTATATTTTGGCGGGTTTTTTGAATGTTTCGATCACTTCTGACTGGTTTTCTAGTATTTTGGCATCTTTTCCGAATGTTTTGATCAGTTTTGGCAGGTTCTAAACTATTTTGTCGGGTTTTTGGAATGTTTTGGTTGGTTTTGATTTGTTTTTATGATGTTTTGCCAAGTTTTTTGAATGTTTTGATCAGTTCTGGCTGGTTTTCTAATGTTTTGGCATCTTTTTAGAATGTTTTGATGAGTTTTGTGGGTCTAAATAATTTTGGCGGGTTTTCGGAATATTTTGGTTGGTTTTGATTTGTTTTTATGATGTTTTGGCGGGTTTTCGGAATGTGTTGGTTGGGTTTTAGAATGTTTTGTATTCTCTTGAGTTGTTTTTATTGTGTTGACAGGTTTTGGAATGTTTGGATTCCTTTTGGTGGGTGTTCGGAATGTTTTGGCGGGTATTTGGAATATTTTGATTAGTTTTGACGGGTTTTGAAATATTTTGGCGGGCTTTTAGAAGGTTTTGATTTGTTTTGATTCTGTTTAGCCCAGTTTTTGGTGTGTTTGGATTAGCTTTGGTGGGCTTGATCATGTTTTGTCAGGTTTTTTCGAATGTATTGATCTCTTCTGTCTGGTTTTCTATTTTGGCGGGTTTGAAAATATTTTTGGATTAGTTTTGGCAGGTTTTAAAATATTTTGGCTCTTTGCGCAGAGATGACGGCGCCGGTTGCGGTGTGCTCCGGGGCGCTCCTTCTGCGGAAAGACGCCTAGGCAGCGGCACTTGGGACAGCTCCGCGTCTCCGTATGCTGCGTTTCTTGCCTTCTGCATCTCAGCAAAATGCTTTCCCACTAGGTCTAGCAAGGAGAAACTGTGGCAGCTGAGTAGATGTAGCCCGGCCCGCCCTTTGAAGTTGACAAGTTCTTGGCATCTCAGAGCCTCAAGGCAAGAGCAAGGTTCTCTATGGTAGGCTGGGGCAGAACTAGCAGCAAGCAGAGCAAAGTTGTCCAAGAATAGCTTCCATTGGAATGCTAATGGCAATTGAAGAGGCAGGCCAGTGGCAAGCCACTAGCTTCTAGCAGTTTGAAAGTTGCAGACACAGTGCAGGTGTTGTGCGGCTTCCTTCTTGGCCTCCTAGAAGGTGCCGCGCTCTCCGTCTCTTGCTTGCCAATATGTTGCCGTGTTCCTCCTATTGTTTGGTTTGTTTTGATTTGTTTTGATGATGTTTTGGTGGGTTTTCGGAATGTTTTGGTGGTGTTTTAGAATGTTTTGTTTTCTCTTGTGTTGTTTTTATTGTCTTGGCAGGTTGTGGAATATTTGGATTCCTTTTGGCGGGTTTTCAAATATTTTGGCGGGTATTTGGAATGTTTTTGATTTGCTTTCATTTGTTTTGATTATGTTTTGGCAAGTTATTGAAAGTTTCGATCACTTCTGACTGGTTTTCTAGTATTTTGGCATCTTTTCAGAATGTTTTGATCAGTTTTGGCAGGTTCTAAACTATTTTGTCAGGTTTTTGGAATTTTTTGGTTGGTTTTGATTTGTTTTTATGATGTTTTGCCTAGTTTTTTCAATGTTTTGATCAGTTCTGTCTGGTTTTCTAATGTTTTGGCATCTTTTCAGAAAGTTTTGATGAGTTTTGCGGGTCTAAATTATTTTGGCGGGTTTTCGGAATATTTTGGTTGGTTTTGATTTGTTTTTATGATGTTTTGGTGGGTTTTCGGAATGTTTTGGTTGGGTTTTAGAATGTTTTGTATTCTCTTGAGTTGTTTTTATTGTGTTGGCAGGTTTTGGAATGTTTGGATTCCTTTTGGCGGGTGTTCGGAATGTTTTGGCGGGTGTTCGGAATGTTTTGATTAGTTTTGACGGGTTTTGAAATATTTTGGTGGGTTTTTAGAAGGTTTCGATTTGTTTTGATTTGTTTTGATTCTGTTTAGCCCAGTTTTTGGTGTGTTTGGATTAGCTTTGGTGGGCTTGATCATGTTTTGTCAGGTTTTTTCGAATGTATTGATCTCTTCTGTCTGGTTTTCTATTTTGGCGGGTTTGAAAATATTTTTGGATTAGTTTTGGCGGGTTTTAAAATATTTTGGCTCTTTGCGCAGAGATGACGGTGCCGGTTGCGGTGCGCTCCGGGGCGCTCCTTCTGCGGAAAGACGCCTAGGCAGCGGCACTTGGGACAGCTCCGCGTCTCCGTATGCTGCGTTTCTTGCCTTCTGCATCTCAGCAAAATGCTTTCCCACTAGGTCTAGCAAGGAGAAACTGTGGCAGCTGAGTAGATGTAGCCCGGCCCGCCCTTTGAAGTTGACAAGTTCTTGGCATCTCAGAGCCTCAAGGCAAGAGCAAGGTTATCTATGGTAGGCTGGGGCAGAACTAGCAGCAAGCAGAGCAAAGTTGTCCAAGAATACCTTCCATTGGAATGCTAATGGCAATTGAAGAGGCAGGCCAGTGGCAAGCCACTAGCTTCTAGCAGTTTGAAAGTTGCAGACACAGTGCAGGTGTTGTGCGGCTTCCTTCTTGGCCTCCTAGAAGGTGCCGCGCTCTCCGTCTCTTGCTTGCCAATATGTTGCCGTGTTCCTCTTATTGTTTGGTTTGTTTTGATTTGTTTTTATGATGTTTTGGCGGGTTTTCGGAATGTTTTGGTGGTGTTTTAGAATGTTTTGTTTTCTCTTGTGTTGTTTTTATTTTGTTGGCAGGTTGTGGAACGTTTGGATTCCTTTTGGCGGGTTTTAAAATATTTTGGCGGGTATTTGGAATGTTTTGGTTTGCTTTCATTTGTTTTGATTATGTTTTGGCAAGTTATTGAATGTTTTGATCACTTCTGACTGGTTTTCTAGTATTTTGGCATCTTTTCAGAATGTTTTGATCAGTTTTGGCGGGTTCTAAACTATTTTGTTGGGTTTTTGGAATGTTTTGCTTGGTTTTGATTTGTTTTTATTTTGATTTTGCGGGTTTTCAGAATGTTTTGGTCGGTTTTCTAGAATGTTTTGGTTGGTTTTGATTTCTTTTTAATATTATTTTGTGGGTTTTGGAATGTTTTGATTTGTTTTGTCTAGTTTAAAATATTTTGGCATGTATTTGGAAGGTTTTGCTTGGTTTTCATTTTTTTTTGTTATGTTTTGGCAAGGGTTTTTTTTTGGTTTGATCAGTTCTGGCTGGTTTTCTAATATGTTGGCCGATTTTCAGAATGTTTTGATCAGTTTTGGCGGGTTTTAAGATATTTTAGAGGTTGTTTATAATATTTTGGTTTCTTTAGCTTTGTTTTTACTATATTTTGGCGGGTTTTTTGAATGTTTCGATCACTTCTGACTGGTTTTCTAGTATTTTGGCATCTTTTCCGAATGTTTTGATCAGTTTTGGCAGGTTCTAAACTATTTTGTCGGGTGTTTGGAATGTTTTGGTTGGTTTTGATTTGTTTTTATGATGTTTTGCCAAGTTTTTTGAATGTTTTGATCAGTTCTGGCTGGTTTTCTAATGTTTTGGCATCTTTTTAGAATGTTTTGATGAGTTTTGCGGGTCTAAATAATTTTGGCGGGTTTTCGGAATATTTTGGTTGGTTTTGATTTGTTTTTATGATGTGTTGGCGGGTTTTCGGAATGTTTTGGTTGGGTTTTAGAATGTTTTGTATTCTCTTGAGTTGTTTTTATTGTGTTGGCAGGTTTTGGAATGTTTGGATTCCTTTTGGCGGGTGTTCGGAATGTTTTGGCGGGTATTTGGAATATTTTGATTAGTTTTGACGGGTTTTGAAATATTTTGGCGGGCTTTTAGAAGGTTTTGATTTGTTTTGATTCTGTTTAGCCCAGTTTTTGGTGTGTTTGGATTAGCTTTGTTGGGCTTGATCATGTTTTGTCAGGTTTTTTCGAATGTATTGATCTCTTCTGTCTGGTTTTCTATTTTGGCGGGTTTGAAAATATTTTTGGATTAGTTTTGGCGGGTTTTAAAATATTTTGGCTCTTTGCGCAGAGATGACGGCGCCGGTTGCGGTGCGCTCCGGGGCGCTCCTTCTGCGGAAAGACGCCTAGGCAGCGGCACTTGGGACAGCTCCGCGTCTCCGTATGCTGCGTTTCTTGCCTTCTGCATCTCAGCAAAATGCTTTCCCACTAGGTCTAGCAAGGAGAAACTGTGGCAGCTGAGTAGATGTAGCCCGGCCCGCCCTTTGAAGTTGACAAGTTCTTGGCATCTCAGAGCCTCAAGGCAAGAGCAAGGTTCTCTATGGTAGGCTGGGGCAGAACTAGCAGCAAGCAGAGCAAAGTTGTCCAAGAATACCTTCCATTGGAATGCTAATGGCAATTGAAGAGGCAGGCCAGTGGCAAGCCACTAGCTTCTAGCAGTTTGAAAGTTGCAGACACAGTGCAGGTGTTGTGCGGCTTCCTTCTTGGCCTCCTAGAAGGTGCCGCGCTCTCCGTCTCTTGCTTGCCAATATGTTGCCGTGTTCCTCTTATTGTTTGGTTTGTTTTGATTTGTTTTGATGATGTTTTGGCGGGTTTTCGGAATGTTTTGGTGGTGTTTTAGAATGTTTTGTTTTCTCTTGTGTTGTTTTTATTGTGTTGGCAGGTTGTGGAACGTTTGGATTCCTTTTGGCGGGTTTTAAAATATTTTGGCGGGTATTTGGAATGTTTGGGTTTGCTTTCATTTGTTTTGATTATGTTTTGGCAAGTTATTGAATGTTTTGATCACTTCTGACTGGTTTTCTAGTATTTTGGCATCTTTTCAGAATGTTTTGATCAGTTTTGGCGGGTTCTAAACTATTTTGTTGGGTTTTTGGAATGTTTTGCTTGGTTTTGATTTGTTTTTATTTTGATTTTGCGGGTTTTCAGAATGTTTTGGTCGGTTTTCTAGAATGTTTTGGTTGGTTTTGATTTCTTTTTAATATTATTTTGTGGGTTTTGGAATGTTTTGATTTGTTTTGTCTAGTTTAAAATATTTTGGCATGTATTTGGAAGGTTTTGCTTGGTTTTCATTTTTTTTTGTTATGTTTTGGCAAGGGTTTTTTTTTTGTTTGATCAGTTCTGGCTGGTTTTCTAATATGTTGGCCGATTTTCAGAATGTTTTGATCAGTTTTGGCGGGTTTTAAGATATTTTAGAGGTTGTTTATAATATTTTGGTTTCTTTAGCTTTGTTTTTACTATATTTTGGCGGGTTTTTTGAATGTTTCGATCACTTCTGACTGGTTTTCTAGTATTTTGGCATCTTTTCCGAATGTTTTGATCAGTTTTGGCAGGTTCTAAACTATTTTGTCGGGTTTTTGGAATGTTTTGGTTGGTTTTGATTTGTTTTTATGATGTTTTGCCTAGTTTTTTGAATGTTTTGATCAGTTCTGTCTGGTTTTCTAATGTTTTGGCATCTTTTCAGAAAGTTTTGATGAGTTTTGCGGGTCTAAATTATTTTGGCGGGTTTTCGGAATATTTTGGTTGGTTTTGATTTTTTTTTTATGATGTTTTGGTGGGTTTTCGGAATGTTTTGGTTGGGTTTTAGAATGTTTTGTATTCTCTTGAGTTGTTTTTATTGTGTTGGCAGGTTTTGGAATGTTTGGATTCCTTTTGGCGGGTGTTCGGAATGTTTTGGCGGGTGTTCGGAATGTTTTGATTAGTTTTGACGGGTTTTGAAATATTTTGGTGGGTTTTTAGAAGGTTTCGATTTGTTTTGATTTGTTTTGATTCTGTTTAGCCCAGTTTTTGGTGTGTTTGGATTAGCTTTGGTGGGCTTGATCATGTTTTGTCAGGTTTTTTCGAATGTATTGATCTCTTCTGTCTGGTTTTCTATTTTGGCGGGTTTGAAAATATTTTTGGATTAGTTTTGGCGGGTTTGAAAATATTTTGGCTCTTTGCGCAGAGATGACGGCGCCGGTTGCGGTGCGCTCCGGGGCGCTCCTTCTGCGGAAAGACGCCTAGGCAGCGGCACTTGGGACAGCTCCGCGTCTCCGTATGCTGCGTTTCTTGCCTTCTGCATCTCAGCAAAATGCTTTCCCACTAGGTCTAGCAAGGAGAAACTGTGGCAGCTGAGTAGATGTAGCCCGGCCCGCCCTTTGAAGTTGACAAGTTCTTGGCATCTCAGAGCCTCAAGGCAAGAGCAAGGTTATCTATGGTAGGCTGGGGCAGAACTAGCAGCAAGCAGAGCAAAGTTGTCCAAGAATAGCTTCCATTGGAATGCTAATGGCAATTGAAGAGGCAGGCCAGTGGCAAGCCACTAGCTTCTAGCAGTTTGAAAGTTGCAGACACAGTGCAGGTGTTGTGCGGCTTCCTTCTTGGCCTCCTAGAAGGTGCCGCGCTCTCCGTCTCTTGCTTGCCAATATGTTGCCGTGTTCCTCTTATTGTTTGGTTTGTTTTGATTTGTTTTGATGATGTTTTGGCGGGTTTTCGGAATGTTTTGGTGGTGTTTTAGAATGTTTTGTTTTCTCTTGTGTTGTTTTTATTGTCTTGGCAGGTTGTGGAACGTTTGGATTCCTTTTGGCGGGTTTTAAAATATTTTGGCGGGTATTTGGAATGTTTTGATTTGCTTTCATTTGTTTTGATTATGTTTTGGCAAGTTATTGAATGTTTTGATCACTTCTGACTGGTTTTCTAGTATTTTGGCATCTTTTCAGAATGTTTTGATCAGTTTTGGCGGGTTCTAAACTATTTTGTTGGGTTTTTGGAATGTTTTGCTTGGTTTTGATTTGTTTTTATTTTGATTTTGCGGGTTTTCAGAATGTTTTGGTCGGTTTTCTAGAATGTTTTGGTTGGTTTTGATTTCTTTTTAATATTATTTTGTGGGTTTTGGAATGTTTTGATTTGTTTTGTCTAGTTTAAAATATTTTGGCATGTATTTGGAAGGTTTTGCTTGGTTTTCATTTTTTTTTGTTATGTTTTGGCAAGGGTTTTTTTTTTGTTTGATCAGTTCTGGCTGGTTTTCTAATATGTTGGCCGATTTTCAGAATGTTTTGATCAGTTTTGGCGGGTTTTAAGATATTTTAGAGGTTGTTTATAATATTTTGGTTTCTTTAGCTTTGTTTTTACTATATTTTGGCGGGTTTTTTGAATGTTTCGATCACTTCTGACTGGTTTTCTAGTATTTTGGCATCTTTTCCGAATGTTTTGATCAGTTTTGGCAGGTTCTAAACTATTTTGTCGGGTTTTTGGAATGTTTTGGTTGGTTTTGATTTGTTTTTATGATGTTTTGCCAAGTTTTTTGAATGTTTTGATCAGTTCTGGCTGGTTTTCTAATGTTTTGGCATCTTTTTAGAATGTTTTGATGAGTTTTGTGGGTCTAAATTATTTTGGCGGGTTTTCGGAATATTTTGGTTGGTTTTGATTTGTTTTTATGATGTTTTGGCGGGTTTTCGGAATGTGTTGGTTGGGTTTTAGAATGTTTTGTATTCTCTTGAGTTGTTTTTATTGTGTTGACAGGTTTTGGAATGTTTGGATTCCTTTTGGCGGGTGTTCGGAATGTTTTGGCGGGTGTTCGGAATGTTTTGATTAGTTTTGACGGGTTTTGAAATATTTTGGTGGGTTTTTAGAAGGTTTCGATTTGTTTTGATTTGTTTTGATTCTGTTTAGCCCAGTTTTTGGTGTGTTTGGATTAGCTTTGGTGGGCTTGATCATGTTTTGTCAGGTTTTTTCGAATGTATTGATCTCTTCTGTCTGGTTTTCTATTTTGGCGGGTTTGAAAATATTTTTGGATTAGTTTTGGCAGGTTTTAAAATATTTTGGCTCTTTGCGCAGAGATGACGGCGCCGGTTGCGGTGCGCTCCGGGGCGCTCCTTCTGCGGAAAGACGCCTAGGCAGCGGCACTTGGGACAGCTCCGCGTCTCCGTATGCTGCGTTTCTTGCCTTCTGCATCTCAGCAAAATGCTTTCCCACTAGGTCTAGCAAGGAGAAACTGTGGCAGCTGAGTAGATGTAGCCCGGCCCGCCCTTTGAAGTTGACAAGTTCTTGGCATCTCAGAGCCTCAAGGCAAGAGCAAGGTTCTCTATGGTAGGCTGGGGCAGAACTAGCAGCAAGCAGAGCAAAGTTGTCCAAGAATACCTTCCATTGGAATGCTAATGGCAATTGAAGAGGCAGGCCAGTGGCAAGCCACTAGCTTCTAGCAGTTTGAAAGTTGCAGACACAGTGCAGGTGTTGTGCGGCTTCCTTCTTGGCCTCCTAGAAGGTGCCGCGCTCTCCGTCTCTTGCTTGCCAATATGTTGCCATGTTCCTCCTATTGTTTGGTTTGTTTTGATTTGTTTTGATGATGTTTTGGTGGGTTTTCGGAATGTTTTGGTGGTGTTTTAGAATGTTTTGTTTTCTCTTGTGTTGTTTTTATTGTCTTGGCAGGTTGTGGAATATTTGGATTCCTTTTGGCGGGTTTTCAAATATTTTGGCGGGTATTTGGAATGTTTTTGGTTTGCTTTCATTTGTTTTGATTATGTTTTGGCAAGTTATTGAAAGTTTTGATCACTTCTGACTGGTTTTCTAGTATTTTGGCATCTTTTCAGAATGTTTTGATCAGTTTTGGCAGGTTCTAAACTATTTTGTCAGGTTTTTGGAATTTTTTGGTTGGTTTTGATTTGTTTTTATGATGTTTTGCCTAGTTTTTTCAATGTTTTGATCAGTTCTGTCTGGTTTTCTAATGTTTTGGCATCTTTTCAGAAAGTTTTGATGAGTTTTGCGGGTCTAAATTATTTTGGCGGGTTTTCGGAATATTTTGGTTGGTTTTGATTTTTTTTTTATGATGGTTTGGTGGGTTTTCGGAATGTTTTGGTTGGGTTTTAGAATGTTTTGTATTCTCTTGAGTTGTTTTTATTGTGTTGGCAGGTTTTGGAATGTTTGGATTCCTTTTGGCGGGTGTTCGGAATGTTTTGGCGGGTGTTCGGAATGTTTTGATTAGTTTTGACGGGTTTTGAAATATTTTGGTGGGTTTTTAGAAGGTTTCGATTTGTTTTGATTTGTTTTGATTCTGTTTAGCCCAGTTTTTGGTGTGTTTGGATTAGCTTTGGTGGGCTTGATCATGTTTTGTCAGGTTTTTTCGAATGTATTGATCTCTTCTGTCTGGTTTTCTATTTTGGCGGGTTTGAAAATATTTTTGGATTAGTTTTGGCGGGTTTGAAAATATTTTGGCTCTTTGCGCAGAGATGACGGCGCCGGTTGCGGTGCGCTCCGGGGCGCTCCTTCTGCGGAAAGACGCCTAGGCAGCGGCACTTGGGACAGCTCCGCGTCTCCGTATGCTGCGTTTCTTGCCTTCTGCATCTCAGCAAAATGCTTTCCCACTAGGTCTAGCAAGGAGAAACTGTGGCAGCTGAGTAGATGTAGCCCGGCCCGCCCTTTGAAGTTGACAAGTTCTTGGCATCTCAGAGCCTCAAGGCAAGAGCAAGGTTATCTATGGTAGGCTGGGGCAGAACTAGCAGCAAGCAGAGCAAAGTTGTCCAAGAATACCTTCCATTGGAATGCTAATGGCAATTGAAGAGGCAGGCCAGTGGCAAGCCACTAGCTTCTAGCAGTTTGAAAGTTGCAGACACAGTGCAGGTGTTGTGCGGCTTCCTTCTTGGCCTCCTAGAAGGTGCCGCGCTCTCCGTCTCTTGCTTGCCAATATGTTGCCGTGTTCCTCCTATTGTTTGGTTTGTTTTGATTTGTTTTGATGATGTTTTGGTGGGTTTTCGGAATGTTTTGGTGGTGTTTTAGAATGTTTTGTTTTCTCTTGTGTTGTTTTTATTGTCTTGGCAGGTTGTGGAATGTTTGGATTCCTTTTGGCGGGTTTTCAAATATTTTGGCGGGTATTTGGAATGTTTTTGGTTTGCTTTCATTTGTTTTGATTATGTTTTGGCAAGTTATTGAAAGTTTCGATCACTTCTGACTGGTTTTCTAGTATTTTGGCATCTTTTCAGAATGTTTTGATCAGTTTTGGCGGGTTCTAAACTATTTTGTCAGGTTTTTGGAATTTTTTGGTTGGTTTTGATTTGTTTTTATGATGTTTTGCCTAGTTTTTTCAATGTTTTGATCAGTTCTGTCTGGTTTTCTAATGTTTTGGCATCTTTTCAGAAAGTTTTGATGAGTTTTGCGGGTCTAAATTATTTTGGCGATTTTTCGGAATATTTTGGTTGGTTTTGATTTGTTTTTATGATGTTTTGGTGGGTTTTCGGAATGTTTTGGTTGGGTTTTAGAATGTTTTGTATTCTCTTGAGTTGTTTTTATTGTGTTGGCAGGTTTTGGAATGTTTGGATTCCTTTTGGCGGGTGTTCGGAATGTTTTGGCGGGTGTTCGGAATGTTTTGATTAGTTTTGACGGGTTTTGAAATATTTTGGTGGGTTTTTAGAAGGTTTCGATTTGTTTTGATTTGTTTTGATTCTGTTTAGCCCAGTTTTTGGTGTGTTTGGATTAGCTTTGGTGGGCTTGATCATGTTTTGTCAGGTTTTTTCGAATGTATTGATCTCTTCTGTCTGGTTTTCTATTTTGGCGGGTTTGAAAATATTTTTGGATTACTTTTGGCGGGTTTTAAAATATTTTGGCTCTTTGCGCAGAGATGACGGTGCCGGTTGCGGCGCGCTCCGGGGCGCTCCTTCTGCGGAAAGACGCCTAGGCAGCGGCACTTGGGACAGCTCCGCGTCTCCGTATGCTGCGTTTCTTGCCTTCTGCATCTCAGCAAAATGCTTTCCCACTAGGTCTAGCAAGGAGAAACTGTGGCAGCTGAGTAGATGTAGCCCGGCCCGCCCTTTGAAGTTGACAAGTTCTTGGCATCTCAGAGCCTCAAGGCAAGAGCAAGGTTATCTATGGTAGGCTGGGGCAGAACTAGCAGCAAGCAGAGCAAAGTTGTCCAAGAATAGCTTCCATTGGAATGCTAATGGCAATTGAAGAGGCAGGCCAGTGGCAAGCCACTAGCTTCTAGCAGTTTGAAAGTTGCAGACACAGTGCAGGTGTTGTGCGGCTTCCTTCTTGGCCTCCTAGAAGGTGCCGCGCTCTCCGTCTCTTGCTTGCCAATATGTTGCCGTGTTCCTCTTATTGTTTGGTTTGTTTTGATTTGTTTTGATGATGTTTTGGCGGGTTTTCGGAATGTTTTGGTGGTGTTTTAGAATGTTTTGTTTTCTCTTGTGTTGTTTTTATTTTGTTGGCAGGTTGTGGAACGTTTGGATTCCTTTTGGCGGGTTTTAAAATATTTTGGCGGGTATTTGGAATGTTTTGGTTTGCTTTCATTTGTTTTGATTATGTTTTGGCAAGTTATTGAATGTTTTGATCACTTCTGACTGGTTTTCTAGTATTTTGGCATCTTTTCAGAATGTTTTGATCAGTTTTGGCGGGTTCTAAACTATTTTGTTGGGTTTTTGGAATGTTTTGCTTGGTTTTGATTTGTTTTTATTTTGATTTTGCGGGTTTTCAGAATGTTTTGGTCGGTTTTCTAGAATGTTTTGGTTGGTTTTGATTTCTTTTTAATATTATTTTGTGGGTTTTGGAATGTTTTGATTTGTTTTGTCTAGTTTAAAATATTTTGGCATGTATTTGGAAGGTTTTGCTTGGTTTTCATTTTTTTTTGTTATGTTTTGGCAAGGGTTTTTTTTTGGTTTGATCAGTTCTGGCTGGTTTTCTAATATGTTGGCCGATTTTCAGAATGTTTTGATCAGTTTTGGCGGGTTTTAAGATATTTTAGAGGTTGTTTATAATATTTTGGTTTCTTTAGCTTTGTTTTTACTATATTTTGGCGGGTTTTTTGAATGTTTCGATCACTTCTGACTGGTTTTCTAGTATTTTGGCATCTTTTCCGAATGTTTTGATCAGTTTTGGCAGGTTCTAAACTATTTTGTCGGGTTTTTGGAATGTTTTGGTTGGTTTTGATTTGTTTTTATGATGTTTTGCCTAGTTTTTTCAATGTTTTGATCAGTTCTGGCTGGTTTTCTAATGTTTTGGCATCTTTTTAGAATGTTTTGATGAGTTTTGTGGGTCTAAATAATTTTGGCGGGTTTTCGGAATATTTTGGTTGGTTTTGATTTGTTTTTATGATGTTTTGGCGGGTTTTCGGAATGTGTTGGTTGGGTTTTAGAATGTTTTGTATTCTCTTGAGTTGTTTTTATTGTGTTGACAGGTTTTGGAATGTTTGGATTCCTTTTGGTGGGTGTTCGGAATGTTTTGGCGGGTATTTGGAATATTTTGATTAGTTTTGACGGGTTTTGAAATATTTTGGCGGGCTTTTAGAAGGTTTTGATTTGTTTTGATTCTGTTTAGCCCAGTTTTTGGTGTGTTTGGATTAGCTTTGTTGGGCTTGATCATGTTTTGTCAGGTTTTTTCGAATGTATTGATCTCTTCTGTCTGGTTTTCTATTTTGGCGGGTTTGAAAATATTTTTGGATTAGTTTTGGCAGGTTTTAAAATATTTTGGCTCTTTGCGCAGAGATGACGGCGCCGGTTGCGGTGCGTTCCGGGGCGCTCCTTCTGCGGAAAGACGCCTAGGCAGCGGCACTTGGGACAGCTCCGCGTCTCCGTATGCTGCGTTTCTTGCCTTCTGCATCTCAGCAAAATGCTTTCCCACTAGGTCTAGCAAGGAGAAACTGTGGCAGCTGAGTAGATGTAGCCCGGCCCGCCCTTTGAAGTTGACAAGTTCTTGGCATCTCAGAGCCTCAAGGCAAGAGCAAGGTTCTCTATGGTAGGCTGGGGCAGAACTAGCAGCAAGCAGAGCAAAGTTGTCCAAGAATAGCTTCCATTGGAATGCTAATGGCAATTGAAGAGGCAGGCCAGTGGCAAGCCACTAGCTTCTAGCAGTTTGAAAGTTGCAGACACAGTGCAGGTGTTGTGCGGCTTCCTTCTTGGCCTCCTAGAAGGTGCCGCGCTCTCCGTCTCTTGCTTGCCAATATGTTGCCGTGTTCCTCTTATTGTTTGGTTTGTTTTGATTTGTTTTTATGATGTTTTGGCGGGTTTTCGGAATGTTTTGGTGGTGTTTTAGAATGTTTTGTTTTCTCTTGTGTTGTTTTTATTGTGTTGGCAGGTTGTGGAACGTTTGGATTCCTTTTGGCGGGTTTTAAAATATTTTGGCGGGTATTTGGAATGTTTGGGTTTGCTTTCATTTGTTTTGATTATGTTTTGGCAAGTTATTGAATGTTTTGATCACTTCTGACTGGTTTTCTAGTATTTTGGCATCTTTTCAGAATGTTTTGATCAGTTTTGGCGGGTTCTAAACTATTTTGTTGGGTTTTTGGAATGTTTTGCTTGGTTTTGATTTGTTTTTATTTTGATTTTGCGGGTTTTCAGAATGTTTTGGTCGGTTTTCTAGAATGTTTTGGTTGGTTTTGATTTCTTTTTAATATTATTTTGTGGGTTTTGGAATGTTTTGATTTGTTTTGTCTAGTTTAAAATATTTTGGCATGTATTTGGAAGGTTTTGCTTGGTTTTCATTTTTTTTTGTTATGTTTTGGCAAGGGTTTTTTTTTTGTTTGATCAGTTCTGGCTGGTTTTCTAATATGTTGGCCGATTTTCAGAATGTTTTGATCAGTTTTGGCGGGTTTTAAGATATTTTAGAGGTTGTTTATAATATTTTGGTTTCTTTAGCTTTGTTTTTACTATATTTTGGCGGGTTTTTTGAATGTTTCGATCACTTCTGACTGGTTTTCTACTATTTTGGCATCTTTTCCGAATGTTTTGATCAGTTTTGGCAGGTTCTAAACTATTTTGTCGGGTTTTTGGAATGTTTTGGTTGGTTTTGATTTGTTTTTATGATGTTTTGCCAAGTTTTTTGAATGTTTTGATCAGTTCTGGCTGGTTTTCTAATGTTTTGGCATCTTTTTAGAATGTTTTGATGAGTTTTGTGGGTCTAAATTATTTTGGCGGGTTTTCGGAATATTTTGGTTGGTTTTGATTTGTTTTTATGATGTTTTGGCGGGTTTTCGGAATGTGTTGGTTGGGTTTTAGAATGTTTTGTATTCTCTTGAGTTGTTTTTATTGTGTTGTCAGGTTTTGGAATGTTTGGATTCCTTTTGGCGGGTGTTCGGAATGTTTTGGCGGGTGTTCGGAATGTTTTGATTAGTTTTGACGGGTTTTGAAATATTTTGGCGGGCTTTTAGAAGGTTTTGATTTGTTTTGATTCTGTTTAGCCCAGTTTTTGGTGTGTTTGGATTAGCTTTGTTGGGCTTGATCATGTTTTGTCAGGTTTTTTCGAATGTATTGATCTCTTCTGTCTGGTTTTCTATTTTGGCGGGTTTGAAAATATTTTTGGATTAGTTTTGGCAGGTTTTAAAATATTTTGGCTCTTTGCGCAGAGATGACGGCGCCGGTTGCGGTGCGCTCCGGGGCGCTCCTTCTGCGGAAAGACGCCTAGGCAGCGGCACTTGGGACAGCTCCGCGTCTCCGTATGCTGCGTTTCTTGCCTTCTGCATCTCAGCAAAATGCTTTCCCACTAGGTCTAGCAAGGAGAAACTGTGGCAGCTGAGTAGATGTAGCCCGGCCCGCCCTTTGAAGTTGACAAGTTCTTGGCATCTCAGAGCCTCAAGGCAAGAGCAAGGTTCTCTATGGTAGGCTGGGGCAGAACTAGCAGCAAGCAGAGCAAAGTTGTCCAAGAATAGCTTCCATTGGAATGCTAATGGCAATTGAAGAGGCAGGCCAGTGGCAAGCCACTAGCTTCTAGCAGTTTGAAAGTTGCAGACACAGTGCAGGTGTTGTGCGGCTTCCTTCTTGGCCTCCTAGAAGGTGCCGCGCTCTCCGTCTCTTGCTTGCCAATATGTTGCCATGTTCCTCCTATTGTTTGGTTTGTTTTGATTTGTTTTGATGATGTTTTGGTGGGTTTTCGGAATGTTTTGGTGGTGTTTTAGAATGTTTTGTTTTCTCTTGTGTTGTTTTTATTGTCTTGGCAGGTTGTGGAATATTTGGATTCCTTTTGGCGGGTTTTCAAATATTTTGGCGGGTATTTGGAATGTTTTTGGTTTGCTTTCATTTGTTTTGATTATGTTTTGGCAAGTTATTGAAAGTTTCGATCACTTCTGACTGGTTTTCTAGTATTTTGGCATCTTTTCAGAATGTTTTGATCAGTTTTGGCAGGTTCTAAACTATTTTGTCAGGTTTTTGGAATTTTTTGGTTGGTTTTGATTTGTTTTTATGATGTTTTGCCTAGTTTTTTCAATGTTTTGATCAGTTCTGTCTGATTTTCTAATGTTTTGGCATCTTTTCAGAAAGTTTTGATGAGTTTTGCGGGTCTAAATTATTTTGGCGGGTTTTCGGAATATTTTGGTTGGTTTTGATTTTTTTTTTATGATGGTTTGGTGGGTTTTCGGAATGTTTTGGTTGGGTTTTAGAATGTTTTGTATTCTCTTGAGTTGTTTTTATTGTGTTGGCAGGTTTTGGAATGTTTGGATTCCTTTTGGCGGGTGTTCGGAATGTTTTGGCGGGTGTTCGGAATGTTTTGATTAGTTTTGACGGGTTTTGAAATATTTTGGTGGGTTTTTAGAAGGTTTCGATTTGTTTTGATTTGTTTTGATTCTGTTTAGCCCAGTTTTTGGTGTGTTTGGATTAGCTTTGGTGGGCTTGATCATGTTTTGTCAGGTTTTTTCGAATGTATTGATCTCTTCTGTCTGGTTTTCTATTTTGGCGGGTTTGAAAATATTTTTGGATTAGTTTTGGCGGGTTTGAAAATATTTTGGCTCTTTGCGCAGAGATGACGGCGCCGGTTGCGGTGCGCTCCGGGGCGCTCCTTCTGCGGAAAGACGCCTAGGCAGCGGCACTTGGGACAGCTCCGCGTCTCCGTATGCTGCGTTTCTTGCCTTCTGCATCTCAGCAAAATGCTTTCCCACTAGGTCTAGCAAGGAGAAACTGTGGCAGCTGAGTAGATGTAGCCCGGCCCGCCCTTTGAAGTTGACAAGTTCTTGGCATCTCAGAGCCTCAAGGCAAGAGCAAGGTTATCTATGGTAGGCTGGGGCAGAACTAGCAGCAAGCAGAGCAAAGTTGTCCAAGAATAGCTTCCATTGGAATGCTAATGGCAATTGAAGAGGCAGGCCAGTGGCAAGCCACTAGCTTCTAGCAGTTTGAAAGTTGCAGACACAGTGCAGGTGTTGTGCGGCTTCCTTCTTGGCCTCCTAGAAGGTGCCGCGCTCTCCGTCTCTTGCTTGCCAATATGTTGCCGTGTTCCTCTTATTGTTTGGTTTGTTTTGATTTGTTTTTATGATGTTTTGGCGGGTTTTCGGAATGTTTTGGTGGTGTTTTAGAATGTTTTGTTTTCTCTTGTGTTGTTTTTATTGTGTTGGCAGGTTGTGGAACGTTTGGATTCCTTTTGGCGGGTTTTAAAATATTTTGGCGGGTATTTGGAATGTTTTGGTTTGCTTTCATTTGTTTTGATTATGTTTTGGCAAGTTATTGAATGTTTTGATCACTTCTGACTGGTTTTCTAGTATTTTGGCATCTTTTCAGAGTGTTTTGATCAGTTTTGGCGGGTTCTAAACTATTTTGTTGGGTTTTTGGAATGTTTTGCTTGGTTTTGATTTGTTTTTATTTTGATTTTGCGGGTTTTCAGAATGTTTTGGTCGGTTTTCTAGAATGTTTTGGTTGGTTTTGATTTCTTTTTAATATTATTTTGTGGGTTTTGGAATGTTTTGATTTGTTTTGTCTAGTTTAAAATATTTTGGCATGTATTTGGAAGGTTTTGCTTGGTTTTCATTTTTTTTTGTTATGTTTTGGCAAGGGTTTTTTTTTGGTTTGATCAGTTCTGGCTGGTTTTCTAATATGTTGGCCGATTTTCAGAATGTTTTGATCAGTTTTGGCGGGTTTTAAGATATTTTAGAGGTTGTTTATAATATTTTGGTTTCTTTAGCTTTGTTTTTACTATATTTTGGCGGGTTTTTTGAATGTTTCGATCACTTCTGACTGGTTTTCTAGTATTTTGGCATCTTTTCCGAATGTTTTGATCAGTTTTGGCAGGTTCTAAACTATTTTGTCGGGTTTTTGGAATGTTTTGGTTGGTTTTGATTTGTTTTTATGATGTTTTGCCTAGTTTTTTCAATGTTTTGATCAGTTCTGGCTGGTTTTCTAATGTTTTGGCATCTTTTTAGAATGTTTTGATGAGTTTTGTGGGTCTAAATAATTTTGGCGGGTTTTCGGAATATTTTGGTTGGTTTTGATTTGTTTTTATGATGTTTTGGTGGGTTTTCGGAATGTGTTGGTTGGGTTTTAGAATGTTTTGTATTCTCTTGAGTTGTTTTTATTGTGTTGACAGGTTTTGGAATGTTTGGATTCCTTTTGGCGGGTGTTCGGAATGTTTTGGCGGGTGTTCGGAATGTTTTGATTAGTTTTGACGGGTTTTGAAATATTTTGGTGGGTTTTTAGAAGGTTTCGATTTGTTTTGATTTGTTTTGATTCTGTTTAGCCCAGTTTTTGGTGTGTTTGGATTAGCTTTGGTGGGCTTGATCATGTTTTGTCAGGTTTTTTCGAATGTATTGATGACTTCTGTCTGGTTTTCTATTTTGGCGGGTTTGAAAATATTTTTGGATTAGTTTTGGCGGGTTTGAAAATATTTTGGCTCTTTGCGCAGAGATGACGGCGCCGGTTGCGGTGCGCTCCGGGGCGCTCCTTCTGCGGAAAGACGCCTAGGCAGCGGCACTTGGGACAGCTCCGCGTCTCCGTATGCTGCGTTTCTTGCCTTCTGCATCTCAGCAAAATGCTTTCCCACTAGGTCTAGCAAGGAGAAACTGTGGCAGCTGAGTAGATGTAGCCCGGCCCGCCCTTTGAAGTTGACAAGTTCTTGGCATCTCAGAGCCTCAAGGCAAGAACAAGGTTATCTATGGTAGGCTGGGGCAGAACTAGCAGCAAGCAGAGCAAAGTTGTCCAAGAATAGCTTCCATTGGAATGCTAATGGCAATTGAAGAGGCAGGCCAGTGGCAAGCCACTAGCTTCTAGCAGTTTGAAAGTTGCAGACACAGTGCAGGTGTTGTGCGGCTTCCTTCTTGGCCTCCTAGAAGGTGCCGCGCTCTCCGTCTCTTGCTTGCCAATATGTTGCCGTGTTCCTCCTATTGTTTGGTTTGTTTTGATTTGTTTTGATGATGTTTTGGTGGGTTTTCGGAATGTTTTGGTGGTGTTTTAGAATGTTTTGTTTTCTCTTGTGTTGTTTTTATTGTCTTGGCAGGTTGTGGAATATTTGGATTCCTTTTGGCGGGTTTTCAAATATTTTGGCGGGTATTTGGAATGTTTTTGGTTTGCTTTCATTTGTTTTGATTATGTTTTGGCAAGTTATTGAAAGTTTCGATCACTTCTGACTGGTTTTCTAGTATTTTGGCATCTTTTCAGAATGTTTTGATCAGTTTTGGCAGGTTCTAAACTATTTTGTCAGGTTTTTGGAATTTTTTGGTTGGTTTTGATTTGTTTTTATGATGTTTTGCCTAGTTTTTTCAATGTTTTGATCAGTTCTGTCTGGTTTTCTAATGTTTTGGCATCTTTTCAGAAAGTTTTGATGAGTTTTGCGGGTCTAAATTATTTTGGCGGGTTTTCGGAATATTTTGGTTGGTTTTGATTTTTTTTTTATGATGGTTTGGTGGGTTTTCGGAATGTTTTGGTTGGGTTTTAGAATGTTTTGTATTCTCTTGAGTTGTTTTTATTGTGTTGGCAGGTTTTGGAATGTTTGGATTCCTTTTGGCGGGTGTTCGGAATGTTTTGGCGGGTGTTCGGAATGTTTTGATTAGTTTTGACGGGTTTTGAAATATTTTGGTGGGTTTTTAGAAGGTTTCGATTTGTTTTGATTTGTTTTGATTCTGTTTAGCCCAGTTTTTGGTGTGTTTGGATTAGCTTTGGTGGGCTTGATCATGTTTTGTCAGGTTTTTTCGAATGTATTGATCTCTTCTGTCTGGTTTTCTATTTTGGCGGGTTTGAAAATATTTTTGGATTAGTTTTGGCGGGTTTTAAAATATTTTGGCTCTTTGCGCAGAGATGACGGCGCCGGTTGCGGTGCGCTCCGGGGCGCTCCTTCTGCGGAAAGACGCCTAGGCAGCGGCACTTGGGACAGCTCCGCGTCTCCGTATGCTGCGTTTCTTGCCTTCTGCATCTCAGCAAAATGCTTTCCCACTAGGTCTAGCAAGGAGAAACTGTGGCAGCTGAGAAGATGTAGCCCGGCCCGCCCTTTGAAGTTGACAAGTTCTTGGCATCTCAGAGCCTCAAGGCAAGAGCAAGGTTATCTATGGTAGGCTGGGGCAGAACTAGCAGCAAGCAGAGCAAAGTTGTCCAAGAATACCTTCCATTGGAATGCTAATGGCAATTGAAGAGGCAGGCCAGTGGCAAGCCACTAGCTTCTAGCAGTTTGAAAGTTGCAGACACAGTGCAGGTGTTGTGCGGCTTCCTTCTTGGCCTCCTAGAAGGTGCCGCGCTCTCCGTCTCTTGCTTGCCAATATGTTGCCGTGTTCCTCTTATTGTTTGGTTTGTTTTGATTTGTTTTTATGATGTTTTGGCGGGTTTTCGGAATGTTTTGGTGGTGTTTTAGAATGTTTTGTTTTCTCTTGTGTTGTTTTTATTGTCTTGGCAGGTTGTGGAACGTTTGGATTCCTTTTGGCGGGTTTTAAAATATTTTGGCGGGTATTTGGAATGTTTGGGTTTGCTTTCATTTGTTTTGATTATGTTTTGGCAAGTTATTGAATGTTTTGATCACTTCTGACTGGTTTTCTAGTATTTTGGCATCTTTTCAGAGTGTTTTGATCAGTTTTGGCGGGTTCTAAACTATTTTGTTGGGTTTTTGGAATGTTTTGCTTGGTTTTGATTTGTTTTTATTTTGATTTTGCGGGTTTTCAGAATGTTTTGGTCGGTTTTCTAGAATGTTTTGGTTGGTTTTGATTTCTTTTTAATATTATTTTGTGGGTTTTGGAATGTTTTGATTTGTTTTGTCTAGTTTAAAATATTTTGGCATGTATTTGGAAGGTTTTGCTTGGTTTTCATTTTTTTTTTGTTATGTTTTGGCAAGGGTTTTTTTTTGGTTTGATCAGTTCTGGCTGGTTTTCTAATATGTTGGCCGATTTTCAGAATGTTTTGATCAGTTTTGGCGGGTTTTAAGATATTTTAGAGGTTGTTTATAATATTTTGGTTTCTTTAGCTTTGTTTTTACTATATTTTGGCGGGTTTTTTGAATGTTTCGATCACTTCTGACTGGTTTTCTAGTATTTTGGCATCTTTTCCGAATGTTTTGATCAGTTTTGGCAGGTTCTAAACTATTTTGTCGGGTTTTTGGAATGTTTTGGTTGGTTTTGATTTGTTTTTATGATGTTTTGCCTAGTTTTTTCAATGTTTTGATCAGTTCTGGCTGGTTTTCTAATGTTTTGGCATCTTTTTAGAATGTTTTGATGAGTTTTGTGGGTCTAAATAATTTTGGCGGGTTTTCGGAATATTTTGGTTGGTTTTGATTTGTTTTTATGATGTTTTGGCGGGTTTTCGGAATGTGTTGGTTGGGTTTTAGAATGTTTTGTATTCTCTTGAGTTGTTTTTATTGTGTTGACAGGTTTTGGAATGTTTGGATTCCTTTTGGCGGGTGTTCGGAATGTTTTGGCGGGTGTTCGGAATGTTTTGATTAGTTTTGACGGGTTTTGAAATATTTTGGTGGGTTTTTAGAAGGTTTCGATTTGTTTTGATTTGTTTTGATTCTGTTTAGCCCAGTTTTTGGTGTGTTTGGATTAGCTTTGGTGGGCTTGATCATGTTTTGTCAGGTTTTTTCGAATGTATTGATCTCTTCTGTCTGGTTTTCTATTTTGGCGGGTTTGAAAATATTTTTGGATTAGTTTTGGCAGGTTTTAAAATATTTTGGCTCTTTGCGCAGAGATGACGGTGCCGGTTGCGGTGCGCTCCGGGGCGCTCCTTCTGCGGAAAGACGCCTAGGCAGCGGCACTTGGGACAGCTCCGCGTCTCCGTATGCTGCGTTTCTTGCCTTCTGCATCTCAGCAAAATGCTTTCCCACTAGGTCTAGCAAGGAGAAACTGTGGCAGCTGAGTAGATGTAGCCCGGCCCGCCCTTTGAAGTTGACAAGTTCTTGGCATCTCAGAGCCTCAAGGCAAGAGCAAGGTTCTCTATGGTAGGCTGGGGCAGAACTAGCAGCAAGCAGAGCAAAGTTGTCCAAGAATAGCTTCCATTGGAATGCTAATGGCAATTGAAGAGGCAGGCCAGTGGCAAGCCACTAGCTTCTAGCAGTTTGAAAGTTGCAGACACAGTGCAGGTGTTGTGCGGCTTCCTTCTTGGCCTCCTAGAAGGTGCCGCGCTCTCCGTCTCTTGCTTGCCAATATGTTGCCGTGTTCCTCCTATTGTTTGGTTTGTTTTGATTTGTTTTGATGATGTTTTGGTGGGTTTTCGGAATGTTTTGGTGGTGTTTTAGAATGTTTTGTTTTCTCTTGTGTTGTTTTTATTGTCTTGGCAGGTTGTGGAATATTTGGATTCCTTTTGGCGGGTTTTCAAATATTTTGGCGGGTATTTGGAATGTTTTTGGTTTGCTTTCATTTGTTTTGATTATGTTTTGGCAAGTTATTGAAAGTTTCGATCACTTCTGACTGGTTTTCTAGTATTTTGGCATCTTTTCAGAATGTTTTGATCAGTTTTGGCAGGTTCTAAACTATTTTGTCAGGTTTTTGGAATTTTTTGGTTGGTTTTGATTTGTTTTTATGATGTTTTGCCTAGTTTTTTCAATGTTTTGATCAGTTCTGTCTGGTTTTCTAATGTTTTGGCATCTTTTCAGAAAGTTTTGATGAGTTTTGCGGGTCTAAATTATTTTGGCGGGTTTTCGGAATATTTTGGTTGGTTTTGATTTTTTTTTTATGATGGTTTGGTGGGTTTTCGGAATGTTTTGGTTGGGTTTTAGAATGTTTTGTATTCTCTTGAGTTGTTTTTATTGTGTTGGCAGGTTTTGGAATGTTTGGATTCCTTTTGGCGGGTGTTCGGAATGTTTTGGCGGGTGTTCGGAATGTTTTGATTAGTTTTGACGGGTTTTGAAATATTTTGGTGGGTTTTTAGAAGGTTTCGATTTGTTTTGATTTGTTTTGATTCTGTTTAGCCCAGTTTTTGGTGTGTTTGGATTAGCTTTGGTGGGCTTGATCATGTTTTGTCAGGTTTTTTCGAATGTATTGATCTCTTCTGTCTGGTTTTCTATTTTGGCGGGTTTGAAAATATTTTTGGATTAGTTTTGGCGGGTTTTAAAATATTTTGGCTCTTTGCGCAGAGATGACGGCGCCGGTTGCGGTGCGCTCCGGGGCGCTCCTTCTGCGGAAAGACGCCTAGGCAGCGGCACTTGGGACAGCTCCGCGTCTCCGTATGCTGCGTTTCTTGCCTTCTGCATCTCAGCAAAATGCTTTCCCACTAGGTCTAGCAAGGAGAAACTGTGGCAGCTGAGTAGATGTAGCCCGGCCCGCCCTTTGAAGTTGACAAGTTCTTGGCATCTCAGAGCCTCAAGGCAAGAGCAAGGTTCTCTATGGTAGGCTGGGGCAGAACTAGCAGCAAGCAGAGCAAAGTTGTCCAAGAATAGCTTCCATTGGAATGCTAATGGCAATTGAAGAGGCAGGCCAGTGGCAAGCCACTAGCTTCTAGCAGTTTGAAAGTTGCAGACACAGTGCAGGTGTTGTGCGGCTTCCTTCTTGGCCTCCTAGAAGGTGCCGCGTTCTCCGTCTCTTGCTTGCCAATATGTTGCCGTGTTCCTCTTATTGTTTGGTTTGTTTTGATTTGTTTTTATGATGTTTTGGCGGGTTTTCGGAATGTTTTGGTGGTGTTTTAGAATGTTTTGTTTTCTCTTGTGTTGTTTTTATTGTGTTGGCAGGTTGTGGAACGTTTGGATTCCTTTTGGCGGGTTTTAAAATATTTTGGCGGGTATTTGGAATGTTTGGGTTTGCTTTCATTTGTTTTGATTATGTTTTGGCAAGTTATTGAATGTTTTGATCACTTCTGACTGGTTTTCTAGTATTTTGGCATCTTTTCAGAATGTTTTGATCAGTTTTGGCGGGTTCTAAACTATTTTGTTGGGTTTTTGGAATGTTTTGCTTGGTTTTGATTTGTTTTTATTTTGATTTTGCGGGTTTTCAGAATGTTTTGGTCGGTTTTCTAGAATGTTTTGGTTGGTTTTGATTTCTTTTTAATATTATTTTGTGGGTTTTGGAATGTTTTGATTTGTTTTGTCTAGTTTAAAATATTTTGGCATGTATTTGGAAGGTTTTGCTTGGTTTTCATTTTTTTTTGTTATGTTTTGGCAAGGGTTTTTTTTTGGTTTGATCAGTTCTGGCTGGTTTTCTAATATGTTGGCCGATTTTCAGAATGTTTTGATCAGTTTTGGCGGGTTTTAAGATATTTTAGAGGTTGTTTATAATATTTTGGTTTCTTTAGCTTTGTTTTTACTATATTTTGGCGGGTTTTTTGAATGTTTCGATCACTTCTGACTGGTTTTCTAGTATTTTGGCATCTTTTCCGAATGTTTTGATCAGTTTTGGCAGGTTCTAAACTATTTTGTCGGGTTTTTGGAATGTTTTGGTTGGTTTTGATTTGTTTTTATGATGTTTTGCCAAGTTTTTTGAATGTTTTGATCAGTTCTGGCTGGTTTTCTAATGTTTTGGCATCTTTTTAGAATGTTTTGATGAGTTTTGTGGGTCTAAATTATTTTGGCGGGTTTTCGGAATATTTTGGTTGGTTTTGATTTGTTTTTATGATGTTTTGGCGGGTTTTCGGAATGTGTTGGTTGGGTTTTAGAATGTTTTGTATTCTCTTGAGTTGTTTTTATTGTGTTGACAGGTTTTGGAATGTTTGGATTCCTTTTGGCGGGTGTTCGGAATGTTTTGGCGGGTGTTCGGAATGTTTTGATTAGTTTTGACGGGTTTTGAAATATTTTGGTGGGTTTTTAGAAGGTTTCGATTTGTTTTGATTTGTTTTGATTCTGTTTAGCCCAGTTTTTGGTGTCTTTGGATTAGCTTTGGTGGGCTTGATCATGTTTTGTCAGGTTTTTTCGAATGTATTGATGACTTCTGTCTGGTTTTCTATTTTGGCGGGTTTGAAAATATTTTTGGATTAGTTTTGGCGGGCTTGAAAATATTTTGGCTCTTTGCGCAGAGATGACGGCGCCGGTTGCGGTGCGCTCTGGGGCGCTCCTTCTGCGGAAAGACGCCTAGGCAGCGGCACTTGGGACAGCTCCGCGTCTCCGTATGCTGCGTTTCTTGCCTTCTGCATCTCAGCAAAATGCTTTCCCACTAGGTCTAGCAAGGAGAAACTGTGGCAGCTGAGTAGATGTAGCCCGGCCCGCCCTTTGAAGTTGACAAGTTCTTGGCATCTCAGAGCCTCAAGGCAAGAGCAAGGTTCTCTATGGTAGGCTGGGGCAGAACTAGCAGCAAGCAGAGCAAAGTTGTCCAAGAATAGCTTCCATTGGAATGCTAATGGCAATTGAAGAGGCAGGCCAGTGGCAAGCCACTAGCTTCTAGCAGTTTGAAAGTTGCAGACACAGTGCAGGTGTTGTGCGGCTTCCTTCTTGGCCTCCTAGAAGGTGCCGCGCTCTCCGTCTCTTGCTTGCCAATATGTTGCCGTGTTCCTCCTATTGTTTGGTTTGTTTTGATTTGTTTTGATGATGTTTTGGTGGGTTTTCGGAATGTTTTGGTGGTGTTTTAGAATGTTTTGTTTTCTCTTGTGTTGTTTTTATTGTCTTGGCAGGTTGTGGAATATTTGGATTCCTTTTGGCGGGTTTTCAAATATTTTGGCGGGTATTTGGAATGTTTTTGGTTTGCTTTCATTTGTTTTGATTATGTTTTGGCAAGTTATTGAAAGTTTCGATCACTTCTGACTGGTTTTCTAGTATTTTGGCATCTTTTCAGAATGTTTTGATCAGTTTTGGCAGGTTCTAAACTATTTTGTCAGGTTTTTGGAATTTTTTGGTTGGTTTTGATTTGTTTTTATGATGTTTTGCCTAGTTTTTTCAATGTTTTGATCAGTTCTGTCTGGTTTTCTAATGTTTTGGCATCTTTTCAGAAAGTTTTGATGAGTTTTGCGGGTCTAAATTATTTTGGCGGGTTTTCGGAATATTTTGGTTGGTTTTGATTTTTTTTTATGATGGTTTGGTGGGTTTTCGGAATGTTTTGGTTGGGTTTTAGAATGTTTTGTATTCTCTTGAGTTGTTTTTATTGTGTTGGCAGGTTTTGGAATGTTTGGATTCCTTTTGGCGGGTGTTCGGAATGTTTTGGCGGGTGTTCGGAATGTTTTGATTAGTTTTGACGGGTTTTGAAATATTTTGGTGGGTTTTTAGAAGGTTTCGATTTGTTTTGATTTGTTTTGATTCTGTTTAGCCCAGTTTTTGGTGTGTTTGGATTAGCTTTGGTGGGCTTGATCATGTTTTGTCAGGTTTTTTCGAATGTATTGATCTCTTCTGTCTGGTTTTCTATTTTGGCGGGTTTGAAAATATTTTTGGATTAGTTTTGGCGGGTTTTAAAATATTTTGGCTCTTTGCGCAGAGATGACGGCGCCGGTTGCGGTGCGCTCCGGGGCGCTCCTTCTGCGGAAAGACGCCTAGGCAGCGGCACTTGGGACAGCTCCGCGTCTCCGTATGCTGCGTTTCTTGCCTTCTGCATCTCAGCAAAATGCTTTCCCACTAGGTCTAGCAAGGAGAAACTGTGGCAGCTGAGAAGATGTAGCCCGGCCCGCCCTTTGAAGTTGACAAGTTCTTGGCATCTCAGAGCCTCAAGGCAAGAGCAAGGTTATCTATGGTAGGCTGGGGCAGAACTAGCAGCAAGCAGAGCAAAGTTGTCCAAGAATACCTTCCATTGGAATGCTAATGGCAATTGAAAAGGCAGGCCAGTGGCAAGCCACTAGCTTCTAGCAGTTTGAAAGTTGCAGACACAGTGCAGGTGTTGTGCGGCTTCCTTCTTGGCCTCCTAGAAGGTGCCGCGCTCTCCGTCTCTTGCTTGCCAATATGTTGCCGTGTTCCTCTTATTGTTTGGTTTGTTTTGATTTGTTTTTATGATGTTTTGGCGGGTTTTCGGAATGTTTTGGTGGTGTTTTAGAATGTTTTGTTTTCTCTTGTGTTGTTTTTATTGTCTTGGCAGGTTGTGGAACGTTTGGATTCCTTTTGGCGGGTTTTAAAATATTTTGGCGGGTATTTGGAATGTTTTGGTTTGCTTTCATTTGTTTTGATTATGTTTTGGCAAGTTATTGAATGTTTTGATCACTTCTGACTGGTTTTCTAGTATTTTGGCATCTTTTCAGAGTGTTTTGATCAGTTTTGGCGGGTTCTAAACTATTTTGTTGGGTTTTTGGAATGTTTTGCTTGGTTTTGATTTGTTTTTATTTTGATTTTGCGGGTTTTCAGAATGTTTTGGTCGGTTTTCTAGAATGTTTTGGTTGGTTTTGATTTCTTTTTAATATTATTTTGTGGGTTTTGGAATGTTTTGATTTGTTTTGTCTAGTTTAAAATATTTTGGCATGTATTTGGAAGGTTTTGCTTGGTTTTCATTTTTTTTTGTTATGTTTTGGCAAGGGTTTTTTTTTGGTTTGATCAGTTCTGGCTGGTTTTCTAATATGTTGGCCGATTTTCAGAATGTTTTGATCAGTTTTGGCGGGTTTTAAGATATTTTAGAGGTTGTTTATAATATTTTGGTTTCTTTAGCTTTGTTTTTACTATATTTTGGCGGGTTTTTTGAATGTTTCGATCACTTCTGACTGGTTTTCTAGTATTTTGGCATCTTTTCCGAATGTTTTGATCAGTTTTGGCAGGTTCTAAACTATTTTGTCGGGTTTTTGGAATGTTTTGGTTGGTTTTGATTTGTTTTTATGATGTTTTGCCAAGTTTTTTGAATGTTTTGATCAGTTCTGGCTGGTTTTCTAATGTTTTGGCATCTTTTTAGAATGTTTTGATGAGTTTTGTGGGTCTAAATAATTTTGGCGGGTTTTCGGAATATTTTGGTTGGTTTTGATTTGTTTTTATGATGTGTTGGCGGGTTTTCGGAATGTGTTGGTTGGGTTTTAGAATGTTTTGTATTCTCTTGAGTTGTTTTTATTGTGTTGACAGGTTTTGGAATGTTTGGATTCCTTTTGGCGGGTGTTCGGAATGTTTTGGCGGGTGTTCGGAATGTTTTGATTAGTTTTGACGGGTTTTGAAATATTTTGGTGGGTTTTTAGAAGGTTTCGATTTGTTTTGATTTGTTTTGATTCTGTTTAGCCCAGTTTTTGGTGTGTTTGGATTAGCTTTGGTGGGCTTGATCATGTTTTGTCAGGTTTTTTCGAATGTATTGATCTCTTCTGTCTGGTTTTCTATTTTGGCGGGTTTGAAAATATTTTTGGATTAGTTTTGGCAGGTTTTAAAATATTTTGGCTCTTTGAGCAGAGATGACGGTGCCGGTTGCGGTGCGCTCCGGGGCGCTCCTTCTGCGGAAAGACGCCTAGGCAGCGGCACTTGGGACAGCTCCGCGTCTCCGTATTCTGCGTTTCTTGCCTTCTGCATCTCAGCAAAATGCTTTCCCACTAGGTCTAGCAAGGAGAAACTGTGGCAGCTGAGTAGATGTAGCCCGGCCCGCCCTTTGAAGTTGACAAGTTCTTGGCATCTCAGAGCCTCAAGGCAAGAGCAAGGTTCTCTATGGTAGGCTGGGGCAGAACTAGCAGCAAGCAGAGCAAAGTTGTCCAAGAATAGCTTCCATTGGAATGCTAATGGCAATTGAAGAGGCAGGCCAGTGGCAAGCCACTAGCTTCTAGCAGTTTGAAAGTTGCAGACACAGTGCAGGTGTTGTGCGGCTTCCTTCTTGGCCTCCTAGAAGGTGCCGCGCTCTCCGTCTCTTGCTTGCCAATATGTTGCCGTGTTCCTCCTATTGTTTGGTTTGTTTTGATTTGTTTTGATGATGTTTTGGTGGGTTTTCGGAATGTTTTGGTGGTGTTTTAGAATGTTTTGTTTTCTCTTGTGTTGTTTTTATTGTCTTGGCAGGTTGTGGAATATTTGGATTCCTTTTGGCGGGTTTTCAAATATTTTGGCGGGTATTTGGAATGTTTTTGGTTTGCTTTCATTTGTTTTGATTATGTTTTGGCAAGTTATTGAAAGTTTCGATCACTTCTGACTGGTTTTCTAGTATTTTGGCATCTTTTCAGAATGTTTTGATCAGTTTTGGCAGGTTCTAAACTATTTTGTCAGGTTTTTGGAATTTTTTGGTTGGTTTTGATTTGTTTTTATGATGTTTTGCCTAGTTTTTTCAATGTTTTGATCAGTTCTGTCTGGTTTTCTAATGTTTTGGCATCTTTTCAGAAAGTTTTGATGAGTTTTGCGGGTCTAAATTATTTTGGCGGGTTTTCGGAATATTTTGGTTGGTTTTGATTTTTTTTTTATGATGGTTTGGTGGGTTTTCGGAATGTTTTGGTTGGGTTTTAGAATGTTTTGTATTCTCTTGAGTTGTTTTTATTGTGTTGGCAGGTTTTGGAATGTTTGGATTCCTTTTGGCGGGTGTTCGGAATGTTTTGGCGGGTGTTCGGAATGTTTTGATTAGTTTTGACGGGTTTTGAAATATTTTGGTGGGTTTTTAGAAGGTTTCGATTTGTTTTGATTTGTTTTGATTCTGTTTAGCCCAGTTTTTGGTGTGTTTGGATTAGCTTTGGTGGGCTTGATCATGTTTTGTCAGGTTTTTTCGAATGTATTGATCTCTTCTGTCTGGTTTTCTATTTTGGCGGGTTTGAAAATATTTTTGGATTAGTTTTGGCGGGTTTTAAAATATTTTGGCTCTTTGCGCAGAGATGACGGCGCCGGTTGCGGTGCGCTCCGGGGCGCTCCTTCTGCGGAAAGACGCCTAGGCAGCGGCACTTGGGACAGCTCCGCGTCTCCGTATGCTGCGTTTCTTGCCTTCTGCATCTCAGCAAAATGCTTTCCCACTAGGTCTAGCAAGGAGAAACTGTGGCAGCTGAGTAGATGTAGCCCGGCCCGCCCTTTGAAGTTGACAAGTTCTTGGCATCTCAGAGCCTCAAGGCAAGAGCAAGGTTCTCTATGGTAGGCTGGGGCAGAACTAGCAGCAAGCAGAGCAAAGTTGTCCAAGAATACCTTCCATTGGAATGCTAATGGCAATTGAAGAGGCAGGCCAGTGGCAAGCCACTAGCTTCTAGCAGTTTGAAAGTTGCAGACACAGTGCAGGTGTTGTGCGGCTTCCTTCTTGGCCTCCTAGAAGGTGCCGCGCTCTCCGTCTCTTGCTTGCCAATATGTTGCCGTGTTCCTCTTATTGTTTGGTTTGTTTTGATTTGTTTTTATGATGTTTTGGCGGGTTTTCGGAATGTTTTGGTGGTGTTTTAGAATGTTTTGTTTTCTCTTGTGTTGTTTTTATTGTGTTGGCAGGTTGTGGAACGTTTGGATTCCTTTTGGCGGGTTTTAAAATATTTTGGCGGGTATTTGGAATGTTTGGGTTTGCTTTCATTTGTTTTGATTATGTTTTGGCAAGTTATTGAATGTTTTGATCACTTCTGACTGGTTTTCTAGTATTTTGGCATCTTTTCAGAATGTTTTGATCAGTTTTGGCGGGTTCTAAACTATTTTGTTGGGTTTTTGGAATGTTTTGCTTGGTTTTGATTTGTTTTTATTTTGATTTTGCGGGTTTTCAGAATGTTTTGGTCGGTTTTCTAGAATGTTTTGGTTGGTTTTGATTTCTTTTTAATATTATTTTGTGGGTTTTGGAATGTTTTGATTTGTTTTGTCTAGTTTAAAATATTTTGGCATGTATTTGGAAGGTTTTGCTTGGTTTTCATTTTTTTTTGTTATGTTTTGGCAAGGGTTTTTTTTTGGTTTGATCAGTTCTGGCTGGTTTTCTAATATGTTGGCCGATTTTCAGAATGTTTTGATCAGTTTTGGCGGGTTTTAAGATATTTTAGAGGTTGTTTATAATATTTTGGTTTCTTTAGCTTTGTTTTTACTATATTTTGGCGGGTTTTTTGAATGTTTCGATCACTTCTGACTGGTTTTCTAGTATTTTGGCATCTTTTCCGAATGTTTTGATCAGTTTTGGCAGGTTCTAAACTATTTTGTCGGGTTTTTGGAATGTTTTGGTTGGTTTTGATTTGTTTTTATGATGTTTTGCCAAGTTTTTTGAATGTTTTGATCAGTTCTGGCTGGTTTTCTAATGTTTTGGCATCTTTTTAGAATGTTTTGATGAGTTTTGTGGGTCTAAATTATTTTGGCGGGTTTTCGGAATATTTTGGTTGGTTTTGATTTGTTTTTATGATGTTTTGGCGGGTTTTCGGAATGTGTTGGTTGGGTTTTAGAATGTTTTGTATTCTCTTGAGTTGTTTTTATTGTGTTGTCAGGTTTTGGAATGTTTGGATTCCTTTTGGCGGGTGTTCGGAATGTTTTGGCGGGTGTTCGGAATGTTTTGATTAGTTTTGACGGGTTTTGAAATATTTTGGCGGGCTTTTAGAAGGTTTTGATTTGTTTTGATTCTGTTTAGCCCAGTTTTTGGTGTGTTTGGATTAGCTTTGGTGGGCTTGATCATGTTTTGTCAGGTTTTTTCGAATGTATTGATCTCTTCTGTCTGGTTTTCTATTTTGGCGGGTTTGAAAATATTTTTGGATTAGTTTTGGCAGGTTTTAAAATATTTTGGCTCTTTGCGCAGAGATGACGGCGCCGGTTGCGGTGCGCTCCGGGGCGCTCCTTCTGCGGAAAGACGCCTAGGCAGCGGCACTTGGGACAGCTCCGCGTCTCCGTATGCTGCGTTTCTTGCCTTCTGCATCTCAGCAAAATGCTTTCCCACTAGGTCTAGCAAGGAGAAACTGTGGCAGCTGAGTAGATGTAGCCCGGCCCGCCCTTTGAAGTTGACAAGTTCTTGGCATCTCAGAGCCTCAAGGCAAGAGCAAGGTTCTCTATGGTAGGCTGGGGCAGAACTAGCAGCAAGCAGAGCAAAGTTGTCCAAGAATAGCTTCCATTGGAATGCTAATGGCAATTGAAGAGGCAGGCCAGTGGCAAGCCACTAGCTTCTAGCAGTTTGAAAGTTGCAGACACAGTGCAGGTGTTGTGCGGCTTCCTTCTTGGCCTCCTAGAAGGTGCCGCGCTCTCCGTCTCTTGCTTGCCAATATGTTGCCGTGTTCCTCCTATTGTTTGGTTTGTTTTGATTTGTTTTGATGATGTTTTGGTGGGTTTTCGGAATGTTTTGGTGGTGTTTTAGAATGTTTTGTTTTCTCTTGTGTTGTTTTTATTGTCTTGGCAGGTTGTGGAATATTTGGATTCCTTTTGGCGGGTTTTCAAATATTTTGGCGGGTATTTGGAATGTTTTTGGTTTGCTTTCATTTGTTTTGATTATGTTTTGGCAAGTTATTGAAAGTTTCGATCACTTCTGACTGGTTTTCTAGTATTTTGGCATCTTTTCCGAATGTTTTGATCAGTTTTGGCGGGTTCTAAACTATTTTGTCAGGTTTTTGGAATTTTTTGGTTGGTTTTGATTTGTTTTTATGATGTTTTGCCTAGTTTTTTCAATGTTTTGATCAGTTCTGTCTGGTTTTCTAATGTTTTGGCATCTTTTCAGAAAGTTTTGATGAGTTTTGCGGGTCTAAATAATTTTGGCGGGTTTTCGGAATATTTTGGTTGGTTTTGATTTGTTTTTTATGATGTTTAGGTGGGTTTTCGGAATGTTTTGGTTGGGTTTTAGAATGTTTTGTATTCTCTTGAGTTGTTTTTATTGTGTTGGCAGGTTTTGGAATGTTTGGATTCCTTTTGGCGGGTGTTCGGAATGTTTTGGCGGGTGTTCGGAATGTTTTGATTAGTTTTGACGGGTTTTGAAATATTTTGGTGGGTTTTTAGAAGGTTTCGATTTGTTTTGATTTGTTTTGATTCTGTTTAGCCCAGTTTTTGGTGTGTTTGGATTAGCTTTGGTGGGCTTGATCATGTTTTGTCAGGTTTTTTCGAATGTATTGATCTCTTCTGTCTGGTTTTCTATTTTGGCGGGTTTGAAAATATTTTTGGATTAGTTTTGGCGGGTTTTAAAATATTTTGGCTCTTTGCGCAGAGATGACGGCGCCGGTTGCGGTGCGCTCCGGGGCGCTCCTTCTGCGGAAAGACGCCTAGGCAGCGGCACTTGGGACAGCTCCGCGTCTCCGTATGCTGCGTTTCTTGCCTTCTGCATCTCAGCAAAATGCTTTCCCACTAGGTCTAGCAAGGAGAAACTGTGGCAGCTGAGTAGATGTAGCCCGGCCCGCCCTTTGAAGTTGACAAGTTCTTGGCATCTCAGAGCCTCAAGGCAAGAGCAAGGTTATCTATGGTAGGCTGGGGCAGAACTAGCAGCAAGCAGAGCAAAGTTGTCCAAGAATAGCTTCCATTGGAATGCTAATGGCAATTGAAGAGGCAGGCCAGTGGCAAGCCACTAGCTTCTAGCAGTTTGAAAGTTGCAGACACAGTGCAGGTGTTGTGCGGCTTCCTTCTTGGCCTCCTAGAAGGTGCCGCGCTCTCCGTCTCTTGCTTGCCAATATGTTGCCGTGTTCCTCCTATTGTTTGGTTTGTTTTGATTTGTTTTGATGATGTTTTGGTGGGTTTTCGGAATGTTTTGGTGGTGTTTTAGAATGTTTTGTTTTCTCTTGTGTTGTTTTTATTGTCTTGGCAGGTTGTGGAATATTTGGATTCCTTTTGGCGGGTTTTCAAATATTTTGGCGGGTATTTGGAATGTTTTTGGTTTGCTTTCATTTGTTTTGATTATGTTTTGGCAAGTTATTGAAAGTTTCGATCACTTCTGACTGGTTTTCTAGTATTTTGGCATCTTTTCAGAATGTTTTGATCAGTTTTGGCAGGTTCTAAACTATTTTGTCAGGTTTTTGGAATTTTTTGGTTGGTTTTGATTTGTTTTTATGATGTTTTGCCTAGTTTTTTCAATGTTTTGATCAGTTCTGTCTGATTTTCTAATGTTTTGGCATCTTTTCAGAAAGTTTTGATGAGTTTTGCGGGTCTAAATTATTTTGGCGGGTTTTCGGAATATTTTGGTTGGTTTTGATTTTTTTTTTATGATGTTTTGGTGGGTTTTCGGAATGTTTTGGTTGGGTTTTAGAATGTTTTGTATTCTCTTGAGTTGTTTTTATTGTGTTGGCAGGTTTTGGAATGTTTGGATTCCTTTTGGCGGGTGTTCGGAATGTTTTGGCGGGTGTTCGGAATGTTTTGATTAGTTTTGACGGGTTTTGAAATATTTTGGTGGGTTTTTAGAAGGTTTCGATTTGTTTTGATTTGTTTTGATTCTGTTTAGCCCAGTTTTTGGTGTGTTTGGATTAGCTTTGGTGGGCTTGATCATGTTTTGTCAGGTTTTTTCGAATGTATTGATCTCTTCTGTCTGGTTTTCTATTTTGGCGGGTTTGAAAATATTTTTGGATTAGTTTTGGCGGGTTTTAAAATATTTTGGCTCTTTGCGCAGAGATGACGGCGCCGGTTGCGGTGCGCTCCGGGGCGCTCCTTCTGCGGAAAGACGCCTAGGCAGCGGCACTTGGGACAGCTCCGCGTCTCCGTATGCTGCGTTTCTTGCCTTCTGCATCTCAGCAAAATGCTTTCCCACTAGGTCTAGCAAGGAGAAACTGTGGCAGCTGAGTAGATGTAGCCCGGCCCGCCCTTTGAAGTTGACAAGTTCTTGGCATCTCAGAGCCTCAAGGCAAGAGCAAGGTTATCTATGGTAGGCTGGGGCAGAACTAGCAGCAAGCAGAGCAAAGTTGTCCAAGAATCGCTTCCATTGGAATGCTAATGGCAATTGAAGAGGCAGGCCAGTGGCAAGCCACTAGCTTCTAGCAGTTTGAAAGTTGCAGACACAGTGCAGGTGTTGTGCGGCTTCCTTCTTGGCCTCCTAGAAGGTGCCGCGCTCTCCGTCTCTTGCTTGCCAATATGTTGCCGTGTTCCTCTTATTGTTTGGTTTGTTTTGATTTGTTTTTATGATGTTTTGGCGGGTTTTCGGAATGTTTTGGTGGTGTTTTAGAATGTTTTGTTTTCTCTTGTGTTGTTTTTATTGTGTTGGCAGGTTGTGGAACGTTTGGATTCCTTTTGGCGGGTTTTAAAATATTTTGGCGGGTATTTGGAATGTTTGGGTTTGCTTTCATTTGTTTTGATTATGTTTTGGCAAGTTATTGAATGTTTTGATCACTTCTGACTGGTTTTCTAGTATTTTGGCATCTTTTCAGAATGTTTTGATCAGTTTTGGCGGGTTCTAAACTATTTTGTTGGGTTTTTGGAATGTTTTGCTTGGTTTTGATTTGTTTTTATTTTGATTTTGCGGGTTTTCAGAATGTTTTGGTCGGTTTTCTAGAATGTTTTGGTTGGTTTTGATTTCTTTTTAATATTATTTTGTGGGTTTTGGAATGTTTTGATTTGTTTTGTCTAGTTTAAAATATTTTGGCATGTATTTGGAAGGTTTTGCTTGGTTTTCATTTTTTTTTGTTATGTTTTGGCAAGGGTTTTTTTTTGGTTTGATCAGTTCTGGCTGGTTTTCTAATATGTTGGCCGATTTTCAGAATGTTTTGATCAGTTTTGGCGGGTTTTAAGATATTTTAGAGGTTGTTTATAATATTTTGGTTTCTTTAGCTTTGTTTTTACTATATTTTGGCGGGTTTTTTGAATGTTTCGATCACTTCTGACTGGTTTTCTAGTATTTTGGCATCTTTTCCGAATGTTTTGATCAGTTTTGGCAGGTTCTAAACTATTTTGTCGGGTTTTTGGAATGTTTTGGTTGGTTTTGATTTGTTTTTATGATGTTTTGCCAAGTTTTTTGAATGTTTTGATCAGTTCTGGCTGGTTTTCTAATGTTTTGGCATCTTTTTAGAATGTTTTGATGAGTTTTGTGGGTCTAAATTATTTTGGCGGGTTTTCGGAATATTTTGGTTGGTTTTGATTTGTTATTATGATGTTTTGGCGGGTTTTCGGAATGTGTTGGTTGGGTTTTAGAATGTTTTGTATTCTCTTGAGTTGTTTTTATTGTGTTGTCAGGTTTTGGAATGTTTGGATTCCTTTTGGCGGGTGTTCGGAATGTTTTGGCGGGTGTTCGGAATGTTTTGATTAGTTTTGACGGGTTTTGAAATATTTTGGCGGGCTTTTAGAAGGTTTTGATTTGTTTTGATTCTGTTTAGCCCAGTTTTTGGTGTGTTTGGATTAGCTTTGGTGGGCTTGATCATGTTTTGTCAGGTTTTTTCGAATGTATTGATCTCTTCTGTCTGGTTTTCTATTTTGGCGGGTTTGAAAATATTTTTGGATTAGTTTTGGCAGGTTTTAAAATATTTTGGCTCTTTGCGCAGAGATGACGGCGCCGGTTGCGGTGCGCTCCGGGGCGCTCCTTCTGCGGAAAGACGCCTAGGCAGCGGCACTTGGGACAGCTCCGCGTCTCCGTATGCTGCGTTTCTTGCCTTCTGCATCTCAGCAAAATGCTTTCCCACTAGGTCTAGCAAGGAGAAACTGTGGCAGCTGAGTAGATGTAGCCCGGCCCGCCCTTTGAAGTTGACAAGTTCTTGGCATCTCAGAGCCTCAAGGCAAGAGCAAGGTTCTCTATGGTAGGCTGGGGCAGAACTAGCAGCAAGCAGAGCAAAGTTGTCCAAGAATACCTTCCATTGGAATGCTAATGGCAATTGAAGAGGCAGGCCAGTGGCAAGCCACTAGCTTCTAGCAGTTTGAAAGTTGCAGACACAGTGCAGGTGTTGTGCGGCTTCCTTCTTGGCCTCCTAGAAGGTGCCGCGCTCTCCGTCTCTTGCTTGCCAATATGTTGCCGTGTTCCTCCTATTGTTTGGTTTGTTTTGATTTGTTTTGATGATGTTTTGGTGGGTTTTCGGAATGTTTTGGTGGTGTTTTAGAATGTTTTGTTTTCTCTTGTGTTGTTTTTATTGTCTTGGCAGGTTGTGGAATATTTGGATTCCTTTTGGCGGGTTTTCAAATATTTTGGCGGGTATTTGGAATGTTTTTGGTTTGCTTTCATTTGTTTTGATTATGTTTTGGCAAGTTATTGAAAGTTTCGATCACTTCTGACTGGTTTTCTAGTATTTTGGCATCTTTTCAGAATGTTTTGATCAGTTTTGGCGGGTTCTAAACTATTTTGTCAGGTTTTTGGAATTTTTTGGTTGGTTTTGATTTGTTTTTATGATGTTTTGCCTAGTTTTTTCAATGTTTTGATCAGTTCTGTCTGGTTTTCTAATGTTTTGGCATCTTTTCAGAAAGTTTTGATGAGTTTTGCGGGTCTAAATAATTTTGGCGGGTTTTCGGAATATTTTGGTTGGTTTTGATTTGTTTTTTATGATGTTTAGGTGGGTTTTCGGAATGTTTTGGTTGGGTTTTAGAATGTTTTGTATTCTCTTGAGTTGTTTTTATTGTGTTGGCAGGTTTTGGAATGTTTGGATTCCTTTTGGCGGGTGTTCGGAATGTTTTGGCGGGTGTTCGGAATGTTTTGATTAGTTTTGACGGGTTTTGAAATATTTTGGTGGGTTTTTAGAAGGTTTCGATTTGTTTTGATTTGTTTTGATTCTGTTTAGCCCAGTTTTTGGTGTGTTTGGATTAGCTTTGGTGGGCTTGATCATGTTTTGTCAGGTTTTTTCGAATGTATTGATCTCTTCTGTCTGGTTTTCTATTTTGGCGGGTTTGAAAATATTTTTGGATTAGTTTTGGCGGGTTTTAAAATATTTTGGCTCTTTGCGCAGAGATGACGGCGCCGGTTGCGGTGCGCTCCGGGGCGCTCCTTCTGCGGAAAGACGCCTAGGCAGCGGCACTTGGGACAGCTCCGCGTCTCCGTATGCTGCGTTTCTTGCCTTCTGCATCTCAGCAAAATGCTTTCCCACTAGGTCTAGCAAGGAGAAACTGTGGCAGCTGAGAAGATGTAGCCCGGCCCGCCCTTTGAAGTTGACAAGTTCTTGGCATCTCAGAGCCTCAAGGCAAGAGCAAGGTTATCTATGGTAGGCTGGGGCAGAACTAGCAGCAAGCAGAGCAAAGTTGTCCAAGAATACCTTCCATTGGAATGCTAATGGCAATTGAAGAGGCAGGCCAGTGGCAAGCCACTAGCTTCTAGCAGTTTGAAAGTTGCAGACACAGTGCAGGTGTTGTGCGGCTTCCTTCTTGGCCTCCTAGAAGGTGCCGCGCTCTCCGTCTCTTGCTTGCCAATATGTTGCCGTGTTCCTCTTATTGTTTGGTTTGTTTTGATTTGTTTTTATGATGTTTTGGCGGGTTTTCGGAATGTTTTGGTGGTGTTTTAGAATGTTTTGTTTTCTCTTGTGTTGTTTTTATTGTCTTGGCAGGTTGTGGAACGTTTGGATTCCTTTTGGCGGGTTTTAAAATATTTTGGCGGGTATTTGGAATGTTTTGGTTTGCTTTCATTTGTTTTGATTATGTTTTGGCAAGTTATTGAATGTTTTGATCACTTCTGACTGGTTTTCTAGTATTTTGGCATCTTTTCAGAGTGTTTTGATCAGTTTTGGCGGGTTCTAAACTATTTTGTTGGGTTTTTGGAATGTTTTGCTTGGTTTTGATTTGTTTTTATTTTGATTTTGCGGGTTTTCAGAATGTTTTGGTCGGTTTTCTAGAATGTTTTGGTTGGTTTTGATTTCTTTTTAATATTATTTTGTGGGTTTTGGAATGTTTTGATTTGTTTTGTCTAGTTTAAAATATTTTGGCATGTATTTGGAAGGTTTTGCTTGGTTTTCATTTTTTTTTGTTATGTTTTGGCAAGGGTTTTTTTTTGGTTTGATCAGTTCTGGCTGGTTTTCTAATATGTTGGCCGATTTTCAGAATGTTTTGATCAGTTTTGGCGGGTTTTAAGATATTTTAGAGGTTGTTTATAATATTTTGGTTTCTTTAGCTTTGTTTTTACTATATTTTGGCGGGTTTTTTGAATGTTTCGATCACTTCTGACTGGTTTTCTAGTATTTTGGCATCTTTTCCGAATGTTTTGATCAGTTTTGGCAGGTTCTAAACTATTTTGTCGGGTTTTTGGAATGTTTTGGTTGGTTTTGATTTGTTTTTATGATGTTTTGCCTAGTTTTTTCAATGTTTTGATCAGTTCTGGCTGGTTTTCTAATGTTTTGGCATCTTTTTAGAATGTTTTGATGAGTTTTGTGGGTCTAAATAATTTTGGCGGGTTTTCGGAATATTTTGGTTGGTTTTGATTTGTTTTTATGATGTTTTGGCGGGTTTTCGGAATGTGTTGGTTGGGTTTTAGAATGTTTTGTATTCTCTTGAGTTGTTTTTATTGTGTTGACAGGTTTTGGAATGTTTGGATTCCTTTTGGCGGGTGTTCGGAATGTTTTGGCGGGTGTTCGGAATGTTTTGATTAGTTTTGACGGGTTTTGAAATATTTTGGTGGGTTTTTAGAAGGTTTCGATTTGTTTTGATTTGTTTTGATTCTGTTTAGCCCAGTTTTTGGTGTGTTTGGATTAGCTTTGGTGGGCTTGATCATGTTTTGTCAGGTTTTTTCGAATGTATTGATCTCTTCTGTCTGGTTTTCTATTTTGGCGGGTTTGAAAATATTTTTGGATTAGTTTTGGCAGGTTTTAAAATATTTTGGCTCTTTGCGCAGAGATGACGGTGCCGGTTGCGGTGCGCTCCGGGGCGCTCCTTCTGCGGAAAGACGCCTAGGCAGCGGCACTTGGGACAGCTCCGCGTCTCCGTATGCTGCGTTTCTTGCCTTCTGCATCTCAGCAAAATGCTTTCCCACTAGGTCTAGCAAGGAGAAACTGTGGCAGCTGAGTAGATGTAGCCCGGCCCGCCCTTTGAAGTTGACAAGTTCTTGGCATCTCAGAGCCTCAAGGCAAGAGCAAGGTTCTCTATGGTAGGCTGGGGCAGAACTAGCAGCAAGCAGAGCAAAGTTGTCCAAGAATAGCTTCCATTGGAATGCTAATGGCAATTGAAGAGGCAGGCCAGTGGCAAGCCACTAGCTTCTAGCAGTTTGAAAGTTGCAGACACAGTGCAGGTGTTGTGCGGCTTCCTTCTTGGCCTCCTAGAAGGTGCCGCGCTCTCCGTCTCTTGCTTGCCAATATGTTGCCGTGTTCCTCCTATTGTTTGGTTTGTTTTGATTTGTTTTGATGATGTTTTGGTGGGTTTTCGGAATGTTTTGGTGGTGTTTTAGAATGTTTTGTTTTCTCTTGTGTTGTTTTTATTGTCTTGGCAGGTTGTGGAATATTTGGATTCCTTTTGGCGGGTTTTCAAATATTTTGGCGGGTATTTGGAATGTTTTTGGTTTGCTTTCATTTGTTTTGATTATGTTTTGGCAAGTTATTGAAAGTTTCGATCACTTCTGACTGGTTTTCTAGTATTTTGGCATCTTTTCAGAATGTTTTGATCAGTTTTGGCAGGTTCTAAACTATTTTGTCAGGTTTTTGGAATTTTTTGGTTGGTTTTGATTTGTTTTTATGATGTTTTGCCTAGTTTTTTCAATGTTTTGATCAGTTCTGTCTGGTTTTCTAATGTTTTGGCATCTTTTCAGAAAGTTTTGATGAGTTTTGCGGGTCTAAATTATTTTGGCGGGTTTTCGGAATATTTTGGTTGGTTTTGATTTTTTTTTTATGATGGTTTGGTGGGTTTTCGGAATGTTTTGGTTGGGTTTTAGAATGTTTTGTATTCTCTTGAGTTGTTTTTATTGTGTTGGCAGGTTTTGGAATGTTTGGATTCCTTTTGGCGGGTGTTCGGAATGTTTTGGCGGGTGTTCGGAATGTTTTGATTAGTTTTGACGGGTTTTGAAATATTTTGGTGGGTTTTTAGAAGGTTTCGATTTGTTTTGATTTGTTTTGATTCTGTTTAGCCCAGTTTTTGGTGTGTTTGGATTAGCTTTGGTGGGCTTGATCATGTTTTGTCAGGTTTTTTCGAATGTATTGATCTCTTCTGTCTGGTTTTCTATTTTGGCGGGTTTGAAAATATTTTTGGATTAGTTTTGGCGGGTTTTAAAATATTTTGGCTCTTTGCGCAGAGATGACGGCGCCGGTTGCGGTGCGCTCCGGGGCGCTCCTTCTGCGGAAAGACGCCTAGGCAGCGGCACTTGGGACAGCTCCGCGTCTCCGTATGCTGCGTTTCTTGCCTTCTGCATCTCAGCAAAATGCTTTCCCACTAGGTCTAGCAAGGAGAAACTGTGGCAGCTGAGTAGATGTAGCCCGGCCCGCCCTTTGAAGTTGACAAGTTCTTGGCATCTCAGAGCCTCAAGGCAAGAGCAAGGTTCTCTATGGTAGGCTGGGGCAGAACTAGCAGCAAGCAGAGCAAAGTTGTCCAAGAATACCTTCCATTGGAATGCTAATGGCAATTGAAGAGGCAGGCCAGTGGCAAGCCACTAGCTTCTAGCAGTTTGAAAGTTGCAGACACAGTGCAGGTGTTGTGCGGCTTCCTTCTTGGCCTCCTAGAAGGTGCCGCGCTCTCCGTCTCTTGCTTGCCAATATGTTGCCGTGTTCCTCTTATTGTTTGGTTTGTTTTGATTTGTTTTTATGATGTTTTGGCGGGTTTTCGGAATGTTTTGGTGGTGTTTTAGAATGTTTTGTTTTCTCTTGTGTTGTTTTTATTGTGTTGGCAGGTTGTGGAACGTTTGGATTCCTTTTGGCGGGTTTTAAAATATTTTGGCGGGTATTTGGAATGTTTGGGTTTGCTTTCATTTGTTTTGATTATGTTTTGGCAAGTTATTGAATGTTTTGATCACTTCTGACTGGTTTTCTAGTATTTTGGCATCTTTTCAGAATGTTTTGATCAGTTTTGGCGGGTTCTAAACTATTTTGTTGGGTTTTTGGAATGTTTTGCTTGGTTTTGATTTGTTTTTATTTTGATTTTGCGGGTTTTCAGAATGTTTTGGTCGGTTTTCTAGAATGTTTTGGTTGGTTTTGATTTCTTTTTAATATTATTTTGTGGGTTTTGGAATGTTTTGATTTGTTTTGTCTAGTTTAAAATATTTTGGCATGTATTTGGAAGGTTTTGCTTGGTTTTCATTTTTTTTTGTTATGTTTTGGCAAGGGTTTTTTTTTGGTTTGATCAGTTCTGGCTGGTTTTCTAATATGTTGGCCGATTTTCAGAATGTTTTGATCAGTTTTGGCGGGTTTTAAGATATTTTAGAGGTTGTTTATAATATTTTGGTTTCTTTAGCTTTGTTTTTACTATATTTTGGCGGGTTTTTTGAATGTTTCGATCACTTCTGACTGGTTTTCTAGTATTTTGGCATCTTTTCCGAATGTTTTGATCAGTTTTGGCAGGTTCTAAACTATTTTGTCGGGTTTTTGGAATGTTTTGGTTGGTTTTGATTTGTTTTTATGATGTTTTGCCAAGTTTTTTGAATGTTTTGATCAGTTCTGGCTGGTTTTCTAATGTTTTGGCATCTTTTTAGAATGTTTTGATGAGTTTTGTGGGTCTAAATTATTTTGGCGGGTTTTCGGAATATTTTGGTTGGTTTTGATTTGTTTTTATGATGTTTTGGCGGGTTTTCGGAATGTGTTGGTTGGGTTTTAGAATGTTTTGTATTCTCTTGAGTTGTTTTTATTGTGTTGTCAGGTTTTGGAATGTTTGGATTCCTTTTGGCGGGTGTTCGGAATGTTTTGGCGGGTGTTCGGAATGTTTTGATTAGTTTTGACGGGTTTTGAAATATTTTGGCGGGCTTTTAGAAGGTTTTGATTTGTTTTGATTCTGTTTAGCCCAGTTTTTGGTGTGTTTGGATTAGCTTTGGTGGGCTTGATCATGTTTTGTCAGGTTTTTTCGAATGTATTGATCTCTTCTGTCTGGTTTTCTATTTTGGCGGGTTTGAAAATATTTTTGGATTAGTTTTGGCAGGTTTTAAAATATTTTGGCTCTTTGCGCAGAGATGACGGCGCCGGTTGCGGTGCGCTCCGGGGCGCTCCTTCTGCGGAAAGACGCCTAGGCAGCGGCACTTGGGACAGCTCCGCGTCTCCGTATGCTGCGTTTCTTGCCTTCTGCATCTCAGCAAAATGCTTTCCCACTAGGTCTAGCAAGGAGAAACTGTGGCAGCTGAGTAGATGTAGCCCGGCCCGCCCTTTGAAGTTGACAAGTTCTTGGCATCTCAGAGCCTCAAGGCAAGAGCAAGGTTCTCTATGGTAGGCTGGGGCAGAACTAGCAGCAAGCAGAGCAAAGTTGTCCAAGAATAGCTTCCATTGGAATGCTAATGGCAATTGAAGAGGCAGGCCAGTGGCAAGCCACTAGCTTCTAGCAGTTTGAAAGTTGCAGACACAGTGCAGGTGTTGTGCGGCTTCCTTCTTGGCCTCCTAGAAGGTGCCGCGCTCTCCGTCTCTTGCTTGCCAATATGTTGCCGTGTTCCTCCTATTGTTTGGTTTGTTTTGATTTGTTTTGATGATGTTTTGGTGGGTTTTCGGAATGTTTTGGTGGTGTTTTAGAATGTTTTGTTTTCTCTTGTGTTGTTTTTATTGTCTTGGCAGGTTGTGGAATATTTGGATTCCTTTTGGCGGGTTTTCAAATATTTTGGCGGGTATTTGGAATGTTTTTGGTTTGCTTTCATTTGTTTTGATTATGTTTTGGCAAGTTATTGAAAGTTTCGATCACTTCTGACTGGTTTTCTAGTATTTTGGCATCTTTTCAGAATGTTTTGATCAGTTTTGGCGGGTTCTAAACTATTTTGTCAGGTTTTTGGAATTTTTTGGTTGGTTTTGATTTGTTTTTATGATGTTTTGCCTAGTTTTTTCAATGTTTTGATCAGTTCTGTCTGGTTTTCTAATGTTTTGGCATCTTTTCAGAAAGTTTTGATGAGTTTTGCGGGTCTAAATAATTTTGGCGGGTTTTCGGAATATTTTGGTTGGTTTTGATTTGTTTTTTATGATGTTTAGGTGGGTTTTCGGAATGTTTTGGTTGGGTTTTAGAATGTTTTGTATTCTCTTGAGTTGTTTTTATTGTGTTGTCAGGTTTTGGAATGTTTGGATTCCTTTTGGCGGGTGTTCGGAATGTTTTGGCGGGTGTTCGGAATGTTTTGATTAGTTTTGACGGGTTTTGAAATATTTTGGTGGGTTTTTAGAAGGTTTCGATTTGTTTTGATTTGTTTTGATTCTGTTTAGCCCAGTTTTTGGTGTGTTTGGATTAGCTTTGGTGGGCTTGATCATGTTTTGTCAGGTTTTTTCGAATGTATTGATCTCTTCTGTCTGGTTTTCTATTTTGGCGGGTTTGAAAATATTTTTGGATTAGTTTTGGCAGGTTTTAAAATATTTTGGCTCTTTGCGCAGAGATGACGGTGCCGGTTGCGGTGCGCTCCGGGGCGCTCCTTCTGCGGAAAGACGCCTAGGCAGCGGCACTTGGGACAGCTCCGCGTCTCCGTATGCTGCGTTTCTTGCCTTCTGCATCTCAGCAAAATGCTTTCCCACTAGGTCTAGCAAGGAGAAACTGTGGCAGCTGAGTAGATGTAGCCCGGCCCGCCCTTTGAAGTTGACAAGTTCTTGGCATCTCAGAGCCTCAAGGCAAGAGCAAGGTTCTCTATGGTAGGCTGGGGCAGAACTAGCAGCAAGCAGAGCAAAGTTGTCCAAGAATAGCTTCCATTGGAATGCTAATGGCAATTGAAGAGGCAGGCCAGTGGCAAGCCACTAGCTTCTAGCAGTTTGAAAGTTGCAGACACAGTGCAGGTGTTGTGCGGCTTCCTTCTTGGCCTCCTAGAAGGTGCCGCGCTCTCCGTCTCTTGCTTGCCAATATGTTGCCGTGTTCCTCCTATTGTTTGGTTTGTTTTGATTTGTTTTGATGATGTTTTGGTGGGTTTTCGGAATGTTTTGGTGGTGTTTTAGAATGTTTTGTTTTCTCTTGTGTTGTTTTTATTGTCTTGGCAGGTTGTGGAATATTTGGATTCCTTTTGGCGGGTTTTCAAATATTTTGGCGGGTATTTGGAATGTTTTTGGTTTGCTTTCATTTGTTTTGATTATGTTTTGGCAAGTTATTGAAAGTTTCGATCACTTCTGACTGGTTTTCTAGTATTTTGGCATCTTTTCAGAATGTTTTGATCAGTTTTGGCAGGTTCTAAACTATTTTGTCAGGTTTTTGGAATTTTTTGGTTGGTTTTGATTTGTTTTTATGATGTTTTGCCTAGTTTTTTCAATGTTTTGATCAGTTCTGTCTGGTTTTCTAATGTTTTGGCATCTTTTCAGAAAGTTTTGATGAGTTTTGCGGGTCTAAATTATTTTGGCGGGTTTTCGGAATATTTTGGTTGGTTTTGATTTTTTTTTTATGATGGTTTGGTGGGTTTTCGGAATGTTTTGGTTGGGTTTTAGAATGTTTTGTATTCTCTTGAGTTGTTTTTATTGTGTTGGCAGGTTTTGGAATGTTTGGATTCCTTTTGGCGGGTGTTCGGAATGTTTTGGCGGGTGTTCGGAATGTTTTGATTAGTTTTGACGGGTTTTGAAATATTTTGGTGGGTTTTTAGAAGGTTTCGATTTGTTTTGATTTGTTTTGATTCTGTTTAGCCCAGTTTTTGGTGTGTTTGGATTAGCTTTGGTGGGCTTGATCATGTTTTGTCAGGTTTTTTCGAATGTATTGATCTCTTCTGTCTGGTTTTCTATTTTGGCGGGTTTGAAAATATTTTTGGATTAGTTTTGGCGGGTTTTAAAATATTTTGGCTCTTTGCGCAGAGATGACGGCGCCGGTTGCGGTGCGCTCCGGGGCGCTCCTTCTGCGGAAAGACGCCTAGGCAGCGGCACTTGGGACAGCTCCGCGTCTCCGTATGCTGCGTTTCTTGCCTTCTGCATCTCAGCAAAATGCTTTCCCACTAGGTCTAGCAAGGAGAAACTGTGGCAGCTGAGTAGATGTAGCCCGGCCCGCCCTTTGAAGTTGACAAGTTCTTGGCATCTCAGAGCCTCAAGGCAAGAGCAAGGTTCTCTATGGTAGGCTGGGGCAGAACTAGCAGCAAGCAGAGCAAAGTTGTCCAAGAATACCTTCCATTGGAATGCTAATGGCAATTGAAGAGGCAGGCCAGTGGCAAGCCACTAGCTTCTAGCAGTTTGAAAGTTGCAGACACAGTGCAGGTGTTGTGCGGCTTCCTTCTTGGCCTCCTAGAAGGTGCCGCGCTCTCCGTCTCTTGCTTGCCAATATGTTGCCGTGTTCCTCTTATTGTTTGGTTTGTTTTGATTTGTTTTTATGATGTTTTGGCGGGTTTTCGGAATGTTTTGGTGGTGTTTTAGAATGTTTTGTTTTCTCTTGTGTTGTTTTTATTGTGTTGGCAGGTTGTGGAACGTTTGGATTCCTTTTGGCGGGTTTTAAAATATTTTGGCGGGTATTTGGAATGTTTGGGTTTGCTTTCATTTGTTTTGATTATGTTTTGGCAAGTTATTGAATGTTTTGATCACTTCTGACTGGTTTTCTAGTATTTTGGCATCTTTTCAGAATGTTTTGATCAGTTTTGGCGGGTTCTAAACTATTTTGTTGGGTTTTTGGAATGTTTTGCTTGGTTTTGATTTGTTTTTATTTTGATTTTGCGGGTTTTCAGAATGTTTTGGTCGGTTTTCTAGAATGTTTTGGTTGGTTTTGATTTCTTTTTAATATTATTTTGTGGGTTTTGGAATGTTTTGATTTGTTTTGTCTAGTTTAAAATATTTTGGCATGTATTTGGAAGGTTTTGCTTGGTTTTCATTTTTTTTTGTTATGTTTTGGCAAGGGTTTTTTTTTGGTTTGATCAGTTCTGGCTGGTTTTCTAATATGTTGGCCGATTTTCAGAATGTTTTGATCAGTTTTGGCGGGTTTTAAGATATTTTAGAGGTTGTTTATAATATTTTGGTTTCTTTAGCTTTGTTTTTACTATATTTTGGCGGGTTTTTTGAATGTTTCGATCACTTCTGACTGGTTTTCTAGTATTTTGGCATCTTTTCCGAATGTTTTGATCAGTTTTGGCAGGTTCTAAACTATTTTGTCGGGTTTTTGGAATGTTTTGGTTGGTTTTGATTTGTTTTTATGATGTTTTGCCAAGTTTTTTGAATGTTTTGATCAGTTCTGGCTGGTTTTCTAATGTTTTGGCATCTTTTTAGAATGTTTTGATGAGTTTTGTGGGTCTAAATTATTTTGGCGGGTTTTCGGAATATTTTGGTTGGTTTTGATTTGTTTTTATGATGTTTTGGCGGGTTTTCGGAATGTGTTGGTTGGGTTTTAGAATGTTTTGTATTCTCTTGAGTTGTTTTTATTGTGTTGTCAGGTTTTGGAATGTTTGGATTCCTTTTGGCGGGTGTTCGGAATGTTTTGGCGGGTGTTCGGAATGTTTTGATTAGTTTTGACGGGTTTTGAAATATTTTGGCGGGCTTTTAGAAGGTTTTGATTTGTTTTGATTCTGTTTAGCCCAGTTTTTGGTGTGTTTGGATTAGCTTTGGTGGGCTTGATCATGTTTTGTCAGGTTTTTTCGAATGTATTGATCTCTTCTGTCTGGTTTTCTATTTTGGCGGGTTTGAAAATATTTTTGGATTAGTTTTGGCAGGTTTTAAAATATTTTGGCTCTTTGCGCAGAGATGACGGCGCCGGTTGCGGTGCGCTCCGGGGCGCTCCTTCTGCGGAAAGACGCCTAGGCAGCGGCACTTGGGACAGCTCCGCGTCTCCGTATGCTGCGTTTCTTGCCTTCTGCATCTCAGCAAAATGCTTTCCCACTAGGTCTAGCAAGGAGAAACTGTGGCAGCTGAGTAGATGTAGCCCGGCCCGCCCTTTGAAGTTGACAAGTTCTTGGCATCTCAGAGCCTCAAGGCAAGAGCAAGGTTATCTATGGTAGGCTGGGGCAGAACTAGCAGCAAGCAGAGCAAAGTTGTCCAAGAATAGCTTCCATTGGAATGCTAATGGCAATTGAAGAGGCAGGCCAGTGGCAAGCCACTAGCTTCTAGCAGTTTGAAAGTTGCAGACACAGTGCAGGTGTTGTGCGGCTTCCTTCTTGGCCTCCTAGAAGGTGCCGCGCTCTCCGTCTCTTGCTTGCCAATATGTTGCCGTGTTCCTCCTATTGTTTGGTTTGTTTTGATTTGTTTTGATGATGTTTTGGTGGGTTTTCGGAATGTTTTGGTGGTGTTTTAGAATGTTTTGTTTTCTCTTGTGTTGTTTTTATTGTCTTGGCAGGTTGTGGAATATTTGGATTCCTTTTGGCGGGTTTTCAAATATTTTGGCGGGTATTTGGAATGTTTTTGGTTTGCTTTCATTTGTTTTGATTATGTTTTGGCAAGTTATTGAAAGTTTCGATCACTTCTGACTGGTTTTCTAGTATTTTGGCATCTTTTCAGAATGTTTTGATCAGTTTTGGCGGGTTCTAAACTATTTTGTCAGGTTTTTGGAATTTTTTGGTTGGTTTTGATTTGTTTTTATGATGTTTTGCCTAGTTTTTTCAATGTTTTGATCAGTTCTGTCTGGTTTTCTAATGTTTTGGCATCTTTTCAGAAAGTTTTGATGAGTTTTGCGGGTCTAAATAATTTTGGCGGGTTTTCGGAATATTTTGGTTGGTTTTGATTTGTTTTTTATGATGTTTAGGTGGGTTTTCGGAATGTTTTGGTTGGGTTTTAGAATGTTTTGTATTCTCTTGAGTTGTTTTTATTGTGTTGGCAGGTTTTGGAATGTTTGGATTCCTTTTGGCGGGTGTTCGGAATGTTTTGGCGGGTGTTCGGAATGTTTTGATTAGTTTTGACGGGTTTTGAAATATTTTGGTGGGTTTTTAGAAGGTTTCGATTTGTTTTGATTTGTTTTGATTCTGTTTAGCCCAGTTTTTGGTGTGTTTGGATTAGCTTTGGTGGGCTTGATCATGTTTTGTCAGGTTTTTTCGAATGTATTGATCTCTTCTGTCTGGTTTTCTATTTTGGCGGGTTTGAAAATATTTTTGGATTAGTTTTGGCGGGTTTTAAAATATTTTGGCTCTTTGCGCAGAGATGACGGCGCCGGTTGCGGTGCGCTCCGGGGCGCTCCTTCTGCGGAAAGACGCCTAGGCAGCGGCACTTGGGACAGCTCCGCGTCTCCGTATGCTGCGTTTCTTGCCTTCTGCATCTCAGCAAAATGCTTTCCCACTAGGTCTAGCAAGGAGAAACTGTGGCAGCTGAGTAGATGTAGCCCGGCCCGCCCTTTGAAGTTGACAAGTTCTTGGCATCTCAGAGCCTCAAGGCAAGAGCAAGGTTATCTATGGTAGGCTGGGGCAGAACTAGCAGCAAGCAGAGCAAAGTTGTCCAAGAATACCTTCCATTGGAATGCTAATGGCAATTGAAGAGGCAGGCCAGTGGCAAGCCACTAGCTTCTAGCAGTTTGAAAGTTGCAGACACAGTGCAGGTGTTGTGCGGCTTCCTTCTTGGCCTCCTAGAAGGTGCCGCGCTCTCCGTCTCTTGCTTGCCAATATGTTGCCGTGTTCCTCCTATTGTTTGGTTTGTTTTGATTTGTTTTGATGATGTTTTGGTGGGTTTTCGGAATGTTTTGGTGGTGTTTTAGAATGTTTTGTTTTCTCTTGTGTTGTTTTTATTGTCTTGGCAGGTTGTGGAATATTTGGATTCCTTTTGGCGGGTTTTCAAATATTTTGGCGGGTATTTGGAATGTTTTTGGTTTGCTTTCATTTGTTTTGATTATGTTTTGGCAAGTTATTGAAAGTTTCGATCACTTCTGACTGGTTTTCTAGTATTTTGGCATCTTTTCAGAATGTTTTGATCAGTTTTGGCAGGTTCTAAACTATTTTGTCAGGTTTTTGGAATTTTTTGGTTGGTTTTGATTTGTTTTTATGATGTTTTGCCTAGTTTTTTCAATGTTTTGATCAGTTCTGTCAGATTTTCTAATGTTTTGGCATCTTTTCAGAAAGTTTTGATGAGTTTTGCGGGTCTAAATAATTTTGGCGGGTTTTCGGAATATTTTGGTTGGTTTTGATTTGTTTTTTATGATGTTTAGGTGGGTTTTCGGAATGTTTTGGTTGGGTTTTAGAATGTTTTGTATTCTCTTGAGTTGTTTTTATTGTGTTGGCAGGTTTTGGAATGTTTGGATTCCTTTTGGCGGGTGTTCGGAATGTTTTGGCGGGTGTTCGGAATGTTTTGATTAGTTTTGACGGGTTTTGAAATATTTTGGTGGGTTTTTAGAAGGTTTCGATTTGTTTTGATTTGTTTTGATTCTGTTTAGCCCAGTTTTTGGTGTGTTTGGATTAGCTTTGGTGGGCTTGATCATGTTTTGTCAGGTTTTTTCGAATGTATTGATCTCTTCTGTCTGGTTTTCTATTTTGGCGGGTTTGAAAATATTTTTGGATTAGTTTTGGCGGGTTTTAAAATATTTTGGCTCTTTGCGCAGAGATGACGGCGCCGGTTGCGGTGCGCTCCGGGGCGCTCCTTCTGCGGAAAGACGCCTAGGCAGCGGCACTTGGGACAGCTCCGCGTCTCCGTATGCTGCGTTTCTTGCCTTCTGCATCTCAGCAAAATGCTTTCCCACTAGGTCTAGCAAGGAGAAACTGTGGCAGCTGAGTAGATGTAGCCCGGCCCGCCCTTTGAAGTTGACAAGTTCTTGGCATCTCAGAGCCTCAAGGCAAGAGCAAGGTTATCTATGGTAGGCTGGGGCAGAACTAGCAGCAAGCAGAGCAAAGTTGTCCAAGAATACCTTCCATTGGAATGCTAATGGCAATTGAAGAGGCAGGCCAGTGGCAAGCCACTAGCTTCTAGCAGTTTGAAAGTTGCAGACACAGTGCAGGTGTTGTGCGGCTTCCTTCTTGGCCTCCTAGAAGGTGCCGCGCTCTCCGTCTCTTGCTTGCCAATATGTTGCCGTGTTCCTCTTATTGTTTGGTTTGTTTTGATTTGTTTTTATGATGTTTTGGCGGGTTTTCGGAATGTTTTGGTGGTGTTTTAGAATGTTTTGTTTTCTCTTGTGTTGTTTTTATTGTGTTGGCAGGTTGTGGAACGTTTGGATTCCTTTTGGCGGGTTTTAAAATATTTTGGCGGGTATTTGGAATGTTTGGGTTTGCTTTCATTTGTTTTGATTATGTTTTGGCAAGTTATTGAATGTTTTGATCACTTCTGACTGGTTTTCTAGTATTTTGGCATCTTTTCAGAATGTTTTGATCAGTTTTGGCGGGTTCTAAACTATTTTGTTGGGTTTTTGGAATGTTTTGCTTGGTTTTGATTTGTTTTTATTTTGATTTTGCGGGTTTTCAGAATGTTTTGGTCGGTTTTCTAGAATGTTTTGGTTGGTTTTGATTTCTTTTTAATATTATTTTGTGGGTTTTGGAATGTTTTGATTTGTTTTGTCTAGTTTAAAATATTTTGGCATGTATTTGGAAGGTTTTGCTTGGTTTTCATTTTTTTTTGTTATGTTTTGGCAAGGGTTTTTTTTTGGTTTGATCAGTTCTGGCTGGTTTTCTAATATGTTGGCCGATTTTCAGAATGTTTTGATCAGTTTTGGCGGGTTTTAAGATATTTTAGAGGTTGTTTATAATATTTTGGTTTCTTTAGCTTTGTTTTTACTATATTTTGGCGGGTTTTTTGAATGTTTCGATCACTTCTGACTGGTTTTCTAGTATTTTGGCATCTTTTCCGAATGTTTTGATCAGTTTTGGCAGGTTCTAAACTATTTTGTCGGGTTTTTGGAATGTTTTGGTTGGTTTTGATTTGTTTTTATGATGTTTTGCCAAGTTTTTTGAATGTTTTGATCAGTTCTGGCTGGTTTTCTAATGTTTTGGCATCTTTTTAGAATGTTTTGATGAGTTTTGTGGGTCTAAATTATTTTGGCGGGTTTTCGGAATATTTTGGTTGGTTTTGATTTGTTTTTATGATGTTTTGGCGGGTTTTCGGAATGTGTTGGTTGGGTTTTAGAATGTTTTGTATTCTCTTGAGTTGTTTTTATTGTGTTGTCAGGTTTTGGAATGTTTGGATTCCTTTTGGCGGGTGTTCGGAATGTTTTGGCGGGTGTTCGGAATGTTTTGATTAGTTTTGACGGGTTTTGAAATATTTTGGCGGGCTTTTAGAAGGTTTTGATTTGTTTTGATTCTGTTTAGCCCAGTTTTTGGTGTGTTTGGATTAGCTTTGGTGGGCTTGATCATGTTTTGTCAGGTTTTTTCGAATGTATTGATCTCTTCTGTCTGGTTTTCTATTTTGGCGGGTTTGAAAATATTTTTGGATTAGTTTTGGCAGGTTTTAAAATATTTTGGCTCTTTGCGCAGAGATGACGGCGCCGGTTGCGGTGCGCTCCGGGGCGCTCCTTCTGCGGAACGACGCCTAGGCAGCGGCACTTGGGACAGCTCCGCGTCTCCGTATGCTGCGTTTCTTGCCTTCTGCATCTCAGCAAAATGCTTTCCCACTAGGTCTAGCAAGGAGAAACTGTGGCAGCTGAGTAGATGTAGCCCGGCCCGCCCTTTGAAGTTGACAAGTTCTTGGCATCTCAGAGCCTCAAGGCAAGAGCAAGGTTCTCTATGGTAGGCTGGGGCAGAACTAGCAGCAAGCAGAGCAAAGTTGTCCAAGAATAGCTTCCATTGGAATGCTAATGGCAATTGAAGAGGCAGGCCAGTGGCAAGCCACTAGCTTCTAGCAGTTTGAAAGTTGCAGACACAGTGCAGGTGTTGTGCGGCTTCCTTCTTGGCCTCCTAGAAGGTGCCGCGCTCTCCGTCTCTTGCTTGCCAATATGTTGCCGTGTTCCTCCTATTGTTTGGTTTGTTTTGATTTGTTTTGATGATGTTTTGGTGGGTTTTCGGAATGTTTTGGTGGTGTTTTAGAATGTTTTGTTTTCTCTTGTGTTGTTTTTATTGTCTTGGCAGGTTGTGGAATATTTGGATTCCTTTTGGCGGGTTTTCAAATATTTTGGCGGGTATTTGGAATGTTTTTGGTTTGCTTTCATTTGTTTTGATTATGTTTTGGCAAGTTATTGAAAGTTTCGATCACTTCTGACTGGTTTTCTAGTATTTTGGCATCTTTTCAGAATGTTTTGATCAGTTTTGGCGGGTTCTAAACTATTTTGTCAGGTTTTTGGAATTTTTTGGTTGGTTTTGATTTGTTTTTATGATGTTTTGCCTAGTTTTTTCAATGTTTTGATCAGTTCTGTCTGGTTTTCTAATGTTTTGGCATCTTTTCAGAAAGTTTTGATGAGTTTTGCGGGTCTAAATAATTTTGGCGGGTTTTCGGAATATTTTGGTTGGTTTTGATTTGTTTTTTATGATGTTTAGGTGGGTTTTCGGAATGTTTTGGTTGGGTTTTAGAATGTTTTGTATTCTCTTGAGTTGTTTTTATTGTGTTGGCAGGTTTTGGAATGTTTGGATTCCTTTTGGCGGGTGTTCGGAATGTTTTGGCGGGTGTTCGGAATGTTTTGATTAGTTTTGACGGGTTTTGAAATATTTTGGTGGGTTTTTAGAAGGTTTCGATTTGTTTTGATTTGTTTTGATTCTGTTTAGCCCAGTTTTTGGTGTGTTTGGATTAGCTTTGGTGGGCTTGATCATGTTTTGTCAGGTTTTTTCGAATGTATTGATCTCTTCTGTCTGGTTTTCTATTTTGGCGGGTTTGAAAATATTTTTGGATTAGTTTTGGCGGGTTTTAAAATATTTTGGCTCTTTGCGCAGAGATGACGGCGCCGGTTGCGGTGCGCTCCGGGGCGCTCCTTCTGCGGAAAGACGCCTAGGCAGCGGCACTTGGGACAGCTCCGCGTCTCCGTATGCTGCGTTTCTTGCCTTCTGCATCTCAGCAAAATGCTTTCCCACTAGGTCTAGCAAGGAGAAACTGTGGCAGCTGAGTAGATGTAGCCCGGCCCGCCCTTTGAAGTTGACAAGTTCTTGGCATCTCAGAGCCTCAAGGCAAGAGCAAGGTTCTCTATGGTAGGCTGGGGCAGAACTAGCAGCAAGCAGAGCAAAGTTGTCCAAGAATACCTTCCATTGGAATGCTAATGGCAATTGAAGAGGCAGGCCAGTGGCAAGCCACTAGCTTCTAGCAGTTTGAAAGTTGCAGACACAGTGCAGGTGTTGTGCGGCTTCCTTCTTGGCCTCCTAGAAGGTGCCGCGCTCTCCGTCTCTTGCTTGCCAATATGTTGCCGTGTTCCTCTTATTGTTTGGTTTGTTTTGATTTGTTTTTATGATGTTTTGGCGGGTTTTCGGAATGTTTTGGTGGTGTTTTAGAATGTTTTGTTTTCTCTTGTGTTGTTTTTATTGTGTTGGCAGGTTGTGGAACGTTTGGATTCCTTTTGGCGGGTTTTAAAATATTTTGGCGGGTATTTGGAATGTTTGGGTTTGCTTTCATTTGTTTTGATTATGTTTTGGCAAGTTATTGAATGTTTTGATCACTTCTGACTGGTTTTCTAGTATTTTGGCATCTTTTCAGAATGTTTTGATCAGTTTTGGCGGGTTCTAAACTATTTTGTTGGGTTTTTGGAATGTTTTGCTTGGTTTTGATTTGTTTTTATTTTGATTTTGCGGGTTTTCAGAATGTTTTGGTCGGTTTTCTAGAATGTTTTGGTTGGTTTTGATTTCTTTTTAATATTATTTTGTGGGTTTTGGAATGTTTTGATTTGTTTTGTCTAGTTTAAAATATTTTGGCATGTATTTGGAAGGTTTTGCTTGGTTTTCATTTTTTTTTGTTATGTTTTGGCAAGGGTTTTTTTTTGGTTTGATCAGTTCTGGCTGGTTTTCTAATATGTTGGCCGATTTTCAGAATGTTTTGATCAGTTTTGGCGGGTTTTAAGATATTTTAGAGGTTGTTTATAATATTTTGGTTTCTTTAGCTTTGTTTTTACTATATTTTGGCGGGTTTTTTGAATGTTTCGATCACTTCTGACTGGTTTTCTAGTATTTTGGCATCTTTTCCGAATGTTTTGATCAGTTTTGGCAGGTTCTAAACTATTTTGTCGGGTTTTTGGAATGTTTTGGTTGGTTTTGATTTGTTTTTATGATGTTTTGCCAAGTTTTTTGAATGTTTTGATCAGTTCTGGCTGGTTTTCTAATGTTTTGGCATCTTTTTAGAATGTTTTGATGAGTTTTGTGGGTCTAAATTATTTTGGCGGGTTTTCGGAATATTTTGGTTGGTTTTGATTTGTTTTTATGATGTTTTGGCGGGTTTTCGGAATGTGTTGGTTGGGTTTTAGAATGTTTTGTATTCTCTTGAGTTGTTTTTATTGTGTTGTCAGGTTTTGGAATGTTTGGATTCCTTTTGGCGGGTGTTCGGAATGTTTTGGCGGGTGTTCGGAATGTTTTGATTAGTTTTGACGGGTTTTGAAATATTTTGGCGGGCTTTTAGAAGGTTTTGATTTGTTTTGATTCTGTTTAGCCCAGTTTTTGGTGTGTTTGGATTAGCTTTGGTGGGCTTGATCATGTTTTGTCAGGTTTTTTCGAATGTATTGATCTCTTCTGTCTGGTTTTCTATTTTGGCGGGTTTGAAAATATTTTTGGATTAGTTTTGGCAGGTTTTAAAATATTTTGGCTCTTTGCGCAGAGATGACGGCGCCGGTTGCGGTGCGCTCCGGGGCGCTCCTTCTGCGGAAAGACGCCTAGGCAGCGGCACTTGGGACAGCTCCGCGTCTCCGTATGCTGCGTTTCTTGCCTTCTGCATCTCAGCAAAATGCTTTCCCACTAGGTCTAGCAAGGAGAAACTGTGGCAGCTGAGTAGATGTAGCCCGGCCCGCCCTTTGAAGTTGACAAGTTCTTGGCATCTCAGAGCCTCAAGGCAAGAGCAAGGTTATCTATGGTAGGCTGGGGCAGAACTAGCAGCAAGCAGAGCAAAGTTGTCCAAGAATAGCTTCCATTGGAATGCTAATGGCAATTGAAGAGGCAGGCCAGTGGCAAGCCACTAGCTTCTAGCAGTTTGAAAGTTGCAGACACAGTGCAGGTGTTGTGCGGCTTCCTTCTTGGCCTCCTAGAAGGTGCCGCGCTCTCCGTCTCTTGCTTGCCAATATGTTGCCGTGTTCCTCCTATTGTTTGGTTTGTTTTGATTTGTTTTGATGATGTTTTGGTGGGTTTTCGGAATGTTTTGGTGGTGTTTTAGAATGTTTTGTTTTCTCTTGTGTTGTTTTTATTGTCTTGGCAGGTTGTGGAATATTTGGATTCCTTTTGGCGGGTTTTCAAATATTTTGGCGGGTATTTGGAATGTTTTTGGTTTGCTTTCATTTGTTTTGATTATGTTTTGGCAAGTTATTGAAAGTTTCGATCACTTCTGACTGGTTTTCTAGTATTTTGGCATCTTTTCAGAATGTTTTGATCAGTTTTGGCGGGTTCTAAACTATTTTGTCAGGTTTTTGGAATTTTTTGGTTGGTTTTGATTTGTTTTTATGATGTTTTGCCTAGTTTTTTCAATGTTTTGATCAGTTCTGTCTGGTTTTCTAATGTTTTGGCATCTTTTCAGAAAGTTTTGATGAGTTTTGCGGGTCTAAATAATTTTGGCGGGTTTTCGGAATATTTTGGTTGGTTTTGATTTGTTTTTTATGATGTTTAGGTGGGTTTTCGGAATGTTTTGGTTGGGTTTTAGAATGTTTTGTATTCTCTTGAGTTGTTTTTATTGTGTTGGCAGGTTTTGGAATGTTTGGATTCCTTTTGGCGGGTGTTCGGAATGTTTTGGCGGGTGTTCGGAATGTTTTGATTAGTTTTGACGGGTTTTGAAATATTTTGGTGGGTTTTTAGAAGGTTTCGATTTGTTTTGATTTGTTTTGATTCTGTTTAGCCCAGTTTTTGGTGTGTTTGGATTAGCTTTGGTGGGCTTGATCATGTTTTGTCAGGTTTTTTCGAATGTATTGATCTCTTCTGTCTGGTTTTCTATTTTGGCGGGTTTGAAAATATTTTTGGATTAGTTTTGGCGGGTTTTAAAATATTTTGGCTCTTTGCGCAGAGATGACGGCGCCGGTTGCGGTGCGCTCCGGGGCGCTCCTTCTGCGGAAAGACGCCTAGGCAGCGGCACTTGGGACAGCTCCGCGTCTCCGTATGCTGCGTTTCTTGCCTTCTGCATCTCAGCAAAATGCTTTCCCACTAGGTCTAGCAAGGAGAAACTGTGGCAGCTGAGTAGATGTAGCCCGGCCCGCCCTTTGAAGTTGACAAGTTCTTGGCATCTCAGAGCCTCAAGGCAAGAGCAAGGTTATCTATGGTAGGCTGGGGCAGAACTAGCAGCAAGCAGAGCAAAGTTGTCCAAGAATAGCTTCCATTGGAATGCTAATGGCAATTGAAGAGGCAGGCCAGTGGCAAGCCACTAGCTTCTAGCAGTTTGAAAGTTGCAGACACAGTGCAGGTGTTGTGCGGCTTCCTTCTTGGCCTCCTAGAAGGTGCCGCGCTCTCCGTCTCTTGCTTGCCAATATGTTGCCGTGTTCCTCCTATTGTTTGGTTTGTTTTGATTTGTTTTGATGATGTTTTGGTGGGTTTTCGGAATGTTTTGGTGGTGTTTTAGAATGTTTTGTTTTCTCTTGTGTTGTTTTTATTGTCTTGGCAGGTTGTGGAATATTTGGATTCCTTTTGGCGGGTTTTCAAATATTTTGGCGGGTATTTGGAATGTTTTTGGTTTGCTTTCATTTGTTTTGATTATGTTTTGGCAAGTTATTGAAAGTTTCGATCACTTCTGACTGGTTTTCTAGTATTTTGGCATCTTTTCAGAATGTTTTGATCAGTTTTGGCAGGTTCTAAACTATTTTGTCAGGTTTTTGGAATTTTTTGGTTGGTTTTGATTTGTTTTTATGATGTTTTGCCTAGTTTTTTCAATGTTTTGATCAGTTCTGTCAGATTTTCTAATGTTTTGGCATCTTTTCAGAAAGTTTTGATGAGTTTTGCGGGTCTAAATTATTTTGGCGGGTTTTCGGAATATTTTGGTTGGTTTTGATTTTTTTTTTATGATGTTTTGGTGGGTTTTCGGAATGTTTTGGTTGGGTTTTAGAATGTTTTGTATTCTCTTGAGTTGTTTTTATTGTGTTGGCAGGTTTTGGAATGTTTGGATTCCTTTTGGCGGGTGTTCGGAATGTTTTGGCGGGTGTTCGGAATGTTTTGATTAGTTTTGACGGGTTTTGAAATATTTTGGTGGGTTTTTAGAAGGTTTCGATTTGTTTTGATTTGTTTTGATTCTGTTTAGCCCAGTTTTTGGTGTGTTTGGATTAGCTTTGGTGGGCTTGATCATGTTTTGTCAGGTTTTTTCGAATGTATTGATCTCTTCTGTCTGGTTTTCTATTTTGGCGGGTTTGAAAATATTTTTGGATTAGTTTTGGCGGGTTTTAAAATATTTTGGCTCTTTGCGCAGAGATGACGGCGCCGGTTGCGGTGCGCTCCGGGGCGCTCCTTCTGCGGAAAGACGCCTAGGCAGCGGCACTTGGGACAGCTCCGCGTCTCCGTATGCTGCGTTTCTTGCCTTCTGCATCTCAGCAAAATGCTTTCCCACTAGGTCTAGCAAGGAGAAACTGTGGCAGCTGAGTAGATGTAGCCCGGCCCGCCCTTTGAAGTTGACAAGTTCTTGGCATCTCAGAGCCTCAAGGCAAGAGCAAGGTTATCTATGGTAGGCTGGGGCAGAACTAGCAGCAAGCAGAGCAAAGTTGTCCAAGAATACCTTCCATTGGAATGCTAATGGCAATTGAAGAGGCAGGCCAGTGGCAAGCCACTAGCTTCTAGCAGTTTGAAAGTTGCAGACACAGTGCAGGTGTTGTGCGGCTTCCTTCTTGGCCTCCTAGAAGGTGCCGCGCTCTCCGTCTCTTGCTTGCCAATATGTTGCCGTGTTCCTCTTATTGTTTGGTTTGTTTTGATTTGTTTTTATGATGTTTTGGCGGGTTTTCGGAATGTTTTGGTGGTGTTTTAGAATGTTTTGTTTTCTCTTGTGTTGTTTTTATTGTGTTGGCAGGTTGTGGAACGTTTGGATTCCTTTTGGCGGGTTTTAAAATATTTTGGCGGGTATTTGGAATGTTTGGGTTTGCTTTCATTTGTTTTGATTATGTTTTGGCAAGTTATTGAATGTTTTGATCACTTCTGACTGGTTTTCTAGTATTTTGGCATCTTTTCAGAATGTTTTGATCAGTTTTGGCGGGTTCTAAACTATTTTGTTGGGTTTTTGGAATGTTTTGCTTGGTTTTGATTTGTTTTTATTTTGATTTTGCGGGTTTTCAGAATGTTTTGGTCGGTTTTCTAGAATGTTTTGGTTGGTTTTGATTTCTTTTTAATATTATTTTGTGGGTTTTGGAATGTTTTGATTTGTTTTGTCTAGTTTAAAATATTTTGGCATGTATTTGGAAGGTTTTGCTTGGTTTTCATTTTTTTTTGTTATGTTTTGGCAAGGGTTTTTTTTTGGTTTGATCAGTTCTGGCTGGTTTTCTAATATGTTGGCCGATTTTCAGAATGTTTTGATCAGTTTTGGCGGGTTTTAAGATATTTTAGAGGTTGTTTATAATATTTTGGTTTCTTTAGCTTTGTTTTTACTATATTTTGGCGGGTTTTTTGAATGTTTCGTTCACTTCTGACTGGTTTTCTAGTATTTTGGCATCTTTTCCGAATGTTTTGATCAGTTTTGGCAGGTTCTAAACTATTTTGTCGGGTTTTTGGAATGTTTTGGTTGGTTTTGATTTGTTTTTATGATGTTTTGCCAAGTTTTTTGAATGTTTTGATCAGTTCTGGCTGGTTTTCTAATGTTTTGGCATCTTTTTAGAATGTTTTGATGAGTTTTGTGGGTCTAAATTATTTTGGCGGGTTTTCGGAATATTTTGGTTGGTTTTGATTTGTTATTATGATGTTTTGGCGGGTTTTCGGAATGTGTTGGTTGGGTTTTAGAATGTTTTGTATTCTCTTGAGTTGTTTTTATTGTGTTGTCAGGTTTTGGAATGTTTGGATTCCTTTTGGCGGGTGTTCGGAATGTTTTGGCGGGTGTTCGGAATGTTTTGATTAGTTTTGACGGGTTTTGAAATATTTTGGCGGGCTTTTAGAAGGTTTTGATTTGTTTTGATTCTGTTTAGCCCAGTTTTTGGTGTGTTTGGATTAGCTTTGGTGGGCTTGATCATGTTTTGTCAGGTTTTTTCGAATGTATTGATCTCTTCTGTCTGGTTTTCTATTTTGGCGGGTTTGAAAATATTTTTGGATTAGTTTTGGCAGGTTTTAAAATATTTTGGCTCTTTGCGCAGAGATGACGGCGCCGGTTGCGGTGCGCTCCGGGGCGCTCCTTCTGCGGAACGACGCCTAGGCAGCGGCACTTGGGACAGCTCCGCGTCTCCGTATGCTGCGTTTCTTGCCTTCTGCATCTCAGCAAAATGCTTTCCCACTAGGTCTAGCAAGGAGAAACTGTGGCAGCTGAGTAGATGTAGCCCGGCCCGCCCTTTGAAGTTGACAAGTTCTTGGCATCTCAGAGCCTCAAGGCAAGAGCAAGGTTCTCTATGGTAGGCTGGGGCAGAACTAGCAGCAAGCAGAGCAAAGTTGTCCAAGAATAGCTTCCATTGGAATGCTAATGGCAATTGAAGAGGCAGGCCAGTGGCAAGCCACTAGCTTCTAGCAGTTTGAAAGTTGCAGACACAGTGCAGGTGTTGTGCGGCTTCCTTCTTGGCCTCCTAGAAGGTGCCGCGCTCTCCGTCTCTTGCTTGCCAATATGTTGCCGTGTTCCTCCTATTGTTTGGTTTGTTTTGATTTGTTTTGATGATGTTTTGGTGGGTTTTCGGAATGTTTTGGTGGTGTTTTAGAATGTTTTGTTTTCTCTTGTGTTGTTTTTATTGTCTTGGCAGGTTGTGGAATATTTGGATTCCTTTTGGCGGGTTTTCAAATATTTTGGCGGGTATTTGGAATGTTTTTGGTTTGCTTTCATTTGTTTTGATTATGTTTTGGCAAGTTATTGAAAGTTTCGATCACTTCTGACTGGTTTTCTAGTATTTTGGCATCTTTTCAGAATGTTTTGATCAGTTTTGGCGGGTTCTAAACTATTTTGTCAGGTTTTTGGAATTTTTTGGTTGGTTTTGATTTGTTTTTATGATGTTTTGCCTAGTTTTTTCAATGTTTTGATCAGTTCTGTCTGGTTTTCTAATGTTTTGGCATCTTTTCAGAAAGTTTTGATGAGTTTTGCGGGTCTAAATAATTTTGGCGGGTTTTCGGAATATTTTGGTTGGTTTTGATTTGTTTTTTATGATGTTTTGGTGGGTTTTCGGAATGTTTTGGTTGGGTTTTAGAATGTTTTGTATTCTCTTGAGTTGTTTTTATTGTGTTGGCAGGTTTTGGAATGTTTGGATTCCTTTTGGCGGGTGTTCGGAATGTTTTGGCGGGTGTTCGGAATGTTTTGATTAGTTTTGACGGGTTTTGAAATATTTTGGTGGGTTTTTAGAAGGTTTCGATTTGTTTTGATTTGTTTTGATTCTGTTTAGCCCAGTTTTTGGTGTGTTTGGATTAGCTTTGGTGGGCTTGATCATGTTTTGTCAGGTTTTTTCGAATGTATTGATCTCTTCTGTCTGGTTTTCTATTTTGGCGGGTTTGAAAATATTTTTGGATTAGTTTTGGCGGGTTTTAAAATATTTTGGCTCTTTGCGCAGAGATGATGGCGCCGGTTGCGGTGCGCTCCGGGGCGCTCCTTCTGCGGAAAGACGCCTAGGCAGCGGCACTTGGGACAGCTCCGCGTCTCCGTATGCTGCGTTTCTTGCCTTCTGCATCTCAGCAAAATGCTTTCCCACTAGGTCTAGCAAGGAGAAACTGTGGCAGCTGAGTAGATGTAGCCCGGCCCGCCCTTTGAAGTTGACAAGTTCTTGGCATCTCAGAGCCTCAAGGCAAGAGCAAGGTTATCTATGGTAGGCTGGGGCAGAACTAGCAGCAAGCAGAGCAAAGTTGTCCAAGAATACCTTCCATTGGAATGCTAATGGCAATTGAAGAGGCAGGCCAGTGGCAAGCCACTAGCTTCTAGCAGTTTGAAAGTTGCAGACACAGTGCAGGTGTTGTGCGGCTTCCTTCTTGGCCTCCTAGAAGGTGCCGCGCTCTCCGTCTCTTGCTTGCCAATATGTTGCCTTGTTCCTCTTATTTTTTGGTTGGTTTTGATTTGTTTTTATGATGTTTTGGCGGGTTTTCGGAATGTTTTGGTGGTGTTTTAGAATGTTTTGTTTTCTCTTGTGTTGTTTTTATTGTGTTGGCAGGTTGTGGAACGTTTGGATTCCTTTTGGCGGGTTTTAAAATATTTTGGCGGGTATTTGGAATGTTTGGGTTTGCTTTCATTTGTTTTGATTATGTTTTGGCAAGTTATTGAATGTTTTGATCACTTCTGACTGGTTTTCTAGTATTTTGGCATCTTTTCAGAATGTTTTGATCAGTTTTGGCGGGTTCTAAACTATTTTGTTGGGTTTTTGGAATGTTTTGCTTGGTTTTGATTTGTTTTTATTTTGATTTTGCGGGTTTTCAGAATGTTTTGGTCGGTTTTCTAGAATGTTTTGGTTGGTTTTGATTTCTTTTTAATATTATTTTGTGGGTTTTGGAATGTTTTGATTTGTTTTGTCTAGTTTAAAATATTTTGGCATGTATTTGGAAGGTTTTGCTTGGTTTTCATTTTTTTTTGTTATGTTTTGGCAAGGGTTTTTTTTTGGTTTGATCAGTTCTGGCTGGTTTTCTAATATGTTGGCCGATTTTCAGAATGTTTTGATCAGTTTTGGCGGGTTTTAAGATATTTTAGAGGTTGTTTATAATATTTTGGTTTCTTTAGCTTTGTTTTTACTATATTTTGGCGGGTTTTTTGAATGTTTCGATCACTTCTGACTGGTTTTCTAGTATTTTGGCATCTTTTCCGAATGTTTTGATCAGTTTTGGCAGGTTCTAAACTATTTTGTCGGGTTTTTGGAATGTTTTGGTTGGTTTTGATTTGTTTTTATGATGTTTTGCCAAGTTTTTTGAATGTTTTGATCAGTTCTGTCTGGTTTTCTAATGTTTTGGCATCTTTTTAGAATGTTTTGATGAGTTTTGTGGGTCTAAATTATTTTGGCGGGTTTTCGGAATATTTTGGTTGGTTTTGATTTGTTTTTATGATGTTTTGGCGGGTTTTCGGAATGTGTTGGTTGGGTTTTAGAATGTTTTGTATTCTCTTGAGTTGTTTTTATTGTGTTGTCAGGTTTTGGAATGTTTGGATTCCTTTTGGCGGGTGTTCGGAATGTTTTGGCGGGTGTTCGGAATGTTTTGATTAGTTTTGACGGGTTTTGAAATATTTTGGCGGGCTTTTAGAAGGTTTTGATTTGTTTTGATTCTGTTTAGCCCAGTTTTTGGTGTGTTTGGATTAGCTTTGGTGGGCTTGATCATGTTTTGTCAGGTTTTTTCGAATGTATTGATCTCTTCTGTCTGGTTTTCTATTTTGGCGGGTTTGAAAATATTTTTGGATTAGTTTTGGCAGGTTTTAAAATATTTTGGCTCTTTGCGCAGAGATGACGGCGCCGGTTGCGGTGCGCTCCGGGGCGCTCCTTCTGCGGAACGACGCCTAGGCAGCGGCACTTGGGACAGCTCCGCGTCTCCGTATGCTGCGTTTCTTGCCTTCTGCATCTCAGCAAAATGCTTTCCCACTAGGTCTAGCAAGGAGAAACTGTGGCAGCTGAGTAGATGTAGCCCGGCCCGCCCTTTGAAGTTGACAAGTTCTTGGCATCTCAGAGCCTCAAGGCAAGAGCAAGGTTATCTATGGTAGGCTGGGGCAGAACTAGCAGCAAGCAGAGCAAAGTTGTCCAAGAATAGCTTCCATTGGAATGCTAATGGCAATTGAAGAGGCAGGCCAGTGGCAAGCCACTAGCTTCTAGCAGTTTGAAAGTTGCAGACACAGTGCAGGTGTTGTGCGGCTTCCTTCTTGGCCTCCTAGAAGGTGCCGCGCTCTCCGTCTCTTGCTTGCCAATATGTTGCCGTGTTCCTCCTATTGTTTGGTTTGTTTTGATTTGTTTTGATGATGTTTTGGTGGGTTTTCGGAATGTTTTGGTGGTGTTTTAGAATGTTTTGTTTTCTCTTGTGTTGTTTTTATTGTCTTGGCAGGTTGTGGAATATTTGGATTCCTTTTGGCGGGTTTTCAAATATTTTGGCGGGTATTTGGAATGTTTTTGGTTTGCTTTCATTTGTTTTGATTATGTTTTGGCAAGTTATTGAAAGTTTCGATCACTTCTGACTGGTTTTCTAGTATTTTGGCATCTTTTCAGAATGTTTTGATCAGTTTTGGCGGGTTCTAAACTATTTTGTCAGGTTTTTGGAATTTTTTGGTTGGTTTTGATTTGTTTTTATGATGTTTTGCCTAGTTTTTTCAATGTTTTCATCAGTTCTGTCTGGTTTTCTAATGTTTTGGCATCTTTTCAGAAAGTTTTGATGAGTTTTGCGGGTCTAAATAATTTTGGCGGGTTTTCGGAATATTTTGGTTGGTTTTGATTTGTTTTTTATGATGTTTAGGTGGGTTTTCGGAATGTTTTGGTTGGGTTTTAGAATGTTTTGTATTCTCTTGAGTTGTTTTTATTGTGTTGGCAGGTTTTGGAATGTTTGGATTCCTTTTGGCGGGTGTTCGGAATGTTTTGGCGGGTGTTCGGAATGTTTTGATTAGTTTTGACGGGTTTTGAAATATTTTGGTGGGTTTTTAGAAGGTTTCGATTTGTTTTGATTTGTTTTGATTCTGTTTAGCCCAGTTTTTGGTGTGTTTGGATTAGCTTTGGTGGGCTTGATCATGTTTTGTCAGGTTTTTTCGAATGTATTGATCTCTTCTGTCTGGTTTTCTATTTTGGCGGGTTTGAAAATATTTTTGGATTAGTTTTGGCGGGTTTTAAAATATTTTGGCTCTTTGCGCAGAGATGACGGCGCCGGTTGCGGTGCGCTCCGGGGCGCTCCTTCTGCGGAAAGACGCCTAGGCAGCGGCACTTGGGACAGCTCCGCGTCTCCGTATGCTGCGTTTCTTGCCTTCTGCATCTCAGCAAAATGCTTTCCCACTAGGTCTAGCAAGGAGAAACTGTGGCAGCTGAGTAGATGTAGCCCGGCCCGCCCTTTGAAGTTGACAAGTTCTTGGCATCTCAGAGCCTCAAGGCAAGAGCAAGGTTATCTATGGTAGGCTGGGGCAGAACTAGCAGCAAGCAGAGCAAAGTTGTCCAAGAATAGCTTCCATTGGAATGCTAATGGCAATTGAAGAGGCAGGCCAGTGGCAAGCCACTAGCTTCTAGCAGTTTGAAAGTTGCAGACACAGTGCAGGTGTTGTGCGGCTTCCTTCTTGGCCTCCTAGAAGGTGCCGCGCTCTCCGTCTCTTGCTTGCCAATATGTTGCCGTGTTCCTCTTATTGTTTGGTTTGTTTTGATTTGTTTTTATGATGTTTTGGCGGGTTTTCGGAATGTTTTGGTGGTGTTTTAGAATGTTTTGTTTTCTCTTGTGTTGTTTTTATTGTGTTGGCAGGTTGTGGAACGTTTGGATTCCTTTTGGCGGGTTTTAAAATATTTTGGCGGGTATTTGGAATGTTTGGGTTTGCTTTCATTTGTTTTGATTATGTTTTGGCAAGTTATTGAATGTTTTGATCACTTCTGACTGGTTTTCTAGTATTTTGGCATCTTTTCAGAATGTTTTGATCAGTTTTGGCGGGTTCTAAACTATTTTGTTGGGTTTTTGGAATGTTTTGCTTGGTTTTGATTTGTTTTTATTTTGATTTTGCGGGTTTTCAGAATGTTTTGGTCGGTTTTCTAGAATGTTTTGGTTGGTTTTGATTTCTTTTTAATATTATTTTGTGGGTTTTGGAATGTTTTGATTTGTTTTGTCTAGTTTAAAATATTTTGGCATGTATTTGGAAGGTTTTGCTTGGTTTTCATTTTTTTTTGTTATGTTTTGGCAAGGGTTTTTTTTTTGTTTGATCAGTTCTGGCTGGTTTTCTAATATGTTGGCCGATTTTCAGAATGTTTTGATCAGTTTTGGCGGGTTTTAAGATATTTTAGAGGTTGTTTATAATATTTTGGTTTCTTTAGCTTTGTTTTTACTATATTTTGGCGGGTTTTTTGAATGTTTCGATCACTTCTGACTGGTTTTCTAGTATTTTGGCATCTTTTCCGAATGTTTTGATCAGTTTTGGCAGGTTCTAAACTATTTTGTCGGGTTTTTGGAATGTTTTGGTTGGTTTTGATTTGTTTTTATGATGTTTTGCCAAGTTTTTTGAATGTTTTGATCAGTTCTGGCTGGTTTTCTAATGTTTTGGCATCTTTTGAGAATGTTTTGATGAGTTTTGTGGGTCTAAATAATTTTGGCGGGTTTTCGGAATATTTTGGTTGGTTTTGATTTGTTTTTATGATGTTTTGGCGGGTTTTCGGAATGTGTTGGTTGGGTTTTAGAATGTTTTGTATTCTCTTGAGTTGTTTTTATTGTGTTGACAGGTTTTGGAATGTTTGGATTCCTTTTGGTGGGTGTTCGGAATGTTTTGGCGGGTATTTGGAATATTTTGATTAGTTTTGACGGGTTTTGAAATATTTTGGCGGGCTTTTAGAAGGTTTTGATTTGTTTTGATTCTGTTTAGCCCAGTTTTTGGTGTGTTTGGATTAGCTTTGGTGGGCTTGATCATGTTTTGTCAGGTTTTTTCGAATGTATTGATCTCTTCTGTCTGGTTTTCTATTTTGGCGGGTTTGAAAATATTTTTGGATTAGTTTTGGCGGGTTTTAAAATATTTTGGCTCTTTGCGCAGAGATGACGGTGCCGGTTGCGGTGCGCTCCGGGGCGCTCCTTCTGCGGAAAGACGCCTAGGCAGCGGCACTTGGGACAGCTCCGCGTCTCCGTATGCTGCGTTTCTTGCCTTCTGCATCTCAGCAAAATGCTTTCCCACTAGGTCTAGCAAGGAGAAACTGTGGCAGCTGAGTAGATGTAGCCCGGCCCGCCCTTTGAAGTTGACAAGTTCTTGGCATCTCAGAGCCTCAAGGCAAGAGCAAGGTTCTCTATGGTAGGCTGGGGCAGAACTAGCAGCAAGCAGAGCAAAGTTGTCCAAGAATAGCTTCCATTGGAATGCTAATGGCAATTGAAGAGGCAGGCCAGTGGCAAGCCACTAGCTTCTAGCAGTTTGAAAGTTGCAGACACAGTGCAGGTGTTGTGCGGCTTCCTTCTTGGCCTCCTAGAAGGTGCCGCGCTCTCCGTCTCTTGCTTGCCAATATGTTGCCGTGTTCCTCTTATTGTTTGGTTTGTTTTGATTTGTTTTGATGATGTTTTGGCGGGTTTTCGGAATGTTTTGGTGGTGTTTTAGAATGTTTTGTTTTCTCTTGTGTTGTTTTTATTGTGTTGGCAGGTTGTGGAACGTTTGGATTCCTTTTGGCGGGTTTTAAAATATTTTGGCGGGTATTTGGAATGTTTGGGTTTGCTTTCATTTGTTTTGATTATGTTTTGGCAAGTTATTGAATGTTTTGATCACTTCTGACTGGTTTTCTAGTATTTTGGCATCTTTTCAGAATGTTTTGATCAGTTTTGGCGGGTTCTAAACTATTTTGTTGGGTTTTTGGAATGTTTTGCTTGGTTTTGATTTGTTTTTATTTTGATTTTGCGGGTTTTCAGAATGTTTTGGTCGGTTTTCTAGAATGTTTTGGTTGGTTTTGATTTCTTTTTAATATTATTTTGTGGGTTTTGGAATGTTTTGATTTGTTTTGTCTAGTTTAAAATATTTTGGCATGTATTTGGAAGGTTTTGCTTGGTTTTCATTTTTTTTTGTTATGTTTTGGCAAGGGTTTTTTTTTGGTTTGATCAGTTCTGGCTGGTTTTCTAATATGTTGGCCGATTTTCAGAATGTTTTGATCAGTTTTGGCGGGTTTTAAGATATTTTAGAGGTTGTTTACAATATTTTGGTTTCTTTAGCTTTGTTTTTACTATATTTTGGCGGGTTTTTTGAATGTTTCGATCACTTCTGACTGGTTTTCTAGTATTTTGGCATCTTTTCCGAATGTTTTGATCAGTTTTGGCAGGTTCTAAACTATTTTGTCGGGTTTTTGGAATGTTTTGGTTGGTTTTGATTTGTTTTTATGATGTTTTGCCTAGTTTTTTCAATGTTTTGATCAGTTCTGGCTGGTTTTCTAATGTTTTGGCATCTTTTTAGAATGTTTTGATGAGTTTTGTGGGTCTAAATTATTTTGGCGGGTTTTCGGAATATTTTGGTTGGTTTTGATTTGTTTTTATGATGTTTTGGCGGGTTTTCGGAATGTGTTGGTTGGGTTTTAGAATGTTTTGTATTCTCTTGAGTTGTTTTTATTGTGTTGGCAGGTTTTGGAATGTTTGGATTCCTTTTGGCGGGTGTTCGGAATGTTTTGGCGGGTGTTCGGAATGTTTTGATTAGTTTTGACGGGTTTTGAAATATTTTGGCGGGCTTTTAGAAGGTTTTGATTTGTTTTGATTCTGTTTAGCCCAGTTTTTGGTGTGTTTGGATTAGCTTTGGTGGGCTTGATCATGTTTTGTCAGGTTTTTTCGAATGTATTGATCTCTTCTGTCTGGTTTTCTATTTTGGCGGGTTTGAAAATATTTTTGGATTAGTTTTGGCAGGTTTTAAAATATTTTGGCTCTTTGCGCAGAGATGACGGCGCTGGTTGCGGTGCGCTCCGGGGCGCTCCTTCTGCGGAAAGACGCCTTGGCAGCGGCACTTGGGACAGCTCCGCGTCTCCGTATGCTGCGTTTCTTGCCTTCTGCATCTCAGCAAAATGCTTTCCCACTAGGTCTAGCAAGGAGAAACTGTGGCAGCTGAGTAGATGTAGCCCGGCCCGCCCTTTGAAGTTGACAAGTTCTTGGCATCTCAGAGCCTCAAGGCAAGAGCAAGGTTCTCTATGGTAGGCTGGGGCAGAACTAGCAGCAAGCAGAGCAAAGTTGTCCAAGAATAGCTTCCATTGGAATGCTAATGGCAATTGAAGAGGCAGGCCAGTGGCAAGCCACTAGCTTCTAGCAGTTTGAAAGTTGCAGACACAGTGCAGGTGTTGTGCGGCTTCCTTCTTGGCCTCCTAGAAGGTGCCGCGCTCTCCGTCTCTTGCTTGCCAATATGTTGCCGTGTTCCTCCTATTGTTTGGTTTGTTTTGATTTGTTTTTATGATGTTTTGGTGGGTTTTCGGAATGTTTTGGTGGTGTTTTAGAATGTTTTGTTTTCTCTTGTGTTGTTTTTATTGTGTTGGCAGGTTGTGGAACGTTTGGATTCCTTTTGGCGGGTTTTCAAATATTTTGGCGGGTATTTGGAATGTTTTTGGTTTGCTTTCATTTGTTTTGATTATGTTTTGGCAAGTTATTGAAAGTTTCGATCACTTCTGACTGGTTTTCTAGTATTTTGGCATCTTTTCAGAATGTTTTGATCAGTTTTGGCGGGTTCTAAACTATTTTGTTGGGTTTTTGGAATGTTTTGCTTGGTTTTGATTTGTTTTTATTTTGATTTTGCGGGTTTTCAGAATGTTTTGGTCGGTTTTCTAGAATGTTTTGGTTGGTTTTGATTTCTTTTTAATATTATTTTGTGGGTTTTGGAATGTTTTGATTTGTTTTGTCTAGTTTAAAATATTTTGGCATGTATTTGGAAGGTTTTGCTTGGTTTTCATTTTTTTTTGTTATGTTTTGGCAAGGGGTTTTTTTTGGTTTGATCAGTTCTGGCTGGTTTTCTAATATGTTGGCCGATTTTCAGAATGTTTTGATCAGTTTTGGCGGGTTTTAAGATATTTTAGAGGTTGTTTATAATATTTTGGTTTCTTTAGCTTTGTTTTTACTATATTTTGGCGGGTTTTTTGAATGTTTCGATCACTTCTGACTGGTTTTCTAGTATTTTGGCATCTTTTCCGAATGTTTTGATCAGTTTTGGCAGGTTCTAAACTATTTTGTCGGGTTTTTGGAATGTTTTGGTTGGTTTTGATTTGTTTTTATGATGTTTTGCCAAGTTTTTTGAATGTTTTGATCAGTTCTGGCTGGTTTTCTAATGTTTTGGCATCTTTTTAGAATGTTTTGATGAGTTTTGTGGGTCTAAATTATTTTGGCGGGTTTTCGGAATATTTTGGTTGGTTTTGATTTGTTTTTATGATGTTTTGGCGGGTTTTCGGAATGTGTTGGTTGGGTTTTAGAATGTTTTGTATTCTCTTGAGTTGTTTTTATTGTGTTGTCAGGTTTTGGAATGTTTGGATTCCTTTTGGCGGGTGTTCGGAATGTTTTGGCGGGTGTTCGGAATGTTTTGATTAGTTTTGACGGGTTTTGAAATATTTTGGCGGGCTTTTAGAAGGTTTTGATTTGTTTTGATTCTGTTTAGCCCAGTTTTTGGTGTGTTTGGATTAGCTTTGGTGGGCTTGATCATGTTTTGTCAGGTTTTTTCGAATGTATTGATCTCTTCTGTCTGGTTTTCTATTTTGGCGGGTTTGAAAATATTTTTGGATTAGTTTTGGCAGGTTTTAAAATATTTTGGCTCTTTGCGCAGAGATGACGGCGCCGGTTGCGGTGCGCTCCGGGGCGCTCCTTCTGCGGAAAGACGCCTAGGCAGCGGCACTTGGGACAGCTCCGCGTCTCCGTATGCTGCGTTTCTTGCCTTCTGCATCTCAGCAAAATGCTTTCCCACTAGGTCTAGCAAGGAGAAACTGTGGCAGCTGAGTAGATGTAGCCCGGCCCGCCCTTTGAAGTTGACAAGTTCTTGGCATCTCAGAGCCTCAAGGCAAGAGCAAGGTTCTCTATGGTAGGCTGGGGCAGAACTAGCAGCAAGCAGAGCAAAGTTGTCCAAGAATAGCTTCCATTGGAATGCTAATGGCAATTGAAGAGGCAGGCCAGTGGCAAGCCACTAGCTTCTAGCAGTTTGAAAGTTGCAGACACAGTGCAGGTGTTGTGCGGCTTCCTTCTTGGCCTCCTAGAAGGTGCCGCGCTCTCCGTCTCTTGCTTGCCAATATGTTGCCGTGTTCCTCCTATTGTTTGGTTTGTTTTGATTTGTTTTGATGATGTTTTGGTGGGTTTTCGGAATGTTTTGGTGGTGTTTTAGAATGTTTTGTTTTCTCTTGTGTTGTTTTTATTGTCTTGGCAGGTTGTGGAATATTTGGATTCCTTTTGGCGGGTTTTCAAATATTTTGGCGGGTATTTGGAATGTTTTTGGTTTGCTTTCATTTGTTTTGATTATGTTTTGGCAAGTTATTGAAAGTTTCGATCACTTCTGACTGGTTTTCTAGTATTTTGGCATCTTTTCAGAATGTTTTGATCAGTTTTGGCAGGTTCTAAACTATTTTGTCAGGTTTTTGGAATTTTTTGGTTGGTTTTGATTTGTTTTTATGATGTTTTGCCTAGTTTTTTCAATGTTTTGATCAGTTCTGTCTGATTTTCTAATGTTTTGGCATCTTTTCAGAAAGTTTTGATGAGTTTTGCGGGTCTAAATTATTTTGGCGGGTTTTCGGAATATTTTGGTTGGTTTTGATTTTTTTTTTATGATGTTTTGGTGGGTTTTCGGAATGTTTTGGTTGGGTTTTAGAATGTTTTGTATTCTCTTGAGTTGTTTTCATTGTGTTGGCAGGTTTTGGAATGTTTGGATTCCTTTTGGCGGGTGTTCGGAATGTTTTGGCGGGTGTTCGGAATGTTTTGATTAGTTTTGACGGGTTTTGAAATATTTTGGTGGGTTTTTAGAAGGTTTCGATTTGTTTTGATTTGTTTTGATTCTGTTTAGCCCAGTTTTTGGTGTGTTTGGATTAGCTTTGGTGGGCTTGATCATGTTTTGTCAGGTTTTTTCGAATGTATTGATCTCTTCTGTCTGGTTTTCTATTTTGGCGGGTTTGAAAATATTTTTGGATTAGTTTTGGCGGGTTTTAAAATATTTTGGCTCTTTGCGCAGAGATGACGGCGCCGGTTGCGGTGCGCTCCGGGGCGCTCCTTCTGCGGAAAGACGCCTAGGCAGCGGCACTTGGGACAGCTCCGCGTCTCCGTATGCTGCGTTTCTTGCCTTCTGCATCTCAGCAAAATGCTTTCCCACTAGGTCTAGCAAGGAGAAACTGTGGCAGCTGAGTAGATGTAGCCCGGCCCGCCCTTTGAAGTTGACAAGTTCTTGGCATCTCAGAGCCTCAAGGCAAGAGCAAGGTTCTCTATGGTAGGCTGGGGCAGAACTAGCAGCAAGCAGAGCAAAGTTGTCCAAGAATAGCTTCCATTGGAATGCTAATGGCAATTGAAGAGGCAGGCCAGTGGCAAGCCACTAGCTTCTAGCAGTTTGAAAGTTGCAGACACAGTGCAGGTGTTGTGCGGCTTCCTTCTTGGCCTCCTAGAAGGTGCCGCGCTCTCCGTCTCTTGCTTGCCAATATGTTGCCGTGTTCCTCTTATTGTTTGGTTTGTTTTGATTTGTTTTGATGATGTTTTGGCGGGTTTTCGGAATGTTTTGGTGGTGTTTTAGAATGTTTTGTTTTCTCTTGTGTTGTTTTTATTGTGTTGGCAGGTTGTGGAACGTTTGGATTCCTTTTGGCGGGTTTTAAAATATTTTGGCGGGTATTTGGAATGTTTGGGTTTGCTTTCATTTGTTTTGATTATGTTTTGGCAAGTTATTGAATGTTTTGATCACTTCTGACTGGTTTTCTAGTATTTTGGCATCTTTTCAGAATGTTTTGATCAGTTTTGGCGGGTTCTAAACTATTTTGTTGGGTTTTTGGAATGTTTTGCTTGGTTTTGATTTGTTTTTATTTTGATTTTGCGGGTTTTCAGAATGTTTTGGTCGGTTTTCTAGAATGTTTTGGTTGGTTTTGATTTCTTTTTAATATTATTTTGTGGGTTTTGGAATGTTTTGATTTGTTTTGTCTAGTTTAAAATATTTTGGCATGTATTTGGAAGGTTTTGCTTGGTTTTCATTTTTTTTTGTTATATTTTGGCAAGGGTTTTTTTTTGGTTTGATCAGTTCTGGCTGGTTTTCTAATATGTTGGCCGATTTTCAGAATGTTTTGATCAGTTTTGGCGGGTTTTAAGATATTTTAGAGGTTGTTTATAATATTTTGGTTTCTTTAGCTTTGTTTTTACTATATTTTGGCGGGTTTTTTGAATGTTTCGATCACTTCTGACTGGTTTTCTAGTATTTTGGCATCTTTTCCGAATGTTTTGATCAGTTTTGGCAGGTTCTAAACTATTTTGTCGGGTTTTTGGAATGTTTTGGTTGGTTTTGATTTGTTTTTATGATGTTTTGCCAAGTTTTTTGAATGTTTTGATCAGTTCTGTCTGGTTTTCTAATGTTTTGGCATCTTTTTAGAATGTTTTGATGAGTTTTGTGGGTCTAAATAATTTTGGCGGGTTTTCGGAATATTTTGGTTGGTTTTGATTTGTTTTTATGATGTTTTGGCGGGTTTTCGGAATGTGTTGGTTGGGTTTTAGAATGTTTTGTATTCTCTTGAGTTGTTTTTATTGTGTTGTCAGGTTTTGGAATGTTTGGATTCCTTTTGGCGGGTGTTCGGAATGTTTTGGCGGGTGTTCGGAATGTTTTGATTAGTTTTGACGGGTTTTGAAATATTTTGGCGGGCTTTTAGAAGGTTTTGATTTGTTTTGATTCTGTTTAGCCCAGTTTTTGGTGTGTTTGGATTAGCTTTGGTGGGCTTGATCATGTTTTGTCAGGTTTTTTCGAATGTATTGATCTCTTCTGTCTGGTTTTCTATTTTGGCGGGTTTGAAAATATTTTTGGATTAGTTTTGGCAGGTTTTAAAATATTTTGGCTCTTTGCGCAGAGATGACGGCGCCGGTTGCGGTGCGCTCCGGGGCGCTCCTTCTGCGGAAAGACGCCTAGGCAGCGGCACTTGGGACAGCTCCGCGTCTCCGTATGCTGCGTTTCTTGCCTTCTGCATCTCAGCAAAATGCTTTCCCACTAGGTCTAGCAAGGAGAAACTGTGGCAGCTGAGTAGATGTAGCCCGGCCCGCCCTTTGAAGTTGACAAGTTCTTGGCATCTCAGAGCCTCAAGGCAAGAGCAAGGTTCTCTATGGTAGGCTGGGGCAGAACTAGCAGCAAGCAGAGCAAAGTTGTCCAAGAATAGCTTCCATTGGAATGCTAATGGCAATTGAAGAGGCAGGCCAGTGGCAAGCCACTAGCTTCTAGCAGTTTGAAAGTTGCAGACACAGTGCAGGTGTTGTGCGGCTTCCTTCTTGGCCTCCTAGAAGGTGCCGCGCTCTCCGTCTCTTGCTTGCCAATATGTTGCCGTGTTCCTCCTATTGTTTGGTTTGTTTTGATTTGTTTTGATGATGTTTTGGTGGGTTTTCGGAATGTTTTGGTGGTGTTTTAGAATGTTTTGTTTTCTCTTGTGTTGTTTTTATTGTCTTGGCAGGTTGTGGAATATTTGGATTCCTTTTGGCGGGTTTTCAAATATTTTGGCGGGTATTTGGAATGTTTTTGGTTTGCTTTCATTTGTTTTGATTATGTTTTGGCAAGTTATTGAAAGTTTCGATCACTTCTGACTGGTTTTCTAGTATTTTGGCATCTTTTCAGAATGTTTTGATCAGTTTTGGCAGGTTCTAAACTATTTTGTCAGGTTTTTGGAATTTTTTGGTTGGTTTTGATTTGTTTTTATGATGTTTTGCCTAGTTTTTTCAATGTTTTGATCAGTTCTGTCTGATTTTCTAATGTTTTGGCATCTTTTCAGAAAGTTTTGATGAGTTTTGCGGGTCTAAATTATTTTGGCGGGTTTTCGGAATATTTTGGTTGGTTTTGATTTTTTTTTTATGATGTTTTGGTGGGTTTTCGGAATGTTTTGGTTGGGTTTTAGAATGTTTTGTATTCTCTTGAGTTGTTTTTATTGTGTTGGCAGGTTTTGGAATGTTTGGATTCCTTTTGGCGGGTGTTCGGAATGTTTTGGCGGGTGTTCGGAATGTTTTGATTAGTTTTGACGGGTTTTGAAATATTTTGGTGGGTTTTTAGAAGGTTTCGATTTGTTTTGATTTGTTTTGATTCTGTTTAGCCCAGTTTTTGGTGTGTTTGGATTAGCTTTGGTGGGCTTGATCATGTTTTGTCAGGTTTTTTCGAATGTATTGATCTCTTCTGTCTGGTTTTCTATTTTGGCGGGTTTGAAAATATTTTTGGATTAGTTTTGGCGGGTTTTAAAATATTTTGGCTCTTTGCGCAGAGATGACGGCGCCGGTTGCGGTGCGCTCCGGGGCGCTCCTTCTGCGGAAAGACGCCTAGGCAGCGGCACTTGGGACAGCTCCGCGTCTCCGTATGCTGCGTTTCTTGCCTTCTGCATCTCAGCAAAATGCTTTCCCACTAGGTCTAGCAAGGAGAAACTGTGGCAGCTGAGTAGATGTAGCCCGGCCCGCCCTTTGAAGTTGACAAGTTCTTGGCATCTCAGAGCCTCAAGGCAAGAGCAAGGTTATCTATGGTAGGCTGGGGCAGAACTAGCAGCAAGCAGAGCAAAGTTGTCCAAGAATAGCTTCCATTGGAATGCTAATGGCAATTGAAGAGGCAGGCCAGTGGCAAGCCACTAGCTTCTAGCAGTTTGAAAGTTGCAGACACAGTGCAGGTGTTGTGCGGCTTCCTTCTTGGCCTCCTAGAAGATGCCGCGCTCTCCGTCTCTTGCTTGCCAATATGTTGCCGTGTTCCTCTTATTGTTTGGTTTGTTTTGATTTGTTTTTATGATGTTTTGGCGGGTTTTCGGAATGTTTTGGTGGTGTTTTAGAATGTTTTGTTTTCTCTTGTGTTGTTTTTATTGTGTTGGCAGGTTGTGGAACGTTTGGATTCCTTTTGGCGGGTTTTAAAATATTTTGGCGGGTATTTGGAATGTTTGGGTTTGCTTTCATTTGTTTTGATTATGTTTTGGCAAGTTATTGAATGTTTTGATCACTTCTGACTGGTTTTCTAGTATTTTGGCATCTTTTCAGAATGTTTTGATCAGTTTTGGCGGGTTCTAAACTATTTTGTTGGGTTTTTGGAATGTTTTGCTTGGTTTTGATTTGTTTTTATTTTGATTTTGCGGGTTTTCAGAATGTTTTGGTCGGTTTTCTAGAATGTTTTGGTTGGTTTTGATTTCTTTTTAATATTATTTTGTGGGTTTTGGAATGTTTTGATTTGTTTTGTCTAGTTTAAAATATTTTGGCATGTATTTGGAAGGTTTTGCTTGGTTTTCATTTTTTTTTGTTATGTTTTGGCAAGGGTTTTTTTTTGGTTTGATCAGTTCTGGCTGGTTTTCTAATATGTTGGCCGATTTTCAGAATGTTTTGATCAGTTTTGGCGGGTTTTAAGATATTTTAGAGGTTGTTTACAATATTTTGGTTTCTTTAGCTTTGTTTTTACTATATTTTGGCGGGTTTTTTGAATGTTTCGATCACTTCTGACTGGTTTTCTAGTATTTTGGCATCTTTTCCGAATGTTTTGATCAGTTTTGGCAGGTTCTAAACTATTTTGTCGGGTTTTTGGAATGTTTTGGTTGGTTTTGATTTGTTTTTATGATGTTTTGCCTAGTTTTTTGAATGTTTTGATCAGTTCTGTCTGGTTTTCTAATGTTTTGGCATCTTTTTCGAATGTTTTGATGAGTTTTGTGGGTCTAAATTATTTTGGCGGGTTTTCGGAATATTTTGGTTGGTTTTGATTTGTTTTTATGATGTTTTGGCGGGTTTTCGGAATGTGTTGGTTGGGTTTTAGAATGTTTTGTATTCTCTTGAGTTGTTTTTATTGTGTTGTCAGGTTTTGGAATGTTTGGATTCCTTTTGGCGGGTGTTCGGAATGTTTTGGCGGGTGTTCGGAATGTTTTGATTAGTTTTGACGGGTTTTGAAATATTTTGGCGGGCTTTTAGAAGGTTTTGATTTGTTTTGATTCTGTTTAGCCCAGTTTTTGGTGTGTTTGGATTAGCTTTGGTGGGCTTGATCATGTTTTGTCAGGTTTTTTCGAATGTATTGATCTCTTCTGTCTGGTTTTCTATTTTGGCGGGTTTGAAAATATTTTTGGATTAGTTTTGGCAGGTTTTAAAATATTTTGGCTCTTTGCGCAGAGATGACGGCGCCGGTTGCGGTGCGCTCCGGGGCGCTCCTTCTGCGGAAAGACGCCTAGGCAGCGGCACTTGGGACAGCTCCGCGTCTCCGTATGCTGCGTTTCTTGCCTTCTGCATCTCAGCAAAATGCTTTCCCACTAGGTCTAGCAAGGAGAAACTGTGGCAGCTGAGTAGATGTAGCCCGGCCCGCCCTTTGAAGTTGACAAGTTCTTGGCATCTCAGAGCCTCAAGGCAAGAGCAAGGTTCTCTATGGTAGGCTGGGGCAGAACTAGCAGCAAGCAGAGCAAAGTTGTCCAAGAATAGCTTCCATTGGAATGCTAATGGCAATTGAAGAGGCAGGCCAGTGGCAAGCCACTAGCTTCTAGCAGTTTGAAAGTTGCAGACACAGTGCAGGTGTTGTGCGGCTTCCTTCTTGGCCTCCTAGAAGGTGCCGCGCTCTCCGTCTCTTGCTTGCCAATATGTTGCCGTGTTCCTCCTATTGTTTGGTTTGTTTTGATTTGTTTTGATGATGTTTTGGTGGGTTTTCGGAATGTTTTGGTGGTGTTTTAGAATGTTTTGTTTTCTCTTGTGTTGTTTTTATTGTCTTGGCAGGTTGTGGAATATTTGGATTCCTTTTGGCGGGTTTTCAAATATTTTGGCGGGTATTTGGAATGTTTTTGGTTTGCTTTCATTTGTTTTGATTATGTTTTGGCAAGTTATTGAAAGTTTCGATCACTTCTGACTGGTTTTCTAGTATTTTGGCATCTTTTCAGAATGTTTTGATCAGTTTTGGCAGGTTCTAAACTATTTTGTCAGGTTTTTGGAATTTTTTGGTTGGTTTTGATTTGTTTTTATGATGTTTTGCCTAGTTTTTTCAATGTTTTGATCAGTTCTGTCTGATTTTCTAATGTTTTGGCATCTTTTCAGAAAGTTTTGATGAGTTTTGCGGGTCTAAATTATTTTGGCGGGTTTTCGGAATATTTTGGTTGGTTTTGATTTTTTTTTTATGATGTTTTGGTGGGTTTTCGGAATGTTTTGGTTGGGTTTTAGAATGTTTTGTATTCTCTTGAGTTGTTTTTATTGTGTTGGCAGGTTTTGGAATGTTTGGATTCCTTTTGGCGGGTGTTCGGAATGTTTTGGCGGGTGTTCGGAATGTTTTGATTAGTTTTGACGGGTTTTGAAATATTTTGGTGGGTTTTTAGAAGGTTTCGATTTGTTTTGATTTGTTTTGATTCTGTTTAGCCCAGTTTTTGGTGTGTTTGGATTAGCTTTGGTGGGCTTGATCATGTTTTGTCAGGTTTTTTCGAATGTATTGATCTCTTCTGTCTGGTTTTCTATTTTGGCGGGTTTGAAAATATTTTTGGATTAGTTTTGGCGGGTTTTAAAATATTTTGGCTCTTTGCGCAGAGATGACGGCGCCGGTTGCGGTGCGCTCCGGGGCGCTCCTTCTGCGGAAAGACGCCTAGGCAGCGGCACTTGGGACAGCTCCGCGTCTCCGTATGCTGCGTTTCTTGCCTTCTGCATCTCAGCAAAATGCTTTCCCACTAGGTCTAGCAAGGAGAAACTGTGGCAGCTGAGTAGATGTAGCCCGGCCCGCCCTTTGAAGTTGACAAGTTCTTGGCATCTCAGAGCCTCAAGGCAAGAGCAAGGTTATCTATGGTAGGCTGGGGCAGAACTAGCAGCAAGCAGAGCAAAGTTGTCCAAGAATAGCTTCCATTGGAATGCTAATGGCAATTGAAGAGGCAGGCCAGTGGCAAGCCACTAGCTTCTAGCAGTTTGAAAGTTGCAGACACAGTGCAGGTGTTGTGCGGCTTCCTTCTTGGCCTCCTAGAAGATGCCGCGCTCTCCGTCTCTTGCTTGCCAATATGTTGCCGTGTTCCTCTTATTGTTTGGTTTGTTTTGATTTGTTTTTATGATGTTTTGGCGGGTTTTCGGAATGTTTTGGTGGTGTTTTAGAATGTTTTGTTTTCTCTTGTGTTGTTTTTATTGTGTTGGCAGGTTGTGGAACGTTTGGATTCCTTTTGGCGGGTTTTAAAATATTTTGGCGGGTATTTGGAATGTTTGGGTTTGCTTTCATTTGTTTTGATTATGTTTTGGCAAGTTATTGAATGTTTTGATCACTTCTGACTGGTTTTCTAGTATTTTGGCATCTTTTCAGAATGTTTTGATCAGTTTTGGCGGGTTCTAAACTATTTTGTTGGGTTTTTGGAATGTTTTGCTTGGTTTTGATTTGTTTTTATTTTGATTTTGCGGGTTTTCAGAATGTTTTGGTCGGTTTTCTAGAATGTTTTGGTTGGTTTTGATTTCTTTTTAATATTATTTTGTGGGTTTTGGAATGTTTTGATTTGTTTTGTCTAGTTTAAAATATTTTGGCATGTATTTGGAAGGTTTTGCTTGGTTTTCATTTTTTTTTGTTATGTTTTGGCAAGGGTTTTTTTTTGGTTTGATCAGTTCTGGCTGGTTTTCTAATATGTTGGCCGATTTTCAGAATGTTTTGATCAGTTTTGGCGGGTTTTAAGATATTTTAGAGGTTGTTTATAATATTTTGGTTTCTTTAGCTTTGTTTTTACTATATTTTGGCGGGTTTTTTGAATGTTTCGGTCACTTCTGACTGGTTTTCTAGTATTTTGGCATCTTTTCCGAATGTTTTGATCAGTTTTGGCAGGTTCTAAACTATTTTGTCGGGTTTTTGGAATGTTTTGGTTGGTTTTGATTTGTTTTTATGATGTTTTGCCAAGTTTTTTGAATGTTTTGATCAGTTCTGGCTGGTTTTCTAATGTTTTGGCATCTTTTTAGAATGTTTTGATGAGTTTTGTGGGTCTAAATTATTTTGGCGGGTTTTCGGAATATTTTGGTTGGTTTTGATTTGTTTTTATGATGTTTTGGCGGGTTTTCGGAATGTGTTGGTTGGGTTTTAGAATGTTTTGTATTCTCTTGAGTTGTTTTTATTGTGTTGGCAGGTTTTGGAATGTTTGGATTCCTTTTGGTGGGTGTTCGGAATGTTTTGGCGGGCATTTGGAATATTTTGATTAGTTTTGACGGGTTTTGAAATATTTTGGCGGGCTTTTAGAAGGTTTTGATTTGTTTTGATTCTGTTTAGCCCAGTTTTTGGTGTGTTTGGATTAGCTTTGGTGGGCTTGATCATGTTTTGTCAGGTTTTTTCGAATGTATTGATCTCTTCTGTCTGGTTTTCTATTTTGGCGGGTTTGAAAATATTTTTGGATTAGTTTTGGCGCGTTTTAAAATATTTTGGCTCTTTGCGCAGAGATGACGGCGCCGGTTGCGGTGCGCTCCGGGGCGCTCCTTCTGCGGAAAGACGCCTAGGCAGCGGCACTTGGGACAGCTCCGCGTCTCCGTATTGTGCGTTTCTTGCCTTCTGCATCTCAGCAAAATGCTTTCCCACTAGGTCTAGCAAGGAGAAACTGTGGCAGCTGAGTAGATGTAGCCCGGCCCGCCCTTTGAAGTTGACAAGTTCTTGGCATCTAAGAGCCTCAAGGCAAGAGCAAGGTTCTCTATGGTAGGCTGGGGCAGAACTAGCAGCAAGCAGAGCAAAGTTGTCCAAGAATAGCTTCCATTGGAATGCTAATGGCAATTGAAGAGGCAGGCCAGTGGCAAGCCACTAGCTTCTAGCAGTTTGAAAGTTGCAGACACAGTGCAGGTGTTGTGCGGCTTCCTTCTTGGCCTCCTAGAAGGTGCCGCGCTCTCCGTCTCTTGCTTGCCAATATGTTGCCGTGTTCCTCCTATTGTTTGGTTTGTTTTGATTTGTTTTGATGATGTTTTGGTGGGTTTTCGGAATGTTTTGGTGGTGTTTTAGAATGTTTTATTTTCTCTTGTGTTGTTTTTATTGTCTTGGCAGGTTGTGGAATATTTGGATTCCTTTTGGCGGGTTTTCAAATATTTTGGCGGGTATTTGGAATGTTTTTGGTTTGCTTTCATTTGTTTTGATTATGTTTTGGCAAGTTATTGAAAGTTTCGATCACTTCTGACTGGTTTTCTAGTATTTTGGCATCTTTTCAGAATGTTTTGATCAGTTTTGGCGGGTTCTAAACTATTTTGTCAGGTTTTTGGAATTTTTTGGTTGGTTTTGATTTGTTTTTATGATGTTTTGCCTAGTTTTTTCAATGTTTTGATCAGTTCTGTCTGGTTTTCTAATGTTTTGGCATCTTTTCAGAAAGTTTTGATGAGTTTTGCGGGTCTAAATAATTTTGGCGGGTTTTCGGAATATTTTGGTTGGTTTTGATTTGTTTTTTATGATGTTTTGGTGGGTTTTCGGAATGTTTTGGTTGGGTTTTAGAATGTTTTGTATTCTCTTGAGTTGTTTTTATTGTGTTGGCAGGTTTTGGAATGTTTGGATTCCTTTTGGCGGGTGTTCGGAATGTTTTGGCGGGCATTTGAAATATTTTGATTAGTTTTGACGGGTTTTGAAATATTTTGGTGGGTTTTTAGAAGGTTTCGATTTGTTTTGATTTGTTTTGATTCTGTTTAGCCCAGTTTTTGGTGTGTTTGGATTAGCTTTGGTGGGCTTGATCATGTTTTGTCAGGTTTTTTCGAATGTATTGATCTCTTCTGTCTGGTTTTCTATTTTGGCGGGTTTGAAAATATTTTTGGATTAGTTTTGGCGGGTTTTAAAATATTTTGGCTCTTTGCGCAGAGATGACGGCGCCGGTTGCGGTGCGCTCCGGGGCGCTCCTTCTGCGGAAAGACGCCTAGGCAGCGGCACTTGGGACAGCTCCGCGTCTCCGTATGCTGCGTTTCTTGCCTTCTGCATCTCAGCAAAATGCTTTCCCACTAGGTCTAGCAAGGAGAAACTGTGGCAGCTGAGTAGATGTAGCCCGGCCCGCCCTTTGAAGTTGACAAGTTCTTGGCATCTCAGAGCCTCAAGGGAAGAGCAAGGTTCTCTATGGTAGGCTGGGGCAGAACTAGCAGCAAGCAGAGCAAAGTTGTCCAAGAATAGCTTCCATTGGAATGCTAATGGCAATTGAAGAGGCAGGCCAGTGGCAAGCCACTAGCTTCTAGCAGTTTGAAAGTTGCAGACACAGTGCAGGTGTTGTGCGGCTTCCTTCTTGGCCTCCTAGAAGGTGCCGCGCTCTCCGTCTCTTGCTTGCCAATATGTTGCCGTGTTCCTCTTATTGTTTGGTTTGTTTTGATTTGTTTTTATGATGTTTTGGCGGGTTTTCGGAATGTTTTGGTGGTGTTTTAGAATGTTTTGTTTTCTCTTGTGTTGTTTTTATTGTCTTGGCAGGTTGTGGAACGTTTGGATTCCTTTTGGCGGGTTTTAAAATATTTTGGCGGGTATTTGGAATGTTTGGGTTTGCTTTCATTTGTTTTGATTATGTTTTGGCAAGTTATTGAATGTTTTGATCACTTCTGACTGGTTTTCTAGTATTTTGGCATCTTTTCAGAATGTTTTGATCAGTTTTGGCGGGTTCTAAACTATTTTGTTGGGTTTTTGGAATGTTTTGCTTGGTTTTGATTTGTTTTTATTTTGATTTTGCGGGTTTTCAGAATGTTTTGGTCGGTTTTCTAGAATGTTTTGGTTGGTTTTGATTTCTTTTTAATATTATTTTGTGGGTTTTGGAATGTTTTGATTTGTTTTGTCTAGTTTAAAATATTTTGGCATGTATTTGGAAGGTTTTGCTTGGTTTTCATTTTTTTTTGTTATGTTTTGGCAAGGGTTTTTTTTTGGTTTGATCAGTTCTGGCTGGTTTTCTAATATGTTGGCCGATTTTCAGAATGTTTTGATCAGTTTTGGCGGGTTTTAAGATATTTTAGAGGTTGTTTATAATATTTTGGTTTCTTTAGCTTTGTTTTTACTATATTTTGGCGGGTTTTTTGAATGTTTCGGTCACTTCTGACTGGTTTTCTAGTATTTTGGCATCTTTTCCGAATGTTTTGATCAGTTTTGGCAGGTTCTAAACTATTTTGTCGGGTTTTTGGAATGTTTTGGTTGGTTTTGATTTGTTTTTATGATGTTTTGCCAAGTTTTTTGAATGTTTTGATCAGTTCTGTCTGGTTTTCTAATGTTTTGGCATCTTTTTAGAATGTTTTGATGAGTTTTGTGGGTCTAAATAATTTTGGCGGGTTTTCGGAATATTTTGGTTGGTTTTGATTTGTTTTTATGATGTTTTGGCGGGTTTTCGGAATGTGTTGGTTGGGTTTTAGAATGTTTTGTATTCTCTTGAGTTGTTTTTATTGTGTTGACAGGTTTTGGAATGTTTGGATTCCTTTTGGTGGGTGTTCGGAATGTTTTGGCGGGTATTTGGAATATTTTGATTAGTTTTGACGGGTTTTGAAATATTTTGGCGGGCTTTTAGAAGGTTTTGATTTGTTTTGATTCTGTTTAGCCCAGTTTTTGGTGTGTTTGGATTAGCTTTGGTGGGCTTGATCATGTTTTGTCAGGTTTTTTCGAATGTATTGATCTCTTCTGTCTGGTTTTCTATTTTGGCGGGTTTGAAAATATTTTTGGATTAGTTTTGGCAGGTTTTAAAATATTTTGGCTCTTTGCGCAGAGATGACGGCGCCGGTTGCGGTGCGCTCCGGGGCGCTCCTTCTGCGGAAAGACGCCTAGGCAGCGGCACTTGGGACAGCTCCGCGTCTCCGTATGCTGCGTTTCTTGCCTTCTGCATCTCAGCAAAATGCTTTCCCACTAGGTCTAGCAAGGAGAAACTGTGGCAGCTGAGTAGATGTAGCCCGGCCCGCCCTTTGAAGTTGACAAGTTCTTGGCATCTCAGAGCCTCAAGGCAAGAGCAAGGTTCTCTATGGTAGGCTGGGGCAGAACTAGCAGCAAGCAGAGCAAAGTTGTCCAAGAATAGCTTCCATTGGAATGCTAATGGCAATTGAAGAGGCAGGCCAGTGGCAAGCCACTAGCTTCTAGCAGTTTGAAAGTTGCAGACACAGTGCAGGTGTTGTGCGGCTTCCTTCTTGGCCTCCTAGAAGGTGCCGCGCTCTCCGTCTCTTGCTTGCCAATATGTTGCCGTGTTCCTCCTATTGTTTGGTTTGTTTTGATTTGTTTTGATGATGTTTTGGTGGGTTTTCGGAATGTTTTGGTGGTGTTTTAGAATGTTTTGTTTTCTCTTGTGTTGTTTTTATTGTCTTGGCAGGTTGTGGAATATTTGGATTCCTTTTGGCGGGTTTTCAAATATTTTGGCGGGTATTTGGAATGTTTTTGGTTTGCTTTCATTTGTTTTGATTATGTTTTGGCAAGTTATTGGAAGTTTCGATCACTTCTGACTGGTTTTCTAGTATTTTGGCATCTTTTCAGAATGTTTTGATCAGTTTTGGCAGGTTCTAAACTATTTTGTCAGGTTTTTGGGATTTTTTGGTTGGTTTTGATTTGTTTTTATGATGTTTTGCCTAGTTTTTTCAATGTTTTGATCAGTTCTGTCTGGTTTTCTAATGTTTTGGCATCTTTTCAGAAAGTTTTGATGAGTTTTGCGGGTCTAAATTATTTTGGCGGGTTTTCGGAATATTTTGGTTGGTTTTGATTTGTTTTTATGATGTTTTGGTGGGTTTTCGGAATGTTTTGGTTGGGTTTTAGAATGTTTTGTATTCTCTTGAGTTGTTTTTATTGTGTTGGCAGGTTTTGGAATGTTTGGATTCCTTTTGGCGGGTGTTCGGAATGTTTTGGCGGGTGTTCGGAATGTTTTGATTAGTTTTGACGGGTTTTGAAATATTTTGGTGGGTTTTTAGAAGGTTTCGATTTGTTTTGATTTGTTTTGATTCTGTATAGCCCAGTTTTTGGTGTGTTTGGATTAGCTTTGGTGGGCTTGATCATGTTTTGTCAGGTTTTTTCGAATGTATTGATCTCTTCTGTCTGGTTTTCTATTTTGGCGGGTTTGAAAATATTTTTGGATTAGTTTTGGCGGGTTTTAAAATATTTTGGCTCTTTGCGCAGAGATGACGGCGCCGGTTGCGGTGCGCTCCGGGGCGCTCCTTCTGCGGAAAGACGCCTAGGCAGCGGCACTTGGGACAGCTCCGCGTCTCCGTATGCTGCGTTTCTTGCCTTCTGCATCTCAGCAAAATGCTTTCCCACTAGGTCTAGCAAGGAGAAACTGTGGCAGCTGAGTAGATGTAGCCCGGCCCGCCCTTTGAAGTTGACAAGTTCTTGGCATCTCAGAGCCTCAAGGGAAGAGCAAGGTTCTCTATGGTAGGCTGGGGCAGAACTAGCAGCAAGCAGAGCAAAGTTGTCCAAGAATAGCTTCCATTGGAATGCTAATGGCAATTGAAGAGGCAGGCCAGTGGCAAGCCACTAGCTTCTAGCAGTTTGAAAGTTGCAGACACAGTGCAGGTGTTGTGCGGCTTCCTTCTTGGCCTCCTAGAAGGTGCCGCGCTCTCCGTCTCTTGCTTGCCAATATGTTGCCGTGTTCCTCTTATTGTTTGGTTTGTTTTGATTTGTTTTTATGATGTTTTGGTGGGTTTTCGGAATGTTTTGGTGGTGTTTTAGAATGTTTTGTTTTCTCTTGTGTTGTTTTTATTGTGTTGGCAGGTTGTGGAACGTTTGGATTCCTTTTGGCGGGTTTTCAAATATTTTGGCGGGTATTTGGAATGTTTGGGTTTGCTTTCATTTGTTTTGATTATGTTTTGGCAAGTTATTGAATGTTTTGATCACTTCTGACTGGTTTTCTAGTATTTTGGCATCTTTTCAGAGTGTTTTGATCAGTTTTGGCGGGTTCTAAACTATTTTGTTGGGTTTTTGGAATGTTTTGCTTGGTTTTGATTTGTTTTTATTTTGATTTTGCGGGTTTTCAGAATGTTTTGGTCGGTTTTCTAGAATGTTTTGGTTGGTTTTGATTTCTTTTTAATGTTATTTTGTGGGTTTTGGAATGTTTTGATTTGTTTTGTCTAGTTTAAAATATTTTGGCATGTATTTGGAAGGTTTTGCTTGGTTTTCATTTTTTTTTGTTATGTTTTGGCAAGGGTTTTTTTTTTTGTTTGATCAGTTCTGGCTGGTTTTCTAATATGTTGGCCGATTTTCAGAATGTTTTGATCAGTTTTGGCGGGTTTTAAGATATTTTAGAGGTTGTTTATAATATTTTGGTTTCTTTAGCTTTGTTTTTACTATATTTTGGTGGGTTTTTTGAATGTTTCGATCACTTCTGACTGGTTTTCTAGTATTTTGGCATCTTTTCAGAATGTTTTGATCAGTTTTGGCAGGTTCTAAACTATTTTGTCGGGTTTTTGGAATGTTTTGGTTGGTTTTGATTTGTTTTTATGATGTTTTGCCAAGTTTTTTGAATGTTTTGATCAGTTCTGGCTGGTTTTCTAATGTTTTGGCATCTTTTTAGAATGTTTTGATGAGTTTTGTGGGTCTAAATAATTTTGGCGGGTTTTCGGAATATTTTGGTTGGTTTTGATTTGTTTTTATGATGTTTTGGCGGGTTTTCGGAATGTGTTGGTTGGGTTTTAGAATGTTTTGTATTCTCTTGAGTTGTTTTTATTGTGTTGACAGGTTTTGGAATGTTTGGATTCCTTTTGGTGGGTGTTCGGAATGTTTTGGCGGGTATTTGGAATATTTTGATTAGTTTTGACGGGTTTTGAAATATTTTGGCGGGCTTTTAGAAGGTTTTGATTTGTTTTGATTCTGTTTAGCCCAGTTTTTGGTGTGTTTGGATTAGCTTTGGTGGGCTTGATCATGTTTTGTCAGGTTTTTTCGAATGTATTGATCTCTTCTGTCTGGTTTTCTATTTTGGCGGGTTTGAAAATATTTTTGGATTAGTTTTGGCAGGTTTTAAAATATTTTGGCTCTTTGCGCAGAGATGACGGCGCCGGTTGCGGTGCGCTCCGGGGCGCTCCTTCTGCGGAAAGACGCCTAGGCAGCGGCACTTGGGACAGCTCCGCGTCTCCGTATGCTGCGTTTCTTGCCTTCTGCATCTCAGCAAAATGCTTTCCCACTAGGTCTAGCAAGGAGAAACTGTGGCAGCTGAGTAGATGTAGCCCGGCCCGCCCTTTGAAGTTGACAAGTTCTTGGCATCTCAGAGCCTCAAGGCAAGAGCAAGGTTCTCTATGGTAGGCTGGGGCAGAACTAGCAGCAAGCAGAGCAAAGTTGTCCAAGAATAGCTTCCATTGGAATGCTAATGGCAATTGAAGAGGCAGGCCAGTGGCAAGCCACTAGCTTCTAGCAGTTTGAAAGTTGCAGACACAGTGCAGGTGTTGTGCGGCTTCCTTCTTGGCCTCCTAGAAGGTGCCGCGCTCTCCGTCTCTTGCTTGCCAATATGTTGCCGTGTTCCTCCTATTGTTTGGTTTGTTTTGATTTGTTTTGATGATGTTTTGGTGGGTTTTCGGAATGTTTTGGTGGTGTTTTAGAATGTTTTGTTTTCTCTTGTGTTGTTTTTATTGTCTTGGCAGGTTGTGGAATATTTGGATTCCTTTTGGCGGGTTTTCAAATATTTTGGCGGGTATTTGGAATGTTTTTGGTTTGCTTTCATTTGTTTTGATTATGTTTTGGCAAGTTATTGGAAGTTTCGATCACTTCTGACTGGTTTTCTAGTATTTTGGCATCTTTTCAGAATGTTTTGATCAGTTTTGGCAGGTTCTAAACTATTTTGTCAGGTTTTTGGGATTTTTTGGTTGGTTTTGATTTGTTTTTATGATGTTTTGCCTAGTTTTTTCAATGTTTTGATCAGTTCTGTCTGGTTTTCTAATGTTTTGGCATCTTTTCAGAAAGTTTTGATGAGTTTTGCGGGTCTAAATTATTTTGGCGGGTTTTCGGAATATTTTGGTTGGTTTTGATTTGTTTTTATGATGTTTTGGTGGGTTTTCGGAATGTTTTGGTTGGGTTTTAGAATGTTTTGTATTCTCTTGAGTTGTTTTTATTGTGTTGGCAGGTTTTGGAATGTTTGGATTCCTTTTGGCGGGTGTTCGGAATGTTTTGGCGGGTGTTCGGAATGTTTTGATTAGTTTTGACGGGTTTTGAAATATTTTGGTGGGTTTTTAGAAGGTTTCGATTTGTTTTGATTTGTTTTGATTCTGTATAGCCCAGTTTTTGGTGTGTTTGGATTAGCTTTGGTGGGCTTGATCATGTTTTGTCAGGTTTTTTCGAATGTATTGATCTCTTCTGTCTGGTTTTCTATTTTGGCGGGTTTGAAAATATTTTTGGATTAGTTTTGGCGGGTTTTAAAATATTTTGGCTCTTTGCGCAGAGATGACGGCGCCGGTTGCGGTGCGCTCCGGGGCGCTCCTTCTGCGGAAAGACGCCTAGGCAGCGGCACTTGGGACAGCTCCGCGTCTCCGTATGCTGCGTTTCTTGCCTTCTGCATCTCAGCAAAATGCTTTCCCACTAGGTCTAGCAAGGAGAAACTGTGGCAGCTGAGTAGATGTAGCCCGGCCCGCCCTTTGAAGTTGACAAGTTCTTGGCATCTCAGAGCCTCAAGGGAAGAGCAAGGTTCTCTATGGTAGGCTGGGGCAGAACTAGCAGCAAGCAGAGCAAAGTTGTCCAAGAATAGCTTCCATTGGAATGCTAATGGCAATTGAAGAGGCAGGCCAGTGGCAAGCCACTAGCTTCTAGCAGTTTGAAAGTTGCAGACACAGTGCAGGTGTTGTGCGGCTTCCTTCTTGGCCTCCTAGAAGGTGCCGCGCTCTCCGTCTCTTGCTTGCCAATATGTTGCCGTGTTCCTCTTATTGTTTGGTTTGTTTTGATTTGTTTTTATGATGTTTTGGTGGGTTTTCGGAATGTTTTGGTGGTGTTTTAGAATGTTTTGTTTTCTCTTGTGTTGTTTTTATTGTGTTGGCAGGTTGTGGAACGTTTGGATTCCTTTTGGCGGGTTTTCAAATATTTTGGCGGGTATTTGGAATGTTTGGGTTTGCTTTCATTTGTTTTGATTATGTTTTGGCAAGTTATTGAATGTTTTGATCACTTCTGACTGGTTTTCTAGTATTTTGGCATCTTTTCAGAGTGTTTTGATCAGTTTTGGCGGGTTCTAAACTATTTTGTTGGGTTTTTGGAATGTTTTGCTTGGTTTTGATTTGTTTTTATTTTGATTTTGCGGGTTTTCAGAATGTTTTGGTCGGTTTTCTAGAATGTTTTGGTTGGTTTTGATTTCTTTTTAATGTTATTTTGTGGGTTTTGGAATGTTTTGATTTGTTTTGTCTAGTTTAAAATATTTTGGCATGTATTTGGAAGGTTTTGCTTGGTTTTCATTTTTTTTTGTTATGTTTTGGCAAGGGTTTTTTTTTTTGTTTGATCAGTTCTGGCTGGTTTTCTAATATGTTGGCCGATTTTCAGAATGTTTTGATCAGTTTTGGCAGGTTCTAAACTATTTTGTCAGGTTTTTGGGATTTTTTGGTTGGTTTTGATTTGTTTTTATGATGTTTTGCCTAGTTTTTTCAATGTTTTGATCAGTTCTGTCTGGTTTTCTAATGTTTTGGCATCTTTTCAGAAAGTTTTGATGAGTTTTGCGGGTCTAAATTATTTTGGCGGGTTTTCGGAATATTTTGGTTGGTTTTGATTTGTTTTTATGATGTTTTGGTGGGTTTTCGGAATGTTTTGGTTGGGTTTTAGAATGTTTTGTATTCTCTTGAGTTGTTTTTATTGTGTTGGCAGATTTTGGAATGTTTGGATTCCTTTTGGCGGGTGTTCGGAATGTTTTGGCGGGTGTTCGGAATGTTTTGATTAGTTTTGACGGGTTTTGAAATATTTTGGTGGGTTTTTAGAAGGTTTCGATTTGTTTTGATTTGTTTTGATTCTGTTTAGCCCAGTTTTTGGTGTGTTTGGATTAGCTTTGGTGGGCTTGATCATGTTTTGTCAGGTTTTTTCGAATGTATTGATCTCTTCTGTCTGGTTTTCTATTTTGGCGGGTTTGAAAATATTTTTGGATTAGTTTTGGCAGGTTTTAAAATATTTTGGCTCTTTGCGCAGAGATGACGGCGCCGGTTGCGGTGCGCTCCGGGGCGCTCCTTCTGCGGAAAGACGCCTAGGCAGCGGCACTTGGGACAGCTCCGCGTCTCCGTATGCTGCGTTTCTTGCCTTCTGCATCTCAGCAAAATGCTTTCCCACTAGGTCTAGCAAGGAGAAACTGTGGCAGCTGAGTAGATGTAGCCCGGCCCGCCCTTTGAAGTTGACAAGTTCTTGGCATCTCAGAGCCTCAAGGGAAGAGCAAGGTTCTCTATGGTAGGCTGGGGCAGAACTAGCAGCAAGCAGAGCAAAGTTGTCCAAGAATAGCTTCCATTGGAATGCTAATGGCAATTGAAGAGGCAGGCCAGTGGCAAGCCACTAGCTTCTAGCAGTTTGAAAGTTGCAGACACAGTGCAGGTGTTGTGCGGCTTCCTTCTTGGCCTCCTAGAAGGTGCCGCACTCTCCGTCTCTTGCTTGCCAATATGTTGCCGTGTTCCTCCTATTGTTTGGTTTGTTTTGATTTGTTTTGATGATGTTTTGTGGGTTTTCGGAATGTTTTGGTGGTGTTTTAGAATGTTTTGTTTTCTCTTGTGTTGTTTTTATTGTCTTGGCAGGTTGTGGAATATTTGGATTCCTTTTGGCGGGTTTTCAAATATTTTGGCGGGTATTTGGAATGTTTTTGGTTTGCTTTCATTTGTTTTGATTGTGTTTTGGCAAGTTATTGAATGTTTCGATCACTTCTGACTGGTTTTCTAGTATTTTGGCATCTTTTCAGAATGTTTTGATCAGTTTTGGCAGGTTCTAAACTATTTTGTCAGGTTTTTGGAATTTTTTGGTTGGTTTTGATTTGTTTTTATGATGTTTTGCCTAGTTTTTTCAATGTTTTGATCAGTTCTGTCTGGTTTTCTAATGTTTTGGCATCTTTTCAGAAAGTTTTGATGAGTTTTGCGGGTCTAAATTATTTTGGCGGGTTTTCGGAATATTTTGGTTGGTTTTGATTTTTTTTTTATGATGTTTTGGTGGGTTTTCGGAATGTTTTGGTTGGGTTTTAGAATGTTTTGTATTCTCTTGAGTTGTTTTTATTGTGTTGGCAGGTTTTGGAATGTTTGGATTCCTTTTGGCGGGTGTTCGGAATGTTTTGGCGGGTGTTCGGAATGTTTTGATTAGTTTTGACGGGTTTTGAAATATTTTGGTGGGTTTTTAGAAGGTTTCGATTTGTTTTGATTTGTTTTGATTCTGTTTAGCCCAGTTTTTGGTGTGTTTGGATTAGCTTTGGTGGGCTTGATCATGTTTTGTCAGGTTTTTTCGAATGTATTGATCTCTTCTGTCTGGTTTTCTATTTTGGCGGGTTTGAAAATATTTTTGGATTAGTTTTGGCGGGTTTTAAAATATTTTGGCTCTTTGCGCAGAGATGACGGCGCCGGTTGCGGTGCGCTCCGGGGCGCTCCTTCTGCGGAAAGACGCCTAGGCAGCGGCACTTGGGACAGCTCCGCGTCTCCGTATGCTGCGTTTCTTGCCTTCTGCATCTCAGCAAAATGCTTTCCCACTAGGTCTAGCAAGGAGAAACTGTGGCAGCTGAGTAGATATAGCCCGGCCCGCCCTTTGAAGTTGACAAGTTCTTGGCATCTCAGAGCCTCAAGGCAAGAGCAAGGTTATCTATGGTAGGCTGGGGCAGAACTAGCAGCAAGCAGAGCAAAGTTGTCCAAGAATAGCTTCCATTGGAATGCTAATGGCAATTGAAGAGGCAGGCCAGTGGCAAGCCACTAGCTTCTAGCAGTTTGAAAGTTGCAGACACAGTGCAGGTGTTGTGCGGCTTCCTTCTTGGCCTCCTAGAAGGTGCCGCGCTCTCCGTCTCTTGCTTGCCAATATGTTGCCGTGTTCCTCTTATTGTTTGGTTTGTTTTGATTTGTTTTGATGATGTTTTGGCGGGTTTTCGGAATGTTTTGGTGGTGTTTTAGAATGTTTTGTTTTCTCTTGTGTTGTTTTTATTGTCTTGGCAGGTTGTGGAATATTTGGATTCCTTTTGGCGGGTTTTCAAATATTTTGGCGGGTATTTGGAATGTTTTTGGTTTGCTTTCATTTGTTTTGATTATGTTTTGGCAAGTTATTGAAAGTTTCGATCACTTCTGACTGGTTTTCTAGTATTTTGGCATCTTTTCAGAATGTTTTGATCAGTTTTGGCAGGTTCTAAACTATTTTGTCAGGTTTTTGGGATTTTTTGGTTGGTTTTGATTTGTTTTTATGATGTTTTGCCTAGTTTTTTCAATGTTTTGATCAGTTCTGTCTGGTTTTCTAATGTTTTGGCATCTTTTCAGAAAGTTTTGATGAGTTTTGCGGGTCTAAATTATTTTGGCGGGTTTTCGGAATATTTTGGTTGGTTTTGATTTGTTTTTATGATGTTTTGGTGGGTTTTCGGAATGTTTTGGTTGGGTTTTAGAATGTTTTGTATTCTCTTGAGTTGTTTTTATTGTGTTGGCAGGTTTTGGAATGTTTGGATTCCTTTTGGCGGGTGTTCGGAATGTTTTGGCGGGTGTTCGGAATGTTTTGATTAGTTTTGACGGGTTTTGAAATATTTTGGTGGGTTTTTAGAAGGTTTCGATTTGTTTTGATTTGTTTTGATTCTGTTTAGCCCAGTTTTTGGTGTGTTTGGATTAGCTTTGGTGGGCTTGATCATGTTTTGTCAGGTTTTTTCGAATGTATTGATCTCTTCTGTCTGGTTTTCTATTTTGGCGGGTTTGAAAATATTTTTGGATTAGTTTTGGCAGGTTTTAAAATATTTTGGCTCTTTGCGCAGAGATGACGGCGCCGGTTGCGGTGCGCTCCGGGGCGCTCCTTCTGCGGAAAGACGCCTAGGCAGCGGCACTTGGGACAGCTCCGCGTCTCCGTATGCTGCGTTTCTTGCCTTCTGCATCTCAGCAAAATGCTTTCCCACTAGGTCTAGCAAGGAGAAACTGTGGCAGCTGAGTAGATATAGCCCGGCCCGCCCTTTGAAGTTGACAAGTTCTTGGCATCTCAGAGCCTCAAGGCAAGAGCAAGGTTATCTATGGTAGGCTGGGGCAGAACTAGCAGCAAGCAGAGCAAAGTTGTCCAAGAATAGCTTCCATTGGAATGCTAATGGCAATTGAAGAGGCAGGCCAGTGGCAAGCCACTAGCTTCTAGCAGTTTGAAAGTTGCAGACACAGTGCAGGTGTTGTGCGGCTTCCTTCTTGGCCTCCTAGAAGGTGCCGCGCTCTCCGTCTCTTGCTTGCCAATATGTTGCCGTGTTCCTCTTATTGTTTGGTTTGTTTTGATTTGTTTTGATGATGTTTTGGCGGGTTTTCGGAATGTTTTGGTGGTGTTTTAGAATGTTTTGTTTTCTCTTGTGTTGTTTTTATTGTCTTGGCAGGTTGTGGAATATTTGGATTCCTTTTGGCGGGTTTTCAAATATTTTGGCGGGTATTTGGAATGTTTTTGGTTTGCTTTCATTTGTTTTGATTATGTTTTGGCAAGTTATTGAAAGTTTCGATCACTTCTGACTGGTTTTCTAGTATTTTGGCATCTTTTCAGAATGTTTTGATCAGTTTTGGCAGGTTCTAAACTATTTTGTCAGGTTTTTGGGATTTTTTGGTTGGTTTTGATTTGTTTTTATGATGTTTTGCCTAGTTTTTTCAATGTTTTGATCAGTTCTGTCTGGTTTTCTAATGTTTTGGCATCTTTTCAGAAAGTTTTGATGAGTTTTGCGGGTCTAAATTATTTTGGCGGGTTTTCGGAATATTTTGGTTGGTTTTGATTTGTTTTTATGATGTTTTGGTGGGTTTTCGGAATGTTTTGGTTGGGTTTTAGAATGTTTTGTATTCTCTTGAGTTGTTTTTATTGTGTTGGCAGGTTTTGGAATGTTTGGATTCCTTTTGGCGGGTGTTCGGAATGTTTTGGCGGGTGTTCGGAATGTTTTGATTAGTTTTGACGGGTTTTGAAATATTTTGGTGGGTTTTTAGAAGGTTTCGATTTGTTTTGATTTGTTTTGATTCTGTTTAGCCCAGTTTTTGGTGTGTTTGGATTAGCTTTGGTGGGCTTGATCATGTTTTGTCAGGTTTTTTCGAATGTATTGATCTCTTCTGTCTGGTTTTCTATTTTGGCGGGTTTGAAAATATTTTTGGATTAGTTTTGGCAGGTTTTAAAATATTTTGGCTCTTTGCGCAGAGATGACGGCGCCGGTTGCGGTGCGCTCCGGGGCGCTCCTTCTGCGGAAAGACGCCTAGGCAGCGGCACTTGGGACAGCTCCGCGTCTCCGTATGCTGCGTTTCTTGCCTTCTGCATCTCAGCAAAATGCTTTCCCACTAGGTCTAGCAAGGAGAAACTGTGGCAGCTGAGTAGATGTAGCCCGGCCCGCCCTTTGAAGTTGACAAGTTCTTGGCATCTCAGAGCCTCAAGGGAAGAGCAAGGTTCTCTATGGTAGGCTGGGGCAGAACTAGCAGCAAGCAGAGCAAAGTTGTCCAAGAATAGCTTCCATTGGAATGCTAATGGCAATTGAAGAGGCAGGCCAGTGGCAAGCCACTAGCTTCTAGCAGTTTGAAAGTTGCAGACACAGTGCAGGTGTTGTGCGGCTTCCTTCTTGGCCTCCTAGAAGGTGCCGCACTCTCCGTCTCTTGCTTGCCAATATGTTGCCGTGTTCCTCCTATTGTTTGGTTTGTTTTGATTTGTTTTGATGATGTTTTGTGGGTTTTCGGAATGTTTTGGTGGTGTTTTAGAATGTTTTGTTTTCTCTTGTGTTGTTTTTATTGTCTTGGCAGGTTGTGGAATATTTGGATTCCTTTTGGCGGGTTTTCAAATATTTTGGCGGGTATTTGGAATGTTTTTGGTTTGCTTTCATTTGCTTTGATTGTGTTTTGGCAAGTTATTGAATGTTTCGATCACTTCTGACTGGTTTTCTAGTATTTTGGCATCTTTTCAGAATGTTTTGATCAGTTTTGGCAGGTTCTAAACTATTTTGTCAGGTTTTTGGAATTTTTTGGTTGGTTTTGATTTGTTTTTATGATGTTTTGCCTAGTTTTTTCAATGTTTTGATCAGTTCTGTCTGGTTTTCTAATGTTTTGGCATCTTTTCAGAAAGTTTTGATGAGTTTTGCGGGTCTAAATTATTTTGGCGGGTTTTCGGAATATTTTGGTTGGTTTTGATTTGTTTTTATGATGTTTTGGTGGGTTTTCGGAATGTTTTGGTTGGGTTTTAGAATGTTTTGTATTCTCTTGAGTTGTTTTTATTGTGTTGGCAGGTTTTGGAATGTTTGGATTCCTTTTGGCGGGTGTTCGGAATGTTTTGGCGGGTGTTCGGAATGTTTTGATTAGTTTTGACGGGTTTTGAAATATTTTGGTGGGTTTTTAGAAGGTTTCGATTTGTTTTGATTTGTTTTGATTCTGTATAGCCCAGTTTTTGGTGTGTTTGGATTAGCTTTGGTGGGCTTGATCATGTTTTGTCAGGTTTTTTCGAATGTATTGATCTCTTCTGTCTGGTTTTCTATTTTGGCGGGTTTGAAAATATTTTTGGATTAGTTTTGGCGCGTTTTAAAATATTTTGGCTCTTTGCGCAGAGATGACGGCGCCGGTTGCGGTGCGCTCCGGGGCGCTCCTTCTGCGGAAAGACGCCTAGGCAGCGGCACTTGGGACAGCTCCGCGTCTCCGTATGCTGCGTTTCTTGCCTTCTGCATCTCAGCAAAATGCTTTCCCACTAGGTCTAGCAAGGAGAAACTGTGGCAGCTGAGTAGATGTAGCCCGGCCTGCCCTTTGAAGTTGACAAGTTCTTGGCATCTCAGAGCCTCAAGGCAAGAGCAAGGTTATCTATGGTAGGCTGGGGCAGAACTAGCAGCAAGCAGAGCAAAGTTGTCCAAGAATAGCTTCCATTGGAATGCTAATGGCAATTGAAGAGGCAGGCCAGTGGCAAGCCACTAGCTTCTAGCAGTTTGAAAGTTGCAGACACAGTGCAGGTGTTGTGCGGCTTCCTTCTTGGCCTCCTAGAAGGTGCCGCGCTCTCCGTCTCTTGCTTGCCAATATGTTGCCGTGTTCCTCTTATTGTTTGGTTTGTTTTGATTTGTTTTGATGATGTTTTGGCGGGTTTTCGGAATGTTTTGGTGGTGTTTTAGAATGTTTTGTTTTCTCTTGTGTTGTTTTTATTGTGTTGGCAGGTTGTGGAACGTTTGGATTCCTTTTGGCGGGTTTTAAAATCTTTTGGCGGGTATTTGGAATGTTTGGGTTTGCTTTCATTTGTTTTGATTATGTTTTGGCAAGTTATTGAATGTTTTGATCACTTCTGACTGGTTTTCTAGTATTTTGGCATCTTTTCAGAATGTTTTGATCAGTTTTGGCGGGTTCTAAACTATTTTGTTGGGTTTTTGGAATGTTTTGCTTGGTTTTGATTTGTTTTTATTTTGATTTTGCGGGTTTTCAGAATGTTTTGGTCGGTTTTCTAGAATGTTTTGGTTGGTTTTGATTTCTTTTTAATATTATTTTGTGGGTTTTGGAATGTTTTGATTTGTTTTGTCTAGTTTAAAATATTTTGGCATGTATTTGGAAGGTTTTGCTTGGTTTTCATTTTTTTTTGTTATGTTTTGGCAAGGGTTTTTTTTTGGTTTGATCAGTTCTGGCTGGTTTTCTAATATGTTGGCCGATTTTCAGAATGTTTTGATCAGTTTTGGCGGGTTTTAAGATATTTTAGAGGTTGTTTATAATATTTTGGTTTCTTTAGCTTTGTTTTTACTATATTTTGGCGGGTTTTTTGAATGTTTCGATCACTTCTGACTGGTTTTCTAGTATTTTGGCATCTTTTCCGAATGTTTTGATCAGTTTTGGCAGGTTCTAAACTATTTTGTAGGGTTTTTGGAATGTTTTGGTTGGTTTTGATTTGTTTTTATGATGTTTTGCCAAGTTTTTTGAATGTTTTGATCAGTTCTGTCTGGTTTTCTAATGTTTTGGCATCTTTTTAGAATGTTTTGATGAGTTTTGTGGGTCTAAATAATTTTGGCGGGTTTTCGGAATATTTTGGTTGGTTTTGATTTGTTTTTATGATGTTTTGGCGGGTTTTCGGAATGTTTTGGTTGGGTTTTAGAATGTTTTGTATTCTCTTGAGTTGTTTTTATTGTGTTGTCAGGTTTTGGAATGTTTGGATTCCTTTTGGTGGGTGTTCGGAATGTTTTGGCGGGCATTTGGAATATTTTGATTAGTTTTGACGGGTTTTGAAATATTTTGGCGGGCTTTTAGAAGGTTTTGATTTGTTTTGATTCTGTTTAGCCCAGTTTTTGGTGTGTTTGGATTAGCTTTGGTGGGCTTGATCATGTTTTGTCAGGTTTTTTCGAATGTATTGATCTCTTCTGTCTGGTTTTCTATTTTGGCGGGTTTGAAAATATTTTTGGATTAGTTTTGGCGGGTTTGAAAATATTTTGGCTCTTTGCGCAGAGATGACGGCGCCGGTTGCGGTGCGCTCCGGGGCGCTCCTTCTGCGGAAAGACGCCTAGGCAGCGGCACTTGGGACAGCTCCGCGTCTCCGTATGCTGCGTTTCTTGCCTTCTGCATCTCAGCAAAATGCTTTCCCACTAGGTCTAGCAAGGAGAAACTGTGGCAGCTGAGTAGATGTAGCCCGGCCCGCCCTTTGAAGTTGACAAGTTCTTGGCATCTCAGAGCCTCAAGGCAAGAGCAAGGTTCTCTATGGTAGGCTGGGGCAGAACTAGCAGCAAGCAGAGCAAAGTTGTCCAAGAATAGCTTCCATTGGAATGCTAATGGCAATTGAAGAGGCAGGCCAGTGGCAAGCCACTAGCTTCTAGCAGTTTGAAAGTTGCAGACACAGTGCAGGTGTTGTGCGGCTTCCTTCTTGGCCTCCTAGAAGGTGCCGCGCTCTCCGTCTCTTGCTTGCCAATATGTTGCCGTGTTCCTCCTATTGTTTGGTTTGTTTTGATTTGTTTTGATGATGTTTTGGTGGGTTTTCGGAATGTTTTGGTGGTGTTTTAGAATGTTTTGTTTTCTCTTGTGTTGTTTTTATTGTCTTGGCAGGTTGTGGAATATTTGGATTCCTTTTGGCGGGTTTTCAAATATTTTGGCGGGTATTTGGAATGTTTTTGGTTTGCTTTCATTTGTTTTGATTATGTTTTGGCAAGTTATTGAAAGTTTCGATCACTTCTGACTGGTTTTCTAGTATTTTGGCATCTTTTCAGAATGTTTTGATCAGTTTTGGCAGGTTCTAAACTATTTTGTCAGGTTTTTGGAATTTTTTGGTTGGTTTTGATTTGTTTTTATGATGTTTTGCCTAGTTTTTTCAATGTTTTGATCAGTTCTGTCTGGTTTTCTAATGTTTTGGCATCTTTTCAGAAAGTTTTGATGAGTTTTGCGGGTCTAAATAATTTTGGCGGGTTTTCGGAATATTTTGGTTGGTTTTGATTTGTTTTTTATGATGTTTTGGTGGGTTTTCGGAATGTTTTGGTTGGGTTTTAGAATGTTTTGTATTCTCTTGAGTTGTTTTTATTGTGTTGGCAGGTTTTGGAATGTTTGGATTCCTTTTGGCGGGTGTTCGGAATGTTTTGGCGGGTGTTCGGAATGTTTTGATTTGTTTTGTCTAGTTTAAAATATTTTGGCATGTATTTGGAAGGTTTTGCTTGGTTTTCATTTTTTTTTGTTATGTTTTGGCAAGGGTTTTTTTTTGGTTTGATCAGTTCTGGCTGGTTTTCTAATATGTTGGCCGATTTTCAGAATGTTTTGATCAGTTTTGGCGGGTTTTAAGATATTTTAGAGGTTGTTTATAATATTTTGGTTTCTTTAGCTTTGTTTTTACTATATTTTGGCGGGTTTTTTGAATGTTTCGATCACTTCTGACTGGTTTTCTAGTATTTTGGCATCTTTTCCGAATGTTTTGATCAGTTTTGGCAGGTTCTAAACTATTTTGTAGGGTTTTTGGAATGTTTTGGTTGGTTTTGATTTGTTTTTATGATGTTTTGCCAAGTTTTTTGAATGTTTTGATCAGTTCTGTCTGGTTTTCTAATGTTTTGGCATCTTTTTAGAATGTTTTGATGAGTTTTGTGGGTCTAAATAATTTCGGCGGGTTTTCGGAATATTTTGGTTGGTTTTGATTTGTTTTTATGATGTTTTGGCGGGTTTTCGGAATGTTTTGGTTGGGTTTTAGAATGTTTTGTATTCTCTTGAGTTGTTTTTATTGTGTTGTCAGGTTTTGGAATGTTTGGATTCCTTTTGGCGGGTGTTCGGAATGTTTTGGCGGGCATTTGGAATATTTTGATTAGTTTTGACGGGTTTTGAAATATTTTGGCGGGCTTTTAGAAGGTTTTGATTTGTTTTGATTCTGTTTAGCCCAGTTTTTGGTGTGTTTGGATTAGCTTTGGTGGGCTTGATCATGTTTTGTCAGGTTTTTTCGAATGTATTGATCTCTTCTGTCTGGTTTTCTATTTTGGCGGGTTTGAAAATATTTTTGGATTAGTTTTGGCGGGTTTGAAAATATTTTGGCTCTTTGCGCAGAGATGACGGCGCCGGTTGCGGTGCGCTCCGGGGCGCTCCTTCTGCGGAAAGACGCCTAGGCAGCGGCACTTGGGACAGCTCCGCGTCTCCGTATGCTGCGTTTCTTGCCTTCTGCATCTCAGCAAAATGCTTTCCCACTAGGTCTAGCAAGGAGAAACTGTGGCAGCTGAGTAGATGTAGCCCGGCCCGCCCTTTGAAGTTGACAAGTTCTTGGCATCTCAGAGCCTCAAGGCAAGAGCAAGGTTCTCTATGGTAGGCTGGGGCAGAACTAGCAGCAAGCAGAGCAAAGTTGTCCAAGAATAGCTTCCATTGGAATGCTAATGGCAATTGAAGAGGCAGGCCAGTGGCAAGCCACTAGCTTCTAGCAGTTTGAAAGTTGCAGACACAGTGCAGGTGTTGTGCGGCTTCCTTCTTGGCCTCCTAGAAGGTGCCGCGCTCTCCGTCTCTTGCTTGCCAATATGTTGCCGTGTTCCTCCTATTGTTTGGTTTGTTTTGATTTGTTTTGATGATGTTTTGGTGGGTTTTCGGAATGTTTTGGTGGTGTTTTAGAATGTTTTGTTTTCTCTTGTGTTGTTTTTATTGTCTTGGCAGGTTGTGGAATATTTGGATTCCTTTTGGCGGGTTTTCAAATATTTTGGCGGGTATTTGGAATGTTTTTGGTTTGCTTTCATTTGTTTTGATTATGTTTTGGCAAATTATTGAAAGTTTCGATCACTTCTGACTGGTTTTCTAGTATTTTGGCATCTTTTCAGAATGTTTTGATCAGTTTTGGCGGGTTCTAAACTATTTTGTCAGGTTTTTGGAATTTTTTGGTTGGTTTTGATTTGTTTTTATGATGTTTTGCCTAGTTTTTTCAATGTTTTGATCAGTTCTGTCTGGTTTTCTAATGTTTTGGCATCTTTTCAGAATGTTTTGATGAGTTTTGCGGGTCTAAATAATTTTGGCGGGTTTTCGGAATATTTTGGTTGGTTTTGATTTTTTTTTTATGATGTTTTGGTGGGTTTTCGGAATGTTTTGGTTGGGTTTTAGAATGTTTTGTATTCTCTTGAGTTGTTTTTATTGTGTTGGCAGGTTTTGGAATGTTTGGATTCCTTTTGGCGGGTGTTCGGAATGTTTTGGCGGGTGTTCGGAATGTTTTGATTAGTTTTGACGGGTTTTGAAATATTTTGGTGGGTTTTTAGAAGGTTTCGATTTGTTTTGATTTGTTTTGATTCTGTTTAGCCCAGTTTTTGGTGTGTTTGGATTAGCTTTGGTGGGCTTGATCATGTTTTGTCAGGTTTTTTCGAATGTATTGATCTCTTCTGTCTGGTTTTCTATTTTGGCGGGTTTGAAAATATTTTTGGATTAGTTTTGGCGGGTTTTAAAATATTTTGGCTCTTTGCGCAGAGATGACGGCGCCGGTTGCGGTGCGCTCCGGGGCGCTCCTTCTGCGGAAAGACGCCTAGGCAGCGGCACTTGGGACAGCTCCGCGTCTCCGTATGCTGCGTTTCTTGCCTTCTGCATCTCAGCAAAATGCTTTCCCACTAGGTCTAGCAAGGAGAAACTGTGGCAGCTGAGTAGATGTAGCCCGGCCCGCCCTTTGAAGTTGACAAGTTCTTGGCATCTCAGAGCCTCAAGGCAAGAGCAAGGTTATCTATGGTAGGCTGGGGCAGAACTAGCAGCAAGCAGAGCAAAGTTGTCCAAGAATAGCTTCCATTGGAATGCTAATGGCAATTGAAGAGGCAGGCCAGTGGCAAGCCACTAGCTTCTAGCAGTTTGAAAGTTGCAGACACAGTGCAGGTGTTGTGCGGCTTCCTTCTTGGCCTCCTAGAAGGTGCCGCGCTCTCCGTCTCTTGCTTGCCAATATGTTGCCGTGTTCCTCTTATTGTTTGGTTTGTTTTGATTTGTTTTTATGATGTTTTGGCGGGTTTTCGGAATGTTTTGGTGGTGTTTTAGAATGTTTTGTTTTCTCTTGTGTTGTTTTTATTGTCTTGGCAGGTTGTGGAACGTTTGGATTCCTTTTGGCGGGTTTTAAAATCTTTTGGCGGGTATTTGGAATGTTTGGGTTTGCTTTCATTTGTTTTGATTATGTTTTGGCAAGTTATTGAATGTTTTGATCACTTCTGACTGGTTTTCTAGTATTTTGGCATCTTTTCAGAATGTTTTGATCAGTTTTGGCGGGTTCTAAACTATTTTGTTGGGTTTTTGGAATGTTTTGCTTGGTTTTGATTTGTTTTTATTTTGATTTTGCGGGTTTTCAGAATGTTTTGGTCGGTTTTCTAGAATGTTTTGGTTGGTTTTGATTTCTTTTTAATATTATTTTGTGGGTTTTGGAATGTTTTGATTTGTTTTGTCTAGTTTAAAATATTTTGGCATGTATTTGGAAGGTTTTGCTTGGTTTTCATTTTTTTTGGTTATGTTTTGGCAAGGGTTTTTTTTTGGTTTGATCAGTTCTGGCTGGTTTTCTAATATGTTGGCCGATTTTCAGAACGTTTTGATCAGTTTTGGCGGGTTTTAAGATATTTTAGAGGTTGTTTATATTATTTTGGTTTCTTTAGCTTTGTTTTTACTATATTTTGGCGGGTTTTTTGAATGTTTTGATCACTTCTGACTGGTTTTCTAGTATTTTGGCATCTTTTCCGAATGTTTTGATCAGTTTTGGCAGGTTCTAAACTATTTTGTCGGGTTTTTGGAATGTTTTGGTTGGTTTTGATTTGTTTTTATGATGTTTTGCCAAGTTTTTTGAATGTTTTGATCAGTTCTGTCTGGTTTTCTAATGTTTTGGCATCTTTTTAGAATGTTTTGATGAGTTTCGTGGGTCTAAATAATTTTGGCGGGTTTTCGGAATATTTTGGTTGGTTTTGATTTGTTTTTATGATGTTTTGGCGGGTTTTCGGAATGTGTTGGTTGGGTTTTAGAATGTTTGGTATTCTCTTGAGTTGTTTTTATTGTGTTGACAGGTTTTGGAATGTTTGGATTCCTTTTGGTGGGTGTTCGGAATGTTTTGGCGGGTATTTGGAATATTTTGATTAGTTTTGACGGGTTTTGAAATATTTTGGCGGGCTTTTAGAAGGTTTTGATTTGTTTTGATTCTGTTTAGCCCAGTTTTTGGTGTGTTTGGATTAGCTTTGGTGGGCTTGATCATGTTTTGTCAGGTTTTTTCGAATGTATTGATCTCTTCTGTCTGGTTTTCTATTTTGGCGGGTTTGAAAATATTTTTGGATTAGTTTTGGCGGGTTTTAAAATATTTTGGCTCTTTGCGCAGAGATGACGGCGCCGGTTGCGGTGCGCTCCGGGGCGCTCCTTCTGCGGAAAGACGCCTAGGCAGCGGCACTTGGGACAGCTCCGCGTCTCCGTATGCTGCGTTTCTTGCCTTCTGCATCTCAGCAAAATGCTTTCCCACTAGGTCTAGCAAGGAGAAACTGTGGCAGCTGAGTAGATGTAGCCCGGCCCGCCCTTTGAAGTTGACAAGTTCTTGGCATCTCAGAGCCTCAAGGCAAGAGCAAGGTTCTCTATGGTAGGCTGGGGCAGAACTAGCAGCAAGCAGAGCAAAGTTGTCCAAGAATAGCTTCCATTGGAATGCTAATGGCAATTGAAGAGGCAGGCCAGTGGCAAGCCACTAGCTTCTAGCAGTTTGAAAGTTGCAGACACAGTGCAGGTGTTGTGCGGCTTCCTTCTTGGCCTCCTAGAAGGTGCCGCGCTCTCCGTCTCTTGCTTGCCAATATGTTGCCGTGTTCCTCCTATTGTTTGGTTTGTTTTGATTTGTTTTGATGATGTTTTGGTGGGTTTTCGGAATGTTTTGGTGGTGTTTTAGAATGTTTTGTTTTCTCTTGTGTTGTTTTTATTGTCTTGGCAGGTTGTGGAATGTTTGGATTCCTTTTGGCGGGTTTTCAAATATTTTGGCGGGTATTTGGAATGTTTTTGGTTTGCTTTCATTTGTTTTGATTATGTTTTGGCAAGTTATTGAAAGTTTCGATCACTTCTGACTGGTTTTCTAGTATTTTGGCATCTTTTCAGAATGTTTTGATCAGTTTTGGCGGGTTCTAAACTATTTTGTCAGGTTTTTGGAATTTTTTGGTTGGTTTTGATTTGTTTTTATGATGTTTTGCCTAGTTTTTTCAATGTTTTGATCAGTTCTGTCTGGTTTTCTAATGTTTTGGCATCTTTTCAGAAAGTTTTGATGAGTTTTGCGGGTCTAAATTATTTTGGCGGGTTTTCGGAATATTTTGGTTGGTTTTGATTTTTTTTTTATGATGTTTTGGTGGGTTTTCGGAATGTTTTGGTTGGGTTTTAGAATGTTTTGTATTCTCTTGAGTTGTTTTTATTGTGTTGGCAGGTTTTGGAATGTTTGGATTCCTTTTGGCGGGTGTTCGGAATGTTTTGGCGGGTGTTCGGAATGTTTTGATTAGTTTTGACGGGTTTTGAAATATTTTGGTGGGTTTTTAGAAGGTTTCGATTTGTTTTGATTTGTTTTGATTCTGTTTAGCCCAGTTTTTGGTGTGTTTGGATTAGCTTTGGTGGGCTTGATCATGTTTTGTCAGGTTTTTTCGAATGTATTGATCTCTTCTGTCTGGTTTTCTATTTTGGCGGGTTTGAAAATATTTTTGGATTAGTTTTGGCGGGTTTTAAAATATTTTGGCTCTTTGCGCAGAGATGACGGCGCCGGTTGCGGTGCGCTCCGGGGCGCTCCTTCTGCGGAAAGACGCCTAGGCAGCGGCACTTGGGACAGCTCCGCGTCTCCGTATGCTGCGTTTCTTGCCTTCTGCATCTCAGCAAAATGCTTTCCCACTAGGTCTAGCAAGGAGAAACTGTGGCAGCTGAGTAGATGTAGCCCGGCCCGCCCTTTGAAGTTGACAAGTTCTTGGCATCTCAGAGCCTCAAGGCAAGAGCAAGGTTCTCTATGGTAGGCTGGGGCAGAACTAGCAGCAAGCAGAGCAAAGTTGTCCAAGAATAGCTTCCATTGGAATGCTAATGGCAATTGAAGAGGCAGGCCAGTGGCAAGCCACTAGCTTCTAGCAGTTTGAAAGTTGCAGACACAGTGCAGGTGTTGTGCGGCTTCCTTCTTGGCCTCCTAGAAGGTGCCGCGCTCTCCGTCTCTTGCTTGCCAATATGTTGCCGTGTTCCTCCTATTGTTTGGTTTGTTTTGATTTGTTTTGATGATGTTTTGGTGGGTTTTCGGAATGTTTTGGTGGTGTTTTAGAATGTTTTGTTTTCTCTTGTGTTGTTTTTATTGTCTTGGCAGGTTGTGGAATGTTTGGATTCCTTTTGGCGGGTTTTCAAATATTTTGGCGGGTATTTGGAATGTTTTTGGTTTGCTTTCATTTGTTTTGATTATGTTTTGGCAAGTTATTGAAAGTTTCGATCACTTCTGACTGGTTTTCTAGTATTTTGGCATCTTTTCAGAATGTTTTGATCAGTTTTGGCGGGTTCTAAACTATTTTGTCAGGTTTTTGGAATTTTTTGGTTGGTTTTGATTTGTTTTTATGATGTTTTGCCTAGTTTTTTCAATGTTTTGATCAGTTCTGTCTGATTTTCTAATGTTTTGGCATCTTTTCAGAAAGTTTTGAGGAGTTTTGCGGGTCTAAATTATTTTGGCGGGTTTTCGGAATATTTTGGTTGGTTTTGATTTTTTTTTTATGATGTTTTGGTGGGTTTTCGGAATGTTTTGGTTGGGTTTTAGAATGTTTTGTATTCTCTTGAGTTGTTTTTATTGTGTTGGCAGGTTTTGGAATGTTTGGATTCCTTTTGGCGGGTGTTCGGAATGTTTTGGCGGGTGTTCGGAATGTTTTGATTAGTTTTGACGGGTTTTGAAATATTTTGGTGGGTTTTTAGAAGGTTTCGATTTGTTTTGATTTGTTTTGATTCTGTTTAGCCCAGTTTTTGGTGTGTTTGGATTAGCTTTGGTGGGCTTGATCATGTTTTGTCAGGTTTTTTCCAATGTATTGATCTCTTCTGTCTGGTTTTCTATTTTGGCGGGTTTGAAAATATTTTTGGATTAGTTTTGGCGGGTTTGAAAATATTTTGGCTCTTTGCGCAGAGATGACGGCGCCGGTTGCGGTGCGCTCCGGGGCGCTCCTTCTGCGGAAAGACGCCTAGGCAGCGGCACTTGGGACAGCTCCGCGTCTCCGTATGCTGCGTTTCTTGCCTTCTGCATCTCAGCAAAATGCTTTCCCACTAGGTCTAGCAAGGAGAAACTGTGGCAGCTGAGTAGATGTAGCCCGGCCCGCCCTTTGAAGTTGACAAGTTCTTGGCATCTCAGAGCCTCAAGGGAAGAGCAAGGTTCTCTATGGTAGGCTGGGGCAGAACTAGCAGCAAGCAGAGCAAAGTTGTCCAAGAATAGCTTCCATTGGAATGCTAATGGCAATTGAAGAGGCAGGCCAGTGGCAAGCCACTAGCTTCTAGCAGTTTGAAAGTTGCAGACACAGTGCAGGTGTTGTGCGGCTTCCTTCTTGGCCTCCTAGAAGGTGCCGCGCTCTCTGTCTCTTGCTTGCCAATATGTTGCCGTGTTCCTCCTATTGTTTGGTTTGTTTTGATTTGTTTTGATGATGTTTTGGTGGGTTTTCGGAATGTTTTGGTGGTGTTTTAGAATGTTTTGTTTTCTCTTGTGTTGTTTTTATTGTCTTGGCAGGTTGTGGAATGTTTGGATTCCTTTTGGCGGGTTTTCAAATATTTTGGCGGGTATTTGGAATGTTTTTGGTTTGCTTTCATTTGTTTTGATTATGTTTTGGCAAATTATTGAAAGTTTCGATCACTTCTGACTGGTTTTCTAGTATTTTGGCATCTTTTCAGAATGTTTTGATCAGTTTTGGCGGGTTCTAAACTATTTTGTCAGGTTTTTGGAATTTTTTGGTTGGTTTTGATTTGTTTTTATGATGTTTTGCCTAGTTTTTTCAATGTTTTGATCAGTTCTGTCTGGTTTTCTAATGTTTTGGCATCTTTTCAGAAAGTTTTGATGAGTTTTGCGGGTCTAAATTATTTTGGCGGGTTTTCGGAATATTTTGGTTGGTTTTGATTTTTTTTTTATGATGTTTTGGTGGGTTTTCGGAATGTTTTGGTTGGGTTTTAGAATGTTTTGTATTCTCTTGAGTTGTTTTTATTGTGTTGGCAGGTTTTGGAATGTTTGGATTCCTTTTGGCGGGTGTTCGGAATGTTTTGGCGGGTGTTCGGAATGTTTTGATTAGTTTTGACGGGTTTTGAAATATTTTGGTGGGTTTTTAGAAGGTTTCGATTTGTTTTGATTTGTTTTGATTCTGTTTAGCCCAGTTTTTGGTGTGTTTGGATTAGCTTTGGTGGGCTTGATCATGTTTTGTCAGGTTTTTTCCAATGTATTGATCTCTTCTGTCTGGTTTTCTATTTTGGCGGGTTTGAAAATATTTTTGGATTAGTTTTGGCGGGTTTGAAAATATTTTGGCTCTTTGCGCAGAGATGACGGCGCCGGTTGCGGTGCGCTCCGGGGCGCTCCTTCTGCGGAAAGACGCCTAGGCAGCGGCACTTGGGACAGCTCCGCGTCTCCGTATGCTGCGTTTCTTGCCTTCTGCATCTCAGCAAAATGCTTTCCCACTAGGTCTAGCAAGGAGAAACTGTGGCAGCTGAGTAGATGTAGCCCGGCCCGCCCTTTGAAGTTGACAAGTTCTTGGCATCTCAGAGCCTCAAGGCAAGAGCAAGGTTCTCTATGGTAGGCTGGGGCAGAACTAGCAGCAAGCAGAGCAAAGTTGTCCAAGAATAGCTTCCATTGGAATGCTAATGGCAATTGAAGAGGCAGGCCAGTGGCAAGCCACTAGCTTCTAGCAGTTTGAAAGTTGCAGACACAGTGCAGGTGTTGTGCGGCTTCCTTCTTGGCCTCCTAGAAGGTGCCGCGCTCTCCGTCTCTTGCTTGCCAATATGTTGCCGTGTTCCTCCTATTGTTTGGTTTGTTTTGATTTGTTTTGATGATGTTTTGGTGGGTTTTCGGAATGTTTTGGTGGTGTTTTAGAATGTTTTGTTTTCTCTTGTGTTGTTTTTATTGTCTTGGCAGGTTGTGGAATGTTTGGATTCCTTTTGGCGGGTTTTCAAATATTTTGGCGGGTATTTGGAATGTTTTTGGTTTGCTTTCATTTGTTTTGATTATGTTTTGGCAAGTTATTGAAAGTTTCGATCACTTCTGACTGGTTTTCTAGTATTTTGGCATCTTTTCAGAATGTTTTGATCAGTTTTGGCGGGTTCTAAACTATTTTGTCAGGTTTTTGGAATTTTTTGGTTGGTTTTGATTTGTTTTTATGATGTTTTGCCTAGTTTTTTCAATGTTTTGATCAGTTCTGTCTGGTTTTCTAATGTTTTGGCATCTTTTCAGAAAGTTTTGAGGAGTTTTGCGGGTCTAAATTATTTTGGCGGGTTTTCGGAATATTTTGGTTGGTTTTGATTTTTTTTTTATGATGTTTTGGTGGGTTTTCGGAATGTTTTGGTTGGGTTTTAGAATGTTTTGTATTCTCTTGAGTTGTTTTTATTGTGTTGGCAGGTTTTGGAATGTTTGGATTCCTTTTGGCGGGTGTTCGGAATGTTTTGGCGGGTGTTCGGAATGTTTTGATTAGTTTTGACGGGTTTTGAAATATTTTGGTGGGTTTTTAGAAGGTTTCGATTTGTTTTGATTTGTTTTGATTCTGTTTAGCCCAGTTTTTGGTGTGTTTGGATTAGCTTTGGTGGGCTTGATCATGTTTTGTCAGGTTTTTTCCAATGTATTGATCTCTTCTGTCTGGTTTTCTATTTTGGCGGGTTTGAAAATATTTTTGGATTAGTTTTGGCGGGTTTGAAAATATTTTGGCTCTTTGCGCAGAGATGACGGCGCCGGTTGCGGTGCGCTCCGGGGCGCTCCTTCTGCGGAAAGACGCCTAGGCAGCGGCACTTGGGACAGCTCCGCGTCTCCGTATGCTGCGTTTCTTGCCTTCTGCATCTCAGCAAAATGCTTTCCCACTAGGTCTAGCAAGGAGAAACTGTGGCAGCTGAGTAGATGTAGCCCGGCCCGCCCTTTGAAGTTGACAAGTTCTTGGCATCTCAGAGCCTCAAGGGAAGAGCAAGGTTCTCTATGGTAGGCTGGGGCAGAACTAGCAGCAAGCAGAGCAAAGTTGTCCAAGAATAGCTTCCATTGGAATGCTAATGGCAATTGAAGAGGCAGGCCAGTGGCAAGCCACTAGCTTCTAGCAGTTTGAAAGTTGCAGACACAGTGCAGGTGTTGTGCGGCTTCCTTCTTGGCCTCCTAGAAGGTGCCGCGCTCTCTGTCTCTTGCTTGCCAATATGTTGCCGTGTTCCTCCTATTGTTTGGTTTGTTTTGATTTGTTTTGATGATGTTTTGGTGGGTTTTCGGAATGTTTTGGTGGTGTTTTAGAATGTTTTGTTTTCTCTTGTGTTGTTTTTATTGTCTTGGCAGGTTGTGGAATGTTTGGATTCCTTTTGGCGGGTTTTCAAATATTTTGGCGGGTATTTGGAATGTTTTTGGTTTGCTTTCATTTGTTTTGATTATGTTTTGGCAAATTATTGAAAGTTTCGATCACTTCTGACTGGTTTTCTAGTATTTTGGCATCTTTTCAGAATGTTTTGATCAGTTTTGGCGGGTTCTAAACTATTTTGTCAGGTTTTTGGAATTTTTTGGTTGGTTTTGATTTGTTTTTATGATGTTTTGCCTAGTTTTTTCAATGTTTTGATCAGTTCTGTCTGGTTTTCTAATGTTTTGGCATCTTTTCAGAAAGTTTTGATGAGTTTTGCGGGTCTAAATTATTTTGGCGGGTTTTCGGAATATTTTGGTTGGTTTTGATTTTTTTTTTATGATGTTTTGGTGGGTTTTCGGAATGTTTTGGTTGGGTTTTAGAATGTTTTGTATTCTCTTGAGTTGTTTTTATTGTGTTGGCAGGTTTTGGAATGTTTGGATTCCTTTTGGCGGGTGTTCGGAATGTTTTGGCGGGTGTTCGGAATGTTTTGATTAGTTTTGACGGGTTTTGAAATATTTTGGTGGGTTTTTAGAAGGTTTCGATTTGTTTTGATTTGTTTTGATTCTGTTTAGCCCAGTTTTTGGTGTGTTTGGATTAGCTTTGGTGGGCTTGATCATGTTTTGTCAGGTTTTTTCGAATGTATTGATCTCTTCTGTCTGGTTTTCTATTTTGGCGGGTTTGAAAATATTTTTGGATTAGTTTTGGCGGGTTTGAAAATATTTTGGCTCTTTGCGCAGAGATGACGGCGCCGGTTGCGGTGCGCTCCGGGGCGCTCCTTCTGCGGAAAGACGCCTAGGCAGCGGCACTTGGGACAGCTCCGCGTCTCCGTATGCTGCGTTTCTTGCCTTCTGCATCTCAGCAAAATGCTTTCCCACTAGGTCTAGCAAGGAGAAACTGTGGCAGCTGAGTAGATGTAGCCCGGCCCGCCCTTTGAAGTTGACAAGTTCTTGGCATCTCAGAGCCTCAAGGCAAGAGCAAGGTTATCTATGGTAGGCTGGGGCAGAACTAGCAGCAAGCAGAGCAAAGTTGTCCAAGAATAGCTTCCATTGGAATGCTAATGGCAATTGAAGAGGCAGGCCAGTGGCAAGCCACTAGCTTCTAGCAGTTTGAAAGTTGCAGACACAGTGCAGGTGTTGTGCGGCTTCCTTCTTGGCCTCCTAGAAGGTGCCGCGCTCTCCGTCTCTTGCTTGCCAATATGTTGCCGTGTTCCTCTTATTGTTTGGTTTGTTTTGATTTGTTTTGATGATGTTTTGGCGGGTTTTCGGAATGTTTTGGTGGTGTTTTAGAATGTTTTGTTTTCTCTTGTGTTGTTTTTATTGTGTTGGCAGGTTGTGGAACGTTTGGATTCCTTTTGGCGGGTTTTAAAATATTTTGGCGGGTATTTGGAATGTTTGGGTTTGCTTTCATTTGTTTTGATTATGTTTTGGCAAGTTATTGAATTTGATCACTTCTGACTGGTTTTCTAGTATTTTGGCATCTTTTCAGAATGTTTTGATCAGTTTTGGCGGGTTCTAAACTATTTTGTCGGGTTTTTGGAATGTTTTGCTTGGTTTTGGTTTGTTTTTATTTTGATTTTGCGGGTTTTCAGAATGTTTTGGTCGGTTTTCTAGAATGTTTTGGTTGGTTTTGATTTCTTTTTAATATTATTTTGTGGGTTTTGGAATGTTTTGATTTGTTTTGTCTAGTTTAAAATATTTTGGCATGTATTTGGAAGGTTTTGCTTGGTTTTCATTTTTTTTTGTTATGTTTTGGCAAGGGTTTTTTTTTGGTTTGATCAGTTCTGGCTGGTTTTCTAATATGTTGGCCGATTTTCAGAATGTTTTGATCAGTTTTGGCGGGTTTTAAGATATTTTAGAGGTTGTTTATAATATTTTGGTTTCTTTAGCTTTGTTTTTACTATATTTTGGCGGGTTTTTTGAATGTTTTGATCACTTCTGACTGGTTTTCTAGTATTTTGGCATCTTTTCCGAATGTTTTGATCAGTTTTGGCAGGTTCTAAACTATTTTGTCGGGTTTTTGGAATGTTTTGGTTGGTTTTGATTTGTTTTTATGATGTTTTGCCAAGTTTTTTGAATGTTTTGATCAGTTCTGTCTGGTTTTCTAATGTTTTGGCATCTTTTTAGAATGTTTTGATGAGTTTTGTGGGTCTAAATAATTTTGGCGTGTTTTCGGAATATTTTGGTTGGTTTTGATTTTTGTTTTATGATGTTTTGGCGGGTTTTCGGAATGTGTTGGTTGGGTTTTAGAATGTTTTGTATTCTCTTGAGTTGTTTTTATTGTGTTGGCAGGTTTTGGAATGTTTGGATTCCTTTTGGCGGGTGTTCGGAATGTTTTGGCGGGCATTTGGAATATTTTGATTAGTTTTGACGGGTTTTGAAATATTTTGGCGGGCTTTTAGAAGGTTTTGATTTGTTTTGATTCTGTTTAGCCCAGTTTTTGGTGTGTTTGGATTAGCTTTGGTGGGCTTGATCATGTTTTGTCAGGTTTTTTCGAATGTATTGATCTCTTCTGTCTGGTTTTCTATTTTGGCGGGTTTGAAAATATTTTTGGATTAGTTTTGGCGGGTTTGAAAATATTTTGGCTCTTTGCGCAGAGATGACGGCGCCGGTTGCGGTGCGCTCCGGGGCGCTCCTTCTGCGGAAAGACGCCTAGGCAGCGGCACTTGGGACAGCTCCGCGTCTCCGTATGCTGCGTTTCTTGCCTTCTGCATCTCAGCAAAATGCTTTCCCACTAGGTCTAGCAAGGAGAAACTGTGGCAGCTGAGTAGATGTAGCCCGGCCCGCCCTTTGAAGTTGACAAGTTCTTGGCATCTCAGAGCCTCAAGGCAAGAGCAAGGTTCTCTATGGTAGGCTGGGGCAGAACTAGCAGCAAGCAGAGCAAAGTTGTCCAAGAATAGCTTCCATTGGAATGCTAATGGCAATTGAAGAGGCAGGCCAGTGGCAAGCCACTAGCTTCTAGCAGTTTGAAAGTTGCAGACACAGTGCAGGTGTTGTGCGGCTTCCTTCTTGGCCTCCTAGAAGGTGCCGCGCTCTCCGTCTCTTGCTTGCCAATATGTTGCCGTGTTCCTCCTATTGTTTGGTTTGTTTTGATTTGTTTTGATGATGTTTTGGTGGGTTTTCGGAATGTTTTGGTGGTGTTTTAGAATGTTTTGTTTTCTCTTGTGTTGTTTTTATTGTCTTGGCAGGTTGTGGAATGTTTGGATTCCTTTTGGCGGGTTTTCAAATATTTTGGCGGGTATTTGGAATGTTTTTGGTTTGCTTTCATTTGTTTTGATTATGTTTTGGCAAGTTATTGAAAGTTTCGATCACTTCTGACTGGTTTTCTAGTATTTTGGCATCTTTTCAGAATGTTTTGATCAGTTTTGGCGGGTTCTAAACTATTTTGTCAGGTTTTTGGAATTTTTTGGTTGGTTTTGATTTGTTTTTATGATGTTTTGCCTAGTTTTTTCAATGTTTTGATCAGTTCTGTCTGGTTTTCTAATGTTTTGGCATCTTTTCAGAAAGTTTTGATGAGTTTTGCGGGTCTAAATTATTTTGGCGGGTTTTCGGAATATTTTGGTTGGTTTTGATTTTTTTTTTATGATGTTTTGGTGGGTTTTCGGAATGTTTTGGTTGGGTTTTAGAATGTTTTGTATTCTCTTGAGTTGTTTTTATTGTGTTGGCAGGTTTTGGAATGTTTGGATTCCTTTTGGCGGGTGTTCGGAATGTTTTGGCGGGTGTTCGGAATGTTTTGATTAGTTTTGACGGGTTTTGAAATATTTTGGTGGGTTTTTAGAAGGTTTCGATTTGTTTTGATTTGTTTTGATTCTGTTTAGCCCAGTTTTTGGTGTGTTTGTATTAGCTTTGGTGGGCTTGATCATGTTTTGTCAGGTTTTTTCGAATGTATTGATCTCTTCTGTCTGGTTTTCTATTTTGGCGGGTTTGAAAATATTTTTGGATTAGTTTTGGCGGGTTTTAAAATATTTTGGCTCTTTGCGCAGAGATGACGGCGCCGGTTGCGGTGCGCTCCGGGGCGCTCCTTCTGCGGAAAGACGCCTAGGCAGCGGCACTTGGGACAGCTCCGCGTCTCCGTATGCTGCGTTTCTTGCCTTCTGCATCTCAGCAAAATGCTTTCCCACTAGGTCTAGCAAGGAGAAACTGTGGCAGCTGAGTAGATGTAGCCCGGCCCGCCCTTTGAAGTTGACAAGTTCTTGGCATCTCAGAGCCTCAAGGGAAGAGCAAGGTTCTCTATGGTAGGCTGGGGCAGAACTAGCAGCAAGCAGAGCAAAGTTGTCCAAGAATAGCTTCCATTGGAATGCTAATGGCAATTGAAGAGGCAGGCCAGTGGCAAGCCACTAGCTTCTAGCAGTTTGAAAGTTGCAGACACAGTGCAGGTGTTGTGCGGCTTCCTTCTTGGCCTCCTAGAAGGTGCCGCGCTCTCTGTCTCTTGCTTGCCAATATGTTGCCGTGTTCCTCCTATTGTTTGGTTTGTTTTGATTTGTTTTGATGATGTTTTGGTGGGTTTTCGGAATGTTTTGGTGGTGTTTTAGAATGTTTTGTTTTCTCTTGTGTTGTTTTTATTGTCTTGGCAGGTTGTGGAATGTTTGGATTCCTTTTGGCGGGTTTTCAAATATTTTGGCGGGTATTTGGAATGTTTTTGGTTTGCTTTCATTTGTTTTGATTATGTTTTGGCAAATTATTGAAAGTTTCGATCACTTCTGACTGGTTTTCTAGTATTTTGGCATCTTTTCAGAATGTTTTGATCAGTTTTGGCGGGTTCTAAACTATTTTGTCAGGTTTTTGGAATTTTTTGGTTGGTTTTGATTTGTTTTTATGATGTTTTGCCTAGTTTTTTCAATGTTTTGATCAGTTCTGTCTGGTTTTCTAATGTTTTGGCATCTTTTCAGAAAGTTTTGATGAGTTTTGCGGGTCTAAATTATTTTGGCGGGTTTTCGGAATATTTTGGTTGGTTTTGATTTTTTTTTTATGATGTTTTGGTGGGTTTTCGGAATGTTTTGGTTGGGTTTTAGAATGTTTTGTATTCTCTTGAGTTGTTTTTATTGTGTTGGCAGGTTTTGGAATGTTTGGATTCCTTTTGGCGGGTGTTCGGAATGTTTTGGCGGGTGTTCGGAATGTTTTGATTAGTTTTGACGGGTTTTGAAATATTTTGGTGGGTTTTTAGAAGGTTTCGATTTGTTTTGATTTGTTTTGATTCTGTTTAGCCCAGTTTTTGGTGTGTTTGGATTAGCTTTGGTGGGCTTGATCATGTTTTGTCAGGTTTTTTCGAATGTATTGATCTCTTCTGTCTGGTTTTCTATTTTGGCGGGTTTGAAAATATTTTTGGATTAGTTTTGGCGGGTTTTAAAATATTTTGGCTCGTTGCGCAGAGATGACGGCGCCGGTTGCGGTGCGCTCCGGGGCGCTCCTTCTGCGGAAAGACGCCTAGGCAGCGGCACTTGGGACAGCTCCGCGTCTCCGTATGCTGCGTTTCTTGCCTTCTGCATCTCAGCAAAATGCTTTCCCACTAGGTCTAGCAAGGAGAAACTGTGGCAGCTGAGTAGATGTAGCCCGGCCCGCCCTTTGAAGTTGACAAGTTCTTGGCATCTCAGAGCCTCAAGGCAAGAGCAAGGTTATCTATGGTAGGCTGGGGCAGAACTAGCAGCAAGCAGAGCAAAGTTGTCCAAGAATAGCTTCCATTGGAATGCTAATGGCAATTGAAGAGGCAGGCCAGTGGCAAGCCACTAGCTTCTAGCAGTTTGAAAGTTGCAGACACAGTGCAGGTGTTGTGCGGCTTCCTTCTTGGCCTCCTAGAAGGTGCCGCGCTCTCCATCTCTTGCTTGCCAATATGTTGCCGTGTTCCTCTTATTGTTTGGTTTGTTTTGATTTGTTTTGATGATGTTTTGGCGGGTTTTCGGAATGTTTTGGTGGTGTTTTAGAATGTTTTGTTTTCTCTTGTGTTGTTTTTATTGTGTTGGCAGGTTGTGGAACGTTTGGATTCCTTTCGGCGGGTTTTAAAATCTTTTGGCGGGTATTTGGAATGTTTGGGTTTGCTTTCATTTGTTTTGATTATGTTTTGGCAAGTTATTGAATGTTTTGATCACTTCTGACTGGTTTTCTAGTATTTTGGCATCTTTTCAGAATGTTTTGATCAGTTTTGGCGGGTTCTAAACTATTTTGTTGGGTTTTTGGAATGTTTTGCTTGGTTTTGATTTGTTTTTATTTTGATTTTGCGGGTTTTCAGAATGTTTTGGTCGGTTTTCTAGAATGTTTTGGTTGGTTTTGATTTCTTTTTAATATTATTTTGTGGGTTTTGGAATGTTTTGATTTGTTTTGTCTAGTTTAAAATATTTTGGCATGTATTTGGAAGGTTTTGCTTGGTTTTCATTTTTTTTTGTTATGTTTTGGCAAGGGTTTTTTTTTGGTTTGATCAGTTCTGGCTGGTTTTCTAATATGTTGGCCGATTTTCAGAATGTTTTGATCAGTTTTGGCGGGTTTTAAGATATTTTAGAGGTTGTTTATAATATTTTGGTTTCTTTAGCTTTGTTTTTACTATATTTTGGCGGGTTTTTTGAATGTTTTGATCACTTCTGACTGGTTTTCTAGTATTTTGGCATCTTTTCCGAATGTTTTGATCAGTTTTGGCAGGATCTAAACTATTTTGTCGGGTTTTTGGAATGTTTTGGTTGGTTTTGATTTGTTTTTATGATGTTTTGCCAAGTTTTTTGAATGTTTTGATCAGTTCTGTCTGGTTTTCTAATGTTTTGGCATCTTTTTAGAATGTTTTGATGAGTTTTGTGGGTCTAAATAATTTTGGCGTGTTTTCGGAATATTTTGGTTGGTTTTGATTTTTGTTTTATGATGTTTTGGCGGGTTTTCGGAATGTGTTGGTTGGGTTTTAGAATGTTTTGTATTCTCTTGAGTTGTTTTTATTGTGTTGGCAGGTTTTGGAATGTTTGGATTCCTTTTGGCGGGTGTTCGGAATGTTTTGGCGGGCATTTGGAATATTTTGATTAGTTTTGACGGGTTTTGAAATATTTTGGCGGGCTTTTAGAAGGTTTTGATTTGTTTTGATTCTGTTTAGCCCAGTTTTTGGTGTGTTTGGATTAGCTTTGGTGGGCTTGATCATGTTTTGTCAGGTTTTTTCGAATGTATTGATCTCTTCTGTCTGGTTTTCTATTTTGGCGGGTTTGAAAATATTTTTGGATTAGTTTTGGCGGGTTTGAAAATATTTTGGCTCTTTGCGCAGAGATGACGGCGCCGGTTGCGGTGCGCTCCGGGGCGCTCCTTCTGCGGAAAGACGCCTAGGCAGCGGCACTTGGGACAGCTCCGCGTCTCCGTATGCTGCGTTTCTTGCCTTCTGCATCTCAGCAAAATGCTTTCCCACTAGGTCTAGCAAGGAGAAACTGTGGCAGCTGAGTAGATGTAGCCCGGCCCGCCCTTTGAAGTTGACAAGTTCTTGGCATCTCAGAGCCTCAAGGCAAGAGCAAGGTTATCTATGGTAGGCTGGGGCAGAACTAGCAGCAAGCAGAGCAAAGTTGTCCAAGAATAGCTTCCATTGGAATGCTAATGGCAATTGAAGAGGCAGGCCAGTGGCAAGCCACTAGCTTCTAGCAGTTTGAAAGTTGCAGACACAGTGCAGGTGTTGTGCGGCTTCCTTCTTGGCCTCCTAGAAGGTGCCGCGCTCTCCGTCTCTTGCTTGCCAATATGTTGCCGTGTTCCTCCTATTGTTTGGTTTGTTTTGATTTGTTTTGATGATGTTTTGGTGGGTTTTCGGAATGTTTTGGTGGTGTTTTAGAATGTTTTGTTTTCTCTTGTGTTGTTTTTATTGTCTTGGCAGGTTGTGGAATGTTTGGATTCCTTTTGGCGGGTTTTCAAATATTTTGGCGGGTATTTGGAATGTTTTTGGTTTGCTTTCATTTGTTTTGATTATGTTTTGGCAAGTTATTGAAAGTTTCGATCACTTCTGACTGGTTTTCTAGTATTTTGGCATCTTTTCAGAATGTTTTGATCAGTTTTGGCGGGTTCTAAACTATTTTGTCAGGTTTTTGGAATTTTTTGGTTGGTTTTGATTTGTTTTTATGATGTTTTGCCTAGTTTTTTCAATGTTTTGATCAGTTCTGTCTGGTTTTCTAATGTTTTGGCATCTTTTCAGAAAGTTTTGATGAGTTTTGCGGGTCTAAATTATTTTGGCGGGTTTTCGGAATATTTTGGTTGGTTTTGATTTTTTTTTTATGATGTTTTGGTGGGTTTTCGGAATGTTTTGGTTGGGTTTTAGAATGTTTTGTATTCTCTTGAGTTGTTTTTATTGTGTTGGCAGGTTTTGGAATGTTTGGATTCCTTTTGGCGGGTGTTCGGAATGTTTTGGCGGGTGTTCGGAATGTTTTGATTAGTTTTGACGGGTTTTGAAATATTTTGGTGGGTTTTTAGAAGGTTTCGATTTGTTTTGATTTGTTTTGATTCTGTTTAGCCCAGTTTTTGGTGTGTTTGTATTAGCTTTGGTGGGCTTGATCATGTTTTGTCAGGTTTTTTCGAATGTATTGATCTCTTCTGTCTGGTTTTCTATTTTGGCGGGTTTGAAAATATTTTTGGATTAGTTTTGGCGGGTTTTAAAATATTTTGGCTCTTTGCGCAGAGATGACGGCGCCGGTTGCGGTGCGCTCCGGGGCGCTCCTTCTGCGGAAAGACGCCTAGGCAGCGGCACTTGGGACAGCTCCGCGTCTCCGTATGCTGCGTTTCTTGCCTTCTGCATCTCAGCAAAATGCTTTCCCACTAGGTCTAGCAAGGAGAAACTGTGGCAGCTGAGTAGATGTAGCCCGGCCCGCCCTTTGAAGTTGACAAGTTCTTGGCATCTCAGAGCCTCAAGGCAAGAGCAAGGTTCTCTATGGTAGGCTGGGGCAGAACTAGCAGCAAGCAGAGCAAAGTTGTCCAAGAATAGCTTCCATTGGAATGCTAATGGCAATTGAAGAGGCAGGCCAGTGGCAAGCCACTAGCTTCTAGCAGTTTGAAAGTTGCAGACACAGTGCAGGTGTTGTGCGGCTTCCTTCTTGGCCTCCTAGAAGGTGCCGCGCTCTCTGTCTCTTGCTTGCCAATATGTTGCCGTGTTCCTCCTATTGTTTGGTTTGTTTTGATTTGTTTTGATGATGTTTTGGTGGGTTTTCGGAATGTTTTGGTGGTGTTTTAGAATGTTTTGTTTTCTCTTGTGTTGTTTTTATTGTCTTGGCAGGTTGTGGAATGTTTGGATTCCTTTTGGCGGGTTTTCAAATATTTTGGCGGGTATTTGGAATGTTTTTGGTTTGCTTTCATTTGTTTTGATTATGTTTTGGCAAATTATTGAAAGTTTCGATCACTTCTGACTGGTTTTCTAGTATTTTGGCATCTTTTCAGAATGTTTTGATCAGTTTTGGCGGGTTCTAAACTATTTTGTCAGGTTTTTGGAATTTTTTGGTTGGTTTTGATTTGTTTTTATGATGTTTTGCCTAGTTTTTTCAATGTTTTGATCAGTTCTGTCTGGTTTTCTAATGTTTTGGCATCTTTTCAGAAAGTTTTGATGAGTTTTGCGGGTCTAAATTATTTTGGCGGGTTTTCGGAATATTTTGGTTGGTTTTGATTTTTTTTTTATGATGTTTTGGTGGGTTTTCGGAATGTTTTGGTTGGGTTTTAGAATGTTTTGTATTCTCTTGAGTTGTTTTTATTGTGTTGGCAGGTTTTGGAATGTTTGGATTCCTTTTGGCGGGTGTTCGGAATGTTTTGGCGGGTGTTCGGAATGTTTTGATTAGTTTTGACAGGTTTTGAAATATTTTGGTGGGTTTTTAGAAGGTTTCGATTTGTTTTGATTTGTTTTGATTCTGTTTAGCCCAGTTTTTGGTGTGTTTGGATTAGCTTTGGTGGGCTTGATCATGTTTTGTCAGGTTTTTTCGAATGTATTGATCTCTTCTGTCTGGTTTTCTATTTTGGCGGGTTTGAAAATATTTTTGGATTAGTTTTGGCGGGTTTTAAAATATTTTGGCTCGTTGCGCAGAGATGACGGCGCCGGTTGCGGTGCGCTCCGGGGCGCTCCTTCTGCGGAAAGACGCCTAGGCAGCGGCACTTGGGACAGCTCCGCGTCTCCGTATGCTGCGTTTCTTGCCTTCTGCATCTCAGCAAAATGCTTTCCCACTAGGTCTAGCAAGGAGAAACTGTGGCAGCTGAGTAGATGTAGCCCGGCCCGCCCTTTGAAGTTGACAAGTTCTTGGCATCTCAGAGCCTCAAGGCAAGAGCAAGGTTATCTATGGTAGGCTGGGGCAGAACTAGCAGCAAGCAGAGCAAAGTTGTCCAAGAATAGCTTCCATTGGAATGCTAATGGCAATTGAAGAGGCAGGCCAGTGGCAAGCCACTAGCTTCTAGCAGTTTGAAAGTTGCAGACACAGTGCAGGTGTTGTGCGGCTTCCTTCTTGGCCTCCTAGAAGGTGCCGCGCTCTCCATCTCTTGCTTGCCAATATGTTGCCGTGTTCCTCTTATTGTTTGGTTTGTTTTGATTTGTTTTGATGATGTTTTGGCGGGTTTTCGGAATGTTTTGGTGGTGTTTTAGAATGTTTTGTTTTCTCTTGTGTTGTTTTTATTGTGTTGGCAGGTTGTGGAACGTTTGGATTCCTTTCGGCGGGTTTTAAAATCTTTTGGCGGGTATTTGGAATGTTTGGGTTTGCTTTCATTTGTTTTGATTATGTTTTGGCAAGTTATTGAATGTTTTGATCACTTCTGACTGGTTTTCTAGTATTTTGGCATCTTTTCAGAATGTTTTGATCAGTTTTGGCGGGTTCTAAACTATTTTGTTGGGTTTTTGGAATGTTTTGCTTGGTTTTGATTTGTTTTTATTTTGATTTTGCGGGTTTTCAGAATGTTTTGGTCGGTTTTCTAGAATGTTTTGGTTGGTTTTGATTTCTTTTTAATATTATTTTGTGGGTTTTGGAATGTTTTGATTTGTTTTGTCTAGTTTAAAATATTTTGGCATGTATTTGGAAGGTTTTGCTTGGTTTTCATTTTTTTTTGTTATGTTTTGGCAAGGGTTTTTTTTTGGTTTGATCAGTTCTGGCTGGTTTTCTAATATGTTGGCCGATTTTCAGAATGTTTTGATCAGTTTTGGCGGGTTTTAAGATATTTTAGAGGTTGTTTATAATATTTTGGTTTCTTTAGCTTTGTTTTTACTATATTTTGGCGGGTTTTTTGAATGTTTTGATCACTTCTGACTGGTTTTCTAGTATTTTGGCATCTTTTCCGAATGTTTTGATCAGTTTTGGCAGGATCTAAACTATTTTGTCGGGTTTTTGGAATGTTTTGGTTGGTTTTGATTTGTTTTTATGATGTTTTGCCAAGTTTTTTGAATGTTTTGATCAGTTCTGTCTGGTTTTCTAATGTTTTGGCATCTTTTTAGAATGTTTTGATGAGTTTTGTGGGTCTAAATAATTTTGGCGTGTTTTCGGAATATTTTGGTTGGTTTTGATTTTTGTTTTATGATGTTTTGGCGGGTTTTCGGAATGTGTTGGTTGGGTTTTAGAATGTTTTGTATTCTCTTGAGTTGTTTTTATTGTGTTGGCAGGTTTTGGAATGTTTGGATTCCTTTTGGCGGGTGTTCGGAATGTTTTGGCGGGCATTTGGAATATTTTGATTAGTTTTGACGGGTTTTGAAATATTTTGGCGGGCTTTTAGAAGGTTTTGATTTGTTTTGATTCTGTTTAGCCCAGTTTTTGGTGTGTTTGGATTAGCTTTGGTGGGCTTGATCATGTTTTGTCAGGTTTTTTCGAATGTATTGATCTCTTCTGTCTGGTTTTCTATTTTGGCGGGTTTGAAAATATTTTTGGATTAGTTTTGGCGGGTTTGAAAATATTTTGGCTCTTTGCGCAGAGATGACGGCGCCGGTTGCGGTGCGCTCCGGGGCGCTCCTTCTGCGGAAAGACGCCTAGGCAGCGGCACTTGGGACAGCTCCGCGTCTCCGTATGCTGCGTTTCTTGCCTTCTGCATCTCAGCAAAATGCTTTCCCACTAGGTCTAGCAAGGAGAAACTGTGGCAGCTGAGTAGATGTAGCCCGGCCCGCCCTTTGAAGTTGACAAGTTCTTGGCATCTCAGAGCCTCAAGGCAAGAGCAAGGTTATCTATGGTAGGCTGGGGCAGAACTAGCAGCAAGCAGAGCAAAGTTGTCCAAGAATAGCTTCCATTGGAATGCTAATGGCAATTGAAGAGGCAGGCCAGTGGCAAGCCACTAGCTTCTAGCAGTTTGAAAGTTGCAGACACAGTGCAGGTGTTGTGCGGCTTCCTTCTTGGCCTCCTAGAAGGTGCCGCGCTCTCCGTCTCTTGCTTGCCAATATGTTGCCGTGTTCCTCTTATTGTTTGGTTTGTTTTGATTTGTTTTGATGATGTTTTGGCGGGTTTTCGGAATGTTTTGGTGGTGTTTTAGAATGTTTTGTTTTCTCTTGTGTTGTTTTTATTGTGTTGGCAGGTTGTGGAACGTTTGGATTCCTTTTGGCGGGTTTTAAAATATTTTGGCGGGTATTTGGAATGTTTGGGTTTGCTTTCATTTGTTTTGATTATGTTTTGGCAAGTTATTGAATGTTTTGATCACTTCTGACTGGTTTTCTAGTATTTTGGCATCTTTTCAGAATGTTTTGATCAGTTTTGGCGGGTTCTAAACTATTTTGTTGGGTTTTTGGAATGTTTTGCTTGGTTTTGATTTGTTTTTATTTTGATTTTGCGGGTTTTCAGAATGTTTTGGTCGGTTTTCTAGAATGTTTTGGTTGGTTTTGATTTCTTTTTAATATTATTTTGTGGGTTTTGGAATGTTTTGATTTGTTTTGTCTAGTTTAAAATATTTTGGCATGTATTTGGAAGGTTTTGCTTGGTTTTCATTTTTTTTTGTTATGTTTTGGCAAGGGTTTTTTTTTGGTTTGATCAGTTCTGGCTGGTTTTCTAATATGTTGGCCGATTTTCAGAATGTTTTGATCAGTTTTGGCGGGTTTTAAGATATTTTAGAGGTTGTTTATAATATTTTGGTTTCTTTAGCTTTGTTTTTACTATATTTTGGCGGGTTTTTTGAATGTTTTGATCACTTCTGACTGGTTTTCTAGTATTTTGGCATCTTTTCCGAATGTTTTGATCAGTTTTGGCAGGATCTAAACTATTTTGTCGGGTTTTTGGAATGTTTTGGTTGGTTTTGATTTGTTTTTATGATGTTTTGCCAAGTTTTTTGAATGTTTTGATCAGTTCTGTCTGGTTTTCTAATGTTTTGGCATCTTTTTAGAATGTTTTGATGAGTTTTGTGGGTCTAAATAATTTTGGCGTGTTTTCGGAATATTTTGGTTGGTTTTGATTTTTGTTTTATGATGTTTTGGCGGGTTTTCGGAATGTGTTGGTTGGGTTTTAGAATGTTTTGTATTCTCTTGAGTTGTTTTTATTGTGTTGGCAGGTTTTGGAATGTTTGGATTCCTTTTGGCGGGTGTTCGGAATGTTTTGGCGGGCATTTGGAATATTTTGATTAGTTTTGACGGGTTTTGAAATATTTTGGCGGGCTTTTAGAAGGTTTTGATTTGTTTTGATTCTGTTTAGCCCAGTTTTTGGTGTGTTTGGATTAGCTTTGGTGGGCTTGATCATGTTTTGTCAGGTTTTTTCGAATGTATTGATCTCTTCTGTCTGGTTTTCTATTTTGGCGGGTTTGAAAATATTTTTGGATTAGTTTTGGCGGGTTTGAAAATATTTTGGCTCTTTGCGCAGAGATGACGGCGCCGGTTGCGGTGCGCTCCGGGGCGCTCCTTCTGCGGAAAGACGCCTAGGCAGCGGCACTTGGGACAGCTCCGCGTCTCCGTATGCTGCGTTTCTTGCCTTCTGCATCTCAGCAAAATGCTTTCCCACTAGGTCTAGCAAGGAGAAACTGTGGCAGCTGAGTAGATGTAGCCCGGCCCGCCCTTTGAAGTTGACAAGTTCTTGGCATCTCAGAGCCTCAAGGCAAGAGCAAGGTTCTCTATGGTAGGCTGGGGCAGAACTAGCAGCAAGCAGAGCAAAGTTGTCCAAGAATAGCTTCCATTGGAATGCTAATGGCAATTGAAGAGGCAGGCCAGTGGCAAGCCACTAGCTTCTAGCAGTTTGAAAGTTGCAGACACAGTGCAGGTGTTGTGCGGCTTCCTTCTTGGCCTCCTAGAAGGTGCCGCGCTCTCCGTCTCTTGCTTGCCAATATGTTGCCGTGTTCCTCTTATTGTTTGGTTTGTTTTGATTTGTTTTGATGATGTTTTGGCGGGTTTTCGGAATGTTTTGGTGGTGTTTTAGAATGTTTTGTTTTCTCTTGTGTTGTTTTTATTGTGTTGGCAGGTTGTGGAACGTTTGGATTCCTTTTGGCGGGTTTTAAAATATTTTGGCGGGTATTTGGAATGTTTGGGTTTGCTTTCATTTGTTTTGATTATGTTTTGGCAAGTTATTGAATGTTTTGATCACTTCTGACTGGTTTTCTAGTATTTTGGCATCTTTTCAGAATGTTTTGATCAGTTTTGGCGGGTTCTAAACTATTTTGTTGGGTTTTTGGAATGTTTTGCTTGGTTTTGATTTGTTTTTATTTTGATTTTGCGGGTTTTCAGAATGTTTTGGTCGGTTTTCTAGAATGTTTTGGTTGGTTTTGATTTCTTTTTAATATTATTTTGTGGGTTTTGGAATGTTTTGATTTGTTTTGTCTAGTTTAAAATATTTTGGCATGTATTTGGAAGGTTTTGCTTGGTTTTCATTTTTTTTTGTTATGTTTTGGCAAGGGTTTTTTTTTGGTTTGATCAGTTCTGGCTGGTTTTCTAATATGTTGGCCGATTTTCAGAATGTTTTGATCAGTTTTGGCGGGTTTTAAGATATTTTAGAGGTTGTTTATAATATTTTGGTTTCTTTAGCTTTGTTTTTACTATATTTTGGCGGGTTTTTTGAATGTTTCGATCACTTCTGACTGGTTTTCTAGTATTTTGGCATCTTTTCCGAATGTTTTGATCAGTTTTGGCAGGTTCTAAACTATTTTGTCGGGTTTTTGGAATGTTTTGGTTGGTTTTGATTTGTTTTTATGATGTTTTGCCAAGTTTTTTGAATGTTTTGATCAGTTCTGGCTGGTTTTCTAATGTTTTGGCATCTTTTTAGAATGTTTTGATGAGTTTTGCGGGTCTAAATAATTTTGGCGGGTTTTCGGAATATTTTGGTTGGTTTTGATTTGTTTTTATGATGTTTTGGCGGGTTTTCGGAATGTGTTGGTTGGGTTTTAGAATGTTTGGTATTCTCTTGAGTTGTTTTTATTGTGTTGACAGGTTTTGGAATGTTTGGATTCCTTTTGGTGGGTGTTCGGAATGTTTTGGCGGGTATTTGGAATATTTTGATTAGTTTTGACGGGTTTTGAAATATTTTGGCGGGCTTTTAGAAGGTTTTGATTTGTTTTGATTCTGTTTAGCCCAGTTTTTGGTGTGTTTGGATTAGCTTTGGTGGGCTTGATCATGTTTTGTCAGGTTTTTTCGAATGTATTGATCTCTTCTGTCTGGTTTTCTATTTTGGCGGGTTTGAAAATATTTTTGGATTAGTTTTGGCGGGTTTTAAAATATTTTGGCTCTTTGCGCAGAGATGACGGCGCCGGTTGCGGTGCGCTCCGGGGCGCTCCTTCTGCGGAAAGACGCCTAGGCAGCGGCACTTGGGACAGCTCCGCGTCTCCGTATGCTGCGTTTCTTGCCTTCTGCATCTCAGCAAAATGCTTTCCCACTAGGTCTAGCAAGGAGAAACTGTGGCAGCTGAGTAGATGTAGCCCGGCCCGCCCTTTGAAGTTGACAAGTTCTTGGCATCTCAGAGCCTCAAGGCAAGAGCAAGGTTCTCTATGGTAGGCTGGGGCAGAACTAGCAGCAAGCAGAGCAAAGTTGTCCAAGAATAGCTTCCATTGGAATGCTAATGGCAATTGAAGAGGCAGGCCAGTGGCAAGCCACTAGCTTCTAGCAGTTTGAAAGTTGCAGACACAGTGCAGGTGTTGTGCGGCTTCCTTCTTGGCCTCCTAGAAGGTGCCGCGCTCTCCGTCTCTTGCTTGCCAATATGTTGCCGTGTTCCTCCTATTGTTTGGTTTGTTTTGATTTGTTTTGATGATGTTTTGGTGGGTTTTCGGAATGTTTTGGTGGTGTTTTAGAATGTTTTGTTTTCTCTTGCGTTGTTTTTATTGTCTTGGCAGGTTGTGGAATGTTTGGATTCCTTTTGGCGGGTTTTCAAATATTTTGGCGGGTATTTGGAATGTTTTTGGTTTGCTTTCATTTGTTTTGATTATGTTTTGGCAAATTATTGAAAGTTTCGATCACTTCTGATTGGTTTTCTAGTATTTTGGCATCTTTTCAGAATGTTTTGATCAGTTTTGGCGGGTTCTAAACTATTTTGTCAGGTTTTTGGAATTTTTTGGTTGGTTTTGATTTGTTTTTATGATGTTTTGCCTAGTTTTTTCAATGTTTTGATCAGTTCTGTCTGGTTTTCTAATGTTTTGGCATCTTTTCAGAAAGTTTTGATGAGTTTTGCGGGTCTAAATTATTTTGGCGGGTTTTCGGAATATTTTGGTTGGTTTTGATTTTTTTTTTATGATGTTTTGGTGGGTTTTCGGAATGTTTTGGTTGGGTTTTAGAATGTTTTGTATTCTCTTGAGTTGTTTTTATTGTGTTGGCAGGTTTTGGAATGTTTGGATTCCTTTTGGCGGGTGTTCGGAATGTTTTGGCGGGTGTTCGGAATGTTTTGATTAGTTTTGACGGGTTTTGAAATATTTTGGTGGGTTTTTAGAAGGTTTCGATTTGTTTTGATTTGTTTTGATTCTGTTTAGCCCAGTTTTTGGTGTGTTTGGATTAGCTTTGGTGGGCTTGATCATGTTTTGTCAGGTTTTTTCGAATGTATTGATCTCTTCTGTCTGGTTTTCTATTTTGGCGGGTTTGAAAATATTTTTGGATTAGTTTTGGCGGGTTTGAAAATATTTTGGCTCTTTGCGCAGAGATGACGGCGCCGGTTGCGGTGCGCTCCGGGGCGCTCCTTCTGCGGAAAGACGCCTAGGCAGCGGCACTTGGGACAGCTCCGCGTCTCCGTATGCTGCGTTTCTTGCCTTCTGCATCTCAGCAAAATGCTTTCCCACTAGGTCTAGCAAGGAGAAACTGTGGCAGCTGAGTAGATGTAGCCCGGCCCGCCCTTTGAAGTTGACAAGTTCTTGGCATCTCAGAGCCTCAAGGCAAGAGCAAGGTTATCTATGGTAGGCTGGGGCAGAACTAGCAGCAAGCAGAGCAAAGTTGTCCAAGAATAGCTTCCATTGGAATGCTAATGGCAATTGAAGAGGCAGGCCAGTGGCAAGCCACTAGCTTCTAGCAGTTTGAAAGTTGCAGACACAGTGCAGGTGTTGTGCGGCTTCCTTCTTGGCCTCCTAGAAGGTGCCGCGCTCTCCGTCTCTTGCTTGCCAATATGTTGCCGTGTTCCTCTTATTGTTTGGTTTGTTTTGATTTGTTTTTATGATGTTTTGGCGGGTTTTCGGAATGTTTTGGTGGTGTTTTAGAATGTTTTGTTTTCTCTTATGTTGTTTTTATTGTGTTGGCAGGTTGTGGAACGTTTGGATTCCTTTCGGCGGGTTTTAAAATCTTTTGGCGGGTATTTGGAATGTTTGGGTTTGCTTTCATTTGTTTTGATTATGTTTTGGCAAGTTATTGAATGTTTTGATCACTTCTGACTGGTTTTCTAGTATTTTGGCATCTTTTCAGAATGTTTTGATCAGTTTTGGCGGGTTCTAAACTATTTTGTTGGGTTTTTGGAATGTTTTGCTTGGTTTTGATTTGTTTTTATTTTGATTTTGCGGGTTTTCAGAATGTTTTGGTCGGTTTTCTAGAATGTTTTGGTTGGTTTTGATTTCTTTTTAATATTATTTTGTGGGTTTTGGAATGTTTTGATTTGTTTTGTCTAGTTTAAAATATTTTGGCATGTATTTGGAAGGTTTTGCTTGGTTTTCATTTTTTTTTGTTATGTTTTGGCAAGGGTTTTTTTTTGGTTTGATCAGTTCTGGCTGGTTTTCTAATATGTTGGCCGATTTTCAGAATGTTTTGATCAGTTTTGGCGGGTTTTAAGATATTTTAGAGGTTGTTTATAATATTTTGGTTTCTTTAGCTTTGTTTTTACTATATTTTGGCGGGTTTTTTGAATGTTTTGATCACTTCTGACTGGTTTTCTAGTATTTTGGCATCTTTTCCGAATGTTTTGATCAGTTTTGGCAGGTTCTAAACTATTTTGTCGGGTTTTTGGAATGTTTTGGTTGGTTTTGATTTGTTTTTATGATGTTTTGCCAAGTTTTTTGAATGTTTTGATCAGTTCTGTCTGGTTTTCTAATGTTTTGGCATCTTTTTAGAATGTTTTGATGAGTTTTGCGGGTCTAAATTATTTTGGCGGGTTTTCGGAATATTTTGGTTGGTTTTGATTTGTTTTTATGATGTTTTGGTGGGTTTTCGGAATGTGTTGGTTGGGTTTTAGAATGTTTTGTATTCTCTTGAGTTGTTTTTATTGTGTAGACAGGTTTTGGAATGTTTGGATTCCTTTTGGTGGGTGTTCGGAATGTTTTGGCGGGCATTTGGAATATTTTGATTAGTTTTGACGGGTTTTGAAATATTTTGGCGGGCTTTTAGAAGGTTTTGATTTGTTTTGATTCTGTTTAGCCCAGTTTTTGGTGTGTTTGGATTAGCTTTGGTGGGCTTGATCATGTTTTGTCAGGTTTTTTCGAATGTATTGATCTCTTCTGTCTGGTTTTCTATTTTGGCGGGTTTGAAAATATTTTTGGATTAGTTTTGGCGGGTTTGAAAATATTTTGGCTCTTTGCGCAGAGATGACGGCGCCGGTTGCGGTGCGCTCCGGGGCGCTCCTTCTGCGGAAAGACGCCTAGGCAGCGGCACTTGGGACAGCTCCGCGTCTCCGTATGCTGCGTTTCTTGCCTTCTGCATCTCAGCAAAATGCTTTCCCACTAGGTCTAGCAAGGAGAAACTGTGGCAGCTGAGTAGATGTAGCCCGGCCCGCCCTTTGAAGTTGACAAGTTCTTGGCATCTCAGAGCCTCAAGGCAAGAGCAAGGTTCTCTATGGTAGGCTGGGGCAGAACTAGCAGCAAGCAGAGCAAAGTTGTCCAAGAATAGCTTCCATTGGAATGCTAATGGCAATTGAAGAGGCAGGCCAGTGGCAAGCCACTAGCTTCTAGCAGTTTGAAAGTTGCAGACACAGTGCAGGTGTTGTGCGGCTTCCTTCTTGGCCTCCTAGAAGGTGCCGCGCTCTCCGTCTCTTGCTTGCCAATATGTTGCCGTGTTCCTCCTATTGTTTGGTTTGTTTTGATTTGTTTTGATGATGTTTTGGTGGGTTTTCGGAATGTTTTGGTGGTGTTTTAGAATGTTTTGTTTTCTCTTGTGTTGTTTTTATTGTCTTGGCAGGTTGTGGAATATTTGGATTCCTTTTGGCGGGTTTTCAAATATTTTGGCGGGTATTTGGAATGTTTTTGGTTTGCTTTCATTTGTTTTGATTATGTTTTGGCAAGTTATTGAAAGTTTCGATCACTTCTGATTGGTTTTCTAGTATTTTGGCATCTTTTCAGAATGTTTTGATCAGTTTTGGCGGGTTCTAAACTATTTTGTCAGGTTTTTGGAATTTTTTGGTTGGTTTTGATTTGTTTTTATGATGTTTTGCCTAGTTTTTTCAATGTTTTGATCAGTTCTGTCTGGTTTTCTAATGTTTTGGCATCTTTTCAGAAAGTTTTGATGAGTTTTGCGGGTCTAAATTATTTTGGCGGGTTTTCGGAATATTTTGGTTGGTTTTGATTTGTTTTTTATGATGTTTTGGTTGGGTTTTAGAATGTTTTGTATTCTCTTGAGTTATTTTTATTGTGTTGGCAGGTTTTGGAATGTTTGGATTCCTTTTGGCGGGTGTTCGGAATGTTTTGGCGGGTGTTCGGAATGTTTTGATTAGTTTTGACGGGTTTTGAAATATTTTGGTGGGTTTTTAGAAGGTTTCGATTTGTTTTGATTTGTTTTGATTCTGTTTAGCCCAGTTTTTGGTGTGTTTGGATTAGCTTTGGTGGGCTTGATCATGTTTTGTCAGGTTTTTTCGAATGTATTGATCTCTTCTGTCTGGTTTTCTATTTTGGCGGGTTTGAAAATATTTTTGGATTAGTTTTGGCGGGTTTGAAAATATTTTGGCTCTTTGCGCAGAGATGACGGCGCCGGTTGCGGTGCGCTCCGGGGCGCTCCTTCTGCGGAAAGACGCCTAGGCAGCGGCACTTGGGACAGCTCCGCGTCTCCGTATGCTGCGTTTCTTGCCTTCTGCATCTCAGCAAAATGCTTTCCCACTAGGTCTAGCAAGGAGAAACTGTGGCAGCTGAGTAGATGTAGCCCGGCCCGCCCTTTGAAGTTGACAAGTTCTTGGCATCTCAGAGCCTCAAGGCAAGAGCAAGGTTATCTATGGTAGGCTGGGGCAGAACTAGCAGCAAGCAGAGCAAAGTTGTCCAAGAATAGCTTCCATTGGAATGCTAATGGCAATTGAAGAGGCAGGCCAGTGGCAAGCCACTAGCTTCTAGCAGTTTGAAAGTTGCAGACACAGTGCAGGTGTTGTGCGGCTTCCTTCTTGGCCTCCTAGAAGGTGCCGCGCTCTCCGTCTCTTGCTTGCCAATATGTTGCCGTGTTCCTCTTATTGTTTGGTTTGTTTTGATTTGTTTTTATGATGTTTTGGCGGGTTTTCGGAATGTTTTGGTGGTGTTTTAGAATGTTTTGTTTTCTCTTGTGTTGTTTTTATTGTGTTGGCAGGTTGTGGAACGTTTGGATTCCTTTCGGCGGGTTTTAAAATCTTTTGGCGGGTATTTGGAATGTTTGGGTTTGCTTTCATTTGTTTTGATTATGTTTTGGCAAGTTATTGAATGTTTTGATCACTTCTGACTGGTTTTCTAGTATTTTGGCATCTTTTCAGAATGTTTTGATCAGTTTTGGCGGGTTCTAAACTATTTTGTTGGGTTTTTGGAATGTTTTGCTTGGTTTTGATTTGTTTTTATTTTGATTTTGCGGGTTTTCAGAATGTTTTGGTCGGTTTTCTAGAATGTTTTGGTTGGTTTTGATTTCTTTTTAATATTATTTTGTGGGTTTTGGAATGTTTTGATTTGTTTTGTCTAGTTTAAAATATTTTGGCATGTATTTGGAAGGTTTTGCTTGGTTTTCATTTTTTTTTGTTATGTTTTGGCAAGGGTTTTTTTTTGGTTTGATCAGTTCTGGCTGGTTTTCTAATATGTTGGCCGATTTTCAGAATGTTTTGATCAGTTTTGGCGGGTTTTAAGATATTTTAGAGGTTGTTTATAATATTTTGGTTTCTTTAGCTTTGTTTTTACTATATTTTGGCGGGTTTTTTGAATGTTTTGATCACTTCTGACTGGTTTTCTAGTATTTTGGCATCTTTTCCGAATGTTTTGATCAGTTTTGGCAGGTTCTAAACTATTTTGTCGGGTTTTTGGAATGTTTTGGTTGGTTTTGATTTGTTTTTATGATGTTTTGCCAAGTTTTTTGAATGTTTTGATCAGTTCTGTCTGGTTTTCTAATGTTTTGGCATCTTTTTAGAATGTTTTGATGAGTTTTGCGGGTCTAAATTATTTTGGCGGGTTTTCGGAATATTTTGGTTGGTTTTGATTTGTTTTTATGATGTTTTGGTGGGTTTTCGGAATGTGTTGGTTGGGTTTTAGAATGTTTTGTATTCTCTTGAGTTGTTTTTATTGTGTAGACAGGTTTTGGAATGTTTGGATTCCTTTTGGTGGGTGTTCGGAATGTTTTGGCGGGCATTTGGAATATTTTGATTAGTTTTGACGGGTTTTGAAATATTTTGGCGGGCTTTTAGAAGGTTTTGATTTGTTTTGATTCTGTTTAGCCCAGTTTTTGGTGTGTTTGGATTAGCTTTGGTGGGCTTGATCATGTTTTGTCAGGTTTTTTCGAATGTATTGATCTCTTCTGTCTGGTTTTCTATTTTGGCGGGTTTGAAAATATTTTTGGATTAGTTTTGGCGGGTTTGAAAATATTTTGGCTCTTTGCGCAGAGATGACGGCGCCGGTTGCGGTGCGCTCCGGGGCGCTCCTTCTGCGGAAAGACGCCTAGGCAGCGGCACTTGGGACAGCTCCGCGTCTCCGTATGCTGCGTTTCTTGCCTTCTGCATCTCAGCAAAATGCTTTCCCACTAGGTCTAGCAAGGAGAAACTGTGGCAGCTGAGTAGATGTAGCCCGGCCCGCCCTTTGAAGTTGACAAGTTCTTGGCATCTCAGAGCCTCAAGGCAAGAGCAAGGTTATCTATGGTAGGCTGGGGCAGAACTAGCAGCAAGCAGAGCAAAGTTGTCCAAGAATAGCTTCCATTGGAATGCTAATGGCAATTGAAGAGGCAGGCCAGTGGCAAGCCACTAGCTTCTAGCAGTTTGAAAGTTGCAGACACAGTGCAGGTGTTGTGCGGCTTCCTTCTTGGCCTCCTAGAAGGTGCCGCGCTCTCCGTCTCTTGCTTGCCAATATGTTGCCGTGTTCCTCTTATTGTTTGGTTTGTTTTGATTTGTTTTTATGATGTTTTGGCGGGTTTTCGGAATGTTTTGGTGGTGTTTTAGAATGTTTTGTTTTCTCTTATGTTGTTTTTATTGTGTTGGCAGGTTGTGGAACGTTTGGATTCCTTTCGGCGGGTTTTAAAATCTTTTGGCGGGTATTTGGAATGTTTGGGTTTGCTTTCATTTGTTTTGATTATGTTTTGGCAAGTTATTGAATGTTTTGATCACTTCTGACTGGTTTTCTAGTATTTTGGCATCTTTTCAGAATGTTTTGATCAGTTTTGGCGGGTTCTAAACTATTTTGTTGGGTTTTTGGAATGTTTTGCTTGGTTTTGATTTGTTTTTATTTTGATTTTGCGGGTTTTCAGAATGTTTTGGTCGGTTTTCTAGAATGTTTTGGTTGGTTTTGATTTCTTTTTAATATTATTTTGTGGGTTTTGGAATGTTTTGATTTGTTTTGTCTAGTTTAAAATATTTTGGCATGTATTTGGAAGGTTTTGCTTGGTTTTCATTTTTTTTTGTTATGTTTTGGCAAGGGTTTTTTTTTGGTTTGATCAGTTCTGGCTGGTTTTCTAATATGTTGGCCGATTTTCAGAATGTTTTGATCAGTTTTGGCGGGTTTTAAGATATTTTAGAGGTTGTTTATAATATTTTGGTTTCTTTAGCTTTGTTTTTACTATATTTTGGCGGGTTTTTTGAATGTTTTGATCACTTCTGACTGGTTTTCTAGTATTTTGGCATCTTTTCCGAATGTTTTGATCAGTTTTGGCAGGTTCTAAACTATTTTGTCGGGTTTTTGGAATGTTTTGGTTGGTTTTGATTTGTTTTTATGATGTTTTGCCAAGTTTTTTGAATGTTTTGATCAGTTCTGTCTGGTTTTCTAATGTTTTGGCATCTTTTTAGAATGTTTTGATGAGTTTTGCGGGTCTAAATTATTTTGGCGGGTTTTCGGAATATTTTGGTTGGTTTTGATTTGTTTTTATGATGTTTTGGTGGGTTTTCGGAATGTGTTGGTTGGGTTTTAGAATGTTTTGTATTCTCTTGAGTTGTTTTTATTGTGTAGACAGGTTTTGGAATGTTTGGATTCCTTTTGGTGGGTGTTCGGAATGTTTTGGCGGGCATTTGGAATATTTTGATTAGTTTTGACGGGTTTTGAAATATTTTGGCGGGCTTTTAGAAGGTTTTGATTTGTTTTGATTCTGTTTAGCCCAGTTTTTGGTGTGTTTGGATTAGCTTTGGTGGGCTTGATCATGTTTTGTCAGGTTTTTTCGAATGTATTGATCTCTTCTGTCTGGTTTTCTATTTTGGCGGGTTTGAAAATATTTTTGGATTAGTTTTGGCGGGTTTGAAAATATTTTGGCTCTTTGCGCAGAGATGACGGCGCCGGTTGCGGTGCGCTCCGGGGCGCTCCTTCTGCGGAAAGACGCCTAGGCAGCGGCACTTGGGACAGCTCCGCGTCTCCGTATGCTGCGTTTCTTGCCTTCTGCATCTCAGCAAAATGCTTTCCCACTAGGTCTAGCAAGGAGAAACTGTGGCAGCTGAGTAGATGTAGCCCGGCCCGCCCTTTGAAGTTGACAAGTTCTTGGCATCTCAGAGCCTCAAGGCAAGAGCAAGGTTCTCTATGGTAGGCTGGGGCAGAACTAGCAGCAAGCAGAGCAAAGTTGTCCAAGAATAGCTTCCATTGGAATGCTAATGGCAATTGAAGAGGCAGGCCAGTGGCAAGCCACTAGCTTCTAGCAGTTTGAAAGTTGCAGACACAGTGCAGGTGTTGTGCGGCTTCCTTCTTGGCCTCCTAGAAGGTGCCGCGCTCTCCGTCTCTTGCTTGCCAATATGTTGCCGTGTTCCTCCTATTGTTTGGTTTGTTTTGATTTGTTTTGATGATGTTTTGGTGGGTTTTCGGAATGTTTTGGTGGTGTTTTAGAATGTTTTGTTTTCTCTTGTGTTGTTTTTATTGTCTTGGCAGGTTGTGGAATATTTGGATTCCTTTTGGCGGGTTTTCAAATATTTTGGCGGGTATTTGGAATGTTTTTGGTTTGCTTTCATTTGTTTTGATTATGTTTTGGCAAGTTATTGAAAGTTTCGATCACTTCTGATTGGTTTTCTAGTATTTTGGCATCTTTTCAGAATGTTTTGATCAGTTTTGGCGGGTTCTAAACTATTTTGTCAGGTTTTTGGAATTTTTTGGTTGGTTTTGATTTGTTTTTATGATGTTTTGCCTAGTTTTTTCAATGTTTTGATCAGTTCTGTCTGGTTTTCTAATGTTTTGGCATCTTTTCAGAAAGTTTTGATGAGTTTTGCGGGTCTAAATTATTTTGGCGGGTTTTCGGAATATTTTGGTTGGTTTTGATTTGTTTTTTATGATGTTTTGGTTGGGTTTTAGAATGTTTTGTATTCTCTTGAGTTATTTTTATTGTGTTGGCAGGTTTTGGAATGTTTGGATTCCTTTTGGCGGGTGTTCGGAATGTTTTGGCGGGTGTTCGGAATGTTTTGATTAGTTTTGACGGGTTTTGAAATATTTTGGTGGGTTTTTAGAAGGTTTCGATTTGTTTTGATTTGTTTTGATTCTGTTTAGCCCAGTTTTTGGTGTGTTTGGATTAGCTTTGGTGGGCTTGATCATGTTTTGTCAGGTTTTTTCGAATGTATTGATCTCTTCTGTCTGGTTTTCTATTTTGGCGGGTTTGAAAATATTTTTGGATTAGTTTTGGCGGGTTTGAAAATATTTTGGCTCTTTGCGCAGAGATGACGGCGCCGGTTGCGGTGCGCTCCGGGGCGCTCCTTCTGCGGAAAGACGCCTAGGCAGCGGCACTTGGGACAGCTCCGCGTCTCCGTATGCTGCGTTTCTTGCCTTCTGCATCTCAGCAAAATGCTTTCCCACTAGGTCTAGCAAGGAGAAACTGTGGCAGCTGAGTAGATGTAGCCCGGCCCGCCCTTTGAAGTTGACAAGTTCTTGGCATCTCAGAGCCTCAAGGCAAGAGCAAGGTTATCTATGGTAGGCTGGGGCAGAACTAGCAGCAAGCAGAGCAAAGTTGTCCAAGAATAGCTTCCATTGGAATGCTAATGGCAATTGAAGAGGCAGGCCAGTGGCAAGCCACTAGCTTCTAGCAGTTTGAAAGTTGCAGACACAGTGCAGGTGTTGTGCGGCTTCCTTCTTGGCCTCCTAGAAGGTGCCGCGCTCTCCGTCTCTTGCTTGCCAATATGTTGCCGTGTTCCTCTTATTGTTTGGTTTGTTTTGATTTGTTTTTATGATGTTTTGGCGGGTTTTCGGAATGTTTTGGTGGTGTTTTAGAATGTTTTGTTTTCTCTTATGTTGTTTTTATTGTGTTGGCAGGTTGTGGAACGTTTGGATTCCTTTCGGCGGGTTTTAAAATCTTTTGGCGGGTATTTGGAATGTTTGGGTTTGCTTTCATTTGTTTTGATTATGTTTTGGCAAGTTATTGAATGTTTTGATCACTTCTGACTGGTTTTCTAGTATTTTGGCATCTTTTCAGAATGTTTTGATCAGTTTTGGCGGGTTCTAAACTATTTTGTTGGGTTTTTGGAATGTTTTGCTTGGTTTTGATTTGTTTTTATTTTGATTTTGCGGGTTTTCAGAATGTTTTGGTCGGTTTTCTAGAATGTTTTGGTTGGTTTTGATTTCTTTTTAATATTATTTTGTGGGTTTTGGAATGTTTTGATTTGTTTTGTCTAGTTTAAAATATTTTGGCATGTATTTGGAAGGTTTTGCTTGGTTTTCATTTTTTTTTGTTATGTTTTGGCAAGGGTTTTTTTTTGGTTTGATCAGTTCTGGCTGGTTTTCTAATATGTTGGCCGATTTTCAGAATGTTTTGATCAGTTTTGGCGGGTTTTAAGATATTTTAGAGGTTGTTTATAATATTTTGGTTTCTTTAGCTTTGTTTTTACTATATTTTGGCGGGTTTTTTGAATGTTTTGATCACTTCTGACTGGTTTTCTAGTATTTTGGCATCTTTTCCGAATGTTTTGATCAGTTTTGGCAGGTTCTAAACTATTTTGTCGGGTTTTTGGAATGTTTTGGTTGGTTTTGATTTGTTTTTATGATGTTTTGCCAAGTTTTTTGAATGTTTTGATCAGTTCTGTCTGGTTTTCTAATGTTTTGGCATCTTTTTAGAATGTTTTGATGAGTTTTGCGGGTCTAAATTATTTTGGCGGGTTTTCGGAATATTTTGGTTGGTTTTGATTTGTTTTTATGATGTTTTGGTGGGTTTTCGGAATGTGTTGGTTGGGTTTTAGAATGTTTTGTATTCTCTTGAGTTGTTTTTATTGTGTAGACAGGTTTTGGAATGTTTGGATTCCTTTTGGTGGGTGTTCGGAATGTTTTGGCGGGCATTTGGAATATTTTGATTAGTTTTGACGGGTTTTGAAATATTTTGGCGGGCTTTTAGAAGGTTTTGATTTGTTTTGATTCTGTTTAGCCCAGTTTTTGGTGTGTTTGGATTAGCTTTGGTGGGCTTGATCATGTTTTGTCAGGTTTTTTCGAATGTATTGATCTCTTCTGTCTGGTTTTCTATTTTGGCGGGTTTGAAAATATTTTTGGATTAGTTTTGGCGGGTTTGAAAATATTTTGGCTCTTTGCGCAGAGATGACGGCGCCGGTTGCGGTGCGCTCCGGGGCGCTCCTTCTGCGGAAAGACGCCTAGGCAGCGGCACTTGGGACAGCTCCGCGTCTCCGTATGCTGCGTTTCTTGCCTTCTGCATCTCAGCAAAATGCTTTCCCACTAGGTCTAGCAAGGAGAAACTGTGGCAGCTGAGTAGATGTAGCCCGGCCCGCCCTTTGAAGTTGACAAGTTCTTGGCATCTCAGAGCCTCAAGGCAAGAGCAAGGTTCTCTATGGTAGGCTGGGGCAGAACTAGCAGCAAGCAGAGCAAAGTTGTCCAAGAATAGCTTCCATTGGAATGCTAATGGCAATTGAAGAGGCAGGCCAGTGGCAAGCCACTAGCTTCTAGCAGTTTGAAAGTTGCAGACACAGTGCAGGTGTTGTGCGGCTTCCTTCTTGGCCTCCTAGAAGGTGCCGCGCTCTCCGTCTCTTGCTTGCCAATATGTTGCCGTGTTCCTCCTATTGTTTGGTTTGTTTTGATTTGTTTTGATGATGTTTTGGTGGGTTTTCGGAATGTTTTGGTGGTGTTTTAGAATGTTTTGTTTTCTCTTGTGTTGTTTTTATTGTCTTGGCAGGTTGTGGAATATTTGGATTCCTTTTGGCGGGTTTTCAAATATTTTGGCGGGTATTTGGAATGTTTTTGGTTTGCTTTCATTTGTTTTGATTATGTTTTGGCAAGTTATTGAAAGTTTCGATCACTTCTGATTGGTTTTCTAGTATTTTGGCATCTTTTCAGAATGTTTTGATCAGTTTTGGCGGGTTCTAAACTATTTTGTCAGGTTTTTGGAATTTTTTGGTTGGTTTTGATTTGTTTTTATGATGTTTTGCCTAGTTTTTTCAATGTTTTGATCAGTTCTGTCTGGTTTTCTAATGTTTTGGCATCTTTTCAGAAAGTTTTGATGAGTTTTGCGGGTCTAAATTATTTTGGCGGGTTTTCGGAATATTTTGGTTGGTTTTGATTTGTTTTTTATGATGTTTTGGTTGGGTTTTAGAATGTTTTGTATTCTCTTGAGTTATTTTTATTGTGTTGGCAGGTTTTGGAATGTTTGGATTCCTTTTGGCGGGTGTTCGGAATGTTTTGGCGGGTGTTCGGAATGTTTTGATTAGTTTTGACGGGTTTTGAAATATTTTGGTGGGTTTTTAGAAGGTTTCGATTTGTTTTGATTTGTTTTGATTCTGTTTAGCCCAGTTTTTGGTGTGTTTGGATTAGCTTTGGTGGGCTTGATCATGTTTTGTCAGGTTTTTTCGAATGTATTGATCTCTTCTGTCTGGTTTTCTATTTTGGCGGGTTTGAAAATATTTTTGGATTAGTTTTGGCGGGTTTGAAAATATTTTGGCTCTTTGCGCAGAGATGACGGCGCCGGTTGCGGTGCGCTCCGGGGCGCTCCTTCTGCGGAAAGACGCCTAGGCAGCGGCACTTGGGACAGCTCCGCGTCTCCGTATGCTGCGTTTCTTGCCTTCTGCATCTCAGCAAAATGCTTTCCCACTAGGTCTAGCAAGGAGAAACTGTGGCAGCTGAGTAGATGTAGCCCGGCCCGCCCTTTGAAGTTGACAAGTTCTTGGCATCTCAGAGCCTCAAGGCAAGAGCAAGGTTATCTATGGTAGGCTGGGGCAGAACTAGCAGCAAGCAGAGCAAAGTTGTCCAAGAATAGCTTCCATTGGAATGCTAATGGCAATTGAAGAGGCAGGCCAGTGGCAAGCCACTAGCTTCTAGCAGTTTGAAAGTTGCAGACACAGTGCAGGTGTTGTGCGGCTTCCTTCTTGGCCTCCTAGAAGGTGCCGCGCTCTCCGTCTCTTGCTTGCCAATATGTTGCCGTGTTCCTCTTATTGTTTGGTTTGTTTTGATTTGTTTTTATGATGTTTTGGCGGGTTTTCGGAATGTTTTGGTGGTGTTTTAGAATGTTTTGTTTTCTCTTGTGTTGTTTTTATTGTGTTGGCAGGTTGTGGAACGTTTGGATTCCTTTCGGCGGGTTTTAAAATCTTTTGGCGGGTATTTGGAATGTTTGGGTTTGCTTTCATTTGTTTTGATTATGTTTTGGCAAGTTATTGAATGTTTTGATCACTTCTGACTGGTTTTCTAGTATTTTGGCATCTTTTCAGAATGTTTTGATCAGTTTTGGCGGGTTCTAAACTATTTTGTTGGGTTTTTGGAATGTTTTGCTTGGTTTTGATTTGTTTTTATTTTGATTTTGCGGGTTTTCAGAATGTTTTGGTCGGTTTTCTAGAATGTTTTGGTTGGTTTTGATTTCTTTTTAATATTATTTTGTGGGTTTTGGAATGTTTTGATTTGTTTTGTCTAGTTTAAAATATTTTGGCATGTATTTGGAAGGTTTTGCTTGGTTTTCATTTTTTTTTGTTATGTTTTGGCAAGGGTTTTTTTTTGGTTTGATCAGTTCTGGCTGGTTTTCTAATATGTTGGCCGATTTTCAGAATGTTTTGATCAGTTTTGGCGGGTTTTAAGATATTTTAGAGGTTGTTTATAATATTTTGGTTTCTTTAGCTTTGTTTTTACTATATTTTGGCGGGTTTTTTGAATGTTTTGATCACTTCTGACTGGTTTTCTAGTATTTTGGCATCTTTTCCGAATGTTTTGATCAGTTTTGGCAGGTTCTAAACTATTTTGTCGGGTTTTTGGAATGTTTTGGTTGGTTTTGATTTGTTTTTATGATGTTTTGCCAAGTTTTTTGAATGTTTTGATCAGTTCTGTCTGGTTTTCTAATGTTTTGGCATCTTTTTAGAATGTTTTGATGAGTTTTGCGGGTCTAAATTATTTTGGCGGGTTTTCGGAATATTTTGGTTGGTTTTGATTTGTTTTTATGATGTTTTGGTGGGTTTTCGGAATGTGTTGGTTGGGTTTTAGAATGTTTTGTATTCTCTTGAGTTGTTTTTATTGTGTAGACAGGTTTTGGAATGTTTGGATTCCTTTTGGTGGGTGTTCGGAATGTTTTGGCGGGCATTTGGAATATTTTGATTAGTTTTGACGGGTTTTGAAATATTTTGGCGGGCTTTTAGAAGGTTTTGATTTGTTTTGATTCTGTTTAGCCCAGTTTTTGGTGTGTTTGGATTAGCTTTGGTGGGCTTGATCATGTTTTGTCAGGTTTTTTCGAATGTATTGATCTCTTCTGTCTGGTTTTCTATTTTGGCGGGTTTGAAAATATTTTTGGATTAGTTTTGGCGGGTTTGAAAATATTTTGGCTCTTTGCGCAGAGATGACGGCGCCGGTTGCGGTGCGCTCCGGGGCGCTCCTTCTGCGGAAAGACGCCTAGGCAGCGGCACTTGGGACAGCTCCGCGTCTCCGTATGCTGCGTTTCTTGCCTTCTGCATCTCAGCAAAATGCTTTCCCACTAGGTCTAGCAAGGAGAAACTGTGGCAGCTGAGTAGATGTAGCCCGGCCCGCCCTTTGAAGTTGACAAGTTCTTGGCATCTCAGAGCCTCAAGGCAAGAGCAAGGTTCTCTATGGTAGGCTGGGGCAGAACTAGCAGCAAGCAGAGCAAAGTTGTCCAAGAATAGCTTCCATTGGAATGCTAATGGCAATTGAAGAGGCAGGCCAGTGGCAAGCCACTAGCTTCTAGCAGTTTGAAAGTTGCAGACACAGTGCAGGTGTTGTGCGGCTTCCTTCTTGGCCTCCTAGAAGGTGCCGCGCTCTCCGTCTCTTGCTTGCCAATATGTTGCCGTGTTCCTCCTATTGTTTGGTTTGTTTTGATTTGTTTTGATGATGTTTTGGTGGGTTTTCGGAATGTTTTGGTGGTGTTTTAGAATGTTTTGTTTTCTCTTGTGTTGTTTTTATTGTCTTGGCAGGTTGTGGAATATTTGGATTCCTTTTGGCGGGTTTTCAAATATTTTGGCGGGTATTTGGAATGTTTTTGGTTTGCTTTCATTTGTTTTGATTATGTTTTGGCAAGTTATTGAAAGTTTCGATCACTTCTGATTGGTTTTCTAGTATTTTGGCATCTTTTCAGAATGTTTTGATCAGTTTTGGCGGGTTCTAAACTATTTTGTCAGGTTTTTGGAATTTTTTGGTTGGTTTTGATTTGTTTTTATGATGTTTTGCCTAGTTTTTTCAATGTTTTGATCAGTTCTGTCTGGTTTTCTAATGTTTTGGCATCTTTTCAGAAAGTTTTGATGAGTTTTGCGGGTCTAAATTATTTTGGCGGGTTTTCGGAATATTTTGGTTGGTTTTGATTTGTTTTTTATGATGTTTTGGTTGGGTTTTAGAATGTTTTGTATTCTCTTGAGTTATTTTTATTGTGTTGGCAGGTTTTGGAATGTTTGGATTCCTTTTGGCGGGTGTTCGGAATGTTTTGGCGGGTGTTCGGAATGTTTTGATTAGTTTTGACGGGTTTTGAAATATTTTGGTGGGTTTTTAGAAGGTTTCGATTTGTTTTGATTTGTTTTGATTCTGTTTAGCCCAGTTTTTGGTGTGTTTGGATTAGCTTTGGTGGGCTTGATCATGTTTTGTCAGGTTTTTTCGAATGTATTGATCTCTTCTGTCTGGTTTTCTATTTTGGCGGGTTTGAAAATATTTTTGGATTAGTTTTGGCGGGTTTGAAAATATTTTGGCTCTTTGCGCAGAGATGACGGCGCCGGTTGCGGTGCGCTCCGGGGCGCTCCTTCTGCGGAAAGACGCCTAGGCAGCGGCACTTGGGACAGCTCCGCGTCTCCGTATGCTGCGTTTCTTGCCTTCTGCATCTCAGCAAAATGCTTTCCCACTAGGTCTAGCAAGGAGAAACTGTGGCAGCTGAGTAGATGTAGCCCGGCCCGCCCTTTGAAGTTGACAAGTTCTTGGCATCTCAGAGCCTCAAGGCAAGAGCAAGGTTATCTATGGTAGGCTGGGGCAGAACTAGCAGCAAGCAGAGCAAAGTTGTCCAAGAATAGCTTCCATTGGAATGCTAATGGCAATTGAAGAGGCAGGCCAGTGGCAAGCCACTAGCTTCTAGCAGTTTGAAAGTTGCAGACACAGTGCAGGTGTTGTGCGGCTTCCTTCTTGGCCTCCTAGAAGGTGCCGCGCTCTCCGTCTCTTGCTTGCCAATATGTTGCCGTGTTCCTCTTATTGTTTGGTTTGTTTTGATTTGTTTTTATGATGTTTTGGCGGGTTTTCGGAATGTTTTGGTGGTGTTTTAGAATGTTTTGTTTTCTCTTGTGTTGTTTTTATTGTGTTGGCAGGTTGTGGAACGTTTGGATTCCTTTCGGCGGGTTTTAAAATCTTTTGGCGGGTATTTGGAATGTTTGGGTTTGCTTTCATTTGTTTTGATTATGTTTTGGCAAGTTATTGAATGTTTTGATCACTTCTGACTGGTTTTCTAGTATTTTGGCATCTTTTCAGAATGTTTTGATCAGTTTTGGCGGGTTCTAAACTATTTTGTTGGGTTTTTGGAATGTTTTGCTTGGTTTTGATTTGTTTTTATTTTGATTTTGCGGGTTTTCAGAATGTTTTGGTCGGTTTTCTAGAATGTTTTGGTTGGTTTTGATTTCTTTTTAATATTATTTTGTGGGTTTTGGAATGTTTTGATTTGTTTTGTCTAGTTTAAAATATTTTGGCATGTATTTGGAAGGTTTTGCTTGGTTTTCATTTTTTTTTGTTATGTTTTGGCAAGGGTTTTTTTTTGGTTTGATCAGTTCTGGCTGGTTTTCTAATATGTTGGCCGATTTTCAGAATGTTTTGATCAGTTTTGGCGGGTTTTAAGATATTTTAGAGGTTGTTTATAATATTTTGGTTTCTTTAGCTTTGTTTTTACTATATTTTGGCGGGTTTTTTGAATGTTTTGATCACTTCTGACTGGTTTTCTAGTATTTTGGCATCTTTTCCGAATGTTTTGATCAGTTTTGGCAGGTTCTAAACTATTTTGTCGGGTTTTTGGAATGTTTTGGTTGGTTTTGATTTGTTTTTATGATGTTTTGCCAAGTTTTTTGAATGTTTTGATCAGTTCTGTCTGGTTTTCTAATGTTTTGGCATCTTTTTAGAATGTTTTGATGAGTTTTGCGGGTCTAAATTATTTTGGCGGGTTTTCGGAATATTTTGGTTGGTTTTGATTTGTTTTTATGATGTTTTGGTGGGTTTTCGGAATGTGTTGGTTGGGTTTTAGAATGTTTTGTATTCTCTTGAGTTGTTTTTATTGTGTAGACAGGTTTTGGAATGTTTGGATTCCTTTTGGTGGGTGTTCGGAATGTTTTGGCGGGCATTTGGAATATTTTGATTAGTTTTGACGGGTTTTGAAATATTTTGGCGGGCTTTTAGAAGGTTTTGATTTGTTTTGATTCTGTTTAGCCCAGTTTTTGGTGTGTTTGGATTAGCTTTGGTGGGCTTGATCATGTTTTGTCAGGTTTTTTCGAATGTATTGATCTCTTCTGTCTGGTTTTCTATTTTGGCGGGTTTGAAAATATTTTTGGATTAGTTTTGGCGGGTTTGAAAATATTTTGGCTCTTTGCGCAGAGATGACGGCGCCGGTTGCGGTGCGCTCCGGGGCGCTCCTTCTGCGGAAAGACGCCTAGGCAGCGGCACTTGGGACAGCTCCGCGTCTCCGTATGCTGCGTTTCTTGCCTTCTGCATCTCAGCAAAATGCTTTCCCACTAGGTCTAGCAAGGAGAAACTGTGGCAGCTGAGTAGATGTAGCCCGGCCCGCCCTTTGAAGTTGACAAGTTCTTGGCATCTCAGAGCCTCAAGGCAAGAGCAAGGTTCTCTATGGTAGGCTGGGGCAGAACTAGCAGCAAGCAGAGCAAAGTTGTCCAAGAATAGCTTCCATTGGAATGCTAATGGCAATTGAAGAGGCAGGCCAGTGGCAAGCCACTAGCTTCTAGCAGTTTGAAAGTTGCAGACACAGTGCAGGTGTTGTGCGGCTTCCTTCTTGGCCTCCTAGAAGGTGCCGCGCTCTCCGTCTCTTGCTTGCCAATATGTTGCCGTGTTCCTCCTATTGTTTGGTTTGTTTTGATTTGTTTTGATGATGTTTTGGTGGGTTTTCGGAATGTTTTGGTGGTGTTTTAGAATGTTTTGTTTTCTCTTGTGTTGTTTTTATTGTCTTGGCAGGTTGTGGAATATTTGGATTCCTTTTGGCGGGTTTTCAAATATTTTGGCGGGTATTTGGAATGTTTTTGGTTTGCTTTCATTTGTTTTGATTATGTTTTGGCAAGTTATTGAAAGTTTCGATCACTTCTGATTGGTTTTCTAGTATTTTGGCATCTTTTCAGAATGTTTTGATCAGTTTTGGCGGGTTCTAAACTATTTTGTCAGGTTTTTGGAATTTTTTGGTTGGTTTTGATTTGTTTTTATGATGTTTTGCCTAGTTTTTTCAATGTTTTGATCAGTTCTGTCTGGTTTTCTAATGTTTTGGCATCTTTTCAGAAAGTTTTGATGAGTTTTGCGGGTCTAAATTATTTTGGCGGGTTTTCGGAATATTTTGGTTGGTTTTGATTTGTTTTTTATGATGTTTTGGTTGGGTTTTAGAATGTTTTGTATTCTCTTGAGTTATTTTTATTGTGTTGGCAGGTTTTGGAATGTTTGGATTCCTTTTGGCGGGTGTTCGGAATGTTTTGGCGGGTGTTCGGAATGTTTTGATTAGTTTTGACGGGTTTTGAAATATTTTGGTGGGTTTTTAGAAGGTTTCGATTTGTTTTGATTTGTTTTGATTCTGTTTAGCCCAGTTTTTGGTGTGTTTGGATTAGCTTTGGTGGGCTTGATCATGTTTTGTCAGGTTTTTTCGAATGTATTGATCTCTTCTGTCTGGTTTTCTATTTTGGCGGGTTTGAAAATATTTTTGGATTAGTTTTGGCGGGTTTGAAAATATTTTGGCTCTTTGCGCAGAGATGACGGCGCCGGTTGCGGTGCGCTCCGGGGCGCTCCTTCTGCGGAAAGACGCCTAGGCAGCGGCACTTGGGACAGCTCCGCGTCTCCGTATGCTGCGTTTCTTGCCTTCTGCATCTCAGCAAAATGCTTTCCCACTAGGTCTAGCAAGGAGAAACTGTGGCAGCTGAGTAGATGTAGCCCGGCCCGCCCTTTGAAGTTGACAAGTTCTTGGCATCTCAGAGCCTCAAGGCAAGAGCAAGGTTATCTATGGTAGGCTGGGGCAGAACTAGCAGCAAGCAGAGCAAAGTTGTCCAAGAATAGCTTCCATTGGAATGCTAATGGCAATTGAAGAGGCAGGCCAGTGGCAAGCCACTAGCTTCTAGCAGTTTGAAAGTTGCAGACACAGTGCAGGTGTTGTGCGGCTTCCTTCTTGGCCTCCTAGAAGGTGCCGCGCTCTCCGTCTCTTGCTTGCCAATATGTTGCCGTGTTCCTCCTATTGTTTGGTTTGTTTTGATTTGTTTTGATGATGTTTTGGTGGGTTTTCGGAATGTTTTGGTGGTGTTTTAGAATGTTTTGTTTTCTCTTGTGTTGTTTTTATTGTCTTGGCAGGTTGTGGAATATTTGGATTCCTTTTGGCGGGTTTTCAAATATTTTGGCGGGTATTTGGAATGTTTTTGGTTTGCTTTCATTTGTTTTGATTATGTTTTGGCAAGTTATTGAAAGTTTCGATCACTTCTGATTGGTTTTCTAGTATTTTGGCATCTTTTCAGAATGTTTTGATCAGTTTTGGCGGGTTCTAAACTATTTTGTCAGGTTTTTGGAATTTTTTGGTTGGTTTTGATTTGTTTTTATGATGTTTTGCCTAGTTTTTTCAATGTTTTGATCAGTTCTGTCTGGTTTTCTAATGTTTTGGCATCTTTTCAGAAAGTTTTGATGAGTTTTGCGGGTCTAAATTATTTTGGCGGGTTTTCGGAATATTTTGGTTGGTTTTGATTTGTTTTTTATGATGTTTTGGTTGGGTTTTAGAATGTTTTGTATTCTCTTGAGTTATTTTTATTGTGTTGGCAGGTTTTGGAATGTTTGGATTCCTTTTGGCGGGTGTTCGGAATGTTTTGGCGGGTGTTCGGAATGTTTTGATTAGTTTTGACGGGTTTTGAAATATTTTGGTGGGTTTTTAGAAGGTTTCGATTTGTTTTGATTTGTTTTGATTCTGTTTAGCCCAGTTTTTGGTGTGTTTGGATTAGCTTTGGTGGGCTTGATCATGTTTTGTCAGGTTTTTTCGAATGTATTGATCTCTTCTGTCTGGTTTTCTATTTTGGCGGGTTTGAAAATATTTTTGGATTAGTTTTGGCGGGTTTGAAAATATTTTGGCTCTTTGCGCAGAGATGACGGCGCCGGTTGCGGTGCGCTCCGGGGCGCTCCTTCTGCGGAAAGACGCCTAGGCAGCGGCACTTGGGACAGCTCCGCGTCTCCGTATGCTGCGTTTCTTGCCTTCTGCATCTCAGCAAAATGCTTTCCCACTAGGTCTAGCAAGGAGAAACTGTGGCAGCTGAGTAGATGTAGCCCGGCCCGCCCTTTGAAGTTGACAAGTTCTTGGCATCTCAGAGCCTCAAGGCAAGAGCAAGGTTATCTATGGTAGGCTGGGGCAGAACTAGCAGCAAGCAGAGCAAAGTTGTCCAAGAATAGCTTCCATTGGAATGCTAATGGCAATTGAAGAGGCAGGCCAGTGGCAAGCCACTAGCTTCTAGCAGTTTGAAAGTTGCAGACACAGTGCAGGTGTTGTGCGGCTTCCTTCTTGGCCTCCTAGAAGGTGCCGCGCTCTCCGTCTCTTGCTTGCCAATATGTTGCCGTGTTCCTCTTATTGTTTGGTTTGTTTTGATTTGTTTTTATGATGTTTTGGCGGGTTTTCGGAATGTTTTGGTGGTGTTTTAGAATGTTTTGTTTTCTCTTGTGTTGTTTTTATTGTGTTGGCAGGTTGTGGAACGTTTGGATTCCTTTCGGCGGGTTTTAAAATCTTTTGGCGGGTATTTGGAATGTTTGGGTTTGCTTTCATTTGTTTTGATTATGTTTTGGCAAGTTATTGAATGTTTTGATCACTTCTGACTGGTTTTCTAGTATTTTGGCATCTTTTCAGAATGTTTTGATCAGTTTTGGCGGGTTCTAAACTATTTTGTTGGGTTTTTGGAATGTTTTGCTTGGTTTTGATTTGTTTTTATTTTGATTTTGCGGGTTTTCAGAATGTTTTGGTCGGTTTTCTAGAATGTTTTGGTTGGTTTTGATTTCTTTTTAATATTATTTTGTGGGTTTTGGAATGTTTTGATTTGTTTTGTCTAGTTTAAAATATTTTGGCATGTATTTGGAAGGTTTTGCTTGGTTTTCATTTTTTTTTGTTATGTTTTGGCAAGGGTTTTTTTTTGGTTTGATCAGTTCTGGCTGGTTTTCTAATATGTTGGCCGATTTTCAGAATGTTTTGATCAGTTTTGGCGGGTTTTAAGATATTTTAGAGGTTGTTTATAATATTTTGGTTTCTTTAGCTTTGTTTTTACTATATTTTGGTGGGTTTTTTGAATGTTTTGATCACTTCTGACTGGTTTTCTAGTATTTTGGCATCTTTTCCGAATGTTTTGATCAGTTTTGGCAGGTTCTAAACTATTTTGTCGGGTTTTTGGAATGTTTTGGTTGGTTTTGATTTGTTTTTATGATGTTTTGCCAAGTTTTTTGAATGTTTTGATCAGTTCTGTCTGGTTTTCTAATGTTTTGGCATCTTTTTAGAATGTTTTGATGAGTTTTGCGGGTCTAAATTATTTTGGCGGGTTTTCGGAATATTTTGGTTGGTTTTGATTTGTTTTTATGATGTTTTGGTGGGTTTTCGGAATGTGTTGGTTGGGTTTTAGAATGTTTTGTATTCTCTTGAGTTGTTTTTATTGTGTAGACAGGTTTTGGAATGTTTGGATTCCTTTTGGTGGGTGTTCGGAATGTTTTGGCGGGCATTTGGAATATTTTGATTAGTTTTGACGGGTTTTGAAATATTTTGGCGGGCTTTTAGAAGGTTTTGATTTGTTTTGATTCTGTTTAGCCCAGTTTTTGGTGTGTTTGGATTAGCTTTGGTGGGCTTGATCATGTTTTGTCAGGTTTTTTCGAATGTATTGATCTCTTCTGTCTGGTTTTCTATTTTGGCGGGTTTGAAAATATTTTTGGATTAGTTTTGGCGGGTTTGAAAATATTTTGGCTCTTTGCGCAGAGATGACGGCGCCGGTTGCGGTGCGCTCCGGGGCGCTCCTTCTGCGGAAAGACGCCTAGGCAGCGGCACTTGGGACAGCTCCGCGTCTCCGTATGCTGCGTTTCTTGCCTTCTGCATCTCAGCAAAATGCTTTCCCACTAGGTCTAGCAAGGAGAAACTGTGGCAGCTGAGTAGATGTAGCCCGGCCCGCCCTTTGAAGTTGACAAGTTCTTGGCATCTCAGAGCCTCAAGGCAAGAGCAAGGTTCTCTATGGTAGGCTGGGGCAGAACTAGCAGCAAGCAGAGCAAAGTTGTCCAAGAATAGCTTCCATTGGAATGCTAATGGCAATTGAAGAGGCAGGCCAGTGGCAAGCCACTAGCTTCTAGCAGTTTGAAAGTTGCAGACACAGTGCAGGTGTTGTGCGGCTTCCTTCTTGGCCTCCTAGAAGGTGCCGCGCTCTCCGTCTCTTGCTTGCCAATATGTTGCCGTGTTCCTCCTATTGTTTGGTTTGTTTTGATTTGTTTTGATGATGTTTTGGTGGGTTTTCGGAATGTTTTGGTGGTGTTTTAGAATGTTTTGTTTTCTCTTGTGTTGTTTTTATTGTCTTGGCAGGTTGTGGAATATTTGGATTCCTTTTGGCGGGTTTTCAAATATTTTGGCGGGTATTTGGAATGTTTTTGGTTTGCTTTCATTTGTTTTGATTATGTTTTGGCAAGTTATTGAAAGTTTCGATCACTTCTGATTGGTTTTCTAGTATTTTGGCATCTTTTCAGAATGTTTTGATCAGTTTTGGCGGGTTCTAAACTATTTTGTCAGGTTTTTGGAATTTTTTGGTTGGTTTTGATTTGTTTTTATGATGTTTTGCCTAGTTTTTTCAATGTTTTGATCAGTTCTGTCTGGTTTTCTAATGTTTTGGCATCTTTTCAGAAAGTTTTGATGAGTTTTGCGGGTCTAAATTATTTTGGCGGGTTTTCGGAATATTTTGGTTGGTTTTGATTTGTTTTTTATGATGTTTTGGTTGGGTTTTAGAATGTTTTGTATTCTCTTGAGTTATTTTTATTGTGTTGGCAGGTTTTGGAATGTTTGGATTCCTTTTGGCGGGTGTTCGGAATGTTTTGGCGGGTGTTCGGAATGTTTTGATTAGTTTTGACGGGTTTTGAAATATTTTGGTGGGTTTTTAGAAGGTTTCGATTTGTTTTGATTTGTTTTGATTCTGTTTAGCCCAGTTTTTGGTGTGTTTGGATTAGCTTTGGTGGGCTTGATCATGTTTTGTCAGGTTTTTTCGAATGTATTGATCTCTTCTGTCTGGTTTTCTATTTTGGCGGGTTTGAAAATATTTTTGGATTAGTTTTGGCGGGTTTGAAAATATTTTGGCTCTTTGCGCAGAGATGACGGCGCCGGTTGCGGTGCGCTCCGGGGCGCTCCTTCTGCGGAAAGACGCCTAGGCAGCGGCACTTGGGACAGCTCCGCGTCTCCGTATGCTGCGTTTCTTGCCTTCTGCATCTCAGCAAAATGCTTTCCCACTAGGTCTAGCAAGGAGAAACTGTGGCAGCTGAGTAGATGTAGCCCGGCCCGCCCTTTGAAGTTGACAAGTTCTTGGCATCTCAGAGCCTCAAGGCAAGAGCAAGGTTATCTATGGTAGGCTGGGGCAGAACTAGCAGCAAGCAGAGCAAAGTTGTCCAAGAATAGCTTCCATTGGAATGCTAATGGCAATTGAAGAGGCAGGCCAGTGGCAAGCCACTAGCTTCTAGCAGTTTGAAAGTTGCAGACACAGTGCAGGTGTTGTGCGGCTTCCTTCTTGGCCTCCTAGAAGGTGCCGCGCTCTCCGTCTCTTGCTTGCCAATATGTTGCCGTGTTCCTCTTATTGTTTGGTTTGTTTTGATTTGTTTTTATGATGTTTTGGCGGGTTTTCGGAATGTTTTGGTGGTGTTTTAGAATGTTTTGTTTTCTCTTGTGTTGTTTTTATTGTGTTGGCAGGTTGTGGAACGTTTGGATTCCTTTCGGCGGGTTTTAAAATCTTTTGGCGGGTATTTGGAATGTTTGGGTTTGCTTTCATTTGTTTTGATTATGTTTTGGCAAGTTATTGAATGTTTTGATCACTTCTGACTGGTTTTCTAGTATTTTGGCATCTTTTCAGAATGTTTTGATCAGTTTTGGCGGGTTCTAAACTATTTTGTTGGGTTTTTGGAATGTTTTGCTTGGTTTTGATTTGTTTTTATTTTGATTTTGCGGGTTTTCAGAATGTTTTGGTCGGTTTTCTAGAATGTTTTGGTTGGTTTTGATTTCTTTTTAATATTATTTTGTGGGTTTTGGAATGTTTTGATTTGTTTTGTCTAGTTTAAAATATTTTGGCATGTATTTGGAAGGTTTTGCTTGGTTTTCATTTTTTTTTGTTATGTTTTGGCAAGGGTTTTTTTTTGGTTTGATCAGTTCTGGCTGGTTTTCTAATATGTTGGCCGATTTTCAGAATGTTTTGATCAGTTTTGGCGGGTTTTAAGATATTTTAGAGGTTGTTTATAATATTTTGGTTTCTTTAGCTTTGTTTTTACTATATTTTGGCGGGTTTTTTGAATGTTTTGATCACTTCTGACTGGTTTTCTAGTATTTTGGCATCTTTTCCGAATGTTTTGATCAGTTTTGGCAGGTTCTAAACTATTTTGTCGGGTTTTTGGAATGTTTTGGTTGGTTTTGATTTGTTTTTATGATGTTTTGCCAAGTTTTTTGAATGTTTTGATCAGTTCTGTCTGGTTTTCTAATGTTTTGGCATCTTTTTAGAATGTTTTGATGAGTTTTGCGGGTCTAAATTATTTTGGCGGGTTTTCGGAATATTTTGGTTGGTTTTGATTTGTTTTTATGATGTTTTGGTGGGTTTTCGGAATGTGTTGGTTGGGTTTTAGAATGTTTTGTATTCTCTTGAGTTGTTTTTATTGTGTAGACAGGTTTTGGAATGTTTGGATTCCTTTTGGTGGGTGTTCGGAATGTTTTGGCGGGCATTTGGAATATTTTGATTAGTTTTGACGGGTTTTGAAATATTTTGGCGGGCTTTTAGAAGGTTTTGATTTGTTTTGATTCTGTTTAGCCCAGTTTTTGGTGTGTTTGGATTAGCTTTGGTGGGCTTGATCATGTTTTGTCAGGTTTTTTCGAATGTATTGATCTCTTCTGTCTGGTTTTCTATTTTGGCGGGTTTGAAAATATTTTTGGATTAGTTTTGGCGGGTTTGAAAATATTTTGGCTCTTTGCGCAGAGATGACGGCGCCGGTTGCGGTGCGCTCCGGGGCGCTCCTTCTGCGGAAAGACGCCTAGGCAGCGGCACTTGGGACAGCTCCGCGTCTCCGTATGCTGCGTTTCTTGCCTTCTGCATCTCAGCAAAATGCTTTCCCACTAGGTCTAGCAAGGAGAAACTGTGGCAGCTGAGTAGATGTAGCCCGGCCCGCCCTTTGAAGTTGACAAGTTCTTGGCATCTCAGAGCCTCAAGGCAAGAGCAAGGTTATCTATGGTAGGCTGGGGCAGAACTAGCAGCAAGCAGAGCAAAGTTGTCCAAGAATAGCTTCCATTGGAATGCTAATGGCAATTGAAGAGGCAGGCCAGTGGCAAGCCACTAGCTTCTAGCAGTTTGAAAGTTGCAGACACAGTGCAGGTGTTGTGCGGCTTCCTTCTTGGCCTCCTAGAAGGTGCCGCGCTCTCCGTCTCTTGCTTGCCAATATGTTGCCGTGTTCCTCCTATTGTTTGGTTTGTTTTGATTTGTTTTGATGATGTTTTGGTGGGTTTTCGGAATGTTTTGGTGGTGTTTTAGAATGTTTTGTTTTCTCTTGTGTTGTTTTTATTGTCTTGGCAGGTTGTGGAATATTTGGATTCCTTTTGGCGGGTTTTCAAATATTTTGGCGGGTATTTGGAATGTTTTTGGTTTGCTTTCATTTGTTTTGATTATGTTTTGGCAAGTTATTGAAAGTTTCGATCACTTCTGATTGGTTTTCTAGTATTTTGGCATCTTTTCAGAATGTTTTGATCAGTTTTGGCGGGTTCTAAACTATTTTGTCAGGTTTTTGGAATTTTTTGGTTGGTTTTGATTTGTTTTTATGATGTTTTGCCTAGTTTTTTCAATGTTTTGATCAGTTCTGTCTGGTTTTCTAATGTTTTGGCATCTTTTCAGAAAGTTTTGATGAGTTTTGCGGGTCTAAATTATTTTGGCGGGTTTTCGGAATATTTTGGTTGGTTTTGATTTGTTTTTTATGATGTTTTGGTTGGGTTTTAGAATGTTTTGTATTCTCTTGAGTTATTTTTATTGTGTTGGCAGGTTTTGGAATGTTTGGATTCCTTTTGGCGGGTGTTCGGAATGTTTTGGCGGGTGTTCGGAATGTTTTGATTAGTTTTGACGGGTTTTGAAATATTTTGGTGGGTTTTTAGAAGGTTTCGATTTGTTTTGATTTGTTTTGATTCTGTTTAGCCCAGTTTTTGGTGTGTTTGGATTAGCTTTGGTGGGCTTGATCATGTTTTGTCAGGTTTTTTCGAATGTATTGATCTCTTCTGTCTGGTTTTCTATTTTGGCGGGTTTGAAAATATTTTTGGATTAGTTTTGGCGGGTTTGAAAATATTTTGGCTCTTTGCACAGAGATGACGGCGCCGGTTGCGGTGCGCTCCGGGGCGCTCCTTCTGCGGAAAGACGCCTAGGCAGCGGCACTTGGGACAGCTCCGCGTCTCCGTATGCTGCGTTTCTTGCCTTCTGCATCTCAGCAAAATGCTTTCCCACTAGGTCTAGCAAGGAGAAACTGTGGCAGCTGAGTAGATGTAGCCCGGCCCGCCCTTTGAAGTTGACAAGTTCTTGGCATCTCAGAGCCTCAAGGCAAGAGCAAGGTTATCTATGGTAGGCTGGGGCAGAACTAGCAGCAAGCAGAGCAAAGTTGTCCAAGAATAGCTTCCATTGGAATGCTAATGGCAATTGAAGAGGCAGGCCAGTGGCAAGCCACTAGCTTCTAGCAGTTTGAAAGTTGCAGACACAGTGCAGGTGTTGTGCGGCTTCCTTCTTGGCCTCCTAGAAGGTGCCGCGCTCTCCGTCTCTTGCTTGCCAATATGTTGCCGTGTTCCTCTTATTGTTTGGTTTGTTTTGATTTGTTTTGATGATGTTTTGGCGGGTTTTCGGAATGTTTTGGTGGTGTTTTAGAATGTTTTGTTTTCTCTTGTGTTGTTTTTATTGTGTTGGCAGGTTGTGGAACGTTTGGATTCCTTTTGGCGGGTTTTAAAATCTTTTGGCGGGTATTTGGAATGTTTGGGTTTGCTTTCATTTGTTTTGATTATGTTTTGGCAAGTTATTGAATGTTTTGATCACTTCTGACTGGTTTTCTAGTATTTTGGCATCTTTTCAGAATGTTTTGATCAGTTTTGGCGGGTTCTAAACTATTTTGTTGGGTTTTTGGAATGTTTTGCTTGGTTTTGATTTGTTTTTATTTTGATTTTGCGGGTTTTCAGAATGTTTTGGTCGGTTTTCTAGAATGTTTTGGTTGGTTTTGATTTCTTTTTAATATTATTTTGTGGGTTTTGGAATGTTTTGATTTGTTTTGTCTAGTTTAAAATATTTTGGCATGTATTTGGAAGGTTTTGCTTGGTTTTCATTTTTTTTTGTTATGTTTTGGCAAGGGTTTTTTTTTGGTTTGATCAGTTCTGGCTGGTTTTCTAATATGTTGGCCGATTTTCAGAATGTTTTGATCAGTTTTGGCGGGTTTTAAGATATTTTAGAGGTTGTTTATAATATTTTGGTTTCTTTAGCTTTGTTTTTACTATATTTTGGCGGGTTTTTTGAATGTTTTCATCACTTCTGACTGGTTTTCTAGTATTTTGGCATCTTTTCCGAATGTTTTGATCAGTTTTGGCAGGTTCTAAACTATTTTGTCGGGTTTTTGGAATGTTTTGATTGGTTTTGATTTGTTTTTATGATGTTTTGCCAAGTTTTTTGAATGTTTTGATCAGTTCTGGCTGGTTTTCTAATGTTTTGGCATCTTTTCAGAAAGTTTTGATGAGTTTTGCGGGTCTAAATAATTTTGGCGGGTTTTCGGAATATTTTGGTTGGTTTTGATTTGTTTTTATGATGTTTTGGCGGGTTTTCGGAATGTGTTGGTTGGGTTTTAGAATGTTTTGTATTCTCTTGAGTTGTTTTTATTGTGTTGACAGGTTTTGGAATGTTTGGATTCCTTTTGGCGGGTGTTCGGAATGTTTTGGCGGGCATTTGGAATATTTTGATTAGTTTTGACGGGTTTTGAAATATTTTGGCGGGCTTTTAGAAGGTTTTGATTTGTTTTGATTCTGTTTAGCCCAGTTTTTGGTGTGTTTGGATTAGCTTTGGTGGGCTTGATCATGTTTTGTCAGGTTTTTTCGAATGTATTGATCTCTTCTGTCTGGTTTTCTATTTTGGCGGGTTTGAAAATATTTTTGGATTAGTTTTGGCGGGTTTTAAAATATTTTGGCTCTTTGCGCAGAGATGACGGCGCCGGTTGCGGTGCGCTCCGGGGCGCTCCTTCTGCGGAAAGACGCCTAGGCAGCGGCACTTGGGACAGCTCCGCGTCTCCGTATGCTGCGTTTCTTGCCTTCTGCATCTCAGCAAAATGCTTTCCCACTAGGTCTAGCAAGGAGAAACTGTGGCAGCTGAGTAGATGTAGCCCGGCCCGCCCTTTGAAGTTGACAAGTTCTTGGCATCTCAGAGCCTCAAGGCAAGAGCAAGGTTATCTATGGTAGGCTGGGGCAGAACTAGCAGCAAGCAGAGCAAAGTTGTCCAAGAATAGCTTCCATTGGAATGCTAATGGCAATTGAAGAGGCAGGCCAGTGGCAAGCCACTAGCTTCTAGCAGTTTGAAAGTTGCAGACACAGTGCAGGTGTTGTGCGGCTTCCTTCTTGGCCTCCTAGAAGGTGCCGCGCTCTCCGTCTCTTGCTTGCCAATATGTTGCCGTGTTCCTCTTATTGTTTGGTTTGTTTTGATTTGTTTTGATGATGTTTTGGCGGGTTTTCGGAATGTTTTGGTGGTGTTTTAGAATGTTTTGTTTTCTCTTGTGTTGTTTTTATTGTGTTGGCAGGTTGTGGAACGTTTGGATTCCTTTTGGCGGGTTTTAAAATATTTTGGCGGGTATTTGGAATGTTTGGGTTTGCTTTCATTTGTTTTGATTATGTTTTGGCAAGTTATTGAATGTTTTGATCACTTCTGACTGGTTTTCTAGTATTTTGGCATCTTTTCAGAATGTTTTGATCAGTTTTGGCGGGTTCTAAACTATTTTGTTGGGTTTTTGGAATGTTTTGCTTGGTTTTGATTTGTTTTTATTTTGATTTTGCGGGTTTTCAGAATGTTTTGGTCGGTTTTCTAGAATGTTTTGGTTGGTTTTGATTTCTTTTTAATATTATTTTGTGGGTTTTGGAATGTTTTGATTTGTTTTGTCTAGTTTAAAATATTTTGGCATGTATTTGGAAGGTTTTGCTTGGTTTTCATTTTTTTTTGTTATGTTTTGGCAAGGGTTTTTTTTTGGTTTGATCAGTTCTGGCTGGTTTTCTAATATGTTGGCCGATTTTCAGAATGTTTTGATCAGTTTTGGCGGGTTTTAAGATATTTTAGAGGTTGTTTATAATATTTTGGTTTCTTTAGCTTTGTTTTTACTATATTTTGGCGGGTTTTTTGAATGTTTTGATCACTTCTGACTGGTTTTCTAGTATTTTGGCATCTTTTCCGAATGTTTTGATCAGTTTTGGCAGGTTCTAAACTATTTTGTCGGGTTTTTGGAATGTTTTGGTTGGTTTTGATTTGTTTTTATGATGTTTTGCCAAGTTTTTTGAATGTTTTGATCAGTTCAGGCTGGTTTTCTAATGTTTTGGCATCTTTTTAGAATGTTTTGATGAGTTTTGCGGGTCTAAATTATTTTGGCGGGTTTTCGGAATATTTTGGTTGGTTTTGATTTGTTTTTATGATGTTTTGGCGGGTTTTCGGAATGTGTTGGTTGGGTTTTAGAATGTTTTGTATTCTCTTGAGTTGTTTTTATTGTGTTGACAGGTTTTGGAATGTTTGGATTCCTTTTGGCGGGTGTTCGGAATGTTTTGGCGGGCATTTGGAATATTTTGATTAGTTTTGACGGGTTTTGAAATATTTTGGCGGGCTTTTAGAAGGTTTTGATTTGTTTTGATTCTGTTTAGCCCAGTTTTTGGTGTGTTTGGATTAGCTTTGGTGGGCTTGATCATGTTTTGTCAGGTTTTTTCGAATGTATTGATCTCTTCTGTCTGGTTTTCTATTTTGGCGGGTTTGAAAATATTTTTGGATTAGTTTTGGCGGGTTTGAAAATATTTTGGCTCTTTGCGCAGAGATGACGGCGCCGGTTGCGGTGCGCTCCGGGGCGCTCCTTCTGCGGAAAGACGCCTAGGCAGCGGCACTTGGGACAGCTCCGCGTCTCCGTATGCTGCGTTTCTTGCCTTCTGCATCTCAGCAAAATGCTTTCCCACTAGGTCTAGCAAGGAGAAACTGTGGCAGCTGAGTAGATGTAGCCCGGCCCGCCCTTTGAAGTTGACAAGTTCTTGGCATCTCAGAGCCTCAAGGCAAGAGCAAGGTTATCTATGGTAGGCTGGGGCAGAACTAGCAGCAAGCAGAGCAAAGTTGTCCAAGAATAGCTTCCATTGGAATGCTAATGGCAATTGAAGAGGCAGGCCAGTGGCAAGCCACTAGCTTCTAGCAGTTTGAAAGTTGCAGACACAGTGCAGGTGTTGTGCGGCTTCCTTCTTGGCCTCCTAGAAGGTGCCGCGCTCTCCGTCTCTTGCTTGCCAATATGTTGCCGTGTTCCTCTTATTGTTTGGTTTGTTTTGATTTGTTTTGATGATGTTTTGGCGGGTTTTCGGAATGTTTTGGTGGTGTTTTAGAATGTTTTGTTTTCTCTTGTGTTGTTTTTATTGTGTTGGCAGGTTGTGGAACGTTTGGATTCCTTTTGGCGGGTTTTAAAATATTTTGGCGGGTATTTGGAATGTTTGGGTTTGCTTTCATTTGTTTTGATTATGTTTTGGCAAGTTATTGAATGTTTTGATCACTTCTGACTGGTTTTCTAGTATTTTGGCATCTTTTCAGAATGTTTTGATCAGTTTTGGCGGGTTCTAAACTATTTTGTTGGGTTTTTGGAATGTTTTGCTTGGTTTTGATTTGTTTTTATTTTGATTTTGCGGGTTTTCAGAATGTTTTGGTCGGTTTTCTAGAATGTTTTGGTTGGTTTTGATTTCTTTTTAATATTATTTTGTGGGTTTTGGAATGTTTTGATTTGTTTTGTCTAGTTTAAAATATTTTGGCATGTATTTGGAAGGTTTTGCTTGGTTTTCATTTTTTTTTGTTATGTTTTGGCAAGGGTTTTTTTTTGGTTTGATCAGTTCTGGCTGGTTTTCTAATATGTTGGCCGATTTTCAGAATGTTTTGATCAGTTTTGGCGGGTTTTAAGATATTTTAGAGGTTGTTTATAATATTTTGGTTTCTTTAGCTTTGTTTTTACTATATTTTGGCGGGTTTTTTGAATGTTTTGATCACTTCTGACTGGTTTTCTAGTATTTTGGCATCTTTTCCGAATGTTTTGATCAGTTTTGGCAGGTTCTAAACTATTTTGTCGGGTTTTTGGAATGTTTTGGTTGGTTTTGATTTGTTTTTATGATGTTTTGCCAAGTTTTTTGAATGTTTTGATCAGTTCTGGCTGGTTTTCTAATGTTTTGGCATCTTTTTAGAATGTTTTGATGAGTTTTGCGGGTCTAAATTATTTTGGCGGGTTTTCGGAATATTTTGGTTGGTTTTGATTTGTTTTTATGATGTTTTGGCGGGTTTTCGGAATGTGTTGGTTGGGTTTTAGAATGTTTGGTATTCTCTTGAGTTGTTTTTATTGTGTTGACAGGTTTTGGAATGTTTGGATTCCTTTTGGTGGGTGTTCGGAATGTTTTGGCGGGTATTTGGAATATTTTGATTAGTTTTGACGGGTTTTGAAATATTTTGGCGGGCTTTTAGAAGGTTTTGATTTGTTTTGATTCTGTTTAGCCCAGTTTTTGGTGTGTTTGGATTAGCTTTGGTGGGCTTGATCATGTTTTGTCAGGTTTTTTCGAATGTATTGATCTCTTCTGTCTGGTTTTCTATTTTGGCGGGTTTGAAAATATTTTTGGATTAGTTTTGGTGGGTTTTAAAATATTTTGGCTCTTTGCGCAGAGATGACGGCGCCGGTTGCGGTGCGCTCCGGGGCGCTCCTTCTGCGGAAAGACGCCTAGGCAGCGGCACTTGGGACAGCTCCGCGTCTCCGTATGCTGCGTTTCTTGCCTTCTGCATCTCAGCAAAATGCTTTCCCACTAGGTCTAGCAAGGAGAAACTGTGGCAGCTGAGTAGATGTAGCCCGGCCCGCCCTTTGAAGTTGACAAGTTCTTGGCATCTCAGAGCCTCAAGGCAAGAGCAAGGTTCTCTATGGTAGGCTGGGGCAGAACTAGCAGCAAGCAGAGCAAAGTTGTCCAAGAATAGCTTCCATTGGAATGCTAATGGCAATTGAAGAGGCAGGCCAGTGGCAAGCCACTAGCTTCTAGCAGTTTGAAAGTTGCAGACACAGTGCAGGTGTTGTGTGGCTTCCTTCTTGGCCTCCTAGAAGGTGCCGCGCTCTCCGTCTCTTGCTTGCCAATATGTTGCCGTGTTCCTCCTATTGTTTGCTTTGTTTTGATTTGTTTTGATGATGTTTTGGTGGGTTTTCGGAATGTTTTGGTGGTGTTTTAGAATGTTTTGTTTTCTCTTGCGTTGTTTTTATTGTCTTGGCAGGTTGTGGAATGTTTGGATTCCTTTTGGCGGGTTTTCAAATATTTTGGCGGGTATTTGGAATGTTTTTGGTTTGCTTTCATTTGTTTTGATTATGTTTTGGCAAATTATTGAAAGTTTCGATCACTTCTGACTGGTTTTCTAGTATTTTGGCATCTTTTCAGAATGTTTTGATCAGTTTTGGCGGGTTCTAAACTATTTTGTCAGGTTTTTGGAATTTTTTGGTTGGTTTTGATTTGTTTTTATGATGTTTTGCCTAGTTTTTTCAATGTTTTGATCAGTTCTGTCTGGTTTTCTAATGTTTTGGCATCTTTTCAGAAAGTTTTGATGAGTTTTGCGGGTCTAAATTATTTTGGCGGGTTTTCGGAATATTTTGGTTGGTTTTGATTTTTTTTTTATGATGTTTTGGTGGGTTTTCGGAATGTTTTGGTTGGGTTTTAGAATGTTTTGTATTCTCTTGAGTTGTTTTTATTGTGTTGGCAGGTTTTGGAATGTTTGGATTCCTTTTGGCGGGTGTTCGGAATGTTTTGGCGGGTGTTCGGAATGTTTTGATTAGTTTTGACGGGTTTTGAAATATTTTGGTGGGTTTTTAGAAGGTTTCGATTTGTTTTGATTTGTTTTGATTCTGTTTAGCCCAGTTTTTGGTGTGTTTGGATTAGCTTTGGTGGGCTTGATCATGTTTTGTCAGGTTTTTTCGAATGTATTGATCTCTTCTGTCTGGTTTTCTATTTTGGCGGGTTTGAAAATATTTTTGGATTAGTTTTGGCGGGTTTTAAAATATTTTGGCTCGTTGCGCAGAGATGACGGCGCCGGTTGCGGTGCGCTCCGGGGCGCTCCTTCTGCGGAAAGACGCCTAGGCAGCGGCACTTGGGACAGCTCCGCGTCTCCGTATGCTGCGTTTCTTGCCTTCTGCATCTCAGCAAAATGCTTTCCCACTAGGTCTAGCAAGGAGAAACTGTGGCAGCTGAGTAGATGTAGCCCGGCCCGCCCTTTGAAGTTGACAAGTTCTTGGCATCTCAGAGCCTCAAGGCAAGAGCAAGGTTCTCTATGGTAGGCTGGGGCAGAACTAGCAGCAAGCAGAGCAAAGTTGTCCAAGAATAGCTTCCATTGGAATGCTAATGGCAATTGAAGAGGCAGGCCAGTGGCAAGCCACTAGCTTCTAGCAGTTTGAAAGTTGCAGACACAGTGCAGGTGTTGTGCGGCTTCCTTCTTGGCCTCCTAGAAGGTGCCGCGCTCTCCGTCTCTTGCTTGCCAATATGTTGCCGTGTTCCTCTTATTGTTTGGTTTGTTTTGATTTGTTTTTATGATGTTTTGGCGGGTTTTCGGAATGTTTTGGTGGTGTTTTAGAATGTTTTGTTTTCTCTTGTGTTGTTTTTATTGTGTTGGCAGGTTGTGGAACGTTTGGATTCCTTTTGGCGGGTTTTAAAATCTTTTGGCGGGTATTTGGAATGTTTGGGTTTGCTTTCATTTGTTTTGATTATGTTTTGGCAAGTTATTGAATGTTTTGATCACTTCTGACTGGTTTTCTAGTATTTTGGCATCTTTTCAGAATGTTTTGATCAGTTTTGGCGGGTTCTAAACTATTTTGTTGGGTTTTTGGAATGTTTTGCTTGGTTTTGATTTGTTTTTATTTTGATTTTGCGGGTTTTCAGAATGTTTTGGTCGGTTTTCTAGAATGTTTTGGTTGGTTTTGATTTCTTTTTAATATTATTTTGTGGGTTTTGGAATGTTTTGATTTGTTTTGTCTAGTTTAAAATATTTTGGCATGTATTTGGAAGGTTTTGCTTGGTTTTCATTTTTTTTTGTTATGTTTTGGCAAGGGTTTTTTTTTGGTTTGATCAGTTCTGGCTGGTTTTCTAATATGTTGGCCGATTTTCAGAATGTTTTGATCAGTTTTGGCGGGTTTTAAGATATTTTAGAGGTTGTTTATAATATTTTGGTTTCTTTAGCTTTGTTTTTACTATATTTTGGCGGGTTTTTTGAATGTTTTGATCACTTCTGACTGGTTTTCTAGTATTTTGGCATCTTTTCCGAATGTTTTGATCAGTTTTGGCAGGTTCTAAACTATTTTGTCGGGTTTTTGGAATGTTTTGGTTGGTTTTGATTTGTTTTTATGATGTTTTGCCAAGTTTTTTGAATGTTTTGATCAGTTCTGGCTGGTTTTCTAATGTTTTGGCATCTTTTTAGAATGTTTTGATGAGTTTTGCGGGTCTAAATTATTTTGGCGGGTTTTCGGAATATTTTGGTTGGTTTTGATTTGTTTTTATGATGTTTTGGCGGGTTTTCGGAATGTGTTGGTTGGGTTTTAGAATGTTTTGTATTCTCTTGAGTTGTTTTTATTGTGTTGACAGGTTTTGGAATGTTTGGATTCCTTTTGGTGGGTGTTCGGAATGTTTTGGCGGGTATTTGGAATATTTTGATTAGTTTTGACGGGTTTTGAAATATTTTGGCGGGCTTTTAGAAGGTTTTGATTTGTTTTGATTCTGTTTAGCCCAGTTTTTGGTGTGTTTGGATTAGCTTTGGTGGGCTTGATCATGTTTTGTCAGGTTTTTTCGAATGTATTGATCTCTTCTGTCTGGTTTTCTATTTTGGCGGGTTTGAAAATATTTTTGGATTAGTTTTGGCGGGTTTTAAAATATTTTGGCTCTTTGCGCAGAGATGACGGCGCCGGTTGCGGTGCGCTCCGGGGCGCTCCTTCTGCGGAAAGACGCCTAGGCAGCGGCACTTGGGACAGCTCCGCGTCTCCGTATGCTGCGTTTCTTGCCTTCTGCATCTCAGCAAAATGCTTTCCCACTAGGTCTAGCAAGGAGAAACTGTGGCAGCTGAGTAGATGTAGCCCGGCCCGCCCTTTGAAGTTGACAAGTTCTTGGCATCTCAGAGCCTCAAGGCAAGAGCAAGGTTCTCTATGGTAGGCTGGGGCAGAACTAGCAGCAAGCAGAGCAAAGTTGTCCAAGAATAGCTTCCATTGGAATGCTAATGGCAATTGAAGAGGCAGGCCAGTGGCAAGCCACTAGCTTCTAGCAGTTTGAAAGTTGCAGACACAGTGCAGGTGTTGTGCGGCTTCCTTCTTGGCCTCCTAGAAGGTGCCGCGCTCTCCGTCTCTTGCTTGCCAATATGTTGCCGTGTTCCTCCTATTGTTTGGTTTGTTTTGATTTGTTTTGATGATGTTTTGGTGGGTTTTCGGAATGTTTTGGTGGTGTTTTAGAATGTTTTGTTTTCTCTTGTGTTGTTTTTATTGTCTTGGCAGGTTGTGGAATATTTGGATTCCTTTTGGCGGGTTTTCAAATATTTTGGCGGGTATTTGGAATGTTTTTGGTTTGCTTTCATTTGTTTTGATTATGTTTTGGCAAATTATTGAAAGTTTCGATCACTTCTGATTGGTTTTCTAGTATTTTGGCATCTTTTCAGAATGTTTTGATCAGTTTTGGCGGGTTCTAAACTATTTTGTCAGGTTTTTGGAATTTTTTGGTTGGTTTTGATTTGTTTTTATGATGTTTTGCCTAGTTTTTTCAATGTTTTGATCAGTTCTGTCTGGTTTTCTAATGTTTTGGCATCTTTTCAGAAAGTTTTGATGAGTTTTGCGGGTCTAAATTATTTTGGCGGGTTTTCGGAATATTTTGGTTGGTTTTGATTTGTTTTTTATGATGTTTTGGTTGGGTTTTAGAATGTTTTGTATTCTCTTGAGTTATTTTTATTGTGTTGGCAGGTTTTGGAATGTTTGGATTCCTTTTGGCGGGTGTTCGGAATGTTTTGGCGGGTGTTCGGAATGTTTTGATTAGTTTTGACGGGTTTTGAAATATTTTGGTGGGTTTTTAGAAGGTTTCGATTTGTTTTGATTTGTTTTGATTCTGTTTAGCCCAGTTTTTGGTGTGTTTGGATTAGCTTTGGTGGGCTTGATCATGTTTTGTCAGGTTTTTTCGAATGTATTGATCTCTTCTGTCTGGTTTTCTATTTTGGCGGGTTTGAAAATATTTTTGGATTAGTTTTGGCGGGTTTGAAAATATTTTGGCTCTTTGCGCAGAGATGACGGCGCCGGTTGCGGTGCGCTCCGGGGCGCTCCTTCTGCGGAAAGACGCCTAGGCAGCAGCACTTGGGACAGCTCCGCGTCTCCGTATGCTGCGTTTCTTGCCTTCTGCATCTCAGCAAAATGCTTTCCCACTAGGTCTAGCAAGGAGAAACTGTGGCAGCTGAGTAGATGTAGCCCGGCCCGCCCTTTGAAGTTGACAAGTTCTTGGCATCTCAGAGCCTCAAGGCAAGAGCAAGGTTATCTATGGTAGGCTGGGGCAGAACTAGCAGCAAGCAGAGCAAAGTTGTCCAAGAATAGCTTCCATTGGAATGCTAATGGCAATTGAAGAGGCAGGCCAGTGGCAAGCCACTAGCTTCTAGCAGTTTGAAAGTTGCAGACACAGTGCAGGTGTTGTGCGGCTTCCTTCTTGGCCTCCTAGAAGGTGCCGCGCTCTCCGTCTCTTGCTTGCCAATATGTTGCCGTGTTCCTCTTATTGTTTGGTTTGTTTTGATTTGTTTTGATGATGTTTTGGCGGGTTTTCGGAATGTTTTGGTGGTGTTTTAGAATGTTTTGTTTTCTCTTGTGTTGTTTTTATTGTGTTGGCAGGTTGTGGAACGTTTGGATTCCTTTCGGCGGGTTTTAAAATCTTTTGGCGGGTATTTGGAATGTTTGGGTTTGCTTTCATTTGTTTTGATTATGTTTTGGCAAGTTATTGAATGTTTTGATCACTTCTGACTGGTTTTCTAGTATTTTGGCATCTTTTCAGAATGTTTTGATCAGTTTTGGCGGGTTCTAAACTATTTTGTTGGGTTTTTGGAATGTTTTGCTTGGTTTTGATTTGTTTTTATTTTGATTTTGCGGGTTTTCAGAATGTTTTGGTCGGTTTTCTAGAATGTTTTGGTTGGTTTTGATTTCTTTTTAATATTATTTTGTGGGTTTTGGAATGTTTTGATTTGTTTTGTCTAGTTTAAAATATTTTGGCATGTATTTGGAAGGTTTTGCTTGGTTTTCATTTTTTTTTGTTATGTTTTGGCAAGGGTTTTTTTTTGGTTTGATCAGTTCTGGCTGGTTTTCTAATATGTTGGCCGATTTTCAGAATGTTTTGATCAGTTTTGGCGGGTTTTAAGATATTTTAGAGGTTGTTTATAATATTTTGGTTTCTTTAGCTTTGTTTTTACTATATTTTGGCGGGTTTTTTGAATGTTTTGATCACTTCTGACTGGTTTTCTAGTATTTTGGCATCTTTTCCGAATGTTTTGATCAGTTTTGGCAGGTTCTAAACTATTTTGTCGGGTTTTTGGAATGTTTTGGTTGGTTTTGATTTGTTTTTATGATGTTTTGCCAAGTTTTTTGAATGTTTTGATCAGTTCTGGCTGGTTTTCTAATGTTTTGGCATCTTTTTAGAATGTTTTGATGAGTTTTGCGGGTCTAAATTATTTTGGCGGGTTTTCGGAATATTTTGGTTGGTTTTGATTTGTTTTTATGATGTTTTGGCGGGTTTTCGGAATGTGTTGGTTGGGTTTTAGAATGTTTTGTATTCTCTTGAGTTGTTTTTATTGTGTTGACAGGTTTTGGAATGTTTGGATTCCTTTTGGTGGGTGTTCGGAATGTTTTGGCGGGTATTTGGAATATTTTGATTAGTTTTGACGGGTTTTGAAATATTTTGGCGGGCTTTTAGAAGGTTTTGATTTGTTTTGATTCTGTTTAGCCCAGTTTTTGGTGTGTTTGGATTAGCTTTGGTGGGCTTGATCATGTTTTGTCAGGTTTTTTCGAATGTATTGATCTCTTCTGTCTGGTTTTCTATTTTGGCGGGTTTGAAAATATTTTTGGATTAGTTTTGGCGGGTTTGAAAATATTTTGGCTCTTTGCGCAGAGATGACGGCGCCGGTTGCGGTGCGCTCCGGGGCGCTCCTTCTGCGGAAAGACGCCTAGGCAGCGGCACTTGGGACAGCTCCGCGTCTCCGTATGCTGCGTTTCTTGCCTTCTGCATCTCAGCAAAATGCTTTCCCACTAGGTCTAGCAAGGAGAAACTGTGGCAGCTGAGTAGATGTAGCCCGGCCCGCCCTTTGAAGTTGACAAGTTCTTGGCATCTCAGAGCCTCAAGGCAAGAGCAAGGTTATCTATGGTAGGCTGGGGCAGAACTAGCAGCAAGCAGAGCAAAGTTGTCCAAGAATAGCTTCCATTGGAATGCTAATGGCAATTGAAGAGGCAGGCCAGTGGCAAGCCACTAGCTTCTAGCAGTTTGAAAGTTGCAGACACAGTGCAGGTGTTGTGCGGCTTCCTTCTTGGCCTCCTAGAAGGTGCCGCGCTCTCCGTCTCTTGCTTGCCAATATGTTGCCGTGTTCCTCCTATTGTTTGGTTTGTTTTGATTTGTTTTGATGATGTTTTGGTGGGTTTTCGGAATGTTTTGGTGGTGTTTTAGAATGTTTTGTTTTCTCTTGTGTTGTTTTTATTGTCTTGGCAGGTTGTGGAATATTTGGATTCCTTTTGGCGGGTTTTCAAATATTTTGGCGGGTATTTGGAATGTTTTTGGTTTGCTTTCATTTGTTTTGATTATGTTTTGGCAAGTTATTGAAAGTTTCGATCACTTCTGATTGATTTTCTAGTATTTTGGCATCTTTTCAGAATGTTTTGATCAGTTTTGGCAGGTTCTAAACTATTTTGTCAGGTTTTTGGAATTTTTTGGTTGGTTTTGATATGTTTTTATGATGTTTTGCCTAGTTTTTTCAATGTTTTGATCAGTTCTGTCTGGTTTTCTAATGTTTTGGCATCTTTTCAGAAAGTTTTGATGAGTTTTGCGGGTCTAAATTATTTTGGCGGGTTTTCGGAATATTTTGGTTGGTTTTGATTTGTTTTTATGATGTTTTGGTGGGTTTTCGGAATGTTTTGGTTGGGTTTTAGAATGTTTTGTATTCTCTTGAGTTGTTTTTATTGTGTTGGCAGGTTTTGGAATGTTTGGATTCCTTTTGGCGGGTGTTCGGAATGTTTTGGCGGGTGTTCGGAATGTTTTGATTAGTTTTGACGGGTTTTGAAATATTTTGGTGGGTTTTTAGAAGGTTTCGATTTGTTTTGATTTGTTTTGATTCTGTTTAGCCCAGTTTTTGGTGTGTTTGGATTAGCTTTGGTGGGCTTGATCATGTTTTGTCAGGTTTTTTCGAATGTATTGATCTCTTCTGTCTGGTTTTCTATTTTGGCGGGTTTGAAAATATTTTTGGATTAGTTTTGGCGGGTTTGAAAATATTTTGGCTCTTTGCGCAGAGATGACGGCGCCGGTTGCGGTGCGCTCCGGGGCGCTCCTTCTGCGGAAAGACGCCTAGGCAGCGGCACTTGGGACAGCTCCGCGTCTCCGTATGCTGCGTTTCTTGCCTTCTGCATCTCAGCAAAATGCTTTCCCACTAGGTCTAGCAAGGAGAAACTGTGGCAGCTGAGTAGATGTAGCCCGGCCCGCCCTTTGAAGTTGACAAGTTCTTGGCATCTCAGAGCCTCAAGGCAAGAGCAAGGTTATCTATGGTAGGCTGGGGCAGAACTAGCAGCAAGCAGAGCAAAGTTGTCCAAGAATAGCTTCCATTGGAATGCTAATGGCAATTGAAGAGGCAGGCCAGTGGCAAGCCACTAGCTTCTAGCAGTTTGAAAGTTGCAGACACAGTGCAGGTGTTGTGCGGCTTCCTTCTTGGCCTCCTAGAAGGTGCCGCGCTCTCCGTCTCTTGCTTGCCAATATGTTGCCGTGTTCCTCTTATTGTTTGGTTTGTTTTGATTTGTTTTGATGATGTTTTGGCGGGTTTTCGGAATGTTTTGGTGGTGTTTTAGAATGTTTTGTTTTCTCTTGTGTTGTTTTTATTGTGTTGGCAGGTTGTGGAACGTTTGGATTCCTTTCGGCGGGTTTTAAAATCTTTTGGCGGGTATTTGGAATGTTTGGGTTTGCTTTCATTTGTTTTGATTATGTTTTGGCAAGTTATTGAATGTTTTGATCACTTCTGACTGGTTTTCTAGTATTTTGGCATCTTTTCAGAATGTTTTGATCAGTTTTGGCGGGTTCTAAACTATTTTGTTGGGTTTTTGGAATGTTTTGCTTGGTTTTGATTTGTTTTTATTTTGATTTTGCGGGTTTTCAGAATGTTTTGGTCGGTTTTCTAGAATGTTTTGGTTGGTTTTGATTTCTTTTTAATATTATTTTGTGGGTTTTGGAATGTTTTGATTTGTTTTGTCTAGTTTAAAATATTTTGGCATGTATTTGGAAGGTTTTGCTTGGTTTTCATTTTTTTTTGTTATGTTTTGGCAAGGGTTTTTTTTTGGTTTGATCAGTTCTGGCTGGTTTTCTAATATGTTGGCCGATTTTCAGAATGTTTTGATCAGTTTTGGCGGGTTTTAAGATATTTTAGAGGTTGTTTATAATATTTTGGTTTCTTTAGCTTTGTTTTTACTATATTTTGGCGGGTTTTTTGAATGTTTTCATCACTTCTGACTGGTTTTCTAGTATTTTGGCATCTTTTCCGAATGTTTTGATCAGTTTTGGCAGGATCTAAACTATTTTGTCGGGTTTTTGGAATGTTTTGGTTGGTTTTGATTTGTTTTTATGATGTTTTGCCAAGTTTTTTGAATGTTTTGATCAGTTCTGTCTGGTTTTCTAATGTTTTGGCATCTTTTTAGAATGTTTTGATGAGTTTTGCGGGTCTAAATAATTTTGGCGGGTTTTCGGAATATTTTGGTTGGTTTTGATTTGTTTTTATGATGTTTTGGCGGGTTTTCGGAATGTGTTGGTTGGGTTTTAGAATGTTTTGTATTCTCTTGAGTTGTTTTTATTGTGTTGGCAGGTTTTGGAATGTTTGGATTCCTTTTGGCGGGTGTTCGGAATGTTTTGGCGGTTTTCGGAATGTTTTGATTAGTTTTGACGGGTTTTGAAATATTTTGGCGGGCTTTTAGAAGGTTTTGATTTGTTTTGATTCTGTTTAGCCCAGTTTTTGGTGTGTTTGGATTAGCTTTGGTGGGCTTGATCATGTTTTGTCAGGTTTTTTCGAATGTATTGATCTCTTCTGTCTGGTTTTCTATTTTGGCGGGTTTGAAAATATTTTTGGATTAGTTTTGGCGGGTTTGAAAATATTTTGGCTCTTTGCGCAGAGATGACGGCGCCGGTTGCGGTGCGCTCCGGGGCGCTCCTTCTGCGGAAAGACGCCTAGGCAGCGGCACTTGGGACAGCTCCGCGTCTCCGTATGCTGCGTTTCTTGCCTTCTGCATCTCAGCAAAATGCTTTCCCACTAGGTCTAGCAAGGAGAAACTGTGGCAGCTGAGTAGATGTAGCCCGGCCCGCCCTTTGAAGTTGACAAGTTCTTGGCATCTCAGAGCCTCAAGGCAAGAGCAAGGTTATCTATGGTAGGCTGGGGCAGAACTAGCAGCAAGCAGAGCAAAGTTGTCCAAGAATACCTTCCATTGGAATGCTAATGGCAATTGAAGAGGCAGGCCAGTGGCAAGCCACTAGCTTCTAGCAGTTTGAAAGTTGCAGACACAGTGCAGGTGTTGTGCGGCTTCCTTCTTGGCCTCCTAGAAGGTGCCGCGCTCTCCGTCTCTTGCTTGCCAATATGTTGCCGTGTTCCTCCTATTGTTTGGTTTGTTTTGATTTGTTTTGATGATGTTTTGGTGGGTTTTCGGAATGTTTTGGTGGTGTTTTAGAATGTTTTGTTTTCTCTTGTGTTGTTTTTATTGTCTTGGCAGGTTGTGGAATATTTGGATTCCTTTTGGCGGGTTTTCAAATATTTTGGCGGGTATTTGGAATGTTTTTGGTTTGCTTTCATTTGTTTTGATTATGTTTTGGCAAGTTATTGAAAGTTTCGATCACTTCTGACTGGTTTTCTAGTATTTTGGCATCTTTTCAGAATGTTTTGATCAGTTTTGGCAGGTTCTAAACTATTTTGTCAGGTTTTTGGAATTTTTTGGTTGGTTTTGATTTGTTTTTATGATGTTTTGCCTAGTTTTTTCAATGTTTTGATCAGTTCTGTCTGGTTTTCTAATGTTTTGGCATCTTTTCAGAAAGTTTTGATGAGTTTTGCGGGTCTAAATTATTTTGGCGGGTTTTCGGAATATTTTGGTTGGTTTTGATTTGTTTTTATGATGTTTTGGTGGGTTTTCGGAATGTTTTGGTTGGGTTTTAGAATGTTTTGTATTCTCTTGAGTTGTTTTTATTGTGTTGGCAGGTTTTGGAATGTTTGGATTCCTTTTGGCGGGTGTTCGGAATGTTTTGGCGGGTGTTCGGAATGTTTTGATTAGTTTTGACGGGTTTTGAAATATTTTGGTGGGTTTTTAGAAGGTTTCGATTTGTTTTGATTTGTTTTGATTCTGTTTAGCCCAGTTTTTGGTGTGTTTGGATTAGCTTTGGTGGGCTTGATCATGTTTTGTCAGGTTTTTTCGAATGTATTGATCTCTTCTGTCTGGTTTTCTATTTTGGCGGGTTTGAAAATATTTTTGGATTAGTTTTGGCGGGTTTGAAAATATTTTGGCTCTTTGCGCAGAGATGACGGCGCCGGTTGCGGTGCGCTCCGGGGCGCTCCTTCTGCGGAAAGACGCCTAGGCAGCGGCACTTGGGACAGCTCCGCGTCTCCGTATGCTGCGTTTCTTGCCTTCTGCATCTCAGCAAAATGCTTTCCCACTAGGTCTAGCAAGGAGAAACTGTGGCAGCTGAGTAGATGTAGCCCGGCCCGCCCTTTGAAGTTGACAAGTTCTTGGCATCTCAGAGCCTCAAGGCAAGAGCAAGGTTATCTATGGTAGGCTGGGGCAGAACTAGCAGCAAGCAGAGCAAAGTTGTCCAAGAATAGCTTCCATTGGAATGCTAATGGCAATTGAAGAGGCAGGCCAGTGGCAAGCCACTAGCTTCTAGCAGTTTGAAAGTTGCAGACACAGTGCAGGTGTTGTGCGGCTTCCTTCTTGGCCTCCTAGAAGGTGCCGCGCTCTCCGTCTCTTGCTTGCCAATATGTTGCCGTGTTCCTCTTATTGTTTGGTTTGTTTTGATTTGTTTTGATGATGTTTTGGCGGGTTTTCGGAATGTTTTGGTGGTGTTTTAGAATGTTTTGTTTTCTCTTGTGTTGTTTTTATTGTGTTGGCAGGTTGTGGAACGTTTGGATTCCTTTCGGCGGGTTTTAAAATCTTTTGGCGGGTATTTGGAATGTTTGGGTTTGCTTTCATTTGTTTTGATTATGTTTTGGCAAGTTATTGAATGTTTTGATCACTTCTGACTGGTTTTCTAGTATTTTGGCATCTTTTCAGAATGTTTTGATCAGTTTTGGCGGGTTCTAAACTATTTTGTTGGGTTTTTGGAATGTTTTGCTTGGTTTTGATTTGTTTTTATTTTGATTTTGCGGGTTTTCAGAATGTTTTGGTCGGTTTTCTAGAATGTTTTGGTTGGTTTTGATTTCTTTTTAATATTATTTTGTGGGTTTTGGAATGTTTTGATTTGTTTTGTCTAGTTTAAAATATTTTGGCATGTATTTGGAAGGTTTTGCTTGGTTTTCATTTTTTTTTGTTATGTTTTGGCAAGGGTTTTTTTTTGGTTTGATCAGTTCTGGCTGGTTTTCTAATATGTTGGCCGATTTTCAGAATGTTTTGATCAGTTTTGGCGGGTTTTAAGATATTTTAGAGGTTGTTTATAATATTTTGGTTTCTTTAGCTTTGTTTTTACTATATTTTGGCGGGTTTTTTGAATGTTTTGATCACTTCTGACTGGTTTTCTAGTATTTTGGCATCTTTTCCGAATGTTTTGATCAGTTTTGGCAGGATCTAAACTATTTTGTCGGGTTTTTGGAATGTTTTGGTTGGTTTTGATTTGTTTTTATGATGTTTTGCCAAGTTTTTTGAATGTTTTGATCAGTTCTGGCTGGTTTTCTAATGTTTTGGCATCTTTTTAGAATGTTTTGATGAGTTTTGTGGGTCTAAATAATTTTGGCGGGTTTTCGGAATATTTTGGTTGGTTTTGATTTGTTTTTATGATGTTTTGGCGGGTTTTCGGAATGTGTTGGTTGGGTTTTAGAATGTTTTGTATTCTCTTGAGTTGTTTTTATTGTGTTGGCAGGTTTTGGAATGTTTGGATTCCTTTTGGCGGGTGTTCGGAATGTTTTGGCGGTTTTCGGAATGTTTTGATTAGTTTTGACGGGTTTTGAAATATTTTGGTGGGTTTTTAGAAGGTTTTGATTTGTTTTGATTCTGTTTAGCCCAGTTTTTGGTGTGTTTGGATTAGCTTTGGTGGGCTTGATCATGTTTTGTCAGGTTTTTTCGAATGTATTGATCTCTTCTGTCTGGTTTTCTATTTTGGCGGGTTTGAAAATATTTTTGGATTAGTTTTGGCGGGTTTGAAAATATTTTGGCTCTTTGCGCAGAGATGACGGCGCCGGTTGCGGTGCGCTCCGGGGCGCTCCTTCTGCGGAAAGACGCCTAGGCAGCGGCACTTGGGACAGCTCCGCGTCTCCGTATGCTGCGTTTCTTGCCTTCTGCATCTCAGCAAAATGCTTTCCCACTAGGTCTAGCAAGGAGAAACTGTGGCAGCTGAGTAGATGAAGCCCGGCCCGCCCTTTGAAGTTGACAAGTTCTTGGCATCTCAGAGCCTCAAGGCAAGAGCAAGGTTATCTATGGTAGGCTGGGGCAGAACTAGCAGCAAGCAGAGCAAAGTTGTCCAAGAATAGCTTCCATTGGAATGCTAATGGCAATTGAAGAGGCAGGCCAGTGGCAAGCCACTAGCTTCTAGCAGTTTGAAAGTTGCAGACACAGTGCAGGTGTTGTGCGGCTTCCTTCTTGGCCTCCTAGAAGGTGCCGCGCTCTCCGTCTCTTGCTTGCCAATATGTTGCCGTGTTCCTCTTATTGTTTGGTTTGTTTTGATTTGTTTTTATGATGTTTTGGCAGGTTTTCGGAATGTTTTGGTGGTGTTTTAGAATGTTTTGTTTTCTCTTGTGTTGTTTTTATTGTGTTGGCAGGTTGTGGAACGTTTGGATTCCTTTCGGCGGGTTTTAAAATCTTTTGGCGGGTATTTGGAATGTTTGGGTTTGCTTTCATTTGTTTTGATTATGTTTTGGCAAGTTATTGAATGTTTTGATCACTTCTGACTGGTTTTCTAGTATTTTGGCATCTTTTCAGAATGTTTTGATCAGTTTTGGCGGGTTCTAAACTATTTTGTTGGGTTTTTGGAATGTTTTGCTTGGTTTTGATTTGTTTTTATTTTGATTTTGCGGGTTTTCAGAATGTTTTGGTCGGTTTTCTAGAATGTTTTGGTTGGTTTTGATTTCTTTTTAATATTATTTTGTGGGTTTTGGAATGTTTTGATTTGTTTTGTCTAGTTTAAAATATTTTGGCATGTATTTGGAAGGTTTTGCTTGGTTTTCATTTTTTTTTGTTATGTTTTGGCAAGGGTTTTTTTTTGGTTTGATCAGTTCTGGCTGGTTTTCTAATATGTTGGCCGATTTTCAGAATGTTTTGATCAGTTTTGGCGGGTTTTAAGATATTTTAGAGGTTGTTTATAATATTTTGGTTTCTTTAGCTTTGTTTTTACTATATTTTGGCGGGTTTTTTGAATGTTTTGATCACTTCTGACTGGTTTTCTAGTATTTTGGCATCTTTTCCGAATGTTTTGATCAGTTTTGGCAGGTTCTAAACTATTTTGTCGGGTTTTTGGAATGTTTTGGTTGGTTTTGATTTGTTTTTATGATGTTTTGCCAAGTTTTTTGAATGTTTTGATCAGTTCTGTCTGGTTTTCTAATGTTTTGGCATCTTTTTAGAATGTTTTGATGAGTTTTGCGGGTCTAAATTATTTTGGCGGGTTTTCGGAATATTTTGGTTGGTTTTGATTTGTTTTTATGATGTTTTGGCGGGTTTTCGGAATGTGTTGGTTGGGTTTTAGAATGTTTTGTATTCTCTTGAGTTGTTTTTATTGTGTTGGCAGGTTTTGGAATGTTTGGATTCCTTTTGGTGGGTGTTCGGAATGTTTTGGCGGGTATTTGGAATATTTTGATTAGTTTTGACGGGTTTTGAAATATTTTGGCGGGCTTTTAGAAGGTTTTGATTTGTTTTGATTCTGTTTAGCCCAGTTTTTGGTGTGTTTGGATTAGCTTTGGTGGGCTTGATCATGTTTTGTCAGGTTTTTTCGAATGTATTGATCTCTTCTGTCTGGTTTTCTATTTTGGCGGGTTTGAAAATATTTTTGGATTAGTTTTGGCGGGTTTGAAAATATTTTGGCTCTTTGCGCAGAGATGACGGCGCCGGTTGCGGTGCGCTCTGGGGCGCTCCTTCTGCGGAAAGATGCCTGGCAGCGGCACTTGGGACAGCTCCGCGTCTCCGTATTCTGTGTTTCTTGCCTTCTGCATCTCAGCAAAATGCTTTCCCACTAGGTCTAGCAAGGAGAAACTGTGGCAGCTGAGTAGATGTAGCCCGGCCCGCCCTTTGAAGTTGACAAGTTCTTGGCATCTCAGAGCCTCAAGGCAAGAGCAAGGTTCTCTATGGTAGGCTGGGGCAGAACTAGCAGCAAGCAGAGCAAAGTTGTCCAAGAATAGCTTCCATTGGAATGCTAATGGCAATTGAAGAGGCAGGCCAGTGGCAAGCCACTAGCTTCTAGCAGTTTGAAAGTTGCAGACACAGTGCAGGTGTTGTGCGGCTTCCTTCTTGGCCTCCTAGAAGGTGCCGCGCTCTCCGTCTCTTGCTTGCCAATATGTTGCCGTGTTCCTCCTATTGTTTGCTTTGTTTTGATTTGTTTTTATGATGTTTTGGCGGGTTTTCGGAATGTTTTGGTGGTGTTTTAGAATGATTTGTTTTCTCTTGTGTTGTTTTTATTGTCTTGGCAGGTTGTGGAATATTTGGATTCCTTTTGGCGGGTTTTCAAATATTTTGGCGGGTATTTGGAATGTTTTGGTTTGCTTTCATTTGTTTTGATTATGTTTTGGCAAGTTATTGAATGTTTTGATCACTTCTGACTGGTTTTCTAGTATTTTGGCATCTTTTCAGAATGTTTTGATCAGTTTTGGCAGGTTCTAAACTATTTTGTTGGGTTTTTGGAATGTTTTGGTTGGTTTTGATTTCTTTATATCATGTTTTGGCGGGTTTTCGGAATGTTTTGGTTGGGTTTTAGAATGTTTTGTATTCTCTTGAGTTGTTTTTATTGTGTTGGCAGGTTTTGGAATGTTTGGATTCCTTTTCGCGGGTATTTGGAATGTTTTGTCGGGAATTTGGAATGTTTTGGCGGGTGTTCGGAATGTTTTGATTAGTTTTGACGGGTTTTGAAATATTTTGGCCTGTATTTAGAAGGTTTAGATTTGTTTTGATTTGCTTTGATTCTGTTTAGCCCAGTTTTTGGAGTGTTTGGATTAGCTTTGTTGGGCTTGATCATGTTTTGTCAGGTTTTTTCGAATGTATTGATGACTTCTGTCTGGTTTTCTATTTTGGCGGGTTTGAAAATATTTTTGGATTAGTTTTGGCGGGTTTGAAAATATTTTGGCTCTTTGCGCAGAGATGACGGCGCCGGTTGCGGTGCGCTCCGGGGCGCTCCTTCTGCGGAAAGACGCCTAGGCAGCGGCACTTGGGACAGCTCCGCGTCTCCGTATGCTGCGTTTCTTGCCTTCTGCATCTCAGCAAAATGCTTTCCCACTAGGTCTAGCAAGGAGAAACTGTGGCAGCTGAGTAGATGTAGCCCGGCCCGCCCTTTGAAGTTGACAAGTTCTTGGCATCTCAGAGCCTCAAGGCAAGAGCAAGGTTATCTATGGTAGGCTGGGGCAGAACTAGCAGCAAGCAGAGCAAAGTTGTCCAAGAATACCTTCCATTGCAATGCTAATGGCAATTGAAGAGGCAGGCCAGTGGCAAGCCACTAGCTTCTAGCAGTTTGAAAGTTGCAGACACAGTGCAGGTGTTGTGCGGCTTCCTTCTTGGCCTCCTAGAAGGTGCCGCGCTCTCCGTCTCTTGCTTGCCAATATGTTGCCGTGTTCCTCTTATTGTTTGGTTTGTTTTGATTTGTTTTGATGATGTTTTGGCGGGTTTTCGGACTGTTTTGGTGGTGTTTTAGAATGTTTTGTTTTCTCTTGTGTTGTTTTTATTGTGTTGGCAGGTTGTGGAACGTTTGGATTCCTTTTGGCGGGTTTTAAAATATTTTGGCGGGTATTTGGAATGTTTGGGTTTGCTTTCATTTGTTTTGATTATGTTTTGGCAAGTTATTGAATGTTTTGATCACTTCTGACTGGTTTTCTAGTATTTTGGCATCTTTTCAGAATGTTTTGATCAGTTTTGGCGGGTTCTAAATATTTTGTTGGGTTTTTGGAATGTTTTGCTTGGTTTTGATTTGTTTTTATTTTGATTTTGCGGGTTTTCAGAATGTTTTGGTCGGTTTTCTAGAATGTTTTGGTTGGTTTTGATTTCTTTTTAATATTATTTTGTGGGTTTTGGAATGTTTTGATTTGTTTTGTCTAGTTTAAAATATTTTGGCATGTATTTGGAAGGTTTTGCTTGGTTTTCATTTTTTTTTGTTATGTTTTGGCAAGGGTTTTTTTTTGGTTTGATCAGTTCTGGCTGGTTTTCTAATATGTTGGCCGATTTTCAGAATGTTTTGATCAGTTTTGGCGGGTTTTAAGATATTTTAGAGGTTGTTTATAATATTTTGGTTTCTTTAGCTTTGTTTTTACTATATTTTGGCGGGTTTTTTGAATGTTTCGATCACTTCTGACTGGTTTTCTAGTATTTTGGCATCTTTTCCGAATGTTTTGATCAGTTTTTGCAGGTTCTAAACTATTTTGTCGGGTTTTTGGAATGTTTTGGTTGGTTTTGATTTGTTTTTATGATGTTTTGCCAAGTTTTTTCAATGTTTTGATCAGTTCTGTCTGGTTTTCTAATGTTTTGGCATCTTTTTAGAATGTTTTGATGAGTTTTGCGGGTCTAAATAATTTTGGCGGGTTTTCGGAATATTTTGGTTGGTTTTGATTTGTTTTTATGATGTGTTGGCGGGTTTTCGGAATGTGTTGGTTGGGTTTTAGAATGTTTTGTATTCTCTTGAGTTGTTTTTATTGTGTTGACAGGTTTTGGAATGTTTGGATTCCTTTTGGTGGGTGTTCGGAATGTTTTGGCGGGTATTTGGAATATTTTGATTAGTTTTGACGGGTTTTGAAATATTTTGGTGGGCTTTTAGAAGGTTTTGATTTGTTTTGATTCTGTTTAGCCCAGTTTTTGGTGTGTTTGGATTAGCTTTGGTGGGCTTGATCATGTTTTGTCAGGTTTTTTCGAATGTATTGATCTCTTCTGTCTGGTTTTCTATTTTGGCGGGTTTGAAAATATTTTTGGATTAGTTTTGGCGGGTTTTAAAATATTTTGGCTCTTTGCGCAGAGATGACGGCGCCGGTTGCGGTGCGCTCCGGGGCGCTCCTTCTGCGGAAAGACGCCTAGGCAGCGGCACTTGGGACAGCTCCGCGTCTCCGTATTCTGCGTTTCTTGCCTTCTGCATCTCAGCAAAATGCTTTCCCACTAGGTCTAGCAAGGAGAAACTGTGGCAGCTGAGTAGATGTAGCCCGGCCCGCCCTTTGAAGTTGACAAGTTCTTGGCATCTCAGAGCCTCAAGGCAAGAGCAAGGTTATCTATGGTAGGCTGGGGCAGAACTAGCAGCAAGCAGAGCAAAGTTGTCCAAGAATAGCTTCCATTGGAATGCTAATGGCAATTGAAGAGGCAGGCCAGTGGCAAGCCACTAGCTTCTAGCAGTTTGAAAGTTGCAGACACAGTGCAGGTGTTGTGCGGCTTCCTTCTTGGCCTCCTAGAAGGTGCCGCGCTCTCCGTCTCTTGCTTGCCAATATGTTGCCGTGTTCCTCCTATTGTTTGCTTTGTTTTGATTTGTTTTGATGATGTTTTGGCGGGTTTTCGGAATGTTTTGGTGGTGTTTTAGAATGATTTGTTTTCTCTTGTGTTGTTTTGATTGTCTTGGCAGGTTGTGGAATATTTGGATTCCTTTTGGCGGGTTTTCAAATATTTTGGCGTGTATTTGGAATGTTTTGGTTTGCTTTCATTTGTTTTGATTATGTTTTGGCAAGTTATTGAATGTTTTGATCACTTCTGACTGGTTTTCTAGTATTTTGGCATCTTTTCAGAATGTTTTGATCAGTTTTGGCGGGTTCTAAACTATTTTGTCAGGTTTTTGGAATGTTTTGGTTGGTTTTGATTTGTTTTTATGATGTTTTGCCAAGTTTTTTGAATGTTTTGATCAGTTCTGGCTGGTTTTCTAATGTTTTGGCATCTTTTCAGAATGTTTTGATGAGTTTTGCGGGTCTAAATTGTTTTGGCGTGTTTTCGGAATATTTTGGTTGGTTTTGATTTTTTTTTTATGATGTTTTGGCGGGTTTTCGGAATGTTTTGGTTGGGTTTTAGAATGTTTTGTATTCTCTTGAGTTGTTTTTATTGTGTTGTCAGGTTTTGGAATGTTTGGATTCCTTTTGGCGGGTGTTCGGAATGTTTTGGCGGGTGTTCGGAATGTTTTGATTAGTTTTGACGGGTTTTGAAATATTTTGGCGGGTTTTTAGAAGGTTTCAATTTGTTTTGATTTGTTTTGATTCTGTTTAGCCCAGTTTTTGGTGTGTTTGGATTAGCTTTGGTGGGCTTGATCATGTTTTGTAAGGTTTTTTCAAATGCATTGATCACTTCTGTCTGGTTTTCTATTTTGGCGGGTTTGAAAATATTTTTGGATTAGTTTTGGCGGGTTTGAAAATATTTTGGCTCTTTGCGCAGAGATGACGGCGCCGGTTGCGGTGCGCTCCGGGGCGCTCCTTCTGCGGAAAGACGCCTGGCAGCGGCACTTGGGACAGCTCCGCGTCTCCGTATTGTGCGTTTCTTGCCTTCTGCATCTCAGCAAAATGCTTTCCCACTAGGTCTAGCAAGGAGAAACTGTGGCAGCTGAGTAGATGTAGCCCGGCCCGCCCTTTGAAGTTGACAAGTTCTTGGCATCTCAGAGCCTCAAGGCAAGAGCAAGGTTCTCTATGGTAGGCTGGGGCAGAACTAGCAGCAAGCAGAGCAAAGTTGTCCAAGAATAGCTTCCATTGGAATGCTAATGGCAATTGAAGAGGCAGGCCAGTGGCAAGCCACTAGCTTCTAGCAGTTTGAAAGTTGCAGACACAGTGCAGGTGTTGTGCGGCTTCCTTCTTGGCCTCCTAGAAGGTGCCGCGCTCTCCGTCTCTTGCTTGCCAATATGTTGCCGTGTTCCTCTTATTGTTTGGTTTGTTTTGATTTGTTTTTATGATGTTTTGGCAGGTTTTCGGAATGTTTTGGTGGTGTTTTAGAATGTTTTGTTTTCTCTTGTGTTGTTTTTATTGTCTTGGCAGGTTGTGGAACGTTTGGATTCCTTTTGGCGGGTTTTAAAATATTTTGGCGGGTATTTGGAATGTTTGGGTTTGCTTTCATTTGTTTTGATTATGTTTTGGCAAGTTATTGAATTTGATCACTTCTGACTGGTTTTCTAGTATTTTGGCATCTTTTCAGAATGTTTTGATCAGTTTTGGCGGGTTCTAAACTATTTTGTCGGGTTTTTGGAATGTTTTGCTTGGTTTTGGTTTGTTTTTATTTTGATTTTGCGGGTTTTCAGAATGTTTTGGTCGGTTTTCTAGAATGTTTTGGTTGGTTTTGATTTCTTTTTAATATTATTTTGTGGGTTTTGGAATGTTTTGATTTGTTTTGTCTAGTTTAAAATATTTTGGCATGTATTTGGAAGGTTTTGCTTGGTTTTCATTTTTTTTTGTTATGTTTTGGCAAGGGTTTTTTTTTGGTTTGATCAGTTCTGGCTGGTTTTCTAATATGTTGGCCGATTTTCAGAATGTTTTGATCAGTTTTGGCGGGTTCTAAGATATTTTAGAGGTTGTTTATAATATTTTGGTTTCTTTAGCTTTGTTTTTACTATATTTTGGCGGGTTTTTTGAATGTTTCGATCACTTCTGCCTGGTTTTCTAGTATTTTGGCATCTTTTCAGAATGTTTTGATCAGTTTTGGCAGGTTCTAAACTATTTTGTTGGGTTTTTGGAATGTTTTGGTTGGTTTTGATTTCTTTATATGATGTTTTGGCAGGTTTTCGGAATGTTTTGGTGGTGTTTTAGAATGTTTTGTTTTCTCTTGTGTTGTTTTTATTGTGTTGGCAGGTTGTGGAACGTTTGGATTCCTTTTGGCGGGTTTTAAAATATTTTGGCGGGTATTTGGAATGTTTGGGTTTGCTTTCATTTGTTTTGATTATGTTTTGGCAAGTTATTGAATGTTTTGATCACTTCTGACTGGTTTTCTAGTATTTTGGCATCTTTTCAGAATGTTTTGATCAGTTTTGGCGGGTTCTAAACTATTTTGTTGGGTTTTTGGAATGTTTTGCTTGGTTTTGGTTTGTTTTTATTTTGATTTTGCGGGTTTTCAGAATGTTTTGGTCGGTTTTCTAGAATGTTTTGGTTGGTTTTGATTTCTTTTTAATATTATTTTGTGGGTTTTGGAATGTTTTGATTTGTTTTGTCTAGTTTAAAATATTTTGGCATGTATTTGGAAGGTTTGCTTGGTTTTCATTTTTTTTTGTTATGTTTTGGCAAGGGTTTTTTTTTGGTTTGATCAGTTCTGGCTGGTTTTCTAATATGTTGGCCGATTTTCAGAATGTTTTGATCAGTTTTGGCGGGTTCTAAGATATTTTAGAGGTTGTTTATAATATTTTGGTTTCTTTAGCTTTGTTTTTACTATATTTTGGCGGGTTTTTTGAATGTTTCGATCACTTCTGACTGGTTTTCTAGTATTTTGGCATCTTTTCAGAATGTTTTGATCAGTTTTGGCAGGTTCTAAACTATTTTGTTGGGTTTTTGGAATGTTTTGGTTGGTTTTGATTTCTTTATATCATGTTTTGGCGGGTTTTCGGAATGTTTTGGTTGGGTTTTAGAATGTTTTGTATTCTCTTGAGTTGTTTTTATTGTGTTGGCAGGTTTTGGAATGTTTGGATTCCTTTTCGCGGGTATTTGGAATGTTTTGTCGGGAATTTGGAATGTTTTGGCGGGTGTTCGGAATGTTTTGATTAGTTTTGACGGGTTTTGAAATATTTTGGCCTGTTTTTAGAAGGTTTAGATTTGTTTTGATTTGCTTTGATTCTGTTTAGCCCAGTTTTTGGAGTGTTTGGATTAGCTTTGTTGGGCTTGATCATGTTTTGTCAGGTTTTTTCGAATGTATTGATGACTTCTGTCTGGTTTTCTATTTTGGCGGGTTTGAAAATATTTTTGGATTAGTTTTGGCGGGTTTGAAAATATTTTGGCTCTTTGCGCAGAGATGACGGCGCCGGTTGCGGTGCGCTCCGGGGCGCTCCTTCTGCGGAAAGACGCCTAGGCAGCGGCACTTGGGACAGCTCCGCGTCTCCGTATGCTGCGTTTCTTGCCTTCTGCATCTCAGCAAAATGCTTTCCCACTAGGTCTAGCAAGGAGAAACTGTGGCAGCTGAGTAGATGTAGCCCGGCCCGCCCTTTGAAGTTGACAAGTTCTTGGCATCTCAGAGCCTCAAGGCAAGAGCAAGGTTATCTATGGTAGGCTGGGGCAGAACTAGCAGCAAGCAGAGCAAAGTTGTCCAAGAATACCTTCCATTGGAATGCTAATGGCAATTGAAGAGGCAGGCCAGTGGCAAGCCACTAGCTTCTAGCAGTTTGAAAGTTGCAGACACAGTGCAGGTGTTGTGCGGCTTCCTTCTTGGCCTCCTAGAAGGTGCCGCGCTCTCCGTCTCTTGCTTGCCAATATGTTGCCGTGTTCCTCTTATTGTTTGGTTTGTTTTGATTTGTTTTTATGATGTTTTGGCGGGTTTTCGGAATGTTTTGGTGGTGTTTTAGAATGTTTTGTTTTCTCTTGTGTTGTTTTTATTGTCTTGGCAGGTTGTGGAACGTTTGGATTCCTTTTGGCGGGTTTTAAAATCTTTTGGCGGGTATTTGGAATGTTTGGGTTTGCTTTCATTTGTTTTGATTATGTTTTGGCAAGTTATTGAATGTTTTGATCACTTCTGACTGGTTTTCTAGTATTTTGGCATCTTTTCAGAATGTTTTGATCAGTTTTGGCGGGTTCTAAATATTTTGTTGGGTTTTTGGAATGTTTTGCTTGGTTTTGATTTGTTTTTATTTTGATTTTGCGGGTTTTCAGAATGTTTTGGTCGGTTTTCTAGAATGTTTTGGTTGGTTTTGATTTCTTTTTAATATTATTTTGTGGGTTTTGGAATGTTTTGATTTGTTTTGTCTAGTTTAAAATATTTTGGCATGTATTTGGAAGGTTTTGCTTGGTTTTCTTTTTTTTTTGTTATGTTTTGGCAAGGGTTTTTTTTTGGTTTGATCAGTTCTGGCTGGTTTTCTAATATGTTGGCCGATTTTCAGAATGTTTTGATCAGTTTTGGCGGGTTTTAAGATATTTTAGAGGTTGTTTATAATATTTTGGTTTCTTTAGCTTTGTTTTTACTATATTTTGGCGGGTTTTTTGAATGTTTCGATCACTTCTGACTGGTTTTCTAGTATTTTGGCATCTTTTCCGAATGTTTTGATCAGTTTTTGCAGGTTCTAAACTATTTTGTCGGGTTTTTGGAATGTTTTGGTTGGTTTTGATTTGTTTTTATGATGTTTTGCCAAGTTTTTTCAATGTTTTGATCAGTTCTGGCTGGTTTTCTAATGTTTTGGCATCTTTTTAGAATGTTTTGATGAGTTTTGCGGGTCTAAATAATTTTGGCGGGTTTTCGGAATATTTTGGTTGGTTTTGATTTGTTTTTATGATGTGTTGGCGGGTTTTCGGAATGTGTTGGTTGGGTTTTAGAATGTTTTGTATTCTCTTGAGTTGTTTTTATTGTGTTGACAGGTTTTGGAATGTTTGGATTCCTTTTGGTGGGTGTTCGGAATGTTTTGGCGGGTATTTGGAATATTTTGATTAGTTTTGACGGGTTTTGAAATATTTTGGTGGGCTTTTAGAAGGTTTTGATTTGTTTTGATTCTGTTTAGCCCAGTTTTTGGTGTGTTTGGATTAGCTTTGGTGGGCTTGATCATGTTTTGTCAGGTTTTTTCGAATGTATTGATCTCTTCTGTCTGGTTTTCTATTTTGGCGGGTTTGAAAATATTTTTGGATTAGTTTTGGCGGGTTTTAAAATATTTTGGCTCTTTGCGCAGAGATGACGGCGCCGGTTGCGGTGCGCTCCGGGGCGCTCCTTCTGCGGAAAGACGCCTAGGCAGCGGCACTTGGGACAGCTCCGCGTCTCCGTATTCTGCGTTTCTTGCCTTCTGCATCTCAGCAAAATGCTTTCCCACTAGGTCTAGCAAGGAGAAACTGTGGCAGCTGAGTAGATGTAGCCCGGCCCGCCCTTTGAAGTTGACAAGTTCTTGGCATCTCAGAGCCTCAAGGCAAGAGCAAGGTTATCTATGGTAGGCTGGGGCAGAACTAGCAGCAAGCAGAGCAAAGTTGTCCAAGAATAGCTTCCATTGGAATGCTAATGGCAATTGAAGAGGCAGGCCAGTGGCAAGCCACTAGCTTCTAGCAGTTTGAAAGTTGCAGACACAGTGCAGGTGTTGTGCGGCTTCCTTCTTGGCCTCCTAGAAGGTGCCGCGCTCTCCGTCTCTTGCTTGCCAATATGTTGCCGTGTTCCTCCTATTGTTTGCTTTGTTTTGATTTGTTTTGATGATGTTTTGGCGGGTTTTCGGAATGTTTTGGTGGTGTTTTAGAATGATTTGTTTTCTCTTGTGTTGTTTTGATTGTCTTGGCAGGTTGTGGAATATTTGGATTCCTTTTGGCGGGTTTTCAAATATTTTGGCGTGTATTTGGAATGTTTTGGTTTGCTTTCATTTGTTTTGATTATGTTTTGGCAAGTTATTGAATGTTTTGATCACTTCTGACTGGTTTTCTAGTATTTTGGCATCTTTTCAGAATGTTTTGATCAGTTTTGGCGGGTTCTAAACTATTTTGTCAGGTTTTTGGAATGTTTTGCTTGGTTTTGATTTGTTTTTATGATGTTTTGCCAAGTTTTTTGAATGTTTTGATCAGTTCTGGCTGGTTTTCTAATGTTTTGGCATCTTTTCAGAATGTTTTGATGAGTTTTGCGGGTCTAAATTGTTTTGGCGTGTTTTCGGAAAATTTTGGTTGGTTTTGATTTTTTTTTATGATGTTTTGGCGGGTTTTCGGAATGTTTTGGTTGGGTTTTAGAATGTTTTGTATTCTCTTGAGTTGTTTTTATTGTGTTGGCAGGTTTTGGAATGTTTGGATTCCTTTTGGCGGGTGTTCGGAATGTTTTGGCGGGTGTTCGGAATGTTTTGATTAGTTTTGACGGGTTTTGAAATATTTTGGCGGGTTTTTAGAAGGTTTCAATTTGTTTTGATTTGTTTTGATTCTGTTTAGCCCAGTTTTTGGTGTGTTTGGATTAGCTTTGGTGGGCTTGATCATGTTTTGTAAGGTTTTTTCAAATGCATTGATCACTTCTGTCTGGTTTTCTATTTTGGCGGGTTTGAAAATATTTTTGGATTAGTTTTGGCGGGTTTGAAAATATTTTGGCTCTTTGCGCAGAGATGACGGCGCCGGTTGCGGTGCGCTCCGGGGCGCTCCTTCTGCGGAAAGACGCCTGGCAGCGGCACTTGGGACAGCTCCGCGTCTCCGTATTGTGCGTTTCTTGCCTTCTGCATCTCAGCAAAATGCTTTCCCACTAGGTCTAGCAAGGAGAAACTGTGGCAGCTGAGTAGATGTAGCCCGGCCCGCCCTTTGAAGTTGACAAGTTCTTGGCATCTCAGAGCCTCAAGGCAAGAGCAAGGTTCTCTATGGTAGGCTGGGGCAGAACTAGCAGCAAGCAGAGCAAAGTTGTCCAAGAATAGCTTCCATTGGAATGCTAATGGCAATTGAAGAGGCAGGCCAGTGGCAAGCCACTAGCTTCTAGCAGTTTGAAAGTTGCAGACACAGTGCAGGTGTTGTGCGGCTTCCTTCTTGGCCTCCTAGAAGGTGCCGCGCTCTCCGTCTCTTGCGTGCCAATATGTTGCCGTGTTCCTCTTATTGTTTGGTTTGTTTTGATTTGTTTTTATGATGTTTTGGCAGGTTTTCGGAATGTTTTGGTGGTGTTTTAGAATGTTTTGTTTTCTCTTGTGTTGTTTTTATTGTGTTGGCAGGTTGTGGAACGTTTGGATTCCTTTTGGCGGGTTTTAAAATATTTTGGCGGGTATTTGGAATGTTTGGGTTTGCTTTCATTTGTTTTGATTATGTTTTGGCAAGTTATTGAATTTGATCACTTCTGACTGGTTTTCTAGTATTTTGGCATCTTTTCAGAATGTTTTGATCAGTTTTGGCGGGTTCTAAACTATTTTGTCGGGTTTTTGGAATGTTTTGCTTGGTTTTGGTTTGTTTTTATTTTGATTTTGCGGGTTTTCAGAATGTTTTGGTCGGTTTTCTAGAATGTTTTGGTTGGTTTTGATTTCTTTTTAATATTATTTTGTGGGTTTTGGAATGTTTTGATTTGTTTTGTCTAGTTTAAAATATTTTGGCATGTATTTGGAAGGTTTTGCTTGGTTTTCATTTTTTTTTGTTATGTTTTGGCAAGGGTTTTTTTTTGGTTTGATCAGTTCTGGCTGGTTTTCTAATATGTTGGCCGATTTTCAGAATGTTTTGATCAGTTTTGGCGGGTTCTAAGATATTTTAGAGGTTGTTTATAATATTTTGGTTTCTTTAGCTTTGTTTTTACTATATTTTGGCGGGTTTTTTGAATGTTTCGATCACTTCTGACTGGTTTTCTAGTATTTTGGCATCTTTTCAGAATGTTTTGATCAGTTTTGGCAGGTTCTAAACTATTTTGTTGGGTTTTTGGAATGTTTTGGTTGGTTTTGATTTCTTTATATGATGTTTTGGCAGGTTTTCGGAATGTTTTGGTTGGGTTTTAGAATGTTTTGTATTCTCTTGAGTTGTTTTTATTGTGTTGGCAGGTTTTGGAATGTTTGGCTTCCTTTTCGCGGGTATTTGGAATGTTTTGTCGGGTATTTGGAATGTTTTGGCGGGTGTTCGGAATGTTTTGATTAGTTTTGACGGGTTTTGAAATATTTTGGCCTGTTTTTAGAAGGTTTAGATTTGTTTTGATTTGCTTTGATTCTGTTTAGCCCAGTTTTTGGAGTGTTTGGATTAGCTTTGTTGGGCTTGATCATGTTTTGTCAGGTTTTTTCGAATGTATTGATGACTTCTGTCTGGTTTTCTATTTTGGCGGGTTTGAAAATATTTTTGGATTAGTTTTGGCGGGTTTGAAAATATTTTGGCTCTTTGCGCAGAGATGACGGCGCCGGTTGCGGTGCGCTCCGGGGCGCTCCTTCTGCGGAAAGACGCCTAGGCAGCGGCACTTGGGACAGCTCCGCGTCTCCGTATGCTGCGTTTCTTGCCTTCTGCATCTCAGCAAAATGCTTTCCCACTAGGTCTAGCAAGGAGAAACTGTGGCAGCTGAGTAGATGTAGCCCGGCCCGCCCTTTGAAGTTGACAAGTTCTTGGCATCTCAGAGCCTCAAGGCAAGAGCAAGGTTATCTATGGTAGGCTGGGGCAGAACTAGCAGCAAGCAGAGCAAAGTTGTCCAAGAATACCTTCCATTGCAATGCTAATGGCAATTGAAGAGGCAGGCCAGTGGCAAGCCACTAGCTTCTAGCAGTTTGAAAGTTGCAGACACAGTGCAGGTGTTGTGCGGCTTCCTTCTTGGCCTCCTAGAAGGTGCCGCGCTCTCCGTCTCTTGCTTGCCAATATGTTGCCGTGTTCCTCTTATTGTTTGGTTTGTTTTGATTTGTTTTGATGATGTTTTGGCGGGTTTTCGGAATGTTTTGGTGGTGTTTTAGAATGTTTTGTTTTCTCTTGTGTTGTTTTTATTGTGTTGGCAGGTTGTGGAACGTTTGGATTCCTTTTGGCGGGTTTTAAAATATTTTGGCGGGTATTTGGAATGTTTGGGTTTGCTTTCATTTGTTTTGATTATGTTTTGGCAAGTTATTGAATGTTTTGATCACTTCTGACTGGTTTTCTAGTATTTTGGCATCTTTTCAGAATGTTTTGATCAGTTTTGGCGGGTTCTAAACTATTTTGTTGGGTTTTTGGAATGTTTTGCTTGGTTTTGGTTTGTTTTTATTTTGATTTTGCGGGTTTTCAGAATGTTTTGGTCGGTTTTCTAGAATGTTTTGGTTGGTTTTGATTTCTTTTTAATATTATTTTGTGGGTTTTGGAATGTTTTGATTTGTTTTGTCTAGTTTAAAATATTTTGGCATGTATTTGGAAGGTTTTGCTTGGTTTTCATTTTTTTTTGTTATGTTTTGGCAAGGGTTTTTTTTTGGTTTGATCAGTTCTGGCTGGTTTTCTAATATGTTGGCCGATTTTCAGAATGTTTTGATCAGTTTTGGCGGGTTCTAAGATATTTTAGAGGTTGTTTATAATATTTTGGTTTCTTTAGCTTTGTTTTTACTATATTTTGGCGGGTTTTTTGAATGTTTCGATCACTTCTGACTGGTTTTCTAGTATTTTGGCATCTTTTCAGAATGTTTTGATCAGTTTTGGCAGGTTCTAAACTATTTTGTTGGGTTTTTGGAATGTTTTGGTTGGTTTTGATTTCTTTATATCATGTTTTGGCGGGTTTTCGGAATGTTTTGGTTGGGTTTTAGAATGTTTTGTATTCTCTTGAGTTGTTTTTATTGTGTTGGCAGGTTTTGGAATGTTTGGATTCCTTTTCGCGGGTATTTGGAATGTTTTGTCGGGAATTTGGAATGTTTTGGCGGGTGTTCGGAATGTTTTGATTAGTTTTGACGGGTTTTGAAATATTTTGGCCTGTTTTTAGAAGGTTTAGATTTGTTTTGATTTGCTTTGATTCTGTTTAGCCCAGTTTTTGGAGTGTTTGGATTAGCTTTGTTGGGCTTGATCATGTTTTGTCAGGTTTTTTCGAATGTATTGATGACTTCTGTCTGGTTTTCTATTTTGGCGGGTTTGAAAATATTTTTGGATTAGTTTTGGCGGGTTTGAAAATATTTTGGCTCTTTGCGCAGAGATGACGGCGCCGGTTGCGGTGCGCTCCGGGGCGCTCCTTCTGCGGAAAGACGCCTAGGCAGCGGCACTTGGGACAGCTCCGCGTCTCCGTATGCTGCGTTTCTTGCCTTCTGCATCTCAGCAAAATGCTTTCCCACTAGGTCTAGCAAGGAGAAACTGTGGCAGCTGAGTAGATGTAGCCCGGCCCGCCCTTTGAAGTTGACAAGTTCTTGGCATCTCAGAGCCTCAAGGCAAGAGCAAGGTTATCTATGGTAGGCTGGGGCAGAACTAGCAGCAAGCAGAGCAAAGTTGTCCAAGAATAGCTTCCATTGGAATGCTAATGGCAATTGAAGAGGCAGGCCAGTGGCAAGCCACTAGCTTCTAGCAGTTTGAAAGTTGCAGACACAGTGCAGGTGTTGTGCGGCTTCCTTCTTGGCCTCCTAGAAGGTGCCGCGCTCTCCGTCTCTTGCTTGCCAATATGTTGCCGTGTTCCTCTTATTGTTTGGTTTGTTTTGATTTGTTTTTATGATGTTTTGGCGGGTTTTCGGAATGTTTTGGTGGTGTTTTAGAATGTTTTGTTTTCTCTTGTGTTGTTTTTATTGTGTTGGCAGGTTGTGGAACGTTTGGATTCCTTTTGGCGGGTTTTAAAATATTTTGGCGGGTATTTGGAATGTTTGGGTTTGCTTTCATTTGTTTTGATTATGTTTTGGCAAGTTATTGAATGTTTTGATCACTTCTGACTGGTTTTCTAGTATTTTGGCATCTTTTCAGAATGTTTTGATCAGTTTTGGCGGGTTCTAAATATTTTGTTGGGTTTTTGGAATGTTTTGCTTGGTTTTGATTTGTTTTTATTTTGATTTTGCGGGTTTTCAGAATGTTTTGGTCGGTTTTCTAGAATGTTTTGGTTGGTTTTGATTTCTTTTTAATATTATTTTGTGGGTTTTGGAATGTTTTGATTTGTTTTGTCTAGTTTAAAATATTTTGGCATGTATTTGGAAGGTTTTGCTTGGTTTTCATTTTTTTTTGTTATGTTTTGGCAAGGGTTTTTTTTTGGTTTGATCAGTTCTGGCTGGTTTTCTAATATGTTGGCCGATTTTCAGAATGTTTTGATCAGTTTTGGCGGGTTTTAAGATATTTTAGAGGTTGTTTATAATATTTTGGTTTCTTTAGCTTTGTTTTTACTATATTTTGGCGGGTTTTTTGAATGTTTCGATCACTTCTGACTGGTTTTCTAGTATTTTGGCATCTTTTCCGAATGTTTTGATCAGTTTTTGCAGGTTCTAAACTATTTTGTCGGGTTTTTGGAATGTTTTGGTTGGTTTTGATTTGTTTTTATGATGTTTTGCCAAGTTTTTTCAATGTTTTGATCAGTTCTGGCTGGTTTTCTAATGTTTTGGCATCTTTTTAGAATGTTTTGATGAGTTTTGCGGGTCTAAATAATTTTGGCGGGTTTTCGGAATATTTTGGTTGGTTTTGATTTGTTTTTATGATGTGTTGGCGGGTTTTCGGAATGTGTTGGTTGGGTTTTAGAATGTTTTGTATTCTCTTGAGTTGTTTTTATTGTGTTGACAGGTTTTGGAATGTTTGGATTCCTTTTGGTGGGTGTTCGGAATGTTTTGGCGGGTATTTGGAATATTTTGATTAGTTTTGACGGGTTTTGAAATATTTTGGTGGGCTTTTAGAAGGTTTTGATTTGTTTTGATTCTGTTTAGCCCAGTTTTTGGTGTGTTTGGATTAGCTTTGGTGGGCTTGATCATGTTTTGTCAGGTTTTTTCGAATGTATTGATCTCTTCTGTCTGGTTTTCTATTTTGGCGGGTTTGAAAATATTTTTGGATTAGTTTTGGCGGGTTTGAAAATATTTTGGCTCTTTGCGCAGAGATGACGGCGCCGGTTGCGGTGCGCTCCGGGGCGCTCCTTCTGCGGAAAGACGCCTAGGCAGCGGCACTTGGGACAGCTCCGCGTCTCCGTATTCTGCGTTTCTTGCCTTCTGCATCTCAGCAAAATGCTTTCCCACTAGGTCTAGCAAGGAGAAACTGTGGCAGCTGAGTAGATGTAGCCTGGCCCGCCCTTTGAAGTTGACAAGTTCTTGGCATCTCAGAGCCTCAAGGCAAGAGCAAGGTTATCTATGGTAGGCTGGGGCAGAACTAGCAGCAAGCAGAGCAAAGTTGTCCAAGAATAGCTTCCATTGGAATGCTAATGGCAATTGAAGAGGCAGGCCAGTGGCAAGCCACTAGCTTCTAGCAGTTTGAAAGTTGCAGACACAGTGCAGGTGTTGTGCGGCTTCCTTCTTGGCCTCCTAGAAGGTGCCGCGCTCTCCGTCTCTTGCTTGCCAATATGTTGCCGTGTTCCTCCTATTGTTTGCTTTGTTTTGATTTGTTTTGATGATGTTTTGGCGGGTTTTCGGAATGTTTTGGTGGTGTTTTAGAATGATTTGTTTTCTCTTGTGTTGTTTTGATTGTCTTGGCAGGTTGTGGAATATTTGGATTCCTTTTGGCGGGTTTTCAAATATTTTGGCGTGTATTTGGAATGTTTTGGTTTGCTTTCATTTGTTTTGATTATGTTTTGGCAAGTTATTGAATGTTTTGATCACTTCTGACTGGTTTTCTAGTATTTTGGCATCTTTTCAGAATGTTTTGATCAGTTTTGGCGGGTTCTAAACTATTTTGTCAGGTTTTTGGAATGTTTTGCTTGGTTTTGATTTGTTTTTATGATGTTTTGCCAAGTTTTTTGAATGTTTTGATCAGTTCTGGCTGGTTTTCTAATGTTTTGGCATCTTTTCAGAATGTTTTGATGAGTTTTGCGGGTCTAAATTGTTTTGGCGTGTTTTCGGAAAATTTTGGTTGGTTTTGATTTTTTTTTTATGATGTTTTGGCGGGTTTTCGGAATGTTTTGGTTGGGTTTTAGAATGTTTTGTATTCTCTTGAGTTGTTTTTATTGTGTTGGCAGGTTTTGGAATGTTTGGATTCCTTTTGGCGGGTGTTCGGAATGTTTTGGCGGGTGTTCGGAATGTTTTGATTAGTTTTGACGGGTTTTGAAATATTTTGGCGGGTTTTTAGAAGGTTTCAATTTGTTTTGATTTGTTTTGATTCTGTTTAGCCCAGTTTTTGGTGTGTTTGGATTAGCTTTGGTGGGCTTGATCATGTTTTGTAAGGTTTTTTCAAATGCATTGATCACTTCTGTCTGGTTTTCTATTTTGGCGGGTTTGAAAATATTTTTGGATTAGTTTTGGCGGGTTTGAAAATATTTTGGCTCTTTGCGCAGAGATGACGGCGCCGGTTGCGGTGCGCTCCGGGGCGCTCCTTCTGCGGAAAGACGCCTGGCAGCGGCACTTGGGACAGCTCCGCGTCTCCGTATTCTGCGTTTCTTGCCTTCTGCATCTCAGCAAAATGCTTTCCCACTAGGTCTAGCAAGGAGAAACTGTGGCAGCTGAGTAGATGTAGCCCGGCCCGCCCTTTGAAGTTGACAAGTTCTTGGCATCTCAGAGCCTCAAGGCAAGAGCAAGGTTCTCTATGGTAGGCTGGGGCAGAACTAGCAGCAAGCAGAGCAAAGTTGTCCAAGAATACCTTCCATTGGAATGCTAATGGCAATTGAAGAGGCAGGCCAGTGGCAAGCCACTAGCTTCTAGCAGTTTGAAAGTTGCAGACACAGTGCAGGTGTTGTGCGGCTTCCTTCTTGGCCTCCTAGAAGGTGCCGCGCTCTCCGTCTCTTGCTTGCCAATATGTTGCCGTGTTCCTCTTATTGTTTGGTTTGTTTTGATTTGTTTTTATGATGTTTTGGCAGGTTTTCGGAATGTTTTGGTGGTGTTTTAGAATGTTTTGTTTTCTCTTGTGTTGTTTTTATTGTGTTGGCAGGTTGTGGAACGTTTGGATTCCTTTTGGCGGGTTTTAAAATATTTTGGCGGGTATTTGGAATGTTTGGGTTTGCTTTCATTTGTTTTGATTATGTTTTGGCAAGTTATTGAATTTGATCACTTCTGACTGGTTTTCTAGTATTTTGGCATCTTTTCAGAATGTTTTGATCAGTTTTGGCGGGTTCTAAACTATTTTGTCGGGTTTTTGGAATGTTTTGCTTGGTTTTGGTTTGTTTTTATTTTGATTTTGCGGGTTTTCAGAATGTTTTGGTCGGTTTTCTAGAATGTTTTGGTTGGTTTTGATTTCTTTTTAATATTATTTTGTGGGTTTTGGAATGTTTTGATTTGTTTTGTCTAGTTTAAAATATTTTGGCATGTATTTGGAAGGTTTTGCTTGGTTTTCATTTTTTTTTGTTATGTTTTGGCAAGGGTTTTTTTTTGGTTTGATCAGTTCTGGCTGGTTTTCTAATATGTTGGCCGATTTTCAGAATGTTTTGATCAGTTTTGGCGGGTTCTAAGATATTTTAGAGGTTGTTTATAATATTTTGGTTTCTTTAGCTTTGTTTTTACTATATTTTGGCGGGTTTTTTGAATGTTTCGATCACTTCTGCCTGGTTTTCTAGTATTTTGGCATCTTTTCAGAATGTTTTGATCAGTTTTGGCAGGTTCTAAACTATTTTGTTGGGTTTTTGGAATGTTTTGGTTGGTTTTGATTTCTTTATATGATGTTTTGGCAGGTTTTCGGAATGTTTTGGTTGGGTTTTAGAATGTTTTGTATTCTCTTGAGTTGTTTTTATTGTGTTGGCAGGTTTTGGAATGTTTGGCTTCCTTTTCGCGGGTATTTGGAATGTTTTGTCGGGTATTTGGAATGTTTTGGCGGGTGTTCGGAATGTTTTGATTAGTTTTGACGGGTTTTGAAATATTTTGGCCTGTTTTTAGAAGGTTTAGATTTGTTTTGATTTGCTTTGATTCTGTTTAGCCCAGTTTTTGGAGTGTTTGGATTAGCTTTGTTGGGCTTGATCATGTTTTGTCAGGTTTTTTCGAATGTATTGATGACTTCTGTCTGGTTTTCTATTTTGGCGGGTTTGAAAATATTTTTGGATTAGTTTTGGTGGGTTTGAAAATATTTTGGCTCTTTGCGCAGAGATGACGGCGCCGGTTGCGGTGCGCTCCGGGGCGCTCCTTCTGAGGAAAAACGCCTGGCAGCGGCCCTTGGGACAGCTCCGCGTCTCCGTATTCTGCGTTTCTTGCCTTCTGCATCTCAGCAAAATGCTTTCCCACTAGGTCTAGCAAGGAGAAACTGTGGCAGCTGAGTAGATGTAGCCCGGCCCGCCCTTTGAAGTTGACAAGTTCTTGGCATCTCAGAGCCTCAAGGCAAGAGCAAGGTTATCTATGGTAGGCTGGGGCAGAACTAGCAGCAAGCAGAGCAAAGTTGTCCAAGAATAGCTTCCATTGGAATGCTAATGGCAATTGAAGAGGCAGGCCAGTGGCAAGCCACTAGCTTCTAGCAGTTTGAAAGTTGCAGACACAGTGCAGGTGTTGTGCGGCTTCCTTCTTGGCCTCCTAGAAGGTGCCGCGCTCTCCGTCTCTTGCGTGCCAATATGTTGCCGTGTTCCTCCTATTGTTTGGTTTGTTTTGATTTGTTTTTATGATGTTTCGGCAGGTTTTCGGAATGTTTTGGTGGTGTTTTAGAATGTTTTGTTTTCTCTTGTGTTGTTTTTATTGTGTTCGCAGGATGTGTAACCTTTGGATTTGTTTATGCCGTGTTTTGAAATATTTTGGCGTGTATTTGGAATGTTTTGGTTTGCTTTCATTTGTTTTGATTATGTTTTGGCAAGTTATTGAAAGTTTCGATCACTTCTGACTGGTTTTCTAGTATTTTGGCATCTTTTCAGAATGTTTTGTTCAGTTTTGGCGGGTTCTAAATATTTTGGCGGGTTTTTGGAATGTTTTGCTTGGTTTTGAATTGTTTTTATTTTGATTTTGCGGGTTTTCAGAATGTTTTGGTCGGTTTTCTAGAATGTTTTGGTTGTTGTTGATTTCTTTTTAATATTGTTTTGTGGGTTTTAGAATGTTTTGATTTGTTTTGTCTAGTTTAAAATATTTTGGCCTGTATTTGGAAGGTTTGCTTGGTTTTCATTTTTTTTTGTTATGTTTTGGCAAGGGTTTTTTTTTTGTTTGATCAGTTCTGGGTGGTTTTCTAATATGTTGGCCGATTTTCAGAATGTTTTGATCAGTTTTGGCGGGTTTTAAGATATTTTAGAGGTTGTTTATAATATTTTAGTTTCTTTAGCTTTGTTTTTACTAAATTTTGGAGGGTTTTTTGAATGTTTCGATCACTTCTGACTGGTTTTCTAGTATTTTGGCATCTTTTCAGAAAGTTTTGATCAGTTTTGGCAGGTTCTAAACTATTTTGTCGGGTTTTTGGAATGTTTTGGTTGGTTTTGATTTGTTTTTATGATGTTTTGACGGGTTTTCGGAATGTTTTGGTTGGGTTTTAGAATGTTTTGTATTCTCTTGAGTTGTTTTTATTGTGTTGGCAGGTTTTGGAATGTTTGGATTCCTTTTGGCGGGTATTTGGAATGTTTTGGTGGGTATTTGGAATGTTTTGATTAGTTTTGACGGGTTTTGAAATATTTTGGCGGGTTTTTAGAAGGTTTAGATTTGTTTTGATTTGTTTTGATTCTGTTTAGCCCACATTTTGGTGTGTTTGGATTAGCTTTGGTGGGCTTGATCATGTTTTGTCAGGTTTTTTCGAATGTATTGATCTCTTCTGTCTGGTTTTCTATTTTGGCGGGTTTGAAAATATTTTTGGATGAGTTTTGGCGGGTTTGAAAATATTTTGGCTCTTTGCGCAGAGATGACAGTGCCGGTTGCGGTGCGCTCCGGGGCGCTCCTTCTGCGGAAAGACGCCTGGCAGCGGCACTTGGGACAGCTCCTCGTCTCCGTATTCTGCATTTCTTGCCTTCTGCATCTCAGCAAAATGCTTTCCCACTAGGTCTAGCAAGGAGAAACTGTGGCAGCTGAGTAGATGTAGCCCGGCCCGCCCTTTGAAGTTGACAAGTTCTTGGCATCTCAGAGCCTCAAGGCAAGAGCAAGGTTATGTATGGTACAAGCACAGCAAAGTTGTCCAAGAATAGCTTCCATTGAAATGCTAATGGCAATTGAAGAGGCAAGCCACTATCTTCTAGCAGTTTGAAAGTCGCAGACACAGTGCAGGTGTTGTGCGGCTTCCGTCTTGGCCTCCTAGAAGATGCCGCGTTCTCCGTCTCTTGTTTGCCAGGTTCCTGATGTCAGTTTGCAGGAGGCACTTGGCACTGTCAAACCAGACACAGTTGCCTGTGGTGGTACTTTCGGTCTGGGTGGCATCCTGATCCGTGAGGAATTTCAGCAGGCGGTTGGCCACTACGGGCCACCAGGCCCTGGACACGTACAATGGCGTTTCCCCAGAGAAACAAAAGTCACCAGGCCAGGTTCCTGATGTCAGTTTGCAGAAGGCACTTTGTACTGTCAAACCAGCCACAGTTACCTGTGGTGGTACTTTCTGTTGGGGAGGTATCCTCATCCGTTCGGAATTTCAGCAGGCGGCCGGCCACTACGTGCCACCAGGCATGGGACACGAACCATGACCTTTCCTCTGAGAAACAAAAGTCACCAGGCCAGGTTCCTGATGTCAGTTCGCAGGAGGCACTTGGCCCTGTCAAACCAGCCACTGTTGCCTGTGGTGGCATCTTGCATCTGGGCGGTATCCTGATCCGTGCGGAATTTCAGCAGGCAGCCGGACACACCGGGCCACCAGGCCCTGGACACGAACCATGGCCTTTCCCCAGAGAAACAAAAGTCACCAGGCCAGGTTCCTGATGTCAGTTTGCAGGAGGCACTTGGCACTGTCAAACCAGCCACAGTTGCCTGTGGTGGTACTTTAGTTCTGGGAGGAATCCTGATCCGTTCGGAATTTCAGCAGGCAGCCGGCCACTCCGGGCCACCAGGCCCTGGACACCTACAATGGCCTTTCCCCAGAGAAACAAAAGTCACCAGGCCAGGTTCCTGATGTCAGTTTGCAGGAGGCACTTGGCACTGTCAAACCAGCCACAGTTGCCTGTGGTGGTACTTTGGTTCTGGGAGGAATCCTGATCCGTTCGGAATTTCAGCAGGCAGCTGGCCACTCCGGGCCACCGGGCTCTGGACACGTACAATGGCCTTTCCCCAGAGAAACAAAAATCACCAGGCCAGGTTCCTGATGTCTGTTTGCAGGAGGCACTTGGCACTGTCAAACCAGCCACAGTTGCCTGTGGGGGCACCTTGCATCTGGGAGGCATCCTGATTCATGCGGAATTTCAGCAGGCAGCCGGCCACTCCAGGCCACCCGATCCTGGATAGGAACGGTGGCCTTTCCCCAGAGAAACAAAAGTCACCAGGCCAGGTTCCTGATGTCAGTTTGCAGGAGGCGCTTGGCACTGTCAAACCAGCCACAGTTGCCTGTGGGGGCACCTTGCATCTGGGAGGAATCCTGATCCATTCGGAACTTCAGCAGGCGGCCGGCCACTACGGGCCACAGGCCATGGATACGTACAATGGCCGTTCCAAAGAGAAACAAAAATCACCAGGCCAGGTTCCTGATGTCAGTTTGCAGGAGGCACTTGGCACTGTCAAACCAGCCACAGTTGCCGGTGGGGGCTCCTTTCATCTGGGAGGTATCATGATCTGTGCGGAATTTCAGCAGGCATCCGCCCACTCGAGCCACCGGGCCCTGGACATGAACCACGGCTTTTCCCCAGAGAAACAAAAGTCACCAGGCCAGGTTCCTGATGTCAGTTTGCAGGAGGCACTTGGCACTGTCAAACCAGACACAGTTGCCTGTGGGAGCACCTTGCATCTGGGAGGTATCCTGATCCGTTCGGAATTTCAGCAGGCAGCCGGCCACTCCGGGCCACCCGGTCCTGGATAGGAACGGTGGCCTTTCCCCAGAGAAACAAAAGTCACCAGGCCAGGTTCCTGATGTCAGTTTGCAGGAGGATCTTGGCACTGTCAAACCAGCCACAGTTGCCTGTGGGGGCACCTTGCATCCTGGAGGTATCCTCAACCGTGCGGAATTTCAGCAGGCAGCCGGGACTCACGGCCAGCGGGCCCCGGACAAGAATGATGGCCTTTCCCTAGAGAAACAAAAGTCACCAGGATAGGTTCCGATGTCAGTTTGCAGGAGGCACTTGGCACTGTCAAACCAGCCACAGTTGACTGTGGTGGTACTATCGGTCAGGGAGTTATCCTGATCCGTTCAGAATTTCATCAGGCAGCCGGCCACTCCAGGCCACAGGCCCTGGACACGTACAATGGCCTTTCCAAAGAGAAACAAAAGTCACCAGGCCAGGTTCCTGATGTCAGTTTGCAGGAGGCACTTGGCACTGTCAAACCAGCCACAGTTGCCTGTGGGGGCACCTTGCATCTGGGAGGTATCCTGTACCGTGCGGAATTTCAGCAGGCAGCCGGCCTCTCGAGCCACCAGGCCCTGGAGAAGAACGATGGCCTTTCCCCAGAGAAACAAAAATCACCAGGCCAGGTTCCTGATGTCAGTTTGCAGGAGGCACTTGGCACTGTCAAACCAGCCACAGTTGCCTCTGGTGGTACTATCGGTCTGGGAGGTATCCTGATCCGTTTGGAATTTCAGCAGGCGGCCGGCCACTCCCGGCCACAGGCCCTGGGCACGTACAATGTCCTTTCCGAAGGAAAACACAAGTCACCAGGCCAGGTTCCTGATGTCAGTTTGCAGGAGGCACTTGGCACTGTCAAATCAGCCACAGGTGTCTGTGGGGGCACCTTGCATCTTGGCGGCATCCTGATCCGTTCGGAATTTCAGCAGGCAGCCGGCCACTCCGGGCCACTGGGCCCTGGACACAAACCATGGCCATTCCCCAGAGAAACAAAAGTCACCAGGCCAGGTTCCTGATGTCAGTTTGCAGGAGGCACTTGGCACTGTCAAAGCAGCCACATTTGCCTCTGGTGGTGCCTTGCTTCTGGGAGGTATCTTGAGATATTCGGAATTTTAAGATGTACCCTGCAGCTACGGTCCATCGGAACCTGCCCAGGAACTATGGCCGTTCCCCAGAGAAACAAAACTCGCCAGGCCAGGTCCCTGATGTACATTTTCAAAAGGAACTTCGCACTGTCCAACCAGCCACAGTTACCGGTGGTGGCACCTTGCTTCAGGCTGGTATATTGGGATGTTCGGAATTTCAGCAGGCACCAGTCCTCTCCTGGCCACCAGACCCTGGACACCAACGATGGCCTTTTCTGTGAGAAACAAAACTCACCAGGCCAAGTTCCTGAGGTCAGTTTGCAAGAGGCACTTGGCACTGTCCAACCACCCACAGGTGCCTGTGGTGGCGCCTTGATTCTGGGAGGCATCCTGAGATGTTTGGAATTTTAAGAGACACCCTGCCACGCCGGGTCACCTCAACCTGGACATGAACCATGAACTTTTTCTGACAGAAGCAAAACTCAGCAGGCCAGGTTCCTGATGTCAATTTGCAGGAGGCATTTGGCACTGTCCAATCCGCCACAATTGCCTATTGTGCCGCCTTGCTTCTAGGATGTATATTGAGACGTTCGGAATTTCTGCAGGCAGCCGGCCACTCCGGCCTACAGGACGTGGGAAAAGAACAATGGCTTTTCCTCTGAGAAACAGAACTCACAAGGCCAGGGTCCTGATGTCAGTTTGCAGGAGGCACTTGGCACTGTCCAACCAGCCACAGTTGCCTGTGGGGGCACCTTGCATCTGGGAGGTATCCTCAACCGTGCGGAATTTCAGCAGGCAGCTTGCCGCCCGGGGCCACGGGAACCAGGACACGCGCCATGGCTTTCCTAAGAGTCACAAAACTCATCAGGCCAGGTTCCTGATGTCAGTTTGCAGGAGGCACTTGGCAATGTCAAACCAGCCACAGTTGCCTCTGCTGGCAGCTTGCGTCTTGGAGGCACCCTGGGACATTCGGAATATCAGAATAAGCCGGCCGTTGCGTGCCAGCGGTCCCCGGACACGAACGATGGCCTTTCCCCAGAGAAGCAAAACTCACCAGGCCAAGTTCCTGACGTCACTTTGCAAGAGGCACTTGGCACTGTCCAACCAGCCACACTTGCCTCTGGTGGTGCCTTGCTTCTTGCAGGTGTCCTGAGATGTTCAGAATTTTAAGGAGCACCCTGCAGCTACGGTCCACCGGAACCCGTCCAGGAACGATGGCCATTCCCCAGAGAAACAAAACTCACCAGACAAAGTCCTGTTGTCTGTTTGCAGGAGGCACTTTTCACTGTAAAAATCAGCCACAGTTGCATTTTCTGGCAGCTTGCCGCTGGGAGGCATCCTGCGATGTTCGGAATTTTGGTAGTCAGTCAGCCACTCTGGGCCACTGTCACCTGCAAATGAACACTGGGCCTTTTGCCTGGGAAACGAATCTGACCAGGCCAGATGCCTGATGGCAGTTTGCAGGAGGCACTTGGCACTGTCAAACCAGCCAGAGTTGCCTGTGGGGGCACCTTGCATCTGGGAGGCATCCTGATCCATGCGGAATTTCAGCAGGCAGCCGGCCACTACGGGCCACCGGGCCCTGGACATGAACCATGGCCTTTCCCCAGAGAAACAAAAGTCACCTGGCCAGGTTCCTGATGTCAGTTTGCAGGAGGCACTTGGCACTGTCAAACCAGCCACAGTTGCCTGTGGTGGTACTTTCGTTCTGGGAGGAATCCTGATCCGTTCGGAATATCAGCAGGCGGCCGGCCAATACGGGCCACAGGCCATGGATACGTACAATGGCCGTTCCAAAGAGAAACAAAAATCACCAGGCCAGGTTCCTGATGTCAGTTTGCAGGAGGCACTTGGCACTGTCAAACCAGCCACAGTTGCCGGTGGGGGCTCCATTCATCTGGGAGCTATCCTGATCTGTTCGGAATTTCAGCAGGCATCATACCACTCGAGCCACCGGGCCCTGGACATGAACCACGGCTTTTCCCCAGAGAAACAAAAGTCACCAGGCCAGGTTCCTGATGTCACTTTGCAGGAGGCACTTGGCACTGTCAAACCAGACACAGTTGCCTGTGGGAGCACCTTGCATCTGGGAGGTATCCTGATCCGTTTGGAATTTCAGCAGGCAGCCGGCCACTCCGGGCCTACAGGTCCAGGATATGAACGATGGCCTTTCCCCAGAGAAACAAAAGTCACCAGGCCAGGTTCCTGATGTCAGTTTGCAGGAGGCACTTGGCACTGTCAAACCAGCCACAGTTGCCTGTGGGGGCACCTTGCATCTGGGAGGTATCCTCAACCGTGCGGAATTTCAGAAGGCAGCCGGGACTCAGGGCGAGCGGGCCCCGGAAAAGTATGATGGCCTTTCCCTAGAGAAACAAAAGTCACCAGGACAGGTTCCGATATCAGTTTGCAGGAGGCACTTGGCACTGCCAAACCAGCCACAGTTGCCTGTGGTGGTACAATCGGTCAGGGAGGTATCCTGATCCGTTCAGAATTTCAGCAGGCGGCCGGCCACTCCAGGCCACCGGGCCCTGAACACGTACAATGGCCTTTCCAAAGAGAAATAAAAGTCACCGGGCCAGGTTCCTGATGTCAGTTTGCAGGAGGCACTTGGCACTGTCAAACCAGCCACAGTTGCCGGTGGGGGCACCTTGCATCTGGGAGGTATCCTGATCCGTTCGGAATTTCAGCAGGCAGCCGGCCACTCGAGCCACCAGGCCCTGGAGAGGAACGATGGCCTTTCCCCAGAGAAACAAAACTCACAAGGCCAGGTTCCTGATGTCAGTTTGCAGGAGGCACTTGGCACTGTCAAACCAGACACAGTTGCCTGTGGGAGCACCTTGCATCTGGGAGGTATCCTGATCCGTTCGGAATTTCAGCAGGCAGCCGGCCACTCCGGGCCTACAGGTCCAGGATATGAACGATGGCCTTTCCCCAGAGAAACAAAAGTCACCAGGCCAGGTTCCTGATGTCAGTTTGCAGGAGGCACTTGGCACTGTCAAACCAGCCACAGTTGCCTGTGGGGGCACCTTGCATCTGGGAGGTATCCTCAACCGTGCGGAATTTCAGAAGGCAGCCGGGACTCAGGGCCAGCGGGCACTGGACACGATCGAGGGCCTTTCCCCAGAGCAACAAAAGTCACCAGGACAGATTCCGATGTCAGTTTGCAGGAGGCACTTGGCACTGTCAAACCAGCCACAGTTTCCTGTGGTGGTACTTTCGGTCTGGGAGGCATCCTGATCCGTGCGGAATTTCTGCAGGCAGCCGGCCACTCCAGGCCATTTGGCACTGGATATGAACCGTGGCCTTTCCCCAGAGAAACAAAAGTCACCAGGCCAGGTTCCTGATGTCAGTTTGCAGGAGGCACTTGGCACTGTCAAACCAGCCACAGTTTCCTGTGGTGGTACTTTCGGTCTGGGAGGTATCCTGATCCGTGCGGAATTTCAGCAGGCAGCCGGCCACTCCGGGCCTCCAGGCCCTGGACACCTACAATGGCCTTTCCCCAGAGAAACAAAAGTCACCAGGCCAGGTTCCTGATGTCAGTTTGCAGGAGGCACTTGGCACTGTCAAACCAGCCACAGTTGCCTGTGGTGGTACTTTCGGTCGGGGAGGCATCCTGGTCCATGAGGAATTTCCGCAGGCAGCCGGCCACTCCGGGCCACCAGGCCCTAGACATGTACGATGACCTTTTCCCAGAGAAACCAAAGTTACCAGGACAGGTTCCTGATGTCAGTTTGGAGGAGGCACTTGGCACTGTCAAACCAGCCACAGTTGCCTGTGGTGGTACTTTCGGTCTGGGAGGTATCCTGATCCATTCGGAATTTCAGCAGGCAGCCGGCAACACCGGGCCACTGGGCCACCGGTCCCCGGGTAAGAATGATGGCCTTTCCCCAGAGAAACAAAAGTCACCAGGCCAGGTTCCTGATGTCAGTTTGGAGGAGGCAATTGGCACTGTCAAACCAGCCACAGTTGCCTGTGGGGGCACCTTGCATCTGGGAGGTATCCTGATCCGTTCGGAATTTCAGTAGGCAGCCGGCGACTCCAGGCCACCGTGCCCCGGACAAGAATGATGGCCTTTTCCCAGAGAAACAAAAGTTACCAGGCCAGGTTCCTGATGTCAGTTTGCAGGAGGCACTTGGCACTGTCAAACCAGCCACAGTTGCCTGTGGGGGCACCTTGCATCCTGGAGGTATCCTGATCCGTGCGGAATTTCAGCAGGCAGCCGGCCACTCCAGGCCACCGGGCACTGGACACGAACCATGGCCTTTCCCCAGAGAAACAAAAGTCACCAGGCCAGGTTCCTGATGTCAGTTTGCAGGAGGCACTTGGCACTGTCAAACCAGCCACAGTTGCCGGTGGGGGCTCCTTTCATCTGGGAGGTATCATGATGTGTGCGGAATTTCAGCAGGCATCCGCCCACTCGAGCCACCGGGCCCTGGACATGAACCACGGCTTTTCCCCAGAGAAACAAAAGTCACCAGGCCAGGTTCCTGATGTCAGTTTGCAGGAGGCACTTGGCACTGTCAAACCAGACACAGTTGCCTGTGGGAGCACCTTGCATCTGGGAGGTATCCTGATCCGTTCGGAATTTCAGCAGGCAGCCGGCCACTCCGGGCCACCCGGTCCTGGATAGGAACGGTGGCCTTTCCCCAGAGAAACAAAAGTCACCAGGCCAGGTTCCTGATGTCAGTTTGCAGGAGGATCTTGGCACTGTCAAACCAGCCACAGTTGCCTGTGGGGGCACCTTGCATCCTGGAGGTATCCTCAACCGTGCGGAATTTCAGCAGGCAGCCGGGACTCACGGCCAGCGGGCCCCGGACAAGAATGATGGCCTTTCCCTAGAGAAACAAAAGTCACCAGGATAGGTTCCGATGTCAGTTTGCAGGAGGCACTTGGCACTGTCAAACCAGCCACAGTTGACTGTGGTGGTACTATCGGTCAGGGAGGTATCCTGATCCGTTCAGAATTTCATCAGGCAGCCGGCCACTCCAGGCCACAGGCCCTGGACACGTACAATGGCCTTTCCAAAGAGAAACAAAAGTCACCAGGCCAGGTTCCTGATGTCAGTTTGCAGGAGGCACTTGGCACTGTCAAACCAGCCACAGTTGCCTGTGGGGGCACCTTGCATCTGGGAGGTATCCTGTACCGTGCGGAATTTCAGCAGGCAGCCGGCCTCTCGAGCCACCAGGCCCTGGAGAAGAACGATGGCCTTTCCCCAGAGAAACAAAAATCACCAGGCCAGGTTCCTGATGTCAGTTTGCAGGAGGCACTTGGCACTGTCAAACCAGCCACAGTTGCCTCTGGTGGTACTATCGGTCTGGGAGGTATCCTGATCCGTTTGGAATTTCAGCAGGCGGCCGGCCACTCCCGGCCACAGGCCCTGGGCACGTACAATGTCCTTTCCGAAGGAAAACACAAGTCACCAGGCCAGGTTCCTGATGTCAGTTTGCAGGAGGCACTTGGCACTGTCAAATCAGCCACAGGTGTCTGTGGGGGCACCTTGCATCTTGGCGGCATCCTGATCCGTTCGGAATTTCAGCAGGCAGCCGGCCACTCCGGGCCACTGGGCCCTGGACACAAACCATGGCCATTCCCCAGAGAAACAAAAGTCACCAGGCCAGGTTCCTGATGTCAGTTTGCAGGAGGCACTTGGCACTGTCAAACCAGCCACATTTGCCTCTGGTGGTGCCTTGCTTCTGGGAGGTATCTTGAGATATTCGGAATTTTAAGATGTACCCTGCAGCTACGGTCCATCGGAACCTGCCCAGGAACTATGGCCGTTCCCCAGAGAAACAAAACTCGCCAGGCCAGGTCCCTGATGTACATTTTCAAAAGGAACTTCGCACTGTCCAACCAGCCACAGTTACCGGTGGTGGCACCTTGCTTCAGGCTGGTATATTGGGATGTTCGGAATTTCAGCAGGCACCAGTCCTCTCCTGGCCACCGGACCCTGGACACCAACGATGGCCTTTTCTGTGAGAAACAAAACTCACCAGGCCAAGTTCCTGAGGTCAGTTTGCAAGAGGCACTTGGCACTGTCCAACCACCCACAGGTGCCTGTGGTGGCGCCTTGATTCTGGGAGGCATCCTGAGATGTTTGGAATTTTAAGAGACACCCTGCCATGCCGGGTCACCTCAACCTGGACATGAACCATGAACTTTTTCTGACAGAAGCAAAACTCAGCAGGCCAGGTTCCTGATGTCAATTTGCAGGAGGCATTTGGCACTGTCCAATCCGCCACAATTGCCTATTGTGCCGCCTTGCTTCTAGGATGTATATTGAGACGTTCGGAATTTCTGCAGGCAGCCGGCCACTCCGGCCTACAGGACGTGGGAAAAGAACAATGGCTTTTCCTCTGAGAAACAGAACTCACAAGGCCAGGGTCCTGATGTCAGTTTGCAGGAGGCACTTGGCACTGTCCAACCAGCCACAGTTGCCTGTGGGGGCACCTTGCATCTGGGAGGTATCCTCAACCGTGCGGAATTTCAGCAGGCAGCTTGCCGCCCGGGGCCACGGGAACCAGGACACGCGCCATGGCTTTCCTAAGAGTCACAAAACTCATCAGGCCAGGTTCCTGATGTCAGTTTGCAGGAGGCACTTGGCAATGTCAAACCAGCCACAGTTGCCTCTGCTGGCAGCTTGCGTCTTGGAGGCACCCTGGGACATTCGGAATATCAGAATAAGCCGGCCGTTGCGTGCCAGCGGTCCCCGGACACGAACGATGGCCTTTCCCCAGAGAAGCAAAACTCACCAGGCCAAGTTCCTGACGTCACTTTGCAAGAGGCACTTGGCACTGTCCAACCAGCCACACTTGCCTCTGGTGGTGCCTTGCTTCTTGCAGGTGTCCTGAGATGTTCAGAATTTTAAGGAGCACCCTGCAGCTACGATCCACCGGAACCCGTCCAGGAACGATGGCCATTCCCCAGAGAAACAAAACTCACCAGACAAAGTCCTGTTGTCTGTTTGCAGGAGGCACTTTTCACTGTAAAAATCAGCCACAGTTGCATTTTCTGGCAGCTTGCCGCTGGGAGGCATCCTGCGATGTTCGGAATTTTGGTAGTCAGTCAGCCACTCTGGGCCACTGTCACCTGCAAATGAACACTGGGCCTTTTGCCTGGGAAACGAATCTGACCAGGCCAGATGCCTGATGGCAGTTTGCAGGAGGCACTTGGCACTGTCAAACCAGCCACAGTTGCCTGTGGGGGCACCTTGCATCTGGGAGGCATCCTGATCCATGCGGAATTTCAGCAGGCAGCCGGCCACTACGGGCCACCGGGCCCTGGACATGAACCATGGCCTTTCCCCAGAGAAACAAAAGTCACCTGGCCAGGTTCCTGATGTCAGTTTGCAGGAGGCACTTGGCACTGTCAAACCAGCCACAGTTGCCTGTGGTGGTACTTTCGTTCTGGGAGGAATCCTGATCCGTTCGGAATATCAGCAGGCGGCCGGCCAATACGGGCCACAGGCCATGGATACGTACAATGGCCGTTCCAAAGAGAAACAAAAATCACCAGGCCAGGTTCCTGATGTCAGTTTGCAGGAGGCACTTGGCACTGTCAAACCAGCCACAGTTGCCGGTGGGGGCTCCATTCATCTGGGAGATATCCTGATCTGTTCGGAATTTCAGCAGGCATCATACCACTCGAGCCACCGGGCCCTGGACATGAACCACGGCTTTTCCCCAGAGAAACAAAAGTCACCAGGCCAGGTTCCTGATGTCACTTTGCAGGAGGCACTTGGCACTGTCAAACCAGCCACAGTTGCCTGTGGGGGCACCTTGCATCTGGGAGGTATCCTCAACCGTGCGGAATTTCAGAAGGCAGCCAGGACTCAGGGCGAGCGGGCCCCGGAAAAGTATGATGGCCTTTCCCTAGAGAAACAAAAGTCACCAGGACAGGTTCCGATATCAGTTTGCAGGAGGCACTTGGCACTGCCAAACCAGCCACAGTTGCCTGTGGTGGTACAATCGGTCAGGGAGGTATCCTGATCCGTTCAGAATTTCAGCAGGCGGCCGGCCACTCCAGGCCACCGGGCCCTGAACACGTACAATGGCCTTTCCAAAGAGAAATAAAAGTCACCGGGCCAGGTTCCTGATGTCAGTTTGCAGGAGGCACTTGGCACTGTCAAACCAGCCACAGTTGCCGGTGGGGGCACCTTGCATCTGGGAGGTATCCTGATCCGTTCGGAATTTCAGCAGGCAGCCGGCCACTCGAGCCACCAGGCCCTGGAGAGGAACGATGGCCTTTCCCCAGAGAAACAAAACTCACAAGGCCAGGTTCCTGATGTCAGTTTGCAGGAGGCACTTGGCACTGTCAAACCAGACACAGTTGCCTGTGGGAGCACCTTGCATCTGGGAGGTATCCTGATCCGTTCGGAATTTCAGCAGGCAGCCGGCCACTCCGGGCCTACAGGTCCAGGATATGAACGATGGCCTTTCCCCAGAGAAACAAAAGTCACCAGGCCAGGTTCCTGATGTCAGTTTGCAGGAGGCACTTGGCACTGTCAAACCAGCCACAGTTGCCTGTGGGGGCACCTTGCATCTGGGAGGTATCCTCAACCGTGCGGAATTTCAGAAGGCAGCCGGGACTCAGGGCCAGCGGGCACTGGACACGATCGAGGGCCTTTCCCCAGAGCAACAAAAGTCACCAGGACAGATTCCGATGTCAGTTTGCAGGAGGCACTTGGCACTGTCAAACCAGCCACAGTTTCCTGTGGTGGTACTTTCGGTCTGGGAGGCATCCTGATCCGTGCGGAATTTCTGCAGGCAGCCGGCCACTCCAGGCCATTTGGCACTGGATATGAACCGTGGCCTTTCCCCAGAGAAACAAAAGTCACCAGGCCAGGTTCCTGATGTCAGTTTGCAGGAGGCACTTGGCACTGTCAAACCAGCCACTGTTGCCTGTGGTGGCACCTTGCATCTGGGCGGTATCCTGATCCGTTCGGAATTTCAGCAGGCAGCCGGCCACTCCGGGCCTACAGGTCCAGGATATGAACGATGGCCTTTCCCCAGAGCAACAAAAGTCACCAGGACAGATTCCGATGTCAGTTTGCAGGAGGCACTTGGCACTGTCAAACCAGCCACAGTTTCCTGTGGTGGTACTTTCGGTCTGGGAGGCATCCTGATCCGTGCGGAATTTCTGCAGGCAGCCGGCCACTCCAGGCCATTTGGCACTGGATATGAACCGTGGCCTTTCCCCAGAGAAACAAAAGTCACCAGGCCAGGTTCCTGATGTCAGTTTGCAGGAGGCACTTGGCACTGTCAAACCAGCCACAGTTGCCTGTGGTGGTACTTTCGGTCTGGGAGGTATCCTGATCCGTGCGGAATTTCAGCAGGCAGCCGGCCACTCCGGGCCTCCAGGCCCTGGACACCTACAATGGCCTTTCCCCAGAGAAACAAAAGTCACCAGGCCAGGTTCCTGATGTCAGTTTGCAGGAGGCACTTGGCACTGTCAAACCAGCCACAGTTGCCTGTGGTGGTACTTTCGGTCGGGGAGGCATCCTGGTCCATGAGGAATTTCCGCAGGCAGCCGGCCACTCCGGGCCACCAGGCCCTAGACATGTACGATGACCTTTTCCCAGAGAAACCAAAGTTACCAGGACAGGTTCCTGATGTCAGTTTGGAGGAGGCACTTGGCATTGTCAAACCAGCCACAGTTGCCTCGGGCGGCACCTTTCATTTAGACGGTATCCTGATCCGCACGGAATTTCAGCAGGCAGCCGGCCACTCCGGGCCTACGGGTCCAGGATATGAACGATGGCCTTTCCCCAGAGAAACAAAAGTCACCAGGCCAGGTTCCTGATGTCAGTTTGCAGGAGGCACTTGGCACTGTCAAACCAGCCACAGTTGCCTGTGGGGGCACCTTGCATCCTGGAGGTATCCTGATCCGTGCGGAATTTCAGCAGGCAGCCGGCCACTCCAGGCCACCGGGCACTGGACATGAACCATGGCCTTTCCCCAGAGAAACAAAAGTCACCAGGGCAGCTTCCTGATGTTAGTTTGCAGGAGGTACTTGGCACTGTCAAACCAGCCAGAGTTGCCTCTGGGGGCTCCTTGCATCTGGGAGGTATCCTGATCCATTCGGAATTTCAGCAGTCAGCCGGCAACACCGGGCCACTGGGCCACCGGTCCCCGGGTAAGAATGATGGCCTTTCCCCAGAGAAACAAAAGTCACCAGGCCAGGTTCCTGATGTCAGTTTGGAGGAGGCAATTGGCACTGTCAAACCAGCCACAGTTGCCTGTGGGGGCACCTTGCATCTGGGAGGTATCCTGATCCGTTCGGAATTTCAGTAGGCAGCCGGCGACTCCAGGCCACCGTGCCCCGGACAAGAATGATGGCCTTTTCCCAGAGAAACAAAAGTTACCAGGCCAGGTTCCTGATGTCAGTTTGCAGGAGGCACTTGGCACTGTCAAACCAGCCACAGTTGCCTGTGGGGGCACCTTGCATCCTGGAGGTATCCTGATCCGTGCGGAATTTCAGCAGGCAGCCGGCCACTCCAGGCCACCGGGCACTGGACACGAACCATGGCCTTTCCCCAGAGAAACAAAAGTCCCCAGGCCAGGTTCCTGATGTCAGTTTGCAGGAGGCACTTGGCACTGTCAAACCAGCCACAGTTGCCTGTGGGGGCACATTGCATCTGGGAGGTATCCTGATCCGTTCGGAATTTCAGCAGGCAGCCGGCCACTCCGGTTTACCAGGCCCATGAGAAGAATGATGGCCTTTCCCCAGAGAAACAAAAGTCACCAGGCCAGGTTCCTGATGTCAGTTTGCAGGAGGCACTTGGCACTGTCAAACCAGCCACAGTTGCCTGTGGGGGCACATTGCATCTGGGAGGTATCCTCAAGCGTGCGGAATTTCAGCAGGCAGCCGGCCACTCCGGGCCACCGGGCACTGGACACGATCGAGGGCCTTTCCCCAGAGCAACAAAAGTCACCAGGACAGGTTCCGATGTCAGTTTGCAGGAGGCACTTGGCACTGTCCAACCAGCCACAGTTGACTGTGGTGGTACTATCGGTCTGGGAGGTATCCTGATCCGTTCGGAATTTCAGCAGGCGGCCGGCCACTCCGGGCCACAGGCCCTGGGCACGTACAATGTCCTTTGCAAAGGAAAACACAAGTCACCAGGCCAGGTTCCTGATGTGAGTTTGCAGGAAGCACTTGGCACTGTCAAATCAGCCACAGGTGTCTGTGGGGGCACCTTGCATCTTGGCGGCATCCTGATCCGTTCGGAATTTCAGCAGGCAGCCGGCCACTCCGGGCCACCGGGCCCTGGACATGAACGATGGCCTTTACCCAGAGAAACAAAAGTCACCAGGCCAGGTTCCGATGTCAGTTTGCAGGAGGCACTTGGCACTGTCAAACCAGCCACAGTTGCCTGTGGTGGTACTATCGGTCTGGGAGGTATCCTGATCCGTTCGGAATTTCAGCAGGCGGCCTGTCTCTACGGGCCACCAGGCCCTGGACACATACAATGGCCTTTCCAAAGAGAAACAAAAATCACCAGGCCAGGTTCCTGATGTCACTTTGCAGGAGGCACTTGGCACTGTCAAACCAGCCACAGTTGCCTGTGGGGGCTCCTTTCATCTGGGAGCTATCCTGATCTGTGCGGAATTTCAGCAGGCAGCCGGCCACTACGGGCCGGAAGGCCCTAGAGAGGAACGATGGCCTTTCCCCAGAGAAACAAAAGTCACCAGGCCAGGTTCCTGATGTCAGTTTGCAGGAGGCACTTGGCACTGTCAAACCAGCCACAGGTGCCTCTGGGGGTACCATCCGTCTCGCAGGCATCCTGATCCGTGCAGAATTTCAACAGGCAGCCGGCCACTCCGGGCCACCGGGCCTTGGACATGGATCGTGGCCTTTCCCCAGAGAAACCAAAGTGACCAGCCCAACTTTCCGATGTCTGTTTGCAGGAGGCACTTGGCACTGTCAAACCAGCCACACTTGCCTCTGGTGGTGCCTTGCTTCTGGGAGGTATCTTGAGATATTCGGAATTTTAAGAAGCACCCTGCCGCTACGGTCCATCGGAACCTGCCCAGGAACTATGGCCGTTCCCCAGAGAAACAAAACTCGCCAGGCCAGGTCCCTGATGTGCATTTTCAAAAGGAACTTCGCACTGTCCAACCAGCCACAGTTACCGGTGGTGGCACCTTGCTTCAGGCTGGTATATTGGGATGTTCGGAATTTCAGCAGGCACCAGTCCTCTCCTGGCCACCGGACCCTGGACACCAACGATGGACGTTTCTGTGAGAAACAAAAGTCACCAGGCCAGGTTCCTGATGTCAGTTTGGAGGAGGCACTTGGCACTGTCAAACCAGCCACAGTTGCCTGTGGGGGCACCTTGCATCTGGGAGGTATCCTGATCCATTCGGAATTTCTGCAGGCAGCCGGCCACTCCGGGTCACCGTGCCCGGGACAAGAATGATGGTCTTTTCCCAGAGAAACAAAAGTCACCAGGCCAGGTTCCTGATGTCAGTTTGCAGGAGGCACTTGGCACTGTCAAACCAGCCACAGTTGCCTCTGGGGGCATTTTTCATATGGCAAGTATCCTGATCCGTGCGGAATTTCAGCAGGCAGCCGGCCACTCCAGGCCACCGGGCACTGGACACGAACCATGGCCTTTCCCCAGAGAAACAAAAGTCACCAGGCCAGGTTCCTGATGTCAGTTTGCAGGAGGCACTTGGCACTGTCAAACCAACCACAGTTGCCTGTGGTGGTACTATCGGTCTGGGAGGTATCCTGATCCGTTTGGAATTTCAGCAGGCGGCCGGCCACTCCGGGCCACAGGCCCTGGGCACGTACAATGTCCTTTCCGAAGGAAAACACAAGTCACCAGGCCAGGTTCCTGATGTCAGTTTGCAGGAGGCACTTGGCACTGTCAAATCAGCCACAGGTGTCTGTGGGGGCACCTTGCATCTTGGCGGCATCCTGATCCGTGAGGAATTTCAGCAGGCAGCCGGCCACTCCGGGCCACTGGGCCCTGGACACAAACCATGGCCATTCCCCAGAGAAACAAAAGTCACCAGGCCAGGTTCCTGATGTCAGTTTGCAGGAGGCACTTGGCACTGTCAAACCAGCCACATTTGCCTCTGGAGGTGCCTTGCTTCTGGGAGGTATCTTGAGATATTCGGAATTTTAAGATGTACCCTGCAGCTACGGTCCATCGGAACCTGCCCAGGAACTATGGCCGTTCCCCAGAGAAACAAAACTCGCCAGGCCAGGTCCCTGATGTACATTTTCAAAAGGAACTTCGCACTGTCCAACCAGCCACAGTTACCGGTGGTGGCACCTTGCTTCAGGCTGGTATATTGGGATGTTCGGAATTTCAGCAGGCACCATTCCTCTCCTGGCCACTGGACCCTGGACACCAACGATGGCCTTTTCTGTGAGAAACAAAACTCACCAGGCCAAGTTCCTGAGGTCAGTTTGCAAGAGGCACTTGGCACTGTCCAACCACCCACAGGTGCCTGTGGTGGCGCCTTGATTCTGGGAGGCATCCAGAGATGTTTGGAATTTTAAGAGACACCCTGCCACGCCGGGTCACCTCAACCTGGACATGAACCATGAACTTTTTCTGACAGAAGCAAAACTCAGCAGGCCAGGTTCCTGATGTCAATTTGCAGGAGGCATTTGGCACTGTCCAATCCGCCACAATTGCCTATTGTGCCGCCTTGCTTCTAGGATGTATATTGAGACGTTCGGAATTTCTGCAGGCAGCCGGCCACTCCGGCCTACAGGACGTGGGAAAAGAACAATGGCTTTTCCTCTGAGAAACAGAACTCACAAGGCCAGGGTCCTGATGTCAGTTTGCAGGAGGCACTTGGCACTGTCCAACCAGCCACAGTTGCCTGTGGGGGCACCTTGCATCTGAGAGGTATCCTCAACCGTGCGGAATTTCAGCAGGCAGCTTGCCGCCCGGGGCCACGGGAACCAGGACACGCGCCATGGCTTTCCTAAGAGTCACAAAACTCATCAGGCCAGGTTCCTGATGTCAGTTTGCAGGAGGCACTTGGCAATGTCAAACCAGCCACAGTTGCCTCTGCTGGCAGCTTGCGTCTTGGAGGCACCCTGGGACATTCGGAATATCAGAATAAGCCGGCCGTTGCGTGCCAGCGGTCCCCGGACACGAACGATGGCCTTTCCCCAGAGAAGCAAAACTCACCAGGCCAAGTTCCTGACGTCACTTTGCAAGAGGCACTTGGCACTGTCCAACCAGCCACACTTGCCTCTGGTGGTGCCTTGCTTCTTGCAGGTGTCCTGAGATGTTCAGAATTTTAAGGAGCACCCTGCAGCTACGGTCCACCGGAACCCGTCCAGGAACGATGGCCATTCCCCAGAGAAACAAAACTCACCAGACAAAGTCCTGTTGTCTGTTTGCAGGAGGCACTTTTCACTGTAAAAATCAGCCACAGTTGCATTTTCTGGCAGCTTGCCGCTGGGAGGCATCCTGCGATGTTCGGAATTTTGGTAGTCAGTCAGCCACTCTGGGCCACTGTCACCTGCAAATGAACACTGGGCCTTTTGCCTGGGAAACGAATCTGACCAGGCCAGATGCCTGATGTCAGTTTGCAGGAGGCACTTGGCACTGTCAAACCAGCCAGAGTTGCCTCTGGGGGCACCTTGCATCTGGGAGGTATCCTGATCCATTCGGAATTTCAGCAGGCAGCCGGCAACACCGGGCCACTGGGCCACCGGTCCCCGGGTAAGAATGATGGCCTTTCCCCAGAGAAACAAAAGTCACCAGGCCAGGTTCCTGATGTCAGTTTGGAGGAGGCAATTGGCACTGTCAAACCAGCCACAGTTGCCTGTGGGGGCACCTTGCATCTGGGAGGTATCCTGATCCGTTCGGAATTTCAGTAGGCAGCCGGCGACTCCAGGCCACCGTGCCCCGGACAAGAATGATGGCCTTTTCCCAGAGAAACAAAAGTTACCAGGCCAGGTTCCTGATGTCAGTTTGCAGGAGGCACTTGGCACTGTCAAACCAGCCACAGTTGCCTGTGGGGGCACCTTGCATCCTGGAGGTATCCTGATCCGTGCGGAATTTCAGCAGGCAGCCGGCCACTCCAGGCCACCGGGCACTGGACACGAACCATGGCCTTTCCCCAGAGAAACAAAAGTCACCAGGCCAGGTTCCTGATGTCAGTTTGCAGGAGGCACTTGGCACTGTCAAACCAGCCACAGTTGCCTGTGGGGGCACATTGCATCTGGGAGGTATCCTGATCCGTTCGGAATTTCAGCAGGCAGCCGGCCACTCCGGTTTACCGGGCCCATGAGAAGAATGATGGCCTTTCCCCAGAGAAACAAAAGTCACCAGGCCAGGTTCCTGATGTCAGTTTGCAGGAGGCACTTGGCACTGTCAAACCAGCCACAGTTGCCTGTGGGGGCACATTGCATCTGGGAGGTATCCTCAAGCGTGCGGAATTTCAGCAGGCAGCCGGCCACTCCGGGCCACCGGGCACTGGACACGATCGAGGGCCTTTCCCCAGAGCAACAAAAGTCACCAGGACAGGTTCCGATGTCAGTTTGCAGGAGGCACTTGGCACTGTCAAACCAGCCACAGTTGCCTGTGGTGGTACTATCGGTCTGGGAGGTATCCTGATCCGTTCGGAATTTCAGCAGGCGACCGGCCACTCCGGGCCACAGGCCCTGGGCACGTACAATGTCCTTTGCAAAGGAAAACACAAGTCACCAGGCCAGGTTCCTGATGTCAGTTTGCAGGAAGCACTTGGCACTGTCAAATCAGCCACAGGTGTCTGTGGGGGCACCTTGCATCTTGGCGGCATCCTGATCCGTTCGGAATTTCAGCAGGCAGCCGGCCACTCCGGGCCACCGGGCCCTGGACATGAACGATGGCCTTTACCCAGAGAAACAAAAGTCACCAGGCCAGGTTCCGATGTCAGTTTGCAGGAGGCACTTGGCACTGTCAAACCAGCCACAGTTGCCTGTGGTGGTACTATCGGTCTGGGAGGTATCCTGATCCGTTCGGAATTTCAGCAGGCGGCCTGTCTCTACGGGCCACCAGGCCCTGGACACATACAATGGCCTTTCCAAAGAGAAACAAAAATCACCAGGCCAGGTTCCTGATGTCACTTTGCAGGAGGCACTTGGCACTGTCAAACCAGCCACAGTTGCCTGTGGGGGCTCCTTTCATCTGGGAGCTATCCTGATCTGTGCGAAATTTCAGCAGGCAGCCGGCCACTACGGGCCGGAAGGCCCTAGAGAGGAACGATGGCCTTTCCCCAGAGAAACAAAAGTCACCAGGCCAGGTTCCTGATGTCAGTTTGCAGGAGGCACTTGGCACTGTCAAACCAGCCACAGGTGCCTCTGGGGGTACCATCCGTCTCGCAGGCATCCTGATCCGTGCAGAATTTCAACAGGCAGCCGGCCACTCCGGGCCACCGGGCCTTGGACATGGATCGTGGCCTTTCCCCAGAGAAACCAAAGTGACCAACCCAACTTTCCGATGTCTGTTTGCAGAGGCACTTGGCACTGTCAAACCTGCCACACTTGCCTCTGGTGGTGCCTTGCTTCTGGGAGGTATCTTGAGATATTCGGAATTTTAAGAAGCACCCTGCCGCTACGGTCCATCGGAACCTGCCCAGGAACTATGGCCGTTCCCCAGAGAAACAAAACTCGCCAGGCCAGGTCCCTGATGTGCATTTTCAAAAGGAACTTCGCACTGTCCAACCAGCCACAGTTACCGGTGGTGGCACCTTGCTTCAGGCTGGTATATTGGGATGTTCGGAATTTCAGCAGGCACCAGTCCTCTCCTGGCCACCGGACCCTGGACACCAACGATGGACGTTTCTGTGAGAAACAAAAGTCACCAGGCCAGGTTCCTGATGTCAGTTTGGAGGAGGCACTTGGCACTGTCAAACCAGCCACAGTTGCCTGTGGGGGCACCTTGCATCTGGGAGGTATCCTGATCCATTCGGAATTTCTGCAGGCAGCCGGCCACTCCGGGTCACCGTGCCCGGGACAAGAATGATGGTCTTTTCCCAGAGAAACAAAAGTCACCAGGCCAGGTTCCTGATGTCAGTTTGCAGGAGGCACTTGGCACTGTCAAACCAGCCACAGTTGCCTCTGGGGGCATTTTTCATATGGCAAGTATCCTGATCCGTGCGGAATTTCAGCAGGCAGCCGGCCACTCCAGGCCACCGGGCACTGGACACGAACCATGGCCTTTCCCCAGAGAAACAAAAGTCACCAGGCCAGGTTCCTGATGTCAGTTTGCAGGAGGCACTTGGCACTGTCAAACCAACCACAGTTGCCTGTGGTGGTACTATCGGTCTGGGAGGTATCCTGATCCGTTTGGAATTTCAGCAGGCGGCCGGCCACTCCGGGCCACAGGCCCTGGGCACGTACAATGTCCTTTCCGAAGGAAAACACAAGTCACCAGGCCAGGTTCCTGATGTCAGTTTGCAGGAGGCACTTGGCACTGTCAAATCAGCCACAGGTGTCTGTGGGGGCACCTTGCATCTTGGCGGCATCCTGATCCGTTCGGAATTTCAGCAGGCAGCCGGCCACTCCGGGCCACTGGGCCCTGGACACAAACCATGGCCATTCCCCAGAGAAACAAAAGTCACCAGGCCAGGTTCCTGATGTCAGTTTGCAGGAGGCACTTGGCACTGTCAAACCAGCCACATTTGCCTCTGGAGGTGCCTTGCTTCTGGGAGGTATCTTGAGATATTCGGAATTTTAAGATGTACCCTGCAGCTACGGTCCATCGGAACCTGCCCAGGAACTATGGCCGTTCCCCAGAGAAACAAAACTCGCCAGGCCAGGTCCCTGATGTACATTTTCAAAAGGAACTTCGCACTGTCCAACCAGCCACAGTTACCGGTGGTGGCACCTTGCTTCAGGCTGGTATATTGGGATGTTCAGAATTTCAGCAGGCACCAGTCCTCTCCTGGCCACTGGACCCTGGACACCAACGATGGCCTTTTCTGTGAGAAACAAAACTCACCAGGCCAAGTTCCTGAGGTCAGTTTGCAAGAGGCACTTGGCACTGTCCAACCACCCACAGGTGCCTGTGGTGGCGCCTTGATTCTGGGAGGCATCCTGAGATGTTTGGAATTTTAAGAGACACCCTGCCACGCCGGGTCACCTCAACCTGGACATGAACCATGAACTTTTTCTGACAGAAGCAAAACTCAGCAGGCCAGGTTCCTGATGTCAATTTGCAGGAGGCATTTGGCACTGTCCAATCCGCCACAATTGCCTATTGTGCCGCCTTGCTTCTAGGATGTATATTGAGACGTTCGGAATTTCTGCAGGCAGCCGGCCACTCCGGCCTACAGGACGTGGGAAAAGAACAATGGCTTTTCCTCTGAGAAACAGAACTCACAAGGCCAGGGTCCTGATGTCAGTTTGCAGGAGGCACTTGGCACTGTCCAACCAGCCACAGTTGCCTGTGGGGGCACCTTGCATCTGGGAGGTATCCTCAACCGTGCGGAATTTCAGCAGGCAGCTTGCCGCCCGGGGCCACGGGAACCAGGACACGCGCCATGGCTTTCCTAAGAGTCACAAAACTCATCAGGCCAGGTTCCTGATGTCAGTTTGCAGGAGGCACTTGGCAATGTCAAACCAGCCACAGTTGCCTCTGCTGGCAGCTTGCGTCTTGGAGGCACCCTGGGACATTCGGAATATCAGAATAAGCCGGCCGTTGCGTGCCAGCGGTCCCCGGACACGAACGATGGCCTTTCCCCAGAGAAGCAAAACTCACCAGGCCAAGTTCCTGACGTCACTTTGCAAGAGGCACTTGGCACTGTCCAACCAGCCACAGTTGCCTGTGGGGGCACCTTGCATCTGAGAGGTATCCTCAACCGTGCGGAATTTCAGCAGGCAGCTTGCCGCCCGGGGCCACGGGAACCAGGACACGCGCCATGGCTTTCCTAAGAGTCACAAAACTCATCAGGCCAGGTTCCTGATGTCAGTTTGCAGGAGGCACTTGGCAATGTCAAACCAGCCACAGTTGCCTCTGCTGGCAGCTTGCGTCTTGGAGGCACCCTGGGACATTCGGAATATCAGAATAAGCCGGCCGTTGCGTGCCAGCGGTCCCCGGACACGAACGATGGCCTTTCCCCAGAGAAGCAAAACTCACCAGGCCAAGTTCCTGACGTCACTTTGCAAGAGGCACTTGGCACTGTCCAACCAGCCACACTTGCCTCTGGTGGTGCCTTGCTTCTTGCAGGTGTCCTGAGATGTTCAGAATTTTAAGGAGCACCCTGCAGCTACGGTCCACCGGAACCCGTCCAGGAACGATGGCCATTCCCCAGAGAAACAAAACTCACCAGACAAAGTCCTGTTGTCTGTTTGCAGGAGGCACTTTTCACTGTAAAAATCAGCCACAGTTGCATTTTCTGGCAGCTTGCCGCTGGGAGGCATCCTGCGATGTTCGGAATTTTGGTAGTCAGTCAGCCACTCTGGGCCACTGTCACCTGCAAATGAACACTGGGCCTTTTGCCTGGGAAACGAATCTGACCAGGCCAGATGCCTGATGTCAGTTTGCAGGAGGCACTTGGCACTGTCAAACCAGCCACAGTTGCCTGTGGGGGCACCTTGCATCTGGGAGGTATCCTGATCCATTCGGAATTTCAGCAGGCAGCCGGCAACACCGGGCCACTGGGCCACCGGTCCCCGGGTAAGAATGATGGCCTTTCCCCAGAGAAACAAAAGTCACCAGGCCAGGTTCCTGATGTCAGTTTGGAGGAGGCAATTGGCACTGTCAAACCAGCCACAGTTGCCTGTGGGGGCACCTTGCATCTGGGAGGTATCCTGATCCGTTCGGAATTTCAGTAGGCAGCCGGCGACTCCAGGCCGCCGTGCCCCGGACAAGAATGATGGCCTTTTCCCAGAGAAACAAAAGTTACCAGGCCAGGTTCCTGATGTCAGTTTGCAGGAGGCACTTGGCACTGTCAAACCAGCCACAGTTGCCTCTGGGGGCATTTTTCATATGGGAAGTATCCTGATCCGTGCGGAATTTCAGCAGGCAGCCGGCCACTCCAGGCCACCGGGCACTGGACACGAACCATGGCCTTTCCCCAGAGAAACAAAAGTCACCAGGCCAGGTTCCTGATGTCAGTTTGCAGGAGGCACTTGGCACTGTCAAACCAACCACAGTTGCCTGTGGTGGTACTATCGGTCTGGGAGGTATCCTGATCCGTTTGGAATTTCAGCAGGCGGCCGGCCACTCCGGGCCACAGGCCCTGGGCACGTACAATGTCCTTTCCGAAGGAAAACACAAGTCACCAGGCCAGGTTCCTGATGTCAGTTTGCAGGAGGCACTTGGCACTGTCAAATCAGCCACAGGTGTCTGTGGGGGCACCTTGCATCTTGGCGGCATCCTGATCCGTTCGGAATTTCAGCAGGCAGCCGGCCACTCCGGGCCACTGGGCCCTGGACACAAACCATGGCCATTCCCCAGAGAAACAAAAGTCACCAGGCCAGGTTCCTGATGTCAGTTTGCAGGAGGCACTTGGCACTGTCAAACCAGCCACATTTGCCTCTGGAGGTGCCTTGCTTCTGGGAGGTATCTTGAGATATTCGGAATTTTAAGATGTACCCTGCAGCTACGGTCCATCAGAACCTGCCCAGGAACTATGGCCGTTCCCCAGAGAAACAAAACTCGCCAGGCCAGGTCCCTGATGTACATTTTCAAAAGGAACTTCGCACTGTCCAACCAGCCACAGTTACCGGTGGTGGCACCTTGCTTCAGGCTGGTATATTGGGATGTTCAGAATTTCAGCAGGCACCAGTCCTCTCCTGGCCACTGGACCCTGGACACCAACGATGGCCTTTTCTGTGAGAAACAAAACTCACCAGGCCAAGTTCCTGAGGTCAGTTTGCAAGAGGCACTTGGCACTGTCCAACCACCCACAGGTGCCTGTGGTGGCGCCTTGATTCTGGGAGGCATCCTGAGATGTTTGGAATTTTAAGAGACACCCTGCCACGCCGGGTCACCTCAACCTGGACATGAACCATGAACTTTTTCTGACAGAAGCAAAACTCAGCAGGCCAGGTTCCTGATGTCAATTTGCAGGAGGCATTTGGCACTGTCCAATCCGCCACAATTGCCTATTGTGCCGCCTTGCTTCTAGGATGTATATTGAGACGTTCGGAATTTCTGCAGGCAGCCGGCCACTCCGGCCTACAGGACGTGGGAAAAGAACAATGGCTTTTCCTCTGAGAAACAGAACTCACAAGGCCAGGGTCCTGATGTCAGTTTGCAGGAGGCACTTGGCACTGTCCAACCAGCCACAGTTGCCTGTGGGGGCACCTTGCATCTGGGAGGTATCCTCAACCGTGCGGAATTTCAGCAGGCAGCTTGCCGCCCGGGGCCACGGGAACCAGGACACGCGCCATGGCTTTCCTAAGAGTCACAAAACTCACCAGGCCAGGTTCCTGATGTCAGTTTGCAGGAGGCACTTGGCAATGTCAAACCAGCCACAGTTGCCTCTGCTGGCAGCTTGCGTCTTGGAGGCACCCTGGGACATTCGGAATATCAGAATAAGCCGGCCGTTGCGTGCCAGCGGTCCCCGGACACGAACGATGGCCTTTCCCCAGAGAAGCAAAACTCACCAGGCCAAGTTCCTGACGTCACTTTGCAAGAGGCACTTGGCACTGTCCAACCAGCCACAGTTGCCTGTGGGGGCACCTTGCATCTGAGAGGTATCCTCAACCGTGCGGAATTTCAGCAGGCAGCTTGCCGCCCGGGGCCACGGGAACCAGGACACGCGCCATGGCTTTCCTAAGAGTCACAAAACTCATCAGGCCAGGTTCCTGATGTCAGTTTGCAGGAGGCACTTGGCAATGTCAAACCAGCCACAGTTGCCTCTGCTGGCAGCTTGCGTCTTGGAGGCACCCTGGGACATTCGGAATATCAGAATAAGCCGGCCGTTGCGTGCCAGCGGTCCCCGGACACGAACGATGGCCTTTCCCCAGAGAAGCAAAACTCACCAGGCCAAGTTCCTGACGTCACTTTGCAAGAGGCACTTGGCACTGTCCAACCAGCCACACTTGCCTCTGGTGGTGCCTTGCTTCTTGCAGGTGTCCTGAGATGTTCAGAATTTTAAGGAGCACCCTGCAGCTACGGTCCACCGGAACCCGTCCAGGAACGATGGCCATTCCCCAGAGAAACAAAACTCACCAGACAAAGTCCTGTTGTCTGTTTGCAGGAGGCACTTTTCACTGTAAAAATCAGCCACAGTTGCATTTTCTGGCAGCTTGCCGCTGGGAGGCATCCTGCGATGTTCGGAATTTTGGTAGTCAGTCAGCCACTCTGGGCCACTGTCACCTGCAAATGAACACTGGGCCTTTTGCCTGGGAAACGAATCTGACCAGGCCAGATGCCTGATGTCAGTTTGCAGGAGGCACTTGGCACTGTCAAACCAGCCAGAGTTGCCTGTGGGGGCACCTTGCATCTGGGAGGTATCCTGATCCATTCGGAATTTCAGCAGGCAGCCGGCAACACCGGGCCACTGGGCCACCGGTCCCCGGGTAAGAATGATGGCCTTTCCCCAGAGAAACAAAAGTCACCAGGCCAGGTTCCTGATGTCAGTTTGGAGGAGGCAATTGGCACTGTCAAACCAGCCACAGTTGCCTGTGGGGGCACCTTGCATCTGGGAGGTATCCTGATCCGTTCGGAATTTCAGTAGGCAGCCGGCGACTCCAGGCCACCGTGCCCCGGACAAGAATGATGGCCTTTTCCCAGAGAAACAAAAGTTACCAGGCCAGGTTCCTGATGTCAGTTTGCAGGAGGCACTTGGCACTGTCAAACCAGCCACAGTTGCCTGTGGGGGCACCTTGCATCCTGGAGGTATCCTGATCCGTGCGGAATTTCAGCAGGCAGCCGGCCACTCCAGGCCACCGGGCACTGGACACGAACCATGGCCTTTCCCCAGAGAAACAAAAGTCACCAGGCCAGGTTCCTGATGTCAGTTTGGAGGAGGCACTTGGCACTGTCAAACCAGCCACAGTTGCCTGTGGGGGCACCTTGCATCTGGGAGGTATCCTGATCCATTCGGAATTTCTGCAGGCAGCCGGCCACTCCGGGTCACCGTGCCCGGGACAAGAATGATGGTCTTTTCCCAGAGAAACAAAAGTCACCAGGCCAGGTTCCTGATGTCAGTTTGCAGGAGGCACTTGGCACTGTCAAACCAGCCACAGTTGCCTCTGGGGGCATTTTTCATATGGCAAGTATCCTGATCCGTGCGGAATTTCAGCAGGCAGCCGGCCACTCCAGGCCACCGGGCACTGGACACGAACCATGGCCTTTCCCCAGAGAAACAAAAGTCACCAGGCCAGGTTCCTGATGTCAGTTTGCAGGAGGCACTTGGCACTGTCAAACCAACCACAGTTGCCTGTGGTGGTACTATCGGTCTGGGAGGTATCCTGATCCGTTTGGAATTTCAGCAGGCGGCCGGCCACTCCGGGCCACAGGCCCTGGGCACGTACAATGTCCTTTCCGAAGGAAAACACAAGTCACCAGGCCAGGTTCCTGATGTCAGTTTGGAGGAGGCACTTGGCACTGTCAAATCAGCCACAGGTGTCTGTGGGGGCACCTTGCATCTTGGCGGCATCCTGATCCGTGAGGAATTTCAGCAGGCAGCCGGCCACTCCGGGCCACTGGGCCCTGGACACAAACCATGGCCATTCCCCAGAGAAACAAAAGTCACCAGGCCAGGTTCCTGATGTCAGTTTGCAGGAGGCACTTGGCACTGTCAAACCAGCCACATTTGCCTCTGGTGGTGCCTTGCTTCTGGGAGGTATCTTGAGATATTCGGAATTTTAAGATGTACCCTGCAGCTACGGTCCATCGGAACCTGCCCAGGAACTATGGCCGTTCCCCAGAGAAACAAAACTCGCCAGGCCAGGTCCCTGATGTACATTTTCAAAAGGAACTTCGCACTGTCCAACCAGCCACAGTTACCGGTGGTGGCACCTTGCTTCAGGCTGGTATATTGGGATGTTCAGAATTTCAGCAGGCACCAGTCCTCTCCTGGCCACTGGACCCTGGACACCAATGATGGCCTTTTCTGTGAGAAACAAAACTCACCAGGCCAAGTTCCTGACGTCACTTTGCAAGAGGCACTTGGCACTGTCCAACCAGCCACAGTTGCCTGTGGGGGCACCTTGCATCTGAGAGGTATCCTCAACCGTGCGGAATTTCAGCAGGCAGCTTGCCGCCCGGGGCCACGGGAACCAGGACACGCGCCATGGCTTTCCTAAGAGTCACAAAACTCATCAGGCCAGGTTCCTGATGTCAGTTTGCAGGAGGCACTTGGCAATGTCAAACCAGCCACAGTTGCCTCTGCTGGCAGCTTGCGTCTTGGAGGCACCCTGGGACATTCGGAATATCAGAATAAGCCGGCCGTTGCGTGCCAGCGGTCCCCGGACACGAACGATGGCCTTTCCCCAGAGAAGCAAAACTCACCAGGCCAAGTTCCTGACGTCACTTTGCAAGAGGCACTTGGCACTGTCCAACCAGCCACACTTGCCTCTGGTGGTGCCTTGCTTCTTGCAGGTGTCCTGAGATGTTCAGAATTTTAAGGAGCACCCTGCAGCTACGGTCCACCGGAACCCGTCCAGGAACGATGGCCATTCCCCAGAGAAACAAAACTCACCAGACAAAGTCCTGTTGTCTGTTTGCAGGAGGCACTTTTCACTGTAAAAATCAGCCACAGTTGCATTTTCTGGCAGCTTGCCGCTGGGAGGCATCCTGCGATGTTCGGAATTTTGGTAGTCAGTCAGCCACTCTGGGCCACTGTCACCTGCAAATGAACACTGGGCCTTTTGCCTGGGAAACGAATCTGACCAGGCCAGATGCCTGATGTCAGTTTGCAGGAGGCACTTGGCACTGTCAAACCAGCCAGAGTTGCCTGTGGGGGCACCTTGCATCTGGGAGGTATCCTGATCCATTCGGAATTTCAGCAGGCAGCCGGCAACACCGGGCCACTGGGCCACCGGTCCCCGGGTAAGAATGATGGCCTTTCCCCAGAGAAACAAAAGTCACCAGGCCAGGTTCCTGATGTCAGTTTGGAGGAGGCAATTGGCACTGTCAAACCAGCCACAGTTGCCTGTGGGGGCACCTTGCATCTGGGAGGTATCCTCAACCGTTCGGAATTTCAGTAGGCAGCCGGCGACTCCAGGCCACCGTGCCCCGGACAAGAATGATGGCCTTTTCCCAGAGAAACAAAAGTTACCAGGCCAGGTTCCTGATGTCAGTTTGCAGGAGGCACTTGGCACTGTCAAACCAGCCACAGTTGCCTGTGGGGGCACCTTGCATCCTGGAGGTATCCTGATCCGTGCGGAATTTCAGCAGGCATCCGCCCACTCGAGCCACCGGGCCCTGGACATGAACCACGGCTTTTCCCCAGAGAAACAAAAGTCACCAGGCCAGGTTCCTGATGTCAGTTTGCAGGAGGCACTTGGCACTGTCAAACCAGACACAGTTGCCTGTGGGAGCACCTTGCATCTGGGAGGTATCCTGATCCGTTCGGAATTTCAGCAGGCAGCCGGCCACTCCGGGCCTACAGGTCCAGGATATGAATGATGGCCTTTCCCCAGAGAAACAAAAGTCACCAGGCCAGGTTCCTGATGTCAGTTTGCAGGAGGCACTTGGCACTGTCAAACCAGCCACAGTTGCCTGTGGGGGCACCTTGCATCTGGGAGGTATCCTCAACCGTGCGGAATTTCAGAAGGCAGCCGGGACTCAGGGCGAGCGGGCCCCGGACAAGTATGATGGCCTTTCCCTAGAGAAACAAAAGTCACCCGGACAGGTTCCGATATCAGTTTCCAGGAGGCACTTGGCACTGTCAAACCAGCCACAGTTGCCTGTGGTGGTACTATCGGTCTGGGAGGTATCCTGATCCGTTCAGAATTTCAGCAGGCGGCCGGCCACTCCAGGCCACCGGGCCCTGAACACGTACAATGGCCTTTCCAAAGAGAAACAAAAGTCACCAGGCCAGGTTCCTGATGTCAGTTTGCAGGAGGCACTTGGCACTGTCAAACGAGACACATTTGCCTGTGGGGGCACCTTGCATCTGGGAGGTATCCTGATCCGTTCGGAATTTCTGCAGGCAGCCGGCCACTCGAGCTACCAGGCCCTGGAGAGGAACGATGGCCTTTCCCCAGAGAAACAAAAGTCACCAGGCCAGGTTCCTGATGTCAGTTTGCAGGAGGACCTTGGCACTGTCAAACCAGCCACAGTTGCCTGTGGGAGCACCTTGCATCTGGGAGGTATCCTGATCCGTTCGGAATTTCAGCAGGCAGCCGGCCAATCCGGGCCTGCAGGCCTCGTACAAGAATGATGGCCTTTCCCCAGAGAAACAAAAGTCACCAGACCAGGTTCCTGATGTCTGTTTGCAGGAGGCACTTGGTACTGTCAAACCAGCCACAGTTGCCTGTGGGGGCACATTGCATCTGGGAGGTATCCTCAACCGTGCGGAATTTCAGCAGGCAGGCGGGACTCCGGGCCAGCGGGCACTGGACACGATCGAGGGCCTTTCCCCAGAGCAACAAAAGTCAGCAGGACAGGTTCCGATGTCAGTTTGCAGGAGGCACTTGGCACTGTCAAACCAGCCACAGTTGCCTGTGGTGGTACTTTCGGTCTGGGAGGCATCCTGATCCGTGCGGAATTTCTGCAGGCAGCCGGCCACTCCAGGCCATTTGGCACTGGATATGAACCATAGCCTTTCCCCAGAGAAACAAAAGTCACCAGGCCAGGTTCCTGATGTCAGTTTGCAGGAGGCACTTGGCACTGTCAAACCAGCCACAGTTGCCTGTGGTGGTACTTTCTGTCCGGGGGGTATCCTGATCCGTGCGGAATTTCAGCAGGCAGCCGGCCACTCCGGGCCTCCAGGCCCTGGACACCTACAATGGCCTTTCCCCAGAGAAACAAAAGTCACCAGGCCAGGTTCCTGATGTCAGTTTGCAGGAGGCACTTGGCACTGTCAAACCAGCCAGAGTTGCCTGTGGGGGCACCTCGCATCCTGGAGGTATCCTGATCCGGGCGGAATTTCAGCAGGCCGCCGACCACTCCAGGCCACCGGGCACTGGACACGAACCATGGCCTTTCCCCAGAGAAACAAAAGTCACCAGTCTAGGTTCCTGATGTCAGTTTGCCGGAGGCTCTTGGCACTGTCAAACCAGCCACAGTTGCCTGTGGTGGTACTTTCGGTCGGGGAGGCATCCTGGTCCATGAGGAATTTCCGCAGGCAGCCGGCCACTCCGGGCCACCAGGCCCTAGACATGTACGATGACCTTTTCCCAGAGAAACCAAAGTTACCAGGACAGGTTCCTGATGTCAGTTTGCAGGAGGCACTTGGCACTGTCAAACCAGCCACAGTTGCCTGTGGGGGCACCTTGCATCCTGGAGGTATCCTGATCCGTGCGGAATTTCAGCAGGCGGCCTGCCACTCCAGGCCACCGGGCAGTGGACACAAACCATGGCCTTTCCCCAGAGAAACAAAAGTCACCAGGGCAGCTTCCTGATGTTAGTTTGCAGGAGGTACTTGGCACTGTCAAACCAGCCAGAGTTGCCTCTGGGGGCACCTTGAATCTGGGAGGTATCCTGATCCATTCGGAATTTCAGCAGGCAGCCGGCAACACCGGGCCACTGGGCCACCGGTCCCCGGGTAAGAATGATGACCTTTCCCCAGAGAAACAAAAGTCACCAGGCCAGGTTCCTGATGTCAGTTTGGAGGAGGCAATTGGCACTGTCAAACCAGCCACAGTTGCCTGTGGGGGCACCTTGCATCTGGGAGGTATCCTCAACCGTTCGGAATTTCAGTAGGCAGCCGGCGACTCCAGGCCACCGTGCCCCGGACAAGAATGATGGCCTTTTCCCAGAGAAACAAAAGTTACCAGGCCAGGTTCCTGATGTCAGTTTGCAGGAGGCACTTGGCACTGTCAAACCAGCCACAGTTGCCTGTGGGGGCACCTTGCATCCTGGAGGTATCCTGATCCGTGCGGAATTTCAGCAGGCAGCCGGCCACTCCAGGCCACCGGGCACTGGACACGAACCATGGCCTTTCCCCAGAGAAACAAAAGTCACCAGGCCAGGTTCCTGATGTCAGTTTGCAGGAGGCACTTGGCACTGTCAAACCAGCCACAGTTGCCTGTGGGGGCACATTGCATCTGGGAGGTATCCTGATCCGTTCGGAATTTCAGCAGGCAGCCGGCCACTCCGGTTTACCGGGCCCATGAGAAGAATGATGGCCTTTCCCCAGAGAAACAAAAGTCACCAGGCCAGGTTCCTGATGTCAGTTTGCAGGAGGCACTTGGCACTGTCAAACCAGCCACAGTTGCCTGTGGGGGCACCTTGCATCTGGGAGGTATCCTCAAGCGTGCGGAATTTCAGCAGGCAGCCGGGCACTCCGGGCCACCGGGCACTGGACACGATCGAGGGCCTTTCCCCAGAGCAACAAAAGTCACCAGGACAGGTTCCGATGTCAGTTTGCAGGAGGCACTTGGCACTGTCAAACCAGCCACAGTTGCCTGTGGTGGTACTATCGGTCTGGGAGGTATCCTGATCCGTTCGGAATTTCAGCAGGCGGCCGGCCACTCCGGGGCACAAGCCCTGGGCATGTGCAATGTCCTTTGCAAAGGAAAACACAAGTCACCAGGCCAGGTTCCTGATGTCAGTTTGCAGGAAGCACTTGGCACTGTCAAATCAGCCACAGGTGTCTGTGGGGGCACCTTGCATCTTGGCGGCATCCTGATCCGTTCGGAATTTCACCAGGCAGCCGGCCACTCCAGGCCACCGGGCCCTGGACATGAACGATGGCCTTTACCCAGAGAAACAAAAGTCACCAGGCCAGGTTCCTGATGTCAGTTTGCAGGAGGCACTTGGCACTGTCAAACCAGCCACAGGTGCCTCTGGGGGTACCATCCGTCTCGCAGGCATCCTGATCCGTGCAGAATTTCAACAGGCAGCCGGCCACTCCGGGCCACCGGGCCTTGGACATGGATCGTGGCCTTTCCCCAGAGAAACCAAAGTGACCAACCCAACTTTCCGATGTCTGTTTGCAGGAGGCACTTGGCACTGTCAAACCTGCCACATTTGCCTCTGGTGGTGCCTTGCTTCTGGGAGGTATCTTGAGATATTCGGAATTTTAAGAAGCACCCTGCCGCTACGGTCCATCGGAACCTGCCCAGGAACTATGGCCGTTCCCCAGAGAAACAAAACTCGCCAGGCCAGGTCCCTGATGTGCATTTTCAAAAGGAACTTCGCACTGTCCAACCAGCCACAGTTACCGGTGGTGGCACCTTGCTTCAGGCTGGTATATTGGGATGTTCGGAATTTCAGCAGGCACCAGTCCTCTCCTGGCCACCGGACCCTGGACACCAACGATGGACGTTTCTGTGAGAAACAAAAGTCACCAGGCCAGGTTCCTGATGTCAGTTTGGAGGAGGCACTTGGCACTGTCAAACCAGCCACAGTTGCCTGTGGGGGCACCTTGCATCTGGGAGGTATCCTGATCCATTCGGAATTTCTGCAGGCAGCCGGCCACTCCGGGTCACCGTGCCCGGGACAAGAATGATGGTCTTTTCCCAGAGAAACAAAAGTCACCAGGCCAGGTTCCTGATGTCAGTTTGCAGGAGGCACTTGGCACTGTCAAACCAACCACAGTTGCCTGTGGTGGTACTATCGGTCTGGGAGGTATCCTGATCCGTTTGGAATTTCAGCAGGCGGCCGGCCACTCCGGGCCACAGGCCCTGGGCACGTACAATGTCCTTTCCGAAGGAAAACACAAGTCACCAGGCCAGGTTCCTGATGTCAGTTTGCAGGAGGCACTTGGCACTGTCAAATCAGCCACAGGTGTCTGTGGGGGCACCTTGCATCTTGGCGGCATCCTGATCCGTGAGGAATTTCAGCAGGCAGCCGGCCACTCCGGGCCACTGGGCCCTGGACACAAACCATGGCCATTCCCCAGAGAAACAAAAGTCACCAGGCCAGGTTCCTGATGTCAGTTTGCAGGAGGCACTTGGCACTGTCAAACCAGCCACATTTGCCTCTGGTGGTGCCTTGCTTCTGGGAGGTATCTTGAGATATTCGGAATTTTAAGATGTACCCTGCAGCTACGGTCCATCGGAACCTGCCCAGGAACTATGGCCGTTCCCCAGAGAAACAAAACTCGCCAGGCCAGGTCCCTGATGTACATTTTCAAAAGGAACTTCGCACTGTCCAACCAGCCACAGTTACCGGTGGTGGCACCTTGCTTCAGGCTGGTATATTGGGATGTTCGGAATTTCAGCAGGCACCAGTCCTCTCCTGGCCACTGGACCCTGGACACCAACGATGGCCTTTTCTGTGAGAAACAAAACTCACCAGGCCAAGTTCCTGAGGTCAGTTTGCAAGAGGCACTTGGCACTGTCCAACCACCCACAGGTGCCTGTGGTGGCGCCTTGATTCTGGGAGGCATCCTGAGATGTTTGGAATTTTAAGAGACACCCTGCCACGCCGGGTCACCTCAACCTGGACATGAACCATGAACTTTTTCTGACAGAAGCAAAACTCAGCAGGCCAGGTTCCTGATGTCAATTTGCAGGAGGCATTTGGCACTGTCCAATCCGCCACAATTGCCTATTGTGCCGCCTTGCTTCTAGGATGTATATTGAGACGTTCGGAATTTCTGCAGGCAGCCGGCCACTCCGGCCTACAGGACGTGGGAAAAGAACAATGGCTTTTCCTCTGAGAAACAGAACTCACAAGGCCAGGGTCCTGATGTCAGTTTGCAGGAGGCACTTGGCACTGTCCAACCAGCCACAGTTGCCTGTGGGGGCACCTTGCATCTGGGAGGTATCCTCAACCGTGAGGAATTTGAGCAGGCAGCTTGCCGCCCGGGGCCACGGGAACCAGGACACGCGCCATGGCTTTCCTAAGAGTCACAAAACTCATCAGGCCAGGTTCCTGATGTCAGTTTGCAGGAGGCACTTGGCAATGTCAAACCAGCCACAGTTGCCTCTGCTGGCAGCTTGCGTCTTGGAGGCACCCTGGGACATTCGGAATATCAGAATAAGCCGGCCGTTGCGTGCCAGCGGTCCCCGGACACGAACGATGGCCTTTCCCCAGAGAAGCAAAACTCACCAGGCCAAGTTCCTGACGTCACTTTGCAAGAGGCACTTGGCACTGTCCAACCAGCCACACTTGCCTCTGGTGGTGCCTTGCTTCTTGCAGGTGTCCTGAGATGTTCAGAATTTTAAGGAGCACCCTGCAGCTACGGTCCACCGGAACCCGTCCAGGAACGATGGCCATTCCCCAGAGAAACAAAACTCACCAGACAAAGTCCTGTTGTCTGTTTGCAGGAGGCACTTTTCACTGTAAAAATCAGCCACAGTTGCATTTTCTGGCAGCTTGCCGCTGGGAGGCATCCTGCGATGTTCGGAATTTTGGTAGTCAGTCAGCCACTCTGGGCCACTGTCACCTGCAAATGAACACTGGGCCTTTTGCCTGGGAAACGAATCTGACCAGGCCAGATGCCTGATGTCAGTTTGCAGGAGGCACTTGGCACTGTCAAACCAGCCACAGTTGCCTGTGGGGGCACCTTGCATCCTGGAGGTATCCTGATCCATGCGGAATTTCAGCAGGCAGCCGGCCACTCCAGGCCTCCGGGCACTGGACATGAACCATGGCCTTTCCCCAGAGAAACAAAAGTCACCAGGGCAGCTTCCTGATGTTAGTTTGCAGGAGGTACTTGGCACTGTCAAACCAGCCAGAGTTGCCTCTGGGGGCACCTTGCATCTGGGAGGTATCCTGATCCATTCGGAATTTCAGCAGGCAGCCGGCAACACCGGGCCACTGGGCCACCGGTCCCCGGGTAAGAATGATGGCCTTTCCCCTGAGAAACAAAAGTCACCAGGCCAGGTTCCTGATGTCAGTTTGGAGGAGGCAATTGGCACTGTCAAACCAGCCACAGTTGCCTGTGGGGGCACCTTGCATCTGGGAGGTATCCTCAACCGTTCGGAATTTCAGTAGGCAGCCGGCGACTCCAGGCCACCGTGCCCCGGACAAGAATGATGGCCTTTTCCCAGAGAAACAAAAGTTACCAGGCCAGGTTCCTGATGTCAGTTTGCAGGAGGCACTTGGCACTGTCAAACCTGCCACAGTTGCCTGTGGGGGCACCTTGCATCTGGGAGGTATCCTCAAGCGTGCGGAATTTCAGCAGGCAGCCGGCCACTCCAGGCCACCGGGCACTGGACACGAACCATGGCCTTTCCCCAGAGAAACAAAAGTCACCAGGCCAGGTTCCTGATGTCAGTTTGCAGGAGGCACTTGGCCCTGTCAAACCAGCCACAGTTGCCTGTGGGGGCACCTTGCATCTGGGAGGTATCCTGATCCGTTCGGAATTTCAGCAGGCAGCCGGCCACTCCGGTTTACCGGGCCCATGAGAAGAATGATGGCCTTTCCCCAGAGAAACAAAAGTCACCAGGCCAGGTTCCTGATGTCAGTTTGCAGGAGGCACTTGGCACTGTCAAACCAGCCACAGTTGCCTGTGGGGGCACCTTGCATCTGGGAGGTATCCTCAAGCGTGCGGAATTTCAGCAGGCAGCCGGGCACTCCGGGCCACCGGGCACTGGACACGATCGAGGGCCTTTCCCCAGAGCAACAAAAGTCACCAGGACAGGTTCCGATGTCAGTTTGCAGGAGGCACTTGGCACTGTCAAACCAGCCACAGTTGCCTGTGGTGGTACTATCGGTCTGGGAGGTATCCTGATCCGTTCGGAATTTCAGCAGGCGGCCGGCCACTCCGGGGCACAAGCCCTGGGCATGTGCAATGTCCTTTGCAAAGGAAAACACAAGTCACCAGGCCAGGTTCCTGATGTCAGTTTGCAGGAAGCACTTGGCACTGTCAAATCAGCCACAGGTGTCTGTGGGGGCACCTTGCATCTTGGCGGCATCCTGATCCGTTCGGAATTTCAGCAGGCAGCCGGCCACTCCGGGCCACCGGGCCCTGGACATGAACGATGGCCTTTACCCAGAGAAACAAAAGTCACCAGGCCAGGTTCCTGATGTCAGTTTGCAGGAGGCACTTGGCACTGTCAAACCAGCCACAGTTGCCTCTGGGGGTACCATCCGTCTCGCAGGCATCCTGATCCGTGCAGAATTTCAACAGGCAGCCGGCCACTCCGGGCCACCGGGCCTTGGACATGGATCGTGGCCTTTCCCCAGAGAAACCAAAGTGACCAACCCAACTTTCCGATGTCTGTTTGCAGGAGGCACTTGGCACTGTCAAACCTGCCACACTTGCCTCTGGTGGTGCCTTGCTTCTGGGAGGTATCTTGAGATATTCGGAATTTTAAGAAGCACCCTGCCGCTACGGTCCATCGGAACCTGCCCAGGAACTATGGCCGTTCCCCAGAGAAACAAAACTCGCCAGGCCAGGTCCCTGATGTGCATTTTCAAAAGGAACTTCGCACGGTCCAACCAGCCACAGTTACCGGTGGTGGCACCTTGCTTCAGGCTGGTATATTGGGATGTTCGGAATTTCAGCAGGCACCAGTCCTCTCCTGGCCACCGGACCCTGGACACCAACGATGGACGTTTCTGTGAGAAACAAAAGTCACCAGGCCAGGTTCCTGATGTCAGTTTGGAGGAGGCACTTGGCACTGTCAAACCAGCCACAGTTGCCTGTGGGGGCACCTTGCATCTGGGAGGTATCCTGATCCATTCGGAATTTCTGCAGGCAGCCGGCCACTCCGGGTCACCGTGCCCGGGACAAGAATGATGGTCTTTTCCCAGAGAAACAAAAGTCACCAGGCCAGGTTCCTGATGTCAGTTTGCAGGAGGCACTTGGCACTGTCAAACCAGCCACAGTTGCCTCTGGGGGCATTTTTCATATGGGAAGTATCCTGATCCGTGCGGAATTTCAGCAGGCAGCCGGCCACTCCAGGCCAGCGGGCACTGGACACGAACCATGGCCTTTCCCCAGAGAAACAAAAGTCACCAGGCCAGGTTCCTGATGTCAGTTTGCAGGAGGCACTTGGCACTGTCAAACCAACCACAGTTGCCTGTGGTGGTACTATCGGTCTGGGAGGTATCCTGATCCGTTTGGAATTTCAGCAGGCGGCCGGCCACTCCGGGCCACAGGCCCTGGGCACGTACAATGTCCTTTCCGAAGGAAAACACAAGTCACCAGGCCAGGTTCCTGATGTCAGTTTGCAGGAGGCACTTGGCACTGTCAAATCAGCCACAGGTGTCTGTGGGGGCACCTTGCATCTTGGCGGCATCCTGATCCGTGAGGAATTTCAGCAGGCAGCCGGCCACTCCGGGCCACTGGGCCCTGGACACAAACCATGGCCATTCCCCAGAGAAACAAAAGTCACCAGGCCAGGTTCCTGATGTCAGTTTGCAGGAGGCACTTGGCACTGTCAAACCAGCCACATTTGCCTCTGGAGGTGCCTTGCTTCTGGGAGGTATCTTGAGATATTCGGAATTTTAAGATGTACCCTGCAGCTACGGTCCATCGGAACCTGCCCAGGAACTATGGCCGTTCCCCAGAGAAACAAAACTCGCCAGGCCAGGTCCCTGATGTACATTTTCAAAAGGAACTTCGCACTGTCCAACCAGCCACAGTTACCGGTGGTGGCACCTTGCTTCAGGCTGGTATATTGGGATGTTCGGAATTTCAGCAGGCACCAGTCCTCTCCTGGCCACCGGACCCTGGACACCAACGATGGACGTTTCTGTGAGAAACAAAAGTCACCAGGCCAGGTTCCTGATGTCAGTTTGCAGGAGGCACTTGGCACTGTCCAACCAGCCACAGTTGCCTGTGGTGGTACTTTCGGTCTGGGAGGCATCCTGATCCGTGCGGAATTTCTGCAGGCAGCCGGCCACTCCAGGCCAGCGGGCACTGGATATGAACCATGGCCTTTCCCCAGAGAAACAAAAGTCACCAGGCCAGGTTCCTGATGTCAGTTTGCAGGAGGCACTTGGCACTGTCAAACCAGCCACAGTTGCCTGTGGTGGTACTTTCGGTCTGGGAGGTATCCTGATCCGTGCGGAATTTCAGCAGGCAGCCGGCCACTCCGGGCCTCCAGGCCCTGGACACCTACAATGGCCTTTCCCCAGAGAAACAAAAGTTACCAGGCCAGGTTCCTGATGTCAGTTTGCAGGAGGCACTTGGCACTGTCAAACCAGCCACAGTTGCCTGTGGTGGTACTTTCGGTCTGGGAGGCATCCTGATCCGTGCGGAATTTCAGCAGGCAGCCGGCCACTACGGGCCTCCATGCCCTGGACACCTACAATGGCCTTTCCCCAGAGAAACAAAAGTCACCAGGCCAAGTTCCTGATGTCAGTTTGCAGGAGGCACTTGGCACTGTCAAGCCAGCCAGAGTTGCCTGTGGGGGCACCTTGCATCCTGGAGGTATCCTGATCCGTGCGGAATTTCAGCAGGCAGCCGGCCACTCCAGGCCACCGGGCACTGGACACGAACCATGGCCTTTCCCCAGAGAAACAAAAGTCACCAGGCCAGGTTCCTGATGTCAGTTTGCAGGAGGCTCTTGGCACTGTCAAACCAGCCACAGTTGCCTGTGGTGGTACTTTCGGTCGGAGAGGCATCCTGGTCCATGAGGAATTTCAGCAGGCAGCCGGCCACTCCGGGCCACCAGGCCCTAGACATGTACGATGACCTTTTCCCAGAGAAACCAAAGTTACCAGGGCAGGTTCCTGATGTCAGTTTGCAGCAGGCACTTGGCACTGTCAAACCAGCCACAGTTGCCTCGGGCGGCACCTTTCATTTAGACGGTATCCTGATCCGTGCGGAATTTCAGCAGGCAGCCAGCCAGTCCGGGCCTACGGGTCCAGGATATGAACGATGGCCTTTCCCCAGAGAAACAAAAGTCACCAGGCCAGGTTCCTGATGTCAGTTTGCAGGAGGCACTTGGCACTGTCAAACCAGACACAGTTGCCTGTGGGGGCACCTTGCATCTGGGAGGTATCCTGATCCGTTCAGAATTTCAGTAGGCAGCCGGCCACTCCAGGCCACCGTGCCCCGGACAAGAATGATGGCCTTTTCCCAGAGAAACAAAAGTTACCAGGCCAGGTTCCTGATGTCAGTTTGCTGGAGGCACTTGGCACTGTCAAACCAGCCACAGTCGCCTGTGGGGGCACCTTGCATCTGGGAGGTATCTTGATCCATTCGGAATTTCTGCAGGCAGCCGGCCACTCCAGGCCACCGGGAACTGGAAACGAACCATGGCCTTTCCCCAGAGAAACAAAAGTCACCAGGCCAGGTTCCTGATGTCAGTTTGCAGGAAGCACTTGGCACTGTCAAACCAGCCACAGTTGCCTCTGGGGGCACCTTGCATCTGGGAGGTATCCTGATCCGTGTGGAATTTCAGCAGGCAGCCGGACACTCCAGGCCGCCGGGCACTGGACAAGAACCATGGCCTTTCCCCAGAGAAACAAAAGTCACCAGGCCAGGTTCCTGATGTCAGTTTGCTGGAGGTACTTGGCACTGTCAAACCAGCCACAGTCGCCTGTGGGGGCACCTTGCATCTGGGAGGTATCTTGATCCATTCGGAATTTCAGCTGGGAGCCGGCCACTCCAGGCCACCGGGAACTGGACACGAACCATGGCCTTTCCCCAGAGAAACAAAAGTCACCAGGCCAGGTTCCTGATGTCAGTTTGCAGGAGGCACTTGGCACTGTCAAACCAGCCACAGTTGCAAGTGGGAGCACCTTGCATCTGGGAGGTATCCTGATCCGTGCGGAATTTCAGCAGGCAGCCGGCCACTCCAGGCCACCGGGAACTGGACAAGAACCATGGCCTTTCCCCAGAGAAACAAAAGTCACCAGGCCAGGTTCCTGATGTCAGTTTGCAGGAGGCACTTGGCACTGTCAAACCAGCCGCAGTTGCAAGTGGGGGCACCATGCATCTGGGAGGTATCCTGATCCGTTCGGAATTTCATTAGGCAGCCGGCTACTCCGGGCCACCGTGCCCCAGACAAGAATGATGGCCTTTTCCCAGGGAAACAAAAGTTACCAGGCCAGGTTCCTGATGTCAGTTTGCAGGAGGCACTTGGCACTGTCAAACCAGCCACAGTTGCCTGTGGTGGTACTTTCGGTCTGGGAGGCATCCTGATCCGTGCGGAATTTCTGCAGGCAGCCGGCCACTCCAGGCCACCGGGCACTGGATATGAACCATGGCCTTTCCCCAGAGAAACAAAAGTCACCAGGCCAGGTTCCTGATGACAGTTTGCAGGAGGCACTTGGCACTGTCAAACCAGCCACAGTTGCCTGTGGTGGTACTTTCGGTCTGGGAGGCATCCTGATCCGTGCGGAATTTCAGCAGGCAGCCGGCCACTCCAGGCCACCGGGCACTGGACACGAACCATGGCCTTTCCCCAGAGAAACAAAAGTCACCAGGCCAGGTTCCTGATGTCAGTTTGCAGGAGGTACTTGGCACTGTCAAACCAGCCAGAGTTACCTCTGGGGGCACCTTGCATCTGGGAGGTATCCTGATCCATTCGGATTTTCAGCAGGCAGCCGGCAACACCGGGCCACTGGACCACCGGTCCCGAGCAAGAATGATGGCCTTTCCCCAGAGAAACAAAACTAACCAGGCCAGGTTCCTGATGTCAGTTTGGAGGAGGCACTTGGCACTGTCAAACCAGCCACAGGTGCAAGTGGGGGCTCCATTCATCTGGGAGGTATCCTGATCCGTTCGGAATTTCAGTAGGCAGCCGGCCACTCCAGGCCACCGTGCCCCGGACAAGAATGATGGCCTTTTCCCAGAGAAACAAAAGTTACCAGGCCAGGTACCTGATGTCAGTTTGCAGGAGGCACTTGGCACTGTCAAACCAGCCACAGTTGCCTGTGGGGGCACCTTGCATCCTGGAGGTATCCTGATCCGTGCGGAATTTCAGCAGGCAGCCGGCCACTCCAGGCCACCGGGCACTGGACACGAACCATGGCCTTTCCCCAGAGAAACAAAAGTTACCCGGCCAGGTTCCTGATGTCAGTTTGCTGGAGGCACTTGGCACTGTCAAACCAGCCACAGTTGCAAGTGGGGGCACCATGCATCTGGGAGGTATCCTGATCCGTTCGGAATTTCATTAGGCAGCCGGCTACTCCGGGCCACCGTGCCCCAGACAAGAATGATGGCCTTTTCCCAGGGAAACAAAAGTTACCAGGCCAGGTTCCTGATGTCAGTTTGCAGGAGGCACTTGGCACTGTCAAACCAGCCACAGTTGCCTGTGGTGGTACTTTCGGTCTGGGAGGCATCCTGATCCGTGCGGAATTTCAGCAGGCAGCCGGCCACTCCAGGCCACCGGGCACTGGATATGAACCATGGCCTTTCCCCAGAGAAACAAAAGTCACCAGGCCAGGTTCCTGATGACAGTTTGCAGGAGGCACTTGGCACTGTCAAACCAGCCACAGTTGCCTGTGGTGGTACTTTCGGTCTGGGAGGCATCCTGATCCGTGCGGAATTTCAGCAGGCAGCCGGCCACTCCAGGCCACCGGGCACTGGACACGAACCATGGCCTTTCCCCAGAGAAACAAAAGTCACCAGGCCAGGTTCCTGATGTCAGTTTGCAGGAGGTACTTGGCACTGTCAAACCAGCCAGAGTTGCCTCTGGGGGCACCTTGCATCTGGGAGGTATCCTGATCCATTCGGATTTTCAGCAGGCAGCCGGCATCACCGGGCCACTGGACCACCGGTCCCGGGCAAGAATGATGGCCTTTCCCCAGAGAAACAAAACTAACCAGGCCAGGTTCCTGATGTCAGTTTGGAGGAGGCACTTGGCACTGTCAAACCAGCCACAGGTGCAAGTGGGGGCTCCATTCATCTGGGAGGTATCCTGATCCGTTCGGAATTTCAGTAGGCAGCCGGCGACTCCAGGCCACCGTGCCCCGGACAAGAATGATGGCCTTTTCCCAGAGAAACAAAAGTTACCAGGCCAGGTTCCTGATGTCAGTTTGCAGGAGGCACTTGGCACTGTCAAACCAGCCACAGTTGCCTGTGGGGGCACCTTGCATCCTGGAGGTATCCTGATCCGTGCGGAATTTCAGCAGGCAGCCGGCCACTCCAGGCCACCGGGCACTGGACACGAACCATGGCCTTTCCCCAGAGAAACAAAAGTTACCCGGCCAGGTTCCTGATGTCAGTTTGCTGGAGGCACTTGGCACTGTCAAACCAGCCACAGTTGCCTGTGGGGGCACCTTGCATCTGGGAGGTATCTTGATCCATTCGGAATTTCAGCAGGCAGCCGGCCACTCCAGGCCACCGGGAACTGGAAACAAACCATGGCCTTTCCCCAGAGAAACAAAAGTCACCAGGCCAGGTTCCTGATGTCAGTTTGCAGGAGGCACTTGGCACTGTCAAACCAGCCACTGTTCCAAGTGGGGGCACCTTGCATCTGGGAGGTATCCTGATCCGTGTGGAATTTCAGCAGGCAGCCGGCCACTCCAGGCCGCCGGGCACTGGACACGAACCATGGCCTTTCCCCAGAGAAACAAAAGTCACCAGGCCAGGTTCCTGATGTCAGTTTGCAGGAGGCACTTGGCACTGTCAAACCAGCCACAGTTGCCTGTGGTGGTACTTTCGGTCTGGGAGGTATCCCGATCCTTTCGGAATTTCAGCAGGCAGCCGGCCACTACGGGCCTCCTGGTCCTGGAAACCCACAATGGCCTTTCCCCAGAGAAACCAAAGTCACCAGGCCAGGTTCCTGATGTCAGTTTGCAGGAAGCTCTTGGCACTGTCAAACCAGCCACAGTAGCCTCGGGCGGCAGCTTTCATTTAGACGGTATCCTGATCCGTGCGGAATTTCAGCAGGCAGCCGGCCACTCCGGGCCTACGGGTCCAGAATATGAACGATGGCCTTTCCCCAGAGAAACAAAAGTCACCAGGCCAGGTTCCTGATGTCAGTTTGCAGGAGGCACTTGGCACTGTCAAACCAGCCACAGTTGCCTGTGGTGGTACTTTCGGTCTGGGAGGCATCCTGATCCGTGCGGAATTTCTGCAGGCAGCCGGCCACTCCAGGCCACCGGGCACTGGACAAGAACCATGGCCTTTCCCCAGAGAAACAAAAGTCACCAGGCCAGGTTCCTGATGTCAGTTTGCAGGAGGTACTTGGCACTGTCAAACCAGCCAGATTTGCCTCTGGGGGCACCTTGCATATGGGAGGTATCCTGATCCATTCGGATTGTCAGCAGGCAGCCGGCAACACCGGGCCACTGGACCACCGGTCCCGGGCAAGAATGATGGCCTTTCCCCAGAGAAAGAAAACTAACCAGGCCAGGTTCCTGATGTCAGTTTGGAGGAGGCACTTGGCACTGTCAAACCAGCCACAGGTGCAAGTGGGGGCACCTTGCATCTGGGAGGTATCCTGATCCGTTCGGAATTTCAGCAGGCAGCCGGCCACTCCAGGCCACCGGGCACTGGATACGAACCATGGCCTTTCCCCAGAGAAACAAAAGTCACCAGGGTAGCTTCCTGATGTCAGTTTGCTGGAGGCACTTGGCACTGTCAAACCAGCCACAGTTCCCTGTGGGGGCACCTTGCATCTGGGAGGTATCCTGATCCGTGCGGAATTTCAGCAGGCAGCCGGCCACTCCGGGTCACCGTGCCCGGGACAAGAATGATGGTCTTTTCCCAGAGAAACAAAAGTCACCAGGCCAGGTTCCTGATGTCAGTTTGCAGGAGGCACTTGGCACTGTCAAACCAGCCACTGTTCCAAGTGGGGGCACCTTGCATCTGGGGGGCATCCTGATCCGTGCGGAATTTCAGCAGGCAGCCGGCCACTCCAGGCCACCGGGCACTGGACACGAACCATGGCCTTTCCCCAGAGAAACAAAAGTCACCAGGCCAGGTTCCTGATGTCAGTTTGCAGGAGGCACTTGGCACTGTCAAACCAGCCACAGTTGCCTGTGGGGGCACCTTGCATCTGGGAGGTATCCTGATCCGTTCGGAATTTCAGCAGGCAGCCGGCCACTCCGGTTTACCGGGCCCATGAGAAGAATGATGGCCTTTCCCCAGAGAAACAAAAGTCACCAGGCCAGGTTCCTGATGTCAGTTTGCAGGAGGCACTTGGCACTGTCAAACCAGCCACAGTTGCCTGTGGGGGCACATTGCATCTGGGAGGTATCCTCAACCGTGCGGAATTTCAGCAGGCAGCCGGGCACTCCTGGCCAGCGGGCACTGGACACGATCGAGGGCCTTTCCCCAGAGCAACAAAAGTCACCAGGACAGGTTCCGATGTCAGTTTGCAGGAGGCACTTGGCACTGTCAAACCAGCCACAGTTGCTTGTGGGGGCTCCTTTCATCTGGGATCTATCCTGATCTGTGCGGAATTTCAGCAGGCAGCCGGCCACTACGGGCCGGAAGTCCCTAGAGAGGAACGATGGCCTTTCCCCAGAGAAACAAAAGTCACCAGGCCAGGTTCCTGATGTCAGTTTGCAGGAGGCACTTGGCACTGTCAAACCAGCCACAGGTGCCTCTGGGGGTACCATCCGTCTCGCAGGCATCCTGATCCGTGCAGAATTTCAGCAGGCAGCCGGCCACTCCGGGCCACCGGGCCTTGGACATGGATCGTGGCCTTTCCCCAGAGAAACCAAAGTGACCAGCCCAGCTTTCCGATGTCTGTTTGCAGGAGGCACTTGGCACTGTCAAACCAGCCACACTTGCCTCTGGTGGTGCCTTGCTTCTGGGAGGTATCTTGAGATATTCGGAATTTTAAGAAGCACCCTGCCGCTACGGTCCATCGGAACCTGCCCAGGAACTATGGCCGTTCCCCAGAGAAACAAAACTCGCCAGGCCAGGTCCCTGATGTGCATTTTCAAAAGGAACTTCGCACTGTCCAACCAGCCACAGTTACCGGTGGTGGCACCTTGCTTCAGGCTGGTATATTGGGATGTTCGGAATTTCAGCAGGCACCAGTCCTCTCCTGGCCACCGGACCCTGGACACCAACGATGGACGTTTCTGTGAGAAACAAAAGTCACCAGGCCAGGTTCCTGATGTCAGTTTGGAGGAGGCACTTGGCACTGTCAAACCAGCTACAGGTGCCTCTGGGGGCATTTTTCATATGGGAAGAATCCTGATCCGTGCGGAATTTCAGCCGGCAGCCGGCCACTCCAGGCCAGCGGGCACTTGACAGGAACCATGGCCTTTTCCCAGAGAAACAAAAGTCACCAGGCCAGGTTCCAGATGTCAGTTTGCAGGAGGCACTTGGCACTGTCAAACCAGCCACAGTTGCCTGTGGGGGCACCTTGCATCCTGGAGGTATCCTGATCCGTGCGGAATTTCAGCAGGCAGCCGGCCACTCCAGGCCGCCGGGCAATGGACACGAACCATGGCCTTTCCCCAGAGAAACAATGGACAGTCAATGAAAGTCACCAGTCTAGGTTCCTGATGTCAGTTTGCAGGAGGCACTTGGCACTGTCAAACCAGCCACAGTTGCCTGTGGTGCTACTATCGGTCTGGGAGGTATCCTGATCCGTTTGGAATTTCAGCAGGCGGCCGGCCACTCCGGGCCACAGGCCCTGGGCACGTACAATGTCCTTTCCGAAGGAAAACACAAGTCACCAGGCCAGGTTCCTGATGTCAGTTTGCAGGAGGCACTTGGCACTGTCAAATCAGCCACAGGTGTCTGTGGGGGCACCTTGCATCATGGCGGCATCCTGATCCGTGAGGAATTTCAGCAGGCAGCCGGCCACTCCGGGCCACTGGGCCCTGGACACAAACCATGGCCATTCCCCAGAGAAACAAAAGTCACCAGGCCAGGTTCCTGATGTCAGTTTGCAGGAGGCACTTGGCACTGTCAAACCAGCCACATTTGCCTCTGGAGGTGCCTTGCTTCTGGGAGGTATCTTGAGATATTCGGAATTTTAAGATGTACCCTGCAGCTACGGTCCCAGAGAAACAAAACTCGCCAGGCCAGGTCCCTGATGTACATTTTCAAAAGGAACTTCGCACTGTCCAACCAGCCACAGTTACCGGTGGTGGCACCTTGCTTCAGGCTGGTATATTGGGATGTTCGGAATTTCAGCAGGCACCAGTCCTCTCCTGGCCACTGGACCCTGGACACCAACGATGGCCTTTTCTGTGAGAAACAAAACTCACCAGGCCAAGTTCCTGAGGTCAGTTTGCAAGAGGCACTTGGCACTGTCCAACCACCCACAGGTGCCTGTGGTGGCGCCTTGATTCTGGGAGGCATCCTGAGATGTTTGGAATTTTAAGAGACACCCTGCCACGCCGGGTCACCTCAACCTGGACATGAACCATGAACTTTTTCTGACAGAAGCAAAACTCAGCAGGCCAGGTTCCTGATGTCAATTTGCAGGAGGCATTTGGCACTGTCCAATCCGCCACAATTGCCTATTGTGCCGCCTTGCTTCTAGGATGTATATTGAGACGTTCGGAATTTCTGCAGGCAGCCGGCCACTCCGGCCTACAGGACGTGGGAAAAGAACAATGGCTTTTCCTCTGAGAAACAGAACTCACAAGGCCAGGGTCCTGATGTCAGTTTGCAGGAGGCACTTGGCACTGTCCAACCAGCCACAGTTGCCTGTGGGGGCACCTTGCATCTGGGAGGTATCCTCAACCGTGAGGAATTTGAGCAGGCAGCTTGCCGCCCGGGGCCACGGGAACCAGGACACGCGCCATGGCTTTCCTAAGAGTCACAAAACTCATCAGGCCAGGTTCCTGATGTCAGTTTGCAGGAGGCACTTGGCAATGTCAAACCAGCCACAGTTGCCTCTGCTGGCAGCTTGCGTCTTGGAGGCACCCTGGGACATTCGGAATATCAGAATAAGCCGGCCGTTGCGTGCCAGCGGTCCCCGGACACGAACGATGGCCTTTCCCCAGAGAAGCAAAACTCACCAGGCCAAGTTCCTGACGTCACTTTGCAAGAGGCACTTGGCACTGTCCAACCAGCCACACTTGCCTCTGGTGGTGCCTTGCTTCTTGCAGGTGTCCTGAGATGTTCAGAATTTTAAGGAGCACCCTGCAGCTACGGTCCACCGGAACCCGTCCAGGAACGATGGCCATTCCCCAGAGAAACAAAACTCACCAGACAAAGTCCTGTTGTCTGTTTGCAGGAGGCACTTTTCACTGTAAAAATCAGCCACAGTTGCATTTTCTGGCAGCTTGCCGCTGGGAGGCATCCTGCGATGTTCGGAATTTTGGTAGTCAGTCAGCCACTCTGGGCCACTGTCACCTGCAAATGAACACTGGGCCTTTTGCCTGGGAAACGAATCTGACCAGGCCAGATGCCTGATGTCAGTTTGCAGGAGGCACTTGGCACTGTCAAACCAGCCACAGTTGCCTGTGGGGGCACCTTGCATCCTGGAGGTATCCTGATCCATGCGGAATTTCAGCAGGCAGCCGGCCACTCCAGGCCTCCGGGCACTGGACATGAACCATGGCCTTTCCCCAGAGAAACAAAAGTCACCAGGGCAGCTTCCTGATGTTAGTTTGCAGGAGGTACTTGGCACTGTCAAACCAGCCAGAGTTGCCTCTGGGGGCACCTTGCATCTGGGAGGTATCCTGATCCATTCGGAATTTCAGCAGGCAGCCGGCAACACCGGGCCACTGGGCCACCGGTCCCCGGGTAAGAATGATGGCCTTTCCCCTGAGAAACAAAAGTCACCAGGCCAGGTTCCTGATGTCAGTTTGCAGGAGGCACTTGGCACTGTCAAACCAGCCACATTTGCCTCTGGTGGTGCCTTGCTTCTGGGAGGTATCTTGAGATATTCGGAATTTTAAGATGTACCCTGCAGCTACGGTCCATCGGAACCTGCCCAGGAACTATGGCCGTTCCCCAGAGAAACAAAACTCGCCAGGCCAGGTCCCTGATGTACATTTTCAAAAGGAACTTCGCACTGTCCAACCAGCCACAGTTACCGGTGGTGGCACCTTGCTTCAGGCTGGTATATTGGGATGTTCGGAATTTCAGCAGGCACCAGTCCTCTCCTGGCCACTGGACCCTGGACACCAACGATGGCCTTTTCTGTGAGAAACAAAACTCACCAGGCCAAGTTCCTGAGGTCAGTTTGCAAGAGGCACTTGGCACTGTCCAACCACCCACAGGTGCCTGTGGTGGCACCTTGATTCTGGGAGGCATCCAGAGATGTTTGGAATTTTAAGAGACACCCTGCCACGCCGGGTCACCTCAACCTGGACATGAACCATGAACTTTTTCTGACAGAAGCAAAACTCAGCAGGCCAGGTTCCTGATGTCAATTTGCAGGAGGCATTTGGCACTGTCCAATCAGCCACAATTGCCTATTGTGCCGCCTTGCTTCTAGGATGTATATTGAGACGTTCGGAATTTCAGCAGGCAGCCGGCCACTCCGGCCTACAGGACGTGGGAAAAGAACAATGGCTTTTCCTCTGAGAAACAGAACTCACAAGGCCAGGGTCCTGATGTCAGTTTGCAGGAGGCACTTGGCACTGTCCAACCAGCCACAGTTGCCTGTGGGGGCACCTTGTATCTGGGAGGTATCCTCAACCGTGCGGAATTTCAGCAGGCAGCTTGCCGCCCGGGGCCACGGGAACCAGGACACGCGCCATGGCTTTCCTAAGAGTCACAAAACTCATCAGGCCAGGTTCCTGATGTCAGTTTGCAGGAGGCACTTGGCAATGTCAAACCAGCCACAGTTGCCTCTGCTGGCAGCTTGCGTCTTGGAGGCACCCTGGGACATTCGGAATATCAGAATAAGCCGGCCGTTGCGTGCCAGCGGTCCCCGGACACGAACGATGGCCTTTCCCCAGAGAAGCAAAACTCACCAGGCCAAGTTCCTGACGTCACTTTGCAAGAGGCACTTGGCACTGTCCAACCAGCCGCACTTGCCTCTGGTGGTGCCTTGCTTCTTGCAGGTGTCCTGAGATGTTCAGAATTTTAAGGAGCACCCTGCAGCTACGGTCCACCGGAACCCGCCCAGGAACGATGGCCATTCCCCAGAGAAACAAAACTCACCAGACAAAGTCCTGTTGTCTGTTTGCAGGAGGCACTTTTCACTGTAAAAATCAGCCACAGTTGCATTTTCTGGCAGCTTGCCGCTGGGAGGCATCCTGCGATGTTCGGAATTTTGGTAGTCAGTCAGCCACTCTGGGCCACTGTCACCTGCAAATGAACACTGGGCCTTTTGCCTGGGAAACGAATCTGACCAGGCCAGATGCCTGATGTCAGTTTGCAGGAGGCACTTGGCACTGTCAAACCAGCCACAGTTGCCTGTGGGGGCACCTTGCATCTGGGAGGCATCCTGATCCATGCGGAATTTCAGCAGGCAGCCGGCCATACCGGGCCACCGGGCCCTGGACATGAACCATGGCCTTTCCCCAGAGAAACAAAAGTCACCAGGCCAGGTTCCTGATGTCAGTTTGCAGGAGGCACTTGGCACTGTCAAACCAGCCACAGTTGCCTGTGGTGGTACTTTCGTTCTGGGAGGAATCCTGATCCGTTCGGAATATCAGCAGGCGGCCGGCCACTACGGGCCACAGGCCATGGATACGTACAATGGCCGTTCCAAAGAGAAACAAAAATCACCAGGCCAGGTTCCTGATGTCAGTTTGCAGGAGGCACTTGGCACTGTCAAACCAGCCACAGTTGCCGGTGGGGGCTCCATTCATCTGGGAGCTATCCTGACCTGTGCGGAATTTCAGCAGGCATCCGCCCACTCGAGCCACCGGGCCCTGGACATGAACCACGGCTTTTCCCCAGAGAAACAAAAGTCACCAGGCCAGGTTCCTGATGTCAGTTTGCAGGAGGCACTTGGCACTGTCAAACCAGACACAGTTGCCTGTGGGAGCACCTTGCATCTGGGAGGTATCCTGATCCGTTCGGAATTTCAGCAGGCAGCCGGCCACTCCGGGCCTACAGGTCCAGGATATGAACGATGGCCTTTCCCCAGAGAAACAAAAGTCACCAGGCCAGGTTCCTGATGTCAGTTTGCAGGAGGCACTTGGCACTGTCAAACCAGCCACAGTTGCCGGTGGGGGCTCCATTCCTCTGGGAGCTATCCTGATCTGTGCGGAATTTCAGCAGGCATCCGCCCACTCGAGCCACCGGGCCCTGGACATGAACCACGGCTTTTCCCCAGAGAAACAAAAGTCACCAGGCCAGGTTCCTGATGTCAGTTTGCAGGAGGCACTTGGCACTGTCAAACCAGACACAGTTGCCTGTGGGAGCACCTTGCATCTGGGAGGTATCCTGATCCGTTCGGAATTTCAGCAGGCAGCCGGCCACTCCGGGCCTACAGGTCCAGGATATGAACGATGGCCTTTCCCCAGAGAAACAAAAGTCACCAGGCCAGGTTCCTGATGTCAGTTTGCAGGAGGCACTTGGCACTGTCAAACCAGCCACAGTTGCCTGTGGGGGCACCTTGCATCTGGGAGGTATCCTCAACCATGCGGAATTTCAGAAGGCAGCCGGGACTCAGGGCGAGCGGGCCCCGGACAAGTATGATGGCCTTTCCCTAGAGAAAAAAAAGTCACCAGGACAGGTTCCGATATCAGTTTGCAGGAGGCACTTGGCACTGTCAAACCAGCCACAGTTGCCTGTGGTGGTACTATCGGTCTGGGAGGTATCCGGATCCGTTCAGAATTTCAGCAGGCAGCCGGCCACTCGAGCCACCAGGCCCTGGAGAGGAACGATGGCCTTTCCCCAGAGAAACAAAAGTCACCAGGCCAGGTTCCTGATGTCAGTTTGCAGGAGGCACTTGGCACTGTCAAGCCAGCCAGAGTTGCCTGTGGGGGCACCTTGCATCCTGGAGGTATCCTGATCCGTGCGGAATTTCAGCAGGCAGCCGGCCACTCCAGGCCACCGGGCACTGGACACGAACCATGGCCTTTCCCCAGAGAAACAAAAGTCACCAGGCCAGGTTCCTGATGTCAGTTTGCAGGAGGCTCTTGGCACTGTCAAACCAGCCACAGTTGCCTGTGGTGGTACTTTCGGTCGGAGAGGCATCCTGGTCCATGAGGAATTTCAGCAGGCAGCCGGCCACTCCGGGCCACCAGGCCCTAGACATGTACGATGACCTTTTCCCAGAGAAACCAAAGTTACCAGGGCAGGTTCCTGATGTCAGTTTGCAGCAGGCACTTGGCACTGTCAAACCAGCCACAGTTGCCTCGGGCGGCACCTTTCATTTAGACGGTATCCTGATCCGTGCGGAATTTCAGCAGGCAGCCAGCCAGTCCGGGCCTACGGGTCCAGGATATGAACGATGGCCTTTCCCCAGAGAAACAAAAGTCACCAGGCCAGGTTCCTGATGTCAGTTTGCAGGAGGCACTTGGCACTGTCAAACCAGCCAGAGTTGCCTCTGGGGGCACCTTGCATCTGGGACGTATCCTGATCCATTCGGAATTTCAGCAGGCAGCCGGCAACACCGGGCCACTGGGCCACCGGTCCCCGGGCAAGAATGATGGCCTTTTCCCAGAGAAACAAAAGTTACCAGGCCAGGTTCCTGATGTCAGTTTGCAGGAGGCACTTGGCACTGTCAAACCAGCCACAGTTGCCTGTGGGGGCACCTTGCATCTGGGAGGTATCCTGATCCGTTCAGAATTTCAGTAGGCAGCCGGCCACTCCAGGCCACCGTGCCCCGGACAAGAATGATGGCCTTTTCCCAGAGAAACAAAAGTTACCAGGCCAGGTTCCTGATGTCAGTTTGCAGGAGGCACTTGGCACTGTCAAACCAGCCACAGTCGCCTGTGGGGGCACCTTGCATCTGGGAGGTATCTTGATCCATTCGGAATTTCTGCAGGCAGCCGGCCACTCCAGGCCACCGGGAACTGGAAACGAACCATGGCCTTTCCCCAGAGAAACAAAAGTCACCAAGCCAGGTTCCTGATGTCAGTTTGCAGGAAGCACTCGGCACTGTCAAACCAGCCACAGTTGCCTCTGGGGGCACCTTGCATCTGGGAGGTATCCTGATCCGTGTGGAATTTCAGCAGGCAGCCGGACACTCCAGGCCGCCGGGCACTGGACAAGAACCATGGCCTTTCCCCAGAGAAACAAAAGTCACCAGGCCAGGTTCCTGATGTCAGTTTGCTGGAGGTACTTGGCACTGTCAAACCAGCCACAGTCGCCTGTGGGGGCACCTTGCATCTGGGAGGTATCTTGATCCATTCGGAATTTCAGCTGGGAGCCGGCCACTCCAGGCCACCGGGAACTGGACACGAACCATGGCCTTTCCCCAGAGAAACAAAAGTCACCAGGCCAGGTTCCTGATGTCAGTTTGCAGGAGGCACTTGGCACTGTCAAACCAGCCACAGTTGCCTGTGGTGGTACTTTCGGTCTGGGAGGCATCCTGATCCGTGCGGAATTTCTGCAGGCAGCCGGCCACTCCAGGCCACCGGGCACTGGATATGAACCATGGCCTTTCCCCAGAGAAACAAAAGTCACCAGGCCAGGTTCCTGATGACAGTTTGCAGGAGGCACTTGGCACTGTCAAACCAGCCACAGTTGCCTGTGGTGGTACTTTCGGTCTGGGAGGCATCCTGATCCGTGAGGAATTTCAGCAGGCAGCCGGCCACTCCAGGCCACCGGGCACTGGACACGAACCATGGCCTTTCCCCAGAGAAACAAAAGTCACCAGGCCAGGTTCCTGATGTCAGTTTGCAGGAGGTACTTGGCACTGTCAAACCAGCCGGAGTTGCCTCTGGGGGCACCTTGCATCTGGGAGGTATCCTGATCCATTCGGATTTTCAGCAGGCAGCCGGCAACACCGGGCCACTGGACCACCGGTCCCGGGCAAGAATGATGGCCTTTCCCCAGAGAAACAAAACTAACCAGGCCAGGTTCCTGATGTCAGTTTGGAGGAGGCACTTGGCACTGTCAAACCAGCCACAGGTGCAAGTGGGGGCACCTTGCATCTGGGAGGTATCCTGATCCGTTCGGAATTTCAGCAGGCAGCCGGCCACTCCAGGCAACCGGGCACTGGATACGAACCATGGCCTTTCCCCAGAGAAACAAAAGTCACCAGGGTAGCTTCCTGATGTCAGTTTGCTGGAGGCACTTGGCACTGTCAAACCAGCCACAGTTGCCTGTGGGGGCACCTAGCATCTGGGAGGTATCCTGATCCGTTCGGAATTTCAGTAGGCAGCCGGCGACTCCAGGTCACCGTGCCCCGGACAAGAATGATGGCCTTTTCCCAGAGAAACAAAAGTTACCAGGCCAGGTTCCTGATGTCAGTTTGCAGGAGGCACTTGGCACTGTCAAACCAGCCACAGTTGCCTGTGGTGGTACTTTCGGTCTGGGAGGCATCCTGATCCGTGCGGAATTTCTGCAGGCCGCCGGCCACTCCAGGCCACCGGGCACTGGATATGAACCATGGCCTTTCCCCACAGAAACAAAAGTCACCAGGCCTGGTTCCTGATGTCAGTTTGCAGGAGGCACTTGGCACTGTCAAACCAGCCACAGTTGCCTGTGGTGGTACTTTCGGTCTGGGAGGTATCCTGATCCGTGCGGAATTTCAGCAGGCAGCAGGCCACTCCGGGCCTCCAGGCCCTGGACACCTACAATGGCTTTTCCCCAGAGAAACAAAAGTCACCAGGCCAGGTTCCTGATGTCAGTTTGCAGGAGGCACTTGGCACTGTCAAACCAGCCACACTTGCCTCTGGTGGTGCCTTGCTTCTGGGAGGTATCTTGAGATATTCGGAATTTTAAGAAGCACCCTGACGCTACGGTCCATCGGAACCTGCCCAGGAACTATGGCCGTTCCCCAGAGAAACAAAACTCGCCAGGCCAAGTCCCTGATGTACTTTTTCAAAAGGAACTTCGCACTGTCCAACCAGCCACAGTTACCGGTGGTGGCACCTTGCTTCAGGCTGGTATATTGGGATGTTCGGAATTTCAGCAGGCACCAGTCCTCTCCTGGCCACCGGACCCTGGACACCAACGATGGACGTTTCTGTGAGAAACAAAAGTCACCAGGCCAGGTTCCTGATGTCAGTTTGCAGGAGGCACTTGGCACTGTCAAACCAGCCACAGTTGCCTGTGGTGGTACTTTCGGTCTGGGAGGCATCCTGATCCGTGCGGAATTTCTGCAGGCAGCCGGCCACTCCAGGCCAGCGGGCACTGGATATGAACCATGGCCTTTCCCCAGAGAAACAAAAGTCACCAGGCCAGGTTCCTGATGTCAGTTTGCAGGAGGCACTTGGCACTGTCAAACCAGCCACAGTTGCCTGTGGTGGTACTTTCGGTCTGGGAGGTATCCTGATCCGTGCGGAATTTCAGCAGGCAGCCGGCCACTCCGGGCCTCCAGGCCCTGGACACCTACAATGGCCTTTCCCCAGAGAAACAAAAGTTACCAGGCCAGGTTCCTGATGTCAGTTTGCAGGAGGCACTTGGCACTGTCAAACCAGCCACAGTTGCCTGTGGTGGTACTTTCGGTCTGGGAGGCATCCTGATCCGTGGGGAATTTCAGCAGGCAGCCGGCCACTACGGGCCTCCATGCCCTGGACACCTACAATGGCCTTTCCCCAGAGAAACAAAAGTCACCAGGCCAAGTTCCTGATGTCAGTTTGCAGGAGGCACTTGGCACTGTCAAGCCAGCCAGAGTTGCCTGTGGGGGCACCTTGCATCCTGGAGGTATCCTGATCCGTGCGGAATTTCAGCAGGCAGCCGGCCACTCCAGGCCACCGGGCACTGGACACGAACCATGGCCTTTCCCCAGAGAAACAAAAGTCACCAGGCCAGGTTCCTGATGTCAGTTTGCAGGAGGCTCTTGGCACTGTCAAACCAGCCACAGTTGCCTGTGGTGGTACTTTCGGTCGGAGAGGCATCCTGGTCCATGAGGAATTTCAGCAGGCAGCCGGCCACTCCGGGCCACCAGGCCCTAGACATGTACGATGACCTTTTCCCAGAGAAACCAAAGTTACCAGGGCAGGTTCCTGATGTCAGTTTGCAGCAGGCACTTGGCACTGTCAAACCAGCCACAGTTGCCTCGGGCGGCACCTTTCATTTAGACGGTATCCTGATCCGTGCGGAATTTCAGCAGGCAGCCAGCCAGTCCGGGCCTACGGGTCCAGGATATGAACGATGGCCTTTCCCCAGAGAAACAAAAGTCACCAGGCCAGGTTCCTGATGTCAGTTTGCAGGAGGCACTTGGCACTGTCAAACCAGCCAGAGTTGCCTCTGGGGGCACCTTGCATCTGGGACGTATCCTGATCCATTCGGAATTTCAGCAGGCAGCCGGCAACACCGGGCCACTGGGCCACCGGTCCCCGGGCAAGAATGATGGCCTTTTCCCAGAGAAACAAAAGTTACCAGGCCAGGTTCCTGATGTCAGTTTGCAGGAGGCACTTGGCACTGTCAAACCAGCCACAGTTGCCTGTGGGGGCACCTTGCATCTGGGAGGTATCCTGATCCGTTCAGAATTTCAGTAGGCAGCCGGCCACTCCAGGCCACCGTGCCCCGGACAAGAATGATGGCCTTTTCCCAGAGAAACAAAAGTCACCAAGCCAGGTTCCTGATGTCAGTTTGCAGGAGGCACTTGGCACTGTCAAACCAGCCACAGTCGCCTGTGGGGGCACCTTGCATCTGGGAGGTATCTTGATCCATTCGGAATTTCTGCAGGCAGCCGGCCACTCCAGGCCACCGGGAACTGGAAACGAACCATGGCCTTTCCCCAGAGAAACAAAAGTCACCAGGCCAGGTTCCTGATGTCAGTTTGCAGGAAGCACTTGGCACTGTCAAACCAGCCACAGTTGCCTGTGGGGGCACCTTGCATCTGGGAGGTATCCTGATCCGTGTGGAATTTCAGCAGGCAGCCGGACACTCCAGGCCGCCGGGCACTGGACAAGAACCATGGCCTTTCCCCAGAGAAACAAAAGTCACCAGGCCAGGTTCCTGATGTCAGTTTGCTGGAGGTACTTGGCACTGTCAAACCAGCCACAGTCGCCTGTGGGGGCACCTTGCATCTGGGAGGTATCTTGATCCATTCGGAATTTCAGCTGGGAGCCGGCCACTCCAGGCCACCGGGAACTGGACACGAACCATGGCCTTTCCCCAGAGAAACAAAAGTCACCAGGCCAGGTTCCTGATGTCAGTTTGCAGGAGGCACTTGGCACTGTCAAACCAACCACAGTTGCAAGTGGGAGCACCTTGCATCTGGGAGGTATCCTGATCCGTGCGGAATTTCAGCAGGCAGCCGGCCACTCCAGGCCACCGGGAACTGGACAAGAACCATGGCCTTTCCCCAGAGAAACAAAAGTCACCAGGCCAGGTTCCTGATGTCAGTTTGCAGGAGGCACTTGGCACTGTCAAACCAGCCACAGTTGCAAGTGGGGGCACCATGCATCTGGGAGGTATCCTGATCCGTTCGGAATTTCATTAGGCAGCCGGCTACTCCGGGCCACCGTGCCCCAGACAAGAATGATGGCCTTTTCCCAGGGAAACAAAAGTTACCAGGCCAGGTTCCTGATGTCAGTTTGCAGGAGGCACTTGGCACTGTCAAACCAGCCACAGTTGCCTGTGGTGGTACTTTCGGTCTGGGAGGCATCCTGATCCGTGCGGAATTTCTGCAGGCAGCCGGCCACTCCAGGCCACCGGGCACTGGATATGAACCATGGCCTTTCCCCAGAGAAACAAAAGTCACCAGGCCAGGTTCCTGATGACAGTTTGCAGGAGGCACTTGGCACTGTCAAACCAGCCACAGTTGCCTGTGGTGGTACTTTCGGTCTGGGAGGCATCCTGATCCGTGCGGAATTTCAGCAGGCAGCCGGCCACTCCAGGCCACCGGGCACTGGACACGAACCATGGCCTTTCCCCAGAGAAACAAAAGTCACCAGGCCAGGTTCCTGATGTCAGTTTGCAGGAGGTACTTGGCACTGTCAAACCAGCCAGAGTTGCCTCTGGGGGCACCTTGCATCTGGGAGGTATCCTGATCCGTTCGGAATTTCAGTAGGCAGCCGGCGACTCCAGGCCACCGTGCCCCGGACAAGAATGATGGCCTTTTCCCAGAGAAACAAAAGTTACCAGGCCAGGTTCCTGATGTCAGTTTGCTGGAGGCACTTGGCACTGTCAAACCAGCCACAGTTGCCTGTGGGGGCACCTTGCATCCTGGAGGTATCCTGATCCGTGCGGAATTTCAGCAGGCAGCCGGCCACTCCAGGCCACCGGGCACTGGACACGAACCATGGCCTTTCCCCAGAGAAACAAAAGTTACCCGGCCAGGTTCCTGATGTCAGTTTGCTGGAGGCACTTGGCACTGTCAAACCAGCCACAGTTGCCTGTGGGGACACCTTGCATCTGGGAGGTATCTTGATCCATTCGGAATTTCAGCAGGCAGCCGGCCACTCCAGGCCACCGGGAACTGGAAACAAACCATGGCCTTTCCCCAGAGAAACAAAAGTCACCAGGCCAGGTTCCTGATGTCAGTTTGCAGGAGGCACTTGGCACTGTCAAACCAGCCACTGTTCCAAGTGGGGGCACCTTGCATCTGGGAGGTATCCTGATCCGTGTGGAATTTCAGCAGGCAGCCGGCCACTCCAGGCCGCCGGGCACTGGACACGAACCATGGCCTTTCCCCAGAGAAACAAAAGTCACCAGGCCAGGTTCCTGATGTCAGTTTGCAGGAGGCACTTGGCACTGTCAAACCAGCCACAGTTGCCTGTGGTGGTACTTTCGGTCTGGGAGGTATCCCGATCCTTTCGGAATTTCAGCAGGCAGCCGGCCACTACGGGCCTCCTGGTCCTGGAAACCCACAATGGCCTTTCCCCAGAGAAACAAAAGTCACCAGGCCAGGTTCCTGATGTCAGTTTGCAGGAGGCTCTTGGCACTGTCAAACCAGCCACAGTAGCCTCGGGCGGCACCTTTCATTTAGACGGTATCCTGATCCGTGCGGAATTTCAGCAAGCAGCCGGCCACTCCGGGCCTACGGGTCCAGAATATGAACGATGGCCTTTCCCCAGAGAAACAAAAGTCACCAGGCCAGGTTCCTGATGTCAGTTTGCAGGAGGCACTTGGCACTGTCAAACCAGCCACAGTTGCCTGTGGTGGTACTTTCGGTCTGGGAGGCATCCTGATCCGTGCGGAATTTCTGCAGGCAGCCGGCCACTCCAGGCCACCGGGCACTGGACAAGAACCATGGCCTTTCCCCAGAGAAACAAAAGTCACCAGGCCAGGTTCCTGATGTCAGTTTGCAGGAGGTACTTGGCACTGTCAAACCAGCCAGAGTTGCCTCTGGGGGCACCTTGCATATGGGAGGTATCCTGATCCATTCGGATTGTCAGCAGGCAGCCGGCAACACCGGGCCACTGGACCACCGGTCCCGGGCAAGAATGATGGCCTTTCCCCAGAGAAAGAAAACTAACCAGGCCAGGTTCCTGATGTCAGTTTGGAGGAGGCACTTGGCACTGTCAAACCAGCCACAGGTGCAAGTGGGGGCACCTTGCATCTGGGAGGTATCCTGATCCGTTCGGAATTTCAGCAGGCAGCCGGCCACTCCAGGCCACCGGGCACTGGATACGAACCATGGCCTTTCCCCAGAGAAACAAAAGTCACCAGGGTAGCTTCCTGATGTCAGTTTGCTGGAGGCACTTGGCACTGTCAAACCAGCCACAGTTGCCTGTGGGGGCACCTTGCATCCTGGAGGTATCCTGATCCGTGCGGAATTTCAGCAGGCAGCCGGCCACTCCAGGCCGCCGGGCAATGGACACGAACCATGGCCTTTCCCCAGAGAAACAAAAGTCACCAGGCCAGGTTCCTGATGTCAGTTTGCTGGAGGCACTTGGCACTGTCAAACCAGCCACAGTCGCCTGTGGGGGCACCTTGCATCTGGGAGGTATCTTGATCCATTCGGAATTTCAGCAGGCAGCCGGCCACTCCAGGCCACCGGGAACTGGACACAAACCATGGCCTTTCCCCAGAGAAACAAAAGTCACCAGGCCAGGTTCCTGATGTCAGTTTGCAGGAGGCACTTGGCACTGTCAAACCAGCCACAGTTGCCTGTGGGGGCACCTTGCATCTGGGAGGTATCCTGATCCATTCGGAATTTCTGCAGGCAGCCGGCCACTCCGGGTCACCGTGCCCGGGACAAGAATGATGGTCTTTTCCCAGAGAAACAAAAGTCACCAGGCCAGGTTCCTGATGTCAGTTTGCAGGAGGCACTTGGCACTGTCAAACCAGCCACCGTTGCCTCTGGGGGCATTTTTCATATGGGAAGTATCCTGATCCGTGCGGAATTTCAGCAGGCAGCCGGCCACTCCAGGCCACCGGGCACTGGACACGAACCATGGCCTTTCCCCAGAGAAACAAAAGTCACCAGGCCAGGTTCCTGATGTCAGTTTGCAGGAGGCACTTGGCACTGTCAAACCAACCACAGTTGCCTGTGGTGGTACTATCGGTCTGGGAGGTATCCTGATCCGTTTGGAATTTCAGCAGGTGGCCGGCCACTCCGGGCCACAGGCCCTGGGCACGTACAATGTCCTTTCCGAAGGAAAACACAAGTCACCAGGCCAGGTTCCTGATGTCAGTTTGCAGGAGGCACTTGGCACTGTCAAATCAGCCACAGGTGTCTGTGGGGGCACCTTGCATCTTGGCGGCATCCTGATCCGTGAGGAATTTCAGCAGGCAGCCGGCCACTCCGGGCCACTGGGCCCTGGACACAAACCATGGCCATTCCCCAGAGAAACAAAAGTCACCAGGCCAGGTTCCTGATGTCAGTTTGCAGGAGGCACTTGGCACTGTCAAACCAGCCACATTTGCCTCTGGAGGTGCCTTGCTTCTGGGAGGTATCTTGAGATATTCGGAATTTTAAGATGTACCCTGCAGCTACGGTCCATCGGAACCTGCCCAGGAACTATGGCCGTTCCCCAGAGAAACAAAACTCGCCAGGCCAGGTCCCTGATGTACATTTTCAAAAGGAACTTTGCACTGTCCAACCAGCCACAGTTACCGGTGGTGGCACCTTGCTTCAGGCTGGTATATTGGGATGTTCGGAATTTCAGCAGGCACCAGTCCTCTCCTGGCCACTGGACCCTGGACACCAACGATGGCCTTTTCTGTGAGAAACAAAACTCACCAGGCCAAGTTCCTGAGGTCAGTTTGCAAGAGGCACTTGGCACTGTCCAACCACCCACAGGTGCCTGTGGTGGCGCCTTGATTCTGGGAGGCATCCTGAGATGTTTGGAATTTTAAGAGACACCCTGCCACGCCGGGTCACCTCAACCTGGACATGAACCATGAACTTTTTCTGACAGAAGCAAAACTCAGCAGGCCAGGTTCCTGATGTCAATTTGCAGGAGGCATTTGGCACTGTCCAATCCGCCACAATTGCCTATTGTGCCGCCTTGCTTCTAGGATGTATATTGAGACGTTCGGAATTTCTGCAGGCAGCCGGCCACTCCGGCCTACAGGACGTGGGAAAAGAACAATGGTTTTCCTCTGAGAAACAGAACTCACAAGGCCAGGGTCCTGATGTCAGTTTGCAGGAGGCACTTGGCACTGTCCAACCAGCCACAGTTGCCTGTGGGGGCACCTTGCATCTGAGAGGTATCCTCAACCGTGCGGAATTTCAGCAGGCAGCTTGCCGCCCGGGGCCACGGGAACCAGGACACGCGCCATGGCTTTCCTAAGAGTCACAAAACTCATCAGGCCAGGTTCCTGATGTCAGTTTGCAGGAGGCACTTGGCAATGTCAAACCAGCCACAGTTGCCTCTGCTGGCAGCTTGCGTCTTGGAGGCACCCTGGGACATTCGGAATATCAGAATAAGCCGGCCGTTGCGTGCCAGCGGTCCCCGGACACGAACGATGGCCTTTCCCCAGAGAAGCAAAACTCACCAGGCCAAGTTCCTGACGTCACTTTGCAAGAGGCACTTGGCACTGTCCAACCAGCCACACTTGCCTCTGGTGGTGCCTTGCTTCTTGCAGGTGTCCTGAGATGTTCAGAATTTTAAGGAGCACCCTGCAGCTACGGTCCACCGGAACCCGTCCAGGAACGATGGCCATTCCCCAGAGAAACAAAACTCACCAGACAAAGTCCTGTTGTCTGTTTGCAGGAGGCACTTTTCACTGTAAAAATCAGCCACAGTTGCATTTTCTGGCAGCTTGCCGCTGGGAGGCATCCTGCGATGTTCGGAATTTTGGTAGTCAGTCAGCCACTCTGGGCCACTGTCACCTGCAAATGAACACTGGGCCTTTTGCCTGGGAAACGAATCTGACCAGGCCAGATGCCTGATGTCAGTTTGCAGGAGGCACTTGGCACTGTCAAACCAGCCACAGTTGCCTGTGGTGGTACTTTCGTTCTGGGAGGAATCCTGATCCGTTCGGAATATCAGCAGGCGGCCGGCCACTACGGGCCACAGGCCATGGATATGTACAATGGCCGTTCCAAAGAGAAACAAAAATCACCAGGCCAGGTTCCAGATGTCAGTTTGCAGGAGGCACTTGGCATTGTCAAACCAGCCACAGTTGCCTGTGGGGGCTCCATTCATCTGGGAGCTATCCTGATCTGTGCGGAATTTCAGCAGGCATCCGCCCGCTCGAGCCACCGGGCCCTGGACATGAACCACGGCTTTTCCCCAGAGAAACAAAAGTCACCAGGCCAGGTTCCTGATGTCACTTTGCAGGAGGCACTTGGCACTGTCAAACCAGCCACAGTTGCCTGTGGGGGCACCTTGCATCTGGGAGGTATCCTGATCCGTTCAGAATTTCAGTAGGCAGCCGGCCACTCCAGGCCACCGTGCCCCGGACAAGAATGATGGCCTTTTCCCAGAGAAACAAAAGTTACCAGGCCAGGTTCCTGATGTCAGTTTGCAGGAGGCACTTGGCACTGTCAAACCAGCCACAGTCGCCTGTGGGGGCACCTTGCATCTGGGAGGTATCTTGATCCATTCGGAATTTCTGCAGGCAGCCGGCCACTCCAGGCCACCGGGAACTGGAAACGAACCATGGCCTTTCCCCAGAGAAACAAAAGTCACCAAGCCAGGTTCCTGATGTCAGTTTGCAGGAAGCACTCGGCACTGTCAAACCAGCCACAGTTGCCTCTGGGGGCACCTTGCATCTGGGAGGTATCCTGATCCGTGTGGAATTTCAGCAGGCAGCCGGACACTCCAGGCCGCCGGGCACTGGACAAGAACCATGGCCTTTCCCCAGAGAAACAAAAGTCACCAGGCCAGGTTCCTGATGTCAGTTTGCTGGAGGTACTTGGCACTGTCAAACCAGCCACAGTCGCCTGTGGGGGCACCTTGCATCTGGGAGGTATCTTGATCCATTCGGAATTTCAGCAGGCAGCCGGCCACTCCAGGCCACCGGGAACTGGACACGAACCATGGCCTTTCCCCAGAGAAACAAAAGTCACCAGGCCAGGTTCCTGATGTCAGTTTGCAGGAGGCACTTGGCACTGTCAAACCAGCCACAGTTGCCTGTGGTGGTACTTTCGGTCTGGGAGGCATCCTGATCCGTGCGGAATTTCTGAAGGCAGCCGGCCACTCCAGGCCACCGGGCACTGGATATGAACCATGGCCTTTCCCCAGAGAAACAAAAGTCACCAGGCCAGGTTCCTGATGACAGTTTGCAGGAGGCACTTGGCACTGTCAAACCAGCCACAGTTGCCTGTGGTGGTACTTTCGGTCTGGGAGGCATCCTGATCCGTGAGGAATTTCAGCAGGCAGCCGGCCACTCCAGGCCACCGGGCACTGGACACGAACCATGGCCTTTCCCCAGAGAAACAAAAGTCACCAGGCCAGGTTCCTGATGTCAGTTTGCAGGAGGTACTTGGCACTGTCAAACCAGCCGGAGTTGCCTCTGGGGGCACCTTGCATCTGGGAGGTATCCTGATCCATTCGGATTTTCAGCAGGCAGCCGGCAACACCGGGCCACTGGACCACCGGTCCCGGGCAAGAATGATGGCCTTTCCCCAGGGAAACAAAAGTCACCAGGCCTGGTTCCTGATGTCAGTTTGCAGGAGGCACTTGGCACTGTCAAACCAGCCACAGTTGCCTGTGGTGGTACTTTCGGTCTGGGAGGTATCCTGATCCGTGCGGAATTTCAGCAGGCAGCAGGCCACTCCGGGCCTCCAGGCCCTGGACACCTACAATGGCTTTTCCCCAGAGAAACAAAAGTCACCAGGCCAGGTTCCTGATGTCAGTTTGCAGGAGGCACTTGGCACTGTCAAACCAGCCACACTTGCCTCTGGTGGTGCCTTGCTTCTGGGAGGTATCTTGAGATATTCGGAATTTTAAGAAGCACCCTGACGCTACGGTCCATCGGAACCTGCCCAGGAACTATGGCCGTTCCCCAGAGAAACAAAACTCGCCAGGCCAAGTCCCTGATGTACTTTTTCAAAAGGAACTTCGCACTGTCCAACCAGCCACAGTTACCGGTGGTGGCACCTTGCTTCAGGCTGGTATATTGGGATGTTCGGAATTTCAGCAGGCACCAGTCCTCTCCTGGCCACCGGACCCTGGACACCAACGATGGACGTTTCTGTGAGAAACAAAAGTCACCAGGCCAGGTTCCTGATGTCAGTTTGCAGGAGGCACTTGGCACTGTCAAACCAGCCACAGTTGCCTGTGGTGGTACTTTCGGTCTGGGAGGCATCCTGATCCGTGCGGAATTTCTGCAGGCAGCCGGCCACTCCAGGCCAGCGGGCACTGGATATGAACCATGGCCTTTCCCCAGAGAAACAAAAGTCACCAGGCCAGGTTCCTGATGTCAGTTTGCAGGAGGCACTTGGCACTGTCAAACCAGCCACAGTTGCCTGTGGTGGTACTTTCGGTCTGGGAGGTATCCTGATCCGTGCGGAATTTCAGCAGGCAGCCGGCCACTCCGGGCCTCCAGGCCCTGGACACCTACAATGGCCTTTCCCCAGAGAAACAAAAGTTACCAGGCCAGGTTCCTGATGTCAGTTTGCAGGAGGCACTTGGCACTGTCAAACCAGCCACAGTTGCCTGTGGTGGTACTTTCGGTCTGGGAGGCATCCTGATCCGTGGGGAATTTCAGCAGGCAGCCGGCCACTACGGGCCTCCATGCCCTGGACACCTACAATGGCCTTTCCCCAGAGAAACAAAAGTCACCAGGCCAAGTTCCTGATGTCAGTTTGCAGGAGGCACTTGGCACTGTCAAGCCAGCCAGAGTTGCCTGTGGGGGCACCTTGCATCCTGGAGGTATCCTGATCCGTGCGGAATTTCAGCAGGCAGCCGGCCACTCCAGGCCACCGGGCACTGGACACGAACCATGGCCTTTCCCCAGAGAAACAAAAGTCACCAGGCCAGGTTCCTGATGTCAGTTTGCAGGAGGCTCTTGGCACTGTCAAACCAGCCACAGTTGCCTGTGGTGGTACTTTCGGTCGGAGAGGCATCCTGGTCCATGAGGAATTTCAGCAGGCAGCCGGCCACTCCGGGCCACCAGGCCCTAGACATGTACGATGACCTTTTCCCAGAGAAACCAAAGTTACCAGGGCAGGTTCCTGATGTCAGTTTGCAGCAGGCACTTGGCACTGTCAAACCAGCCACAGTTGCCTCGGGCGGCACCTTTCATTTAGACGGTATCCTGATCCGTGCGGAATTTCAGCAGGCAGCCAGCCAGTCCGGGCCTACGGGTCCAGGATATGAACGATGGCCTTTCCCCAGAGAAACAAAAGTCACCAGGCCAGGTTCCTGATGTCAGTTTGCAGGAGGCACTTGGCACTGTCAAACCAGCCAGAGTTGCCTCTGGGGGCACCTTGCATCTGGGACGTATCCTGATCCATTCGGAATTTCAGCAGGCAGCCGGCAACACCGGGCCACTGGGCCACCGGTCCCCGGGCAAGAATGATGGCCTTTTCCCAGAGAAACAAAAGTTACCAGGCCAGGTTCCTGATGTCAGTTTGCAGGAGGCACTTGGCACTGTCAAACCAGCCACAGTTGCCTGTGGGGGCACCTTGCATCTGGGAGGTATCCTGATCCGTTCAGAATTTCAGTAGGCAGCCGGCCACTCCAGGCCACCGTGCCCCGGACAAGAATGATGGCCTTTCCCCAGAGAAACAAAAGTCACCAAGCCAGGTTCCTGATGTCAGTTTGCAGGAAGCACTCGGCACTGTCAAACCAGCCACAGTTGCCTCTGGGGGCACCTTGCATCTGGGAGGTATCCTGATCCGTGTGGAATTTCAGCAGGCAGCCGGACACTCCAGGCCGCCGGGCACTGGACAAGAACCATGGCCTTTCCCCAGAGAAACAAAAGTCACCAGGCCAGGTTCCTGATGTCAGTTTGCTGGAGGCACTTGGCACTGTCAAACCAGCCACAGTCGCCTGTGGGGGCACCTTGCATCTGGGAGGTATCTTGATCCATTCGGAATTTCAGCAGGCAGCCGGCCACTCCAGGCCACCGGGAACTGGACACGAACCATGGCCTTTCCCCAGAGAAACAAAAGTCACCAGGCCAGGTTCCTGATGTCAGTTTGCAGGAGGCACTTGGCACTGTCAAACCAGCCACAGTTGCCTGTGGTGGTACTTTCGGTCTGGGAGGCATCCTGATCCGTGCGGAATTTCTGAAGGCAGCCGGCCACTCCAGGCCACCGGGCACTGGATATGAACCATGGCCTTTCCCCAGAGAAACAAAAGTCACCAGGCCAGGTTCCTGATGACAGTTTGCAGGAGGCACTTGGCACTGTCAAACCAGCCACAGTTGCCTGTGGTGGTACTTTCGGTCTGGGAGGCATCCTGATCCGTGAGGAATTTCAGCAGGCAGCCGGCCACTCCAGGCCACCGGGCACTGGACACGAACCATGGCCTTTCCCCAGAGAAACAAAAGTCACCAGGCCAGGTTCCTGATGTCAGTTTGCAGGAGGTACTTGGCACTGTCAAACCAGCCGGAGTTGCCTCTGGGGGCACCTTGCATCTGGGAGGTATCCTGATCCATTCGGATTTTCAGCAGGCAGCCGGCAACACCGGGCCACTGGACCACCGGTCCCGGGCAAGAATGATGGCCTTTCCCCAGAGAAACAAAACTAACCAGGCCAGGTTCCTGATGTCAGTTTGGAGGAGGCACTTGGCACTGTCAAACCAGCCACAGGTGCAAGTGGGGGCACCTTGCATCTGGGAGGTATCCTGATCCGTTCGGAATTTCAGCAGGCAGCCGGCCACTCCAGGCAACCGGGCACTGGATACGAACCATGGCCTTTCCCCAGAGAAACAAAAGTCACCAGGGTAGCTTCCTGATGTCAGTTTGCTGGAGGCACTTGGCACTGTCAAACCAGCCACAGTTGCCTGTGGGGGCACCTAGCATCTGGGAGGTATCCTGATCCGTTCGGAATTTCAGTAGGCAGCCGGCGACTCCAGGTCACCGTGCCCCGGACAAGAATGATGGCCTTTTCCCAGAGAAACAAAAGTTACCAGGCCAGGTTCCTGATGTCAGTTTGCAGGAGGCACTTGGCACTGTCAAACCAGCCACAGTTGCCTGTGGTGGTACTTTCGGTCTGGGAGGCATCCTGATCCGTGCGGAATTTCTGCAGGCCGCCGGCCACTCCAGGCCACCGGGCACTGGATATGAACCATGGCCTTTCCCCACAGAAACAAAAGTCACCAGGCCTGGTTCCTGATGTCAGTTTGCAGGAGGCACTTGGCACTGTCAAACCAGCCACAGTTGCCTGTGGTGGTACTTTCGGTCTGGGAGGTATCCTGATCCGTGCGGAATTTCAGCAGGCAGCAGGCCACTCCGGGCCTCCAGGCCCTGGACACCTACAATGGCTTTTCCCCAGAGAAACAAAAGTCACCAGGCCAGGTTCCTGATGTCAGTTTGCAGGAGGCACTTGGCACTGTCAAACCAGCCACACTTGCCTCTGGTGGTGCCTTGCTTCTGGGAGGTATCTTGAGATATTCGGAATTTTAAGAAGCACCCTGACGCTACGGTCCATCGGAACCTGCCCAGGAACTATGGCCGTTCCCCAGAGAAACAAAACTCGCCAGGCCAAGTCCCTGATGTACTTTTTCAAAAGGAACTTCGCACTGTCCAACCAGCCACAGTTACCGGTGGTGGCACCTTGCTTCAGGCTGGTATATTGGGATGTTCGGAATTTCAGCAGGCACCAGTCCTCTCCTGGCCACCGGACCCTGGACACCAACGATGGACGTTTCTGTGAGAAACAAAAGTCACCAGGCCAGGTTCCTGATGTCAGTTTGCAGGAGGCACTTGGCACTGTCAAACCAGCCACAGTTGCCTGTGGTGGTACTTTCGGTCTGGGAGGCATCCTGATCCGTGCGGAATTTCTGCAGGCAGCCGGCCACTCCAGGCCAGCGGGCACTGGATATGAACCATGGCCTTTCCCCAGAGAAACAAAAGTCACCAGGCCAGGTTCCTGATGTCAGTTTGCAGGAGGCACTTGGCACTGTCAAACCAGCCACAGTTGCCTGTGGTGGTACTTTCGGTCTGGGAGGTATCCTGATCCGTGCGGAATTTCAGCAGGCAGCCGGCCACTCCGGGCCTCCAGGCCCTGGACACCTACAATGGCCTTTCCCCAGAGAAACAAAAGTTACCAGGCCAGGTTCCTGATGTCAGTTTGCAGGAGGCACTTGGCACTGTCAAACCAGCCACAGTTGCCTGTGGTGGTACTTTCGGTCTGGGAGGCATCCTGATCCGTGGGGAATTTCAGCAGGCAGCCGGCCACTACGGGCCTCCATGCCCTGGACACCTACAATGGCCTTTCCCCAGAGAAACAAAAGTCACCAGGCCAAGTTCCTGATGTCAGTTTGCAGGAGGCACTTGGCACTGTCAAGCCAGCCAGAGTTGCCTGTGGGGGCACCTTGCATCCTGGAGGTATCCTGATCCGTGCGGAATTTCAGCAGGCAGCCGGCCACTCCAGGCCACCGGGCACTGGACACGAACCATGGCCTTTCCCCAGAGAAACAAAAGTCACCAGGCCAGGTTCCTGATGTCAGTTTGCAGGAGGCTCTTGGCACTGTCAAACCAGCCACAGTTGCCTGTGGTGGTACTTTCGGTCGGAGAGGCATCCTGGTCCATGAGGAATTTCAGCAGGCAGCCGGCCACTCCGGGCCACCAGGCCCTAGACATGTACGATGACCTTTTCCCAGAGAAACCAAAGTTACCAGGGCAGGTTCCTGATGTCAGTTTGCAGCAGGCACTTGGCACTGTCAAACCAGCCACAGTTGCCTCGGGCGGCACCTTTCATTTAGACGGTATCCTGATCCGTGCGGAATTTCAGCAGGCAGCCAGCCAGTCCGGGCCTACGGGTCCAGGATATGAACGATGGCCTTTCCCCAGAGAAACAAAAGTCACCAGGCCAGGTTCCTGATGTCAGTTTGCAGGAGGCACTTGGCACTGTCAAACCAGCCACAGTTGCCTCTGGGGGCACCTTGCATCTGGGACGTATCCTGATCCATTCGGAATTTCAGCAGGCAGCCGGCAACACCGGGCCACTGGGCCACCGGTCCCCGGGCAAGAATGATGGCCTTTTCCCAGAGAAACAAAAGTTACCAGGCCAGGTTCCTGATGTCAGTTTGCAGGAGGCACTTGGCACTGTCAAACCAGCCACTGTTGCCTGTGGGGGCACCTTGCATCTGGGAGGTATCCTGATCCGTTCAGAATTTCAGTAGGCAGCCGGCCACTCCAGGCCACCGTGCCCCGGACAAGAATGATGGCCTTTTCCCAGAGAAACAAAAGTTACCAGGCCAGGTTCCTGATGTCAGTTTGCAGGAGGCACTTGGCACTGTCAAACCAGCCACAGTCGCCTGTGGGGGCACCTTGCATCTGGGAGGTATCTTGATCCATTCGGAATTTCTGCAGGCAGCCGGCCACTCCAGGCCACCGGGAACTGGAAACGAACCATGGCCTTTCCCCAGAGAAACAAAAGTCACCAGGCCAGGTTCCTGATGTCAGTTTGCAGGAAGCACTTGGCACTGTCAAACCAGCCACAGTTGCCTGTGGGGGCACCTTGCATCTGGGAGGTATCCTGATCCGTGTGGAATTTCAGCAGGCAGCCGGACACTCCAGGCCGCCGGGCACTGGACAAGAACCATGGCCTTTCCCCAGAGAAACAAAAGTCACCAGGCCAGGTTCCTGATGTCAGTTTGCTGGAGGTACTTGGCACTGTCAAACCAGCCACAGTCGCCTGTGGGGGCACCTTGCATCTGGGAGGTATCTTGATCCATTCGGAATTTCAGCTGGGAGCCGGCCACTCCAGGCCACCGGGAACTGGACACGAACCATGGCCTTTCCCCAGAGAAACAAAAGTCACCAGGCCAGGTTCCTGATGTCAGTTTGCAGGAGGCACTTGGCACTGTCAAACCAGCCACAGTTGCAAGTGGGAGCACCTTGCATCTGGGAGGTATCCTGATCCGTGCGGAATTTCAGCAGGCAGCCGGCCACTCCAGGCCACCGGGAACTGGACAAGAACCATGGCCTTTCCCCAGAGAAACAAAAGTCACCAGGCCAGGTTCCTGATGTCAGTTTGCAGGAGGCACTTGGCACTGTCAAACCAGCCACAGTTGCAAGTGGGGGCACCATGCATCTGGGAGGTATCCTGATCCGTTCGGAATTTCATTAGGCAGCCGGCTACTCCGGGCCACCGTGCCCCAGACAAGAATGATGGCCTTTTCCCAGGGAAACAAAAGTTACCAGGCCAGGTTCCTGATGTCAGTTTGCAGGAGGCACTTGGCACTGTCAAACCAGCCACAGTTGCCTGTGGTGGTACTTTCGGTCTGGGAGGCATCCTGATCCGTGCGGAATTTCTGCAGGCAGCCGGCCACTCCAGGCCACCGGGCACTGGATATGAACCATGGCCTTTCCCCAGAGAAACAAAAGTCACCAGGCCAGGTTCCTGATGACAGTTTGCAGGAGGCACTTGGCACTGTCAAACCAGCCACAGTTGCCTGTGGTGGTACTTTCGGTCTGGGAGGCATCCTGATCCGTGCGGAATTTCAGCAGGCAGCCGGCCACTCCAGGCCACCGGGCACTGGACACGAACCATGGCCTTTCCCCAGAGAAACAAAAGTCACCAGGCCAGGTTCCTGATGTCAGTTTGCAGGAGGTACTTGGCACTGTCAAACCAGCCAGAGTTGCCTCTGGGGGCACCTTGCATCTGGGAGGTATCCTGATCCATTCGGATTTTCAGCAGGCAGCCGGCAACACCGGGCCACTGGACCACCGGTCCCGGGCAAGAATGATGGCCTTTCCCCAGAGAAACAAAACTAACCAGGCCAGGTTCCTGATGTCAGTTTGGAGGAGGCACTTGGCACTGTCAAACCAGCCACAGGTGCAAGTGGGGGCTCCATTCATCTGGGAGGTATCCTGATCCGTTCGGAATTTCAGCAGGCAGCCGGCCACTCCAGGCGACCGGGCACTGGATACGAACCATGGCCTTTCCCCAGAGAAACAAAAGTCACCAGGGTAGCTTCCTGATGTCAGTTTGCTGGAGGCACTTGGCACTGTCAAACCAGCCACAGTTGCCTGTGGGGGCACCTAGCATCTGGGAGGTATCCTGATCCGTTCGGAATTTCAGTAGGCAGCCGGCGACTCCAGGCCACCGTGCCCCGGACAAGAATGATGGCCTTTTCCCAGAGAAACAAAAGTTACCAGGCCAGGTTCCTGATGTCAGTTTGCAGGAGGCACTTGGCACTGTCAAACCAGCCACAGTTGCCTCTGGGGGCACCTTGCATCCTGGAGGTATCCTGATCCGTGCGGAATTTCAGCAGGCAGCCGGCCACTCCAGGCCACCGGGCACTGGACACGAACCATGGCCTTTCCCCAGAGAAACAAAAGTTACCAGGCCAGGTTCCTGATGTCAGTTTGCTGGAGGCACTTGGCACTGTCAAACCAGCCACAGTTGCCTGTGGGGACACCTTGCATCTGGGAGGTATCTTGATCCATTCGGAATTTCAGCAGGCAGCCGGCCACTCCAGGCCACCGGGAACTGGAAACAAACCATGGCCTTTCCCCAGAGAAACAAAAGTCACCAGGCCAGGTTCCTGATGTCAGTTTGCAGGAGGCACTTGGCACTGTCAAACCAGCCACTGTTCCAAGTGGGGGCACCTTGCATCTGGGAGGTATCCTGATCCGTGTGGAATTTCAGCAGGCAGCCGGCCACTCCAGGCCGCCGGGCACTGGACACGAACCATGGCCTTTCCCCAGAGAAACAAAAGTCACCAGGCCAGGTTCCTGATGTCAGTTTGCAGGAGGCACTTGGCACTGTCAAACCAGCCACAGTTGCCTGTGGTGGTACTTTCGGTCTGGGAGGTATCCCGATCCTTTCGGAATTTCAGCAGGCAGCCGGCCACTACGGGCCTCCTGGTCCTGGAAACCCACAATGGCCTTTCCCCAGAGAAACAAAAGTCACCAGGCCAGGTTCCTGATGTCAGTTTGCAGGAGGCTCTTGGCACTGTCAAACCAGCCACAGTAGCCTCGGGCGGCACCTTTCATTTAGACGGTATCCTGATCCGTGCGGAATTTCAGCAAGCAGCCGGCCACTCCGGGCCTACGGGTCCAGAATATGAACGATGGCCTTTCCCCAGAGAAACAAAAGTCACCAGGCCAGGTTCCTGATGTCAGTTTGCAGGAGGCACTTGGCACTGTCAAACCAGCCACAGTTGCCTGTGGTGGTACTTTCGGTCTGGGAGGCATCCTGATCCGTGCGGAATTTCTGCAGGCAGCCGGCCACTCCAGGCCACCGGGCACTGGACAAGAACCATGGCCTTTCCCCAGAGAAACAAAAGTCACCAGGCCAGGTTCCTGATGTCAGTTTGCAGGAGGTACTTGGCACTGTCAAACCAGCCAGAGTTGCCTCTGGGGGCACCTTGCATATGGGAGGTATCCTGATCCATTCGGATTGTCAGCAGGCAGCCGGCAACACCGGGCCACTGGACCACCGGTCCCGGGCAAGAATGATGGCCTTTCCCCAGAGAAAGAAAACTAACCAGGCCAGGTTCCTGATGTCAGTTTGGAGGAGGCACTTGGCACTGTCAAACCAGCCACAGGTGCAAGTGGGGGCACCTTGCATCTGGGAGGTATCCTGATCCGTTCGGAATTTCAGCAGGCAGCCGGCCACTCCAGGCCACCGGGCACTGGATACGAACCATGGCCTTTCCCCAGAGAAACAAAAGTCACCAGGGTAGCTTCCTGATGTCAGTTTGCTGGAGGCACTTGGCACTGTCAAACCAGCCACAGTTGCCTGTGGGGGCACCTTGCATCCTGGAGGTATCCTGATCCGTGCGGAATTTCAGCAGGCAGCCGGCCACTCCAGGCCGCCGGGCAATGGACACGAACCATGGCCTTTCCCCAGAGAAACAAAAGTCACCAGGCCAGGTTCCTGATGTCAGTTTGCTGGAGGCACTTGGCACTGTCAAACCAGCCACAGTCGCCTGTGGGGGCACCTTGCATCTGGGAGGTATCTTGATCCATTCGGAATTTCAGCAGGCAGCCGGCCACTCCAGGCCACCGGGAACTGGACACAAACCATGGCCTTTCCCCAGAGAAACAAAAGTCACCAGGCCAGGTTCCTGATGTCAGTTTGCAGGAGGCACTTGGCACTGTCAAACCAGCCACAGTTGCCTGTGGGGGCACCTTGCATCTGGGAGGTATCCTGATCCATTCGGAATTTCTGCAGGCAGCCGGCCACTCCGGGTCACCGTGCCCGGGACAAGAATGATGGTCTTTTCCCAGAGAAACAAAAGTCACCAGGCCAGGTTCCTGATGTCAGTTTGCAGGAGGCACTTGGCACTGTCAAACCAGCCACAGTTGCCTCTGGGGGCATTTTTCATATGGGAAGTATCCTGATCCGTGCGGAATTTCAGCAGGCAGCCGGCCACTCCAGGCCACCGGGCACTGGACACGAACCATGGCCTTTCCCCAGAGAAACAAAAGTCACCAGGCCAGGTTCCTGATGTCAGTTTGCAGGAGGCACTTGGCACTGTCAAACCAACCACAGTTGCCTGTGGTGGTACTATCGGTCTGGGAGGTATCCTGATCCGTTTGGAATTTCAGCAGGTGGCCGGCCACTCCGGGCCACAGGCCCTGGGCACGTACAATGTCCTTTCCGAAGGAAAACACAAGTCACCAGGCCAGGTTCCTGATGTCAGTTTGCAGGAGGCACTTGGCACTGTCAAATCAGCCACAGGTGTCTGTGGGGGCACCTTGCATCTTGGCGGCATCCTGATCCGTGAGGAATTTCAGCAGGCAGCCGGCCACTCCGGGCCACTGGGCCCTGGACACAAACCATGGCCATTCCCCAGAGAAACAAAAGTCACCAGGCCAGGTTCCTGATGTCAGTTTGCAGGAGGCACTTGGCACTGTCAAACCAGCCACATTTGCCTCTGGAGGTGCCTTGCTTCTGGGAGGTATCTTGAGATATTCGGAATTTTAAGATGTACCCTGCAGCTACGGTCCATCGGAACCTGCCCAGGAACTATGGCCGTTCCCCAGAGAAACAAAACTCGCCAGGCCAGGTCCCTGATGTACATTTTCAAAAGGAACTTTGCACTGTCCAACCAGCCACAGTTACCGGTGGTGGCACCTTGCTTCAGGCTGGTATATTGGGATGTTCGGAATTTCAGCAGGCACCAGTCCTCTCCTGGCCACTGGACCCTGGACACCAACGATGGCCTTTTCTGTGAGAAACAAAACTCACCAGGCCAAGTTCCTGAGGTCAGTTTGCAAGAGGCACTTGGCACTGTCCAACCACCCACAGGTGCCTGTGGTGGCGCCTTGATTCTGGGAGGCATCCTGAGATGTTTGGAATTTTAAGAGACACCCTGCCACGCCGGGTCACCTCAACCTGGACATGAACCATGAACATTTTCTGACAGAAGCAAAACTCAGCAGGCCAGGTTCCTGATGTCAATTTGCAGGAGGCACTTGGCACTGTCCAACCAGCCACAGTTGCCTGTGGGGGCACCTTGCATCTGAGAGGTATCCTCAACCGTGCGGAATTTCAGCAGGCAGCTTGCCGCCCGGGGCCACGGGAACCAGGACACGCGCCATGGCTTTCCTAAGAGTCACAAAACTCATCAGGCCAGGTTCCTGATGTCAGTTTGCAGGAGGCACTTGGCAATGTCAAACCAGCCACAGTTGCCTCTGCTGGCAGCTTGCGTCTTGGAGGCACCCTGGGACATTCGGAATATCAGAATAAGCCGGCCGTTGCGTGCCAGCGGTCCCCGGACACGAACGATGGCCTTTCCCCAGAGAAGCAAAACTCACCAGGCCAAGTTCCTGACGTCACTTTGCAAGAGGCACTTGGCACTGTCCAACCAGCCACACTTGCCTCTGGTGGTGCCTTGCTTCTTGCAGGTGTCCTGAGATGTTCAGAATTTTAAGGAGCACCCTGCAGCTACGGTCCACCGGAACCCGTCCAGGAACGATGGCCATACCCCAGAGAAACAAAACTCACCAGACAAAGTCCTGTTGTCTGTTTGCAGGAGGCACTTTTCACTGTAAAAATCAGCCACAGTTGCATTTTCTGGCAGCTTGCCGCTGGGAGGCATCCTGCGATGTTCGGAATTTTGGTAGTCAGTCAGCCACTCTGGGCCACTGTCACCTGCAAATGAACACTGGGCCTTTTGCCTGGGAAACGAATCTGACCAGGCCAGATGCCTGATGTCAGTTTGCAGGAGGCACTTGGCACTGTCAAACCAGCCACAGTTGCCTGTGGTGGTACTTTCGTTCTGGGAGGAATCCTGATCCGTTCGGAATATCAGCAGGCGGCCGGCCACTACGGGCCACAGGCCATGGATATGTACAATGGCCGTTCCAAAGAGAAACAAAAATCACCAGGCCAGGTTCCAGATGTCAGTTTGCAGGAGGCACTTGGCACTGTCAAACCAGCCACAGTTGCCTGTGGGGGCTCCATTCATCTGGGAGCTATCCTGATCTGTGCGGAATTTCAGCAGGCATCCGCCCACTCGAGCCACCGGGCCCTGGACATGAACCACGGCTTTTCCCCAGAGAAACAAAAGTCACCAGGCCAGGTTCCTGATGTCACTTTGCAGGAGGCACTTGGCACTGTCAAACCAGACACAGTTGCCTGTGGGAGCACCTTGCATCTGGGAGGTATCCTGATCCGTTCGGAATTTCAGCAGGCAGCCGGCCACTCCGGGCCTAAAGGTCCAGGATATGAACGATGGCCTTTCCCCAGAGAAACAAAAGTCACCAGGTCAGGTTCCTGATGTCAGTTTGCAGGAGGCACTTGGCACTGTCAAACCAGCCAGAGTTGCCTCTGGGGGCACCTTGCATATGGGAGGTATCCTGATCCATTCGGATTGTCAGCAGGCAGCCGGCAACACCGGGCCACTGGACCACCGGTCCCGGGCAAGAATGATGGCCTTTCCCCAGAGAAAGAAAACTAACCAGGCCAGGTTCCTGATGTCAGTTTGGAGGAGGCACTTGGCACTGTCAAACCAGCCACAGGTGCAAGTGGGGGCACCTTGCATCTGGGAGGTATCCTGATCCGTTCGGAATTTCAGCAGGCAGCCGGCCACTCCAGGCCACCGGGCACTGGACAAGAACCATGGCCTTTCCCCAGAGAAACAAAAGTCACCAGGGTAGCTTCCTGATGTCAGTTTGCTGGAGGCACTTGGCACTGTCAAACCAGCCACAGTTGCCTGTGGGGGCACCTTGCATCCTGGAGGTATCCTGATCCGTGCGGAATTTCAGCAGGCAGCCGGCCACTCCAGGCCGCCGGGCAATGGACACGAACCATGGCCTTTCCCCAGAGAAACAAAAGTCACCAGGCCAGGTTCCTGATGTCAGTTTGCTGGAGGCACTTGGCACTGTCAAACCAGCCACAGTCGCCTGTGGGGGCACCTTGCATCTGGGAGGTATCTTGATCCATTCGGAATTTCAGCAGGCAGCCGGCCACTCCAGGCCACCGGGAACTGGACACAAACCATGGCCTTTCCCCAGAGAAACAAAAGTCACCAGGCCAGGTTCCTGATGTCAGTTTGCAGGAGGCACTTGGCACTGTCAAACCAGCCACAGTTGCCTGTGGGGGCACCTTGCATCTGGGAGGTATCCTGATCCATTCGGAATTTCTGCAGGCAGCCGGCCACTCCGGGTCACCGTGCCCGGGACAAGAATGATGGTCTTTTCCCAGAGAAACAAAAGTCGCCAGGCCAGGTTCCTGATGTCAGTTTGCAGGAGGCACTTGGCACTGTCAAACCAGCCACAGTTGCCTCTGGGGGCATTTTTCATATGGGAAGTATCCTGATCCGTGCGGAATTTCAGCAGGCAGCCGGCCACTCCAGGCCACCGGGCACTGGACACGAACCATGGCCTTTCCCCAGAGAAACAAAAGTCACCAGGCCAGGTTCCTGATGTCAGTTTGCAGGAGGCACTTGGCACTGTCAAACCAACCACAGTTGCCTGTGGTGGTACTATCGGTCTGGGAGGTATCCTGATCCGTTTGGAATTTCAGCAGGTGGCCGGCCACTCCGGGCCACAGGCCCTGGGCACGTACAATGTCCTTTCCGAAGGAAAACACAAGTCACCAGGCCAGGTTCCTGATGTCAGTTTGCAGGAGGCACTTGGCACTGTCAAATCAGCCACAGGTGTCTGTGGGGGCACCTTGCATCTTGGCGGCATCCTGATCCGTGAGGAATTTCAGCAGGCAGCCGGCCACTCCGGGCCACTGGGCCCTGGACACAAACCATGGCCATTCCCCAGAGAAACAAAAGTCACCAGGCCAGGTTCCTGATGTCAGTTTGCAGGAGGCACTTGGCACTGTCAAACCAGCCACATTTGCCTCTGGAGGTGCCTTGCTTCTGGGAGGTATCTTGAGATATTCGGAATTTTAAGATGTACCCTGCAGCTACGGTCCATCGGAACCTGCCCAGGAACTATGGCCGTTCCCCAGAGAAACAAAACTCGCCAGGCCAGGTCCCTGATGTACATTTTCAAAAGGAACTTTGCACTGTCCAACCAGCCACAGTTACCGGTGGTGGCACCTTGCTTCAGGCTGGTATATTGGGATGTTCGGAATTTCAGCAGGCACCAGTCCTCTCCTGGCCACTGGACCCTGGACACCAACGATGGCCTTTTCTGTGAGAAACAAAACTCACCAGGCCAAGTTCCTGAGGTCAGTTTGCAAGAGGCACTTGGCACTGTCCAACCACCCACAGGTGCCTGTGGTGGCGCCTTGATTCTGGGAGGCATCCTGAGATGTTTGGAATTTTAAGAGACACCCTGCCACGCCGGGTCACCTCAACCTGGACATGAACCATGAACTTTTTCTGACAGAAGCAAAACTCAGCAGGCCAGGTTCCTGATGTCAATTTGCAGGAGGCATTTGGCACTGTCCAATCCGCCACAATTGCCTATTGTGCCGCCTTGCTTCTAGGATGTATATTGAGACGTTCGGAATTTCTGCAGGCAGCCGGCCACTCCGGCCTACAGGACGTGGGAAAAGAACAATGGTTTTCCTCTGAGAAACAGAACTCACAAGGCCAGGGTCCTGATGTCAGTTTGCAGGAGGCACTTGGCACTGTCCAACCAGCCACAGTTGCCTGTGGGGGCACCTTGCATCTGAGAGGTATCCTCAACCGTGCGGAATTTCAGCAGGCAGCTTGCCGCCCGGGGCCACGGGAACCAGGACACGCGCCATGGCTTTCCTAAGAGTCACAAAACTCATCAGGCCAGGTTCCTGATGTCAGTTTGCAGGAGGCACTTGGCAATGTCAAACCAGCCACAGTTGCCTCTGCTGGCAGCTTGCGTCTTGGAGGCACCCTGGGACATTCGGAATATCAGAATAAGCCGGCCGTTGCGTGCCAGCGGTCCCCGGACACGAACGATGGCCTTTCCCCAGAGAAGCAAAACTCACCAGGCCAAGTTCCTGACGTCACTTTGCAAGAGGCACTTGGCACTGTCCAACCAGCCACACTTGCCTCTGGTGGTGCCTTGCTTCTTGCAGGTGTCCTGAGATGTTCAGAATTTTAAGGAGCACCCTGCAGCTACGGTCCACCGGAACCCGTCCAGGAACGATGGCCATTCCCCAGAGAAACAAAACTCACCAGACAAAGTCCTGTTGTCTGTTTGCAGGAGGCACTTTTCACTGTAAAAATCAGCCACAGTTGCATTTTCTGGCAGCTTGCCGCTGGGAGGCATCCTGCGATGTTCGGAATTTTGGTAGTCAGTCAGCCACTCTGGGCCACTGTCACCTGCAAATGAACACTGGGCCTTTTGCCTGGGAAACGAATCTGACCAGGCCAGATGCCTGATGTCAGTTTGCAGGAGGCACTTGGCACTGTCAAACCAGCCACAGTTGCCTGTGGTGGTACTTTCGTTCTGGGAGGAATCCTGATCCGTTCGGAATATCAGCAGGCGGCCGGCCACTACGGGCCACAGGCCATGGATATGTACAATGGCCGTTCCAAAGAGAAACAAAAATCACCAGGCCAGGTTCCAGATGTCAGTTTGCAGGAGGCACTTGGCACTGTCAAACCAGCCACAGTTGCCTGTGGGGGCTCCATTCATCTGGGAGCTATCCTGATCTGTGCGGAATTTCAGCAGGCATCCGCCCACTCGAGCCACCGGGCCCTGGACATGAACCACGGCTTTTCCCCAGAGAAACAAAAGTCACCAGGCCAGGTTCCTGATGTCACTTTGCAGGAGGCACTTGGCACTGTCAAACCAGACACAGTTGCCTGTGGGAGCACCTTGCATCTGGGAGGTATCCTGATCCGTGCGGAATTTCAGCAGGCAGCCGGCCACTCGAGCCACCAGGCCCTGGAGAGGAACGATGGCCTTTCCCCAGAGAAACAAAAGTCACCAGGCCAGGTTCCTGATGTCAGTTTGCAGGAGGCACTTGGCACTGTCAAACCAGCCACAGTTGCCTGTGGGGGCACCTTGCTTCTGGGAGGTATCCTCAACCGTGCGGAATTTCAGAAGGCAGCCAGGACTCAGGGCGAGCGGGCCCCGGACAAGTATGATGGCCTTTCCCTAGAGAAACAAAAGTCACCAGGACAGGTTCCGATATCAGTTTGCAGGAGGCACTTGGCACTGTCAAACCAGCCACAGTTGCCTGTGGTGGTACTATCGGTCTGGGAGGTATCCTGATCCGTTCAGAATTTCAGCAGGCGGCCGGCCACTCCAGGCCACCGGGCCCTGAACCCGTACAATGGCCTTTCCAAAGAGAAACAAAAGTCACCGGGCCAGGTTCCTGATGTCAGTTTGCAGGAGGCACTTGGCACTGTCAAACCAGCCAGAGTTGCCTGTGGGGGCACCTCGCATCCTGGAGGTATCCTGATCCGTGCGGAATTTCAGCAGGCAGCCGGCCACTCCAGGCCACCGGGCACTGGACACGAACCATGGCCTTTCCCCAGAGAAACAAAAGTCACCAGGCCAGGTTCCTGATGTCAGTTTGCAGGAGGCTCTTGGCACTGTCAAACCAGCCACAGTTGCCTGTGGTGGTACTTTCGGTCGGGGAGGCATCCTGGTCCATGAGGAACTTCCGCAGGCAGCCGGCCACTCCAGGCCACCGGGCACTGGACACGAACTATGGCCTTTCCCCAGAGAAACAAAAGTCACCAGGGCAGCTTCCTGATGTTAGTTTGCAGGAGGTACGTGGCACTGTCAAACCAGCCAGAGTTGCCTCTGGGGGCACCTTGCATCTGGGAGGTATCCTGATCCGTTCGGAATTTCAGTAGGCAGCCGGCGACTCCAGGCCACCGTGCCCCGGACAAGAATGATGGCCTTTTCCCAGAGAAACAAAAGTTACCAGGCCAGGTTCCTGATGTCAGTTTGCAGGAGGCACTTGGCACTGTCAAACCAGCCACAGTTGCCTGTGGGGGCACCTTGCATCCTGGAGGTATCCTGATCCGTGCGGAATTTCAGCAGGCAGCCGGCCACTCCAGGCCACCGGGCACTGGACACGAACCATGGCCTTTCCCCAGAGAAACAAAAGTCACCAGGCCAGGTTCCTGATGTCAGTTTGCTGGAGGCACTTGGCACTGTCAAACCAGCCACAGTTGCCTGTGGGGGCACCTTGCATCTGGGAGGTATCCTGATCCGTTCGGAATTTCAGCAGGCAGCCGGCCACTCCGGTTTACCGGGCCCATGAGAAGAATGATGGCCTTTCCCCAGAGAAACAAAAGTCACCAGGCCAGGTTCCTGATGTCAGTTTGCAGGAGGCACTTGGCACTGTCAAACCAGCCACAGTTGCCTGTGGGGGCACATTGCATCTGGGAGGTATCCTGATCCGTTCGGAATTTCAGCAGGCAGCCGGCCACACCAGGCCAGCGGGCACTGGACACGATCGAGGGCCTTTCCCTAGAGCAACAAAAGTCACCAGGACAGGTTCCGATGTCAGTTTGCAGGAGGCACTTGGCACTGTCAAACCAGCCACAGTTGCCTGTGGTGGTACTATCGGTCTGGGAGGTATCCTGATCCGTTCGGAATTTCAGCAGGCGGCCGGCCACTCCGGGCCACAGGCCCTGGGCACGTACAATGTCCTTTGCAAAGGAAAACACAAGTCACCAGGCCAGGTTCCTGATGTCAGTTTGCAGGAAGCACTTGGCACTGTCAAACCAGCCACAGGTGTCTGTGGGGGCACCTTGCATCTTGGCGGCATCCTGATCTGTTCGGAATTTCTGCAGGCAGCCGGCCACTCCAGGCCACCGGGCACTGGATATGAACCATGGCCTTTCCCCAGAGAAACAAAAGTCACCAGGCCTGGTTCCTGATGTCAGTTTGCAGGAGGCACTTGGCACTGTCAAACCAGCCACAGTTGCCTGTGGTGGTACTTTCGGTCTGGGAGGTATCCTGATCCGTTCGGAATTTCAGCAGGCGGCCTGTCTCTACGGGCCACCAGGCCCTGGACACATACAATGGCCTTTCCAAAGAGAAACAAAAATCACCAGGCCAGGTTCCTGATGTCACTTTGCAGGAGGCACTTGGCACTGTCAAACCAGCCACAGTTGCCTGTGGGGGCTCCTTTCATCTGGGAGCTATCCTGATCTGTGCGGAATTTCAGCAGGCAGCCGGCCAATACGGGCCGGAAGGCCCTAGAGAGGAACGATGGCCTTTCCCCTGAGAAACAAAAGTCACCAGGCCAGGTTCCTGATGTCAGTTTGCAGGAGGCACTTGGCACTGTCAAACCAGCCACAGGTGCCTCTGGGGGTACCATCCGTCTCGCAGGCATCCTGATCCGTGCAGAATTTCAGCAGGCAGCCGGCCACTCCGGGCCACTGGGCCTTGGACATGGATCGTGGCCTTTCCCCAGAGAAACCAAAGTGACCAGCCCAGCTTTCCGATGTCTGTTTACAGGAGGCACTTGGCACTGTCAAACCAGCCACACTTGCCTCTGGTGGTGCCTTGCTTCTGGGAGGTATCTTGAGATATTCGGAATTTTAAGAAGCACCCTGCCGCTACGGTCCATCGGAACCTGCCCAGGAACTATGGCCGTTTCCCAGAGAAACAAAACTCGCCAGGCCAGGTCCCTGATGTGCATTTTCAAAACGAACTTCGCACTGTCCAACCAGCCACAGTTACCGGTGGTGGCACTTTGCTTCAGGCTGGTATATTGGGATGTTCGGAATTTCAGCAGGCACCAGTCCTCTCCTGGCCACCGGACCCTGGACACCAACGATGGACGTTTCTGTGAGAAACAAAAGTCACCAGGCCAGGTTCCTGATGTCAGTTTGGAGGAGGCACTTGGCACTGTCAAACCAGCTGCAGGTGCCTCTGGGGGCGTTTTTCATATGGGAAGAATCCTGATCCGTGCGGAATTTCAGCAGGCAGCCGGCCACTCCAGGCCACCGGGCACTGGACACGAACCATGGCCTTTTCCCAGAGAAACAAAAGTCACCAGGCCAGGTTCCTGATGTCAGTTTGCAGGAGGCACTTGGCACTGTCAAACCAGCCACAGTTGCCTGTGGGGGCACCTTGCATCTGGGACGTATCCTGATCCATTCGGAATTTCTGCAGGCAGCCGGCCACTCCGGGTCACCGTGCCCGGGACAAGAATGATGGTCTTTTCCCAGAGAAACAAAAGTCACCAGGCCAGGTTCCTGATGTCAGTTTGCAGGAGGCACTTGGCACTGTCAAACCAGCCACAGTTGCCTCTGGGGGCATTTTTCATATGGGAAGTATCCTGATCCGTGCGGAATTTCAGCAGGCAGCCGGCCACTCCAGGCCACCGGGCACTGGACACGAACCATGGCCTTTCCCCAGAGAAACAAAAGTCACCAGGCCAGGTTCCTGATGTCAGTTTGCAGGAGGCACTTGGCACTGTCAAACCAGCCACAGTTGCCTGTGGTGGTACTTTCGGTCTGGGAGGCATCCTGATCCGTGCGGAATTTCTGCAGGCAGCCGGCCACTCCAGGCCACCGGGCACTGGATATGAACCATGGCCTTTCCCCAGAGAAACAAAAGTCACCAGGCCTGGTTCCTGATGTCAGTTTGCAGGAGGTACTTGGCACTGTCAAACCAGCCACAGTTGCCTGTGGTGGTACTTTCGGTCTGGGAGGCATCCTGATCCGTGCGGAATTTCAGCAGGCAGCCGGCCACTACGGGCCTCCAGGCCCTGGACACCTACAATGGCCTTTCCCCAGAGAAACAAAAGTCACCAGGCCAGGTTCCTGATGTCAGTTTGCAGGAGGCACTTGGCACTGTCAAGCCAGCCAGAGTTGCCTGTGGGGGCACCTTGCATCCTGGAGGTATCCTGATCCGTGCGGAATTTCAGCAGGCAGCCGGCCACTCCAGGCCACCGGGCACTGGACACGAACCATGGCCTTTCCCCAGAGAAACAAAAGTCACCAGGCCAGGTTCCTGATGTCAGTTTGCAGGAGGCTCTTGGCACTGTCAAACCAGCCACAGTTGCCTGTGGTGGTACTTTCGGTCGGAGAGGCATCCTGGTCCATGAGGAATTTCAGCAGGCAGCCGGCCACTCCGGGCCACCAGGCCCTAGACATGTACGATGACCTTTTCCCAGAGAAACCAAAGTTACCAGGCCAGGTTCCTGATGTCAGTTTGCAGGAGGCACTTGGCACTGTCAAACCAGCCACAGTTGCCTGTGGGGGCACCTTGCATCTGGGACGTATCCTGATCCATTCGGAATTTCTGCAGGCAGCCGGCCACTCCGGGTCACCGTGCCCGGGACAAGAATGATGGTCTTTTCCCAGAGAAACAAAAGTCACCAGGCCAGGTTCCTGATGTCAGTTTGCAGGAGGCACTTGGCACTGTCAAACCACCCACAGTTGCCTCTGGGGGCATTTTTCATATGGGAAGTATCCTGATCCGTGCGGAATTTCAGCAGGCAGCCGGCCACTCCAGGCCACCGGGCACTGGACACGAACCATGGCCTTTCCCCAGAGAAACAAAAGTCACCAGGCCTGGTTCCTGATGTCAGTTTGCAGGAAGGACTTGGCACTGTCAAACCAGCCACAGTTGCCTGTGGTGGTACTTTCGGTCGGAGAGGCATCCTGGTCCATGAGGAATTTCAGCAGGCAGCCGGCCACTCCGGGCCACCAGGCCCTAGACATGTACGATGACCTTTTCCCAGAGAAACCAAAGTTACCAGGACAGGTTCCTGATGTCAGTTTGCAGTAGGCACTTGGCACTGTCAAACCAGCCACAGTTGCCTCGGGCGGCACCTTTCATTTAGACGGTATCCTGATCCGTGCGGAATTTCAGCAGGCAGCCAGCCAGTCCGGGCCTACGGGTCCAGGATATGAACGATGGCCTTTCCCCAGAGAAACAAAAGTCACCAGGCCAGGTTCCTGATGTCAGTTTGCAGGAGGCACTTGGCACTGTCAAACCAGCTGCAGATGCCTGTGGGGGCACCTTGCATCCTGGAGGTATCCTGATCCGTGCGGAATTTCAGCAGGCAGCCGGCCACTCCAGGCCACCGGGCACTGGACACGAACCATGCCCTTTTCCCAGAGAAACAAAAGTCACCAGGCCAGGTTCCTGATGTTAGTTTTCAGGAGGTACTTGGCACTGTCAAACCAGCCAGAGTTGCCTCTGGGGGCACCTTGCATCTGGGAGGTATCCTGATCCATTCGGAATTTCAGCAGGCAGCCGGCAGCACCGGGCCACTGGGCCACCGGTCCCCGGGCAAGAATGATGGCCTTTCCCCAGAGAAACAAAACTAACCAGGCCAGGTTCCTGATGTCAGTTTGGAGGAGGCACTTGGCACTGTCAAACCAGCCACAGGTGCTAGTGGGGGCACCTTTCATCCTGGAGGTATCCTGATCCGTTCGGATTTTCAGCAGGCAGCCGGCAACTCCAGGCCACCGGGCACTGGATACGAACCATGGCCTTTCCCCAGAGAAACAAAAGTCACCAGGCCAGGTTCCTGATGTCAGTTTGCAGGAGGCACTTGGCACTGTCAAACCAGCCACAGTTGCCTATGGGGGCACCTTGCATCTGGGAGGTATCCTGATCCGTTCAGAATTTCAGTAGGCAGCCGGCCACTCCAGGCCACCGTGCCCCGGACAAGAATGATGGCCTTTTCCCAGAGAAACAAAAGTTAGCAGGCCAGGTTCCTGATGTCAGTTTGCAGGAGGCACTTGGCACTGTCAAACCAGCCACAGTTGCCTGTGGGGGCACCTTGCAGCCTGGAGGTATCCTGATCCGTGCGGAATTTCAGCAGGCAGCCGGCCACTCCAGGCCACCGGGCACTGGACACGAACCATGGCATTTCCCCAGAGAAACAAAAGTCACCAGGCCAGGTTCCTGATGTCAGTTTGCTGGAGGCACTTGGCACTGTCAAACCAGCCACAGTCGCCTGTGGGGGCACCTTGCATCCGGGAGGTATCTTGATCCATTCGGAATTTCAGCAGGGAGCCGGCCACTCCAGGCCACCGGGAACTGGACACGAACCATGGCCTTTCCCCAGAGAAACAAAAGTCACCAGGCCAGGTTCCTGATGTCAGTTTGCAGGAGGCACTTGGCACTGTCAAACCAGCCACAGTTGCAAGTGGGGGCACCTTGCATCTGGGAGGTATCCTGATCCGTTCAGAATTTCAGCAGGCAGCCGGCCACTCCAGGCCACCGGGCACTGGACACGAACCATGGCCTTTCCCCAGAGAAACAAAAGTCACCAGGCCAGGTTCCTGATGTCAGTTTGCAGGAGGCACTTGGCACTGTCAAACCAGCCACAGTTGCAAGTGGGGGCACCTTGCATCTGGGAGGTATCCTGATCCGTTCAGAATGTCAGCAGGCAGCCGGCCACTCCAGGCCACCGGGCACTGGACACGAACCATGGCCTTTCCCCAGAGAAACAAAAGTCACCAGGCCAGGTTCCTGATGTCAGTTTGCAGGAGGCACTTGGCACTGTCAAACCAGCCACAGTTGCAAGTGGGGGCACCTTGCATCTGGGAGGTATCCTGATCCGTTCGGAATTTCAGCAGGCAGCCGGCCACTCCAGGCCACCGGGCACTGGACACGAACCATGGCCTTTCCCCAGAGAAACAAAAGTCACCAGGCCAGGTTCCTGATGTCAGTTTGCAGGAGGCACTTGGCACTGTCAAACCACCCACAGTTGCAAGTGGGGGCACCTTGCATCTGGGAGGTATCCTGATCCGTGTGGAATTTCAGCAGGCAGCCGGCCACTCCGGTTTACCGGGCCCATGAGAAGAATGATGGCCTTTCCCCAGAGAAACAAAACTAACCAGGCCAGGTTCCTGATGTCAGTTTGCTGGAGGCACTTGGCACTGTCAAACCAGCCTCAGTCGCCTGTGGGGGCACCTTGCATCTGGGAGGTATCTTGATCCATTCGGAATTTCAGCAGGGAGCCGGCCACTCCAGGCCACCGGGAACTGGACACAAACCATGGCCTTTCCCCAGAGAAACAAAAGTCACCAGGCCAGGTTCCTGATGTCAGTTTGCAGGAGGCACTTGGCACTGTCAAACCACCCACAGTTGCAAGTGGGGGCACCTTGCATCTGGGAGGTATCCTGATCCGTTCAGAATTTCAGCAGGCAGCCGGCCACTCCAGGCCACCGGGCACTGGACACGAACCATGGCCTTTTCCCAGGGAAACAAAAGTTACCAGGCCAGGTTCCTGATGTCAGTTTGCAGGAGGCACTTGGCACTGTCAAACCAGCCACAGTTGCCTGTGGTGGTACTTTCGGTCTGGGAGGCATCCTGATCCGTGCGGAATTTCTGCAGGCAGCCGGCCACTCCAGGCCACCGGGCACTGGATATGAACCATGGCCTTTCCCCAGAGAAACAAAAGTCACCAGGCCAGGTTCCTGATGTCAGTTTGCAGGAGGCACTTGGCACTGTCAAACCAGCCACAGTTGCCTGTGGTGGTACTTTCAGTCTGGGAGGCATCCTGATCCGTGCGGAATTTCTGCAGGCAGCCGGCCACTCCAGGCCACCGGGCACTGGACACGAACCATGGCCTTTCCCCAGAGAAACAAAAGTCACCAGGCCAGGTTCCTGATGTCTGTTTGCAGGAGGTACTTGGCACTGTCAAACCAGCCAGAGTTGCCGCTGGGGGCACCTTGCATCTGGGAGGTATCCTGATCCATTCGGATTTTCAGCAGGCAGCCGGCAACACCGGGCCACTGGACCACCGGTCCCCGGGCAAGAATGATGGCCTTTCCCCAGAGAAACAAAACTAAGCAGGCCAGGTTCCTGATGTCAGTTTGGAGGAGGCACTTGGCACTGTCAAACCAGCCACAGGTGCAAGTGGGGGCACCTTGCATCCTGGAGGTATCCTGATCCGTTCGGAATTTCAGCAGGCAGCCGGCCACTCCGGGTCACCGTGCCCCGGACAAGAATGATGGTCTTTTCCCAGAGAAACAAAAGTCACCAGGCCAGGTTCCTGATGTCAGTTTGCAGGAGGCACTTGGCACTGTCAAACCAGCCACAGTTGCCTCTGGGGGCATTTTTCATATGGGAAGTATCCTGATCCGTGCGGAATTTCACAAGGAAGCCGGCCACTCCAGGCCACCGGGCACTGGACACGAACCATGGCCTTTCCCCAGAGAAACAAAAGTCACCAGGCCAGGTTCCTGATGTCAGTTTGCAGGAGGCACTTGGCACTGTCAAACCAGCCACAGTTGCCTGTGGTGGTACTTTCGGTCTGGGAGGCATCCTGATCCGTGAGGAATTTCTGCAGGCAGCCGGCCACTCCAGGCCACCGGGCACTGGATATGAACCATGGCCTTTCCCCAGAGAAACAAAAGTCACCAGGCCAGGTTCCTGATGTCAGTTTGCAGGAGGCACTTGGCACTGTCAAACCAGCCACCGTTGCCTGTGGTGGTACTTTCGGTCTGGGATGTATCCTGATCCGTGCGGAATTTCAGCAGGCAGCCGGCCACTCCATGCCACCGGGCACTGGACACGAACCATGGCCTTTCCCCAGAGAAACAAAAGTCACCAGGCCAGGTTCCTGATGTCAGTTTGCAGGAGGCTCTTGGCACTGTCAAACCAGCCACAGTTGCCTGTGGTGGTACTTTCGGTCGGGGAGGCATCCTGGTCCATGAGGAATTTCCGCAGGCAGCCGGCCACTCCGGGACACCAGGCCCTAGACATGTACGATGACCTTTTCCCAGAGAAACCAAAGTAACCAGGACAGGTTCCTGATGTCAGTTTGCAGTAGGCACTTGGCACTGTCAAACCAGCCACAGTTGCCTCGGGCGGCACCTTTCATTTAGACGGTATCCTGATCCGTGCGGAATTTCAGCAGGCAGCCAGCCAGTCCGGGCCTACGGGTCCAGGATATGAACGATGGCCTTTCCCCAGAGAAACAAAAGTCACCAGGCCAGGTTCCTGATGTCAGTTTGCAGGAGGCACTTGGCACTGTCAAACCAGCTGCAGATGCCTGTGGGGGCACCTTGCATCCTGGAGGTATCCTGATCCATTCGGAATTTCATCAGGCAGCCGGCAACACCGGGCCACTGGGCCACCGGTCCCCGGGCAAGAATGATGGCCTTTCCCCAGAGAAACAAAACTAACCAGGCCAGGTTCCTGATGTCAGTTTGCAGGAGGCTCTTGGCACTGTCAAACTAGCCACAGGTGCTAGTGGGGGCACCTTGCGTCCTGGAGGTATCCTGATCCGTTCGGAATTTCAGCAGGCAGCCGGCCACTCCAGGCCACCGGGCACTGGACAAGAACCATGGCCTTTCCCCAGAGAAACAAAAGTCACCAGGGTAGCTTCCTGATGTCAGTTTGCTGGAGGCACTTGGCACTGTCAAACCAGCCACAGTTGCCTCTGGGGGCACCTTGCATCCTGGAGGTATCCTGATCCGTGCGGAATTTCAGCAGGCGGCCGGCCACTCCGGTTTACCGGGCCCATGAGAAGAATGATGGCCTTTTCCCAGGGAAACAAAAGTTACCAGGCCAGGTTCCTGATGTCAGTTTGCAGGAGGCACTTGGCACTGTCAAACCAGCCACAGTTGCCTGTGGTGGTACTTTCGGTCTGGGAGGCATCCTGATCCGTGCGGAATTTCTGCAGGCAGCCGGCCACTCCAGGCCACCGGGCACTGGATATGAACCTTGGCCTTTCCCCAGAGAAACAAAAGTCACCAGGCCAGGTTCCTGATGTCAGTTTGCAGGAGGCACTTGGCACTGTCAAACCAGCCACAGTTGCCTGTGGTGGTACTTTCGGTCTGGGAGGCATCCTGATCCGTGTGGAATTTCTGCAGGCAGCCGGCCACTCCAGGCCACCGGGCACTGGATACGAACCATGGCCTTTCCCCAGAGAAATGAAAGTCACCAGGCCAGGTTCCTGATGTCAGTTTGGAGGAGGCACTTGGCACTGTCAAACTAGCCACAGGTGCTAGTGGGGGCACCTTGCGTCCTGGAGGTATCCTGATCCGTTCGGAATTTCAGCAGGCAGCCGGCCACTCCAGGCCACCGGGCACTGGATACGAACCATGGCCTTTCCCCAGAGAAACAAAAGTCACCAGGGTAGCTTCCTGATGTCAGTTTGCTGGAGGCACTTGGCACTGTCAAACCAGCCACAGTCGCCTGTGGGGGCACCTTGCATCTGGAAGGTATCCTGATCCGTTCGGAATTTCAGTAGGCAGCCGGCGACTCCAGGCCACCGTGCCCCGGACAAAAATGATGGCCTTTTCCCAGAGAAACAAAAGTTACCAGGCCAGGTTCCTGATGTCAGTTTGCAGGAGGCACTTGGCACTGTCAAACCAGCCACAGTTGCAAGTGGGGGCACCTTGCATCTGGGAGGTATCCTGATCCGTTCAGAATTTCAGCAGGCAGCCGGCCACTCCAGGCCACCGGGCACTGGACACGAACCATGGCCTTTCCCCAGAGAAACAAAAGTCACCAGGCCAGGTTCCTGATGTCAGTTTGCAGGAGGCACTTGGCACTGTCAAACCACCCACAGTTGCAAGTGGGGGCACCTTGCATCTGGGAGGTATCCTGATCCGTGTGGAATTTCAGCAGGCAGCCGGCCACTCCGGTTTACCGGGCCCATGAGAAGAATGATGGCCTTTCCCCAGAGAAACAAAACTAACCAGGCCAGGTTCCTGATGTCAGTTTGCTGGAGGCACTTGGCACTGTCAAACCAGCCACAGTCGCCTGTGGGGGCACCTTGCATCTGGGAGGTATCTTGCTCCATTCGGAATTTCAGCAGGGAGCCGGCCACTCCAGGCCACCGGGAACTGGACACAAACCATGGCCTTTCCCCAGAGAAACAAAAGTCACCAGGCCAGGTTCCTGATGTCAGTTTGCAGGAGGCACTTGGCACTGTCAAACCAGCCACAGTTGCAAGTGGGGGCACCTTGCATCTGGGAGGTATCCTGATCCGTTCAGAATTTCAGCAGGCAGCCGGCCACTCCAGGCCACCGGGCACTGGACACGAACCATGGCCTTTTCCCAGGGAAACAAAAGTTACCAGGCCAGGTTCCTGATGTCAGTTTGCAGGAGGCACTTGGCACTGTCAAACCAGCCACAGTTGCCTGTGGGGGCACCTTGTATCCTGGAGGTATCCTGATCCGTGCGGAATTTCAGCAGGCAGCCGGCCACTCCAGGCCACCGGGCACTGGACACGAACCATGGCCTTTCCCCAGAGAAACAAAAGTCACCAGGCCAGGTTCCTGATGTCAGTTTGCAGGAGGCACTTGGCATTGTCAAACCAGCCACAGTTGCCTGTGGTGGTACTTTCGGTCTGGGAGGCATCCTGATCCGTGCGGAATTTCAGCAGGCAGCCGGCCACTCCAGGCCACCGGGCACTGGACACGAACCATGGCCTTTTCCCAGGGAAACAAAAGTTACCAGGCCAGGTTCCTGATGTCAGTTTGCAGGAGGCACTTGGCACTGTCAAACCAGCCACAGTTGCCTGTGGTGGTACTTTCGGTCTGGGAGGCATCCTGATCCGTGCGGAATTTCTGCAGGCAGCCGGCCACTCCAGGCCACCGGGCACTGGATACGAACCATGGCCTTTCCCCAGAGAAACAAAAGTCACCAGGGTAGCTTCCTGATGTCAGTTTGCTGGAGGCACTTGGCACTGTCAAACCAGCCACAGTTGCCTGTGGGGCACCTTGCATCTGGGAGGTATCCTGATCCATTCGGAATTTCTGCAGGCAGCCGGCCACTCCGGGTCACCGTGCCCGGGACAAGAATGATGGTCTTTTCCCAGAGAAACAAAAGTCACCAGGCCAGGTTCCTGATGTCAGTTTGCAGGAGGCACTTGGCACTGTCAAACCAGCCACAGTTGCCTCTGGGGGCATTTTTCATATGGGAAGTATCCTGATCCGTGCGGAATTTCAGCAGGCAGCCGGCCACTCCAGGCCACCGGGCACTGGACACGAACCATGGCCTTTCCCCAGAGAAACAAAAGTCACCAGGCCAGGTTCCTGATGTCAGTTTGCAGGAGGCACTTGGCACTGTCAAACCAGCCACAATTGCCTGTGGTGGTACTTTCGGTCTGGGAGGCATCCTGATCCGTGAGGAATTTCTGCAGGCAGCCGGCCACTCCAGGCCACCGGGCACTGGATATGAACCATGGCCTTTCCCCAGAGAAACAAAAGTCACCAGGCCAGGTTCCTGATGTCAGTTTGCAGGAGGCACTTGGCACTGTCAAACCAGCCACCATTGCCTGTGGTGGTACTTTCGTTCTGGGATGTATCCTGATCCGTGCGGAATTTCAGCAGGCAGCCGGCCACTCCATGCCACCGGGCACTGGACACGAACCGTGGCCTTTCCCCAGAGAAACAAAAGTCACCAGGCCAGGTTCCTGATGTCAGTTTGCAGGAGGCTCTTGACACTGTCAAACCAGCCACAGTTGCCTGTGGTGGTACTTTCGGTCGGGGAGGCATCCTGGTCCATGAGGAATTTCCGCAGGCAGCCGGCCACTCCGGGCCACCAGGCCCTAGACATGTACGATGACCTTTTCCCAGAGAAACCAAAGTTACCAGGACAGGTTCCTGATGTCAGTTTGCAGGAGGCACTTGGCACTGTCAAACCAGCCACAGTTGCCTGTGGGGGCACCTTGCATCCTGGAGGTATCCTGATCCGTGCGGAATTTCAGCAGGCAGCCGGCCACTCCAGGCCACCGGGAACTGGACACAAACCATGGCCTTTCCCCAGAGAAACAAAAGTCACCAGGCCAGGTTCCTGATGTCAGTTTGCAGGAGGCACTTGGCACTGTCAAACCACCCACAGTTGCAAGTGGGGGCACCTTGCATCTGGGAGGTATCCTGATCCGTGTGGAATTTCAGCAGGCAGCCGGCCACTCCAGGCCGCCGGGCACTGGACACGAACCATGGCCTTTCACCCGAGAAACAAAAGTCACCAGGCCAGGTTCCTGATGTCAGTTTGCAGGAGGCACTTGGCACTGTCAAACCAGCCACAGTTGCCTGTGGTGGTACTTTCGGTCGGGGAGGTATCCTGATCCGTTCGGAATTTCAGCAGGCAGCCGGCCACTACGGGCCTCCTGGCCCTTGACACCCACAATGGCCTTTCCCCAGAGAAACAAAAGTCACCAGGCCAGGTTCCTGATGTCAGTTTGCAGGAGGCACTTGGCACTGTCAAACCAGCCACAGTTGCCTCGGGCGGCACCTTTCATTTAGACGGTATCCTCATCCGTGCGGAATTTCAGCAGGCAGCCAGCCAGTCCGGGCCTACGGGTCCAGGATATGAACGATGGCCTTTCCCCAGAGAAACAAAAGTCACCAGGCCAGGTTCCTGATGTCAGTTTGCAGGAGGCACTTGGCACTGTCAAACCAGCCACTGTTGCCTGTGGTGGTACTTTCGGTCTGGGAGGCATCCTGATCCTTCCGGAATTTCTGCAGGCAGCCGGCCACTCCAGGCCACCGGGCACTGGACACGAACCATGGCCTTTCCCCAGAGAAACAAAAGTCACCAGGCCAGGTTCCTGATGTCAGTTTGCAGGAGCTACTTGGCACTGTCAAACCAGCCAGAGTTGCCTCTGCGGCACCTTGCATCTGGGAGGTATCCTGATCCATTTGGATTTTCAGCAGGCAGCCGGCAACACCAGGCCACTGGACCACCGGACCCGGGCAAGAATGATGGCCTTTCCCCAGAGAAACAAAAGTAACCAGGCCAGGTTCCTGATGTCAGTTTGGAGGAGGCACTTGGCACTGTCAAACCAGCCACTCTTGCAAGAGGGGGCACCTTGCATCTGGGAGGTATCCTGATCCGTGTGGAATTTCAGCAGGCAGCCGGCCACTCCAGGCCGCCGGGCACTGGACAAGAACCATGGCCTTTCCCCAGAGAAACAAAAGTCACCAGGCCAGGTTCCTGATGTCAGTTTGCAGGAGGCACTTGGCACTGTCAAACCAGCCACAATCGCCTGTGGGGGCACCTTGCATCTGGGAGGTATCTTGATCCATTCGGAATTTCAGCAGGGAGCCGGCCACTCCAGGCCACCGGGAACTGGACACGAACCATGGCCTTTCCCCAGAGAAACAAAAGTCACCAGGCCAGGTTCCTGATGTCAGTTTGCAGGAGGCACTTGGCACTGTCAAACCAGCCACAGTTGCAAGTGGGGGCACCATGCATCTGGGGGGTATCCTGATCCGTTCGGAATTTCAGTAGGCAGCCGGCTACTCCGGGCCACCGTGCCCCAGACAAGAATGATGGCCTTTTCCCAGGGAAACAAAAGTTACCAGGCCAGGTTCCTGATGTCAGTTTGCAGGAGGCACTTGGCACTGTCAAACCAGCCACAGTTGCCTGTGGTGGTACTTTCGGTCTGGGAGGCATCCTGATCCGTGCGGAATTTCTGCAGGCAGCCGGCCACTCCAGGCCACCGGGCACTGGATATGAACCATGGCCTTTCCCCAGAGAAACAAAAGTCACCAGGCCAGGTTCCTGATGTCAGTTTGCAGGAGGCACTTGGCACTGTCAAACCAGCCACAGTTGCCTGTGGTGGTACTTTCGGTCTGGGAGGCATCCTGATTCGTGCGGAATTTCTGCAGGCAGCCGGCCACTCCAGGCCACCGGGCACTGGACACGAACCATGGCCTTTCCCCAGAGAAACAAAAGTCACCAGGCCAGGTTCCTGATGTCAGTTTGCAGGAGGTACTTGGCACTGTCAAACCAGCCAGAGTTGCCTCTGGGGGCACCTTGCATCTGGTAGGTATCCTGATCCATTCGGATTTTCTGCAGGCAGCCGGCAACACCGGGCCACTGGACCACCGGTCCCCGGGCAAGAATGATGGCCTTTCCCCAGAGAAACAAAACTAACCAGGCCAGGTTCCTGATGTCAGTTTGCAGGAGGCACTTGGCACTGTCAAACCAGCCACAGGTGCAAGTGGGGGCACCTTGCATCCTGGAGGTATCCTGATCCGTTCGGAATTTCAGCAGGCAGCCGGCCACTCCAGGCCACCGGGCACTGGATACGAACCATGGCCTTTCCCCAGAGAAACAAAAGTCACCAGGGTAGCTTCCTGATGTCAGTTTGCTGGAGGCACTTGGCACTGTCAAACCACCCACAGTTGCCTGTGGGGGCACCTTGCATCTGGGAGGTATCCTGATCCGTTCGGAATTTCAGTAGGCAGCCAGCGACTCCCGGCCACCGTGCCTCGGACAAGAATGATGGCCTTTTCCCAGAGAAACAAAAGTTACCAGGCCAGGTTCCTGATGTCAGTTTGCAGGAGGCACTTGGCACTGTCAAACCACCCACAGTTGCCTGTGGGGGCACCTTGCATCCTGGAGGTATCCTGATCCGTGCGGAATTTCAGCAGGCAGCCGGCCACTCCAGGCCACCGGGCACTGGACACGAACCATGGCCTTTCCCCAGAGAAACAAAAGTCACCAGGCCAGGTTCCTGATGTCAGTTTGCAGGAGGCACTTGGCACTGTCAAACCAGCCACTGTTGCCTGTGGTGGTACTTTCGGTCTGGGAGGCATCCTGATCCGTGCGGAATTTCTGCAGGCAGCCGGCCACTCCAGGCCACCGGGCACTGGACAAGAACCATGGCCTTTCCCCAGAGAAACAAAAGTCACCAGGCCAGGTTCCTGATGTCAGTTTGCAGGAGGTACTTGGCACTGTCAAACCAGCCAGAGTTGCCTCTGGTGGCACCTTGCATCTGGGAGGTATCCTGATCCATTTGGATTTTCAGCAGGCAGCCGGCAACACCGGGCCACTGGACCACCGGACCCGGGCAAGAATGATGGCCTTTCCCCAGAGAAACAAAACTAACCAGGCCAGGTTCCTGATGTCAGTTTGCAGGAGGCACTTGGCACTGTCAAACCACCCACAGTTGCAAGTGGGGGCACCTTGCATCTGGGAGGTATCCTGATCCGTGCGGAATTTCAGCAGGCAGCCGGCCACTCCAGGCCACCGGGCACTGGACAAGAACCATGGCCTTTCCCCAGAGAAACAAAAGTCACCAGGCCAGGTTCCTGATGTCAGTTTGCAGGAGGCACATGGCACTGTCAAACCAGCCACAATCGCCTGTGGGGGCACCATGCATCTGGGGGGTATCCTGATCCGTTCGGAATTTCAGTAGGCAGCCGGCTACTCCGGGCCACCGTGCCCCAGACAAGAATGATGGCCTTTTCCCAGGGAAACAAAAGTTACCAGGCCAGGTTCCTGATGTCAGTTTGCAGGAGGCACTTGGCACTGTCAAACCAGCCACAGTTGCCTGTGGTGGTACTTTCGGTCTGGGAGGCATCCTGATCCGTGCGGAATTTCTGCAGGCAGCCGGCCACTCCAGGCCACCGGGCACTGGATATGAACCATGGCCTTTCCCCAGAGAAACAAAAGTCACCAGGCCAGGTTCCTGATGTCAGTTTGCAGGAGGCACTTGGCACTGTCAAACCAGCCACAGTTGCCTGTGGTGGTACTTTCGGTCTGGGAGGCATCCTGATTCGTGCGGAATTTCTGCAGGCAGCCGGCCACTCCAGGCCACCGGGCACTGGACACGAACCATGGCCTTTCCCCAGAGAAACAAAAGTCACCAGGCCAGGTTCCTGATGTCAGTTTGCTGGAGGCACTTGGCACTGTCAAACCAGCCACAGTTGCCTGTGGGGGCACCTTGCATCTGGGAGGTATCGTGATCTGTTTGGAATTTCAGCAGGCAGCCGGCCACTCCGGTTTACTGGGCCCATGAGAAGAATGATGGCCTTTCCCCAGAGAAACAAAAGTCACCAGGCCAGGTTCCTGATGTCAGTTTGCTGGAGGCACTTGGCACTGTCAAACCAGCCACAGTCGCCTGTGGGGGCACCTTGCATCTGGGAGGTATCTTGATCCATTCGGAATTTCAGCAGGCAGCAGGCCAATCCAGGCCACCGGGAACTGGACACAAACCATGGCCTTTCCCCAGAGAAACAAAAGTCACCAGGCCAGGTTCCTGATGTCAGTTTGCAGGAGGCACTTGGCACTGTCAAACCAGCCACAGTTGCCTGTGGTGGTACTTTCGGTCTGGGAGGTATCCTGATCCGTTCGGAATTTCAGCAGGCAGCCGGCCACTACGGGCCTCCTGGCCCTTGACACCCACAATGGCCTTTCCCCAGAGAAACAAAAGTCACCAGGCCAGGTTCCTGATGTCAGTTTGCAGGAGGCACTTGGCACTGTCAAACCAGCCACAGTTGCCTCGGGCGGCACCTTTCATTTAGACGGTATCCTCATCCGTGCGGAATTTCAGCAGGCAGCCAGCCAGTCCGGGCCTACGGGTCCAGGATATGAACGATGGCCTTTCCCCAGAGAAACAAAAGTCACCAGGCCAGGTTCCTGATGTCAGTTTGCAGGAGGCACTTGGCACTGTCAAACCACCCACAGTTGCCTGTGGGGGCACCTTGCATCTGGGAGGTATCCTGATCCGTTTGGAATTTCAGCAGGCAGCCGGCCACTCCGGTTTACCGGGCCCATGAGAAGAATGATGGCCTTTCCCCAGAGAAACAAAAGTCACCAGGCCAGGTTCCTGATGTCAGTTTGCAGGAGGCACTTGGCACTGTCAAACCACCCACAGTTGCCTGTGGGGGCACCTTGCATCCTGGAGGTATCCTGATCCGTTTGGAATTTCAGCAGGCAGCCGGCCACTCCGGTTTACCGGGCCCATGAGAAGAATGATGGCCTTTCCCCAGAGAAACAAAAGTCACCAGGCCAGGTTCCTGATGTCAGTTTGCAGGAGGCACTTGGCACTGTCAAACCAGCCACAGTTGCAAGTGGGGGCACCTTGCATCTGGGAGGTATCCTGATCCGTTCAGAATTTCAGCAGGCAGCCGGCCACTCCTGCCAAGACAATAAAAACAACACAAGAGAAAACAAAACATTCTAAAACACCACCAAAACATTCCGAAACCCGCCAAAACATCATAAAAACAAATCAAAACAAACCAAACAATAGGAGGAACACGGCAACATATTGGCAAGCAAGAGACGGAGAGCGCGGCACCTTCTAGGAGGCCAAGAAGGAAGCCACACAACACCTGCACTGTGTCTGCAACTTTCAAACTGCTAGAAGCTAGTGGCTTGCCACTGGCCTGCCTCTTCAATTGCCATTAGCATTCCAATGGAAGCTATTCTTGGACAACTTTGCTCTGCTTGCTGCTAGTTCTGCCCCAGCCTACCATAGATAACCTTGCTCTTGCCTTGAGGCTCTGAGATGCCAAGAACTTGTCAACTTCAAAGGGCGGGCCAGGCTACATCTACTCAGCTGCCACAGTTTCTCCTTGCTAGACCTAGTGGGAAAGCATTTTGCTGAGATGCAGAAGGCAAGAAACGCAGAATACGGAGACGCGTAGCTGTCCCAAGTGCCGCTGCCAGGCGTCTTTCCGCAGAAGGAGCGCCCCGGAGCGCACCGCAACCGGCACCGTCATCTCTGCGCAAAGAGCCAAAATATTTTCAAACCCGCCAAAACTAATCCAAAAATATTTTCAAACCCGCCAAAATAGAAAACCAGACAGAAGTCATCAATACATTCGAAAAAACCTGACAAAACATGATCAAGCCCAACAAAGCTAATCCAAACACACCAAACACTGGCCTAAACAGAATCAAAACAAATCAAAACAAATCTAAACCTTCTAAAAACCCGCCAAAATATTTCAAAACCCGTCAAAACTAATCAAAACATTCCGAACACCCGCCAAAACATTCCAAATACCCGCCAAAAGATTTTAAAACTCGCCAAAAGGAATCCAAACATTCCAAAACCTGCCAACACAATAAAAACAACTCAAGAGAATACAAAACATTCTAAAACCCAACCAAAACATTCCGAAAACCCACCAAAACATCATAAAAACAAATCAAAACCAACCAAAACATTCTGAAAACCCGCCAAAATGATTTAGACCCGCAAAACTCATCAAAACATTCTGAAAAGATGCCAAAACATTAGAAAACCAGCCTGAACTGATCAAAACATTCAAAAAACTTGGCAATACATCATAAAAACAAATCAAAACCAACCAAAACATTCCAAAAACCCGACAAAATTATTTAGAACCCGCCAAAACTGATCAAAACATTCTGAAAAGATGCCAAAATACTAGAAAACCAGTAAGAAGTGATCGAAACATTCAATAACTTGCCAAAACATAATCAAAACAAATGAAAGCAAACCAAAACATTCCAAATACCCGCCAAAATATTTTAAAACCCGCCAAAAGGAATCCAAACATTCCAAAACCTGCCAAGACAATCAAAACAACACAAGAGAATACAAAACATTCTAAAACACCACCAAAACATTCCGAAAACCCGCCAAAACATCATAAAAACAAATCAAAACCAACCAAAAAATAAGAGGAACACGGCAACATATTGGCAAGCAAGAGACGGAGAACGCGGCACCTTCTAGGAGGCCAAGAAGGAAGCCACACAACACCTGCACTGTGTCTGCAACTTTCAAACTGCTAGAAGCTAGTGGCTTGCCACTGGCCTGCCTCTTCAATTGCCATTAGCATTCCAATGGAAGCTATTCTTGGACAACTTTGCTCTGCTTGCTGCTAGTTCTGCCCCAGCCTACCATAGATAACCTTGCTCTTGCCTTGAGGCTCTGAGATGCCAAGAACTTGTCAACTTCAAAGGGCGGGCCAGGCTACATCTACTCAGCTGCCACAGTTTCTCCTTGCTAGACCTAGTGGGAAAGCATTTTGCTGAGATGCGGAAGGCACGAAACGCAGAATACGGAGACGCGGAGCTGTCCCAAGTGCCGCTGCCAGGCATCTTTCCGCAGAAGGAGCGCCCCGGAGCGCACCGCAACCGGCACCGTCATCTCTGCGCAAAGAGCCAAAATATTTTCAAACCCGCCAAAACTAATCCAAAAATATTTTCAAACCCGCCAAAATAGAAAACCAGACAGAAGTCATCAATACATTCGAAAAAACCTGACAAAACATGATCAAGCCCAACAAAGCTAATCCAAACACACCAAAACCTGGGCTAAACAGAATCAAAACAAATCAAAACAAATCGAAACCTTCTAAAAACCCGCCAAAATATTTCAAAACCCGTCAAAACTAATCAAAATCTTCCGAATACCCGCCAAAACATTCCAAATACCCGCCAAAAGATTTTAAAACCCGCCAAAAGGAATCCAAACATTCCAAAACCTGCCAACACAATAAAAACAAATCAGGAGAATACAAAACATTCTAAAACCCAACCAAAACATTCCGAAAACCCACCAAAACATCATAAAAACAAATCAAAACCAACCAAAACATTCCAAAAACCCGACAAAATTATTTAGAACCCGCCAAAACTGATCAAAACATTCTGAAAAGATGCCAAAATACTAGAAAACCAGTAAGAAGTGATCAAAACATTCAATAACTTGCCAAAACATAATCAAAACAAATGAAAGCAAACCAAAACATTCCAAATACCCGCCAAAATATTTTAAAACCCGCCAAAAGGAATTCAAACATTCCAAAACCTGCCAAGACAATCAAAACAACACAAGAGAATACAAAACACTCTAAAACACCACCAAAACATTCCGAAAACCCGCCAAAACATCATAAAAACAAATCAAAACCAACCAAAAAATAAGAGGAACAAGGCAACATATTGGCAAGCAAGAGACGGAGAGCGCGGCACCTTCTAGGAGGCCAAGAAGGAAGCCGCACAACACCTGCACTGTGTCTGCAACTTTCAAACTGCTAGAAGCTAGTGGCTTGCCACTGGCCTGCCTCTTCAATTGCCATTAGCATTCCAATGGAAGCTATTCTTGGACAACTTTGCTCTGCTTGCTGCTAGTTCTGCCCCAGCCTACCATAGATAACCTTGCTCTTGCCTTGAGGCTCTGAGATGCCAAGAACTTGTCAACTTCAAAGGGCGGGCCAGGCTACATCTACTCAGCTGCCACAGTTTCTCCTTGCTAGACCTAGTGGGAAAGCATTTTGCTGAGATGCAGAAGGCAAGAAACGCAGAATACGGAGACGCGGAGCTGTCCCAAGTGCCGCTGCCAGGCGTCTTTCTGCAGAAGGAGCGCCCCGGAGCGCACCGCAACCGGCACCGTCATCTCTGCGCAAAGAGCCAAAATATTTTCAAACCCGCCAAAACTAATCCAAAAATATTTTCAAACCCGCCAAAATAGAAAACCAGACAGAAGTCATCAATACATTCGAAAAAACCTGACAAAACATGATCAAGCCCAACAAAGCTAATCCAAACACACCAAACACTGGCCTAAACAGAATCAAAACAAATCAAAACAAATCTAAACCTTCTAAAAACCCGCCAAAATATTTCAAAACCCGTCAAAACTAATCAAAACATTCCGAACACCCGCCAAAACATTCCAAATACCCGCCAAAAGATTTTAAAACTCGCCAAAAGGAATCCAAACATTCCAAAACCTGCCAACACAATAAAAACAACTCAAGAGAATACAAAACATTCTAAAACCCAACCAAAACATTCCGAAAACCCACCAAAACATCATAAAAACAAATCAAAACCAACCAAAACATTCTGAAAACCCGCCAAAATGATTTAGACCCGCAAAACTCATCAAAACATTCTGAAAAGATGCCAAAACATTAGAAAACCAGCCTGAACTGATCAAAACATTCAAAAAACTTGGCAATACATCATAAAAACAAATCAAAACCAACCAAAACATTCCAAAAACCCGACAAAATTATTTAGAACCCGCCAAAACTGATCAAAACATTCTGAAAAGATGCCAAAATACTAGAAAACCAGTAAGAAGTGATCGAAACATTCAATAACTTGCCAAAACATAATCAAAACAAATGAAAGCAAACCAAAACATTCCAAATACCCGCCAAAATATTTTAAAACCCGCCAAAAGGAATCCAAACATTCCAAAACCTGCCAAGACAATATAAACAACACAAGAGAAAACAAAACATTCTAAAACACCACCAAAACATTCCGAAAACCCGCCAAAACATCATAAAAACAAATCAAAACCAACCAAAAAATAAGAGGAACAAGGCAACATATTGGCAAGCAAGAGACGGAGACCGCGGCACCTTCTAGGAGGCCAAGAAGGAAGCCGCACAACACCTGCACTGTGTCTGCAACTTTCAAACTGCTAGAAGCTAGTGGCTTGCCACTGGCCTGCCTCTTCAATTGCCATTAGCATTCCAATGGAAGCTATTCTTGGACAACTTTGCTCTGCTTGCTGCTAGTTCTGCCCCAGCCTACCATAGATAACCTTGCTCTTGCCTTGAGGCTCTGAGATGCCAAGAACTTGTCAACTTCAAAGGGCGGGCCGGGCTACATCTACTCAGCTGCCACAGTTTCTCCTTGCTAGACCTAGTGGGAAAGCATTTTGCTGAGATGCGGAAGGCACGAAACGCAGAATACGGAGACGCGGAGCTGTCCCAAGTGCCGCTGCCAGGCGTCTTTCTGCAGAAGGAGCGCCCCGGAGCGCACCGCAACCGGCACCGTCATCTCTGCGCAAAGAGCCAAAATATTTTCAAACCCGCCAAAACTAATCCAAAAATATTTTCAAACCCGCCAAAATAGAAAACCAGACAGAAGTCATCAATACATTCGAAAAAACCTGACAAAACATGATCAAGCCCAACAAAGCTAATCCAAACACACCAAACACTGGGCTAAACAGAATCAAAACAAATCAAAACAAATCTAAACCTTCTAAAAACCCGCCAAAATATTTCAAAACCCGTCAAAACTAATCAAAACATTCCGAACACCCGCCAAAACATTCCAAATACCCGCCAAAAGATTTTAAAACTCGCCAAAAGGAATCCAAACATTCCGAAACCTGCCAACACAATAAAAACAACTCAAGAGAATACAAAACATTCTAAAACCCAACCAAAACATTCCGAAAACCCACCAAAACATCATAAAAACAAATCAAAACCAACCAAAACATTCTGAAAACCCGCCAAAATGATTTAGACCCGCAAAACTCATCAAAACATTCTGAAAAGATGCCAAAACATTAGAAAACCAGCCTGAACTGATCAAAACATTCAAAAAACTTGGCAATACATCATAAAAACAAATCAAAACCAACCAAAACATTCCAAAAACCCGACAAAATTATTTAGAACCCGCCAAAACTGATCAAAACATTCTGAAAAGATGCCAAAATACTAGAAAACCAGTAAGAAGTGATCGAAACATTCAATAACTTGCCAAAACATAATCAAAACAAATGAAAGCAAACCAAAACATTCCAAATACCCGCCAAAATATTTTAAAACCCACCAAAAGGAATCCAAACATTCCAAAACCTGCCAAGACAATATAAACAACACAAGAGAAAACAAAACATTCTAAAACACCACCAAAACATTCCGAAAACCCGCCAAAACATCATAAAAACAAATCAAAACCAACCAAAAAATAAGAGGAACAAGGCAACATATTGGCAAGCAAGAGACGGAGAACGCGGCACCTTCTAGGAGGCCAAGAAGGAAGCCGCACAACACCTGCACTGTGTCTGCAACTTTCAAACTGCTAGAAGCTAGTGGCTTGCCACTGGCCTGCCTCTTCAATTGCCATTAGCATTCCAATGGAAGCTATTCTTGGACAACTTTGCTCTGCTTGCTGCTAGTTCTGCCCCAGCCTACCATAGAGAACCTTGCTCTTGCCTTGAGGCTCTGAGATGCCAAGAACTTGTCAACTTCAAAGGGCGGGCCAGGCTACATCTACTCAGCTGCCACAGTTTCTCCTTGCTAGACCTAGTGGGAAAGCATTTTGCTGAGATGCAGAAGGCAAGAAACGCAGAATACGGAGACGCGTAGCTGTCCCAAGTGCCGCTGCCAGGCGTCTTTCCGCAGAAGGAGCGCCCCGGAGCGCACCGCAACCGGCACCGTCATCTCTGCGCAAAGAGCCAAAATATTTTCAAACCCGCCAAAACTAATCCAAAAATATTTTCAAACCCGCCAAAATAGAAAACCAGACAGAAGTCATCAATACATTCGAAAAAACCTGACAAAACATGATCAAGCCCACCAAAGCTAATCCAAACACACCAAACACTGGGCTAAACAGAATCAAAACAAATCAAAACAAATCTAAACCTTCTAAAAACCCGCCAAAATATTTCAAAACCTGTCAAAACTAATCAAAACCTTCCGAATACCCGCCAAAACATTCCAAATACCCGCCAAAAGATTTTAAAACCCGCCAAAAGGAATCCAAACATTCCAAAACCTGCCAACACAATAAAAACAACTCAAGAGAATACAAAACATTCTAAAACCCAACCAAAACATTCCGAAAACCCACCAAAACATCATAAAAACAAATCAAAACCAACCAAAACATTCTGAAAACCCGCCAAAATGATTTAGACCCGCAAAACTCATCAAAACATTCTGAAAAGATGCCAAAACATTAGAAAACCAGCCTGAACTGATCAAAACATTCAAAGAACTTGGCAATACATCATAAAAACAAATCAAAACCAACCAAAACATTCCAAAAACCCGACAAAATTATTTAGAACCCGCCAAAACTGATCAAAACATTCTGAAAAGATGCCAAAATACTAGAAAACCAGTAAGAAGTGATCGAAACATTCAATAACTTGCCAAAACATAATCAAAACAAATGAAAGCAAACCAAAACATTCCAAATACCCGCCAAAATATTTTAAAACCCACCAAAAGGAATCCAAACATTCCAAAACCTGCCAAGACAATATAAACAACACAAGAGAAAACAAAACATTCTAAAACACCACCAAAACATTCCGAAAACCCGCCAAAACATCATAAAAACAAATCAAAACCAACCAAAAAATAAGAGGAACAAGGCAACATATTGGCAAGCAAGAGACGGAGAGCGCGGCACCTTCTAGGAGGCCAAGAAGGAAGCCGCACAACACCTGCACTGTGTCTGCAACTTTCAAACTGCTAGAAGCTAGTGGCTTGCCACTGGCCTGCCTCTTCAATTGCCATTAGCATTCCAATGGAAGCTATTCTTGGACAACTTTGCTCTGCTTGCTGCTAGTTCTGCCCCAGCCTACCATAGATAACCTTGCTCTTGCCTTGAGGCTCTGAGATGCCAAGAACTTGTCAACTTCAAAGGGCGGGCCAGGCTACATCTACTCAGCTGCCACAGTTTCTCCTTGCTAGACCTAGTGGGAAAGCATTTTGCTGAGATGCGGAAGGCACGAAACGCAGAATACGGAGACGCGGAGCTGTCCCAAGTGCCGCTGCCAGGCGTCTTTCCGCAGAAGGAGCGCCCCGGAGCGCACCGCAACCGGCACCGTCATCTCTGCGCAAAGAGCCAAAATATTTTCAAACCCGCCAAAACTAATCCAAAAATATTTTCAAACCCGCCAAAATAGAAAACCAGACAGAAGTCATCAATACATTCGAAAAAACCTGACAAAACATGATCAAGCCCAACAAAGCTAATCCAAACACACCAAAAACTGGGCTAAACAGAATCAAAACAAATCAAAACAAATCTAAACCTTCTAAAAACCCGCCAAAATATTTCAAAACCCGTCAAAACTAATCAAAATCTTCCGAATACCCGCCAAAACATTCCAAATACCCGCCAAAAGATTTTAAAACCCGCCAAAAGGAATCCAAACATTCCAAAACCTGCCAACACAATAAAAACAACTCAGGAGAATACAAAACATTCTAAAACCCAACCAAAACATTCCGAAAACCCACCTAAACATCATAAAAACAAATCAAAACCAACCAAAACATTCTGAAAACCCGCCAAAATGATTTAGACCCGCAAAACTCATCAAAACATTCTGAAAAGATGCCAAAACATTAGAAAACCAGCCTGAACTGATCAAAACATTCAAAAAACTTGGCAATACATCATAAAAACAAATCAAAACCAACCAAAACATTCCAAAAACCCGACAAAATTATTTAGAACCCGCCAAAACTGATCAAAACATTCTGAAAAGATGCCAAAATACTAGGAAACCAGTAAGAAGTGATCGAAACATTCAATAACTTGCCAAAACATAATCAAAACAAATGAAAGCAAACCAAAACATTCCAAATACCCGCCAAAATATTTTAAAACCCGCCAAAAGGAATCCAAACATTCCAAAACCTGCCAAGACAATCAAAACAACACAAGAGAATACAAAACATTCTAAAACACCACCAAAACATTCCGAAAACCCGCCAAAACATCATAAAAACAAATCAAAACCAACCAAAAAATAAGAGGAACAAGGCAACATATTGGCAAGCAAGAGACGGAGAACGCGGCACCTTCTAGGAGGCCAAGAAGGAAGCCGCACAACACCTGCACTGTGTCTGCAACTTTCAAACTGCTAGAAGCTAGTGGCTTGCCACTGGCCTGCCTCTTCAATTGCCATTAGCATTCCAATGGAAGCTATTCTTGGACAACTTTGCTCTGCTTGCTGCTAGTTCTGCCCCAGCCTACCATAGATAACCTTGCTCTTGCCTTGAGGCTCTGAGATGCCAAGAACTTGTCAACTTCAAAGGGCGGGCCAGGCTACATCTACTCAGCTGCCACAGTTTCTCCTTGCTAGACCTAGTGGGAAAGCATTTTGCTGAGATGCGGAAGGCACGAAACGCAGAATACGGAGACGCGGAGCTGTCCCAAGTGCCGCTGCCAGGCGTCTTTCCGCAGAAGGAGCGCCCCGGAGCGCACCGCAACCGGCACCGTCATCTCTGCGCAAAGAGCCAAAATATTTTCAAACCCGCCAAAACTCATCCAAAAATATTTTCAAACCCGCCAAAATAGAAAACCAGACAGAAGTCATCAATACATTCGAAAAAACCTGACAAAACATGATCAAGCCCAACAAAGCTAATCCAAACACACCAAAAACTGGGCTAAACAGAATCAAAACAAATCAAAACAAATCTAAACCTTCTAAAAACCCGCCAAAATATTTCAAAACCTGTCAAAACTAATCAAAACCTTCCGAATACCCGCCAAAACATTCCAAATACCCGCCAAAAGATTTTAAAACCCGCCAAAAGGAATCCAAACATTCCAAAACCTGCCAAGACAATATAAACAACACAAGAGAATACAAAACATTCTAAAACACCACCAAAACATTCCGAAAACCCGCCAAAACATCATAAAAACAAATCAAAACCAACCAAAACATTCTGAAAACCCGCCAAAATGATTTAGACCCGCAAAACTCATCAAAACATTCTGAAAAGATGCCAAAACATTAGAAAACCAGCCTGAACTGATCAAAACATTCAAAAAACTTGGCAATACATCATAAAAACAAATCAAAACCAACCAAAACATTCCAAAAACCCGACAAAATTATTTAGAACCCGCCAAAACTGATCAAAACATTCTGAAAAGATGCCAAAATACTAGAAAACCAGTAAGAAGTGATCGAAACATTCAATAACTTGCCAAAACATAATCAAAACAAATGAAAGCAAACCAAAACATTCCAAATACCCGCCAAAAGATTTTAAAACCCGCCAAAAGGAATCCAAACATTCCAAAACCTGCCAAGACAATATAAACAACACAAGAGAAAACAAAACATTCTAAAACACCACCAAAACATTCCGAAAACCCGCCAAAACATCATAAAAACAAATCAAAACCAACCAAAAAATAAGAGGAACAAGGCAACATATTGGCAAGCAAGAGACGGAGAGCGCGGCACCTTCTAGGAGGCCAAGAAGGAAGCCGCACAACACCTGCACTGTGTCTGCAACTTTCAAACTGCTAGAAGCTAGTGGCTTGCCACTGGCCTGCCTCTTCAATTGCCATTAGCATTCCAATGGAAGCTATTCTTAGACAACTTTGCTCTGCTTGCTGCTAGTTCTGCCCCAGCCTACCATAGATAACCTTGCTCTTGCCTTGAGGCTCTGAGATGCCAAGAACTTGTCAACTTCAAAGGGCGGGCCAGGCTACATCTACTCAGCTGCCACAGTTTCTCCTTGCTAGACCTAGTGGGAAAGCATTTTGCTGAGATGCAGAAGGCAAGAAACGCAGAATACGGAGACGCGTAGCTGTCCCAAGTGCCGCTGCCAGGCGTCTTTCCGCAGAAGGAGCGCCCCGGAGCGCACCGCAACCGGCACCGTCATCTCTGCGCAAAGAGCCAAAATATTTTCAAACCCGCCAAAACTCATCCAAAAATATTTTCAAACCCGCCAAAATAGAAAACCAGACAGAAGTCATCAATACATTCGAAAAAACCTGACAAAACATGATCAAGCCCAACAAAGCTAATCCAAACACACCAAACACTGGGCTAAACAGAATCAAAACAAATCAAAACAAATCAAAACCTTCTAAAAGCCCGCCAAAATATTTCAAAACCCGTCAAAACTAATCAAAACATTCCGAACACCCGCCAAAACATTCCAAATACCCGCCAAAAGATTTTAAAACTCGCCAAAAGGAATCCAAACATTCCAAAACCTGCCAACACAATAAAAACAACTCAAGAGAATACAAAACATTCTAAAACCCAACCAAAACATTTCGAAAACCCACCAAAACATCATAAAAACAAATCAAAACCAACCAAAACATTCTGAAAACCCGCCAAAATGATTTAGACCCGCAAAACTCATCAAAACATTCTGAAAAGATGCCAAAACATTAGAAAACCAGCCTGAACTGATCAAAACATTCAAAAAACTTGGCAATACATCATAAAAACAAATCAAAACCAAGCAAAACATTCCAAAAACCCGACAAAATTATTTAGAACCCGCCAAAACTGATCAAAACATTCTGAAAAGATGCCAAAATACTAGAAAACCAGTAAGAAGTGATCGAAACATTCAATAACTTGCCAAAACATAATCAAAACAAATGAAAGCAAACCAAAACATTCCAAATACCCGCCAAAATATTTTAAAACCCGCCAAAAGGAATCCAAACATTCCAAAACCTGCCAAGACAATCAAAACAACACAAGAGAATACAAAACATTCTAAAACACCACCAAAACATTCCGAAAACCCGCCAAAACATCATAAAAACAAATCAAAACCAACCAAAAAATAAGAGGAACACGGCAACATATTGGCAAGCAAGAGACGGAGAACACGGCACCTTCTAGGAGGCCAAGAAGGAAGCCGCACAACACCTGCACTGTGTCTGCAACTTTCAAACTGCTAGAAGCTAGTGGCTTGCCACTGGCCTGCCTCTTCAATTGCCATTAGCATTCCAATGGAAGCTATTCTTGGACAACTTTGCTCTGCTTGCTGCTAGTTCTGCCCCAGCCTACCATAGATAACCTTGCTCTTGCCTTGAGGCTCTGAGATGCCAAGAACTTGTCAACTTCAAAGGGCGGGCCAGGCTACATCTACTCAGCTGCCACAGTTTCTCCTTGCTAGACCTAGTGGGAAAGCATTTTGCTGAGATGCGGAAGGCACGAAACGCAGAATACGGAGACGCGGAGCTGTCCCAAGTGCCGCTGCCAGGCGTCTTTCCGCAGAAGGAGCGCCCCAGAGCGCACCGCAACCGGCACCGTCATCTCTGCGCAAAGAGCCAAAATATTTTCAAACCCGCCAAAACTCATCCAAAAATATTTTCAAACCCGCCAAAATAGAAAACCAGACAGAAGTCATCAATACATTCGAAAAAACCTGACAAAACATGATAAAGCCCACCAAAGCTAATCCAAACACACCAAAAACTGGACTAAACAGAATCAAAACAAATCAAAACAAATCGAAACCTTCTAAAAACCGGCCAAAATATTTCAAAACCTGTCAAAACTAATCAAAACATTCCGAACACCCGCCAAAACATACCAAATACTCGCCAAAAGATTTTAAAACCCGCCAAAAGGAATCCAAACATTCCAAAACCTGCCAACACAATAAAAACAACTCAGGAGAATACAAAACATTCTAAAACCCAACCAAAACATTCCGAAAACCCACCTAAACATCATAAAAACAAATCAAAACCAACCAAAACATTCTGAAAACCCGCCAAAATGATTTAGACCCGCAAAACTCATCAAAACATTCTGAAAAGATGCCAAAACATTAGAAAACCAGCCTGAACTGATCAAAACATTCAAAAAACTTGGCAATACATCATAAAAACAAATCAAAACCAACCAAAACATTCCAAAAACCCGACAAAATTATTTAGAACCCGCCAAAACTGATCAAAACATTCTGAAAAGATGCCAAAATACTAGAAAACCAGTAAGAAGTGATCGAAACATTCAATAACTTGCCAAAACATAATCAAAACAAATGAAAGCAAACCAAAACATTCCAAATACCCGCCAAAATATTTTAAAACCCGCCAAAAGGAATCCAAACATTCCAAAACCTGCCAAGACAATCAAAACAACACAAGAGAATACAAAACATTCTAAAACACCACCAAAACATTCCGAAAACCCGCCAAAACATCATAAAAACAAATCAAAACCAACCAAAAAATAAGAGGAACACGGCAACATATTGGCAAGCAAGAGACGGAGAGCGCGGCACCTTCTAGGAGGCCAAGAAGGAAGCCGCACAACACCTGCACTGTGTCTGCAACTTTCAAACTGCTAGAAGCTAGTGGCTTGCCACTGGCCTGCCTCTTCAATTGCCATTAGCATTCCAATGGAAGCTATTCTTGGACAACTTTGCTCTGCTTGCTGCTAGTTCTGCCCCAGCCTACCATAGATAACCTTGCTCTTGCCTTGAGGCTCTGAGATGCCAAGAACTTGTCAACTTCAAAGGGCGGGCCAGGCTACATCTACTCAGCTGCCACAGTTTCTCCTTGCTAGACCTAGTGGGAAAGCATTTTGCTGAGATGCGGAAGGCACGAAACGCAGAATACGGAGACGCGGAGCTGTCCCAAGTGCCGCTGCCAGGCGTCTTTCCGCAGAAGGAGCGCCCCAGAGCGCACCGCAACCGGCACCGTCATCTCTGCGCAAAGAGCCAAAATATTTTCAAACCCGCCAAAACTCATCCAAAAATATTGTCAAACCCGCCAAAATAGAAAACCAGACAGAAGTCATCAATACATTCGAAAAAACCTGACAAAACATGATCAAGCCCACCAAAGCTAATCCAAACACACCAAAAACTGGACTAAACAGAATCAAAACAAATCAAAACAAATCGAAACCTTCTAAAAACCGGCCAAAATATTTCAAAACCCGTCAAAACTAATCAAAACATTCCGAACACCCGCCAAAACATACCAAATACTCGCCAAAAGATTTTAAAACCCGCCAAAAGGAATCCAAACCTTCCAAAACCTGCCAACACAATAAAAACAACTCAGGAGAATACAAAACATTCTAAAACCCAACCAAAACATTCCGAAAACCCACCTAAACATCATAAAAACAAATCAAAACCAACCAAAACATTCTGAAAACCCGCCAAAATGATTTAGACCCGCAAAACTCATCAAAACATTCTGAAAAGATGCCAAAACATTAGAAAACCAGCCTGAACTGATCAAAACATTCAAAAAACTTGGCAATACATCATAAAAACAAATCAAAACCAACCAAAACATTCCAAAAACCCGACAAAATTATTTAGAACCCGCCAAAACTGATCAAAACATTCTGAAAAGATGCCAAAATACTAGAAAACCAGTAAGAAGTGATCGAAACATTCAATAACTTGCCAAAACATAATCAAAACAAATGAAAGCAAACCAAAACATTCCAAATACCCGCCAAAATATTTTAAAACCCGCCAAAAGGAATCCAAACATTCCAAAACCTGCCAAGACAATCAAAACAACACAAGAGAATACAAAACATTCTAAAACACCACCAAAACATTCCGAAAACCCGCCAAAACATCATAAAAACAAATCAAAACCAACCAAAAAATAAGAGGAACAAGGCAACATATTGGCAAGCAAGAGACGGAGAGCGCGGCACCTTCTAGGAGGCCAAGAAGGAAGCCGCACAACACCTGCACTGTGTCTGCAACTTTCAAACTGCTAGAAGCTAGTGGCTTGCCACTGGCCTGCCTCTTCAATTGCCATTAGCATTCCAATGGAAGCTATTCTTGGACAACTTTGCTCTGCTTGCTGCTAGTTCTGCCCCAGCCTACCATAGATAACCTTGCTCTTGCCTTGAGGCTCTGAGATGCCAAGAACTTGTCAACTTCAAAGGGCGGGCCGGGCTACATCTACTCAGCTGCCACAGTTTCTCCTTGCTAGACCTAGTGGGAAAGCATTTTGCTGAGATGCGGAAGGCAAGAAACGCAGAATACGGAGACGCGGAGCTGTCCCAAGTGCCGCTGCCAGGCGTCTTTCCGCAGAAGGAGCGCCCCGGAGCGCACCGCAACCGGCACCGTCATCTCTGCGCAAAGAGCCAAAATATTTTCAAACCCGCCAAAACTAATCCAAAAATATTTTCAAACCCGCCAAAATAGAAAACCAGACAGAAGTCATCAATACATTCGAAAAAACCTGACAAAACATGATCAAGCCCACCAAAGCTAATCCAAACACACCAAAAACTGGGCTAAACAGAATCAAAACAAATCAAAACAAATCTAAACCTTCTAAAAACCCGCCAAAATATTTCAAAACCCGTCAAAACTAATCAAAACATTCCGAACACCCGCCAAAACATACCAAATACTCGCCAAAAGATTTTAAAACCCGCCAAAAGGAATCCAAACATTCCAAAACCTGCCAACACAATAAAAACAACTCAGGAGAATACAAAACATTCTAAAACCCAACCAAAACATTCCGAAAACCCACCTAAACATCATAAAAACAAATCAAAACCAACCAAAACATTCTGAAAACCCGCCAAAATGATTTAGACCCGCAAAACTCATCAAAACATTCTGAAAAGATGCCAAAACATTAGAAAACCAGCCTGAACTGATCAAAACATTCAAAAAACTTGGCAATACATCATAAAAACAAATCAAAACCAACCAGAACATTCCAAAAACCCGACAAAATTATTTAGAACCCGCCAAAACTGATCAAAACATTCTGAAAAGATGCCAAAATACTAGAAAACCAGTAAGAAGTGATCAAAACATTCAATAACTTGCCAAAACATAATCAAAACAAATGAAAGCAAACCAAAACATTCCAAATACCCGCCAAAATATTTTAAAACCCGCCAAAAGGAATCCAAACATTCCAAAACCTGCCAAGACAATCAAAACAACACAAGAGAATACAAAACATTCTAAAACACCACCAAAACATTCCGAAAACCCGCCAAAACATCATCAAAACAAATCAAAACCAACCAAAAAATAAGAGGAACACGGCAACATATTGGCAAGCAAGAGACGGAGAACGCGGCACCTTCTAGGAGGCCAAGAAGGAAGCCGCACAACACCTGCACTGTGTCTGCAACTTTCAAACTGCTAGAAGCTAGTGGCTTGCCACTGGCCTGCCTCTTCAATTGCCATTAGCATTCCAATGGAAGCTATTCTTGGACAACTTTGCTCTGCTTGCTGCTAGTTCTGCCCCAGCCTACCATAGATAACCTTGCTCTTGCCTTGAGGCTCTGAGATGCCAAGAACTTGTCAACTTCAAAGGGCGGGCCAGGCTACATCTACTCAGCTGCCACAGTTTCTCCTTGCTAGACCTAGTGGGAAAGCATTTTGCTGAGATGCGGAAGGCACGAAACGCAGAATACGGAGACGCGGAGCTGTCCCAAGTGCCGCTGCCAGGCGTCTTTCCGCAGAAGGAGCGCCCCGGAGCGCACCGCAACCGGCACCGTCATCTCTGCGCAAAGAGCCAAAATATTTTCAAACCCGCCAAAACTCATCCAAAAATATTGTCAAACCCGCCAAAATAGAAAACCAGACAGAAGTCATCAATACATTCGAAAAAACCTGACAAAACATGATCAAGCCCACCAAAGCTAATCCAAACACACCAAAAACTGGGCTAAACAGAATCAAAACAAATCAAAACAAATCGAAACCTTCTAAAAACCCGCCAAAATATTTCAAAACCCGTCAAAACTAATCAAAACATTCCGAACACCCGCCAAAACATACCAAATACTCGCCAAAAGATTTTAAAACCCGCCAAAAGGAATCCAAACATTCCAAAACCTGCCAACACAATAAAAACAACTCAGGAGAATACAAAACATTCTAAAACCCAACCAAAACATTCCGAAAACCCACCTAAACATCATAAAAACAAATCAAAACCAACCAAAACATTCTGAAAACCCGCCAAAATGATTTAGACCCGCAAAACTCATCAAAACATTCTGAAAAGATGCCAAAACATTAGAAAACCAGCCTGAACTGATCAAAACATTCAAAAAACTTGGCAATACATCATAAAAACAAATCAAAACCAACCAAAACATTCCAAAAACCCGACAAAATTATTTAGAACCCGCCAAAACTGATCAAAACATTCTGAAAAGATGCCAAAATACTAGAAAACCAGTAAGAAGTGATCGAAACATTCAATAACTTGCCAAAACATAATCAAAACAAATGAAAGCAAACCAAAACATTCCAAATACCCGCCAAAATATTTTAAAACCCGCCAAAAGGAATCCAAACATTCCAAAACCTGCCAAGACAATCAAAACAACACAAGAGAATACAAAACATTCTAAAACACCACCAAAACATTCCGAAAACCCGCCAAAACATCATAAAAACAAATCAAAACCAACCAAAAAATAAGAGGAACACGGCAACATATTGGCAAGCAAGAGACGGAGAACGCGGCACCTTCTAGGAGGCCAAGAAGGAAGCCGCACAACACCTGCACTGTGTCTGCAACTTTCAAACTGCTAGAAGCTAGTGGCTTGCCACTGGCCTGCCTCTTCAATTGCCATTAGCATTCCAATGGAAGCGATTCTTGGACAACTTTGCTCTGCTTGCTGCTAGTTCTGCCCCAGCCTACCATAGATAACCTTGCTCTTGCCTTGAGGCTCTGAGATGCCAAGAACTTGTCAACTTCAAAGGGCGGGCCGGGCTACATCTACTCAGCTGCCACAGTTTCTCCTTGCTAGACCTAGTGGGAAAGCATTTTGCTGAGATGCGGAAGGCAAGAAACGCAGAATACGGAGACGCGGAGCTGTCCCAAGTGCCGCTGCCAGGCGTCTTTCCGCAGAAGGAGCGCCCCGGAGCGCACCGCAACCGGCACCGTCATCTCTGCGCAAAGAGCCAAAATATTTTCAAACCCGCCAAAACTAATCCAAAAATATTTTCAAACCCGCCAAAATAGAAAACCAGACAGAAGTCATCAATACATTCGAAAAAACCTGACAAAACATGATCAAGCCCACCAAAGCTAATCCAAACACACCAAAAACTGGGCTAAACATAATCAAAACAAATCAAAACAAATCTAAACCTTCTAAAAACCCGCCAAAATATTTCAAAACCCGTCAAAACTAATCAAAACATTCCGAACACCCGCCAAAACATACCAAATACCCGCCAAAAGATTTTAAAACCCGCCAAAAGGAATCCAAACATTCCAAAACCTGCCAACACAATAAAAACAACTCAGGAGAATACAAAACATTCTAAAACCCAACCAAAACATTCCGAAAACCCACCTAAACATCATAAAAACAAATCAAAACCAACCAAAACATTCTGAAAACCCGCCAAAATGATTTAGACCCGCAAAACTCATCAAAACATTCTGAAAAGATGCCAAAACATTAGAAAACCAGCCTGAACTGATCAAAACATTCAAAAAACTTGGCAATACATCATAAAAACAAATCAAAACCAACCAAAACATTCCAAAAACCCGACAAAATTATTTAGAACCCGCCAAAACTGATCAAAACATTCTGAAAAGATGCCAAAATACTAGAAAACCAGTAAGAAGTGATCGAAACATTCAATAACTTGCCAAAACATAATCAAAACAAATGAAAGCAAACCAAAACATTCCAAATACCCGCCAAAAGATTTTAAAACCCGCCAAAAGGAATCCAAACATTCCAAAACCTGCCAAGACAATCAAAACAACACAAGAGAATACAAAACATTCTAAAACACCACCAAAACATTCCGAAAACCCGCCAAAACATCATAAAAACAAATCAAAACCAACCAAAAAATAAGAGGAACACGGCAACATATTGGCAAGCAAGAGACGGAGAACGCGGCACCTTCTAGGAGGCCAAGAAGGAAGCCGCACAACACCTGCACTGTGTCTGCAACTTTCAAACTGCTAGAAGCTAGTGGCTTGCCACTGGCCTGCCTCTTCAATTGCCATTAGCATTCCAATGGAAGCTATTCTTGGACAACTTTGCTCTGCTTGCTGCTAGTTCTGCCCCAGCCTACCATAGATAACCTTGCTCTTGCCTTGAGGCTCTGAGATGCCAAGAACTTGTCAACTTCAAAGGGCGGGCCAGGCTACATCTACTCAGCTGCCACAGTTTCTCCTTGCTAGACCTAGTGGGAAAGCATTTTGCTGAGATGCGGAAGGCACGAAACGCAGAATACGGAGACGCGGAGCTGTCCCAAGTGCCGCTGCCAGGCGTCTTTCCGCAGAAGGAGCGCCCCGGAGCGCACCGCAACCGGCACCGTCATCTCTGCGCAAAGAGCCAAAATATTTTCAAACCCGCCAAAACTCATCCAAAAATATTGTCAAACCCGCCAAAATAGAAAACCAGACAGAAGTCATCAATACATTCGAAAAAACCTGACAAAACATGATCAAGCCCACCAAAGCTAATCCAAACACACCAAAAACTGGGCTAAACAGAATCAAAACAAATCAAAACAAATCGAAACCTTCTAAAAACCCGCCAAAATATTTCAAAACCCGTCAAAACTAATCAAAACATTCCGAACACCCGCCAAAACATACCAAATACTCGCCAAAAGATTTTAAAACCCGCCAAAAGGAATCCAAACCTTCCAAAACCTGCCAACACAATAAAAACAACTCAGGAGAATACAAAACATTCTAAAACCCAACCAAAACATTCCGAAAACCCACCTAAACATCATAAAAACAAATCAAAACCAACCAAAACATTCTGAAAACCCGCCAAAATGATTTAGACCCGCAAAACTCATCAAAACATTCTGAAAAGATGCCAAAACATTAGAAAACCAGCCTGAACTGATCAAAACATTCAAAAAACTTGGCAATACATCATAAAAACAAATCAAAACCAACCAAAACATTCCAAAAACCCGACAAAATTATTTAGAACCCGCCAAAACTGATCAAAACATTCTGAAAAGATGCCAAAATACTAGAAAACCAGTCAGAAGTGATCGAAACATTCAATAACTTGCCAAAACATAATCAAAACAAATGAAAGCAAACCAAAACATTCCAAATACCCGCCAAAATATTTTAAAACCCGCCAAAAGGAATCCAAACATTCCAAAACCTGCCAAGACAATCAAAACAACACAAGAGAATACAAAACATTCTAAAACACCACCAAAACATTCCGAAAACCCGCCAAAACATCATAAAAACAAATCAAAACCAACCAAAAAATAAGAGGAACAAGGCAACATATTGGCAAGCAAGAGACGGAGAGCGCGGCACCTTCTAGGAGGCCAAGAAGGAAGCCGCACAACACCTGCACTGTGTCTGCAACTTTCAAACTGCTAGAAGCTAGTGGCTTGCCACTGGCCTGCCTCTTCAATTGCCATTAGCATTCCAATGGAAGCTATTCTTGGACAACTTTGCTCTGCTTGCTGCTAGTTCTGCCCCAGCCTACCATAGATAACCTTGCTCTTGCCTTGAGGCTCTGAGATGCCAAGAACTTGTCAACTTCAAAGGGCGGGCCGGGCTACATCTACTCAGCTGCCACAGTTTCTCCTTGCTAGACCTAGTGGGAAAGCATTTTGCTGAGATGCGGAAGGCAAGAAACGCAGAATACGGAGACGCGGAGCTGTCCCAAGTGCCGCTGCCAGGCGTCTTTCCGCAGAAGGAGCGTCCCGGAGCGCACCGCAACCGGCACCGTCATCTCTGCGCAAAGAGCCAAAATATTTTCAAACCCGCCAAAACTAATCCAAAAATATTTTCAAACCCGCCAAAATAGAAAACCAGACAGAAGTCATCAATACATTCGAAAAAACCTGACAAAACATGATCAAGCCCACCAAAGCTAATCCAAACACACCAAAAACTGGGCTAAACAGAATCAAAACAAATCAAAACAAATCTAAACCTTCTAAATACCCGCCAAAATATTTCAAAACCCGTCAAAACTAATCAAAACATTCCGAACACCCGCCAAAACATACCAAATACTCGCCAAAAGATTTTAAAACCCGCCAAAAGGAATCCAAACATTCCAAAACCTGCCAACACAATAAAAACAACTCAGGAGAATACAAAACATTCTAAAACCCAACCAAAACATTCCGAAAACCCACCTAAACATCATAAAAACAAATCAAAACCAACCAAAACATTCTGAAAACCCGCCAAAATGATTTAGACCCGCAAAACTCATCAAAACATTCTGAAAAGATGCCAAAACATTAGAAAACCAGCCTGAACTGATCAAAACATTCAAAAAACTTGGCAATACATCATAAAAACAAATCAAAACCAACCAAAACATTCCAAAAACCCGACAAAATTATTTAGAACCCGCCAAAACTGATCAAAACATTCTGAAAAGATGCCAAAATACTAGAAAACCAGTAAGAAGTGATCAAAACATTCAATAACTTGCCAAAACATAATCAAAACAAATGAAAGCAAACCAAAACATTCCAAATACCCGCCAAAATATTTTAAAACCCGCCAAAAGGAATCCAAACATTCCAAAACCTGCCAAGACAATCAAAACAACACAAGAGAATACAAAACATTCTAAAACACCACCAAAACATTCCGAAAACCCGCCAAAACATCATAAAAACAAATCAAAACCAACCAAAAAATAAGAGGAACACGGCAACATATTGGCAAGCAAGAGACGGAGAACGCGGCACCTTCTAGGAGGCCAAGAAGGAAGCCGCACAACACCTGCACTGTGTCTGCAACTTTCAAACTGCTAGAAGCTAGTGGCTTGCCACTGGCCTGCCTCTTCAATTGCCATTAGCATTCCAATGGAAGCTATTCTTGGACAACTTTGCTCTGCTTGCTGCTAGTTCTGCCCCAGCCTACCATAGATAACCTTGCTCTTGCCTTGAGGCTCTGAGATGCCAAGAACTTGTCAACTTCAAAGGGCGGGCCAGGCTACATCTACTCAGCTGCCACAGTTTCTCCTTGCTAGACCTAGTGGGAAAGCATTTTGCTGAGATGCGGAAGGCACGAAACGCAGAATACGGAGACGCGGAGCTGTCCCAAGTGCCGCTGCCAGGCGTCTTTCCGCAGAAGGAGCGCCCCGGAGCGCACCGCAACCGGCACCGTCATCTCTGCGCAAAGAGCCAAAATATTTTCAAACCCGCCAAAACTCATCCAAAAATATTGTCAAACCCGCCAAAATAGAAAACCAGACAGAAGTCATCAATACATTCGAAAAAACCTGACAAAACATGATCAAGCCCACCAAAGCTAATCCAAACACACCAAAAACTGGGCTAAACAGAATCAAAACAAATCAAAACAAATCGAAACCTTCTAAAAACCGGCCAAAATATTTCAAAACCCGTCAAAACTAATCAAAACATTCCGAACACCCGCCAAAACATACCAAATACTCGCCAAAAGATTTTAAAACCCGCCAAAAGGAATCCAAACCTTCCAAAACCTGCCAACACAATAAAAACAACTCAGGAGAATACAAAACATTCTAAAACCCAACCAAAACATTCCGAAAACCCACCTAAACATCATAAAAACAAATCAAAACCAACCAAAACATTCTGAAAACCCGCCAAAATGATTTAGACCCGCAAAACTCATCAAAACATTCTGAAAAGATGCCAAAACATTAGAAAACCAGCCTGAACTGATCAAAACATTCAAAAAACTTGGCAATACATCATAAAAACAAATCAAAACCAACCAAAACATTCCAAAAACCCGACAAAATTATTTAGAACCCGCCAAAACTGATCAAAACATTCTGAAAAGATGCCAAAATACTAGAAAACCAGTAAGAAGTGATCAAAACATTCAATAACTTGCCAAAACATAATCAAAACAAATGAAAGCAAACCAAAACATTCCAAATACCCGCCAAAATATTTTAAAACCCGCCAAAAGGAATCCAAACATTCCAAAACCTGCCAAGACAATCAAAACAACACAAGAGAATACAAAACATTCTAAAACACCACCAAAACATTCCGAAAACCCGCCAAAACATCATAAAAACAAATCAAAACCAACCAAAAAATAAGAGGAACACGGCAACATATTGGCAAGCAAGAGACGGAGAACGCGGCACCTTCTAGGAGGCCAAGAAGGAAGCCGCACAACACCTGCACTGTGTCTGCAACTTTCAAACTGCTAGAAGCTAGTGGCTTGCCACTGGCCTGCCTCTTCAATTGCCATTAGCATTCCAATGGAAGCTATTCTTGGACAACTTTGCTCTGCTTGCTGCTAGTTCTGCCCCAGCCTACCATAGATAACCTTGCTCTTGCCTTGAGGCTCTGAGATGCCAAGAACTTGTCAACTTCAAAGGGCGGGCCAGGCTACATCTACTCAGCTGCCACAGTTTCTCCTTGCTAGACCTAGTGGGAAAGCATTTTGCTGAGATGCGGAAGGCACGAAACGCAGAATACGGAGACGCGGAGCTGTCCCAAGTGCCGCTGCCAGGCGTCTTTCCGCAGAAGGAGCGCCCCGGAGCGCACCGCAACCGGCACCGTCATCTCTGCGCAAAGAGCCAAAATATTTTCAAACCCGCCAAAACTCATCCAAAAATATTGTCAAACCCGCCAAAATAGAAAACCAGACAGAAGTCATCAATACATTCGAAAAAACCTGACAAAACATGATCAAGCCCAACAAAGCTAATCCAAACACACCAAAAACTGGGCTAAACAGAATCAAAACAAATCAAAACAAATCTAAACCTTCTAAAAACCCGCCAAAATATTTCAAAACCCGTCAAAACTAATCAAAACATTCCGAACACCCGCCAAAACATACCAAATACTCGCCAAAAGATTTTAAAACCCGCCAAAAGGAATCCAAACATTCCAAAACCTGCCAACACAATAAAAACAACTCAGGAGAATACAAAACATTCTAAAACCCAACCAAAACATTCCGAAAACCCACCTAAACATCATAAAAACAAATCAAAACCAACCAAAACATTCTGAAAACCCGCCAAAATGATTTAGACCCGCAAAACTCATCAAAACATTCTGAAAAGATGCCAAAACATTAGAAAACCAGCCTGAACTGATCAAAACATTCAAAAAACTTGGCAATACATCATAAAAACAAATCAAAACCAACCAAAACATTCCAAAAACCCGACAAAATTATTTAGAACCCGCCAAAACTGATCAAAACATTCTGAAAAGATGCCAAAATACTAGGAAACCAGTAAGAAGTGATCGAAACATTCAATAACTTGCCAAAACATAATCAAAACAAATGAAAGCAAACCAAAACATTCCAAATACCCGCCAAAATATTTTAAAACCCGCCAAAAGGAATCCAAACATTCCAAAACCTGCCAAGACAATATAAACAACACAAGAGAAAACAAAACATTCTAAAACACCACCAAAACATTCCGAAAACCCGCCAAAACATCATAAAAACAAATCAAAACCAACCAAAAAATAAGAGGAACACGGCAACATATTGGCAAGCAAGAGACGGAGAACGCGGCACCTTCTAGGAGGCCAAGAAGGAAGCCGCACAACACCTGCACTGTGTCTGCAACTTTCAAACTGCTAGAAGCTAGTGGCTTGCCACTGGCCTGCCTCTTCAATTGCCATTAGCATTCCAATGGAAGCTATTCTTGGACAACTTTGCTCTGCTTGCTGCTAGTTCTGCCCCAGCCTACCATAGATAACCTTGCTCTTGCCTTGAGGCTCTGAGATGCCAAGAACTTGTCAACTTCAAAGGGCGGGCCAGGCTACATCTACTCAGCTGCCACAGTTTCTCCTTGCTAGACCTAGTGGGAAAGCATTTTGCTGAGATGCGGAAGGCACGAAACGCAGAATACGGAGACGCGGAGCTGTCCCAAGTGCCGCTGCCAGGCGTCTTTCCGCAGAAGGAGCGCCCCGGAGCGCACCGCAACCGGCACCGTCATCTCTGCGCAAAGAGCCAAAATATTTTCAAACCCGCCAAAACTCATCCAAAAATATTGTCAAACCCGCCAAAATAGAAAACCAGACAGAAGTCATCAATACATTCGAAAAAACCTGACAAAACATGATCAAGCCCACCAAAGCTAATCCAAACACACCAAAAACTGGGCTAAACAGAATCAAAACAAATCAAAACAAATCGAAACCTTCTAAAAACCCGCCAAAATATTTCAAAACCCGTCAAAACTAATCAAAACATTCCGAACACCCGCCAAAACATACCAAATACTCGCCAAAAGATTTTAAAACCCGCCAAAAGGAATCCAAACATTCCAAAACCTGCCAACACAATAAAAACAACTCAGGAGAATACAAAACATTCTAAAACCCAACCAAAACATTCCGAAAACCCACCTAAACATCATAAAAACAAATCAAAACCAACCAAAACATTCTGAAAACCCGCCAAAATGATTTAGACCCGCAAAACTCATCAAAACATTCTGAAAAGATGCCAAAACATTAGAAAACCAGCCTGAACTGATCAAAACATTCAAAAAACTTGGCAATACATCATAAAAACAAATCAAAACCAACCAAAACATTCCAAAAACCCGACAAAATTATTTAGAACCCGCCAAAACTGATCAAAACATTCTGAAAAGATGCCAAAATACTAGGAAACCAGTAAGAAGTGATCGAAACATTCAATAACTTGCCAAAACATAATCAAAACAAATGAAAGCAAACCAAAACATTCCAAATACCCGCCAAAATATTTTAAAACCCGCCAAAAGGAATCCAAACATTCCAAAACCTGCCAAGACAATATAAACAACACAAGAGAAAACAAAACATTCTAAAACACCACCAAAACATTCCGAAAACCCGCCAAAACATCATAAAAACAAATCAAAACCAACCAAAAACTAAGAGGAACAAGGCAACATATTGGCAAGCAAGAGACGGAGAGCGCGGCACCTTCTAGGAGGCCAAGAAGGAAGCCGCACAACACCTGCACTGTGTCTGCAACTTTCAAACTGCTAGAAGCTAGTGGCTTGCCACTGGCCTGCCTCTTCAATTGCCATTAGCATTCCAATGGAAGCGATTCTTGGACAACTTTGCTCTGCTTGCTGCTAGTTCTGCCCCAGCCTACCATAGATAACCTTGCTCTTGCCTTGAGGCTCTGAGATGCCAAGAACTTGTCAACTTCAAAGGGCGGGCCAGGCTACATCTACTCAGCTGCCACAGTTTCTCCTTGCTAGACCTAGTGGGAAAGCATTTTGCTGAGATGCGGAAGGCACGAAACGCAGAATACGGAGACGCGGAGCTGTCCCAAGTGCCGCTGCCAGGCGTCTTTCCGCAGAAGGAGCGCCCCGGAGCGCACCGCAACCGGCACCGTCATCTCTGCGCAAAGAGCCAAAATATTTTCAAACCCGCCAAAACTCATCCAAAAATATTGTCAAACCCGCCAAAATAGAAAACCAGACAGAAGTCATCAATACATTCGAAAAAACCTGACAAAACATGATCAAGCCCACCAAAGCTAATCCAAACACACCAAAAACTGGGCTAAACAGAATCAAAACAAATCAAAACAAATCGAAACCTTCTAAAAACCCGCCAAAATATTTCAAAACCCGTCAAAACTAATCAAAACATTCCGAACACCCGCCAAAACATACCAAATACTCGCCAAAAGATTTTAAAACCCGCCAAAAGGAATCCAAACATTCCAAAACCTGCCAACACAATAAAAACAACTCAGGAGAATACAAAACATTCTAAAACCCAACCAAAACATTCCGAAAACCCACCTAAACATCATAAAAACAAATCAAAACCAACCAAAACATTCTGAAAACCCGCCAAAATGATTTAGACCCGCAAAACTCATCAAAACATTCTGAAAAGATGCCAAAACATTAGAAAACCAGCCTGAACTGATCAAAACATTCAAAAAACTTGGCAATACATCATAAAAACAAATCAAAACCAACCAAAACATTCCAAAAACCCGACAAAATTATTTAGAACCCGCCAAAACTGATCAAAACATTCTGAAAAGATGCCAAAATACTAGAAAACCAGTAAGAAGTGATCGAAACATTCAATAACTTGCCAAAACATAATCAAAACAAATGAAAGCAAACCAAAACATTCCAAATACCCGCCAAAATATTTTAAAACCCGCCAAAAGGAATCCAAACATTCCAAAACCTGCCAAGACAATCAAAACAACACAAGAGAATACAAAACATTCTAAAACACCACCAAAACATTCCGAAAACCCGCCAAAACATCATAAAAACAAATCAAAACCAACCAAAAAATAAGAGGAACACGGCAACATATTGGCAAGCAAGAGACGGAGAACGCGGCACCTTCTAGGAGGCCAAGAAGGAAGCCGCACAACACCTGCACTGTGTCTGCAACTTTCAAACTGCTAGAAGCTAGTGGCTTGCCACTGGCCTGCCTCTTCAATTGCCATTAGCATTCCAATGGAAGCTATTCTTGGACAACTTTGCTCTGCTTGCTGCTAGTTCTGCCCCAGCCTACCATAGATAACCTTGCTCTTGCCTTGAGGCTCTGAGATGCCAAGAACTTGTCAACTTCAAAGGGCGGGCCAGGCTACATCTACTCAGCTGCCACAGTTTCTCCTTGCTAGACCTAGTGGGAAAGCATTTTGCTGAGATGCGGAAGGCACGAAACGCAGAATACGGAGACGCGGAGCTGTCCCAAGTGCCGCTGCCAGGCGTCTTTCCGCAGAAGGAGCGCCCCGGAGCGCACCGCAACCGGCACCGTCATCTCTGCGCAAAGAGCCAAAATATTTTCAAACCCGCCAAAACTCATCCAAAAATATTTTCAAACCCGCCAAAATAGAAAACCAGACAGAAGTCATCAATACATTCGAAAAAACCTGACAAAACATGATCAAGCCCAACAAAGCTAATCCAAACACACCAAAAACTGGGCTAAACAGAATCAAAACAAATCAAAACAAATCGAAACCTTCTAAAAACCCGCCAAAATATTTCAAAACCCGTCAAAACTAATCAAAACATTCCGAACACCCGCCAAAACATACCAAATACTCGCCAAAAGATTTTAAAACCCGCCAAAAGGAATCCAAACATTCCAAAACCTGCCAACACAATAAAAACAACTCAGGAGAATACAAAACATTCTAAAACCCAACCAAAACATTCCGAAAACCCACCTAAACATCATAAAAACAAATCAAAACCAACCAAAACATTCTGAAAACCCGCCAAAATGATTTAGACCCGCAAAACTCATCAAAACATTCTGAAAAGATGCCAAAACATTAGAAAACCAGCCTGAACTGATCAAAACATTCAAAAAACTTGGCAATACATCATAAAAACAAATCAAAACCAACCAAAACATTCCAAAAACCCGACAAAATTATTTAGAACCCGCCAAAACTGATCAAAACATTCTGAAAAGATGCCAAAATACTAGAAAACCAGTAAGAAGTGATCGAAACATTCAATAACTTGCCAAAACATAATCAAAACAAATGAAAGCAAACCAAAACATTCCAAATACCCGCCAAAAGATTTTAAAACCCGCCAAAAGGAATCCAAACATTCCAAAACCTGCCAAGACAATCAAAACAACACAAGAGAATACAAAACATTCTAAAACACCACCAAAACATTCCGAAAACCCGCCAAAACATCATAAAAACAAATCAAAACCAACCAAAAAATAAGAGGAACACGGCAACATATTGGCAAGCAAGAGACGGAGAACGCGGCACCTTCTAGGAGGCCAAGAAGGAAGCCGCACAACACCTGCACTGTGTCTGCAACTTTCAAACTGCTAGAAGCTAGTGGCTTGCCACTGGCCTGCCTCTTCAATTGCCATTAGCATTCCAATGGAAGCTATTCTTGGACAACTTTGCTCTGCTTGCTGCTAGTTCTGCCCCAGCCTACCATAGATAACCTTGCTCTTGCCTTGAGGCTCTGAGATGCCAAGAACTTGTCAACTTCAAAGGGCGGGCCAGGCTACATCTACTCAGCTGCCACAGTTTCTCCTTGCTAGACCTAGTGGGAAAGCATTTTGCTGAGATGCGGAAGGCACGAAACGCAGAATACGGAGACGCGGAGCTGTCCCAAGTGCCGCTGCCAGGCGTCTTTCCGCAGAAGGAGCGCCCCGGAGCGCACCGCAACCGGCACCGTCATCTCTGCGCAAAGAGCCAAAATATTTTCAAACCCGCCAAAACTAATCCAAAAATATTTTCAAACCCGCCAAAATAGAAAACCAGACAGAAGTCATCAATACATTCGAAAAAACCTGACAAAACATGATCAAGCCCAACAAAGCTAATCCAAACACACCAAAAACTGGGCTAAAGAGAATCAAAACAAATCAAAACAACTCTAAACCTTCTAAAAACCCGCCAAAATATTTCAAAACCTGTCAAAACTAATCAAAACCTTCCGAATACCCGCCAAAACTTTCCAAATACCCGCCAAAAGATTTTAAAACCCGCCAAAAGGAATCCAAACATTCCAAAACCTGCCAACACAATAAAAACAACTCAAGAGAATACAAAACATTCTAAAACCCAACCAAAACATTCCGAAAACCCACCTAAACATCATAAAAACAAATCAAAACCAACCAAAACATTCTGAAAACCCGCCAAAATGATTTAGACCCGCAAAACTCATCAAAACATTCTGAAAAGATGCCAAAACATTAGAAAACCAGCCTGAACTGATCAAAACATTCAAAAAACTTGGCAATACATCATAAAAACAAATCAAAACCAACCAAAACATTCCAAAAACCCGACAAAATTATTTAGAACCCGCCAAAACTGATCAAAACATTCTGAAAAGATGCCAAAATACTAGAAAACCAGTAAGAAGTGATCGAAACATTCAATAACTTGCCAAAACATAATCAAAACAAATGAAAGCAAACCAAAACATTCCAAATACCCGCCAAAATATTTTAAAACCCGCCAAAAGGAATCCAAACATTCCAAAACCTGCCAAGACAATCAAAACAACACAAGAGAATACAAAACATTCTAAAACACCACCAAAACATTCCGAAAACCCGCCAAAACATCATAAAAACAAATCAAAACCAACCAAAAAATAAGAGGAACACGGCAACATATTGGCAAGCAAGAGACGGAGAACGCGGCACCTTCTAGGAGGCCAAGAAGGAAGCCGCACAACACCTGCACTGTGTCTGCAACTTTCAAACTGCTAGAAGCTAGTGGCTTGCCACTGGCCTGCCTCTTCAATTGCCATTAGCATTCCAATGGAAGCTATTCTTGGACAACTTTGCTCTGCTTGCTGCTAGTTCTGCCCCAGCCTACCATAGATAACCTTGCTCTTGCCTTGAGGCTCTGAGATGCCAAGAACTTGTCAACTTCAAAGGGCGGGCCAGGCTACATCTACTCAGCTGCCACAGTTTCTCCTTGCTAGACCTAGTGGGAAAGCATTTTGCTGAGATGCGGAAGGCACGAAACGCAGAATACGGAGACGCGGAGCTGTCCCAAGTGCCGCTGCCAGGCGTCTTTCCGCAGAAGGAGCGCCCCGGAGCGCACCGCAACCGGCACCGTCATCTCTGCGCAAAGAGCCAAAATATTTTCAAACCCGCCAAAACTCATCCAAAAATATTTTCAAACCCGCCAAAATAGAAAACCAGACAGAAGTCATCAATACATTCGAAAAAACCTGACAAAACATGATCAAGCCCACCAAAGCTAATCCAAACACACCAAAAACTGGGCTAAACAGAATCAAAACAAATCAAAACAAATCGAAACCTTCTAAAAACCCGCCAAAATATTTCAAAACCCGTCAAAACTAATCAAAACATTCCGAACACCCGCCAAAACATACCAAATACTCGCCAAAAGATTTTAAAACCCGCCAAAAGGAATCCAAACATTCCAAAACCTGCCAACACAATAAAAACAACTCAGGAGAATACAAAACATTCTAAAACCCAACCAAAACATTCCGAAAACCCACCTAAACATCATAAAAACAAATCAAAACCAACCAAAACATTCTGAAAACCCGCCAAAATGATTTAGACCCGCAAAACTCATCAAAACATTCTGAAAAGATGCCAAAACATTAGAAAACCAGCCTGAACTGATCAAAACATTCAAAAAACTTGGCAATACATCATAAAAACAAATCAAAACCAACCAAAACATTCCAAAAACCCGACAAAATTATTTAGAACCCGCCAAAACTGATCAAAACATTCTGAAAAGATGCCAAAATACTAGGAAACCAGTAAGAAGTGATCGAAACATTCAATAACTTGCCAAAACATAATCAAAACAAATGAAAGCAAACCAAAACATTCCAAATACCCGCCAAAAGATTTTAAAACCCGCCAAAAGGAATCCAAACATTCCAAAACCTGCCAAGACAATCAAAACAACACAAGAGAATACAAAACATTCTAAAACACCACCAAAACATTCCGAAAACCCGCCAAAACATCATAAAAACAAATCAAAACCAACCAAAAAATAAGAGGAACACGGCAACATATTGGCAAGCAAGAGACGGAGAACGCGGCACCTTCTAGGAGGCCAAGAAGGAAGCCGCACAACACCTGCACTGTGTCTGCAACTTTCAAACTGCTAGAAGCTAGTGGCTTGCCACTGGCCTGCCTCTTCAATTGCCATTAGCATTCCAATGGAAGCTATTCTTGGACAACTTTGCTCTGCTTGCTGCTAGTTCTGCCCCAGCCTACCATAGATAACCTTGCTCTTGCCTTGAGGCTCTGAGATGCCAAGAACTTGTCAACTTCAAAGGGCGGGCCAGGCTACATCTACTCAGCTGCCACAGTTTCTCCTTGCTAGACCTAGTGGGAAAGCATTTTGCTGAGATGCGGAAGGCACGAAACGCAGAATACGGAGACGCGGAGCTGTCCCAAGTGCCGCTGCCAGGCGTCTTTCCGCAGAAGGAGCGCCCCGGAGCGCACCGCAACCGGCACCGTCATCTCTGCGCAAAGAGCCAAAATATTTTCAAACCCGCCAAAACTCATCCAAAAATATTTTCAAACCCGCCAAAATAGAAAACCAGACAGAAGTCATCAATACATTCGAAAAAACCTGACAAAACATGATCAAGCCCACCAAAGCTAATCCAAACACACCAAAAACTGGGCTAAACAGAATCAAAACAAATCAAAACAAATCGAAACCTTCTAAAAACCCGCCAAAATATTTCAAAACCCGTCAAAACTAATCAAAACATTCCGAACACCCGCCAAAACATACCAAATACTCGCCAAAAGATTTTAAAACCCGCCAAAAGGAATCCAAACATTCCAAAACCTGCCAACACAATAAAAACAACTCAGGAGAATACAAAACATTCTAAAACCCAACCAAAACATTCCGAAAACCCACCTAAACATCATAAAAACAAATCAAAACCAACCAAAACATTCTGAAAACCCGCCAAAATGATTTAGACCCGCAAAACTCATCAAAACATTCTGAAAAGATGCCAAAACATTAGAAAACCAGCCTGAACTGATCAAAACATTCAAAAAACTTGGCAATACATCATAAAAACAAATCAAAACCAACCAAAACATTCCAAAAACCCGACAAAATTATTTAGAATCCGCCAAAACTGATCAAAACATTCTGAAAAGATGCCAAAATACTAGGAAACCAGTAAGAAGTGATCGAAACATTCAATAACTTGCCAAAACATAATCAAAACAAATGAAAGCAAACCAAAACATTCCAAATACCCGCCAAAATATTTTAAAACCCGCCAAAAGGAATCCAAACATTCCAAAACCTGCCAAGACAATATAAACAACACAAGAGAAAACAAAACATTCTAAAACACCACCAAAACATTCCGAAAACCCGCCAAAACATCATATAAACAAATCAAAACCAACCAAAAACTAAGAGGAACAAGGCAACATATTGGCAAGCAAGAGACGGAGAGCGCGGCACCTTCTAGGAGGCCAAGAAGGAAGCCGCACAACACCTGCACTGTGTCTGCAACTTTCAAACTGCTAGAAGCTAGTGGCTTGCCACTGGCCTGCCTCTTCAATTGCCATTAGCATTCCAATGGAAGCGATTCTTGGACAACTTTGCTCTGCTTGCTGCTAGTTCTGCCCCAGCCTACCATAGATAACCTTGCTCTTGCCTTGAGGCTCTGAGATGCCAAGAACTTGTCAACTTCAAAGGGCGGGCCAGGCTACATCTACTCAGCTGCCACAGTTTCTCCTTGCTAGACCTAGTGGGAAAGCATTTTGCTGAGATGCGGAAGGCACGAAACGCAGAATACGGAGACGCGGAGCTGTCCCAAGTGCCGCTGCCAGGCGTCTTTCCGCAGAAGGAGCGCCCCGGAGCGCACCGCAACCGGCACCGTCATCTCTGCGCAAAGAGCCAAAATATTTTCAAACCCGCCAAAACTCATCCAAAAATATTGTCAAACCCGCCAAAATAGAAAACCAGACAGAAGTCATCAATACATTCGAAAAAACCTGACAAAACATGATCAAGCCCACCAAAGCTAATCCAAACACACCAAAAACTGGGCTAAACAGAATCAAAACAAATCAAAACAAATCGAAACCTTCTAAAAACCGGCCAAAATATTTCAAAACCCGTCAAAACTAATCAAAACATTCCGAACACCCGCCAAAACATACCAAATACTCGCCAAAAGATTTTAAAACCCGCCAAAAGGAATCCAAACATTCCAAAACCTGCCAACACAATAAAAACAACTCAGGAGAATACAAAACATTCTAAAACCCAACCAAAACATTCCGAAAACCCACCTAAACATCATAAAAACAAATCAAAACCAACCAAAACATTCTGAAAACCCGCCAAAATGATTTAGACCCGCAAAACTCATCAAAACATTCTGAAAAGATGCCAAAACATTAGAAAACCAGCCTGAACTGATCAAAACATTCAAAAAACTTGGCAATACATCATAAAAACAAATCAAAACCAACCAAAACATTCCAAAAACCCGACAAAATTATTTAGAACCCGCCAAAACTGATCAAAACATTCTGAAAAGATGCCAAAATACTAGAAAACCAGTAAGAAGTGATCGAAACATTCAATAACTTGCCAAAACATAATCAAAACAAATGAAAGCAAACCAAAACATTCCAAATACCCGCCAAAATATTTTAAAACCCGCCAAAAGGAATCCAAACATTCCAAAACCTGCCAAGACAATATAAACAACACAAGAGAAAACAAAACATTCTAAAACACCACCAAAACATTCCGAAAACCCGCCAAAACATCATATAAACAAATCAAAACCAACCAAAAACTAAGAGGAACAAGGCAACATATTGGCAAGCAAGAGACGGAGAGCGCGGCACCTTCTAGGAGGCCAAGAAGGAAGCCGCACAACACCTGCACTGTGTCTGCAACTTTCAAACTGCTAGAAGCTAGTGGCTTGCCACTGGCCTGCCTCTTCAATTGCCATTAGCATTCCAATGGAAGCGATTCTTGGACAACTTTGCTCTGCTTGCTGCTAGTTCTGCCCCAGCCTACCATAGATAACCTTGCTCTTGCCTTGAGGCTCTGAGATGCCAAGAACTTGTCAACTTCAAAGGGCGGGCCAGGCTACATCTACTCAGCTGCCACAGTTTCTCCTTGCTAGACCTAGTGGGAAAGCATTTTGCTGAGATGCGGAAGGCACGAAACGCAGAATACGGAGACGCGGAGCTGTCCCAAGTGCCGCTGCCAGGCGTCTTTCCGCAGAAGGAGCGCCCCGGAGCGCACCGCAACCGGCACCGTCATCTCTGCGCAAAGAGCCAAAATATTTTCAAACCCGCCAAAACTCATCCAAAAATATTGTCAAACCCGCCAAAATAGAAAACCAGACAGAAGTCATCAATACATTCGAAAAAACCTGACAAAACATGATCAAGCCCACCAAAGCTAATCCAAACACACCAAAAACTGGGCTAAACAGAATCAAAACAAATCAAAACAAATCGAAACCTTCTAAAAACCGGCCAAAATATTTCAAAACCCGTCAAAACTAATCAAAACATTCCGAACACCCGCCAAAACATACCAAATACTCGCCAAAAGATTTTAAAACCCGCCAAAAGGAATCCAAACATTCCAAAACCTGCCAACACAATAAAAACAACTCAGGAGAATACAAAACATTCTAAAACCCAACCAAAACATTCCGAAAACCCACCTAAACATCATAAAAACAAATCAAAACCAACCAAAACATTCTGAAAACCCGCCAAAATGATTTAGACCCGCAAAACTCATCAAAACATTCTGAAAAGATGCCAAAACATTAGAAAACCAGCCTGAACTGATCAAAACATTCAAAAAACTTGGCAATACATCATAAAAACAAATCAAAACCAACCAAAACATTCCAAAAACCCGACAAAATTATTTAGAACCCGCCAAAACTGATCAAAACATTCTGAAAAGATGCCAAAATACTAGAAAACCAGTAAGAAGTGATCGAAACATTCAATAACTTGCCAAAACATAATCAAAACAAATGAAAGCAAACCAAAACATTCCAAATACCCGCCAAAATATTTTAAAACCCGCCAAAAGGAATCCAAACATTCCAAAACCTGCCAAGACAATCAAAACAACACAAGAGAATACAAAACATTCTAAAACACCACCAAAACATTCCGAAAACCCGCCAAAACATCATATAAACAAATCAAAACCAACCAAAAAATAAGAGGAACACGGCAACATATTGGCAAGCAAGAGACGGAGAACGCGGCACCTTCTAGGAGGCCAAGAAGGAAGCCGCACAACACCTGCACTGTGTCTGCAACTTTCAAACTGCTAGAAGCTAGTGGCTTGCCACTGGCCTGCCTCTTCAATTGCCATTAGCATTCCAATGGAAGCTATTCTTGGACAACTTTGCTCTGCTTGCTGCTAGTTCTGCCCCAGCCTACCATAGATAACCTTGCTCTTGCCTTGAGGCTCTGAGATGCCAAGAACTTGTCAACTTCAAAGGGCGGGCCAGGCTACATCTACTCAGCTGCCACAGTTTCTCCTTGCTAGACCTAGTGGGAAAGCATTTTGCTGAGATGCGGAAGGCACGAAACGCAGAATACGGAGACGCGGAGCTGTCCCAAGTGCCGCTGCCAGGCGTCTTTCCGCAGAAGGAGCGCCCCGGAGCGCACCGCAACCGGCACCGTCATCTCTGCGCAAAGAGCCAAAATATTTTCAAACCCGCCAAAACTCATCCAAAAATATTGTCAAACCCGCCAAAATAGAAAACCAGACAGAAGTCATCAATACATTCGAAAAAACCTGACAAAACATGATCAAGCCCACCAAAGCTAATCCAAACACACCAAAAACTGGGCTAAACAGAATCAAAACAAATCAAAACAAATCGAAACCTTCTAAAAACCCGCCAAAATATTTCAAAACCCGTCAAAACTAATCAAAACATTCCAAACACCTGCCAAAACATACCAAATACTCGCCAAAAGATTTTAAAACCCGCCAAAAGGAATCCAAACCTTCCAAAACCAGCCAACACAATAAAAACAACTCAGAAGAATACAAAACATTCTAAAACCCAACCAAAACATTCCGAAAACCCACCTAAACATCATAAAAACAAATCAAAACCAACCAAAACATTCTGAAAACCCGCCAAAATGATTTAGACCCGCAAAACTCATCAAAACATTCTGAAAAGATGCCAAAACATTAGAAAACCAGCCTGAACTGATCAAAACATTCAAAAAACTTGGCAATACATCATAAAAACAAATCAAAACCAACCAAAACATTCCAAAAACCCGACAAAATTATTTAGAACCCGCCAAAACTGATCAAAACATTCTGAAAAGATGCCAAAATACTAGAAAACCAGTAAGAAGTGATCAAAACATTCAATAACTTGCCAAAACATAATCAAAACAAATGAAAGCAAACCAAAACATTCCAAATACCCGCCAAAATATTTTAAAACCCGCCAAAAGGAATCCAAACATTCCAAAACCTGCCAAGACAATATAAACAACACAAGAGAAAACAAAACATTCTAAAACACCACCAAAACATTCCGAAAACCCGCCAAAACATCATAAAAACAAATCAAAACCAACCAAAAAATAAGAGGAACACGGCAACATATTGGCAAGCAAGAGACGGAGAACGCGGCACCTTCTAGGAGGCCAAGAAGGAAGCCGCACAACACCTGCACTGTGTCTGCAACTTTCAAACTGCTAGAAGCTAGTGGCTTGCCACTGGCCTGCCTCTTCAATTGCCATTAGCATTCCAATGGAAGCGATTCTTGGACAACTTTGCTCTGCTTGCTGCTAGTTCTGCCCCAGCCTACCATAGATAACCTTGCTCTTGCCTTGAGGCTCTGAGATGCCAAGAACTTGTCAACTTCAAAGGGCGGGCCAGGCTACATCTACTCAGCTGCCACAGTTTCTCCTTGCTAGACCTAGTGGGAAAGCATTTTGCTGAGATGCGGAAGGCACGAAACGCAGAATACGGAGACGCGGAGCTGTCCCAAGTGCCGCTGCCAGGCGTCTTTCCGCAGAAGGAGCGCCCCGGAGCGCACCGCAACCGGCACCGTCATCTCTGCGCAAAGAGCCAAAATATTTTCAAACCCGCCAAAACTCATCCAAAAATATTGTCAAACCCGCCAAAATAGAAAACCAGACAGAAGTCATCAATACATTCGAAAAAACCTGACAAAACATGATCAAGCCCACCAAAGCTAATCCAAACACACCAAAAACTGGGCTAAACAGAATCAAAACAAATCAAAACAAATCGAAACCTTCTAAAAACCCGCCAAAATATTTCAAAACCCGTCAAAACTAATCAAAATCTTCCGAATACCCGCCAAAACATTCCAAATACCCGCCAAAAGATTTTAAAACCCGCCAAAAGGAATCCAAACATTCCAAAACCTGCCAACACAATAAAAACAACTCAGGAGAATACAAAACATTCTAAAACCCAACCAAAACATTCCGAAAACCCACCTAAACATCATAAAAACAAATCAAAACCAACCAAAACATTCTGAAAACCCGCCAAAATGATTTAGACCCGCAAAACTCATCAAAACATTCTGAAAAGATGCCAAAACATTAGAAAACCAGCCTGAACTGATCAAAACATTCAAAAAACTTGGCAATACATCATAAAACCAAATCAAAACCAACCAAAACATTCCAAAAACCCGACAAAATTATTTAGAACCCGCCAAAACTGATCAAAACATTCTGAAAAGATGCCAAAATACTAGAAAACCAGTAAGAAGTGATCGAAACATTCAATAACTTGCCAAAACATAATCAAAACAAATGAAAGCAAACCAAAACATTCCAAATACCCGCCAAAATATTTTAAAACCCGCCAAAAGGAATCCAAACATTCCAAAACCTGCCAAGACAATCAAAACAACACAAGAGAATACAAAACATTCTAAAACACCACCAAAACATTCCGAAAACCCGCCAAAACATCATAAAAACAAATCAAAACCAACCAAAAAATAAGAGGAACACGGCAACATATTGGCAAGCAAGAGACGGAGAACGCGGCACCTTCTAGGAGGCCAAGAAGGAAGCCGCACAACACCTGCACTGTGTCTGCAACTTTCAAACTGCTAGAAGCTAGTGGCTTGCCACTGGCCTGCCTCTTCAATTGCCATTAGCATTCCAATGGAAGCTATTCTTGGACAACTTTGCTCTGCTTGCTGCTAGTTCTGCCCCAGCCTACCATAGATAACCTTGCTCTTGCCTTGAGGCTCTGAGATGCCAAGAACTTGTCAACTTCAAAGGGCGGGCCAGGCTACATCTACTCAGCTGCCACAGTTTCTCCTTGCTAGACCTAGTGGGAAAGCATTTTGCTGAGATGCGGAAGGCACGAAACGCAGAATACGGAGACGCGGAGCTGTCCCAAGTGCCGCTGCCAGGCGTCTTTCCGCAGAAGGAGCGCCCCGGAGCGCACCGCAACCGGCACCGTCATCTCTGCGCAAAGAGCCAAAATATTTTCAAACCCGCCAAAACTCATCCAAAAATATTGTCAAACCCGCCAAAATAGAAAACCAGACAGAAGTCATCAATACATTCGAAAAAACCTGACAAAACATGATCAAGCCCACCAAAGCTAATCCAAACACACCAAAAACTGGGCTAAACAGAATCAAAACAAATCAAAACAAATCGAAACCTTCTAAAAACCCGCCAAAATATTTCAAAACCCGTCAAAACTAATCAAAACATTCCAAACACCTGCCAAAACATACCAAATACTCGCCAAAAGATTTTAAAACCCGCCAAAAGGAATCCAAACCTTCCAAAACCAGCCAACACAATAAAAACAACTCAGAAGAATACAAAACATTCTAAAACCCAACCAAAACATTCCGAAAACCCACCTAAACATCATAAAAACAAATCAAAACCAACCAAAACATTCTGAAAACCCGCCAAAATGATTTAGACCCGCAAAACTCATCAAAACATTCTGAAAAGATGCCAAAACATTAGAAAACCAGCCTGAACTGATCAAAACATTCAAAAAACTTGGCAATACATCATAAAAACAAATCAAAACCAACCAAAACATTCCAAAAACCCGACAAAATTATTTAGAACCCGCCAAAACTGATCAAAACATTCTGAAAAGATGCCAAAATACTAGAAAACCAGTAAGAAGTGATCAAAACATTCAATAACTTGCCAAAACATAATCAAAACAAATGAAAGCAAACCAAAACATTCCAAATACCCGCCAAAATATTTTAAAACCCGCCAAAAGGAATCCAAACATTCCAAAACCTGCCAAGACAATATAAACAACACAAGAGAAAACAAAACATTCTAAAACACCACCAAAACATTCCGAAAACCCGCCAAAACATCATAAAAACAAATCAAAACCAACCAAAAAATAAGAGGAACACGGCAACATATTGGCAAGCAAGAGACGGAGAACGCGGCACCTTCTAGGAGGCCAAGAAGGAAGCCGCACAACACCTGCACTGTGTCTGCAACTTTCAAACTGCTAGAAGCTAGTGGCTTGCCACTGGCCTGCCTCTTCAATTGCCATTAGCATTCCAATGGAAGCTATTCTTGGACAACTTTGCTCTGCTTGCTGCTAGTTCTGCCCCAGCCTACCATAGAGAACCTTGCTCTTGCCTTGAGGCTCTGAGATGCCAAGAACTTGTCAACTTCAAAGGGCGGGCCAGGCTACATCTACTCAGCTGCCACAGTTTCTCCTTGCTAGACCTAGTGGGAAAGCATTTTGCTGAGATGCGGAAGGCAAGAAACGCAGAATACGGAGACGCGGAGCTGTCCCAAGTGCCGCTGCCAGGCGTCTTTCCGCAGAAGGAGCGCCCCGGAGCGCACCGCAACCGGCACCGTCATCTCTGCGCAAAGAGCCAAAATATTTTCAAACCCGCCAAAACTCATCCAAAAATATTGTCAAACCCGCCAAAATAGAAAACCAGACAGAAGTCATCAATACATTCGAAAAAACCTGACAAAACATGATCAAGCCCACCAAAGCTAATCCAAACACACCAAAAACTGGGCTAAACAGAATCAAAACAAATCAAAACAAATCGAAACCTTCTAAAAACCCGCCAAAATATTTCAAAACCCGTCAAAACTAATCAAAACATTCCGAACACCCGCCAAAACATACCAAATACTCGCCAAAAGATTTTAAAACCCGCCAAAAGGAATCCAAACATTCCAAAACCTGCCAACACAATAAAAACAACTCAGGAGAATACAAAACATTCTAAAACCCAACCAAAACATTCCGAAAACCCACCTAAACATCATAAAAACAAATCAAAACCAACCAAAACATTCTGAAAACCCGCCAAAATGATTTAGACCCGCAAAACTCATCAAAACATTCTGAAAAGATGCCAAAACATTAGAAAACCAGCCTGAACTGATCAAAACATTCAAAAAACTTGGCAATACATCATAAAAACAAATCAAAACCAACCAAAACATTCCAAAAACCCGACAAAATTATTTAGAACCCGCCAAAACTGATCAAAACATTCTGAAAAGATGCCAAAATACTAGGAAACCAGTAAGAAGTGATCGAAACATTCAATAACTTGCCAAAACATAATCAAAACAAATGAAAGCAAACCAAAACATTCCAAATACCCGCCAAAATATTTTAAAACCCGCCAAAAGGAATCCAAACATTCCAAAACCTGCCAAGACAATCAAAACAACACAAGAGAATACAAAACATTCTAAAACACCACCAAAACATTCCGAAAACCCGCCAAAACATCATAAAAACAAATCAAAACCAACCAAAAAATAAGAGGAACAAGGCAACATATTGGCAAGCAAGAGACGGAGAACGCGGCACCTTCTAGGAGGCCAAGAAGGAAGCCGCACAACACCTGCACTGTGTCTGCAACTTTCAAACTGCTAGAAGCTAGTGGCTTGCCACTGGCCTGCCTCTTCAATTGCCATTAGCATTCCAATGGAAGCTATTCTTGGACAACTTTGCTCTGCTTGCTGCTAGTTCTGCCCCAGCCTACCATAGATAACCTTGCTCTTGCCTTGAGGCTCTGAGATGCCAAGAACTTGTCAACTTCAAAGGGCGGGCCAGGCTACATCTACTCAGCTGCCACAGTTTCTCCTTGCTAGACCTAGTGGGAAAGCATTTTGCTGAGATGCGGAAGGCACGAAACGCAGAATACGGAGACGCGGAGCTGTCCCAAGTGCCGCTGCCAGGCGTCTTTCCGCAGAAGGAGCGCCCCGGAGCGCACCGCAACCGGCACCGTCATCTCTGCGCAAAGAGCCAAAATATTTTCAAACCCGCCAAAACTCATCCAAAAATATTGTCAAACCCGCCAAAATAGAAAACCAGACAGAAGTCATCAATACATTCGAAAAAACCTGACAAAACATGATCAAGCCCACCAAAGCTAATCCAAACACACCAAAAACTGGGCTAAACAGAATCAAAACAAATCAAAACAAATCGAAACCTTCTAAAAACCCGCCAAAATATTTCAAAACCCGTCAAAACTAATCAAAACATTCCGAACACCCGCCAAAACATACCAAATACTCGCCAAAAGATTTTAAAACCCGCCAAAAGGAATCCAAACATTCCAAAACCTGCCAACACAATAAAAACAACTCAGGAGAATACAAAACATTCTAAAACCCAACCAAAACATTCCGAAAACCCACCTAAACATCATAAAAACAAATCAAAACCAACCAAAACATTCTGAAAACCCGCCAAAATGATTTAGACCCGCAAAACTCATCAAAACATTCTGAAAAGATGCCAAAACATTAGAAAACCAGCCTGAACTGATCAAAACATTCAAAAAACTTGGCAATACATCATAAAAACAAATCAAAACCAACCAAAACATTCCAAAAACCCGACAAAATTATTTAGAACCCGCCAAAACTGATCAAAACATTCTGAAAAGATGCCAAAATACTAGAAAACCAGTAAGAAGTGATCGAAACATTCAATAACTTGCCAAAACATAATCAAAACAAATGAAAGCAAACCAAAACATTCCAAATACCCGCCAAAATATTTTAAAACCCGCCAAAAGGAATCCAAACATTCCAAAACCTGCCAAGACAATCAAAACAACACAAGAGAATACAAAACATTCTAAAACACCACCAAAACATTCCGAAAACCCGCCAAAACATCATAAAAACAAATCAAAACCAACCAAAAAATAAGAGGAACACGGCAACATATTGGCAAGCAAGAGACGGAGAGCGCGGCACCTTCTAGGAGGCCAAGAAGGAAGCCGCACAACACCTGCACTGTGTCTGCAACTTTCAAACTGCTAGAAGCTAGTGGCTTGCCACTGGCCTGCCTCTTCAATTGCCATTAGCATTCCAATGGAAGCTATTCTTGGACAACTTTGCTCTGCTTGCTGCTAGTTCTGCCCCAGCCTACCATAGATAACCTTGCTCTTGCCTTGAGGCTCTGAGATGCCAAGAACTTGTCAACTTCAAAGGGCGGGCCGGGCTACATCTACTCAGCTGCCACAGTTTCTCCTTGCTAGACCTAGTGGGAAAGCATTTTGCTGAGATGCGGAAGGCACGAAACGCAGAATACGGAGACGCGGAGCTGTCCCAAGTGCCGCTGCCAGGCGTCTTTCCGCAGAAGGAGCGCCCCGGAGCGCACCGCAACCGGCACCGTCATCTCTGCGCAAAGAGCCAAAATATTTTCAAACCCGCCAAAACTAATCCAAAAATATTGTCAAACCCGCCAAAATAGAAAACCAGACAGAAGTCATCAATACATTCGAAAAAACCTGACAAAACATGAGAAAGCCCACCAAAGCTAATCCAAACACACCAAAAACTGGGCTAAACAGAATCAAAACAAATCAAAACAAATCGAAACCTTCTAAAAACCGGCCAAAATATTTCAAAACCCGTCAAAACTAATCAAAACATTCCGAACACCCGCCAAAACATACCAAATACTCGCCAAAAGATTTTACAACCCGCCAAAAGGAATCCAAACATTCCAAAACCTGCCAACACAATAAAAACAACTCAAGAGAATACAAAACATTCTAAAACCCAACCAAAACATTCCGAAAACCCACCTAAACATCATAAAAACAAATCAAAACCAACCAAAACATTCTGAAAACCCGCCAAAATGATTTAGACCCGCAAAACTCATCAAAACATTCTGAAAAGATGCCAAAACATTAGAAAACCAGCCTGAACTGATCAAAACATTCAAAAAACTTGGCAATACATCATAAAAACAAATCAAAACCAACCAAAACATTCCAAAAACCCGACAAAATTATTTAGAACCCGCCAAAACTGATCAAAACATTCTGAAAAGATGCCAAAATACTAGAAAACCAGTAAGAAGTGATCGAAACATTCAATAACTTGCCAAAACATAATCAAAACAAATGAAAGCAAACCAAAACATTCCAAATACCCGCCAAAATATTTTAAAACCCGCCAAAAGGAATCCAAACATTCCAAAACCTGCCAAGACAATCAAAACAACACAAGAGAATACAAAACATTCTAAAACACCACCAAAACATTCCGAAAACCCGCCAAAACATCATAAAAACAAATCAAAACCAACCAAAAAATAAGAGGAACACGGCAACATATTGGCAAGCAAGAGACGGAGAACGCGGCACCTTCTAGGAGGCCAAGAAGGAAGCCGCACAACACCTGCACTGTGTCTGCAACTTTCAAACTGCTAGAAGCTAGTGGCTTGCCACTGGCCTGCCTCTTCAATTGCCATTAGCATTCCAATGGAAGCTATTCTTGGACAACTTTGCTCTGCTTGCTGCTAGTTCTGCCCCAGCCTACCATAGATAACCTTGCTCTTGCCTTGAGGCTCTGAGATGCCAAGAACTTGTCAACTTCAAAGGGCGGGCCAGGCTACATCTACTCAGCTGCCACAGTTTCTCCTTGCTAGACCTAGTGGGAAAGCATTTTGCTGAGATGCGGAAGGCAAGAAATGCAGAATACGGAGACGCGGAGCTGTCCCAAGTGCCGCTGCCAGGCGTCTTTCCGCAGAAGGAGCGCCCCGGAGCGCACCGCAACCGGCACCGTCATCTCTGCGCAAAGAGCCAAAATATTTTCAAACCCGCCAAAACTCATCCAAAAATATTGTCAAACCCGCCAAAATAGAAAACCAGACAGAAGTCATCAATACATTCGAAAAAACCTGACAAAACATGATCAAGCCCACCAAAGCTAATCCAAACACACCAAAAACTGGGCTAAACAGAATCAAAACAAATCAAAACAAATCTAAACCTTCTAAAAACCCGCCAAAATATTTCAAAACCCGTCAAAACTAATCAAAACATTCCGAACACCCGCCAAAACATACCAAATACTCGCCAAAAGATTTTAAAACCCGCCAAAAGGAATCCAAACATTCCAAAACCTGCCAACACAATAAAAACAACTCAGGAGAATACAAAACATTCTAAAACCCAACCAAAACATTCCGAAAACCCACCTAAACATCATAAAAACAAATCAAAACCAACCAAAACATTCTGAAAACCCGCCAAAATGATTTAGACCCGCAAAACTCATCAAAACATTCTGAAAAGATGCCAAAACATTAGAAAACCAGCCTGAACTGATCAAAACATTCAAAAAACTTGGCAATACATCATAAAAACAAATCAAAACCAACCAAAACATTCCAAAAACCCGACAAAATTATTTAGAACCCGCCAAAACTGATCAAAACATTCTGAAAAGATGCCAAAATACTAGAAAACCAGTAAGAAGTGATCGAAACATTCAATAACTTGCCAAAACATAATCAAAACAAATGAAAGCAAACCAAAACATTCCAAATACCCGCCAAAATATTTTAAAACCCGCCAAAAGGAATCCAAACATTCCAAAACCTGCCAAGACAATATAAACAACACAAGAGAATACAAAACATTCTAAAACACCACCAAAACATTCCGAAAACCCGCCAAAACATCATAAAAACAAATCAAAACCAACCAAAAAATAAGAGGAACAAGGCAACATATTGGCAAGCAAGAGACGGAGAGCGCGGCACCTTCTAGGAGGCCAAGAAGGAAGCCGCACAACACCTGCACTGTGTCTGCAACTTTCAAACTGCTAGAAGCTAGTGGCTTGCCACTGGCCTGCCTCTTCAATTGCCATTAGCATTCCAATGGAAGCTATTCTTGGACAACTTTGCTCTGCTTGCTGCTAGTTCTGCCCCAGCCTACCATAGATAACCTTGCTCTTGCCTTGAGGCTCTGAGATGCCAAGAACTTGTCAACTTCAAAGGGCGGGCCAGGCTACATCTACTCAGCTGCCACAGTTTCTCCTTGCTAGACCTAGTGGGAAAGCATTTTGCTGAGATGCAGAAGGCAAGAAACGCAGAATACGGAGACGCGGAGCTGTCCCAAGTGCCGCTGCCAGGCGTCTTTCCGCAGAAGGAGCGCCCCGGAGCGCACCGCAACCGGCACCGTCATCTCTGCGCAAAGAGCCAAAATATTTTCAAACCCGCCAAAACTCATCCAAAAATATTGTCAAACCCGCCAAAATAGAAAACCAGACAGAAGTCATCAATACATTCGAAAAAACCTGACAAAACATGATCAAGCCCAACAAAGCTAATCCAAACACACCAAAAACTGGGCTAAACAGAATCAAAACAAATCAAAACAAATCTAAACCTTCTAAAAACCCGCCAAAATATTTCAAAACCCGTCAAAACTAATCAAAACATTCCGAACACCCGCCAAAACATACCAAATACTCGCCAAAAGATTTTAAAACCCGCCAAAAGGAATCCAAACATTCCAAAACCTGCCAACACAATAAAAACAACTCAGGAGAATACAAAACATTCTAAAACCCAACCAAAACATTCCGAAAACCCACCTAAACATCATAAAAACAAATCAAAACCAACCAAAACATTCTGAAAACCCGCCAAAATGATTTAGACCCGCAAAACTCATCAAAACATTCTGAAAAGATGCCAAAACATTAGAAAACCAGCCTGAACTGATCAAAACATTCAAAAAACTTGGCAATACATCATAAAAACAAATCAAAACCAACCAAAACATTCCAAAAACCCGACAAAATTATTTAGAACCCGCCAAAACTGATCAAAACATTCTGAAAAGATGCCAAAATACTAGAAAACCAGTAAGAAGTGATCGAAACATTCAATAACTTGCCAAAACATAATCAAAACAAATGAAAGCAAACCAAAACATTCCAAATACCCGCCAAAAGATTTTAAAACCCGCCAAAAGGAATCCAAACATTCCAAAACCTGCCAAGACAATATAAACAACACAAGAGAAAACAAAACATTCTAAAACACCACCAAAACATTCCGAAAACCCGCCAAAACATCATAAAAACAAATCAAAACCAACCAAAAAATAAGAGGAACAAGGCAACATATTGGCAAGCAAGAGACGGAGAACGCGGCACCTTCTAGGAGGCCAAGAAGGAAGCCGCACAACACCTGCACTGTGTCTGCAACTTTCAAACTGCTAGAAGCTAGTGGCTTGCCACTGGCCTGCCTCTTCAATTGCCATTAGCATTCCAATGGAAGCGATTCTTGGACAACTTTGCTCTGCTTGCTGCTAGTTCTGCCCCAGCCTACCATAGATAACCTTGCTCTTGCCTTGAGGCTCTGAGATGCCAAGAACTTGTCAACTTCAAAGGGCGGGCCAGGCTACATCTACTCAGCTGCCACAGTTTCTCCTTGCTAGACCTAGTGGGAAAGCATTTTGCTGAGATGCAGAAGGCAAGAAACGCAGAATACGGAGACGCGGAGCTGTCCCAAGTGCCGCTGCCAGGCGTCTTTCTGCAGAAGGAGCGCCCCGGAGCGCACCGCAACCGGCACCGTCATCTCTGCGCAAAGAGCCAAAATATTTTCAAACCCGCCAAAACTAATCCAAAAATATTTTCAAACCCGCCAAAATAGAAAACCAGACAGAAGTCATCAATACATTCGAAAAAACCTGACAAAACATGATCAAGCCCAACAAAGCTAATCCAAACACACCAAACACTGGGCTAAACAGAATCAAAACAAATCAAAACAAATCTAAACCTTCTAAAAACCCGCCAAAATATTTCAAAACCTGTCAAAACTAATCAAAACCTTCCGAATACCCGCCAAAACATTCCAAATACCCGCCAAAAGATTTTAAAACCCGCCAAAAGGAATCCAAACATTCCAAAACCTGCCAACACAATAAAAACAACTCAGGAGAATACAAAACATTCTAAAACCCAACCAAAACATTCCGAAAACCCACCTAAACATCATAAAAACAAATCAAAACCTACCAAAACATTCTGAAAACCCGCCAAAATGATTTAGACCCGCAAAACTCATCAAAACATTCTGAAAAGATGCCAAAACATTAGAAAACCAGCCTGAACTGATCAAAACATTCAAAAAACTTGGCAATACATCATAAAAACAAATCAAAACCAACCAAAACATTCCAAAAACCCGACAAAATTATTTAGAACCCGCCAAAACTGATCAAAACATTCTGAAAAGATGCCAAAATACTAGAAAACCAGTAAGAAGTGATCGAAACATTCAATAACTTGCCAAAACATAATCAAAACAAATGAAAGCAAACCAAAACATTCCAAATGCCCGCCAAAATATTTTAAAACCCGCCAAAAGGAATCCAAACATTCCAAAACCTGCCAAGACAATATAAACAACACAAGAGAATACAAAACATTCTAAAACACCACCAAAACATTCCGAAAACCCGCCAAAACATCATAAAAACAAATCAAAACCAACCAAAAAATAAGAGGAACAAGGCAACATATTGGCAAGCAAGAGACGGAGAGCGCGGCACCTTCTAGGAGGCCAAGAAGGAAGCCGCACAACACCTGCACTGTGTCTGCAACTTTCAAACTGCTAGAAGCTAGTGGCTTGCCACTGGCCTGCCTCTTCAATTGCCATTAGCATTCCAATGGAAGCTATTCTTGGACAACTTTGCTCTGCTTGCTGCTAGTTCTGCCCCAGCCTACCATAGATAACCTTGCTCTTGCCTTGAGGCTCTGAGATGCCAAGAACTTGTCAACTTCAAAGGGCGGGCCAGGCTACATCTACTCAGCTGCCACAGTTTCTCCTTGCTAGACCTAGTGGGAAAGCATTTTGCTGAGATGCGGAAGGCACGAAACGCAGAATACGGAGACGCGGAGCTGTCCCAAGTGCCGCTGCCAGGCGTCTTTCCGCAGAAGGAGCGCCCCGGAGCGCACCGCAACCGGCACCGTCATCTCTGCGCAAAGAGCCAAAATATTTTCAAACCCGCCAAAACTAATCCAAAAATATTTTCAAACCCGCCAAAATAGAAAACCAGACAGAAGTCATCAATACATTCGAAAAAACCTGACAAAACATGATCAAGCCCAACAAAGCTAATCCAAACACACCAAAAACTGGGCTAAACAGAATCAAAACAAATCAAAACAAATCGAAACCTTCTAAAAACCCGCCAAAATATTTCAAAACCTGTCAAAACTAATCAAAACCTTCCGAATACCCGCCAAAACATTCCAAATACCCGCCAAAAGATTTTAAAACCCGCCAAAAGGAATCCAAACATTCCAAAACCTGCCAACACAATAAAAACAACTCAAGAGAATACAAAACATTCTAAAACCCAACCAAAACATTCTGAAAACCCACCTAAACATCATAAAAACAAATCAAAACCAACCAAAACATTCTGAAAACCCGCCAAAATGATTTAGACCCGCAAAACTCATCAAAACATTCTGAAAAGATGCCAAAACATTAGAAAACCAGCCTGAACTGATCAAAACATTCAAAAAACTTGGCAATACATCATAAAAACAAATCAAAACCAACCAAAACATTCCAAAAACCCGACAAAATTATTTAGAACCCGCCAAAACTGATCAAAACATTCTGAAAAGATGCCAAAATACTAGAAAACCAGTAAGAAGTGATCGAAACATTCAATAACTTGCCAAAACATAATCAAAACAAATGAAAGCAAACCAAAACATTCCAAATACCCGCCAAAAGATTTTAAAACCCGCCAAAAGGAATCCAAACATTCCAAAACCTGCCAAGACAATATAAACAACACAAGAGAAAACAAAACATTCTAAAACACCACCAAAACATTCTGAAAACCCGCCAAAACATCATAAAAACAAATCAAAACCAACCAAAAAATAAGAGGAACAAGGCAACATATTGGCAAGCAAGAGACGGAGAGCGCGGCACCTTCTAGGAGGCCAAGAAGGAAGCCGCACAACACCTGCACTGTGTCTGCAACTTTCAAACTGCTAGAAGCTAGTGGCTTGCCACTGGCCTGCCTCTTCAATTGCCATTAGCATTCCAATGGAAGCTATTCTTGGACAACTTTGCTCTGCTTGCTGCTAGTTCTGCCCCAGCCTACCATAGATAACCTTGCTCTTGCCTTGAGGCTCTGAGATGCCAAGAACTTGTCAACTTCAAAGGGCGGGCCAGGCTACATCTACTCAGCTGCCACAGTTTCTCCTTGCTAGACCTAGTGGGAAAGCATTTTGCTGAGATGCAGAAGGCAAGAAACGCAGAATACGGAGACGCGGAGCTGTCCCAAGTGCCGCTGCCAGGCGTCTTTCCGCAGAAGGAGCGCCCCGGAGCGCACCGCAACCGGCACCGTCATCTCTGCGCAAAGAGCCAAAATATTTTCAAACCCGCCAAAACTAATCCAAAAATATTTTCAAACCCGCCAAAATAGAAAACCAGACAGAAGTCATCAATACATTCGAAAAAACCTGACAAAACATGATCAAGCCCAACAAAGCTAATCCAAACACACCAAAAACTGGGCTAAAGAGAATCAAAACAAATCAAAACAACTCTAAACCTTCTAAAAACCCGCCAAAATATTTCAAAACCTGTCAAAACTAATCAAAACCTTCCGAATACCCGCCAAAACATTCCAAATACCCGCCAAAAGATTTTAAAACCCGCCAAAAGGAATCCAAACATTCCAAAACCTGCCAACACAATAAAAACAACTCAAGAGAATACAAAACATTCTAAAACCCAACCAAAACATTCCGAAAACCCACCTAAACATCATAAAAACAAATCAAAACCAACCAAAACATTCTGAAAACCCGCCAAAATGATTTAGACCCGCAAAACTCATCAAAACATTCTGAAAAGATGCCAAAACATTAGAAAACCAGCCTGAACTGATCAAAACATTCAAAAAACTTGGCAATACATCATAAAAACAAATCAAAACCAACCAAAACATTCCAAAAACCCGACAAAATTATTTAGAACCCGCCAAAACTGATCAAAACATTCTGAAAAGATGCCAAAATACTAGAAAACCAGTAAGAAGTGATCGAAACATTCAATAACTTGCCAAAACATAATCAAAACAAATGAAAGCAAACCAAAACATTCCAAATACCCGCCAAAATATTTTAAAACCCGCCAAAAGGAATCCAAACATTCCAAAACCTGCCAAGACAATCAAAACAACACAAGAGAATACAAAACATTCTAAAACACCACCAAAACATTCCGAAAACCCGCCAAAACATCATCAAAACAAATCAAAACCAACCAAAAAATAAGAGGAACAAGGCAACATATTGGCAAGCAAGAGACGGAGAGCGCGGCACCTTCTAGGAGGCCAAGAAGGAAGCCGCACAACACCTGCACTGTGTCTGCAACTTTCAAACTGCTAGAAGCTAGTGGCTTGCCACTGGCCTGCCTCTTCAATTGCCATTAGCATTCCAATGGAAGCGATTCTTGGACAACTTTGCTCTGCTTGCTGCTAGTTCTGCCCCAGCCTACCATAGATAACCTTGCTCTTGCCTTGAGGCTCTGAGATGCCAAGAACTTGTCAACTTCAAAGGGCGGGCCAGGCTACATCTACTCAGCTGCCACAGTTTCTCCTTGCTAGACCTAGTGGGAAAGCATTTTGCTGAGATGCAGAAGGCAAGAAACGCAGAATACGGAGACGCGGAGCTGTCCCAAGTGCCGCTGCCAGGCGTCTTTCCGCAGAAGGAGCGCCCCGGAGCGCACTGCAACCGGCACCGTCATCTCTGCGCAAAGAGCCAAAATATTTTCAAACCCGCCAAAACTAATCCAAAAATATTTTCAAACCCGCCAAAATAGAAAACCAGACAGAAGTCATCAATACATTCGAAAAAACCTGACAAAACATGATCAAGACCAACAAAGCTAATCCAAACACACCAAACACTGGGCTAAACAGAATCAAAACAAATCAAAACAAATCGAAACCTTCTAAAAACCCGCCAAAATATTTCAAAACCTGTCAAAACTAATCAAAACCTTCCGAATACCCGCCAAAACATTCCAAATACCCGCCAAAAGATTTTAAAACCCGCCAAAAGGAATCCAAACATTCCAAAACCTGCCAACAAAATAAAAACAACTCAAGAGAATACAAAACATTCTAAAACCCAACCAAAACATTCTGAAAACCCACCTAAACATCATAAAAACAAATCAAAACCAACCAAAACATTCTGAAAACCCGCCAAAATGATTTAGACCCGCAAAACTCATCAAAACATTCTGAAAAGATGCCAAAACATTAGAAAACCAGCCTGAACTGATCAAAACATTCAAAAAACTTGGCAATACATCATAAAAACAAATCAAAACCAACCAAAACATTCCAAAAACCCGACAAAATTATTTAGAACCCGCCAAAACTGATCAAAACATTCTGAAAAGATGCCAAAATACTAGAAAACCAGTAAGAAGTGATCGAAACATTCAATAACTTGCCAAAACATAATCAAAACAAATGAAAGCAAACCAAAACATTCCAAATACCCGCCAAAATATTTTAAAACCCGCCAAAAGGAATCCAAACATTCCAAAACCTGCCAAGACAATATAAACAACACAAGAGAATACAAAACATTCTAAAACACCACCAAAACATTCCGAAAACCCGCCAAAACATCATAAAAACAAATCAAAACCAACCAAAAAATAAGAGGAACAAGGCAACATATTGGCAAGCAAGAGACGGAGAGCGCGGCACCTTCTAGGAGGCCAAGAAGGAAGCCGCACAACACCTGCACTGTGTCTGCAACTTTCAAACTGCTAGAAGCTAGTGGCTTGCCACTGGCCTGCCTCTTCAATTGCCATTAGCATTCCAATGGAAGCGATTCTTGGACAACTTTGCTCTGCTTGCTGCTAGTTCTGCCCCAGCCTACCATAGATAACCTTGCTCTTGCCTTGAGGCTCTGAGATGCCAAGAACTTGTCAACTTCAAAGGGCGGGCCAGGCTACATCTACTCAGCTGCCACAGTTTCTCCTTGCTAGACCTAGTGGGAAAGCATTTTGCTGAGATGCAGAAGGCAAGAAACGCAGAATACGGAGACGCGGAGCTGTCCCAAGTGCCGCTGCCAGGCGTCTTTCCGCAGAAGGAGCGCCCCGGAGCGCACCGCAACCGGCACCGTCATCTCTGCGCAAAGAGCCAAAATATTTTCAAACCCGCCAAAACTCATCCAAAAATATTTTCAAACCCGCCAAAATAGAAAACCAGACAGAAGTCATCAATACATTCGAAAAAACCTGACAAAACATGATCAAGCCCACCAAAGCTAATCCAAACACACCAAAAACTGGACTAAACAGAATCAAAACAAATCAAAACAAATCGAAACCTTCTAAAAACCCGCCAAAATATTTCAAAACCTGTCAAAACTAATCAAAACCTTCCGAATACCCGCCAAAACATTCCAAATACCCGCCAAAAGATTTTAAAACCCGCCAAAAGGAATCCAAACATTCCAAAACCTGCCAACACAATAAAAACAACTCAAGAGAATACAAAACATTCTAAAACCCAACCAAAACATTCTGAAAACCCACCAAAACATCATAAAAACAAATCAAAACCAACCAAAACATTCTGAAAACCCTCCAAAATGATTTAGACCCGCAAAACTCATCAAAACATTCTGAAAAGATGCCAAAACATTAGAAAACCAGCCTGAACTGATCAAAACATTCAAAAAACTTGGCAATACATCATAAAAACAAATCAAAACCAACCAAAACATTCCAAAAACCCGACAAAATTATTTAGAACCCGCCAAAACTGATCAAAACATTCTGAAAAGATGCCAAAATACTAGAAAACCAGTAAGAAGTGATCGAAACATTCAATAACTTGCCAAAACATAATCAAAACAAATGAAAGCAAACCAAAACATTCCAAATACCCGCCAAAAGATTTTAAAACCCGCCAAAAGGAATTCAAACATTCCAAAACCTGCCAAGACAATCAAAACAACACAAGAGAATACAAAACATTCTAAAACACCACCAAAACATTCTGAAAACCCGCCAAAACATCATAAAAACAAATCAAAACCAACCAAAAAATAAGAGGAACAAGGCAACATATTGGCAAGCAAGAGACGGAGAACGCGGCACCTTCTAGGAGGCCAAGAAGGAAGCCGCACAACACCTGCACTGTGTCTGCAACTTTCAAACTGCTAGAAGCTAGTGGCTTGCCACTGGCCTGCCTCTTCAATTGCCATTAGCATTCCAATGGAAGCTATTCTTGGACAACTTTGCTCTGCTTGCTGCTAGTTCTGCCCCAGCCTACCATAGATAACCTTGCTCTTGCCTTGAGGCTCTGAGATGCCAAGAACTTGTCAACTTCAAAGGGCGGGCCAGGCTACATCTACTCAGCTGCCACAGTTTCTCCTTGCTAGACCTAGTGGGAAAGCATTTTGCTGAGATGCGGAAGGCACGAAACGCAGAATACGGAGACGCGGAGCTGTCCCAAGTGCCGCTGCCAGGCGTCTTTCCGCAGAAGGAGCGCCCCGGAGCGCACCGCAACCGGCACCGTCATCTCTGCGCAAAGAGCCAAAATATTTTCAAACCCGCCAAAACTAATCCAAAAATATTTTCAAACCCGCCAAAATAGAAAACCAGACAGAAGTCATCAATACATTCGAAAAAACCTGACAAAACATGATCAAGCCCAACAAAGCTAATCCAAACACACCAAAAACTGGGCTAAAGAGAATCAAAACAAATCAAAACAACTCTAAACCTTCTAAAAACCCGCCAAAATATTTCAAAACCCGTCAAAACTAATCAAAACCTTCCGAATACCCGCCAAAACATTCCAAATACCCGCCAAAAGATTTTAAAACCCGCCAAAAGGAATCCAAACATTCCAAAACCTGCCAACACAATAAAAACAACTCAGGAGAATACAAAACATTCTAAAACCCAACCAAAACATTCCGAAAACCCACCTAAACATCATAAAAACAAATCAAAACCAACCAAAACATTCTGAAAACCCGCCAAAATGATTTAGACCCGCAAAACTCATCAAAACATTCTGAAAAGATGCCAAAACATTAGAAAACCAGCCTGAACTGATCAAAACATTCAAAAAACTTGGCAATACATCATAAAAACAAATCAAAACCAACCAAAACATTCCAAAAACCCGACAAAATTATTTAGAACCCGCCAAAACTGATCAAAACATTCTGAAAAGATGCCAAAATACTAGAAAACCAGTAAGAAGTGATCGAAACATTCAATAACTTGCCAAAACATAATCAAAACAAATGAAAGCAAACCAAAACATTCCAAATACCCGCCAAAATATTTTAAAACCCGCCAAAAGGAATCCAAACATTCCAAAACCTGCCAAGACAATCAAAACAACACAAGAGAATACAAAACATTCTAAAACACCACCAAAACATTCCGAAAACCCGCCAAAACATCATCAAAACAAATCAAAACCAACCAAAAAATAAGAGGAACAAGGCAACATATTGGCAAGCAAGAGACGGAGAGCGCGGCACCTTCTAGGAGGCCAAGAAGGAAGCCGCACAACACCTGCACTGTGTCTGCAACTTTCAAACTGCTAGAAGCTAGTGGCTTGCCACTGGCCTGCCTCTTCAATTGCCATTAGCATTCCAATGGAAGCGATTCTTGGACAACTTTGCTCTGCTTGCTGCTAGTTCTGCCCCAGCCTACCATAGATAACCTTGCTCTTGCCTTGAGGCTCTGAGATGCCAAGAACTTGTCAACTTCAAAGGGCGGGCCAGGCTACATCTACTCAGCTGCCACAGTTTCTCCTTGCTAGACCTAGTGGGAAAGCATTTTGCTGAGATGCAGAAGGCAAGAAACGCAGAATACGGAGACGCGGAGCTGTCCCAAGTGCCGCTGCCAGGCGTCTTTCCGCAGAAGGAGCGCCCCGGAGCGCACCGCAACCGGCACCGTCATCTCTGCGCAAAGAGCCAAAATATTTTCAAACCCGCCAAAACTAATCCAAAAATATTTTCAAACCCGCCAAAATAGAAAACCAGACAGAAGTCATCAATACATTCGAAAAAACCTGACAAAACATGATCAAGACCAACAAAGCTAATCCAAACACACCAAACACTGGGCTAAACAGAATCAAAACAAATCAAAACAAATCGAAACCTTCTAAAAACCCGCCAAAATATTTCAAAACCCGTCAAAACTAATCAAAACCTTCCGAATACCCGCCAAAACATTCCAAATACCCGCCAAAAGATTTTAAAACCCGCCAAAAGGAATCCAAACATTCCAAAACCTGCCAACACAATAAAAACAACTCAGGAGAATACAAAACATTCTAAAACCCAACCAAAACATTCTGAAAACCCACCTAAACATCATAAAAACAAATCAAAACCAACCAAAACATTCTGAAAACCCGCCAAAATGATTTAGACCCGCAAAACTCATCAAAACATTCTGAAAAGATGCCAAAACATTAGAAAACCAGCCTGAACTGATCAAAACATTCAAAAAACTTGGCAATACATCATAAAAACAAATCAAAACCAACCAAAACATTCCAAAAACCCGACAAAATTATTTAGAACCCGCCAAAACTGATCAAAACATTCTGAAAAGATGCCAAAATACTAGAAAACCAGTAAGAAGTGATCGAAACATTCAATAACTTGCCAAAACATAATCAAAACAAATGAAAGCAAACCAAAACATTCCAAATACCCGCCAAAAGATTTTAAAACCCGCCAAAAGGAATCCAAACGTTCCAAAACCTGCCAAGACAATATAAACAACACAAGAGAAAACAAAACATTCTAAAACACCACCAAAACATTCCGAAAACCCGCCAAAACATCATCAAAACAAATCAAAACCAACCAAAAAATAAGAGGAACAAGGCAACATATTGGCAAGCAAGAGACGGAGAGCGCGGCACCTTCTAGGAGGCCAAGAAGGAAGCCGCACAACACCTGCACTGTGTCTGCAACTTTCAAACTGCTAGAAGCTAGTGGCTTGCCACTGGCCTGCCTCTTCAATTGCCATTAGCATTCCAATGGAAGCTATTCTTGGACAACTTTGCTCTGCTTGCTGCTAGTTCTGCCCCAGCCTACCATAGATAACCTTGCTCTTGCCTTGAGGCTCTGAGATGCCAAGAACTTGTCAACTTCAAAGGGCGGGCCAGGCTACATCTACTCAGCTGCCACAGTTTCTCCTTGCTAGACCTAGTGGGAAAGCATTTTGCTGAGATGCGGAAGGCACGAAACGCAGAATACGGAGACGCGGAGCTGTCCCAAGTGCCGCTGCCAGGCGTCTTTCCGCAGAAGGAGCGCCCCGGAGCGCACTGCAACCGGCACCGTCATCTCTGCGCAAAGAGCCAAAATATTTTCAAACCCGCCAAAACTAATCCAAAAATATTTTCAAACCCGCCAAAATAGAAAACCAGACAGAAGTCATCAATACATTCGAAAAAACCTGACAAAACATGATCAAGCCCAACAAAGCTAATCCAAACACACCAAAAACTGGGCTAAAGAGAATCAAAACAAATCAAAACAACTCTAAACCTTCTAAAAACCCGCCAAAATATTTCAAAACCCGTCAAAACTAATCAAAACCTTCCGAATACCCGCCAAAACATTCCAAATACCCGCCAAAAGATTTTAAAACCCGCCAAAAGGAATCCAAACATTCCAAAACCTGCCAACACAATAAAAACAACTCAGGAGAATACAAAACATTCTAAAACCCAACCAAAACATTCCGAAAACCCACCTAAACATCATAAAAACAAATCAAAACCAACCAAAACATTCTGAAAACCCGCCAAAATGATTTAGACCCGCAAAACTCATCAAAACATTCTGAAAAGATGCCAAAACATTAGAAAACCAGCCTGAACTGATCAAAACATTCAAAAAACTTGGCAATACATCATAAAAACAAATCAAAACCAACCAAAACATTCCAAAAACCCGACAAAATTATTTAGAACCCGCCAAAACTGATCAAAACATTCTGAAAAGATGCCAAAATACTAGAAAACCAGTAAGAAGTGATCGAAACATTCAATAACTTGCCAAAACATAATCAAAACAAATGAAAGCAAACCAAAACATTCCAAATACCCGCCAAAATATTTTAAAACCCGCCAAAAGGAATCCAAACATTCCAAAACCTGCCAAGACAATCAAAACAACACAAGAGAATACAAAACATTCTAAAACACCACCAAAACATTCCGAAAACCCGCCAAAACATCATAAAAACAAATCAAAACCAACCAAAAAATAAGAGGAACAAGGCAACATATTGGCAAGCAAGAGACGGAGAGCGCGGCACCTTCTAGGAGGCCAAGAAGGAAGCCGCACAACACCTGCACTGTGTCTGCAACTTTCAAACTGCTAGAAGCTAGTGGCTTGCCACTGGCCTGCCTCTTCAATTGCCATTAGCATTCCAATGGAAGCTATTCTTGGACAACTTTGCTCTGCTTGCTGCTAGTTCTGCCCCAGCCTACCATAGATAACCTTGCTCTTGCCTTGAGGCTCTGAGATGCCAAGAACTTGTCAACTTCAAAGGGCGGGCCAGGCTACATCTACTCAGCTGCCACAGTTTCTCCTTGCTAGACCTAGTGGGAAAGCATTTTGCTGAGATGCAGAAGGCAAGAAACGCAGAATACGGAGACGCGGAGCTGTCCCAAGTGCCACTGCCAGGCGTCTTTCCGCAGAAGGAGCGCCCCGGAGCGCACCGCAACCGGCACCGTCATCTCTGCGCAAAGAGCCAAAATATTTTAAAACCCGCCAAAACTAATCCAAAAATATTTTCAAACCCGCCAAAATAGAAAACCAGACAGAAGTCATCAATACATTCGAAAAAACCTGACAAAACATGATCAAGACCAACAAAGCTAATCCAAACACACCAAAAACTGGGCTAAACAGAATCAAAACAAATCAAAACAAATCGAAACCTTCTAAAAACCCGCCAAAATATTTCAAAACCCGTCAAAACTAATCAAAATCTTCCGAATACCCGCCAAAACATTCCAAATACCCGCCAAAAGATTTTAAAACCCGCCAAAAGGAATCCAAACATTCCAAAACCTGCCAACACAATAAAAACAACTCAAGAGAATACAAAACATTCTAAAACCCAACCAAAACATTCTGAAAACCCACCTAAACATCATAAAAACAAATCAAAACCAACCAAAACATTCTGAAAACCCGCCAAAATGATTTAGACCCGCAAAACTCATCAAAACATTCTGAAAAGATGCCAAAACATTAGAAAACCAGCCTGAACTGATCAAAACATTCAAAAAACTTGGCAATACATCATAAAAACAAATCAAAACCAACCAAAACATTCCAAAAACCCGACAAAATTATTTAGAACCCGCCAAAACTGATCAAAACATTCTGAAAAGATGCCAAAATACTAGAAAACCAGTAAGAAGTGATCGAAACATTCAATAACTTGCCAAAACATAATCAAAACAAATGAAAGCAAACCAAAACATTCCAAATACCCGCCAAAATATTTTAAAACCCGCCAAAAGGAATCCAAACATTCCAAAACCTGCCAAGACAATATAAACAACACAAGAGAATACAAAACATTCTAAAACACCACCAAAACATTCCGAAAACCCGCCAAAACATCATAAAAACAAATCAAAACCAACCAAAAAATAAGAGGAACAAGGCAACATATTGGCAAGCAAGAGACGGAGAGCGCGGCACCTTCTAGGAGGCCAAGAAGGAAGCCGCACAACACCTGCACTGTGTCTGCAACTTTCAAACTGCTAGAAGCTAGTGGCTTGCCACTGGCCTGCCTCTTCAATTGCCATTAGCATTCCAATGGAAGCGATTCTTGGACAACTTTGCTCTGCTTGCTGCTAGTTCTGCCCCAGCCTACCATAGATAACCTTGCTCTTGCCTTGAGGCTCTGAGATGCCAAGAACTTGTCAACTTCAAAGGGCGGGCCAGGCTACATCTACTCAGCTGCCACAGTTTCTCCTTGCTAGACCTAGTGGGAAAGCATTTTGCTGAGATGCAGAAGGCAAGAAACGCAGAATACGGAGACGCGGAGCTGTCCCAAGTGCCGCTGCCAGGCGTCTTTCCGCAGAAGGAGCGCCCCGGAGCGCACCGCAACCGGCACCGTCATCTCTGCGCAAAGAGCCAAAATATTTTCAAACCCGCCAAAACTCATCCAAAAATATTTTCAAACCCGCCAAAATAGAAAACCAGACAGAAGTCATCAATACATTCGAAAAAACCTGACAAAACATGATCAAGCCCACCAAAGCTAATCCAAACACACCAAAAACTGGACTAAACAGAATCAAAACAAATCAAAACAAATCGAAACCTTCTAAAAACCCGCCAAAATATTTCAAAACCTGTCAAAACTAATCAAAACCTTCCGAATACCCGCCAAAACATTCCAAATACCCGCCAAAAGATTTTAAAACCCGCCAAAAGGAATCCAAACATTCCAAAACCTGCCAACACAATAAAAACAACTCAGGAGAATACAAAACATTCTAAAACCCAACCAAAACATTCTGAAAACCCACCAAAACATCATAAAAACAAATCAAAACCAACCAAAACATTCTGAAAACCCTCCAAAATGATTTAGACCCGCAAAACTCATCAAAACATTCTGAAAAGATGCCAAAACATTAGAAAACCAGCCTGAACTGATCAAAACATTCAAAAAACTTGGCAATACATCATAAAAACAAATCAAAACCAACCAAAACATTCCAAAAACCCGACAAAATTATTTAGAACCCGCCAAAACTGATCAAAACATTCTGAAAAGATGCCAAAATACTAGAAAACCAGTAAGAAGTGATCGAAACATTCAATAACTTGCCAAAACATAATCAAAACAAATGAAAGCAAACCAAAACATTCCAAATACCCGCCAAAATATTTTAAAACCCGCCAAAAGGAATCCAAACATTCCAAAACCTGCCAAGACAATATAAACAACACAAGAGAATACAAAACATTCTAAAACACCACCAAAACATTCCGAAAACCCGCCAAAACATCATAAAAACAAATCAAAACCAACCAAAAAATAAGAGGAACAAGGCAACATATTGGCAAGCAAGAGACGGAGAGCGCGGCACCTTCTAGGAGGCCAAGAAGGAAGCCGCACAACACCTGCACTGTGTCTGCAACTTTCAAACTGCTAGAAGCTAGTGGCTTGCCACTGGCCTGCCTCTTCAATTGCCATTAGCATTCCAATGGAAGCGATTCTTGGACAACTTTGCTCTGCTTGCTGCTAGTTCTGCCCCAGCCTACCATAGATAACCTTGCTCTTGCCTTGAGGCTCTGAGATGCCAAGAACTTGTCAACTTCAAAGGGCGGGCCAGGCTACATCTACTCAGCTGCCACAGTTTCTCCTTGCTAGACCTAGTGGGAAAGCATTTTGCTGAGATGCAGAAGGCAAGAAACGCAGAATACGGAGACGCGGAGCTGTCCCAAGTGCCGCTGCCAGGCGTCTTTCCGCAGAAGGAGCGCCCCGGAGCGCACCGCAACCGGCACCGTCATCTCTGCGCAAAGAGCCAAAATATTTTCAAACCCGCCAAAACTCATCCAAAAATATTTTCAAACCCGCCAAAATAGAAAACCAGACAGAAGTCATCAATACATTCGAAAAAACCTGACAAAACATGATCAAGCCCACCAAAGCTAATCCAAACACACCAAAAACTGGGCTAAACAGAATCAAAACAAATCAAAACAAATCTAAACCTTCTAAAAACCCGCCAAAATATTTCAAAACCTGTCAAAACTAATCAAAACCTTCCGAATACCCGCCAAAACATTCCAAATACCCGCCAAAAGATTTTAAAACCCGCCAAAAGGAATCCAAACATTCCAAAACCTGCCAACACAATAAAAACAACTCAAGAGAATACAAAACATTCTAAAACCCAACCAAAACATTCTGAAAACCCACCAAAACATCATAAAAACAAATCAAAACCAACCAAAACATTCTGAAAACCCTCCAAAATGATTTAGACCCGCAAAACTCATCAAAACATTCTGAAAAGATGCCAAAACATTAGAAAACCAGCCTGAACTGATCAAAACATTCAAAAAACTTGGCAATACATCATAAAAACAAATCAAAACCAACCAAAACATTCCAAAAACCCGACAAAATTATTTAGAACCCGCCAAAACTGATCAAAACATTCTGAAAAGATGCCAAAATACTAGAAAACCAGTAAGAAGTGATCGAAACATTCAATAACTTGCCAAAACATAATCAAAACAAATGAAAGCAAACCAAAACATTCCAAATACCCGCCAAAATATTTTAAAACCCGCCAAAAGGAATTCAAACATTCCAAAACCTGCCAAGACAATCAAAACAACACAAGAGAATACAAAACATTCTAAAACACCACCAAAACATTCTGAAAACCCGCCAAAACATCATAAAAACAAATCAAAACCAACCAAAAAATAAGAGGAACAAGGCAACATATTGGCAAGCAAGAGACGGAGAGCGCGGCACCTTCTAGGAGGCCAAGAAGGAAGCCGCACAACACCTGCACTGTGTCTGCAACTTTCAAACTGCTAGAAGCTAGTGGCTTGCCACTGGCCTGCCTCTTCAATTGCCATTAGCATTCCAATGGAAGCGATTCTTGGACAACTTTGCTCTGCTTGCTGCTAGTTCTGCCCCAGCCTACCATAGATAACCTTGCTCTTGCCTTGAGGCTCTGAGATGCCAAGAACTTGTCAACTTCAAAGGGCGGGCCAGGCTACATCTACTCAGCTGCCACAGTTTCTCCTTGCTAGACCTAGTGGGAAAGCATTTTGCTGAGATGCAGAAGGCAAGAAACGCAGAATACGGAGACGCGGAGCTGTCCCAAGTGCCGCTGCCAGGCGTCTTTCCGCAGAAGGAGCGCCCCGGAGCGCACCGCAACCGGCACCGTCATCTCTGCGCAAAGAGCCAAAATATTTTCAAACCCGCCAAAACTCATCCAAAAATATTTTCAAACCCGCCAAAATAGAAAACCAGACAGAAGTCATCAATACATTCGAAAAAACCTGACAAAACATGATCAAGCCCACCAAAGCTAATCCAAACACACCAAAAACTGGACTAAACAGAATCAAAACAAATCAAAACAAATCTAAACCTTCTAAAAACCCGCCAAAATATTTCAAAACCTGTCAAAACTAATCAAAACCTTCCGAATACCCGCCAAAACATTCCAAATACCCGCCAAAAGATTTTAAAACCCGCCAAAAGGAATCCAAACATTCTAAAACCTGCCAACACAATAAAAACAACTCAAGAGAATACAAAACATTCTAAAACCCAACCAAAACATTCTGAAAACCCACCAAAACATCATAAAAACAAATCAAAACCAACCAAAACATTCTGAAAACCCTCCAAAATGATTTAGACCCGCAAAACTCATCAAAACATTCTGAAAAGATGCCAAAACATTAGAAAACCAGCCTGAACTGATCAAAACATTCAAAAAACTTGGCAATACATCATAAAAACAAATCAAAACCAACCAAAACATTCCAAAAACCCGACAAAATTATTTAGAACCCGCCAAAACTGATCAAAACATTCTGAAAAGATGCCAAAATACTAGAAAACCAGTAAGAAGTGATCGAAACATTCAATAACTTGCCAAAACATAATCAAAACAAATGAAAGCAAACCAAAACATTCCAAATACCCGCCAAAAGATTTTAAAACCCGCCAAAAGGAATTCAAACATTCCAAAACCTGCCAAGACAATCAAAACAACACAAGAGAATACAAAACATTCTAAAACACCACCAAAACATTCTGAAAACCCGCCAAAACATCATAAAAACAAATCAAAACCAACCAAAAAATAAGAGGAACAAGGCAACATATTGGCAAGCAAGAGACGGAGAACGCGGCACCTTCTAGGAGGCCAAGAAGGAAGCCGCACAACACCTGCACTGTGTCTGCAACTTTCAAACTGCTAGAAGCTAGTGGCTTGCCACTGGCCTGCCTCTTCAATTGCCATTAGCATTCCAATGGAAGCTATTCTTGGACAACTTTGCTCTGCTTGCTGCTAGTTCTGCCCCAGCCTACCATAGATAACCTTGCTCTTGCCTTGAGGCTCTGAGATGCCAAGAACTTGTCAACTTCAAAGGGCGGGCCAGGCTACATCTACTCAGCTGCCACAGTTTCTCCTTGCTAGACCTAGTGGGAAAGCATTTTGCTGAGATGCGGAAGGCAAGAAACGCAGAATACGGAGACGCGGAGCTGTCCCAAGTGCCGCTGCCAGGCGTCTTTCCGCAGAAGGAGCGCCCCGGAGCGCACCGCAACCGGCACCGTCATCTCTGCGCAAAGAGCCAAAATATTTTCAAACCCGCCAAAACTAATCCAAAAATATTTTCAAACCCGCCAAAATAGAAAACCAGACAGAAGTCATCAATACATTCGAAAAAACCTGACAAAACATGATCAAGCCCAACAAAGCTAATCCAAACACACCAAAAACTGGGCTAAACAGAATCAAAACAAATCAAAACAAATCTAAACCTTCTAAAAACCCGCCAAAATATTTCAAAACCCGTCAAAACTAATCAAAATCTTCCGAATACCCGCCAAAACATTCCAAATACCCGCCAAAAGATTTTAAAACCCGCCAAAAGGAATCCAAACATTCCAAAACCTGCCAACACAATAAAAACAACTCAAGAGAATACAAAACATTCTAAAACCCAACCAAAACATTCTGAAAACCCACCTAAACATCATAAAAACAAATCAAAACCAACCAAAACATTCTGAAAACCCGCCAAAATGATTTAGACCCGCAAAACTCATCAAAACATTCTGAAAAGATGCCAAAACATTAGAAAACCAGCCTGAACTGATCAAAACATTCAAAAAACTTGGCAATACATCATAAAAACAAATCAAAACCAACCAAAACATTCCAAAAACCCGACAAAATTATTTAGAACCCGCCAAAACTGATCAAAACATTCTGAAAAGATGCCAAAATACTAGAAAACCAGTAAGAAGTGATCGAAACATTCAATAACTTGCCAAAACATAATCAAAACAAATGAAAGCAAACCAAAACATTCCAAATACCCGCCAAAATATTTTAAAACCCGCCAAAAGGAATCCAAACATTCCAAAACCTGCCAAGACAATATAAACAACACAAGAGAATACAAAACATTCTAAAACACCACCAAAACATTCCGAAAACCCGCCAAAACATCATAAAAACAAATCAAAACCAACCAAAAAATAAGAGGAACAAGGCAACATATTGGCAAGCAAGAGACGGAGAGCGCGGCACCTTCTAGGAGGCCAAGAAGGAAGCCGCACAACACCTGCACTGTGTCTGCAACTTTCAAACTGCTAGAAGCTAGTGGCTTGCCACTGGCCTGCCTCTTCAATTGCCATTAGCATTCCAATGGAAGCGATTCTTGGACAACTTTGCTCTGCTTGCTGCTAGTTCTGCCCCAGCCTACCATAGATAACCTTGCTCTTGCCTTGAGGCTCTGAGATGCCAAGAACTTGTCAACTTCAAAGGGCGGGCCAGGCTACATCTACTCAGCTGCCACAGTTTCTCCTTGCTAGACCTAGTGGGAAAGCATTTTGCTGAGATGCAGAAGGCAAGAAACGCAGAATACGGAGACGCGGAGCTGTCCCAAGTGCCGCTGCCAGGCGTCTTTCCGCAGAAGGAGCGCCCCGGAGCGCACCGCAACCGGCACCGTCATCTCTGCGCAAAGAGCCAAAATATTTTCAAACCCGCCAAAACTCATCCAAAAATATTTTCAAACCCGCCAAAATAGAAAACCAGACAGAAGTCATCAATACATTCGAAAAAACCTGACAAAACATGATCAAGCCCACCAAAGCTAATCCAAACACACCAAAAACTGGGCTAAACAGAATCAAAACAAATCAAAACAAATCTAAACCTTCTAAAAACCCGCCAAAATATTTCAAAACCTGTCAAAACTAATCAAAACCTTCCGAATACCCGCCAAAACATTCCAAATACCCGCCAAAAGATTTTAAAACCCGCCAAAAGGAATCCAAACATTCCAAAACCTGCCAACACAATAAAAACAACTCAAGAGAATACAAAACATTCTAAAACCCAACCAAAACATTCTGAAAACCCACCAAAACATCATAAAAAAAAATCAAAACCAACCAAAACATTCTGAAAACCCTCCAAAATGATTTAGACCCGCAAAACTCATCAAAACATTCTGAAAAGATGCCAAAACATTAGAAAACCAGCCTGAACTGATCAAAACATTCAAAAAACTTGGCAATACATCATAAAAACAAATCAAAACCAACCAAAACATTCCAAAAACCCGACAAAATTATTTAGAACCCGCCAAAACTGATCAAAACATTCTGAAAAGATGCCAAAATACTAGAAAACCAGTAAGAAGTGATCGAAACATTCAATAACTTGCCAAAACATAATCAAAACAAATGAAAGCAAACCAAAACATTCCAAATACCCGCCAAAATATTTTAAAACCCGCCAAAAGGAATTCAAACATTCCAAAACCTGCCAAGACAATCAAAACAACACAAGAGAATACAAAACATTCTAAAACACCACCAAAACATTCTGAAAACCCGCCAAAACATCATAAAAACAAATCAAAACCAACCAAAAAATAAGAGGAACAAGGCAACATATTGGCAAGCAAGAGACGGAGAACGCGGCACCTTCTAGGAGGCCAAGAAGGAAGCCGCACAACACCTGCACTGTGTCTGCAACTTTCAAACTGCTAGAAGCTAGTGGCTTGCCACTGGCCTGCCTCTTCAATTGCCATTAGCATTCCAATGGAAGCTATTCTTGGACAACTTTGCTCTGCTTGCTGCTAGTTCTGCCCCAGCCTACCATAGATAACCTTGCTCTTGCCTTGAGGCTCTGAGATGCCAAGAACTTGTCAACTTCAAAGGGCGGGCCAGGCTACATCTACTCAGCTGCCACAGTTTCTCCTTGCTAGACCTAGTGGGAAAGCATTTTGCTGAGATGCGGAAGGCACGAAACGCAGAATACGGAGACGCGGAGCTGTCCCAAGTGCCGCTGCCAGGCGTCTTTCCGCAGAAGGAGCGCCCCGGAGCGCACCGCAACCGGCACCGTCATCTCTGCACAAAGAGCCAAAATATTTTCAAACCCGCCAAAACTAATCCAAAAATATTTTCAAACCCGCCAAAATAGAAAACCAGACAGAAGTCATCAATACATTCGAAAAAACCTGACAAAACATGATCAAGCCCAACAAAGCTAATCCAAACACACCAAAAACTGGGCTAAACAGAATCAAAACAAATCAAAACAAATCTAAACCTTCTAAAAACCTGCCAAAATATTTCAAAACCTGTCAAAACTAATCAAAACCTTCCGAATACCCGCCAAAACATTCCAAATACCCGCCAAAAGATTTTAAAACCCGCCAAAAGGAATCCAAACATTCCAAAACCTGCCAACACAATAAAAACAACTCAAGAGAATACAAAACATTCTAAAACCCAACCAAAACATTCTGAAAACCCACCAAAACATCATAAAAACAAATCAAAACCAACCAAAACATTCTGAAAACCCTCCAAAATGATTTAGACCCGCAAAACTCATCAAAACATTCTGAAAAGATGCCAAAACATTAGAAAACCAGCCTGAACTGATCAAAACATTCAAAAAACTTGGCAATACATCATAAAAACAAATCAAAACCAACCAAAACATTCCAAAAACCCGACAAAATTATTTAGAACCCGCCAAAACTGATCAAAACATTCTGAAAAGATGCCAAAATACTAGAAAACCAGTAAGAAGTGATCGAAACATTCAATAACTTGCCAAAACATAATCAAAACAAATGAAAGCAAACCAAAACATTCCAAATACCCGCCAAAATATTTTAAAACCCGCCAAAAGGAATTCAAACATTCCAAAACCTGCCAAGACAATCAAAACAACACAAGAGAATACAAAACATTCTAAAACACCACCAAAACATTCTGAAAACCCGCCAAAACATCATAAAAACAAATCAAAACCAACCAAAAAATAAGAGGAACAAGGCAACATATTGGCAAGCAAGAGACGGAGAGCGCGGCACCTTCTAGGAGGCCAAGAAGGAAGCCGCACAACACCTGCACTGTGTCTGCAACTTTCAAACTGCTAGAAGCTAGTGGCTTGCCACTGGCCTGCCTCTTCAATTGCCATTAGCATTCCAATGGAAGCGATTCTTGGACAACTTTGCTCTGCTTGCTGCTAGTTCTGCCCCAGCCTACCATAGATAACCTTGCTCTTGCCTTGAGGCTCTGAGATGCCAAGAACTTGTCAACTTCAAAGGGCGGGCCAGGCTACATCTACTCAGCTGCCACAGTTTCTCCTTGCTAGACCTAGTGGGAAAGCATTTTGCTGAGATGCAGAAGGCAAGAAACGCAGAATACGGAGACGCGGAGCTGTCCCAAGTGCCGCTGCCAGGCGTCTTTCCGCAGAAGGAGCGCCCCGGAGCGCACCGCAACCGGCACCGTCATCTCTGCGCAAAGAGCCAAAATATTTTCAAACCCGCCAAAACTCATCCAAAAATATTTTCAAACCCGCCAAAATAGAAAACCAGACAGAAGTCATCAATACATTCGAAAAAACCTGACAAAACATGATCAAGCCCACCAAAGCTAATCCAAACACACCAAAAACTGGACTAAACAGAATCAAAACAAATCAAAACAAATCGAAACCTTCTAAAAACCCGCCAAAATATTTCAAAACCTGTCAAAACTAATCAAAACCTTCCGAATACCCGCCAAAACATTCCAAATACCCGCCAAAAGATTTTAAAACCCGCCAAAAGGAATCCAAACATTCCAAAACCTGCCAACACAATAAAAACAACTCAAGAGAATACAAAACATTCTAAAACCCAACCAAAACATTCTGAAAACCCACCAAAACATCATAAAAACAAATCAAAACCAACCAAAACATTCTGAAAACCCGCCAAAATGATTTAGACCCGCAAAACTCATCAAAACATTCTGAAAAGATGCCAAAACATTAGAAAACCAGCCTGAACTGATCAAAACATTCAAAAAACTTGGCAATACATCATAAAAACAAATCAAAACCAACCAAAACATTCCAAAAACCCGACAAAATTATTTAGAACCCGCCAAAACTGATCAAAACATTCTGAAAAGATGCCAAAATACTAGAAAACCAGTAAGAAGTGATCGAAACATTCAATAACTTGCCAAAACATAATCAAAACAAATGAAAGCAAACCAAAACATTCCAAATACCCGCCAAAATATTTTAAAACCCGCCAAAAGGAATCCAAACATTCCAAAACCTGCCAAGACAATATAAACAACACAAGAGAATACAAAACATTCTAAAACACCACCAAAACATTCCGAAAACCCGCCAAAACATCATAAAAACAAATCAAAACCAACCAAAAAATAAGAGGAACAAGGCAACATATTGGCAAGCAAGAGACGGAGAGCGCGGCACCTTCTAGGAGGCCAAGAAGGAAGCCGCACAACACCTGCACTGTGTCTGCAACTTTCAAACTGCTAGAAGCTAGTGGCTTGCCACTGGCCTGCCTCTTCAATTGCCATTAGCATTCCAATGGAAGCTATTCTTGGACAACTTTGCTCTGCTTGCTGCTAGTTCTGCCCCAGCCTACCATAGATAACCTTGCTCTTGCCTTGAGGCTCTGAGATGCCAAGAACTTGTCAACTTCAAAGGGCGGGCCAGGCTACATCTACTCAGCTGCCACAGTTTCTCCTTGCTAGACCTAGTGGGAAAGCATTTTGCTGAGATGCAGAAGGCAAGAAACGCAGAATACGGAGACGCGGAGCTGTCCCAAGTGCCGCTGCCAGGCGTCTTTCCGCAGAAGGAGCGCCCCGGAGCGCACCGCAACCGGCACCGTCATCTCTGCGCAAAGAGCCAAAATATTTTCAAACCCGCCAAAACTCATCCAAAAATATTTTCAAACCCGCCAAAATAGAAAACCAGACAGAAGTCATCAATACATTCGAAAAAACCTGACAAAACATGATCAAGCCCACCAAAGCTAATCCAAACACACCAAAAACTGGGCTAAACAGAATCAAAACAAATCAAAACAAATCTAAACCTTCTAAAAACCCGCCAAAATATTTCAAAACCTGTCAAAACTAATCAAAACCTTCCGAATACCCGCCAAAACATTCCAAATACCCGCCAAAAGATTTTAAAACCCGCCAAAAGGAATCCAAACATTCCAAAACCTGCCAACACAATAAAAACAACTCAAGAGAATACAAAACATTCTAAAACCCAACCAAAACATTCTGAAAACCCACCAAAACATCATAAAAACAAATCAAAACCAACCAAAACATTCTGAAAACCCTCCAAAATGATTTAGACCCGCAAAACTCATCAAAACATTCTGAAAAGATGCCAAAACATTAGAAAACCAGCCTGAACTGATCAAAACATTCAAAAAACTTGGCAATACATCATAAAAACAAATCAAAACCAACCAAAACATTCCAAAAACCCGACAAAATTATTTAGAACCCGCCAAAACTGATCAAAACATTCTGAAAAGATGCCAAAATACTAGAAAACCAGTAAGAAGTGATCGAAACATTCAATAACTTGCCAAAACATAATCAAAACAAATGAAAGCAAACCAAAACATTCCAAATACCCGCCAAAATATTTTAAAACCCGCCAAAAGGAATTCAAACATTCCAAAACCTGCCAAGACAATCAAAACAACACAAGAGAATACAAAACATTCTAAAACACCACCAAAACATTCTGAAAACCCGCCAAAACATCATAAAAACAAATCAAAACCAACCAAAAAATAAGAGGAACAAGGCAACATATTGGCAAGCAAGAGACGGAGAGCGCGGCACCTTCTAGGAGGCCAAGAAGGAAGCCGCACAACACCTGCACTGTGTCTGCAACTTTCAAACTGCTAGAAGCTAGTGGCTTGCCACTGGCCTGCCTCTTCAATTGCCATTAGCATTCCAATGGAAGCGATTCTTGGACAACTTTGCTCTGCTTGCTGCTAGTTCTGCCCCAGCCTACCATAGATAACCTTGCTCTTGCCTTGAGGCTCTGAGATGCCAAGAACTTGTCAACTTCAAAGGGCGGGCCAGGCTACATCTACTCAGCTGCCACAGTTTCTCCTTGCTAGACCTAGTGGGAAAGCATTTTGCTGAGATGCAGAAGGCAAGAAACGCAGAATACGGAGACGCGGAGCTGTCCCAAGTGCCGCTGCCAGGCGTCTTTCCGCAGAAGGAGCGCCCCGGAGCGCACCGCAACCGGCACCGTCATCTCTGCGCAAAGAGCCAAAATATTTTCAAACCCGCCAAAACTCATCCAAAAATATTTTCAAACCCGCCAAAATAGAAAACCAGACAGAAGTCATCAATACATTCGAAAAAACCTGACAAAACATGATCAAGCCCACCAAAGCTAATCCAAACACACCAAAAACTGGACTAAACAGAATCAAAACAAATCAAAACAAATCGAAACCTTCTAAAAACCCGCCAAAATATTTCAAAACCTGTCAAAACTAATCAAAACCTTCCGAATACCCGCCAAAACATTCCAAATACCCGCCAAAAGATTTTAAAACCCGCCAAAAGGAATCCAAACATTCTAAAACCTGCCAACACAATAAAAACAACTCAAGAGAATACAAAACATTCTAAAACCCAACCAAAACATTCTGAAAACCCACCAAAACATCATAAAAACAAATCAAAACCAACCAAAACATTCTGAAAACCCTCCAAAATGATTTAGACCCGCAAAACTCATCAAAACATTCTGAAAAGATGCCAAAACATTAGAAAACCAGCCTGAACTGATCAAAACATTCAAAAAACTTGGCAATACATCATAAAAACAAATCAAAACCAACCAAAACATTCCAAAAACCCGACAAAATTATTTAGAACCCGCCAAAACTGATCAAAACATTCTGAAAAGATGCCAAAATACTAGAAAACCAGTAAGAAGTGATCGAAACATTCAATAACTTGCCAAAACATAATCAAAACAAATGAAAGCAAACCAAAACATTCCAAATACCCGCCAAAATATTTTAAAACCCGCCAAAAGGAATTCAAACATTCCAAAACCTGCCAAGACAATCAAAACAACACAAGAGAATACAAAACATTCTAAAACACCACCAAAACATTCTGAAAACCCGCCAAAACATCATAAAAACAAATCAAAACCAACCAAAAAATAAGAGGAACAAGGCAACATATTGGCAAGCAAGAGACGGAGAACGCGGCACCTTCTAGGAGGCCAAGAAGGAAGCCGCACAACACCTGCACTGTGTCTGCAACTTTCAAACTGCTAGAAGCTAGTGGCTTGCCACTGGCCTGCCTCTTCAATTGCCATTAGCATTCCAATGGAAGCTATTCTTGGACAACTTTGCTCTGCTTGCTGCTAGTTCTGCCCCAGCCTACCATAGATAACCTTGCTCTTGCCTTGAGGCTCTGAGATGCCAAGAACTTGTCAACTTCAAAGGGCGGGCCAGGCTACATCTACTCAGCTGCCACAGTTTCTCCTTGCTAGACCTAGTGGGAAAGCATTTTGCTGAGATGCGGAAGGCAAGAAACGCAGAATACGGAGACGCGGAGCTGTCCCAAGTGCCGCTGCCAGGCGTCTTTCCGCAGAAGGAGCGCCCCGGAGCGCACCGCAACCGGCACCGTCATCTCTGCGCAAAGAGCCAAAATATTTTCAAACCCGCCAAAACTAATCCAAAAATATTTTCAAACCCGCCAAAATAGAAAACCAGACAGAAGTCATCAATACATTCGAAAAAACCTGACAAAACATGATCAAGCCCAACAAAGCTAATCCAAACACACCAAAAACTGGGCTAAAGAGAATCAAAACAAATCAAAACAACTCTAAACCTTCTAAAAACCCGCCAAAATATTTCAAAACCCGTCAAAACTAATCAAAACCTTCCGAATACCCGCCAAAACATTCCAAATACCCGCCAAAAGATTTTAAAACCCGCCAAAAGGAATCCAAACATTCCAAAACCTGCCAACACAATAAAAACAACTCAGGAGAATACAAAACATTCTAAAACCCAACCAAAACATTCCGAAAACCCACCTAAACATCATAAAAACAAATCAAAACCAACCAAAACATTCTGAAAACCCGCCAAAATGATTTAGACCCGCAAAACTCATCAAAACATTCTGAAAAGATGCCAAAACATTAGAAAACCAGCCTGAACTGATCAAAACATTCAAAAAACTTGGCAATACATCATAAAAACAAATCAAAACCAACCAAAACATTCCAAAAACCCGACAAAATTATTTAGAACCCGCCAAAACTGATCAAAACATTCTGAAAAGATGCCAAAATACTAGAAAACCAGTAAGAAGTGATCGAAACATTCAATAACTTGCCAAAACATAATCAAAACAAATGAAAGCAAACCAAAACATTCCAAATACCCGCCAAAATATTTTAAAACCCGCCAAAAGGAATCCAAACATTCCAAAACCTGCCAAGACAATCAAAACAACACAAGAGAATACAAAACATTCTAAAACACCACCAAAACATTCCGAAAACCCGCCAAAACATCATCAAAACAAATCAAAACCAACCAAAAAATAAGAGGAACAAGGCAACATATTGGCAAGCAAGAGACGGAGAGCGCGGCACCTTCTAGGAGGCCAAGAAGGAAGCCGCACAACACCTGCACTGTGTCTGCAACTTTCAAACTGCTAGAAGCTAGTGGCTTGCCACTGGCCTGCCTCTTCAATTGCCATTAGCATTCCAATGGAAGCGATTCTTGGACAACTTTGCTCTGCTTGCTGCTAGTTCTGCCCCAGCCTACCATAGATAACCTTGCTCTTGCCTTGAGGCTCTGAGATGCCAAGAACTTGTCAACTTCAAAGGGCGGGCCAGGCTACATCTACTCAGCTGCCACAGTTTCTCCTTGCTAGACCTAGTGGGAAAGCATTTTGCTGAGATGCAGAAGGCAAGAAACGCAGAATACGGAGACGCGGAGCTGTCCCAAGTGCCGCTGCCAGGCGTCTTTCCGCAGAAGGAGCGCCCCGGAGCGCACCGCAACCGGCACCGTCATCTCTGCGCAAAGAGCCAAAATATTTTCAAACCCGCCAAAACTAATCCAAAAATATTTTCAAACCCGCCAAAATAGAAAACCAGACAGAAGTCATCAATACATTCGAAAAAACCTGACAAAACATGATCAAGACCAACAAAGCTAATCCAAACACACCAAACACTGGGCTAAACAGAATCAAAACAAATCAAAACAAATCGAAACCTTCTAAAAACCCGCCAAAATATTTCAAAACCCGTCAAAACTAATCAAAACCTTCCGAATACCCGCCAAAACATTCCAAATACCCGCCAAAAGATTTTAAAACCCGCCAAAAGGAATCCAAACATTCCAAAACCTGCCAACACAATAAAAACAACTCAAGAGAATACAAAACATTCTAAAACCCAACCAAAACATTCTGAAAACCCACCTAAACATCATAAAAACAAATCAAAACCAACCAAAACATTCTGAAAACCCGCCAAAATGATTTAGACCCGCAAAACTCATCAAAACATTCTGAAAAGATGCCAAAACATTAGAAAACCAGCCTGAACTGATCAAAACATTCAAAAAACTTGGCAATACATCATAAAAACAAATTAAAACCAACCAAAACATTCCAAAAACCCGACAAAATTATTTAGAACCCGCCAAAACTGATCAAAACATTCTGAAAAGATGCCAAAATACTAGAAAACCAGTAAGAAGTGATCGAAACATTCAATAACTTGCCAAAACATAATCAAAACAAATGAAAGCAAACCAAAACATTCCAAATACCCGCCAAAATATTTTAAAACCCGCCAAAAGGAATCCAAACATTCCAAAACCTGCCAAGACAATATAAACAACACAAGAGAAAACAAAACATTCTAAAACACCACCAAAACATTCCGAAAACCCGCCAAAACATCATAAAAACAAATCAAAACCAACCAAAAAATAAGAGGAACAAGGCAACATATTGGCAAGCAAGAGACGGAGAGCGCGGCACCTTCTAGGAGGCCAAGAAGGAAGCCGCACAACACCTGCACTGTGTCTGCAACTTTCAAACTGCTAGAAGCTAGTGGCTTGCCACTGGCCTGCCTCTTCAATTGCCATTAGCATTCCAATGGAAGCTATTCTTGGACAACTTTGCTCTGCTTGCTGCTAGTTCTGCCCCAGCCTACCATAGAGAACCTTGCTCTTGCCTTGAGGCTCTGAGATGCCAAGAACTTGTCAACTTCAAAGGGCGGGCCAGGCTACATCTACTCAGCTGCCACAGTTTCTCCTTGCTAGACCTAGTGGGAAAGCATTTTGCTGAGATGCAGAAGGCAAGAAACGCAGAATACGGAGACGCGGAGCTGTCCCAAGTGCCGCTGCCAGGCGTCTTTCCGCAGAAGGAGCGCCCCGGAGCGCACCGCAACCGGCACCGTCATCTCTGCGCAAAGAGCCAAAATATTTTCAAACCCGCCAAAACTAATCCAAAAATATTTTCAAACCCGCCAAAATAGAAAACCAGACAGAAGTCATCAATACATTCGAAAAAACCTGACAAAACATGATCAAGCCCAACAAAGCTAATCCAAACACACCAAAAACTGGGCTAAAGAGAATCAAAACAAATCAAAACAACTCTAAACCTTCTAAAAACCCGCCAAAATATTTCAAAACCCGTCAAAACTAATCAAAACCTTCCGAATACCCGCCAAAACATTCCAAATACCCGCCAAAAGATTTTAAAACCCGCCAAAAGGAATCCAAACATTCCAAAACCTGCCAACACAATAAAAACAACTCAGGAGAATACAAAACATTCTAAAACCCAACCAAAACATTCCGAAAACCCACCTAAACATCATAAAAACAAATCAAAACCAACCAAAACATTCTGAAAACCCGCCAAAATGATTTAGACCCGCAAAACTCATCAAAACATTCTGAAAAGATGCCAAAACATTAGAAAACCAGCCTGAACTGATCAAAACATTCAAAAAACTTGGCAATACATCATAAAAACAAATCAAAACCAACCAAAACATTCCAAAAACCCGACAAAATTATTTAGAACCCGCCAAAACTGATCAAAACATTCTGAAAAGATGCCAAAATACTAGAAAACCAGTAAGAAGTGATCGAAACATTCAATAACTTGCCAAAACATAATCAAAACAAATGAAAGCAAACCAAAACATTCCAAATACCCGCCAAAAGATTTTAAAACCCGCCAAAAGGAATCCAAACATTCCAAAACCTGCCAAGACAATATAAACAACACAAGAGAAAACAAAACATTCTAAAACACCACCAAAACATTCCGAAAACCCGCCAAAACATCATCAAAACAAATCAAAACCAACCAAAAAATAAGAGGAACAAGGCAACATATTGGCAAGCAAGAGACGGAGAGCGCGGCACCTTCTAGGAGGCCAAGAAGGAAGCCGCACAACACCTGCACTGTGTCTGCAACTTTCAAACTGCTAGAAGCTAGTGGCTTGCCACTGGCCTGCCTCTTCAATTGCCATTAGCATTCCAATGGAAGCTATTCTTGGACAACTTTGCTCTGCTTGCTGCTAGTTCTGCCCCAGCCTACCATAGATAACCTTGCTCTTGCCTTGAGGCTCTGAGATGTCAAGAACTTGTCAACTTCAAAGGGCGGGCCAGGCTACATCTACTCAGCTGCCACAGTTTCTCCTTGCTAGACCTAGTGGGAAAGCATTTTGCTGAGATGCGGAAGGCACGAAACGCAGAATACGGAGACGCGGAGCTGTCCCAAGTGCCGCTGCCAGGCGTCTTTCCGCAGAAGGAGCGCCCCGGAGCGCACCGCAACCGGCACCGTCATCTCTGCGCAAAGAGCCAAAATATTTTCAAACCCGCCAAAACTAATCCAAAAATATTTTCAAACCCGCCAAAATAGAAAACCAGACAGAAGTCATCAATACATTCGAAAAAACCTGACAAAACATGATCAAGCCCAACAAAGCTAATCCAAACACACCAAAAACTGGGCTAAAGAGAATCAAAACAAATCAAAACAACTCTAAACCTTCTAAAAACCCGCCAAAATATTTCAAAACCCGTCAAAACTAATCAAAACCTTCCGAATACCCGCCAAAACATTCCAAATACCCGCCAAAAGATTTTAAAACCCGCCAAAAGGAATCCAAACATTCCAAAACCTGCCAACACAATAAAAACAACTCAGGAGAATACAAAACATTCTAAAACCCAACCAAAACATTCCGAAAACCCACCTAAACATCATAAAAACAAATCAAAACCAACCAAAACATTCTGAAAACCCGCCAAAATGATTTAGACCCGCAAAACTCATCAAAACATTCTGAAAAGATGCCAAAACATTAGAAAACCAGCCTGAACTGATCAAAACATTCAAAAAACTTGGCAATACATCATAAAAACAAATCAAAACCAACCAAAACATTCCAAAAACCCGACAAAATTATTTAGAACCCGCCAAAACTGATCAAAACATTCTGAAAAGATGCCAAAATACTAGAAAACCAGTAAGAAGTGATCGAAACATTCAATAACTTGCCAAAACATAATCAAAACAAATGAAAGCAAACCAAAACATTCCAAATACCCGCCAAAATATTTTAAAACCCGCCAAAAGGAATCCAAACATTCCAAAACCTGCCAAGACAATCAAAACAACACAAGAGAAAACAAAACATTCTAAAACACCACCAAAACATTCCGAAAACCCGCCAAAACATCATAAAAACAAATCAAAACCAACCAAAAAATAAGAGGAACAAGGCAACATATTGGCAAGCAAGAGACGGAGAGCGCGGCACCTTCTAGGAGGCCAAGAAGGAAGCCGCACAACACCTGCACTGTGTCTGCAACTTTCAAACTGCTAGAAGCTAGTGGCTTGCCACTGGCCTGCCTCTTCAATTGCCATTAGCATTCCAATGGAAGCTATTCTTGGACAACTTTGCTCTGCTTGCTGCTAGTTCTGCCCCAGCCTACCATAGATAACCTTGCTCTTGCCTTGAGGCTCTGAGATGCCAAGAACTTGTCAACTTCAAAGGGCGGGCCAGGCTACATCTACTCAGCTGCCACAGTTTCTCCTTGCTAGACCTAGTGGGAAAGCATTTTGCTGAGATGCAGAAGGCAAGAAACGCAGAATACGGAGACGCGGAGCTGTCCCAAGTGCCGCTGCCAGGCGTCTTTCCGCAGAAGGAGCGCCCCGGAGCGCACCGCAACCGGCACCGTCATCTCTGCGCAAAGAGCCAAAATATTTTAAAACCCGCCAAAACTAATCCAAAAATATTTTCAAACCCGCCAAAATAGAAAACCAGACAGAAGTCATCAATACATTCGAAAAAACCTGACAAAACATGATCAAGACCAACAAAGCTAATCCAAACACACCAAACACTGGGCTAAACAGAATCAAAACAAATCAAAACAAATCGAAACCTTCTAAAAACCCGCCAAAATATTTCAAAACCCGTCAAAACTAATCAAAATCTTCCGAATACCCGCCAAAACATTCCAAATACCCGCCAAAAGATTTTAAAACCCGCCAAAAGGAATCCAAACATTCCAAAACCTGCCAACACAATAAAAACAACTCAAGAGAATACAAAACATTCTAAAACCCAACCAAAACATTCTGAAAACCCACCTAAACATCATAAAAACAAATCAAAACCAACCAAAACATTCTGAAAACCCGCCAAAATGATTTAGACCCGCAAAACTCATCAAAACATTCTGAAAAGATGCCAAAACATTAGAAAACCAGCCTGAACTGATCAAAACATTCAAAAAACTTGGCAATACATCATAAAAACAAATCAAAACCAACCAAAACATTCCAAAAACCCGACAAAATTATTTAGAACCCGCCAAAACTGATCAAAACATTCTGAAAAGATGCCAAAATACTAGAAAACCAGTAAGAAGTGATCGAAACATTCAATAACTTGCCAAAACATAATCAAAACAAATGAAAGCAAACCAAAACATTCCAAATACCCGCCAAAATATTTTAAAACCCGCCAAAAGGAATCCAAACATTCCAAAACCTGCCAAGACAATATAAACAACACAAGAGAAAACAAAACATTCTAAAACGCCACCAAAACATTCCGAAAACCCGCCAAAACATCATAAAAACAAATCAAAACCAACCAAAAAATAAGAGGAACAAGGCAACATATTGGCAAGCAAGAGACGGAGAGCGCGGCACCTTCTAGGAGGCCAAGAAGGAAGCCGCACAACACCTGCACTGTGTCTGCAACTTTCAAACTGCTAGAAGCTAGTGGCTTGCCACTGGCCTGCCTCTTCAATTGCCATTAGCATTCCAATGGAAGCGATTCTTGGACAACTTTGCTCTGCTTGCTGCTAGTTCTGCCCCAGCCTACCATAGATAACCTTGCTCTTGCCTTGAGGCTCTGAGATGCCAAGAACTTGTCAACTTCAAAGGGCGGGCCAGGCTACATCTACTCAGCTGCCACAGTTTCTCCTTGCTAGACCTAGTGGGAAAGCATTTTGCTGAGATGCAGAAGGCAAGAAACGCAGAATACGGAGACGCGGAGCTGTCCCAAGTGCCGCTGCCAGGCGTCTTTCCGCAGAAGGAGCGCCCCGGAGCGCACCGCAACCGGCACCGTCATCTCTGCGCAAAGAGCCAAAATATTTTCAAACCTGCCAAAACTCATCCAAAAATATTTTCAAACCCGCCAAAATAGAAAACCAGACAGAAGTCATCAATACATTCGAAAAAACCTGACAAAACATGATCAAGCCCACCAAAGCTAATCCAAACACACCAAAAACTGGGCTAAACAGAATCAAAACAAATCAAAACAAATCTAAACCTTCTAAAAACCCGCCAAAATATTTCAAAACCTGTCAAAACTAATCAAAACCTTCCGAATACCCGCCAAAACATTCCAAATACCCGCCAAAAGATTTTAAAACCCGCCAAAAGGAATCCAAACATTCCAAAACCTGCCAACACAATAAAAACAACTCAAGAGAATACAAAACATTCTAAAACCCAACCAAAACATTCTGAAAACCCACCAAAACATCATAAAAACAAATCAAAACCAACCAAAACATTCTGAAAACCCTCCAAAATGATTTAGACCCGCAAAACTCATCAAAACATTCTGAAAAGATGCCAAAACATTAGAAAACCAGCCTGAACTGATCAAAACATTCAAAAAACTTGGCAATACATCATAAAAACAAATCAAAACCAACCAAAACATTCCAAAAACCCGACAAAATTATTTAGAACCCGCCAAAACTGATCAAAACATTCTGAAAAGATGCCAAAATACTAGAAAACCAGTAAGAAGTGATCGAAACATTCAATAACTTGCCAAAACATAATCAAAACAAATGAAAGCAAACCAAAACATTCCAAATACCCGCCAAAAGATTTTAAAACCCGCCAAAAGGAATTCAAACATTCCAAAACCTGCCAAGACAATCAAAACAACACAAGAGAATACAAAACATTCTAAAACACCACCAAAACATTCTGAAAACCCGCCAAAACATCATCAAAACAAATCAAAACCAACCAAAAAATAAGAGGAACAAGGCAACATATTGGCAAGCAAGAGACGGAGAACGCGGCACCTTCTAGGAGGCCAAGAAGGAAGCCGCACAACACCTGCACTGTGTCTGCAACTTTCAAACTGCTAGAAGCTAGTGGCTTGCCACTGGCCTGCCTCTTCAATTGCCATTAGCATTCCAATGGAAGCTATTCTTGGACAACTTTGCTCTGCTTGCTGCTAGTTCTGCCCCAGCCTACCATAGATAACCTTGCTCTTGCCTTGAGGCTCTGAGATGTCAAGAACTTGTCAACTTCAAAGGGCGGGCCAGGCTACATCTACTCAGCTGCCACAGTTTCTCCTTGCTAGACCTAGTGGGAAAGCATTTTGCTGAGATGCGGAAGGCACGAAACGCAGAATACGGAGACGCGGAGCTGTCCCAAGTGCCGCTGCCAGGCGTCTTTCCGCAGAAGGAGCGCCCCGGAGCGCACCGCAACCGGCACCGTCATCTCTGCGCAAAGAGCCAAAATATTTTCAAACCCGCCAAAACTAATCCAAAAATATTTTCAAACCCGCCAAAATAGAAAACCAGACAGAAGTCATCAATACATTCGAAAAAACCTGACAAAACATGATCAAGCCCAACAAAGCTAATCCAAACACACCAAAAACTGGGCTAAACAGAATCAAAACAAATCAAAACAACTCTAAACCTTCTAAAAACCCGCCAAAATATTTCAAAACCCGTCAAAACTAATCAAAACCTTCCGAATACCCGCCAAAACATTCCAAATACCCGCCAAAAGATTTTAAAACCCGCCAAAAGGAATCCAAACATTCCAAAACCTGCCAACACAATAAAAACAACTCAAGAGAATACAAAACATTCTAAAACCCAACCAAAACATTCCGAAAACCCACCTAAAAATCATAAAAACAAATCAAAACCAACCAAAACATTCTGAAAACCCGCCAAAATGATTTAGACCCGCAAAACTCATCAAAACATTCTGAAAAGATGCCAAAACATTAGAAAACCAGCCTGAACTGATCAAAACATTCAAAAAACTTGGCAATACATCATAAAAACAAATCAAAACCAACCAAAACATTCCAAAAACCCGACAAAATTATTTAGAACCCGCCAAAACTGATCAAAACATTCTGAAAAGATGCCAAAATACTAGAAAACCAGTAAGAAGTGAACGAAACATTCAATAACTTGCCAAAACATAATCAAAACAAATGAAAGCAAACCAAAACATTCCAAATGCCCGCCAAAAGATTTTAAAACCCGCCAAAAGGAATCCAAACATTCCAAAACCTGCCAAGACAATATAAACAACACAAGAGAAAACAAAACATTCTAAAACACCACCAAAACATTCCGAAAACCCGCCAAAACATCATCAAAACAAATCAAAACCAACCAAAAAATAAGAGGAACAAGGCAACATATTGGCAAGCAAGAGACGGAGAGCGCGGCACCTTCTAGGAGGCCAAGAAGGAAGCCGCACAACACCTGCACTGTGTCTGCAACTTTCAAACTGCTAGAAGCTAGTGGCTTGCCACTGGCCTGCCTCTTCAATTGCCATTAGCATTCCAATGGAAGCGATTCTTGGACAACTTTGCTCTGCTTGCTGCTAGTTCTGCCCCAGCCTACCATAGATAACCTTGCTCTTGCCTTGAGGCTCTGAGATGCCAAGAACTTGTCAACTTCAAAGGGCGGGCCAGGCTACATCTACTCAGCTGCCACAGTTTCTCCTTGCTAGACCTAGTGGGAAAGCATTTTGCTGAGATGCAGAAGGCAAGAAACGCAGAATACGGAGACGCGGAGCTGTCCCAAGTGCCGCTGCCAGGCGTCTTTCCGCAGAAGGAGCGCCCCGGAGCGCACCGCAACCGGCACCGTCATCTCTGCGCAAAGAGCCAAAATATTTTCAAACCCGCCAAAACTAATCCAAAAATATTTTCAAACCCGCCAAAATAGAAAACCAGACAGAAGTCATCAATACATTCGAAAAAACCTGACAAAACATGATCAAGCCCAACAAAGCTAATCCAAACACACCAAAAACTGGGCTAAAGAGAATCAAAACAAATCAAAACAACTCTAAACCTTCTAAAAACCCGCCAAAATATTTCAAAACCTGTCAAAACTAATCAAAACCTTCCGAATACCCGCCAAAACATTCCAAATACCCGCCAAAATATTTTAAAACCCGCCAAAAGGAATCCAAACATTCCAAAACCTGCCAAGACAATATAAACAACACAAGAGAAAACAAAACATTCTAAAACGCCACCAAAACATTCCGAAAACCCGCCAAAACATCATAAAAACAAATCAAAACCAACCAAAAAATAAGAGGAACAAGGCAACATATTGGCAAGCAAGAGACGGAGAGCGCGGCACCTTCTAGGAGGCCAAGAAGGAAGCCGCACAACACCTGCACTGTGTCTGCAACTTTCAAACTGCTAGAAGCTAGTGGCTTGCCACTGGCCTGCCTCTTCAATTGCCATTAGCATTCCAATGGAAGCGATTCTTGGACAACTTTGCTCTGCTTGCTGCTAGTTCTGCCCCAGCCTACCATAGATAACCTTGCTCTTGCCTTGAGGCTCTGAGATGCCAAGAACTTGTCAACTTCAAAGGGCGGGCCAGGCTACATCTACTCAGCTGCCACAGTTTCTCCTTGCTAGACCTAGTGGGAAAGCATTTTGCTGAGATGCAGAAGGCAAGAAACGCAGAATACGGAGACGCGGAGCTGTCCCAAGTGCCGCTGCCAGGCGTCTTTCCGCAGAAGGAGCGCCCCGGAGCGCACCGCAACCGGCACCGTCATCTCTGCGCAAAGAGCCAAAATATTTTCAAACCTGCCAAAACTCATCCAAAAATATTTTCAAACCCGCCAAAATAGAAAACCAGACAGAAGTCATCAATACATTCGAAAAAACCTGACAAAACATGATCAAGCCCACCAAAGCTAATCCAAACACACCAAAAACTGGGCTAAACAGAATCAAAACAAATCAAAACAAATCTAAACCTTCTAAAAACCCGCCAAAATATTTCAAAACCTGTCAAAACTAATCAAAACCTTCCGAATACCCGCCAAAACATTCCAAATACCCGCCAAAAGATTTTAAAACCCGCCAAAAGGAATCCAAACATTCCAAAACCTGCCAACACAATAAAAACAACTCAAGAGAATACAAAACATTCTAAAACCCAACCAAAACATTCTGAAAACCCACCAAAACATCATAAAAACAAATCAAAACCAACCAAAACATTCTGAAAACCCGCCAAAATGATTTAGACCCGCAAAACTCATCAAAACATTCTGAAAAGATGCCAAAACATTAGAAAACCAGCCTGAACTGATCAAAACATTCAAAAAACTTGGCAATACATCATAAAAACAAATCAAAACCAACCAAAACATTCCAAAAACCCGACAAAATTATTTAGAACCCGCCAAAACTGATCAAAACATTCTGAAAAGATGCCAAAATACTAGAAAACCAGTAAGAAGTGATCGAAACATTCAATAACTTGCCAAAACATAATCAAAACAAATGAAAGCAAACCAAAACATTCCAAATACCCGCCAAAATATTTTAAAACCCGCCAAAAGGAATTCAAACATTCCAAAACCTGCCAAGACAATCAAAACAACACAAGAGAATACAAAACATTCTAAAACACCACCAAAACATTCTGAAAACCCGCCAAAACATCATCAAAACAAATCAAAACCAACCAAAAAATAAGAGGAACAAGGCAACATATTGGCAAGCAAGAGACGGAGAACGCGGCACCTTCTAGGAGGCCAAGAAGGAAGCCGCACAACACCTGCACTGTGTCTGCACCTTTCAAACTGCTAGAAGCTAGTGGCTTGCCACTGGCCTGCCTCTTCAATTGCCATTAGCATTCCAATGGAAGCTATTCTTGGACAACTTTGCTCTGCTTGCTGCTAGTTCTGCCCCAGCCTACCATAGATAACCTTGCTCTTGCCTTGAGGCTCTGAGATGCCAAGAACTTGTCAACTTCAAAGGGCGGGCCAGGCTACATCTACTCAGCTGCCACAGTTTCTCCTTGCTAGACCTAGTGGGAAAGCATTTTGCTGAGATGCGGAAGGCACGAAACGCAGAATACGGAGACGCGGAGCTGTCCCAAGTGCCGCTGCCAGGCGTCTTTCCGCAGAAGGAGCGCCCCGGAGCGCACCGCAACCGGCACCGTCATCTCTGCACAAAGAGCCAAAATATTTTCAAACCCGCCAAAACTAATCCAAAAATATTTTCAAACCCGCCAAAATAGAAAACCAGACAGAAGTCATCAATACATTCGAAAAAACCTGACAAAACATGATCAAGCCCAACAAAGCTAATCCAAACACACCAAAAACTGGGCTAAACAGAATCAAAACAAATCAAAACAAATCTAAACCTTCTAAAAACCTGCCAAAATATTTCAAAACCTGTCAAAACTAATCAAAACCTTCCGAATACCCGCCAAAACATTCCAAATACCCGCCAAAAGATTTTAAAACCCGCCAAAAGGAATCCAAACATTCCAAAACCTGCCAACACAATAAAAACAACTCAAGAGAATACAAAACATTCTAAAACCCAACCAAAACATTCCGAAAACCCACCTAAAAATCATAAAAACAAATCAAAACCAACCAAAACATTCTGAAAACCCGCCAAAATGATTTAGACCCGCAAAACTCATCAAAACATTCTGAAAAGATGCCAAAACATTAGAAAACCAGCCTGAACTGATCAAAACATTCAAAAAACTTGGCAATACATCATAAAAACAAATCAAAACCAACCAAAACATTCCAAAAACCCGACAAAATTATTTAGAACCCGCCAAAACTGATCAAAACATTCTGAAAAGATGCCAAAATACTAGAAAACCAGTAAGAAGTGAACGAAACATTCAATAACTTGCCAAAACATAATCAAAACAAATGAAAGCAAACCAAAACATTCCAAATGCCCGCCAAAAGATTTTAAAACCCGCCAAAAGGAATCCAAACATTCCAAAACCTGCCAAGACAATATAAACAACACAAGAGAAAACAAAACATTCTAAAACACCACCAAAACATTCCGAAAACCCGCCAAAACATCATCAAAACAAATCAAAACCAACCAAAAAATAAGAGGAACAAGGCAACATATTGGCAAGCAAGAGACGGAGAGCGCGGCACCTTCTAGGAGGCCAAGAAGGAAGCCGCACAACACCTGCACTGTGTCTGCAACTTTCAAACTGCTAGAAGCTAGTGGCTTGCCACTGGCCTGCCTCTTCAATTGCCATTAGCATTCCAATGGAAGCGATTCTTGGACAACTTTGCTCTGCTTGCTGCTAGTTCTGCCCCAGCCTACCATAGATAACCTTGCTCTTGCCTTGAGGCTCTGAGATGCCAAGAACTTGTCAACTTCAAAGGGCGGGCCAGGCTACATCTACTCAGCTGCCACAGTTTCTCCTTGCTAGACCTAGTGGGAAAGCATTTTGCTGAGATGCAGAAGGCAAGAAACGCAGAATACGGAGACGCGGAGCTGTCCCAAGTGCCGCTGCCAGGCGTCTTTCCGCAGAAGGAGCGCCCCGGAGCGCACCGCAACCGGCACCGTCATCTCTGCCCAAAGAGCCAAAATATTTTCAAACCCGCCAAAACTAATCCAAAAATATTTTCAAACCCGCCAAAATAGAAAACCAGACAGAAGTCATCAATACATTCGAAAAAACCTGACAAAACATGATCAAGCCCAACAAAGCTAATCCAAACACACCAAAAACTGGGCTAAAGAGAATCAAAACAAATCAAAACAACTCTAAACCTTCTAAAAACCCGCCAAAATATTTCAAAACCTGTCAAAACTAATCAAAACCTTCCGAATACCCGCCAAAACATTCCAAATACCCGCCAAAAGATTTTAAAACCCGCCAAAAGGAATCCAAACATTCCAAAACCTGCCAACACAATAAAAACAACTCAAGAGAATACAAAACATTCTAAAACCCAACCAAAACATTCCGAAAACCCACCTAAACATCATAAAAACAAATCAAAACCAACCAAAACATTCTGAAAACCCGCCAAAATGATTTAGACCCGCAAAACTCATCAAAACATTCTGAAAAGATGCCAAAACATTAGAAAACCAGCCTGAACTGATCAAAACATTCAAAAAACTTGGCAATACATCATAAAAACAAATCAAAACCAACCAAAACATTCCAAAAACCCGACAAAATTATTTAGAACCCGCCAAAACTGATCAAAACATTCTGAAAAGATGCCAAAATACTAGAAAACCAGTAAGAAGTGATCGAAACATTCAATAACTTGCCAAAACATAATCAAAACAAATGAAAGCAAACCAAAACATTCCAAATACCCGCCAAAATATTTTAAAACCCGCCAAAAGGAATCCAAACATTCCAAAACCTGCCAAGACAATATAAACAACACAAGAGAAAACAAAACATTCTAAAACACCACCAAAACATTCCGAAAACCCGCCAAAACATCATCAAAACAAATCAAAACCAACCAAAAAATAAGAGGAACAAGGCAACATATTGGCAAGCAAGAGACGGAGAGCGCGGCACCTTCTAGGAGGCCAAGAAGGAAGCCGCACAACACCTGCACTGTGTCTGCAACTTTCAAACTGCTAGAAGCTAGTGGCTTGCCACTGGCCTGCCTCTTCAATTGCCATTAGCATTCCAATGGAAGCTATTCTTGGACAACTTTGCTCTGCTTGCTGCTAGTTCTGCCCCAGCCTACCATAGATAACCTTGCTCTTGCCTTGAGGCTCTGAGATGCCAAGAACTTGTCAACTTCAAAGGGCGGGCCGGGCTACATCTACTCAGCTGCCACAGTTTCTCCTTGCTAGACCTAGTGGGAAAGCATTTTGCTGAGATGCAGAAGGCAAGAAACGCAGAATACGGAGACGCGGAGCTGTCCCAAGTGCCGCTGCCAGGCGTCTTTCCGCAGAAGGAGCGCCCCGGAGCGCACCGCAACCGGCACCGTCATCTCTGCGCAAAGAGCCAAAATATTTTCAAACCCGCCAAAACTAATCCAAAAATATTGTCAAACCCGCCAAAATAGAAAACCAGACAGAAGTCATCAATACATTCGAAAAAACCTGACAAAACATGATCAAGCCCAACAAAGCTAATCCAAACACACCAAAAACTGGGCTAAAGAGAATCAAAACAAATCAAAACAACTCTAAACCTTCTAAAAACCCGCCAAAATATTTCAAAACCTGTCAAAACTAATCAAAACCTTCCGAATACCCGCCAAAACATTCCAAATACCCGCCAAAAGATTTTAAAACCCGCCAAAAGGAATTCAAACATTCCAAAACCTGCCAAGACAATCAAAACAACACAAGAGAATACAAAACATTCTAAAACACCACCAAAACATTCTGAAAACCCGCCAAAACATCATAAAAACAAATCAAAACCAACCAAAAAATAAGAGGAACAAGGCAACATATTGGCAAGCAAGAGACGGAGAACGCGGCACCTTCTAGGAGGCCAAGAAGGAAGCCGCACAACACCTGCACTGTGTCTGCAACTTTCAAACTGCTAGAAGCTAGTGGCTTGCCACTGGCCTGCCTCTTCAATTGCCATTAGCATTCCAATGGAAGCTATTCTTGGACAACTTTGCTCTGCTTGCTGCTAGTTCTGCCCCAGCCTACCATAGATAACCTTGCTCTTGCCTTGAGGCTCTGAGATGCCAAGAACTTGTCAACTTCAAAGGGCGGGCCAGGCTACATCTACTCAGCTGCCACAGTTTCTCCTTGCTAGACCTAGTGGGAAAGCATTTTGCTGAGATGCGGAAGGCACGAAACGCAGAATACGGAGACGCGGAGCTGTCCCAAGTGCCGCTGCCAGGCGTCTTTCCGCAGAAGGAGCGCCCCGGAGCGCACCGCAACCGGCACCGTCATCTCTGCACAAAGAGCCAAAATATTTTCAAACCCGCCAAAACTAATCCAAAAATATTTTCAAACCCGCCAAAATAGAAAACCAGACAGAAGTCATCAATACATTCGAAAAAACCTGACAAAACATGATCAAGCCCAACAAAGCTAATCCAAACACACCAAAAACTGGGCTAAACAGAATCAAAACAAATCAAAACAAATCTAAACCTTCTAAAAACCTGCCAAAATATTTCAAAACCTGTCAAAACTAATCAAAACCTTCCGAATACCCGCCAAAACATTCCAAATACCCGCCAAAAGATTTTAAAACCCGCCAAAAGGAATCCAAACATTCCAAAACCTGCCAACACAATAAAAACAACTCAAGAGAATACAAAACATTCTAAAACCCAACCAAAACATTCCGAAAACCCACCTAAAAATCATAAAAACAAATCAAAACCAACCAAAACATTCTGAAAACCCGCCAAAATGATTTAGACCCGCAAAACTCATCAAAACATTCTGAAAAGATGCCAAAACATTAGAAAACCAGCCTGAACTGATCAAAACATTCAAAAAACTTGGCAATACATCATAAAAACAAATCAAAACCAACCAAAACATTCCAAAAACCCGACAAAATTATTTAGAACCCGCCAAAACTGATCAAAACATTCTGAAAAGATGCCAAAATACTAGAAAACCAGTAAGAAGTGAACGAAACATTCAATAACTTGCCAAAACATAATCAAAACAAATGAAAGCAAACCAAAACATTCCAAATGCCCGCCAAAAGATTTTAAAACCCGCCAAAAGGAATCCAAACATTCCAAAACCTGCCAAGACAATATAAACAACACAAGAGAAAACAAAACATTCTAAAACACCACCAAAACATTCCGAAAACCCGCCAAAACATCATCAAAACAAATCAAAACCAACCAAAAAATAAGAGGAACAAGGCAACATATTGGCAAGCAAGAGACGGAGAGCGCGGCACCTTCTAGGAGGCCAAGAAGGAAGCCGCACAACACCTGCACTGTGTCTGCAACTTTCAAACTGCTAGAAGCTAGTGGCTTGCCACTGGCCTGCCTCTTCAATTGCCATTAGCATTCCAATGGAAGCGATTCTTGGACAACTTTGCTCTGCTTGCTGCTAGTTCTGCCCCAGCCTACCATAGATAACCTTGCTCTTGCCTTGAGGCTCTGAGATGCCAAGAACTTGTCAACTTCAAAGGGCGGGCCAGGCTACATCTACTCAGCTGCCACAGTTTCTCCTTGCTAGACCTAGTGGGAAAGCATTTTGCTGAGATGCAGAAGGCAAGAAACGCAGAATACGGAGACGCGGAGCTGTCCCAAGTGCCGCTGCCAGGCGTCTTTCCGCAGAAGGAGCGCCCCGGAGCGCACCGCAACCGGCACCGTCATCTCTGCGCAAAGAGCCAAAATATTTTCAAACCCGCCAAAACTAATCCAAAAATATTGTCAAACCCGCCAAAATAGAAAACCAGACAGAAGTCATCAATACATTCGAAAAAACCTGACAAAACATGATCAAGCCCAACAAAGCTAATCCAAACACACCAAAAACTGGGCTAAAGAGAATCAAAACAAATCAAAACAACTCTAAACCTTCTAAAAACCCGCCAAAATATTTCAAAACCTGTCAAAACTAATCAAAACCTTCCGAATACCCGCCAAAACATTCCAAATACCCGCCAAAAGATTTTAAAACCCGCCAAAAGGAATCCAAACATTCCAAAACCTGCCAACACAATAAAAACAACTCAAGAGAATACAAAACATTCTAAAACCCAACCAAAACATTCTGAAAACCCACCAAAACATCATAAAAACAAATCAAAACCAACCAAAACATTCTGAAAACCCGCCAAAATGATTTAGACCCGCAAAACTCATCAAAACATTCTGAAAAGATGCCAAAACATTAGAAAACCAGCCTGAACTGATCAAAACATTCAAAAAACTTGGCAATACATCATAAAAACAAATCAAAACCAACCAAAACATTCCAAAAACCCGACAAAATTATTTAGAACCCGCCAAAACTGATCAAAACATTCTGAAAAGATGCCAAAATACTAGAAAACCAGTAAGAAGTGATCGAAACATTCAATAACTTGCCAAAACATAATCAAAACAAATGAAAGCAAACCAAAACATTCCAAATACCCGCCAAAATATTTTAAAACCCGCCAAAAGGAATTCAAACATTCCAAAACCTGCCAAGACAATCAAAACAACACAAGAGAATACAAAACATTCTAAAACACCACCAAAACATTCTGAAAACCCGCCAAAACATCATAAAAACAAATCAAAACCAACCAAAAAATAAGAGGAACAAGGCAACATATTGGCAAGCAAGAGACGGAGAACGCGGCACCTTCTAGGAGGCCAAGAAGGAAGCCGCACAACACCTGCACTGTGTCTGCAACTTTCAAACTGCTAGAAGCTAGTGGCTTGCCACTGGCCTGCCTCTTCAATTGCCATTAGCATTCCAATGGAAGCTATTCTTGGACAACTTTGCTCTGCTTGCTGCTAGTTCTGCCCCAGCCTACCATAGATAACCTTGCTCTTGCCTTGAGGCTCTGAGATGCCAAGAACTTGTCAACTTCAAAGGGCGGGCCAGGCTACATCTACTCAGCTGCCACAGTTTCTCCTTGCTAGACCTAGTGGGAAAGCATTTTGCTGAGATGCGGAAGGCACGAAACGCAGAATACGGAGACGCGGAGCTGTCCCAAGTGCCGCTGCCAGGCGTCTTTCCGCAGAAGGAGCGCCCCGGAGCGCACCGCAACCGGCACCGTCATCTCTGCACAAAGAGCCAAAATATTTTCAAACCCGCCAAAACTAATCCAAAAATATTTTCAAACCCGCCAAAATAGAAAACCAGACAGAAGTCATCAATACATTCGAAAAAACCTGACAAAACATGATCAAGCCCAACAAAGCTAATCCAAACACACCAAAAACTGGGCTAAACAGAATCAAAACAAATCAAAACAAATCTAAACCTTCTAAAAACCTGCCAAAATATTTCAAAACCTGTCAAAACTAATCAAAACCTTCCGAATACCCGCCAAAACATTCCAAATACCCGCCAAAAGATTTTAAAACCCGCCAAAAGGAATCCAAACATTCCAAAACCTGCCAACACAATAAAAACAACTCAAGAGAATACAAAACATTCTAAAACCCAACCAAAACATTCCGAAAACCCACCTAAAAATCATAAAAACAAATCAAAACCAACCAAAACATTCTGAAAACCCGCCAAAATGATTTAGACCCGCAAAACTCATCAAAACATTCTGAAAAGATGCCAAAACATTAGAAAACCAGCCTGAACTGATCAAAACATTCAAAAAACTTGGCAATACATCATAAAAACAAATCAAAACCAACCAAAACATTCCAAAAACCCGACAAAATTATTTAGAACCCGCCAAAACTGATCAAAACATTCTGAAAAGATGCCAAAATACTAGAAAACCAGTAAGAAGTGATCGAAACATTCAATAACTTGCCAAAACATAATCAAAACAAATGAAAGCAAACCAAAACATTCCAAATACCCGCCAAAAGATTTTAAAACCCGCCAAAAGGAATCCAAACATTCCAAAACCTGCCAAGACAATATAAACAACACAAGAGAAAACAAAACATTCTAAAACACCACCAAAACATTCCGAAAACCCGCCAAAACATCATCAAAACAAATCAAAACCAACCAAAAAATAAGAGGAACAAGGCAACATATTGGCAAGCAAGAGACGGAGAGCGCGGCACCTTCTAGGAGGCCAAGAAGGAAGCCGCACAACACCTGCACTGTGTCTGCAACTTTCAAACTGCTAGAAGCTAGTGGCTTGCCACTGGCCTGCCTCTTCAATTGCCATTAGCATTCCAATGGAAGCGATTCTTGGACAACTTTGCTCTGCTTGCTGCTAGTTCTGCCCCAGCCTACCATAGATAACCTTGCTCTTGCCTTGAGGCTCTGAGATGCCAAGAACTTGTCAACTTCAAAGGGCGGGCCAGGCTACATCTACTCAGCTGCCACAGTTTCTCCTTGCTAGACCTAGTGGGAAAGCATTTTGCTGAGATGCAGAAGGCAAGAAACGCAGAATACGGAGACGCGGAGCTGTCCCAAGTGCCGCTGCCAGGCGTCTTTCCGCAGAAGGAGCGCCCCGGAGCGCACCGCAACCGGCACCGTCATCTCTGCGCAAAGAGCCAAAATATTTTCAAACCCGCCAAAACTAATCCAAAAATATTTTCAAACCCGCCAAAATAGAAAACCAGACAGAAGTCATCAATACATTCGAAAAAACCTGACAAAACATGATCAAGCCCAACAAAGCTAATCCAAACACACCAAAAACTGGGCTAAAGAGAATCAAAACAAATCAAAACAACTCTAAACCTTCTAAAAACCCGCCAAAATATTTCAAAACCTGTCAAAACTAATCAAAACCTTCCGAATACCCGCCAAAACATTCCAAATACCCGCCAAAAGATTTTAAAACCCGCCAAAAGGAATCCAAACATTCCAAAACCTGCCAACACAATAAAAACAACTCAAGAGAATACAAAACATTCTAAAACCCAACCAAAACATTCCGAAAACCCACCTAAAAATCATAAAAACAAATCAAAACCAACCAAAACATTCTGAAAACCCGCCAAAATGATTTAGACCCGCAAAACTCATCAAAACATTCTGAAAAGATGCCAAAACATTAGAAAACCAGCCTGAACTGATCAAAACATTCAAAAAACTTGGCAATACATCATAAAAACAAATCAAAACCAACCAAAACATTCCAAAAACCCGACAAAATTATTTAGAACCCGCCAAAACTGATCAAAACATTCTGAAAAGATGCCAAAATACTAGAAAACCAGTAAGAAGTGATCGAAACATTCAATAACTTGCCAAAACATAATCAAAACAAATGAAAGCAAACCAAAACATTCCAAATACCCGCCAAAAGATTTTAAAACCCGCCAAAAGGAATCCAAACATTCCAAAACCTGCCAAGACAATATAAACAACACAAGAGAAAACAAAACATTCTAAAACACCACCAAAACATTCCGAAAACCCGCCAAAACATCATCAAAACAAATCAAAACCAACCAAAAAATAAGAGGAACAAGGCAACATATTGGCAAGCAAGAGACGGAGAGCGCGGCACCTTCTAGGAGGCCAAGAAGGAAGCCGCACAACACCTGCACTGTGTCTGCAACTTTCAAACTGCTAGAAGCTAGTGGCTTGCCACTGGCCTGCCTCTTCAATTGCCATTAGCATTCCAATGGAAGCGATTCTTGGACAACTTTGCTCTGCTTGCTGCTAGTTCTGCCCCAGCCTACCATAGATAACCTTGCTCTTGCCTTGAGGCTCTGAGATGCCAAGAACTTGTCAACTTCAAAGGGCGGGCCAGGCTACATCTACTCAGCTGCCACAGTTTCTCCTTGCTAGACCTAGTGGGAAAGCATTTTGCTGAGATGCAGAAGGCAAGAAACGCAGAATACGGAGACGCGGAGCTGTCCCAAGTGCCGCTGCCAGGCGTCTTTCCGCAGAAGGAGCGCCCCGGAGCGCACCGCAACCGGCACCGTCATCTCTGCCCAAAGAGCCAAAATATTTTCAAACCCGCCAAAACTAATCCAAAAATATTTTCAAACCCGCCAAAATAGAAAACCAGACAGAAGTCATCAATACATTCGAAAAAACCTGACAAAACATGATCAAGCCCAACAAAGCTAATCCAAACACACCAAAAACTGGGCTAAAGAGAATCAAAACAAATCAAAACAACTCTAAACCTTCTAAAAACCCGCCAAAATATTTCAAAACCTGTCAAAACTAATCAAAACCTTCCGAATACCCGCCAAAACATTCCAAATACCCGCCAAAAGATTTTAAAACCCGCCAAAAGGAATCCAAACATTCCAAAACCTGCCAACACAATAAAAACAACTCAAGAGAATACAAAACATTCTAAAACCCAACCAAAACATTCCGAAAACCCACCTAAACATCATAAAAACAAATCAAAACCAACCAAAACATTCTGAAAACCCGCCAAAATGATTTAGACCCGCAAAACTCATCAAAACATTCTGAAAAGATGCCAAAACATTAGAAAACCAGCCTGAACTGATCAAAACATTCAAAAAACTTGGCAATACATCATAAAAACAAATCAAAACCAACCAAAACATTCCAAAAACCCGACAAAATTATTTAGAACCCGCCAAAACTGATCAAAACATTCTGAAAAGATGCCAAAATACTAGAAAACCAGTAAGAAGTGATCGAAACATTCAATAACTTGCCAAAACATAATCAAAACAAATGAAAGCAAACCAAAACATTCCAAATACCCGCCAAAATATTTTAAAACCCGCCAAAAGGAATCCAAACATTCCAAAACCTGCCAAGACAATATAAACAACACAAGAGAAAACAAAACATTCTAAAACACCACCAAAACATTCCGAAAACCCGCCAAAACATCATCAAAACAAATCAAAACCAACCAAAAAATAAGAGGAACAAGGCAACATATTGGCAAGCAAGAGACGGAGAGCGCGGCACCTTCTAGGAGGCCAAGAAGGAAGCCGCACAACACCTGCACTGTGTCTGCAACTTTCAAACTGCTAGAAGCTAGTGGCTTGCCACTGGCCTGCCTCTTCAATTGCCATTAGCATTCCAATGGAAGCGATTCTTGGACAACTTTGCTCTGCTTGCTGCTAGTTCTGCCCCAGCCTACCATAGATAACCTTGCTCTTGCCTTGAGGCTCTGAGATGCCAAGAACTTGTCAACTTCAAAGGGCGGGCCAGGCTACATCTACTCAGCTGCCACAGTTTCTCCTTGCTAGACCTAGTGGGAAAGCATTTTGCTGAGATGCAGAAGGCAAGAAACGCAGAATACGGAGACGCGGAGCTGTCCCAAGTGCCGCTGCCAGGCGTCTTTCCGCAGAAGGAGCGCCCCGGAGCGCACCGCAACCGGCACCGTCATCTCTGCGCAAAGAGCCAAAATATTTTCAAACCCGCCAAAACTAATCCAAAAATATTTTCAAACCCGCCAAAATAGAAAACCAGACAGAAGTCATCAATACATTCGAAAAAACCTGACAAAACATGATCAAGCCCAACAAAGCTAATCCAAACACACCAAAAACTGGGCTAAAGAGAATCAAAACAAATCAAAACAACTCTAAACCTTCTAAAAACCCGCCAAAATATTTCAAAACCTGTCAAAACTAATCAAAACCTTCCGAATACCCGCCAAAACATTCCAAATACCCGCCAAAAGATTTTAAAACCCGCCAAAAGGAATCCAAACATTCCAAAACCTGCCAACACAATAAAAACAACTCAAGAGAATACAAAACATTCTAAAACCCAACCAAAACATTCCGAAAACCCACCTAAAAATCATAAAAACAAATCAAAACCAACCAAAACATTCTGAAAACCCGCCAAAATGATTTAGACCCGCAAAACTCATCAAAACATTCTGAAAAGATGCCAAAACATTAGAAAACCAGCCTGAACTGATCAAAACATTCAAAAAACTTGGCAATACATCATAAAAACAAATCAAAACCAACCAAAACATTCCAAAAACCCGACAAAATTATTTAGAACCCGCCAAAACTGATCAAAACATTCTGAAAAGATGCCAAAATACTAGAAAACCAGTAAGAAGTGATCGAAACATTCAATAACTTGCCAAAACATAATCAAAACAAATGAAAGCAAACCAAAACATTCCAAATACCCGCCAAAAGATTTTAAAACCCGCCAAAAGGAATCCAAACATTCCAAAACCTGCCAAGACAATATAAACAACACAAGAGAAAACAAAACATTCTAAAACACCACCAAAACATTCCGAAAACCCGCCAAAACATCATCAAAACAAATCAAAACCAACCAAAAAATAAGAGGAACAAGGCAACATATTGGCAAGCAAGAGACGGAGAGCGCGGCACCTTCTAGGAGGCCAAGAAGGAAGCCGCACAACACCTGCACTGTGTCTGCAACTTTCAAACTGCTAGAAGCTAGTGGCTTGCCACTGGCCTGCCTCTTCAATTGCCATTAGCATTCCAATGGAAGCGATTCTTGGACAACTTTGCTCTGCTTGCTGCTAGTTCTGCCCCAGCCTACCATAGATAACCTTGCTCTTGCCTTGAGGCTCTGAGATGCCAAGAACTTGTCAACTTCAAAGGGCGGGCCAGGCTACATCTACTCAGCTGCCACAGTTTCTCCTTGCTAGACCTAGTGGGAAAGCATTTTGCTGAGATGCAGAAGGCAAGAAACGCAGAATACGGAGACGCGGAGCTGTCCCAAGTGCCGCTGCCAGGCGTCTTTCCGCAGAAGGAGCGCCCCGGAGCGCACCGCAACCGGCACCGTCATCTCTGCCCAAAGAGCCAAAATATTTTCAAACCCGCCAAAACTAATCCAAAAATATTTTCAAACCCGCCAAAATAGAAAACCAGACAGAAGTCATCAATACATTCGAAAAAACCTGACAAAACATGATCAAGCCCAACAAAGCTAATCCAAACACACCAAAAACTGGGCTAAAGAGAATCAAAACAAATCAAAACAACTCTAAACCTTCTAAAAACCCGCCAAAATATTTCAAAACCTGTCAAAACTAATCAAAACCTTCCGAATACCCGCCAAAACATTCCAAATACCCGCCAAAAGATTTTAAAACCCGCCAAAAGGAATCCAAACATTCCAAAACCTGCCAACACAATAAAAACAACTCAAGAGAATACAAAACATTCTAAAACCCAACCAAAACATTCCGAAAACCCACCTAAACATCATAAAAACAAATCAAAACCAACCAAAACATTCTGAAAACCCGCCAAAATGATTTAGACCCGCAAAACTCATCAAAACATTCTGAAAAGATGCCAAAACATTAGAAAACCAGCCTGAACTGATCAAAACATTCAAAAAACTTGGCAATACATCATAAAAACAAATCAAAACCAACCAAAACATTCCAAAAACCCGACAAAATTATTTAGAACCCGCCAAAACTGATCAAAACATTCTGAAAAGATGCCAAAATACTAGAAAACCAGTAAGAAGTGATCGAAACATTCAATAACTTGCCAAAACATAATCAAAACAAATGAAAGCAAACCAAAACATTCCAAATACCCGCCAAAATATTTTAAAACCCGCCAAAAGGAATCCAAACATTCCAAAACCTGCCAAGACAATATAAACAACACAAGAGAAAACAAAACATTCTAAAACACCACCAAAACATTCCGAAAACCCGCCAAAACATCATCAAAACAAATCAAAACCAACCAAAAAATAAGAGGAACAAGGCAACATATTGGCAAGCAAGAGACGGAGAGCGCGGCACCTTCTAGGAGGCCAAGAAGGAAGCCGCACAACACCTGCACTGTGTCTGCAACTTTCAAACTGCTAGAAGCTAGTGGCTTGCCACTGGCCTGCCTCTTCAATTGCCATTAGCATTCCAATGGAAGCTATTCTTGGACAACTTTGCTCTGCTTGCTGCTAGTTCTGCCCCAGCCTACCATAGATAACCTTGCTCTTGCCTTGAGGCTCTGAGATGCCAAGAACTTGTCAACTTCAAAGGGCGGGCCGGGCTACATCTACTCAGCTGCCACAGTTTCTCCTTGCTAGACCTAGTGGGAAAGCATTTTGCTGAGATGCAGAAGGCAAGAAACGCAGAATACGGAGACGCGGAGCTGTCCCAAGTGCCGCTGCCAGGCGTCTTTCCGCAGAAGGAGCGCCCCGGAGCGCACCGCAACCGGCACCGTCATCTCTGCGCAAAGAGCCAAAATATTTTCAAACCCGCCAAAACTAATCCAAAAATATTGTCAAACCCGCCAAAATAGAAAACCAGACAGAAGTCATCAATACATTCGAAAAAACCTGACAAAACATGATCAAGCCCAACAAAGCTAATCCAAACACACCAAAAACTGGGCTAAAGAGAATCAAAACAAATCAAAACAACTCTAAACCTTCTAAAAACCCGCCAAAATATTTCAAAACCTGTCAAAACTAATCAAAACCTTCCGAATACCCGCCAAAACATTCCAAATACCCGCCAAAAGATTTTAAAACCCGCCAAAAGGAATCCAAACATTCCAAAACCTGCCAACACAATAAAAACAACTCAAGAGAATACAAAACATTCTAAAACCCAACCAAAACATTCCGAAAACCCACCTAAACATCATAAAAACAAATCAAAACCAACCAAAACATTCTGAAAACCCGCCAAAATGATTTAGACCCGCAAAACTCATCAAAACATTCTGAAAAGATGCCAAAACATTAGAAAACCAGCCTGAACTGATCAAAACATTCAAAAAACTTGGCAATACATCATAAAAACAAATCAAAACCAACCAAAACATTCCAAAAACCCGACAAAATTATTTAGAACCCGCCAAAACTGATCAAAACATTCTGAAAAGATGCCAAAATACTAGAAAACCAGTAAGAAGTGATCGAAACATTCAATAACTTGCCAAAACATAATCAAAACAAATGAAAGCAAACCAAAACATTCCAAATACCCGCCAAAAGATTTTAAAACCCGCCAAAAGGAATCCAAACATTCCAAAACCTGCCAAGACAATATAAACAACACAAGAGAAAACAAAACATTCTAAAACACCACCAAAACATTCCGAAAACCCGCCAAAACATCATCAAAACAAATCAAAACCAACCAAAAAATAAGAGGAACAAGGCAACATATTGGCAAGCAAGAGACGGAGAGCGCGGCACCTTCTAGGAGGCCAAGAAGGAAGCCGCACAACACCTGCACTGTGTCTGCAACTTTCAAACTGCTAGAAGCTAGTGGCTTGCCACTGGCCTGCCTCTTCAATTGCCATTAGCATTCCAATGGAAGCGATTCTTGGACAACTTTGCTCTGCTTGCTGCTAGTTCTGCCCCAGCCTACCATAGATAACCTTGCTCTTGCCTTGAGGCTCTGAGATGCCAAGAACTTGTCAACTTCAAAGGGCGGGCCAGGCTACATCTACTCAGCTGCCACAGTTTCTCCTTGCTAGACCTAGTGGGAAAGCATTTTGCTGAGATGCAGAAGGCAAGAAACGCAGAATACGGAGACGCGGAGCTGTCCCAAGTGCCGCTGCCAGGCGTCTTTCCGCAGAAGGAGCGCCCCGGAGCGCACCGCAACCGGCACCGTCATCTCTGCCCAAAGAGCCAAAATATTTTCAAACCCGCCAAAACTAATCCAAAAATATTTTCAAACCCGCCAAAATAGAAAACCAGACAGAAGTCATCAATACATTCGAAAAAACCTGACAAAACATGATCAAGCCCAACAAAGCTAATCCAAACACACCAAAAACTGGGCTAAAGAGAATCAAAACAAATCAAAACAACTCTAAACCTTCTAAAAACCCGCCAAAATATTTCAAAACCTGTCAAAACTAATCAAAACCTTCCGAATACCCGCCAAAACATTCCAAATACCCGCCAAAAGATTTTAAAACCCGCCAAAAGGAATCCAAACATTCCAAAACCTGCCAACACAATAAAAACAACTCAAGAGAATACAAAACATTCTAAAACCCAACCAAAACATTCCGAAAACCCACCTAAACATCATAAAAACAAATCAAAACCAACCAAAACATTCTGAAAACCCGCCAAAATGATTTAGACCCGCAAAACTCATCAAAACATTCTGAAAAGATGCCAAAACATTAGAAAACCAGCCTGAACTGATCAAAACATTCAAAAAACTTGGCAATACATCATAAAACCAAATCAAAACCAACCAAAACATTCCAAAAACCCGACAAAATTATTTAGAACCCGCCAAAACTGATCAAAACATTCTGAAAAGATGCCAAAATACTAGAAAACCAGTAAGAAGTGATCGAAACATTCAATAACTTGCCAAAACATAATCAAAACAAATGAAAGCAAACCAAAACATTCCAAATACCCGCCAAAATATTTTAAAACCCGCCAAAAGGAATCCAAACATTCCAAAACCTGCCAAGACAATATAAACAACACAAGAGAAAACAAAACATTCTAAAACACCACCAAAACATTCCGAAAACCCGCCAAAACATCATCAAAACAAATCAAAACCAACCAAAAAATAAGAGGAACAAGGCAACATATTGGCAAGCAAGAGACGGAGAGCGCGGCACCTTCTAGGAGGCCAAGAAGGAAGCCGCACAACACCTGCACTGTGTCTGCAACTTTCAAACTGCTAGAAGCTAGTGGCTTGCCACTGGCCTGCCTCTTCAATTGCCATTAGCATTCCAATGGAAGCTATTCTTGGACAACTTTGCTCTGCTTGCTGCTAGTTCTGCCCCAGCCTACCATAGATAACCTTGCTCTTGCCTTGAGGCTCTGAGATGCCAAGAACTTGTCAACTTCAAAGGGCGGGCCGGGCTACATCTACTCAGCTGCCACAGTTTCTCCTTGCTAGACCTAGTGGGAAAGCATTTTGCTGAGATGCAGAAGGCAAGAAACGCAGAATACGGAGACGCGGAGCTGTCCCAAGTGCCGCTGCCAGGCGTCTTTCCGCAGAAGGAGCGCCCCGGAGCGCACCGCAACCGGCACCGTCATCTCTGCGCAAAGAGCCAAAATATTTTCAAACCCGCCAAAACTAATCCAAAAATATTGTCAAACCCGCCAAAATAGAAAACCAGACAGAAGTCATCAATACATTCGAAAAAACCTGACAAAACATGATCAAGCCCAACAAAGCTAATCCAAACACACCAAAAACTGGGCTAAAGAGAATCAAAACAAATCAAAACAACTCTAAACCTTCTAAAAACCCGCCAAAATATTTCAAAACCTGTCAAAACTAATCAAAACCTTCCGAATACCCGCCAAAACATTCCAAATACCCGCCAAAAGATTTTAAAACCCGCCAAAAGGAATCCAAACATTCCAAAACCTGCCAACACAATAAAAACAACTCAAGAGAATACAAAACATTCTAAAACCCAACCAAAACATTCCGAAAACCCACCTAAACATCATAAAAACAAATCAAAACCAACCAAAACATTCTGAAAACCCGCCAAAATGATTTAGACCCGCAAAACTCATCAAAACATTCTGAAAAGATGCCAAAACATTAGAAAACCAGCCTGAACTGATCAAAACATTCAAAAAACTTGGCAATACATCATAAAAACAAATCAAAACCAACCAAAACATTCCAAAAACCCGACAAAATTATTTAGAACCCGCCAAAACTGATCAAAACATTCTGAAAAGATGCCAAAATACTAGAAAACCAGTAAGAAGTGATCGAAACATTCAATAACTTGCCAAAACATAATCAAAACAAATGAAAGCAAACCAAAACATTCCAAATACCCGCCAAAATATTTTAAAACCCGCCAAAAGGAATCCAAACATTCCAAAACCTGCCAAGACAATCAAAACAACACAAGAGAATACAAAACATTCTAAAACACCACCAAAACATTCTGAAAACCCGCCAAAACATCATCAAAACAAATCAAAACCAACCAAACAATAAGAGGAACAAGGCAACATATTGGCAAGCAAGAGACGGAGAGCGCGGCACCTTCTAGGAGGCCAAGAAGGAAGCCGCACAACACCTGCACTGTGTCTGCAACTTTCAAACTGCTAGAAGCTAGTGGCTTGCCACTGGCCTGCCTCTTCAATTGCCATTAGCATTCCAATGGAAGCGATTCTTGGACAACTTTGCTCTGCTTGCTGCTAGTTCTGCCCCAGCCTACCATAGATAACCTTGCTCTTGCCTTGAGGCTCTGAGATGCCAAGAACTTGTCAACTTCAAAGGGCGGGCCAGGCTACATCTACTCAGCTGCCACAGTTTCTCCTTGCTAGACCTAGTGGGAAAGCATTTTGCTGAGATGCAGAAGGCAAGAAACGCAGAATACGGAGACGCGGAGCTGTCCCAAGTGCCGCTGCCAGGCGTCTTTCCGCAGAAGGAGCGCCCCGGAGCGCACTGCAACCGGCACCGTCATCTCTGCGCAAAGAGCCAAAATATTTTCAAACCCGCCAAAACTAATCCAAAAATATTTTCAAACCCGCCAAAATAGAAAACCAGACAGAAGTCATCAATACATTCGAAAAAACCTGACAAAACATGATCAAGACCAACAAAGCTAATCCAAACACACCAAACACTGGGCTAAACAGAATCAAAACAAATCAAAACAAATCGAAACCTTCTAAAAACCCGCCAAAATATTTCAAAACCTGTCAAAACTAATCAAAACCTTCCGAATACCCGCCAAAACATTCCAAATACCCGCCAAAAGATTTTAAAACCCGCCAAAAGGAATCCAAACATTCCAAAACCTGCCAACACAATAAAAACAACTCAAGAGAATACAAAACATTCTAAAACCCAACCAAAACATTCTGAAAACCCACCTAAACATCATAAAAACAAATCAAAACCAACCAAAACATTCTGAAAACCCGCCAAAATGATTTAGACCCGCAAAACTCATCAAAACATTCTGAAAAGATGCCAAAACATTAGAAAACCAGCCTGAACTGATCAAAACATTCAAAAAACTTGGCAATACATCATAAAAACAAATCAAAACCAACCAAAACATTCCAAAAACCCGACAAAATTATTTAGAACCCGCCAAAACTGATCAAAACATTCTGAAAAGATGCCAAAATACTAGAAAACCAGTAAGAAGTGATCGAAACATTCAATAACTTGCCAAAACATAATCAAAACAAATGAAAGCAAACCAAAACATTCCAAATACCCGCCAAAATATTTTAAAACCCGCCAAAAGGAATCCAAACATTCCAAAACCTGCCAAGACAATATAAACAACACAAGAGAAAACAAAACATTCTAAAACACCACCAAAACATTCCGAAAACCCGCCAAAACATCATAAAAACAAATCAAAACCAACCAAAAAATAAGAGGAACAAGGCAACATATTGGCAAGCAAGAGACGGAGAGCGCGGCACCTTCTAGGAGGCCAAGAAGGAAGCCGCACAACACCTGCACTGTGTCTGCAACTTTCAAACTGCTAGAAGCTAGTGGCTTGCCACTGGCCTGCCTCTTCAATTGCCATTAGCATTCCAATGGAAGCGATTCTTGGACAACTTTGCTCTGCTTGCTGCTAGTTCTGCCCCAGCCTACCATAGATAACCTTGCTCTTGCCTTGAGGCTCTGAGATGCCAAGAACTTGTCAACTTCAAAGGGCGGGCCAGGCTACATCTACTCAGCTGCCACAGTTTCTCCTTGCTAGACCTAGTGGGAAAGCATTTTGCTGAGATGCAGAAGGCAAGAAACGCAGAATACGGAGACGCGGAGCTGTCCCAAGTGCCGCTGCCAGGCGTCTTTCCGCAGAAGGAGCGCCCCGGAGCGCACCGCAACCGGCACCGTCATCTCTGCGCAAAGAGCCAAAATATTTTCAAACCTGCCAAAACTCATCCAAAAATATTTTCAAACCCGCCAAAATAGAAAACCAGACAGAAGTCATCAATACATTCGAAAAAACCTGACAAAACATGATCAAGCCCACCAAAGCTAATCCAAACACACCAAAAACTGGGCTAAACAGAATCAAAACAAATCAAAACAAATCTAAACCTTCTAAAAACCCGCCAAAATATTTCAAAACCTGTCAAAACTAATCAAAACCTTCCGAATACCCGCCAAAACATTCCAAATACCCGCCAAAAGATTTTAAAACCCGCCAAAAGGAATCCAAACATTCCAAAACCTGCCAACACAATAAAAACAACTCAAGAGAATACAAAACATTCTAAAACCCAACCAAAACATTCTGAAAACCCACCAAAACATCATAAAAACAAATCAAAACCAACCAAAACATTCTGAAAACCCTCCAAAATGATTTAGACCCGCAAAACTCATCAAAACATTCTGAAAAGATGCCAAAACATTAGAAAACCAGCCTGAACTGATCAAAACATTCAAAAAACTTGGCAATACATCATAAAAACAAATCAAAACCAACCAAAACATTCCAAAAACCCGACAAAATTATTTAGAACCCGCCAAAACTGATCAAAACATTCTGAAAAGATGCCAAAATACTAGAAAACCAGTAAGAAGTGATCGAAACATTCAATAACTTGCCAAAACATAATCAAAACAAATGAAAGCAAACCAAAACATTCCAAATACCCGCCAAAATATTTTAAAACCCGCCAAAAGGAATTCAAACATTCCAAAACCTGCCAAGACAATCAAAACAACACAAGAGAATACAAAACATTCTAAAACACCACCAAAACATTCTGAAAACCCGCCAAAACATCATAAAAACAAATCAAAACCAACCAAAAAATAAGAGGAACAAGGCAACATATTGGCAAGAAAGAGACGGAGAACGCGGCACCTTCTAGGAGGCCAAGAAGGAAGCCGCACAACACCTGCACTGTGTCTGCAACTTTCAAACTGCTAGAAGCTAGTGGCTTGCCACTGGCCTGCCTCTTCAATTGCCATTAGCATTCCAATGGAAGCTATTCTTGGACAACTTTGCTCTGCTTGCTGCTAGTTCTGCCCCAGCCTACCATAGATAACCTTGCTCTTGCCTTGAGGCTCTGAGATGCCAAGAACTTGTCAACTTCAAAGGGCGGGCCAGGCTACATCTACTCAGCTGCCACAGTTTCTCCTTGCTAGACCTAGTGGGAAAGCATTTTGCTGAGATGCGGAAGGCACGAAACGCAGAATACGGAGACGCGGAGCTGTCCCAAGTGCCGCTGCCAGGCGTCTTTCCGCAGAAGGAGCGCCCCGGAGTGCACCGCAACCGGCACCGTCATCTCTGCACAAAGAGCCAAAATATTTTCAAACCCGCCAAAACTAATCCAAAAATATTTTCAAACCCGCCAAAATAGAAAACCAGACAGAAGTCATCAATACATTCGAAAAAACCTGACAAAACATGATCAAGCCCAACAAAGCTAATCCAAACACACCAAAAACTGGGCTAAACAGAATCAAAACAAATCAAAACAAATCTAAACCTTCTAAAAACCTGCCAAAATATTTCAAAACCTGTCAAAACTAATCAAAACCTTCCGAATACCCGCCAAAACATTCCAAATACCCGCCAAAAGATTTTAAAACCCGCCAAAAGGAATCCAAACATTCCAAAACCTGCCAACACAATAAAAACAACTCAAGAGAATACAAAACATTCTAAAACCCAACCAAAACATTCCGAAAACCCACCTAAAAATCATAAAAACAAATCAAAACCAACCAAAACATTCTGAAAACCCGCCAAAATGATTTAGACCCGCAAAACTCATCAAAACATTCTGAAAAGATGCCAAAACATTAGAAAACCAGCCTGAACTGATCAAAACATTCAAAAAACTTGGCAATACATCATAAAAACAAATCAAAACCAACCAAAAAATTCCAAAAACCCGACAAAATTATTTAGAACCCGCCAAAACTGATCAAAACATTCTGAAAAGATGCCAAAATACTAGAAAACCAGTAAGAAGTGAACGAAACATTCAATAACTTGCCAAAACATAATCAAAACAAATGAAAGCAAACCAAAACATTCCAAATGCCCGCCAAAAGATTTTAAAACCCGCCAAAAGGAATCCAAACATTCCAAAACCTGCCAAGACAATATAAACAACACAAGAGAAAACAAAACATTCTAAAACACCACCAAAACATTCCGAAAACCCGCCAAAACATCATCAAAACAAATCAAAACCAACCAAAAAATAAGAGGAACAAGGCAACATATTGGCAAGCAAGAGACGGAGAGCGCGGCACCTTCTAGGAGGCCAAGAAGGAAGCCGCACAACACCTGCACTGTGTCTGCAACTTTCAAACTGCTAGAAGCTAGTGGCTTGCCACTGGCCTGCCTCTTCAATTGCCATTAGCATTCCAATGGAAGCGATTCTTGGACAACTTTGCTCTGCTTGCTGCTAGTTCTGCCCCAGCCTACCATAGATAACCTTGCTCTTGCCTTGAGGCTCTGAGATGCCAAGAACTTGTCAACTTCAAAGGGCGGGCCAGGCTACATCTACTCAGCTGCCACAGTTTCTCCTTGCTAGACCTAGTGGGAAAGCATTTTGCTGAGATGCAGAAGGCAAGAAACGCAGAATACGGAGACGCGGAGCTGTCCCAAGTGCCGCTGCCAGGCGTCTTTCCGCAGAAGGAGCGCCCCGGAGCGCACCGCAACCGGCACCGTCATCTCTGCGCAAAGAGCCAAAATATTTTCAAACCCGCCAAAACTAATCCAAAAATATTTTCAAACCCGCCAAAATAGAAAACCAGACAGAAGTCATCAATACATTCGAAAAAACCTGACAAAACATGATCAAGCCCAACAAAGCTAATCCAAACACACCAAAAACTGGGCTAAACAGAATCAAAACAAATCAAAACAAATCGAAACCTTCTAAAAACCCGCCAAAATATTTCAAAACCTGTCAAAACTAATCAAAACCTTCCGAATACCCGCCAAAACATTCCAAATACCCGCCAAAAGATTTTAAAACCCGCCAAAAGGAATCCAAACATTCCAAAACCTGCCAACACAATAAAAACAACTCAAGAGAATACAAAACATTCTTAAACCCAACCAAAACATTCTGAAAACCCACCTAAACATCATAAAAACAAATCAAAACCAACCAAAACATTCTGAAAACCCGCCAAAATGATTTAGACCCGCAAAACTCATCAAAACATTCTGAAAAGATGCCAAAACATTAGAAAACCAGCCTGAACTGATCAAAACATTCAAAAAACTTGGCAATACATCATAAAAACAAATCAAAACCAACCAAAACATTCCAAAAACCCGACAAAATTATTTAGAACCCGCCAAAACTGATCAAAACATTCTGAAAAGATGCCAAAATACTAGAAAACCAGTAAGAAGTGATCGAAACATTCAATAACTTGCCAAAACATAATCAAAACAAATGAAAGCAAACCAAAACATTCCAAATACCCGCCAAAATATTTTAAAACCCGCCAAAAGGAATCCAAACATTCCAAAACCTGCCAAGACAATATAAACAACACAAGAGAAAACAAAACATTCTAAAACACCACCAAAACATTCCGAAAACCCGCCAAAACATCATAAAAACAAATCAAAACCAACCAAAAAATAAGAGGAACAAGGCAACATATTGGCAAGCAAGAGACGGAGAGCGCGGCACCTTCTAGGAGGCCAAGAAGGAAGCCGCACAACACCTGCACTGTGTCTGCAACTTTCAAACTGCTAGAAGCTAGTGGCTTGCCACTGGCCTGCCTCTTCAATTGCCATTAGCATTCCAATGGAAGCGATTCTTGGACAACTTTGCTCTGCTTGCTGCTAGTTCTGCCCCAGCCTACCATAGATAACCTTGCTCTTGCCTTGAGGCTCTGAGATGCCAAGAACTTGTCAACTTCAAAGGGCGGGCCAGGCTACATCTACTCAGCTGCCACAGTTTCTCCTTGCTAGACCTAGTGGGAAAGCATTTTGCTGAGATGCAGAAGGCAAGAAACGCAGAATACGGAGACGCGGAGCTGTCCCAAGTGCCGCTGCCAGGCGTCTTTCCGCAGAAGGAGCGCCCCGGAGCGCACCGCAACCGGCACCGTCATCTCTGCGCAAAGAGCCAAAATATTTTCAAACCTGCCAAAACTCATCCAAAAATATTTTCAAACCCGCCAAAATAGAAAACCAGACAGAAGTCATCAATACATTCGAAAAAACCTGACAAAACATGATCAAGCCCACCAAAGCTAATCCAAACACACCAAAAACTGGGCTAAACAGAATCAAAACAAATCAAAACAAATCTAAACCTTCTAAAAACCCGCCAAAATATTTCAAAACCTGTCAAAACTAATCAAAACCTTCCGAATACCCGCCAAAACATTCCAAATACCCGCCAAAAGATTTTAAAACCCGCCAAAAGGAATCCAAACATTCCAAAACCTGCCAACACAATAAAAACAACTCAAGAGAATACAAAACATTCTAAAACCCAACCAAAACATTCTGAAAACCCACCAAAACATCATAAAAACAAATCAAAACCAACCAAAACATTCTGAAAACCCTCCAAAATGATTTAGACCCGCAAAACTCATCAAAACATTCTGAAAAGATGCCAAAACATTAGAAAACCAGCCTGAACTGATCAAAACATTCAAAAAACTTGGCAATACATCATAAAAACAAATCAAAACCAACCAAAACATTCCAAAAACCCGACAAAATTATTTAGAACCCGCCAAAACTGATCAAAACATTCTGAAAAGATGCCAAAATACTAGAAAACCAGTAAGAAGTGATCGAAACATTCAATAACTTGCCAAAACATAATCAAAACAAATGAAAGCAAACCAAAACATTCCAAATACCCGCCAAAATATTTTAAAACCCGCCAAAAGGAATTCAAACATTCCAAAACCTGCCAAGACAATCAAAACAACACAAGAGAATACAAAACATTCTAAAACACCACCAAAACATTCTGAAAACCCGCCAAAACATCATAAAAACAAATCAAAACCAACCAAAAAATAAGAGGAACAAGGCAACATATTGGCAAGAAAGAGACGGAGAACGCGGCACCTTCTAGGAGGCCAAGAAGGAAGCCGCACAACACCTGCACTGTGTCTGCAACTTTCAAACTGCTAGAAGCTAGTGGCTTGCCACTGGCCTGCCTCTTCAATTGCCATTAGCATTCCAATGGAAGCTATTCTTGGACAACTTTGCTCTGCTTGCTGCTAGTTCTGCCCCAGCCTACCATAGATAACCTTGCTCTTGCCTTGAGGCTCTGAGATGCCAAGAACTTGTCAACTTCAAAGGGCGGGCCAGGCTACATCTACTCAGCTGCCACAGTTTCTCCTTGCTAGACCTAGTGGGAAAGCATTTTGCTGAGATGCGGAAGGCACGAAACGCAGAATACGGAGACGCGGAGCTGTCCCAAGTGCCGCTGCCAGGCGTCTTTCCGCAGAAGGAGCGCCCCGGAGTGCACCGCAACCGGCACCGTCATCTCTGCACAAAGAGCCAAAATATTTTCAAACCCGCCAAAACTAATCCAAAAATATTTTCAAACCCGCCAAAATAGAAAACCAGACAGAAGTCATCAATACATTCGAAAAAACCTGACAAAACATGATCAAGCCCAACAAAGCTAATCCAAACACACCAAAAACTGGGCTAAACAGAATCAAAACAAATCAAAACAAATCTAAACCTTCTAAAAACCTGCCAAAATATTTCAAAACCTGTCAAAACTAATCAAAACCTTCCGAATACCCGCCAAAACATTCCAAATACCCGCCAAAAGATTTTAAAACCCGCCAAAAGGAATCCAAACATTCCAAAACCTGCCAACACAATAAAAACAACTCAAGAGAATACAAAACATTCTAAAACCCAACCAAAACATTCCGAAAACCCACCTAAAAATCATAAAAACAAATCAAAACCAACCAAAACATTCTGAAAACCCGCCAAAATGATTTAGACCCGCAAAACTCATCAAAACATTCTGAAAAGATGCCAAAACATTAGAAAACCAGCCTGAACTGATCAAAACATTCAAAAAACTTGGCAATACATCATAAAAACAAATCAAAACCAACCAAAAAATTCCAAAAACCCGACAAAATTATTTAGAACCCGCCAAAACTGATCAAAACATTCTGAAAAGATGCCAAAATACTAGAAAACCAGTAAGAAGTGAACGAAACATTCAATAACTTGCCAAAACATAATCAAAACAAATGAAAGCAAACCAAAACATTCCAAATGCCCGCCAAAAGATTTTAAAACCCGCCAAAAGGAATCCAAACATTCCAAAACCTGCCAAGACAATATAAACAACACAAGAGAAAACAAAACATTCTAAAACACCACCAAAACATTCCGAAAACCCGCCAAAACATCATCAAAACAAATCAAAACCAACCAAAAAATAAGAGGAACAAGGCAACATATTGGCAAGCAAGAGACGGAGAGCGCGGCACCTTCTAGGAGGCCAAGAAGGAAGCCGCACAACACCTGCACTGTGTCTGCAACTTTCAAACTGCTAGAAGCTAGTGGCTTGCCACTGGCCTGCCTCTTCAATTGCCATTAGCATTCCAATGGAAGCGATTCTTGGACAACTTTGCTCTGCTTGCTGCTAGTTCTGCCCCAGCCTACCATAGATAACCTTGCTCTTGCCTTGAGGCTCTGAGATGCCAAGAACTTGTCAACTTCAAAGGGCGGGCCAGGCTACATCTACTCAGCTGCCACAGTTTCTCCTTGCTAGACCTAGTGGGAAAGCATTTTGCTGAGATGCAGAAGGCAAGAAACGCAGAATACGGAGACGCGGAGCTGTCCCAAGTGCCGCTGCCAGGCGTCTTTCCGCAGAAGGAGCGCCCCGGAGCGCACCGCAACCGGCACCGTCATCTCTGCGCAAAGAGCCAAAATATTTTCAAACCCGCCAAAACTAATCCAAAAATATTTTCAAACCCGCCAAAATAGAAAACCAGACAGAAGTCATCAATACATTCGAAAAAACCTGACAAAACATGATCAAGCCCAACAAAGCTAATCCAAACACACCAAAAACTGGGCTAAACAGAATCAAAACAAATCAAAACAAATCGAAACCTTCTAAAAACCCGCCAAAATATTTCAAAACCTGTCAAAACTAATCAAAACCTTCCGAATACCCGCCAAAACATTCCAAATACCCGCCAAAAGATTTTAAAACCCGCCAAAAGGAATCCAAACATTCCAAAACCTGCCAACACAATAAAAACAACTCAAGAGAATACAAAACATTCTAAAACCCAACCAAAACATTCCGAAAACCCACCAAAACATCATAAAAACAAATCAAAACCAACCAAAACATTCTGAAAACCCGCCAAAATGATTTAGACCCGCAAAACTCATCAAAACATTCTGAAAAGATGCCAAAACATTAGAAAACCAGCCTGAACTGATCAAAACATTCAAAAAACTTGGCAATACATCATAAAAACAAATCAAAACCAACCAAAACATTCCAAAAACCCGACAAAATTATTTAGAACCCGCCAAAACTGATCAAAACATTCTGAAAAGATGCCAAAATACTAGAAAACCAGTAAGAAGTGATCGAAACATTCAATAACTTGCCAAAACATAATCAAAACAAATGAAAGCAAACCAAAACATTCCAAATACCCGCCAAAATATTTTAAAACCCGCCAAAAGGAATCCAAACATTCCAAAACCTGCCAAGACAATATAAACAACACAAGAGAAAACAAAACATTCTAAAACACCACCAAAACATTCCGAAAACCCGCCAAAACATCATCAAAACAAATCAAAACCAACCAAAAAATAAGAGGAACAAGGCAACATATTGGCAAGCAAGAGACGGAGAGCGCGGCACCTTCTAGGAGGCCAAGAAGGAAGCCGCACAACACCTGCACTGTGTCTGCAACTTTCAAACTGCTAGAAGCTAGTGGCTTGCCACTGGCCTGCCTCTTCAATTGCCATTAGCATTCCAATGGAAGCTATTCTTGGACAACTTTGCTCTGCTTGCTGCTAGTTCTGCCCCAGCCTACCATAGATAACCTTGCTCTTGCCTTGAGGCTCTGAGATGCCAAGAACTTGTCAACTTCAAAGGGCGGGCCGGGCTACATCTACTCAGCTGCCACAGTTTCTCCTTGCTAGACCTAGTGGGAAAGCATTTTGCTGAGATGCAGAAGGCAAGAAACGCAGAATACGGAGACGCGGAGCTGTCCCAAGTGCCGCTGCCAGGCGTCTTTCCGCAGAAGGAGCGCCCCGGAGCGCACCGCAACCGGCACCGTCATCTCTGCGCAAAGAGCCAAAATATTTTCAAACCCGCCAAAACTAATCCAAAAATATTGTCAAACCCGCCAAAATAGAAAACCAGACAGAAGTCATCAATACATTCGAAAAAACCTGACAAAACATGATCAAGCCCAACAAAGCTAATCCAAACACACCAAAAACTGGGCTAAAGAGAATCAAAACAAATCAAAACAACTCTAAACCTTCTAAAAACCCGCCAAAATATTTCAAAACCTGTCAAAACTAATCAAAACCTTCCGAATACCCGCCAAAACATTCCAAATACCCGCCAAAAGATTTTAAAACCCGCCAAAAGGAATTCAAACATTCCAAAACCTGCCAAGACAATCAAAACAACACAAGAGAATACAAAACATTCTAAAACACCACCAAAACATTCTGAAAACCCGCCAAAACATCATAAAAACAAATCAAAACCAACCAAAAAATAAGAGGAACAAGGCAACATATTGGCAAGCAAGAGACGGAGAACGCGGCACCTTCTAGGAGGCCAAGAAGGAAGCCGCACAACACCTGCACTGTGTCTGCAACTTTCAAACTGCTAGAAGCTAGTGGCTTGCCACTGGCCTGCCTCTTCAATTGCCATTAGCATTCCAATGGAAGCTATTCTTGGACAACTTTGCTCTGCTTGCTGCTAGTTCTGCCCCAGCCTACCATAGATAACCTTGCTCTTGCCTTGAGGCTCTGAGATGCCAAGAACTTGTCAACTTCAAAGGGCGGGCCAGGCTACATCTACTCAGCTGCCACAGTTTCTCCTTGCTAGACCTAGTGGGAAAGCATTTTGCTGAGATGCGGAAGGCACGAAACGCAGAATACGGAGACGCGGAGCTGTCCCAAGTGCCGCTGCCAGGCGTCTTTCCGCAGAAGGAGCGCCCCGGAGCGCACCGCAACCGGCACCGTCATCTCTGCACAAAGAGCCAAAATATTTTCAAACCCGCCAAAACTAATCCAAAAATATTTTCAAACCCGCCAAAATAGAAAACCAGACAGAAGTCATCAATACATTCGAAAAAACCTGACAAAACATGATCAAGCCCAACAAAGCTAATCCAAACACACCAAAAACTGGGCTAAAGAGAATCAAAACAAATCAAAACAACTCTAAACCTTCTAAAAACCCGCCAAAATATTTCAAAACCTGTCAAAACTAATCAAAACCTTCCGAATACCCGCCAAAACATTCCAAATACCCGCCAAAAGATTTTAAAACCCGCCAAAAGGAATCCAAACATTCCAAAACCTGCCAACACAATAAAAACAACTCAAGAGAATACAAAACATTCTAAAACCCAACCAAAACATTCCGAAAACCCACCTAAACATCATAAAAACAAATCAAAACCAACCAAAACATTCTGAAAACCCGCCAAAATGATTTAGACCCGCAAAACTCATCAAAACATTCTGAAAAGATGCCAAAACATTAGAAAACCAGCCTGAACTGATCAAAACATTCAAAAAACTTGGCAATACATCATAAAAACAAATCAAAACCAACCAAAACATTCCAAAAACCCGACAAAATTATTTAGAACCCGCCAAAACTGATCAAAACATTCTGAAAAGATGCCAAAATACTAGAAAACCAGTAAGAAGTGATCGAAACATTCAATAACTTGCCAAAACATAATCAAAACAAATGAAAGCAAACCAAAACATTCCAAATACCCGCCAAAAGATTTTAAAACCCGCCAAAAGGAATCCAAACATTCCAAAACCTGCCAAGACAATATAAACAACACAAGAGAAAACAAAACATTCTAAAACACCACCAAAACATTCCGAAAACCCGCCAAAACATCATCAAAACAAATCAAAACCAACCAAAAAATAAGAGGAACAAGGCAACATATTGGCAAGCAAGAGACGGAGAGCGCGGCACCTTCTAGGAGGCCAAGAAGGAAGCCGCACAACACCTGCACTGTGTCTGCAACTTTCAAACTGCTAGAAGCTAGTGGCTTGCCACTGGCCTGCCTCTTCAATTGCCATTAGCATTCCAATGGAAGCTATTCTTGGACAACTTTGCTCTGCTTGCTGCTAGTTCTGCCCCAGCCTACCATAGATAACCTTGCTCTTGCCTTGAGGCTCTGAGATGCCAAGAACTTGTCAACTTCAAAGGGCGGGCCGGGCTACATCTACTCAGCTGCCACAGTTTCTCCTTGCTAGACCTAGTGGGAAAGCATTTTGCTGAGATGCAGAAGGCAAGAAACGCAGAATACGGAGACGCGGAGCTGTCCCAAGTGCCGCTGCCAGGCGTCTTTCCGCAGAAGGAGCGCCCCGGAGCGCACCGCAACCGGCACCGTCATCTCTGCGCAAAGAGCCAAAATATTTTCAAACCCGCCAAAACTAATCCAAAAATATTGTCAAACCCGCCAAAATAGAAAACCAGACAGAAGTCATCAATACATTCGAAAAAACCTGACAAAACATGATCAAGCCCAACAAAGCTAATCCAAACACACCAAAAACTGGGCTAAAGAGAATCAAAACAAATCAAAACAACTCTAAACCTTCTAAAAACCCGCCAAAATATTTCAAAACCTGTCAAAACTAATCAAAACCTTCCGAATACCCGCCAAAACATTCCAAATACCCGCCAAAAGATTTTAAAACCCGCCAAAAGGAATCCAAACATTCCAAAACCTGCCAACACAATAAAAACAACTCAAGAGAATACAAAACATTCTAAAACCCAACCAAAACATTCCGAAAACCCACCTAAAAATCATAAAAACAAATCAAAACCAACCAAAACATTCTGAAAACCCGCCAAAATGATTTAGACCCGCAAAACTCATCAAAACATTCTGAAAAGATGCCAAAACATTAGAAAACCAGCCTGAACTGATCAAAACATTCAAAAAACTTGGCAATACATCATAAAAACAAATCAAAACCAACCAAAACATTCCAAAAACCCGACAAAATTATTTAGAACCCGCCAAAACTGATCAAAACATTCTGAAAAGATGCCAAAATACTAGAAAACCAGTAAGAAGTGATCGAAACATTCAATAACTTGCCAAAACATAATCAAAACAAATGAAAGCAAACCAAAACATTCCAAATACCCGCCAAAAGATTTTAAAACCCGCCAAAAGGAATCCAAACATTCCAAAACCTGCCAAGACAATATAAACAACACAAGAGAAAACAAAACATTCTAAAACACCACCAAAACATTCCGAAAACCCGCCAAAACATCATCAAAACAAATCAAAACCAACCAAAAAATAAGAGGAACAAGGCAACATATTGGCAAGCAAGAGACGGAGAGCGCGGCACCTTCTAGGAGGCCAAGAAGGAAGCCGCACAACACCTGCACTGTGTCTGCAACTTTCAAACTGCTAGAAGCTAGTGGCTTGCCACTGGCCTGCCTCTTCAATTGCCATTAGCATTCCAATGGAAGCGATTCTTGGACAACTTTGCTCTGCTTGCTGCTAGTTCTGCCCCAGCCTACCATAGATAACCTTGCTCTTGCCTTGAGGCTCTGAGATGCCAAGAACTTGTCAACTTCAAAGGGCGGGCCAGGCTACATCTACTCAGCTGCCACAGTTTCTCCTTGCTAGACCTAGTGGGAAAGCATTTTGCTGAGATGCAGAAGGCAAGAAACGCAGAATACGGAGACGCGGAGCTGTCCCAAGTGCCGCTGCCAGGCGTCTTTCCGCAGAAGGAGCGCCCCGGAGCGCACCGCAACCGGCACCGTCATCTCTGCGCAAAGAGCCAAAATATTTTCAAACCCGCCAAAACTAATCCAAAAATATTTTCAAACCCGCCAAAATAGAAAACCAGACAGAAGTCATCAATACATTCGAAAAAACCTGACAAAACATGATCAAGCCCAACAAAGCTAATCCAAACACACCAAAAACTGGGCTAAAGAGAATCAAAACAAATCAAAACAACTCTAAACCTTCTAAAAACCCGCCAAAATATTTCAAAACCTGTCAAAACTAATCAAAACCTTCCGAATACCCGCCAAAACATTCCAAATACCCGCCAAAAGATTTTAAAACCCGCCAAAAGGAATCCAAACATTCCAAAACCTGCCAACACAATAAAAACAACTCAAGAGAATACAAAACATTCTAAAACCCAACCAAAACATTCCGAAAACCCACCTAAAAATCATAAAAACAAATCAAAACCAACCAAAACATTCTGAAAACCCGCCAAAATGATTTAGACCCGCAAAACTCATCAAAACATTCTGAAAAGATGCCAAAACATTAGAAAACCAGCCTGAACTGATCAAAACATTCAAAAAACTTGGCAATACATCATAAAAACAAATCAAAACCAACCAAAACATTCCAAAAACCCGACAAAATTATTTAGAACCCGCCAAAACTGATCAAAACATTCTGAAAAGATGCCAAAATACTAGAAAACCAGTAAGAAGTGATCGAAACATTCAATAACTTGCCAAAACATAATCAAAACAAATGAAAGCAAACCAAAACATTCCAAATACCCGCCAAAATATTTTAAAACCCGCCAAAAGGAATCCAAACATTCCAAAACCTGCCAAGACAATATAAACAACACAAGAGAAAACAAAACATTCTAAAACACCACCAAAACATTCCGAAAACCCGCCAAAACATCATCAAAACAAATCAAAACCAACCAAAAAATAAGAGGAACAAGGCAACATATTGGCAAGCAAGAGACGGAGAGCGCGGCACCTTCTAGGAGGCCAAGAAGGAAGCCGCACAACACCTGCACTGTGTCTGCAACTTTCAAACTGCTAGAAGCTAGTGGCTTGCCACTGGCCTGCCTCTTCAATTGCCATTAGCATTCCAATGGAAGCGATTCTTGGACAACTTTGCTCTGCTTGCTGCTAGTTCTGCCCCAGCCTACCATAGATAACCTTGCTCTTGCCTTGAGGCTCTGAGATGCCAAGAACTTGTCAACTTCAAAGGGCGGGCCAGGCTACATCTACTCAGCTGCCACAGTTTCTCCTTGCTAGACCTAGTGGGAAAGCATTTTGCTGAGATGCAGAAGGCAAGAAACGCAGAATACGGAGACGCGGAGCTGTCCCAAGTGCCGCTGCCAGGCGTCTTTCCGCAGAAGGAGCGCCCCGGAGCGCACCGCAACCGGCACCGTCATCTCTGCCCAAAGAGCCAAAATATTTTCAAACCCGCCAAAACTAATCCAAAAATATTTTCAAACCCGCCAAAATAGAAAACCAGACAGAAGTCATCAATACATTCGAAAAAACCTGACAAAACATGATCAAGCCCAACAAAGCTAATCCAAACACACCAAAAACTGGGCTAAAGAGAATCAAAACAAATCAAAACAACTCTAAACCTTCTAAAAACCCGCCAAAATATTTCAAAACCTGTCAAAACTAATCAAAACCTTCCGAATACCCGCCAAAACATTCCAAATACCCGCCAAAAGATTTTAAAACCCGCCAAAAGGAATCCAAACATTCCAAAACCTGCCAACACAATAAAAACAACTCAAGAGAATACAAAACATTCTAAAACCCAACCAAAACATTCCGAAAACCCACCTAAACATCATAAAAACAAATCAAAACCAACCAAAACATTCTGAAAACCCGCCAAAATGATTTAGACCCGCAAAACTCATCAAAACATTCTGAAAAGATGCCAAAACATTAGAAAACCAGCCTGAACTGATCAAAACATTCAAAAAACTTGGCAATACATCATAAAAACAAATCAAAACCAACCAAAACATTCCAAAAACCCGACAAAATTATTTAGAACCCGCCAAAACTGATCAAAACATTCTGAAAAGATGCCAAAATACTAGAAAACCAGTAAGAAGTGATCGAAACATTCAATAACTTGCCAAAACATAATCAAAACAAATGAAAGCAAACCAAAACATTCCAAATACCCGCCAAAAGATTTTAAAACCCGCCAAAAGGAATCCAAACATTCCAAAACCTGCCAAGACAATATAAACAACACAAGAGAAAACAAAACATTCTAAAACACCACCAAAACATTCCGAAAACCCGCCAAAACATCATCAAAACAAATCAAAACCAACCAAAAAATAAGAGGAACAAGGCAACATATTGGCAAGCAAGAGACGGAGAGCGCGGCACCTTCTAGGAGGCCAAGAAGGAAGCCGCACAACACCTGCACTGTGTCTGCAACTTTCAAACTGCTAGAAGCTAGTGGCTTGCCACTGGCCTGCCTCTTCAATTGCCATTAGCATTCCAATGGAAGCGATTCTTGGACAACTTTGCTCTGCTTGCTGCTAGTTCTGCCCCAGCCTACCATAGATAACCTTGCTCTTGCCTTGAGGCTCTGAGATGCCAAGAACTTGTCAACTTCAAAGGGCGGGCCAGGCTACATCTACTCAGCTGCCACAGTTTCTCCTTGCTAGACCTAGTGGGAAAGCATTTTGCTGAGATGCAGAAGGCAAGAAACGCAGAATACGGAGACGCGGAGCTGTCCCAAGTGCCGCTGCCAGGCGTCTTTCCGCAGAAGGAGCGCCCCGGAGCGCACCGCAACCGGCACCGTCATCTCTGCGCAAAGAGCCAAAATATTTTCAAACCCGCCAAAACTAATCCAAAAATATTTTCAAACCCGCCAAAATAGAAAACCAGACAGAAGTCATCAATACATTCGAAAAAACCTGACAAAACATGATCAAGCCCAACAAAGCTAATCCAAACACACCAAAAACTGGGCTAAAGAGAATCAAAACAAATCAAAACAACTCTAAACCTTCTAAAAACCCGCCAAAATATTTCAAAACCTGTCAAAACTAATCAAAACCTTCCGAATACCCGCCAAAACATTCCAAATACCCGCCAAAAGATTTTAAAACCCGCCAAAAGGAATCCAAACATTCCAAAACCTGCCAACACAATAAAAACAACTCAAGAGAATACAAAACATTCTAAAACCCAACCAAAACATTCCGAAAACCCACCTAAAAATCATAAAAACAAATCAAAACCAACCAAAACATTCTGAAAACCCGCCAAAATGATTTAGACCCGCAAAACTCATCAAAACATTCTGAAAAGATGCCAAAACATTAGAAAACCAGCCTGAACTGATCAAAACATTCAAAAAACTTGGCAATACATCATAAAAACAAATCAAAACCAACCAAAACATTCCAAAAACCCAACAAAATTATTTAGAACCCGCCAAAACTGATCAAAACATTCTGAAAAGATGCCAAAATACTAGAAAACCAGTAAGAAGTGATCGAAACATTCAATAACTTGCCAAAACATAATCAAAACAAATGAAAGCAAACCAAAACATTCCAAATACCCGCCAAAAGATTTTAAAACCCGCCAAAAGGAATCCAAACATTCCAAAACCTGCCAAGACAATATAAACAACACAAGAGAAAACAAAACATTCTAAAACACCACCAAAACATTCCGAAAACCCGCCAAAACATCATCAAAACAAATCAAAACCAACCAAAAAATAAGAGGAACAAGGCAACATATTGGCAAGCAAGAGACGGAGAGCGCGGCACCTTCTAGGAGGCCAAGAAGGAAGCCGCACAACACCTGCACTGTGTCTGCAACTTTCAAACTGCTAGAAGCTAGTGGCTTGCCACTGGCCTGCCTCTTCAATTGCCATTAGCATTCCAATGGAAGCGATTCTTGGACAACTTTGCTCTGCTTGCTGCTAGTTCTGCCCCAGCCTACCATAGATAACCTTGCTCTTGCCTTGAGGCTCTGAGATGCCAAGAACTTGTCAACTTCAAAGGGCGGGCCAGGCTACATCTACTCAGCTGCCACAGTTTCTCCTTGCTAGACCTAGTGGGAAAGCATTTTGCTGAGATGCAGAAGGCAAGAAACGCAGAATACGGAGACGCGGAGCTGTCCCAAGTGCCGCTGCCAGGCGTCTTTCCGCAGAAGGAGCGCCCCGGAGCGCACCGCAACCGGCACCGTCATCTCTGCCCAAAGAGCCAAAATATTTTCAAACCCGCCAAAACTAATCCAAAAATATTTTCAAACCCGCCAAAATAGAAAACCAGACAGAAGTCATCAATACATTCGAAAAAACCTGACAAAACATGATCAAGCCCAACAAAGCTAATCCAAACACACCAAAAACTGGGCTAAAGAGAATCAAAACAAATCAAAACAACTCTAAACCTTCTAAAAACCCGCCAAAATATTTCAAAACCTGTCAAAACTAATCAAAACCTTCCGAATACCCGCCAAAACATTCCAAATACCCGCCAAAAGATTTTAAAACCCGCCAAAAGGAATCCAAACATTCCAAAACCTGCCAACACAATAAAAACAACTCAAGAGAATACAAAACATTCTAAAACCCAACCAAAACATTCCGAAAACCCACCTAAACATCATAAAAACAAATCAAAACCAACCAAAACATTCTGAAAACCCGCCAAAATGATTTAGACCCGCAAAACTCATCAAAACATTCTGAAAAGATGCCAAAACATTAGAAAACCAGCCTGAACTGATCAAAACATTCAAAAAACTTGGCAATACATCATAAAAACAAATCAAAACCAACCAAAACATTCCAAAAACCCGACAAAATTATTTAGAACCCGCCAAAACTGATCAAAACATTCTGAAAAGATGCCAAAATACTAGAAAACCAGTAAGAAGTGATCGAAACATTCAATAACTTGCCAAAACATAATCAAAACAAATGAAAGCAAACCAAAACATTCCAAATACCCGCCAAAATATTTTAAAACCCGCCAAAAGGAATCCAAACATTCCAAAACCTGCCAAGACAATATAAACAACACAAGAGAAAACAAAACATTCTAAAACACCACCAAAACATTCCGAAAACCCGCCAAAACATCATCAAAACAAATCAAAACCAACCAAAAAATAAGAGGAACAAGGCAACATATTGGCAAGCAAGAGACGGAGAGCGCGGCACCTTCTAGGAGGCCAAGAAGGAAGCCGCACAACACCTGCACTGTGTCTGCAACTTTCAAACTGCTAGAAGCTAGTGGCTTGCCACTGGCCTGCCTCTTCAATTGCCATTAGCATTCCAATGGAAGCTATTCTTGGACAACTTTGCTCTGCTTGCTGCTAGTTCTGCCCCAGCCTACCATAGATAACCTTGCTCTTGCCTTGAGGCTCTGAGATGCCAAGAACTTGTCAACTTCAAAGGGCGGGCCGGGCTACATCTACTCAGCTGCCACAGTTTCTCCTTGCTAGACCTAGTGGGAAAGCATTTTGCTGAGATGCAGAAGGCAAGAAACGCAGAATACGGAGACGCGGAGCTGTCCCAAGTGCCGCTGCCAGGCGTCTTTCCGCAGAAGGAGCGCCCCGGAGCGCACCGCAACCGGCACCGTCATCTCTGCGCAAAGAGCCAAAATATTTTCAAACCCGCCAAAACTAATCCAAAAATATTGTCAAACCCGCCAAAATAGAAAACCAGACAGAAGTCATCAATACATTCGAAAAAACCTGACAAAACATGATCAAGCCCAACAAAGCTAATCCAAACACACCAAAAACTGGGCTAAAGAGAATCAAAACAAATCAAAACAACTCTAAACCTTCTAAAAACCCGCCAAAATATTTCAAAACCTGTCAAAACTAATCAAAACCTTCCGAATACCCGCCAAAACATTCCAAATACCCGCCAAAAGATTTTAAAACCCGCCAAAAGGAATCCAAACATTCCAAAACCTGCCAACACAATAAAAACAACTCAAGAGAATACAAAACATTCTAAAACCCAACCAAAACATTCCGAAAACCCACCTAAAAATCATAAAAACAAATCAAAACCAACCAAAACATTCTGAAAACCCGCCAAAATGATTTAGACCCGCAAAACTCATCAAAACATTCTGAAAAGATGCCAAAACATTAGAAAACCAGCCTGAACTGATCAAAACATTCAAAAAACTTGGCAATACATCATAAAAACAAATCAAAACCAACCAAAACATTCCAAAAACCCGACAAAATTATTTAGAACCCGCCAAAACTGATCAAAACATTCTGAAAAGATGCCAAAATACTAGAAAACCAGTAAGAAGTGATCGAAACATTCAATAACTTGCCAAAACATAATCAAAACAAATGAAAGCAAACCAAAACATTCCAAATACCCGCCAAAAGATTTTAAAACCCGCCAAAAGGAATCCAAACATTCCAAAACCTGCCAAGACAATATAAACAACACAAGAGAAAACAAAACATTCTAAAACACCACCAAAACATTCCGAAAACCCGCCAAAACATCATCAAAACAAATCAAAACCAACCAAAAAATAAGAGGAACAAGGCAACATATTGGCAAGCAAGAGACGGAGAGCGCGGCACCTTCTAGGAGGCCAAGAAGGAAGCCGCACAACACCTGCACTGTGTCTGCAACTTTCAAACTGCTAGAAGCTAGTGGCTTGCCACTGGCCTGCCTCTTCAATTGCCATTAGCATTCCAATGGAAGCGATTCTTGGACAACTTTGCTCTGCTTGCTGCTAGTTCTGCCCCAGCCTACCATAGATAACCTTGCTCTTGCCTTGAGGCTCTGAGATGCCAAGAACTTGTCAACTTCAAAGGGCGGGCCAGGCTACATCTACTCAGCTGCCACAGTTTCTCCTTGCTAGACCTAGTGGGAAAGCATTTTGCTGAGATGCAGAAGGCAAGAAACGCAGAATACGGAGACGCGGAGCTGTCCCAAGTGCCGCTGCCAGGCGTCTTTCCGCAGAAGGAGCGCCCCGGAGCGCACCGCAACCGGCACCGTCATCTCTGCCCAAAGAGCCAAAATATTTTCAAACCCGCCAAAACTAATCCAAAAATATTTTCAAACCCGCCAAAATAGAAAACCAGACAGAAGTCATCAATACATTCGAAAAAACCTGACAAAACATGATCAAGCCCAACAAAGCTAATCCAAACACACCAAAAACTGGGCTAAAGAGAATCAAAACAAATCAAAACAACTCTAAACCTTCTAAAAACCCGCCAAAATATTTCAAAACCTGTCAAAACTAATCAAAACCTTCCGAATACCCGCCAAAACATTCCAAATACCCGCCAAAAGATTTTAAAACCCGCCAAAAGGAATCCAAACATTCCAAAACCTGCCAACACAATAAAAACAACTCAAGAGAATACAAAACATTCTAAAACCCAACCAAAACATTCCGAAAACCCACCTAAACATCATAAAAACAAATCAAAACCAACCAAAACATTCTGAAAACCCGCCAAAATGATTTAGACCCGCAAAACTCATCAAAACATTCTGAAAAGATGCCAAAACATTAGAAAACCAGCCTGAACTGATCAAAACATTCAAAAAACTTGGCAATACATCATAAAAACAAATCAAAACCAACCAAAACATTCCAAAAACCCGACAAAATTATTTAGAACCCGCCAAAACTGATCAAAACATTCTGAAAAGATGCCAAAATACTAGAAAACCAGTAAGAAGTGATCGAAACATTCAATAACTTGCCAAAACATAATCAAAACAAATGAAAGCAAACCAAAACATTCCAAATACCCGCCAAAATATTTTAAAACCCGCCAAAAGGAATCCAAACATTCCAAAACCTGCCAAGACAATATAAACAACACAAGAGAAAACAAAACATTCTAAAACACCACCAAAACATTCCGAAAACCCGCCAAAACATCATCAAAACAAATCAAAACCAACCAAAAAATAAGAGGAACAAGGCAACATATTGGCAAGCAAGAGACGGAGAGCGCGGCACCTTCTAGGAGGCCAAGAAGGAAGCCGCACAACACCTGCACTGTGTCTGCAACTTTCAAACTGCTAGAAGCTAGTGGCTTGCCACTGGCCTGCCTCTTCAATTGCCATTAGCATTCCAATGGAAGCTATTCTTGGACAACTTTGCTCTGCTTGCTGCTAGTTCTGCCCCAGCCTACCATAGATAACCTTGCTCTTGCCTTGAGGCTCTGAGATGCCAAGAACTTGTCAACTTCAAAGGGCGGGCCGGGCTACATCTACTCAGCTGCCACAGTTTCTCCTTGCTAGACCTAGTGGGAAAGCATTTTGCTGAGATGCAGAAGGCAAGAAACGCAGAATACGGAGACGCGGAGCTGTCCCAAGTGCCGCTGCCAGGCGTCTTTCCGCAGAAGGAGCGCCCCGGAGCGCACCGCAACCGGCACCGTCATCTCTGCGCAAAGAGCCAAAATATTTTCAAACCCGCCAAAACTAATCCAAAAATATTGTCAAACCCGCCAAAATAGAAAACCAGACAGAAGTCATCAATACATTCGAAAAAACCTGACAAAACATGATCAAGCCCAACAAAGCTAATCCAAACACACCAAAAACTGGGCTAAAGAGAATCAAAACAAATCAAAACAACTCTAAACCTTCTAAAAACCCGCCAAAATATTTCAAAACCTGTCAAAACTAATCAAAACCTTCCGAATACCCGCCAAAACATTCCAAATACCCGCCAAAAGATTTTAAAACCCGCCAAAAGGAATCCAAACATTCCAAAACCTGCCAACACAATAAAAACAACTCAAGAGAATACAAAACATTCTAAAACCCAACCAAAACATTCCGAAAACCCACCTAAAAATCATAAAAACAAATCAAAACCAACCAAAACATTCTGAAAACCCGCCAAAATGATTTAGACCCGCAAAACTCATCAAAACATTCTGAAAAGATGCCAAAACATTAGAAAACCAGCCTGAACTGATCAAAACATTCAAAAAACTTGGCAATACATCATAAAAACAAATCAAAACCAACCAAAACATTCCAAAAACCCGACAAAATTATTTAGAACCCGCCAAAACTGATCAAAACATTCTGAAAAGATGCCAAAATACTAGAAAACCAGTAAGAAGTGATCGAAACATTCAATAACTTGCCAAAACATAATCAAAACAAATGAAAGCAAACCAAAACATTCCAAATACCCGCCAAAATATTTTAAAACCCGCCAAAAGGAATCCAAACATTCCAAAACCTGCCAAGACAATCAAAACAACACAAGAGAATACAAAACATTCTAAAACACCACCAAAACATTCTGAAAACCCGCCAAAACATCATCAAAACAAATCAAAACCAACCAAACAATAAGAGGAACAAGGCAACATATTGGCAAGCAAGAGACGGAGAGCGCGGCACCTTCTAGGAGGCCAAGAAGGAAGCCGCACAACACCTGCACTGTGTCTGCAACTTTCAAACTGCTAGAAGCTAGTGGCTTGCCACTGGCCTGCCTCTTCAATTGCCATTAGCATTCCAATGGAAGCTATTCTTGGACAACTTTGCTCTGCTTGCTGCTAGTTCTGCCCCAGCCTACCATAGATAACCTTGCTCTTGCCTTGAGGCTCTGAGATGCCAAGAACTTGTCAACTTCAAAGGGCGGGCCGGGCTACATCTACTCAGCTGCCACAGTTTCTCCTTGCTAGACCTAGTGGGAAAGCATTTTGCTGAGATGCAGAAGGCAAGAAACGCAGAATACGGAGACGCGGAGCTGTCCCAAGTGCCGCTGCCAGGCGTCTTTCCGCAGAAGGAGCGCCCCGGAGCGCACCGCAACCGGCACCGTCATCTCTGCGCAAAGAGCCAAAATATTTTCAAACCCGCCAAAACTAATCCAAAAATATTGTCAAACCCGCCAAAATAGAAAACCAGACAGAAGTCATCAATACATTCGAAAAAACCTGACAAAACATGATCAAGCCCAACAAAGCTAATCCAAACACACCAAAAACTGGGCTAAAGAGAATCAAAACAAATCAAAACAACTCTAAACCTTCTAAAAACCCGCCAAAATATTTCAAAACCTGTCAAAACTAATCAAAACCTTCCGAATACCCGCCAAAACATTCCAAATACCCGCCAAAAGATTTTAAAACCCGCCAAAAGGAATCCAAACATTCCAAAACCTGCCAACACAATAAAAACAACTCAAGAGAATACAAAACATTCTAAAACCCAACCAAAACATTCCGAAAACCCACCTAAAAATCATAAAAACAAATCAAAACCAACCAAAACATTCTGAAAACCCGCCAAAATGATTTAGACCCGCAAAACTCATCAAAACATTCTGAAAAGATGCCAAAACATTAGAAAACCAGCCTGAACTGATCAAAACATTCAAAAAACTTGGCAATACATCATAAAAACAAATCAAAACCAACCAAAACATTCCAAAAACCCGACAAAATTATTTAGAACCCGCCAAAACTGATCAAAACATTCTGAAAAGATGCCAAAATACTAGAAAACCAGTAAGAAGTGATCGAAACATTCAATAACTTGCCAAAACATAATCAAAACAAATGAAAGCAAACCAAAACATTCCAAATACCCGCCAAAAGATTTTAAAACCCGCCAAAAGGAATCCAAACATTCCAAAACCTGCCAAGACAATATAAACAACACAAGAGAAAACAAAACATTCTAAAACACCACCAAAACATTCCGAAAACCCGCCAAAACATCATCAAAACAAATCAAAACCAACCAAAAAATAAGAGGAACAAGGCAACATATTGGCAAGCAAGAGACGGAGAGCGCGGCACCTTCTAGGAGGCCAAGAAGGAAGCCGCACAACACCTGCACTGTGTCTGCAACTTTCAAACTGCTAGAAGCTAGTGGCTTGCCACTGGCCTGCCTCTTCAATTGCCATTAGCATTCCAATGGAAGCGATTCTTGGACAACTTTGCTCTGCTTGCTGCTAGTTCTGCCCCAGCCTACCATAGATAACCTTGCTCTTGCCTTGAGGCTCTGAGATGCCAAGAACTTGTCAACTTCAAAGGGCGGGCCAGGCTACATCTACTCAGCTGCCACAGTTTCTCCTTGCTAGACCTAGTGGGAAAGCATTTTGCTGAGATGCAGAAGGCAAGAAACGCAGAATACGGAGACGCGGAGCTGTCCCAAGTGCCGCTGCCAGGCGTCTTTCCGCAGAAGGAGCGCCCCGGAGCGCACCGCAACCGGCACCGTCATCTCTGCCCAAAGAGCCAAAATATTTTCAAACCCGCCAAAACTAATCCAAAAATATTTTCAAACCCGCCAAAATAGAAAACCAGACAGAAGTCATCAATACATTCGAAAAAACCTGACAAAACATGATCAAGCCCAACAAAGCTAATCCAAACACACCAAAAACTGGGCTAAAGAGAATCAAAACAAATCAAAACAACTCTAAACCTTCTAAAAACCCGCCAAAATATTTCAAAACCTGTCAAAACTAATCAAAACCTTCCGAATACCCGCCAAAACATTCCAAATACCCGCCAAAAGATTTTAAAACCCGCCAAAAGGAATCCAAACATTCCAAAACCTGCCAACACAATAAAAACAACTCAAGAGAATACAAAACATTCTAAAACCCAACCAAAACATTCCGAAAACCCACCTAAACATCATAAAAACAAATCAAAACCAACCAAAACATTCTGAAAACCCGCCAAAATGATTTAGACCCGCAAAACTCATCAAAACATTCTGAAAAGATGCCAAAACATTAGAAAACCAGCCTGAACTGATCAAAACATTCAAAAAACTTGGCAATACATCATAAAAACAAATCAAAACCAACCAAAACATTCCAAAAACCCGACAAAATTATTTAGAACCCGCCAAAACTGATCAAAACATTCTGAAAAGATGCCAAAATACTAGAAAACCAGTAAGAAGTGATCGAAACATTCAATAACTTGCCAAAACATAATCAAAACAAATGAAAGCAAACCAAAACATTCCAAATACCCGCCAAAATATTTTAAAACCCGCCAAAAGGAATCCAAACATTCCAAAACCTGCCAAGACAATATAAACAACACAAGAGAAAACAAAACATTCTAAAACACCACCAAAACATTCCGAAAACCCGCCAAAACATCATCAAAACAAATCAAAACCAACCAAAAAATAAGAGGAACAAGGCAACATATTGGCAAGCAAGAGACGGAGAGCGCGGCACCTTCTAGGAGGCCAAGAAGGAAGCCGCACAACACCTGCACTGTGTCTGCAACTTTCAAACTGCTAGAAGCTAGTGGCTTGCCACTGGCCTGCCTCTTCAATTGCCATTAGCATTCCAATGGAAGCTATTCTTGGACAACTTTGCTCTGCTTGCTGCTAGTTCTGCCCCAGCCTACCATAGATAACCTTGCTCTTGCCTTGAGGCTCTGAGATGCCAAGAACTTGTCAACTTCAAAGGGCGGGCCGGGCTACATCTACTCAGCTGCCACAGTTTCTCCTTGCTAGACCTAGTGGGAAAGCATTTTGCTGAGATGCAGAAGGCAAGAAACGCAGAATACGGAGACGCGGAGCTGTCCCAAGTGCCGCTGCCAGGCGTCTTTCCGCAGAAGGAGCGCCCCGGAGCGCACCGCAACCGGCACCGTCATCTCTGCGCAAAGAGCCAAAATATTTTCAAACCCGCCAAAACTAATCCAAAAATATTGTCAAACCCGCCAAAATAGAAAACCAGACAGAAGTCATCAATACATTCGAAAAAACCTGACAAAACATGATCAAGCCCAACAAAGCTAATCCAAACACACCAAAAACTGGGCTAAAGAGAATCAAAACAAATCAAAACAACTCTAAACCTTCTAAAAACCCGCCAAAATATTTCAAAACCTGTCAAAACTAATCAAAACCTTCCGAATACCCGCCAAAACATTCCAAATACCCGCCAAAAGATTTTAAAACCCGCCAAAAGGAATCCAAACATTCCAAAACCTGCCAACACAATAAAAACAACTCAAGAGAATACAAAACATTCTAAAACCCAACCAAAACATTCCGAAAACCCACCTAAAAATCATAAAAACAAATCAAAACCAACCAAAACATTCTGAAAACCCGCCAAAATGATTTAGACCCGCAAAACTCATCAAAACATTCTGAAAAGATGCCAAAACATTAGAAAACCAGCCTGAACTGATCAAAACATTCAAAAAACTTGGCAATACATCATAAAAACAAATCAAAACCAACCAAAACATTCCAAAAACCCGACAAAATTATTTAGAACCCGCCAAAACTGATCAAAACATTCTGAAAAGATGCCAAAATACTAGAAAACCAGTAAGAAGTGATCGAAACATTCAATAACTTGCCAAAACATAATCAAAACAAATGAAAGCAAACCAAAACATTCCAAATACCCGCCAAAATATTTTAAAACCCGCCAAAAGGAATCCAAACATTCCAAAACCTGCCAAGACAATCAAAACAACACAAGAGAATACAAAACATTCTAAAACACCACCAAAACATTCTGAAAACCCGCCAAAACATCATCAAAACAAATCAAAACCAACCAAACAATAAGAGGAACAAGGCAACATATTGGCAAGCAAGAGACGGAGAGCGCGGCACCTTCTAGGAGGCCAAGAAGGAAGCCGCACAACACCTGCACTGTGTCTGCAACTTTCAAACTGCTAGAAGCTAGTGGCTTGCCACTGGCCTGCCTCTTCAATTGCCATTAGCATTCCAATGGAAGCGATTCTTGGACAACTTTGCTCTGCTTGCTGCTAGTTCTGCCCCAGCCTACCATAGATAACCTTGCTCTTGCCTTGAGGCTCTGAGATGCCAAGAACTTGTCAACTTCAAAGGGCGGGCCAGGCTACATCTACTCAGCTGCCACAGTTTCTCCTTGCTAGACCTAGTGGGAAAGCATTTTGCTGAGATGCAGAAGGCAAGAAACGCAGAATACGGAGACGCGGAGCTGTCCCAAGTGCCGCTGCCAGGCGTCTTTCCGCAGAAGGAGCGCCCCGGAGCGCACTGCAACCGGCACCGTCATCTCTGCGCAAAGAGCCAAAATATTTTCAAACCCGCCAAAACTAATCCAAAAATATTTTCAAACCCGCCAAAATAGAAAACCAGACAGAAGTCATCAATACATTCGAAAAAACCTGACAAAACATGATCAAGCCCACCAAAGCTAATCCAAACACACCAAAAACTGGACTAAACAGAATCAAAACAAATCAAAACAAATCGAAACCTTCTAAAAACCCGCCAAAATATTTCAAAACCTGTCAAAACTAATCAAAACCTTCCGAATACCCGCCAAAACATTCCAAATACCCGCCAAAAGATTTTAAAACCCGCCAAAAGGAATCCAAACATTCCAAAACCTGCCAACACAATAAAAACAACTCAAGAGAATACAAAACATTCTAAAACCCAACCAAAACATTCTGAAAACCCACCTAAACATCATAAAAACAAATCAAAACCAACCAAAACATTCTGAAAACCCGCCAAAATGATTTAGACCCGCAAAACTCATCAAAACATTCTGAAAAGATGCCAAAACATTAGAAAACCAGCCTGAACTGATCAAAACATTCAAAAAACTTGGCAATACATCATAAAAACAAATCAAAACCAACCAAAACATTCCAAAAACCCGACAAAATTATTTAGAACCCGCCAAAACTGATCAAAACATTCTGAAAAGATGCCAAAATACTAGAAAACCAGTAAGAAGTGATCAAAACATTCAATAACTTGCCAAAACATAATCAAAACAAATGAAAGCAAACCAAAACATTCCAAATACCCGCCAAAAGATTTTAAAACCCGCCAAAAGGAATCCAAACATTCCAAAACCTGCCAAGACAATATAAACAACACAAGAGAATACAAAACATTCTAAAACACCACCAAAACATTCCGAAAACCCGCCAAAACATCATAAAAACAAATCAAAACCAACCAAAAAATAAGAGGAACAAGGCAACATATTGGCAAGCAAGAGACGGAGAGCGCGGCACCTTCTAGGAGGCCAAGAAGGAAGCCGCACAACACCTGCACTGTGTCTGCAACTTTCAAACTGCTAGAAGCTAGTGGCTTGCCACTGGCCTGCCTCTTCAATTGCCATTAGCATTCCAATGGAAGCGATTCTTGGACAACTTTGCTCTGCTTGCTGCTAGTTCTGCCCCAGCCTACCATAGATAACCTTGCTCTTGCCTTGAGGCTCTGAGATGCCAAGAACTTGTCAACTTCAAAGGGCGGGCCAGGCTACATCTACTCAGCTGCCACAGTTTCTCCTTGCTAGACCTAGTGGGAAAGCATTTTGCTGAGATGCAGAAGGCAAGAAACGCAGAATACGGAGACGCGGAGCTGTCCCAAGTGCCGCTGCCAGGCGTCTTTCCGCAGAAGGAGCGCCCCGGAGCGCACCGCAACCGGCACCGTCATCTCTGCCCAAAGAGCCAAAATATTTTCAAACCCGCCAAAACTAATCCAAAAATATTTTCAAACCCGCCAAAATAGAAAACCAGACAGAAGTCATCAATACATTCGAAAAAACCTGACAAAACATGATCAAGCCCAACAAAGCTAATCCAAACACACCAAAAACTGGGCTAAACAGAATCAAAACAAATCAAAACAAATCGAAACCTTCTAAAAACCCGCCAAAATATTTCAAAACCCGTCAAAACTAATCAAAACATTCCGAATACCCGCCAAAACATTCCAAATACCCGCCAAAAGATTTTAAAACCCGCCAAAAGGAATCCAAACATTCCAAAACCTGCCAACACAATAAAAACAACTCAAGAGAATACAAAACATTCTAAAACCCAACCAAAACATTCTGAAAACCCACCAAAACATCATAAAAACAAATCAAAACCAACCAAAACATTCTGAAAATCCTCCAAAATGATTTAGACCCGCAAAACTCATCAAAACATTCTGAAAAGATGCCAAAACATTAGAAAACCAGCCTGAACTGATCAAAACATTCAAAAAACTTGGCAATACATCATAAAAACAAATCAAAACCAACCAAAACATTCCAAAAACCCGACAAAATTATTTAGAACCCGCCAAAACTGATCAAAACATTCTGAAAAGATGCCAAAATACTAGAAAACCAGTAAGAAGTGATCAAAACATTCAATAACTTGCCAAAACATAATCAAAACAAATGAAAGCAAACCAAAACATTCCAAATACCCGCCAAAATATTTTAAAACCCGCCAAAAGGAATTCAAACATTCCAAAACCTGCCAAGACAATCAAAACAACACAAGAGAATACAAAACATTCTAAAACACCACCAAAACATTCTGAAAACCCGCCAAAACATCATAAAAACAAATCAAAACCAACCAAAAAATAAGAGGAACAAGGCAACATATTGGCAAGCAAGAGACGGAGAACGCGGCACCTTCTAGGAGGCCAAGAAGGAAGCCGCACAACACCTGCACTGTGTCTGCAACTTTCAAACTGCTAGAAGCTAGTGGCTTGCCACTGGCCTGCCTCTTCAATTGCCATTAGCATTCCAATGGAAGCTATTCTTGGACAACTTTGCTCTGCTTGCTGCTAGTTCTGCCCCAGCCTACCATAGATAACCTTGCTCTTGCCTTGAGGCTCTGAGATGCCAAGAACTTGTCAACTTCAAAGGGCGGGCCAGGCTACATCTACTCAGCTGCCACAGTTTCTCCTTGCTAGACCTAGTGGGAAAGCATTTTGCTGAGATGCAGAAGGCAAGAAACGCAGAATACGGAGACGCGGAGCTGTCCCAAGTGCCGCTGCCAGGCGTCTTTCCGCAGAAGGAGCGCCCCGGAGCGCACCGCAACCGGCACCGTCATCTCTGCCCAAAGAGCCAAAATATTTTCAAACCCGCCAAAACTCATCCAAAAATATTTTCAAACCCGCCAAAATAGAAAACCAGACAGAAGTCATCAATACATTCGAAAAAACCTGACAAAACATGATCAAGCCCAACAAAGCTAATCCAAACACACCAAACACTGGGCTAAACAGAATCAAAACAAATCAAAACAAATCGAAACCTTCTAAAAACCCGCCAAAATATTTCAAAACCCGTCAAAACTAATCAAAACATTCCGAACACCCGCCAAAACATTCCAAATACCCGCCAAAAGATTTTAAAACTCGCCAAAAGGAATCCAAACATTCCAAAACCTGCCAACACAATAAAAACAACTCAAGAGAATACAAAACATTCTAAAACCCAACCAAAACATTCCGAAAACCCACCAAAACATCATAAAAACAAATCAAAACCAACCAAAACATTCTGAAACCCCGCCAAAATGATTTAGACCCGCAAAACTCATCAAAACATTCTGAAAAGATGCCAAAACATTAGAAAACCAGCCTGAACTGATCAAAACATTCAAAAAACTTGGCAATACATCATAAAAACAAATCAAAACCAACCAAAACATTCCAAAAACCCGACAAAATTATTTAGAACCCGCCAAAACTGATCAAAACATTCTGAAAAGATGCCAAAATACTAGAAAACCAGTAAGAAGTGATCAAAACATTCAATAACTTGCCAAAACATAATCAAAACAAATGAAAGCAAACCAAAACATTCCAAATACCCGCCAAAATATTTTAAAACCCGCCAAAAGGAATCCAAACATTCCAAAACCTGCCAAGACAATATAAACAACACAAGAGAATACAAAACATTCTAAAACACCACCAAAACATTCCGAAAACCCGCCAAAACATCATAAAAACAAATCAAAACCAACCAAAAAATAAGAGGAACAAGGCAACATATTGGCAAGCAAGAGACGGAGAGCGCGGCACCTTCTAGGAGGCCAAGAAGGAAGCCGCACAACACCTGCACTGTGTCTGCAACTTTCAAACTGGTAGAAGCTAGTGGCTTGCCACTGGCCTGCCTCTTCAATTGCCATTAGCATTCCAATGGAAGCGATTCTTGGACAACTTTGCTCTGCTTGCTGCTAGTTCTGCCCCAGCCTACCATAGATAACCTTGCTCTTGCCTTGAGGCTCTGAGATGCCAAGAACTTGTCAACTTCAAAGGGCGGGCCAGGCTACATCTACTCAGCTGCCACAGTTTCTCCTTGCTAGACCTAGTGGGAAAGCATTTTGCTGAGATGCAGAAGGCAAGAAACGCAGAATACGGAGACGCGGAGCTGTCCCAAGTGCCGCTGCCAGGCGTCTTTCCGCAGAAGGAGCGCCCCGGAGCGCACCGCAACCGGCACCGTCATCTCTGCCCAAAGAGCCAAAATATTTTCAAACCCGCCAAAACTAATCCAAAAATATTTTCAAACCCGCCAAAATAGAAAACCAGACAGAAGTCATCAATACATTCGAAAAAACCTGACAAAACATGATCAAGCCCAACAAAGCTAATCCAAACACACCAAAAACTGGGCTAAACAGAATCAAAACAAATCAAAACAAATCGAAACCTTCTAAAAACCCGCCAAAATATTTCAAAACCCGTCAAAACTAATCAAAACATTCCGAATACCCGCCAAAACATTCCAAATACCCGCCAAAAGATTTTAAAACCCGCCAAAAGGAATCCAAACATTCCAAAACCTGCCAACACAATAAAAACAACTCAAGAGAATACAAAACATTCTAAAACCCAACCAAAACATTCCGAAAACCCACCAAAACATCATAAAAACAAATCAAAACCAACCAAAACATTCTGAAAATCCTCCAAAATGATTTAGACCCGCAAAACTCATCAAAACATTCTGAAAAGATGCCAAAACATTAGAAAACCAGCCTGAACTGATCAAAACATTCAAAAAACTTGGCAATACATCATAAAAACAAATCAAAACCAACCAAAACATTCCAAAAACCCGACAAAATTATTTAGAACCCGCCAAAACTGATCAAAACATTCTGAAAAGATGCCAAAATACTAGAAAACCAGTAAGAAGTGATCAAAACATTCAATAACTTGCCAAAACATAATCAAAACAAATGAAAGCAAACCAAAACATTCCAAATACCCGCCAAAATATTTTAAAACCCGCCAAAAGGAATTCAAACATTCCAAAACCTGCCAAGACAATCAAAACAACACAAGAGAATACAAAACATTCTAAAACACCACCAAAACATTCTGAAAACCCGCCAAAACATCATAAAAACAAATCAAAACCAACCAAAAAATAAGAGGAACAAGGCAACATATTGGCAAGCAAGAGACGGAGAACGCGGCACCTTCTAGGAGGCCAAGAAGGAAGCCGCACAACACCTGCACTGTGTCTGCAACTTTCAAACTGCTAGAAGCTAGTGGCTTGCCACTGGCCTGCCTCTTCAATTGCCATTAGCATTCCAATGGAAGCTATTCTTGGACAACTTTGCTCTGCTTGCTGCTAGTTCTGCCCCAGCCTACCATAGATAACCTTGCTCTTGCCTTGAGGCTCTGAGATGCCAAGAACTTGTCAACTTCAAAGGGCGGGCCAGGCTACATCTACTCAGCTGCCACAGTTTCTCCTTGCTAGACCTAGTGGGAAAGCATTTTGCTGAGATGCAGAAGGCAAGAAACGCAGAATACGGAGACGCGGAGCTGTCCCAAGTGCCGCTGCCAGGCGTCTTTCCGCAGAAGGAGCGCCCCGGAGCGCACCGCAACCGGCACCGTCATCTCTGCGCAAAGAGCCAAAATATTTTCAAACCCGCCAAAACTCATCCAAAAATATTTTCAAACCCGCCAAAATAGAAAACCAGACAGAAGTCATCAATACATTCGAAAAAACCTGACAAAACATGATCAAGCCCAACAAAGCTAATCCAAACACACCAAACACTGGGCTAAACAGAATCAAAACAAATCAAAACAAATCGAAACCTTCTAAAAACCCGCCAAAATATTTCAAAACCCGTCAAAACTAATCAAAACATTCCGAACACCCGCCAAAACATTCCAAATACCCGCCAAAAGATTTTAAAACTCGCCAAAAGGAATCCAAACATTCCAAAACCTGCCAACACAATAAAAACAACTCAAGAGAATACAAAACATTCTAAAACCCAACCAAAACATTCCGAAAACCCACCAAAACATCATAAAAACAAATCAAAACCAACCAAAACATTCTGAAACCCCGCCAAAATGATTTAGACCCGCAAAACTCATCAAAACATTCTGAAAAGATGCCAAAACATTAGAAAACCAGCCTGAACTGATCAAAACATTCAAAAAACTTGGCAATACATCATAAAAACAAATCAAAACCAACCAAAACATTCCAAAAACCCGACAAAATTATTTAGAACCCGCCAAAACTGATCAAAACATTCTGAAAAGATGCCAAAATACTAGAAAACCAGTAAGAAGTGATCGAAACATTCAATAACTTGCCAAAACATAATCAAAACAAATGAAAGCAAACCAAAACATTCCAAATACCCGCCAAAATATTTTAAAACCCGCCAAAAGGAATCCAAACATTCCAAAACCTGCCAAGACAATCAAAACAACACAAGAGAATACAAAACATTCTAAAACACCACCAAAACATTCCGAAAACCCGCCAAAACATCATAAAAACAAATCAAAACCAACCAAAAAATAAGAGGAACACGGCAACATATTGGCAAGCAAGAGACGGAGAACGCGGCACCTTCTAGGAGGCCAAGAAGGAAGCCGCACAACACCTGCACTGTGTCTGCAACTTTCAAACTGCTAGAAGCTAGTGGCTTGCCACTGGCCTGCCTCTTCAATTGCCATTAGCATTCCAATGGAAGCTATTCTTGGACAACTTTGCTCTGCTTGCTGCTAGTTCTGCCCCAGCCTACCATAGATAACCTTGCTCTTGCCTTGAGGCTCTGAGATGCCAAGAACTTGTCAACTTCAAAGGGCGGGCCGGGCTACATCTACTCAGCTGCCACAGTTTCTCCTTGCTAGACCTAGTGGGAAAGCATTTTGCTGAGATGCGGAAGGCAAGGAACGCAGAATACGGAGACGCGGAGCTGTCCCAAGTGCCGCTGCCAGGCGTCTTTCCGCAGAAGGAGCGCCCCGGAGCGCACCGCAACCGGCACCGTCATCTCTGCGCAAAGAGCCAAAATATTTTCAAACCCGCCAAAACTCATCCAAAAATATTGTCAAACCCGCCAAAATAGAAAACCAGACAGAAGTCATCAATACATTCGAAAAAACCTGACAAAACATGATCAAGCCCAACAAAGCTAATCCAAACACACCAAAAACTGGGCTAAACAGAATCAAAACAAATCAAAACAAATCGAAACCTTCTAAAAACCCGCCAAAATATTTCAAAACCTGTCAAAACTAATCAAAACATTCCGAACACCCGCCAAAACATACCAAATACTCGCCAAAAGATTTTAAAACCCGCCAAAAGGAATCCAAACATTCCAAAACCTGCCAACACAATAAAAACAACTCAGGAGAATACAAAACATTCTAAAACCCAACCAAAACATTCCGAAAACCCACCAAAACATCATAAAAACAAATCAAAACCAACCAAAACATTCTGAAAACCCGCCAAAATGATTTAGACCCGCAAAACTCATCAAAACATTCTGAAAAGATGCCAAAACATTAGAAAACCAGCCTGAACTGATCAAAACATTCAAAAAACTTGGCAATACATCATAAAAACAAATCAAAACCAACCAAAACATTCCAAAAACCCGACAAAATTATTTAGAACCCGCCAAAACTGATCAAAACATTCTGAAAAGATGCCAAAATACTAGAAAACCAGTAAGAAGTGATCAAAACATTCAATAACTTGCCAAAACATAATCAAAACAAATGAAAGCAAACCAAAACATTCCAAATACCCGCCAAAATATTTTAAAACCCGCCAAAAGGAATCCAAACATTCCAAAACCTGCCAAGACAATATAAACAACACAAGAGAATACAAAACATTCTAAAACACCACCAAAACATTCCGAAAACCCGCCAAAACATCATAAAAACAAATCAAAACCAACCAAAAAATAAGAGGAACAAGGCAACATATTGGCAAGCAAGAGACGGAGAGCGCGGCACCTTCTAGGAGGCCAAGAAGGAAGCCGCACAACACCTGCACTGTGTCTGCAACTTTCAAACTGCTAGAAGCTAGTGGCTTGCCACTGGCCTGCCTCTTCAATTGCCATTAGCATTCCAATGGAAGCGATTCTTGGACAACTTTGCTCTGCTTGCTGCTAGTTCTGCCCCAGCCTACCATAGATAACCTTGCTCTTGCCTTGAGGCTCTGAGATGCCAAGAACTTGTCAACTTCAAAGGGCGGGCCAGGCTACATCTACTCAGCTGCCACAGTTTCTCCTTGCTAGACCTAGTGGGAAAGCATTTTGCTGAGATGCAGAAGGCAAGAAACGCAGAATACGGAGACGCGGAGCTGTCCCAAGTGCCGCTGCCAGGCGTCTTTCCGCAGAAGGAGCGCCCCGGAGCGCACCGCAACCGGCACCGTCATCTCTGCCCAAAGAGCCAAAATATTTTCAAACCCGCCAAAACTAATCCAAAAATATTTTCAAACCCGCCAAAATAGAAAACCAGACAGAAGTCATCAATACATTCGAAAAAACCTGACAAAACATGATCAAGCCCAACAAAGCTAATCCAAACACACCAAAAACTGGGCTAAACAGAATCAAAACAAATCAAAACAAATCGAAACCTTCTAAAAACCCGCCAAAATATTTCAAAACCCGTCAAAACTAATCAAAACATTCCGAATACCCGCCAAAACATTCCAAATACCCGCCAAAAGATTTTAAAACCCGCCAAAAGGAATCCAAACATTCCAAAACCTGCCAACACAATAAAAACAACTCAAGAGAATACAAAACATTCTAAAACCCAACCAAAACATTCTGAAAACCCACCAAAACATCATAAAAACAAATCAAAACCAACCAAAACATTCTGAAAATCCTCCAAAATGATTTAGACCCGCAAAACTCATCAAAACATTCTGAAAAGATGCCAAAACATTAGAAAACCAGCCTGAACTGATCAAAACATTCAAAAAACTTGGCAATACATCATAAAAACAAATCAAAACCAACCAAAACATTCCAAAAACCCGACAAAATTATTTAGAACCCGCCAAAACTGATCAAAACATTCTGAAAAGATGCCAAAATACTAGAAAACCAGTAAGAAGTGATCAAAACATTCAATAACTTGCCAAAACATAATCAAAACAAATGAAAGCAAACCAAAACATTCCAAATACCCGCCAAAATATTTTAAAACCCGCCAAAAGGAATTCAAACATTCCAAAACCTGCCAAGACAATCAAAACAACACAAGAGAATACAAAACATTCTAAAACACCACCAAAACATTCTGAAAACCCGCCAAAACATCATAAAAACAAATCAAAACCAACCAAAAAATAAGAGGAACAAGGCAACATATTGGCAAGCAAGAGACGGAGAACGCGGCACCTTCTAGGAGGCCAAGAAGGAAGCCGCACAACACCTGCACTGTGTCTGCAACTTTCAAACTGCTAGAAGCTAGTGGCTTGCCACTGGCCTGCCTCTTCAATTGCCATTAGCATTCCAATGGAAGCTATTCTTGGACAACTTTGCTCTGCTTGCTGCTAGTTCTGCCCCAGCCTACCATAGATAACCTTGCTCTTGCCTTGAGGCTCTGAGATGCCAAGAACTTGTCAACTTCAAAGGGCGGGCCGGGCTACATCTACTCAGCTGCCACAGTTTCTCCTTGCTAGACCTAGTGGGAAAGCATTTTGCTGAGATGCGGAAGGCAAGGAACGCAGAATACGGAGACGCGGAGCTGTCCCAAGTGCCGCTGCCAGGCGTCTTTCCGCAGAAGGAGCGCCCCGGAGCGCACCGCAACCGGCACCGTCATCTCTGCGCAAAGAGCCAAAATATTTTCAAACCCGCCAAAACTCATCCAAAAATATTGTCAAACCCGCCAAAATAGAAAACCAGACAGAAGTCATCAATACATTCGAAAAAACCTGACAAAACATGATCAAGCCCAACAAAGCTAATCCAAACACACCAAAAACTGGGCTAAACAGAATCAAAACAAATCAAAACAAATCGAAACCTTCTAAAAACCCGCCAAAATATTTCAAAACCTGTCAAAACTAATCAAAACATTCCGAACACCCGCCAAAACATACCAAATACTCGCCAAAAGATTTTAAAACCCGCCAAAAGGAATCCAAACATTCCAAAACCTGCCAACACAATAAAAACAACTCAGGAGAATACAAAACATTCTAAAACCCAACCAAAACATTCCGAAAACCCACCAAAACATCATAAAAACAAATCAAAACCAACCAAAACATTCTGAAAACCCGCCAAAATGATTTAGACCCGCAAAACTCATCAAAACATTCTGAAAAGATGCCAAAACATTAGAAAACCAGCCTGAACTGATCAAAACATTCAAAAAACTTGGCAATACATCATAAAAACAAATCAAAACCAACCAAAACATTCCAAAAACCCAACAAAATTATTTAGAACCCGCCAAAACTGATCAAAACATTCTGAAAAGATGCCAAAATACTAGAAAACCAGTAAGAAGTGATCGAAACATTCAATAACTTGCCAAAACATAATCAAAACAAATGAAAGCAAACCAAAACATTCCAAATACCCGCCAAAATATTTTAAAACCCGCCAAAAGGAATCCAAACATTCCAAAACCTGCCAAGACAATATAAACAACACAAGAGAAAACAAAACATTCTAAAACACCACCAAAACATTCCGAAAACCCGCCAAAACATCATAAAAACAAATCAAAACCAACCAAAAAATAAGAGGAACAAGGCAACATATTGGCAAGCAAGAGACGGAGAACGCGGCACCTTCTAGGAGGCCAAGAAGGAAGCCGCACAACACCTGCACTGTGTCTGCAACTTTCAAACTGCTAGAAGCTAGTGGCTTGCCACTGGCCTGCCTCTTCAATTGCCATTAGCATTCCAATGGAAGCGATTCTTGGACAACTTTGCTCTGCTTGCTGCTAGTTCTGCCCCAGCCTACCATAGATAACCTTGCTCTTGCCTTGAGGCTCTGAGATGCCAAGAACTTGTCAACTTCAAAGGGCGGGCCAGGCTACATCTACTCAGCTGCCACAGTTTCTCCTTGCTAGACCTAGTGGGAAAGCATTTTGCTGAGATGCAGAAGGCAAGAAACGCAGAATACGGAGACGCGGAGCTGTCCCAAGTGCCGCTGCCAGGCGTCTTTCCGCAGAAGGAGCGCCCCGGAGCGCACCGCAACCGGCACCGTCATCTCTGCGCAAAGAGCCAAAATATTTTCAAACCCGCCAAAACTCATCCAAAAATATTTTCAAACCCGCCAAAATAGAAAACCAGACAGAAGTCATCAATACATTCGAAAAAACCTGACAAAACATGATCAAGCCCAACAAAGCTAATCCAAACACACCAAACACTGGGCTAAACAGAATCAAAACAAATCAAAACAAATCGAAACCTTCTAAAAACCCGCCAAAATATTTCAAAACCCGTCAAAACTAATCAAAACATTCCGAACACCCGCCAAAACATTCCAAATACCCGCCAAAAGATTTTAAAACTCGCCAAAAGGAATCCAAACATTCCAAAACCTGCCAACACAATAAAAACAACTCAAGAGAATACAAAACATTCTAAAACCCAACCAAAACATTCCGAAAACCCACCAAAACATCATAAAAACAAATCAAAACCAACCAAAACATTCTGAAACCCCGCCAAAATGATTTAGACCCGCAAAACTCATCAAAACATTCTGAAAAGATGCCAAAACATTAGAAAACCAGCCTGAACTGATCAAAACATTCAAAAAACTTGGCAATACATCATAAAAACAAATCAAAACCAACCAAAACATTCCAAAAACCCGACAAAATTATTTAGAACCCGCCAAAACTGATCAAAACATTCTGAAAAGATGCCAAAATACTAGAAAACCAGTAAGAAGTGATCGAAACATTCAATAACTTGCCAAAACATAATCAAAACAAATGAAAGCAAACCAAAACATTCCAAATACCCGCCAAAATATTTTAAAACCCGCCAAAAGGAATCCAAACATTCCAAAACCTGCCAAGACAATCAAAACAACACAAGAGAATACAAAACATTCTAAAACACCACCAAAACATTCCGAAAACCCGCCAAAACATCATAAAAACAAATCAAAACCAACCAAAAAATAAGAGGAACACGGCAACATATTGGCAAGCAAGAGACGGAGAACGCGGCACCTTCTAGGAGGCCAAGAAGGAAGCCGCACAACACCTGCACTGTGTCTGCAACTTTCAAACTGCTAGAAGCTAGTGGCTTGCCACTGGCCTGCCTCTTCAATTGCCATTAGCATTCCAATGGAAGCTATTCTTGGACAACTTTGCTCTGCTTGCTGCTAGTTCTGCCCCAGCCTACCATAGATAACCTTGCTCTTGCCTTGAGGCTCTGAGATGCCAAGAACTTGTCAACTTCAAAGGGCGGGCCGGGCTACATCTACTCAGCTGCCACAGTTTCTCCTTGCTAGACCTAGTGGGAAAGCATTTTGCTGAGATGCGGAAGGCAAGGAACGCAGAATACGGAGACGCGGAGCTGTCCCAAGTGCCGCTGCCAGGCGTCTTTCCGCAGAAGGAGCGCCCCGGAGCGCACCGCAACCGGCACCGTCATCTCTGCGCAAAGAGCCAAAATATTTTCAAACCCGCCAAAACTCATCCAAAAATATTGTCAAACCCGCCAAAATAGAAAACCAGACAGAAGTCATCAATACATTCGAAAAAACCTGACAAAACATGATCAAGCCCAACAAAGCTAATCCAAACACACCAAAAACTGGGCTAAACAGAATCAAAACAAATCAAAACAAATCGAAACCTTCTAAAAACCCGCCAAAATATTTCAAAACCTGTCAAAACTAATCAAAACATTCCGAACACCCGCCAAAACATACCAAATACTCGCCAAAAGATTTTAAAACCCGCCAAAAGGAATCCAAACATTCCAAAACCTGCCAACACAATAAAAACAACTCAGGAGAATACAAAACATTCTAAAACCCAACCAAAACATTCCGAAAACCCACCAAAACATCATAAAAACAAATCAAAACCAACCAAAACATTCTGAAAACCCGCCAAAATGATTTAGACCCGCAAAACTCATCAAAACATTCTGAAAAGATGCCAAAACATTAGAAAACCAGCCTGAACTGATCAAAACATTCAAAAAACTTGGCAATACATCATAAAAACAAATCAAAACCAACCAAAACATTCCAAAAACCCAACAAAATTATTTAGAACCCGCCAAAACTGATCAAAACATTCTGAAAAGATGCCAAAATACTAGAAAACCAGTAAGAAGTGATCGAAACATTCAATAACTTGCCAAAACATAATCAAAACAAATGAAAGCAAACCAAAACATTCCAAATACCCGCCAAAATATTTTAAAACCCGCCAAAAGGAATCCAAACATTCCAAAACCTGCCAAGACAATATAAACAACACAAGAGAAAACAAAACATTCTAAAACACCACCAAAACATTCCGAAAACCCGCCAAAACATCATAAAAACAAATCAAAACCAACCAAAAAATAAGAGGAACAAGGCAACATATTGGCAAGCAAGAGACGGAGAACGCGGCACCTTCTAGGAGGCCAAGAAGGAAGCCGCACAACACCTGCACTGTGTCTGCAACTTTCAAACTGCTAGAAGCTAGTGGCTTGCCACTGGCCTGCCTCTTCAATTGCCATTAGCATTCCAATGGAAGCGATTCTTGGACAACTTTGCTCTGCTTGCTGCTAGTTCTGCCCCAGCCTACCATAGATAACCTTGCTCTTGCCTTGAGGCTCTGAGATGCCAAGAACTTGTCAACTTCAAAGGGCGGGCCAGGCTACATCTACTCAGCTGCCACAGTTTCTCCTTGCTAGACCTAGTGGGAAAGCATTTTGCTGAGATGCAGAAGGCAAGAAACGCAGAATACGGAGACGCGGAGCTGTCCCAAGTGCCGCTGCCAGGCGTCTTTCCGCAGAAGGAGCGCCCCGGAGCGCACCGCAACCGGCACCGTCATCTCTGCGCAAAGAGCCAAAATATTTTCAAACCCGCCAAAACTCATCCAAAAATATTTTCAAACCCGCCAAAATAGAAAACCAGACAGAAGTCATCAATACATTCGAAAAAACCTGACAAAACATGATCAAGCCCAACAAAGCTAATCCAAACACACCAAAAACTGGGCTAAACAGAATCAAAACAAATCAAAACAAATCGAAACCTTCTAAAAACCCGCCAAAATATTTCAAAACCTGTCAAAACTAATCAAAACCTTCCGAATACCCGCCAAAACATTCCAAATACCCGCCAAAAGATTTTAAAACCCGCCAAAAGGAATCCAAACATTCCAAAACCTGCCAACACAATAAAAACAACTCAAGAGAATACAAAACATTCTAAAACCCAACCAAAACATTCTGAAAACCCACCTAAACATCATAAAAACAAATCAAAACCAACCAAAACATTCTGAAAACCCGCCAAAATGATTTAGACCCGCAAAACTCATCAAAACATTCTGAAAAGATGCCAAAACATTAGAAAACCAGCCTGAACTGATCAAAACATTCAAAAAACTTGGCAATACATCATAAAAACAAATCAAAACCAACCAAAACATTCCAAAAACCCGACAAAATTATTTAGAACCCGCCAAAACTGATCAAAACATTCTGAAAAGATGCCAAAATACTAGAAAACCAGTAAGAAGTGATCGAAACATTCAATAACTTGCCAAAACATAATCAAAACAAATGAAAGCAAACCAAAACATTCCAAATACCCGCCAAAATATTTTAAAACCCGCCAAAAGGAATCCAAACATTCCAAAACCTGCCAAGACAATATAAACAACACAAGAGAAAACAAAACATTCTAAAACACCACCAAAACATTCCGAAAACCCGCCAAAACATCATAAAAACAAATCAAAACCAACCAAAAAATAAGAGGAACAAGGCAACATATTGGCAAGCAAGAGACGGAGAGCGCGGCACCTTCTAGGAGGCCAAGAAGGAAGCCGCACAACACCTGCACTGTGTCTGCAACTTTCAAACTGCTAGAAGCTAGTGGCTTGCCACTGGCCTGCCTCTTCAATTGCCATTAGCATTCCAATGGAAGCTATTCTTGGACAACTTTGCTCTGCTTGCTGCTAGTTCTGCCCCAGCCTACCATAGATAACCTTGCTCTTGCCTTGAGGCTCTGAGATGCCAAGAACTTGTCAACTTCAAAGGGCGGGCCGGGCTACATCTACTCAGCTGCCACAGTTTCTCCTTGCTAGACCTAGTGGGAAAGCATTTTGCTGAGATGCGGAAGGCACGAAACGCAGAATACGGAGACGCGGAGCTGTCCCAAGTGCCGCTGCCAGGCGTCTTTCCGCAGAAGGAGCGCCCCGGAGCGCACCGCAACCGGCACCGTCATCTCTGCGCAAAGAGCCAAAATATTTTCAAACCCGCCAAAACTCATCCAAAAATATTGTCAAACCCGCCAAAATAGAAAACCAGACAGAAGTCATCAATACATTTGAAAAAACCTGACAAAACATGATAAAGCCCAACAAAGCTAATCCAAACACACCAAAAACTGGGCTAAACAGAATCAAAACAAATCAAAACAAATCTAAACCTTCTAAAAACCCGCCAAAATATTTCAAAACCTGTCAAAACTAATCAAAACCTTCCGAATACCCGCCAAAACATTCCAAATACCCGCCAAAAGATTTTAAAACCCGCCAAAAGGAATCCAAACATTCCAAAACCTGCCAACACAATAAAAACAACTCAAGAGAATACAAAACAATCTAAAACCCAACCAAAACATTCCGAAAACCCACCTAAACATCATAAAAACAAATCAAAACCAACCAAAACATTCTGAAACCACGCCAAAATTATTTAGACCCGCAAAACTCATCAAAACATTCTGAAAAGATGCCAAAACATTAGAAAACCAGCCTGAACTGATCAAAACATTCAAAAAACTTGGCAATACATCATAAAAACAAATCAAAACCAACCAAAACATTCCAAAAACCCGACAAAATTATTTAGAACCCGCCAAAACTGATCAAAACATTCTGAAAAGATGCCAAAATACTAGAAAACCAGTAAGAAGTGATCGAAACATTCAATAACTTGCCAAAACATAATCAAAACAAATGAAAGCAAACCAAAACATTCCAAATACCCGCCAAAATATTTTAAAACCCGCCAAAAGGAATCCAAACATTCCAAAACCTGCCAAGACAATATAAACAACACAAGAGAAAACAAAACATTCTAAAACACCACCAAAACATTCCAAAAACCCGCCAAAACATCATAAAAACAAATCAAAACCAACCAAAAAATAAGAGGAACACGGCAACATATTGGCAAGCAAGAGACGGAGAACGCGGCACCTTCTAGGAGGCCAAGAAGGAAGCCGCACAACACCTGCACTGTGTCTGCAACTTTCAAACTGCTAGAAGCTAGTGGCTTGCCACTGGCCTGCCTCTTCAATTGCCATTAGCATTCCAATGGAAGCTATTCTTGGACAACTTTGCTCTGCTTGCTGCTAGTTCTGCCCCAGCCTACCATAGATAACCTTGCTCTTCCCTTGAGGCTCTGAGATGCCAAGAACTTGTCAACTTCAAAGGGCGGGCCGGGCTACATCTACTCAGCTGCCACAGTTTCTCCTTGCTAGACCTAGTGGGAAAGCATTTTGCTGAGATGCGGAAGGCACGAAACGCAGAATACGGAGACGCGGAGCTGTCCCAAGTGCCGCTGCCAGGCGTCTTTCCGCAGAAGGAGCGCCCCGGAGCGCACCGCAACCGGCACCGTCATCTCTGCGCAAAGAGCCAAAATATTTTCAAACCCGCCAAAACTCATCCAAAAATATTGTCAAACCCGCCAAAATAGAAAACCAGACAGAAGTCATCAATACATTCGAAAAAACCTGACAAAACATGATCAAGCCCACCAAAGCTAATCCAAACACACCAAAAACTGGGCTAAACAGAATCAAAACAAATCAAAACAAATCGAAACCTTCTAAAAACCCGCCAAAATATTTCAAAACCCGTCAAAACTAATCAAAACATTCCGAACACCCGCCAAAACATACCAAATACTCGCCAAAAGATTTTAAAACCCGCCAAAAGGAATCCAAACATTCCAAAACCTGCCAACACAATAAAAACAACTCAGGAGAATACAAAACATTCTAAAACCCAACCAAAACATTCCGAAAACCCACCAAAACATCATAAAAACAAATCAAAACCAACCAAAACATTCTGAAAACCCGCCAAAATGATTTAGACCCGCAAAACTCATCAAAACATTCTGAAAAGATGCCAAAACATTAGAAAACCAGCCTGAACTGATCAAAACATTCAAAAAACTTGGCAATACATCATAAAAACAAATCAAAACCAACCAAAACATTCCAAAAACCCGACAAAATTATTTAGAACCCGCCAAAACTGATCAAAACATTCTGAAAAGATGCCAAAATACTAGAAAACCAGTAAGAAGTGATCGAAACATTCAATAACTTGCCAAAACATAATCAAAACAAATGAAAGCAAACCAAAACATTCCAAATACCCGCCAAAATATTTTAAAACCCGCCAAAAGGAATCCAAACATTCCAAAACCTGCCAAGACAATATAAACAACACAAGAGAAAACAAAACATTCTAAAACACCACCAAAACATTCCGAAAACCCGCCAAAACATCATAAAAACAAATCAAAACCAACCAAAAAATAAGAGGAACAAGGCAACATATTGGCAAGCAAGAGACGGAGAGCGCGGCACCTTCTAGGAGGCCAAGAAGGAAGCCGCACAACAACCCGCACTGTGTCTGCAACTTTCAAACTGCTAGAAGCTAGTGGCTTGCCACTGGCCTGCCTCTTCAATTGCCATTAGCATTCCAATGGAAGCGATTCTTGGACAACTTTGCTCTGCTTGCTGCTAGTTCTGCCCCAGCCTACCATAGATAACCTTGCTCTTGCCTTGAGGCTCTGAGATGCCAAGAACTTGTCAACTTCAAAGGGCGGGCCAGGCTACATCTACTCAGCTGCCACAGTTTCTCCTTGCTAGACCTAGTGGGAAAGCATTTTGCTGAGATGCAGAAGGCAAGAAACGCAGAATACGGAGACGCGGAGCTGTCCCAAGTGCCGCTGCCAGGCGTCTTTCCGCAGAAGGAGCGCCCCGGAGCGCACCGCAACCGGCACCGTCATCTCTGCCCAAAGAGCCAAAATATTTTCAAACCCGCCAAAACTAATCCAAAAATATTTTCAAACCCGCCAAAATAGAAAACCAGACAGAAGTCATCAATACATTCGAAAAAACCTGACAAAACATGATCAAGCCCAACAAAGCTAATCCAAACACACCAAAAACTGGGCTAAACAGAATCAAAACAAATCAAAACAAATCTAAACCTTCTAAAAACCCGCCAAAATATTTCAAAACCTGTCAAAACTAATCAAAACCTTCCGAATACCCGCCAAAACATTCCAAATACCCGCCAAAAGATTTTAAAACCCGCCAAAAGGAATCCAAACATTCCAAAACCTGCCAACACAATAAAAACAACTCAAGAGAATACAAAACATTCTAAAACCCAACCAAAACATTCCGAAAACCCACCTAAACATCATAAAAACAAATCAAAACCAACCAAAACATTCTGAAAACCCGCCAAAATGATTTAGACCCGCAAAACTCATCAAAACATTCTGAAAAGATGCCAAAACATTAGAAAACCAGCCTGAACTGATCAAAACATTCAAAAAACTTGGCAATACATCATAAAAACAAATCAAAACCAACCAAAACATTCCAAAAACCCGACAAAATTATTTAGAACCCGCCAAAACTGATCAAAACATTCTGAAAAGATGCCAAAATACTAGAAAACCAGCAAGAAGTGATCGAAACATTCAATAACTTGCCAAAACATAATCAAAACAAATGAAAGCAAACCAAAACATTCCAAATACCCGCCAAAATATTTTAAAACCCGCCAAAAGGAATCCAAACATTCCAAAACCTGCCAAGACAATATAAACAACACAAGAGAAAACAAAACATTCTAAAACACCACCAAAACATTCCGAAAACCCGCCAAAACATCATCAAAACAAATCAAAACCAACCAAAAAATAAGAGGAACAAGGCAACATATTGGCAAGCAAGAGACGGAGAGCGCGGCACCTTCTAGGAGGCCAAGAAGGAAGCCGCACAACACCTGCACTGTGTCTGCAACTTTCAAACTGCTAGAAGCTAGTGGCTTGCCACTGGCCTGCCTCTTCAATTGCCATTAGCATTCCAATGGAAGCTATTCTTGGACAACTTTGCTCTGCTTGCTGCTAGTTCTGCCCCAGCCTACCATAGATAACCTTGCTCTTGCCTTGAGGCTCTGAGATGCCAAGAACTTGTCAACTTCAAAGGGCGGGCCAGGCTACATCTACTCAGCTGCCACAGTTTCTCCTTGCTAGACCTAGTGGGAAAGCATTTTGCTGAGATGCAGAAGGCAAGAAACGCAGAATACGGAGACGCGGAGCTGTCCCAAGTGCCGCTGCCAGGCGTCTTTCCGCAGAAGGAGCGCCCCGGAGCGCACCGCAACCGGCACCGTCATCTCTGCGCAAAGAGCCAAAATATTTTCAAACCCGCCAAAACTAATCCAAAAATATTTTCAAACCCGCCAAAATAGAAAACCAGACAGAAGTCATCAATACATTCGAAAAAACCTGACAAAACATGATCAAGCCCAACAAAGCTAATCCAAACACACCAAACACTGGGCTAAACAGAATCAAAACAAATCAAAACAAATCTAAGCCTTCTAAAAACCCGCCAAAATATTTCAAAACCCGTCAAAACTAATCAAAACATTCCGAACACCCGCCAAAACATTCCAAATACCCGCCAAAAGATTTTAAAACTCGCCAAAAGGAATCCAAACATTCCAAAACCTGCCAACACAATAAAAACAACTCAAGAGAATACAAAACATTCTAAAACCCAACCAAAACATTCCGAAAACCCACCAAAACATCATAAAAACAAATCAAAACCAACCAAAACATTCTGAAACCCCGCCAAAATGATTTAGACCCGCAAAACTCATCAAAACATTCTGAAAAGATGCCAAAACATTAGAAAACCAGCCTGAACTGATCAAAACATTCAAAAAACTTGGCAATACATCATAAAAACAAATCAAAACCAACCAAAACATTCCAAAAACCCGACAAAATTATTTAGAACCCGCCAAAACTGATCAAAACATTCTGAAAAGATGCCAAAATACTAGAAAACCAGTAAGAAGTGATCGAAACATTCAATAACTTGCCAAAACATAATCAAAACAAATGAAAGCAAACCAAAACATTCCAAATACCCGCCAAAATATTTTAAAACCCGCCAAAAGGAATCCAAACATTCCAAAACCTGCCAAGACAATCAAAACAACACAAGAGAAAACAAAACATTCTAAAACACCACCAAAACATTCCGAAAACCCGCCAAAACATCATAAAAACAAATCAAAACCAACCAAAAAATAAGAGGAACAAGGCAACATATTGGCAAGCAAGAGACGGAGAGCGCGGCACCTTCTAGGAGGCCAAGAAGGAAGCCGCACAACACCTGCACTGTGTCTGCAACTTTCAAACTGCTAGAAGCTAGTGGCTTGCCACTGGCCTGCCTCTTCAATTGCCATTAGCATTCCAATGGAAGCGATTCTTGGACAACTTTGCTCTGCTTGCTGCTAGTTCTGCCCCAGCCTACCATAGATAACCTTGCTCTTGCCTTGAGGCTCTGAGATGCCAAGAACTTGTCAACTTCAAAGGGCGGGCCAGGCTACATCTACTCAGCTGCCACAGTTTCTCCTTGCTAGACCTAGTGGGAAAGCATTTTGCTGAGATGCAGAAGGCAAGAAACGCAGAATACGGAGACGCGGAGCTGTCCCAAGTGCCGCTGCCTAGGCGTCTTTCCGCAGAAGGAGCGCCCCGGAGCGCACCGCAACCGGCACCGTCATCTCTGCCCAAAGAGCCAAAATATTTTCAAACCCGCCAAAACTAATCCAAAAATATTTTCAAACCCGCCAAAATAGAAAACCAGACAGAAGTCATCAATACATTCGAAAAAACCTGACAAAACATGATCAAGCCCAACAAAGCTAATCCAAACACACCAAACACTGGGCTAAACAGAATCAAAACAAATCAAAACAAATCTAAGCCTTCTAAAAACCCGCCAAAATATTTCAAAACCCGTCAAAACTAATCAAAACATTCCGAACACCCGCCAAAACATTCCAAATACCCGCCAAAAGATTTTAAAACTCGCCAAAAGGAATCCAAACATTCCAAAACCTGCCAACACAATAAAAACAACTCAAGAGAATACAAAACATTCTAAAACCCAACCAAAACATTCCGAAAACCCACCAAAACATCATAAAAACAAATCAAAACCAACCAAAACATTCTGAAACCCCGCCAAAATGATTTAGACCCGCAAAACTCATCAAAACATTCTGAAAAGATGCCAAAACATTAGAAAACCAGCCTGAACTGATCAAAACATTCAAAAAACTTGGCAATACATCATAAAAACAAATCAAAACCAACCAAAACATTCCAAAAACCCGACAAAATTATTTAGAACCCGCCAAAACTGATCAAAACATTCTGAAAAGATGCCAAAATACTAGAAAACCAGTAAGAAGTGATTGAAACATTCAATAACTTGCCAAAACATAATCAAAACAAATGAAAGCAAACCAAAACATTCCAAATACCCGCCAAAAGATTTTAAAACCCGCCAAAAGGAATCCAAACATTCCAAAACCTGCCAAGACAATCAAAACAACACAAGAGAATACAAAACATTCTAAAACACCACCAAAACATTCCGAAAACCCGCCAAAACATCATAAAAACAAATCAAAACCAACCAAAAAATAAGAGGAACACGGCAACATATTGGCAAGCAAGAGACGGAGAACGCGGCACCTTCTAGGAGGCCAAGAAGGAAGCCGCACAACACCTGCACTGTGTCTGCAGCTTTCAAACTGCTAGAAGCTAGTGGCTTGCCACTGGCCTGCCTCTTCAATTGCCATTAGCATTCCAATGGAAGCTATTCTTGGACAACTTTGCTCTGCTTGCTGCTAGTTCTGCCCCAGCCTACCATAGATAACCTTGCTCTTGCCTTGAGGCTCTGAGATGCCAAGAACTTGTCAACTTCAAAGGGCGGGCCAGGCTACATCTACTCAGCTGCCACAGTTTCTCCTTGCTAGACCTAGTGGGAAAGCATTTTGCTGAGATGCAGAAGGCAAGAAACGCAGAATACGGAGACGCGGAGCTGTCCCAAGTGCCGCTGCCAGGCGTCTTTCCGCAGAAGGAGCGCCCCGGAGCGCACCGCAACCGGCACCGTCATCTCTGCCCAAAGAGCCAAAATATTTTCAAACCCGCCAAAACTAATCCAAAAATATTTTCAAACCCGCCAAAATAGAAAACCAGACAGAAGTCATCAATACATTCGAAAAAACCTGACAAAACATGATCAAGCCCAACAAAGCTAATCCAAACACACCAAAAACTGGGCTAAACAGAATCAAAACAAATCAAAACAAATCTAAACCTTCTAAAAACCCGCCAAAATATTTCAAAACCTGTCAAAACTAATCAAAACCTTCCGAATACCCGCCAAAACATTCCAAATACCCGCCAAAAGATTTTAAAACCCGCCAAAAGGAATCCAAACATTCCAAAACCTGCCAACACAATAAAAACAACTCAAGAGAATACAAAACATTCTAAAACCCAACCAAAACATTCCGAAAACCCACCTAAACATCATAAAAACAAATCAAAACCAACCAAAACATTCTGAAAACCCGCCAAAATGATTTAGACCCGCAAAACTCATCAAAACATTCTGAAAAGATGCCAAAACATTAGAAAACCAGCCTGAACTGATCAAAACATTCAAAAAACTTGGCAATACATCATAAAAACAAATCAAAACCAACCAAAACATTCCAAAAACCCGACAAAATTATTTAGAACCCGCCAAAACTGATCAAAACATTCTGAAAAGATGCCAAAATACTAGAAAACCAGTAAGAAGTGATCGAAACATTCAATAACTTGCCAAAACATAATCAAAACAAATGAAAGCAAACCAAAACATTCCAAATACCCGCCAAAAGATTTTAAAACCCGCCAAAAGGAATCCAAACATTCCAAAACCTGCCAAGACAATATAAACAACACAAGAGAAAACAAAACATTCTAAAACACCACCAAAACATTCTGAAAACCCGCCAAAACATCATAAAAACAAATCAAAACCAACCAAAAAATAAGAGGAACAAGGCAACATATTGGCAAGCAAGAGACGGAGAGCGCGGCACCTTCTAGGAGGCCAAGAAGGAAGCCGCACAACACCTGCACTGTGTCTGCAACTTTCAAACTGCTAGAAGCTAGTGGCTTGCCACTGGCCTGCCTCTTCAATTGCCATTAGCATTCCAATGGAAGCGATTCTTGGACAACTTTGCTCTGCTTGCTGCTAGTTCTGCCCCAGCCTACCATAGATAACCTTGCTCTTGCCTTGAGGCTCTGAGATGCCAAGAACTTGTCAACTTCAAAGGGCGGGCCAGGCTACATCTACTCAGCTGCCACAGTTTCTCCTTGCTAGACCTAGTGGGAAAGCATTTTGCTGAGATGCAGAAGGCAAGAAACGCAGAATACGGAGACGCGGAGCTGTCCCAAGTGCCGCTGCCAGGCGTCTTTCCGCAGAAGGAGCGCCCCGGAGCGCACCGCAACCGGCACCGTCATCTCTGCGCAAAGAGCCAAAATATTTTCAAACCCGCCAAAACTAATCCAAAAATATTTTCAAACCCGCCAAAATAGAAAACCAGACAGAAGTCATCAATACATTCGAAAAAACCTGACAAAACATGATCAAGCCCAACAAAGCTAATCCAAACACACCAAACACTGGGCTAAACAGAATCAAAACAAATCAAAACAAATCGAAACCTTCTAAAAACCCGCCAAAATATTTCAAAACCCGTCAAAACTAATCAAAACATTCCGAACACCCGCCAAAACATTCCAAATACCCGCCAAAAGATTTTAAAACTCGCCAAAAGGAATCCAAACATTCCAAAACCTGCCAACACAATAAAAACAACTCAAGAGAATACAAAACATTCTAAAACCCAACCAAAACATTCCGAAAACCCACCAAAACATCATAAAAACAAATCAAAACCAACCAAAACATTCTGAAACCCCGCCAAAATGATTTAGACCCGCAAAACTCATCAAAACATTCTGAAAAGATGCCAAAACATTAGAAAACCAGCCTGAACTGATCAAAACATTCAAAAAACTTGGCAATACATCATAAAAACAAATCAAAACCAACCAAAACATTCCAAAAACCCGACAAAATTATTTAGAACCCGCCAAAACTGATCAAAACATTCTGAAAAGATGCCAAAATACTAGAAAACCAGTAAGAAGTGATCGAAACATTCAATAACTTGCCAAAACATAATCAAAACAAATGAAAGCAAACCAAAACATTCCAAATACCCGCCAAAATATTTTAAAACCCGCCAAAAGGAATCCAAACATTCCAAAACCTGCCAAGACAATCAAAACAACACAAGAGAATACAAAACATTCTAAAACACCACCAAAACATTCCGAAAACCCGCCAAAACATCATAAAAACAAATCAAAACCAACCAAAAAATAAGAGGAACAAGGCAACATATTGGCAAGCAAGAGACGGAGAGCGCGGCACCTTCTAGGAGGCCAAGAAGGAAGCCGCACAACACCTGCACTGTGTCTGCAACTTTCAAACTGCTAGAAGCTAGTGGCTTGCCACTGGCCTGCCTCTTCAATTGCCATTAGCATTCCAATGGAAGCTATTCTTGGACAACTTTGCTCTGCTTGCTGCTAGTTCTGCCCCAGCCTACCATAGATAACCTTGCTCTTGCCTTGAGGCTCTGAGATGCCAAGAACTTGTCAACTTCAAAGGGCGGGCCGGGCTACATCTACTCAGCTGCCACAGTTTCTCCTTGCTAGACCTAGTGGGAAAGCATTTTGCTGAGATGCGGAAGGCAAGAAACGCAGAATACGGAGACGCGGAGCTGTCCCAAGTGCCGCTGCCAGGCGTCTTTCCGCAGAAGGAGCGCCCCGGAGCGCACCGCAACCGGCACCGTCATCTCTGCGCAAAGAGCCAAAATATTTTCAAACCCGCCAAAACTCATCCAAAAATATTTTCAAACCCGCCAAAATAGAAAACCAGACAGAAGTCATCAATACATTCGAAAAAACCTGACAAAACATGATCAAGCCCACCAAAGCTATTCCAAACACACCAAAAACTGGGCTAAACAGAATCAAAACAAATCAAAACAAATCGAAACCTTCTAAAAACCCGCCAAAATATTTCAAAACCCGTCAAAACTAATCAAAACATTCCGAACACCCGCCAAAACATACCAAATACCCGCCAAAAGATTTTAAAACCCGCCAAAAGGAATCCAAACATTCCAAAACCTGCCAACACAATAAAAACAACTCAAGAGAATACAAAACATTCTAAAACCCAACCAAAACATTCTGAAAACCCACCTAAACATCATAAAAACAAATCAAAACCAACCAAAACATTCTGAAACCCCGCCAAAATGATTTAGACCCGCAAAACTCATCAAAACATTCTGAAAAGATGCCAAAACATTAGAAAACCAGCCTGAACTGATCAAAACATTCAAAAAACTTGGCAATACATCATAAAAACAAATCAAAACCAACCAAAACATTCCAAAAACCCGACAAAATTATTTAGAACCCGCCAAAACTGATCAAAACATTCTGAAAAGATGCCAAAATACTAGAAAACCAGTAAGAAGTGATCGAAACATTCAATAACTTGCCAAAACATAATCAAAACAAATGAAAGCAAACCAAAACATTCCAAATACCCGCCAAAATATTTTAAAACCCGCCAAAAGGAATCCAAACATTCCAAAACCTGCCAAGACAATCAAAACAACACAAGAGAATACAAAACATTCTAAAACACCACCAAAACATTCCGAAAACCCGCCAAAACATCATAAAAACAAATCAAAACCAACCAAAAAATAAGAGGAACACGGCAACATATTGGCAAGCAAGAGACGGAGAACGCGGCACCTTCTAGGAGGCCAAGAAGGAAGCCGCACAACACCTGCACTGTGTCTGCAACTTTCAAACTGCTAGAAGCTAGTGGCTTGCCACTGGCCTGCCTCTTCAATTGCCATTAGCATTCCAATGGAAGCGATTCTTGGACAACTTTGCTCTGCTTGCTGCTAGTTCTGCCCCAGCCTACCATAGATAACCTTGCTCTTGCCTTGAGGCTCTGAGATGCCAAGAACTTGTCAACTTCAAAGGGCGGGCCGGGCTACATCTACTCAGCTGCCACAGTTTCTCCTTGCTAGACCTAGTGGGAAAGCATTTTGCTGAGATGCGGAAGGCACGAAACGCAGAATACGGAGACGCGGAGCTGTCCCAAGTGCCGCTGCCAGGCGTCTTTCCGCAGAAGGAGCGCCCCGGAGCGCACCGCAACCGGCACCGTCATCTCTGCGCAAAGAGAGAAAATATTTTCAAACCCGCCAAAACTAATCCAAAAATATTTTCAAACCCGCCAAAATAGAAAACCAGACAGAAGTCATCAGTACATTCGAAAAAACCTGACAAAACATGATCAAGCCCAACAAAGCTAATCCAAACACACCAAACACTGGGCTAAACAGAATCAAAACAAATCAAAACAAATCTAAACCTTCTAAAAACCCGCCAAAATATTTCAAAACCCGTCAAAACTAATCAAAACATTCCGAACACCCGCCAAAACATTCCAAATACCCGCCAAAAGATTTTAAAACTCGCCAAAAGGAATCCAAACATTCCAAAACCTGCCAACACAATAAAAACAACTCAAGAGAATACAAAACATTCTAAAACCCAACCAAAACATTCCGAAAACCCGCCAAAACATCATAAAAACAAATCAAAACCAACCAAAACATTCTGAAAACCCGCCAAAATGATTTAGACCCGCAAAACTCATCAAAACATTCTGAAAAGATGCCAAAACATTAGAAAACCAGCCTGAACTGATCAAAACATTCAAAAAACTTGGCAATACATCATAAAAACAAATCAAAACCAACCAAAACATTCCAAAAACCCGACAAAATTATTTAGAACCCGCCAAAACTGATCAAAACATTCTGAAAAGATGCCAAAATACTAGAAAACCAGTAAGAAGTGATCGAAACATTCAATAACTTGCCAAAACATAATCAAAACAAATGAAAGCAAACCAAAACATTCCAAATACCCGCCAAAATATTTTAAAACCCGCCAAAAGGAATCCAAACATTCCAAAACCTGCCAAGACAATCAAAACAACACAAGAGAATACAAAACATTCTAAAACACCACCAAAACATTCCGAAAACCCGCCAAAACATCATAAAAACAAATCAAAACCAACCAAAAAATAAGAGGAACACGGCAACATATTGGCAAGCAAGAGACGGAGAACGCGGCACCTTCTAGGAGGCCAAGAAGGAAGCCGCACAACACCTGCACTGTGTCTGCAACTTTCAAACTGCTAGAAGCTAGTGGCTTGCCACTGGCCTGCCTCTTCAATTGCCATTAGCATTCCAATGGAAGCTATTCTTGGACAACTTTGCTCTGCTTGCTGCTAGTTCTGCCCCAGCCTACCATAGAGAACCTTGCTCTTGCCTTGAGGCTCTGAGATGCCAAGAACTTGTCAACTTCAAAGGGCGGGCCGGGCTACATCTACTCAGCTGCCACAGTTTCTCCTTGCTAGACCTAGTGGGAAAGCATTTTGCTGAGATGCGGAAGGCACGAAACGCAGAATACGGAGACGCGGAGCTGTCCCAAGTGCCGCTGCCAGGCGTCTTTCCGCAGAAGGAGCGCCCCGGAGCGCACCGCAACCGGCACCGTCATCTCTGCGCAAAGAGCCAAAATATTTTCAAACCCGCCAAAACTCATCCAAAAATATTTTCAAACCCGCCAAAATAGAAAACCAGACAGAAGTCATCAATACATTCGAAAAAACCTGACAAAACATGATCAAGCCCACCAAAGCTAATCCAAACACACCAAAAACTGGGCTAAACAGAATCAAAACAAATCAAAACAAATCGAAACCTTCTAAAAACCCGCCAAAATATTTCAAAACCCGTCAAAACTAATCAAAACATTCCGAACGCCCGCCAAAACATACCAAATACTCGCCAAAAGATTTTAAAACCCGCCAAAAGGAATCCAAACATTCCAAAACCTGCCAACACAATAAAAACAACTCAGGAGAATACAAAACATTCTAAAACCCAACCAAAACATTCCAAAAACCCACCAAAACATCATAAAAACAAATCAAAACCAACCAAAACATTCTGAAAACCCTCCAAAATGATTTAGACCCGCAAAACTCATCAAAACATTCTGAAAAGATGCCAAAACATTAGAAAACCAGCCTGAACTGATCAAAAAATTCAAAAAACTTGGCAATACATCATAAAAACAAATCAAAACCAACCAAAACATTCCAAAAACCCGACAAAATTATTTAGAACCCGCCAAAACTGATCAAAACATTCTGAAAAGATGCCAAAATACTAGAAAACCAGTAAGAAGTGATCGAAACATTCAATAACTTGCCAAAACATAATCAAAACAAATGAAAGCAAACCAAAACATTCCAAATACCCGCCAAAAGATTTTAAAACCCGCCAAAAGGAATCCAAACATTCCAAAACCTGCCAAGACAATATAAACAACACAAGAGAAAACAAAACATTCTAAAACACCACCAAAACATTCCGAAAACCCGCCAAAACATCATCAAAACAAATCAAAACCAACCAAAAAATAAGAGGAACAAGGCAACATATTGGCAAGCAAGAGACGGAGAGCGCGGCACCTTCTAGGAGGCCAAGAAGGAAGCCGCACAACACCTGCACTGTGTCTGCAACTTTCAAACTGCTAGAAGCTAGTGGCTTGCCACTGGCCTGCCTCTTCAATTGCCATTAGCATTCCAATGGAAGCGATTCTTGGACAACTTTGCTCTGCTTGCTGCTAGTTCTGCCCCAGCCTACCATAGATAACCTTGCTCTTGCCTTGAGGCTCTGAGATGCCAAGAACTTGTCAACTTCAAAGGGCGGGCCAGGCTACATCTACTCAGCTGCCACAGTTTCTCCTTGCTAGACCTAGTGGGAAAGCATTTTGCTGAGATGCAGAAGGCAAGAAACGCAGAATACGGAGACGCGGAGCTGTCCCAAGTGCCGCTGCCAGGCGTCTTTCCGCAGAAGGAGCGCCCCGGAGCGCACCGCAACCGGCACCGTCATCTCTGCGCAAAGAGCCAAAATATTTTCAAACCCGCCAAAACTAATCCAAAAATATTTTCAAACCCGCCAAAATAGAAAACCAGACAGAAGTCATCAATACATTCGAAAAAACCTGACAAAACATGATCAAGCCCAACAAAGCTAATCCAAACACACCAAACACTGGGCTAAACAGAATCAAAACAAATCAAAACAAATCGAAACCTTCTAAAAACCCGCCAAAATATTTCAAAACCTGTCAAAACTAATCAAAACCTTCCGAACACCCGCCAAAACATTCCAAATACCCGCCAAAAGATTTTAAAACCCGCCAAAAGGAATCCAAACATTCCAAAACCTGCCAACACAATAAAAACAACTCAAGAGAATACAAAACATTCTAAAACCCAACCAAAACATTCTGAAAACCCACCAAAACATCATAAAAACAAATCAAAACCAACCAAAACATTCTGAAAACCCTCCAAAATGATTTAGACCCGCAAAACTCATCAAAACATTCTGAAAAGATGCCAAAACATTAGAAAACCAGCCTGAACTGATCAAAACATTCAAAAAACTTGGCAATACATCATAAAAACAAATCAAAACCAACCAAAACATTCCAAAAACCCGACAAAATTATTTAGAACCCGCCAAAACTGATCAAAACATTCTGAAAAGATGCCAAAATACTAGAAAACCAGTAAGAAGTGATCGAAACATTCAATAACTTGCCAAAACATAATCAAAACAAATGAAAGCAAACCAAAACATTCCAAATACCCGCCAAAATATTTTAAAACCCGCCAAAAGGAATTCAAACATTCCAAAACCTGCCAAGACAATCAAAACAACACAAGAGAATACAAAACATTCTAAAACACCACCAAAACATTCTGAAAACCCGCCAAAACATCATAAAAACAAATCAAAACCAACCAAAAAATAAGAGGAACAAGGCAACATATTGGCAAGCAAAAGACGGAGAACGCGGCACCTTCTAGGAGGCCAAGAAGGAAGCCGCACAACACCTGCACTGTGTCTGCAACTTTCAAACTGCTAGAAGCTAGTGGCTTGCCACTGGCCTGCCTCTTCAATTGCCATTAGCATTCCAATGGAAGCTATTCTTGGACAACTTTGCTCTGCTTGCTGCTAGTTCTGCCCCAGCCTACCATAGATAACCTTGCTCTTGCCTTGAGGCTCTGAGATGCCAAGAACTTGTCAACTTCAAAGGGCGGGCCAGGCTACATCTACTCAGCTGCCACAGTTTCTCCTTGCTAGACCTAGTGGGAAAGCATTTTGCTGAGATGCAGAAGGCAAGAAACGCAGAATACGGAGACGCGGAGCTGTCCCAAGTGCCGCTGCCAGGCGTCTTTCCGCAGAAGGAGCGCCCCGGAGCGCACCGCAACCGGCACCGTCATCTCTGCGCAAAGAGCCAAAATATTTTCAAACCCGCCAAAACTCATCCAAAAATATTTTCAAACCCGCCAAAATAGAAAACCAGACAGAAGTCATCAATACATTCGAAAAAACCTGACAAAACATGATCAAGCCCAACAAAGCTAATCCAAACACACCAAACACTGGGCTAAACAGAATCAAAACAAATCAAAACAAATCGAAACCTTCTAAAAACCCGCCAAAATATTTCAAAACCCGTCAAAACTAATCAAAACCTTCCGAACACCCGCCAAAACATTCCAAATACCCGCCAAAATATTTTAAAACTCGCCAAAAGGAATCCAAACATTCCAAAACCTGCCAACACAATAAAAACAACTCAAGAGAATACAAAACATTCTAAAACCCAACCAAAACATTCCGAAAACCCACCAAAACATCATAAAAACAAATCAAAACCAACCAAAACATTCTGAAAAGCCGCCAAAATGATTTAGACCCGCAAAACTCATCAAAACATTCTGAAAAGATGCCAAAACATTAGAAAACCAGCCTGAACTGATCAAAACATTCAAAAAACTTGGCAATACATCATAAAAACAAATCAAAACCAACCAAAACATTCCAAAAACCCGACAAAATTATTTAGAACCCGCCAAAACTGATCAAAACATTCTGAAAAGATGCCAAAATACTAGAAAACCAGTCAGAAGTGATCGAAACATTCAATAACTTGCCAAAACATAATCAAAACAAATGAAAGCAAACCAAAACATTCCAAATACCCGCCAAAATATTTTAAAACCCGCCAAAAGGAATCCAAACATTCCAAAACCTGCCAAGACAATCAAAACAACACAAGAGAATACAAAACATTCTAAAACACCACCAAAACATTCCGAAAACCCGCCAAAACATCATAAAAACAAATCAAAACCAACCAAAAAATAAGAGGAACAAGGCAACATATTGGCAAGCAAGAGACGGAGAGCGCGGCACCTTCTAGGAGGCCAAGAAGGAAGCCGCACAACACCTGCACTGTGTCTGCAACTTTCAAACTGCTAGAAGCTAGTGGCTTGCCACTGGCCTGCCTCTTCAATTGCCATTAGCATTCCAATGGAAGCGATTCTTGGACAACTTTGCTCTGCTTCCTGCTAGTTCTGCCCCAGCCTACCATAGATAACCTTGCTCTTGCCTTGAGGCTCTGAGATGCCAAGAACTTGTCAACTTCAAAGGGCGGGCCGGGCTACATCTACTCAGCTGCCACAGTTTCTCCTTGCTAGACCTAGTGGGAAAGCATTTTGCTGAGATGCAGAAGGCAAGAAACGCAGAATACGGAGACGCGGAGCTGTCCCAAGTGCCGCTGCCAGGCGTCTTTCCGCAGAAGGAGCGCCCCGGAGCGCACCGCAACCGGCACCGTCATCTCTGCGCAAAGAGCCAAAATATTTTCAAACCCGCCAAAACTAATCCAAAAATATTTTCAAACCCGCCAAAATAGAAAACCAGACAGAAGTCATCAATACATTCGAAAAAACCTGACAAAACATGATCAAGCCCAACAAAGCTAATCCAAACACACCAAAAACTGGGCTAAACAGAATCAAAACAAATCAAAACAAATCTAAACCTTCTAAAAACCCGCCAAAATATTTCAAAACCTGTCAAAACTAATCAAAACCTTCCGAATACCCGCCAAAACATTCCAAATACCCGCCAAAAGATTTTAAAACCCGCCAAAAGGAATCCAAACATTCCAAAACCTGCCAACACAATAAAAACAACTCAAGAGAATACAAAACATTCTAAAACCCAACCAAAACATTCCGAAAACCCACCTAAAAATCATAAAAACAAATCAAAACCAACCAAAACATTCTGAAAACCCGCCAAAATGATTTAGACCCGCAAAACTCATCAAAACATTCTGAAAAGATGCCAAAACATTAGAAAACCAGCCTGAACTGATCAAAACATTCAAAAAACTTGGCAATACATCATAAAAACAAATCAAAACCAACCAAAACATTCCAAAAACCCGACAAAATTATTTAGAACCCGCCAAAACTGATCAAAACATTCTGAAAAGATGCCAAAATACTAGAAAACCAGTAAGAAGTGATCGAAACATTCAATAACTTGCCAAAACATAATCAAAACAAATGAAAGCAAACTAAAACATTCCAAATACCCGCCAAAAGATTTTAAAACCCGCCAAAAGGAATCCAAACATTCCAAAACCTGCCAAGACAATCAAAACAACACAAGAGAATACAAAACATTCTAAAACACCACCAAAACATTCTGAAAACCCGCCAAAACATCATAAAAACAAATCAAAACCAACCAAAAAATAAGAGGAACAAGGCAACATATTGGCAAGCAAGAGACGGAGAACGCGGCACCTTCTAGGAGGCCAAGAAGGAAGCCGCACAACACCTGCACTGTGTCTGCAACTTTCAAACTGCTAGAAGCTAGTGGCTTGCCACTGGCCTGCCTCTTCAATTGCCATTAGCATTCCAATGGAAGCTATTCTTGGACAACTTTGCTCTGCTTGCTGCTAGTTCTGCCCCAGCCTACCATAGATAACCTTGCTCTTGCCTTGAGGCTCTGAGATGCCAAGAACTTGTCAACTTCAAAGGGCGGGCCGGGCTACATCTACTCAGCTGCCACAGTTTCTCCTTGCTAGACCTAGTGGGAAAGCATTTTGCTGAGATGCAGAAGGCAAGAAATGCAGAATACGGAGACGCGGAGCTGTCCCAAGTGCCGCTGCCAGGCGTCTTTCCGCAGAAGGAGCGCCCCGGAGCGCACCGCAACCGGCACCGTCATCTCTGCGCAAAGAGCCAAAATATTTTCAAACCCGCCAAAACTAATCCAAAAATATTTTCAAACCCACCAAAATAGAAAACCAGACAGAAGTCATCAATACATTCGAAAAAACCTGACAAAACATGATCAAGCCCACCAAAGCTAATCCAAACACACCAAACACTGGGCTAAACAGAATCAAAACAAATCAAAACAAATCGAAACCTTCTAAAAACCCGCCAAAATATTTCAAAACCCGTCAAAACTAATCAAAACATTCTGAACACCCGCCAAAACATTCCAAATACCCGCCAAAATATTTTAAAACTCGCCAAAAGGAATCCAAACATTCCAAAACCTGCCAACACAATAAAAACAACTCAAGAGAATACAAAACATTCTAAAACCCAACCAAAACATTCCGAAAACCCACCAAAACATCATAAAAACAAATCAAAACCACCCAAAACATTCTGAAACACCGCCAAAATTATTTAGACCCGCAAAACTCATCAAAACATTCTGAAAAGATGCCAAAACATTAGAAAACCAGCCTGAACTGATCAAAACATTCAAAAAACTTGGCAATACATCATAAAAACAAATCAAAACCAACCAAAACATTCCAAAAACCCGACAAAATTATTTAGAACCCGCCAAAACTGATCAAAACATTCTGAAAAGATGCCAAAATACTAGAAAACCAGTAAGAAGTGATCGAAACATTCAATAACTTGCCAAAACATAATCAAAACAAATGAAAGCAAACTAAAACATTCCAAATACCCGCCAAAAGATTTTAAAACCCGCCAAAAGGAATCCAAACATTCCAAAACCTGCCAAGACAATCAAAACAACACAAGAGAATACAAAACATTCTAAAACACCACCAAAACATTCTGAAAACCCGCCAAAACATCATAAAAACAAATCAAAACCAACCAAAAAATAAGAGGAACAAGGCAACATATTGGCAAGCAAGAGACGGAGAACGCGGCACCTTCTAGGAGGCCAAGAAGGAAGCCGCACAACACCTGCACTGTGTCTGCAACTTTCAAACTGCTAGAAGCTAGTGGCTTGCCACTGGCCTGCCTCTTCAATTGCCATTAGCATTCCAATGGAAGCTATTCTTGGACAACTTTGCTCTGCTTGCTGCTAGTTCTGCCCCAGCCTACCATAGATAACCTTGCTCTTGCCTTGAGGCTCTGAGATGCCAAGAACTTGTCAACTTCAAAGGGCGGGCCGGGCTACATCTACTCAGCTGCCACAGTTTCTCCTTGCTAGACCTAGTGGGAAAGCATTTTGCTGAGATGCAGAAGGCAAGAAATGCAGAATACGGAGACGCGGAGCTGTCCCAAGTGCCGCTGCCAGGCGTCTTTCCGCAGAAGGAGCGCCCCGGAGCGCACCGCAACCGGCACCGTCATCTCTGCGCAAAGAGCCAAAATATTTTCAAACCCGCCAAAACTAATCCAAAAATATTTTCAAACCCACCAAAATAGAAAACCAGACAGAAGTCATCAATACATTCGAAAAAACCTGACAAAACATGATCAAGCCCACCAAAGCTAATCCAAACACACCAAACACTGGGCTAAACAGAATCAAAACAAATCAAAACAAATCGAAACCTTCTAAAAACCCGCCAAAATATTTCAAAACCCGTCAAAACTAATCAAAACATTCTGAACACCCGCCAAAACATTCCAAATACCCGCCAAAATATTTTAAAACTCGCCAAAAGGAATCCAAACATTCCAAAACCTGCCAACACAATAAAAACAACTCAAGAGAATACAAAACATTCTAAAACCCAACCAAAACATTCCGAAAACCCACCAAAACATCATAAAAACAAATCAAAACCACCCAAAACATTCTGAAACACCGCCAAAATTATTTAGACCCGCAAAACTCATCAAAACATTCTGAAAAGATGCCAAAACATTAGAAAACCAGCCTGAACTGATCAAAACATTCAAAAAACTTGGCAATACATCATAAAAACAAATCAAAACCAACCAAAACATTCCAAAAACCCGACAAAATTATTTAGAACCCGCCAAAACTGATCAAAACATTCTGAAAAGATGCCAAAATACTAGAAAACCAGTAAGAAGTGATCGAAACATTCAATAACTTGCCAAAACATAATCAAAACAAATGAAAGCAAACCAAAACATTCCAAATACCCACCAAAATATTTTAAAACCCGCCAAAAGGAATCCAAACATTCCAAAACCTGCCAAGACAATCAAAACAACACAAGAGAATACAAAACATTCTAAAACACCACCAAAACATTCCGAAAACCCGCCAAAACATCATAAAAACAAATCAAAACCAACCAAAAAATAAGAGGAACACGGCAACATATTGGCAAGCAAGAGACGGAGAACGCGGCACCTTCTAGGAGGCCAAGAAGGAAGCCGCACAACACCTGCACTGTGTCTGCAACTTTCAAACTGCTAGAAGCTAGTGGCTTGCCACTGGCCTGCCTCTTCAATTGCCATTAGCATTCCAATGGAAGCTATTCTTGGACAACTTTGCTCTGCTTGCTGCTAGTTCTGCCCCAGCCTACCATAGATAACCTTGCTCTTGCCTTGAGGCTCTGAGATGCCAAGAACTTGTCAACTTCAAAGGGCGGGCCGGGCTACATCTACTCAGCTGCCACAGTTTCTCCTTGCTAGACCTAGTGGGAAAGCATTTTGCTGAGATGCAGAAGGCACGAAACGCAGAATACGGAGATGCGGAGCTGTCCCAAGTGCCGCTGCCAGGCGTCTTTCCGCAGAAGGAGCGCCCCGGAGCGCACCGCAACCGGCACCGTCATCTCTGCGCAAAGAGCCAAAATATTTTCAAACCCGCCAAAACTCATCCAAAAATATTTTCAAACCCGCCAAAATAGAAAACCAGACAGAAGTCATCAATACATTCGAAAAAACCTGACAAAACATGATCAAGCCCACCAAAGCTAATCCAAACACACCAAAAACTGGGCTAAACAGAATCAAAACAAATCAAAACAAATCGAAACCTTCTAAAAACCCGCCAAAATATTTCAAAACCCGTCAAAACTAATCAAAACCTTCCGAACACCCGCCAAAACATTCCAAATACTCGCCAAACGATTTTAAAACCCGCCAAAAGGAATCCAAACATTCCAAAACCTGCCAACACAATAAAAACAACTCAGGAGAATACAAAACTTTCTAAAACCCAACCAAAACATTCCGAAAACCCACCAAAACATCATAAAAACAAATCAAAACCACCCAAAACATTCTGAAACACCGCCAAAATTATTTAGACCCGCAAAACTCATCAAAACATTCTGAAAAGATGCCAAAACATTAGAAAACCAGCCTGAACTGATCAAAACATTCAAAAAACTTGGCAATACATCATAAAAACAAATCAAAACCAACCAAAACATTCCAAAAACCCGACAAAATTATTTAGAACCCGCCAAAACTGATCAAAACATTCTGAAAAGATGCCAAAATACTAGAAAACCAGTAAGAAGTGATCGAAACATTCAATAACTTGCCAAAACATAATCAAAACAAATGAAAGCAAACTAAAACATTCCAAATACCCGCCAAAAGATTTTAAAACCCGCCAAAAGGAATCCAAACATTCCAAAACCTGCCAAGACAATCAAAACAACACAAGAGAATACAAAACATTCTAAAACACCACCAAAACATTCTGAAAACCCGCCAAAACATCATAAAAACAAATCAAAACCAACCAAAAAATAAGAGGAACAAGGCAACATATTGGCAAGCAAGAGACGGAGAACGCGGCACCTTCTAGGAGGCCAAGAAGGAAGCCGCACAACACCTGCACTGTGTCTGCAACTTTCAAACTGCTAGAAGCTAGTGGCTTGCCACTGGCCTGCCTCTTCAATTGCCATTAGCATTCCAATGGAAGCTATTCTTGGACAACTTTGCTCTGCTTGCTGCTAGTTCTGCCCCAGCCTACCATAGATAACCTTGCTCTTGCCTTGAGGCTCTGAGATGCCAAGAACTTGTCAACTTCAAAGGGCGGGCCGGGCTACATCTACTCAGCTGCCACAGTTTCTCCTTGCTAGACCTAGTGGGAAAGCATTTTGCTGAGATGCAGAAGGCAAGAAATGCAGAATACGGAGACGCGGAGCTGTCCCAAGTGCCGCTGCCAGGCGTCTTTCCGCAGAAGGAGCGCCCCGGAGCGCACCGCAACCGGCACCGTCATCTCTGCGCAAAGAGCCAAAATATTTTCAAACCCGCCAAAACTAATCCAAAAATATTTTCAAACCCACCAAAATAGAAAACCAGACAGAAGTCATCAATACATTCGAAAAAACCTGACAAAACATGATCAAGCCCACCAAAGCTAATCCAAACACACCAAACACTGGGCTAAACAGAATCAAAACAAATCAAAACAAATCGAAACCTTCTAAAAACCCGCCAAAATATTTCAAAACCCGTCAAAACTAATCAAAACATTCTGAACACCCGCCAAAACATTCCAAATACCCGCCAAAATATTTTAAAACTCGCCAAAAGGAATCCAAACATTCCAAAACCTGCCAACACAATAAAAACAACTCAAGAGAATACAAAACATTCTAAAACCCAACCAAAACATTCCGAAAACCCACCAAAACATCATAAAAACAAATCAAAACCACCCAAAACATTCTGAAACACCGCCAAAATTATTTAGACCCGCAAAACTCATCAAAACATTCTGAAAAGATGCCAAAACATTAGAAAACCAGTCTGAACTGATCAAAACATTCAAAAAACTTGGCAATACATCATAAAAACAAATCAAAACCAACCAAAACATTCCAAAAACCCGACAAAATTATTTAGAACCCGCCAAAACTGATCAAAACATTCTGAAAAGATGCCAAAATACTAGAAAACCAGTAAGAAGTGATCGAAACATTCAATAACTTGCCAAAACATAATCAAAACAAATGAAAGCAAACTAAAACATTCCAAATACCCGCCAAAAGATTTTAAAACCCGCCAAAAGGAATCCAAACATTCCAAAACCTGCCAAGACAATCAAAACAACACAAGAGAATACAAAACATTCTAAAACACCACCAAAACATTCTGAAAACCCGCCAAAACATCATAAAAACAAATCAAAACCAACCAAAAAATAAGAGGAACAAGGCAACATATTGGCAAGCAAGAGACGGAGAACGCGGCACCTTCTAGGAGGCCAAGAAGGAAGCCGCACAACACCTGCACTGTGTCTGCAACTTTCAAACTGCTAGAAGCTAGTGGCTTGCCACTGGCCTGCCTCTTCAATTGCCATTAGCATTCCAATGGAAGCTATTCTTGGACAACTTTGCTCTGCTTGCTGCTAGTTCTGCCCCAGCCTACCATAGATAACCTTGCTCTTGCCTTGAGGCTCTGAGATGCCAAGAACTTGTCAACTTCAAAGGGCGGGCCGGGCTACATCTACTCAGCTGCCACAGTTTCTCCTTGCTAGACCTAGTGGGAAAGCATTTTGCTGAGATGCAGAAGGCAAGAAATGCAGAATACGGAGACGCGGAGCTGTCCCAAGTGCCGCTGCCAGGCGTCTCTCCGCAGAAGGAGCGCCCCGGAGCGCACCGCAACCGGCACCGTCATCTCTGCGCAAAGAGCCAAAATATTTTCAAACCCGCCAAAACTAATCCAAAAATATTTTCAAACCCACCAAAATAGAAAACCAGACAGAAGTCATCAATACATTCGAAAAAACCTGACAAAACATGATCAAGCCCACCAAAGCTAATCCAAACACACCAAACACTGGGCTAAACAGAATCAAAACAAATCAAAACAAATCGAAACCTTCTAAAAACCCGCCAAAATATTTCAAAACCCGTCAAAACTAATCAAAACATTCTGAACACCCGCCAAAACATTCCAAATACCCGCCAAAATATTTTAAAACTCGCCAAAAGGAATCCAAACATTCCAAAACCTGCCAACACAATAAAAACAACTCAAGAGAATACAAAACATTCTAAAACCCAACCAAAACATTCCAAAAACCCACCAAAACATCATAAAAACAAATCAAAACCACCCAAAACATTCTGAAACACCGCCAAAATTATTTAGACCCGCAAAACTCATCAAAACATTCTGAAAAGATGCCAAAACATTAGAAAACCAGCCTGAACTGATCAAAACATTCAAAAAACTTGGCAATACATCATAAAAACAAATCAAAACCAACCAAAACATTCCAAAAACCCGACAAAATTATTTAGAACCCGCCAAAACTGATCAAAACATTCTGAAAAGATGCCAAAATACTAGAAAACCAGTAAGAAGTGATCGAAACATTCAATAACTTGCCAAAACATAATCAAAACAAATGAAAGCAAACCAAAACATTCCAAATACCCACCAAAATATTTTAAAACCCGCCAAAAGGAATCCAAACATTCCAAAACCTGCCAAGACAATCAAAACAACACAAGAGAATACAAAACATTCTAAAACACCACCAAAACATTCCGAAAACCCGCCAAAACATCATAAAAACAAATCAAAACCAACCAAAAAATAAGAGGAACACGGCAACATATTGGCAAGCAAGAGACGGAGAACGCGGCACCTTCTAGGAGGCCAAGAAGGAAGCCGCACAACACCTGCACTGTGTCTGCAACTTTCAAACTGCTAGAAGCTAGTGGCTTGCCACTGGCCTGCCTCTTCAATTGCCATTAGCATTCCAATGGAAGCTATTCTTGGACAACTTTGCTCTGCTTGCTGCTAGTTCTGCCCCAGCCTACCATAGATAACCTTGCTCTTGCCTTGAGGCTCTGAGATGCCAAGAACTTGTCAACTTCAAAGGGCGGGCCGGGCTACATCTACTCAGCTGCCACAGTTTCTCCTTGCTAGACCTAGTGGGAAAGCATTTTGCTGAGATGCAGAAGGCACGAAACGCAGAATACGGAGATGCGGAGCTGTCCCAAGTGCCGCTGCCAGGCGTCTTTCCGCAGAAGGAGCGCCCCGGAGCGCACCGCAACCGGCACCGTCATCTCTGCGCAAAGAGCCAAAATATTTTCAAACCCGCCAAAACTCATCCAAAAATATTTTCAAACCCGCCAAAATAGAAAACCAGACAGAAGTCATCAATACATTCGAAAAAACCTGACAAAACATGATCAAGCCCACCAAAGCTAATCCAAACACACCAAAAACTGGGCTAAACAGAATCAAAACAAATCAAAACAAATCGAAACCTTCTAAAAACCCGCCAAAATATTTCAAAACCCGTCAAAACTAATCAAAACCTTCCGAACACCCGCCAAAACATTCCAAATACTCGCCAAAAGATTTTAAAACCCGCCAAAAGGAATCCAAACATTCCAAAACCTGCCAACACAATAAAAACAACTCAGGAGAATACAAAACTTTCTAAAACCCAACCAAAACATTCCAAAAACCCACCAAAACATCATAAAAACAAATCAAAACCAACCAAAACATTCTGAAAACCCGCCAAAATGATTTAGACCCGCAAAACTCATCAAAACATTCTGAAAAGATGCCAAAACATTAGAAAACCAGCCTGAACTGATCAAAACATTCAAAAAACTTGGCAATACATCATAAAAACAAATCAAAACCAACCAAAACATTCCAAAAACCCGACAAAATTATTTAGAACCCGCCAAAACTGATCAAAACATTCTGAAAAGATGCCAAAATACTAGAAAACCAGTAAGAAGTGATCGAAACATTCAATAACTTGCCAAAACATAATCAAAACAAATGAAAGCAAACCAAAACATTCCAAATACCCGCCAAAAGATTTTAAAACCCGCCAAAAGGAATCCAAACATTCCAAAACCTGCCAAGACAATATAAACAACACAAGAGAAAACAAAACATTCTAAAACACCACCAAAACATTCCGAAAAGCCGCCAAAACATCATAAAAACAAATCAAAACCAACCAAAAAATAAGAGGAACAAGGCAACATATTGGCAAGCAAAAGACGGAGAACGCGGCACCTTCTAGGAGGCCAAGAAGGAAGCCGCACAACACCTGCACTGTGTCTGCAACTTTCAAACTGCTAGAAGCTAGTGGCTTGCCACTGGCCTGCCTCTTCAATTGCCATTAGCATTCCAATGGAAGCTATTCTTGGACAACTTTGCTCTGCTTGCTGCTAGTTCTGCCCCAGCCTACCATAGATAACCTTGCTCTTGCCTTGAGGCTCTGAGATGCCAAGAACTTGTCAACTTCAAAGGGCGGGCCGGGCTACATCTACTCAGCTGCCACAGTTTCTCCTTGCTAGACCTAGTGGGAAAGCATTTTGCTGAGATGCAGAAGGCAAGAAACGCAGAATACGGAGACGCGGAGCTGTCCCAAGTGCCGCTGCCAGGCGTCTTTCCGCAGAAGGAGCGCCCCGGAGCGCACCGCAACCGGCACCGTCATCTCTGCGCAAAGAGCCAAAATATTTTCAAACCCGCCAAAACTAATCCAAAAATATTTTCAAACCCACCAAAATAGAAAACCAGACAGAAGTCATCAATACATTCGAAAAAACCTGACAAAACATGATCAAGCCCACCAAAGCTAATCCAAACACACCAAACACTGGGCTAAACAGAATCAAAACAAATCAAAACAAATCGAAACCTTCTAAAAACCCGCCAAAATATTTCAAAACCCGTCAAAACTAATCAAAACATTCTGAACACCCGCCAAAACATTCCAAATACCCGCCAAAATATTTTAAAACTCGCCAAAAGGAATCCAAACATTCCAAAACCTGCCAACACAATAAAAACAACTCAAGAGAATACAAAACATTCTAAAACCCAACCAAAACATTCTGAAAACCCACCAAAACATCATAAAAACAAATCAAAACCAACCAAAACATTCTGAAAATCCGCCAAAATGATTTAGACCCGCAAAACTCATCAAAACATTCTGAAAAGATGCCAAAACATTAGAAAACCAGCCTGAACTGATCAAAACATTCAAAAAACTTGGCAATACATCATAAAAACAAATCAAAACCAACCAAAACATTCCAAAAACCCGACAAAATTATTTAGAACCCGCCAAAACTGATCAAAACATTCTGAAAAGATGCCAAAATACTAGAAAACCAGTAAGAAGTGATCGAAACATTCAATAACTTGCCAAAACATAATCAAAACAAATGAAAGCAAACCAAAACATTCCAAATACCCGCCAAAATATTTTAAAACCCGCCAAAAGGAATTCAAACATTCCAAAACCTGCCAAGACAATCAAAACAACACAAGAGAATACAAAACATTCTAAAACACCACCAAAACATTCTGAAAACCCGCCAAAACATCATAAAAACAAATCAAAACCAACCAAAAAATAAGAGGAACAAGGCAACATATTGGCAAGCAAAAGACGGAGAACGCGGCACCTTCTAGGAGGCCAAGAAGGAAGCCGCACAACACCTGCACTGTGTCTGCAACTTTCAAACTGCTAGAAGCTAGTGGCTTGCCACTGGCCTGCCTCTTCAATTGCCATTAGCATTCCAATGGAAGCTATTCTTGGACAACTTTGCTCTGCTTCCTGCTAGTTCTGCCCCAGCCTACCATAGATAACCTTGCTCTTGCCTTGAGGCTCTGAGATGCCAAGAACTTGTCAACTTCAAAGGGCGGGCCAGGCTACATCTACTCAGCTGCCACAGTTTCTCCTTGCTAGACCTAGTGGGAAAGCATTTTGCTGAGATGCAGAAGGCAAGAAACGCAGAATACGGAGACGCGGAGCTGTCCCAAGTGCCGCTGCCAGGCGTCTTTCCGCAGAAGGAGCGCCCCGGAGCGCACCGCAACCGGCACCGTCATCTCTGCGCAAAGAGCCAAAATATTTTCAAACCCGCCAAAACTAATCCAAAAATATTTTCAAACCCGCCAAAATAGAAAACCAGACAGAAGTCATCAATACATTCGAAAAAACCTGACAAAACATGATCAAGCCCAACAAAGCTAATCCAAACACACCAAACACTGGGCTAAACAGAATCAAAACAAATCAAAACAAATCGAAACCTTCTAAAAACCCGCCAAAATATTTCAAAACCCGTCAAAACTAATCAAAACCTTCCGAACACCCGCCAAAACATTCCAAATACCCGCCAAAAGATTTTAAAACTCGCCAAAAGGAATCCAAACATTCCAAAACCTGCCAACACAATAAAAACAACTCAAGAGAATACAAAACATTCTAAAACCCAACCAAAACATTCCGAAAACCCACCAAAACATCATAAAAACAAATCAAAACCAACCAAAACATTCTGAAAAGCCGCCAAAATGATTTAGACCCGCAAAACTCATCAAAACATTCTGAAAAGATGCCAAAACATTAGAAAACCAGCCTGAACTGATCAAAACATTCAAAAAACTTGGCAATACATCATAAAAACAAATCAAAACCAACCAAAACATTCCAAAAACCCGACAAAATTATTTAGAACCCGCCAAAACTGATCAAAACATTCTGAAAAGATGCCAAAATACTAGAAAACCAGTCAGAAGTGATCGAAACATTCAATAACTTGCCAAAACATAATCAAAACAAATGAAAGCAAACCAAAACATTCCAAATACCCGCCAAAATATTTTAAAACCCGCCAAAAGGAATCCAAACATTCCAAAACCTGCCAAGACAATCAAAACAACACAAGAGAATACAAAACATTCTAAAACACCACCAAAACATTCCGAAAACCCGCCAAAACATCATAAAAACAAATCAAAACCAACCAAAAAATAAGAGGAACACGGCAACATATTGGCAAGCAAGAGACGGAGAGCGCGGCACCTTCTAGGAGGCCAAGAAGGAAGCCGCACAACACCTGCACTGTGTCTGCAACTTTCAAACTGCTAGAAGCTAGTGGCTTGCCACTGGCCTGCCTCTTCAATTGCCATTAGCATTCCAATGGAAGCGATTCTTGGACAACTTTGCTCTGCTTGCTGCTAGTTCTGCCCCAGCCTACCATAGATAACCTTGCTCTTGCCTTGAGGCTCTGAGATGCCAAGAACTTGTCAACTTCAAAGGGCGGGCCGGGCTACATCTACTCAGCTGCCACAGTTTCTCCTTGCTAGACCTAGTGGGAAAGCATTTTGCTGAGATGCAGAAGGCAAGAAACGCAGAATACGGAGACGCGGAGCTGTCCCAAGTGCCGCTGCCAGGCGTCTTTCCGCAGAAGGAGCGCCCCGGAGCGCACCGCAACCGGCACCGTCATCTCTGCGCAAAGAGCCAAAATATTTTCAAACCCGCCAAAACTAATCCAAAAATATTTTCAAACCCGCCAAAATAGAAAACCAGACAGAAGTCATCAATACATTCGAAAAAACCTGACAAAACATGATCAAGCCCAACAAAGCTAATCCAAACACACCAAAAACTGGGCTAAACAGAATCAAAACAAATCAAAACAAATCTAAACCTTCTAAAAACCCGCCAAAATATTTCAAAACCTGTCAAAACTAATCAAAACCTTCCGAATACCCGCCAAAACATTCCAAATACCCGCCAAAAGATTTTAAAACCCGCCAAAAGGAATCCAAACATTCCAAAACCTGCCAACACAATAAAAACAACTCAAGAGAATACAAAACATTCTAAAACCCAACCAAAACATTCCGAAAACCCACCTAAAAATCATAAAAACAAATCAAAACCAACCAAAACATTCTGAAAACCCTCCAAAATGATTTAGACCCGCAAAACTCATCAAAACATTCTGAAAAGATGCCAAAACATTAGAAAACCAGCCTGAACTGATCAAAACATTCAAAAAACTTGGCAATACATCATAAAAACAAATCAAAACCAACCAAAACATTCCAAAAACCCGACAAAATTATTTAGAACCCGCCAAAACTGATCAAAACATTCTGAAAAGATGCCAAAATACTAGAAAACCAGTAAGAAGTGATCGAAACATTCAATAACTTGCCAAAACATAATCAAAACAAATGAAAGCAAACTAAAACATTCCAAATACCCGCCAAAAGATTTTAAAACCCGCCAAAAGGAATCCAAACATTCCAAAACCTGCCAAGACAATCAAAACAACACAAGAGAATACAAAACATTCTAAAACACCACCAAAACATTCTGAAAACCCGCCAAAACATCATAAAAACAAATCAAAACCAACCAAAAAATAAGAGGAACAAGGCAACATATTGGCAAGCAAAAGACGGAGAACGCGGCACCTTCTAGGAGGCCAAGAAGGAAGCCGCACAACACCTGCACTGTGTCTGCAACTTTCAAACTGCTAGAAGCTAGTGGCTTGCCACTGGCCTGCCTCTTCAATTGCCATTAGCATTCCAATGGAAGCTATTCTTGGACAACTTTGCTCTGCTTCCTGCTAGTTCTGCCCCAGCCTACCATAGATAACCTTGCTCTTGCCTTGAGGCTCTGAGATGCCAAGAACTTGTCAACTTCAAAGGGCGGGCCGGGCTACATCTACTCAGCTGCCACAGTTTCTCCTTGCTAGACCTAGTGGGAAAGCATTTTGCTGAGATGCAGAAGGCAAGAAATGCAGAATACGGAGACGCGGAGCTGTCCCAAGTGCCGCTGCCAGGCGTCTTTCCGCAGAAGGAGCGCCCCGGAGCGCACCGCAACCGGCACCGTCATCTCTGCGCAAAGAGCCAAAATATTTTCAAACCCGCCAAAACTAATCCAAAAATATTTTCAAACCCACCAAAATAGAAAACCAGACAGAAGTCATCAATACATTCGAAAAAACCTGACAAAACATGATCAAGCCCACCAAAGCTAATCCAAACACACCAAACACTGGGCTAAACAGAATCAAAACAAATCAAAACAAATCGAAACCTTCTAAAAACCCGCCAAAATATTTCAAAACCCGTCAAAACTAATCAAAACATTCTGAACACCCGCCAAAACATTCCAAATACCCGCCAAAATATTTTAAAACTCGCCAAAAGGAATCCAAACATTCCAAAACCTGCCAACACAATAAAAACAACTCAAGAGAATACAAAACATTCTAAAACCCAACCAAAACATTCCGAAAACCCACCAAAACATCATAAAAACAAATCAAAACCACCCAAAACATTCTGAAACACCGCCAAAATTATTTAGACCCGCAAAACTCATCAAAACATTCTGAAAAGATGCCAAAACATTAGAAAACCAGCCTGAACTGATCAAAACATTCAAAAAACTTGGCAATACATCATAAAAACAAATCAAAACCAACCAAAACATTCCAAAAACCCGACAAAATTATTTAGAACCCGCCAAAACTGATCAAAACATTCTGAAAAGATGCCAAAATACTAGAAAACCAGTAAGAAGTGATCGAAACATTCAATAACTTGCCAAAACATAATCAAAACAAATGAAAGCAAACCAAAACATTCCAAATACCCACCAAAATATTTTAAAACCCGCCAAAAGGAATCCAAACATTCCAAAACCTGCCAAGACAATCAAAACAACACAAGAGAATACAAAACATTCTAAAACACCACCAAAACATTCCGAAAACCCGCCAAAACATCATAAAAACAAATCAAAACCAACCAAAAAATAAGAGGAACACGGCAACATATTGGCAAGCAAGAGACGGAGAACGCGGCACCTTCTAGGAGGCCAAGAAGGAAGCCGCACAACACCTGCACTGTGTCTGCAACTTTCAAACTGCTAGAAGCTAGTGGCTTGCCACTGGCCTGCCTCTTCAATTGCCATTAGCATTCCAATGGAAGCTATTCTTGGACAACTTTGCTCTGCTTGCTGCTAGTTCTGCCCCAGCCTACCATAGATAACCTTGCTCTTGCCTTGAGGCTCTGAGATGCCAAGAACTTGTCAACTTCAAAGGGCGGGCCGGGCTACATCTACTCAGCTGCCACAGTTTCTCCTTGCTAGACCTAGTGGGAAAGCATTTTGCTGAGATGCAGAAGGCACGAAACGCAGAATACGGAGATGCGGAGCTGTCCCAAGTGCCGCTGCCAGGCGTCTTTCCGCAGAAGGAGCGCCCCGGAGCGCACCGCAACCGGCACCGTCATCTCTGCGCAAAGAGCCAAAATATTTTCAAACCCGCCAAAACTCATCCAAAAATATTTTCAAACCCGCCAAAATAGAAAACCAGACAGAAGTCATCAATACATTCGAAAAAACCTGACAAAACATGATCAAGCCCACCAAAGCTAATCCAAACACACCAAAAACTGGGCTAAACAGAATCAAAACAAATCAAAACAAATCGAAACCTTCTAAAAACCCGCCAAAATATTTCAAAACCCGTCAAAACTAATCAAAACCTTCCGAACACCCGCCAAAACATTCCAAATACTCGCCAAAAGATTTTAAAACCCGCCAAAAGGAATCCAAACATTCCAAAACCTGCCAACACAATAAAAACAACTCAGGAGAATACAAAACATTCTAAAACCCAACCAAAACATTCCAAAAACCCACCAAAACATCATAAAAACAAATCAAAACCAACCAAAACATTCTGAAAACCCGCCAAAATGATTTAGACCCGCAAAACTCATCAAAACATTCTGAAAAGATGCCAAAACATTAGAAAACCAGCCTGAACTGATCAAAACATTCAAAAAACTTGGCAATACATCATAAAAACAAATCAAAACCAACCAAAACATTCCAAAAACCCGACAAAATTATTTAGAACCCGCCAAAACTGATCAAAACATTCTGAAAAGATGCCAAAATACTAGAAAACCAGTAAGAAGTGATCGAAACATTCAATAACTTGCCAAAACATAATCAAAACAAATGAAAGCAAACCAAAACATTCCAAATACCCGCCAAAAGATTTTAAAACCCGCCAAAAGGAATCCAAACATTCCAAAACCTGCCAAGACAATATAAACAACACAAGAGAAAACAAAACATTCTAAAACACCACCAAAACATTCTGAAAACCCGCCAAAACATCATAAAAACAAATCAAAACCAACCAAAAAATAAGAGGAACAAGGCAACATATTGGCAAGCAAGAGACGGAGAACGCGGCACCTTCTAGGAGGCCAAGAAGGAAGCCGCACAACACCTGCACTGTGTCTGCAACTTTCAAACTGCTAGAAGCTAGTGGCTTGCCACTGGCCTGCCTCTTCAATTGCCATTAGCATTCCAATGGAAGCTATTCTTGGACAACTTTGCTCTGCTTGCTGCTAGTTCTGCCCCAGCCTACCATAGATAACCTTGCTCTTGCCTTGAGGCTCTGAGATGCCAAGAACTTGTCAACTTCAAAGGGCGGGCCGGGCTACATCTACTCAGCTGCCACAGTTTCTCCTTGCTAGACCTAGTGGGAAAGCATTTTGCTGAGATGCAGAAGGCAAGAAATGCAGAATACGGAGACGCGGAGCTGTCCCAAGTGCCGCTGCCAGGCGTCTTTCCGCAGAAGGAGCGCCCCGGAGCGCACCGCAACCGGCACCGTCATCTCTGCGCAAAGAGCCAAAATATTTTCAAACCCGCCAAAACTAATCCAAAAATATTTTCAAACCCACCAAAATAGAAAACCAGACAGAAGTCATCAATACATTCGAAAAAACCTGACAAAACATGATCAAGCCCACCAAAGCTAATCCAAACACACCAAACACTGGGCTAAACAGAATCAAAACAAATCAAAACAAATCGAAACCTTCTAAAAACCCGCCAAAATATTTCAAAACCCGTCAAAACTAATCAAAACATTCTGAACACCCGCCAAAACATTCCAAATACCCGCCAAAATATTTTAAAACTCGCCAAAAGGAATCCAAACATTCCAAAACCTGCCAACACAATAAAAACAACTCAAGAGAATACAAAACATTCTAAAACCCAACCAAAACATTCCGAAAACCCACCAAAACATCATAAAAACAAATCAAAACCACCCAAAACATTCTGAAACACCGCCAAAATGATTTAGACCCGCAAAACTCATCAAAACATTCTGAAAAGATGCCAAAACATTAGAAAACCAGCCTGAACTGATCAAAACATTCAAAAAACTTGGCAATACATCATAAAAACAAATCAAAACCAACCAAAACATTCCAAAAACCCGACAAAATTATTTAGAACCCGCCAAAACTGATCAAAACATTCTGAAAAGATGCCAAAATACTAGAAAACCAGTAAGAAGTGATCGAAACATTCAATAACTTGCCAAAACATAATCAAAACAAATGAAAGCAAACCAAAACATTCCAAATACCCACCAAAATATTTTAAAACCCGCCAAAAGGAATCCAAACATTCCAAAACCTGCCAAGACAATCAAAACAACACAAGAGAATACAAAACATTCTAAAACACCACCAAAACATTCCGAAAACCCGCCAAAACATCATAAAAACAAATCAAAACCAACCAAAAAATAAGAGGAACACGGCAACATATTGGCAAGCAAGAGACGGAGAACGCGGCACCTTCTAGGAGGCCAAGAAGGAAGCCGCACAACACCTGCACTGTGTCTGCAACTTTCAAACTGCTAGAAGCTAGTGGCTTGCCACTGGCCTGCCTCTTCAATTGCCATTAGCATTCCAATGGAAGCTATTCTTGGACAACTTTGCTCTGCTTGCTGCTAGTTCTGCCCCAGCCTACCATAGATAACCTTGCTCTTGCCTTGAGGCTCTGAGATGCCAAGAACTTGTCAACTTCAAAGGGCGGGCCGGGCTACATCTACTCAGCTGCCACAGTTTCTCCTTGCTAGACCTAGTGGGAAAGCATTTTGCTGAGATGCAGAAGGCACGAAACGCAGAATACGGAGATGCGGAGCTGTCCCAAGTGCCGCTGCCAGGCGTCTTTCCGCAGAAGGAGCGCCCCGGAGCGCACCGCAACCGGCACCGTCATCTCTGCGCAAAGAGCCAAAATATTTTCAAACCCGCCAAAACTCATCCAAAAATATTTTCAAACCCGCCAAAATAGAAAACCAGACAGAAGTCATCAATACATTCGAAAAAACCTGACAAAACATGATCAAGCCCACCAAAGCTAATCCAAACACACCAAAAACTGGGCTAAACAGAATCAAAACAAATCAAAACAAATCGAAACCTTCTAAAAACCCGCCAAAATATTTCAAAACCCGTCAAAACTAATCAAAACCTTCCGAACACCCGCCAAAACATTCCAAATACTCGCCAAAAGATTTTAAAACCCGCCAAAAGGAATCCAAACATTCCAAAACCTGCCAACACAATAAAAACAACTCAGGAGAATACAAAACATTCTAAAACCCAACCAAAACATTCCAAAAACCCACCAAAACATCATAAAAACAAATCAAAACCAACCAAAACATTCTGAAAACCCGCCAAAATGATTTAGACCCGCAAAACTCATCAAAACATTCTGAAAAGATGCCAAAACATTAGAAAACCAGCCTGAACTGATCAAAACATTCAAAAAACTTGGCAATACATCATAAAAACAAATCAAAACCAACCAAAACATTCCAAAAACCCGACAAAATTATTTAGAACCCGCCAAAACTGATCAAAACATTCTGAAAAGATGCCAAAATACTAGAAAACCAGTAAGAAGTGATCGAAACATTCAATAACTTGCCAAAACATAATCAAAACAAATGAAAGCAAACCAAAACATTCCAAATACCCGCCAAAAGATTTTAAAACCCGCCAAAAGGAATCCAAACATTCCAAAACCTGCCAAGACAATATAAACAACACAAGAGAAAACAAAACATTCTAAAACACCACCAAAACATTCTGAAAACCCGCCAAAACATCATAAAAACAAATCAAAACCAACCAAAAAATAAGAGGAACAAGGCAACATATTGGCAAGCAAGAGACGGAGAACGCGGCACCTTCTAGGAGGCCAAGAAGGAAGCCGCACAACACCTGCACTGTGTCTGCAACTTTCAAACTGCTAGAAGCTAGTGGCTTGCCACTGGCCTGCCTCTTCAATTGCCATTAGCATTCCAATGGAAGCTATTCTTGGACAACTTTGCTCTGCTTGCTGCTAGTTCTGCCCCAGCCTACCATAGATAACCTTGCTCTTGCCTTGAGGCTCTGAGATGCCAAGAACTTGTCAACTTCAAAGGGCGGGCCGGGCTACATCTACTCAGCTGCCACAGTTTCTCCTTGCTAGACCTAGTGGGAAAGCATTTTGCTGAGATGCAGAAGGCAAGAAACGCAGAATACGGAGACGCGGAGCTGTCCCAAGTGCCGCTGCCAGGCGTCTTTCCGCAGAAGGAGCGCCCCGGAGCGCACCGCAACCGGCACCGTCATCTCTGCGCAAAGAGCCAAAATATTTTCAAACCCGCCAAAACTAATCCAAAAATATTTTCAAACCCACCAAAATAGAAAACCAGACAGAAGTCATCAATACATTCGAAAAAACCTGACAAAACATGATCAAGCCCACCAAAGCTAATCCAAACACACCAAACACTGGGCTAAACAGAATCAAAACAAATCAAAACAAATCGAAACCTTCTAAAAACCCGCCAAAATATTTCAAAACCCGTCAAAACTAATCAAAACATTCTGAACACCCGCCAAAACATTCCAAATACCCGCCAAAATATTTTAAAACTCGCCAAAAGGAATCCAAACATTCCAAAACCTGCCAACACAATAAAAACAACTCAAGAGAATACAAAACATTCTAAAACCCAACCAAAACATTCCGAAAACCCACCTAAACATCATAAAAACAAATCAAAACCACCCAAAACATTCTGAAAACCCGCCAAAATGATTTAGACCCGCAAAACTCATCAAAACATTCTGAAAAGATGCCAAAACATTAGAAAACCAGCCTGAACTGATCAAAACATTCAAAAAACTTGGCAATACATCATAAAAACAAATCAAAACCAACCAAAACATTCCAAAAACCCGACAAAATTATTTAGAACCCGCCAAAACTGATCAAAACATTCTGAAAAGATGCCAAAATACTAGAAAACCAGTAAGAAGTGATCGAAACATTCAATAACTTGCCAAAACATAATCAAAACAAATGAAAGCAAACCAAAACATTCCAAATACCCGCCAAAATATTTTAAAACCCGCCAAAAGGAATCCAAACATTCCAAAACCTGCCAAGACAATATAAACAACACAAGAGAAAACAAAACATTCTAAAACACCACCAAAACATTCCGAAAACCCGCCAAAACATCATAAAAACAAATCAAAACCAACCAAAAAATAAGAGGAACAAGGCAACATATTGGCAAGCAAGAGACGGAGAGCGCGGCACCTTCTAGGAGGCCAAGAAGGAAGCCGCACAACACCTGCACTGTGTCTGCAACTTTCAAACTGCTAGAAGCTAGTGGCTTGCCACTGGCCTGCCTCTTCAATTGCCATTAGCATTCCAATGGAAGCGATTCTTGGACAACTTTGCTCTGCTTGCTGCTAGTTCTGCCCCAGCCTACCATAGATAACCTTGCTCTTGCCTTGAGGCTCTGAGATGCCAAGAACTTGTCAACTTCAAAGGGCGGGCCGGGCTACATCTACTCAGCTGCCACAGTTTCTCCTTGCTAGACCTAGTGGGAAAGCATTTTGCTGAGATGCGGAAGGCACGAAACGCAGAATACGGAGACGCGGAGCTGTCCCAAGTGCCGCTGCCAGGCGTCTTTCCGCAGAAGGTGCGCCCCGGAGCGCACCGCAACCGGCACCGTCATCTCTGCGCAAAGAGCCAAAATATTTTCAAACCCGCCAAAACTAATCCAAAAATATTTTCAAACCCGCCAAAATAGAAAAACAGACAGAAGTCATCAATACATTCGAAAAAACCTGACAAAACATGATCAAGCCCACCAAAGCTAATCCAAACACACCAAAAACTGGGCTAAACAGAATCAAAACAAATCAAAACAAATCTAAACCTTCTAAAAACCCGCCAAAATATTTCAAAACCCGTCAAAACTAATCAAAACCTTCCGAATACCCGCCAAAACATTCCAAATACCCGCCAAAAGATTTTAAAACCCGCCAAAAGGAATCCAAACATTCCAAAACCTGCCAACACAATAAAAACAACTCAAGAGAATACAAAACATTCTAAAACCCAACCAAAACATTCCGAAAACCCACCTAAACATCATAAAAACAAATCAAAACCAACCAAAACATTCTGAAAACCCGCCAAAATGATTTAGACCCGCAAAACTCATCAAAACATTCTGAAAAGATGCCAAAACATTAGAAAACCAGCCTGAACTGATCAAAACATTCAAAAAACTTGGCAATACATCATAAAAACAAATCAAAACCAACCAAAACATTCTGAAAATCCGCCAAAATGATTTAGACCCGCAAAACTCATCAAAACATTCTGAAAAGATGCCAAAACATTAGAAAACCAGCCTGAACTGATCAAAACATTCAAAAAACTTGGCAATACATCATAAAAACAAATCAAAACCAACCAAAACATTCCAAAAACCCGACAAAATTATTTAGAACCCGCCAAAACTGATCAAAACATTCTGAAAAGATGCCAAAATACTAGAAAACCAGTAAGAAGTGATCGAAACATTCAATAACTTGCCAAAACATAATCAAAACAAATGAAAGCAAACCAAAACATTCCAAATACCCGCCAAAAGATTTTAAAACCCGCCAAAAGGAATCCAAACATTCCAAAACCTGCCAAGACAATATAAACAACACAAGAGAAAACAAAACATTCTAAAACACCACCAAAACATTCCGAAAACCCGCCAAAACATCATCAAAACAAATCAAAACCAACCAAAAAATAAGAGGAACAAGGCAACATATTGGCAAGCAAGAGACGGAGAACGCGGCACCTTCTAGGAGGCCAAGAAGGAAGCCGCACAACACCTGCACTGTGTCTGCAACTTTCAAACTGCTAGAAGCTAGTGGCTTGCCACTGGCCTGCCTCTTCAATTGCCATTAGCATTCCAATGGAAGCTATTCTTGGACAACTTTGCTCTGCTTGCTGCTAGTTCTGCCCCAGCCTACCATAGATAACCTTGCTCTTGCCTTGAGGCTCTGAGATGCCAAGAACTTGTCAACTTCAAAGGGCGGGCCAGGCTACATCTACTCAGCTGCCACAGTTTCTCCTTGCTAGACCTAGTGGGAAAGCATTTTGCTGAGATGCAGAAGGCAAGAAACGCAGAATACGGAGACGCGGAGCTGTCCCAAGTGCCGCTGCCAGGCGTCTTTCCGCAGAAGGAGCGCCCCGGAGCGCACCGCAACCGGCACCGTCATCTCTGCGCAAAGAGCCAAAATATTTTCAAACCCGCCAAAACTCATCCAAAAATATTTTCAAACCCGCCAAAATAGAAAACCAGACAGAAGTCATCAATACATTCGAAAAAACCTGACAAAACATGATCAAGCCCAACAAAGCTAATCCAAACACACCAAAAACTGGGCTAAACAGAATCAAAACAAATCAAAACAAATCTAAACCTTCTAAAAACCCGCCAAAATATTTCAAAACCTGTCAAAACTAATCAAAACCTTCCGAATACCCGCCAAAACATTCCAAATACCCGCCAAAAGATTTTAAAACCCGCCAAAAGGAATCCAAACATTCCAAAACCTGCCAACACAATAAAAACAACTCAAGAGAATACAAAACATTCTAAAACCCAACCAAAACATTCCGAAAACCCACCAAAACATCATAAAAACAAATCAAAACCAACCAAAACATTCTGAAAACCCGCCAAAATGATTTAGACCCGCAAAACTCATCAAAACATTCTGAAAAGATGCCAAAACATTAGAAAACCAGCCTGAACTGATCAAAACATTCAAAAAACTTGGCAATACATCATAAAAACAAATCAAAACCAACCAAAACATTCCAAAAACCCGACAAAATTATTTAGAACCCGCCAAAACTGATCAAAACATTCTGAAAAGATGCCAAAATACTAGAAAACCAGTAAGAAGTGATCGAAACATTCAATAACTTGCCAAAACATAATCAAAACAAATGAAAGCAAACCAAAACATTCCAAATACCCGCCAAAAGATTTTAAAACCCGCCAAAAGGAATCCAAACATTCCAAAACCTGCCAAGACAATATAAACAACACAAGAGAAAACAAAACATTCTAAAACACCACCAAAACATTCCGAAAACCCGCCAAAACATCATAAAAACAAATCAAAACCAACCAAAAAATAAGAGGAACAAGGCAACATATTGGCAAGCAAGAGACGGAGAGCGCGGCACCTTCTAGGAGGCCAAGAAGGAAGCCGCACAACACCTGCACTGTGTCTGCAACTTTCAAACTGCTAGAAGCTAGTGGCTTGCCACTGGCCTGCCTCTTCAATTGCCATTAGCATTCCAATGGAAGCGATTCTTGGACAACTTTGCTCTGCTTGCTGCTAGTTCTGCCCCAGCCTACCATAGATAACCTTGCTCTTGCCTTGAGGCTCTGAGATGCCAAGAACTTGTCAACTTCAAAGGGCGGGCCAGGCTACATCTACTCAGCTGCCACAGTTTCTCCTTGCTAGACCTAGTGGGAAAGCATTTTGCTGAGATGCAGAAGGCAAGAAACGCAGAATACGGAGACGCGGAGCTGTCCCAAGTGCCGCTGCCAGGCGTCTTTCCGCAGAAGGAGCGCCCCGGAGCGCACCGCAACCGGCACCGTCATCTCTGCGCAAAGAGCCAAAATATTTTCAAACCCGCCAAAACTAATCCAAAAATATTTTCAAACCCGCCAAAATAGAAAACCAGACAGAAGTCATCAATACATTCGAAAAAACCTGACAAAACATGATCAAGCCCAACAAAGCTAATCCAAACACACCAAAAACTGGGCTAAACAGAATCAAAACAAATCAAAACAAATCTAAACCTTCTAAAAACCCGCCAAAATATTTCAAAACCTGTCAAAACTAATCAAAATCTTCCGAATACCCGCCAAAACATTCCAAATACCCGCCAAAAGATTTTAAAACCCGCCAAAAGGAATCCAAACATTCCAAAACCTGCCAACACAATAAAAACAACTCAAGAGAATACAAAACATTCTAAAACCCAACCAAAACATTCCGAAAACCCACCTAAACATCATAAAAACAAATCAAAACCAACCAAAACATTCTGAAAACCCGCCAAAATGATTTAGACCCGCAAAACTCATCAAAACATTCTGAAAAGATGCCAAAACATTAGAAAACCAGCCTGAACTGATCAAAACATTCAAAAAACTTGGCAATACATCATAAAAACAAATCAAAACCAACCAAAACATTCCAAAAACCCGACAAAATTATTTAGAACCCGCCAAAACTGATCAAAACATTCTGAAAAGATGCCAAAATACTAGAAAACCAGTAAGAAGTGATCGAAACATTCAATAACTTGCCAAAACATAATCAAAACAAATGAAAGCAAACCAAAACATTCCAAATACCCGCCAAAAGATTTTGAAACCTGCCAAAAGGAATCCAAACATTCCAAAACCTGCCAAGACAATATAAACAACACAAGAGAAAACAAAACATTCTAAAACACCACCAAAACATTCCGAAAACCCGCCAAAACATCATAAAAACAAATCAAAACCAACCAAAAAATAAGAGGAACAAGGCAACATATTGGCAAGCAAGAGACGGAGAGCGCGGCACCTTCTAGGAGGCCAAGAAGGAAGCCGCACAACACCTGCACTGTGTCTGCAACTTTCAAACTGCTAGAAGCTAGTGGCTTGCCACTGGCCTGCCTCTTCAATTGCCATTAGCATTCCAATGGAAGCTATTCTTGGACAACTTTGCTCTGCTTGCTGCTAGTTCTGCCCCAGCCTACCATAGATAACCTTGCTCTTGCCTTGAGGCTCTGAGATGCCAAGAACTTGTCAACTTCAAAGGGCGGGCCGGGCTACATCTACTCAGCTGCCACAGTTTCTCCTTGCTAGACCTAGTGGGAAAGCATTTTGCTGAGATGCGGAAGGCACGAAACGCAGAATACGGAGACGCGGAGCTGTCCCAAGTGCCGCTGCCAGGCGTCTTTCCGCAGTAGGAGCACCCCGGAGCGCACCGCAACCGGCACCGTCATCTCTGCGCAAAGAGCCAAAATATTTTCAAACCCGCCAAAACTAATCCAAAAATATTTTCAAACCCGCCAAAATAGAAAAACAGACAGAAGTCATCAATACATTCGAAAAAACCTGACAAAACATGATCAAGCCCACCAAAGCTAATCCAAACACACCAAAAACTGGGCTAAACAGAATCAAAACAAATCAAAACAAATCTAAACCTTCTAAACACCCGCCAAAATATTTCAAAACCCGTCAAAACTAATCAAAACCTTCCGAATACCCGCCAAAACATTCCAAATACCCGCCAAAAGATTTTAAAACCCGCCAAAAGGAATCCAAACATTCCAAAACCTGCCAACACAATAAAAACAACTCAAGAGAATACAAAACATTCTAAAACCCAACCAAAACATTCCGAAAACCCACCAAAACATCATAAAAACAAATCAAAACCAACCAAAACATTCTGAAAACCCGCCAAAATGATTTAGACCCGCAAAACACATCAAAACATTCTGAAAAGATGCCAAAACATTAGAAAACCAGCCTGAACTGATCAAAACATTCAAAAAACTTGGCAATACATCATAAAAACAAATCAAAACCAACCAAAACATTCTGAAAATCCGCCAAAATGATTTAGACCCGCAAAACTCATCAAAACATTCTGAAAAGATGCCAAAACATTAGAAAACCAGCCTGAACTGATCAAAACATTCAAAAAACTTGGCAATACATCATAAAAACAAATCAAAACCAACCAAAACATTCCAAAAACCCGACAAAATTATTTAGAACCCGCCAAAACTGATCAAAACATTCTGAAAAGATGCCAAAATACTAGAAAACCAGTAAGAAGTGATCGAAACATTCAATAACTTGCCAAAACATAATCAAAACAAATGAAAGCAAACCAAAACATTCCAAATACCCGCCAAAATATTTTAAAACCCGCCAAAAGGAATCCAAACATTCCAAAACCTGCCAAGACAATCAAAACAACACAAGAGAAAACAAAACATTCTAAAACACCACCAAAACATTCCGAAAACCCGCCAAAACATCATAAAAACAAATCAAAACCAACCAAAAAATAAGAGGAACAAGGCAACATATTGGCAAGCAAGAGACGGAGAGCGCGGCACCTTCTAGGAGGCCAAGAAGGAAGCCGCACAACACCTGCACTGTGTCTGCAACTTTCAAACTGCTAGAAGCTAGTGGCTTGCCACTGGCCTGCCTCTTCAATTGCCATTAGCATTCCAATGGAAGCGATTCTTGGACAACTTTGCTCTGCTTGCTGCTAGTTCTGCCCCAGCCTACCATAGATAACCTTGCTCTTGCCTTGAGGCTCTGAGATGCCAAGAACTTGTCAACTTCAAAGGGCGGGCCAGGCTACATCTACTCAGCTGCCACAGTTTCTCCTTGCTAGACCTAGTGGGAAAGCATTTTGCTGAGATGCAGAAGGCAAGAAACGCAGAATACGGAGACGCGGAGCTGTCCCAAGTGCCGCTGCCAGGCGTCTTTCCGCAGAAGGAGTGCCCCGGAGCGCACCGCAACCGGCACCGTCATCTCTGCGCAAAGAGCCAAAATATTTTCAAACCCGCCAAAACTAATCCAAAAATATTTTCAAACCCGCCAAAATAGAAAACCAGACAGAAGTCATCAATACATTCGAAAAAACCTGACAAAACATGATCAAGCCCAACAAAGCTAATCCAAACACACCAAAAACTGGGCTAAACAGAATCAAAACAAATCAAAACAAATCTAAACCTTCTAAAAACCCGCCAAAATATTTCAAAACCTGTCAAAACTAATCAAAATCTTCCGAATACCCGCCAAAACATTCCAAATACCCGCCAAAAGATTTTAAAACCCGCCAAAAGGAATCCAAACATTCCAAAACCTGCCAACACAATAAAAACAACTCAAGAGAATACAAAACATTCTAAAACCCAACCAAAACATTCCGAAAACCCACCTAAACATCATAAAAACAAATCAAAACCAACCAAAACATTCTGAAAACCCGCCAAAATGATTTAGACCCACAAAACTCATCAAAACATTCTGAAAAGATGCCAAAACATTAGAAAACCAGCCTGAACTGATCAAAACATTCAAAAAACTTGGCAATACATCATAAAAACAAATCAAAACCAACCAAAACATTCCAAAAACCCGACAAAATTATTTAGAACCCGCCAAAACTGATCAAAACATTCTGAAAAGATGCCAAAATACTAGAAAACCAGTAAGAAGTGATCGAAACATTCAATAACTTGCCAAAACATAATCAAAACAAATGAAAGCAAACCAAAACATTCCAAATACCCGCCAAAAGATTTTAAAACCCGCCAAAAGGAATCCAAACATTCCAAAACCTGCCAAGACAATATAAACAACACAAGAGAAAACAAAACATTCTAAAACACCACCAAAACATTCCGAAAACCCGCCAAAACATCATCAAAACAAATCAAAACCAACCAAAAAATAAGAGGAACAAGGCAACATATTGGCAAGCAAGAGACGGAGAGCGCGGCACCTTCTAGGAGGCCAAGAAGGAAGCCGCACAACACCTGCACTGTGTCTGCAACTTTCAAACTGCTAGAAGCTAGTGGCTTGCCACTGGCCTGCCTCTTCAATTGCCATTAGCATTCCAATGGAAGCGATTCTTGGACAACTTTGCTCTGCTTGCTGCTAGTTCTGCCCCAGCCTACCATAGATAACCTTGCTCTTGCCTTGAGGCTCTGAGATGCCAAGAACTTGTCAACTTCAAAGGGCGGGCCAGGCTACATCTACTCAGCTGCCACAGTTTCTCCTTGCTAGACCTAGTGGGAAAGCATTTTGCTGAGATGCAGAAGGCAAGAAACGCAGAATACGGAGACGCGGAGCTGTCCCAAGTGCCGCTGCCAGGCGTCTTTCCGCAGAAGGAGCGCCCCGGAGCGCACCGCAACCGGCACCGTCATCTCTGCGCAAAGAGCCAAAATATTTTCAAACCCGCCAAAACTAATCCAAAAATATTTTCAAACCCGCCAAAATAGAAAACCAGACAGAAGTCATCAATACATTCGAAAAAACCTGACAAAACATGATCAAGCCCACCAAAGCTAATCCAAACACACCAAAAACTGGGCTAAACAGAATCAAAACAAATCAAAACAAATCTAAACCTTCTAAAAACCCGCCAAAATATTTCAAAACCTGTCAAAACTAATCAAAATCTTCCGAATACCCGCCAAAACATTCCAAATACCCGCCAAAAGATTTTAAAACCCGCCAAAAGGAATCCAAACATTCCAAAACCTGCCAACACAATAAAAACAACTCAAGAGAATACAAAACATTCTAAAACCCAACCAAAACATTCCGAAAACCCACCTAAACATCATAAAAACAAATCAAAACCAACCAAAACATTCTGAAAACCCGCCAAAATGATTTAGACCCGCAAAACTCATCAAAACATTCTGAAAAGATGCCAAAACATTAGAAAACCAGCCTGAACTGATCAAAACATTCAAAAAACTTGGCAATACATCATAAAAACAAATCAAAACCAACCAAAACATTCCAAAAACCCGACAAAATGATTTAGAACCCGCCAAAACTGATCAAAACATTCTGAAAAGATGCCAAAGTACTAGAAAACCAGTAAGAAGTGATCGAAACATTCAATAACTTGCCAAAACATAATCAAAACAAATGAAAGCAAACCAAAACATTCCAAATACCCGCCAAAAGATTTTGAAACCCGCCAAAAGGAATCCAAACATTCCAAAACCTGCCAAGACAATATAAACAACACAAGAGAAAACAAAACATTCTAAAACACCACCAAAACATTCCGAAAACCCGCCAAAACATCATAAAAACAAATCAAAACCAACCAAAAAATAAGAGGAACAAGGCAACATATTGGCAAGCAAGAGACGGAGAGCGCGGCACCTTCTAGGAGGCCAAGAAGGAAGCCGCACAACACCTGCACTGTGTCTGCAACTTTCAAACTGCTAGAAGCTAGTGGCTTGCCACTGGCCTGCCTCTTCAATTGCCATTAGCATTCCAATGGAAGCTATTCTTGGACAACTTTGCTCTGCTTGCTGCTAGTTCTGCCCCAGCCTACCATAGATAACCTTGCTCTTGCCTTGAGGCTCTGAGATGCCAAGAACTTGTCAACTTCAAAGGGCGGGCCAGGCTACATCTACTCAGCTGCCACAGTTTCTCCTTCCTAGACCTAGTGGGAAAGCATTTTGCTGAGATGCAGAAGGCAAGAAACGCAGAATACGGAGACGCGGAGCTGTCCCAAGTGCCGCTGCCAGGCGTCTTTCCGCAGAAGGAGCGCCCCGGAGCGCACCGCAACCGGCACCGTCATCTCTGCGCAAAGAGCCAAAATATTTTCAAACCCGCCAAAACTAATCCAAAAATATTTTCAAACCCGCCAAAATAGAAAACCAGACAGAAGTCATCAATACATTCGAAAAAACCTGACAAAACATGATCAAGCCCAACAAAGCTAATCCAAACACACCAAAAACTGGGCTAAACAGAATCAAAACAAATCAAAACAAATCTAAACCTTCTAAAAACCCGCCAAAATATTTCAAAACCTGTCAAAACTAATCAAAACCTTCCGAATACCCGCCAAAACATTCCAAATACCCGCCAAAAGATTTTAAAACCCGCCAAAAGGAATCCAAACATTCCAAAACCTGCCAACACAATAAAAACAACTCAAGAGAATACAAAACATTCTAAAACCCAACCAAAACATTCCGAAAACCCACCTAAACATCATAAAAACAAATCAAAACCAACCAAAACATTCTGAAAACCCGCCAAAATGATTTAGACCCACAAAACTCATCAAAACATTCTGAAAAGATGCCAAAACATTAGAAAACCAGCCTGAACTGATCAAAACATTCAAAAAACTTGGCAATACATCATAAAAACAAATCAAAACCAACCAAAACATTCCAAAAACCCGACAAAATTATTTAGAACCCGCCAAAACTGATCAAAACATTCTGAAAAGATGCCAAAATACTAGAAAACCAGTAAGAAGTGATCGAAACATTCAATAACTTGCCAAAACATAATCAAAACAAATGAAAGCAAACCAAAACATTCCAAATACCCGCCAAAATATTTTGAAACCCGCCAAAAGGAATCCAAACATTCCAAAACCTGCCAAGACAATATAAACAACACAAGAGAAAACAAAACATTCTAAAACACCACCAAAACATTCCGAAAACCCGCCAAAACATCATAAAAACAAATCAAAACCAACCAAAAAATAAGAGGAACAAGGCAACATATTGGCAAGCAAGAGACGGAGAGCGCGGCACCTTCTAGGAGGCCAAGAAGGAAGCCGCACAACACCTGCACTGTGTCTGCAACTTTCAAACTGCTAGAAGCTAGTGGCTTGCCACTGGCCTGCCTCTTCAATTGCCATTAGCATTCCAATGGAAGCGATTCTTGGACAACGTTGCTCTGCTTGCTGCTAGTTCTGCCCCAGCCTACCATAGATAACCTTGCTCTTGCCTTGAGGCTCTGAGATGCCAAGAACTTTTCAACTTCAAAGGGCGGGCCAGGCTACATCTACTCAGCTGCCACAGTTTCTCCTTGCTAGACCTAGTGGGAAAGCATTTTGCTGAGATGCAGAAGGCAAGAAACGCAGAATACGGAGACGCGGAGCTGTCCCAAGTGCCGCTGCCAGGCGTCTTTCCGCAGAAGGAGTGCCCCGGAGCGCACCGCAACCGGCACCGTCATCTCTGCGCAAAGAGCCAAAATATTTTCAAACCCGCCAAAACTAATCCAAAAATATTTTCAAACCCGCCAAAATAGAAAACCAGACAGAAGTCATCAATACATTCGAAAAAACCTGACAAAACATGATCAAGCCCAACAAAGCTAATCCAAACACACCAAAAACTGGGCTAAACAGAATCAAAACAAATCAAAACAAATCTAAACCTTCTAAAAACCCGCCAAAATATTTCAAAACCTGTCAAAACTAATCAAAACCTTCCGAATACCCGCCAAAACATTCCAAATACCCGCCAAAAGATTTTAAAACCCGCCAAAAGGAATCCAAACATTCCAAAACCTGCCAACACAATAAAAACAACTCAAGAGAATACAAAACATTCTAAAACCCAACCAAAACATTCCGAAAACCCACCTAAACATCATAAAAACAAATCAAAACCAACCAAAACATTCTGAAAACCCGCCAAAATGATTTAGACCCACAAAACTCATCAAAACATTCTGAAAAGATGCCAAAACATTAGAAAACCAGCCTGAACTGATCAAAACATTCAAAAAACTTGGCAATACATCATAAAAACAAATCAAAACCAACCAAAACATTCCAAAAACCCGACAAAATTATTTAGAACCCGCCAAAACTGATCAAAACATTCTGAAAAGATGCCAAAATACTAGAAAACCAGTAAGAAGTGATCGAAACATTCAATAACTTGCCAAAACATAATCAAAACAAATGAAAGCAAACCAAAACATTCCAAATACCCGCCAAAAGATTTTAAAACCCGCCAAAAGGAATCCAAACATTCCAAAACCTGCCAAGACAATATAAACAACACAAGAGAAAACAAAACATTCTAAAACACCACCAAAACATTCCGAAAACCCGCCAAAACATCATAAAAACAAATCAAAACCAACCAAAAAATAAGAGGAACAAGGCAACATATTGGCAAGCAAGAGACGGAGAGCGCGGCACCTTCTAGGAGGCCAAGAAGGAAGCCGCACAACACCTGCACTGTGTCTGCAACTTTCAAACTGCTAGAAGCTAGTGGCTTGCCACTGGCCTGCCTCTTCAATTGCCATTAGCATTCCAATGGAAGCGATTCTTGGACAACTTTGCTCTGCTTGCTGCTAGTTCTGCCCCAGCCTACCATAGATAACCTTGCTCTTGCCTTGAGGCTCTGAGATGCCAAGAACTTGTCAACTTCAAAGGGCGGGCCAGGCTACATCTACTCAGCTGCCACAGTTTCTCCTTGCTAGACCTAGTGGGAAAGCATTTTGCTGAGATGCAGAAGGCAAGAAACGCAGAATACGGAGACGCGGAGCTGTCCCAAGTGCCGCTGCCAGGCGTCTTTCCGCAGAAGGAGCGCCCCGGAGCGCACCGCAACCGGCACCGTCATCTCTGCGCAAAGAGCCAAAATATTTTCAAACCCGCCAAAACTAATCCAAAAATATTTTCAAACCCGCCAAAATAGAAAACCAGACAGAAGTCATCAATACATTCGAAAAAACCTGACAAAACATGATCAAGCCCAACAAAGCTAATCCAAACACACCAAAAACTGGGCTAAACAGAATCAAAACAAATCAAAACAAATCTAAACCTTCTAAAAACCCGCCAAAATATTTCAAAACCTGTCAAAACTAATCAAAATCTTCCGAATACCCGCCAAAACATTCCAAATACCCGCCAAAAGATTTTAAAACCCGCCAAAAGGAATCCAAACATTCCAAAACCTGCCAACACAATAAAAACAACTCAAGAGAATACAAAACATTCTAAAACCCAACCAAAACATTCCGAAAACCCACCTAAACATCATAAAAACAAATCAAAACCAACCAAAACATTCTGAAAACCCGCCAAAATGATTTAGACCCGCAAAACTCATCAAAACATTCTGAAAAGATGCCAAAACATTAGAAAACCAGCCTGAACTGATCAAAACATTCAAAAAACTTGGCAATACATCATAAAAACAAATCAAAACCAACCAAAACATTCCAAAAACCCGACAAAATTATTTAGAACCCGCCAAAACTGATCAAAACATTCTGAAAAGATGCCAAAATACTAGAAAACCAGTAAGAAGTGATCGAAACATTCAATAACTTGCCAAAACATAATCAAAACAAATGAAAGCAAACCAAAACATTCCAAATACCCGCCAAAAGATTTTAAAACCCGCCAAAAGGAATCCAAACATTCCAAAACCTGCCAAGACAATATAAACAACACAAGAGAAAACAAAACATTCTAAAACACCACCAAAACATTCCAAAAACCCGCCAAAACATCATAAAAACAAATCAAAACCAACCAAAAAATAAGAGGAACAAGGCAACATATTGGCAAGCAAGAGACGGAGAGCGCGGCACCTTCTAGGAGGCCAAGAAGGAAGCCGCACAACACCTGCACTGTGTCTGCAACTTTCAAACTGCTAGAAGCTAGTGGCTTGCCACTGGCCTGCCTCTTCAATTGCCATTAGCATTCCAATGGAAGCTATTCTTGGACAACTTTGCTCTGCTTGCTGCTAGTTCTGCCCCAGCCTACCATAGATAACCTTGCTCTTGCCTTGAGGCTCTGAGATGCCAAGAACTTGTCAACTTCAAAGGGCGGGCCGGGCTACATCTACTCAGCTGCCACAGTTTCTCCTTGCTAGACCTAGTGGGAAAGCATTTTGCTGAGATGCGGAAGGCACGAAACGCAGAATACGGAGACGCGGAGCTGTCCCAAGTGCCGCTGCCAGGCGTCTTTCCGCAGAAGGTGCGCCCCGGAGTGCACCGCAACCGGCACCGTCATCTCTGCGCAAAGAGCAAAAATATTTTCAAACCCGCCAAAACTAATCCAAAAATATTTTCAAACCCGCCAAAATAGAAAACCAGACAGAAGTCATCAATACATTCGAAAAAACCTGACAAAACATGATCAAGCCCACCAAAGCTAATCCAAACACACCAAAAACTGGGCTAAACAGAATCAAAACAAATCAAAACAAATCTAAACCTTCTAAAAACCCGCCAAAATATTTCAAAACCCGTCAAAACTAATCAAAACCTTCCGAATACCCGCCAAAACATTCCAAATACCCGCCAAAATATTTTAAAACCCGCCAAAAGGAATCCAAACCTTCCAAAACCTGCCAACACAATAAAAACAACTCAAGAGAATACAAAACATTCTAAAACCCAACCAAAACATTCCGAAAACCCACCAAAACATCATAAAAACAAATCAAAACCAACCAAAACATTCTGAAAACCCGCCAAAATGATTTAGACCCGCAAAACTCATCAAAACATTCTGAAAAGATGCCAAAACATTAGAAAACCAGCCTGAACTGATCAAAACATTCAAAAAACTTGGCAATACATCATAAAAACAAATCAAAACCAACCAAAACATTCCAAAAACCCGACAAAATTATTTAGAACCCGCCAAAACTGATCAAAACATTCTGAAAAGATGCCAAAATACTAGAAAACCAGTAAGAAGTGATCGAAACATTCAATAACTTGCCAAAACATAATCAAAACAAATGAAAGCAAACCAAAACATTCCAAATACCCGCCAAAATATTTTGAAACCCGCCAAAAGGAATCCAAACATTCCAAAACCTGCCAAGACAATATAAACAACACAAGAGAAAACAAAACATTCTAAAACACCACCAAAACATTCCGAAAACCCGCCAAAACATCATAAAAACAAATCAAAACCAACCAAAAAATAAGAGGAACAAGGCAACATATTGGCAAGCAAGAGACGGAGAGCGCGGCACCTTCTAGGAGGCCAAGAAGGAAGCCGCACAACACCTGCACTGTGTCTGCAACTTTCAAACTGCTAGAAGCTAGTGGCTTGCCACTGGCCTGCCTCTTCAATTGCCATTAGCATTCCAATGGAAGCGATTCTTGGACAACTTTGCTCTGCTTGCTGCTAGTTCTGCCCCAGCCTACCATAGATAACCTTGCTCTTGCCTTGAGGCTCTGAGATGCCAAGAACTTGTCAACTTCAAAGGGCGGGCCAGGCTACATCTACTCAGCTGCCACAGTTTCTCCTTGCTAGACCTAGTGGGAAAGCATTTTGCTGAGATGCAGAAGGCAAGAAACGCAGAATACGGAGACGCGGAGCTGTCCCAAGTGCCGCTGCCAGGCGTCTTTCCGCAGAAGGAGTGCCCCGGAGCGCACCGCAACCGGCACCGTCATCTCTGCGCAAAGAGCCAAAATATTTTCAAACCCGCCAAAACTAATCCAAAAATATTTTCAAACCCGCCAAAATAGAAAACCAGACAGAAGTCATCAATACATTCGAAAAAACCTGACAAAACATGATCAAGCCCACCAAAGCTAATCCAAACACACCAAAAACTGGGCTAAACAGAATCAAAACAAATCAAAACAAATCGAAACCTTCTAAAAACCCGCCAAAATATTTCAAAACCTGTCAAAACTAATCAAAACCTTCCGAATACCCGCCAAAACATTCCGAATACCCGCCAAAACATTCCAAATACCCGCCAAAAGGAATCCAAACATTCCAAAACCTGCCAACACAATAAAAACAACTCAAGAGAATACAAAACATTCTAAAACCCAACCAAAACATTCTGAAAACCCACCAAAACATCATAAAAAGAAAATCAAAACCAACCAAAACATTCTGAAAACCCGCCAAAATGATTTAGACCCACAAAACTCATCAAAACATTCTGAAAAGATGCCAAAACATTAGAAAACCAGCCTGAACTGATCAAAACATTGAAAAAACTTGGCAATACATCATAAAAACAAATCAAAACCAACCAAAACATTCCAAAAACCCGACAAAATTATTTAGAACCCGCCAAAACTGATCAAAACATTCTGAAAAGATGCCAAAATACTAGAAAACCAGTAAGAAGTGATCGAAACATTCAATAACTTGCCAAAACATAATCAAAACAAATGAAAGCAAACCAAAACATTCCAAATACCCGCCAAAAGATTTTAAAACCCGCCAAAAGGAATCCAAACATTCCAAAACCTGCCAAGACAATATAAACAACACAAGAGAAAACAAAACATTCTAAAACACCACCAAAACATTCCGAAAACCCGCCAAAACATCATAAAAACAAATCAAAACCAACCAAAAAATAAGAGGAACAAGGCAACATATTGGCAAGCAAGAGACGGAGAGCGCGGCACCTTCTAGGAGGCCAAGAAGGAAGCCGCACAACACCTGCACTGTGTCTGCAACTTTCAAACTGCTAGAAGCTAGTGGCTTGCCACTGGCCTGCCTCTTCAATTGCCATTAGCATTCCAATGGAAGCGATTCTTGGACAACTTTGCTCTGCTTGCTGCTAGTTCTGCCCCAGCCTACCATAGATAACCTTGCTCTTGCCTTGAGGCTCTGAGATGCCAAGAACTTGTCAACTTCAAAGGGCGGGCCAGGCTACATCTACTCAGCTGCCACAGTTTCTCCTTGCTAGACCTAGTGGGAAAGCATTTTGCTGAGATGCAGAAGGCAAGAAACGCAGAATACGGAGACGCGGAGCTGTCCCAAGTGCCGCTGCCAGGCGTCTTTCCGCAGAAGGAGCGCCCCGGAGCGCACCGCAACCGGCACCGTCATCTCTGCGCAAAGAGCCAAAATATTTTCAAACCCGCCAAAACTAATCCAAAAATATTTTCAAACCCGCCAAAATAGAAAACCAGACAGAAGTCATCAATACATTCGAAAAAACCTGACAAAACATGATCAAGCCCAACAAAGCTAATCCAAACACACCAAAAACTGGGCTAAACAGAATCAAAACAAATCAAAACAAATCGAAACCTTCTAAAAACCCGCCAAAATATTTCAAAACCCGTCAAAACTAATCAAAACATTCCGAACACCCGCCAAAACATTCCAAATACCCGCCAAAAGATTTTAAAACCCGCCAAAAGGAATCCAAACATTCCAAAACCTGCCAACACAATAAAAACAACTCAAGAGAATACAAAACATTCTAAAACCCAACCAAAACATTCCGAAAACCCACCTAAACATCATAAAAACAAATCAAAACCAACCAAAACATTCTGAAAACCCGCCAAAATGATTTAGACCCGCAAAACTCATCAAAACATTCTGAAAAGATGCCAAAACATTAGAAAACCAGCCTGAACTGATCAAAACATTCAAAAAACTTGGCAATACATCATAAAAACAAATCAAAACCAACCAAAACATTCCAAAAACCCGACAAAATTATTTAGAACCCGCCAAAACTGATCAAAACATTCTGAAAAGATGCCAAAATACTAGAAAACCAGTAAGAAGTGATCGAAACATTCAATAACTTGCCAAAACATAATCAAAACAAATGAAAGCAAACCAAAACATTCCAAATACCCGCCAAAAGATTTTAAAACCCGCCAAAAGGAATCCAAACATTCCAAAACCTGCCAAGACAATATAAACAACACAAGAGAAAACAAAACATTCTAAAACACCACCAAAACATTCCGAAAACCCGCCAAAACATCATCAAAACAAATCAAAACCAACCAAAAAATAAGAGGAACAAGGCAACATATTGGCAAGCAAGAGACGGAGAGCGCGGCACCTTCTAGGAGGCCAAGAAGGAAGCCGCACAACACCTGCACTGTGTCTGCAACTTTCAAACTGCTAGAAGCTAGTGGCTTGCCACTGGCCTGCCTCTTCAATTGCCATTAGCATTCCAATGGAAGCTATTCTTGGACAACTTTGCTCTGCTTGCTGCTAGTTCTGCCCCAGCCTACCATAGATAACCTTGCTCTTGCCTTGAGGCTCTGAGATGCCAAGAACTTGTCAACTTCAAAGGGCGGGCCGGGCTACATCTACTCAGCTGCCACAGTTTCTCCTTGCTAGACCTAGTGGGAAAGCATTTTGCTGAGATGCGGAAGGCACGAAACGCAGAATACGGAGACGCGGAGCTGTCCCAAGTGCCGCTGCCAGGCGTCTTTCCGCAGAAGGTGCGCCCCGGAGTGCACCGCAACCGGCACCGTCATCTCTGCGCAAAGAGCAAAAATATTTTCAAACCCGCCAAAACTAATCCAAAAATATTTTCAAACCCGCCAAAATAGAAAACCAGACAGAAGTCATCAATACATTCGAAAAAACCTGACAAAACATGATCAAGCCCACCAAAGCTAATCCAAACACACCAAAAACTGGGCTAAACAGAATCAAAACAAATCAAAACAAATCTAAACCTTCTAAAAACCCGCCAAAATATTTCAAAACCCGTCAAAACTAATCAAAACCTTCCGAATACCCGCCAAAACATTCCAAATACCCGCCAAAAGATTTTAAAACCCGCCAAAAGGAATCCAAACATTCCAAAACCTGCCAACACAATAAAAACAACTCAAGAGAATACAAAACATTCTAAAACCCAACCAAAACATTCCGAAAACCCACCTAAACATCATAAAAACAAATCAAAACCAACCAAAACATTCTGAAAACCCGCCAAAATGATTTAGACCCGCAAAACTCATCAAAACATTCTGAAAAGATGCCAAAACATTAGAAAACCAGCCTGAACTGATCAAAACATTCAAAAAACTTGGCAATACATCATAAAAACAAATCAAAACCAACCAAAACATTCTGAAAATCCGCCAAAATGATTTAGACCCGCAAAACTCATCAAAACATTCTGAAAAGATGCCAAAACATTAGAAAACCAGCCTGAACTGATCAAAACATTCAAAAAACTTGGCAATACATCATAAAAACAAATCAAAACCAACCAAAACATTCCAAAAACCCGACAAAATTATTTAGAACCTGCCAAAACTGATCAAAACATTCTGAAAAGATGCCAAAATACTAGAAAACCAGTAAGAAGTGATCGAAACATTCAATAACTTGCCAAAACATAATCAAAACAAATGAAAGCAAACCAAAACATTCCAAATACCCGCCAAAAGATTTTAAAACCCGCCAAAAGGAATCCAAACATTCCAAAACCTGCCAAGACAATATAAACAACACAAGAGAAAACAAAACATTCTAAAACACCACCAAAACATTCCGAAAACCCGCCAAAACATCATAAAAACAAATCAAAACCAACCAAAAAATAAGAGGAACAAGGCAACATATTGGCAAGCAAGAGACGGAGAGCGCGGCACCTTCTAGGAGGCCAAGAAGGAAGCCGCACAACACCTGCACTGTGTCTGCAACTTTCAAACTGCTAGAAGCTAGTGGCTTGCCACTGGCCTGCCTCTTCAATTGCCATTAGCATTCCAATGGAAGCTATTCTTGGACAACTTTGCTCTGCTTGCTGCTAGTTCTGCCCCAGCCTACCATAGAGAACCTTGCTCTTGCCTTGAGGCTCTGAGATGCCAAGAACTTGTCAACTTCAAAGGGCGGGCCGGGCTACATCTACTCAGCTGCCACAGTTTCTCCTTGCTAGACCTAGTGGGAAAGCATTTTGCTGAGATGCGGAAGGCACGAAACGCAGAATACGGAGACGCGGAGCTGTCCCAAGTGCCGCTGCCAGGCGTCTTTCCGCAGAAGGTGCGCCCCGGAGTGCACCGCAACCGGCACCGTCATCTCTGCGCAAAGAGCAAAAATATTTTCAAACCCGCCAAAACTAATCCAAAAATATTTTCAAACCCGCCAAAATAGAAAACCAGACAGAAGTCATCAATACATTCGAAAAAACCTGACAAAACATGATCAAGCCCACCAAAGCTAATCCAAACACACCAAAAACTGGGCTAAACAGAATCAAAACAAATCAAAACAAATCGAAACCTTCTAAAAACCCGCCAAAATATTTCAAAACCTGTCAAAACTAATCAAAACCTTCCGAATACCCGCCAAAACATTCCAAATACCCGCCAAAAGATTTTAAAACCCGCCAAAAGGAATCCAAACATTACAAAACCTGCCAACACAATAAAAACAACTCAAGAGAATACAAAACATTCTAAAACCCAACCAAAACATTCTGAAAACCCACCAAAACATCATAAAAACAAATCAAAACCAACCAAAACATTCTGAAAACCCGCCAAAATGATTTAGACCCGCAAAACTCATCAAAACATTCTGAAAAGATGCCAAAACATTAGAAAACCAGCCTGAACTGATCAAAACATTCAAAAAACTTGGCAATACATCATAAAAACAAATCAAAACCAACCAAAACATTCCAAAAACCCGACAAAATTATTTAGAACCCGCCAAAACTGATCAAAACATTCTGAAAAGATGCCAAAATACTAGAAAACCAGTAAGAAGTGATCGAAACATTCAATAACTTGCCAAAACATAATCAAAACAAATGAAAGCAAACCAAAACATTCCAAATACCCGCCAAAAGATTTTAAAACCCGCCAAAAGGAATCCAAACATTCCAAAACCTGCCAAGACAATATAAACAACACAAGAGAAAACAAAACATTCTAAAACACCACCAAAACATTCCGAAAACCCGCCAAAACATCATCAAAACAAATCAAAACCAACCAAAAAATAAGAGGAACAAGGCAACATATTGGCAAGCAAGAGACGGAGAGCGCGGCACCTTCTAGGAGGCCAAGAAGGAAGCCGCACAACACCTGCACTGTGTCTGCAACTTTCAAACTGCTAGAAGCTAGTGGCTTGCCACTGGCCTGCCTCTTCAATTGCCATTAGCATTCCAATGGAAGCTATTCTTGGACAACTTTGCTCTGCTTGCTGCTAGTTCTGCCCCAGCCTACCATAGATAACCTTGCTCTTGCCTTGAGGCTCTGAGATGCCAAGAACTTGTCAACTTCAAAGGGCGGGCCGGGCTACATCTACTCAGCTGCCACAGTTTCTCCTTGCTAGACCTAGTGGGAAAGCATTTTGCTGAGATGCGGAAGGCACGAAACGCAGAATACGGAGACGCGGAGCTGTCCCAAGTGCCGCTGCCAGGCGTCTTTCCGCAGAAGGTGCGCCCCGGAGTGCACCGCAACCGGCACCGTCATCTCTGCGCAAAGAGCAAAAATATTTTCAAACCCGCCAAAACTAATCCAAAAATATTTTCAAACCCGCCAAAATAGAAAACCAGACAGAAGTCATCAATACATTCGAAAAAACCTGACAAAACATGATCAAGCCCACCAAAGCTAATCCAAACACACCAAAAACTGGGCTAAACAGAATCAAAACAAATCAAAACAAATCTAAACCTTCTAAAAACCCGCCAAAATATTTCAAAACCCGTCAAAACTAATCAAAACCTTCCGAATACCCGCCAAAACATTCCAAATACCCGCCAAAAGATTTTAAAACCCGCCAAAAGGAATCCAAACCTTCCAAAACCTGCCAACACAATAAAAACAACTCAAGAGAATACAAAACATTCTAAAACCCAACCAAAACATTCTGAAAACCCACCAAAACATCATAAAAACAAATCAAAACCAACCAAAACATTCTGAAAACCCGCCAAAATGATTTAGACCCGCAAAACTCATCAAAACATTCTGAAAAGATGCCAAAACATTAGAAAACCAGCCTGAACTGATCAAAACATTCAAAAAACTTGGCAATACATCATAAAAACAAATCAAAACCAACCAAAACATTCCAAAAACCCGACAAAATTATTTAGAACCCGCCAAAACTGATCAAAACATTCTGAAAAGATGCCAAAATACTAGAAAACCAGTAAGAAGTGATCGAAACATTCAATAACTTGCCAAAACATAATCAAAACAAATGAAAGCAAACCAAAACATTCCAAATACCCGCCAAAAGATTTTAAAACCCGCCAAAAGGAATCCAAACATTCCAAAACCTGCCAAGGCAATATAAACAACACAAGAGAAAACAAAACATTCTAAAACACCACCAAAACATTCCGAAAACCCGCCAAAACATCATAAAAACAAATCAAAACCAACCAAAAAATAAGAGGAACAAGGCAACATATTGGCAAGCAAGAGACGGAGAGCGCGGCACCTTCTAGGAGGCCAAGAAGGAAGCCGCACAACACCTGCACTGTGTCTGCAACTTTCAAACTGCTAGAAGCTAGTGGCTTGCCACTGGCCTGCCTCTTCAATTGCCATTAGCATTCCAATGGAAGCTATTCTTGGACAACTTTGCTCTGCTTGCTGCTAGTTCTGCCCCAGCCTACCATAGATAACCTTGCTCTTGCCTTGAGGCTCTGAGATGCCAAGAACTTGTCAACTTCAAAGGGCGGGCCAGGCTACATCTACTCAGCTGCCACAGTTTCTCCTTGCTAGACCTAGTGGGAAAGCATTTTGCTGAGATGCAGAAGGCAAGAAACGCAGAATACGGAGACGCGGAGCTGTCCCAAGTGCCGCTGCCAGGCGTCTTTCCGCAGAAGGTGCGCCCCGGAGTGCACCGCAACCGGCACCGTCATCTCTGCGCAAAGAGCCAAAATATTTTCAAACCCGCCAAAACTAATCCAAAAATATTTTCAAACCCGCCAAAATAGAAAACCAGACAGAAGTCATCAATACATTCGAAAAAACCTGACAAAACATGATCAAGCCCAACAAAGCTAATCCAAACACACCAAAAACTGGGCTAAACAGAATCAAAACAAATCAAAACAAATCTAAACCTTCTAAAAACCCGCCAAAATATTTCAAAACCCGTCAAAACTAATCAAAACCTTCCGAATACCCGCCAAAACATTCCAAATACCCGCCAAAAGATTTTAAAACCCGCCAAAAGGAATCCAAACATTCCAAAACCTGCCAACACAATAAAAACAACTCAAGAGAATACAAAACATTCTAAAACCCAACCAAAACATTCCGAAAACCCACCTAAACATCATAAAAACAAATCAAAACCAACCAAAACATTCTGAAAACCCGCCAAAATGATTTAGACCCGCAAAACTCATCAAAACATTCTGAAAAGATGCCAAAACATTAGAAAACCAGCCTGAACTGATCAAAACATTCAAAAAACTTGGCAATACATCATAAAAACAAATCAAAACCAACCAAAACATTCCAAAAACCCGACAAAATGATTTAGAACCCGCCAAAACTGATCAAAACATTCTGAAAAGATGCCAAAATACTAGAAAACCAGTAAGAAGTGATCGAAACATTCAATAACTTGCCAAAACATAATCAAAACAAATGAAAGCAAACCAAAACATTCCAAATACCCGCCAAAAGATTTTAAAACCCGCCAAAAGGAATCCAAACATTCCAAAACCTGCCAAGACAATATAAACAACACAAGAGAAAACAAAACATTCTAAAACACCACCAAAACATTCCGAAAACCCGCCAAAACATCATAAAAACAAATCAAAACCAACCAAAAAATAAGAGGAACAAGGCAACATATTGGCAAGCAAGAGACGGAGAGCGCGGCACCTTCTAGGAGGCCAAGAAGGAAGCCGCACAACACCTGCACTGTGTCTGCAACTTTCAAACTGCTAGAAGCTAGTGGCTTGCCACTGGCCTGCCTCTTCAATTGCCATTAGCATTCCAATGGAAGCTATTCTTGGACAACTTTGCTCTGCTTGCTGCTAGTTCTGCCCCAGCCTACCATAGATAACCTTGCTCTTGCCTTGAGGCTCTGAGATGCCAAGAACTTGTCAACTTCAAAGGGCGGGCCGGGCTACATCTACTCAGCTGCCACAGTTTCTCCTTGCTAGACCTAGTGGGAAAGCATTTTGCTGAGATGCGGAAGGCACGAAACGCAGAATACGGAGACGCGGAGCTGTCCCAAGTGCCGCTGCCAGGCGTCTTTCCGCAGAAGGTGCGCCCCGGAGTGCACCGCAACCGGCACCGTCATCTCTGCGCAAAGAGCAAAAATATTTTCAAACCCGCCAAAACTAATCCAAAAATATTTTCAAACCCGCCAAAATAGAAAACCAGACAGAAGTCATCAATACATTCGAAAAAACCTGACAAAACATGATCAAGCCCACCAAAGCTAATCCAAACACACCAAAAACTGGGCTAAACAGAATCAAAACAAATCAAAACAAATCTAAACCTTCTAAAAACCCGCCAAAATATTTCAAAACCCGTCAAAACTAATCAAAACCTTCCGAATACCCGCCAAAACATTCCAAATACCCGCCAAAAGATTTTAAAACCCGCCAAAAGGAATCCAAACATTCCAAAACCTGCCAACACAATAAAAACAACTCAAGAGAATACAAAACATTCTAAAACCCAACCAAAACATTCCGAAAACCCACCTAAACATCATAAAAACAAATCAAAACCAACCAAAACATTCTGAAAACCCGCCAAAATGATTTAGACCCGCAAAACTCATCAAAACATTCTGAAAAGATGCCAAAACATTAGAAAACCAGCCTGAACTGATCAAAACATTCAAAAAACTTGGCAATACATCATAAAAACAAATCAAAACCAACCAAAACATTCTGAAAATCCGCCAAAATGATTTAGACCCGCAAAACTCATCAAAACATTCTGAAAAGATGCCAAAACATTAGAAAACCAGCCTGAACTGATCAAAACATTCAAAAAACTTGGCAATACATCATAAAAACAAATCAAAACCAACCAAAACATTCCAAAAACCCGACAAAATTATTTAGAACCCGCCAAAACTGATCAAAACATTCTGAAAAGATGCCAAAATACTAGAAAACCAGTAAGAAGTGATCGAAACATTCAATAACTTGCCAAAACATAATCAAAACAAATGAAAGCAAACCAAAACATTCCAAATACCCGCCAAAAGATTTTAAAACCCGCCAAAAGGAATCCAAACATTCCAAAACCTGCCAAGACAATATAAACAACACAAGAGAAAACAAAACATTCTAAAACACCACCAAAACATTCCGAAAACCCGCCAAAACATCATCAAAACAAATCAAAACCAACCAAAAAATAAGAGGAACAAGGCAACATATTGGCAAGCAAGAGACGGAGAGCGCGGCACCTTCTAGGAGGCCAAGAAGGAAGCCGCACAACACCTGCACTGTGTCTGCAACTTTCAAACTGCTAGAAGCTAGTGGCTTGCCACTGGCCTGCCTCTTCAATTGCCATTAGCATTCCAATGGAAGCTATTCTTGGACAACTTTGCTCTGCTTGCTGCTAGTTCTGCCCCAGCCTACCATAGATAACCTTGCTCTTGCCTTGAGGCTCTGAGATGCCAAGAACTTGTCAACTTCAAAGGGCGGGCCGGGCTACATCTACTCAGCTGCCACAGTTTCTCCTTGCTAGACCTAGTGGGAAAGCATTTTGCTGAGATGCGGAAGGCACGAAACGCAGAATACGGAGACGCGGAGCTGTCCCAAGTGCCGCTGCCAGGCGTCTTTCCGCAGAAGGTGCGCCCCGGAGCGCACCGCAACCGGCACCGTCATCTCTGCGCAAAGAGCCAAAATATTTTCAAACCCGCCAAAACTAATCCAAAAATATTTTCAAACCCGCCAAAATAGAAAACCAGACAGAAGTCATCAATACATTCGAAAAAACCTGACAAAACATGATCAAGCCCACCAAAGCTAATCCAAACACACCAAAAACTGGGCTAAACAGAATCAAAACAAATCAAAACAAATCTAAACCTTCTAAAAACCCGCCAAAATATTTCAAAACCTGTCAAAACTAATCAAAACCTTCCGAATACCCGCCAAAACATTCCAAATACCCGCCAAAAGATTTTAAAACCCGCCAAAAGGAATCCAAACATTCCAAAACCTGCCAACACAATAAAAACAACTCAAGAGAATACAAAACATTATAAAACCCAACCAAAACATTCCGAAAACCCACCTAAACATCATAAAAACAAATCAAAACCAACCAAAACATTCTGAAAACCCGCCAAAATGATTTAGACCCGCAAAACTCATCAAAACATTCTGAAAAGATGCCAAAACATTAGAAAACCAGCCTGAACTGATCAAAACATTCAAAAAACTTGGCAATACATCATAAAAACAAATCAAAACCAACCAAAACATTCCAAAAACCCGACAAAATTATTTAGAACCCGCCAAAACTGATCAAAACATTCTGAAAAGATGCCAAAATACTAGAAAACCAGTAAGAAGTGATCGAAACATTCAATAACTTGCCAAAACATAATCAAAACAAATGAAAGCAAACCAAAACATTCCAAATACCCGCCAAAAGATTTTAAAACCCGCCAAAAGGAATCCAAACATTCCAAAACCTGCCAAGACAATATAAACAACACAAGAGAAAACAAAACATTCTAAAACACCACCAAAACATTCCGAAAACCCGCCAAAACATCATAAAAACAAATCAAAACCAACCAAAAAATAAGAGGAACAAGGCAACATATTGGCAAGCAAGAGACGGAGAGCGCGGCACCTTCTAGGAGGCCAAGAAGGAAGCCGCACAACACCTGCACTGTGTCTGCAACTTTCAAACTGCTAGAAGCTAGTGGCTTGCCACTGGCCTGCCTCTTCAATTGCCATTAGCATTCCAATGGAAGCTATTCTTGGACAACTTTGCTCTGCTTGCTGCTAGTTCTGCCCCAGCCTACCATAGATAACCTTGCTCTTGCCTTGAGGCTCTGAGATGCCAAGAACTTGTCAACTTCAAAGGGCGGGCCAGGCTACATCTACTCAGCTGCCACAGTTTCTCCTTGCTAGACCTAGTGGGAAAGCATTTTGCTGAGATGCGGAAGGCACGAAACGCAGAATACGGAGACGCGGAGCTGTCCCAAGTGCCGCTGCCAGGCGTCTTTCCGCAGAAGGTGCGCCCCGGAGCGCACCGCAACCGGCACCGTCATCTCTGCGCAAAGAGCCAAAATATTTTCAAACCCGCCAAAACTAATCCAAAAATATTTTCAAACCCGCCAAAATAGAAAACCAGACAGAAGTCATCAATACATTCGAAAAAACCTGACAAAACATGATCAAGCCCAACAAAGCTAATCCAAACACACCAAAAACTGGGCTAAACAGAATCAAAACAAATCAAAACAAATCTAAACCTTCTAAAAACCCGCCAAAATATTTCAAAACCTGTCAAAACTAATCAAAACCTTCCGAATACCCGCCAAAACATTCCAAATACCCGCCAAAAGATTTTAAAACCCGCCAAAAGGAATCCAAACATTCCAAAACCTGCCAACACAATAAAAACAACTCAAGAGAATACAAAACATTCTAAAACCCAACCAAAACATTCCGAAAACCCACCTAAACATCATAAAAACAAATCAAAACCAACCAAAACATTCTGAAAACCCGCCAAAATGATTTAGACCCGCAAAACTCATCAAAACATTCTGAAAAGATGCCAAAACATTAGAAAACCAGCCTGAACTGATCAAAACATTCAAAAAACTTGGCAATACATCATAAAAACAAATCAAAACCAACCAAAACATTCTGAAAATCCGCCAAAATGATTTAGACCCGCAAAACTCATCAAAACATTCTGAAAAGATGCCAAAACATTAGAAAACCAGCCTGAACTGATCAAAACATTCAAAAAACTTGGCAATACATCATAAAAACAAATCAAAACCAACCAAAACATTCCAAAAACCCGACAAAATTATTTAGAACCTGCCAAAACTGATCAAAACATTCTGAAAAGATGCCAAAATACTAGAAAACCAGTAAGAAGTGATCGAAACATTCAATAACTTGCCAAAACATAATCAAAACAAATGAAAGCAAACCAAAACATTCCAAATACCCACCAAAAGATTTTAAAACCCGCCAAAAGGAATCCAAACATTCCAAAACCTGCCAAGACAATATAAACAACACAAGAGAAAACAAAACATTCTAAAACACCACCAAAACATTCCGAAAACCCGCCAAAACATCATAAAAACAAATCAAAACCAACCAAAAAATAAGAGGAACAAGGCAACATATTGGCAAGCAAGAGACGGAGAGCGCGGCACCTTCTAGGAGGCCAAGAAGGAAGCCGCACAACACCTGCACTGTGTCTGCAACTTTCAAACTGCTAGAAGCTAGTGGCTTGCCACTGGTCTGCCTCTTCAATTGCCATTAGCATTCCAATGGAAGCTATTCTTGGACAACTTTGCTCTGCTTGCTGCTAGTTCTGCCCCAGCCTACCATAGATAACCTTGCTCTTGCCTTGAGGCTCTGAGATGCCAAGAACTTGTCAACTTCAAAGGGCGGGCCGGGCTACATCTACTCAGCTGCCACAGTTTCTCCTTGCTAGACCTAGTGGGAAAGCATTTTGCTGAGATGCGGAAGGCACGAAACGCAGAATACGGAGACGCGGAGCTGTCCCAAGTGCCGCTGCCAGGCGTCTTTCCGCAGAAGGTGCGCCCCGGAGTGCACCGCAACCGGCACCGTCATCTCTGCGCAAAGAGCAAAAATATTTTCAAACCCGCCAAAACTAATCCAAAAATATTTTCAAACCCGCCAAAATAGAAAACCAGACAGAAGTCATCAATACATTCGAAAAAACCTGACAAAACATGATCAAGCCCACCAAAGCTAATCCAAACACACCAAAAACTGGGCTAAACAGAATCAAAACAAATCAAAACAAATCGAAACCTTCTAAAAACCCGCCAAAATATTTCAAAACCCGTCAAAACTAATCAAAACCTTCCGAATACCCGCCAAAACATTCCAAATACCCGCCAAAAGATTTTAAAACCCGCCAAAAGGAATCCAAACCTTCCAAAACCTGCCAACACAATAAAAACAACTCAAGAGAATACAAAACATTCTAAAACCCAACCAAAACATTCTGAAAACCCACCAAAACATCATAAAAACAAATCAAAACCAACCAAAACATTCTGAAAACCCGCCAAAATGATTTAGACCCGCAAAACTCATCAAAACATTCTGAAAAGATGCCAAAACATTAGAAAACCAGCCTGAACTGATCAAAACATTCAAAAAACTTGGCAATACATCATAAAAACAAATCAAAACCAACCAAAACATTCTGAAAATCCGCCAAAATGATTTAGACCCGCAAAACTCATCAAAACATTCTGAAAAGATGCCAAAACATTAGAAAACCAGCCTGAACTGATCAAAACATTCAAAAAACTTGGCAATACATCATAAAAACAAATCAAAACCAACCAAAACATTCCAAAAACCCGACAAAATTATTTAGAACCTGCCAAAACTGATCAAAACATTCTGAAAAGATGCCAAAATACTAGAAAACCAGTAAGAAGTGATCGAAACATTCAATAACTTGCCAAAACATAATCAAAACAAATGAAAGCAAACCAAAACATTCCAAATACCCGCCAAAAGATTTTAAAACCCGCCAAAAGGAATCCAAACATTCCAAAACCTGCCAAGACAATATAAACAACACAAGAGAAAACAAAACATTCTAAAACACCACCAAAACATTCCGAAAACCCGCCAAAACATCATAAAAACAAATCAAAACCAACCAAAAAATAAGAGGAACAAGGCAACATATTGGCAAGCAAGAGACGGAGAGCGCGGCACCTTCTAGGAGGCCAAGAAGGAAGCCGCACAACACCTGCACTGTGTCTGCAACTTTCAAACTGCTAGAAGCTAGTGGCTTGCCACTGGCCTGCCTCTTCAATTGCCATTAGCATTCCAATGGAAGCTATTCTTGGACAACTTTGCTCTGCTTGCTGCTAGTTCTGCCCCAGCCTACCATAGAGAACCTTGCTCTTGCCTTGAGGCTCTGAGATGCCAAGAACTTGTCAACTTCAAAGGGCGGGCCGGGCTACATCTACTCAGCTGCCACAGTTTCTCCTTGCTAGACCTAGTGGGAAAGCATTTTGCTGAGATGCGGAAGGCACGAAACGCAGAATACGGAGACGCGGAGCTGTCCCAAGTGCCGCTGCCAGGCGTCTTTCCGCAGAAGGTGCGCCCCGGAGTGCACCGCAACCGGCACCGTCATCTCTGCGCAAAGAGCAAAAATATTTTCAAACCCGCCAAAACTAATCCAAAAATATTTTCAAACCCGCCAAAATAGAAAACCAGACAGAAGTCATCAATACATTCGAAAAAACCTGACAAAACATGATCAAGCCCAACAAAGCTAATCCAAACACACCAAAAACTGGGCTAAACAGAATCAAAACAAATCAAAACAAATCTAAACCTTCTAAAAACCCGCCAAAATATTTCAAAACCTGTCAAAACTAATCAAAACCTTCCGAATACCCGCCAAAACATTCCAAATACCCGCCAAAAGATTTTAAAACCCGCCAAAAGGAATCCAAACATTCCAAAACCTGCCAACACAATAAAAACAACTCAAGAGAATACAAAACATTCTAAAACCCAACCAAAACATTCTGAAAACCCACCAAAACATCATAAAAACAAATCAAAACCAACCAAAACATTCTGAAAACCCGCCAAAATGATTTAGACCCGCAAAACTCATCAAAACATTCTGAAAAGATGCCAAAACATTAGAAAACCAGCCTGAACTGATCAAAACATTCAAAAAACTTGGCAATACATCATAAAAACAAATCAAAACCAACCAAAACATTCCAAAAACCCGACAAAATTATTTAGAACCCGCCAAAACTGATCAAAACATTCTGAAAAGATGCCAAAATACTAGAAAACCAGTAAGAAGTGATCGAAACATTCAATAACTTGCCAAAACATAATCAAAACAAATGAAAGCAAACCAAAACATTCCAAATACCCGCCAAAAGATTTTAAAACCCGCCAAAAGGAATCCAAACATTCCAAAACCTGCCAAGACAATATAAACAACACAAGAGAAAACAAAACATTCTAAAACACCACCAAAACATTCCGAAAACCCGCCAAAACATCATAAAAACAAATCAAAACCAACCAAAAAATAAGAGGAACAAGGCAACATATTGGCAAGCAAGAGACGGAGAGCGCGGCACCTTCTAGGAGGCCAAGAAGGAAGCCGCACAACACCTGCACTGTGTCTGCAACTTTCAAACTGCTAGAAGCTAGTGGCTTGCCACTGGCCTGCCTCTTCAATTGCCATTAGCATTCCAATGGAAGCTATTCTTGGACAACTTTGCTCTGCTTGCTGCTAGTTCTGCCCCAGCCTACCATAGATAACCTTGCTCTTGCCTTGAGGCTCTGAGATGCCAAGAACTTGTCAACTTCAAAGGGCGGGCCGGGCTACATCTACTCAGCTGCCACAGTTTCTCCTTGCTAGACCTAGTGGGAAAGCATTTTGCTGAGATGCGGAAGGCACGAAACGCAGAATACGGAGACGCGGAGCTGTCCCAAGTGCCGCTGCCAGGCGTCTTTCCGCAGAAGGTGCGCCCCGGAGTGCACCGCAACCGGCACCGTCATCTCTGCGCAAAGAGCAAAAATATTTTCAAACCCGCCAAAACTAATCCAAAAATATTTTCAAACCCGCCAAAATAGAAAACCAGACAGAAGTCATCAATACATTCGAAAAAACCTGACAAAACATGATCAAGCCCACCAAAGCTAATCCAAACACACCAAAAACTGGGCTAAACAGAATCAAAACAAATCAAAACAAATCTAAACCTTCTAAAAACCCGCCAAAATATTTCAAAACCCGTCAAAACTAATCAAAACCTTCCGAATACCCGCCAAAACATTCCAAATACCCGCCAAAAGATTTTAAAACCCGCCAAAAGGAATCCAAACCTTCCAAAACCTGCCAACACAATAAAAACAACTCAAGAGAATACAAAACATTCTAAAACCCAACCAAAACATTCTGAAAACCCACCAAAACATCATAAAAACAAATCAAAACCAACCAAAACATTCTGAAAACCCGCCAAAATGATTTAGACCCGCAAAACTCATCAAAACATTCTGAAAAGATGCCAAAACATTAGAAAACCAGCCTGAACTGATCAAAACATTCAAAAAACTTGGCAATACATCATAAAAACAAATCAAAACCAACCAAAACATTCCAAAAACCCGACAAAATTATTTAGAACCCGCCAAAACTGATCAAAACATTCTGAAAAGATGCCAAAATACTAGAAAACCAGTAAGAAGTGATCGAAACATTCAATAACTTGCCAAAACATAATCAAAACAAATGAAAGCAAACCAAAACATTCCAAATACCCGCCAAAATATTTTAAAACCCGCCAAAAGGAATCCAAACATTCCAAAACCTGCCAAGACAATATAAACAACACAAGAGAAAACAAAACATTCTAAAACACCACCAAAACATTCCGAAAACCCGCCAAAACATCATAAAAACAAATCAAAACCAACCAAAAAATAAGAGGAACAAGGCAACATATTGGCAAGCAAGAGACGGAGAGCGCGGCACCTTCTAGGAGGCCAAGAAGGAAGCCGCACAACACCTGCACTGTGTCTGCAACTTTCAAACTGCTAGAAGCTAGTGGCTTGCCACTGGCCTGCCTCTTCAATTGCCATTAGCATTCCAATGGAAGCTATTCTTGGACAACTTTGCTCTGCTTGCTGCTAGTTCTGCCCCAGCCTACCATAGATAACCTTGCTCTTGCCTTGAGGCTCTGAGATGCCAAGAACTTGTCAACTTCAAAGGGCGGGCCAGGCTACATCTACTCAGCTGCCACAGTTTCTCCTTGCTAGACCTAGTGGGAAAGCATTTTGCTGAGATGCAGAAGGCAAGAAACGCAGAATACGGAGACGCGGAGCTGTCCCAAGTGCCGCTGCCAGGCGTCTTTCCGCAGAAGGAGCGCCCCGGAGCGCACCGCAACCGGCACCGTCATCTCTGCGCAAAGAGCCAAAATATTTTCAAACCCGCCAAAACTAATCCAAAAATATTTTCAAACCCGCCAAAATAGAAAACCAGACAGAAGTCATCAATACATTCGAAAAAACCTGACAAAACATGATCAAGCCCAACAAAGCTAATCCAAACACACCAAAAACTGGGCTAAACAGAATCAAAACAAATCAAAACAAATCTAAACCTTCTAAAAACCCGCCAAAATATTTCAAAACCTGTCAAAACTAATCAAAATCTTCCGAATACCCGCCAAAACATTCCAAATACCCGCCAAAAGATTTTAAAACCCGCCAAAAGGAATCCAAACATTCCAAAACCTGCCAACACAATAAAAACAACTCAAGAGAATACAAAACATTCTAAAACCCAACCAAAACATTCCGAAAACCCACCTAAACATCATAAAAACAAATCAAAACCAACCAAAACATTCTGAAAACCCGCCAAAATGATTTAGACCCGCAAAACTCATCAAAACATTCTGAAAAGATGCCAAAACATTAGAAAACCAGCCTGAACTGATCAAAACATTCAAAAAACTTGGCAATACATCATAAAAACAAATCAAAACCAACCAAAACATTCCAAAAACCCGACAAAATTATTTAGAACCCGCCAAAACTGATCAAAACATTCTGAAAAGATGCCAAAATACTAGAAAACCAGTAAGAAGTGATCGAAACATTCAATAACTTGCCAAAACATAATCAAAACAAATGAAAGCAAACCAAAACATTCCAAATACCCGCCAAAATATTTTAAAACCCGCCAAAAGGAATCCAAACATTCCAAAACCTGCCAAGACAATATAAACAACACAAGAGAAAACAAAACATTCTAAAACACCACCAAAACATTCCGAAAACCCGCCAAAACATCATCAAAACAAATCAAAACCAACCAAAAAATAAGAGGAACAAGGCAACATATTGGCAAGCAAGAGACGGAGAGCGCGGCACCTTCTAGGAGGCCAAGAAGGAAGCCGCACAACACCTGCACTGTGTCTGCAACTTTCAAACTGCTAGAAGCTAGTGGCTTGCCACTGGCCTGCCTCTTCAATTGCCATTAGCATTCCAATGGAAGCTATTCTTGGACAACTTTGCTCTGCTTGCTGCTAGTTCTGCCCCAGCCTACCATAGATAACCTTGCTCTTGCCTTGAGGCTCTGAGATGCCAAGAACTTGTCAACTTCAAAGGGCGGGCCGGGCTACATCTACTCAGCTGCCACAGTTTCTCCTTGCTAGACCTAGTGGGAAAGCATTTTGCTGAGATGCGGAAGGCACGAAACGCAGAATACGGAGACGCGGAGCTGTCCCAAGTGCCGCTGCCAGGCGTCTTTCCGCAGAAGGTGCGCCCCGGAGCGCACCGCAACCGGCACCGTCATCTCTGCGCAAAGAGCCAAAATATTTTCAAACCCGCCAAAACTAATCCAAAAATATTTTCAAACCCGCCAAAATAGAAAACCAGACAGAAGTCATCAATACATTCGAAAAAACCTGACAAAACATGATCAAGCCCAACAAAGCTAATCCAAACACACCAAAAACTGGGCTAAACAGAATCAAAACAAATCAAAACAAATCTAAACCTTCTAAAAACCCGCCAAAATATTTCAAAACCTGTCAAAACTAATCAAAACCTTCCGAATACCCGCCAAAACATTCCAAATACCCGCCAAAAGATTTTAAAACCCGCCAAAAGGAATCCAAACATTCCAAAACCTGCCAACACAATAAAAACAACTCAAGAGAATACAAAACTTTCTAAAACCCAACCAAAACATTCCGAAAACCCACCTAAACATCATAAAAACAAATCAAAACCAACCAAAACATTCTGAAAACCCGCCAAAATGATTTAGACCCGCAAAACTCATCAAAACATTCTGAAAAGATGCCAAAACATTAGAAAACCAGCCTGAACTGATCAAAACATTCAAAAAACTTGGCAATACATCATAAAAACAAATCAAAACCAACCAAAACATTCCAAAAACCCGACAAAATTATTTAGAACCCGCCAAAACTGATCAAAACATTCTGAAAAGATGCCAAAATACTAGAAAACCAGTAAGAAGTGATCGAAACATTCAATAACTTGCCAAAACATAATCAAAACAAATGAAAGCAAACCAAAACATTCCAAATACCCGCCAAAATATTTTAAAACCCGCCAAAAGGAATCCAAACATTCCAAAACCTGCCAAGACAATATAAACAACACAAGAGAAAACAAAACATTCTAAAACACCACCAAAACATTCCGAAAACCCGCCAAAACATCATAAAAACAAATCAAAACCAACCAAAAAATAAGAGGAACAAGGCAACATATTGGCAAGCAAGAGACGGAGAGCGCGGCACCTTCTAGGAGGCCAAGAAGGAAGCCGCACAACACCTGCACTGTGTCTGCAACTTTCAAACTGCTAGAAGCTAGTGGCTTGCCACTGGCCTGCCTCTTCAATTGCCATTAGCATTCCAATGGAAGCTATTCTTGGACAACTTTGCTCTGCTTGCTGCTAGTTCTGCCCCAGCCTACCATAGATAACCTTGCTCTTGCCTTGAGGCTCTGAGATGCCAAGAACTTGTCAACTTCAAAGGGCGGGCCAGGCTACATCTACTCAGCTGCCACAGTTTCTCCTTGCTAGACCTAGTGGGAAAGCATTTTGCTGAGATGCGGAAGGCACGAAACGCAGAATACGGAGACGCGGAGCTGTCCCAAGTGCCGCTGCCAGGCGTCTTTCCGCAGAAGGTGCGCCCCGGAGTGCACCGCAACCGGCACCGTCATCTCTGCGCAAAGAGCAAAAATATTTTCAAACCCGCCAAAACTAATCCAAAAATATTTTCAAACCCGCCAAAATAGAAAACCAGACAGAAGTCATCAATACATTCGAAAAAACCTGACAAAACATGATCAAGCCCACCAAAGCTAATCCAAACACACCAAAAACTGGGCTAAACAGAATCAAAACAAATCAAAACAAATCTAAACCTTCTAAAAACCCGCCAAAATATTTCAAAACCCGTCAAAACTAATCAAAACCTTCCGAATACCCGCCAAAACATTCCAAATACCCGCCAAAAGATTTTAAAACCCGCCAAAAGGAATCCAAACCTTCCAAAACCTGCCAACACAATAAAAACAACTCAAGAGAATACAAAACATTCTAAAACCCAACCAAAACATTCTGAAAACCCACCAAAACATCATAAAAACAAATCAAAACCAACCAAAACATTCTGAAAACCCGCCAAAATGATTTAGACCCGCAAAACTCATCAAAACATTCTGAAAAGATGCCAAAACATTAGAAAACCAGCCTGAACTGATCAAAACATTCAAAAAACTTGGCAATACATCATAAAAACAAATCAAAACCAACCAAAACATTCCAAAAACCCGACAAAATTATTTAGAACCCGCCAAAACTGATCAAAACATTCTGAAAAGATGCCAAAATACTAGAAAACCAGTAAGAAGTGATCGAAACATTCAATAACTTGCCAAAACATAATCAAAACAAATGAAAGCAAACCAAAACATTCCAAATACCCGCCAAAATATTTTAAAACCCGCCAAAAGGAATCCAAACATTCCAAAACCTGCCAAGACAATATAAACAACACAAGAGAAAACAAAACATTCTAAAACACCACCAAAACATTCCGAAAACCCGCCAAAACATCATCAAAACAAATCAAAACCAACCAAAAAATAAGAGGAACAAGGCAACATATTGGCAAGCAAGAGACGGAGAGCGCGGCACCTTCTAGGAGGCCAAGAAGGAAGCCGCACAACACCTGCACTGTGTCTGCAACTTTCAAACTGCTAGAAGCTAGTGGCTTGCCACTGGCCTGCCTCTTCAATTGCCATTAGCATTCCAATGGAAGCTATTCTTGGACAACTTTGCTCTGCTTGCTGCTAGTTCTGCCCCAGCCTACCATAGATAACCTTGCTCTTGCCTTGAGGCTCTGAGATGCCAAGAACTTGTCAACTTCAAAGGGCGGGCCAGGCTACATCTACTCAGCTGCCACAGTTTCTCCTTGCTAGACCTAGTGGGAAAGCATTTTGCTGAGATGCAGAAGGCAAGAAACGCAGAATACGGAGACGCGGAGCTGTCCCAAGTGCCGCTGCCAGGCGTCTTTCTGCAGAAGGAGCGCCCCGGAGCGCACCGCAACCGGCACCGTCATCTCTGCGCAAAGAGCCAAAATATTTTCAAACCCGCCAAAACTAATCCAAAAATATTTTCAAACCCGCCAAAATAGAAAACCAGACAGAAGTCATCAATACATTCGAAAAAACCTGACAAAACATGATCAAGCCCAACAAAGCTAATCCAAACACACCAAAAACTGGGCTAAACAGAATCAAAACAAATCAAAACAAATCTAAACCTTCTAAAAACCCGCCAAAATATTTCAAAACCTGTCAAAACTAATCAAAATCTTCCGAATACCCGCCAAAACATTCCAAATACCCGCCAAAAGATTTTAAAACCCGCCAAAAGGAATCCAAACATTCCAAAACCTGCCAACACAATAAAAACAACTCAAGAGAATACAAAACATTCTAAAACCCAACCAAAACATTCCGAAAACCCACCTAAACATCATAAAAACAAATCAAAACCAACCAAAACATTCTGAAAACCCGCCAAAATGATTTAGACCCACAAAACTCATCAAAACATTCTGAAAAGATGCCAAAACATTAGAAAACCAGCCTGAACTGATCAAAACATTCAAAAAACTTGGCAATACATCATAAAAACAAATCAAAACCAACCAAAACATTCCAAAAACCCGACAAAATTATTTAGAACCCGCCAAAACTGATCAAAACATTCTGAAAAGATGCCAAAATACTAGAAAACCAGTAAGAAGTGATCGAAACATTCAATAACTTGCCAAAACATAATCAAAACAAATGAAAGCAAACCAAAACATTCCAAATACCCGCCAAAAGATTTTAAAACCCGCCAAAAGGAATCCAAACATTCCAAAACCTGCCAAGAAAATATAAACAACACAAGAGAAAACAAAACATTCTAAAACACCACCAAAACATTCCGAAAACCCGCCAAAACATCATAAAAACAAATCAAAACCAACCAAAAAATAAGAGGGACACGGCAACATATTGGCAAGCAAGAGACGGAGAGCGCGGCACCTTCTAGGAGGCCAAGAAGGAAGCCGCACAACACCTGCACTGTGTCTGCAACTTTCAAACTGCTAGAAGCTAGTGGCTTGCCACTGGCCTGCCTCTTCAATTGCCATTAGCATTCCAATGGAAGCTATTCTTGGACAACTTTGCTCTGCTTGCTGCTAGTTCTGCCCCAGCCTACCATAGATAACCTTGCTCTTGCCTTGAGGCTCTGAGATGCCAAGAACTTGTCAACTTCAAAGGGCGGGCCGGGCTACATCTACTCAGCTGCCACAGTTTCTCCTTGCTAGACCTAGTGGGAAAGCATTTTGCTGATATGCGGAAGGCAAGAAACGCAGAATACGGAGACGCGGAGCTGTCCCAAGTGCCGCTGCCTAGGCGTCTTTCCGCAGAAGGAGCGCCCCGGAGCGCACCGCAACCGGCACCGTCATCTCTGCGCAAAGAGCCAAAATATTTTCAAACCCGCCAAAACTAATCCAAAAATATTTTCAAACCCGCCAAAATAGAAAACCAGACAGAAGTCATCAATACATTCGAAAAAACCTGACAAAACATGATCAAGCCCAACAAAGCTAATCCAAACACACCAAAAACTGGGCTAAACAGAATCAAAACAAATCAAAACAAATCTAAACCTTCTAAAAACCCGCCAAAATATTTCAAAACCTGTCAAAACTAATCAAAACCTTCCGAATACCCGCCAAAACATTCCAAATACCCGCCAAAAGATTTTAAAACCCGCCAAAAGGAATCCAAACATTCCAAAACCTGCCAACACAATAAAAACAACTCAAGAGAATACAAAACATTCTAAAACCCAACCAAAACATTCCGAAAACCCACCTAAACATCATAAAAACAAATCAAAACCAACCAAAACATTCTGAAAACCCGCCAAAATGATTTAGACCCGCAAAACTCATCAAAACATTCTGAAAAGATGCCAAAACATTAGAAAACCAGCCTGAACTGATCAAAACATTCAAAAAACTTGGCAATACATCATAAAAACAAATCAAAACCAACCAAAACATTCTGAAAATCCGCCAAAATGATTTAGACCCGCAAAACTCATCAAAACATTCTGAAAAGATGCCAAAACATTAGAAAACCAGCCTGAACTGATCAAAACATTCAAAAAACTTGGCAATACATCATAAAAACAAATCAAAACCAACCAAAACATTCCAAAAACCCGACAAAATTATTTAGAACCTGCCAAAACTGATCAAAACATTCTGAAAAGATGCCAAAATACTAGAAAACCAGTAAGAAGTGATCGAAACATTCAATAACTTGCCAAAACATAATCAAAACAAATGAAAGCAAACCAAAACATTCCAAATACCCGCCAAAAGATTTTAAAACCCGCCAAAAGGAATCCAAACATTCCAAAACCTGCCAAGACAATATAAACAACACAAGAGAAAACAAAACATTCTAAAACACCACCAAAACATTCCGAAAACCCGCCAAAACATCATAAAAACAAATCAAAACCAACCAAAAAATAAGAGGAACAAGGCAACATATTGGCAAGCAAGAGACGGAGAGCGCGGCACCTTCTAGGAGGCCAAGAAGGAAGCCGCACAACACCTGCACTGTGTCTGCAACTTTCAAACTGCTAGAAGCTAGTGGCTTGCCACTGGCCTGCCTCTTCAATTGCCATTAGCATTCCAATGGAAGCTATTCTTGGACAACTTTGCTCTGCTTGCTGCTAGTTCTGCCCCAGCCTACCATAGAGAACCTTGCTCTTGCCTTGAGGCTCTGAGATGCCAAGAACTTGTCAACTTCAAAGGGCGGGCCGGGCTACATCTACTCAGCTGCCACAGTTTCTCCTTGCTAGACCTAGTGGGAAAGCATTTTGCTGAGATGCGGAAGGCACGAAACGCAGAATACGGAGACGCGGAGCTGTCCCAAGTGCCGCTGCCAGGCGTCTTTCCGCAGAAGGTGCGCCCCGGAGTGCACCGCAACCGGCACCGTCATCTCTGCGCAAAGAGCAAAAATATTTTCAAACCCGCCAAAACTAATCCAAAAATATTTTCAAACCCGCCAAAATAGAAAACCAGACAGAAGTCATCAATACATTCGAAAAAACCTGACAAAACATGATCAAGCCCAACAAAGCTAATCCAAACACACCAAAAACTGGGCTAAACAGAATCAAAACAAATCAAAACAAATCTAAACCTTCTAAAAACCCGCCAAAATATTTCAAAACCTGTCAAAACTAATCAAAACCTTCCGAATACCCGCCAAAACATTCCAAATACCCGCCAAAAGATTTTAAAACCCGCCAAAAGGAATCCAAACATTCCAAAACCTGCCAACACAATAAAAACAACTCAAGAGAATACAAAACATTCTAAAACCCAACCAAAACATTCTGAAAACCCACCAAAACATCATAAAAACAAATCAAAACCAACCAAAACATTCTGAAAACCCGCCAAAATGATTTAGACCCGCAAAACTCATCAAAACATTCTGAAAAGATGCCAAAACATTAGAAAACCAGCCTGAACTGATCAAAACATTCAAAAAACTTGGCAATACATCATAAAAACAAATCAAAACCAACCAAAACATTCCAAAAACCCGACAAAATTATTTAGAACCCGCCAAAACTGATCAAAACATTCTGAAAAGATGCCAAAATACTAGAAAACCAGTAAGAAGTGATCGAAACATTCAATAACTTGCCAAAACATAATCAAAACAAATGAAAGCAAACCAAAACATTCCAAATACCCGCCAAAAGATTTTAAAACCCGCCAAAAGGAATCCAAACATTCCAAAACCTGCCAAGACAATATAAACAACACAAGAGAAAACAAAACATTCTAAAACACCACCAAAACATTCCGAAAACCCGCCAAAACATCATAAAAACAAATCAAAACCAACCAAAAAATAAGAGGAACAAGGCAACATATTGGCAAGCAAGAGACGGAGAGCGCGGCACCTTCTAGGAGGCCAAGAAGGAAGCCGCACAACACCTGCACTGTGTCTGCAACTTTCAAACTGCTAGAAGCTAGTGGCTTGCCACTGGCCTGCCTCTTCAATTGCCATTAGCATTCCAATGGAAGCTATTCTTGGACAACTTTGCTCTGCTTGCTGCTAGTTCTGCCCCAGCCTACCATAGATAACCTTGCTCTTGCCTTGAGGCTCTGAGATGCCAAGAACTTGTCAACTTCAAAGGGCGGGCCGGGCTACATCTACTCAGCTGCCACAGTTTCTCCTTGCTAGACCTAGTGGGAAAGCATTTTGCTGAGATGCGGAAGGCACGAAACGCAGAATACGGAGACGCGGAGCTGTCCCAAGTGCCGCTGCCAGGCGTCTTTCCGCAGAAGGTGCGCCCCGGAGTGCACCGCAACCGGCACCGTCATCTCTGCGCAAAGAGCAAAAATATTTTCAAACCCGCCAAAACTAATCCAAAAATATTTTCAAACCCGCCAAAATAGAAAACCAGACAGAAGTCATCAATACATTCGAAAAAACCTGACAAAACATGATCAAGCCCACCAAAGCTAATCCAAACACACCAAAAACTGGGCTAAACAGAATCAAAACAAATCAAAACAAATCTAAACCTTCTAAAAACCCGCCAAAATATTTCAAAACCCGTCAAAACTAATCAAAACCTTCCGAATACCCGCCAAAACATTCCAAATACCCGCCAAAAGATTTTAAAACCCGCCAAAAGGAATCCAAACCTTCCAAAACCTACCAACACAATAAAAACAACTCAAGAGAATACAAAACATTCTAAAACCCAACCAAAACATTCTGAAAACCCACCAAAACATCATCAAAACAAATCAAAACCAACCAAAACATTCTGAAAACCCGCCAAAAAGATTTAGACCCGCAAAACTCATCAAAACATTCTGAAAAGATGCCAAAACATTAGAAAACCAGCCTGAACTGATCAAAACATTCAAAAAACTTGGCAATACATCATAAAAACAAATCAAAACCAACCAAAACATTCCAAAAACCCGACAAAATTATTTAGAACCCGCCAAAACTGATCAAAACATTCTGAAAAGATGCCAAAATACTAGAAAACCAGTAAGAAGTGATCGAAACATTCAATAACTTGCCAAAACATAATCAAAACAAATGAAAGCAAACCAAAACATTCCAAATACCCGCCAAAATATTTTAAAACCCGCCAAAAGGAATCCAAACATTCCAAAACCTGCCAAGACAATATAAACAACACAAGAGAAAACAAAACATTCTAAAACACCACCAAAACATTCCGAAAACCCGCCAAAACATCATAAAAACAAATCAAAACCAACCAAAAAATAAGAGGAACAAGGCAACATATTGGCAAGCAAGAGACGGAGAGCGCGGCACCTTCTAGGAGGCCAAGAAGGAAGCCGCACAACACCTGCACTGTGTCTGCAACTTTCAAACTGCTAGAAGCTAGTGGCTTGCCACTGGCCTGCCTCTTCAATTGCCATTAGCATTCCAATGGAAGCTATTCTTGGACAACTTTGCTCTGCTTGCTGCTAGTTCTGCCCCAGCCTACCATAGATAACCTTGCTCTTGCCTTGAGGCTCTGAGATGCCAAGAACTTGTCAACTTCAAAGGGCGGGCCAGGCTACATCTACTCAGCTGCCACAGTTTCTCCTTGCTAGACCTAGTGGGAAAGCATTTTGCTGAGATGCAGAAGGCAAGAAACGCAGAATACGGAGACGCGGAGCTGTCCCAAGTGCCGCTGCCAGGCGTCTTTCCGCAGAAGGAGCGCCCCGGAGCGCACCGCAACCGGCACCGTCATCTCTGCGCAAAGAGCCAAAATATTTTCAAACCCGCCAAAACTAATCCAAAAATATTTTCAAACCCACCAAAATAGAAAACCAGACAGAAGTCATCAATACATTCGAAAAAACCTGACAAAACATGATCAAGCCCAACAAAGCTAATCCAAACACACCAAAAACTGGGCTAAACAGAATCAAAACAAATCAAAACAAATCTAAACCTTCTAAAAACCCGCCAAAATATTTCAAAACCTGTCAAAACTAATCAAAATCTTCCGAATACCCGCCAAAACATTCCAAATACCCGCCAAAAGATTTTAAAACCCGCCAAAAGGAATCCAAACATTCCAAAACCTGCCAACACAATAAAAACAACTCAAGAGAATACAAAACATTCTAAAACCCAACCAAAACATTCCGAAAACCCACCTAAACATCATAAAAACAAATCAAAACCAACCAAAACATTCTGAAAACCCGCCAAAATGATTTAGACCCGCAAAACTCATCAAAACATTCTGAAAAGATGCCAAAACATTAGAAAACCAGCCTGAACTGATCAAAACATTCAAAAAACTTGGCAATACATCATAAAAACAAATCAAAACCAACCAAAACATTCCAAAAACCCGACAAAATTATTTAGAACCCGCCAAAACTGATCAAAACATTCTGAAAAGATGCCAAAATACTAGAAAACCAGTAAGAAGTGATCGAAACATTCAATAACTTGCCAAAACATAATCAAAACAAATGAAAGCAAACCAAAACATTCCAAATACCCGCCAAAATATTTTAAAACCCGCCAAAAGGAATCCAAACATTCCAAAACCTGCCAAGACAATATAAACAACACAAGAGAAAACAAAACATTCTAAAACACCACCAAAACATTCCGAAAACCCGCCAAAACATCATAAAAACAAATCAAAACCAACCAAAAAATAAGAGGAACAAGGCAACATATTGGCAAGCAAGAGACGGAGAGCGCGGCACCTTCTAGGAGGCCAAGAAGGAAGCCGCACAACACCTGCACTGTGTCTGCAACTTTCAAACTGCTAGAAGCTAGTGGCTTGCCACTGGCCTGCCTCTTCAATTGCCATTAGCATTCCAATGGAAGCTATTCTTGGACAACTTTGCTCTGCTTGCTGCTAGTTCTGCCCCAGCCTACCATAGATAACCTTGCTCTTGCCTTGAGGCTCTGAGATGCCAAGAACTTGTCAACTTCAAAGGGCGGGCCGGGCTACATCTACTCAGCTGCCACAGTTTCTCCTTGCTAGACCTAGTGGGAAAGCATTTTGCTGAGATGCAGAAGGCAAGAAACGCAGAATACGGAGACGCGGAGCTGTCCCAAGTGCCGCTGCCTAGGCGTCTTTCCGCAGAAGGAGCGCCCCGGAGCGCACCGCAACCGGCACCGTCATCTCTGCGCAAAGAGCCAAAATATTTTCAAACCCGCCAAAACTAATCCAAAAATATTTTCAAACCCGCCAAAATAGAAAACCAGACAGAAGTCATCAATACATTCGAAAAAACCTGACAAAACATGATCAAGCCCACCAAAGCTAATCCAAACACACCAAAAACTGGGCTAAACAGAATCAAAACAAATCAAAACAAATCTAAACCTTCTAAAAACCCGCCAAAATATTTCAAAACCCGTCAAAACTAATCAAAACCTTCCGAATACCCGCCAAAACATTCCAAATACCCGCCAAAGATTTTAAAACCCGCCAAAAGGAATCCAAACCTTCCAAAACCTGCCAACACAATAAAAACAACTCAAGAGAATACAAAACATTCTAAAACCCAACCAAAACATTCTGAAAACCCACCAAAACATCATAAAAACAAATCAAAACCAACCAAAACATTCTGAAAACCCGCCAAAATGATTTAGACCCGCAAAACTCATCAAAACATTCTGAAAAGATGCCAAAACATTAGAAAACCAGCCTGAACTGATCAAAACATTCAAAAAACTTGGCAATACATCATAAAAACAAATCAAAACCAACCAAAACATTCCAAAAACCCGACAAAATTATTTAGAACCCGCCAAAACTGATCAAAACATTCTGAAAAGATGCCAAAATACTAGAAAACCAGTAAGAAGTGATCGAAACATTCAATAACTTGCCAAAACATAATCAAAACAAATGAAAGCAAACCAAAACATTCCAAATACCCGCCAAAAGATTTTAAAACCCGCCAAAAGGAATCCAAACATTCCAAAACCTGCCAAGACAATATAAACAACACAAGAGAAAACAAAACATTCTAAAACACCACCAAAACATTCCGAAAACCCGCCAAAACATCATAAAAACAAATCAAAACCAACCAAAAAATAAGAGGAACAAGGCAACATATTGGCAAGCAAGAGACGGAGAGCGCGGCACCTTCTAGGAGGCCAAGAAGGAAGCCGCACAACACCTGCACTGTGTCTGCAACTTTCAAACTGCTAGAAGCTAGTGGCTTGCCACTGGCCTGCCTCTTCAATTGCCATTAGCATTCCAATGGAAGCTATTCTTGGACAACTTTGCTCTGCTTGCTGCTAGTTCTGCCCCAGCCTACCATAGATAACCTTGCTCTTGCCTTGAGGCTCTGAGATGCCAAGAACTTGTCAACTTCAAAGGGCGGGCCAGGCTACATCTACTCAGCTGCCACAGTTTCTCCTTGCTAGACCTAGTGGGAAAGCATTTTGCTGAGATGCAGAAGGCAAGAAACGCAGAATACGGAGACGCGGAGCTGTCCCAAGTGCCGCTGCCAGGCGTCTTTCCGCAGAAGGAGCGCCCCGGAGCGCACCGCAACCGGCACCGTCATCTCTGCGCAAAGAGCCAAAATATTTTCAAACCCGCCAAAACTAATCCAAAAATATTTTCAAACCCGCCAAAATAGAAAACCAGACAGAAGTCATCAATACACTCGAAAAAACCTGACAAAACATGATCAAGCCCAACAAAGCTAATCCAAACACACCAAAAACTGGGCTAAACAGAATCAAAACAAATCAAAACAAATCTAAACCTTCTAAAAACCCGCCAAAATATTTCAAAACCTGTCAAAACTAATCAAAACCTTCCGAATACCCGCCAAAACATTCCAAATACCCGCCAAAAGATTTTAAAACCCGCCAAAAGGAATCCAAACATTACAAAACCTGCCAACACAATAAAAACAACTCAAGAGAATACAAAACATTCTAAAACCCAACCAAAACATTCCGAAAACCCACCTAAACATCATAAAAACAAATCAAAACCAACCAAAACATTCTGAAAACCCGCCAAAATGATTTAGACCCGCAAAACTCATCAAAACATTCTGAAAAGATGCCAAAACATTAGAAAACCAGCCTGAACTGATCAAAACATTCAAAAAACTTGGCAATACATCATAAAAACAAATCAAAACCAACCAAAACATTCCAAAAACCCGACAAAATTATTTAGAACCCGCCAAAACTGATCAAAACATTCTGAAAAGATGCCAAAATACTAGAAAACCAGTAAGAAGTGATCGAAACATTCAATAACTTGCCAAAACATAATCAAAACAAATGAAAGCAAACCAAAACATTCCAAATACCCGCCAAAAGATTTTAAAACCCGCCAAAAGGAATCCAAACATTCCAAAACCTGCCAAGACAATATAAACAACACAAGAGAAAACAAAACATTCTAAAACACCACCAAAACATTCCGAAAACCCGCCAAAACATCATCAAAACAAATCAAAACCAACCAAAAAATAAGAGGAACAAGGCAACATATTGGCAAGCAAGAGACGGAGAGCGCGGCACCTTCTAGGAGGCCAAGAAGGAAGCCGCACAACACCTGCACTGTGTCTGCAACTTTCAAACTGCTAGAAGCTAGTGGCTTGCCACTGGCCTGCCTCTTCAATTGCCATTAGCATTCCAATGGAAGCTATTCTTGGACAACTTTGCTCTGCTTGCTGCTAGTTCTGCCCCAGCCTACCATAGATAACCTTGCTCTTGCCTTGAGGCTCTGAGATGCCAAGAACTTGTCAACTTCAAAGGGCGGGCCGGGCTACATCTACTCAGCTGCCACAGTTTCTCCTTGCTAGACCTAGTGGGAAAGCATTTTGCTGAGATGCGGAAGGCACGAAACGCAGAATACGGAGACGCGGAGCTGTCCCAAGTGCCGCTGCCAGGCGTCTTTCCGCAGAAGGTGCGCCCCGGAGTGCACCGCAACCGGCACCGTCATCTCTGCGCAAAGAGCAAAAATATTTTCAAACCCGCCAAAACTAATCCAAAAATATTTTCAAACCCGCCAAAATAGAAAACCAGACAGAAGTCATCAATACATTCGAAAAAACCTGACAAAACATGATCAAGCCCACCAAAGCTAATCCAAACACACCAAAAACTGGGCTAAACAGAATCAAAACAAATCAAAACAAATCTAAACCTTCTAAAAACCCGCCAAAATATTTCAAAACCCGTCAAAACTAATCAAAACCTTCCGAATACCCGCCAAAACATTCCAAATACCCGCCAAAAGATTTTAAAACCCGCCAAAAGGAATCCAAACATTCCAAAACCTGCCAACACAATAAAAACAACTCAAGAGAATACAAAACATTCTAAAACCCAACCAAAACATTCCGAAAACCCACCTAAACATCATAAAAACAAATCAAAACCAACCAAAACATTCTGAAAACCCGCCAAAATGATTTAGACCCGCAAAACTCATCAAAACATTCTGAAAAGATGCCAAAACATTAGAAAACCAGCCTGAACTGATCAAAACATTCAAAAAACTTGGCAATACATCATAAAAACAAATCAAAACCAACCAAAACATTCTGAAAATCCGCCAAAATGATTTAGACCCGCAAAACTCATCAAAACATTCTGAAAAGATGCCAAAACATTAGAAAACCAGCCTGAACTGATCAAAACATTCAAAAAACTTGGCAATACATCATAAAAACAAATCAAAACCAACCAAAACATTCCAAAAACCCGACAAAATTATTTAGAACCCGCCAAAACTGATCAAAACATTCTGAAAAGATGCCAAAATACTAGAAAACCAGTAAGAAGTGATCGAAACATTCAATAACTTGCCAAAACATAATCAAAACAAATGAAAGCAAACCAAAACATTCCAAATACCCGCCAAAATATTTTAAAACCCGCCAAAAGGAATCCAAACATTCCAAAACCTGCCAAGACAATATAAACAACACAAGAGAAAACAAAACATTCTAAAACACCACCAAAACATTCCGAAAACCCGCCAAAACATCATCAAAACAAATCAAAACCAACCAAAAAATAAGAGGAACAAGGCAACATATTGGCAAGCAAGAGACGGAGAGCGCGGCACCTTCTAGGAGGCCAAGAAGGAAGCCGCACAACACCTGCACTGTGTCTGCAACTTTCAAACTGCTAGAAGCTAGTGGCTTGCCACTGGCCTGCCTCTTCAATTGCCATTAGCATTCCAATGGAAGCTATTCTTGGACAACTTTGCTCTGCTTGCTGCTAGTTCTGCCCCAGCCTACCATAGATAACCTTGCTCTTGCCTTGAGGCTCTGAGATGCCAAGAACTTGTCAACTTCAAAGGGCGGGCCGGGCTACATCTACTCAGCTGCCACAGTTTCTCCTTGCTAGACCTAGTGGGAAAGCATTTTGCTGAGATGCGGAAGGCACGAAACGCAGAATACGGAGACGCGGAGCTGTCCCAAGTGCCGCTGCCAGGCGTCTTTCCGCAGAAGGTGCGCCCAGGAGCGCACCGCAACCGGCACCGTCATCTCTGCGCAAAGAGCCAAAATATTTTCAAACCCGCCAAAACTAATCCAAAAATATTTTCAAACCCGCCAAAATAGAAAACCAGACAGAAGTCATCAATACATTCGAAAAAACCTGACAAAACATGATCAAGCCCACCAAAGCTAATCCAAACACACCAAAAACTGGGCTAAACAGAATCAAAACAAATCAAAACAAATCTAAACCTTCTAAAAACCCGCCAAAATATTTCAAAACCTGTCAAAACTAATCAAAACCTTCCGAATACCCGCCAAAACATTCCAAATACCCGCCAAAAGATTTTAAAACCCGCCAAAAGGAATCCAAACATTCCAAAACCTGCCAACACAATAAAAACAACTCAAGAGAATACAAAACATTCTAAAACCCAACCAAAACATTCTGAAAACCCACCTAAACATCATAAAAACAAATCAAAACCAACCAAAACATTCTGAAAACCCGCCAAAATGATTTAGACCCGCAAAACTCATCAAAACATTCTGAAAAGATGCCAAAACATTAGAAAACCAGCCTGAACTGATCAAAACATTCAAAAAACTTGGCAATACATCATAAAAACAAATCAAAACCAACCAAAACATTCCAAAAACCCGACAAAATTATTTAGAACCCGCCAAAACTGATCAAAACATTCTGAAAAGATGCCAAAATACTAGAAAACCAGTAAGAAGTGATCGAAACATTCAATAACTTGCCAAAACATAATCAAAACAAATGAAAGCAAACGAAAACATTCCAAATACCCGCCAAAATATTTTAAAACCCGCCAAAAGGAATCCAAACATTCCAAAACCTGCCAAGACAATATAAACAACACAAGAGAAAACAAAACATTCTAAAACACCACCAAAACATTCCGAAAACCCGCCAAAACATCATAAAAACAAATCAAAACCAACCAAAAAATAAGAGGAACAAGGCAACATATTGGCAAGCAAGAGACGGAGAGCGCGGCACCTTCTAGGAGGCCAAGAAGGAAGCCGCACAACACCTGCACTGTGTCTGCAACTTTCAAACTGCTAGAAGCTAGTGGCTTGCCACTGGCCTGCCTCTTCAATTGCCATTAGCATTCCAATGGAAGCTATTCTTGGACAACTTTGCTCTGCTTGCTGCTAGTTCTGCCCCAGCCTACCATAGAGAACCTTGCTCTTGCCTTGAGGCTCTGAGATGCCAAGAACTTGTCAACTTCAAAGGGCGGGCCAGGCTACATCTACTCAGCTGCCACAGTTTCTCCTTGCTAGACCTAGTGGGAAAGCATTTTGCTGAGATGCGGAAGGCACGAAACGCAGAATACGGAGACGCGGAGCTGTCCCAAGTGCCGCTGCCAGGCGTCTTTCCGCAGAAGGTGCGCCCCGGAGTGCACCGCAACCGGCACCGTCATCTCTGCGCAAAGAGCAAAAATATTTTCAAACCCGCCAAAACTAATCCAAAAATATTTTCAAACCCGCCAAAATAGAAAACCAGACAGAAGTCATCAATACATTCGAAAAAACCTGACAAAACATGATCAAGCCCACCAAAGCTAATCCAAACACACCAAAAACTGGGCTAAACAGAATCAAAACAAATCAAAACAAATCTAAACCTTCTAAAAACCCGCCAAAATATTTCAAAACCCGTCAAAACTAATCAAAACCTTCCGAATACCCGCCAAAACATTCCAAATACCCGCCAAAAGATTTTAAAACCCGCCAAAAGGAATCCAAACATTCCAAAACCTGCCAACACAATAAAAACAACTCAAGAGAATACAAAACATTCTAAAACCCAACCAAAACATTCCGAAAACCCACCTAAACATCATAAAAACAAATCAAAACCAACCAAAACATTCTGAAAACCCGCCAAAATGATTTAGACCCGCAAAACTCATCAAAACATTCTGAAAAGATGCCAAAACATTAGAAAACCAGCCTGAACTGATCAAAACATTCAAAAAACTTGGCAATACATCATAAAAACAAATCAAAACCAACCAAAACATTCTGAAAATCCGCCAAAATGATTTAGACCCACAAAACTCATCAAAACATTCTGAAAAGATGCCAGAACATTAGAAAACCAGCCTGAACTGATCAAAACATTCAAAAAACTTGGCAATACATCATAAAAACAAATCAAAACCAACCAAAACATTCCAAAAACCCGACAAAATTATTTAGAACCTGCCAAAACTGATCAAAACATTATGAAAAGATGCCAAAATACTAGAAAACCAGTAAGAAGTGATCGAAACATTCAATAACTTGCCAAAACATAATCAAAACAAATGAAAGCAAACCAAAACATTCCAAATACCCGCCAAAATATTTTAAAACCCGCCAAAAGGAATCCAAACATTCCAAAACCTGCCAAGACAATATAAACAACACAAGAGAAAACAAAACATTCTAAAACACCACCAAAACATTCCGAAAACCCGCCAAAACATCATCAAAACAAATCAAAACCAACCAAAAAATAAGAGGAACAAGGCAACATATTGGCAAGCAAGAGACGGAGAGCGCGGCACCTTCTAGGAGGCCAAGAAGGAAGCCGCACAACACCTGCACTGTGTCTGCAACTTTCAAACTGCTAGAAGCTAGTGGCTTGCCACTGGCCTGCCTCTTCAATTGCCATTAGCATTCCAATGGAAGCTATTCTTGGACAACTTTGCTCTGCTTGCTGCTAGTTCTGCCCCAGCCTACCATAGATAACCTTGCTCTTGCCTTGAGGCTCTGAGATGCCAAGAACTTGTCAACTTCAAAGGGCGGGCCAGGCTACATCTACTCAGCTGCCACAGTTTCTCCTTGCTAGACCTAGTGGGAAAGCATTTTGCTGAGATGCAGAAGGCAAGAAACGCAGAATACGGAGACGCGGAGCTGTCCCAAGTGCCGCTGCCAGGCGTCTTTCCGCAGAAGGAGCGCCCCGGAGCGCACCGCAACCGGCACCGTCATCTCTGCGCAAAGAGCCAAAATATTTTCAAACCCGCCAAAACTCATCCAAAAATATTTTCAAACCCGCCAAAATAGAAAACCAGACAGAAGTCATCAATACATTCGAAAAAACCTGACAAAACATGATCAAGCCCAACAAAGCTAATCCAAACACACCAAAAACTGGGCTAAACAGAATCAAAACAAATCAAAACAAATCTAAACCTTCTAAAAACCCGCCAAAATATTTCAAAACCTGTCAAAACTAATCAAAACCTTCCGAATACCCGCCAAAACATTCCAAATACCCGCCAAAATATTTTAAAACCCGCCAAAAGGAATCCAAACATTCCAAAACCTGCCAACACAATAAAAACAACTCAAGAGAATACAAAACATTCTAAAACCCAACCAAAACATTCTGAAAACCCACCAAAACATCATAAAAACAAATCAAAACCAACCAAAACATTCTGAAAACCCGCCAAAATGATTTAGACCCGCAAAACTCATCAAAACATTCTGAAAAGATGCCAAAACATTAGAAAACCAGCCTGAACTGATCAAAACATTCAAAAAACTTGGCAATACATCATAAAAACAAATCAAAACCAACCAAAACATTCCAAAAACCCGACAAAATTATTTAGAACCCGCCAAAACTGATCAAAACATTCTGAAAAGATGCCAAAATACTAGAAAACCAGTCAGAAGTGATCGAAACTTTCAATAACTTGCCAAAACATAATCAAAACAAATGAAAGCAAACCAAAACATTCCAAATACCCGCCAAAATATTTTAAAACCCGCCAAAAGGAATCCAAACATTCCAAAACCTGCCAAGACAATATAAACAACACAAGAGAAAACAAAACATTCTAAAACACCACCAAAACATTCCGAAAACCCGCCAAAACATCATCAAAACAAATCAAAACCAACCAAAAAATAAGAGGAACAAGGCAACATATTGGCAAGCAAGAGACGGAGAGCGCGGCACCTTCTAGGAGGCCAAGAAGGAAGCCGCACAACACCTGCACTGTGTCTGCAACTTTCAAACTGCTAGAAGCTAGTGGCTTGCCACTGGCCTGCCTCTTCAATTGCCATTAGCATTCCAATGGAAGCTATTCTTGGACAACTTTGCTCTGCTTGCTGCTAGTTCTGCCCCAGCCTACCATAGATAACCTTGCTCTTGCCTTGAGGCTCTGAGATGCCAAGAACTTGTCAACTTCAAAGGGCGGGCCAGGCTACATCTACTCAGCTGCCACAGTTTCTCCTTGCTAGACCTAGTGGGAAAGCATTTTGCTGAGATGCAGAAGGCAAGAAACGCAGAATACGGAGACGCGGAGCTGTCCCAAGTGCCGCTGCCAGGCGTCTTTCCGCAGAAGGAGCGCCCCGGAGCGCACCGCAACCGGCACCGTCATCTCTGCGCAAAGAGCCAAAATATTTTCAAACCCGCCAAAACTAATCCAAAAATATTTTCAAACCCGCCAAAATAGAAAACCAGACAGAAGTCATCAATACATTCGAAAAAACCTGACAAAACATGATCAAGCCCAACAAAGCTAATCCAAACACACCAAAAACTGGGCTAAACAGAATCAAAACAAATCAAAACAAATCGAAACCTTCTAAAAACCCGCCAAAATATTTCAAAACCCGTCAAAACTAATCAAAACCTTCCGAATACCCGCCAAAACATTCCAAATACCCGCCAAAAGATTTTAAAACCCGCCAAAAGGAATCCAAACATTCCAAAACCTGCCAACACAATAAAAACAACTCAAGAGAATACAAAACATTCTAAAACCCAACCAAAACATTCCGAAAACCCACCTAAACATCATAAAAACAAATCAAAACCAACCAAAACATTCTGAAAACCCGCCAAAATGATTTAGACCCGCAAAACTCATCAAAACATTCTGAAAAGATGCCAAAACATTAGAAAACCAGCCTGAACTGATCAAAACATTCAAAAAACTTGGCAATACATCATAAAAACAAATCAAAACCAACCAAAACATTCCAAAAACCCGACAAAATTATTTAGAACCCGCCAAAACTGATCAAAACATTCTGAAAAGATGCCAAAATACTAGAAAACCAGTCAGAAGTGATCGAAACTTTCAATAACTTGCCAAAACATAATCAAAACAAATGAAAGCAAACCAAAACATTCCAAATACCCGCCAAAATATTTTAAAACCCGCCAAAAGGAATCCAAACATTCCAAAACCTGCCAAGACAATATAAACAACACAAGAGAAAACAAAACATTCTAAAACACCACCAAAACATTCCGAAAACCCGCCAAAACATCATCAAAACAAATCAAAACCAACCAAAAAATAAGAGGAACAAGGCAACATATTGGCAAGCAAGAGACGGAGAGCGCGGCACCTTCTAGGAGGCCAAGAAGGAAGCCGCACAACACCTGCACTGTGTCTGCAACTTTCAAACTGCTAGAAGCTAGTGGCTTGCCACTGGCCTGCCTCTTCAATTGCCATTAGCATTCCAATGGAAGCTATTCTTGGACAACTTTGCTCTGCTTGCTGCTAGTTCTGCCCCAGCCTACCATAGATAACCTTGCTCTTGCCTTGAGGCTCTGAGATGCCAAGAACTTGTCAACTTCAAAGGGCGGGCCAGGCTACATCTACTCAGCTGCCACAGTTTCTCCTTGCTAGACCTAGTGGGAAAGCATTTTGCTGAGATGCAGAAGGCAAGAAACGCAGAATACGGAGACGCGGAGCTGTCCCAAGTGCCGCTGCCAGGCGTCTTTCCGCAGAAGGAGCGCCCCGGAGCGCACCGCAACCGGCACCGTCATCTCTGCGCAAAGAGCCAAAATATTTTCAAACCCGCCAAAACTAATCCAAAAATATTTTCAAACCCGCCAAAATAGAAAACCAGACAGAAGTCATCAATACATTCGAAAAAACCTGACAAAACATGATCAAGCCCAACAAAGCTAATCCAAACACACCAAAAACTGGGCTAAACAGAATCAAAACAAATCAAAACAAATCGAAACCTTCTAAAAACCCGCCAAAATATTTCAAAACCCGTCAAAACTAATCAAAACCTTCCGAATACCCGCCAAAACATTCCAAATACCCGCCAAAAGATTTTAAAACCCGCCAAAAGGAATCCAAACATTCCAAAACCTGCCAACACAATAAAAACAACTCAAGAGAATACAAAACATTCTAAAACCCAACCAAAACATTCCGAAAACCCACCTAAACATCATAAAAACAAATCAAAACCAACCAAAACATTCTGAAAACCCGCCAAAATGATTTAGACCCGCAAAACTCATCAAAACATTCTGAAAAGATGCCAAAACATTAGAAAACCAGCCTGAACTGATCAAAACATTCAAAAAACTTGGCAATACATCATAAAAACAAATCAAAACCAACCAAAACATTCCAAAAACCCGACAAAATTATTTAGAACCCGCCAAAACTGATCAAAACATTCTGAAAAGATGCCAAAATACTAGAAAACCAGTCAGAAGTGATCGAAACTTTCAATAACTTGCCAAAACATAATCAAAACAAATGAAAGCAAACCAAAACATTCCAAATACCCGCCAAAATATTTTAAAACCCGCCAAAAGGAATCCAAACATTCCAAAACCTGCCAAGACAATATAAACAATACAAGAGAAAACAAAACATTCTAAAACACCACCAAAACATTCCGAAAACCCGCCAAAACATCATCAAAACAAATCAAAACCAACCAAAAAATAAGAGGAACAAGGCAACATATTGGCAAGCAAGAGACGGAGAACGCGGCACCTTCTAGGAGGCCAAGAAGGAAGCCGCACAACACCTGCACTGTGTCTGCAACTTTCAAACTGCTAGAAGCTAGTGGCTTGCCACTGGCCTGCCTCTTCAATTGCCATTAGCATTCCAATGGAAGCTATTCTTGGACAACTTTGCTCTGCTTGCTGCTAGTTCTGCCCCAGCCTACCATAGATAACCTTGCTCTTGCCTTGAGGCTCTGAGATGCCAAGAACTTGTCAACTTCAAAGGGCGGGCCAGGCTACATCTACTCAGCTGCCACAGTTTCTCCTTGCTAGACCTAGTGGGAAAGCATTTTGCTGAGATGCAGAAGGCAAGAAACGCAGAATACGGAGACGCGGAGCTGTCCCAAGTGCCGCTGCCAGGCGTCTTTCCGCAGAAGGAGCGCCCCGGAGCGCACCGCAACCGGCACCGTCATCTCTGCGCAAAGAGCCAAAATATTTTCAAACCCGCCAAAACTAATCCAAAAATATTTTCAAACCCGCCAAAATAGAAAACCAGACAGAAGTCATCAATACATTCGAAAAAACCTGACAAAACATGATCAAGCCCAACAAAGCTAATCCAAACACACCAAAAACTGGGCTAAACAGAATCAAAACAAATCAAAACAAATCTAAACCTTCTAAAAACCCGCCAAAATATTTCAAAACCTGTCAAAACTAATCAAAACCTTCCGAATACCCGCCAAAACATTCCAAATACCCGCCAAAAGATTTTAAAACCCGCCAAAAGGAATCCAAACATTCCAAAACCTGCCAACACAATAAAAACAACTCAAGAGAATACAAAACATTCTAAAACCCAACCAAAACATTCCGAAAACCCACCTAAACATCATAAAAACAAATCAAAACCAACCAAAACATTCTGAAAACCCGCCAAAATGATTTAGACCCGCAAAACTCATCAAAACATTCTGAAAAGATGCCAAAACATTAGAAAACCAGCCTGAACTGATCAAAACATTCAAAAAACTTGGCAATACATCATAAAAACAAATCAAAACCAACCAAAACATTCCAAAAACCCGACAAAATTATTTAGAACCCGCCAAAACTGATCAAAACATTCTGAAAGGATGCCAAAATACTAGAAAACCAGTAAGAAGTGATCAAAACATTCAATAACTTGCCAAAACATAATCAAAACAAATGAAAGCAAACCAAAACATTCCAAATACCCGCCAAAATATTTTAAAACCCGCCAAAAGGAATCCAAACATTCCAAAACCTGCCAAGACAATCAAAACAACACAAGAGAATACAAAACATTCTAAAACACCACCAAAACATTCCGAAAACCCGCCAAAACATCATAAAAACAAATCAAAACCAACCAAAAAATAAGAGGGACACGGCAACATATTGGCAAGCAAGAGACGGAGAACGCGGCACCTTCTAGGAGGCCAAGAAGGAAGCCGCACAACACCTGCACTGTGTCTGCAACTTTCAAACTGCTAGAAGCTAGTGGCTTGCCACTGGCCTGCCTCTTCAACTGCCATTAGCATTCCAATGGAAGCTATTCTTGGACAACTTTGCTCTGCTTGCTGCTAGTTCTGCCCCAGCCTACCATAGATAACCTTGCTCTTGCCTTGAGGCTCTGAGATGCCAAGAACTTGTCAACTTCAAAGGGCGGGCCGGGCTACATCTACTCAGCTGCCACAGTTTCTCCTTGCTAGACCTAGTGGGAAAGCATTTTGCTGAGATGCGGAAGGCACGAAACGCAGAATACGGAGACGCGGAGCTGTCCCAAGTGCCGCTGCCAGGCGTCTTTCCGCAGAAGGAGCGCCCCGGAGCGCACCGCAACCGGCACCGTCATCTCTGCGCAAAGAGCCAAAATATTTTCAAACCCGCCAAAACTAATCCAAAAATATTTTCAAACCCGCCAAAATAGAAAACCAGACAGAAGTCATCAATACATTCGAAAAAACCTGACAAAACATGATCAAGCCCAACAAAGCTAATCCAAACACACCAAAAACTGGGCTAAACAGAATCAAAACAAATCAAAACAAATCTAAACCTTCTAAAAACCCGCCAAAATATTTCAAAACCTGTCAAAACTAATCAAAACCTTCCGAATACCCGCCAAAACATTCCAAATACCCGCCAAAAGATTTTAAAACCCGCCAAAAGGAATCCAAACATTCCAAAACCTGCCAACACAATAAAAACAACTCAGGAGAATACAAAACATTCTAAAACCCAACCAAAACATTCTGAAAACCCACCAAAACATCATAAAAACAAATCAAAACCAACCAAAACATTCTGAAAACCCGCCAAAATGATTTAGACCCGCAAAACTCATCAAAACATTCTGAAAAGATGCCAAAACATTAGAAAACCAGCCTGAACTGATCAAAACATTCAAAAAACTTGGCAATACATCATAAAAACAAATCAAAACCAACCAAAACATTCCAAAAACCCGACAAAATTATTTAGAACCCGCCAAAACTGATCAAAACATTCTGAAAGGATGCCAAAATACTAGAAAACCAGTCAGAAGTGATCGAAACATTCAATAACTTGCCAAAACATAATCAAAACAAATGAAAGCAAACCAAAACATTCCAAATACCCGCCAAAAGATTTTAAAACCCGCCAAAAGGAATCCAAACATTCCAAAACCTGCCAAGACAATCAAAACAACACAAGAGAATACAAAACATTCTAAAACACCACCAAAACATTCCGAAAACCCGCCAAAACATCATAAAAACAAATCAAAACCAACCAAAAAATAAGAGGAACAAGGCAACATATTGGCAAGCAAGAGACGGAGAGCGCGGCACCTTCTAGGAGGCCAAGAAGGAAGCCGCACAACACCTGCACTGTGTCTGCAACTTTCAAACTGCTAGAAGCTAGTGGCTTGCCACTGGCCTGCCTCTTCAATTGCCATTAGCATTCCAATGGAAGCTATTCTTGGACAACTTTGCTCTGCTTGCTGCTAGTTCTGCCCCAGCCTACCATAGATAACCTTGCTCTTCCCTTGAGGCTCTGAGATGCCAAGAACTTGTCAACTTCAAAGGGCGGGCCAGGCTACATCTACTCAGCTGCCACAGTTTCTCCTTGCTAGACCTAGTGGGAAAGCATTTTGCTGAGATGCGGAAGGCAAGAAACGCAGAATACGGAGACGCGGAGCTGTCCCAAGTGCCGCTGCCAGGCGTCTTTCCGCAGAAGGAGCGCCCCGGAGCGCACCGCAACCGGCACCGTCATCTCTGCGCAAAGAGCCAAAATATTTTCAAACCCGCCAAAACTAATCCAAAAATCTTTTCAAACCCGCCAAAATAGAAAACCAGACAGAAGTCATCAGTACATTCGAAAAAACCTGACAAAACATGATCAAGCCCAACAAAGCTAATCCAAACACACCAAAAACTGGGCTAAACAGAATCAAAACAAATCAAAACAAATCTAAACCTTCTAAAAACCCGCCAAAATATTTCAAAACCTGTCAAAACTAATCAAAACCTTCCGAATACCCGCCAAAACATTCCAAATACCCGCCAAAAGATTTTAAAACCCGCCAAAAGGAATCCAAACATTCCAAAACCTGCCAACACAATAAAAACAACTCAGGAGAATACAAAACATTCTAAAACCCAACCAAAACATTCCGAAAACCCACCAAAACATCATAAAAACAAATCAAAACCAACCAAAACATTCTGAAAACCCGCCAAAATGATTTAGACCCGCAAAACTCATCAAAACATTCTGAAAAGATGCCAAAACATTAGAAAACCAGCCTGAACTGATCAAAACATTCAAAAAACTTGGCAATACATCATAAAAACAAATCAAAACCAACCAAAACATTCCAAAAACCCGACAAAATTATTTAGAACCCGCCAAAACTGATCAAAACATTCTGAAAGGATGCCAAAATACTAGAAAACCAGTAAGAAGTGATCAAAACATTCAATAACTTGCCAAAACATAATCAAAACAAATGAAAGCAAACCAAAACATTCCAAATACCCGCCAAAATATTTTAAAACCCGCCAAAAGGAATCCAAACATTCCAAAACCTGCCAAGACAATCAAAACAACACAAGAGAATACAAAACATTCTAAAACACCACCAAAACATTCCGAAAACCCGCCAAAACATCATAAAAACAAATCAAAACCAACCAAAAAATAAGAGGGACACGGCAACATATTGGCAAGCAAGAGACGGAGAACGCGGCACCTTCTAGGAGGCCAAGAAGGAAGCCGCACAACACCTGCACTGTGTCTGCAACTTTCAAACTGCTAGAAGCTAGTGGCTTGCCACTGGCCTGCCTCTTCAACTGCCATTAGCATTCCAATGGAAGCTATTCTTGGACAACTTTGCTCTGCTTGCTGCTAGTTCTGCCCCAGCCTACCATAGATAACCTTGCTCTTGCCTTGAGGCTCTGAGATGCCAAGAACTTGTCAACTTCAAAGGGCGGGCCGGGCTACATCTACTCAGCTGCCACAGTTTCTCCTTGCTAGACCTAGTGGGAAAGCATTTTGCTGAGATGCGGAAGGCACGAAACGCAGAATACGGAGACGCGGAGCTGTCCCAAGTGCCGCTGCCAGGCGTCTTTCCGCAGAAGGAGCGCCCCGGAGCGCACCGCAACCGGCACCGTCATCTCTGCGCAAAGAGCCAAAATATTTTCAAACCCGCCAAAACTAATCCAAAAATATTTTCAAACCCGCCAAAATAGAAAACCAGACAGAAGTCATCAATACATTCGAAAAAACCTGACAAAACATGATCAAGCCCAACAAAGCTAATCCAAACACACCAAAAACTGGGCTAAACAGAATCAAAACAAATCAAAACAAATCTAAACCTTCTAAAAACCCGCCAAAATATTTCAAAACCTGTCAAAACTAATCAAAACCTTCCGAATACCCGCCAAAACATTCCAAATACCCGCCAAAAGATTTTAAAACCCGCCAAAAGGAATCCAAACATTCCAAAACCTGCCAACACAATAAAAACAACTCAAGAGAATACAAAACATTCTAAAACCCAACCAAAACATTCCGAAAACCCACCTAAACATCATAAAAACAAATCAAAACCAACCAAAACATTCTGAAAACCCGCCAAAATGATTTAGACCCGCAAAACTCATCAAAACATTCTGAAAAGATGCCAAAACATTAGAAAACCAGCCTGAACTGATCAAAACATTCAAAAAACTTGGCAATACATCATAAAAACAAATCAAAACCAACCAAAACATTCCAAAAACCCGACAAAATTATTTAGAACCCGCCAAAACTGATCAAAACATTCTGAAAGGATGCCAAAATACTAGAAAACCAGTAAGAAGTGATCAAAACATTCAATAACTTGCCAAAACATAATCAAAACAAATGAAAGCAAACCAAAACATTCCAAATACCCGCCAAAATATTTTAAAACCCGCCAAAAGGAATCCAAACATTCCAAAACCTGCCAAGACAATCAAAACAACACAAGAGAATACAAAACATTCTAAAACACCACCAAAACATTCCGAAAACCCGCCAAAACATCATAAAAACAAATCAAAACCAACCAAAAAATAAGAGGGACACGGCAACATATTGGCAAGCAAGAGACGGAGAACGCGGCACCTTCTAGGAGGCCAAGAAGGAAGCCGCACAACACCTGCACTGTGTCTGCAACTTTCAAACTGCTAGAAGCTAGTGGCTTGCCACTGGCCTGCCTCTTCAACTGCCATTAGCATTCCAATGGAAGCTATTCTTGGACAACTTTGCTCTGCTTGCTGCTAGTTCTGCCCCAGCCTACCATAGATAACCTTGCTCTTGCCTTGAGGCTCTGAGATGCCAAGAACTTGTCAACTTCAAAGGGCGGGCCGGGCTACATCTACTCAGCTGCCACAGTTTCTCCTTGCTAGACCTAGTGGGAAAGCATTTTGCTGAGATGCGGAAGGCACGAAACGCAGAATACGGAGACGCGGAGCTGTCCCAAGTGCCGCTGCCAGGCGTCTTTCCGCAGAAGGAGCGCCCCGGAGCGCACCGCAACCGGCACCGTCATCTCTGCGCAAAGAGCCAAAATATTTTCAAACCCGCCAAAACTAATCCAAAAATATTTTCAAACCCGCCAAAATAGAAAACCAGACAGAAGTCATCAATACATTCGAAAAAACCTGACAAAACATGAGAAAGCCCACCAAAGCTAATCCAAACACACCAAAAACTGGGCTAAACAGAATCAAAACAAATCAAAACAAATCTAAACCTTCTAAAAACCCGCCAAAATATTTCAAAACCTGTCAAAACTAATCAAAACCTTCCGAATACCCGCCAAAACATTCCAAATACCCGCCAAAAGATTTTAAAACCCGCCAAAAGGAATCCAAACATTCCAAAACCTGCCAACACAATAAAAACAACTCAGGAGAATACAAAACATTCTAAAACCCAACCAAAACATTCTGAAAACCCACCAAAACATCATAAAAACAAATCAAAACCAACCAAAACATTCTGAAAACCCGCCAAAATGATTTAGACCCGCAAAACTCATCAAAACATTCTGAAAAGATGCCAAAACATTAGAAAACCAGCCTGAACTGATCAAAACATTCAAAAAACTTGGCAATACATCATAAAAACAAATCAAAACCAACCAAAACATTCCAAAAACCCGACAAAATTATTTAGAACCCGCCAAAACTGATCAAAACATTCTGAAAGGATGCCAAAATACTAGAAAACCAGTCAGAAGTGATCAAAACATTCAATAACTTGCCAAAACATAATCAAAACAAATGAAAGCAAACCAAAACATTCCAAATACCCGCCAAAAGATTTTAAAACCCGCCAAAAGGAATCCAAACATTCCAAAACCTGCCAAGACAATCAAAACAACACAAGAGAATACAAAACATTCTAAAACACCACCAAAACATTCCGAAAACCCGCCAAAACATCATAAAAACAAATCAAAACCAACCAAAAAATAAGAGGAACAAGGCAACATATTGGCAAGCAAGAGACGGAGAGCGCGGCACCTTCTAGGAGGCCAAGAAGGAAGCCGCACAACACCTGCACTGTGTCTGCAACTTTCAAACTGCTAGAAGCTAGTGGCTTGCCACTGGCCTGCCTCTTCAATTGCCATTAGCATTCCAATGGAAGCTATTCTTGGACAACTTTGCTCTGCTTGCTGCTAGTTCTGCCCCAGCCTACCATAGATAACCTTGCTCTTCCCTTGAGGCTCTGAGATGCCAAGAACTTGTCAACTTCAAAGGGCGGGCCAGGCTACATCTACTCAGCTGCCACAGTTTCTCCTTGCTAGACCTAGTGGGAAAGCATTTTGCTGAGATGCGGAAGGCAAGAAACGCAGAATACGGAGACGCAGAGCTGTCCCAAGTGCCGCTGCCAGGCGTCTTTCCGCAGAAGGAGCGCCCCGGAGCGCACCGCAACCGGCACCGTCATCTCTGCGCAAAGAGCCAAAATATTTTCAAACCCGCCAAAACTAATCCAAAAATCTTTTCAAACCCGCCAAAATAGAAAACCAGACAGAAGTCATCAGTACATTCGAAAAAACCTGACAAAACATGATCAAGCCCAACAAAGCTAATCCAAACACACCAAAAACTGGGCTAAACAGAATCAAAACAAATCAAAACAAATCTAAACCTTCTAAAAACCCGCCAAAATATTTCAAAACCTGTCAAAACTAATCAAAACCTTCCGAATACCCGCCAAAACATTCCAAATACCCGCCAAAAGATTTTAAAACCCACCAAAAGGAATCCAAACATTCCAAAACCTGCCAACACAATAAAAACAACTCAGGAGAATACAAAACATTCTAAAACCCAACCAAAACATTCCGAAAACCCACCAAAACATCATAAAAACAAATCAAAACCAACCAAAACATTCTGAAAACCCGCCAAAATGATTTAGACCCGCAAAACTCATCAAAACATTCTGAAAAGATGCCAAAACATTAGAAAACCAGCCTGAACTGATCAAAACATTCAAAAAACTTGGCAATACATCATAAAAACAAATCAAAACCAACCAAAACATTCCAAAAACCCGACAAAATTATTTAGAACCCGCCAAAACTGATCAAAACATTCTGAAAGGATGCCAAAATACTAGAAAACCAGTAAGAAGTGATCAAAACATTCAATAACTTGCCAAAACATAATCAAAACAAATGAAAGCAAACCAAAACATTCCAAATACCCGCCAAAATATTTTAAAACCCGCCAAAAGGAATCCAAACATTCCAAAACCTGCCAAGACAATCAAAACAACACAAGAGAATACAAAACATTCTAAAACACCACCAAAACATTCCGAAAACCCGCCAAAACATCATAAAAACAAATCAAAACCAACCAAAAAATAAGAGGAACACGGCAACATATTGGCAAGCAAGAGACGGAGAGCGCGGCACCTTCTAGGAGGCCAAGAAGGAAGCCGCACAACACCTGCACTGTGTCTGCAACTTTCAAACTGCTAGAAGCTAGTGGCTTGCCACTGGCCTGCCTCTTCAATTGCCATTAGCATTCCAATGGAAGCTATTCTTGGACAACTTTGCTCTGCTTGCTGCTAGTTCTGCCCCAGCCTACCATAGATAACCTTGCTCTTCCCTTGAGGCTCTGAGATGCCAAGAACTTGTCAACTTCAAAGGGCGGGCCAGGCTACATCTACTCAGCTGCCACAGTTTCTCCTTGCTAGACCTAGTGGGAAAGCATTTTGCTGAGATGCGGAAGGCACGAAACGCAGAATACGGAGACGCGGAGCTGTCCCAAGTGCCGCTGCCAGGCGTCTTTCCGCAGAAGGAGCGCCCCGGAGCGCACCGCAACCGGCACCGTCATCTCTGCGCAAAGAGCCAAAATATTTTCAAACCCGCCAAAACTCATCCAAAAATATTTTCAAACCCGCCAAAATAGAAAACCAGACAGAAGTCATCAATACATTCGAAAAAACCTGACAAAACATGATCAAGCCCACCAAAGCTAATCCAAACACACCAAAAACTGGGCTAAACAGAATCAAAACAAATCAAAACAAATCTAAACCTTCTAAAAACCCGCCAAAATATTTCAAAACCTGTCAAAACTAATCAAAACCTTCCGAATACCCGCCAAAACATTCCAAATACCCGCCAAAAGATTTTAAAACCCGCCAAAAGGAATCCAAACATTCCAAAACCTGCCAACACAATAAAAACAACTCAAGAGAATACAAAACATTCTAAAACCCAACCAAAACATTCCGAAAACCCACCAAAACATCATAAAAACAAATCAAAACCAACCAAAACATTCTGAAAACCCGCCAAAATGATTTAGACCCGCAAAACTCATCAAAACATTCTGAAAAGATGCCAAAACATTAGAAAACCAGCCTGAACTGATCAAAACATTCAAAAAACTTGGCAATACATCATAAAAACAAATCAAAACCAACCAAAACATTCCAAAAACCCGACAAAATTATTTAGAACCCGCCAAAACTGATCAAAACATTCTGAAAGGATGCCAAAATACTAGAAAACCAGTAAGAAGTGATCAAAACATTCAATAACTTGCCAAAACATAATCAAAACAAATGAAAGCAAACCAAAACATTCCAAATACCCGCCAAAATATTTGAAAACCCGCCAAAAGGAATCCAAACATTCCAAAACCTGCCAAGACAATCAAAACAACACAAGAGAATACAAAACATTCTAAAACACCACCAAAACATTCCGAAAACCCGCCAAAACATCATAAAAACAAATCAAAACCAACCAAAAAATAAGAGGAACACGGCAACATATTGGCAAGCAAGAGACGGAGAGCGCGGCACCTTCTAGGAGGCCAAGAAGGAAGCCGCACAACACCTGCACTGTGTCTGCAACTTTCAAACTGCTAGAAGCTAGTGGCTTGCCACTGGCCTGCCTCTTCAATTGCCATTAGCATTCCAATGGAAGCTATTCTTGGACAACTTTGCTCTGCTTGCTGCTAGTTCTGCCCCAGCCTACCATAGATAACCTTGCTCTTCCCTTGAGGCTCTGAGATGCCAAGAACTTGTCAACTTCAAAGGGCGGGCCAGGCTACATCTACTCAGCTGCCACAGTTTCTCCTTGCTAGACCTAGTGGGAAAGCATTTTGCTGAGATGCGGAAGGCACGAAACGCAGAATACGGAGACGCGGAGCTGTCCCAAGTGCCGCTGCCAGGCGTCTTTCCGCAGAAGGAGCGCCCCGGAGCGCACCGCAACCGGCACCGTCATCTCTGCGCAAAGAGCCAAAATATTTTCAAACCCGCCAAAACTAATCCAAAAATATTTTCAAACCCGCCAAAATAGAAAACCAGACAGAAGTCATCAATACATTCGAAAAAACCTGACAAAACATGATCAAGCCCACCAAAGCTAATCCAAACACACCAAAAACTGGGCTAAACAGAATCAAAACAAATCAAAACAAATCTAAACCTTCTAAAAACCCGCCAAAATATTTCAAAACCTGTCAAAACTAATCAAAACCTTCCGAATACCCGCCAAAACATTCCAAATACCCGCCAAAATATTTTAAAACCCGCCAAAAGGAATCCAAACATTCCAAAACCTGCCAACACAATAAAAACAACTCAAGAGAATACAAAACATTCTAAAACCCAACCAAAACATTCTGAAAACCCACCAAAACATCATAAAAACAAATCAAAACCAACCAAAACATTCTGAAAACCCGCCAAAATGATTTAGACCCGCAAAACTCATCAAAACATTCTGAAAAGATGCCAAAACATTAGAAAACCAGCCTGAACTGATCAAAACATTCAAAAAACTTGGCAATACATCATAAAAACAAATCAAAACCAACCAAAACATTCCAAAAACCCGACAAAATTATTTAGAACCCGCCAAAACTGATCAAAACATTCTGAAAGGATGCCAAAATACTAGAAAACCAGTAAGAAGTGATCAAAACATTCAATAACTTGCCAAAACATAATCAAAACAAATGAAAGCAAACCAAAACATTCCAAATACCCGCCAAAATATTTTAAAACCCGCCAAAAGGAATCCAAACATTCCAAAACCTGCCAAGACAATCAAAACAACACAAGAGAATACAAAACATTCTAAAACACCACCAAAACATTCCGAAAACCCGCCAAAACATCATAAAAACAAATCAAAACCAACCAAAAAATAAGAGGGACACGGCAACATATTGGCAAGCAAGAGACGGAGAACGCGGCACCTTCTAGGAGGCCAAGAAGGAAGCCGCACAACACCTGCACTGTGTCTGCAACTTTCAAACTGCTAGAAGCTAGTGGCTTGCCACTGGCCTGCCTCTTCAACTGCCATTAGCATTCCAATGGAAGCTATTCTTGGACAACTTTGCTCTGCTTGCTGCTAGTTCTGCCCCAGCCTACCATAGATAACCTTGCTCTTGCCTTGAGGCTCTGAGATGCCAAGAACTTGTCAACTTCAAAGGGCGGGCCGGGCTACATCTACTCAGCTGCCACAGTTTCTCCTTGCTAGACCTAGTGGGAAAGCATTTTGCTGAGATGCGGAAGGCACGAAACGCAGAATACGGAGACGCGGAGCTGTCCCAAGTGCCGCTGCCAGGCGTCTTTCCGCAGAAGGAGCGCCCCGGAGCGCACCGCAACCGGCACCGTCATCTCTGCGCAAAGAGCCAAAATATTTTCAAACCCGCCAAAACTCATCCAAAAATATTTTCAAACCCGCCAAAATAGAAAACCAGACAGAAGTCATCAATACATTCGAAAAAACCTGACAAAACATGATCAAGCCCACCAAAGCTAATCCAAACACACCAAAAACTGGGCTAAACAGAATCAAAACAAATCAAAACAAATCTAAACCTTCTAAAAACCCGCCAAAATATTTCAAAACCTGTCAAAACTAATCAAAACCTTCCGAATACCCGCCAAAACATTCCAAATACCCGCCAAAAGATTTTAAAACCCGCCAAAAGGAATCCAAACATTCCAAAACCTGCCAACACAATAAAAACAACTCAAGAGAATACAAAACATTCTAAAACCCAACCAAAACATTCCGAAAACCCACCTAAACATCATAAAAACAAATCAAAACCAACCAAAACATTCTGAAAACCCGCCAAAATGATTTAGACCCGCAAAACTCATCAAAACATTCTGAAAAGATGCCAAAACATTAGAAAACCAGCCTGAACTGATCAAAACATTCAAAAAACTTGGCAATACATCATAAAAACAAATCAAAACCAACCAAAACATTCCAAAAACCCGACAAAATTATTTAGAACCCGCCAAAACTGATCAAAACATTCTGAAAGGATGCCAAAATACTAGAAAACCAGTAAGAAGTGATCAAAACATTCAATAACTTGCCAAAACATAATCAAAACAAATGAAAGCAAACCAAAACATTCCAAATACCCGCCAAAATATTTTAAAACCCGCCAAAAGGAATCCAAACATTCCAAAACCTGCCAAGACAATCAAAACAACACAAGAGAATACAAAACATTCTAAAACACCACCAAAACATTCCGAAAACCCGCCAAAACATCATAAAAACAAATCAAAACCAACCAAAAAATAAGAGGGACACGGCAACATATTGGCAAGCAAGAGACGGAGAACGCGGCACCTTCTAGGAGGCCAAGAAGGAAGCCGCACAACACCTGCACTGTGTCTGCAACTTTCAAACTGCTAGAAGCTAGTGGCTTGCCACTGGCCTGCCTCTTCAACTGCCATTAGCATTCCAATGGAAGCTATTCTTGGACAACTTTGCTCTGCTTGCTGCTAGTTCTGCCCCAGCCTACCATAGATAACCTTGCTCTTGCCTTGAGGCTCTGAGATGCCAAGAACTTGTCAACTTCAAAGGGCGGGCCGGGCTACATCTACTCAGCTGCCACAGTTTCTCCTTGCTAGACCTAGTGGGAAAGCATTTTGCTGAGATGCGGAAGGCACGAAACGCAGAATACGGAGACGCGGAGCTGTCCCAAGTGCCGCTGCCAGGCGTCTTTCCGCAGAAGGAGCGCCCCGGAGCGCACCGCAACCGGCACCGTCATCTCTGCGCAAAGAGCCAAAATATTTTCAAACCCGCCAAAACTAATCCAAAAATATTTTCAAACCCGCCAAAATAGAAAACCAGACAGAAGTCATCAATACATTCGAAAAAACCTGACAAAACATGAGAAAGCCCACCAAAGCTAATCCAAACACACCAAAAACTGGGCTAAACAGAATCAAAACAAATCAAAACAAATCTAAACCTTCTAAAAACCCGCCAAAATATTTCAAAACCCGTCAAAACTAATCAAAACCTTCCGAATACCCGCCAAAACATTCCAAATACCCGCCAAAAGATTTTAAAACCCGCCAAAAGGAATCCAAACATTCCAAAACCTGCCAACACAATAAAAACAACTCAAGAGAATACAAAACATTCTAAAACCCAACCAAAACATTCCGAAAACCCACCTAAACATCATAAAAACAAATCAAAACCAACCAAAATATTCCAAAAACCCGCCAAAATGATTTAGACCCGCAAAACTCATCAAAACATTCTGAAAAGATGCCAAAACATTAGAAAACCAGCCTGAACTGATCAAAACATTCAAAAAACTTGGCAATACATCATAAAAACAAATCAAAACCAACCAAAACATTCCAAAAACCCGACAAAATTATTTAGAACCCGCCAAAACTGATCAAAACATTCTGAAAAGATGCCAAAATACTAGAAAACCAGTAAGAAGTGATCGAAACATTCAATAACTTGCCAAAACATAATCAAAACAAATGAAAGCAAACCAAAACATTCCAAATACCCGCCAAAATATTTTGAAACCCGCCAAAAGGAATCCAAACATTCCAAAACCTGCCAAGACAATATAAACAACACAAGAGAAAACAAAACATTCTAAAACACCACCAAAACATTCCGAAAACCCGCCAAAACATCATAAAAACAAATCAAAACCAACCAAAAAATAAGAGGAACAAGGCAACATATTGGCAAGCAAGAGACGGAGAGCGCGGCACCTTCTAGGAGGCCAAGAAGGAAGCCGCACAACACCTGCACTGTGTCTGCAACTTTCAAACTGCTAGAAGCTAGTGGCTTGCCACTGGCCTGCCTCTTCAATTGCCATTAGCATTCCAATGGAAGCTATTCTTGGACAACTTTGCTCTGCTTGCTGCTAGTTCTGCCCCAGCCTACCATAGATAACCTTGCTCTTCCCTTGAGGCTCTGAGATGCCAAGAACTTGTCAACTTCAAAGGGCGGGCCAGGCTACATCTACTCAGCTGCCACAGTTTCTCCTTGCTAGACCTAGTGGGAAAGCATTTTGCTGAGATGCAGAAGGCAAGAAACGCAGAATACGGAGACGCGGAACTGTCCCAAGTGCCGCTGCCAGGTGTCTTTCCGCAGAAGGAGCGCCCCGGAGCGCACCGCAACCGGCACCGTCATCTCTGCGCAAAGAGCCAAAATATTTTCAAACCCACCAAAACTAATCCAAAAATATTTTCAAACCCGCCAAAATAGAAAACCAGACAGAAGTCATCAATACATTCAAAAAAACCTGACAAAACATGATAAAGCCCAACAAAGCTAATCCAAACACACCAAAAACTGGGCTAAACAGAATCAAAACAAATCAAAACAAATCGAAACCTTCTAAAAACCCGCCAAAATATTTCAAAACCTGTCAAAACTAATCAAAACCTTCCGAATACCCGCCAAAACATTCCAAATACCCGCCAAAAGATTTTAAAACCCACCAAAAGGAATCCAAACATTCCAAAACCTGCCAACACAATAAAAACAACTCAAGAGAATACAAAACATTCTAAAACCCAACCAAAACATTCCGAAAACCCACCTAAACATCATAAAAACAAATCAAAACCAACCAAAACATTCTGAAAACCCGCCAAAATGATTTAGACCCGCAAAACTCATCAAAACATTCTGAAAAGATGCCAAAACATTAGAAAACCAGCCTGAACTGATCAAAACATTCAAAAAACTTGGCAATACATCATAAAAACAAATCAAAACCAACCAAAACATTCCAAAAACCCGACAAAATTATTTAGAACCCGCCAAAACTGATCAAAACATTCTGAAAGGATGCCAAAATACTAGAAAACCAGTAAGAAGTGATCGAAACATTCAATAACTTGCCAAAACATAATCAAAACAAATGAAAGCAAACCAAAACATTCCAAATACCCGCCAAAATATTTTAAAACCCGCCAAAAGGAATCCAAACATTCCAAAACCTGCCAAGACAATCAAAACAACACAAGAGAATACAAAACATTCTAAAACACCACCAAAACATTCCGAAAACCCGCCAAAACATCATAAAAACAAATCAAAACCAACCAAAAAATAAGAGGGACACGGCAACATATTGGCAAGCAAGAGACGGAGAACGCGGCACCTTCTAGGAGGCCAAGAAGGAAGCCGCACAACACCTGCACTGTGTCTGCAACTTTCAAACTGCTAGAAGCTAGTGGCTTGCCACTGGCCTGCCTCTTCAACTGCCATTAGCATTCCAATGGAAGCTATTCTTGGACAACTTTGCTCTGCTTGCTGCTAGTTCTGCCCCAGCCTACCATAGATAACCTTGCTCTTGCCTTGAGGCTCTGAGATGCCAAGAACTTGTCAACTTCAAAGGGCGGGCCGGGCTACATCTACTCAGCTGCCACAGTTTCTCCTTGCTAGACCTAGTGGGAAAGCATTTTGCTGAGATGCGGAAGGCACGAAACGCAGAATACGGAGACGCGGAGCTGTCCCAAGTGCCGCTGCCAGGCGTCTTTCCGCAGAAGGAGCGCCCCGGAGCGCACCGCAACCGGCACCGTCATCTCTGCGCAAAGAGCCAAAATATTTTCAAACCCGCCAAAACTAATCCAAAAATATTTTCAAACCCGCCAAAATAGAAAACCAGACAGAAGTCATCAATACATTCGAAAAAACCTGACAAAACATGAGAAAGCCCACCAAAGCTAATCCAAACACACCAAAAACTGGGCTAAACAGAATCAAAACAAATCAAAACAAATCGAAACCTTCTAAAAACCCGCCAAAATATTTCAAAACCTGTCAAAACTAATCAAAACCTTCCGAATACCCGCCAAAACATTCCAAATACCCGCCAAAAGATTTTAAAACCCGCCAAAAGGAATCCAAACATTCCAAAACCTGCCAACACAATAAAAACAACTCAAGAGAATACAAAACATTCTAAAACCCAACCAAAACATTCCGAAAACCCACCTAAACATCATAAAAACAAATCAAAACCAACCAAAATATTCCAAAAACCCGCCAAAATGATTTAGACCCGCAAAACTCATCAAAACATTCTGAAAAGATGCCAAAACATTAGAAAACCAGCCTGAACTGATCAAAACATTCAAAAAACTTGGCAATACATCATAAAAACAAATCAAAACCAACCAAAACATTCCAAAAACCCGACAAAATTATTTAGAACCCGCCAAAACTGATCAAAACATTCTGAAAAGATGCCAAAATACTAGAAAACCAGTAAGAAGTGATCGAAACATTCAATAACTTGCCAAAACATAATCAAAACAAATGAAAGCAAACCAAAACATTCCAAATACCCGCCAAAATATTTTGAAACCCGCCAAAAGGAATCCAAACATTCCAAAACCTGCCAAGACAATATAAACAACACAAGAGAAAACAAAACATTCTAAAACACCACCAAAACATTCCGAAAACCCGCCAAAACATCATAAAAACAAATCAAAACCAACCAAAAAATAAGAGGAACAAGGCAACATATTGGCAAGCAAGAGACGGAGAGCGCGGCACCTTCTAGGAGGCCAAGAAGGAAGCCGCACAACACCTGCACTGTGTCTGCAACTTTCAAACTGCTAGAAGCTAGTGGCTTGCCACTGGCCTGCCTCTTCAATTGCCATTAGCATTCCAATGGAAGGTATTCTTGGACAACTTTGCTCTGCTTGCTGCTAGTTCTGCCCCAGCCTACCATAGATAACCTTGCTCTTGCCTTGAGGCTCTGAGATGCCAAGAACTTGTCAACTTCAAAGGGCGGGCCAGGCTACATCTACTCAGCTGCCACAGTTTCTCCTTGCTAGACCTAATGGGAAAGCATTTTGCTGAGATGCAGAAGGCAAGAAACGCAGAATACGGAGACGCGGAACTGTCCCAAGTGCCGCTGCCAGGCGTCTTTCCGCAGAAGGAGCGCCCCGGAGCGCACCGCAACCGGCACCGTCATCTCTGCGCAAAGAGCCAAAATATTTTCAAACCCGCCAAAACTAATCCAAAACTATTTTCAAACCCGCCAAAATAGAAAACCAGACAGAAGTCATCAATACATTCAAAAAAACCTGACAAAACATGATAAAGCCCAACAAAGCTAATCCAAACACACCAAAAACTGGGCTAAACAGAATCAAAACAAATCAAAACAAATCTAAACCTTCTAAAAACCCGCCAAAATATTTCAAAACCTGTCAAAACTAATCAAAACCTTCCGAATACCCGCCAAAACATTCCAAATACCCGCCAAAAGATTTTAAAACCCGCCAAAAGGAATCCAAACATTCCAAAACCTGCCAACACAATAAAAACAACTCAAGAGAATACAAAACATTCTAAAACCCAACCAAAACATTCCGAAAACCCACCTAAACATCATAAAAACAAATCAAAACCAACCAAAACATTCTGAAAACCCGCCAAAATGATTTAGACCCGCAAAACTCATCAAAACATTCTGAAAAGATGCCAAAACATTAGAAAACCAGCCTGAACTGATCAAAACATTCAAAAAACTTGGCAATACATCATAAAAACAAATCAAAACCAACCAAAACATTCCAAAAACCCGACAAAATTATTTAGAACCCGCCAAAACTGATCAAAACATTCTGAAAGGATGCCAAAATACTAGAAAACCAGTAAGAAGTGATCAAAACATTCAATAACTTGCCAAAACATAATCAAAACAAATGAAAGCAAACCAAAACATTCCAAATACCCGCCAAAATATTTTAAAACCCGCCAAAAGGAATCCAAACATTCCAAAACCTGCCAAGACAATCAAAACAACACAAGAGAATACAAAACATTCTAAAACACCACCAAAACATTCCGAAAACCCGCCAAAACATCATAAAAACAAATCAAAACCAACCAAAAAATAAGAGGAACAAGGCAACATATTGGCAAGCAAGAGACGGAGAACGCGGCACCTTCTAGGAGGCCAAGAAGGAAGCCGCACAACACCTGCACTGTGTCTGCAACTTTCAAACTGCTAGAAGCTAGTGGCTTGCCACTGGCCTGCCTCTTCAATTGCCATTAGCATTCCAATGGAAGCTATTCTTGGACAACTTTGCTCTGCTTGCTGCTAGTTCTGCCCCAGCCTACCATAGATAACCTTGCTCTTGCCTTGAGGCTCTGAGATGCCAAGAACTTGTCAACTTCAAAGGGCGGGCCGGGCTACATCTACTCAGCTGCCACAGTTTCTCCTTGCTAGACCTAGTGGGAAAGCATTTTGCTGAGATGCGGAAGGCACGAAACGCAGAATACGGAGACGCGGAGCTGTCCCAAGTGCCGCTGCCAGGCGTCTTTCCGCAGAAGGAGCGCCCCGGAGCGCACCGCAACCGGCACCGTCATCTCTGCGCAAAGAGCCAAAATATTTTCAAACCCGCCAAAACTCATCCAAAAATATTTTCAAACCCGCCAAAATAGAAAACCAGACAGAAGTCATCAATACATTCAAAAAAACCTGACAAAACATGATCAAGCCCAACAAAGCTAATCCAAACACACCAAAAACTGGGCTAAACAGAATCAAAACAAATCAAAACAAATCTAAACCTTCTAAAAACCCGCCAAAATATTTCAAAACCCGTCAAAACTAATCAAAACATTCCGAACACCCGCCAAAACATACCAAATACCCGCCAAAAGATTTTAAAACCCGCCAAAAGGAATCCAAACATTCCAAAACCTGCCAACACAATAAAAACAACTCAGGAGAATACAAAACATTCTAAAACCCAACCAAAACATTCCGAAAACCCACCAAAACATCATAAAAACAAATCAAAACCAACCAAAACATTCTGAAAACCCGCCAAAATGATTTAGACCCGCAAAACTCATCAAAACATTCTGAAAAGATGCCAAAACATTAGAAAACCAGCCTGAACTGATCAAAACATTCAAAAAACTTGGCAATACATCATAAAAACAAATCAAAACCAACCAAAACATTCCAAAAACCCGACAAAATTATTTAGAACCCGCCAAAACTGATCAAAACATTCTGAAAAGATGCCAAAATACTAGAAAACCAGTCAGAAGTGATCGAAACATTCAATAACTTGCCAAAACATAATCAAAACAAATGAAAGCAAACCAAAACATTCCAAATACCCGCCAAAATATTTTAAAACCCGCCAAAAGGAATCCAAACATTCCAAAACCTGCCAAGACAATATAAACAACACAAGAGAAAACAAAACATTCTAAAACACCACCAAAACATTCCAAAAACCCGCCAAAACATCATAAAAACAAATCAAAACCAACCAAAAAATAAGAGGAACAAGGCAACATATTGGCAAGCAAGAGACGGAGAGCGCGGCACCTTCTAGGAGGCCAAGGAGGAAGCCGCACAACACCTGCACTGTGTCTGCAACTTTCAAACTGCTAGAAGCTAGTGGCTTGCCACTGGCCTGCCTCTTCAATTGCCATTAGCATTCCAATGGAAGCTATTCTTGGACAACTTTGCTCTGCTTGCTGCTAGTTCTGCCCCAGCCTACCATAGATAACCTTGCTCTTGCCTTGAGGCTCTGAGATGCCAAGAACTTGTCAACTTCAAAGGGCGGGCCAGGCTACATCTACTCAGCTGCCACAGTTTCTCCTTGCTAGACCTAGTGGGAAAGCATTTTGCTGAGATGCGGAAGGCAAGAAACGCAGAATACGGAGACGCGGAGCTGTCCCAAGTGCCGCTGCCAGGCGTCTTTCCGCAGAAGGAGCGCCCCGGAGCGCACCGCAACCGGCACCGTCATCTCTGCCCAAAGAGCCAAAATATTTTCAAACCCGCCAAAACTAATCCAAAAATATTTTCAAACCCGCCAAAATAGAAAACCAGACAGAAGTCATCAATACATTCGAAAAAACCTGACAAAACATGATCAAGCCCAACAAAGCTAATCCAAACACACCAAAAACTGGGCTAAACAGAATCAAAACAAATCAAAACAAATCGAAACCTTCTAAAAACCCGCCAAAATATTTCAAAACCCGTCATAACTAATCAAAACCTTCCGAATACCCGCCAAAACATTCCAAATACCCGCCAAAAGATTTTAAAACCCGCCAAAAGGAATCCAAACATTCCAAAACCTGCCAACACAATAAAAACAACTCAAGAGAATACAAAACATTCTAAAACCCAACCAAAACATTCCGAAAACCCACCTAAACATCATAAAAACAAATCAAAACCAACCAAAACATTCTGAAAACCCGCCAAAATGATTTAGACCCGCAAAACTCATCAAAACATTCTGAAAAGATGCCAAAACATTAGAAAACCAGCCTGAACTGATCAAAACATTCAAAAAACTTGGCAATACATCATAAAAACAAATCAAAACCAACCAAAACATTCCAAAAACCCGACAAAATTATTTAGAACCCGCCAAAACTGATCAAAACATTCTGAAAGGATGCCAAAATACTAGAAAACCAGTAAGAAGTGATCGAAACATTCAATAACTTGCCAAAACATAATCAAAACAAATGAAAGCAAACCAAAACATTCCAAATACCCGCCAAAATATTTTAAAACCCGCCAAAAGGAATCCAAACATTCCAAAACCTGCCAAGACAATCAAAACAACACAAGAGAATACAAAACATTCTAAAACACCACCAAAACATTCCGAAAACCCGCCAAAACATCATAAAAACAAATCAAAACCAACCAAAAAATAAGAGGAACACGGCAACATATTGGCAAGCAAGAGACGGAGAGCGCGGCACCTTCTAGGAGGCCAAGAAGGAAGCCGCACAACACCTGCACTGTGTCTGCAACTTTCAAACTGCTAGAAGCTAGTGGCTTGCCACTGGCCTGCCTCTTCAATTGCCATTAGCATTCCAATGGAAGCTATTCTTGGACAACTTTGCTCTGCTTGCTGCTAGTTCTGCCCCAGCCTACCATAGATAACCTTGCTCTTGCCTTGAGGCCCTGAGATGCCAAGAACTTGTCAACTTCAAAGGGCGGGCCGGGCTACATCTACTCAGCTGCCACAGTTTCTCCTTGCTAGACCTAGTGGGAAAGCATTTTGCTGAGATGCGGAAGGCACGAAACGCAGAATACGGAGACGCAGAGCTGTCCCAAGTGCCGCTGCCAGGCGTCTTTCCGCAGAAGGAGCGCCCCGGAGCGCACCGCAACCGGCACCGTCATCTCTGCGCAAAGAGCCAAAATATTTTCAAACCCGCCAAAACTCATCCAAAAATATTTTCAAACCCGCCAAAATAGAAAACCAGACAGAAGTCATCAATACATTCAAAAAAACCTGACAAAACATGATCAAGCCCAACAAAGCTAATCCAAACACACCAAAAACTGGGCTAAACAGAATCAAAACAAATCGAAACAAATCGAAACCTTCTAAAAACCCGCCAAAATATTTCAAAACCCGTCAAAACTAATCAAAACATTCCGAACACCCGCCAAAACATACCAAATACCCGCCAAAAGATTTTAAAACCCGCCAAAAGGAATCCAAACATTCCAAAACCTGCCAACACAATAAAAACAACTCAGGAGAATACAAAACATTCTAAAACCCAACCAAAACATTCCGAAAACCCACCTAAACATCATAAAAACAAATCAAAACCAACCAAAACATTCTGAAAACCCGCCAAAATGATTTAGACCCGCAAAACTCATCAAAACATTCTGAAAAGATGCCAAAACATTAGAAAACCAGCCTGAACTGATCAAAACATTCAAAAAACTTGGCAATACATCATAAAAACAAATCAAAACCAACCAAAACATTCCAAAAATCCGACAAAATTATTTAGAACCCGCCAAAACTGATCAAAACATTCTGAAAAGATGCCAAAATACTAGAAAACCAGTAAGAAGTGATCGAAACATTCAATAACTTGCCAAAACATAATCAAAACAAATGAAAGCAAACCAAAACATTCCAAATACCCGCCAAAATATTTTAAAACCCGCCAAAAGGAATCCAAACATTCCAAAACCTGCCAAGACAATATAAACAACACAAGAGAAAACAAAACATTCTAAAACACCACCAAAACATTCCAAAAACCCGCCAAAACATCATAAAAACAAATCAAAACCAACCAAAAAATAAGAGGAACAAGGCAACATATTGGCAAGCAAGAGACGGAGAGCGCGGCACCTTCTAGGAGGCCAAGAAGGAAGCCGCACAACACCTGCACTGTGTCTGCAACTTTCAAACTGCTAGAAGCTAGTGGCTTGCCACTGGCCTGCCTCTTCAATTGCCATTAGCATTCCAATGGAAGCTATTCTTGGACAACTTTGCTCTGCTTGCTGCTAGTTCTGCCCCAGCCTACCATAGATAACCTTGCTCTTGCCTTGAGGCTCTGAGATGCCAAGAACTTGTCAACTTCAAAGGGCGGGCCAGGCTACATCTACTCAGCTGCCACAGTTTCTCCTTGCTAGACCTAATGGGAAAGCATTTTGCTGAGATGCAGAAGGCAAGAAACGCAGAATACGGAGACGCGGAACTGTCCCAAGTGACGCTGCCAGGCGTCTTTCCGCAGAAGGAGCGCCCCGGAGCGCACCGCAACCGGCACCGTCATCTCTGCGCAAAGAGCCAAAATATTTTCAAACCCGCCAAAACTAATCCAAAACTATTTTCAAACCCGCCAAAATAGAAAACCAGACAGAAGTCATCAATACATTCAAAAAAACCTGACAAAACATGATAAAGCCCAACAAAGCTAATCCAAACACACCAAAAACTGGGCTAAACAGAATCAAAACAAATCAAAACAAATCTAAACCTTCTAAAAACCCGCCAAAATATTTCAAAACCTGTCAAAACTAATCAAAACCTTCCGAATACCCGCCAAAACATTCCAAATACCCGCCAAAAGATTTTAAAACCCGCCAAAAGGAATCCAAACATTCCAAAACCTGCCAACACAATAAAAACAACTCAAGAGAATACAAAACATTCTAAAACCCAACCAAAACATTCCGAAAACCCACCTAAACATCATAAAAACAAATCAAAACCAACCAAAACATTCTGAAAACCCGCCAAAATGATTTAGACCCGCAAAACTCATCAAAACATTCTGAAAAGATGCCAAAACATTAGAAAACCAGCCTGAACTGATCAAAACATTCAAAAAACTTGGCAATACATCATAAAAACAAATCAAAACCAACCAAAACATTCCAAAAACCCGACAAAATTATTTAGAACCCGCCAAAACTGATCAAAACATTCTGAAAGGATGCCAAAATACTAGAAAACCAGTAAGAAGTGATCAAAACATTCAATAACTTGCCAAAACATAATCAAAACAAATGAAAGCAAACCAAAACATTCCAAATACCCGCCAAAATATTTTAAAACCCGCCAAAAGGAATCCAAACATTCCAAAACCTGCCAAGACAATCAAAACAACACAAGAGAATACAAAACATTCTAAAACACCACCAAAACATTCCGAAAACCCGCCAAAACATCATAAAAACAAATCAAAACCAACCAAAAAATAAGAGGAACAAGGCAACATATTGGCAAGCAAGAGACGGAGAGCGCGGCACCTTCTAGGAGGCCAAGAAGGAAGCCGCACAACACCTGCACTGTGTCTGCAACTTTCAAACTGCTAGAAGCTAGTGGCTTGCCACTGGCCTGCCTCTTCAATTGCCATTAGCATTCCAATGGAAGCTATTCTTGGACAACTTTGCTCTGCTTGCTGCTAGTTCTGCCCCAGCCTACCATAGATAACCTTGCTCTTGCCTTGAGGCTCTGAGATGCCAAGAACTTGTCAACTTCAAAGGGCGGGCCGGGCTACATCTACTCAGCTGCCACAGTTTCTCCTTGCTAGACCTAGTGGGAAAGCATTTTGCTGAGATGCGGAAGGCACGAAACGCAGAATACGGAGACGCGGAGCTGTCCCAAGTGCCGCTGCCAGGCGTCTTTCCGCAGAAGGAGCGCCCCGGAGCGCACCGCAACCGGCACCGTCATCTCTGCGCAAAGAGCCAAAATATTTTCAAACCCGCCAAAACTCATCCAAAAATATTTTCAAACCCGCCAAAATAGAAAACCAGACAGAAGTCATCAATACATTCAAAAAAACCTGACAAAACATGATCAAGCCCAACAAAGCTAATCCAAACACACCAAAAACTGGGCTAAACAGAATCAAAACAAATCAAAACAAATCTAAACCTTCTAAAAACCCGCCAAAATATTTCAAAACCCGTCAAAACTAATCAAAACATTCCGAACACCCGCCAAAACATACCAAATACCCGCCAAAAGATTTTAAAACCCGCCAAAAGGAATCCAAACATTCCAAAACCTGCCAACACAATAAAAACAACTCAGGAGAATACAAAACATTCTAAAACCCAACCAAAACATTCCGAAAACCCACCAAAACATCATAAAAACAAATCAAAACCAACCAAAACATTCTGAAAACCCGCCAAAATGATTTAGACCCGCAAAACTCATCAAAACATTCTGAAAAGATGCCAAAACATTAGAAAACCAGCCTGAACTGATCAAAACATTCAAAAAACTTGGCAATACATCATAAAAACAAATCAAAACCAACCAAAACATTCCAAAAACCCGACAAAATTATTTAGAACCCGCCAAAACTGATCAAAACATTCTGAAAAGATGCCAAAATACTAGAAAACCAGTAAGAAGTGATCGAAACATTCAATAACTTGCCAAAACATAATCAAAACAAATGAAAGCAAACCAAAACATTCCAAATACCCGCCAAAATATTTTAAAACCCGCCAAAAGGAATCCAAACATTCCAAAACCTGCCAAGACAATATAAACAACACAAGAGAAAACAAAACATTCTAAAACACCACCAAAACATTCCAAAAACCCGCCAAAACATCATAAAAACAAATCAAAACCAACCAAAAAATAAGAGGAACAAGGCAACATATTGGCAAGCAAGAGACGGAGAGCGCGGCACCTTCTAGGAGGCCAAGGAGGAAGCCGCACAACACCTGCACTGTGTCTGCAACTTTCAAACTGCTAGAAGCTAGTGGCTTGCCACTGGCCTGCCTCTTCAATTGCCATTAGCATTCCAATGGAAGCTATTCTTGGACAACTTTGCTCTGCTTGCTGCTAGTTCTGCCCCAGCCTACCATAGATAACCTTGCTCTTGCCTTGAGGCTCTGAGATGCCAAGAACTTGTCAACTTCAAAGGGCGGGCCAGGCTACATCTACTCAGCTGCCACAGTTTCTCCTTGCTAGACCTAGTGGGAAAGCATTTTGCTGAGATGCGGAAGGCAAGAAACGCAGAATACGGAGACGCGGAGCTGTCCCAAGTGCCGCTGCCAGGCGTCTTTCCGCAGAAGGAGCGCCCCGGAGCGCACCGCAACCGGCACCGTCATCTCTGCCCAAAGAGCCAAAATATTTTCAAACCCGCCAAAACTAATCCAAAAATATTTTCAAACCCGCCAAAATAGAAAACCAGACAGAAGTCATCAATACATTCGAAAAAACCTGACAAAACATGATCAAGCCCAACAAAGCTAATCCAAACACACCAAAAACTGGGCTAAACAGAATCAAAACAAATCAAAACAAATCGAAACCTTCTAAAAACCCGCCAAAATATTTCAAAACCCGTCATAACTAATCAAAACCTTCCGAATACCCGCCAAAACATTCCAAATACCCGCCAAAAGATTTTAAAACCCGCCAAAAGGAATCCAAACATTCCAAAACCTGCCAACACAATAAAAACAACTCAAGAGAATACAAAACATTCTAAAACCCAACCAAAACATTCCGAAAACCCACCTAAACATCATAAAAACAAATCAAAACCAACCAAAACATTCTGAAAACCCGCCAAAATGATTTAGACCCGCAAAACTCATCAAAACATTCTGAAAAGATGCCAAAACATTAGAAAACCAGCCTGAACTGATCAAAACATTCAAAAAACTTGGCAATACATCATAAAAACAAATCAAAACCAACCAAAACATTCCAAAAACCCGACAAAATTATTTAGAACCCGCCAAAACTGATCAAAACATTCTGAAAGGATGCCAAAATACTAGAAAACCAGTAAGAAGTGATCAAAACATTCAATAACTTGCCAAAACATAATCAAAACAAATGAAAGCAAACCAAAACATTCCAAATACCCGCCAAAATATTTTAAAACCCGCCAAAAGGAATCCAAACATTCCAAAACCTGCCAAGACAATCAAAACAACACAAGAGAATACAAAACATTCTAAAACACCACCAAAACATTCCGAAAACCCGCCAAAACATCATAAAAACAAATCAAAACCAACCAAAAAATAAGAGGAACACGGCAACATATTGGCAAGCAAGAGACGGAGAGCGCGGCACCTTCTAGGAGGCCAAGAAGGAAGCCGCACAACACCTGCACTGTGTCTGCAACTTTCAAACTGCTAGAAGCTAGTGGCTTGCCACTGGCCTGCCTCTTCAATTGCCATTAGCATTCCAATGGAAGCTATTCTTGGACAACTTTGCTCTGCTTGCTGCTAGTTCTGCCCCAGCCTACCATAGATAACCTTGCTCTTCCCTTGAGGCTCTGAGATGCCAAGAACTTGTCAACTTCAAAGGGCGGGCCGGGCTACATCTACTCAGCTGCCACAGTTTCTCCTTGCTAGACCTAGTGGGAAAGCATTTTGCTGAGATGCGGAAGGCACGAAACGCAGAATACGGAGACGCAGAGCTGTCCCAAGTGCCGCTGCCAGGCGTCTTTCCGCAGAAGGAGCGCCCCGGAGCGCACCGCAACCGGCACCGTCATCTCTGCGCAAAGAGCCAAAATATTTTCAAACCCGCCAAAACTCATCCAAAAATATTTTCAAACCCGCCAAAATAGAAAACCAGACAGAAGTCATCAATACATTCAAAAAAACCTGACAAAACATGATCAAGCCCAACAAAGCTAATCCAAACACACCAAAAACTGGGCTAAACAGAATCAAAACAAATCAAAACAAATCTAAACCTTCTAAAAACCCGCCAAAATATTTCAAAACCCGTCAAAACTAATCAAAACATTCCGAACACCCGCCAAAACATACCAAATACCCGCCAAAAGATTTTAAAACCCGCCAAAAGGAATCCAAACATTCCAAAACCTGCCAACACAATAAAAACAACTCAGGAGAATACAAAACATTCTAAAACCCAACCAAAACATTCCGAAAACCCACCTAAACATCATAAAAACAAATCAAAACCAACCAAAACATTCTGAAAACCCGCCAAAATGATTTAGACCCGCAAAACTCATCAAAACATTCTGAAAAGATGCCAAAACATTAGAAAACCAGCCTGAACTGATCAAAACATTCAAAAAACTTGGCAATACATCATAAAAACAAATCAAAACCAACCAAAACATTCCAAAAATCCGACAAAATTATTTAGAACCCGCCAAAACTGATCAAAACATTCTGAAAAGATGCCAAAATACTAGAAAACCAGTAAGAAGTGATCGAAACATTCAATAACTTGCCAAAACATAATCAAAACAAATGAAAGCAAACCAAAACATTCCAAATACCCGCCAAAATATTTTAAAACCCGCCAAAAGGAATCCAAACATTCCAAAACCTGCCAAGACAATATAAACAACACAAGAGAAAACAAAACATTCTAAAACACCACCAAAACATTCCAAAAACCCGCCAAAACATCATAAAAACAAATCAAAACCAACCAAAAAATAAGAGGAACAAGGCAACATATTGGCAAGCAAGAGACGGAGAGCGCGGCACCTTCTAGGAGGCCAAGAAGGAAGCCGCACAACACCTGCACTGTGTCTGCAACTTTCAAACTGCTAGAAGCTAGTGGCTTGCCACTGGCCTGCCTCTTCAATTGCCATTAGCATTCCAATGGAAGCTATTCTTGGACAACTTTGCTCTGCTTGCTGCTAGTTCTGCCCCAGCCTACCATAGATAACCTTGCTCTTCCCTTGAGGCTCTGAGATGCCAAGAACTTGTCAACTTCAAAGGGCGGGCCGGGCTACATCTACTCAGCTGCCACAGTTTCTCCTTGCTAGACCTAGTGGGAAAGCATTTTGCTGAGATGCGGAAGGCACGAAACGCAGAATACGGAGACGCAGAGCTGTCCCAAGTGCCGCTGCCAGGCGTCTTTCCGCAGAAGGAGCGCCCCGGAGCGCACCGCAACCGGCACCGTCATCTCTGCGCAAAGAGCCAAAATATTTTCAAACCCGCCAAAACTCATCCAAAAATATTTTCAAACCCGCCAAAATAGAAAACCAGACAGAAGTCATCAATACATTCAAAAAAACCTGACAAAACATGATCAAGCCCAACAAAGCTAATCCAAACACACCAAAAACTGGGCTAAACAGAATCAAAACAAATCAAAACAAATCTAAACCTTCTAAAAACCCGCCAAAATATTTCAAAACCCGTCAAAACTAATCAAAACATTCCGAACACCCGCCAAAACATACCAAATACCCGCCAAAAGATTTTAAAACCCGCCAAAAGGAATCCAAACATTCCAAAACCTGCCAACACAATAAAAACAACTCAGGAGAATACAAAACATTCTAAAACCCAACCAAAACATTCCGAAAACCCACCTAAACATCATAAAAACAAATCAAAACCAACCAAAACATTCTGAAAACCCGCCAAAATGATTTAGACCCGCAAAACTCATCAAAACATTCTGAAAAGATGCCAAAACATTAGAAAACCAGCCTGAACTGATCAAAACATTCAAAAAACTTGGCAATACATCATAAAAACAAATCAAAACCAACCAAAACATTCCAAAAATCCGACAAAATTATTTAGAACCCGCCAAAACTGATCAAAACATTCTGAAAAGATGCCAAAATACTAGAAAACCAGTAAGAAGTGATCAAAACATTCAATAACTTGCCAAAACATAATCAAAACAAATGAAAGCAAACCAAAACATTCCAAATACCCGCCAAAATATTTTAAAACCCGCCAAAAGGAATCCAAACATTCCAAAACCTGCCAAGACAATATAAACAACACAAGAGAAAACAAAACATTCTAAAACACCACCAAAACATTCCAAAAACCCGCCAAAACATCATAAAAACAAATCAAAACCAACCAAAAAATAAGAGGAACAAGGCAACATATTGGCAAGCAAGAGACGGAGAGCGCGGCACCTTCTAGGAGGCCAAGAAGGAAGCCGCACAACACCTGCACTGTGTCTGCAACTTTCAAACTGCTAGAAGCTAGTGGCTTGCCACTGGCCTGCCTCTTCAATTGCCATTAGCATTCCAATGGAAGCTATTCTTGGACAACTTTGCTCTGCTTGCTGCTAGTTCTGCCCCAGCCTACCATAGATAACCTTGCTCTTGCCTTGAGGCTCTGAGATGCCAAGAACTTGTCAACTTCAAAGGGCAGGCCGGGCTACATCTACTCAGCTGCCACAGTTTCTCCTTGCTAGACCTAGTGGGAAAGCATTTTGCTGAGATGCGGAAGGCACGAAACGCAGAATACGGAGACACGGAGCTGTCCCAAGTGCCGCTGCCAGGCGTCTTTCCGCAGAAGGAGCGCCCCGGAGCGCACCGCAACCGGCACCGTCATCTCTGCGCAAAGAGCCAAAATATTTTCAAACCCGCCAAAACTAATCCAAAAATATTTTCAAACCCGCCAAAATAGAAAACCAGACAGAAGTCATCAATACATTCGAAAAAACCTGACAAAACATGATCAAGCCCACCAAAGCTAATCCAAACACACCAAAAACTGGGCTAAACAGAATCAAAACAAATCAAAACAAATCGAAACCTTCTAAAAACCCGCCAAAATATTTCAAAACCTGTCAAAACTAATCAAAACCTTCCGAATACCCGCCAAAACATTCCAAATACCCGCCAAAAGATTTTAAAACCCGCCAAAAGGAATCCAAACATTCCAAAACCTGCCAACACAATAAAAACAACTCAAGAGAATACAAAACATTCTAAAACCCAACCAAAACATTCCGAAAACCCACCTAAACATCATAAAAACAAATCAAAACCAACCAAAACATTCTGAAAACCCGCCAAAATGATTTAGACCCGCAAACCTCATCAAAACATTCTGAAAAGATGCCAAAACATTAGAAAACCAGCCTGAACTGATCAAAACATTCAAAAAACTTGGCAATACATCATAAAAACAAATCAAAACCAACCAAAACATTCCAAAAATCCGACAAAATTATTTAGAACCCGCCAAAACTGATCAAAACATTCTGAAAGGATGCCAAAATACTAGAAAACCAGTAAGAAGTGATCAAAACATTCAATAACTTGCCAAAACATAATCAAAACAAATGAAAGCAAACCAAAACATTCCAAATACCCGCCAAAATATTTTAAAACCCGCCAAAAGGAATCCAAACATTCCAAAACCTGCCAAGACAATATAAACAACACAAGAGAAAACAAAACATTCTAAAACACCACCAAAACATTCCAAAAACCCGCCAAAACATCATAAAAACAAATCAAAACCAACCAAAAAATAAGAGGAACAAGGCAACATATTGGCAAGCAAGAGACGGAGAGCGCGGCACCTTCTAGGAGGCCAAGAAGGAAGCCGCACAACACCTGCACTGTGTCTGCAACTTTCAAACTGCTAGAAGCTAGTGGCTTGCCACTGGCCTGCCTCTTCAATTGCCATTAGCATTCCAATGGAAGCTATTCTTGGACAACTTTGCTCTGCTTGCTGCTAGTTCTGCCCCAGCCTACCATAGATAACCTTGCTCTTGCCTTGAGGCTCTGAGATGCCAAGAACTTGTCAACTTCAAAGGGCGGGCCAGGCTACATCTACTCAGCTGCCACAGTTTCTCCTTGCTAGACCTAGTGGGAAAGCATTTTGCTGAGATGCAGAAGGCAAGAAACGCAGAATACGGAGACGCGGAGCTGTCCCAAGTGCCGCTGCCAGGCGTCTTTCCGCAGAAGGAGCGCCCCGGAGCGCACCGCAACCGGCACCGTCATCTCTGCGCAAAGAGCCAAAATATTTTCAAACCCGCCAAAACTAATCCAAAAATATTTTCAAACCCGCCAAAATAGAAAACCAGACAGAAGTCATCAATACATTCGAAAAAACCTGACAAAACATGATCAAGCCCAACAAAGCTAATCCAAACACACCAAAAACTGGGCTAAACAGAATCAAAACAAATCAAAACAAATCTAAACCTTCTAAAAACCCGCCAAAATATTTCAAAACCTGTCAAAACTAATCAAAACCTTCCGAATACCCGCCAAAACATTCCAAATACCCGCCAAAAGATTTTAAAACCCGCCAAAAGGAATCCAAACATTCCAAAACCTGCCAACACAATAAAAACAACTCAGGAGAATACAAAACATTCTAAAACCCAACCAAAACATTCCGAAAACCCACCTAAACATCATAAAAACAAATCAAAACCAACCAAAACATTCTGAAAACCCGCCAAAATGATTTAGACCCACAAAACTCATCAAAACATTCTGAAAAGATGCCAAAACATTAGAAAACCAGCCTGAACTGATCAAAACATTCAAAAAACTTGGCAATACATCATAAAAACAAATCAAAACCAACCAAAACATTCCAAAAACCCGACAAAATTATTTAGAACCCGCCAAAACTGATCAAAACATTCTGAAAGGATGCCAAAATACTAGAAAACCAGTAAGAAGTGATCAAAACATTCAATAACTTGCCAAAACATAATCAAAACAAATGAAAGCAAACCAAAACATTCCAAATACCCGCCAAAAGATTTTAAAACCCGCCAAAAGGAATCCAAACATTCCAAAACCTGCCAAGACAATCAAAACAAAACAAGAGAATACAAAACATTCTAAAACACCACCAAAACATTCCGAAAACCCGCCAAAACATCATAAAAACAAATCAAAACCAACCAAAAAATAAGAGGGACACGGCAACATATTGGCAAGCAAGAGACGGAGAACGCGGCACCTTCTAGGAGGCCAAGAAGGAAGCCGCACAACACCTGCACTGTGTCTGCAACTTTCAAACTGCTAGAAGCTAGTGGCTTGCCACTGGCCTGCCTCTTCAACTGCCATTAGCATTCCAATGGAAGCTATTCTTGGACAACTTTGCTCTGCTTGCTGCTAGTTCTGCCCCAGCCTACCATAGATAACCTTGCTCTTGCCTTGAGGCTCTGAGATGCCAAGAACTTGTCAACTTCAAAGGGCGGGCCGGGCTACATCTACTCAGCTGCCACAGTTTCTCCTTGCTAGACCTAGTGGGAAAGCATTTTGCTGAGATGCGGAAGGCACGAAATGCAGAATACGGAGACGCGGAGCTGTCCCAAGTGCCGCTGCCAGGCGTCTTTCCGCAGAAGGAGCGCCCCGGAGCGCACCGCAACCGGCACCGTCATCTCTGCGCAAAGAGCCAAAATATTTTCAAACCCGCCAAAACTAATCCAAAAATATTTTCAAACCCGCCAAAATAGAAAACCAGACAGAAGTCATCAATACATTCGAAAAAACCTGACAAAACATGATCAAGCCCACCAAAGCTAATCCAAACACACCAAAAACTGGGCTAAACAGAATCAAAACAAATCAAAACAAATCGAAACCTTCTAAAAACCCGCCAAAATATTTCAAAACCCGTCAAAACTAATCAAAACCTTCCGAATACCCGCCAAAACATTCCAAATACCCGCCAAAAGATTTTAAAACCCGCCAAAAGGAATCCAAACATTCCAAAACCTGCCAACACAATAAAAACAACTCAAGAGAATACAAAACATTCTAAAACCCAACCAAAACATTCCGAAAACCCACCTAAACATCATAAAAACAAATCAAAACCAACCAAAACATTCTGAAAACCCGCCAAAATGATTTAGACCCGCAAAACTCATCAAAACATTCTGAAAAGATGCCAAAACATTAGAAAACCAGCCTGAACTGATCAAAACATTCAAAAAACTAGGCAATACATCATAAAAACAAATCAAAACCAACCAAAACATTCCAAAAACCCGACAAAATTATTTAGAACCCGCCAAAACTGATCAAAACATTCTGAAAAGATGCCAAAATACTAGAAAACCAGTCAGAAGTGATCGAAACTTTCAATAACTTGCCAAAACATAATCAAAACAAATGAAAGCAAACCAAAACATTCCAAATACCCGCCAAAATATTTTAAAACCCGCCAAAAGGAATCCAAACATTCCAAAACCTGCCAAGACAATATAAACAACACAAGAGAAAACAAAACATTCTAAAACACCACCAAAACATTCCGAAAACCCGCCAAAACATCATAAAAACAAATCAAAACCAACCAAAAAATAAGAGGAACAAGGCAACATATTGGCAAGCAAGAGACGGAGAGCGCGGCACCTTCTAGGAGGCCAAGAAGGAAGCCGCACAACACCTGCACTGTGTCTGCAACTTTCAAACTGCTAGAAGCTAGTGGCTTGCCACTGGCCTGCCTCTTCAATTGCCATTAGCATTCCAATGGAAGCTATTCTTGGACAACTTTGCTCTGCTTGCTGCTAGTTCTGCCCCAGCCTACCATAGATAACCTTGCTCTTCCCTTGAGGCTCTGAGATGCCAAGAACTTGTCAACTTCAAAGGGCGGGCCAGGCTACATCTACTCAGCTGCCACAGTTTCTCCTTGCTAGACCTAGTGGGAAAGCATTTTGCTGAGATGCAGAAGGCAAGAAACGCAGAATACGGAGACGCGGAGCTGTCCCAAGTGCCGCTGCCAGGCGTCTTTCCGCAGAAGGAGCGCCCCGGAGCGCACCGCAACCGGCACCGTCATCTCTGCCCAAAGAGCCAAAATATTTTCAAACCCGCCAAAACTAATCCAAAAATATTTTCAAACCCGCCAAAATAGAAAACCAGACAGAAGTCATCAATACATTCGAAAAAACCTGACAAAACATGATCAAGCCCAACAAAGCTAATCCAAACACACCAAAAACTGGGCTAAACAGAATCAAAACAAATCAAAACAAATCGAAACCTTCTAAAAACCCGCCAAAATATTTCAAAACCTGTCAAAACTAATCAAAACCTTCCGAATACCCGCCAAAACATTCCAAATACCCGCCAAAAGATTTTAAAACCCGCCAAAAGGAATCCAAACATTCCAAAACCTGCCAACACAATAAAAACAACTCAGGAGAATACAAAACATTCTAAAACCCAACCAAAACATTCCGAAAACCCACCAAAACATCATAAAAACAAATCAAAACCAACCAAAACATTCTGAAAACCCGCCAAAATGATTTAGACCCGCAAAACTCATCAAAACATTCTGAAAAGATGCCAAAACATTAGAAAACCAGCCTGAACTGATCAAAACATTCAAAAAACTTGGCAAAACATCATAAAAACAAATCAAAACCAACCAAAACATTCCAAAAACCCGACAAAATTATTTAGAACCCGCCAAAACTGATCAAAACATTCTGAAAAGATGCCAAAATACTAGAAAACCAGTAAGAAGTGATCGAAACATTCAATAACTTGCCAAAACATAATCAAAACAAATGAAAGCAAACCAAAACATTCCAAATACCCGCCAAAATATTTTAAAACCCGCCAAAAGGAATCCAAACATTCCAAAACCTGCCAAGACAATATAAACAACACAAGAGAATACAAAACATTCTAAAACACCACCAAAACATTCCGAAAACCCGCCAAAACATCATAAAAACAAATCAAAACCAACCAAAAAATAAGAGGAACAAGGCAACATATTGGCAAGCAAGAGACGGAGAGCGCGGCACCTTCTAGGAGGCCAAGAAGGAAGCCGCACAACACCTGCACTGTGTCTGCAACTTTCAAACTGCTAGAAGCTAGTGGCTTGCCACTGGCCTGCCTCTTCAATTGCCATTAGCATTCCAATGGAAGCTATTCTTGGACAACTTTGCTCTGCTTGCTGCTAGTTCTGCCCCAGCCTACCATAGATAACCTTGCTCTTCCCTTGAGGCTCTGAGATGCCAAGAACTTGTCAACTTCAAAGGGCGGGCCAGGCTACATCTACTCAGCTGCCACAGTTTCTCCTTGCTAGACCTAGTGGGAAAGCATTTTGCTGAGATGCAGAAGGCAAGAAACGCAGAATACGGAGACGCGGAGCTGTCCCAAGTGCCGCTGCCAGGCGTCTTTCCGCAGAAGGAGCGCCCCGGAGCGCACCGCAACCGGCACCGTCATCTCTGCGCAAAGAGCCAAAATATTTTCAAACCCGCCAAAACTAATCCAAAAATATTTTCAAACCCGCCAAAATAGAAAACCAGACAGAAGTCATCAATACATTCGAAAAAACCTGACAAAACATGATCAAGCCCACCAAAGCTAATCCAAACACACCAAAAACTGGGCTAAACAGAATCAAAACAAATCAAAACAAATCTAAACCTTCTAAAAACCCGCCAAAATATTTCAAAACCTGTCAAAACTAATCAAAACCTTCCGAATACCCGCCAAAACATTCCAAATACCCGCCAAAAGATTTTAAAACCCGCCAAAAGGAATCCAAACCTTCCAAAACCTGCCAACACAATAAAAACAACTCAAGAGAATACAAAACATTCTAAAACCCAACCAAAACATTCCGAAAACCCACCTAAACATCATAAAAACAAATCAAAACCAACCAAAACATTCTGAAAACCCGCCAAAATGATTTAGACCCGCAAAACTCATCAAAACATTCTGAAAAGATGCCAAAACATTAGAAAACCAGCCTGAACTGATCAAAACATTCAAAAAACTTGGCAATACATCATAAAAACAAATCAAAACCAACCAAAACATTCCAAAAACCCGACAAAATTATTTAGAACCCGCCAAAACTGATCAAAACATTCTGAAAAGATGCCAAAATACTATCAAACCCGTAAGAAGTGATCGAAACATTCAATAACTTGCCAAAACATAATCAAAACAAATGAAAGCAAACCAAAACATTCCAAATACCCGCCAAAATATTTTAAAACCCGCCAAAAGGAATCCAAACATTCCAAAACCTGCCAAGACAATATAAACAACACAAGAGAAAACAAAACATTCTAAAACACCACCAAAACATTCCGAAAACCCGCCAAAACATCATAAAAACAAATCAAAACCAACCAAAAAATAAGAGGAACAAGGCAACATATTGGCAAGCAAGAGACGGAGAGCGCGGCACCTTCTAGGAGGCCAAGAAGGAAGCCGCACAACACCTGCACTGTGTCTGCAACTTTCAAACTGCTAGAAGCTAGTGGCTTGCCACTGGCCTGCCTCTTCAATTGCCATTAGCATTCCAATGGAAGCTATTCTTGGACAACTTTGCTCTGCTTGCTGCTAGTTCTGCCCCAGCCTACCATAGATAACCTTGCTCTTCCCTTGAGGCTCTGAGATGCCAAGAACTTGTCAACTTCAAAGGGCGGGCCAGGCTACATCTACTCAGCTGCCACAGTTTCTCCTTGCTAGACCTAGTGGGAAAGCATTTTGCTGAGATGCAGAAGGCAAGAAACGCACAATACAGAGACGTGGAGCTGTCCCAAGTGCCGCTGCCAGGCGTCTTTCCGCAGAAGGAGCGCCCCGGAGCACACCGCAACCGGCACCGTCATCTCTGCCCAAAGAGCCAAAATATTTTCAAACCCGCCAAAACTCATCCAAAAATATTTTCAAACCCGCCAAAATAGAAAACCAGACAGAAGTCATCAATACATTCGAAAAAACCTGACAAAACATGATCAAGCCCACCAAAGCTAATCCAAACACACCAAAAACTGGGCTAAACAGAATCAAAACAAATCAAAACAAATCTAAACCTTCTAAAAACCCGCCAAAATATTTCAAAACCCGTCAAAACTAATCAAAACCTTCCGAATACCCGCCAAAACATTCCAAATACCCGCCAAAAGATTTTAAAACCCGCCAAAAGGAATCCAAACCTTCCAAAACCTGCCAACACAATAAAAACAACTCAAGAGAATACAAAACATTCTAAAACCCAACCAAAACATTCCGAAAACCCACCTAAACATCATAAAAACAAATCAAAACCAACCAAAACATTCTGAAAACCCGCCAAAATGATTTAGACCCGCAAAACTCATCAAAACATTCTGAAAAGATGCCAAAACATTAGAAAACCAGCCTGAACTGATCAAAACATTCAAAAAACTTGGCAATACATCATAAAAACAAATCAAAACCAACCAAAACATTCCAAAAACCCGACAAAATTATTTAGAACCCGCCAAAACTGATCAAAACATTCTGAAAAGATGCCAAAATACTAGAAAACCAGTCAGAAGTGATCGAAACATTCAATAACTTGCCAAAACATAATCAAAACAAATGAAAGCAAACCAAAACATTCCAAATACCCGCCAAAATATTTTAAAACCCGCCAAAAGGAATCCAAACATTCCAAAACCTGCCAAGACAATCAAAACAACACAAGAGAATACAAAACATTCTAAAACACCACCAAAACATTCCGAAAACCCACCAAAACATCATAAAAACAAATCAAAACCAACCAAAAAATAAGAGGAACAAGGCAACATATTGGCAAGCAAGAGACGGAGAGCGCGGCACCTTCTAGGAGGCCAAGAAGGAAGCCGCACAACACCTGCACTGTGTCTGCAACTTTCAAACTGCTAGAAGCTAGTGGCTTGCCACTGGCCTGCCTCTTCAATTGCCATTAGCATTCCAATGGAAGCTATTCTTGGACAACTTTGCTGTGCTTGCTGCTAGTTCTGCCCCAGCCTACCATAGATAACCTTGCTCTTGCCTTGAGGCTCTGAGATGCCAAGAACTTGTCAACTTCAAAGGGCGGGCCAGGCTACATCTACTCAGCTGCCACAGTTTCTCCTTGCTAGACCTAGTGGGAAAGCATTTTGCTGAGATGCAGAAGGCAAGAAACGCAGAATACGGAGATGCGGAGCTGTCCCAAGTGCCGCTGCCAGGCGTCTTTCCGCAGAAGGAGCGCCCCGGAGCGCACCGCAACCGGCACCGTCATCTCTGCCCAAAGAGCCAAAATATTTTCAAACCCGCCAAAACTCATCCAAAAATATTTTCAAACCCGCCAAAATAGAAAACCAGACAGAAGTCATCAATACATTCGAAAAAACCTGACAAAACATGATAAAGCCCAACAAAGCTAATCCAAACACACCAAAAACTGGGCTAAACAGAATCAAAACAAATCAAAACAAATCGAAACCTTCTAAAAACCCACCAAAATATTTCAAAACCCGTCAAAACTAATCAAAACCTTCCGAATACCCGCCAAAACATTCCAAATACCCGCCAAAAGATTTTAAAACCCGCCAAAAGGAATCCAAACCTTCCAAAACCTGCCAACACAATAAAAACAACTCAAGAGAATACAAAACATTCTAAAACCCAACCAAAACATTCCGAAAACCCACCTAAACATCATAAAAACAAATCAAAACCAACCAAAACATTCTGAAAACCCGCCAAAATGATTTAGACCCGCAAACCTCATCAAAACATTCTGAAAAGATGCCAAAACATTAGAAAACCAGCCTGAACTGATCAAAACATTCAAAAAACTTGGCAATACATCATAAAAACAAATCAAAACCAACCAAAACATTCCAAAAACCCGACAAAATTATTTAGAACCCGCCAAAACTGATCAAAACATTCTGAAAAGATGCCAAAATACTATCAAACCCGTAAGAAGTGATCGAAACATTCAATAACTTGCCAAAACATAATCAAAACAAATGAAAGCAAACCAAAACATTCCAAATACCCGCCAAAAGATTTTAAAACCCGCCAAAAGGAATCCAAACATTCCAAAACCTGCCAAGACAATCAAAACAACACAAGAGAATACAAAACATTCTAAAACACCACCAAAACATTCCGAAAACCCGCCAAAACATCATCAAAACAATTCAAAACCAACCAAAAAGTAAGAGGAACACGGCAACATATTGGCAAGCAAGAGACGGAGAGCGCGGCACCTTCTAGGAGGTGAAGAAGGAAGTTGCAAAACAACTGCATTGTGTCTGCACCTTTCAAACTGCTAGAAGATAGTGGCTTGCCACGGGCCTGCCTCTTCAATTGCCATTAGCATTCCAATGGAAGCTATTCTTGGACAACTTTGCTCTGCTTGCTGCTAGTTCTGCCCCAGCCTACCATAGATAACCTTGCTCTTCCCTTGAGGCTCTGAGATGCCAAGAACTTGTCAACTTCAAAGGGCGGGCCAGGCTACATCTACTCAGCTGCCACAGTTTCTCCTTGCTAGACCTAGTGGGAAAGCATTTTGCTGAGATGCGGAAGGCACGAAACGCAGAATACGGAGACGCGGAGCTGTCCCAAGTGCCGCTGCCAGGCGTCTTTCCGCAGAAGGAGCGCCCCGGAGCGCACCGCAACCGGCACCGTCATCTCTGCGCAAAGAGCCAAAATATTTTCAAACCCGCCAAAACTCATCCAAAAATATTTTCAAACCCGCCAAAATAGAAAACCAGACAGAAGTCATCAATACATTCGAAAAAACCTGACAAAACATGATCAAGCCCACCAAAGCTAATCCAAACACACCAAAAACTGGGCTAAACAGAATCAAAACAAATCAAAACAAATCGAAACCTTCTAAAAACCCGCCAAAATATTTCAAAACCCGTCAAAACTAATCAAAACCTTCCGAATACCCGCCAAAACATTCCAAATACCCGCCAAAAGATTTTAAAACCCGCCAAAAGGAATCCAAACATTCCAAAACCTGCCAACACAATATAAACAACTCAAGAGAATACAAAACATTCTAAAACCCAACCAAAACATTCCGAAAACCCACCAAAACATCATAAAAACAAATCAAAACCAACCAAAACATTCTGAAAACCCCGCCAAAATGATTTAGACCCGCAAAACTCATCAAAACATTCTGAAAAGATGCCAAAACATTAGAAAACCAGCCTGAACTGATCAAAATATTCAAAAAACTTGGCAATACATCATAAAAACAAATCAAAACCAACCAAAACATTCCAAAAACCAGCCAAAATATTCCGAAATCCCGCCAAAATATCATAAAAACAAATCAAAACCAACCAAAACATTCCAAAAACCTGACAAAATTATTTAGAACCCGCCAAAACTGATCAAAACATTCTGAAAAGATGCCAAAATACTAGAAAACCCGTAAGAAGTGATCGAAATATTCAATAACTTGCCAAAACATAATCAAAACAAATGAAAGCAAACCAAAAACATTCCAAATACCCGCCAAAATATTTTAAAACCCGCCAAAAGGAATCCAAACATTCCAAAACCTGCCAAGACAATATAAACAACACAAGAGAAAACAAAACATTCTAAAACACCACCAAAACATTCCGAAAACCCGCCAAAACATCATAAAAACAATTCAAAACCAACCAAAAATAAGAGGAACAAGGCAACATATTGGCAAGCAAGAGACGGAGAGCGCGGCACCTTCTAGGAGGCCAAGAAGGAAGCCGCACAACACCTGCACTGTGTCTGCAACTTTCAAACTGCTAGAAGCTAGTGGCTTGCCACTGGCCTGCCTCTTCAATTGCCATTAGCATTCCAATGGAAGCTATTCTTGGACAACTTTGCTCTGCTTGCTGCTAGTTCTGCCCCAGCCTACCATAGATAACCTTGCTCTTCCCTTGAGGCTCTGAGATGCCAAGAACTTGTCAACTTCAAAGGGCGGGCCGGGCTACATCTACTCAGCTGCCACAGTTTCTCCTTGCTAGACCTAGTGGGAAAGCATTTTGCTGAGATGCAGAAGGCAAGAAACGCAGAATACGGAGACGCGGAGCTGTCCCAATTGCCGCTGCCAGGTGTCTTTCCGCAGAAGGAGCGCCCCGGAGCGCACCGCAACCGGCGCCGTCATCTCTGCGCAAAGAGCCAAAACATTTTAAAAACCTGCCAAAATATTTTAATGCTAGAAAAACGAATCAAACTTTCCGAAAACATGCCAAAACATAAAACAAATCTAAACAAAAAAAATTCCACAAACTAGCCAAAATATTTTAGAACTCCCCAAAAACTGATCAAAACATACTGAAAACCTGCCAAAATATTATAAAATTAGTCAGAAGTCAATAACACATTCAAAAAAACCGCCAAAACATGATAAACCCCAACAAAACTAATCCAAACCCACCAAAAACCTGACTAAACATAACATAAACTAATCAAAACCAACCAAAAAAATCCTAAAAACCCGCCCACAGTAATCTAAACATTCTAAAAGCCCTCCAAAACATAATAAAGACATAGGAAAACCAAACAAAATATTCTAAAAACCTGCCAAAATATATTAAAACCCGCCAAAACGGATCAAAACGTTCTGAAGGCATGCCAAAATACTAGAAAACCAGCCAGAACTGATCCAAATATTTCAAAAAGCTTGCCAAAACATAATAAAAACAAATCAAAACCACCTAAAACATTGTAAAAACTCACCAAATTATTTTAAGCCCGCCAAACCATTTTAAAATTCGCCAAAACGAATCAAAATTTTCCATAAACTTTATAAAAACATATCAAAACAAACCAAGAAATTCCAAACACCAGGCAAAATATTGTAAAACAAATCAAAAGTAATTAAAATTTCCCAAACCAGCTGAAATATTGTAAAAAAAAAAAACAAAACAAATCAAAACATTCCAAAAACCTGCCAAAATGTTAATACACCCGTCGAAACTGATCACAACATTCCCAATAGACGCAAAAAACATTCAAAAAAGCCGTCAAAACATTAGAAAGAAAATCAATGCAAATCAAAACATTCCAAAAACCCGCTAAAATACTTTAAAATGCGCAAAAATGAACCAAACCTTTCCAAGAACCCACCAAAACATATGAAAAACAAATCAAAACAAATTAAAACAATCCAAACACCAGACGAAATACTTTAGAACCCGCCAAAAGTGATCAAAACATTCGGAAAACACGCCAAACTACGAGAAAACCAGCCAGGACTTATCAAAACACACAAAAAACTTACCAAAAAATAATAAAAACAAATAAAAACATTTTAAAAATCCGGGCAAAATATTTCAAAACCCGCCGAAAGGAACCGAAATATTCCAAAACTCTCCAAAACTTCAAAAAAACGAACCAAAACATCCCCAAAACCCACAAAAATATTTAGAACCGCGATCAGCACAGCGCTCTCTGCGCAAACACTCGCTAGATGGCATCCGAGAGACGGAGAGCGCGCCACCTTCTAGGATGCGAAGAGTGAAGCCGCACAACGCCTGCACTGTGTCCGTAGCTTTCTAACTGCTAGAAGTTCAAGGCTTACCACTCGCCTGCCTCTTCAATTGCCATTAGCATCCGAAAGGAAGGTATTCTTGCACAACTTTGCTGTGCTTGCGTCTAGTTTTGCCCCAGCACACCATAGATAACCTTGCTCTTCCCTTCAGTTTTTGAGGTGCCGAGAACTCGGGAATTGAGAACACAAGTCCGGGGACGTATACTGTGTTGGCACAGTTTCTCCTTGCTAGACACAGTGGAGAAGCATTTTGCTGAGACGCAGAAGACAAGAAATGCAGAATACGGAGATACGGAGCTCTCCGAAGTTAAGTGCCGCTGCCAGGCGTCTTTCGGCAGAAAGAGAGCTCCGGAGCGCACAGTGACCGGCACAGTGCTCTGTGCGCGAAGAGCCGCTTGATCGCATCCGAGAGACGGAGAGCGCGGTACCTTCTACGATGCGAAGAGTGAAGCCGCACAACACCCGGACTGTGTCCGCATCTTTCTAACTGCTAGAATTTCAAGGCTTACCACTTGCCTGCCTCTTCAATTGCCATTAGCATCCGAAAGGAAGGTATTCTTGCACAACTTTGCTCTGCTTGCCTCTAGCTCTGCCCCAGCCCACGAGAGATAACCTTGCTCTTCCCGTTAGTTTTTGAGGTGCCAAGAACTCGGGAATTGAGAACACAAGTCCGGGGACGTATACTGTGCTGGCACAGTTTCTCCTTGCTAGACACAGTGGAAAAGCATTTTGCTGAGACGCAGAAGACAAGAAATGCAGAATACGGAGATACGGAGCTCTCCGAAGTTAAGTGCCGCTGCCAGGCGTCTTTCGGCAGAAAGAGAGCTCCGCAGCGCACAGTGACCGGCACAATGCTCTGTGCGCGAAGAGCCGCTTGATCGCATCTGAGAGACGGAGAGCGCGTTACCTTCTACGATGCGAAGAGTGAAGCCGCACAACACCCGGACTGTGTCCGCATCTTTCTAACTGCTAGAATTTCAAGGCTTACCACTTGCCTGCCTCTTCAATTGCCATTAGCATCCGAAAGGAAGGTATTCTTGCACAACTTTGCTCTGCTTGCGTCTAGTTCTGCCCCAGCCCACCATAGATAACCTTGCTCTTCCCGTTAGTTTTTGAGATGCCGAGAACTCGGGAATTGAGAACACAAGTCCGGGGACGTATACTGTGCTGGCACAGTTTCTCCTTGCTAGACACAGTGGAAAAGCATTTTGCTGAGACGCAGAAGACAAGAAATGCAGAATACGGAGATACGGAGCTCTCCGAAGTTAAGTGCCGCTGCCAGGCGTCTTTCGGCAGAAAGAGAGCTCCGGAGCGCACAGTGACCGGCACAGTGCTCTGTGCGCGAAGAGCCGCTTGATCGCATCCGAGAGACGGAGAGCGCGGTACCTTCTACGATGCGAAGAGTGAAGCCGCACAACACCCGGACTGTGTCCGCATCTTTCTAACTGCTAGAATTTCAAGGCTTACCACTTGCCTGCCTCTTCAATTGCCATTAGCATCCGAAAGGAAGGTATTCTTGCACAACTTTGCTGTGCTTGCGTCTAGTTCTGCCCCAGCCCACCATAGATAACCTTGCTCTTCCCGTTAGTTTTTGAGATGCCGAGAACTCGGGAATTGAGAACACAAGTCCGGGGACGTATACTGTGCTGGCACAGTTTCTCCTTGCTAGACACAGTGGAAAAGCATTTTGCTGAGAGGCAGAAGACAAGAAATGCAGAATACGGAGATACGGAGCTCTCCGAAGTTAAGTGCCGCTGCCAGGCGTCTTTCGGCAGAAAGAGAGCTCCGCAGCGCACAGTGACCGGCACAATGCTCTGTGCGCGAAGAGCCGCTTGATCGCATCCGAGAGACGGAGAGCGCGGTACCTTCTACGATGCGAAGAGTGAAGCCGCACAACACCCGGACTGTGTCCGCATCTTTCTAACTGCTAGAATTTCAAGGCTTACCACTTGCCTGCCTCTTCAATTGCCATTAGCATCCGAAAGGAAGGTATTCTTGCACAACTTTGTTGTGCTTGCGTCTAGTTCTGCCCCAGCCCACCATGGATAACCTTGCTCTTCCCGTTAGTTTTTGAGATGCCGAGAACTCGGGAATTGAGAACACACGTCCGGGGACGTATACTGTGCTGGTACAGTTTCTCCTTGCTAGACACAGTGGAAAAGCATTTTGCTGAGACGTAGAAGACAAGAAATGCAGAATACGGAGATACGGAGCTCTCCGAAGTTAAGTGCCGCTGCCAGGCGTCTTTCGGCAGAAAGAGAGCTCCGCAGCGCACAGTGACCGGCACAGTGCTCTCTGCGCGAAGAGCCGCTTGATCGCATCCGAGAGACGGAGAGCGCGTTACCTTCTAGGATGCGAAGAGTGAAGCCGCACAACACCCGGACTGTGTCCGCATCTTTCTAACCGCTAGAATTTCAAGGCTTACCACTTGCCTGCCTCTTCAATTGCCATTAGCATCCGAACGGAAGGTATTCTTGCACAACTTTGCTCTGCTTGCGTCTAGTTTTGCCCCAGCCCACGAGAGATAACCTTGCTCTTCCCGTTAGTTTTTGAGGTGCCAAGAACTCGGGAATTGAGAACACAAGTCCGGGGACGTATACTGTGTTGGCACAGTTTCTCCTTGCTAGACACAGTGGAGAAGCATTTTGCTGAGATGCAGAAGACAAGAAATGCAGAATACGGAGATACGGAGCTCTCCGAAGTTAAGTGCCGCTGCCAGGCGTCTTTCGGCAGAAAGAGAGCTCCGGAGCGCACAGTGACCGGCACAGTGCTCTGTGCGCGAAGAGCCGCTTGATCGCATCCGAGAGACGGAGAGCGCGCCACCTTCTAGGATGCGAAGAGTGAAGCCGCACAACGCCTGCACTGTGTCCGTAGCTTTCTAACTGCTAGAAGTTCAAGGCTTACCACTCGCCTGCCTCTTCAATTGCCATTAGCATCCGAAAGGAAGGTATTCTTGCACAAGTTTGCTGTGCTTGCGTCTAGTTTTGCCCTAGCACACCATAGATAACCTTGCTCTTCCCGTTAGTTTTTGAGGTGCCGAGAACTCGGGAATTGAGAACACAAGTCCGGGGACGTATACTGTGCTGGCACAGTTTCTCCTTGCTAGACACAGTGGAAAAGCATTTTGCTGAGACGTAGAAGACAAGAAATGCAGAATACGGAGATACGGAGCTCTCCGAAGTTAAGTGCCGCTGCCAGGCGTCTTTCGGCAGAAAGAGAGCTCCGGAGCGCACAGTGACCGGCACAGTGCTCTGTGCGCGAAGAGCCGCTTGATCGCATCCGAGAGACGGAGAGCGCGGTACCTTCTACGATGCGGAGAGTGAAGCTGCACAACACCCGGACGGTGTCCGCATCTTTCTAACTGCTACAAGATCATGGCTTCCCACGCGATTTGTTAAGATTGTTCTTTATTGTATTTTGATGTGTTTGGATTAGTTTTGCTGAGATTTTTCCTGTGGTGTCGTGTTCTCACAATATTTTGATCAGTGTTTGGGGATTCTAGAATATTATGGGTGGTTTCTGGAATGTTTTGATGTCTTTTCAGAAGGTTTTGGTTGATTTTGATTAGTTTTTAATGTGATATGGAGGGTTTTAGAATGTTTTGATTTATTCGGGCAAGTTTAAAAATGTTCTTCTTGGGTTTTTAGAATATTTTGATTTGTTTTGTTTTTCTAAAACTCTGGCGGGTTTTTGGTGTTTTTGGATAAGTTTTTGTGGGCTTTGTCATGTTTTGGCAGGTTTTTATTTTTGTTTGATTGGGTTTTAGAATATTTTGATAACTTATGACAGGTTTTGAAATACTTGGGGTTTTTTAAGAATGTTTTCTCTGCCTTACTTTTGTTTTTATTAAGTTTTGCCGGATTTTGGAATCTTTTAGCTGGTTTTCGGAATGTTTCGGTGGTGTTTTAGAATGTTTTTTTTTCTCTTGTGTAGTTTTTATTGACTTGGCAGGTTTTGGAATATTTGGATCCATTTTGGCGGGTTTTAAAATATTTTGGCGGGTTTTTGGAATGTTTTGGTTTGCTTTCATTTGTTTTGATTATATTTTGGCAAGTTATTGAATATTTTGATCACTTCTGACTGGTTTTCTAGTATTTTGGCATCTTTTCAGAATGTTTTGATGAGTTTTGCGGGTCTAAATCATTTTGGCGGGTTTTCGGAATATTTTGGTTGGTTTTGATTTGTTTTTATGATGTTTTGGTGGGTTTTCTGAATGTTATGGTTGGGTTTTAGAATGTTTTGTATTCTCTTGAGTTGTTTTTATTGTGCTGGCAGGTTTTGGAATGTTTGGATTCCTTTTGGCGGGTGTTCAGAATGTTTTGGCGGGTGTTCGGAATGTTTTGATTAGTTTTGATGGGCTTTGAAATATTTTGGACGGTTTTTAGAAGGTTTCGATTTGTTTTGATTTGTTTTGATTCTGTTTAGCCCAGGTTTTGGTGTGTTTGGATTAGCTTTGGTGGGCTTGATCATGTTTTGTCAGGTTTTTTCGAATGTATTGATCTCTTCTGTCTGGTTTTCTATTTTGGCGGGTTTGAAAATATTTTTGGATGAGTTTTGGCGGGTTTGAAAATATTTTGGCTCTTTGCGCAGAGATGACGGTGCCGGTTGCGGTGCGCTCCGGGGCGTTCCTTCTGCGGAAAGACGCCTGGCAGCGGCACTTGGGACAGCTCCGCGTCTCCGTATTCTGCGTTTCTTGCCTTCTGCATCTCAGCAAAATGCTTTCCCACTAGGTCTAGCAAGGAGAAACTGTGGCAGCTGAGTAGATGTAGCCTGGCCCGCCCTTTGAAGTTGACAAGTTCTTGGCATCTCAGAGCCTCAAGGGAAGAGCAAGGTTATCTATGGTAGGCTGGGGCAGAACTAGCAGCAAGCAGAGCAAAGTTGTCCAAGAATAGCTTCCATTGGAATGCTAATGGCAATTGAAGAGGCAGGCCAGTGGCAAGCCACTATCTTCTAGCAGTTTGAAAGGTGCAGACACAGTGCAGGTGTTGTGCGGCTTCCTTCTTGGCCTCCTAGAAGGTGCCGCGCTCTCCGTCTCTTGCTTGCCAATATGTTGCCGTGTTCCTCCTATTGTTTGGTTTGTTTTGATTTGTTTTGATGATGTTTTGGCGGGTTTTCGGAATGTTTTGGTGGTGTTTTAGAATGTTTTGTTTTCTCTTGTGTTGTTTTTATTGTCTTGGCAGGTTGTGGAATATTTGGATTCCTTTCGGCGGGTTTTAAAATATTTTGGCGGGTATTTGGAATGTTTTGGTTTGCTTTCATTTGTTTTGATTATGTTTTGGCAAGTTATTGAAAGTTTCGATCACTTCTGACTGGTTTTCTAGTATTTTGGCATCTTTTCAGAATGTTTTGATCAGTTTTGGCGGGTTCTAAACTATTTTGTCAGGTTTTCGGAATTTTTTGTTTGGTTTTGATTTGTTTTTGTGATGTTTTGCCAAGTTTTTTGAATGTTTTGATCAGTTCTGTCTGGTTTTCTAATGTTTTGGCATCTTTTCAGAATGTTTTGATGAGTTTTGCGGGTCTAAATAATTTTGGCGGGTTTTCGGAATATTTTGCTTGGTTTTGATTTGTTTTTATGATGTTTTGGCGGGTTTTCGGAATGTTTTGGTTGGGTTTTAGAATGTTTTGTATTCTCTTGAGTTGTTTTTATTGTGTTGGCAGGTTTTGGAATGTTTGGATTCCTTTTGGCGGGTGTTCGGAATGTTTTGATTAGTTTTGACGGGTTTTGCAATATTTTGGCCGGTTTTTAGAAGGTTTCGATTTGTTTTGATTTGTTTTGATTCTGTTTAGCCCAGTTTTTGGTGTGTTTGGATTAGCTTTGGTGGGCTTGATCATGTTTTGTCAGGTTTTTTCGAATGTATTGATGACTTCTGTCTGGTTTTCTATTTTGGCGGGTTTGAAAATATTTTTGGATGAGTTTTGGCGGGTTTGAAAATATTTTGGCTCTTTGCGCAGAGATGACGGTGCCGGTTGCGGTGCGCTCCGGGGCGCTCCTTCTGCGGAAAGACGCCTGGCAGCGGCACTTGGGACAGCTCCGCGTCTCCGTATTCTGCGTTTCTTGCCTTCTGCATCTCAGCAAAATGCTTTCCCACTAGGTCTAGCAAGGAGAAACTGTGGCAGCTGAGTAGATGTAGCCCGGCCCGCCCTTTGAAGTTGACAAGTTCTTGGCATCTCAGAGCCTCAAGGGAAGAGCAAGGTTATCTATGGTAGGCTGGGGCAGAACTAGCAGCAAGCAGAGCAAAGTTGTCCAAGAATAGCTTCCATTGGAGTGCTAATGGCAATTGAAGAGGCAGGCCAGTGGCAAGCCACTATCTTCTAGCAGTTTGAAAGTTGCAGACACAGTGCAGGTGTTGTGCGGCTTCCTTCTTGGCCTCCTAGAAGGTGCCGCGCTCTCCGTCTCTTGCTTGCCAATATGTTGCCGTGTTCCTCCTATAGTTTGGTTTGTTTTGATTTGTTTTTATGATGTTTTGGCGGGTTTTCGGAATGTTTTGGTGGTGTTTCAGAATGTTTTTTTTTCTCTTGTGTAGTTTTTATTGACTTGGCAGGTTTTGGAATATTTGGGTTCATTTTGGCGGGTTTTAAAATATTTTGGCGGGTATTTGGAATGTTTTGGTTTGCTTTCATTTGTTTTGATTATATTTTGGCAAGTTATTGAATATTTTGATCACTTCTGACTGGTTTTCTAGTATTTTGGCATCTTTTCAGAATGTTTTGATGAGTTTTGCTGGTCTAAATTATTTTGGCGGGTTTTCGGAATATTTTGGTTGGTTTTGATTTGTTTTTATGATGTTTTGGTGGGTTTTCGGAATGTTTTGGTTGGGTTTTAGAATGTTTTGTATTCTCTTGAGTTGTTTTCATTGTGTTGGCAGGTTTTGGAATGTTTGGATTCCTTTTGGTGGGTGTTCGGAATGTTTTGGCGGGTGTTCGGAATGTTTTGATTAGTTTTGACGGGTTTTGAAATATTTTGGCGGGTTTTTAGAAGGTTTCGATTTGTTTTGATTTGTTTTGATTCTGTTTAGCCCAGTTTTTGGTGTGTTTGGATTAGCTTTGGTGGGCTTGATCATGTTTTGTCAGGTTTTTTCGAATGTATTGATGACTTCTGTCTGTTTTTCTATTTTGGCGGGTTTGAAAATATTTTTGGATTAGTTTTGGCGGGTTTTAAAATATTTTGGCTCTTTGCGCAGAGATGATGGTGCCGGTTGCGGTGCGCTCCGGGGCGCTCCTTCTGCGGAAAGACGCCTGGCAGCGGCACTTGGGACAGCTCCGCGTCTCCGTATTCTGCGTTTCTTGCCTTCTGCATCTCAGCAAAATGCTTTCCCACTAGGTCTAGCAAGGAGAAACTGTGGCAGCTGAGTAGATGTAGCCCGGCCCGCCCTTTGAAGTTGACAAGTTCTTGGCATCTCAGAGCCTCAAGGGAAGAGCAAGGTTATCTATGGTAGGCTGGGGCAGAACTAGCAGCAAGCAGAGCAAAGTTGTCCAAGAATAGCTTCCATTGGAATGCTAATGGCAATTGAAGAGGCAGGCCAGTGGCAAGCCACTAGCTTCTAGCAGTTTGAAAGTTGCAGACACAGTGCAGGTGTTGTGCGGCTTCCTTCTTGGCCTCCTAGAAGGTGCCGTGCTCTCCGTCTCTTGCTTGCCAATATGTTGCCGTGTTCCTCCTATTGTTTGGTTTGTTTTGATTTGTTTTTATGATGTTTTGGCGGGTTTTCGGAATGTTTTGGTGGTGTTTTAGAATGTTTTGTTTTCTCTTGTGTTGTTTTGATTGACTTGGCAGGTTTTGGAATATTTGGATCCATTTTGGCGGGTTTTAAAATATTTTGGCGGGTTTTTGGAATGTTTTGGTTTGCTTTCATTTGTTTTGATTATATTTTGGCAAGTTATTGAATATTTTGATCACTTCTGACTGGTTTTCTAGAATTTTGGCATCTTTTCAGAATGTTTTGATGAGTTTTGCGGGTCTAAATCATTTTGGCGGGTTTTCGGAATATTTTGGTTGGTTTTGATTTGTTTTTATGATGTTTTGGTGGGTTTTCTGAATGTTATGGTTGGGTTTTAGAAAGTTTTGTATTCTCTTGAGTTGTTTTTATTGTGCTGGCAGGTTTTGGAATGTTTGGATTCCTTTTGGCGGGTGTTCAGAATGTTTTGGCAGGTGTTCGGAATGTTTTGATTAGTTTTGATGGGCTTTGAAATATTTTGGACGGTTTTTAGAAGGTTTCGATTTGTTTTGATTTGTTTTGATTCTGTTTAGCCCAGTTTTTGGTGTGTTTGGATTAGCTTTGGTGGGCTTGATCATGTTTTGTCAGGTTTTTTCGAATGTATTGATCTCTTCTGTCTGGATTTCTATTTTGGCGGGTTTGAAAATATTTTTGGATGAGTTTTGGCGGGTTTGAAAATATTTTGGCTCTTTGCGCAGAGATGACGGTGCCGGTTGCGGTGCGCTCCGGGGCGCTCCTTCTGCGGAAAGACGCCTGGCAGCGGCACTTGGGACAGCTCCGCGTCTCCGTATTCTGCGTTTCTTGCCTTCTGCATCTCAGCAAAATGCTTTCCCACTAGGTCTAGCAAGGAGAAACTGTGGCAGCTGAGTAGATGTAGCCCGTCCCGCCCTTTGAAGTTGACAAGTTCTTGGCATCTCAGAGCCTCAAGGGAAGAACAAGGTTATCTATGGTAGGCTGGGGCAGAACTAGCAGCAAGCAGAGCAAAGTTGTCCAAGAATAGCTTCCATTGGAGTGCTAATGGCAATTGAAGAGGCAGGCCAGTGGCAAGCCACTATCTTCTAGCAGTGTGAAAGTTGCAGACACAGTGCAGGTGTTGTGCGGCTTCCTTCTTGGCCTCCTAGAAGGTGCCGCGCTCTCCGTCTCTTGCTTGCCAATATGTTGCCGTGTTCCTCCTATTGTTTGGTTTGTTTTGATTTGTTTTGATGATGTTTTGGCGGGTTTTCGGAATGTTTTGGTGGTGTTTTAGAATGTTTTGTTTTCTCTTGTGTTGTTTTGATTGTCTTGGCAGGTTTTGGAATGTTTGGATTCCTTTTGGCGGGTTTTAAAATATTTTGGCGGGTATTTGGAATGTTTTGGTTTGCTTTCATTTGTTTTGATTATGTTTTGGCAAGTTATTGAAAGTTTCGATCACTTCTGACTGGTTTTCTAGTATTTTGGCATCTTTTCAGAATGTTTTGATCAGTTTTGGCGGGTTCTAAACTATTTTGTCAGGTTTTCGGAATTTTTTGGTTGGTTTTGATTTGTTTTTGTGATGTTTTGCCTAGTTTTTTCAATGTTTTGATCAGTTCTGTCTGGTTTTCTAATGTTTTGGCATCTTTTCAGAATGTTTTGATGAGTTTTGCGGGTCTAAATAATTTTGGCGGGTTTTCGGAATATTTTGGTTGGTTTTGATTTTTTTTTATGATGTTTTGGCGGGTTTTCGGAATGTTTTGGTTGGGTTTTAGAATGTTTTGTATTCTCTTGAGTTGTTTTTATTGTGTTGGCAGGTTTTGGAATGTTTGGATTCCTTTTGGCGGGTGTTCGGAATGTTTTGATTAGTTTTGACGGGTTTTGCAATATTTTGGCGGGTTTTTAGAAGGTTTCGATTTGTTTTGATTTGTTTTGATTCTGTTTAGCCCAGTTTTTGGTGTGTTTGGATTAGCTTTGGTGGGCTTTCTCATGTTTTGTCAGGTTTTTTCGAATGTATTGATGACTTCTGTCTGGTTTTCTATTTTGGCGGGTTTGAAAATATTTTTGGATGAGTTTTGGCGGGTTTGAAAATATTTTGGCTCTTTGCGCAGAGATGACGGTGCCGGTTGCGGTGCGCTCCGGGGCGCTCCTTCTGCGGAAAGACGCCTAGGCAGCGGCACTTGGGACAGCTCCGCGTCTCCGTATTCTGCGTTTCTTGCCTTCTGCATCTCAGCAAAATGCTTTCCCACTAGGTCTAGCGAGGAGAAACTGTGCCGGCTGAGTAGATGTAGCCTGGCCCGCCCTTTGAAGTTGACAAGTTCTTGGCATCTCAGAGCCTCAAGGGAAGAGCAAGGTTATCTATGGTAGGCTGGGGCAGAACTAGCAGCAAGCAGAGCAAAGTTGTCCAAGAATAGCTTCCATTGGAATGCTAATGGCAATTGAAGAGGCAGGCCAGTGGCAAGCCACTAGCTTCTAGCAGTTTGAAAGGTGCAGACACAGTGCAGGTGTTGTGCGGCTTCCTTCTTGGCCTCCTAGAAGGTGCCGCGCTCTACGTCTCTTGCTTGCCAATATGTTGCCGTGTTCCTCCTATTGTTTGGTTTGTTTTGATTTGTTTTGATGATGTTTTGGCGGGTTTTCGGAATGTTTTGGTGGTGTTTTAGAATGTTTTGTTTTCTCTTGTGTTGTTTTTATTGTGTTGGCAGGTTGTGGAACATTTGGATTCCTTTCGGCGGGTTTTAAAATATTTTGGCGGGTATTTGGAATGTTTTGGTTTGCTTTCATTTGTTTTGATTATGTTTTGGCAAGTTATTGAAAGTTTCGATCACTTCTGACTGGTTTTCTAGTATTTTGGCATCTTTTCAGAATGTTTTGATCAGTTTTGGCGGGTTCTAAATAATTTTGTCGGGTTTTTGGAATGTTTTGGTTGGTTTTGATTTGTTTTTATGATGTTTTGGTGGGTTTTCTGAATGTTATGGTTGGGTTTTAGAATGTTTTGTATTCTCTTGAGTTGTTTTTATTGTGCTGGCAGGTTTTGGAATGTTTGGATTCCTTTTGGCGGGTGTTCAGAATGTTTTGGCGGGTGTTCGGAATGTTTTGATTAGTTTTGATGGGCTTTGAAATATTTTGGATGGTTTTTAGAAGGTTTCGATTTGTTTTGATTTGTTTTGATTCTGTTTAGCCCAGGTTTTGGTGTGTTTGGATTAGCTTTGGTGGGCTTGATCATGTTTTGTCAGGTTTTTTCGAATGTATTGATCTCTTCTGTCTGGTTTTCTATTTTGGCGGGTTTGAAAATATTTTTGGATGAGTTTTGGCGGGTTTGAAAATATTTTGGCTCTTTGCGCAGAGATGACGGTGCCGGTTGCGGTGCGCTCCGGGGCGTTCCTTCTGCGGAAAGACGCCTGGCAGCGGCACTTGGGACAGCTCCGCGTCTCCGTATTCTGCGTTTCTTGCCTTCTGCATCTCAGCAAAATGCTTTCCCACTAGGTCTAGCAAGGAGAAACTGTGGCAGCTGAGTAGATGTAGCCTGGCCCGCCCTTTGAAGTTGACAAGTTCTTGGCATCTCAGAGCCTCAAGGGAAGAGCAAGGTTATCTATGGTAGGCTGGGGCAGAACTAGCAGCAAGCAGAGCAAAGTTGTCCAAGAATAGCTTCCATTGGAATGCTAATGGCAATTGAAGAGGCAGGCCAGTGGCAAGCCACTATCTTCTAGCAGTTTGAAAGGTGCAGACACAGTGCAGGTGTTGTGCGGCTTCCTTCTTGGCCTCCTAGAAGGTGCCGCGCTCTCCGTCTCTTGCTTGCCAATATGTTGCCGTGTTCCTCCTATTGTTTGGTTTGTTTTGATTTGTTTTGATGATGTTTTGGCGGGTTTTCGGAATGTTTTGGTGGTGTTTTAGAATGTTTTGTTTTCTCTTGTGTTGTTTTTATTGTCTTGGCAGGTTGTGGAATATTTGGATTCCTTTCGGCGGGTTTTAAAATATTTTGGCGGGTATTTGGAATGTTTTGGTTTGCTTTCATTTGTTTTGATTATGTTTTGGCAAGTTATTGAAAGTTTCGATCACTTCTGACTGGTTTTCTAGTATTTTGGCATCTTTTCAGAATGTTTTGATCAGTTTTGGCGGGTTCTAAACTATTTTGTCAGGTTTTCGGAATTTTTTGTTTGGTTTTGATTTGTTTTTGTGATGTTTTGCCAAGTTTTTTGAATGTTTTGATCAGTTCTGTCTGGTTTTCTAATGTTTTGGCATCTTTTCAGAATGTTTTGATGAGTTTTGCGGGTCTAAATAATTTTGGCGGGTTTTCGGAATATTTTGCTTGGTTTTGATTTGTTTTTATGATGTTTTGGCGGGTTTTCGGAATGTTTTGGTTGGGTTTTAGAATGTTTAGTATTCTCTTGAGTTGTTTTTATTGTGTTGGCAGGTTTTGGAATGTTTGGATTCCTTTTGGCGGGTGTTCGGAATGTTTTGATTAGTTTTGACGGGTTTTGCAATATTTTGGCCGGTTTTTAGAAGGTTTCGATTTGTTTTGATTTGTTTTGATTCTGTTTAGCCCAGTTTTTGGTGTGTTTGGATTAGCTTTGGTGGGCTTGATCATGTTTTGTCAGGTTTTTTCGAATGTATTGATGACTTCTGTCTGGTTTTCTATTTTGGCGGGTTTGAAAATATTTTTGGATGAGTTTTGGCGGGTTTGAAAATATTTTGGCTCTTTGCGCAGAGATGACGGTGCCGGTTGCGGTGCGCTCCGGGGCGCTCCTTCTGCGGAAAGACGCCTGGCAGCGGCACTTGGGACAGCTCCGCGTCTCCGTATTCTGCGTTTCTTGCCTTCTGCATCTCAGCAAAATGCTTTCCCACTAGGTCTAGCAAGGAGAAACTGTGGCAGCTGAGTAGATGTAGCCCGGCCCGCCCTTTGAAGTTGACAAGTTCTTGGCATCTCAGAGCCTCAAGGGAAGAGCAAGGTTATCTATGGTAGGCTGGGGCAGAACTAGCAGCAAGCAGAGCAAAGTTGTCCAAGAATAGCTTCCATTGGAGTGCTAATGGCAATTGAAGAGGCAGGCCAGTGGCAAGCCACTATCTTCTAGCAGTTTGAAAGTTGCAGACACAGTGCAGGTGTTGTGCGGCTTCCTTCTTGGCCTCCTAGAAGGTGCCGCGCTCTCCGTCTCTTGCTTGCCAATATGTTGCCGTGTTCCTCCTATAGTTTGGTTTGTTTTGATTTGTTTTTATGATGTTTTGGCGGGTTTTCGGAATGTTTTGGTGGTGTTTCAGAATGTTTTTTTTTCTCTTGTGTAGTTTTTATTGACTTGGCAGGTTTTGGAATATTTGGGTTCATTTTGGCGGGTTTTAAAATATTTTGGCGGGTATTTGGAATGTTTTGGTTTGCTTTCATTTGTTTTGATTATATTTTGGCAAGTTATTGAATATTTTGATCACTTCTGACTGGTTTTCTAGTATTTTGGCATCTTTTCAGAATGTTTTGATGAGTTTTGCTGGTCTAAATTATTTTGGCGGGTTTTCGGAATATTTTGGTTGGTTTTGATTTGTTTTTATGATGTTTTGGTGGGTTTTCGGAATGTTTTGGTTGGGTTTTAGAATGTTTTGTATTCTCTTGAGTTGTTTTCATTGTGTTGGCAGGTTTTGGAATGTTTGGATTCCTTTTGGTGGGTGTTCGGAATGTTTTGGCGGGTGTTCGGAATGTTTTGATTAGTTTTGACGGGTTTTGAAATATTTTGGCGGGTTTTTAGAAGGTTTCGATTTGTTTTGATTTGTTTTGATTCTGTTTAGCCCAGTTTTTGGTGTGTTTGGATTAGCTTTGGTGGGCTTGATCATGTTTTGTCAGGTTTTTTCGAATGTATTGATGACTTCTGTCTGGTTTTCTATTTTGGCGGGTTTGAAAATATTTTTGGATTAGTTTTGGCGGGTTTTAAAATATTTTGGCTCTTTGCGCAGAGATGATGGTGCCGGTTGCGGTGCGCTCCGGGGCGCTCCTTCTGCGGAAAGACGCCTGGCAGCGGCACTTGGGACAGCTCCGCGTCTCCGTATTCTGCGTTTCTTGCCTTCTGCATCTCAGCAAAATGCTTTCCCACTAGGTCTAGCAAGGAGAAACTGTGGCAGCTGAGTAGATGTAGCCCGGCCCGCCCTTTGAAGTTGACAAGTTCTTGGCATCTCAGAGCCTCAAGGGAAGAGCAAGGTTATCTATGGTAGGCTGGGGCAGAACTAGCAGCAAGCAGAGCAAAGTTGTCCAAGAATAGCTTCCATTGGAATGCTAATGGCAATTGAAGAGGCAGGCCAGTGGCAAGCCACTAGCTTCTAGCAGTTTGAAAGTTGCAGACACAGTGCAGGTGTTGTGCGGCTTCCTTCTTGGCCTCCTAGAAGGTGCCGTGCTCTCCGTCTCTTGCTTGCCAATATGTTGCCGTGTTCCTCCTATTGTTTGGTTTGTTTTGATTTGTTTTTATGATGTTTTGGCGGGTTTTCGGAATGTTTTGGTGGTGTTTTAGAATGTTTTGTTTTCTCTTGTGTTGTTTTGATTGACTTGGCAGGTTTTGGAATATTTGGATCCATTTTGGCGGGTTTTAAAATATTTTGGCGGGTATTTGGAATGTTTTGGTTTGCTTTCATTTGTTTTGATTATATTTTGGCAAGTTATTGAATATTTTGATCACTTCTGACTGGTTTTCTAGAATTTTGGCATCTTTTCAGAAAGTTTTGATGAGTTTTGCGGGTCTAAATCATTTTGGCGGGTTTTCGGAATATTTTGGTTGGTTTTGATTTGTTTTTATGATGTTTTGGTGGGTTTTCTGAATGTTATGGTTGGGTTTTAGAAAGTTTTGTATTCTCTTGAGTTGTTTTTATTGTGCTGGCAGGTTTTGGAATGTTTGGATTCCTTTTGGCGGGTGTTCAGAATGTTTTGGCAGGTGTTCGGAATGTTTTGATTAGTTTTGATGGGCTTTGAAATATTTTGGACGGTTTTTAGAAGGTTTCGATTTGTTTTGATTTTTTTGATTCTGTTTAGCCCAGTTTTTGGTGTGTTTGGATTAGCTTTGGTGGGCTTGATCATGTTTTGTCAGGTTTTTTCGAATGTATTGATCTCTTCTGTCTGGATTTCTATTTTGGCGGGTTTGAAAATATTTTTGGATGAGTTTTGGCGGGTTTGAAAATATTTTGGCTCTTTGCGCAGAGATGACGGTGCCGGTTGCGGTGCACTCCGGGGCGCTCCTTCTGCGGAAAGACGCCTGGCAGCGGCACTTGGGACAGCTCCGCGTCTCCGTATTCTGCGTTTCTTGCCTTCTGCATCTCAGCAAAATGCTTTCCCACTAGGTCTAGCAAGGAGAAACTGTGGCAGCTGAGTAGATGTAGCCCGGCCCGCCCTTTGAAGTTGACAAGTTCTTGGCATCTCAGAGCCTCAAGGGAAGAACAAGGTTATCTATGGTAGGCTGGGGCAGAACTAGCAGCAAGCAGAGCAAAGTTGTCCAAGAATAGCTTCCATTGGAGTGCTAATGGCAATTGAAGAGGCAGGCCAGTGGCAAGCCACTATCTTCTAGCAGTGTGAAAGTTGCAGACACAGTGCAGGTGTTGTGCGGCTTCCTTCTTGGCCTCCTAGAAGGTGCCGCGCTCTCCGTCTCTTGCTTGCCAATATGTTGCCGTGTTCCTCCTATTGTTTGGTTTGTTTTGATTTGTTTTGATGATGTTTTGGCGGGTTTTCGGAATGTTTTGGTGGTGTTTTAGAATCTTTTGTTTTCTCTTGTGTTGTTTTGATTGTCTTGGCAGGTTTTGGAATGTTTGGATTCCTTTTGGCGGGTTTTAAAATATTTTGGCGGGTATTTGGAATGTTTTGGTTTGCTTTCATTTGTTTTGATTATGTTTTGGCAAGTTATTGAAAGTTTCGATCACTTCTGACTGGTTTTCTAGTATTTTGGCATCTTTTCAGAATGTTTTGATCAGTTTTGGCGGGTTCTAAACTATTTTGTCAGGTTTTCGGAATTTTTTGGTTGGTTTTGATTTGTTTTTGTGATGTTTTGCCTAGTTTTTTCAATGTTTTGATCAGTTCTGTCTGGTTTTCTAATGTTTTGGCATCTTTTCAGAATGTTTTGATGAGTTTTGCGGGTCTAAATAATTTTGGCGGGTTTTCGGAATATTTTGGTTGGTTTTGATTTTTTTTTATGATGTTTTGGCGGGTTTTCGGAATGTTTTGGTTGGGTTTTAGAATGTTTTGTATTCTCTTGAGTTGTTTTTATTGTGTTGGCAGGTTTTGGAATGTTTGGATTCCTTTTGGCGGGTGTTCGGAATGTTTTGATTAGTTTTGACGGGTTTTGCAATATTTTGGCGGGTTTTTAGAAGGTTTCGATTTGTTTTGATTTGTTTTGATTCTGTTTAGCCCAGTTTTTGGTGTGTTTGGATTAGCTTTGGTGGGCTTTCTCATGTTTTGTCAGGTTTTTTCGAATGTATTGATGACTTCTGTCTGGTTTTCTATTTTGGCGGGTTTGAAAATATTTTTGGATGAGTTTTGGCGGGTTTGAAAATATTTTGGCTCTTTGCGCAGAGATGACGGTGCCGGTTGCGGTGCGCTCCGGGGCGCTCCTTCTGCGGAAAGACGCCTAGGCAGCGGCACTTGGGACAGCTCCGCGTCTCCGTATTCTGCGTTTCTTGCCTTCTGCATCTCAGCAAAATGCTTTCCCACTAGGTCTAGCGAGGAGAAACTGTGCCGGCTGAGTAGATGTAGCCTGGCCCGCCCTTTGAAGTTGACAAGTTCTTGGCATCTCAGAGCCTCAAGGGAAGAGCAAGGTTATCTATGGTAGGCTGGGGCAGAACTAGCAGCAAGCAGAGCAAAGTTGTCCAAGAATAGCTTCCATTGGAATGCTAATGGCAATTGAAGAGGCAGGCCAGTGGCAAGCCACTAGCTTCTAGCAGTTTGAAAGGTGCAGACACAGTGCAGGTGTTGTGCGGCTTCCTTCTTGGCCTCCTAGAAGGTGCCGCGCTCTACGTCTCTTGCTTGCCAATATGTTGCCGTGTTCCTCCTATTGTTTGGTTTGTTTTGATTTGTTTTGATGATGTTTTGGCGGGTTTTCGGAATGTTTTGGTGGTGTTTTAGAATGTTTTGTTTTCTCTTGTGTTGTTTATATTGTCTTGGCAGGTTGTGGAACATTTGGATTCCTTTCGGCGGGTTTTAAAATATTTTGGCGGGTATTTGGAATGTTTTGGTTTGCTTTCATTTGTTTTGATTATGTTTTGGCAAGTTATTGAAAGTTTCGATCACTTCTGACTGGTTTTCTAGTATTTTGGCATCTTTTCAGAATGTTTTGATCAGTTTTGGCGGGTTCTAAACTATTTTGTCAGGTTTTCGGAATTTTTTGGTTGGTTTTGATTTGTTTTTGTGATGTTTTGCCAAGTTTTTTGAATGTTTTGATCAGTTCTGTCTGGTTTTCTAATGTTTTGGCATCTTTTCAGAATGTTTTGATGAGTTTTGCGGGTCTAAATCATTTTGGCGGGTTTTCAGAATGTTTTGGTTGGTTTTGATTTGTTTTTATGATGTTTTGGTGGGTTTTCGGAATGTTTTGGTTGGGTTTTAGAATGTTTTGTATTCTCTTGAGTTGTTTTTATTGTGTTGGCAGGTTTTGGAATGTTTGGATTCCTTTTGGCGGGTGTTCGGAATGTTTTGGCGGGTATTCGGAATGTTTTTATTAGTTTTGATGGGCTTTGAAATATTTTGGACGGTTTTTAGAAGGTTTCGATTTGTTTTGATTTGTTTTGATTCTGTTTAGCCCAGTTTTTGGTGTGTTTGGATTAGCTTTGGTGGGCTTGATCATGTTTTGTCAGGTTTTTTCGAATGTATTGATCTCTTCTGTCTGGTTTTCTATTTTGGCGGGTTTGAAAATATTTTTGGATTACTTTTGGCAGGTTTGAAAATATTTTGGCTCTTTGCGCAGAGATGACGGTGCCGGTTGCGGTGCGCTCCGGGGCGCTCCTTCTGCGGAAAGACGCCTGGCAGCGGCACTTGGGACAGCTCCGCGTCTCCGTATTCTGCGTTTCTTGCCTTCTGCATCTCAGCAAAATGCTTTCCCACTAGGTCTAGCAAGGAGAAACTGTGGCAGCTGAGTAGATGTAGCCCGGCCTGCCCTTTGAAGTTGACAAGTTCTTGGCATCTCAGAGCCTCAAGGGAAGAGCAAGGTTATCTATGGTAGGCTGGGGCAGAACTAGCAGCAAGCAGAGCAAAGTTGTCCAAGAATAGCTTCCATTGGAGTGCTAATGGCAATTGAAGAGGCAGGACAGTGGCAAGCCACTATCTTCTAGCAGTTTGATAGTTGCAGACACAGTGCAGGTGTTGTGCGGCTTCCTTCTTGGCCTCCTAGAAGGTGCCGCGCTCTCCGTCTCTTGCTTGCCAATATGTTGCCGTGTTCCTCCTATTGTTTGGTTTGTTTTGATTTGTTTTTATGATGTTTTGGCGGGTTTTCGGAATGTTTTGGTGGTGTTTCAGAATGTTTTTTTTTCTCTTGTGTAGTTTTTATTGACTTGGCAGGTTTTGGAATATTTGGGTTCATTTTGGCGGGTTTTAAAATATTTTGGCGGATATTTGGAATGTTTTGGTTTGCTTTCATTTGTTTTGATTATATTTTGGCAAGTTACTGAATATTTTGATCACTTCTGACTGGTTTTCTAGTATTTTGGCATCTTTTCAGAATGTTTTGATGAGTTTTGCGGGTCTAAATAATTTTGGCGGGTTTTCGGAATATTTTGGTTGGTTTTGATTTTTTTTTATGATGTTTTGGCGGGTTTTCGGAATGTTTTGGTTGGGTTTTAGAATGTTTTGTATTCTCTTGAGTTGTTTTTATTGTGTTGGCAGGTTTTGGAATGTTTGGATTCCTTTTGGCGGGTGTTCGGAATGTTTTGATTAGTTTTGACGGGTTTTGCAATATTTTGGCGGGTTTTTAGAAGGTTTCGATTTGTTTTGATTTGTTTTGATTCTGTTTAGCCCAGTTTTTGGTGTGTTTGGATTAGCTTTGGTGGGCTTTCTCATGTTTTGTCAGGTTTTTTCGAATGTATTGATGACTTCTGTCTGGTTTTCTATTTTGGCGGGTTTGAAAATATTTTTGGATGAGTTTTGGCGGGTTTGAAAATATTTTGGCTCTTTGCGCAGAGATGACGGTGCCGGTTGCGGTGCGCTCCGGGGCGCTCCTTCTGCGGAAAGACACCTAGGCAGCGGCACTTGGGACAGCTCCGCGTCTCCGTATTCTGCGTTTCTTGCCTTCTGCATCTCAGCAAAATGCTTTCCCACTAGGTCTAGCGAGGAGAAACTGTGCCGGCTGAGTAGATGTAGCCTGGCCCGCCCTTTGAAGTTGACAAGTTCTTGGCATCTCAGAGCCTCAAGGGAAGAGCAAGGTTATCTATGGTAGGCTGGGGCAGAACTAGCAGCAAGCAGAGCAAAGTTGTCCAAGAATAGCTTCCATTGGAATGCTAATGGCAATTGAAGAGGCAGGCCAGTGGCAAGCCACTAGCTTCTAGCAGTTTGAAAGGTGCAGACACAGTGCAGGTGTTGTGCGGCTTCCTTCTTGGCCTCCTAGAAGGTGCCGCGCTCTACGTCTCTTGCTTGCCAATATGTTGCCGTGTTCCTCCTATTGTTTGGTTTGTTTTGATTTGTTTTGATGATGTTTTGGCGGGTTTTCGGAATGTTTTGGTGGTGTTTTAGAATGTTTTGTTTTCTCTTGTGTTGTTTTTATTGTGTTGGCAGGTTGTGGAACATTTGGATTCCTTTCGGCGGGTTTTAAAATATTTTGGCGGGTATTTGGAATGTTTTGGTTTGCTTTCATTTGTTTTGATTATGTTTTGGCAAGTTATTGAAAGTTTCGATCACTTCTGACTGGTTTTCTAGTATTTTGGCATCTTTTCAGAATGTTTTGATCAGTTTTGGCGGGTTCTAAATAATTTTGTCGGGTTTTTGGAATGTTTTGGTTGGTTTTGATTTGTTTTTATGATGTTTTGGTGGGTTTTCTGAATGTTATGGTTGGGTTTTAGAATGTTTTGTATTCTCTTGAGTTGTTTTTATTGTGCTGGCAGGTTTTGGAATGTTTGGATTCCTTTTGGCGGGTGTTCAGAATGTTTTGGCGGGTGTTCGGAATGTTTTGATTAGTTTTGATGGGCTTTGAAATATTTTGGACGGTTTTTAGAAGGTTTCGATTTGTTTTGATTTGTTTTGATTCTGTTTAGCCCAGGTTTTGGTGTGTTTGGATTAGCTTTGGTGGGCTTGATCATGTTTTGTCAGGTTTTTTCGAATGTATTGATCTCTTCTGTCTGGTTTTCTATTTTGGCGGGTTTGAAAATATTTTTGGATGAGTTTTGGCGGGTTTGAAAATATTTTGGCTCTTTGCGCAGAGATGACGGTGCCGGTTGCGGTGCGCTCCGGGGCGTTCCTTCTGCGGAAAGACGCCTGGCAGCGGCACTTGGGACAGCTCCGCGTCTCCGTATTCTGCGTTTCTTGCCTTCTGCATCTCAGCAAAATGCTTTCCCACTAGGTCTAGCAAGGAGAAACTGTGGCAGCTGAGTAGATGTAGCCTGGCCCGCCCTTTGAAGTTGACAAGTTCTTGGCATCTCAGAGCCTCAAGGCAAGAGCAAGGTTATCTATGGTAGGCTGGGGCAGAACTAGCAGCAAGCAGAGCAAAGTTGTCCAAGAATAGCTTCCATTGGAATGCTAATGGCAATTGAAGAGGCAGGCCAGTGGCAAGCCACTATCTTCTAGCAGTTTGAAAGGTGCAGACACAGTGCAGGTGTTGTGCGGCTTCCTTCTTGGCCTCCTAGAAGGTGCCGCGCTCTCCGTCTCTTGCTTGCCAATATGTTGCCGTGTTCCTCCTATTGTTTGGTTTGTTTTGATTTGTTTTGATGATGTTTTGGCGGGTTTTCGGAATGTTTTGGTGGTGTTTTAGAATGTTTTGTTTTCTCTTGTGTTGTTTTTATTGTCTTGGCAGGTTGTGGAATATTTGGATTCCTTTCGGCGGGTTTTAAAATATTTTGGCGGGTATTTGGAATGTTTTGGTTTGCTTTCATTTGTTTTGATTATGTTTTGGCAAGTTATTGAAAGTTTCGATCACTTCTGACTGGTTTTCTAGTATTTTGGCATCTTTTCAGAATGTTTTGATCAGTTTTGGCGGGTTCTAAACTATTTTGTCAGGTTTTCGGAATTTTTTGTTTGGTTTTGATTTGTTTTTGTGATGTTTTGCCAAGTTTTTTGAATGTTTTGATCAGTTCTGTCTGGTTTTCTAATGTTTTGGCATCTTTTCAGAATGTTTTGATGAGTTTTGCGGGTCTAAATAATTTTGGCGGGTTTTCGGAATATTTTGCTTGGTTTTGATTTGTTTTTATGATGTTTTGGCGGGTTTTCGGAATGTTTTGGTTGGGTTTTAGAATGTTTTGTATTCTCTTGAGTTGTTTTTATTGTGTTGGCAGGTTTTGGAATGTTTGGATTCCTTTTGGCGGGTGTTCGGAATGTTTTGATTAGTTTTGACGGGTTTTGCAATATTTTGGCCGGTTTTTAGAAGGTTTCGATTTGTTTTGATTTGTTTTGATTCTGTTTAGCCCAGTTTTTGGTGTGTTTGGATTAGCTTTGGTGGGCTTGATCATGTTTTGTCAGGTTTTTTCGAATGTATTGATGACTTCTGTCTGGTTTTCTATTTTGGCGGGTTTGAAAATATTTTTGGATGAGTTTTGGCGGGTTTGAAAATATTTTGGCTCTTTGCGCAGAGATGACGGTGCCGGTTGCGGTGCGCTCCGGGGCGCTCCTTCTGCGGAAAGACGCCTGGCAGCGGCACTTGGGACAGCTCCGCGTCTCCGTATTCTGCGTTTCTTGCCTTCTGCATCTCAGCAAAATGCTTTCCCACTAGGTCTAGCAAGGAGAAACTGTGGCAGCTGAGTAGATGTAGCCCGGCCCGCCCTTTGAAGTTGACAAGTTCTTGGCATCTCAGAGCCTCAAGGGAAGAGCAAGGTTATCTATGGTAGGCTGGGGCAGAACTAGCAGCAAGCAGAGCAAAGTTGTCCAAGAATAGCTTCCATTGGAGTGCTAATGGCAATTGAAGAGGCAGGCCAGTGGCAAGCCACTATCTTCTAGCAGTTTGAAAGTTGCAGACACAGTGCAGGTGTTGTGCGGCTTCCTTCTTGGCCTCCTAGAAGGTGCCGCGCTCTCCGTCTCTTGCTTGCCAATATGTTGCCGTGTTCCTCCTATAGTTTGGTTTGTTTTGATTTGTTTTGATGATGTTTTGGCGGGTTTTCGGAATGTTTTGGTGGTGTTTTAGAATGTTTTGTTTTCTCTTGTGTTGTTTTTATTGTGTTGGCAGGTTGTGGAACATTTGGATTCCTTTCGGCGGGTTTTAAAATATTTTGGCGGGTATTTGGAATGTTTTGGTTTGCTTTCATTTGTTTTGATTATGTTTTGGCAAGTTATTGAAAGTTTCGATCACTTCTGACTGGTTTTCTAGTATTTTGGCATCTTTTCAGAATGTTTTGATGAGTTTTGCGGGTCTAAATAATTTTGGCGGGTTTTCGGAATATTTTGGTTGGTTTTGATTTTTTTTTATGATGTTTTGGCGGGTTTTCGGAATGTTTTGGTTGGGTTTTAGAATGTTTTGTATTCTCTTGAGTTGTTTTTATTGTGTTGGCAGGTTTTGGAATGTTTGGATTCCTTTTGGCGGGTGTTCGGAATGTTTTGATTAGTTTTGACGGGTTTTGCAATATTTTGGCGGGTTTTTAGAAGGTTTCGATTTGTTTTGATTTGTTTTGATTCTGTTTAGCCCAGTTTTTGGTGTGTTTGGATTAGCTTTGGTGGGCTTTCTCATGTTTTGTCAGGTTTTTTCGAATGTATTGATGACTTCTGTCTGGTTTTCTATTTTGGCGGGTTTGAAAATATTTTTGGATGAGTTTTGGCGGGTTTGAAAATATTTTGGCTCTTTGCGCAGAGATGACGGTGCCGGTTGCGGTGCGCTCCGGGGCGCTCCTTCTGCGGAAAGACGCCTAGGCAGCGGCACTTGGGACAGCTCCGCGTCTCCGTATTCTGCGTTTCTTGCCTTCTGCATCTCAGCAAAATGCTTTCCCACTAGGTCTAGCGAGGAGAAACTGTGCCGGCTGAGTAGATGTAGCCTGGCCCGCCCTTTGAAGTTGACAAGTTCTTGGCATCTCAGAGCCTCAAGGGAAGAGCAAGGTTATCTATGGTAGGCTGGGGCAGAACTAGCAGCAAGCAGAGCAAAGTTGTCCAAGAATAGCTTCCATTGGAATGCTAATGGCAATTGAAGAGGCAGGCCAGTGGCAAGCCACTAGCTTCTAGCAGTTTGAAAGGTGCAGACACAGTGCAGGTGTTGTGCGGCTTCCTTCTTGGCCTCCTAGAAGGTGCCGCGCTCTACGTCTCTTGCTTGCCAATATGTTGCCGTGTTCCTCCTATTGTTTGGTTTGTTTTGATTTGTTTTGATGATGTTTTGGCGGGTTTTCGGAATGTTTTGGTGGTGTTTTAGAATGTTTTGTTTTCTCTTGTGTTGTTTTTATTGTGTTGGCAGGTTGTGGAACATTTGGATTCCTTTCGGCGGGTTTTAAAATATTTTGGCGGGTATTTGGAATGTTTTGGTTTGCTTTCATTTGTTTTGATTATGTTTTGGCAAGTTATTGAAAGTTTCGATCACTTCTGACTGGTTTTCTAGTATTTTGGCATCTTTTCAGAATGTTTTGATCAGTTTTGGCGGGTTCTAAATAATTTTGTCGGGTTTTTGGAATGTTTTGGTTGGTTTTGATTTGTTTTTATGATGTTTTGGTGGGTTTTCTGAATGTTATGGTTGGGTTTTAGAATGTTTTGTATTCTCTTGAGTTGTTTTTATTGTGCTGGCAGGTTTTGGAATGTTTGGATTCCTTTTGGCGGGTGTTCAGAATGTTTTGGCGGGTGTTCGGAATGTTTTGATTAGTTTTGATGGGCTTTGAAATATTTTGGACGGTTTTTAGAAGGTTTCGATTTGTTTTGATTTGTTTTGATTCTGTTTAGCCCAGGTTTTGGTGTGTTTGGATTAGCTTTGGTGGGCTTGATCATGTTTTGTCAGGTTTTTTCGAATGTATTGATCTCTTCTGTCTGGTTTTCTATTTTGGCGGGTTTGAAAATATTTTTGGATGAGTTTTGGCGGGTTTGAAAATATTTTGGCTCTTTGCGCAGAGATGACGGTGCCGGTTGCGGTGCGCTCCGGGGCGTTCCTTCTGCGGAAAGACGCCTGGCAGCGGCACTTGGGACAGCTCCGCGTCTCCGTATTCTGCGTTTCTTGCCTTCTGCATCTCAGCAAAATGCTTTCCCACTAGGTCTAGCAAGGAGAAACTGTGGCAGCTGAGTAGATGTAGCCTGGCCCGCCCTTTGAAGTTGACAAGTTCTTGGCATCTCAGAGCCTCAAGGGAAGAGCAAGGTTATCTATGGTAGGCTGGGGCAGAACTAGCAGCAAGCAGAGCAAAGTTGTCCAAGAATAGCTTCCATTGGAATGCTAATGGCAATTGAAGAGGCAGGCCAGTGGCAAGCCACTATCTTCTAGCAGTTTGAAAGGTGCAGACACAGTGCAGGTGTTGTGCGGCTTCCTTCTTGGCCTCCTAGAAGGTGCCGCGCTCTCCGTCTCTTGCTTGCCAATATGTTGCCGTGTTCCTCCTATTGTTTGGTTTGTTTTGATTTGTTTTGATGATGTTTTGGCGGGTTTTCGGAATGTTTTGGTGGTGTTTTAGAATGTTTTGTTTTCTCTTGTGTTGTTTTTATTGTCTTGGCAGGTTGTGGAATATTTGGATTCCTTTCGGCGGGTTTTAAAATATTTTGGCGGGTATTTGGAATGTTTTGGTTTGCTTTCATTTGTTTTGATTATGTTTTGGCAAGTTATTGAAAGTTTCGATCACTTCTGACTGGTTTTCTAGTATTTTGGCATCTTTTCAGAATGTTTTGATCAGTTTTGGCGGGTTCTAAACTATTTTGTCAGGTTTTCGGAATTTTTTGTTTGGTTTTGATTTGTTTTTGTGATGTTTTGCCAAGTTTTTTGAATGTTTTGATCAGTTCTGTCTGGTTTTCTAATGTTTTGGCATCTTTTCAGAATGTTTTGATGAGTTTTGCGGGTCTAAATAATTTTGGCGGGTTTTCGGAATATTTTGCTTGGTTTTGATTTGTTTTTATGATGTTTTGGCGGGTTTTCGGAATGTTTTGGTTGGGTTTTAGAATGTTTTGTATTCTCTTGAGTTGTTTTTATTGTGTTGGCAGGTTTTGGAATGTTTGGATTCCTTTTGGCGGGTGTTCGGAATGTTTTGATTAGTTTTGACGGGTTTTGCAATATTTTGGCCGGTTTTTAGAAGGTTTCGATTTGTTTTGATTTGTTTTGATTCTGTTTAGCCCAGTTTTTGGTGTGTTTGGATTAGCTTTGGTGGGCTTGATCATGTTTTGTCAGGTTTTTTCGAATGTATTGATGACTTCTGTCTGGTTTTCTATTTTGGCGGGTTTGAAAATATTTTTGGATGAGTTTTGGCGGGTTTGAAAATATTTTGGCTCTTTGCGCAGAGATGACGGTGCCGGTTGCGGTGCGCTCCGGGGCGCTCCTTCTGCGGAAAGACGCCTGGCAGCGGCACTTGGGACAGCTCCGCGTCTCCGTATTCTGCGTTTCTTGCCTTCTGCATCTCAGCAAAATGCTTTCCCACTAGGTCTAGCAAGGAGAAACTGTGGCAGCTGAGTAGATGTAGCCCGGCCCGCCCTTTGAAGTTGACAAGTTCTTGGCATCTCAGAGCCTCAAGGGAAGAGCAAGGTTATCTATGGTAGGCTGGGGCAGAACTAGCAGCAAGCAGAGCAAAGTTGTCCAAGAATAGCTTCCATTGGAGTGCTAATGGCAATTGAAGAGGCAGGCCAGTGGCAAGCCACTATCTTCTAGCAGTTTGAAAGTTGCAGACACAGTGCAGGTGTTGTGCGGCTTCCTTCTTGGCCTCCTAGAAGGTGCCGCGCTCTCCGTCTCTTGCTTGCCAATATGTTGCCGTGTTCCTCCTATAGTTTGGTTTGTTTTGATTTGTTTTTATGATGTTTTGGCGGGTTTTCGGAATGTTTTGGTGGTGTTTCAGAATGTTTTTTTTTCTCTTGTGTAGTTTTTATTGACTTGGCAGGTTTTGGAATATTTGGGTTCATTTTGGCGGGTTTTAAAATATTTTGGCGGGTATTTGGAATGTTTTGGTTTGCTTTCATTTGTTTTGATTATATTTTGGCAAGTTATTGAATATTTTGATCACTTCTGACTGGTTTTCTAGTATTTTGGCATCTTTTCAGAATGTTTTGATGAGTTTTGCTGGTCTAAATTATTTTGGCGGGTTTTCGGAATATTTTGGTTGGTTTTGATTTGTTTTTATGATGTTTTGGTGGGTTTTCGGAATGTTTTGGTTGGGTTTTAGAATGTTTTGTATTCTCTTGAGTTGTTTTCATTGTGTTGGCAGGTTTTGGAATGTTTGGATTCCTTTTGGTGGGTGTTCGGAATGTTTTGGCGGGTGTTCGGAATGTTTTGATTAGTTTTGACGGGTTTTGAAATATTTTGGCGGGTTTTTAGAAGGTTTCGATTTGTTTTGATTTGTTTTGATTCTGTTTAGCCCAGTTTTTGGTGTGTTTGGATTAGCTTTGGTGGGCTTGATCATGTTTTGTCAGGTTTTTTCGAATGTATTGATCACTTCTGTCTGGTTTTCTATTTTGGCGGGTTTGAAAATATTTTTGGATTAGTTTTGGCGGGTTTTAAAATATTTTGGCTCTTTGCGCAGAGATGATGGTGCCGGTTGCGGTGCGCTCCGGGGCGCTCCTTCTGCGGAAAGACGCCTGGCAGCGGCACTTGGGACAGCTCCGCGTCTCCGTATTCTGCGTTTCTTGCCTTCTGCATCTCAGCAAAATGCTTTCCCACTAGGTCTAGCAAGGAGAAACTGTGGCAGCTGAGTAGATGTAGCCCGGCCCGCCCTTTGAAGTTGACAAGTTCTTGGCATCTCAGAGCCTCAAGGGAAGAGCAAGGTTATCTATGGTAGGCTGGGGCAGAACTAGCAGCAAGCAGAGCAAAGTTGTCCAAGAATAGCTTCCATTGGAATGCTAATGGCAATTGAAGAGGCAGGCCAGTGGCAAGCCACTAGCTTCTAGCAGTTTGAAAGTTGCAGACACAGTGCAGGTGTTGTGCGGCTTCCTTCTTGGCCTCCTAGAAGGTGCCGTGCTCTCCGTCTCTTGCTTGCCAATATGTTGCCGTGTTCCTCCTATTGTTTGGTTTGTTTTGATTTGTTTTTATGATGTTTTGGCGGGTTTTCGGAATGTTTTGGTGGTGTTTTAGAATGTTTTGTTTTCTCTTGTGTTGTTTTGATTGACTTGGCAGGTTTTGGAATATTTGGATCCATTTTGGCGGGTTTTAAAATATTTTGGCGGGTTTTTGGAATGTTTTGGTTTGCTTTCATTTGTTTTGATTATGTTTTGGCAAGTTATTGAATGTTTTGATCACTTCTGACTGGTTTTCTAGAATTTTGGCATCTTTTCAGAATGTTTTGATGAGTTTTGCGGGTCTAAATCATTTTGGCGGGTTTTCGGAATATTTTGGTTGGTTTTGATTTGTTTTTATGATGTTTTGGTGGGTTTTCTGAATGTTATGGTTGGGTTTTAGAAAGTTTTGTATTCTCTTGAGTTGTTTTTATTGTGCTGGCAGGTTTTGGAATGTTTGGATTCCTTTTGGCGGGTGTTCAGAATGTTTTGGCAGGTGTTCGGAATGTTTTGATTAGTTTTGATGGGCTTTGAAATATTTTGGACGGTTTTTAGAAGGTTTCGATTTGTTTTGATTTTTTTGATTCTGTTTAGCCCAGTTTTTGGTGTGTTTGGATTAGCTTTGGTGGGCTTGATCATGTTTTGTCAGGTTTTTTCGAATGTATTGATCTCTTCTGTCTGGATTTCTATTTTGGCGGGTTTGAAAATATTTTTGGATGAGTTTTGGCGGGTTTGAAAATATTTTGGCTCTTTGCGCAGAGATGACGGTGCCGGTTGCGGTGCGCTCCGGGGCGCTCCTTCTGCGGAAAGACGCCTGGCAGCGGCACTTGGGACAGCTCCGCGTCTCCGTATTCTGCGTTTCTTGCCTTCTGCATCTCAGCAAAATGCTTTCCCACTAGGTCTAGCAAGGAGAAACTGTGGCAGCTGAGTAGATGTAGCCCGTCCCGCCCTTTGAAGTTGACAAGTTCTTGGCATCTCAGAGCCTCAAGGGAAGAACAAGGTTATCTATGGTAGGCTGGGGCAGAACTAGCAGCAAGCAGAGCAAAGTTGTCCAAGAATAGCTTCCATTGGAGTGCTAATGGCAATTGAAGAGGCAGGCCAGTGGCAAGCCACTATCTTCTAGCAGTGTGAAAGTTGCAGACACAGTGCAGGTGTTGTGCGGCTTCCTTCTTGGCCTCCTAGAAGGTGCCGCGCTCTCCGTCTCTTGCTTGCCAATATGTTGCCGTGTTCCTCCTATTGTTTGGTTTGTTTTGATTTGTTTTGATGATGTTTTGGCGGGTTTTCGGAATGTTTTGGTGGTGTTTTAGAATCTTTTGTTTTCTCTTGTGTTGTTTTGATTGTCTTGGCAGGTTTTGGAATGTTTGGATTCCTTTTGGCGGGTTTTAAAATATTTTGGCGGGTATTTGGAATGTTTTGGTTTGCTTTCATTTGTTTTGATTATGTTTTGGCAAGTTATTGAAAGTTTCGATCACTTCTGACTGGTTTTCTAGTATTTTGGCATCTTTTCAGAATGTTTTGATCAGTTTTGGCGGGTTCTAAACTATTTTGTCAGGTTTTCGGAATTTTTTGGTTGGTTTTGATTTGTTTTTGTGATGTTTTGCCTAGTTTTTTCAATGTTTTGATCAGTTCTGTCTGGTTTTCTAATGTTTTGGCATCTTTTCAGAATGTTTTGATGAGTTTTGCGGGTCTAAATAATTTTGGCGGGTTTTCGGAATATTTTGGTTGGTTTTGATTTTTTTTTATGATGTTTTGGCGGGTTTTCGGAATGTTTTGGTTGGGTTTTAGAATGTTTTGTATTCTCTTGAGTTGTTTTTATTGTGTTGGCAGGTTTTGGAATGTTTGGATTCCTTTTGGCGGGTGTTCGGAATGTTTTGATTAGTTTTGACGGGTTTTGCAATATTTTGGCGGGTTTTTAGAAGGTTTCGATTTGTTTTGATTTGTTTTGATTCTGTTTAGCCCAGTTTTTGGTGTGTTTGGATTAGCTTTGGTGGGCTTTCTCATGTTTTGTCAGGTTTTTTCGAATGTATTGATGACTTCTGTCTGGTTTTCTATTTTGGCGGGTTTGAAAATATTTTTGGATGAGTTTTGGCGGGTTTGAAAATATTTTGGCTCTTTGCGCAGAGATGACGGTGCCGGTTGCGGTGCGCTCCGGGGCGCTCCTTCTGCGGAAAGACGCCTAGGCAGCGGCACTTGGGACAGCTCCGCGTCTCCGTATTCTGCGTTTCTTGCCTTCTGCATCTCAGCAAAATGCTTTCCCACTAGGTCTAGCGAGGAGAAACTGTGCCGGCTGAGTAGATGTAGCCTGGCCCGCCCTTTGAAGTTGACAAGTTCTTGGCATCTCAGAGCCTCAAGGGAAGAGCAAGGTTATCTATGGTAGGCTGGGGCAGAACTAGCAGCAAGCAGAGCAAAGTTGTCCAAGAATAGCTTCCATTGGAATGCTAATGGCAATTGAAGAGGCAGGCCAGTGGCAAGCCACTAGCTTCTAGCAGTTTGAAAGGTGCAGACACAGTGCAGGTGTTGTGCGGCTTCCTTCTTGGCCTCCTAGAAGGTGCCGCGCTCTACGTCTCTTGCTTGCCAATATGTTGCCGTGTTCCTCCTATTGTTTGGTTTGTTTTGATTTGTTTTGATGATGTTTTGGCGGGTTTTCGGAATGTTTTGGTGGTGTTTTAGAATGTTTTGTTTTCTCTTGTGTTGTTTTTATTGTGTTGGCAGGTTGTGGAACATTTGGATTCCTTTCGGCGGGTTTTAAAATATTTTGGCGGGTATTTGGAATGTTTTGGTTTGCTTTCATTTGTTTTGATTATGTTTTGGCAAGTTATTGAAAGTTTCGATCACTTCTGACTGGTTTTCTAGTATTTTGGCATCTTTTCAGAATGTTTTGATCAGTTTTGGCGGGTTCTAAACTATTTTGTCAGGTTTTCGGAATTTTTTGGTTGGTTTTGATTTGTTTTTGTGATGTTTTGCCAAGTTTTTTGAATGTTTTGATCAGTTCTGTCTGGTTTTCTAATGTTTTGGCATCTTTTCAGAATGTTTTGATGAGTTTTGCGGGTCTAAATCATTTTGGCGGGTTTTCAGAATGTTTTGGTTGGTTTTGATTTGTTTTTATGATGTTTTGGTGGGTTTTCGGAATGTTTTGGTTGGGTTTTAGAATGTTTTGTATTCTCTTGAGTTGTTTTTATTGTGTTGGCAGGTTTTGGAATGTTTGGATTCCTTTTGGCGGGTGTTCGGAATGTTTTGGCGGGTATTCGGAATGTTTTTATTAGTTTTGATGGGCTTTGAAATATTTTGGACGGTTTTTAGAAGGTTTCGATTTGTTTTGATTTGTTTTGATTCTGTTTAGCCCAGTTTTTGGTGTGTTTGGATTAGCTTTGGTGGGCTTGATCATGTTTTGTCAGGTTTTTTCGAATGTATTGATCTCTTCTGTCTGGTTTTCTATTTTGGCGGGTTTGAAAATATTTTTGGATTACTTTTGGCAGGTTTGAAAATATTTTGGCTCTTTGCGCAGAGATGACGGTGCCGGTTGCGGTGCGCTCCGGGGCGCTCCTTCTGCGGAAAGACGCCTGGCAGCGGCACTTGGGACAGCTCCGCGTCTCCGTATTCTGCGTTTCTTGCCTTCTGCATCTCAGCAAAATGCTTTCCCACTAGGTCTAGCAAGGAGAAACTGTGGCAGCTGAGTAGATGTAGCCCGGCCTGCCCTTTGAAGTTGACAAGTTCTTGGCATCTCAGAGCCTCAAGGGAAGAGCAAGGTTATCTATGGTAGGCTGGGGCAGAACTAGCAGCAAGCAGAGCAAAGTTGTCCAAGAATAGCTTCCATTGGAGTGCTAATGGCAATTGAAGAGGCAGGACAGTGGCAAGCCACTATCTTCTAGCAGTTTGATAGTTGCAGACACAGTGCAGGTGTTGTGCGGCTTCCTTCTTGGCCTCCTAGAAGGTGCCGCGCTCTCCGTCTCTTGCTTGCCAATATGTTGCCGTGTTCCTCCTATTGTTTGGTTTGTTTTGATTTGTTTTTATGATGTTTTGGCGGGTTTTCGGAATGTTTTGGTGGTGTTTCAGAATGTTTTTTTTTCTCTTGTGTAGTTTTTATTGACTTGGCAGGTTTTGGAATATTTGGGTTCATTTTGGCGGGTTTTAAAATATTTTGGCGGATATTTGGAATGTTTTGGTTTGCTTTCATTTGTTTTGATTATATTTTGGCAAGTTACTGAATATTTTGATCACTTCTGACTGGTTTTCTAGTATTTTGGCATCTTTTCAGAATGTTTTGATGAGTTTTGCGGGTCTAAATTATTTTGGCGGGTTTTCGGAATATTTTGGTTGGTTTTGATTTGTTTTTATGATGTTTTGGTGGGTTTTCGGAATGTTTTGGTTGGGTTTTAGAATGTTTTGTATTCTCTTGAGTTGTTTTCATTGTGTTGGCAGGTTTTGGAATGTTTGGATTCCTTTTGGCGGGTGTTCGGAATGTTTTGGCGGGTGTTCGGAATGTTTTGATTAGTTTTGACGGGTTTTGAAATATTTTGGCGGGTTTTTAGAAGGTTTCGATTTGTTTTGATTTGTTTTGATTCTGTTTAGCCCAGTTTTTGGTGTGTTTGGATTAGCTTTGGTGGGCTTGATCATGTTTTGTCAGGTTTTTTCGAATGTATTGATGACTTCTGTCTGGTTTTCTATTTTGGCGGGTTTGAAAATATTTTTGGATGAGTTTTGGCGGGTTTTAAAATATTTTGGCTCTTTGCGCAGAGATGACGGTGCCGGTTGCGGTGCGCTCCGGGGCGCTCCTTCTGCGGAAAGACGCCTGGCAGCGGCACTTGGGACAGCTCCGCGTCTCCGTATTCTGCGTTTCTTGCCTTCTGCATCTCAGCAAAATGCTTTCCCACTAGGTCTAGCAAGGAGAAACTGTGGCAGCTGAGTAGATGTAGCCCGGCCCGCCCTTTGAAGTTGACAAGTTCTTGGCATCTCAGAGCCTCAAGGGAAGAGCAAGGTTATCTATGGTAGGCTGGGGCAGAACTAGCAGCAAGCAGAGCAAAGTTGTCCAAGAATAGCTTCCATTGGAATGCTAATGGCAATTGAAGAGGCAGGCCAGTGGCAAGCCACTAGCTTCTAGCAGTTTGAAAGTTGCAGACACAGTGCAGGTGTTGTGCGGCTTCCTTCTTGGCCTCCTAGAAGGTGCCGTGCTCTCCGTCTCTTGCTTGCCAATATGTTGCCGTGTTCCTCCTATTGTTTGGTTTGTTTTGATTTGTTTTTATGATGTTTTGGCGGGTTTTCGGAATGTTTTGGTGGTGTTTTAGAATGTTTTGTTTTCTCTTGTGTTGTTTTTATTGTCTTGGCAGGTTGTGGAATATTTGGATTCCTTTTGGCGGGTTTTCAAATATTTTGGCGGGTATTTGGAATGTTTTGGTTTGCTTTCATTTGTTTTGATTGTGTTTTGGCAAGTTATTGAAAGTTTCGATCACTTCTGACTGGTTTTCTAGTATTTTGGCATCTTTTCAGAATGTTTTGATCAGTTTTGGCGGGTTCTAAACTATTTTGTCAGGTTTTTGGAATGTTTTGGTTGGTTTTGATTTGTTTTTATGATGTTTTGCCAAGTTTTCTGAATGTTTTGATCAGTTCAGGCTGGTTTTCTAATGTTTTGGCATCTTTTCAGAATGTTTTGATGAGGTTTGCGGGTCTAAATAATTTTGGCGGGTTTTCGGAATATTTTGGTTGGTTTTGATTTGTTTTTATGATGTTTTGGCGGGTTTTCGGAATGTTTTGGTTGGGTTTTAGAATGTTTTGTATTCTCTTGAGTTGTTTTTATTGTGTTGGCAGGTTTTGGAATGTTTGGATTCCTTTTGGCGGGTGTTCGGAATGTTTTGGCGGGTGTTCGGAATGTTTTGATTAGTTTTGACGGGTTTTGAACTATTTTGGCGGGTTTTTAGAAGGTTTCGATTTGTTTTGATTTGTTTTGATTCTGTTTAGCCCAGTTTTTGGTGTGTTTGGATTAGCTTTGGTGGGCTTGATCATGTTTTGTCAGGTTTTTTCGAATGTATTGATGACTTTTGTCTGGTTTTCTATTTTGGCGGGTTTGAAAATATTTTTGGATTAGTTTTGGCGGGTTTTAAAATATTTTGGCTCTTTGCGCAGAGATGACGGTGCCGGTTGCGGTGCGCTCCGGGGCGCTCCTTCTGCGGAAAGACGCCTGGCAGCGGCACTTGGGACAGCTCCGCGTCTCCGTATGCTGCGTTTCTTGCCTTCTGCATCTCAGCAAAATGCTTTCCCACTAGGTCTAGCAAGGAGAAACTGTGGCAGCTGAGTAGATGTAGCCCGGCCCGCCCTTTGAAGTTGACAAGTTCTTGGCATCTCAGAGCCTCAAGGGAAGAGCAAGGTTATCTATGGTAGGCTGGGGCAGAACTAGCAGCAAGCAGAGCAAAGTTGTCCAAGAATAGCTTCCATTGGAATGCTAATGGCAATTGAAGAGGCAGGCCAGTGGCAAGCCACTAGCTTCTAGCAGTTTGAAAGTTGCAGACACAGTGCAGGTGTTGTGCGGCTTCCTTCTTGGCCTCCTAGAAGGTGCCGCGCTCTCCGTCTCTTGCTTGCCAATATGTTGCCGTGTTCCTCCTATTGTTTGGTTTGTTTTGATTTGTTTTGATGGTGTTTTGGCGGGTTTTCGGAATGTTTTGGTGGTGTTTTAGAATGTTTTGTTTTCTCTTGTGTTGTTTTTATTGTCTTGGCAGGTTGTGGAACATTTGGATTCCTTTCGGCGGGTTTTAAAATATTTTGGCGGGTATTTGGAATGTTTTGGTTTGCTTTCATTTGTTTTGATTATGTTTTGGCAAGTTATTGAAAGTTTCGATCACTTCTGACTGGTTTTCTAGTATTTTGGCATCTTTTCAGAATGTTTTGATCAGTTTTGGCGGGTTCTAAACTATTTTGTCAGGTTTTCGGAATTTTTTGGTTGGTTTTGATTTGTTTTTGTGATGTTTTGCCAAGTTTTTTGAATGTTTTGATCAGTTCTGTCTGGTTTTCTAATGTTTTGGCATCTTTTCAGAATGTTTTGATGAGTTTTGCGGGTCTAAATCATTTTGGCGGGTTTTCAGAATGTTTTGGTTGGTTTTGATTTGTTTTTATGATGTTTTGGTGGGTTTTCGGAATGTTTTGGTTGGGTTTTAGAATGTTTTGTATTCTCTTGAGTTGTTTTTATTGTGTTGGCAGGTTTTGGAATGTTTGGATTCCTTTTGGCGGGTGTTCGGAATGTTTTGGCGGGTATTCGGAATGTTTTTATTAGTTTTGATGGGCTTTGAAATATTTTGGACGGTTTTTAGAAGGTTTCGATTTGTTTTGATTTGTTTTGATTCTGTTTAGCCCAGTTTTTGGTGTGTTTGGATTAGCTTTGGTGGGCTTGATCATGTTTTGTCAGGTTTTTTCGAATGTATTGATCTCTTCTGTCTGGTTTTCTATTTTGGCGGGTTTGAAAATATTTTTGGATTACTTTTGGCAGGTTTGAAAATATTTTGGCTCTTTGCGCAGAGATGACGGTGCCGGTTGCGGTGCGCTCCGGGGCGCTCCTTCTGCGGAAAGACGCCTGGCAGCGGCACTTGGGACAGCTCCGCGTCTCCGTATTCTGCGTTTCTTGCCTTCTGCATCTCAGCAAAATGCTTTCCCACTAGGTCTAGCAAGGAGAAACTGTGGCAGCTGAGTAGATGTAGCCCGGCCCGCCCTTTGAAGTTGACAAGTTCTTGGCATCTCAGAGCCTCAAGGGAAGAGCAAGGTTATCTATGGTAGGCTGGGGCAGAACTAGCAGCAAGCAGAGCAAAGTTGTCCAAGAATAGCTTCCATTGGAGTGCTAATGGCAATTGAAGAGGCAGGACAGTGGCAAGCCACTATCTTCTAGCAGTTTGATAGTTGCAGACACAGTGCAGGTGTTGTGCGGCTTCCTTCTTGGCCTCCTAGAAGGTGCCGCGCTCTCCGTCTCTTGCTTGCCAATATGTTGCCGTGTTCCTCCTATTGTTTGGTTTGTTTTGATTTGTTTTTATGATGTTTTGGCGGGTTTTCGGAATGTTTTGGTGGTGTTTCAGAATGTTTTTTTTTCTCTTGTGTAGTTTTTATTGACTTGGCAGGTTTTGGAATATTTGGGTTCATTTTGGCGGGTTTTAAAATATTTTGGCGGATATTTGGAATGTTTTGGTTTGCTTTCATTTGTTTTGATTATATTTTGGCAAGTTACTGAATATTTTGATCACTTCTGACTGGTTTTCTAGTATTTTGGCATCTTTTCAGAATGTTTTGATGAGTTTTGCGGGTCTAAATTATTTTGGCGGGTTTTCGGAATATTTTGGTTGGTTTTGATTTGTTTTTATGATGTTTTGGTGGGTTTTCGGAATGTTTTGGTTGGGTTTTAGAATGTTTTGTATTCTCTTGAGTTGTTTTCATTGTGTTGGCAGGTTTTGGAATGTTTGGATTCCTTTTGGCGGGTGTTCGGAATGTTTTGGCGGGTGTTCGGAATGTTTTGATTAGTTTTGACGGGTTTTGAAATATTTTGGCGGGTTTTTAGAAGGTTTCGATTTGTTTTGATTTGTTTTGATTCTGTTTAGCCCAGTTTTTGGTGTGTTTGGATTAGCTTTGGTGGGCTTGATCATGTTTTGTCAGGTTTTTTCGAATGTATTGATGACTTCTGTCTGGTTTTCTATTTTGGCGGGTTTGAAAATATTTTTGGATGAGTTTTGGCGGGTTTTAAAATATTTTGGCTCTTTGCGCAGAGATGACGGTGCCGGTTGCGGTGCGCTCCGGGGCGCTCCTTCTGCGGAAAGACGCCTGGCAGCGGCACTTGGGACAGCTCCGCGTCTCCGTATTCTGCGTTTCTTGCCTTCTGCATCTCAGCAAAATGCTTTCCCACTAGGTCTAGCAAGGAGAAACTGTGGCAGCTGAGTAGATGTAGCCCGGCCCGCCCTTTGAAGTTGACAAGTTCTTGGCATCTCAGAGCCTCAAGGGAAGAGCAAGGTTATCTATGGTAGGCTGGGGCAGAACTAGCAGCAAGCAGAGCAAAGTTGTCCAAGAATAGCTTCCATTGGAATGCTAATGGCAATTGAAGAGGCAGGCCAGTGGCAAGCCACTAGCTTCTAGCAGTTTGAAAGTTGCAGACACAGTGCAGGTGTTGTGCGGCTTCCTTCTTGGCCTCCTAGAAGGTGCCGTGCTCTCCGTCTCTTGCTTGCCAATATGTTGCCGTGTTCCTCCTATTGTTTGGTTTGTTTTGATTTGTTTTTATGATGTTTTGGCGGGTTTTCGGAATGTTTTGGTGGTGTTTTAGAATGTTTTGTTTTCTCTTGTGTTGTTTTTATTGTCTTGGCAGGTTGTGGAATATTTGGATTCCTTTTGGCGGGTTTTCAAATATTTTGGCGGGTATTTGGAATGTTTTGGTTTGCTTTCATTTGTTTTGATTGTGTTTTGGCAAGTTATTGAAAGTTTCGATCACTTCTGACTGGTTTTCTAGTATTTTGGCATCTTTTCAGAATGTTTTGATCAGTTTTGGCGGGTTCTAAACTATTTTGTCAGGTTTTTGGAATGTTTTGGTTGGTTTTGATTTGTTTTTATGATGTTTTGCCAAGTTTTCTGAATGTTTTGATCAGTTCAGGCTGGTTTTCTAATGTTTTGGCATCTTTTCAGAATGTTTTGATGAGGTTTGCGGGTCTAAATAATTTTGGCGGGTTTTCGGAATATTTTGGTTGGTTTTGATTTGTTTTTATGATGTTTTGGCGGGTTTTCGGAATGTTTTGGTTGGGTTTTAGAATGTTTTGTATTCTCTTGAGTTGTTTTTATTGTGTTGGCAGGTTTTGGAATGTTTGGATTCCTTTTGGCGGGTGTTCGGAATGTTTTGGCGGGTGTTCGGAATGTTTTGATTAGTTTTGACGGGTTTTGAACTATTTTGGCGGGTTTTTAGAAGGTTTCGATTTGTTTTGATTTGTTTTGATTCTGTTTAGCCCAGTTTTTGGTGTGTTTGGATTAGCTTTGGTGGGCTTGATCATGTTTTGTCAGGTTTTTTCGAATGTATTGATGACTTTTGTCTGGTTTTCTATTTTGGCGGGTTTGAAAATATTTTTGGATTAGTTTTGGCGGGTTTTAAAATATTTTGGCTCTTTGCGCAGAGATGACGGTGCCGGTTGCGGTGCGCTCCGGGGCGCTCCTTCTGCGGAAAGACGCCTGGCAGCGGCACTTGGGACAGCTCCGCGTCTCCGTATGCTGCGTTTCTTGCCTTCTGCATCTCAGCAAAATGCTTTCCCACTAGGTCTAGCAAGGAGAAACTGTGGCAGCTGAGTAGATGTAGCCCGGCCCGCCCTTTGAAGTTGACAAGTTCTTGGCATCTCAGAGCCTCAAGGGAAGAGCAAGGTTATCTATGGTAGGCTGGGGCAGAACTAGCAGCAAGCAGAGCAAAGTTGTCCAAGAATAGCTTCCATTGGAATGCTAATGGCAATTGAAGAGGCAGGCCAGTGGCAAGCCACTAGCTTCTAGCAGTTTGAAAGTTGCAGACACAGTGCAGGTGTTGTGCGGCTTCCTTCTTGGCCTCCTAGAAGGTGCCGCGCTCTCCGTCTCTTGCTTGCCAATATGTTGCCGTGTTCCTCCTATTGTTTGGTTTGTTTTGATTTGTTTTGATGGTGTTTTGGCGGGTTTTCGGAATGTTTTGGTGGTGTTTTAGAATGTTTTGTTTTCTCTTGTGTTGTTTTTATTGTCTTGGCAGGTTGTGGAACATTTGGATTCCTTTCGGCGGGTTTTCAAATATTTTGGCGGGTATTTGGAATGTTTTGGTTTGCTTTCATTTGTTTTGATTATGTTTTGGCAAGTTATTGAAAGTTTCGATCACTTCTGACTGGTTTTCTAGTATTTTGGCATCTTTTCAGAATGTTTTGATCAGTTTTGGCGGGTTCTAAACTATTTTGTCAGGTTTTCGGAATTTTTTGGTTGGTTTTGATTTGTTTTTGTGATGTTTTGCCAAGTTTTCTGAATGTTTTGATCAGTTCAGGCTGGTTTTCTAATGTTTTGGCATCTTTTCAGAATGTTTTGATGAGGTTTGCGGGTCTAAATAATTTTGGCGGGTTTTCGGAATATTTTGGTTGGTTTTGATTTGTTTTTATGATGTTTTGGCGGGTTTTCGGAATGTTTTGGTTGGGTTTTAGAATGTTTTGTATTCTCTTGAGTTGTTTTTATTGTGTTGGCAGGTTTTGGAATGTTTGGATTCCTTTTGGCGGGTGTTCGGAATGTTTTGGCGGGTGTTCGGAATGTTTTGATTAGTTTTGACGGGTTTTGAACTATTTTGGCGGGTTTTTAGAAGGTTTCGATTTGTTTTGATTTGTTTTGATTCTGTTTAGCCCAGTTTTTGGTGTGTTTGGATTAGCTTTGGTGGGCTTGATCATGTTTTGTCAGGTTTTTTCGAATGTATTGATGACTTTTGTCTGGTTTTCTATTTTGGCGGGTTTGAAAATATTTTTGGATTAGTTTTGGCGGGTTTTAAAATATTTTGGCTCTTTGCGCAGAGATGACGGTGCCGGTTGCGGTGCGCTCCGGGGCGCTCCTTCTGCGGAAAGACGCCTGGCAGCGGCACTTGGGACAGCTCCGCGTCTCCGTATGCTGCGTTTCTTGCCTTCTGCATCTCAGCAAAATGCTTTCCCACTAGGTCTAGCAAGGAGAAACTGTGGCAGCTGAGTAGATGTAGCCCGGCCCGCCCTTTGAAGTTGACAAGTTCTTGGCATCTCAGAGCCTCAAGGGAAGAGCAAGGTTATCTATGGTAGGCTGGGGCAGAACTAGCAGCAAGCAGAGCAAAGTTGTCCAAGAATAGCTTCCATTGGAATGCTAATGGCAATTGAAGAGGCAGGCCAGTGGCAAGCCACTAGCTTCTAGCAGTTTGAAAGTTGCAGACACAGTGCAGGTGTTGTGCGGCTTCCTTCTTGGCCTCCTAGAAGGTGCCGCGCTCTCCGTCTCTTGCTTGCCAATATGTTGCCGTGTTCCTCCTATTGTTTGGTTTGTTTTGATTTGTTTTTATGATGTTTTGGCGGGTTTTCGGAATGTTTTGGTGGTGTTTTAGAATGTTTTGTTTTCTCTTGTGTTGTTTTTATTGTCTTGGCAGGTTGTGGAATATTTGGATTCCTTTTGGCGGGTTTTCAAATATTTTGGCGGGTATTTGGAATGTTTTGGTTTGCTTTCATTTGTTTTGATTGTGTTTTGGCAAGTTATTGAAAGTTTCGATCACTTCTGACTGGTTTTCTAGTATTTTGGCATCTTTTCAGAATGTTTTGATCAGTTTTGGCGGGTTCTAAACTATTTTGTCAGGTTTTTGGAATTTTTTGGTTGGTTTTGATTTGTTTTTATGATGTTTTGCCTAGTTTTTTCAATGTTTTGATCAGTTCTGTCTGGTTTTCTAATGTTTTGGCATCTTTTCAGAATGTTTTGATGAGTTTTGCGGGTCTAAATAATTTTGGCGGGTTTTCAGAATATTTTGGTTGGTTTTGATTTGTTTTTATGATGTTTTGGCGGGTTTTCGGAATGTTTTGGTTGGGTTTTAGAATGTTTTGTATTCTCTTGAGTTGTTTTTATTGTGTTGGCAGGTTTTGGAATGTCTGGATTCCTTTTGGCGGGTGTTCGGAATGTTTTGGCGGGTGTTCGGAATGTTTTGATTAGTTTTGACGGGTTTTGAAATATTTTGGCGGGTTTTTAGAAGGTTTCGATTTGTTTTGATTTGTTTTGATTCTGTTTAGCCCAGTTTTTGGTGTGTTTGGATTAGCTTTGGTGGGCTTGATCATGTTTTGTCAGGTTTTTTCGAATGTATTGATGACTTCTGTCTGGTTTTCTATTTTGGCGGGTTTGAAAATATTTTTGGATGAGTTTTGGCGGGTTTGAAAATATTTTGGCTCTTTGCGCAGAGATGACGGTGCCGGTTGCGGTGCGCTCCGGGGCGCTCCTTCTGCGGAAAGACGCCTAGGCAGCGGCACTTGGGACAGCTCCGCGTCTCCGTATGCTGCGTTTCTTGCCTTCTGCATCTCAGCAAAATGCTTTCCCACTAGGTCTAGCAAGGAGAAACTGTGGCAGCTGAGTAGATGTAGCCCGGCCCGCCCTTTGAAGTTGACAAGTTCTTGGCATCTCAGAGCCTCAAGGCAAGAGCAAGGTTATCTATGGTAGGCTGGGGCAGAACTAGCAGCAAGCAGAGCAAAGTTGTCCAAGAATAGCTTCCATTGGAATGCTAATGGCAATTGAAGAGGCAGGCCAGTGGCAAGCCACTAGCTTCTAGCAGTTTGAAAGTTGCAGACACAGTGCAGGTGTTGTGCGGCTTCCTTCTTGGCCTCCTAGAAGGTGCCGCGCTCTCCGTCTCTTGCTTGCCAATATGTTGCCGTGTTCCTCCTATTGTTTGGTTTGTTTTGATTTGTTTTGATGGTGTTTTGGCGGGTTTTCGGAATGTTTTGGTGGTGTTTTAGAATGTTTTGTTTTCTCTTGTGTTGTTTTTATTGTCTTGGCAGGTTGTGGAACATTTGGATTCCTTTTGGCGGGTTTTAAAATATTTTGGCGGGTATTTGGAATGTTTTGGTTTGCTTTCATTTGTTTTGATTATGTTTTGGCAAGTTATTGAAAGTTTCGATCACTTCTGACTGGTTTTCTAGTATTTTGGCATCTTTTCAGAATGTTTTGATCAGTTTTGGCGGGTTCTAAACTATTTTGTCAGGTTTTCGGAATTTTTTGGTTGGTTTTGATTTGTTTTTGTGATGTTTTGCCAAGTTTTTTGAATGTTTTGATCAGTTCTGTCTGGTTTTCTAATGTTTTGGCATCTTTTCAGAATGTTTTGATGAGTTTTGCGGGTCTAAATCATTTTGGCGGGTTTTCAGAATGTTTTGGTTGGTTTTGATTTGTTTTTATGATGTTTTGGTGGGTTTTCGGAATGTTTTGGTTGGGTTTTAGAATGTTTTGTATTCTCTTGAGTTGTTTTTATTGTGTTGGCAGGTTTTGGAATGTTTGGATTCCTTTTGGCGGGTGTTCGGAATGTTTTGGCGGGTATTCGGAATGTTTTTATTAGTTTTGATGGGCTTTGAAATATTTTGGACGGTTTTTAGAAGGTTTCGATTTGTTTTGATTTGTTTTGATTCTGTTTAGCCCAGTTTTTGGTGTGTTTGGATTAGCTTTGGTGGGCTTGATCATGTTTTGTCAGGTTTTTTCGAATGTATTGATCTCTTCTGTCTGGTTTTCTATTTTGGCGGGTTTGAAAATATTTTTGGATTACTTTTGGCAGGTTTGAAAATATTTTGGCTCTTTGCGCAGAGATGACGGTGCCGGTTGCGGTGCGCTCCGGGGCGCTCCTTCTGCGGAAAGACGCCTGGCAGCGGCACTTGGGACAGCTCCGCGTCTCCGTATTCTGCGTTTCTTGCCTTCTGCATCTCAGCAAAATGCTTTCCCACTAGGTCTAGCAAGGAGAAACTGTGGCAGCTGAGTAGATGTAGCCCGGCCTGCCCTTTGAAGTTGACAAGTTCTTGGCATCTCAGAGCCTCAAGGGAAGAGCAAGGTTATCTATGGTAGGCTGGGGCAGAACTAGCAGCAAGCAGAGCAAAGTTGTCCAAGAATAGCTTCCATTGGAGTGCTAATGGCAATTGAAGAGGCAGGACAGTGGCAAGCCACTATCTTCTAGCAGTTTGATAGTTGCAGACACAGTGCAGGTGTTGTGCGGCTTCCTTCTTGGCCTCCTAGAAGGTGCCGCGCTCTCCGTCTCTTGCTTGCCAATATGTTGCCGTGTTCCTCCTATTGTTTGGTTTGTTTTGATTTGTTTTTATGATGTTTTGGCGGGTTTTCGGAATGTTTTGGTGGTGTTTCAGAATGTTTTTTTTTCTCTTGTGTAGTTTTTATTGACTTGGCAGGTTTTGGAATATTTGGGTTCATTTTGGCGGGTTTTAAAATATTTTGGCGGATATTTGGAATGTTTTGGTTTGCTTTCATTTGTTTTGATTATATTTTGGCAAGTTACTGAATATTTTGATCACTTCTGACTGGTTTTCTAGTATTTTGGCATCTTTTCAGAATGTTTTGATGAGTTTTGCGGGTCTAAATTATTTTGGCGGGTTTTCGGAATATTTTGGTTGGTTTTGATTTGTTTTTATGATGTTTTGGTGGGTTTTCGGAATGTTTTGGTTGGGTTTTAGAATGTTTTGTATTCTCTTGAGTTGTTTTCATTGTGTTGGCAGGTTTTGGAATGTTTGGATTCCTTTTGGCGGGTGTTCGGAATGTTTTGGCGGGTGTTCGGAATGTTTTGATTAGTTTTGACGGGTTTTGAAATATTTTGGCGGGTTTTTAGAAGGTTTCGATTTGTTTTGATTTGTTTTGATTCTGTTTAGCCCAGTTTTTGGTGTGTTTGGATTAGCTTTGGTGGGCTTGATCATGTTTTGTCAGGTTTTTTCGAATGTATTGATGACTTCTGTCTGGTTTTCTATTTTGGCGGGTTTGAAAATATTTTTGGATGAGTTTTGGCGGGTTTTAAAATATTTTGGCTCTTTGCGCAGAGATGACGGTGCCGGTTGCGGTGCGCTCCGGGGCGCTCCTTCTGCGGAAAGACGCCTGGCAGCGGCACTTGGGACAGCTCCGCGTCTCCGTATTCTGCGTTTCTTGCCTTCTGCATCTCAGCAAAATGCTTTCCCACTAGGTCTAGCAAGGAGAAACTGTGGCAGCTGAGTAGATGTAGCCCGGCCCGCCCTTTGAAGTTGACAAGTTCTTGGCATCTCAGAGCCTCAAGGGAAGAGCAAGGTTATCTATGGTAGGCTGGGGCAGAACTAGCAGCAAGCAGAGCAAAGTTGTCCAAGAATAGCTTCCATTGGAATGCTAATGGCAATTGAAGAGGCAGGCCAGTGGCAAGCCACTAGCTTCTAGCAGTTTGAAAGTTGCAGACACAGTGCAGGTGTTGTGCGGCTTCCTTCTTGGCCTCCTAGAAGGTGCCGTGCTCTCCGTCTCTTGCTTGCCAATATGTTGCCGTGTTCCTCCTATTGTTTGGTTTGTTTTGATTTGTTTTTATGATGTTTTGGCGGGTTTTCGGAATGTTTTGGTGGTGTTTTAGAATGTTTTGTTTTCTCTTGTGTTGTTTTTATTGTCTTGGCAGGTTGTGGAATATTTGGATTCCTTTTGGCGGGTTTTCAAATATTTTGGCGGGTATTTGGAATGTTTTGGTTTGCTTTCATTTGTTTTGATTGTGTTTTGGCAAGTTATTGAAAGTTTCGATCACTTCTGACTGGTTTTCTAGTATTTTGGCATCTTTTCAGAATGTTTTGATCAGTTTTGGCGGGTTCTAAACTATTTTGTCAGGTTTTTGGAATGTTTTGGTTGGTTTTGATTTGTTTTTATGATGTTTTGCCAAGTTTTCTGAATGTTTTGATCAGTTCAGGCTGGTTTTCTAATGTTTTGGCATCTTTTCAGAATGTTTTGATGAGGTTTGCGGGTCTAAATAATTTTGGCGGGTTTTCGGAATATTTTGGTTGGTTTTGATTTGTTTTTATGATGTTTTGGCGGGTTTTCGGAATGTTTTGGTTGGGTTTTAGAATGTTTTGTATTCTCTTGAGTTGTTTTTATTGTGTTGGCAGGTTTTGGAATGTTTGGATTCCTTTTGGCGGGTGTTCGGAATGTTTTGGCGGGTGTTCGGAATGTTTTGATTAGTTTTGACGGGTTTTGAACTATTTTGGCGGGTTTTTAGAAGGTTTCGATTTGTTTTGATTTGTTTTGATTCTGTTTAGCCCAGTTTTTGGTGTGTTTGGATTAGCTTTGGTGGGCTTGATCATGTTTTGTCAGGTTTTTTCGAATGTATTGATGACTTTTGTCTGGTTTTCTATTTTGGCGGGTTTGAAAATATTTTTGGATTAGTTTTGGCGGGTTTTAAAATATTTTGGCTCTTTGCGCAGAGATGACGGTGCCGGTTGCGGTGCGCTCCGGGGCGCTCCTTCTGCGGAAAGACGCCTGGCAGCGGCACTTGGGACAGCTCCGCGTCTCCGTATGCTGCGTTTCTTGCCTTCTGCATCTCAGCAAAATGCTTTCCCACTAGGTCTAGCAAGGAGAAACTGTGGCAGCTGAGTAGATGTAGCCCGGCCCGCCCTTTGAAGTTGACAAGTTCTTGGCATCTCAGAGCCTCAAGGGAAGAGCAAGGTTATCTATGGTAGGCTGGGGCAGAACTAGCAGCAAGCAGAGCAAAGTTGTCCAAGAATAGCTTCCATTGGAATGCTAATGGCAATTGAAGAGGCAGGCCAGTGGCAAGCCACTAGCTTCTAGCAGTTTGAAAGTTGCAGACACAGTGCAGGTGTTGTGCGGCTTCCTTCTTGGCCTCCTAGAAGGTGCCGCGCTCTCCGTCTCTTGCTTGCCAATATGTTGCCGTGTTCCTCCTATTGTTTGGTTTGTTTTGATTTGTTTTGATGGTGTTTTGGCGGGTTTTCGGAATGTTTTGGTGGTGTTTTAGAATGTTTTGTTTTCTCTTGTGTTGTTTTTATTGTCTTGGCAGGTTGTGGAACATTTGGATTCCTTTCGGCGGGTTTTCAAATATTTTGGCGGGTATTTGGAATGTTTTGGTTTGCTTTCATTTGTTTTGATTATGTTTTGGCAAGTTATTGAAAGTTTCGATCACTTCTGACTGGTTTTCTAGTATTTTGGCATCTTTTCAGAATGTTTTGATCAGTTTTGGCGGGTTCTAAACTATTTTGTCAGGTTTTCGGAATTTTTTGGTTGGTTTTGATTTGTTTTTGTGATGTTTTGCCAAGTTTTCTGAATGTTTTGATCAGTTCAGGCTGGTTTTCTAATGTTTTGGCATCTTTTCAGAATGTTTTGATGAGGTTTGCGGGTCTAAATAATTTTGGCGGGTTTTCGGAATATTTTGGTTGGTTTTGATTTGTTTTTATGATGTTTTGGCGGGTTTTCGGAATGTTTTGGTTGGGTTTTAGAATGTTTTGTATTCTCTTGAGTTGTTTTTATTGTGTTGGCAGGTTTTGGAATGTTTGGATTCCTTTTGGCGGGTGTTCGGAATGTTTTGGCGGGTGTTCGGAATGTTTTGATTAGTTTTGACGGGTTTTGAACTATTTTGGCGGGTTTTTAGAAGGTTTCGATTTGTTTTGATTTGTTTTGATTCTGTTTAGCCCAGTTTTTGGTGTGTTTGGATTAGCTTTGGTGGGCTTGATCATGTTTTGTCAGGTTTTTTCGAATGTATTGATGACTTTTGTCTGGTTTTCTATTTTGGCGGGTTTGAAAATATTTTTGGATTAGTTTTGGCGGGTTTTAAAATATTTTGGCTCTTTGCGCAGAGATGACGGTGCCGGTTGCGGTGCGCTCCGGGGCGCTCCTTCTGCGGAAAGACGCCTGGCAGCGGCACTTGGGACAGCTCCGCGTCTCCGTATGCTGCGTTTCTTGCCTTCTGCATCTCAGCAAAATGCTTTCCCACTAGGTCTAGCAAGGAGAAACTGTGGCAGCTGAGTAGATGTAGCCCGGCCCGCCCTTTGAAGTTGACAAGTTCTTGGCATCTCAGAGCCTCAAGGGAAGAGCAAGGTTATCTATGGTAGGCTGGGGCAGAACTAGCAGCAAGCAGAGCAAAGTTGTCCAAGAATAGCTTCCATTGGAATGCTAATGGCAATTGAAGAGGCAGGCCAGTGGCAAGCCACTAGCTTCTAGCAGTTTGAAAGTTGCAGACACAGTGCAGGTGTTGTGCGGCTTCCTTCTTGGCCTCCTAGAAGGTGCCGCGCTCTCCGTCTCTTGCTTGCCAATATGTTGCCGTGTTCCTCCTATTGTTTGGTTTGTTTTGATTTGTTTTTATGATGTTTTGGCGGGTTTTCGGAATGTTTTGGTGGTGTTTTAGAATGTTTTGTTTTCTCTTGTGTTGTTTTTATTGTCTTGGCAGGTTGTGGAATATTTGGATTCCTTTTGGCGGGTTTTCAAATATTTTGGCGGGTATTTGGAATGTTTTGGTTTGCTTTCATTTGTTTTGATTGTGTTTTGGCAAGTTATTGAAAGTTTCGATCACTTCTGACTGGTTTTCTAGTATTTTGGCATCTTTTCAGAATGTTTTGATCAGTTTTGGCGGGTTCTAAACTATTTTGTCAGGTTTTTGGAATTTTTTGGTTGGTTTTGATTTGTTTTTATGATGTTTTGCCTAGTTTTTTCAATGTTTTGATCAGTTCTGTCTGGTTTTCTAATGTTTTGGCATCTTTTCAGAATGTTTTGATGAGTTTTGCGGGTCTAAATAATTTTGGCGGGTTTTCAGAATATTTTGGTTGGTTTTGATTTGTTTTTATGATGTTTTGGCGGGTTTTCGGAATGTTTTGGTTGGGTTTTAGAATGTTTTGTATTCTCTTGAGTTGTTTTTATTGTGTTGGCAGGTTTTGGAATGTCTGGATTCCTTTTGGCGGGTGTTCGGAATGTTTTGGCGGGTGTTCGGAATGTTTTGATTAGTTTTGACGGGTTTTGAAATATTTTGGCGGGTTTTTAGAAGGTTTCGATTTGTTTTGATTTGTTTTGATTCTGTTTAGCCCAGTTTTTGGTGTGTTTGGATTAGCTTTGGTGGGCTTGATCATGTTTTGTCAGGTTTTTTCGAATGTATTGATGACTTCTGTCTGGTTTTCTATTTTGGCGGGTTTGAAAATATTTTTGGATGAGTTTTGGCGGGTTTGAAAATATTTTGGCTCTTTGCGCAGAGATGACGGTGCCGGTTGCGGTGCGCTCCGGGGCGCTCCTTCTGCGGAAAGACGCCTAGGCAGCGGCACTTGGGACAGCTCCGCGTCTCCGTATGCTGCGTTTCTTGCCTTCTGCATCTCAGCAAAATGCTTTCCCACTAGGTCTAGCAAGGAGAAACTGTGGCAGCTGAGTAGATGTAGCCCGGCCCGCCCTTTGAAGTTGACAAGTTCTTGGCATCTCAGAGCCTCAAGGCAAGAGCAAGGTTATCTATGGTAGGCTGGGGCAGAACTAGCAGCAAGCAGAGCAAAGTTGTCCAAGAATAGCTTCCATTGGAATGCTAATGGCAATTGAAGAGGCAGGCCAGTGGCAAGCCACTAGCTTCTAGCAGTTTGAAAGTTGCAGACACAGTGCAGGTGTTGTGCGGCTTCCTTCTTGGCCTCCTAGAAGGTGCCGCGCTCTCCGTCTCTTGCTTGCCAATATGTTGCCGTGTTCCTCCTATTGTTTGGTTTGTTTTGATTTGTTTTGATGGTGTTTTGGCGGGTTTTCGGAATGTTTTGGTGGTGTTTTAGAATGTTTTGTTTTCTCTTGTGTTGTTTTTATTGTCTTGGCAGGTTGTGGAACATTTGGATTCCTTTTGGCGGGTTTTAAAATATTTTGGCGGGTATTTGGAATGTTTTGGTTTGCTTTCATTTGTTTTGATTATGTTTTGGCAAGTTATTGAAAGTTTCGATCACTTCTGACTGGTTTTCTAGTATTTTGGCATCTTTTCAGAATGTTTTGATCAGTTTTGGCGGGTTCTAAACTATTTTGTCAGGTTTTCGGAATTTTTTGGTTGGTTTTGATTTGTTTTTGTGATGTTTTGCCAAGTTTTTTGAATGTTTTGATCAGTTCTGTCTGGTTTTCTAATGTTTTGGCATCTTTTCAGAATGTTTTGATGAGTTTTGCGGGTCTAAATCATTTTGGCGGGTTTTCAGAATGTTTTGGTTGGTTTTGATTTGTTTTTATGATGTTTTGGTGGGTTTTCGGAATGTTTTGGTTGGGTTTTAGAATGTTTTGTATTCTCTTGAGTTGTTTTTATTGTGTTGGCAGGTTTTGGAATGTTTGGATTCCTTTTGGCGGGTGTTCGGAATGTTTTGGCGGGTATTCGGAATGTTTTTATTAGTTTTGATGGGCTTTGAAATATTTTGGACGGTTTTTAGAAGGTTTCGATTTGTTTTGATTTGTTTTGATTCTGTTTAGCCCAGTTTTTGGTGTGTTTGGATTAGCTTTGGTGGGCTTGATCATGTTTTGTCAGGTTTTTTCGAATGTATTGATCTCTTCTGTCTGGTTTTCTATTTTGGCGGGTTTGAAAATATTTTTGGATTACTTTTGGCAGGTTTGAAAATATTTTGGCTCTTTGCGCAGAGATGACGGTGCCGGTTGCGGTGCGCTCCGGGGCGCTCCTTCTGCGGAAAGACGCCTGGCAGCGGCACTTGGGACAGCTCCGCGTCTCCGTATTCTGCGTTTCTTGCCTTCTGCATCTCAGCAAAATGCTTTCCCACTAGGTCTAGCAAGGAGAAACTGTGGCAGCTGAGTAGATGTAGCCCGGCCTGCCCTTTGAAGTTGACAAGTTCTTGGCATCTCAGAGCCTCAAGGGAAGAGCAAGGTTATCTATGGTAGGCTGGGGCAGAACTAGCAGCAAGCAGAGCAAAGTTGTCCAAGAATAGCTTCCATTGGAGTGCTAATGGCAATTGAAGAGGCAGGACAGTGGCAAGCCACTATCTTCTAGCAGTTTGATAGTTGCAGACACAGTGCAGGTGTTGTGCGGCTTCCTTCTTGGCCTCCTAGAAGGTGCCGCGCTCTCCGTCTCTTGCTTGCCAATATGTTGCCGTGTTCCTCCTATTGTTTGGTTTGTTTTGATTTGTTTTTATGATGTTTTGGCGGGTTTTCGGAATGTTTTGGTGGTGTTTCAGAATGTTTTTTTTTCTCTTGTGTAGTTTTTATTGACTTGGCAGGTTTTGGAATATTTGGGTTCATTTTGGCGGGTTTTAAAATATTTTGGCGGATATTTGGAATGTTTTGGTTTGCTTTCATTTGTTTTGATTATATTTTGGCAAGTTACTGAATATTTTGATCACTTCTGACTGGTTTTCTAGTATTTTGGCATCTTTTCAGAATGTTTTGATGAGTTTTGCGGGTCTAAATTATTTTGGCGGGTTTTCGGAATATTTTGGTTGGTTTTGATTTGTTTTTATGATGTTTTGGTGGGTTTTCGGAATGTTTTGGTTGGGTTTTAGAATGTTTTGTATTCTCTTGAGTTGTTTTCATTGTGTTGGCAGGTTTTGGAATGTTTGGATTCCTTTTGGCGGGTGTTCGGAATGTTTTGGCGGGTGTTCGGAATGTTTTGATTAGTTTTGACGGGTTTTGAAATATTTTGGCGGGTTTTTAGAAGGTTTCGATTTGTTTTGATTTGTTTTGATTCTGTTTAGCCCAGTTTTTGGTGTGTTTGGATTAGCTTTGGTGGGCTTGATCATGTTTTGTCAGGTTTTTTCGAATGTATTGATGACTTCTGTCTGGTTTTCTATTTTGGCGGGTTTGAAAATATTTTTGGATGAGTTTTGGCGGGTTTTAAAATATTTTGGCTCTTTGCGCAGAGATGACGGTGCCGGTTGCGGTGCGCTCCGGGGCGCTCCTTCTGCGGAAAGACGCCTGGCAGCGGCACTTGGGACAGCTCCGCGTCTCCGTATTCTGCGTTTCTTGCCTTCTGCATCTCAGCAAAATGCTTTCCCACTAGGTCTAGCAAGGAGAAACTGTGGCAGCTGAGTAGATGTAGCCCGGCCCGCCCTTTGAAGTTGACAAGTTCTTGGCATCTCAGAGCCTCAAGGGAAGAGCAAGGTTATCTATGGTAGGCTGGGGCAGAACTAGCAGCAAGCAGAGCAAAGTTGTCCAAGAATAGCTTCCATTGGAATGCTAATGGCAATTGAAGAGGCAGGCCAGTGGCAAGCCACTAGCTTCTAGCAGTTTGAAAGTTGCAGACACAGTGCAGGTGTTGTGCGGCTTCCTTCTTGGCCTCCTAGAAGGTGCCGTGCTCTCCGTCTCTTGCTTGCCAATATGTTGCCGTGTTCCTCCTATTGTTTGGTTTGTTTTGATTTGTTTTTATGATGTTTTGGCGGGTTTTCGGAATGTTTTGGTGGTGTTTTAGAATGTTTTGTTTTCTCTTGTGTTGTTTTTATTGTCTTGGCAGGTTGTGGAATATTTGGATTCCTTTTGGCGGGTTTTCAAATATTTTGGCGGGTATTTGGAATGTTTTGGTTTGCTTTCATTTGTTTTGATTGTGTTTTGGCAAGTTATTGAAAGTTTCGATCACTTCTGACTGGTTTTCTAGTATTTTGGCATCTTTTCAGAATGTTTTGATCAGTTTTGGCGGGTTCTAAACTATTTTGTCAGGTTTTTGGAATGTTTTGGTTGGTTTTGATTTGTTTTTATGATGTTTTGCCAAGTTTTCTGAATGTTTTGATCAGTTCAGGCTGGTTTTCTAATGTTTTGGCATCTTTTCAGAATGTTTTGATGAGGTTTGCGGGTCTAAATAATTTTGGCGGGTTTTCGGAATATTTTGGTTGGTTTTGATTTGTTTTTATGATGTTTTGGCGGGTTTTCGGAATGTTTTGGTTGGGTTTTAGAATGTTTTGTATTCTCTTGAGTTGTTTTTATTGTGTTGGCAGGTTTTGGAATGTTTGGATTCCTTTTGGCGGGTGTTCGGAATGTTTTGGCGGGTGTTCGGAATGTTTTGATTAGTTTTGACGGGTTTTGAACTATTTTGGCGGGTTTTTAGAAGGTTTCGATTTGTTTTGATTTGTTTTGATTCTGTTTAGCCCAGTTTTTGGTGTGTTTGGATTAGCTTTGGTGGGCTTGATCATGTTTTGTCAGGTTTTTTCGAATGTATTGATGACTTTTGTCTGGTTTTCTATTTTGGCGGGTTTGAAAATATTTTTGGATTAGTTTTGGCGGGTTTTAAAATATTTTGGCTCTTTGCGCAGAGATGACGGTGCCGGTTGCGGTGCGCTCCGGGGCGCTCCTTCTGCGGAAAGACGCCTGGCAGCGGCACTTGGGACAGCTCCGCGTCTCCGTATGCTGCGTTTCTTGCCTTCTGCATCTCAGCAAAATGCTTTCCCACTAGGTCTAGCAAGGAGAAACTGTGGCAGCTGAGTAGATGTAGCCCGGCCCGCCCTTTGAAGTTGACAAGTTCTTGGCATCTCAGAGCCTCAAGGGAAGAGCAAGGTTATCTATGGTAGGCTGGGGCAGAACTAGCAGCAAGCAGAGCAAAGTTGTCCAAGAATAGCTTCCATTGGAATGCTAATGGCAATTGAAGAGGCAGGCCAGTGGCAAGCCACTAGCTTCTAGCAGTTTGAAAGTTGCAGACACAGTGCAGGTGTTGTGCGGCTTCCTTCTTGGCCTCCTAGAAGGTGCCGCGCTCTCCGTCTCTTGCTTGCCAATATGTTGCCGTGTTCCTCCTATTGTTTGGTTTGTTTTGATTTGTTTTGATGGTGTTTTGGCGGGTTTTCGGAATGTTTTGGTGGTGTTTTAGAATGTTTTGTTTTCTCTTGTGTTGTTTTTATTGTCTTGGCAGGTTGTGGAACATTTGGATTCCTTTCGGCGGGTTTTCAAATATTTTGGCGGGTATTTGGAATGTTTTGGTTTGCTTTCATTTGTTTTGATTATGTTTTGGCAAGTTATTGAAAGTTTCGATCACTTCTGACTGGTTTTCTAGTATTTTGGCATCTTTTCAGAATGTTTTGATCAGTTTTGGCGGGTTCTAAACTATTTTGTCAGGTTTTCGGAATTTTTTGGTTGGTTTTGATTTGTTTTTGTGATGTTTTGCCAAGTTTTCTGAATGTTTTGATCAGTTCAGGCTGGTTTTCTAATGTTTTGGCATCTTTTCAGAATGTTTTGATGAGGTTTGCGGGTCTAAATAATTTTGGCGGGTTTTCGGAATATTTTGGTTGGTTTTGATTTGTTTTTATGATGTTTTGGCGGGTTTTCGGAATGTTTTGGTTGGGTTTTAGAATGTTTTGTATTCTCTTGAGTTGTTTTTATTGTGTTGGCAGGTTTTGGAATGTTTGGATTCCTTTTGGCGGGTGTTCGGAATGTTTTGGCGGGTGTTCGGAATGTTTTGATTAGTTTTGACGGGTTTTGAACTATTTTGGCGGGTTTTTAGAAGGTTTCGATTTGTTTTGATTTGTTTTGATTCTGTTTAGCCCAGTTTTTGGTGTGTTTGGATTAGCTTTGGTGGGCTTGATCATGTTTTGTCAGGTTTTTTCGAATGTATTGATGACTTTTGTCTGGTTTTCTATTTTGGCGGGTTTGAAAATATTTTTGGATTAGTTTTGGCGGGTTTTAAAATATTTTGGCTCTTTGCGCAGAGATGACGGTGCCGGTTGCGGTGCGCTCCGGGGCGCTCCTTCTGCGGAAAGACGCCTGGCAGCGGCACTTGGGACAGCTCCGCGTCTCCGTATGCTGCGTTTCTTGCCTTCTGCATCTCAGCAAAATGCTTTCCCACTAGGTCTAGCAAGGAGAAACTGTGGCAGCTGAGTAGATGTAGCCCGGCCCGCCCTTTGAAGTTGACAAGTTCTTGGCATCTCAGAGCCTCAAGGGAAGAGCAAGGTTATCTATGGTAGGCTGGGGCAGAACTAGCAGCAAGCAGAGCAAAGTTGTCCAAGAATAGCTTCCATTGGAATGCTAATGGCAATTGAAGAGGCAGGCCAGTGGCAAGCCACTAGCTTCTAGCAGTTTGAAAGTTGCAGACACAGTGCAGGTGTTGTGCGGCTTCCTTCTTGGCCTCCTAGAAGGTGCCGCGCTCTCCGTCTCTTGCTTGCCAATATGTTGCCGTGTTCCTCCTATTGTTTGGTTTGTTTTGATTTGTTTTTATGATGTTTTGGCGGGTTTTCGGAATGTTTTGGTGGTGTTTTAGAATGTTTTGTTTTCTCTTGTGTTGTTTTTATTGTCTTGGCAGGTTGTGGAATATTTGGATTCCTTTTGGCGGGTTTTCAAATATTTTGGCGGGTATTTGGAATGTTTTGGTTTGCTTTCATTTGTTTTGATTGTGTTTTGGCAAGTTATTGAAAGTTTCGATCACTTCTGACTGGTTTTCTAGTATTTTGGCATCTTTTCAGAATGTTTTGATCAGTTTTGGCGGGTTCTAAACTATTTTGTCAGGTTTTTGGAATTTTTTGGTTGGTTTTGATTTGTTTTTATGATGTTTTGCCTAGTTTTTTCAATGTTTTGATCAGTTCTGTCTGGTTTTCTAATGTTTTGGCATCTTTTCAGAATGTTTTGATGAGTTTTGCGGGTCTAAATAATTTTGGCGGGTTTTCAGAATATTTTGGTTGGTTTTGATTTGTTTTTATGATGTTTTGGCGGGTTTTCGGAATGTTTTGGTTGGGTTTTAGAATGTTTTGTATTCTCTTGAGTTGTTTTTATTGTGTTGGCAGGTTTTGGAATGTCTGGATTCCTTTTGGCGGGTGTTCGGAATGTTTTGGCGGGTGTTCGGAATGTTTTGATTAGTTTTGACGGGTTTTGAAATATTTTGGCGGGTTTTTAGAAGGTTTCGATTTGTTTTGATTTGTTTTGATTCTGTTTAGCCCAGTTTTTGGTGTGTTTGGATTAGCTTTGGTGGGCTTGATCATGTTTTGTCAGGTTTTTTCGAATGTATTGATGACTTCTGTCTGGTTTTCTATTTTGGCGGGTTTGAAAATATTTTTGGATGAGTTTTGGCGGGTTTGAAAATATTTTGGCTCTTTGCGCAGAGATGACGGTGCCGGTTGCGGTGCGCTCCGGGGCGCTCCTTCTGCGGAAAGACGCCTAGGCAGCGGCACTTGGGACAGCTCCGCGTCTCCGTATGCTGCGTTTCTTGCCTTCTGCATCTCAGCAAAATGCTTTCCCACTAGGTCTAGCAAGGAGAAACTGTGGCAGCTGAGTAGATGTAGCCCGGCCCGCCCTTTGAAGTTGACAAGTTCTTGGCATCTCAGAGCCTCAAGGCAAGAGCAAGGTTATCTATGGTAGGCTGGGGCAGAACTAGCAGCAAGCAGAGCAAGAATAGCTTCCATTGGAATGCTAATGGCAATTGAAGAGGCAGGCCAGTGGCAAGCCACTAGCTTCTAGCAGTTTGAAAGTTGCAGACACAGTGCAGGTGTTGTGCGGCTTCCTTCTTGGCCTCCAAGAAGGTGCCGTGCTCTCCGTCTCTTGCTTGCCAATATGTTGCCGTGTTCCTCCTATTGTTTGGTTTGTTTTGATTTGTTTTGATGATGTTTTGGCGGGTTTTCGGAATGTTTTGGTGGTGTTTTAGAATGTTTTGTTTTCTCTTGTGTTGTTTTGATTGTCTTGGCAGGTTGTGGAATATTTGGATTCCTTTTGGCGGGTTTTAAAATATTTTGGCGGGTATTTGGAATGTTTTGGTTTGCTTTCATTTGTTTTGATTATGTTTTGGCAAGTTATTGAAAGTTTCGATCACTTCTGACTGGTTTTCTAGTATTTTGGCATCTTTTCAGAATGTTTTGATCAGTTTTGGCAGGTTCTAAACTATTTTGTCAGGTTTTTGGAATTTTTTGGTTGGTTTTGATTTGTTTTTGTGATGTTTTGCCAAGTTTTTTGAATGTTTTGATCAGTTCTGTCTGGTTTTCTAATGTTTTGGCATCTTTTCAGAATGTTTTGATGAGTTTTGCGGGTCTAAATTATTTTGGCGGGTTGTCGGAATATTTTGGTTGGTTTTGATTTGTTTTTATGATGTTTTGGCGGGTTTTCGGAATGTTTTGGTTGGGTTTTAGAATGTTTTGTATTCTCTTGAGTTGTTTTTATTGTGTTGGCAGGTTTTGGAATGTTTGGATTCCTTTTGGCGGGTGTTCGGAATGTTTTGGCGGGTGTTCGGAATGTTTTGATTAGTTTTGACGGGTTTTGAAATATTTTGGCGGGTTTTTAGAAGGTTTCGATTTGTTTTGATTTGTTTTGATTCTGTTTAGCCCAGTTTTTGGTGTGTTTGGATTAGCTTTGGTGGGCTTGATCATGTTTTGTCAGGTTTTTTCGAATGTATTGATGACTTCTGTCTGGTTTTCTATTTTGGCGGGTTTGAAAATATTTTTGGATTAGTTTTGGCGGGTTTGAAAATATTTTGGCTCTTTGCGCAGAGATGACGGTGCCGGTTGCGGTGCGCTCCGGGGCGCTCCTTCTGCGGAAAGACGCCTAGGCAGCGGCACTTGGGACAGCTCCGCGTCTCCGTATTCTGCGTTTCTTGCCTTCTGCATCTCAGCAAAATGCTTTCCCACTAGGTCTGGCAAGGAGAAACTGTGGCAGCTGAGTAGATGTAGCCCGGCCCGCCCTTTGAAGTTGACAAGTTCTTGGCATCTCAGAGCCTCAAGGCAAGAGCAAGGTTATCTATGGTAGGCTGGGGCAGAACTAGCAGCAAGCAGAGCAAAGTTGTCCAAGAATAGCTTCCATTGGAATGCTAATGGCAGTTGAAGAGGCAGGCCAGTGGCAATCCACTAGCTTCTAGCAGTTTGAAAGTTGCAGACACAGTGCAGGTGTTGTGCGGCTTCCTTCTTGGCCTCCTAGAAGGTGCCGCGCTCTCCGTCTCTTGCTTGCCAATATGTTGCCGTGTTCCTCCTATTGTTTGGTTTGTTTTGATTTGTTTTGATGGTGTTTTGGCGGGTTTTCGGAATGTTTTGGTGGTGTTTTAGAATGTTTTGTTTTCTCTTGTGTTGTTTTTATTGTCTTGGCAGGTTGTGGAATATTTGGATTCCTTTTGGCGGGTTTTCAAATATTTTGGCGGGTATTTGGAATGTTTTGGTTTGCTTTCATTTGTTTTGATTGTGTTTTGGCAAGTTATTGAAAGTTTCGATCACTTCTGACTGGTTTTCTAGTATTTTGGCATCTTTTCAGAATGTTTTGATCAGTTTTGGCGGGTTCTAAACTATTTTGTCAGGTTTTTGGAATTTTTTGGTTGGTTTTGATTTGTTTTTATGATGTTTTGCCTAGTTTTTTCAATGTTTTGATAAGTTCAGGCTGGTTTTCTAATGTTTTGGCATCTTTTCAGAATGTTTTGATGAGGTTTGCGGGTCTAAATAATTTTGGCGGGTTTTCGGAATATTTTGGTTGGTTTTGATTTGTTTTTATGATGTTTTGGCGGGTTTTCGGAATGTTTTGTTTGGGTTTTAGAATGTTTTGTATTCTCTTGAGTTGTTTTTATTGTGTTGGCAGGTTTTGGAATGTTTGGATTCCTTTTGGCGGGTGCTCGGAATGTTTTGGCGGGTGTTCGGAATGTTTTGATTAGTTTTGACGGGTTTTGAAATATTTTGGCGGGTTTTTAGAAGGTTTCGATTTGTTTTGATTTGTTTTGATTCTGTTTAGCCCAGTTTTTGGTGTGTTTGGATTAGCTTTGGTGGGCTTTATCATGTTTTGTCAGGTTTTTTCGAATGTATTGATCACTTCTGTCTGGTTTTCTATTTTGGCGGGTTTGAAAATATTTTTGGATTAGTTTTGGCGGGTTTTAAAATATTTTGGCTCTTTGCGCAGAGATGACGGTGCCGGTTGCGGTGCGCTCCGGGGCGCTCCTTCTGCGGAAAGACGCCTAGGCAGCGGCACTTGGGACAGCTCCGCGTCTCCGTATTCTGCGTTTCTTGCCTTCTGCATCTCAGCAAAATGATTTCCCACTAGGTCTGGCAAGGAGAAACTGTGGCAGCTGAGTAGATGTAGCCCGGCCCGCCCTTTGAAGTTGACAAGTTCTTGGCATCTCAGAGCCTCAAGGCAAGAGCAAGGTTATCTATGGTAGGCTGGGGCAGAACTAGCAGCAAGCAGAGCAAAGTTGTCCAAGAATAGCTTCCATTGGAATGCTAATGGCAGTTGAAGAGGCAGGCCAGTGGCAAGCCACTAGCTTCTAGCAGTTTGAAAGTTGCAGACACAGTGCAGGTGTTGTGCGGCTTCCTTCTTGGCCTCCTAGAAGGTGCCGCGCTCTCCGTCTCTTGCTTGCCAATATGTTGCCGTGTTCCTCCTATTGTTTGGTTTGTTTTGATTTGTTTTGATGATGTTTTGGGGGGTTTTCGGAATGTTTTGGTGGTGTTTTAGAATGTTTTGTTTTCTTTTGTGTTGTTTTTATTGTCTTGGCAGGTTGTGGAATATTTGGATTCCTTTTGGTGGGTTTTAAAATATTTTGGCGGGTATTTGGAATGTTTTGGTTTGCTTTCATTTGTTTTGATTATGTTTTGGCAAGTTATTGAAAGTTTCGATCACTTCTGACTGGTTTTCTAGTATTTTGGCATCTTTTCAGAATGTTTTGATCAGTTTTGGCAGGTTCTAAACTATTTTGTCAGGTTTTTGGAATTTTTTGGTTGGTTTTGATTTGTTTTTGTGATGTTTTGCCAAGTTTTCTGAATGTTTTGATCAGTTCTGTTTGGTTTTCTAATGTTTTGGCATCTTTTCAGAATGTTTTGATGAGTTTTGCGGGTCTAAATCATTTTGGCGGGTTTTCGGAATATTTTGGTTGGTTTTGATTTGTTTTTATGATGTTTTGGCGGGTTTTCGGAATGTTTTGGTTGGGTTTTAGAATGTTTTGTATTCTCTTGAGTTGTTTTTATTGTGTTGGCAGGTTTTGGAATGTTTGGATTCCTTTTGGCGGGTGTTCGGAATGTTTTGGCGGGTGTTCGGAATGTTTTGAGTAGTTTTGACGGGTTTTGAAATATTTTGGTGGGTTTTTAGAAGGTTTCGATTTGTTTTGATTTGTTTTGATTCTGTTTAGCCCAGTTTTTGGTGTGTTTGGATTAGCTTTGGTGGGCTTGATCATGTTTTGTCAGGTTTTTTCGAATGTATTGATGACTTCTGTCTGGTTTTCTATTTTGGCGGGTTTGAAAATATTTTTGGATGAGTTTTGGCGGGTTTTAAAATATTTTGGCTCTTTGCGCAGAGATGATGGTGCCGGTTGCGGTGCGCTCCGGGGCGCTCCTTCTGCGGAAAGACGCCTAGGCAGCGGCACTTGGGACAGCTCCGCGTCTCCGTATTCTGCGTTTCTTGCCTTCTGCATCTCAGCAAAATGCTTTCCCACTAGGTCTGGCAAGGAGAAACTGTGGCAGCTGAGTAGATGTAGCCCGGCCTGCCCTTTGAAGTTGACAAGTTCTTGGCATCTCAGAGCCTCAAGGGAAGAGCAAGGTTATCTATGGTAGGCTGGGGCAGAACTAGCAGCAAGCAGAGCAAAGTTGTCCAAGAATAGCTTCCATTGGAATGCTAATGGCAGTTGAAGAGGCAGGCCAGTGGCAATCCACTAGCTTCTAGCAGTTTGAAAGTTGCAGACACAGTGCAGGTGTTGTGCGGCTTCCTTCTTGGCCTCCTAGAAGGTGCCGCGCTCTCCGTCTCTTGCTTGCCAATATGTTGCCGTGTTCCTCCTATTGTTTGGTTTGTTTTGATTTGTTTTGATGGTGTTTTGGCGGGTTTTCGGAATGTTTTGGTGGTGTTTTAGAATGTTTTGTTTTCTCTTGTGTTGTTTTGATTGTCTTGGCAGGTTTTGGAATATTTGGATTCCTTTTGGCGGGTTTTCAAATATTTTGGCGGGTATTTGGAATGTTTTGGTTTGCTTTCATTTGTTTTGATTGTGTTTTGGCAAGTTATTGAAAGTTTCGATCACTTCTGACTGGTTTTCTAGTATTTTGGCATCTTTTCAGAATGTTTTGATCAGTTTTGGCGGGTTCTAAACTATTTTGTCAGGTTTTTGGAATTTTTTGGTTGGTTTTGATTTGTTTTTATGATGTTTTGCCTAGTTTTTTCAATGTTTTGATAAGTTCAGGCTGGTTTTCTAATGTTTTGGCATCTTTTCAGAATGTTTTGATGAGGTTTGCGGGTCTAAATAATTTTGGCGGGTTTTCGGAATATTTTGGTTGGTTTTGATTTGTTTTTATGATGTTTTGGCGGGTTTTCGGAATGTTTTGTTTGGGTTTTAGAATGTTTTGTATTCTCTTGAGTTGTTTTTATTGTGTTGGCAGGTTTTGGAATGTTTGGATTCCTTTTGGCGGGTGTTCGGAATGTTTTGGCGGGTGTTCGGAATGTTTTGATTAGTTTTGACGGGTTTTGAAATATTTTGGCGGGTTTTTAGAAGGTTTCGATTTGTTTTGATTTGTTTTGATTCTGTTTAGCCCAGTTTTTGGTGTGTTTGGATTAGCTTTGGTGGGCTTGATCATGTTTTGTCAGGTTTTTTCGAATGTATTGATGACTTCTGTCTGGTTTTCTATTTTGGCGGGTTTGAAAATATTTTTGGATTAGTTTTGGCGGGTTTGAAAATATTTTGGCTCTTTGCGCAGAGATGATGGTGCCGGTTGCGGTGCGCTCCGGGGCGCTCCTTCTGCGGAAAGACGCCTGGCAGCGGCACTTGGGACAGCTCCGCGTCTCCGTATGCTGCGTTTCTTGCCTTCTGCATCTCAGCAAAATGCTTTCCCACTAGGTCTAGCAAGGAGAAACTGTGGCAGCTGAGTAGATGTAGCCCGGCCCGCCCTTTGAAGTTGACAAGTTCTTGGCATCTCAGAGCCTCAAGGCAAGAGCAAGGTTATCTATGGTAGGCTGGGGCAGAACTAGCAGCAAGCAGAGCAAAGTTGTCCAATAATAGCTTCCATTGGAATGCTAATGGCAGTTGAAGAGGCAGGCCAGTGGCAAGCCACTAGCTTCTAGCAGTTTGAAAGTTGCAGACACAGTGCAGGTGTTGTGCGGCTTCCTTCTTGGCCTCCTAGAAGGTGCCGCGCTCTCCGTCTCTTGCTTGCCAATATGTTGCCGTGTTCCTCCTATTGTTTGGTTTGTTTTGATTTGTTTTTATGATGTTTTGGCGGGTTTTCTGAATGTTTTGGTGGTGTTTTAGAATGTTTTGTTTTCTCTTGTGTTGTTTTTATTGTCTTGGCAGGTTGTGGAATATTTGGATTCCTTTTGGCGGGTTTTCAAATATTTTGGCGTGTATTTGGAATGTTTTGGTTTGCTTTCATTTGTTTTGATTATGTTTTGGCAAGTTATTGAAAGTTTCGATCACTTCTGACTGGTTTTCTAGTATTTTGGCATCTTTTCAGAATGTTTTGATCAGTTTTGGCAGGTTCTAAACTATTTTGTCAGGTTTTTGGAATTTTTTGGTTGGTTTTGATTTGTTTTTATGATGTTTTGCCTAGTTTTTTCAATGTTTTGATCAGTTCTGTCTGGTTTTCTAATGTTTTGGCATCTTTTCAGAATGTTTTGATGAGTTTTGCGGGTCTAAATTATTTTGGCGGGTTGTCGGAATATTTTGGTTGGTTTTGATTTGTTTTTATGATGTTTTGGTGGGTTTTCAGAATGTTTTGGTTGGGTTTTAGAATGTTTTGTATTCTCTTGAGTTGTTTTTATTGTGTTGGCAGGTTTTGGAATGTTTGGATTCCTTTTGGCGGGTGTTCAGAATGTTTGGCGGGTGTTCGGAATGTTTTGATTAGTTTTGATGGGTTTTGAAATATTTTGGCGGGTTTTTAGAAGGTTTCGATTTGTTTTGATTTGTTTTGATTCTGTTTAGCCCAGTTTTTGGTGTGTTTGGATTAGCTTTGGTGGGCTTTCTCATGTTTTGTCAGGTTTTTTCGAATGTATTGATGACTTCTGTCTGGTTTTCTATTTTGGCGGGTTTGAAAATATTTTTGGATTAGTTTTGGCGGGTTTGAAAATATTTTGGCTCTTTGCGCAGAGATGACGGTGCCGGTTGCGGTGCGCTCCGGGGCGCTCCTTCTGCGGAAAGACGCCTAGGCAGCGGCACTTGGGACAGCTCCGCGTCTCCGTATTCTGCGTTTCTTGCCTTCTGCATCTCAGCAAAATGCTTTCCCACTAGGTCTAGCAAGGAGAAACTGTGGCAGCTGAGTAGATGTAGCCCGGCCCGCCCTTTGAAGTTGACAAGTTCTTGGCATCTCAGAGCCTCAAGGCAAGAGCAAGGTTATCTATGGTAGGCTGGGGCAGAACTAGCAGCAAGCAGAGCAAAGTTGTCCAAGAATAGCTTCCATTGGAATGCTAATGGCAATTGAAGAGGCAGGCCAGTGGCAAGCCACTAGCTTCTAGCAGTTTGAAAGTTGCAGACACAGTGCAGGTGTTGTGCGGCTTCCTTCTTGGCCTCCTAGAAGGTGCCGTGCTCTCCGTCTCTTGCTTGCCAATATGTTGCCGTGTTCCTCCTATTGTTTGGTTTGTTTTGATTTGTTTTTATGATGTTTTGGCGGGTTTTCGGAATGTTTTGGTGGTGTTTTAGAATGTTTTGTTTTCTCTTGTGTTGTTTTGATTGACTTGGCAGGTTTTGGAATATTTGGATCCATTTTGGCGGGTTTTAAAATATTTTGGCGGGTTTTTGGAATGTTTTGGTTTGCTTTCATTTGTTTTGATTATATTTTGGCAAGTTATTGAATATTTTGATCACTTCTGACTGGTTTTCTAGAATTTTGGCATCTTTTCAGAATGTTTTGATGAGTTTTGCGGGTCTAAATCATTTTGGCGGGTTTTCGGAATATTTTGGTTGGTTTTGATTTGTTTTTATGATGTTTTGGTGGGTTTTCTGAATGTTATGGTTGCGTTTTAGAATGTTTTGTATTCTCTTGAGTTGTTTTTATTGTGCTGGCAGGTTTTGGAATGTTTGGATTCCTTTTGGCGGGTGTTCAGAATGTTTTGGCAGGTGTTCGGAATGTTTTGATTAGTTTTGATGGGCTTTGAAATATTTTGGACGGTTTTTAGAAGGTTTCGATTTGTTTTGATTTGTTTTGATTCTGTTTAGCCCAGTTTTTGGTGTGTTTGGATTAGCTTTGTTGGGCTTGATCATGTTTTGTCAGGTTTTTTCGAATGTATTGATCTCTTCTGTCTGGTTTTCTATTTTGGCGGGTTTGAAAATATTTTTGGATGAGTTTTGGCGGGTTTGAAAATATTTTGGCTCTTTGCACAGAGATGACGGTGCCGGTTGCGGTGCGCTCCGGGGCGCTCCTTCTGCGGAAAGACGCCTGGCAGCGGCACTTGGGACAGCTCCGCGTCTCCGTATTCTGCGTTTCTTGCCTTCTGCATCTCAGCAAAATGCTTTCCCACTAGGTCTAGCAAGGAGAAACTGTGGCAGCTGAGTAGATGTAGCCCGTCCCGCCCTTTGAAGTTGACAAGTTCTTGGCATCTCAGAGCCTCAAGGGAAGAACAAGGTTATCTATGGTAGGCTGGGGCAGAACTAGCAGCAAGCAGAGCAAAGTTGTCCAAGAATAGCTTCCATTGGAGTGCTAATGGCAATTGAAGAGGCAGGCCAGTGGCAAGCCACTATCTTCTAGCAGTTTGAAAGTTGCAGACACAGTGCAGGTGTTGTGCGGCTTCCTTCTTGGCCTCCTAGAAGGTGCCGCGCTCTCCGTCTCTTGCTTGCCAATATGTTGCCGTGTTCCTCCTATTGTTTGGTTTGTTTTGATTTGTTTTTATGATGTTTTGGCGGGTTTTCGGAATGTTTTGGTGGTGTTTTAGAATCTTTTGTTTTCTCTTGTGTTGTTTTGATTGTCTTGGCAGGTTTTGGAATGTTTGGATTCCTTTTGGCGGGTTGTAAAATATTTTGGCGGGTATTTGGAATGTTTTGGTTTGCTTTCATTTGTTTTGATTATGTTTTGGCAAGTTATTGAAAGTTTCGATCACTTCTGACTGGTTTTCTAGTATTTTGGCATCTTTTCAGAATGTTTTGATCAGTTTTGGCGGGTTCTAAACTATTTTGTCAGGTTTTCGGAATTTTTTGGTTGGTTTTGATTTGTTTTTGTGATGTTTTGCCTAGTTTTTTCAATGTTTTGATCAGTTCTGTCTGGTTTTCTAATGTTTTGGCATCTTTTCAGAATGTTTTGATGAGTTTTGCGGGTCTAAATAATTTTGGCGGGTTTTCGGAATATTTTGGTTGGTTTTGATTTTCTTTTTATGATGTTTTGGCGGGTTTTCGGAATGTTTTGGTTGGGTTTTAGAATGTTTTGTATTCTCTTGAGTTGTTTTTATTGTGTTGGCAGGTTTTGGAATGTTTGGATTCCTTTTGGCGGGTGTTCGGAATGTTTTGATTAGTTTTGACGGGTTTTGCAATATTTTGGCGGGTTTTTAGAAGGTTTCGATTTGTTTTGATTTGTTTTGATTCTGTTTAGCCCAGTTTTTGGTGTGTTTGGATTAGCTTTGGTGGGCTTGATCATGTTTTGTCAGGTTTTTTCGAATGTATTGATGACTTCTGTCTGGTTTTCTATTTTGGCGGGTTTGAAAATATTTTTGGATGAGTTTTGACGGGTTTGAAAATATTTTGGCTCTTTGCGCAGAGATGACGGTGCCGGTTGCGGTGCGCTCCGGGGCGCTCCTTCTGCGGAAAGACGCCTAGGCAGCGGCACTTGGGACAGCTCCGCGTCTCCGTATTCTGCGTTTCTTGCCTTCTGCATCTCAGCAAAATGCTTTCCCACTAGGTCTAGCAAGGAGAAACTGTGGCAGCTGAGTAGATGTAGCCTGGCCCGCCCTTTGAAGTTGACAAGTTCTTGGCATCTCAGAGCCTCAAGGCAAGAGCAAGGTTATCTATGGTAGGCTGGGGCAGAACTAGCAGCAAGCAGAGCAAAGTTGTCCAAGAATAGCTTCCATTGGAATGCTAATGGCAATTGAAGAGGCAGGCCAGTGGCAAGCCACTAGCTTCTAGCAGTTTGAAAGGTGCAGACACAGTGCAGGTGTTGTGCGGCTTCCTTCTTGGCCTCCTAGAAGGTGCCGCGCTCTACGTCTCTTGCTTGCCAATATGTTGCCGTGTTCCTCCTATTGTTTGGTTTGTTTTGATTTGTTTTGATGATGTTTTGGCGGGTTTTCGGAATGTTTTGGTGGTGTTTTAGAATGTTTTGTTTTCTCTTGTGTTGTTTTTATTGTGTTGGCAGGTTGTGGAACATTTGGATTCCTTTCGGCGGGTTTTAAAATATTTTGGCGGGTATTTGGAATGTTTTGGTTTGCTTTCATTTGTTTTGATTATGTTTTGGCAAGTTATTGAAAGTTTCGATCACTTCTGACTGGTTTTCTAGTATTTTGGCATCTTTTCAGAATGTTTTGATCAGTTTTGGCGGGTTCTAAACTATTTTGTCAGGTTTTCGGAATTTTTTGGTTGGTTTTGATTTGTTTTTGTGATGTTTTGCCAAGTTTTTTGAATGTTTTGATCAGTTCTGTCTGGTTTTCTAATGTTTTGGCATCTTTTCAGAATGTTTTGATGAGTTTTGCGGGTCTAAATCATTTTGGCGGGTTTTCAGAATGTTTTGGTTGGTTTTGATTTGTTTTTATGATGTTTTGGTGGGTTTTCGGAATGTTTTGGTTGGGTTTTAGAATGTTTTGTATTCTCTTGAGTTGTTTTTATTGTGTTGGCAGGTTTTGGAATGTTTGGATTCCTTTTGGCGGGTGTTCGGAATGTTTTGGCGGGTATTCGGAATGTTTTGATTAGTTTTGATTGGCTTTGAAATATTTTGGACGGTTTTTAGAAGGTTTCGATTTGTTTTGATTTGTTTTGATTCTGTTTAGCCCAGTTTTTGGTGTGTTTGGATTAGCTTTGGTGGGCTTGATCATGTTTTGTCAGGTTTTTTCGAATGTATTGATGACTTCTGTCTGGTTTTCTATTTTGGCGGGTTTGAAAATATTTTTGGATTACTTTTGGCAGGTTTGAAAATATTTTGGCTCTTTGCGCAGAGATGACGGTGCCGGTTGCGGTGCGCTCCGGGGCGCTCCTTCTGCGGAAAGACGCCTGGCAGCGGCACTTGGGACAGCTCCGCGTCTCCGTATTCTGCGTTTCTTGCCTTCTGCATCTCAGCAAAATGCTTTCCCACTAGGTCTAGCAAGGAGAAACTGTGGCAGCTGAGTAGATGTAGCCCGGCCTGCCCTTTGAAGTTGACAAGTTCTTGGCATCTCAGAGCCTCAAGGGAAGAGCAAGGTTATCTATGGTAGGCTGGGGCAGAACTAGCAGCAAGCAGAGCAAAGTTGTCCAAGAATAGCTTCCATTGGAGTGCTAATGGCAATTGAAGAGGCAGGACAGTGGCAAGCCACTATCTTCTAGCAGTTTGATAGTTGCAGACACAGTGCAGGTGTTGTGCGGCTTCCTTCTTGGCCTCCTAGAAGGTGCCGCGCTCTCCGTCTCTTGCTTGCCAATATGTTGCCGTGTTCCTCCTATTGTTTGGTTTGTTTTGATTTGTTTTTATGATGTTTTGGCGGGTTTTCGGAATGTTTTGGTGGTGTTTCAGAATGTTTTTTTTTCTCTTGTGTAGTTTTTATTGACTTGGCAGGTTTTGGAATATTTGGGTTCATTTTGGCGGGTTTTAAAATATTTTGGCGGATATTTGGAATGTTTTGGTTTGCTTTCATTTGTTTTGATTATATTTTGGCAAGTTTCTGAATATTTTGATCACTTCTGACTGGTTTTCTAGTATTTTGGCATCTTTTCAGAATGTTTTGATGAGTTTTGCGGGTCTAAATTATTTTGGCGGGTTTTCGGAATATTTTGGTTGGTTTTGATTTGTTTTTATGATGTTTTGGTGGGTTTTCGGAATGTTTTGTTTGGGTTTTAGAATGTTTTGTATTCTCTTGAGTTGTTTTCATTGTGTTGGCAGGTTTTGGAATGTTTGGATTCCTTTTGGCGGGTGTTCGGAATGTTTTGGCGGGTGTTCGGAATGTTTTGATTAGTTTTGACGGGTTTTGAAATATTTTGGCGGGTTTTTAGAAGGTTTCGATTTGTTTTGATTTGTTTTGATTCTGTTTAGCCCAGTTTTTGGTGTGTTTGGATTAGCTTTGGTGGGCTTGATCATGTTTTGTCAGGTTTTTTCGAATGTATTGATGACTTCTGTCTGGTTTTCTATTTTGGCGGGTTTGAAAATATTTTTGGATGAGTTTTGGCGGGTTTTAAAATATTTTGGCTCTTTGCGCAGAGATGATGGTGCCGGTTGCGGTGCGCTCCGGGGCGCTCCTTCTGCGGAAAGACGCCTGGCAGCGGCACTTGGGACAGCTCCGCGTCTCCGTATTGTGCGTTTCTTGCCTTCTGCATCTCAGCAAAATGCTTTCCCACTAGGTCTAGCAAGGAGAAACTGTGGCAGCTGAGTAGATGTAGCCCGGCCCGCCCTTTGAAGTTGACAAGTTCTTGGCATCTCAGAGCCTCAAGGGAAGAGCAAGGTTCTCTATGGTAGGCTGGGGCAGAACTAGCAGCAAGCAGAGCAAAGTTGTCCAAGAATCGCTTCCATTGGAATGCTAATGGCAATTGAAGAGGCAGGCCAGTGGCAAGCCACTAGCTTCTAGCAGTTTGAAAGGTGCAGACACAGTGCAGGTGTTGTGCGGCTTCCTTCTTGGCCTCCTAGAAGGTGCCGCGCTCTACGTCTCTTGCTTGCCAATATGTTGCCGTGTTCCTCCTATTGTTTGGTTTGTTTTGATTTGTTTTGATGATGTTTTGGCGGGTTTTCGGAATGTTTTGGTGGTGTTTTAGAATGTTTTGTTTTCTCTTGTGTTGTTTTTATTGTGTTGGCAGGTTGTGGAACATTTGGATTCCTTTCGGCGGGTTTTAAAATATTTTGGCGGGTATTTGGAATGTTTTGGTTTGCTTTCATTTGTTTTGATTATGTTTTGGCAAGTTATTGAAAGTTTCGATCACTTCTGACTGGTTTTCTAGTATTTTGGCATCTTTTCAGAATGTTTTGATCAGTTTTGGCGGGTTCTAAACTATTTTGTCAGGTTTTCGGAATTTTTTGGTTGGTTTTGATTTGTTTTTGTGATGTTTTGCCAAGTTTTTTGAATGTTTTGATCAGTTCTGTCTGGTTTTCTAATGTTTTGGCATCTTTTCAGAATGTTTTGATGAGTTTTGCGGGTCTAAATCATTTTGGCGGGTTTTCAGAATGTTTTGGTTGGTTTTGATTTGTTTTTATGATGTTTTGGTGGGTTTTCGGAATGTTTTGGTTGGGTTTTAGAATGTTTTGTATTCTCTTGAGTTGTTTTTATTGTGTTGGCAGGTTTTGGAATGTTTGGATTCCTTTTGGCGGGTGTTCGGAATGTTTTGGCGGGTATTCGGAATGTTTTGATTAGTTTTGATTGGCTTTGAAATATTTTGGACGGTTTTTAGAAGGTTTCGATTTGTTTTGATTTGTTTTGATTCTGTTTAGCCCAGTTTTTGGTGTGTTTGGATTAGCTTTGGTGGGCTTGATCATGTTTTGTCAGGTTTTTTCGAATGTATTGATGACTTCTGTCTGGTTTTCTATTTTGGCGGGTTTGAAAATATTTTTGGATTACTTTTGGCAGGTTTGAAAATATTTTGGCTCTTTGCGCAGAGATGACGGTGCCGGTTGCGGTGCGCTCCGGGGCGCTCCTTCTGCGGAAAGACGCCTGGCAGCGGCACTTGGGACAGCTCCGCGTCTCCGTATTCTGCGTTTCTTGCCTTCTGCATCTCAGCAAAATGCTTTCCCACTAGGTCTAGCAAGGAGAAACTGTGGCAGCTGAGTAGATGTAGCCCGGCCTGCCCTTTGAAGTTGACAAGTTCTTGGCATCTCAGAGCCTCAAGGGAAGAGCAAGGTTATCTATGGTAGGCTGGGGCAGAACTAGCAGCAAGCAGAGCAAAGTTGTCCAAGAATAGCTTCCATTGGAGTGCTAATGGCAATTGAAGAGGCAGGACAGTGGCAAGCCACTATCTTCTAGCAGTTTGATAGTTGCAGACACAGTGCAGGTGTTGTGCGGCTTCCTTCTTGGCCTCCTAGAAGGTGCCGCGCTCTCCGTCTCTTGCTTGCCAATATGTTGCCGTGTTCCTCCTATTGTTTGGTTTGTTTTGATTTGTTTTTATGATGTTTTGGCGGGTTTTCGGAATGTTTTGGTGGTGTTTCAGAATGTTTTTTTTTCTCTTGTGTAGTTTTTATTGACTTGGCAGGTTTTGGAATATTTGGGTTCATTTTGGCGGGTTTTAAAATATTTTGGCGGATATTTGGAATGTTTTGGTTTGCTTTCATTTGTTTTGATTATATTTTGGCAAGTTTCTGAATATTTTGATCACTTCTGACTGGTTTTCTAGTATTTTGGCATCTTTTCAGAATGTTTTGATGAGTTTTGCGGGTCTAAATTATTTTGGCGGGTTTTCGGAATATTTTGGTTGGTTTTGATTTGTTTTTATGATGTTTTGGTGGGTTTTCGGAATGTTTTGTTTGGGTTTTAGAATGTTTTGTATTCTCTTGAGTTGTTTTCATTGTGTTGGCAGGTTTTGGAATGTTTGGATTCCTTTTGGCGGGTGTTCGGAATGTTTTGGCGGGTGTTCGGAATGTTTTGATTAGTTTTGACGGGTTTTGAAATATTTTGGCGGGTTTTTAGAAGGTTTCGATTTGTTTTGATTTGTTTTGATTCTGTTTAGCCCAGTTTTTGGTGTGTTTGGATTAGCTTTGGTGGGCTTGATCATGTTTTGTCAGGTTTTTTCGAATGTATTGATGACTTCTGTCTGGTTTTCTATTTTGGCGGGTTTGAAAATATTTTTGGATGAGTTTTGGCGGGTTTTAAAATATTTTGGCTCTTTGCGCAGAGATGATGGTGCCGGTTGCGGTGCGCTCCGGGGCGCTCCTTCTGCGGAAAGACGCCTGGCAGCGGCACTTGGGACAGCTCCGCGTCTCCGTATTGTGCGTTTCTTGCCTTCTGCATCTCAGCAAAATGCTTTCCCACTAGGTCTAGCAAGGAGAAACTGTGGCAGCTGAGTAGATGTAGCCCGGCCCGCCCTTTGAAGTTGACAAGTTCTTGGCATCTCAGAGCCTCAAGGGAAGAGCAAGGTTATCTATGGTAGGCTGGGGCAGAACTAGCAGCAAGCAGAGCAAAGTTGTCCAAGAATAGCTTCCATTGGAATGCTAATGGCAATTGAAGAGGCAGGCCAGTGGCAAGCCACTAGCTTCTAGCAGTTTGAAAGTTGCAGACACAGTGCAGGTGTTGTGCGGCTTCCTTCTTGGCCTCCTAGAAGGTGCCGTGTTCTCCGTCTCTTGCTTGCCAATATGTTGCCGTGTTCCTCCTATTGTTTGGTTTGTTTTGATTTGTTTTGATGATGTTTTGGGGGGTTTTCGGAATGTTTTGGTGGTGTTTTAGAATGTTTTGTTTTCTCTTGTGTTGTTTTTATTGTCTTGGCAGGTTGTGGAATATTTGGATTCCTTTTGGCGGGTTTTCAAATATTTTGGCGGGTATTTGGAATGTTTTGGTTTGCTTTCATTTGTTTTGATTGTGTTTTGGCAAGTTATTGAAAGTTTCGATCACTTCTGACTGGTTTTCTAGTATTTTGGCATCTTTTCAGAATGTTTTGATCAGTTTTGGCAGGTTCTAAACTATTTTGTCAGGTTTTTGGAATGTTTTGGTTGGTTTTGATTTGTTTTTATGATGTTTTGCCAAGTTTTCTGAATGTTTTGATCAGTTCTGGCTGGTTTTCTAATGTTTTGGCATCTTTTCAGAATGTTTTGATGAGGTTTGCGGGTCTAAATAATTTTGGCGGGTTTTCGGAATATTTTGGTTGGTTTTGATTTGTTTTTATGATGTTTTGGCGGGTTTTCGGAATGTTTTGGTTGGGTTTTAGAATGTTTTGTATTCTCTTGAGTTGTTTTTATTGTGTTGGCAGGTTTTGGAATGTTTGGATTCCTTTTGGCGGGTGTTCGGAATGTTTTGGCGGGTGTTCGGAATGTTTTGATTAGTTTTGACGGGTTTTGAACTATTTTGGCGGGTTTTTAGAAGGTTTCGATTTGTTTTGATTTGTTTTGATTCTGTTTAGCCCAGTTTTTGGTGTGTTTGGATTAGCTTTGGTGGGCTTGATCATGTTTTGTCAGGTTTTTTCGAATGTATTGATGACTTTTGTCTGGTTTTCTATTTTGGCGGGTTTGAAAATATTTTTGGATTAGTTTTGGCGGGTTTTAAAATATTTTGGCTCTTTGCGCAGAGATGACGGTGCCGGTTGCGGTGCGCTCCGGGGCGCTCCTTCTGCGGAAAGACGCCTGGCAGCGGCACTTGGGACAGCTCCGCGTCTCCGTATGCTGCGTTTCTTGCCTTCTGCATCTCAGCAAAATGCTTTCCCACTAGGTCTAGCAAGGAGAAACTGTGGCAGCTGAGTATATGTAGCCCGGCCCGCCCTTTGAAGTTGACAAGTTCTTGGCATCTCAGAGCCTCAAGGCAAGAGCAAGGTTATCTATGGTAGGCTGGGGCAGAACTAGCAGCAAGCAGAGCAAAGTTGTCCAAGAATAGCTTCCATTGGAATGCTAATGGCAATTGAAGAGGCAGGCCAGTGGCAAGCCACTAGCTTCTAGCAGTTTGAAAGTTGCAGACACAGTGCAGGTGTTGTGCGGCTTCCTTCTTGGCCTCCTAGAAGGTGCCGCGCTCTCCGTCTCTTGCTTGCCAATATGTTGCCGTGTTCCTCCTATTGTTTGGTTTGTTTTGATTTGTTTTGATGGTGTTTTGGCGGGTTTTCGGAATGTTTTGGTGGTGTTTTAGAATGTTTTGTTTTCTCTTGTGTTGTTTTTATTGTCTTGGCAGGTTGTGGAATATTTGGATTCCTTTTGGCGGGTTTTCAAATATTTTGGCGGGTATTTGGAATGTTTTGGTTTGCTTTCATTTGTTTTGATTGTGTTTTGGCAAGTTATTGAAAGTTTCGATCACTTCTGACTGGTTTTCTAGTATTTTGGCATCTTTTCAGAATGTTTTGATCAGTTTTGGCGGGTTCTAAACTATTTTGTCAGGTTTTTGGAATTTTTTGGTTGGTTTTGATTTGTTTTTATGATGTTTTGCCTAGTTTTTTCAATGTTTTGATCAGTTCTGTCTGGTTTTCTAATGTTTTGGCATCTTTTCAGAATGTTTTGATGAGTTTTGCGGGTCTAAATAATTTTGGCGGGTTTTCAGAATATTTTGGTTGGTTTTGATTTGTTTTTATGATGTTTTGGCGGGTTTTCGGAATGTTTTGGTTGGGTTTTAGAATGTTTTGTATTCTCTTGAGTTGTTTTTATTGTGTTGGCAGGTTTTGGAATGTCTGGATTCCTTTTGGCGGGTGTTCGGAATGTTTTGGCGGGTGTTCGGAATGTTTTGATTAGTTTTGACGGGTTTTGAACTATTTTGGCGGGTTTTTAGAAGGTTTCGATTTGTTTTGATTTGTTTTGATTCTGTTTAGCCCAGTTTTTGGTGTGTTTGGATTAGCTTTGTTGGGCTTGATCATGTTTTGTCAGGTTTTTTCGAATGTATTGATGACTTCTGTCTGGTTTTCTATTTTGGCGGGTTTGAAAATATTTTTGGATGAGTTTTGGCGGGTTTGAAAATATTTTGGCTCTTTGCGCAGAGATGACGGTGCCGGTTGCGGTGCGCTCCGGGGCGCTCCTTCTGCGGAAAGACGCCTAGGCAGCGGCACTTGGGACAGCTCCGCGTCTCCGTATGCTGCGTTTCTTGCCTTCTGCATCTCAGCAAAATGCTTTCCCACTAGGTCTGGCAAGGAGAAACTGTGGCAGCTGAGTAGATGTAGCCCGGCCCGCCCTTTGAAGTTGACAAGTTCTTGGCATCTCAGAGCCTCAAGGCAAGAGCAAGGTTATCTATGGTAGGCTGGGGCAGAACTAGCAGCAAGCAGAGCAAAGTTGTCCAAGAATAGCTTCCATTGGAATGCTAATGGCAGTTGAAGAGGCAGGCCAGTGGCAAGCCACTAGCTTCTAGCAGTTTGAAAGTTGCAGACACAGTGCAGGTGTTGTGCGGCTTCCTTCTTGGCCTCCTAGAAGGTGCCGCGCTCTCCGTCTCTTGCTTGCCAATATGTTGCCGTGTTCCTCCTATTGTTTGGTTTGTTTTGATTTGTTTTGATGATGTTTTGGGGGGTTTTCGGAATGTTTTGGTGGTGTTTTAGAATGTTTTGTTTTCTCTTGTGTTGTTTTTATTGTCTTGGCAGGTTGTGGAATATTTGGATTCCTTTTGGCGGGTTTTCAAATATTTTGGCGGGTATTTGGAATGTTTTGGTTTGCTTTCATTTGTTTTGATTGTGTTTTGGCAAGTTATTGAAAGTTTCGATCACTTCTGACTGGTTTTCTAGTATTTTGGCATCTTTTCAGAATGTTTTGATCAGTTTTGGCGGGTTCTAAACTATTTTGTCAGGTTTTGGAATGTTTTGGTTGGTTTTGATTTGTTTTTGTGATGTTTTGCCAAGTTTTTTGAATGTTTTGATCAGTTCTGTCTGGTTTTCTAATGTTTTGGCATCTTTTCAGAATGTTTTGATGAGTTTTGCGGGTCTAAATTATTTTGGCGGGTTGTCGGAATATTTTGGTTGGTTTTGATTTGTTTTTATGATGTTTTGGTGGGTTTTCGGAATGTTTTGGTTGGGTTTTAGAATGTTTTGTATTCTCTTGAGTTGTTTTTATTGTGTTGGCAGGTTTTGGAATGTTTGGATTCCTTTTGGCGGGTGTTCGGAATGTTTTGGCGGGTGTTCGGAATGTTTTGATTAGTTTTGACGGGTTTTGAAATATTTTGGCGGGTTTTTAGAAGGTTTCGATTTGTTTTGATTTGTTTTGATTCTGTTTAGCCCAGTTTTTGGTGTGTTTGGATTAGCTTTGGTGGGCTTGATCATGTTTTGTCAGGTTTTTTCGAATGTATTGATCACTTCTGTCTGGTTTTCTATTTTGGCGGGTTTGAAAATATTTTTGGATGAGTTTTGGCGGGTTTTAAAATATTTTGGCTCTTTGCGCAGAGATGATGGTGCCGGTTGCGGTGCGCTCCGGGGCGCTCCTTCTGCGGAAAGACGCCTAGGCAGCGGCACTTGGGACAGCTCCGCGTCTCCGTATTCTGCGTTTCTTGCCTTCTGCATCTCAGCAAAATGCTTTCCCACTAGGTCTGGCAAGGAGAAACTGTGGCAGCTGAGTAGATGTAGCCCGGCCCGCCCTTTGAAGTTGACAAGTTCTTGGCATCTCAGAGCCTCAAGGCAAGAGCAAGGTTATCTATGGTAGGCTGGGGCAGAACTAGCAGCAAGCAGAGCAAAGTTGTCCAAGAATAGCTTCCATTGGAATGCTAATGGCAATTGAAGAGGCAGGCCAGTGGCAAGCCACTAGCTTCTAGCAGTTTGAAAGTTGCAGACACAGTGCAGGTGTTGTGCGGCTTCCTTCTTGGCCTCCTAGAAGGTGCCGCGCTCTCCGTCTCTTGCTTGCCAATATGTTGCCGTGTTCCTCCTATTGTTTGGTTTGTTTTGATTTGTTTTGATGGTGTTTTGGCGGGTTTTTGGAATGTTTTGGTGGTGTTTTAGAATGTTTTGTTTTCTCTTGTGTTGTTTTTATTGTCTTGGCAGGTTGTGGAATATTTGGATTCCTTTTGGCGGGTTTTAAAATATTTTGGCGGGTATTTGGAATGTTTTGGTTTGCTTTCATTTGTTTTGATTGTGTTTTGGCAAGTTATTGAAAGTTTCGATCACTTCTGACTGGTTTTCTAGTATTTTGGCATCTTTTCAGAATGTTTTGATCAGTTTTGGCGGGTTCTAAACTATTTTGTCAGGTTTTTGGAATTTTTTGGTTGGTTTTGATTTGTTTTTATGATGTTTTGCCTAGTTTTTTCAATGTTTTGATCAGTTCTGTCTGGTTTTCTAATGTTTTGGCATCTTTTCAGAATGTTTTGATGAGTTTTGCGGGTCTAAATAATTTTGGCGGGTTTTCAGAATATTTTGGTTGGTTTTGATTTGTTTTTATGATGTTTTGGCGGGTTTTCGGAATGTTTTGGTTGGGTTTTAGAATGTTTTGTATTCTCTTGAGTTGTTTTTATTGTGTTGGCAGGTTTTGGAATGTCTGGATTCCTTTTGGCGGGTGTTCGGAATGTTTTGGCGGGTGTTCGGAATGTTTTGATTAGTTTTGACGGGTTTTGAACTATTTTGGCGGGTTTTTAGAAGGTTTCGATTTGTTTTGATTTGTTTTGATTCTGTTTAGCCCAGTTTTTGGTGTGTTTGGATTAGCTTTGTTGGGCTTGATCATGTTTTGTCAGGTTTTTTCGAATGTATTGATGACTTCTGTCTGGTTTTCTATTTTGGCGGGTTTGAAAATATTTTTGGATGAGTTTTGGCGGGTTTGAAAATATTTTGGCTCTTTGCGCAGAGATGACGGTGCCGGTTGCGGTGCGCTCCGGGGCGCTCCTTCTGCGGAAAGACGCCTAGGCAGCGGCACTTGGGACAGCTCCGCGTCTCCGTATGCTGCGTTTCTTGCCTTCTGCATCTCAGCAAAATGCTTTCCCACTAGGTCTGGCAAGGAGAAACTGTGGCAGCTGAGTAGATGTAGCCCGGCCCGCCCTTTGAAGTTGACAAGTTCTTGGCATCTCAGAGCCTCAAGGCAAGAGCAAGGTTATCTATGGTAGGCTGGGGCAGAACTAGCAGCAAGCAGAGCAAAGTTGTCCAAGAATAGCTTCCATTGGAATGCTAATGGCAGTTGAAGAGGCAGGCCAGTGGCAAGCCACTAGCTTCTAGCAGTTTGAAAGTTGCAGACACAGTGCAGGTGTTGTGCGGCTTCCTTCTTGGCCTCCTAGAAGGTGCCGCGCTCTCCGTCTCTTGCTTGCCAATATGTTGCCGTGTTCCTCCTATTGTTTGGTTTGTTTTGATTTGTTTTGATGATGTTTTGGGGGGTTTTCGGAATGTTTTGGTGGTGTTTTAGAATGTTTTGTTTTCTCTTGTTTTGTTTTTATTGTCTTGGCAGGTTGTGGAATATTTGGATTCCTTTTGGCGGGTTTTCAAATATTTTGGCGGGTATTTGGAATGTTTTGGTTTGCTTTCATTTGTTTTGATTATGTTTTGGCAAGTTATTGAAAGTTTCGATCACTTCTGACTGGTTTTCTAGTATTTTGGCATCTTTTCAGAATGTTTTGATCAGTTTTGGCGGGTTCTAAACTATTTTGTCAGGTTTTTGGAATTTTTTGGTTGGTTTTGATTTGTTTTTGTGATGTTTTGCCAAGTTTTTTGAATGTTTTGATCAGTTCTGTCTGGTTTTCTAATGTTTTGGCATCTTTTCAGAATGTTTTGATGAGTTTTGCGGGTCTAAATTATTTTGGCGGGTTGTCGGAATATTTTGGTTGGTTTTGATTTGTTTTTATGATGTTTTGGCGGGTTTTCGGAATGTTTTGGTTGGGTTTTAGAATGTTTTGTATTCTCTTGAGTTGTTTTTATTGTGTTGGCAGGTTTTGGAATGTTTGGATTCCTTTTGGCGGGTGTTCGGAATGTTTTGGCGGGTGTTCGGAATGTTTTGATTAGTTTTGACGGGTTTTGAAATATTTTGGCGGGTTTTTAGAAGGTTTCGATTTGTTTTGATTTGTTTTGATTCTGTTTAGCCCAGTTTTTGGTGTGTTTGGATTAGCTTTGGTGGGCTTGATCATGTTTTGTCAGGTTTTTTCGAATGTATTGATGACTTCTGTCTGGTTTTCTATTTTGGCGGGTTTGAAAATATTTTTGGATGAGTTTTGGTGGGTTTTAAAATATTTTGGCTCTTTGCGCAGAGATGATGGTGCCGGTTGCGGTGCGCTCCGGGGCGCTCCTTCTGCGGAAAGACGCCTAGGCAGCGGCACTTGGGACAGCTCCGCGTCTCCGTATTCTGCGTTTCTTGCCTTCTGCATCTCAGCAAAATGCTTTCCCACTAGGTCTGGCAAGGAGAAACTGTGGCAGCTGAGTAGATGTAGCCCGGCCCGCCCTTTGAAGTTGACAAGTTCTTGGCATCTCAGAGCCTCAAGGCAAGAGCAAGGTTATCTATGGTAGGCTGGGGCAGAACTAGCAGCAAGCAGAGCAAAGTTGTCCAAGAATAGCTTCCATTGGAATGCTAATGGCAGTTGAAGAGGCAGGCCAGTGGCAAGCCACTAGCTTCTAGCAGTTTGAAAGTTGCAGACACAGTGCAGGTGTTGTGCGGCTTCCTTCTTGGCCTCCTAGAAGGTGCCGCGCTCTCCGTCTCTTGCTTGCCAATATGTTGCCGTGTTCCTCCTATTGTTTGGTTTGTTTTGATTTGTTTTGATGATGTTTTGGGGGGTTTTCGGAATGTTTTGGTGGTGTTTTAGAATGTTTTGTTTTCTCTTGTGTTGTTTTTATTGTCTTGGCAGGTTGTGGAATATTTGGATTCCTTTTGGCGGGTTTTCAAATATTTTGGCGGGTATTTGGAATGTTTTTGGTTTGCTTTCATTTGTTTTGATTATGTTTTGGCAAGTTATTGAAAGTTTCGATCACTTCTGACTGGTTTTCTAGTATTTTGGCATCTTTTCAGAATGTTTTGATCAGTTTTGGCGGGTTCTAAACTATTTTGTCAGGTTTTTGGAATTTTTTGGTTGGTTTTGATTTGTTTTTATGATGTTTTGCCTAGTTTTTTCAATGTTTTGATCAGTTCTGTCTGGTTTTCTAATGTTTTGGCATCTTTTCAGAATGTTTTGATGAGTTTTGCGGGTCTAAATCATTTTGGCGGGTTTTCGGAATATTTTGGTTGGTTTTGATTTGTTTTTATGATGTTTTGGCGGGTTTTCGGAATGTTTTGGTTGGGTTTTAGAATGTTTTGTATTCTCTTGAGTTGTTTTTATTGTGTTGGCAGGTTTTAGAATGTTTGGATTCCTTTTGGCGGGTGTTCGGAATGTTTTGGCGGGTGTTCGGAATGTTTTGAGTAGTTTTGACGGGTTTTGAAATATTTTGGTGGGTTTTTAGAAGGTTTCGATTTGTTTTGATTTGTTTTGATTCTGTTTAGCCCAGTTTTTGGTGTGTTTGGATTAGCTTTGTTGGGCTTGATCATGTTTTGTCAGGTTTTTTCGAATGTATTGATGACTTCTGTCTGGTTTTCTATTTTGGCGGGTTTGAAAATATTTTTGGATGAGTTTTGGCGGGTTTTAAAATATTTTGGCTCTTTGCGCAGAGATGATGGTGCCGGTTGCGGTGCGCTCCGGGGCGCTCCTTCTGCGGAAAGACGCCTAGGCAGCGGCACTTGGGACAGCTCCGCGTCTCCGTATTCTGCGTTTCTTGCCTTCTGCATCTCAGCAAAATGCTTTCCCACTAGGTCTGGCAAGGAGAAACTGTGGCAGCTGAGTAGATGTAGCCCGGCCCGCCCTTTGAAGTTGACAAGTTCTTGGCATCTCAGAGCCTCAAGGCAAGAGCAAGGTTATCTATGGTAGGCTGGGGCAGAACTAGCAGCAAGCAGAGCAAAGTTGTCCAAGAATAGCTTCCATTGGAATGCTAATGGCAGTTGAAGAGGCAGGCCAGTGGCAAGCCACTAGCTTCTAGCAGTTTGAAAGTTGCAGACACAGTGCAGGTGTTGTGCGGCTTCCTTCTTGGCCTCCTAGAAGGTGCCGCGCTCTCCGTCTCTTGCTTGCCAATATGTTGCCGTGTTCCTCCTATTGTTTGGTTTGTTTTGATTTGTTTTGATGGTGTTTTGGCGGGTTTTCGGAATGTTTTGGTGGTGTTTTAGAATGTTTTGTTTTCTCTTGTGTTGTTTTTATTGTCTTGGCAGGTTGTGGAATATTTGGATTCCTTTTGGCGGGTTTTCAAATATTTTGGCGGGTATTTGGAATGTTTTGGTTTGCTTTCATTTGTTTTGATTGTGTTTTGGCAAGTTATTGAAAGTTTCGATCACTTCTGACTGGTTTTCTAGTATTTTGGCATCTTTTCAGAATGTTTTGATCAGTTTTGGCGGGTTCTAAACTATTTTGTCAGGTTTTTGGAATTTTTTGGTTGGTTTTGATTTGTTTTTATGATGTTTTGCCTAGTTTTTTCAATGTTTTGATAAGTTCAGGCTGGTTTTCTAATGTTTTGGCATCTTTTCAGAATGTTTTGATGAGGTTTGCGGGTCTAAATAATTTTGGCGGGTTTTCGGAATATTTTGGTTGGTTTTGATTTGTTTTTATGATGTTTTGGCGGGTTTTCGGAATGTTTTGTTTGGGTTTTAGAATGTTTTGTATTCTCTTGAGTTGTTTTTATTGTGTTGGCAGGTTTTGGAATGTTTGGATTCCTTTTGGCGGGTGTTCGGAATGTTTTGGCGGGTGTTCGGAATGTTTTGATTAGTTTTGACGGGTTTTGAAATATTTTGGCGGGTTTTTAGAAGGTTTCGATTTGTTTTGATTTGTTTTGATTCTGTTTAGCCCAGTTTTTGGTGTGTTTGGATTAGCTTTGGTGGGCTTGATCATGTTTTGTCAGGTTTTTTCGAATGTATTGATGACTTCTGTCTGGTTTTCTATTTTGGCGGGTTTGAAAATATTTTTGGATGAGTTTTGGCGGGTTTGAAAATATTTTGGCTCTTTGCGCAGAGATGACGGTGCCGGTTGCGGTGCGCTCCGGGGCGCTCCTTCTGCGGAAAGACGCCTAGGCAGCGGCACTTGGGACAGCTCCGCGTCTCCGTATTCTGCGTTTCTTGCCTTCTGCATCTCAGCAAAATGATTTCCCACTAGGTCTGGCAAGGAGAAACTGTGGCAGCTGAGTAGATGTAGCCCGGCCCGCCCTTTGAAGTTGACAAGTTCTTGGCATCTCAGAGCCTCAAGGCAAGAGCAAGGTTATCTATGGTAGGCTGGGGCAGAACTAGCAGCAAGCAGAGCAAAGTTGTCCAAGAATAGCTTCCATTGGAATGCTAATGGCAGTTGAAGAGGCAGGCCAGTGGCAAGCCACTAGCTTCTAGCAGTTTGAAAGTTGCAGACACAGTGCAGGTGTTGTGCGGCTTCCTTCTTGGCCTCCTAGAAGGTGCCGCGCTCTCCGTCTCTTGCTTGCCAATATGTTGCCGTGTTCCTCCTATTGTTTGGTTTGTTTTGATTTGTTTTGATGGTGTTTTGGCGGGTTTTCGGAATGTTTTGGTGGTGTTTTAGAATGTTTTGTTTTCTCTTGTGTTGTTTTTATTGTCTTGGCAGGTTGTGGAATATTTGGATTCCTTTTGGCGGGTTTTCAAATATTTTGGCGGGTATTTGGAATGTTTTGGTTTGCTTTCATTTGTTTTGATTGTGTTTTGGCAAGTTATTGAAAGTTTCGATCACTTCTGACTGGTTTTCTAGTATTTTGGCATCTTTTCAGAATGTTTTGATCAGTTTTGGCGGGTTCTAAACTATTTTGTCAGGTTTTTGGAATTTTTTGGTTGGTTTTGATTTGTTTTTATGATGTTTTGCCTAGTTTTTTCAATGTTTTGATAAGTTCAGGCTGGTTTTCTAATGTTTTGGCATCTTTTCAGAATGTTTTGATGAGGTTTGCGGGTCTAAATAATTTTGGCGGGTTTTCGGAATATTTTGGTTGGTTTTGATTTGTTTTTATGATGTTTTGGCGGGTTTTCGGAATGTTTTGTTTGGGTTTTAGAATGTTTTGTATTCTCTTGAGTTGTTTTTATTGTGTTGGCAGGTTTTGGAATGTTTGGATTCCTTTTGGCGGGTGTTCGGAATGTTTTGGCGGGTGTTCGGAATGTTTTGATTAGTTTTGACGGGTTTTGAAATATTTTGGCGGGTTTTTAGAAGGTTTCGATTTGTTTTGATTTGTTTTGATTCTGTTTAGCCCAGTTTTTGGTGTGTTTGGATTAGCTTTGGTGGGCTTGATCATGTTTTGTCAGGTTTTTTCGAATGTATTGATGACTTCTGTCTGGTTTTCTATTTTGGCGGGTTTGAAAATATTTTTGGATGAGTTTTGGCGGGTTTGAAAATATTTTGGCTCTTTGCGCAGAGATGACGGTGCCGGTTGCGGTGCGCTCCGGGGCGCTCCTTCTGCGGAAAGACGCCTAGGCAGCGGCACTTGGGACAGCTCCGCGTCTCCGTATTCTGCGTTTCTTGCCTTCTGCATCTCAGCAAAATGATTTCCCACTAGGTCTGGCAAGGAGAAACTGTGGCAGCTGAGTAGATGTAGCCCGGCCCGCCCTTTGAAGTTGACAAGTTCTTGGCATCTCAGAGCCTCAAGGCAAGAGCAAGGTTATCTATGGTAGGCTGGGGCAGAACTAGCAGCAAGCAGAGCAAAGTTGTCCAAGAATAGCTTCCATTGGAATGCTAATGGCAGTTGAAGAGGCAGGCCAGTGGCAAGCCACTAGCTTCTAGCAGTTTGAAAGTTGCAGACACAGTGCAGGTGTTGTGCGGCTTCCTTCTTGGCCTCCTAGAAGGTGCCGCGCTCTCCGTCTCTTGCTTGCCAATATGTTGCCGTGTTCCTCCTATTGTTTGGTTTGTTTTGATTTGTTTTGATGATGTTTTGGGGGGTTTTCGGAATGTTTTGGTGGTGTTTTAGAATGTTTTGTTTTCTCTTGTGTTGTTTTTATTGTCTTGGCAGGTTGTGGAATATTTGGATTCCTTTTGGCGGGTTTTCAAATATTTTGGCGGGTATTTGGAATGTTTTGGTTTGCTTTCATTTGTTTTGATTGTGTTTTGGCAAGTTATTGAAAGTTTCGATCACTTCTGACTGGTTTTCTAGTATTTTGGCATCTTTTCAGAATGTTTTGATCAGTTTTGGCGGGTTCTAAACTATTTTGTCAGGTTTTTGGAATTTTTTGGTTGGTTTTGATTTGTTTTTGTGATGTTTTGCCAAGTTTTTTGAATGTTTTGATCAGTTCTGTCTGGTTTTCTAATGTTTTGGCATCTTTTCAGAATGTTTTGATGAGTTTTGCGGGTCTAAATTATTTTGGCGGGTTGTCGGAATATTTTGGTTGGTTTTGATTTGTTTTTATGATGTTTTGGTGGGTTTTCGGAATGTTTTGGTTGGGTTTTAGAATGTTTTGTATTCTCTTGAGTTGTTTTTATTGTGTTGGCAGGTTTTGGAATGTTTGGATTCCTTTTGGCGGGTGTTCGGAATGTTTTGGCGGGTGTTCAGAATGTTTTGATTAGTTTTGACGGGTTTTGAAATATTTTGGCGGGTTTTTAGAAGGTTTCGATTTGTTTTGATTTGTTTTGATTCTGTTTAGCCCAGTTTTTGGTGTGTTTGGATTAGCTTTGGTGGGCTTGATCATGTTTTGTCAGGTTTTTTCGAATGTATTGATCACTTCTGTCTGGTTTTCTATTTTGGCGGGTTTGAAAATATTTTTGGATGAGTTTTGGCGGGTTTTAAAATATTTTGGCTCTTTGCGCAGAGATGATGGTGCCGGTTGCGGTGCGCTCCGGGGCGCTCCTTCTGCGGAAAGACGCCTAGGCAGCGGCACTTGGGACAGCTCCGCGTCTCCGTATTCTGCGTTTCTTGCCTTCTGCATCTCAGCAAAATGCTTTCCCACTAGGTCTGGCAAGGAGAAACTGTGGCAGCTGAGTAGATGTAGCCCGGCCCGCCCTTTGAAGTTGACAAGTTCTTGGCATCTCAGAGCCTCAAGGCAAGAGCAAGGTTATCTATGGTAGGCTGGGGCAGAACTAGCAGCAAGCAGAGCAAAGTTGTCCAAGAATAGCTTCCATTGGAATGCTAATGGCAATTGAAGAGGCAGGCCAGTGGCAAGCCACTAGCTTCTAGCAGTTTGAAAGTTGCAGACACAGTGCAGGTGTTGTGCGGCTTCCTTCTTGGCCTCCTAGAAGGTGCCGCGCTCTCCGTCTCTTGCTTGCCAATATGTTGCCGTGTTCCTCCTATTGTTTGGTTTGTTTTGATTTGTTTTGATGGTGTTTTGGCGGGTTTTCGGAATGTTTTGGTGGTGTTTTAGAATGTTTTGTTTTCTCTTGTGTTGTTTTTATTGTCTTGGCAGGTTGTGGAATATTTGGATTCCTTTTGGCGGGTTTTAAAATATTTTGGCGGGTATTTGGAATGTTTTGGTTTGCTTTCATTTGTTTTGATTGTGTTTTGGCAAGTTATTGAAAGTTTCGATCACTTCTGACTGGTTTTCTAGTATTTTGGCATCTTTTCAGAATGTTTTGATCAGTTTTGGCGGGTTCTAAACTATTTTGTCAGGTTTTTGGAATTTTTTGGTTGGTTTTGATTTGTTTTTATGATGTTTTGCCTAGTTTTTTCAATGTTTTGATCATTTCTGTCTGGTTTTCTAATGTTTTGGCATCTTTTCAGAATGTTTTGATGAGTTTTGCGGGTCTAAATAATTTTGGCGGATTTTCAGAATATTTTGGTTGGTTTTGATTTGTTTTTATGATGTTTTGGCGGGTTTTCGGAATGTTTTGGTTGGGTTTTAGAATGTTTTGTATTCTCTTGAGTTGTTTTTATTGTGTTGGCAGGTTTTGGAATGTCTGGATTCCTTTTGGCGGGTGTTCGGAATGTTTTGGCGGGTGTTCGGAATGTTTTGATTAGTTTTGACGGGTTTTGAAATATTTTGGCGGGTTTTTAGAAGGTTTCGATTTGTTTTGATTTGTTTTGATTCTGTTTAGCCCAGTTTTTGGTGTGTTTGGATTAGCTTTGGTGGGCTTGATCATGTTTTGTCAGGTTTTTTCGAATGTATTGATCACTTCTGTCTGGTTTTCTATTTTGGCGGGTTTGAAAATATTTTTGGATGAGTTTTGGCGGGTTTGAAAATATTTTGGCTCTTTGCGCAGAGATGACGGTGCCGGTTGCGGTGCGCTCCGGGGCGCTCCTTCTGCGGAAAGACGCCTAGGCAGCGGCACTTGGGACAGCTCCGCGTCTCCGTATGCTGCGTTTCTTGCCTTCTGCATCTCAGCAAAATGCTTTCCCACTAGGTCTGGCAAGGAGAAACTGTGGCAGCTGAGTAGATGTAGCCCGGCCCGCCCTTTGAAGTTGACAAGTTCTTGGCATCTCAGAGCCTCAAGGCAAGAGCAAGGTTATCTATGGTAGGCTGGGGCAGAACTAGCAGCAAGCAGAGCAAAGTTGTCCAAGAATAGCTTCCATTGGAATGCTAATGGCAGTTGAAGAGGCAGGCCAGTGGCAAGCCACTAGCTTCTAGCAGTTTGAAAGTTGCAGACACAGTGCAGGTGTTGTGCGGCTTCCTTCTTGGCCTCCTAGAAGGTGCCGCGCTCTCCGTCTCTTGCTTGCCAATATGTTGCCGTGTTCCTCCTATTGTTTGGTTTGTTTTGATTTGTTTTGATGATGTTTTGGGGGGTTTTCGGAATGTTTTGGTGGTGTTTTAGAATGTTTTGTTTTCTCTTGTGTTGTTTTTATTGTCTTGGCAGGTTGTGGAATATTTGGATTCCTTTTGGCGGGTTTTCAAATATTTTGGCGGGTATTTGGAATGTTTTGGTTTGCTTTCATTTGTTTTGATTATGTTTTGGCAAGTTATTGAAAGTTTCGATCACTTCTGACTGGTTTTCTAGTATTTTGGCATCTTTTCAGAATGTTTTGATCAGTTTTGGCGGGTTCTAAACTATTTTGTCAGGTTTTTGGAATTTTTTGGTTGGTTTTGATTTGTTTTTATGATGTTTTGCCTAGTTTTTTCAATGTTTTGATCAGTTCTGTCTGGTTTTCTAATGTTTTGGCATCTTTTCAGAATGTTTTGATGAGTTTTGCGGGTCTAAATCATTTTGGCGGGTTTTCGGAATATTTTGGTTGGTTTTGATTTGTTTTTATGATGTTTTGGCGGGTTTTCGGAATGTTTTGGTTGGGTTTTAGAATGTTTTGTATTCTCTTGAGTTGTTTTTATTGTGTTGGCAGGTTTTAGAATGTTTGGATTCCTTTTGGCGGGTGTTCGGAATGTTTTGGCGGGTGTTCGGAATGTTTTGAGTAGTTTTGACGGGTTTTGAAATATTTTGGTGGGTTTTTAGAAGGTTTCGATTTGTTTTGATTTGTTTTGATTCTGTTTAGCCCAGTTTTTGGTGTGTTTGGATTAGCTTTGGTGGGCTTGATCATGTTTTGTCAGGTTTTTTCGAATGTATTGATGACTTCTGTCTGGTTTTCTATTTTGGCGGGTTTGAAAATATTTTTGGATGAGTTTTGGCGGGTTTTAAAATATTTTGGCTCTTTGCGCAGAGATGATGGTGCCGGTTGCGGTGCGCTCCGGGGCGCTCCTTCTGCGGAAAGACGCCTAGGCAGCGGCACTTGGGACAGCTCCGCGTCTCCGTATTCTGCGTTTCTTGCCTTCTGCATCTCAGCAAAATGCTTTCCCACTAGGTCTGGCAAGGAGAAACTGTGGCAGCTGAGTAGATGTAGCCCGGCCCGCCCTTTGAAGTTGACAAGTTCTTGGCATCTCAGAGCCTCAAGGCAAGAGCAAGGTTATCTATGGTAGGCTGGGGCAGAACTAGCAGCAAGCAGAGCAAAGTTGTCCAAGAATAGCTTCCATTGGAATGCTAATGGCAGTTGAAGAGGCAGGCCAGTGGCAAGCCACTAGCTTCTAGCAGTTTGAAAGTTGCAGACACAGTGCAGGTGTTGTGCGGCTTCCTTCTTGGCCTCCTAGAAGGTGCCGCGCTCTCCGTCTCTTGCTTGCCAATATGTTGCCGTGTTCCTCCTATTGTTTGGTTTGTTTTGATTTGTTTTGATGGTGTTTTGGCGGGTTTTCGGAATGTTTTGGTGGTGTTTTAGAATGTTTTGTTTTCTCTTGTGTTGTTTTTATTGTCTTGGCAGGTTGTGGAATATTTGGATTCCTTTTGGCGGGTTTTCAAATATTTTGGCGGGTATTTGGAATGTTTTGGTTTGCTTTCATTTGTTTTGATTGTGTTTTGGCAAGTTATTGAAAGTTTCGATCACTTCTGACTGGTTTTCTAGTATTTTGGCATCTTTTCAGAATGTTTTGATCAGTTTTGGCGGGTTCTAAACTATTTTGTCAGGTTTTTGGAATGTTTTGGTTGGTTTTGATTTGTTTTTGTGATGTTTTGCCAAGTTTTTTGAATGTTTTGATCAGTTCTGTCTGGTTTTCTAATGTTTTGGCATCTTTTCAGAATGTTTTGATGAGTTTTGCGGGTCTAAATTATTTTGGCGGGTTGTCGGAATATTTTGGTTGGTTTTGATTTGTTTTTATGATGTTTTGGTGGGTTTTCGGAATGTTTTGGTTGGGTTTTAGAATGTTTTGTATTCTCTTGAGTTGTTTTTATTGTGTTGGCAGGTTTTGGAATGTTTGGATTCCTTTTGGCGGGTGTTCGGAATGTTTTGGCGGGTGTTCAGAATGTTTTGATTAGTTTTGACGGGTTTTGAAATATTTTGGCGGGTTTTTAGAAGGTTTCGATTTGTTTTGATTTGTTTTGATTCTGTTTAGCCCAGTTTTTGGTGTGTTTGGATTAGCTTTGGTGGGCTTGATCATGTTTTGTCAGGTTTTTTCGAATGTATTGATCACTTCTGTCTGGTTTTCTATTTTGGCGGGTTTGAAAATATTTTTGGATGAGTTTTGGCGGGTTTTAAAATATTTTGGCTCTTTGCGCAGAGATGATGGTGCCGGTTGCGGTGCGCTCCGGGGCGCTCCTTCTGCGGAAAGACGCCTAGGCAGCGGCACTTGGGACAGCTCCGCGTCTCCGTATTCTGCGTTTCTTGCCTTCTGCATCTCAGCAAAATGCTTTCCCACTAGGTCTGGCAAGGAGAAACTGTGGCAGCTGAGTAGATGTAGCCCGGCCCGCCCTTTGAAGTTGACAAGTTCTTGGCATCTCAGAGCCTCAAGGCAAGAGCAAGGTTATCTATGGTAGGCTGGGGCAGAACTAGCAGCAAGCAGAGCAAAGTTGTCCAAGAATAGCTTCCATTGGAATGCTAATGGCAATTGAAGAGGCAGGCCAGTGGCAAGCCACTAGCTTCTAGCAGTTTGAAAGTTGCAGACACAGTGCAGGTGTTGTGCGGCTTCCTTCTTGGCCTCCTAGAAGGTGCCGCGCTCTCCGTCTCTTGCTTGCCAATATGTTGCCGTGTTCCTCCTATTGTTTGGTTTGTTTTGATTTGTTTTGATGGTGTTTTGGCGGGTTTTCGGAATGTTTTGGTGGTGTTTTAGAATGTTTTGTTTTCTCTTGTGTTGTTTTTATTGTCTTGGCAGGTTGTGGAATATTTGGATTCCTTTTGGCGGGTTTTAAAATATTTTGGCGGGTATTTGGAATGTTTTGGTTTGCTTTCATTTGTTTTGATTGTGTTTTGGCAAGTTATTGAAAGTTTCGATCACTTCTGACTGGTTTTCTAGTATTTTGGCATCTTTTCAGAATGTTTTGATCAGTTTTGGCGGGTTCTAAACTATTTTGTCAGGTTTTTGGAATTTTTTGGTTGGTTTTGATTTGTTTTTATGATGTTTTGCCTAGTTTTTTCAATGTTTTGATCATTTCTGTCTGGTTTTCTAATGTTTTGGCATCTTTTCAGAATGTTTTGATGAGTTTTGCGGGTCTAAATAATTTTGGCGGGTTTTCAGAATATTTTGGTTGGTTTTGATTTGTTTTTATGATGTTTTGGCGGGTTTTCGGAATGTTTTGGTTGGGTTTTAGAATGTTTTGTATTCTCTTGAGTTGTTTTTATTGTGTTGGCAGGTTTTGGAATGTCTGGATTCCTTTTGGCGGGTGTTCGGAATGTTTTGGCGGGTGTTCGGAATGTTTTGATTAGTTTTGACGGGTTTTGAAATATTTTGGCGGGTTTTTAGAAGGTTTCGATTTGTTTTGATTTGTTTTGATTCTGTTTAGCCCAGTTTTTGGTGTGTTTGGATTAGCTTTGGTGGGCTTGATCATGTTTTGTCAGGTTTTTTCGAATGTATTGATGACTTCTGTCTGGTTTTCTATTTTGGCGGGTTTGAAAATATTTTTGGATGAGTTTTGGCGGGTTTGAAAATATTTTGGCTCTTTGCGCAGAGATGACGGTGCCGGTTGCGGTGCGCTCCGGGGCGCTCCTTCTGCGGAAAGACGCCTAGGCAGCGGCACTTGGGACAGCTCCGCGTCTCCGTATGCTGCGTTTCTTGCCTTCTGCATCTCAGCAAAATGCTTTCCCACTAGGTCTGGCAAGGAGAAACTGTGGCAGCTGAGTAGATGTAGCCCGGCCCGCCCTTTGAAGTTGACAAGTTCTTGGCATCTCAGAGCCTCAAGGCAAGAGCAAGGTTATCTATGGTAGGCTGGGGCAGAACTAGCAGCAAGCAGAGCAAAGTTGTCCAAGAATAGCTTCCATTGGAATGCTAATGGCAGTTGAAGAGGCAGGCCAGTGGCAAGCCACTAGCTTCTAGCAGTTTGAAAGTTGCAGACACAGTGCAGGTGTTGTGCGGCTTCCTTCTTGGCCTCCTAGAAGGTGCCGCGCTCTCCGTCTCTTGCTTGCCAATATGTTGCCGTGTTCCTCCTATTGTTTGGTTTGTTTTGATTTGTTTTGATGATGTTTTGGGGGGTTTTCGGAATGTTTTGGTGGTGTTTTAGAATGTTTTGTTTTCTCTTGTGTTGTTTTTATTGTCTTGGCAGGTTGTGGAATATTTGGATTCCTTTTGGCGGGTTTTCAAATATTTTGGCGGGTATTTGGAATGTTTTGGTTTGCTTTCATTTGTTTTGATTATGTTTTGGCAAGTTATTGAAAGTTTCGATCACTTCTGACTGGTTTTCTAGTATTTTGGCATCTTTTCAGAATGTTTTGATCAGTTTTGGTGGGTTCTAAACTATTTTGTCAGGTTTTTGGAATGTTTTGGTTGGTTTTGATTTGTTTTTGTGATGTTTTGCCAAGTTTTTTGAATGTTTTGATCAGTTCTGTCTGGTTTTCTAATGTTTTGGCATCTTTTCAGAATGTTTTGATGAGTTTTGCGGGTCTAAATCATTTTGGCGGGTTTTCGGAATATTTTGGTTGGTTTTGATTTGTTTTTATGATGTTTTGGCGGGTTTTCGGAATGTTTTGGTTGGGTTTTAGAATGTTTTGTATTCTCTTGAGTTGTTTTTATTGTGTTGGCAGGTTTTGGAATGTTTGGATTCCTTTTGGCGGGTGTTCGGAATGTTTTGGCGGGTGTTCGGAATGTTTTGATTAGTTTTGACGGGTTTTGAAATATTTTGGCGGGTTTTTAGAAGGTTTCGATTTGTTTTGATTTGTTTTGATTCTGTTTAGCCCAGTTTTTGGTGTGTTTGGATTAGCTTTGGTGGGCTTGATCATGTTTTGTCAGGTTTTTTCGAATGTATTGATGACTTCTGTCTGGTTTTCTATTTTGGCGGGTTTGAAAATATTTTTGGATGAGTTTTGGTGGGTTTTAAAATATTTTGGCTCTTTGCGCAGAGATGATGGTGCCGGTTGCGGTGCGCTCCGGGGCGCTCCTTCTGCGGAAAGACGCCTAGGCAGCGGCACTTGGGACAGCTCCGCGTCTCCGTATTCTGCGTTTCTTGCCTTCTGCATCTCAGCAAAATGCTTTCCCACTAGGTCTGGCAAGGAGAAACTGTGGCAGCTGAGTAGATGTAGCCCGGCCCGCCCTTTGAAGTTGACAAGTTCTTGGCATCTCAGAGCCTCAAGGCAAGAGCAAGGTTATCTATGGTAGGCTGGGGCAGAACTAGCAGCAAGCAGAGCAAAGTTGTCCAAGAATAGCTTCCATTGGAATGCTAATGGCAGTTGAAGAGGCAGGCCAGTGGCAAGCCACTAGCTTCTAGCAGTTTGAAAGTTGCAGACACAGTGCAGGTGTTGTGCGGCTTCCTTCTTGGCCTCCTAGAAGGTGCCGCGCTCTCCGTCTCTTGCTTGCCAATATGTTGCCGTGTTCCTCCTATTGTTTGGTTTGTTTTGATTTGTTTTGATGATGTTTTGGGGGGTTTTCGGAATGTTTTGGTGGTGTTTTAGAATGTTTTGTTTTCTCTTGTGTTGTTTTTATTGTCTTGGCAGGTTGTGGAATATTTGGATTCCTTTTGGCGGGTTTTCAAATATTTTGGCGGGTATTTGGAATGTTTTTGGTTTGCTTTCATTTGTTTTGATTATGTTTTGGCAAGTTATTGAAAGTTTCGATCACTTCTGACTGGTTTTCTAGTATTTTGGCATCTTTTCAGAATGTTTTGATCAGTTTTGGCGGGTTCTAAACTATTTTGTCAGGTTTTTGGAATTTTTTGGTTGGTTTTGATTTGTTTTTATGATGTTTTGCCTAGTTTTTTCAATGTTTTGATCAGTTCTGTCTGGTTTTCTAATGTTTTGGCATCTTTTCAGAATGTTTTGATGAGTTTTGCGGGTCTAAATCATTTTGGCGGGTTTTCGGAATATTTTGGTTGGTTTTGATTTGTTTTTATGATGTTTTGGCGGGTTTTCGGAATGTTTTGGTTGGGTTTTAGAATGTTTTGTATTCTCTTGAGTTGTTTTTATTGTGTTGGCAGGTTTTAGAATGTTTGGATTCCTTTTGGCGGGTGTTCGGAATGTTTTGGCGGGTGTTCGGAATGTTTTGAGTAGTTTTGACGGGTTTTGAAATATTTTGGTGGGTTTTTAGAAGGTTTCGATTTGTTTTGATTTGTTTTGATTCTGTTTAGCCCAGTTTTTGGTGTGTTTGGATTAGCTTTGGTGGGCTTGATCATGTTTTGTCAGGTTTTTTCGAATGTATTGATGACTTCTGTCTGGTTTTCTATTTTGGCGGGTTTGAAAATATTTTTGGATGAGTTTTGGCGGGTTTTAAAATATTTTGGCTCTTTGCGCAGAGATGATGGTGCCGGTTGCGGTGCGCTCCGGGGCGCTCCTTCTGCGGAAAGACGCCTAGGCAGCGGCACTTGGGACAGCTCCGCGTCTCCGTATTCTGCGTTTCTTGCCTTCTGCATCTCAGCAAAATGCTTTCCCACTAGGTCTGGCAAGGAGAAACTGTGGCAGCTGAGTAGATGTAGCCCGGCCCGCCCTTTGAAGTTGACAAGTTCTTGGCATCTCAGAGCCTCAAGGCAAGAGCAAGGTTATCTATGGTAGGCTGGGGCAGAACTAGCAGCAAGCAGAGCAAAGTTGTCCAAGAATAGCTTCCATTGGAATGCTAATGGCAGTTGAAGAGGCAGGCCAGTGGCAAGCCACTAGCTTCTAGCAGTTTGAAAGTTGCAGACACAGTGCAGGTGTTGTGCGGCTTCCTTCTTGGCCTCCTAGAAGGTGCCGCGCTCTCCGTCTCTTGCTTGCCAATATGTTGCCGTGTTCCTCCTATTGTTTGGTTTGTTTTGATTTGTTTTGATGGTGTTTTGGCGGGTTTTCGGAATGTTTTGGTGGTGTTTTAGAATGTTTTGTTTTCTCTTGTGTTGTTTTTATTGTCTTGGCAGGTTGTGGAATATTTGGATTCCTTTTGGCGGGTTTTCAAATATTTTGGCGGGTATTTGGAATGTTTTGGTTTGCTTTCATTTGTTTTGATTGTGTTTTGGCAAGTTATTGAAAGTTTCGATCACTTCTGACTGGTTTTCTAGTATTTTGGCATCTTTTCAGAATGTTTTGATCAGTTTTGGCGGGTTCTAAACTATTTTGTCAGGTTTTTGGAATTTTTTGGTTGGTTTTGATTTGTTTTTATGATGTTTTGCCTAGTTTTTTCAATGTTTTGATAAGTTCAGGCTGGTTTTCTAATGTTTTGGCATCTTTTCAGAATGTTTTGATGAGGTTTGCGGGTCTAAATAATTTTGGCGGGTTTTCGGAATATTTTGGTTGGTTTTGATTTGTTTTTATGATGTTTTGGCGGGTTTTCGGAATGTTTTGTTTGGGTTTTAGAATGTTTTGTATTCTCTTGAGTTGTTTTTATTGTGTTGGCAGGTTTTGGAATGTTTGGATTCCTTTTGGCGGGTGTTCGGAATGTTTTGGCGGGTGTTCGGAATGTTTTGATTAGTTTTGACGGGTTTTGAAATATTTTGGCGGGTTTTTAGAAGGTTTCGATTTGTTTTGATTTGTTTTGATTCTGTTTAGCCCAGTTTTTGGTGTGTTTGGATTAGCTTTGTTGGGCTTGATCATGTTTTGTCAGGTTTTTTCGAATGTATTGATGACTTCTGTCTGGTTTTCTATTTTGGCGGGTTTGAAAATATTTTTGGATGAGTTTTGGCGGGTTTTAAAATATTTTGGCTCTTTGCGCAGAGATGACGGTGCCGGTTGCGGTGCGCTCCGGGGCGCTCCTTCTGCGGAAAGACGCCTAGGCAGCGGCACTTGGGACAGCTCCGCGTCTCCGTATTCTGCGTTTCTTGCCTTCTGCATCTCAGCAAAATGATTTCCCACTAGGTCTGGCAAGGAGAAACTGTGGCAGCTGAGTAGATGTAGCCCGGCCCGCCCTTTGAAGTTGACAAGTTCTTGGCATCTCAGAGCCTCAAGGCAAGAGCAAGGTTATCTATGGTAGGCTGGGGCAGAACTAGCAGCAAGCAGAGCAAAGTTGTCCAAGAATAGCTTCCATTGGAATGCTAATGGCAGTTGAAGAGGCAGGCCAGTGGCAAGCCACTAGCTTCTAGCAGTTTGAAAGTTGCAGACACAGTGCAGGTGTTGTGCGGCTTCCTTCTTGGCCTCCTAGAAGGTGCCGCGCTCTCCGTCTCTTGCTTGCCAATATGTTGCCGTGTTCCTCCTATTGTTTGGTTTGTTTTGATTTGTTTTGATGATGTTTTGGGGGGTTTTCGGAATGTTTTGGTGGTGTTTTAGAATGTTTTGTTTTCTCTTGTGTTGTTTTTATTGTCTTGGCAGGTTGTGGAATATTTGGATTCCTTTTGGCGGGTTTTAAAATATTTTGGCGGGTATTTGGAATGTTTTGGTTTGCTTTCATTTGTTTTGATTATGTTTTGGCAAGTTATTGAAAGTTTCGATCACTTCTGACTGGTTTTCTAGTATTTTGGCATCTTTTCAGAATGTTTTGATCAGTTTTGGCAGGTTCTAAACTATTTTGTCAGGTTTTTGGAATTTTTTGGTTGGTTTTGATTTGTTTTTGTGATGTTTTGCCAAGTTTTCTGAATGTTTTGATCAGTTCTGTCTGGTTTTCTAATGTTTTGGCATCTTTTCAGAATGTTTTGATGAGTTTTGCGGGTCTAAATTATTTTGGCGGGTTTTCGGAATGTTTTGGTTGGTTTTGATTTTCTTTTTATGATGTTTTGGTGGGTTTTCGGAATGTTTTGGTTGGGTTTTAGAATGTTTTGTATTCTCTTGAGTTGTTTTTATTGTGTTGGCAGGTTTTGGAATGTTTGGATTCCTTTTGGCGGGTGTTCGGAATGTTTTGGCGGGTGTTCGGAATGTTTTGATTAGTTTTGACGGGTTTTGAAATATTTTGGCGGGTTTTTAGAAGGTTTCGATTTGTTTTGATTTGTTTTGATTCTGTTTAGCCCAGTTTTTGGTGTGTTTGGATTAGCTTTGGTGGGCTTGATCATGTTTTGTCAGGTTTTTTCGAATGTATTGATGACTTCTGTCTGGTTTTCTATTTTGGCGGGTTTGAAAATATTTTTGGATTAGTTTTGGCGGGTTTGAAAATATTTTGGCTCTTTGCGCAGAGATGACGGTGCCGGTTGCGGTGCGCTCCGGGGCGCTCCTTCTGCGGAAAGACGCCTAGGCAGCGGCACTTGGGACAGCTCCGCGTCTCCGTATGCTGCGTTTCTTGCCTTCTGCATGTCAGCAAAATGCTTTCCCACTAGGTCTAGCAAGGAGAAACTGTGGCAGCTGAGTAGATGTAGCCCGGCCCGCCCTTTGAAGTTGACAAGTTCTTGGCATCTCAGAGCCTCAAGGGAAGAGCAAGGTTATCTATGGTAGGCTGGGGCAGAACTAGCAGCAAGCAGAGCAAAGTTGTCCAAGAATAGCTTCCATTGGAATGCTAATGGCAGTTGAAGAGGCAGGCCAGTGGCAAGCCACTAGCTTCTAGCAGTTTGAAAGTTGCAGACACAGTGCAGGTGTTGTGCGGCTTCCTTCTTGGCCTCCTAGAAGGTGCCGCGCTCTCCGTCTCTTGCTTGCCAATATGTTGCCGTGTTCCTCCTATTGTTTGGTTTGTTTTGATTTGTTTTGATGATGTTTTGGCGGGTTTTCGGAATGTTTTGGTGGTGTTTTAGAATGTTTTGTTTTCTCTTGTGTTGTTTTGATTGTCTTGGCAGGTTTTGGAATATTTGGATTCCTTTTGGCGGGTTTTCAAATATTTTGGCGGGTATTTGGAATGTTTTGGTTTGCTTTCATTTGTTTTGATTGTGTTTTGGCAAGTTATTGAAAGTTTCGATCACTTCTGACTGGTTTTCTAGTATTTTGGCATCTTTTCAGAATGTTTTGATCAGTTTTGGCGGGTTCTAAACTATTTTGTCAGGTTTTTGGAATTTTTTGGTTGGTTTTGATTTGTTTTTATGATGTTTTGCCTAGTTTTTTCAATGTTTTGATCAGTTCTGTCTGGTTTTCTAATGTTTTGGCATCTTTTCAGAATGTTTTGATGAGTTTTGCGGGTCTAAATCATTTTGGCGGGTTTTCGGAATATTTTGGTTGGTTTTGATTTTTTTTTTATGATGTTTTGGCGGGTTTTCGGAATGTTTTTGTTGGGTTTTAGAATGTTTTGTATTCTCTTGAGTTGTTTTTATTGTGTTGGCAGGTTTTGGAATGTTTGGATTCCTTTTGGCGGGTGTTCGGAATGTTTTGGCGGGTGTTCGGAATGTTTTGATTAGTTTTGACGGGTTTTGAACTATTTTGGCGGGTTTTTAGAAGGTTTCGATTTGTTTTGATTTGTTTTGATTCTGTTTAGCCCAGTTTTTGGTGTGTTTGGATTAGCTTTGGTGGGCTTGATCATGTTTTGTCAGGTTTTTTCGAATGTATTGATGACTTCTGTCTGGTTTTCTATTTTGGCGGGTTTGAAAATATTTTTGGATTAGTTTTGGCGGGTTTGAAAATATTTTGGCTCTTTGCGCAGAGATGACGGTGCCGGTTGCGGTGCGCTCCGGGGCGCTCCTTCTGCGGAAAGACGCCTAGGCAGCGGCACTTGGGACAGCTCCGCGTCTCCGTATTCTGCGTTTCTTGCCTTCTGCATCTCAGCAAAATGCTTTCCCACTAGGTCTGGCAAGGAGAAACTGTGGCAGCTGAGTAGATGTAGCCCGGCCCGCCCTTTGAAGTTGACAAGTTCTTGGCATCTCAGAGCCTCAAGGCAAGAGCAAGGTTATCTATGGTAGGCTGGGGCAGAACTAGCAGCAAGCAGAGCAAAGTTGTCCAAGAATAGCTTCCATTGGAATGCTAATGGCAGTTGAAGAGGCAGGCCAGTGGCAAGCCACTAGCTTCTAGCAGTTTGAAAGTTGCAGACACAGTGCAGGTGTTGTGCGGCTTCCTTCTTGGCCTCCTAGAAGGTGCCGCGCTCTCCGTCTCTTGCTTGCCAATATGTTGCCGTGTTCCTCCTATTGTTTGGTTTGTTTTGATTTGTTTTTATGATGTTTTGGCGGGTTTTCGGAATGTTTTGGTGGTGTTTTAGAATGTTTTGTTTTCTCTTGTGTTGTTTTTATTGTCTTGGCAGGTTGTGGAATATTTGGATTCCTTTTGGCGGGTTTTAAAATATTTTGGCGGGTATTTGGAATGTTTTGGTTTGCTTTCATTTGTTTTGATTATGTTTTGGCAAGTTATTGAAAGTTCCGATCGCTTCTGACTGGTTTTCTAGTATTTTGGCATCTTTTCAGAATGTTTTGATCAGTTTTGGCGGGTTCTAAATTATTTTGTCAGGTTTTTGGAATTTTTTGGTTGGTTTTGATTTGTTTTTGTGATGTTTTGCCAAGTTTTTTGAATGTTTTGATCAGTTCAGGCTGGTTTTCTAATGTTTTGGCATCTTTTCAGAATGTTTTGATGAGGTTTGCGGGTCTAAATAATTTTGGCGGGTTTTCGGAATATTTTGGTTGGTTTTGATTTGTTTTTATGATGTTTTGGCGGGTTTTCGGAATGTTTTGTTTGGGTTTTAGAATGTTTTGTATTCTCTTGAGTTGTTTTTATTGTGTTGGCAGGTTTTGGAATGTTTGGATTCCTTTTGGCGGGTGTTCGGAATGTTTTGGCGGGTGTTCGGAATGTTTTGATTAGTTTTGACGGGTTTTGAAATATTTTGGCGGGTTTTTAGAAGGTTTCGATTTGTTTTGATTTGTTTTGATTCTGTTTAGCCCAGTTTTTGGTGTGTTTGGATTAGCTTTGTTGGGCTTGATCATGTTTTGTCAGGTTTTTTCGAATGTATTGATCACTTCTGTCTGGTTTTCTATTTTGGCGGGTTTGAAAATATTTTTGGATGAGTTTTGGCGGGTTTTAAAATATTTTGGCTCTTTGCGCAGAGATGACGGTGCCGGTTGCGGTGCGCTCCGGGGCGCTCCTTCTGCGGAAAGACGCCTAGGCAGCGGCACTTGGGACAGCTCCGCGTCTCCGTATTCTGCGTTTCTTGCCTTCTGCATCTCAGCAAAATGATTTCCCACTAGGTCTGGCAAGGAGAAACTGTGGCAGCTGAGTAGATGTAGCCCGGCCCGCCCTTTGAAGTTGACAAGTTCTTGGCATCTCAGAGCCTCAAGGGAAGAGCAAGGTTATCTATGGTAGGCTGGGGCAGAACTAGCAGCAAGCAGAGCAAAGTTGTCCAAGAATAGCTTCCATTGGAATGCTAATGGCAGTTGAAGAGGCAGGCCAGTGGCAAGCCACTAGCTTCTAGCAGTTTGAAAGTTGCAGACACAGTGCAGGTGTTGTGCGGCTTCCTTCTTGGCCTCCTAGAAGGTGCCGCGCTCTCCGTCTCTTGCTTGCCAATATGTTGCCGTGTTCCTCCTATTGTTTGGTTTGTTTTGATTTGTTTTGATGATGTTTTGGGGGGTTTTCGGAATGTTTTGGTGGTGTTTTAGAATGTTTTGTTTTCTCTTGTGTTGTTTTTATTGTCTTGGCAGGTTGTGGAATATTTGGATTCCTTTTGGCGGGTTTTAAAATATTTTGGCGGGTATTTGGAATGTTTTGGTTTGCTTTCATTTGTTTTGATTATGTTTTGGCAAGTTATTGAAAGTTTTGATCACTTCTGACTGGTTTTCTAGTATTTTGGCATCTTTTCAGAATGTTTTGATCAGTTTTGGCAGGTTCTAAACTATTTTGTCAGGTTTTTGGAATTTTTTGGTTGGTTTTGATTTGTTTTTGTGATGTTTTGCCAAGTTTTCTGAATGTTTTGATCAGTTCTGTCTGGTTTTCTAATGTTTTGGCATCTTTTCAGAATGTTTTGATGAGTTTTGCGGGTCTAAATTATTTTGGCGGGTTTTCGGAATGTTTTGGTTGGTTTTGATTTTCTTTTTATGATGTTTTGGTGGGTTTTCGGAATGTTTTGGTTGGGTTTTAGAATGTTTTGTATTCTCTTGAGTTGTTTTTATTGTGTTGGCAGGTTTTGGAATGTTTGGATTCCTTTTGGCGGGTGTTCGGAATGTTTTGGCGGGTGTTCGGAATGTTTTGATTAGTTTTGACGGGTTTTGAACTATTTTGGCGGGTTTTTAGAAGGTTTCGATTTGTTTTGATTTGTTTTGATTCTGTTTAGCCCAGTTTTTGGTGTGTTTGGATTAGCTTTGGTGGGCTTGATCATGTTTTGTCAGGTTTTTTCGAATGTATTGATGACTTCTGTCTGGTTTTCTATTTTGGCGGGTTTGAAAATATTTTTGGATTAGTTTTGGCGGGTTTGAAAATATTTTGGCTCTTTGCGCAGAGATGACGGTGCCGGTTGCGGTGCGCTCCGGGGCGCTCCTTCTGCGGAAAGACGCCTAGGCAGCGGCACTTGGGACAGCTCCGCGTCTCCGTATTCTGCGTTTCTTGCCTTCTGCATCTCAGCAAAATGCTTTCCCACTAGGTCTAGCAAGGAGAAACTGTGGCAGCTGAGTATATGTAGCCCGGCCCGCCCTTTGAAGTTGACAAGTTCTTGGCATCTCAGAGCCTCAAGGCAAGAGCAAGGTTATCTATGGTAGGCTGGGGCAGAACTAGCAGCAAGCAGAGCAAAGTTGTCCAAGAATAGCTTCCATTGGAATGCTAATGGCAGTTGAAGAGGCAGGCCAGTGGCAAGCCACTAGCTTCTAGCAGTTTGAAAGTTGCAGACACAGTGCAGGTGTTGTGCGGCTTCCTTCTTGGCCTCCTAGAAGGTGCCGCGCTCTCCGTCTCTTGCTTGCCAATATGTTGCCGTGTTCCTCCTATTGTTTGGTTTGTTTTGATTTGTTTTTATGATGTTTTGGCGGGTTTTCGGAATGTTTTGGTGGTGTTTTAGAATGTTTTGTTTTCTCTTGTGTTGTTTTTATTGTCTTGGCAGGTTGTGGAATATTTGGATTCCTTTTGGCGGGTTTTAAAATATTTTGGCGGGTATTTGGAATGTTTTGGTTTGCTTTCATTTGTTTTGATTATGTTTTGGCAAGTTATTGAAAGTTCCGATCGCTTCTGACTGGTTTTCTAGTATTTTGGCATCTTTTCAGAATGTTTTGATCAGTTTTGGCGGGTTCTAAATTATTTTGTCAGGTTTTTGGAATTTTTTGGTTGGTTTTGATTTGTTTTTGTGATGTTTTGCCAAGTTTTTTGAATGTTTTGATCAGTTCTGTCTGGTTTTCTAATGTTTTGGCATCTTTTCAGAATGTTTTGATGAGGTTTGCGGGTCTAAATAATTTTGGCGGGTTTTCGGAATATTTTGGTTGGTTTTGATTTGTTTTTATGATGTTTTGGCGGGTTTTCGGAATGTTTTGTTTGGGTTTTAGAATGTTTTGTATTCTCTTGAGTTGTTTTTATTGTGTTGGCAGGTTTTAGAATGTTTGGATTCCTTTTGGCGGGTGTTCGGAATGTTTTGGCGGGTGTTCGGAATGTTTTGAGTAGTTTTGACGGGTTTTGAAATATTTTGGTGGGTTTTTAGAAGGTTTCGATTTGTTTTGATTTGTTTTGATTCTGTTTAGCCCAGTTTTTGGTGTGTTTGGATTAGCTTTGTTGGGCTTGATCATGTTTTGTCAGGTTTTTTCGAATGTATTGATCACTTCTGTCTGGTTTTCTATTTTGGCGGGTTTGAAAATATTTTTGGATGAGTTTTGGCGGGTTTGAAAATATTTTGGCTCTTTGCGCAGAGATGATGGTGCCGGTTGCGGTGCGCTCCGGGGCGCTCCTTCTGCGGAAAGACGCCTAGGCAGCGGCACTTGGGACAGGTCCGCGTCTCCGTATTCTGCGTTTCTTGCCTTCTGCATCTCAGCAAAATGCTTTCCCACTAGGTCTGGCAAGGAGAAACTGTGGCAGCTGAGTAGATGTAGCCCGGCCCGCCCTTTGAAGTTGACAAGTTCTTGGCATCTCAGAGCCTCAAGGCAAGAGCAAGGTTATCTATGGTAGGCTGGGGCAGAACTAGCAGCAAGCAGAGCAAAGTTGTCCAAGAATAGCTTCCATTGGAATGCTAATGGCAGTTGAAGAGGCAGGCCAGTGGCAAGCCACTAGCTTCTAGCAGTTTGAAAGTTGCAGACACAGTGCAGGTGTTGTGCGGCTTCCTTCTTGGCCTCCTAGAAGGTGCCGCGCTCTCCGTCTCTTGCTTGCCAATATGTTGCCGTGTTCCTCCTATTGTTTGGTTTGTTTTGATTTGTTTTGATGGTGTTTTGGCGGGTTTTCGGAATATTTTGGTGGTGTTTTAGAATGTTTTGTTTTCTCTTGTGTTGTTTTTATTGTCTTGGCAGGTTGTGGAATATTTGGATTCCTTTTGGCGGGTTTTCAAATATTTTGGCGGGTATTTGGAATGTTTTGGTTTGCTTTCATTTGTTTTGATTGTGTTTTGGCAAGTTATTGAAAGTTTCGATCACTTCTGACTGGTTTTCTAGTATTTTGGCATCTTTTCAGAATGTTTTGATCAGTTTTGGCGGGTTCTAAACTATTTTGTCAGGTTTTTGGAATTTTTTGGTTGGTTTTGATTTGTTTTTATGATGTTTTGCCTAGTTTTTTCAATGTTTTGATAAGTTCAGGCTGGTTTTCTAATGTTTTGGCATCTTTTCAGAATGTTTTGATGAGGTTTGCGGGTCTAAATAATTTTGGCGGGTTTTCGGAATATTTTGGTTGGTTTTGATTTGTTTTTATGATGTTTTGGCGGGTTTTCGGAATGTTTTGTTTGGGTTTTAGAATGTTTTGTATTCTCTTGAGTTGTTTTTATTGTGTTGGCAGGTTTTGGAATGTTTGGATTCCTTTTGGCGGGTGTTCGGAATGTTTTGGCGGGTGTTCGGAATGTTTTGATTAGTTTTGACGGGTTTTGAAATATTTTGGCGGGTTTTTAGAAGGTTTCGATTTGTTTTGATTTGTTTTGATTCTGTTTAGCCCAGTTTTTGGTGTGTTTGGATTAGCTTTGTTGGGCTTGATCATGTTTTGTCAGGTTTTTTCGAATGTATTGATGACTTCTGTCTGGTTTTCTACTTTGGCGGGTTTGAAAATATTTTTGGATGAGTTTTGGCGGGTTTGAAAATATTTTGGCTCTTTGCGCAGAGATGACGGTGCCGGTTGCGGTGCGCTCCGGGGCGCTCCTTCTGCGGAAAGACGCCTAGGCAGCGGCACTTGGGACAGCTCCGCGTCTCCGTATTCTGCGTTTCTTGCCTTCTGCATCTCAGCAAAATGATTTCCCACTAGGTCTGGCAAGGAGAAACTGTGGCAGCTGAGTAGATGTAGCCCGGCCCGCCCTTTGAAGTTGACAAGTTCTTGGCATCTCAGAGCCTCAAGGGAAGAGCAAGGTTATCTATGGTAGGCTGGGGCAGAACTAGCAGCAAGCAGAGCAAAGTTGTCCAAGAATAGCTTCCATTGGAATGCTAATGGCAGTTGAAGAGGCAGGCCAGTGGCAAGCCACTAGCTTCCAGCAGTTTGAAAGTTGCAGACACAGTGCAGGTGTTGTGCGGCTTCCTTCTTGGCCTCCTAGAAGGTGCCGCGCTCTCCGTCTCTTGCTTGCCAATATGTTGCCGTGTTCCTCCTATTGTTTGGTTTGTTTTGATTTGTTTTGATGATGTTTTGGGGTGTTTTCGGAATGTTTTGGTGGTGTTTTAGAATGTTTTGTTTTCTCTTGTGTTGTTTTTATTGTCTTGGCAGGTTGTGGAATATTTGGATTCCTTTTGGCGGGTTTTAAAATATTTTGGCGGGTATTTGGAATGTTTTGGTTTGCTTTCATTTGTTTTGATTATGTTTTGGCAAGTTATTGAAAGTTTCGATCACTTCTGACTGGTTTTCTAGTATTTTGGCATCTTTTCAGAATGTTTTGATCAGTTTTGGCAGGTTCTAAACTATTTTGTCAGGTTTTTGGAATTTTTTGGTTGGTTTTGATTTGTTTTTGTGATGTTTTGCCAAGTTTTCTGAATGTTTTGATCAGTTCTGTCTGGTTTTCTAATGTTTTGGCATCTTTTCAGAATGTTTTGATGAGTTTTGCGGGTCTAAATTATTTTGGCGGGTTTTCGGAATGTTTTGGTTGGTTTTGATTTTCTTTTTATGATGTTTTGGTGGGTTTTCGGAATGTTTTGGTTGGGTTTTAGAATGTTTTGTATTCTCTTGAGTTGTTTTTATTGTGTTGGCAGGTTTTGGAATGTTTGGATTCCTTTTGGCGGGTGTTCGGAATGTTTTGGCGGGTGTTCGGAATGTTTTGATTAGTTTTGACGGGTTTTGAAATATTTTGGCGGGTTTTTAGAAGGTTTCGATTTGTTTTGATTTGTTTTGATTCTGTTTAGCCCAGTTTTTGGTGTGTTTGGATTAGCTTTGGTGGGCTTGATCATGTTTTGTCAGGTTTTTTCGAATGTATTGATGACTTCTGTCTGGTTTTCTATTTTGGCGGGTTTGAAAATATTTTTGGATTAGTTTTGGCGGGTTTGAAAATATTTTGGCTCTTTGCGCAGAGATGACGGTGCCGGTTGCGGTGCGCTCCGGGGCGCTCCTTCTGCGGAAAGACGCCTAGGCAGCGGCACTTGGGACAGCTCCGCGTCTCCGTATGCTGCGTTTCTTGCCTTCTGCATGTCAGCAAAATGCTTTCCCACTAGGTCTAGCAAGGAGAAACTGTGGCAGCTGAGTAGATGTAGCCCGGCCCGCCCTTTGAAGTTGACAAGTTCTTGGCATCTCAGAGCCTCAAGGCAAGAGCAAGGTTATCTATGGTAGGCTGGGGCAGAACTAGCAGCAAGCAGAGCAAAGTTGTCCAAGAATAGCTTCCATTGGAATGCTAATGGCAGTTGAAGAGGCAGGCCAGTGGCAAGCCACTAGCTTCTAGCAGTTTGAAAGTTGCAGACACAGTGCAGGTGTTGTGCGGCTTCCTTCTTGGCCTCCTAGAAGGTGCCGCGCTCTCCGTCTCTTGCTTGCCAATATGTTGCCGTGTTCCTCCTATTGTTTGGTTTGTTTTGATTTGTTTTGATGATGTTTTGGCGGGTTTTCGGAATGTTTTGGTGGTGTTTTAGAATGTTTTGTTTTCTCTTGTGTTGTTTTTATTGTCTTGGCAGGTTGTGGAATATTTGGATTCCTTTTGGCGGGTTTTAAAATATTTTGGCGGGTATTTGGAATGTTTTGGTTTGCTTTCATTTGTTTTGATTATGTTTTGGCAAGTTATTGAAAGTTTCGATCACTTCTGACTGGTTTTCTAGTATTTTGGCATCTTTTCAGAATGTTTTGATCAGTTTTGGCGGGTTCTAAACTATTTTGTCAGGTTTTTGGAATTTTTTGGTTGGTTTTGATTTGTTTTTATGATGTTTTGCCTAGTTTTTTCAATGTTTTGATCAGTTCTGTCTGGTTTTCTAATGTTTTGGCATCTTTTCAGAATGTTTTGATGAGTTTTGCGGGTCTAAATCATTTTGGCGGGTTTTCGGAATATTTTGGTTGGTTTTGATTTTTTTTTTATGATGTTTTGGCGGGTTTTCGGAATGTTTTTGTTGGGTTTTAGAATGTTTTGTATTCTCTTGAGTTGTTTTTATTGTGTTGGCAGGTTTTGGAATGTTTGGATTCCTTTTGGCGGGTGTTCGGAATGTTTTGGCGGGTGTTCGGAATGTTTTGATTAGTTTTGACGGGTTTTGAACTATTTTGGCGGGTTTTTAGAAGGTTTCGATTTGTTTTGATTTGTTTTGATTCTGTTTAGCCCAGTTTTTGGTGTGTTTGGATTAGCTTTGGTGGGCTTGATCATGTTTTGTCAGGTTTTTTCGAATGTATTGATGACTTCTGTCTGGTTTTCTATTTTGGCGGGTTTGAAAATATTTTTGGATTAGTTTTGGCGGGTTTGAAAATATTTTGGCTCTTTGCGCAGAGATGACGGTGCCGGTTGCGGTGCGCTCCGGGGCGCTCCTTCTGCGGAAAGACGCCTAGGCAGCGGCACTTGGGATAGCTCCGCGTCTCCGTATTCTGCGTTTCTTGCCTTCTGCATCTCAGCAAAATGCTTTCCCACTAGGTCTAGCAAGGAGAAACTGTGGCAGCTGAGTAGATGTAGCCCGGCCCGCCCTTTGAAGTTGACAAGTTCTTGGCATCTCAGAGCCTCAAGGCAAGAGCAAGGTTATCTATGGTAGGCTGGGGCAGAACTAGCAGCAAGCAGAGCAAAGTTGTCCAAGAATAGCTTCCATTGGAATGCTAATGGCAGTTGAAGAGGCAGGCCAGTGGCAAGCCACTAGCTTCTAGCAGTTTGAAAGTTGCAGACACAGTGCAGGTGTTGTGCGGCTTCCTTCTTGGCCTCCTAGAAGGTGCCGCGCTCTCCGTCTCTTGCTTGCCAATATGTTGCCGTGTTCCTCCTATTGTTTGGTTTGTTTTGATTTGTTTTTATGATGTTTTGGCGGGTTTTCGGAATGTTTTGGTGGTGTTTTAGAATGTTTTGTTTTCTCTTGTGTTGTTTTTATTGTCTTGGCAGGTTGTGGAATATTTGGATTCCTTTTGGCGGGTTTTAAAATATTTTGGCGGGTATTTGGAATGTTTTGGTTTGCTTTCATTTGTTTTGATTATGTTTTGGCAAGTTATTGAAAGTTCCGATCGCTTCTGACTGGTTTTCTAGTATTTTGGCATCTTTTCAGAATGTTTTGATCAGTTTTGGCGGGTTCTAAATTATTTTGTCAGGTTTTTGGAATTTTTTGGTTGGTTTTGATTTGTTTTTATGATGTTTTGCCTAGTTTTTTCAATGTTTTGATCAGTTCTGTCTGGTTTTCTAATGTTTTGGCATCTTTTCAGAATGTTTTGATGAGTTTTGCGGGTCTAAATCATTTTGGCGGGTTTTCGGAATATTTTGGTTGGTTTTGATTTTTTTTTTATGATGTTTTGGCGGGTTTTCGGAATGTTTTTGTTGGGTTTTAGAATGTTTTGTATTCTCTTGAGTTGTTTTTATTGTGTTGGCAGGTTTTGGAATGTTTGGATTCCTTTTGGCGGGTGTTCGGAATGTTTTGGCGGGTGTTCGGAATGTTTTGATTAGTTTTGACGGGTTTTGAACTATTTTGGCGGGTTTTTAGAAGGTTTCGATTTGTTTTGATTTGTTTTGATTCTGTTTAGCTCAGTTTTTGGTGTGTTTGGATTAGCTTTGGTGGGCTTGATCATGTTTTGTCAGGTTTTTTCGAATGTATTGATGACTTCTGTCTGGTTTTCTATTTTGGCGGGTTTGAAAATATTTTTGGATTAGTTTTGGCGGGTTTGAAAATATTTTGGCTCTTTGCGCAGAGATGACGGTGCCGGTTGCGGTGCGCTCCGGGGCGCTCCTTCTGCGGAAAGACGCCTAGGCAGCGGCACTTGGGACAGCTCCGCGTCTCCGTATTCTGCGTTTCTTGCCTTCTGCATCTCAGCAAAATGCTTTCCCACTAGGTCTAGCAAGGAGAAACTGTGGCAGCTGAGTAGATGTAGCCCGGCCCGCCCTTTGAAGTTGACAAGTTCTTGGCATCTCAGAGCCTCAAGGCAAGAGCAAGGTTATCTATGGTAGGCTGGGGCAGAACTAGCAGCAAGCAGAGCAAAGTTGTCCAAGAATAGCTTCCATTGGAATGCTAATGGCAGTTGAAGAGGCAGGCCAGTGGCAAGCCACTAGCTTCTAGCAGTTTGAAAGTTGCAGACACAGTGCAGGTGTTGTGCGGCTTCCTTCTTGGCCTCCTAGAAGGTGCCGCGCTCTCCGTCTCTTGCTTGCCAATATGTTGCCGTGTTCCTCCTATTGTTTGGTTTGTTTTGATTTGTTTTTATGATGTTTTGGCGGGTTTTCGGAATGTTTTGGTGGTGTTTTAGAATGTTTTGTTTTCTCTTGTGTTGTTTTTATTGTCTTGGCAGGTTGTGGAATATTTGGATTCCTTTTGGCGGGTTTTAAAATATTTTGGCGGGTATTTGGAATGTTTTGGTTTGCTTTCATTTGTTTTGATTATGTTTTGGCAAGTTATTGAAAGTTCCGATCGCTTCTGACTGGTTTTCTAGTATTTTGGCATCTTTTCAGAATGTTTTGATCAGTTTTGGCGGGTTCTAAATTATTTTGTCAGGTTTTTGGAATTTTTTGGTTGGTTTTGATTTGTTTTTGTGATGTTTTGCCAAGTTTTTTGAATGTTTTGATCAGTTCTGTCTGGTTTTCTAATGTTTTGGCATCTTTTCAGAATGTTTTGATGAGTTTTGCGGGTCTAAATTATTTAGCGGGTTGTCGGAATATTTTGGTTGGTTTTGATTTTTTTTTTATGATGTTTTGGCGGGTTTTCGGAATGTTTTGGTTGGGTTTTAGAATGTTTTGTATTCTCTTGAGTTGTTTTTATTGTGTTGGCAGGTTTTGGAATGTTTGGATTCCTTTTGGCGGGTGTTCGGAATGTTTGGCGGGTGTTCGGAATGTTTTGATTAGTTTTGACGGGTTTTGAAATATTTTGGCGGGTTTTTAGAAGGTTTCGATTTGTTTTGATTTGTTTTGATTCTGTTTAGCCCAGTTTTTGGTGTGTTTGGATTAGCTTTGTTGGGCTTTCTCATGTTTTGTCAGGTTTTTTCGAATGTATTGATCACTTCTGTCTGGTTTTCTATTTTGGCGGGTTTGAAAATATTTTTGGATGAGTTTTGGCGGGTTTGAAAATATTTTGGCTCTTTGCGCAGAGATGATGGTGCCGGTTGCGGTGCGCTCCGGGGCGCTCCTTCTGCGGAAAGACGCCTAGGCAGCGGCACTTGGGACAGCTCCGCGTCTCCGTATTCTGCGTTTCTTGCCTTCTGCATCTCAGCAAAATGCTTTCCCACTAGGTCTGGCAAGGAGAAACTGTGGCAGCTGAGTAGATGTAGCCCGGCCCGCCCTTTGAAGTTGACAAGTTCTTGGCATCTCAGAGCCTCAAGGCAAGAGCAAGGTTATCTATGGTAGGCTGGGGCAGAACTAGCAGCAAGCAGAGCATAGTTGTCCAAGAATAGCTTCCATTGGAATGCTAATGGCAGTTGAAGAGGCAGGCCAGTGGCAAGCCACTAGCTTCTAGCAGTTTGAAAGTTGCAGACACAGTGCAGGTGTTGTGCGGCTTCCTTCTTGGCCTCCTAGAAGGTGCCGCGCTCTCCGTCTCTTGCTTGCCAATATGTTGCCGTGTTCCTCCTATTGTTTGGTTTGTTTTGATTTGTTTTGATGATGTTTTGGCGGGTTTTCGGAATGTTTTGGTGGTGTTTTAGAATGTTTTGTTTTCTCTTGTGTTGTTTTTATTGTCTTGGCAGGTTGTGGAATATTTGGATTCCTTTTGGCGGGTTTTAAAATATTTTGGCGGGTATTTGGAATGTTTTGGTTTGCTTTCATTTGTTTTGATTATGTTTTGGCAAGTTATTGAAAGTTTCGATCACTTCTTACTGGTTTTCTAGTATTTTGGCATCTTTTCAGAATGTTTTGATCAGTTTTGGCGGGTTCTAAACTATTTTGTCAGGTTTTTGGAATTTTTTGGTTGGTTTTGATTTGTTTTTATGATGTTTTGCCAAGTTTTTTGAATGTTTTGATCAGTTCAGGCTGGTTTTCTAATGTTTTGGCATCTTTTCAGAATGTTTTGATGAGTTTTGCGGGTCTAAATCATTTTGGCGGGTTTTCGGAATATTTTGGTTGGTTTTGATTTTTTTTTTATGACGTTTTGGCGGGTTTTCGGAATGTTTTGGTTGGGTTTTAGAATGTTTTGTATTCTCTTGAGTTGTTTTTATTGTGTTGGCAGGTTTTGGAATGTTTGGATTCCTTTTGGCGGGTGTTCGGAATGTTTTGGCGGGTGTTCGGAATGTTTTGATTAGTTTTGACGGGTTTTGAACTATTTTGGCGGGTTTTTAGAAGGTTTCGATTTGTTTTGATTTGTTTTGATTCTGTTTAGCCCAGTTTTTGGTGTGTTTGGATTAGCTTTGGTGGGCTTGATCATGTTTTGTCAGGTTTTTTCGAATGTATTGATGACTTCTGTCTGGTTTTCTATTTTGGCGGGTTTGAAAATATTTTTGGATTAGTTTTGGCGGGTTTGAAAATATTTTGGCTCTTTGCGCAGAGATGATGGTGCCGGTTGCGGTGCGCTCCGGGGCGCTCCTTCTGCGGAAAGACGCCTGGCAGCGGCACTTGGGACAGCTCCGCGTCTCCGTATGCTGCGTTTCTTGCCTTCTGCATCTCAGCAAAATGCTTTCCCACTAGGTCTAGCAAGGAGAAACTGTGGCAGCTGAGTAGATGTAGCCCGGCCCGCCCTTTGAAGTTGACAAGTTCTTGGCATCTCAGAGCCTCAAGGCAAGAGCAAGGTTATCTATGGTAGGCTGGGGCAGAACTAGCAGCAAGCAGAGCAAAGTTGTCCAAGAATAGCTTCCATTGGAATGCTAATGGCAGTTGAAGAGGCAGGCCAGTGGCAAGCCACTAGCTTCTAGCAGTTTGAAAGTTGCAGACACAGTGCAGGTGTTGTGCGGCTTCCTTCTTGGCCTCCTAGAAGGTGCCGCGCTCTCCGTCTCTTGCTTGCCAATATGTTGCCGTGTTCCTCCTATTGTTTGGTTTGTTTTGATTTGTTTTTATGATGTTTTGGCGGGTTTTCTGAATGTTTTGGTGGTGTTTTAGAATGTTTTGTTTTCTCTTGTGTTGTTTTTATTGTCTTGGCAGGTTGTGGAATATTTGGATTCCTTTTGGCGGGTTTTAAAATATTTTGGCGTGTATTTGGAATGTTTTGGTTTGCTTTCATTTGTTTTGATTATGTTTTGGCAAGTTATTGAAAGTTTCGATCACTTCTGACTGGTTTTCTAGTATTTTGGCATCTTTTCAGAATGTTTTGATCAGTTTTGGCAGGTTCTAAACTATTTTGTCAGGTTTTTGGAATTTTTTGGTTGGTTTTGATTTGTTTTTATGATGTTTTGCCTAGTTTTTTCAATGTTTTGATCAGTTCTGTCTGGTTTTCTAATGTTTTGGCATCTTTTCAGAATGTTTTGATGAGTTTTGCGGGTCTAAATTATTTTGGCGGGTTTTCGGAATATTTTGGTTGGTTTTGATTTGTTTTTATGATGTTTTGGTGGGTTTTCAGAATGTTTTGGTTGGGTTTTAGAATGTTTTGTATTCTCTTGAGTTGTTTTTATTGTGTTGGCAGGTTTTGGAATGTTTGGATTCCTTTTGGCGGGTGTTCGGAATGTTTGGCGGGTGTTCGGAATGTTTTGATTAGTTTTGATGGGTTTTGAAATATTTTGGCGGGTTTTTAGAAGGTTTCAATTTGTTTTGATTTGTTTTGATTCTGTTTAGCCCAGTTTTTGGTGTGTTTGGATTAGCTTTGGTGGGCTTGATCATGTTTTGTCAGGTTTTTTCGAATGTATTGATGACTTCTGTCTGGTTTTCTATTTTGGCGGGTTTGAAAATATTTTTGGATTAGTTTTGGCGGGTTTGAAAATATTTTGGCTCTTTGCGCAGAGATGACGGTGCCGGTTGCGGTGCGCTCCGGGGCGCTCCTTCTGCGGAAAGACGCCTAGGCAGCGGCACTTGGGACAGCTCCGCGTCTCCGTATTCTGCGTTTCTTGCCTTCTGCATCTCAGCAAAATGCTTTCCCACTAGGTCTAGCAAGGAGAAACTGTGGCAGCTGAGTAGATGTAGCCCGGCCCGCCCTTTGAAGTTGACAAGTTCTTGGCATCTCAGAGCCTCAAGGCAAGAGCAAGGTTATCTATGGTAGGCTGGGGCAGAACTAGCAGCAAGCAGAGCAAAGTTGTCCAAGAATAGCTTCCATTGGAATGCTAATGGCAGTTGAAGAGGCAGGCCAGTGGCAAGCCACTAGCTTCTAGCAGTTTGAAAGTTGCAGACACAGTGCAGGTGTTGTGCGGCTTCCTTCTTGGCCTCCTAGAAGGTGCCGCGCTCTCCGTCTCTTGCTTGCCAATATGTTGCCGTGTTCCTCCTATTGTTTGGTTTGTTTTGATTTGTTTTTATGATGTTTTGGCGGGTTTTCGGAATGTTTTGGTGGTGTTTTAGAATGTTTTGTTTTCTCTTGTGTTGTTTTTATTGTCTTGGCAGGTTGTGGAATATTTGGATTCCTTTTGGCGGGTTTTAAAATATTTTGGCGGGTATTTGGAATGTTTTGGTTTGCTTTCATTTGTTTTGATTATGTTTTGGCAAGTTATTGAAAGTTCCGATCGCTTCTGACTGGTTTTCTAGTATTTTGGCATCTTTTCAGAATGTTTTGATCAGTTTTGGCGGGTTCTAAATTATTTTGTCAGGTTTTTGGAATATTTTGGTTGGTTTTGATTTTTTTTTTATGATGTTTTGGCGGGTTTTCGGAATGTTTTGGTTGGGTTTTAGAATGTTTTGTATTCTCTTGAGTTGTTTTTATTGTGTTGGCAGGTTTTGGAATGTTTGGATTCCTTTTGGCGGGTGTTCGGAATGTTTGGCGGGTGTTCGGAATGTTTTGATTAGTTTTGACGGGTTTTGAAATATTTTGGCGGGTTTTTAGAAGGTTTCGATTTGTTTTGATTTGTTTTGATTCTGTTTAGCCCAGTTTTTGGTGTGTTTGGATTAGCTTTGGTGGGCTTTCTCATGTTTTGTCAGGTTTTTTCGAATGTATTGATCACTTCTGTCTGGTTTTCTATTTTGGCGGGTTTGAAAATATTTTTGGATGAGTTTTGGCGGGTTTGAAAATATTTTGGCTCTTTGTGCAGAGATGATGGTGCCGGTTGCGGTGCGCTCCGGGGCGCTCCTTCTGCGGAAAGACGCCTAGGCAGCGGCACTTGGGACAGCTCCGCGTCTCCGTATTCTGCGTTTCTTGCCTTCTGCATCTCAGCAAAATGCTTTCCCACTAGGTCTGGCAAGGAGAAACTGTGGCAGCTGAGTAGATGTAGCCCGGCCCGCCCTTTGAAGTTGACAAGTTCTTGGCATCTCAGAGCCTCAAGGCAAGAGCAAGGTTATCTATGGTAGGCTGGGGCAGAACTAGCAGCAAGCAGAGCAAAGTTGTCCAAGAATAGCTTCCATTGGAATGCTAATGGCAGTTGAAGAGGCAGGCCAGTGGCAAGCCACTAGCTTCTAGCAGTTTGAAAGTTGCAGACACAGTGCAGGTGTTGTGCGGCTTCCTTCTTGGCCTCCTAGAAGGTGCCGCGCTCTCCGTCTCTTGCTTGCCAATATGTTGCCGTGTTCCTCCTATTGTTTGGTTTGTTTTGATTTGTTTTGATGATGTTTTGGCGGGTTTTCGGAATGTTTTGGTGGTGTTTTAGAATGTTTTGTTTTCTCTTGTGTTGTTTTTATTGTCTTGGCAGGTTGTGGAATATTTGGATTCCTTTTGGCGGGTTTTCAAATATTTTGGCGGGTATTTGGAATGTTTTGGTTTGCTTTCATTTGTTTTGATTGTGTTTTGGCAAATTATTGAAAGTTTCGATCACTTCTGACTGGTTTTCTAGTATTTTGGCATCTTTTCAGAATGTTTTGATCAGTTTTGGCGGGTTCTAAACTATTTTGTCAGGTTTTTGGAATTTTTTGGTTGGTTTTGATTTGTTTTTATGATGTTTTGCCTAGTTTTTTCAATGTTTTGATCAGTTCTGTCTGGTTTTCTAATGTTTTGGCATCTTTTCAGAATGTTTTGATGAGTTTTGCGGGTCTAAATTATTTTGGCGGGTTTTCGGAATATTTTGGTTGATTTTGATTTGTTTTTATGATGTTTTGGCGGGTTTTCAGAATGTTTTGGTTGGGTTTTAGAATGTTTTGTATTCTCTTGAGTTGTTTATATTGTGTTGGCAGGTTTTGGAATGTTTGGATTCCTTTTGGCGGGTGTTCGGAATGTTTGGCGGGTGTTCGGAATGTTTTGATTAGTTTTGACGGGTTTTGAAATATTTTGGCGGGTTTTTAGAAGGTTTCAATTTGTTTTGATTTGTTTTGATTCTGTTTAGCCCAGTTTTTGGTGTGTTTGGATTAGCTTTGGTGGGCTTTCTCATGTTTTGTCAGGTTTTTTCGAATGTATTGATGACTTCTGTCTGGTTTTCTATTTTGGCGGGTTTGAAAATATTTTTGGATTAGTTTTGGCGGGTTTGAAAATATTTTGGCTCTTTGCGCAGAGATGACGGTGCCGGTTGCGGTGCGCTCCGGGGCGCTCCTTCTGCGGAAAGACACCTAGGCAGCGGCACTTGGGACAGCTCCGCGTCTCCGTATTCTGCGTTTCTTGCCTTCTGCATCTCAGCAAAATGCTTTCCCACTAGGTCTAGCAAGGAGAAACTGTGGCAGCTGAGTAGATGTAGCCCGGCCCGCCCTTTGAAGTTGACAAGTTCTTGGCATCTCAGAGCCTCAAGGCAAGAGCAAGGTTATCTATGGTAGGCTGGGGCAGAACTAGCAGCAAGCAGAGCAAAGTTGTCCAAGAATAGCTTCCATTGGAATGCTAATGGCAGTTGAAGAGGCAGGCCAGTGGCAAGCCACTAGCTTCTAGCAGTTTGAAAGTTGCAGACACAGTGCAGGTGTTGTGCGGCTTCCTTCTTGGCCTCCTAGAAGGTGCCGCGCTCTCCGTCTCTTGCTTGCCAATATGTTGCCGTGTTCCTCCTATTGTTTGGTTTGTTTTGATTTGTTTTGATGATGTTTTGGCGGGTTTTCGGAATGTTTTGGTGGTGTTTTAGAATGTTTTGTTTTCTCTTGTGTTGTTTTTATTGTCTTGGCAGGTTGTGGAATATTTGGATTCCTTTTGGCGGGTTTTCAAATATTTTGGCGGGTATTTGGAATGTTTTGGTTTGCTTTCATTTGTTTTGATTGTGTTTTGGCAAGTTATTGAAAGTTCCGATCGCTTCTGACTGGTTTTCTAGTATTTTGGCATCTTTTCAGAATGTTTTGATCAGTTTTGGCGGGTTCTAAACTATTTTGTCAGGTTTTTGGAATTTTTTGGTTGGTTTTGATTTGTTTTTGTGATGTTTTGCCAAGTTTTCTGAATGTTTTGATCAGTTCTGTCTGGTTTTCTAATGTTTTGGCATCTTTTCAGAATGTTTTGATGAGTTTTGCGGGTCTAAATTATTTTGGCGGGTTGTCGGAATATTTTGGTTGGTTTTGATTTTTTTTTAATGATGTTTTGGCGGGTTTTCGGAATGTTTTGGTTGGGTTTTAGAATGTTTTGTATTCTCTTGAGTTGTTTTTATTGTGTTGGCAGGTTTTGGAATGTTTGGATTCCTTTTGGCGGGTGTTCGGAATGTTTTGGCGGGTGTTCGGAATGTTTTGATTAGTTTTGACGGGTTTTGAAATATTTTGGCGGGTTTTTAGAAGGTTTTGATTTGTTTTGATTCTGTTTAGCCCAGTTTTTTGTGTGTTTGGATTAGCTTTGGTGGGCTTTCTCATGTTTTGTCAGGTTTTTTCGAATGTATTGATGACTTCTGTCTGGTTTTCTATTTTGGCGGGTTTGAAAATATTTTTGGATTAGTTTTGGCGGGTTTGAAAATATTTTGGCTCTTTGCGCAGAGATGATGGTGCCGGTTGCGGTGCGCTCCGGGGCGCTCCTTCTGCGGAAAGACGCCTGGCAGCGGCATTGGGACAGTTCCGCGTCTCCGTATTCTGCGTTTCTTGCCTTCTGCATCTCAGCAAAATGCTTTCCCACTAGGTCTAGCAAGGAGAAACTGTGGCAGCTGAGTAGATGTAGCCCGGCCCGCCCTTTGAAGTTGACAAGTTCTTGGCATCTCAGAGCCTCAAGGCAAGAGCAAGGTTATCTATGGTAGGCTGGGGCAGAACTAGCAGCAAGCACAGCAAAGTTGTCCAAGAATAGCTTCCATTGGAATGCTAATGGCAATTGAAGAGGCAGGCCAGTGGCAAGCCACTAGCTTCTAGCAGTTTGAAAGTTGCAGACACAGTGCAGGTGTTGTGCGGCTTCCTTCTTGGCCTCCTAGAAGGTGCCGCGCTCTCCGTCTCTTGCTTGCCAATATGTTGCCGTGTTCCTCCTATTGTTTGGTTTGTTTTGATTTGTTTTGATGATGTTTTGGGGGGTTTTCGGAATGTTTTGGTGGTGTTTTAGAATGTTTTGTTTTCTCTTGTGTTGTTTTGATTGTCTTGGCAGGTTGTGGAATATTTGGATTCCTTTTGGCGGGTTTTCAAATATTTTGGCGGGTATTTGGAATGTTTTGGTTTGCTTTCATTTGTTTTGATTGTGTTTTGGCAAGTTATTGAAAGTTTCGATCACTTCTGACTGGTTTTCTAGTATTTTGGCATCTTTTCAGAATGTTTTGATCAGTTTTGGCAGGTTCTAAACTATTTTGTCAGGTTTTTGGAATTTTTTGGTTGTTTTTGATTTGTTTTTATGATGTTTTGCCTAGTTTTTTCAATGTTTTGATCAGTTCTGTCTGGTTTTCTAATGTTTTGGCATCTTTTCAGAATGTTTTGATGAGTTTTGTGGGTCTAAATTATTTTGGCGGGTTTTCGGATTATTTTGGTTGGTTTTGATTTGTTTTTATGATGTTTTGGCGGGTTTTCGGAATGTTTTGGTTGGGTTTTAGAATGTTTTGTATTCTCTTGAGTTGTTTTTATTGTGTTGGCAGGTTTTGGAATGTTTGGATTCCTTTTGGCGGGTGTTCGGAATGTTTTGGCGGGTGTTCGGAATGTTTTGATTAGTTTTGACGGGTTTTGAAATATTTTGGCGGGTTTTTAGAAGGTTTCGATTTGTTTTGATTTGTTTTGATTCTGTTTAGCCCAGTTTTTGGTGTGTTTGGATTAGCTTTGGTGGGCTTTCTCATGTTTTGTCAGGTTTTTTCGAATGTATTGATCACTTCTGTCTGGTTTTCTATTTTGGCGGGTTTGAAAATATTTTTGGATTAGTTTTGGCGGGTTTGAAAATATTTTGGCTCTTTGCGCAGAGATGATGGTGCCGGTTGCGGTGCGCTCCGGGGCGCTCCTTCTGCGGAAAGACGCCTGGCAGCGGCACTTGGGACAGTTCCGCGTCTCCGTATTCTGCGTTTCTTGCCTTCTGCATCTCAGCAAAATGCTTTCCCACTAGGTCTAGCAAGGAGAAACTGTGGCAGCTGAGTAGATGTAGCCCGGCCCGCCCTTTGAAGTTGACAAGTTCTTGGCATCTCAGAGCCTCAAGGCAAGAGCAAGGTTATCTATGGTAGGCTGGGGCAGAACTAGCAGCAAGCAGAGCAAAGTTGTCCAAGAATAGCTTCCATTGGAATGCTAATGGCAATTGAAGAGGCAGGCCAGTGGCAAGCCACTAGCTTCTAGCAGTTTGAAAGTTGCAGACACAGTGCAGGTGTTGTGCGGCTTCCTTCTTGGCCTCCTAGAAGGTGCCGCGCTCTCCGTCTCTTGCTTGCCAATATGTTGCCGTGTTCCTCCTATTGTTTGGTTTGTTTTGATTTGTTTTGATGATGTTTTGGGGGGTTTTCGGAATGTTTTGGTGGTGTTTTAGAATGTTTTGTTTTCTCTTGTGTTGTTTTGATTGTCTTGGCAGGTTGTGGAATATTTGGATTCCTTTTGGCGGGTTTTCAAATATTTTGGCGGGTATTTGGAATGTTTTGGTTTGCTTTCATTTGTTTTGATTGTGTTTTGGCAAGTTATTGAAAGTTTCGATCACTTCTGACTGGTTTTCTAGTATTTTGGCATCTTTTCAGAATGTTTTGATCAGTTTTGGCAGGTTCTAAACTATTTTGTCAGGTTTTTGGAATTTTTTGGTTGTTTTTGATTTGTTTTTATGATGTTTTGCCTAGTTTTTTCAATGTTTTGATCAGTTCTGTCTGGTTTTCTAATGTTTTGGCATCTTTTCAGAATGTTTTGATGAGTTTTGTGGGTCTAAATTATTTTGGCGGGTTTTCGGATTATTTTGGTTGGTTTTGATTTGTTTTTATGATGTTTTGGCGGGTTTTCGGAATGTTTTGGTTGGGTTTTAGAATGTTTTGTATTCTCTTGAGTTGTTTTTATTGTGTTGGCAGGTTTTGGAATGTTTGGATTCCTTTTGGCGGGTGTTCGGAATGTTTTGGCGGGTGTTCGGAATGTTTTGATTAGTTTTGACGGGTATTGAAATATTTTGGCGGGTTTTTAGAAGGTTTCGATTTGTTTTGATTTGTTTTGATTCTGTTTAGCCCAGTTTTTGGTGTGTTTGGATTAGCTTTGGTGGGCTTTCTCATGTTTTGTCAGGTTTTTTCGAATGTATTGATGACTTCTGTCTGGTTTTCTATTTTGGCGGGTTTGAAAATATTTTTGGATTAGTTTTGGCGGGTTTGAAAATATTTTGGCTCTTTGCGCAGAGATGATGGTGCCGGTTGCGGTGCGCTCCGGGGCGCTCCTTCTGCGGAAAGACGCCTGGCAGCGGCACTTGGGACAGTTCCGCGTCTCCGTATTCTGCGTTTCTTGCCTTCTGCATCTCAGCAAAATGCTTTCCCACTAGGTCTAGCAAGGAGAAACTGTGGCAGCTGAGTAGATGTAGCCCGGCCCGCCCTTTGAAGTTGACAAGTTCTTGGCATCTCAGAGCCTCAAGGCAAGAGCAAGGTTATCTATGGTAGGCTGGGGCAGAACTAGCAGCAAGCAGAGCAAAGTTGTCCAAGAATAGCTTCCATTGGAATGCTAATGGCAATTGAAGAGGCAGGCCAGTGGCAAGCCACTAGCTTCTAGCAGTTTGAAAATTGCAGACACAGTGCAGGTGTTGTGCGGCTTCCTTCTTGGCCTCCTAGAAGGTGCCGCGCTCTCCGTCTCTTGCTTGCCAATATGTTGCCGTGTTCCTCCTATTGTTTGGTTTGTTTTGATTTGTTTTGATGATGTTTTGGGGGGTTTTCGGAATGTTTTGGTGGTGTTTTAGAATGTTTTGTTTTCTCTTGTGTTGTTTTGATTGTCTTGGCAGGTTGTGGAATATTTGGATTCCTTTTGGCGGGTTTTCAAATATTTTGGCGGGTATTTGGAATGTTTTGGTTTGCTTTCATTTGTTTTGATTGTGTTTTGGCAAGTTATTGAAAGTTTCGATCACTTCTGACTGGTTTTCTAGTATTTTGGCATCTTTTCAGAATGTTTTGATCAGTTTTGGCAGGTTCTAAACTATTTTGTCAGGTTTTTGGAATTTTTTGGTTGTTTTTGATTTGTTTTTATGATGTTTTGCCTAGTTTTTTCAATGTTTTGATCAGTTCTGTCTGGTTTTCTAATGTTTTGGCATCTTTTCAGAATGTTTTGATGAGTTTTGTGGGTCGAAATTATTTTGGCGGGTTTTCGGATTATTTTGGTTGGTTTTGATTTGTTTTTATGATGTTTTGACGGGTTTTCAGAATGTTTTGGTTGGGTTTTAGAATGTTTTGTATTCTCTTGAGTTGTTTTTATTGTATTGGCAGGTTTTGGAATGTTTGGATTCCTTTTGGCGGGTGTTCGGAATGTTTGGCGGGTGTTCGGAATGTTTTGATTAGTTTTGACGGGTTTTGAAATATTTTGGCGGGTTTTTAGAAGGTTTCAATTTGTTTTGATTTGTTTTGATTCTGTTTAGCCCAGTTTTTGGTGTGTTTGGATTAGCTTTGGTGGGCTTGATCATGTTTTGTCAGGTTTTTTCGAATGTATTGATGACTTCTGTCTGGTTTTCTATTTTGGCGGGTTTGAAAATATTTTTGGATTAGTTTTGGCGGGTTTGAAAATATTTTGGCTCTTTGCGCAGAGATGATGGTGCCGGTTGCGGTGCGCTCCGGGGCGCTCCTTCTGCGGAAAGACGCCTGGCAGCGGCACTTGGGACAGCTCCGCGTCTCCGTATTCTGCGTTTCTTGCCTTCTGCATCTCAGCAAAATGCTTTCCCACTAGGTCTAGCAAGGAGAAACTGTGGCAGCTGAGTAGATGTAGCCCGGCCCGCCCTTTGAAGTTGACAAGTTCTTGGCATCTCAGAGCCTCAAGGCAAGAGCAAGGTTCTCTATGGTAGGCTGGGGCAGAACTAGCAGCAAGCAGAGCAAAGTTGTCCAAGAATAGCTTCCATTGGAATGCTAATGGCAATTGAAGAGGCAGGCCAGTGGCAAGCCACTAGCTTCTAGCAGTTTGAAAGTTGCAGACACAGTGCAGGTGTTGTGCGGCTTCCTTCTTGGCCTCCTAGAAGGTGCCGCGCTCTCCGTCTCTTGCTTGCCAATATGTTGCCGTGTTCCTCCTATTGTTTGGTTTGTTTTGATTTGTTTTGATGATGTTTTGGCGGGTTTTCGGAATGTTTTGGTGGTGTTTTAGAATGTTTTGTTTTCTCTTGTGTTGTTTTTATTGTCTTGGCAGGTTGTGGAATATTTGGATTCCTTTTGGCGGGTTTTCAAATATTTTGGCGGGTATTTGGAATGTTTTGGTTTGCTTTCATTTGTTTTGATTATGTTTTGGCAAGTTATTGAAAGTTCCGATCGCTTCTGACTGGTTTTCTAGTATTTTGGCATCTTTTCAGAATGTTTTGATCAGTTTTGGCGGGTTCTAAACTATTTTGTCAGGTTTTTGGAATTTTTTGGTTGGTTTTGATTTGTTTTTGTGATGTTTTGCCAAGTTTTCTGAATGTTTTGATCAGTTCTGTCTGGTTTTCTAATGTTTTGGCATCTTTTCAGAAAGTTTTGATGAGTTTTGCGGGTCTAAATTATTTTGGCGGGTTGTCGGAATATTTTGGTTGGTTTTGATTTTTTTTTTATGATGTTTTGGCGGGTTTTCGGAATGTTTTGGTTGGGTTTTAGAATGTTTTGTATTCTCTTGAGTTGTTTTTATTGTGTTGGCAGGTTTTGGAATGTTTGGATTCCTTTTGGCGGGTGTTCGGAATGTTTTGGCGGGTGTTCGGAAGGTTTTGATTAGTTTTGACGGGTTTTGAAATATTTTGGCGGGTTTTTAGAAGGTTTTGATTTGTTTTGATTCTGTTTAGCCCAGTTTTTGGTGTGTTTGGATTAGCTTTGGTGGGCTTTCTCATGTTTTGTCAGGTTTTTTCGAATGTATTGATGACTTCTGTCTGGTTTTCTATTTTGGCGGGTTTGAAAATATTTTTGGATTAGTTTTGGCGGGTTTGAAAATATTTTGGCTCTTTGCGCAGAGATGACGGTGCCGGTTGCGGTGCGCTCCGGGGCGCTCCTTCTGCGGAAAGACGCCTAGGCAGCGGCACTTGGGACAGCTCCGCGTCTCCGTATTCTGCGTTTCTTGCCTTCTGCATCTCAGCAAAATGCTTTCCCACTAGGTCTAGCAAGGAGAAACTGTGGCAGCTGAGTAGATGTAGCCCGGCCCGCCCTTTGAAGTTGACAAGTTCTTGGCATCTCAGAGCCTCAAGGCAAGAGCAAGGTTATCTATGGTAGGCTGGGGCAGAACTAGCAGCAAGCAGAGCAAAGTTGTCCAAGAATAGCTTCCATTGGAATGCTAATGGCAATTGAAGAGGCAGGCCAGTGGCAAGCCACTAGCTTCTAGCAGTTTGAAAGTTGCAGACACAGTGCAGGTGTTGTGCGGCTTCCTTCTTGGCCTCCTAGAAGGTGCCGTGCTCTCCGTCTCTTGCTTGCCAATATGTTGCCGTGTTCCTCCTATTGTTTGGTTTGTTTTGATTTGTTTTGATGATGTTTTGGCGGGTTTTCGGAATGTTTTGGTGGTGTTTTAGAATGTTTTGTTTTCTCTTGTGTTGTTTTTATTGTCTTGGCAGGTTGTGGAATATTTGGATTCCTTTTGGCGGGTTTTAAAATATTTTGGCGGGTATTTGGAATGTTTTGGTTTGCTTTCATTTGTTTTGATTATGTTTTGGCAAGTTATTGAAAGTTTCGATCACTTCTGACTGGTTTTCTAGTATTTTGGCATCTTTTCAGAATGTTTTGATCAGTTTTGGCAGGTTCTAAACTGTTTTGTCAGGTTTTTGGAATTTTTTGGTTGGTTTTGATTTGTTTTTATGATGTTTTGCCTAGTTTTTTCAATGTTTTGATAAGTTCAGGCTGGTTTTCTAATGTTTTGGCATCTTTTCAGAATGTTTTGATGAGGTTTGCGGGTCTAAATTATTTTGGCGGGTTTTCGGAATATTTTGGTTGGTTTTGATTTGTTTTTATGATGTTTTGGCGGGTTTTCGGAATGTTTTGGTTGGGTTTTAGAATGTTTTGTATTCTCTTGAGTTGTTTTTATTGTGTTGGCAGGTTTTGGAATGTTTGGATTCCTTTTGGCGGGTGTTCGGAATGTTTTGGCGGGTGTTCGGAATGTTTTGATTAGTTTTGACGGGTTTTGAAATATTTTGGCGGGTTTTTAGAAGGTTTCGATTTGTTTTGATTTGTTTTGATTCTGTTTAGCCCAGTTTTTGGTGTGTTTGGATTAGCTTTGGTGGGCTTTCTCATGTTTTGTCAGGTTTTTTCGAATGTATTGATGACTTCTGTCTGGTTTTCTATTTTGGCGGGTTTGAAAATATTTTTGGTTTAGTTTTGGCGGGTTTGAAAATATTTTGGCTCTTTGCGCAGAGATGACGGTGCCGGTTGCGGTGCGCTCCGGGGCGCTCCTTCTGCGGAAAGACGCCTAGGCAGCGGCACTTGGGACAGCTCCGCGTCTCCGTATTCTGCGTTTCTTGCCTTCTGCATCATCTCAGCAAAATGCTTTCCCACTAGGTCTAGCAAGGAGAAACTGTGGCAGCTGAGTAGATGTAGCCCGGCCCGCCCTTTGAAGTTGACAAGTTCTTGGCATCTCAGAGCCTCAAGGCAAGAGCAAGGTTATCTATGGTAGGCTGGGGCAGAACTAGCAGCAAGCAGAGCAAAGTTGTCCAAGAATAGCTTCCATTGGAATGCTAATGGCAATTGAAGAGGCAGGCCAGTGGCAAGCCACTAGCTTCTAGCAGTTTGAAAGTTGCAGACACAGTGCAGGTGTTGTGCGGCTTCCTTCTTGGCCTCCTAGAAGGTGCCGTGCTCTCCGTCTCTTGCTTGCCAATATGTTGCCGTGTTCCTCCTATTGTTTGGTTTGTTTTGATTTGTTTTGATGATGTTTTGGCGGGTTTCGGAATGTTTTGGTGGTGTTTTAGAATGTTTTGTTTTCTCTTGTGTTGTTTTTATTGTCTTGGCAGGTTGTGGAATATTTGGATTCCTTTTGGCGGGTTTTCAAATATTTTGGCGGGTATTTGGAATGTTATGGTTTGCTTTCATTTGTTTTGATTATGTTTTGGCAAGTTATTGAAAGTTTCGATCACTTCTGACTGGTTTTCTAGTATTTTGGCATCTTTTCAGAATGTTTTGATCAGTTTTGGCGGGTTCTAAACTATTTTGTCAGGTTTTTGGAATTTTTTGGTTGGTTTTGATTTGTTTTTATGATGTTTTGCCAAGTTTTCTGAATGTTTTGATCAGTTCTGTCTGGTTTTCTAATGTTTTGGCATCTTTTCAGAAAGTTTTGATGAGTTTTGCGGGTCTAAATTATTTTGGCGGGTTGTCGGAATATTTTGGTTGGTTTTGATTTGTTTTTATGATGTTTTGGCGGGTTTTCGGAATGTTTTGGTTGGGTTTTAGAATGTTTTGTATTCTCTTGAGTTGTTTTTATTGTGTTGGCAGGTTTTGGAATGTTTGGATTCCTTTTGGCGGGTGTTCGGAATGTTTTGGCGGGTGTTCTGAATGTTTTGATTAGTTTTGACGGGTTTTGAAATATTTTGGCGGGTTTTTAGAAGGTTTCAATTTGTTTTGATTTGTTTTGATTCTGTTTAGCCCAGTTTTTGGTGTGTTTGGATTAGCTTTGGTGGGCTTTCTCATGTTTTGTCAGGTTTTTTCGAATGTATTGATGACTTCTGTCTGGTTTTCTATTTTGGCGGGTTTGAAAATATTTTTGGATTAGTTTTGGCGGGTTTGAAAATATTTTGGCTCTTTGCGCAGAGATGACGGTGCCGGTTGCGGTGCGCTCTGGGGCGCTCCTTCTGCGGAAAGACGCCTAGGCAGCGGCACTTGGGACAGCTCCGCGTCTCCGTATTCTGCGTTTCTTGCCTTCTGCATCTCAGCAAAATGCTTTCCCACTAGGTCTAGCAAGGAGAAACTGTGGCAGCTGAGTAGATGTAGCCCGGCCCGCCCTTTGAAGTTGACAAGTTCTTGGCATCTCAGAGCCTCAAGGCAAGAGCAAGGTTATCTATGGTAGGCTGGGGCAGAACTAGCAGCAAGCAGAGCAAAGTTGTCCAAGAATACCTTCCATTGGAATGCTAATGGCAATTGAAGAGGCAGGCCAGTGGCAAGCCACTAGCTTCTAGCAGTTTGAAAGTTGCAGACACAGTGCAGGTGTTGTGTGGCTTCCTTCTTGGCCTCCTAGAAGGTGCCGCGCTCTCCGTCTCTTGCTTGCCAATATGTTGCCGTGTTCCTCCTATTGTTTGGTTTGTTTTGATTTGTTTTGATGATGTTTTGGCGGGTTTCGGAATGTTTTGGTGGTGTTTTAGAATGTTTTGTTTTCTCTTGTGTTGTTTTTATTGTCTTGGCAGGTTGTGGAATATTTGGATTCCTTTTGGCGGGTTGTAAAATATTTTGGCGGGTATTTGGAATGTTTTGGTTTGCTTTCATTTGTTTTGATTATGTTTTGGCAAGTTATTGAAAGTTTCGATCACTTCTGACTGGTTTTCTAGTATTTTGGCATCTTTTCAGAATGTTTTGATCAGTTTTGGCAGGTTCTAAACTGTTTTGTCAGGTTTTTGGAATATTTTTGTTGGTTTTGATTTGTTTTTATGATGTTTTGCCTAGTTTTTTCAATGTTTTGATCAGTTCTGTCTGGTTTTCTAATGTTTTGGCATCTTTTCAGAATGTTTTGATGAGTTTTGCGGGTCTAAATCATTTTGGCGGGTTTTCGGAATGTTTTGGTTGGTTTTGATTTGTTTTTATGATGTTTTGGCGGGTTTTCGGAATGTTTTGGTTGGGTTTTAGAATGTTTTGTATTCTCTTGAGTTGTTTTTATTGTGTTGGCAGGTTTTGGAATGTTTGGATTCCTTTTGGCGGGTGTTCGGAATGTTTTGGCGGGTGTTCGGAATGTTTTGATTAGTTTTGACGGGTTTTGAAATATTTTGGCGGGTTTTTAGAAGGTTTCAATTTGTTTTGATTTGTTTTGATTCTGTTTAGCCCAGTTTTTGGTGTGTTTGGATTAGCTTTGGTGGGCTTTCTCATGTTTTGTCAGGTTTTTTCGAATGTATTGATGACTTCTGTCTGGTTTTCTATTTTGGCGGGTTTGAAAATATTTTTGGATTAGTTTTGGCGGGTTTGAAAATATTTTGGCTCTTTGCGCAGAGATGACGGTGCCGGTTGCGGTGCGCTCTGGGGAGCTCCTTCTGCGGAAAGACGCCTAGGCAGCGGCACTTGGGACAGCTCCGCGTCTCCGTATTCTGCGTTTCTTGCCTTCTGCATCTCAGCAAAATGCTTTCCCACTAGGTCTAGCAAGGAGAAACTGTGGCAGCTGAGTAGATGTAGCCCGGCCTGCCCTTTGAAATTGACAAGTTCTTGGCATCTCAGAGCCTCAAGGCAAGAGCAAGGTTCTCTATGGTAGGCTGGGGCAGAACTAGCAGCAAGCAGAGCAAAGTTGTCCAAGAATAGCTTCCATTGGAATGCTAATGGCAATTGAAGAGGCAGGCCAGTGGCAAGCCACTAGCTTCTAGCAGTTTGAAAGTTGCAGACACAGTGCAGGTGTTGTGCGGCTTCCTTCTTGGCCTCCTAGAAGGTGCCGTGCTCTCCGTCTCTTGCTTGCCAATATGTTGCCGTGTTCCTCCTATTGTTTGGTTTGTTTTGATTTGTTTTGATGATGTTTTGGCGGGTTTCGGAATGTTTTGGTGGTGTTTTAGAATGTTTTGTTTTCTCTTGTGTTGTTTTTATTGTCTTGGCAGGTTGTGGAATATTTGGATTCCTTTTGGCGGGTTGTAAAATATTTTGGCGGGTATTTGGAATGTTTTGGTTTGCTTTCATTTGTTTTGATTATGTTTTGGCAAGTTATTGAAAGTTTCGATCACTTCTGACTGGTTTTCTAGTATTTTGGCATCTTTTCAGTATGTTTTGATCAGTTTTGGCAGGTTCTAAACTGTTTTGTCAGGTTTTTGGAATTTTTTGGTTGGTTTTGATTTGTTTTTATGATGTTTTGCCTAGTTTTTTCAATGTTTTGATCAGTTCTGTCTGGTTTTCTAATGTTTTGGCATCTTTTCAGAATGTTTTGATGAGTTTTGCGGGTCTAAATCATTTTGGCGGGTTTTCAGAATGTTTTGGTTGGTTTTGATTTGTTTTTATGATGTTTTGGCGGGTTTTCGGAATGTTTTGGTTGGGTTTTAGAATGTTTTGTATTCTCTTGAGTTGTTTTTATTGTGTTGGCAGGTTTTGGAATGTTTGGATTCCTTTTGGCGGGTGTTCGGAATGTTTTGGCGGGTGTTCGGAATGTTTTGATTAGTTTTGACGGGTTTTGAAATATTTTGGCGGGTTTTTAGAAGGTTTCAATTTGTTTTGATTTGTTTTGATTCTGTTTAGCCCAGTTTTTGGTGTGTTTGGATTAGCTTTGGTGGGCTTTCTCATGTTTTGTCAGGTTTTTTCGAATGTATTGATGACTTCTGTCTGGTTTTCTATTTTGGCGGGTTTGAAAATATTTTTGGATTAGTTTTGGCGGGTTTGAAAATATTTTGGCTCTTTGCGCAGAGATGACGGTGCCGGTTGCGGTGCGCTCCGGGGCGCTCCTTCTGCGGAAAGACGCCTAGGCAGCGGCACTTGGGACAGCTCCGCGTCTCCGTATTGTGCGTTTCTTGCCTTCTGCATCTCAGCAAAATGCTTTCCCACTAGGTCTAGCAAGGAGAAACTGTGGCAGCTGAGTAGATGTAGCCCGGCCCGCCCTTTGAAGTTGACAAGTTCTTGGCATCTCAGAGCCTCAAGGCAAGAGCAAGGTTATCTATGGTAGGCTGGGGCAGAACTAGCAGCAAGCAGAGCAAAGTTGTCCAAGAATACCTTCCATTGGAATGCTAATGGCAATTGAAGAGGCAGGCCAGTGGCAAGCCACTAGCTTCTAGCAGTTTGAAAGTTGCAGACACAGTGCAGGTGTTGTGTGGCTTCCTTCTTGGCCTCCTAGAAGGTGCCGCGCTCTCCGTCTCTTGCTTGCCAATATGTTGCCGTGTTCCTCCTATTGTTTGGTTTGTTTTGATTTGTTTTGATGATGTTTTGGCGGGTTTCGGAATGTTTTGGTGGTGTTTTAGAATGTTTTGTTTTCTCTTGTGTTGTTTTTATTGTCTTGGCAGGTTGTGGAATATTTGGATTCCTTTTGGCGGGTTGTAAAATATTTTGGCGGGTATTTGGAATGTTTTGGTTTGCTTTCATTTGTTTTGATTATGTTTTGGCAAGTTATTGAAAGTTTCGATCACTTCTGACTGGTTTTCTAGTATTTTGGCATCTTTTCAGAATGTTTTGATCAGTTTTGGCAGGTTCTAAACTGTTTTGTCAGGTTTTTGGAATTTTTTTGTTGGTTTTGATTTGTTTTTATGATGTTTTGCCTAGTTTTTTCAATGTTTTGATCAGTTCTGTCTGGTTTTCTAATGTTTTGGCATCTTTTCAGAATGTTTTGATGAGTTTTGCGGGTCTAAATCATTTTGGCGGGTTTTCAGAATGTTTTGGTTGGTTTTGATTTGTTTTTATGATGTTTAGGTGGGTTTTCGGAATGTTTTGGTTGGGTTTTAGAATGTTTTGTATTCTCTTGAGTTGTTTTTATTGTGTTGGCAGGTTTTGGAATGTTTGGATTCCTTTTGGCGGGTGTTCGGAATGTTTTGGCGGGTGTTCGGAATGTTTTGATTAGTTTTGACGGGTTTTGAAATATTTTGGCGGGTTTTTAGAAGGTTTCAATTTGTTTTGATTTGTTTTGATTCTGTTTAGCCCAGTTTTTGGTGTGTTTGGATTAGCTTTGGTGGGCTTTCTCATGTTTTGTCAGGTTTTTTCGAATGTATTGATGACTTCTGTCTGGTTTTCTATTTTGGCGGGTTTGAAAATATTTTTGGATTAGTTTTGGCGGGTTTGAAAATATTTTGGCTCTTTGCGCAGAGATGACGGTGCCGGTTGCGGTGCGCTCTGGGGAGCTCCTTCTGCGGAAAGACGCCTAGGCAGCGGCACTTGGGACAGCTCCGCGTCTCCGTATTCTGCGTTTCTTGCCTTCTGCATCTCAGCAAAATGCTTTCCCACTAGGTCTAGCAAGGAGAAACTGTGGCAGCTGAGTAGATGTAGCCCGGCCTGCCCTTTGAAATTGACAAGTTCTTGGCATCTCAGAGCCTCAAGGCAAGAGCAAGGTTCTCTATGGTAGGCTGGGGCAGAACTAGCAGCAAGCAGAGCAAAGTTGTCCAAGAATAGCTTCCATTGGAATGCTAATGGCAATTGAAGAGGCAGGCCAGTGGCAAGCCACTAGCTTCTAGCAGTTTGAAAGTTGCAGACACAGTGCAGGTGTTGTGCGGCTTCCTTCTTGGCCTCCTAGAAGGTGCCGTGCTCTCCGTCTCTTGCTTGCCAATATGTTGCCGTGTTCCTCCTATTGTTTGGTTTTTTTTGATTTGTTTTGATGATGTTTTGGCGGGTTTCGGAATGTTTTGGTGGTGTTTTAGAATGTTTTGTTTTCTCTTGTGTTGTTTTTATTGTCTTGGCAGGTTGTGGAATATTTGGATTCCTTTTGGCGGGTTGTAAAATATTTTGGCGGGTATTTGGAATGTTTTGGTTTGCTTTCATTTGTTTTGATTATGTTTTGGCAAGTTATTGAAAGTTTCGATCACTTCTGACTGGTTTTCTAGTATTTTGGCATCTTTTCAGAATGTTTTGATCAGTTTTGGCAGGTTCTAAACTGTTTTGTCAGGTTTTTGGAATTTTTTGGTTGGTTTTGATTTGTTTTTATGATGTTTTGCCTAGTTTTTTCAATGTTTTGATCAGTTCTGTCTGGTTTTCTAATGTTTTGGCATCTTTTCAGAATGTTTTGATGAGTTTTGCGGGTCTAAATCATTTTGGCGGGTTTTCAGAATGTTTTGGTTGGTTTTGATTTGTTTTTATGATGTTTTGGCGGGTTTTCGGAATGTTTTGGTTGGGTTTTAGAATGTTTTGTATTCTCTTGAGTTGTTTTTATTGTGTTGGCAGGTTTTGGAATGTTTGGATTCCTTTTGGCGGGTGTTCGGAATGTTTTGGCGGGTGTTCGGAATGTTTTGATTAGTTTTGACGGGTTTTGAAATATTTTGGCGGGTTTTTAGAAGGTTTCAATTTGTTTTGATTTGTTTTGATTCTGTTTAGCCCAGTTTTTGGTGTGTTTGGATTAGCTTTGGTGGGCTTGATCATGTTTTGTCAGGTTTTTTTGAATGTATTGATGACTTCTGTCTGGTTTTCTATTTTGGCGGGTTTGAAAATATTTTTGGATTAGTTTTGGCGGGTTTGAAAATATTTTGGCTCTTTGCGCAGAGATGACGGTGCCGGTTGCGGTGCGCTCCGGGGCGCTCCTTCTGCGGAAAGACGCCTAGGCAGCGGCACTTGGGACAGCTCCGCGTCTCCGTATTCTGCGTTTCTTGCCTTCTGCATCTCAGCAAAATGCTTTCCCACTAGGTCTAGCAAGGAGAAACTGTGGCAGCTGAGTAGATGTAGCCCGGCCCGCCCTTTGAAGTTGACAAGTTCTTGGCATCTCAGAGCCTCAAGGCAAGAGCAAGGTTAGCTATGGTAGGCTGGGGCAGAACTAGCAGCAAGCAGAGCAAAGTTGTCCAAGAATAGCTTCCATTGGAATGCTAATGGCAATTGAAGAGGCAGGCCAGTGGCAAGCCACTAGCTTCTAGCAGTTTGAAAGTTGCAGACACAGTGCAGGTGTTGTGTGGCTTCCTTCTTGGCCTCCTAGAAGGTGCCGCGCTCTCCGTCTCTTGCTTGCCAATATGTTGCCGTGTTCCTCCTATTGTTTGGTTTGTTTTGATTTGTTTTGATGATGTTTTGGCGGGTTTCGGAATGTTTTGGTGGTGTTTTAGAATGTTTTGTTTTCTCTTGTGTTGTTTTTATTGTCTTGGCAGGTTGTGGAATATTTGGATTCCTTTTGGCGGGTTGTAAAATATTTTGGCGGGTATTTGGAATGTTTTGGTTTGCTTTCATTTGTTTTGATTATGTTTTGGCAAGTTATTGAAAGTTTCGATCACTTCTGACTGGTTTTCTAGTATTTTGGCATCTTTTCAGAATGTTTTGATCAGTTTTGGCAGGTTCTAAACTGTTTTGTCAGGTTTTTGGAATTTTTTTGTTGGTTTTGATTTGTTTTTATGATGTTTTTCCTAGTTTTTTCAATGTTTTGATCAGTTCTGTCTGGTTTTCTAATGTTTTGGCATCTTTTCAGAATGTTTTGATGAGTTTTGCGGGTCTAAATCATTTTGGCGGGTTTTCAGAATGTTTTGGTTGGTTTTGATTTGTTTTTATGATGTTTTGGCGGGTTTTCGGAATGTTTTGGTTGGGTTTTAGAATGTTTTGTATTCTCTTGAGTTGTTTTTATTGTGTTGGCAGGTTTTGGAATGTTTGGATTCCTTTTGGCGGGTGTTCGGAATGTTTTGGCGGGTGTTCGGAATGTTTTGATTAGTTTTGACGGGTTTTGAAATATTTTGGCGGGTTTTTAGAAGGTTTCAATTTGTTTTGATTTGTTTTGATTCTGTTTAGCCCAGTTTTTGGTGTGTTTGGATTAGCTTTGGTGGGCTTTCTCATGTTTTGTCAGGTTTTTTCGAATGTATTGATGACTTCTGTCTGGTTTTCTATTTTGGCGGGTTTGAAAATATTTTTGGATTAGTTTTGGCGGGTTTGAAAATATTTTGGCTCTTTGCGCAGAGATGACGGTGCCGGTTGCGGTGCGCTCTGGGGAGCTCCTTCTGCGGAAAGACGCCTAGGCAGCGGCACTTGGGACAGCTCCGCGTCTCCGTATTGTGCGTTTCTTGCCTTCTGCATCTCAGCAAAATGCTTTCCCACTAGGTCTAGCAAGGAGAAACTGTGGCAGCTGAGTAGATGTAGCCCGGCCCGCCCTTTGAAGTTGACAAGTTCTTGGCATCTCAGAGCCTCAAGGCAAGAGCAAGGTTATCTATGGTAGGCTGGGGCAGAACTAGCAGCAAGCAGAGCAAAGTTGTCCAAGAATAGCTTCCATTGGAATGCTAATGGCAATTGAAGAGGCAGGCCAGTGGCAAGCCACTAGCTTCTAGCAGTTTGAAAGTTGCAGACACAGTGCAGGTGTTGTGCGGCTTCCTTCTTGGCCTCCTAGAAGGTGCCGCGCTCTCCGTCTCTTGCTTGCCAATATGTTGCCGTGTTCCTCCTATTGTTTGGTTTGTTTTGATTTGTTTTGATGATGTTTTGGCGGGTTTCGGAATGTTTTGGTGGTGTTTTAGAATGTTTTGTTTTCTCTTGTGTTGTTTTTATTGTCTTGGCAGGTTGTGGAATATTTGGATTCCTTTTGGCGGGTTTTCAAATATTTTGGCGGGTATTTGGAATGTTATGGTTTGCTTTCATTTGTTTTGATTATGTTTTGGCAAGTTATTGAAAGTTTCGATCACTTCTGACTGGTTTTCTAGTATTTTGGCATCTTTTCAGAATGTTTTGATCAGTTTTGGCGGGTTCTAAACTATTTTGTCAGGTTTTTGGAATTTTTTGGTTGGTTTTGATTTGTTTTTATGATGTTTTGCCTAGTTTTTTCAATGTTTTGATAAGTTCAGGCTGGTTTTCTAATGTTTTGGCATCTTTTCAGAATGTTTTGATGAGTTTTGCAGGTCTAAATTATTTTGGCGGGTTTTCGGAATATTTTGGTTGGTTTTGATTTGTTTTTATGATGTTTTGGCGGGTTTTCGGAATGTTTTGGTTGGGTTTTAGAATGTTTTGTATTCTCTTGAGTTGTTTTTATTGTGTTGGCAGGTTTTGGAATGTTTGGATTCCTTTTGGCGGGTGTTCGGAATGTTTTGGCGGGTGTTCGGAATGTTTTGATTAGTTTTGACGGGTTTTGAAATATTTTGGCGGGTTTTTAGAAGGTTTCAATTTGTTTTGATTTGTTTTGATTCTGTTTAGCCCAGTTTTTGGTGTGTTTGGATTAGCTTTGGTGGGCTTTCTCATGTTTTGTCAGGTTTTTTCGAATGTATTGATGACTTCTGTCTGGTTTTCTATTTTGGCGGGTTTGAAAATATTTTTGGATTAGTTTTGGCGGGTTTGAAAATATTTTGGCTCTTTGGGCAGAGATGACGGTGCCGGTTGCGGTGCGCTCCGGGGCGCTCCTTCTGCGGAAAGACGCCTAGGCAGCGGCACTTGGGACAGCTCCGCGTCTCCGTATTCTGCGTTTCTTGCCTTCTGCATCTCAGCAAAATGCTTTCCCACTAGGTCTAGCAAGGAGAAACTGTGGCAGCTGAGTAGATGTAGCCCGGCCCGCCCTTTGAAGTTGACAAGTTCTTGGCATCTCAGAGCCTCAAGGCAAGAGCAAGGTTATCTATGGTAGGCTGGGGCAGAACTAGCAGCAAGCAGAGCAAAGTTGTCCAAGAATAGCTTCCATTGGAATGCTAATGGCAATTGAAGAGGCAGGCCAGTGGCAAGCCACTAGCTTCTAGCAGTTTGAAAGTTGCAGACACAGTGCAGGTGTTGTGCGGCTTCCTTCTTGGCCTCCTAGAAGGTGCCGCGCTCTCCGTCTCTTGCTTGCCAATATGTTGCCGTGTTCCTCCTATTGTTTGGTTTGTTTTGATTTGTTTTGATGATGTTTTGGGGGGTTTTCGGAATGTTTTGGTGGTGTTTTAGAATGTTTTGTTTTCTCTTGTGTTGTTTTTATTGTCTTGGCAGGTTGTGGAATATTTGGATTCCTTTTGGCGGGTTTTCAAATATTTTGGCGGGTATTTGGAATGTTTTGGTTTGCTTTCATTTGTTTTGATTATGTTTTGGCAAGTTATTGAAAGTTTTGATCACTTCTGACTGGTTTTCTAGTATTTTGGCATCTTTTCAGAATGTTTTGATCAGTTTTGGCAGGTTCTAAACTATTTTGTCAGGTTTTTGGAATTTTTTGGTTGGTTTTGATTTGTTTTTATGATGTTTTGCCTAGTTTTTTCAATGTTTTGATCAGTTCTGTCTGGTTTTCTAATGTTTTGGCATCTTTTCAGAATGTTTTGATGAGTTTTGCGGGTCTAAATTATTTTGGCGGGTTTTCGGATTATTTTGGTTGGTTTTGATTTGTTTTTATGATGTTTTGGCGGGTTTTCAGAATGTTTTGGTTGGGTTTTAGAATGTTTTGTATTCTCTTGAGTTGTTTTTATTGTGTTGGCAGGTTTTGGAATGTTTGGATTCCTTTTGGCGGGTGTTCGGAATGTTTGGCGGGTGTTCGGAATGTTTTGATTAGTTTTGACGGGTTTTGAAATATTTTGGCGGGTTTTTAGAAGGTTTCAATTTGTTTTGATTTGTTTTGATTCTGTTTAGCCCAGTTTTTGGTGTGTTTGGATTAGCTTTGGTGGGCTTGATCATGTTTTATCAGGTTTTTTCGAATGTATTGATGACTTCTGTCTGGTTTTCTATTTTGGCGGGTTTGAAAATATTTTTGGATTAGTTTTGGCGGGTTTTAAAATATTTTGGCTCTTTGCGCAGAGATGACGGTGCCGGTTGCGGTGCGCTCCGGGGCGCTCCTTCTGCGGAAAGACGCCTGGCAGCGGCACTTGGGACAGCTCCGCGTCTCCGTATTCTGCGTTTCTTGCCTTCTGCATCTCAGCAAAATGCTTTCCCACTAGGTCTAGCAAGGAGAAACTGTGGCAGCTGAGTAGATGTAGCCCGGCCCGCCCTTTGAAGTTGACAAGTTCTTGGCATCTCAGAGCCTCAAGGCAAGGGCAAGGTTATCTATGGTAGGCTGGGGCAGAACTAGCAGCAAGCAGAGCAAAGTTGTCCAAGAATAGCTTCCATTGGAATGCTAATGGCAATTGAAGAGGCAGGCCGGTGGCAAGCCACTAGCTTCTAGCAGTTTGAAAGTTGCAGACACAGTGCAGGTGTTGTGCGGCTTCCTTCTTGGCCTCCTAGAAGGTGCCGCGCTCTCCGTCTCTTGCTTGCCAATATGTTGCCGTGTTCCTCCTATTGTTTGCTTTGTTTTGATTTGTTTTGATGATGTTTTGGTGGGTTTTCGGAATGTTTTGGTGGTGTTTTAGAATGTTTTGTTTTCTCTTGTGTTGTTTTTACTGTCTTGGCAGGTTGTGGAATATTTGGATTCCTTTTGGCGGGTTTTCAAATATTTTGGCGGGTATTTGGAATGTTTTGGTTTGCTTTCATTTGTTTTGATTATGTTTTGGCAAGTTATTGAAAGTTTCGATCACTTCTGACTAGTTTTCTAGTATTTTGGCATCTTTTCAGCATGTTTTGATCAGTTTTGGCAGGTTCTAAACTATTTTGTCAGGTTTTTGGAGTTTTTTGGTTGGTTTTGATTTGTTTTTGTGATGTTTTGCCTAGTTTTTTGAATGTTTTGATCAGTTCTGTCTGGTTTTCTAATGTTTTGGCATCTTTTCAGAATGTTTTGATGAGTTTTGCGGGTCTAAATCATTTTGGCGGGTTTTCGGAATATTTTGGTTGGTTTTGATTTGTTTTTATGATGTTTTGGCGGGTTTTCGGAATGTTTTGGTTGGGTTTTAGAATGTTTTGTATTCTCTTGAGTTGTTTTTATTGTGTTGACAGGTTTTGGAATGTTTGGATTCCTTTTGGTGGGTGTTCGGAATGTTTTGGCGGGTATTTGGAATATTTTGATTAGTTTTGACGGGTTTTGAAATATTTTGGCGGGCTTTTAGAAGGTTTTGATTTGTTTTGATTCTGTTTAGCCCAGTTTTTGGTGTGTTTGGATTAGCTTTGGTGGGCTTGATCATGTTTTGTCAGGTTTTTTCGAATGTATTGATGACTTCTGTCTGGTTTTCTATTTTGGCGGGTTTGAAAATATTTTTGGATTAGTTTTGGCGGGTTTGAAAATATTTTGGCTCTTTGCGCAGAGATGACGGTGCCGGTTGCGGTGCGCTCCGGGGCGCTCCTTCTGCGGAAAGACGCCTAGGCAGCGGCACTTGGGACAGCTCCGCGTCTCCGTATTCTGCGTTTCTTGCCTTCTGCATCTCAGCAAAATGCTTTCCCACTAGGTCTAGCAAGGAGAAACTGTGGCAGCTGAGTAGATGTAGCCCGGCCCGCCCTTTGAAATTGACAAGTTCTTGGCATCTCAGAGCCTCAAGGCAAGAGCAAGGTTATCTATGGTAGGCTGGGGCAGAACTAGCAGCAAGCAGAGCAAAGTTGTCCAAGAATAGCTTCCATTGGAATGCTAATGGCAATTGAAGAGGCAGGCCAGTGGCAAGCCACTAGCTTCTAGCAGTTTGAAAGTTGCAGACACAGTGCAGGTGTTGTGCGGCTTCCTTCTTGGCCTCCTAGAAGGTGCCGCGCTCTCCGTCTCTTGCTTGCCAATATGTTGCCGTGTTCCTCCTATTGTTTGGTTGGTTTTGATTTGTTTTGATGATGTTTTGGGGGGTTTTCTGAATGTTTTGGTGGTGTTTTAGAATGTTTTGTTTTCTCTTGTGTTATTTTTATTGTCTTGGCAGGTTGTGGAATATTTGGATTCCTTTTGGCGGGTTTTCAAATATTTTGGCGGGTATTTGGAATGTTTTGGTTTGCTTTCATTTGTTTTGATTGTGTTTTGGCAAGTTATTGAAAGTTTCGATCACTTCTGACTGGTTTTCTAGTATTTTGGCATCTTTTCAGCATGTTTTGATCAGTTTTGGCAGGTTCTAAACTATTTTGTCAGGTTTTTGGAATTTTTGGTTGGTTTTGATTTGTTTTTGTGATGTTTTGCCTAGTTTTTTCAATGTTTTGATCAGTTCTGTCTGGTTTTCTAATGTTTTGGCATCTTTTCAGAATGTTTTGATGAGTTTTGTGGGTCTAAATCATTTTGGCGGGTTTTCGGAATATTTTGGTTGGTTTTGATTTGTTTTGATGATGTTTTGGCGGGTTTTCGGAATGTTTTGGTTGGGTTTTAGAATGTTTTGTATTCTCTTGAGTTGTTTTTATTGTGTTGGCAGGTTTTGGAATGTTTGGATTCCTTTTGGCGGTTGTTCGGAATGTTTTGGCGGGTGTTCGGAATGTTTTGATTAGTTTTGACGGGTTTTGAAATATTTTGGCGGGTTTTTAGAAGGTTTCGATTTGTTTTGATTTGTTTTGATTCTGTTTAGCCCAGTTTTTGGTGTGTTTGGATTAGCTTTGGTGGGCTTGATCATGTTTTGTCAGGTTTTTTTGAATGTATTGATCACTTCTGTCCGGTTTTCTATTTTGGCGGGTTTGAAAATATTTTTGGATTAGTTTTGGCGGGTTTGAAAATATTTTGGCTCTTTGCGCAGAGATGATGGTGCCGGTTGCGGTGCGCTCAGGGGCGCTCCTTCTGCGGAAAGACGCCTGGCAGCGACACTTGGGACAGATCCGCGTCTCCGTATGCTGCGTTTCTTGCCTTCTGCATCTCAGCAAAATGCTTTCCCACTAGGTCTAGCAAGGAGAAACTGTGGCAGCTGAGTAGATGTAGCCCGGCCCGCCCTTTGAAGTTGACAAGTTCTTGGCATCTCAGAGCCTCAAGGCAAGAGCAAGGTTATCTATGGTAGGCTGGGGCAGAACTAGCAGCAAGCAGAGCAAAGTTGTCCAAGAATAGCTTCCATTGGAATGCTAATGGCAATTGAAGAGGCAGGCCAGTGGCAAGCCACTAGCTTCTAGCAGTTTGAAAGTTGCAGACACAGTGCAGGTGTTGTGCGGCTTCCTTCTTGGCCTCCTAGAAGGTGCCGCGCTCTCCGTCTCTTGCTTGCCAATATGTTGCCGTGTTCCTCCTATTGTTTGGTTTGTTTTGATTTGTTTTGATAATGTTTTGGGGGGTTTTCGGAATGTTTTGGTGGTGTTTTAGAATGTTTTGTTTTCTCTTGTGTTGTTTTTATTGTCTTGGCAGGTTGTGGAATATTTGGATTCCTTTTGGCGGGTTTTCAAATATTTTGGCGGGTATTTGGAATGTTTTGGTTTGCTTTCATTTGTTTTGATTATGTTTTGGCAAGTTATTGAAAGTTTCGATCACTTCTGACTGGTTTTCTAGTATTTTGGCATCTTTTCAGAATGTTTTGATCAGTTTTGGCAGGTTCTAAACTATTTTGTCAGGTTTTTGGAATTTTTTGGTTGGTTTTGATTTGTTTTTATGATGTTTTGCCTAGTTTTTTCAATGTTTTGATCAGTTCTGTCTGGTTTTCTAATGTTTTGGCATCTTTTCAGAATGTTTTGATGAGTTTTGCGGGTCTAAATTATTTTGGCGGGTTTTCGGAATATTTTGGTTGGTTTTGATTTGTTTTGATGATGTTTTGGCGGGTTTTCGGAATGTTTTGGTTGGGTTTTAGAATGTTTTGTATTCTCTTGAGTTGTTTTTATTGTGTTGGCAGGTTTTGGAATGTTTGGATTCCTTTTGGCGGGTGTTCGGAATGTTTGGCGGGTGTTCGGAATGTTTTGATTAGTTTTGACGGGTTTTGAAATATTTTGGCGGGTTTTTAGAAGGTTTCAATTTGTTTTGATTTGTTTTGATTCTGTTTAGCCCAGTTTTTGGTGTGTTTGGATTAGCTTTGGTGGGCTTTCTCATGTTTTGTCAGGTTTTTTCGAATGTATTGATGACTTCTGTCTGGTTTTCTATTTTGGCGGGTTTGAAAATATTTTTGGATTAGTTTTGGCGGGTTTGAAAATATTTTGGCTCTTTGCGCAGAGATGACGGCGCCGGTTGCGGTGCGCTCCGGGGCGCTCCTTCTGCGGAAAGACGCCTGGCAGCGGCACTTGGGACAGCTCTGCGTCTCCGTATTCTGCGTTTCTTGCCTTCTGCATCTCAGCAAAATGCTTTCCCACTAGGTCTAGCAAGGAGAAACTGTGGCAGCTGAGTAGATGTAGCCCGGCCCGCCCTTTGAAGTTGACAAGTTCTTGGCATCTCAGAGCCTCAAGGCAAGAGCAAGGTTATCTATGGTAGGCTGGGGCAGAACTAGCAGCAAGCAGAGCAAAGTTGTCCAAGAATAGCTTCCATTGGAATGCTAATGGCAATTGAAGAGGCAGGCCAGTGGCAAGCCACTAGCTTCTAGCAGTTTGAAAGTTGCAGACACAGTGCAGGTGTTGTGCGGCTTCCTTCTTGGCCTCCTAGAAGGTGCCGCGCTCTCCGTCTCTTGCTTGCCAATATGTTGCCGTGTTCCTCCTATTGTTTGGTTTGTTTTGATTTGTTTTGATAATGTTTTGGGGGGTTTTCGGAATGTTTTGGTGGTGTTTTAGAATGTTTTGTTTTCTCTTGTGTTGTTTTTATTGTCTTGGCAGGTTGTGGAATATTTGGATTCCTTTTGGCGGGTTTTCAAATATTTTGGCGGGTATTTGGAATGTTTTGGTTTGCTTTCATTTGTTTTGATTATGTTTTGGCAAGTTATTGAAAGTTTCGATCACTTCTGACTGGTTTTCTAGTATTTTGGCATCTTTTCAGAATGTTTTGATCAGTTTTGGCAGGTTCTAAACTATTTTGTCAGGTTTTTGGAATTTTTTGGTTGGTTTTGATTTGTTTTTATGATGTTTTGCCTAGTTTTTTCAATGTTTTGATCAGTTCTGTCTGGTTTTCTAATGTTTTGGCATCTTTTCAGAATGTTTTGATGAGTTTTGCGGGTCTAAATTATTTTGGCGGGTTTTCGGAATATTTTGGTTGGTTTTGATTTGTTTTGATGATGTTTTGGCGGGTTTTCGGAATGTTTTGGTTGGGTTTTAGAATGTTTTGTATTCTCTTGAGTTGTTTTTATTGTGTTGGCAGGTTTTGGAATGTTTGGATTCCTTTTGGCGGGTGTTCGGAATGTTTGGCGGGTGTTCGGAATGTTTTGATTAGTTTTGACGGGTTTTGAAATATTTTGGCGGGTTTTTAGAAGGTTTCAATTTGTTTTGATTTGTTTTGATTCTGTTTAGCCCAGTTTTTGGTGTGTTTGGATTAGCTTTGGTGGGCTTTCTCATGTTTTGTCAGGTTTTTTCGAATGTATTGATGACTTCTGTCTGGTTTTCTATTTTGGCGGGTTTGAAAATATTTTTGGATTAGTTTTGGCGGGTTTGAAAATATTTTGGCTCTTTGCGCAGAGATGACGGCGCCGGTTGCGGTGCGCTCCGGGGCGCTCCTTCTGCGGAAAGACGCCTGGCAGCGGCACTTGGGACAGCTCTGCGTCTCCGTATTCTGCGTTTCTTGCCTTCTGCATCTCAGCAAAATGCTTTCCCACTAGGTCTAGCAAGGAGAAACTGTGGCAGCTGAGTAGATGTAGCCCGGCCCGCCCTTTGAAGTTGACAAGTTCTTGGCATCTCAGAGCCTCAAGGCAAGAGCAAGGTTCTCTATGGTAGGCTGGGGCAGAACTAGCAGCAAGCAGAGCAAAGTTGTCCAAGAATAGCTTCCATTGGAATGCTAATGGCAATTGAAGAGGCAGGCCAGTGGCAAGCCACTAGCTTCTAGCAGTTTGAAAGTTGCAGACACAGTGCAGGTGTTGTGCGGCTTCCTTCTTGGCCTCCTAGAAGGTGCCGCGCTCTCCGTCTCTTGCTTGCCAATATGTTGCCGTGTTCCTCCTATTGTTTGGTTTGTTTTGATTTGTTTTGATGATGTTTTGGGGGGTTTTCGGAATGTTTTGGTGGTGTTTTAGAATGTTTTGTTTTCTCTTGTGTTGTTTTTATTGTCTTGGCAGGTTGTGGAATATTTGGATTCCTTTTGGCGGGTTTTCAAATATTTTGGCGGGTATTTGGAATGTTTTGGTTTGCTTTCATTTGTTTTGATTATGTTTTGGCAAGTTATTGAAAGTTTTGATCACTTCTGACTGGTTTTCTAGTATTTTGGCATCTTTTCAGAATGTTTTGATCAGTTTTGGCAGGTTCTAAACTATTTTGTCAGGTTTTTGGAATTTTTTGGTTGGTTTTGATTTGTTTTTATGATGTTTTGCCAAGTTTTTTCAATGTTTTGATCAGTTCTGTCTGGTTTTCTAATGTTTTGGCATCTTTTCAGAATGTTTTGATGAGTTTTGCGGGTCTAAATTATTTTGTCGGGTTTTCGGATTATTTTGGTTGGTTTTGATTTGTTTTTATGATGTTTTGGCGGGTTTTCAGAATGTTTTGGTTGGGTTTTAGAATGTTTTGTATTCTCTTGAGTTGTTTTTATTGTGTTGGCAGGTTTTGGAATGTTTGGATTCCTTTGGTGGGAGTTCGGAATGTTTGGCGGGTGTTCGGAATGTTTTGATTAGTTTTGACGGGTTTTGAAATATTTTGGCGGGTTTTTAGAAGGTTTCAATTTGTTTTGATTTGTTTTGATTCTGTTTAGCCCAGTTTTTGGTGTGTTTGGATTAGCTTTGGTGGGCTTTCTCATGTTTTGTCAGGTTTTTTCGAATGTATTGATGACTTCTGTCTGGTTTTCTATTTTGGCGGGTTTGAAAATATTTTTGGATTAGTTTTGGCGGGTTTGAAAATATTTTGGCTCTTTGCGCAGAGATGACGGTGCCGGTTGCGGTGCGCTCCGGGGCGCTCCTTCTGCGGAAAGACGCCTAGGCAGCGGCACTTGGGACAGCTCCGCGTCTCCGTATTCTGCGTTTCTTGCCTTCTGCATCTCAGCAAAATGCTTTCCCACTAGGTCTAGCAAGGAGAAACTGTGGCAGCTGAGTAGATGTAGCCCGGCCCGCCCTTTGAAATTGACAAGTTCTTGGCATCTCAGAGCCTCAAGGCAAGAGCAAGGTTATCTATGGTAGGCTGGGGCAGAACTAGCAGCAAGCAGAGCAAAGTTGTCCAAGAATAGCTTCCATTGGAATGCTAATGGCAATTGAAGAGGCAGGCCAGTGGCAAGCCACTAGCTTCTAGCAGTTTGAAAGTTGCAGACACAGTGCAGGTGTTGTGCGGCTTCCTTCTTGGCCTCCTAGAAGGTGCCGCGCTCTCCGTCTCTTGCTTGCCAATATGTTGCCGTGTTCCTCCTATTGTTTGGTTGGTTTTGATTTGTTTTGATGATGTTTTGGGGGGTTTTCTGAATGTTTTGGTGGTGTTTTAGAATGTTTTGTTTTCTCTTGTGTTATTTTTATTGTCTTGGCAGGTTGTGGAATATTTGGATTCCTTTTGGCGGGTTTTCAAATATTTTGGCGGGTATTTGGAATGTTTTGGTTTGCTTTCATTTGTTTTGATTGTGTTTTGGCAAGTTATTGAAAGTTTCGATCACTTCTGACTGGTTTTCTAGTATTTTGGCATCTTTTCAGCATGTTTTGATCAGTTTTGGCAGGTTCTAAACTATTTTGTCAGGTTTTTGGAATTTTTGGTTGGTTTTGATTTGTTTTTGTGATGTTTTGCCAAGTTTTCTGAATGTTTTGATCAGTTCTGTCTGGTTTTCTAATGTTTTGGCATCTTTTCAGAATGTTTTGATGAGTTTTGTGGGTCTAAATCATTTTGGCGGGTTTTCGGAATATTTTGGTTGGTTTTGATTTGTTTTGATGATGTTTTGGCGGGTTTTCGGAATGTTTTGGTTGGGTTTTAGAATGTTTTGTATTCTCTTGAGTTGTTTTTATTGTGTTGGCAGGTTTTGGAATGTTTGGATTCCTTTTGGCGGTTGTTCGGAATGTTTTGGCGGGTGTTCGGAATGTTTTGATTAGTTTTGACGGGTTTTGAAATATTTTGGCGGGTTTTTAGAAGGTTTCGATTTGTTTTGATTTGTTTTGATTCTGTTTAGCCCAGTTTTTGGTGTGTTTGGATTAGCTTTGGTGGGCTTGATCATGTTTTGTCAGGTTTTTTTGAATGTATTGATCACTTCTGTCCGGTTTTCTATTTTGGCGGGTTTGAAAATATTTTTGGATTAGTTTTGGCGGGTTTGAAAATATTTTGGCTCTTTGCGCAGAGATGATGGTGCCGGTTGCGGTGCGCTCAGGGGCGCTCCTTCTGCGGAAAGACGCCTGGCAGCGACACTTGGGACAGATCCGCGTCTCCGTATGCTGCGTTTCTTGCCTTCTGCATCTCAGCAAAATGCTTTCCCACTAGGTCTAGCAAGGAGAAACTGTGGCAGCTGAGTAGATGTAGCCCGGCCCGCCCTTTGAAGTTGACAAGTTCTTGGCATCTCAGAGCCTCAAGGCAAGAGCAAGGTTATCTATGGTAGGCTGGGGCAGAACTAGCAGCAAGCAGAGCAAAGTTGTCCAAGAATAGCTTCCATTGGAATGCTAATGGCAATTGAAGAGGCAGGCCAGTGGCAAGCCACTAGCTTCTAGCAGTTTGAAAGTTGCAGACACAGTGCAGGTGTTGTGCGGCTTCCTTCTTGGCCTCCTAGAAGGTGCCGCGCTCTCCGTCTCTTGCTTGCCAATATGTTGCCGTGTTCCTCCTATTGTTTGGTTTGTTTTGATTTGTTTTGATAATGTTTTGGGGGGTTTTCGGAATGTTTTGGTGGTGTTTTAGAATGTTTTGTTTTCTCTTGTGTTGTTTTTATTGTCTTGGCAGGTTGTGGAATATTTGGATTCCTTTTGGCGGGTTTTCAAATATTTTGGCGGGTATTTGGAATGTTTTGGTTTGCTTTCATTTGTTTTGATTATGTTTTGGCAAGTTATTGAAAGTTTCGATCACTTCTGACTGGTTTTCTAGTATTTTGGCATCTTTTCAGAATGTTTTGATCAGTTTTGGCAGGTTCTAAACTATTTTGTCAGGTTTTTGGAATTTTTTGGTTGGTTTTGATTTGTTTTTATGATGTTTTGCCTAGTTTTTTCAATGTTTTGATCAGTTCTGTCTGGTTTTCTAATGTTTTGGCATCTTTTCAGAATGTTTTGATGAGTTTTGCGGGTCTAAATTATTTTGGCGGGTTTTCGGAATATTTTGGTTGGTTTTGATTTGTTTTGATGATGTTTTGGCGGGTTTTCGGAATGTTTTGGTTGGGTTTTAGAATGTTTTGTATTCTCTTGAGTTGTTTTTATTGTGTTGGCAGGTTTTGGAATGTTTGGATTCCTTTTGGCGGGTGTTCGGAATGTTTGGCGGGTGTTCGGAATGTTTTGATTAGTTTTGACGGGTTTTGAAATATTTTGGCGGGTTTTTAGAAGGTTTCAATTTGTTTTGATTTGTTTTGATTCTGTTTAGCCCAGTTTTTGGTGTGTTTGGATTAGCTTTGGTGGGCTTTCTCATGTTTTGTCAGGTTTTTTCGAATGTATTGATGACTTCTGTCTGGTTTTCTATTTTGGCGGGTTTGAAAATATTTTTGGATTAGTTTTGGCGGGTTTGAAAATATTTTGGCTCTTTGCGCAGAGATGACGGTGCCGGTTGCGGTGCGCTCCGGGGCGCTCCTTCTGCGGAAAGACGCCTAGGCAGCGGCACTTGGGACAGCTCCGCGTCTCCGTATTCTGCGTTTCTTGCCTTCTGCATCTCAGCAAAATGCTTTCCCACTAGGTCTAGCAAGGAGAAACTGTGGCAGCTGAGTAGATGTAGCCCGGCCCGCCCTTTGAAATTGACAAGTTCTTGGCATCTCAGAGCCTCAAGGCAAGAGCAAGGTTATCTATGGTAGGCTGGGGCAGAACTAGCAGCAAGCAGAGCAAAGTTGTCCAAGAATAGCTTCCATTGGAATGCTAATGGCAATTGAAGAGGCAGGCCAGTGGCAAGCCACTAGCTTCTAGCAGTTTGAAAGTTGCAGACACAGTGCAGGTGTTGTGCGGCTTCCTTCTTGGCCTCCTAGAAGGTGCCGCGCTCTCCGTCTCTTGCTTGCCAATATGTTGCCGTGTTCCTCCTATTGTTTGGTTGGTTTTGATTTGTTTTGATGATGTTTTGGGGGGTTTTCTGAATGTTTTGGTGGTGTTTTAGAATGTTTTGTTTTCTCTTGTGTTATTTTTATTGTCTTGGCAGGTTGTGGAATATTTGGATTCCTTTTGGCGGGTTTTCAAATATTTTGGCGGGTATTTGGAATGTTTTGGTTTGCTTTCATTTGTTTTGATTGTGTTTTGGCAAGTTATTGAAAGTTTCGATCACTTCTGACTGGTTTTCTAGTATTTTGGCATCTTTTCAGCATGTTTTGATCAGTTTTGGCAGGTTCTAAACTATTTTGTCAGGTTTTTGGAATTTTTGGTTGGTTTTGATTTGTTTTTGTGATGTTTTGCCAAGTTTTCTGAATGTTTTGATCAGTTCTGTCTGGTTTTCTAATGTTTTGGCATCTTTTCAGAATGTTTTGATGAGTTTTGTGGGTCTAAATCATTTTGGCGGGTTTTCGGAATATTTTGGTTGGTTTTGATTTGTTTTGATGATGTTTTGGCGGGTTTTCGGAATGTTTTGGTTGGGTTTTAGAATGTTTTGTATTCTCTTGAGTTGTTTTTATTGTGTTGGCAGGTTTTGGAATGTTTGGATTCCTTTTGGCGGTTGTTCGGAATGTTTTGGCGGGTGTTCGGAATGTTTTGATTAGTTTTGACGGGTTTTGAAATATTTTGGCGGGTTTTTAGAAGGTTTCGATTTGTTTTGATTTGTTTTGATTCTGTTTAGCCCAGTTTTTGGTGTGTTTGGATTAGCTTTGGTGGGCTTGATCATGTTTTGTCAGGTTTTTTTGAATGTATTGATCACTTCTGTCCGGTTTTCTATTTTGGCGGGTTTGAAAATATTTTTGGATTAGTTTTGGCGGGTTTGAAAATATTTTGGCTCTTTGCGCAGAGATGATGGTGCCGGTTGCGGTGCGCTCAGGGGCGCTCCTTCTGCGGAAAGACGCCTGGCAGCGACACTTGGGACAGATCCGCGTCTCCGTATGCTGCGTTTCTTGCCTTCTGCATCTCAGCAAAATGCTTTCCCACTAGGTCTAGCAAGGAGAAACTGTGGCAGCTGAGTAGATGTAGCCCGGCCCGCCCTTTGAAGTTGACAAGTTCTTGGCATCTCAGAGCCTCAAGGCAAGAGCAAGGTTATCTATGGTAGGCTGGGGCAGAACTAGCAGCAAGCAGAGCAAAGTTGTCCAAGAATAGCTTCCATTGGAATGCTAATGGCAATTGAAGAGGCAGGCCAGTGGCAAGCCACTAGCTTCTAGCAGTTTGAAAGTTGCAGACACAGTGCAGGTGTTGTGCGGCTTCCTTCTTGGCCTCCTAGAAGGTGCCGCGCTCTCCGTCTCTTGCTTGCCAATATGTTGCCGTGTTCCTCCTATTGTTTGGTTTGTTTTGATTTGTTTTGATAATGTTTTGGGGGGTTTTCGGAATGTTTTGGTGGTGTTTTAGAATGTTTTGTTTTCTCTTGTGTTGTTTTTATTGTCTTGGCAGGTTGTGGAATATTTGGATTCCTTTTGGCGGGTTTTCAAATATTTTGGCGGGTATTTGGAATGTTTTGGTTTGCTTTCATTTGTTTTGATTATGTTTTGGCAAGTTATTGAAAGTTTCGATCACTTCTGACTGGTTTTCTAGTATTTTGGCATCTTTTCAGAATGTTTTGATCAGTTTTGGCAGGTTCTAAACTATTTTGTCAGGTTTTTGGAATTTTTTGGTTGGTTTTGATTTGTTTTTATGATGTTTTGCCTAGTTTTTTCAATGTTTTGATCAGTTCTGTCTGGTTTTCTAATGTTTTGGCATCTTTTCAGAATGTTTTGATGAGTTTTGCGGGTCTAAATTATTTTGGCGGGTTTTCGGAATATTTTGGTTGGTTTTGATTTGTTTTGATGATGTTTTGGCGGGTTTTCGGAATGTTTTGGTTGGGTTTTAGAATGTTTTGTATTCTCTTGAGTTGTTTTTATTGTGTTGGCAGGTTTTGGAATGTTTGGATTCCTTTTGGCGGGTGTTCGGAATGTTTGGCGGGTGTTCGGAATGTTTTGATTAGTTTTGACGGGTTTTGAAATATTTTGGCGGGTTTTTAGAAGGTTTCAATTTGTTTTGATTTGTTTTGATTCTGTTTAGCCCAGTTTTTGGTGTGTTTGGATTAGCTTTGGTGGGCTTTCTCATGTTTTGTCAGGTTTTTTCGAATGTATTGATGACTTCTGTCTGGTTTTCTATTTTGGCGGGTTTGAAAATATTTTTGGATTAGTTTTGGCGGGTTTGAAAATATTTTGGCTCTTTGCGCAGAGATGACGGCGCCGGTTGCGGTGCGCTCCGGGGCGCTCCTTCTGCGGAAAGACGCCTGGCAGCGGCACTTGGGACAGCTCTGCGTCTCCGTATTCTGCGTTTCTTGCCTTCTGCATCTCAGCAAAATGCTTTCCCACTAGGTCTAGCAAGGAGAAACTGTGGCAGCTGAGTAGATGTAGCCCGGCCCGCCCTTTGAAGTTGACAAGTTCTTGGCATCTCAGAGCCTCAAGGCAAGAGCAAGGTTATCTATGGTAGGCTGGGGCAGAACTAGCAGCAAGCAGAGCAAAGTTGTCCAAGAATAGCTTCCATTGGAATGCTAATGGCAATTGAAGAGGCAGGCCAGTGGCAAGCCACTAGCTTCTAGCAGTTTGAAAGTTGCAGACACAGTGCAGGTGTTGTGCGGCTTCCTTCTTGGCCTCCTAGAAGGTGCCGCGCTCTCCGTCTCTTGCTTGCCAATATGTTGCCGTGTTCCTCCTATTGTTTGGTTTGTTTTGATTTGTTTTGATGATGTTTTGGGGGGTTTTCGGAATGTTTTGGTGGTGTTTTAGAATGTTTTGTTTTCTCTTGTGTTGTTTTTATTGTGTTGGCAGGTTGTGGAATATTTGGATTCCTTTTGGCGGGTTTTCAAATATTTTGGCGTGTATTTGGAATGTTTTGGTTTGCTTTCATTTGTTTTGATTATGTTTTGGCAAGTTATTGAAAGTTTCGATCACTTCTGACTGGTTTTCTAGTATTTTGGCATCTTTTCAGAATGTTTTGATCAGTTTTGGCAGGTTCTAAACTATTTTGTCAGGTTTTTGGAATTTTTTGGTTGGTTTTGATTTGTTTTTATGATGTTTTGCCTAGTTTTTTCAATGTTTTGATCAGTTCTGTCTGGTTTTCTAATGTTTTGGCATCTTTTCAGAATGTTTTGATGAGTTTTGCGGGTCTAAATTATTTTGGCGGGTTTTCGGATTATTTTGGTTGGTTTTGATTTGTTTTTATGATGTTTTGGCGGGTTTTCAGAATGTTTTGGTTGGGTTTTAGAATGTTTTGTATTCTCTTGAGTTGTTTTTATTGTGTTGGCAGGTTTTGGAATGTTTGGATTCCTTTTGGCGGGTGTTCGGAATGTTTGGCGGGTGTTCGGAATGTTTTGATTAGTTTTGACGGGTTTTGAAATATTTTGGCGGGTTTTTAGAAGGTTTCAATTTGTTTTGATTTGTTTTGATTCTGTTTAGCCCAGTTTTTGGTGTGTTTGGATTAGCTTTGGTGGGCTTTCTCATGTTTTGTCAGGTTTTTTCGAATGTATTGATGACTTCTGTCTGGTTTTCTATTTTGGCGGGTTTGAAAATATTTTTGGATTAGTTTTGGCGGGTTTGAAAATATTTTGGCTCTTTGCGCAGAGATGACGGTGCCGGTTGCGGTGCGCTCCGGGGCGCTCCTTCTGCGGAAAGACGCCTGGCAGCGGCACTTGGGACAGCTCTGCGTCTCCGTATTCTGCGTTTCTTGCCTTCTGCATCTCAGCAAAATGCTTTCCCACTAGGTCTAGCAAGGAGAAACTGTGGCAGCTGAGTAGATGTAGCCCGGCCCGCCCTTTGAAGTTGACAAGTTCTTGGCATCTCAGAGCCTCAAGGCAAGAGCAAGGTTATCTATGGTAGGCTGGGGCAGAACTAGCAGCAAGCAGAGCAAAGTTGTCCAAGAATAGCTTCCATTGGAATGCTAATGGCAATTGAAGAGGCAGGCCAGTGGCAAGCCACTAGCTTCTAGCAGTTTGAAAGTTGCAGACACAGTGCAGGTGTTGTGCGGCTTCCTTCTTGGCCTCCTAGAAGGTGCCGCGCTCTCCGTCTCTTGCTTGCCAATATGTTGCCGTGTTCCTCCTATTGTTTGGTTTGTTTTGATTTGTTTTGATGATGTTTTGGGGGGTTTTCGGAATGTTTTGGTGGTGTTTTAGAATGTTTTGTTTTCTCTTGTGTTGTTTTTATTGTCTTGGCAGCTTGTGGAATATTTGGATTCCTTTTGGCGGGTTTTCAAATATTTTGGCGGGTATTTGGAATGTTTTGGTTTGCTTTCATTTGTTTTGATTATGTTTTGGCAAGTTATTGAAAGTTTTGATCACTTCTGACTGGTTTTCTAGTATTTTGGCATCTTTTCAGAATGTTTTGATCAGTTTTGGCAGGTTCTAAACTATTTTGTCAGGTTTTTGGAATTTTTGGTTGGTTTTGATTTGTTTTTGTGATGTTTTGCCAAGTTTTCTGAATGTTTTGATCAGTTCTGTCTGGTTTTCTAATGTTTTGGCATCTTTTCAGAATGTTTTGATGAGTTTTGTGGGTCTAAATCATTTTGGCGGGTTTTCGGAATATTTTGGTTGGTTTTGATTTGTTTTGATGATGTTTTGGCGGGTTTTCGGAATGTTTTGGTTGGGTTTTAGAATGTTTTGTATTCTCTTGAGTTGTTTTTATTGTGTTGGCAGGTTTTGGAATGTTTGGATTCCTTTTGGCGGTTGTTCGGAATGTTTTGGCGGGTGTTCGGAATGTTTTGATTAGTTTTGACGGGTTTTGAAATATTTTGGCGGGTTTTTAGAAGGTTTCGATTTGTTTTGATTTGTTTTGATTCTGTTTAGCCCAGTTTTTGGTGTGTTTGGATTAGCTTTGGTGGGCTTGATCATGTTTTGTCAGGTTTTTTCGAATGTATTGATGACTTCTGTCCGGTTTTCTATTTTGGCGGGTTTGAAAATATTTTTGGATTAGTTTTGGCGGGTTTGAAAATATTTTGGCTCTTTGCGCAGAGATGATGGTGCCGGTTGCGGTGCGCTCAGGGGCGCTCCTTCTGCGGAAAGACGCCTGGCAGCGACACTTGGGACAGATCCGCGTCTCCGTATGCTGCGTTTCTTGCCTTCTGCATCTCAGCAAAATGCTTTCCCACTAGGTCTAGCAAGGAGAAACTGTGGCAGCTGAGTAGATGTAGCCCGGCCCGCCCTTTGAAGTTGACAAGTTCTTGGCATCTCAGAGCCTCAAGGCAAGAGCAAGGTTATCTATGGTAGGCTGGGGCAGAACTAGCAGCAAGCAGAGCAAAGTTGTCCAAGAATAGCTTCCATTGGAATGCTAATGGCAATTGAAGAGGCAGGCCAGTGGCAAGCCACTAGCTTCTAGCAGTTTGAAAGTTGCAGACACAGTGCAGGTGTTGTGCGGCTTCCTTCTTGGCCTCCTAGAAGGTGCCGCGCTCTCCGTCTCTTGCTTGCCAATATGTTGCCGTGTTCCTCCTATTGTTTGGTTTGTTTTGATTTGTTTTGATAATGTTTTGGGGGGTTTTCGGAATGTTTTGGTGGTGTTTTAGAATGTTTTGTTTTCTCTTGTGTTGTTTTTATTGTCTTGGCAGGTTGTGGAATATTTGGATTCCTTTTGGCGGGTTTTCAAATATTTTGGCGGGTATTTGGAATGTTTTGGTTTGCTTTCATTTGTTTTGATTATGTTTTGGCAAGTTATTGAAAGTTTCGATCACTTCTGACTGGTTTTCTAGTATTTTGGCATCTTTTCAGAATGTTTTGATCAGTTTTGGCAGGTTCTAAACTATTTTGTCAGGTTTTTGGAATTTTTTGGTTGGTTTTGATTTGTTTTTATGATGTTTTGCCTAGTTTTTTCAATGTTTTGATCAGTTCTGTCTGGTTTTCTAATGTTTTGGCATCTTTTCAGAATGTTTTGATGAGTTTTGCGGGTCTAAATTATTTTGGCGGGTTTTCGGAATATTTTGGTTGGTTTTGATTTGTTTTGATGATGTTTTGGCGGGTTTTCGGAATGTTTTGGTTGGGTTTTAGAATGTTTTGTATTCTCTTGAGTTGTTTTTATTGTGTTGGCAGGTTTTGGAATGTTTGGATTCCTTTTGGCGGGTGTTCGGAATGTTTGGCGGGTGTTCGGAATGTTTTGATTAGTTTTGACGGGTTTTGAAATATTTTGGCGGGTTTTTAGAAGGTTTCAATTTGTTTTGATTTGTTTTGATTCTGTTTAGCCCAGTTTTTGGTGTGTTTGGATTAGCTTTGGTGGGCTTTCTCATGTTTTGTCAGGTTTTTTCGAATGTATTGATGACTTCTGTCTGGTTTTCTATTTTGGCGGGTTTGAAAATATTTTTGGATTAGTTTTGGCGGGTTTGAAAATATTTTGGCTCTTTGCGCAGAGATGACGGCGCCGGTTGCGGTGCGCTCCGGGGCGCTCCTTCTGCGGAAAGACGCCTGGCAGCGGCACTTGGGACAGCTCTGCGTCTCCGTATTCTGCGTTTCTTGCCTTCTGCATCTCAGCAAAATGCTTTCCCACTAGGTCTAGCAAGGAGAAACTGTGGCAGCTGAGTAGATGTAGCCCGGCCCGCCCTTTGAAGTTGACAAGTTCTTGGCATCTCAGAGCCTCAAGGCAAGAGCAAGGTTCTCTATGGTAGGCTGGGGCAGAACTAGCAGCAAGCAGAGCAAAGTTGTCCAAGAATAGCTTCCATTGGAATGCTAATGGCAATTGAAGAGGCAGGCCAGTGGCAAGCCACTAGCTTCTAGCAGTTTGAAAGTTGCAGACACAGTGCAGGTGTTGTGCGGCTTCCTTCTTGGCCTCCTAGAAGGTGCCGCGCTCTCCGTCTCTTGCTTGCCAATATGTTGCCGTGTTCCTCCTATTGTTTGGTTTGTTTTGATTTGTTTTGATGATGTTTTGGGGGGTTTTCGGAATGTTTTGGTGGTGTTTTAGAATGTTTTGTTTTCTCTTGTGTTGTTTTTATTGTCTTGGCAGGTTGTGGAATATTTGGATTCCTTTTGGCGGGTTTTCAAATATTTTGGCGGGTATTTGGAATGTTTTGGTTTGCTTTCATTTGTTTTGATTATGTTTTGGCAAGTTATTGAAAGTTTTGATCACTTCTGACTGGTTTTCTAGTATTTTGGCATCTTTTCAGAATGTTTTGATCAGTTTTGGCAGGTTCTAAACTATTTTGTCAGGTTTTTGGAATTTTTTGGTTGGTTTTGATTTGTTTTTATGATGTTTTGCCAAGTTTTTTCAATGTTTTGATCAGTTCTGTCTGGTTTTCTAATGTTTTGGCATCTTTTCAGAATGTTTTGATGAGTTTTGCGGGTCTAAATTATTTTGGCGGGTTTTCGGATTATTTTGGTTGGTTTTGATTTGTTTTTATGATGTTTTGGCGGGTTTTCAGAATGTTTTGGTTGGGTTTTAGAATGTTTTGTATTCTCTTGAGTTGTTTTTATTGTGTTGGCAGGTTTTGGAATGTTTGGATTCCTTTTGGCGGGTGTTCGGAATGTTTGGCGGGTGTTCGGAATGTTTTGATTAGTTTTGACGGGTTTTGAAATATTTTGGCGGGTTTTTAGAAGGTTTCAATTTGTTTTGATTTGTTTTGATTCTGTTTAGCCCAGTTTTTGGTGTGTTTGGATTAGCTTTGGTGGGCTTTCTCATGTTTTGTCAGGTTTTTTCGAATGTATTGATGACTTCTGTCTGGTTTTCTATTTTGGCGGGTTTGAAAATATTTTTGGATTAGTTTTGGCGGGTTTGAAAATATTTTGGCTCTTTGCGCAGAGATGACGGTGCCGGTTGCGGTGCGCTCCGGGGCGCTCCTTCTGCGGAAAGACGCCTGGCAGCGGCACTTGGGACAGCTCTGCGTCTCCGTATTCTGCGTTTCTTGCCTTCTGCATCTCAGCAAAATGCTTTCCCACTAGGTCTAGCAAGGAGAAACTGTGGCAGCTGAGTAGATGTAGCCCGGCCCGCCCTTTGAAGTTGACAAGTTCTTGGCATCTCAGAGCCTCAAGGCAAGAGCAAGGTTATCTATGGTAGGCTGGGGCAGAACTAGCAGCAAGCAGAGCAAAGTTGTCCAAGAATAGCTTCCATTGGAATGCTAATGGCAATTGAAGAGGCAGGCCAGTGGCAAGCCACTAGCTTCTAGCAGTTTGAAAGTTGCAGACACAGTGCAGGTGTTGTGCGGCTTCCTTCTTGGCCTCCTAGAAGGTGCCGCGCTCTCCGTCTCTTGCTTGCCAATATGTTGCCGTGTTCCTCCTATTGTTTGGTTTGTTTTGATTTGTTTTGATGATGTTTTGGGGGGTTTTCGGAATGTTTTGGTGGTGTTTTAGAATGTTTTGTTTTCTCTTGTGTTGTTTTTATTGTCTTGGCAGCTTGTGGAATATTTGGATTCCTTTTGGCGGGTTTTCAAATATTTTGGCGGGTATTTGGAATGTTTTGGTTTGCTTTCATTTGTTTTGATTATGTTTTGGCAAGTTATTGAAAGTTTTGATCACTTCTGACTGGTTTTCTAGTATTTTGGCATCTTTTCAGAATGTTTTGATCAGTTTTGGCAGGTTCTAAACTATTTTGTCAGGTTTTTGGAATTTTTTGGTTGGTTTTGATTTGTTTTTATGATGTTTTGCCTAGTTTTTTCAATGTTTTGATCAGTTCTGTCTGGTTTTCTAATGTTTTGGCATCTTTTCAGAATGTTTTGATGAGTTTTGCGGGTCTAAATTATTTTGGCGGGTTTCCGGATTATTTTGGTTGGTTTTGATTTGTTTTTATGATGTTTTGGCGGGTTTTCAGAATGTTTTGGTTGGGTTTTAGAATGTTTTGTATTCTCTTGAGTTGTTTTTATTGTGTTGGCAGGTTTTGGAATGTTTGGATTCCTTTTGGCGGGTGTTCGGAATGTTTGGCGGGTGTTCGGAATGTTTTGATTAGTTTTGACGGGTTTTGAAATATTTTGGCGGGTTTTTAGAAGGTTTCAATTTGTTTTGATTTGTTTTGATTCTGTTTAGCCCAGTTTTTGGTGTGTTTGGATTAGCTTTGGTGGGCTTGATCATGTTTTATCAGGTTTTTTCGAATGTATTGATGACTTCTGTCTGGTTTTCTATTTTGGCGGGTTTGAAAATATTTTTGGATTAGTTTTGGCGGGTTTGAAAATATTTTGGCTCTTTGCGCAGAGATGACGGTGCCGGTTGCGGTGCGCTCCGGGGCGCTCCTTCTGCGGAAAGACGCCTGGCAGCGGCACTTGGGACAGTTCCGCGTCTCCGTATTCTGCGTTTCTTGCCTTCTGCATCTCAGCAAAATGCTTTCCCACTAGGTCTAGCAAGGAGAAACTGTGGCAGCTGAGTAGATGTAGCCCGGCCCGCCCTTTGAAGTTGACAAGTTCTTGGCATCTCAGAGCCTCAAGGCAAGGGCAAGGTTATCTATGGTAGGCTGGGGCAGAACTAGCAGCAAGCAGAGCAAAGTTGTCCAAGAATAGCTTCCATTGGAATGCTAATGGCAATTGAAGAGGCAGGCCGGTGGCAAGCCACTAGCTTCTAGCAGTTTGAAAGTTGCAGACACAGTGCAGGTGTTGTGCGGCTTCCTTCTTGGCCTCCTAGAAGGTGCCGCGCTCTCCGTCTCTTGCTTGCCAATATGTTGCCGTGTTCCTCCTATTGTTTGCTTTGTTTTGATTTGTTTTGATGATGTTTTGGCGGGTTTTCGGAATGTTTTGGTGGTGTTTTAGAATGTTTTGTTTTCTCTTGTGTTGTTTTTACTGTCTTGGCAGGTTGTGGAATATTTGGATTCCTTTTGGCGGGTTTTCAAATATTTTGGCGGGTATTTGGAATGTTTTGGTTTGCTTTCATTTGTTTTGATTATGTTTTGGCAAGTTATTGAAAGTTTCGATCACTTCTGACTAGTTTTCTAGTATTTTGGCATCTTTTCAGCATGTTTTGATCAGTTTTGGCAGGTTCTAAACTATTTTGTCAGGTTTTTGGAGTTTTTTGGTTGGTTTTGATTTGTTTTTGTGATGTTTTGCCAAGTTTTTTGAATGTTTTGATCAGTTCTGTCTGGTTTTCTAATGTTTTGGCATCTTTTCAGAATGTTTTGATGAGTTTTGCGGGTCTAAATCATTTTGGCGGGTTTTCGGAATATTTTGGTTGGTTTTGATTTGTTTTTATGATGTTTTGGCGGGTTTTCGGAATGTTTTGGTTGGGTTTTAGAATGTTTTGTATTCTCTTGAGTTGTTTTTATTGTGTTGACAGGTTTTGGAATGTTTGGATTCCTTTTGGTGGGTGTTCGGAATGTTTTGGCGGGTATTTGGAATATTTTGATTAGTTTTGACGGGTTTTGAAATATTTTGGCGGGCTTTTAGAAGGTTTTGATTTGTTTTGATTCTGTTTAGCCCAGTTTTTGGTGTGTTTGGATTAGCTTTGGTGGGCTTTCTCATGTTTTGTCAGGTTTTTTCGAATGTATTGATGACTTCTGTCTGGTTTTCTATTTTGGCGGGTTTGAAAATATTTTTGGATTAGTTTTGGCGGGTTTGAAAATATTTTGGCTCTTTGCGCAGAGATGACGGTGCCGGTTGCGGTGCGCTCCGGGGCGCTCCTTCTGCGGAAAGACGCCTGGCAGCGGCACTTGGGACAGCTCTGCGTCTCCGTATTCTGCGTTTCTTGCCTTCTGCATCTCAGCAAAATGCTTTCCCACTAGGTCTAGCAAGGAGAAACTGTGGCAGCTGAGTAGATGTAGCCCGGCCCGCCCTTTGAAGTTGACAAGTTCTTGGCATCTCAGAGCCTCAAGGCAAGAGCAAGGTTATCTATGGTAGGCTGGGGCAGAACTAGCAGCAAGCAGAGCAAAGTTGTCCAAGAATAGCTTCCATTGGAATGCTAATGGCAATTGAAGAGGCAGGCCAGTGGCAAGCCACTAGCTTCTAGCAGTTTGAAAGTTGCAGACACAGTGCAGGTGTTGTGCGGCTTCCTTCTTGGCCTCCTAGAAGGTGCCGCGCTCTCCGTCTCTTGCTTGCCAATATGTTGCCGTGTTCCTCCTATTGTTTGGTTTGTTTTGATTTGTTTTGATGATGTTTTGGGGGGTTTTCGGAATGTTTTGGTGGTGTTTTAGAATGTTTTGTTTTCTCTTGTGTTGTTTTTATTGTCTTGGCAGGTTGTGGAATATTTGGATTCCTTTTGGCGGGTTTTCAAATATTTTGGCGGGTATTTGGAATGTTTTGGTTTGCTTTCATTTGTTTTGATTATGTTTTGGCAAGTTATTGAAAGTTTCGATCACTTCTGACTGGTTTTCTAGTATTTTGGCATCTTTTCAGAATGTTTTGATCAGTTTTGGCAGGTTCTAAACTATTTTGTCAGGTTTTTGGAATTTTTTGGTTGGTTTTGATTTGTTTTTATGATGTTTTGCCAAGTTTTTTCAATGTTTTGATCAGTTCTGTCTGGTTTTCTAATGTTTTGGCATCTTTTCAGAATGTTTTGATGAGTTTTGCGGGTCTAAATTATTTTGGCGGGTTTTCGGATTATTTTGGTTGGTTTTGATTTGTTTTTATGATGTTTTGGCGGGTTTTCAGAATGTTTTGGTTGGGTTTTAGAATGTTTTGTATTCTCTTGAGTTGTTTTTATTGTGTTGGCAGGTTTTGGAATGTTTGGATTCCTTTTGGTGGGTGTTCGGAATGTTTGGCGGGTGTTCGGAATGTTTTGATTAGTTTTGACGGGTTTTGAAATATTTTGGCGGGTTTTTAGAAGGTTTCAATTTGTTTTGATTTGTTTTGATTCTGTTTAGCCCAGTTTTTGGTGTGTTTGGATTAGCTTTGGTGGGCTTGATCATGTTTTGTCAGGTTTTTTCGAATGTATTGATGACTTCTGTCTGGTTTTCTATTTTGGCGGGTTTGAAAATATTTTTGGATTAGTTTTGGCGGGTTTGAAAATATTTTGGCTCTTTGCGCAGAGATGACGGTGCCGGTTGCGGTGCGCTCCGGGGCGCTCCTTCTGCGGAAAGACGCCTGGCAGCGGCACTTGGGACAGCTCCGCGTCTCCGTATTCTGCGTTTCTTGCCTTCTGCATCTCAGCAAAATGCTTTCCCACTAGGTCTAGCAAGGAGAAACTGTGGCAGCTGAGTAGATGTAGCCCGGCCCGCCCTTTGAAGTTGACAAGTTCTTGGCATCTCAGAGCCTCAAGGCAAGAGCAAGGTTATCTATGGTAGGCTGGGGCAGAACTAGCAGCAAGCAGAGCAAAGTTGTCCAAGAATAGCTTCCATTGGAATGCTAATGGCAATTGAAGAGGCAGGCCGGTGGCAAGCCACTAGCTTCTAGCAGTTTGAAAGTTGCAGACACAGTGCAGGTGTTGTGCGGCTTCCTTCTTGGCCTCCTAGAAGGTGCCGCGCTCTCCGTCTCTTGCTTGCCAATATGTTGCCGTGTTCCTCCTATTGTTTGGTTTGTTTTGATTTGTTTTGATGATGTTTTGGCGGGTTTTCGGAATGTTTTGGTGGTGTTTTAGAATGTTTTGTTTTCTCTTGTGTTGTTTTTACTGTCTTGGCAGGTTGTGGAATATTTGGATTCCTTTTGGCGGGTTTTCAAATATTTTGGCGGGTATTTGGAATGTTTTGGTTTGCTTTCATTTGTTTTGATTATGTTTTGGCAAGTTATTGAAAGTTTCGATCACTTCTGACTAGTTTTCTAGTATTTTGGCATCTTTTCAGCATGTTTTGATCAGTTTTGGCAGGTTCTAAACTATTTTGTCAGGTTTTTGGAGTTTTTTGGTTGGTTTTGATTTGTTTTTGTGATGTTTTGCCAAGTTTTTTGAATGTTTTGATCAGTTCTGTCTGGTTTTCTAATGTTTTGGCATCTTTTCAGAATGTTTTGATGAGTTTTGCGGGTCTAAATCATTTTGGCGGGTTTTCGGAATATTTTGGTTGGTTTTGATTTGTTTTTATGATGTTTTGGCGGGTTTTCGGAATGTTTTGGTTGGGTTTTAGAATGTTTTGTATTCTCTTGAGTTGTTTTTATTGTGTTGACAGGTTTTGGAATGTTTGGATTCCTTTTGGTGGGTGTTCGGAATGTTTTGGCGGGTATTTGGAATATTTTGATTAGTTTTGACGGGTTTTGAAATATTTTGGCGGGCTTTTAGAAGGTTTTGATTTGTTTTGATTCTGTTTAGCCCAGTTTTTGGTGTGTTTGGATTAGCTTTGGTGGGCTTTCTCATGTTTTGTCAGGTTTTTTCGAATGTATTGATGACTTCTGTCTGGTTTTCTATTTTGGCGGGTTTGAAAATATTTTTGGATTAGTTTTGGCGGGTTTGAAAATATTTTGGCTCTTTGCGCAGAGATGACGGTGCCGGTTGCGGTGCGCTCCGGGGCGCTCCTTCTGCGGAAAGACGCCTGGCAGCGGCACTTGGGACAGCTCTGCGTCTCCGTATTCTGCGTTTCTTGCCTTCTGCATCTCAGCAAAATGCTTTCCCACTAGGTCTAGCAAGGAGAAACTGTGGCAGCTGAGTAGATGTAGCCCGGCCCGCCCTTTGAAGTTGACAAGTTCTTGGCATCTCAGAGCCTCAAGGCAAGAGCAAGGTTATCTATGGTAGGCTGGGGCAGAACTAGCAGCAAGCAGAGCAAAGTTGTCCAAGAATAGCTTCCATTGGAATGCTAATGGCAATTGAAGAGGCAGGCCAGTGGCAAGCCACTAGCTTCTAGCAGTTTGAAAGTTGCAGACACAGTGCAGGTGTTGTGCGGCTTCCTTCTTGGCCTCCTAGAAGGTGCCGCGCTCTCCGTCTCTTGCTTGCCAATATGTTGCCGTGTTCCTCCTATTGTTTGGTTTGTTTTGATTTGTTTTGATGATGTTTTGGGGGGTTTTCGGAATGTTTTGGTGGTGTTTTAGAATGTTTTGTTTTCTCTTGTGTTGTTTTTATTGTCTTGGCAGGTTGTGGAATATTTGGATTCCTTTTGGCGGGTTTTCAAATATTTTGGCGGGTATTTGGAATGTTTTGGTTTGCTTTCATTTGTTTTGATTATGTTTTGGCAAGTTATTGAAAGTTTCGATCACTTCTGACTGGTTTTCTAGTATTTTGGCATCTTTTCAGAATGTTTTGATCAGTTTTGGCAGGTTCTAAACTATTTTGTCAGGTTTTTGGAATTTTTTGGTTGGTTTTGATTTGTTTTTATGATGTTTTGCCAAGTTTTTTCAATGTTTTGATCAGTTCTGTCTGGTTTTCTAATGTTTTGGCATCTTTTCAGAATGTTTTGATGAGTTTTGCGGGTCTAAATTATTTTGGCGGGTTTTCGGATTATTTTGGTTGGTTTTGATTTGTTTTTATGATGTTTTGGCGGGTTTTCAGAATGTTTTGGTTGGGTTTTAGAATGTTTTGTATTCTCTTGAGTTGTTTTTATTGTGTTGGCAGGTTTTGGAATGTTTGGATTCCTTTTGGTGGGTGTTCGGAATGTTTGGCGGGTGTTCGGAATGTTTTGATTAGTTTTGACGGGTTTTGAAATATTTTGGCGGGTTTTTAGAAGGTTTCAATTTGTTTTGATTTGTTTTGATTCTGTTTAGCCCAGTTTTTGGTGTGTTTGGATTAGCTTTGGTGGGCTTGATCATGTTTTGTCAGGTTTTTTCGAATGTATTGATGACTTCTGTCTGGTTTTCTATTTTGGCGGGTTTGAAAATATTTTTGGATTAGTTTTGGCGGGTTTGAAAATATTTTGGCTCTTTGCGCAGAGATGACGGTGCCGGTTGCGGTGCGCTCCGGGGCGCTCCTTCTGCGGAAAGACGCCTGGCAGCGGCACTTGGGACAGCTCCGCGTCTCCGTATTCTGCGTTTCTTGCCTTCTGCATCTCAGCAAAATGCTTTCCCACTAGGTCTAGCAAGGAGAAACTGTGGCAGCTGAGTAGATGTAGCCCGGCCCGCCCTTTGAAGTTGACAAGTTCTTGGCATCTCAGAGCCTCAAGGCAAGAGCAAGGTTATCTATGGTAGGCTGGGGCAGAACTAGCAGCAAGCAGAGCAAAGTTGTCCAAGAATAGCTTCCATTGGAATGCTAATGGCAATTGAAGAGGCAGGCCGGTGGCAAGCCACTAGCTTCTAGCAGTTTGAAAGTTGCAGACACAGTGCAGGTGTTGTGCGGCTTCCTTCTTGGCCTCCTAGAAGGTGCCGCGCTCTCCGTCTCTTGCTTGCCAATATGTTGCCGTGTTCCTCCTATTGTTTGGTTTGTTTTGATTTGTTTTGATGATGTTTTGGCGGGTTTTCGGAATGTTTTGGTGGTGTTTTAGAATGTTTTGTTTTCTCTTGTGTTGTTTTTACTGTCTTGGCAGGTTGTGGAATATTTGGATTCCTTTTGGTGGGTTTTCAAATATTTTGGCGGGTATTTGGAATGTTTTGGTTTGCTTTCATTTGTTTTGATTATGTTTTGGCAAGTTATTGAAAGTTTCGATCACTTCTGACTGGTTTTCTAGTATTTTGGCATCTTTTCAGCATGTTTTGATCAGTTTTGGCAGGTTCTAAACTATTTTGTCAGGTTTTTGGAGTTTTTTGGTTGGTTTTGATTTGTTTTTGTGATGTTTTGCCAAGTTTTTTGAATGTTTTGATCAGTTCTATCTGGTTTTCTAATGTTTTGGCATCTTTTTAGAATGTTTTGATGAGTTTTGCGGGTCTAAATCATTTTGGCGGGTTTTCGGAATATTTTGGTTGGTTTTGATTTTTTTTTATGATGTTTTGGCGGGTTTTCGGAATGTGTTGGTTGGGTTTTAGAATGTTTTGTATTCTCTTGAGTTGTTTTTATTGTGTTGGCAGGTTTTGGAATGTTTGGATTCCTTTTGGCGGGTGTTCGGAATGTTTGGCGGGTGTTCGGAATGTTTTGATTAGTTTTGACGGGTTTTGAAATATTTTGGCGGGTTTTTAGAAGGTTTCAATTTGTTTTGATTTGTTTTGATTCTGTTTAGCCCAGTTTTTGGTGTGTTTGGATTAGCTTTGGTGGGCTTTCTCATGTTTTGTCAGGTTTTTTCGAATGTATTGATGACTTCTGTCTGGTTTTCTATTTTGGCGGGTTTGAAAATATTTTTGGATTAGTTTTGGCGGGTTTGAAAATATTTTGGCTCTTTGCGCAGAGATGACGGTGCCGGTTGCGGTGCGCTCCGGGGCGCTCCTTCTGCGGAAAGACGCCTGGCAGCGGTACTTGGGACAGCTCTGCGTCTCCGTATTCTGCGTTTCTTGCCTTCTGCATCTCAGCAAAATGCTTTCCCACTAGGTCTAGCAAGGAGAAACTGTGGCAGCTGAGTAGATGTAGCCCGGCCCGCCCTTTGAAGTTGACAAGTTCTTGGCATCTCAGAGCCTCAAGGCAAGAGCAAGGTTATCTATGGTAGGCTGGGGCAGAACTAGCAGCAAGCAGAGCAAAGTTGTCCAAGAATAGCTTCCATTGGAATGCTAATGGCAATTGAAGAGGCAGGCCAGTGGCAAGCCACTAGGTTCTAGCAGTTTGAAAGTTGCAGACACAGTGCAGGTGTTGTGCGGCTTCCTTCTTGGCCTCCTAGAAGGTGCCGCGCTCTCCGTCTCTTGCTTGCCAATATGTTGCCGTGTTCCTCCTATTGTTTGGTTTGTTTTGATTTGTTTTGATGATGTTTTGGCGGGTTTTCGGAATGTTTTGGTGGTGTTTTAGAATGTTTTGTTTTCTCTTGTGTTGTTTTTATTGTCTTGGCAGGTTGTGGAATATTTGGATTCCTTTTGGCGGGTTTTCAAATATTTTGGCGGGTATTTGGAATGTTTTGGTTTGCTTTCATTTGTTTTGATTATGTTTTGGCAAGTTATTGAAAGTTTCGATCACTTCTGACTGGTTTTCTAGTATTTTGGCATCTTTTCAGAATGTTTTGATCAGTTTTGGCAGGTTCTAAACTATTTTGTCAGGTTTTTGGAATTTTTTGGTTGGTTTTGATTTGTTTTTATGATGTTTTGCCAAGTTTTTTCAATGTTTTGATCAGTTCTGTCTGGTTTTCTAATGTTTTGGCATCTTTTCAGAATGTTTTGATGAGTTTTGCGGGTCTAAATTATTTTGGCGGGTTTTCGGATTATTTTGGTTGGTTTTGATTTGTTTTGATGATGTTTTGGCGGGTTTTCGGAATGTTTTGGTTGGGTTTTAGAATGTTTTATATTCTCTTGAGTTGTTTTTATTGTGTTGGCAGGTTTTGGAATGTTTGGATTCCTTTTGGCGGTTGTTCGGAATGTTTTGGCGGGTGTTCGGAATGTTTTGATTAGTTTTGACGGGTTTTGAAATATTTTGGCGGGTTTTTAGAAGGTTTCGATTTGTTTTGATTTGTTTTGATTCTGTTTAGCCCAGTTTTTGGTGTGTTTGGATTAGCTTTGGTGGGCTTGATCATGTTTTGTCAGGTTTTTTTGAATGTATTGATCACTTCTGTCCGGTTTTCTATTTTGGCGGGTTTGAAAATATTTTTGGATTAGTTTTGGCGGGTTTGAAAATATTTTGGCTCTTTGCGCAGAGATGATGGTGCCGGTTGCGGTGCGCTCCGGGGCGCTCCTTCTGCGGAAAGACGCCTGGCAGCGACACTTGGGACAGATCCGCGTCTCCGTATGCTGCGTTTCTTGCCTTCTGCATCTCAGCAAAATGCTTTCCCACTAGGTCTAGCAAGGAGAAACTGTGGCAGCTGAGTAGATGTAGCCCGGCCCGCCCTTTGAAGTTGACAAGTTCTTGGCATCTCAGAGCCTCAAGGCAAGAGCAAGGTTATCTATGGTAGGCTGGGGCAGAACTAGCAGCAAGCAGAGCAAAGTTGTCCAAGAATAGCTTCCATTGGAATGCTAATGGCAATTGAAGAGGCAGGCCAGTGGCAAGCCACTAGCTTCTAGCAGTTTGAAAGTTGCAGACACAGTGCAGGTGTTGTGCGGCTTCCTTCTTGGCCTCCTAGAAGGTGCCGCGCTCTCCGTCTCTTGCTTGCCAATATGTTGCCGTGTTCCTCCTATTGTTTGGTTTGTTTTGATTTGTTTTGATGATGTTTTGGCGGGTTTTCGGAATGTTTTGGTGGTGTTTTAGAATGTTTTGTTTTCTCTTGTGTTGTTTTTATTGTCTTGGCAGGTTGTGGAATATTTGGATTCCTTTTGGCGGGTTTTCAAATATTTTGGCGGGTATTTGGAATGTTTTGGTTTGCTTTCATTTGTTTTGATTATGTTTTGGCAAGTTATTGAAAGTTTCGATCACTTCTGACTGGTTTTCTAGTATTTTGGCATCTTTTCAGAATGTTTTGATCAGTTTTGGCAGGTTCTAAACTATTTTGTCAGGTTTTTGGAATTTTTTGGTTGGTTTTGATTTGTTTTTATGATGTTTTGCCTAGTTTTTTCAATGTTTTGATCAGTTCTGTCTGGTTTTCTAATGTTTTGGCATCTTTTCAGAATGTTTTGATGAGTTTTGCGGGTCTAAATTATTTTGGCGGGTTTTCGGAATATTTTGGTTGGTTTTGATTTGTTTTGATGATGTTTTGGCGGGTTTTCGGAATGTTTTGGTTGGGTTTTAGAATGTTTTGTATTCTCTTGAGTTGTTTTTATTGTGTTGGCAGGTTTTGGAATGTTTGGATTCCTTTTGGCGGGTGTTCGGAATGTTTGGCGGGTGTTCGGAATGTTTTGATTAGTTTTGACGGGTTTTGAAATATTTTGGCGGGTTTTTAGAAGGTTTCAATTTGTTTTGATTTGTTTTGATTCTGTTTAGCCCAGTTTTTGGTGTGTTTGGATTAGCTTTGTTGGGCTTGATCATGTTTTGTCAGGTTTTTTCGAATGTATTGATGACTTCTGTCTGGTTTTCTATTTTGGCGGGTTTGAAAATATTTTTGGATTAGTTTTGGCGGGTTTGAAAATATTTTGGCTCTTTGCGCAGAGATGACGGTGCCGGTTGCGGTGCGCTCCGGGGCGCTCCTTCTGCGGAAAGACGCCTGGCAGCGGCACTTGGGACAGCTCTGCGTCTCCGTATTCTGCGTTTCTTGCCTTCTGCATCTCAGCAAAATGCTTTCCCACTAGGTCTAGCAAGGAGAAACTGTGGCAGCTGAGTAGATGTAGCCCGGCCCGCCCTTTGAAGTTGACAAGTTCTTGGCATCTCAGAGCCTCAAGGCAAGAGCAAGGTTATCTATGGTAGGCTGGGGCAGAACTAGCAGCAAGCAGAGCAAAGTTGTCCAAGAATAGCTTCCATTGGAATGCTAATGGCAATTGAAGAGGCAGGCCAGTGGCAAGCCACTAGCTTCTAGCAGTTTGAAAGTTGCAGACACAGTGCAGGTGTTGTGCGGCTTCCTTCTTGGCCTCCTAGAAGGTGCCGCGCTCTCCGTCTCTTGCTTGCCAATATGTTGCCGTGTTCCTCCTATTGTTTGGTTTGTTTTGATTTGTTTTGATGATGTTTTGGGGGGTTTTCGGAATGTTTTGGTGGTGTTTTAGAATGTTTTGTTTTCTCTTGTGTTGTTTTTATTGTCTTGGCAGGTTGTGGAATATTTGGATTCCTTTTGGCGGGTTTTCAAATATTTTGGCGGGTATTTGGAATGTTTTGGTTTGCTTTCATTTGTTTTGATTATGTTTTGGCAAGTTATTGAAAGTTTTGATCACTTCTGACTGGTTTTCTAGTATTTTGGCATCTTTTCAGAATGTTTTGATCAGTTTTGGCAGGTTCTAAACTATTTTGTCAGGTTTTTGGAATTTTTTGGTTGGTTTTGATTTGTTTTTATGATGTTTTGCCTAGTTTTTTCAATGTTTTGATCAGTTCTGTCTGGTTTTCTAATGTTTTGGCATCTTTTCAGAATGTTTTGATGAGTTTTGCGGGTCTAAATTATTTTGGCGGGTTTTCGGATTATTTTGGTTGGTTTTGATTTGTTTTTATGATGTTTTGGCGGGTTTTCAGAATGTTTTGGTTGGGTTTTAGAATGTTTTGTATTCTCTTGAGTTGTTTTTATTGTGTTGGCAGGTTTTGGAATGTTTGGATTCCTTTTGGCGGGTGTTCGGAATGTTTGGCGGGTGTTCGGAATGTTTTGATTAGTTTTGACGGGTTTTGAAATATTTTGGCGGGTTTTTAGAAGGTTTCAATTTGTTTTGATTTGTTTTGATTCTGTTTAGCCCAGTTTTTGGTGTGTTTGGATTAGCTTTGGTGGGCTTGATCATGTTTTATCAGGTTTTTTCGAATGTATTGATGACTTCTGTCTGGTTTTCTATTTTGGCGGGTTTGAAAATATTTTTGGATTAGTTTTGGCGGGTTTGAAAATATTTTGGCTCTTTGCGCAGAGATGACGGTGCCGGTTGCGGTGCGCTCCGGGGCGCTCCTTCTGCGGAAAGACGCCTGGCAGCGGTACTTGGGACAGCTCTGCGTCTCCGTATTCTGCGTTTCTTGCCTTCTGCATCTCAGCAAAATGCTTTCCCACTAGGTCTAGCAAGGAGAAACTGTGGCAGCTGAGTAGATGTAGCCCGGCCCGCCCTTTGAAGTTGACAAGTTCTTGGCATCTCAGAGCCTCAAGGCAAGAGCAAGGTTATCTATGGTAGGCTGGGGCAGAACTAGCAGCAAGCAGAGCAAAGTTGTCCAAGAATAGCTTCCATTGGAATGCTAATGGCAATTGAAGAGGCAGGCCAGTGGCAAGCCACTAGCTTCTAGCAGTTTGAAAGTTGCAGACACAGTGCAGGTGTTGTGCGGCTTCCTTCTTGGCCTCCTAGAAGGTGCCGCGCTCTCCGTCTCTTGCTTGCCAATATGTTGCCGTGTTCCTCCTATTGTTTGGTTTGTTTTGATTTGTTTTGATGATGTTTTGGCGGGTTTTCGGAATGTTTTGGTGGTGTTTTAGAATGTTTTGTTTTCTCTTGTGTTGTTTTTATTGTCTTGGCAGGTTGTGGAATATTTGGATTCCTTTTGGCGGGTTTTCAAATATTTTGGCGGGTATTTGGAATGTTTTGGTTTGCTTTCATTTGTTTTGATTATGTTTTGGCAAGTTATTGAAAGTTTCGATCACTTCTGACTGGTTTTCTAGTATTTTGGCATCTTTTCAGAATGTTTTGATCAGTTTTGGCAGGTTCTAAACTATTTTGTCAGGTTTTTGGAATTTTTTGGTTGGTTTTGATTTGTTTTTATGATGTTTTGCCTAGTTTTTTCAATGTTTTGATCAGTTCTGTCTGGTTTTCTAATGTTTTGGCATCTTTTCAGAATGTTTTGATGAGTTTTGCGGGTCTAAATTATTTTGGCGGGTTTTCGGAATATTTTGGTTGGTTTTGATTTGTTTTGATGATGTTTTGGCGGGTTTTCGGAATGTTTTGGTTGGGTTTTAGAATGTTTTGTATTCTCTTGAGTTGTTTTTATTGTGTTGGCAGGTTTTGGAATGTTTGGATTCCTTTTGGCGGGTGTTCGGAATGTTTGGCGGGTGTTCGGAATGTTTTGATTAGTTTTGACGGGTTTTGAAATATTTTGGCGGGTTTTTAGAAGGTTTCAATTTGTTTTGATTTGTTTTGATTCTGTTTAGCCCAGTTTTTGGTGTGTTTGGATTAGCTTTGGTGGGCTTTCTCATGTTTTGTCAGGTTTTTTCGAATGTATTGATGACTTCTGTCTGGTTTTCTATTTTGGCGGGTTTGAAAATATTTTTGGATTAGTTTTGGCGGGTTTGAAAATATTTTGGCTCTTTGCGCAGAGATGACGGTGCCGGTTGCGGTGCGCTCCGGGGCGCTCCTTCTGCGGAAAGACGCCTGGCAGCGGCACTTGGGACAGCTCTGCGTCTCCGTATTCTGCGTTTCTTGCCTTCTGCATCTCAGCAAAATGCTTTCCCACTAGGTCTAGCAAGGAGAAACTGTGGCAGCTGAGTAGATGTAGCCCGGCCCGCCCTTTGAAGTTGACAAGTTCTTGGCATCTCAGAGCCTCAAGGCAAGAGCAAGGTTATCTATGGTAGGCTGGGGCAGAACTAGCAGCAAGCAGAGCAAAGTTGTCCAAGAATAGCTTCCATTGGAATGCTAATGGCAATTGAAGAGGCAGGCCAGTGGCAAGCCACTAGCTTCTAGCAGTTTGAAAGTTGCAGACACAGTGCAGGTGTTGTGCGGCTTCCTTCTTGGCCTCCTAGAAGGTGCCGCGCTCTCCGTCTCTTGCTTGCCAATATGTTGCCGTGTTCCTCCTATTGTTTGGTTTGTTTTGATTTGTTTTGATGATGTTTTGGGGGGTTTTCGGAATGTTTTGGTGGTGTTTTAGAATGTTTTGTTTTCTCTTGTGTTGTTTTTATTGTCTTGGCAGGTTGTGGAATATTTGGATTCCTTTTGGCGGGTTTTCAAATATTTTGGCGGGTATTTGGAATGTTTTGGTTTGCTTTCATTTGTTTTGATTATGTTTTGGCAAGTTATTGAAAGTTTTGATCACTTCTGACTGGTTTTCTAGTATTTTGGCATCTTTTCAGAATGTTTTGATCAGTTTTGGCAGGTTCTAAACTATTTTGTCAGGTTTTTGGAATTTTTTGGTTGGTTTTGATTTGTTTTTATGATGTTTTGCCTAGTTTTTTCAATGTTTTGATCAGTTCTGTCTGGTTTTCTAATGTTTTGGCATCTTTTCAGAATGTTTTGATGAGTTTTGCGGGTCTAAATTATTTTGGCGGGTTTTCGGATTATTTTGGTTGGTTTTGATTTGTTTTTATGATGTTTTGGCGGGTTTTCAGAATGTTTTGGTTGGGTTTTAGAATGTTTTGTATTCTCTTGAGTTGTTTTTATTGTGTTGGCAGGTTTTGGAATGTTTGGATTCCTTTTGGCGGGTGTTCGGAATGTTTGGCGGGTGTTCGGAATGTTTTGATTAGTTTTGACGGGTTTTGAAATATTTTGGTGGGTTTTTAGAAGGTTTCAATTTGTTTTGATTTGTTTTGATTCTGTTTAGCCCAGTTTTTGGTGTGTTTGGATTAGCTTTGGTGGGCTTGATCATGTTTTATCAGGTTTTTTCGAATGTATTGATGACTTCTGTCTGGTTTTCTATTTTGGCGGGTTTGAAAATATTTTTGGATTAGTTTTGGCGGGTTTGAAAATATTTTGGCTCTTTGCGCAGAGATGACGGTGCCGGTTGCGGTGCGCTCCGGGGCGCTCCTTCTGCGGAAAGACGCCTGGCAGCGGTACTTGGGACAGCTCTGCGTCTCCGTATTCTGCGTTTCTTGCCTTCTGCATCTCAGCAAAATGCTTTCCCACTAGGTCTAGCAAGGAGAAACTGTGGCAGCTGAGTAGATGTAGCCCGGCCCGCCCTTTGAAGTTGACAAGTTCTTGGCATCTCAGAGCCTCAAGGCAAGAGCAAGGTTATCTATGGTAGGCTGGGGCAGAACTAGCAGCAAGCAGAGCAAAGTTGTCCAAGAATAGCTTCCATTGGAATGCTAATGGCAATTGAAGAGGCAGGCCGGTGGCAAGCCACTAGCTTCTAGCAGTTTGAAAGTTGCAGACACAGTGCAGGTGTTGTGCGGCTTCCTTCTTGGCCTCCTAGAAGGTGCCGCGCTCTCCGTCTCTTGCTTGCCAATATGTTGCCGTGTTCCTCCTATTGTTTGGTTTGTTTTGATTTGTTTTGATGATGTTTTGGCGGGTTTTCGGAATGTTTTGGTGGTGTTTTAGAATGTTTTGTTTTCTCTTGTGTTGTTTTTATTGTCTTGGCAGGTTGTGGAATATTTGGATTCCTTTTGGCGGGTTTTCAAATATTTTGGCGGGTATTTGGAATGTTTTGGTTTGCTTTCATTTGTTTTGATTATGTTTTGGCAAGTTATTGAAAGTTTCGATCACTTCTGACTGGTTTTCTAGTATTTTGGCATCTTTTCAGAATGTTTTGATCAGTTTTGGCAGGTTCTAAACTATTTTGTCAGGTTTTTGGAATTTTTTGGTTGGTTTTGATTTGTTTTTATGATGTTTTGCCAAGTTTTTTCAATGTTTTGATCAGTTCTGTCTGGTTTTCTAATGTTTTGGCATCTTTTCAGAATGTTTTGATGAGTTTTGCGGGTCTAAATTATTTTGGCGGGTTTTCGGATTATTTTGGTTGGTTTTGATTTGTTTTTATGATGTTTTGGCGGGTTTTCAGAATGTTTTGGTTGGGTTTTAGAATGTTTTGTATTCTCTTGAGTTGTTTTTATTGTGTTGGCAGGTTTTGGAATGTTTGGATTCCTTTTGGTGGGAGTTCGGAATGTTTGGCGGGTGTTCGGAATGTTTTGATTAGTTTTGACGGGTTTTGAAATATTTTGGCGGGTTTTTAGAAGGTTTCAATTTGTTTTGATTTGTTTTGATTCTGTTTAGCCCAGTTTTTGGTGTGTTTGGATTAGCTTTGGTGGGCTTTCTCATGTTTTGTCAGGTTTTTTCGAATGTATTGATGACTTCTGTCTGGTTTTCTATTTTGGCGGGTTTGAAAATATTTTTGGATTAGTTTTGGCGGGTTTGAAAATATTTTGGCTCTTTGCGCAGAGATGACGGTGCCGGTTGCGGTGCGCTCCGGGGCGCTCCTTCTGCGGAAAGACGCCTAGGCAGCGGCACTTGGGACAGCTCCGCGTCTCCGTATTCTGCGTTTCTTGCCTTCTGCATCTCAGCAAAATGCTTTCCCACTAGGTCTAGCAAGGAGAAACTGTGGCAGCTGAGTAGATGTAGCCCGGCCTGCCCTTTGAAATTGACAAGTTCTTGGCATCTCAGAGCCTCAAGGCAAGAGCAAGGTTATCTATGGTAGGCTGGGGCAGAACTAGCAGCAAGCAGAGCAAAGTTGTCCAAGAATAGCTTCCATTGGAATGCTAATGGCAATTGAAGAGGCAGGCCAGTGGCAAGCCACTAGCTTCTAGCAGTTTGAAAGTTGCAGACACAGTGCAGGTGTTGTGCGGCTTCCTTCTTGGCCTCCTAGAAGGTGCCGCGCTCTCCGTCTCTTGCTTGCCAATATGTTGCCGTGTTCCTCCTATTGTTTGGTTTGTTTTGATTTGTTTTGATGATGTTTTGGCGGGTTTTCGGAATGTTTTGGTGGTGTTTTAGAATGTTTTGTTTTCTCTTGTGTTGTTTTTATTGTCTTGGCAGGTTGTGGAATATTTGGATTCCTTTTGGCGGGTTTTCAAATATTTTGGCGGGTATTTGGAATGTTTTGGTTTGCTTTCATTTGTTTTGATTATGTTTTGGCAAGTTATTGAAAGTTTCGATCACTTCTGACTGGTTTTCTAGTATTTTGGCATCTTTTCAGAATGTTTTGATCAGTTTTGGCAGGTTCTAAACTATTTTGTCAGGTTTTTGGAATTTTTTGGTTGGTTTTGATTTGTTTTTATGATGTTTTGCCTAGTTTTTTCAATGTTTTGATCAGTTCTGTCTGGTTTTCTAATGTTTTGGCATCTTTTCAGAATGTTTTGATGAGTTTTGCGGGTCTAAATTATTTTGGCGGGTTTTCGGATTATTTTGGTTGGTTTTGATTTGTTTTTATGATGTTTTGGCGGGTTTTCAGAATGTTTTGGTTGGGTTTTAGAATGTTTTGTATTCTCTTGAGTTGTTTTTATTGTGTTGGCAGGTTTTGGAATGTTTGGATTCCTTTTGGCGGGTGTTCGGAATGTTTGGCGGGTGTTCGGAATGTTTTGATTAGTTTTGACGGGTTTTGAAATATTTTGGCGGGTTTTTAGAAGGTTTCAATTTGTTTTGATTTGTTTTGATTCTGTTTAGCCCAGTTTTTGGTGTGTTTGGATTAGCTTTGGTGGGCTTGATCATGTTTTATCAGGTTTTTTCGAATGTATTGATGACTTCTGTCTGGTTTTCTATTTTGGCGGGTTTGAAAATATTTTTGGATTAGTTTTGGCGGGTTTGAAAATATTTTGGCTCTTTGCGCAGAGATGACGGTGCCGGTTGCGGTGCGCTCCGGGGCGCTCCTTCTGCGGAAAGACGCCTGGCAGCGGTACTTGGGACAGCTCTGCGTCTCCGTATTCTGCGTTTCTTGCCTTCTGCATCTCAGCAAAATGCTTTCCCACTAGGTCTAGCAAGGAGAAACTGTGGCAGCTGAGTAGATGTAGCCCGGCCCGCCCTTTGAAGTTGACAAGTTCTTGGCATCTCAGAGCCTCAAGGCAAGAGCAAGGTTATCTATGGTAGGCTGGGGCAGAACTAGCAGCAAGCAGAGCAAAGTTGTCCAAGAATAGCTTCCATTGGAATGCTAATGGCAATTGAAGAGGCAGGCCAGTGGCAAGCCACTAGCTTCTAGCAGTTTGAAAGTTGCAGACACAGTGCAGGTGTTGTGCGGCTTCCTTCTTGGCCTCCTAGAAGGTGCCGCGCTCTCCGTCTCTTGCTTGCCAATATGTTGCCGTGTTCCTCCTATTGTTTGGTTTGTTTTGATTTGTTTTGATGATGTTTTGGCGGGTTTTCGGAATGTTTTGGTGGTGTTTTAGAATGTTTTGTTTTCTCTTGTGTTGTTTTTATTGTCTTGGCAGGTTGTGGAATATTTGGATTCCTTTTGGCGGGTTTTCAAATATTTTGGCGGGTATTTGGAATGTTTTGGTTTGCTTTCATTTGTTTTGATTATGTTTTGGCAAGTTATTGAAAGTTTCGATCACTTCTGACTGGTTTTCTAGTATTTTGGCATCTTTTCAGAATGTTTTGATCAGTTTTGGCAGGTTCTAAACTATTTTGTCAGGTTTTTGGAATTTTTTGGTTGGTTTTGATTTGTTTTTATGATGTTTTGCCAAGTTTTTTCAATGTTTTGATCAGTTCTGTCTGGTTTTCTAATGTTTTGGCATCTTTTCAGAATGTTTTGATGAGTTTTGCGGGTCTAAATTATTTTGGCGGGTTTTCGGATTATTTTGGTTGGTTTTGATTTGTTTTTATGATGTTTTGGCGGGTTTTCAGAATGTTTTGGTTGGGTTTTAGAATGTTTTGTATTCTCTTGAGTTGTTTTTATTGTGTTGGCAGGTTTTGGAATGTTTGGATTCCTTTTGGTGGGAGTTCGGAATGTTTGGCGGGTGTTCGGAATGTTTTGATTAGTTTTGACGGGTTTTGAAATATTTTGGCGGGTTTTTAGAAGGTTTCAATTTGTTTTGATTTGTTTTGATTCTGTTTAGCCCAGTTTTTGGTGTGTTTGGATTAGCTTTGGTGGGCTTTCTCATGTTTTGTCAGGTTTTTTCGAATGTATTGATGACTTCTGTCTGGTTTTCTATTTTGGCGGGTTTGAAAATATTTTTGGATTAGTTTTGGCGGGTTTGAAAATATTTTGGCTCTTTGCGCAGAGATGACGGTGCCGGTTGCGGTGCGCTCCGGGGCGCTCCTTCTGCGGAAAGACGCCTAGGCAGCGGCACTTGGGACAGCTCCGCGTCTCCGTATTCTGCGTTTCTTGCCTTCTGCATCTCAGCAAAATGCTTTCCCACTAGGTCTAGCAAGGAGAAACTGTGGCAGCTGAGTAGATGTAGCCCGGCCTGCCCTTTGAAATTGACAAGTTCTTGGCATCTCAGAGCCTCAAGGCAAGAGCAAGGTTATCTATGGTAGGCTGGGGCAGAACTAGCAGCAAGCAGAGCAAAGTTGTCCAAGAATAGCTTCCATTGGAATGCTAATGGCAATTGAAGAGGCAGGCCAGTGGCAAGCCACTAGCTTCTAGCAGTTTGAAAGTTGCAGACACAGTGCAGGTGTTGTGCGGCTTCCTTCTTGGCCTCCTAGAAGGTGCCGCGCTCTCCGTCTCTTGCTTGCCAATATGTTGCCGTGATCCTCCTATTGTTTGGTTTGTTTTGATTTGTTTTGATGATGTTTTGGCGGGTTTTCGGAATGTTTTGGTGGTGTTTTAGAATGTTTTGTTTTCTCTTGTGTTGTTTTTATTGTCTTGGCAGGTTGTGGAATATTTGGATTCCTTTTGGCGGGTTTTCAAATATTTTGGCGGGTATTTGGAATGTTTTGGTTTGCTTTCATTTGTTTTGATTATGTTTTGGCAAGTTATTGAAAGTTTCGATCACTTCTGACTGGTTTTCTAGTATTTTGGCATCTTTTCAGAATGTTTTGATCAGTTTTGGCAGGTTCTAAACTATTTTGTCAGGTTTTTGGAATTTTTTGGTTGGTTTTGATTTGTTTTTATGATGTTTTGCCAAGTTTTTTCAATGTTTTGATCAGTTCTGTCTGGTTTTCTAATGTTTTGGCATCTTTTCAGAATGTTTTGATGAGTTTTGCGGGTCTAAATTATTTTGGCGGGTTTTCGGATTATTTTGGTTGGTTTTGATTTGTTTTTATGATGTTTTGGCGGGTTTTCAGAATGTTTTGGTTGGGTTTTAGAATGTTTTGTATTCTCTTGAGTTGTTTTTATTGTGTTGGCAGGTTTTGGAATGTTTGGATTCCTTTTGGTGGGAGTTCGGAATGTTTGGCGGGTGTTCGGAATGTTTTGATTAGTTTTGACGGGTTTTGAAATATTTTGGCGGGTTTTTAGAAGGTTTCAATTTGTTTTGATTTGTTTTGATTCTGTTTAGCCCAGTTTTTGGTGTGTTTGGATTAGCTTTGGTGGGCTTTCTCATGTTTTGTCAGGTTTTTTCGAATGTATTGATGACTTCTGTCTGGTTTTCTATTTTGGCGGGTTTGAAAATATTTTTGGATTAGTTTTGGCGGGTTTTAAAATATTTTGGCTCTTTGCGCAGAGATGACGGTGCCGGTTGCGGTGCGCTCCGGGGCGCTCCTTCTGCGGAAAGACGCCTAGGCAGCGGCACTTGGGACAGCTCCGCGTCTCCGTATTCTGCGTTTCTTGCCTTCTGCATCTCAGCAAAATGCTTTCCCACTAGGTCTAGCAAGGAGAAACTGTGGCAGCTGAGTAGATGTAGCCCGGCCTGCCCTTTGAAATTGACAAGTTCTTGGCATCTCAGAGCCTCAAGGCAAGAGCAAGGTTATCTATGGTAGGCTGGGGCAGAACTAGCAGCAAGCAGAGCAAAGTTGTCCAAGAATAGCTTCCATTGGAATGCTAATGGCAATTGAAGAGGCAGGCCAGTGGCAAGCCACTAGCTTCTAGCAGTTTGAAAGTTGCAGACACAGTGCAGGTGTTGTGCGGCTTCCTTCTTGGCCTCCTAGAAGGTGCCGCGCTCTCCGTCTCTTGCTTGCCAATATGTTGCCGTGTTCCTCCTATTGTTTGGTTTGTTTTGATTTGTTTTGATGATGTTTTGGCGGGTTTTCGGAATGTTTTGGTGGTGTTTTAGAATGTTTTGTTTTCTCTTGTGTTGTTTTTATTGTCTTGGCAGGTTGTGGAATATTTGGATTCCTTTTGGCGGGTTTTCAAATATTTTGGCGGGTATTTGGAATGTTTTGGTTTGCTTTCATTTGTTTTGATTATGTTTTGGCAAGTTATTGAAAGTTTCGATCACTTCTGACTGGTTTTCTAGTATTTTGGCATCTTTTCAGAATGTTTTGATCAGTTTTGGCAGGTTCTAAACTATTTTGTCAGGTTTTTGGAATTTTTTGGTTGGTTTTGATTTGTTTTTATGATGTTTTGCCAAGTTTTTTCAATGTTTTGATCAGTTCTGTCTGGTTTTCTAATGTTTTGGCATCTTTTCAGAATGTTTTGATGAGTTTTGCGGGTCTAAATTATTTTGGCGGGTTTTCGGATTATTTTGGTTGGTTTTGATTTGTTTTTATGATGTTTTGGCGGGTTTTCAGAATGTTTTGGTTGGGTTTTAGAATGTTTTGTATTCTCTTGAGTTGTTTTTATTGTGTTGGCAGGTTTTGGAATGTTTGGATTCCTTTTGGTGGGAGTTCGGAATGTTTGGCGGGTGTTCGGAATGTTTTGATTAGTTTTGACGGGTTTTGAAATATTTTGGTGGGTTTTTAGAAGGTTTCAATTTGTTTTGATTTGTTTTGATTCTGTTTAGCCCAGTTTTTGGTGTGTTTGGATTAGCTTTGGTGGGCTTTCTCATGTTTTGTCAGGTTTTTTCGAATGTATTGATGACTTCTGTCTGGTTTTCTATTTTGGCGGGTTTGAAAATATTTTTGGATTAGTTTTGGCGGGTTTGAAAATATTTTGGCTCTTTGCGCAGAGATGACGGTGCCGGTTGCGGTGCGCTCCGGGGCGCTCCTTCTGCGGAAAGACGCCTAGGCAGCGGCACTTGGGACAGCTCCGCGTCTCCGTATTCTGCGTTTCTTGCCTTCTGCATCTCAGCAAAATGCTTTCCCACTAGGTCTAGCAAGGAGAAACTGTGGCAGCTGAGTAGATGTAGCCCGGCCTGCCCTTTGAAATTGACAAGTTCTTGGCATCTCAGAGCCTCAAGGCAAGAGCAAGGTTATCTATGGTAGGCTGGGGCAGAACTAGCAGCAAGCAGAGCAAAGTTGTCCAAGAATAGCTTCCATTGGAATGCTAATGGCAATTGAAGAGGCAGGCCAGTGGCAAGCCACTAGCTTCTAGCAGTTTGAAAGTTGCAGACACAGTGCAGGTGTTGTGCGGCTTCCTTCTTGGCCTCCTAGAAGGTGCCGCGCTCTCCGTCTCTTGCTTGCCAATATGTTGCCGTGTTCCTCCTATTGTTTGGTTGGTTTTGATTTGTTTTGATGATGTTTTGGGGTGTTTTCGGAATGTTTTGGTGGTGTTTTAGAATGTTTTGTTTTCTCTTGTGTTATTTTTATTGTCTTGGCAGGTTGTGGAATATTTGGATTCCTTTTGGCGGGTTTTCAAATATTTTGGCGGGTATTTGGAATGTTTTGGTTTGCTTTCATTTGTTTTGATTGTGTTTTGGCAAGTTATTGAAAGTTTCGATCACTTCTGACTGGTTTTCTAGTATTTTGGCATCTTTTCAGAATGTTTTGATCAGTTTTGGCAGGTTCTAAACTATTTTGTCAGGTTTTTGGAATTTTTGGTTGGTTTTGATTTGTTTTTGTGATGTTTTGCCAAGTTTTCTGAATGGTTTGATCAGTTCTGTCTGGTTTTCTAATGTTTTGGCATCTTTTCAGAATGTTTTGATGAGTTTTGCGGGTCTAAATCATTTTGGCGGGTTTTCGGAATATTTTGGTTGGTTTTGATTTGTTTTGATGATGTTTTGGCGGGTTTTCGGAATGTTTTGGTTGGGTTTTAGAATGTTTTGTATTCTCTTGAGTTGTTTTTATTGTGTTGGCAGGTTTTGGAATGTTTGGATTCCTTTTGGCGGTTGTTCGGAATGTTTTAGCGGGTGTTCGGAATGTTTTGATTAGTTTTGACGGGTTTTGAAATATTTTGGCGGGTTTTTAGAAGGTTTCGATTTGTTTTGATTTGTTTTGATTCTGTTTAGCCCAGTTTTTGGTGTGTTTGGATTAGCTTTGGTGGGCTTGATCATGTTTTGTCAGGTTTTTTTGAATGTATTGATCACTTCTGTCCGGTTTTCTATTTTGGCGGGTTTGAAAATATTTTTGGATTAGTTTTGGCGGGTTTGAAAATATTTTGGCTCTTTGCGCAGAGATGACGGTGCCGGTTGCGGTGCGCTCCGGGGCGCTCCTTCTGCGGAAAGACGCCTGGCAGCGACACTTGGGACAGATCCGCGTCTCCGTATGCTGCGTTTCTTGCCTTCTGCATCTCAGCAAAATGCTTTCCCACTAGGTCTAGCAAGGAGAAACTGTGGCAGCTGAGTAGATGTAGCCCGGCCCGCCCTTTGAAGTTGACAAGTTCTTGGCATCTCAGAGCCTCAAGGCAAGAGCAAGGTTATCTATGGTAGGCTGGGGCAGAACTAGCAGCAAGCAGAGCAAAGTTGTCCAAGAATAGCTTCCATTGGAATGCTAATGGCAATTGAAGAGGCAGGCCAGTGGCAAGCCACTAGCTTCTAGCAGTTTGAAAGTTGCAGACACAGTGCAGGTGTTGTGCGGCTTCCTTCTTGGCCTCCTAGAAGGTGCCGCGCTCTCCGTCTCTTGCTTGCCAATATGTTGCCGTGTTCCTCCTATTGTTTGGTTTGTTTTGATTTGTTTTGATGATGTTTTGGCGGGTTTTCGGAATGTTTTGGTGGTGTTTTAGAATGTTTTGTTTTCTCTTGTGTTGTTTTTATTGTCTTGGCAGGTTGTGGAATATTTGGATTCCTTTTGGCGGGTTTTCAAATATTTTGGCGGGTATTTGGAATGTTTTGGTTTGCTTTCATTTGTTTTGATTATGTTTTGGCAAGTTATTGAAAGTTTCGATCACTTCTGACTGGTTTTCTAGTATTTTGGCATCTTTTCAGAATGTTTTGATCAGTTTTGGCAGGTTCTAAACTATTTTGTCAGGTTTTTGGAATTTTTTGGTTGGTTTTGATTTGTTTTTATGATGTTTTGCCAAGTTTTTTCAATGTTTTGATCAGTTCTGTCTGGTTTTCTAATGTTTTGGCATCTTTTCAGAATGTTTTGATGAGTTTTGCGGGTCTAAATTATTTTGGCGGGTTTTCGGATTATTTTGGTTGGTTTTGATTTGTTTTTATGATGTTTTGGCGGGTTTTCAGAATGTTTTGGTTGGGTTTTAGAATGTTTTGTATTCTCTTGAGTTGTTTTTATTGTGTTGGCAGGTTTTGGAATGTTTGGATTCCTTTTGGTGGGAGTTCGGAATGTTTGGCGGGTGTTCGGAATGTTTTGATTAGTTTTGACGGGTTTTGAAATATTTTGGCGGGTTTTTAGAAGGTTTCAATTTGTTTTGATTTGTTTTGATTCTGTTTAGCCCAGTTTTTGGTGTGTTTGGATTAGCTTTGGTGGGCTTTCTCATGTTTTGTCAGGTTTTTTCGAATGTATTGATGACTTCTGTCTGGTTTTCTATTTTGGCGGGTTTGAAAATATTTTTGGATTAGTTTTGGCGGGTTTGAAAATATTTTGGCTCTTTGCGCAGAGATGACGGTGCCGGTTGCGGTGCGCTCCGGGGCGCTCCTTCTGCGGAAAGACGCCTAGGCAGCGGCACTTGGGACAGCTCCGCGTCTCCGTATTCTGCGTTTCTTGCCTTCTGCATCTCAGCAAAATGCTTTCCCACTAGGTCTAGCAAGGAGAAACTGTGGCAGCTGAGTAGATGTAGCCCGGCCTGCCCTTTGAAATTGACAAGTTCTTGGCATCTCAGAGCCTCAAGGCAAGAGCAAGGTTATCTATGGTAGGCTGGGGCAGAACTAGCAGCAAGCAGAGCAAAGTTGTCCAAGAATAGCTTCCATTGGAATGCTAATGGCAATTGAAGAGGCAGGCCAGTGGCAAGCCACTAGCTTCTAGCAGTTTGAAAGTTGCAGACACAGTGCAGGTGTTGTGCGGCTTCCTTCTTGGCCTCCTAGAAGGTGCCGCGCTCTCCGTCTCTTGCTTGCCAATATGTTGCCGTGTTCCTCCTATTGTTTGGTTGGTTTTGATTTGTTTTGATGATGTTTTGGGGTGTTTTCGGAATGTTTTGGTGGTGTTTTAGAATGTTTTGTTTTCTCTTGTGTTATTTTTATTGTCTTGGCAGGTTGTGGAATATTTGGATTCCTTTTGGCGGGTTTTCAAATATTTTGGCGGGTATTTGGAATGTTTTGGTTTGCTTTCATTTGTTTTGATTGTGTTTTGGCAAGTTATTGAAAGTTTCGATCACTTCTGACTGGTTTTCTAGTATTTTGGCATCTTTTCAGCATGTTTTGATCAGTTTTGGCAGGTTCTAAACTATTTTGTCAGGTTTTTGGAATTTTTGGTTGGTTTTGATTTGTTTTTGTGATGTTTTGCCAAGTTTTCTGAATGGTTTGATCAGTTCTGTCTGGTTTTCTAATGTTTTGGCATCTTTTCAGAATGTTTTGATGAGTTTTGCGGGTCTAAATCATTTTGGCGGGTTTTCGGAATATTTTGGTTGGTTTTGATTTGTTTTGATGATGTTTTGGCGGGTTTTCGGAATGTTTTGGTTGGGTTTTAGAATGTTTTGTATTCTCTTGAGTTGTTTTTATTGTGTTGGCAGGTTTTGGAATGTTTGGATTCCTTTTGGCGGTTGTTCGGAATGTTTTAGCGGATGTTCGGAATGTTTTGATTAGTTTTGACGGGTTTTGAAATATTTTGGCGGGTTTTTAGAAGGTTTCGATTTGTTTTGATTTGTTTTGATTCTGTTTAGCCCAGTTTTTGGTGTGTTTGGATTAGCTTTGGTGGGCTTGATCATGTTTTGTCAGGTTTTTTTGAATGTATTGATCACTTCTGTCCGGTTTTCTATTTTGGCGGGTTTGAAAATATTTTTGGATTAGTTTTGGCGGGTTTGAAAATATTTTGGCTCTTTGCGCAGAGATGATGGTGCCGGTTGCGGTGCGCTCCGGGGCGCTCCTTCTGCGGAAAGACGCCTGGCAGCGACACTTGGGACAGATCCGCGTCTCCGTATGCTGCGTTTCTTGCCTTCTGCATCTCAGCAAAATGCTTTCCCACTAGGTCTAGCAAGGAGAAACTGTGGCAGCTGAGTAGATGTAGCCCGGCCCGCCCTTTGAAGTTGACAAGTTCTTGGCATCTCAGAGCCTCAAGGCAAGAGCAAGGTTATCTATGGTAGGCTGGGGCAGAACTAGCAGCAAGCAGAGCAAAGTTGTCCAAGAATAGCTTCCATTGGAATGCTAATGGCAATTGAAGAGGCAGGCCAGTGGCAAGCCACTAGCTTCTAGCAGTTTGAAAGTTGCAGACACAGTGCAGGTGTTGTGCGGCTTCCTTCTTGGCCTCCTAGAAGGTGCCGCGCTCTCCGTCTCTTGCTTGCCAATATGTTGCCGTGTTCCTCCTATTGTTTGGTTTGTTTTGATTTGTTTTGATGATGTTTTGGCGGGTTTTCGGAATGTTTTGGTGGTGTTTTAGAATGTTTTGTTTTCTCTTGTGTTGTTTTTATTGTCTTGGCAGGTTGTGGAATATTTGGATTCCTTTTGGCGGGTTTTCAAATATTTTGGCGGGTATTTGGAATGTTTTGGTTTGCTTTCATTTGTTTTGATTATGTTTTGGCAAGTTATTGAAAGTTTCGATCACTTCTGACTGGTTTTCTAGTATTTTGGCATCTTTTCAGAATGTTTTGATCAGTTTTGGCAGGTTCTAAACTATTTTGTCAGGTTTTTGGAATTTTTTGGTTGGTTTTGATTTGTTTTTATGATGTTTTGCCTAGTTTTTTCAATGTTTTGATCAGTTCTGTCTGGTTTTCTAATGTTTTGGCATCTTTTCAGAATGTTTTGATGAGTTTTGCGGGTCTAAATTATTTTGGCGGGTTTTCGGAATATTTTGGTTGGTTTTGATTTGTTTTGATGATGTTTTGGCGGGTTTTCGGAATGTTTTGGTTGGGTTTTAGAATGTTTTGTATTCTCTTGAGTTGTTTTTATTGTGTTGGCAGGTTTTGGAATGTTTGGATTCCTTTTGGCGGGTGTTCGGAATGTTTGGCGGGTGTTCGGAATGTTTTGATTAGTTTTGACGGGTTTTGAAATATTTTGGCGGGTTTTTAGAAGGTTTCAATTTGTTTTGATTTGTTTTGATTCTGTTTAGCCCAGTTTTTGGTGTGTTTGGATTAGCTTTGGTGGGCTTTCTCATGTTTTGTCAGGTTTTTTCGAATGTATTGATGACTTCTGTCTGGTTTTCTATTTTGGCGGGTTTGAAAATATTTTTGGATTAGTTTTGGCGGGTTTGAAAATATTTTGGCTCTTTGCGCAGAGATGACGGTGCCGGTTGCGGTGCGCTCCGGGGCGCTCCTTCTGCGGAAAGACGCCTGGCAGCGGTACTTGGGACAGCTCTGCGTCTCCGTATTCTGCGTTTCTTGCCTTCTGCATCTCAGCAAAATGCTTTCCCACTAGGTCTAGCAAGGAGAAACTGTGGCAGCTGAGTAGATGTAGCCCGGCCCGCCCTTTGAAGTTGACAAGTTCTTGGCATCTCAGAGCCTCAAGGCAAGAGCAAGGTTATCTATGGTAGGCTGGGGCAGAACTAGCAGCAAGCAGAGCAAAGTTGTCCAAGAATAGCTTCCATTGGAATGCTAATGGCAATTGAAGAGGCAGGCCAGTGGCAAGCCACTAGCTTCTAGCAGTTTGAAAGTTGCAGACACAGTGCAGGTGTTGTGCGGCTTCCTTCTTGGCCTCCTAGAAGGTGCCGCGCTCTCCGTCTCTTGCTTGCCAATATGTTGCCGTGTTCCTCCTATTGTTTGGTTTGTTTTGATTTGTTTTGATGATGTTTTGGCGGGTTTTCGGAATGTTTTGGTGGTGTTTTAGAATGTTTTGTTTTCTCTTGTGTTGTTTTTATTGTCTTGGCAGGTTGTGGAATATTTGGATTCCTTTTGGCGGGTTTTCAAATATTTTGGCGGGTATTTGGAATGTTTTGGTTTGCTTTCATTTGTTTTGATTATGTTTTGGCAAGTTATTGAAAGTTTCGATCACTTCTGACTGGTTTTCTAGTATTTTGGCATCTTTTCAGAATGTTTTGATCAGTTTTGGCAGGTTCTAAACTATTTTGTCAGGTTTTTGGAATTTTTTGGTTGGTTTTGATTTGTTTTTATGATGTTTTGCCAAGTTTTTTCAATGTTTTGATCAGTTCTGTCTGGTTTTCTAATGTTTTGGCATCTTTTCAGAATGTTTTGATGAGTTTTGCGGGTCTAAATTATTTTGGCGGGTTTTCGGATTATTTTGGTTGGTTTTGATTTGTTTTTATGATGTTTTGGCGGGTTTTCAGAATGTTTTGGTTGGGTTTTAGAATGTTTTGTATTCTCTTGAGTTGTTTTTATTGTGTTGGCAGGTTTTGGAATGTTTGGATTCCTTTTGGCGGGTGTTCGGAATGTTTGGCGGGTGTTCGGAATGTTTTGATTAGTTTTGACGGGTTTTGAAATATTTTGGCGGGTTTTTAGAAGGTTTCAATTTGTTTTGATTTGTTTTGATTCTGTTTAGCCCAGTTTTTGGTGTGTTTGGATTAGCTTTGGTGGGCTTTCTCATGTTTTGTCAGGTTTTTTCGAATGTATTGATGACTTCTGTCTGGTTTTCTATTTTGGCGGGTTTGAAAATATTTTTGGATTAGTTTTGGCGGGTTTGAAAATATTTTGGCTCTTTGCGCAGAGATGACGGTGCCGGTTGCGGTGCGCTCCGGGGCGCTCCTTCTGCGGAAAGACGCCTGGCAGCGGTACTTGGGACAGCTCTGCGTCTCCGTATTCTGCGTTTCTTGCCTTCTGCATCTCAGCAAAATGCTTTCCCACTAGGTCTAGCAAGGAGAAACTGTGGCAGCTGAGTAGATGTAGCCCGGCCCGCCCTTTGAAGTTGACAAGTTCTTGGCATCTCAGAGCCTCAAGGCAAGAGCAAGGTTATCTATGGTAGGCTGGGGCAGAACTAGCAGCAAGCAGAGCAAAGTTGTCCAAGAATAGCTTCCATTGGAATGCTAATGGCAATTGAAGAGGCAGGCCAGTGGCAAGCCACTAGCTTCTAGCAGTTTGAAAGTTGCAGACACAGTGCAGGTGTTGTGCGGCTTCCTTCTTGGCCTCCTAGAAGGTGCCGCGCTCTCCGTCTCTTGCTTGCCAATATGTTGCCGTGTTCCTCCTATTGTTTGGTTTGTTTTGATTTGTTTTGATGATGTTTTGGCGGGTTTTCGGAATGTTTTGGTGGTGTTTTAGAATGTTTTGTTTTCTCTTGTGTTGTTTTTATTGTCTTGGCAGGTTGTGGAATATTTGGATTCCTTTTGGCGGGTTTTCAAATATTTTGGCGGGTATTTGGAATGTTTTGGTTTGCTTTCATTTGTTTTGATTATGTTTTGGCAAGTTATTGAAAGTTTCGATCACTTCTGACTGGTTTTCTAGTATTTTGGCATCTTTTCAGAATGTTTTGATCAGTTTTGGCAGGTTCTAAACTATTTTGTCAGGTTTTTGGAATTTTTTGGTTGGTTTTGATTTGTTTTTATGATGTTTTGCCAAGTTTTTTCAATGTTTTGATCAGTTCTGTCTGGTTTTCTAATGTTTTGGCATCTTTTCAGAATGTTTTGATGAGTTTTGCGGGTCTAAATTATTTTGGCGGGTTTTCGGAATATTTTGGTTGGTTTTGATTTGTTTTGATGATGTTTTGGCGGGTTTTCGGAATGTTTTGGTTGGGTTTTAGAATGTTTTGTATTCTCTTGAGTTGTTTTTATTGTGTTGGCAGGTTTTGGAATGTTTGGATTCCTTTTGGCGGGTGTTCGGAATGTTTGGCGGGTGTTCGGAATGTTTTGATTAGTTTTGACGGGTTTTGAAATATTTTGGCGGGTTTTTAGAAGGTTTCAATTTGTTTTGATTTGTTTTGATTCTGTTTAGCCCAGTTTTTGGTGTGTTTGGATTAGCTTTGGTGGGCTTTCTCATGTTTTGTCAGGTTTTTTCGAATGTATTGATGACTTCTGTCTGGTTTTCTATTTTGGCGGGTTTGAAAATATTTTTGGATTAGTTTTGGCGGGTTTGAAAATATTTTGGCTCTTTGCGCAGAGATGACGGTGCCGGTTGCGGTGCGCTCCGGGGCGCTCCTTCTGCGGAAAGACGCCTAGGCAGCGGCACTTGGGACAGCTCCGCGTCTCCGTATTCTGCGTTTCTTGCCTTCTGCATCTCAGCAAAATGCTTTCCCACTAGGTCTAGCAAGGAGAAACTGTGGCAGCTGAGTAGATGTAGCCCGGCCTGCCCTTTGAAATTGACAAGTTCTTGGCATCTCAGAGCCTCAAGGCAAGAGCAAGGTTATCTATGGTAGGCTGGGGCAGAACTAGCAGCAAGCAGAGCAAAGTTGTCCAAGAATAGCTTCCATTGGAATGCTAATGGCAATTGAAGAGGCAGGCCAGTGGCAAGCCACTAGCTTCTAGCAGTTTGAAAGTTGCAGACACAGTGCAGGTGTTGTGCGGCTTCCTTCTTGGCCTCCTAGAAGGTGCCGCGCTCTCCGTCTCTTGCTTGCCAATATGTTGCCGTGTTCCTCCTATTGTTTGGTTGGTTTTGATTTGTTTTGATGATGTTTTGGGGTGTTTTCGGAATGTTTTGGTGGTGTTTTAGAATGTTTTGTTTTCTCTTGTGTTATTTTTATTGTCTTGGCAGGTTGTGGAATATTTGGATTCCTTTTGGCGGGTTTTCAAATATTTTGGCGGGTATTTGGAATGTTTTGGTTTGCTTTCATTTGTTTTGATTATGTTTTGGCAAGTTATTGAAAGTTTCGATCACTTCTGACTGGTTTTCTAGTATTTTGGCATCTTTTCAGAATGTTTTGATCAGTTTTGGCAGGTTCTAAACTATTTTGTCAGGTTTTTGGAATTTTTTGGTTGGTTTTGATTTGTTTTTATGATGTATTGCCAAGTTTTTTGAATGTTTTGATCAGTTCTGTCTGGTTTTCTAATGTTTTGGCATCTTTTCAGAATGTTTTGATGAGTTTTGCGGGTCTAAATTATTTTGGCGGGTTTTCGGATTATTTTGGTTGGTTTTGATTTGTTTTTATGATGTTTTGGCGGGTTTTCAGAATGTTTTGGTTGGGTTTTAGAATGTTTTGTATTCTCTTGAGTTGTTTTTATTGTGTTGGCAGGTTTTGGAATGTTTGGATTCCTTTTGGTGGGAGTTCGGAATGTTTGGCGGGTGTTCGGAATGTTTTGATTAGTTTTGACGGGTTTTGAAATATTTTGGCGGGTTTTTAGAAGGTTTCCATTTGTTTTGATTTGTTTTGATTCTGTTTAGCCCAGTTTTTGGTGTGTTTGGATTAGCTTTGGTGGGCTTTATCATGTTTTGTCAGGTTTTTTCGAATGTATTGATGACTTCTGTCTGGTTTTCTATTTTGGCGGGTTTGAAAATATTTTTGGATTAGTTTTGGCGGGTTTGAAAATATTTTGGCTCTTTGCGCAGAGATGACGGTGCCGGTTGCGGTGCGCTCCGGGGCGCTCCTTCTGCGGAAAGACGCCTAGGCAGCGGCACTTGGGACAGCTCCGCGTCTCCGTATTCTGCGTTTCTTGCCTTCTGCATCTCAGCAAAATGCTTTCCCACTAGGTCTAGCAAGGAGAAACTGTGGCAGCTGAGTAGATGTAGCCCGGCCTGCCCTTTGAAATTGACAAGTTCTTGGCATCTCAGAGCCTCAAGGCAAGAGCAAGGTTCTCTATGGTAGGCTGGGGCAGAACTAGCAGCAAGCAGAGCAAAGTTGTCCAAGAATAGCTTCCATTGGAATGCTAATGGCAATTGAAGAGGCAGGCCAGTGGCAAGCCACTAGCTTCTAGCAGTTTGAAAGTTGCAGACACAGTGCAGGTGTTGTGCGGCTTCCTTCTTGGCCTCCTAGAAGGTGCCGCGCTCTCCGTCTCTTGCTTGCCAATATGTTGCCGTGTTCCTCCTATTGTTTGGTTTGTTTTGATTTGTTTTTATGATGTTTTGGCGGGTTTTCGGAATGTTTTGGTGGTGTTTTAGAATGTTTTGTTTTCTCTTGTGTTGTTTTTACTGTCTTGGCAGGTTGTGGAATATTTGGATTCCTTTTGGCGGGTTTTAAAATATTTTGGCGGGTATTTGGAATGTTTTGGTTTGCTTTCATTTGTTTTGATTATGTTTTGGCAAGTTATTGAAAGTTTCGATCACTTCTGACTAGTTTTCTAGTATTTTGGCATCTTTTCAGCATGTTTTGATCAGTTTTGGCAGGTTCTAAACTATTTTGTCAGGTTTTTGGAGTTTTTTGGTTGGTTTTGATTTGTTTTTGTGATGTTTTGCCAAGTTTTTTGAATGTTTTGATCAGTTCTGTCTGGTTTTCTAATGTTTTGGCATCTTTTCAGAATGTTTTGATGAGTTTTGCGGGTCTAAATCATTTTGGCGGGTTTTCGGAATATTTTGGTTGGTTTTGATTTGTTTTTATGATGTTTTGGCGGGTTTTCGGAATGTTTTGGTTGGGTTTTAGAATGTTTTGTATTCTCTTGAGTTGTTTTTATTGTGTTGACAGGTTTTGGAATGTTTGGATTCCTTTTGGTGGGTGTTCGGAATGTTTTGGCGGGTATTTGGAATATTTTGATTAGTTTTGACGGGTTTTGAAATATTTTGGCGGGCTTTTAGAAGGTTTTGATTTGTTTTGATTTGTTTTGATTCTGTTTAGCCCAGTTTTTGGTGTGTTTGGATTAGCTTTGGTGGGCTTGATCATGATTTGTCAGGTTTTTTCGAATGTATTGATGACTTCTGTCTGGTTTTCTATTTTGGCGGGTTTGAAAATATTTTTGGATTAGTTTTGGCGGGTTTGAAAATATTTTGGCTCTTTGCGCAGAGATGACGGTGCCGGTTGCGGTGCGCTCCGGGGCGCTCCTTCTGCGGAAAGACGCCTGGCAGCGGCACTTGGGACAGCTCCGCGTCTCCGTATGCTGCGTTTCTTGCCTTCTGCATCTCAGCAAAATGCTTTCCCACTAGGTCTAGCAAGGAGAAACTGTGGCAGCTGAGTAGATGTAGCCCGGCCCGCCCTTTGAAGTTGACAAGTTCTTGGCATCTCAGAGCCTCAAGGCAAGAGCAAGGTTATCTATGGTAGGCTGGGGCAGAACTAGCAGCAAGCAGAGCAAAGTTGTCCAAGAATAGCTTCCATTGGAATGCTAATGGCAATTGAAGAGGCAGGCCAGTGGCAAGCCACTAGCTTCTAGCAGTTTGAAAGTTGCAGACACAGTGCAGGTGTTGTGCGGCTTCCTTCTTGGCCTCCTAGAAGGTGCCGCGCTCTCCGTCTCTTGCTTGCCAATATGTTGCCGTGTTCCTCCTATTGTTTGGTTTGTTTTGATTTGTTTTGATGATGTTTTGGGGGGTTTTCGGAATGTTTTGGTGGTGTTTTAGAATGTTTTGTTTTCTCTTGTGTTGTTTTTATTGTCTTGGCAGGTTGTGGAACATTTGGATTCCTTTCGGCGGGTTTTAAAATATTTTGGCGGGTATTTGGAATGTTTTGGTTTGCTTTCATTTGTTTTGATTGTGTTTTGGCAAGTTATTGAAAGTTTCGATCACTTCTGACTGGTTTTCTAGTATTTTGGCATCTTTTCAGAATGTTTTGATCAGTTTTGGCAGGTTCTAAACTATTTTGTTGGGTTTTTGGAATTTTTTGGTTGGTTTTGATTTGTTTTTGTGATGTTTTGCCTAGTTTTTTGAATGTTTTGATCAGTTCTGTCTGGTTTTCTAATGTTTTGGCATCTTTTCAGAATGTTTTGATGAGTTTTGTGGGTCTAAATCATTTTGGCGGGTTTTCGGAATATTTTGGTTGGTTTTGATTTGTTTTTATGATGTTTTGGCGGGTTTTCGGAATGTTTTGGTTGGGTTTTAGAATGTTTTGTATTCTCTTGAGTTGTTTTTATTGTGTTGGCAGGTTTTGGAATGTTTGGATTCCTTTTGGCGGGTGTTCGGAATGTTTTGGCGGGTGTTCGGAATGTTTTGATTAGTTTTGACTGGTTTTGAAATATTTTGGCGGGTTTTTAGAAGGTTTCCATTTGTTTTGATTTGTTTTGATTCTGTTTAGCCCAGTTTTTGGTGTGTTTGGATTAGCTTTGGTGGGCTTTATCATGTTTTGTCAGGTTTTTTCGAATGTATTGATGACTTCTGTCTGGTTTTCTATTTTGGCGGGTTTGAAAATATTTTTGGATGAGTTTTGGCGGGTTTTAAAATATTTTGGCTCTTTGCGCAGAGATGACGGTGCCGGTTGCGGTGCGCTCCGGGGCGCTCCTTCTGCGGAAAGACGCCTAGGCAGCGGCACTTGGGACAGCTCCGCGTCTCCGTATTCTGCGTTTCTTGCCTTCTGCATCTCAGCAAAATGCTTTCCCACTAGGTCTAGCAAGGAGAAACTGTGGCAGCTGAGTAGATGTAGCCCGGCCTGCCCTTTGAAATTGACAAGTTCTTGGCATCTCAGAGCCTCAAGGCAAGAGCAAGGTTCTCTATGGTAGGCTGGGGCAGAACTAGCAGCAAGCAGAGCAAAGTTGTCCAAGAATAGCTTCCATTGGAATGCTAATGGCAATTGAAGAGGCAGGCCAGTGGCAAGCCACTAGCTTCTAGCAGTTTGAAAGTTGCAGACACAGTGCAGGTGTTGTGCGGCTTCCTTCTTGGCCTCCTAGAAGGTGCCGCGCTCTCCGTCTCTTGCTTGCCAATATGTTGCCGTGTTCCTCCTATTGTTTGGTTTGTTTTGATTTGTTTTGATGATGTTTTGTCGGGTTTTCGGAATGTTTTGGTGGTGTTTTAGAATGTTTTGTTTTCTCTTGTGTTGTTTTTATTGTCTTGGCAGGTTGTGGAATATTTGGATTCCTTTTGGCGGGTTTTCAAATATTTTGGCGGGTATTTGGAATGTTTTGATTTGCTTTCATTTGTTTTGATTATGTTTTGGCAAGTTATTGAAAGTTTCGATCACTTCTGACTGGTTTTCTAGTATTTTGGCATCTTTTCAGAATGTTTTGATCAGTTTTGGCAGGTTCTAAACTATTTTGTCAGGTTTTTGGAATTTTTTGGTTGGTTTTGATTTGTTTTTATGATGTTTTGCCTAGTTTTTTCAATGTTTTGATCAGTTCTGTCTGGTTTTCTAATGTTTTGGCATCTTTTCAGAATGTTTTGATGAGTTTTGCGGGTCTAAATAATTTTGGCGGGTTTTCGGAATATTTTGGTTGGTTTTGATTTTTTTTTATGATGTTTTGGTGGTTTTTCGGAATGTGTTGGTTGGGTTTTAGAATGTTTTGTATTCTCTTGAGTTGTTTTTATTGTGTTGGCAGGTTTTGGAATGTTTGGATTCCTTTTGGCGGGTGTTCGGAATGTTTGGCGGGTGTTCGGAATGTTTTGATTAGTTTTGACGGGTTTTGAAATATTTTGGCGGGTTTTTAGAAGGTTTCAATTTGTTTTGATTTGTTTTGATTCTGTTTAGCCCAGTTTTTGGTGTGTTTGGATTAGCTTTGGTGGCCTTTCTCATGTTTTGTCAGGTTTTTTCGAATGTATTGATGACTTCTGTCTGGTTTTCTATTTTGGCGGGTTTGAAAATATTTTTGGATTAGTTTTGGCGGGTTTGAAAATATTTTGGCTCTTTGCGCAGAGATGACGGTGCCGGTTGCGGTGCGCTCCGGGGCGCTCCTTCTGCGGAAAGACGCCTAGGCAGCGGCACTTGGGACAGTTCCGCGTCTCCGTATTCTGCGTTTCTTGCCTTCTGCATCTCAGCAAAATGCTTTCCCACTAGGTCTAGCAAGGAGAAACTGTGGCAGCTGAGTAGATGTAGCCCGGCCCGCCCTTTGAAGTTGACAAGTTCTTGGCATCTCAGAGCCTCAAGGCAAGAGCAAGGTTATCTATGGTAGGCTGGGGCAGAACTAGCAGCAAGCAGAGCAAAGTTGTCCAAGAATAGCTTCCATTGGAATGCTAATGGCAATTGAAGAGGCAGGCCGGTGGCAAGCCACTAGCTTCTAGCAGTTTGAAAGTTGCAGACACAGTGCAGGTGTTGTGCGGCTTCCTTCTTGGCCTCCTAGAAGGTGCCGCGCTCTCCGTCTCTTGCTTGCCAATATGTTGCCGTGTTCCTCCTATTGTTTGGTTTGTTTTGATTTGTTTTTACGATGTTTTGGCGGGTTTTCGGAATGTTTTGGTGGTGTTTTAGAATGTTTTGTTTTCTCTTGTGTTGTTTTTACTGTCTTGGCAGGTTGTGGAATATTTGGATTCCTTTTGGCGGGTTTTCAAATATTTTGGCGGGTATTTGGAATATTTTGGTTTGCTTTCATTTGTTTTGATTATGTTTTGGCAAGTTATTGAAAGTTTCGATCACTTCTGACTGGTTTTCTAGTATTTTGGCATCTTTTCAGAATGTTTTGATCAGTTTTGGCAGGTTCTAAACTATTTTGTCAGGTTTTTGGAATTTTTTGCTTGGCTTTGATTTGTTTTTGTGATGTTTTGCCAAGTTTTTTGAATGTTTTGATCAGTTCTGTCTGGTTTTCTAATGTTTTGGCATCTTTTCAGAATGTTTTGATGAGTTTTGCGGGTCGAAATTATTTTGGCGGGTTGTCGGAATATTTTGGTTGGTTTTGATTTTTTTTTATGATGTTTTGGCGGGTTTTCGGAATGTTTTGGTTGGGTTTTAGAATGTTTTGTATTCTCTTGAGTTGTTTTTATTGTGTTGGCAGGTTTTGGAATGTTTGGATTCCTTTTGGCGGGTGTTCGGAATGTTTTGGCGGGTGTTCGGAATGTTTTGATTAGTTTTGACGGGTTTTGAAATATTTTGGCGGGTTTTTAGAAGGTTTCAATTTGTTTTGATTTGTTTTGATTCTGTTTAGCCCAGTTTTTGGTGTGTTTGGATTAGCTTTGGTGGGCTTTCTCATGTTTTGTCAGGTTTTTTCGAATGTATTGATGACTTCTGTCTGGTTTTCTATTTTGGCGGGTTTGAAAATATTTTTGGATTAGTTTTGGCGGGTTTTAAAATATTTTGGCTCTTTGCGCAGAGATGACGGTGCCGGTTGCGGTGCGCTCCGGGGCGCTCCTTCTGCGGAAAGACGCCTAGGCAGCGGCACTTGGGACAGCTCCGCGTCTCCGTATGCTGCGTTTCTTGCCTTCTGCATCTCAGCAAAATGCTTTCCCACTAGGTCTAGCAAGGAGAAACTGTGGCAGCTGAGTAGATGTAGCCCGGCCCGCCCTTTGAAGTTGACAAGTTCTTGGCATCTCAGAGCCTCAAGGCAAGAGCAAGGTTCTCTATGGTAGGCTGGGGCAGAACTAGCAGCAAGCAGAGCAAAGTTGTCCAAGAATAGCTTCCATTGGAATGCTAATGGCAATTGAAGAGGCAGGCCAGTGGCAAGCCACTAGCTTCTAGCAGTTTGAAAGTTGCAGACACAGTGCAGGTGTTGTGCGGCTTCCTTCTTGGCCTCCTAGAAGGTGCCGCGCTCTCCGTCTCTTGCTTGCCAATATGTTGCCGTGTTCCTCCTATTGTTTGGTTTGTTTTGATTTGTTTTGATGATGTTTTGGGGGGTTTTCGGAATGTTTTGGTGGTGTTTTAGAATGTTTTGTTTTCTCTTGTGTTGTTTTTATTGTCTTGGCAGGTTGTGGAATATTTGGATTCCTTTTGGCGGGTTTTCAAATATTTTGGCGGGTATTTGGAATGTTTTTGGTTTGCTTTCATTTGTTTTGATTATGTTTTGGCAAGTTATTGAAAGTTTTGATCACTTCTGACTGGTTTTCTAGTATTTTGGCATCTTTTCAGAATGTTTTGATCAGTTTTGGCGGGTTCTAAACTATTTTGTTGGGTTTTTGGAATGTTTTGCTTGGTTTTGATTTGTTTTTATTTTGATTTTGCGGGTTTTCAGAATGTTTTGGTCGGTTTTCTAGAATGTTTTGGTTGGTTTTGATTTCTTTTTAATATTATTTTGTGGGTTTTGGAATGTTTTGATTTGTTTTGTCTAGTTTAAAATATTTTGGCATGTATTTGGAAGGTTTTGCTTGGTTTTCATTTTTTTTTGTTATGTTTTGGCAAGGGTTTTTTTTTGGTTTGATCAGTTCTGGCTGGTTTTCTAATATGTTGGCCGATTTTCAGAATGTTTTGATCAGTTTTGGCGGGTTTTAAGATATTTTAGAGGTTGTTTATAATATTTTGGTTTCTTTAGCTTTGTTTTTACTATATTTTGGCGGGTTTTTTGAATGTTTCGATCACTTCTGACTGGTTTTCTAGTATTTTGGCATCTTTTCCGAATGTTTTGATCAGTTTTGGCAGGTTCTAAACTATTTTGTCGGGTTTTTGGAATGTTTTGGTTGGTTTTGATTTGTTTTTATGATGTTTTGCCAAGTTTTTTGAATGTTTTGATCAGTTCTGTCTGGTTTTCTAATGTTTTGGCATCTTTTTAGAATGTTTTGATGAGTTTTGTGGGTCTAAATAATTTTGGCGGGTTTTCGGAATATTTTGGTTGGTTTTGATTTGTTTTTATGATGTTTTGGCGGGTTTTCGGAATGTGTTGGTTGGGTTTTAGAATGTTTTGTATTCTCTTGAGTTGTTTTTATTGTGTTGACAGGTTTTGGAATGTTTGGATTCCTTTTGGTGGGTGTTCGGAATGTTTTGGCGGGTATTTGGAATATTTTGATTAGTTTTGACGGGTTTTGAAATATTTTGGCGGGCTTTTAGAAGGTTTTGATTTGTTTTGATTCTGTTTAGCCCAGTTTTTGGTGTGTTTGGATTAGCTTTGGTGGGCTTTCTCATGTTTTGTCAGGTTTTTTCGAATGTATTGATCTCTTCTGTCTGGTTTTCTATTTTGGCGGGTTTGAAAATATTTTTGGATTAGTTTTGGCGGGTTTTAAAATATTTTGGCTCTTTGCGCAGAGATGACGGCGCCGGTTGCGGTGCGCTCCGGGGCGCTCCTTCTGCGGAAAGACGCCTAGGCAGCGGCACTTGGGACAGCTCCGCGTCTCCGTATGCTGCGTTTCTTGCCTTCTGCATCTCAGCAAAATGCTTTCCCACTAGGTCTAGCAAGGAGAAACTGTGGCAGCTGAGTAGATGTAGCCCGGCCCGCCCTTTGAAGTTGACAAGTTCTTGGCATCTCAGAGCCTCAAGGCAAGAGCAAGGTTCTCTATGGTAGGCTGGGGCAGAACTAGCAGCAAGCAGAGCAAAGTTGTCCAAGAATAGCTTCCATTGGAATGCTAATGGCAATTGAAGAGGCAGGCCAGTGGCAAGCCACTAGCTTCTAGCAGTTTGAAAGTTGCAGACACAGTGCAGGTGTTGTGCGGCTTCCTTCTTGGCCTCCTAGAAGGTGCCGCGCTCTCCGTCTCTTGCTTGCCAATATGTTGCCGTGTTCCTCCTATTGTTTGGTTTGTTTTGATTTGTTTTGATGATGTTTTGGTGGGTTTTCGGAATGTTTTGGTGGTGTTTTAGAATGTTTTGTTTTCTCTTGTGTTGTTTTTATTGTCTTGGCAGGTTGTGGAATATTTGGATTCCTTTTGGCGGGTTTTCAAATATTTTGGCGGGTATTTGGAATGTTTTTGGTTTGCTTTCATTTGTTTTGATTATGTTTTGGCAAGTTATTGAAAGTTTCGATCACTTCTGACTGGTTTTCTAGTATTTTGGCATCTTTTCAGAATGTTTTGATCAGTTTTGGCAGGTTCTAAACTATTTTGTCAGGTTTTTGGAATATTTTGGTTGGTTTTGATTTGTTTTTATGATGTTTTGCCTAGTTTTTTGAATGTTTTGATCAGTTTTGTCTGGTTTTCTAATGTTTTGGCATCTTTTCAGAAAGTTTTGATGAGTTTTGCGGGTCTAAATTATTTTGGCGGGTTTTCGGAATATTTTGGTTGGTTTTGATTTGTTTTTATGATGTTTTGGTGGGTTTTCGGAATGTTTTGGTTGGGTTTTAGAATGTTTTGTATTCTCTTGAGTTGTTTTTATTGTGTTGGCAGGTTTTGGAATGTTTGGATTCCTTTTGGCGGGTGTTCGGAATGTTTTGGCGGGTGTTCGGAATGTTTTGATTAGTTTTGACGGGTTTTGAAATATTTTGGTGGGTTTTTAGAAGGTTTCGATTTGTTTTGATTTGTTTTGATTCTGTTTAGCCCAGTTTTTGGTGTGTTTGGATTAGCTTTGGTGGGCTTGATCATGTTTTGTCAGGTTTTTTCGAATGTATTGATCTCTTCTGTCTGGTTTCCTATTTTGGCGGGTTTGAAAATATTTTTGGATTAGTTTTGGCGGGTTTTAAAATATTTTGGCTCTTTGCGCAGAGATGACGGTGCCGGTTGCGGTGCGCTCCGGGGCGCTCCTTCTGCGGAAAGACGCCTAGGCAGCGGCACTTGGGACAGCTCCGCGTCTCCGTATGCTGCGTTTCTTGCCTTCTGCATCTCAGCAAAATGCTTTCCCACTAGGTCTAGCAAGGAGAAACTGTGGCAGCTGAGTAGATGTAGCCCGGCCCGCCCTTTGAAGTTGACAAGTTCTTGGCATCTCAGAGCCTCAAGGCAAGAGCAAGGTTATCTATGGTAGGCTGGGGCAGAACTAGCAGCAAGCAGAGCAAAGTTGTCCAAGAATAGCTTCCATTGGAATGCTAATGGCAATTGAAGAGGCAGGCCAGTGGCAAGCCACTAGCTTCTAGCAGTTTGAAAGTTGCAGACACAGTGCAGGTGTTGTGCGGCTTCCTTCTTGGCCTCCTAGAAGGTGCCGCGCTCTCCGTCTCTTGCTTGCCAATATGTTGCCGTGTTCCTCTTATTGTTTGGTTTGTTTTGATTTGTTTTTATGATGTTTTGGCGGGTTTTCGGAATGTTTTGGTGGTGTTTTAGAATGTTTTGTTTTCTCTCGTGTTGTTTTTATTGTGTTGGCAGGTTGTGGAACGTTTGGATTCCTTTTGGCGGGTTTTAAAATATTTTGGCGGGTATTTGGAATGTTTGGGTTTGCTTTCATTTGTTTTGATTATGTTTTGGCAAGTTATTGAATGTTTTGATCACTTCTGACTGGTTTTCTAGTATTTTGGCATCTTTTCAGAATGTTTTGATCAGTTTTGGCGGGTTCTAAACTATTTTGTTGGGTTTTTGGAATGTTTTGCTTGGTTTTGATTTGTTTTTATTTTTATTTTGCGGGTTTTCAGAATGTTTTGGTCGGTTTTCTAGAATGTTTTGGTTGGTTTTGATTTCTTTTTAATATTATTTTGTGGGTTTTGGAATGTTTTGATTTGTTTTGTCTAGTTTAAAATATTTTGGCATGTATTTGGAAGGTTTTGCTTGGTTTTCATTTTTTTTTGTTATGTTTTGGCAAGGGTTTTTTTTTGGTTTGATCAGTTCTGGCTGGTTTTCTAATATGTTGGCCGATTTTCAGAATGTTTTGATCAGTTTTGGCGGGTTTTAAGATATTTTAGAGGTTGTTTATAATATTTTGGTTTCTTTAGCTTTGTTTTTACTATATTTTGGCGGGTTTTTTGAATGTTTCGATCACTTCTGACTGGTTTTCTAGTATTTTGGCATCTTTTCCGAATGTTTTGATCAGTTTTGGCAGGTTCTAAACTATTTTGTCGGGTTTTTGGAATGTTTTGGTTGGTTTTGATTTGTTTTTATGATGTTTTGCCAAGTTTTTTGAATGTTTTGATCAGTTCTGTCTGGTTTTCTAATGTTTTGGCATCTTTTTAGAATGTTTTGATGAGTTTTGTGGGTCTAAATAATTTTGGCGGGTTTTCGGAATATTTTGGTTGGTTTTGATTTGTTTTTATGATGTTTTGGCGGGTTTTCGGAATGTGTTGGTTGGGTTTTAGAATGTTTTGTATTCTCTTGAGTTGTTTTTATTGTGTTGACAGGTTTTGGAATGTTTGGATTCCTTTTGGTGGGTGTTCGGAATGTTTTGGCGGGTATTTGGAATATTTTGATTAGTTTTGACGGGTTTTGAAATATTTTGGCGGGCTTTTAGAAGGTTTTGATTTGTTTTGATTCTGTTTAGCCCAGTTTTTGGTGTGTTTGGATTAGCTTTGGTGGGCTTGATCATGTTTTGTCAGGTTTTTTCGAATGTATTGATCTCTTCTGTCTGGTTTTCTATTTTGGCGGGTTTGAAAATATTTTTGGATTAGTTTTGGCGGGTTTTAAAATATTTTGGCTCTTTGCGCAGAGATGACGGCGCCGGTTGCGGTGCGCTCCGGGGCGCTCCTTCTGCGGAAAGACGCCTAGGCAGCGGCACTTGGGACAGCTCCGCGTCTCCGTATGCTGCGTTTCTTGCCTTCTGCATCTCAGCAAAATGCTTTCCCACTAGGTCTAGCAAGGAGAAACTGTGGCAGCTGAGTAGATGTAGCCCGGCCCGCCCTTTGAAGTTGACAAGTTCTTGGCATCTCAGAGCCTCAAGGCAAGAGCAAGGTTCTCTATGGTAGGCTGGGGCAGAACTAGCAGCAAGCAGAGCAAAGTTGTCCAAGAATAGCTTCCATTGGAATGCTAATGGCAATTGAAGAGGCAGGCCAGTGGCAAGCCACTAGCTTCTAGCAGTTTGAAAGTTGCAGACACAGTGCAGGTGTTGTGCGGCTTCCTTCTTGGCCTCCTAGAAGGTGCCGCGCTCTCCGTCTCTTGCTTGCCAATATGTTGCCGTGTTCCTCCTATTGTTTGGTTTGTTTTGATTTGTTTTGATGATGTTTTGGGGGGTTTTCGGAATGTTTTGGTGGTGTTTTAGAATGTTTTGTTTTCTCTTGTGTTGTTTTTATTGTCTTGGCAGGTTGTGGAATATTTGGATTCCTTTTGGCGGGTTTTCAAATATTTTGGCGGGTATTTGGAATGTTTTTGGTTTGCTTTCATTTGTTTTGATTATGTTTTGGCAAGTTATTGAAAGTTTCGATCACTTCTGACTGGTTTTCTAGTATTTTGGCATCTTTTCAGAATGTTTTGATCAGTTTTGGCAGGTTCTAAACTATTTTGTCAGGTTTTTGGAATATTTTGGTTGGTTTTGATTTGTTTTTATGATGTTTTGCCTAGTTTTTTGAATGTTTTGATCAGTTTTGTCTGGTTTTCTAATGTTTTGGCATCTTTTCAGAAAGTTTTGATGAGTTTTGCGGGTCTAAATTATTTTGGCGGGTTTTCGGAATATTTTGGTTGGTTTTGATTTGTTTTTATGATGTTTTGGTGGGTTTTCGGAATGTTTTGGTTGGGTTTTAGAATGTTTTGTATTCTCTTGAGTTGTTTTTATTGTGTTGGCAGGTTTTGGAATGTTTGGATTCCTTTTGGCGGGTGTTCGGAATGTTTTGGCGGGTGTTCGGAATGTTTTGATTAGTTTTGACGGGTTTTGAAATATTTTGGTGGGTTTTTAGAAGGTTTCGATTTGTTTTGATTTGTTTTGATTCTGTTTAGCCCAGTTTTTGGTGTGTTTGGATTAGCTTTGGTGGGCTTGATCATGTTTTGTCAGGTTTTTTCGAATGTATTGATCTCTTCTGTCTGGTTTCCTATTTTGGCGGGTTTGAAAATATTTTTGGATTAGTTTTGGCGGGTTTTAAAATATTTTGGCTCTTTGCGCAGAGATGACGGCGCCGGTTGCGGTGCGCTCCGGGGCGCTCCTTCTGCGGAAAGACGCCTAGGCAGCGGCACTTGGGACAGCTCCGCGTCTCCGTATGCTGCGTTTCTTGCCTTCTGCATCTCAGCAAAATGCTTTCCCACTAGGTCTAGCAAGGAGAAACTGTGGCAGCTGAGTAGATGTAGCCCGGCCCGCCCTTTGAAGTTGACAAGTTCTTGGCATCTCAGAGCCTCAAGGCAAGAGCAAGGTTCTCTATGGTAGGCTGGGGCAGAACTAGCAGCAAGCAGAGCAAAGTTGTCCAAGAATAGCTTCCATTGGAATGCTAATGGCAATTGAAGAGGCAGGCCAGTGGCAAGCCACTAGCTTCTAGCAGTTTGAAAGTTGCAGACACAGTGCAGGTGTTGTGCGGCTTCCTTCTTGGCCTCCTAGAAGGTGCCGCGCTCTCCGTCTCTTGCTTGCCAATATGTTGCCGTGTTCCTCCTATTGTTTGGTTTGTTTTGATTTGTTTTGATGATGTTTTGTCGGGTTTTCGGAATGTTTTGGTGGTGTTTTAGAATGTTTTGTTTTCTCTTGTGTTGTTTTTATTGTCTTGGCAGGTTGTGGAATATTTGGATTCCTTTTGGCGGGTTTTCAAATATTTTGGCGGGTATTTGGAATGTTTTTGGTTTGCTTTCATTTGTTTTGATTATGTTTTGGCAAGTTATTGAAAGTTTCGATCACTTCTGACTGGTTTTCTAGTATTTTGGCATCTTTTCAGAATGTTTTGATCAGTTTTGGCAGGTTCTAAACTATTTTGTCAGGTTTTTGGAATATTTTGGTTGGTTTTGATTTGTTTTTATGATGTTTTGCCTAGTTTTTTGAATGTTTTGATCAGTTTTGTCTGGTTTTCTAATGTTTTGGCATCTTTTCAGAAAGTTTTGATGAGTTTTGCGGGTCTAAATTATTTTGGCGGGTTTTCGGAATATTTTGGTTGGTTTTGATTTGTTTTTATGATGTTTTGGTGGGTTTTCGGAATGTTTTGGTTGGGTTTTAGAATGTTTTGTATTCTCTTGAGTTGTTTTTATTGTGTTGGCAGGTTTTGGAATGTTTGGATTCCTTTTGGCGGGTGTTCGGAATGTTTTGGCGGGTGTTCGGAATGTTTTGATTAGTTTTGACGGGTTTTGAAATATTTTGGTGGGTTTTTAGAAGGTTTCGATTTGTTTTGATTTGTTTTGATTCTGTTTAGCCCAGTTTTTGGTGTGTTTGGATTAGCTTTGGTGGGCTTGATCATGTTTTGTCAGGTTTTTTCGAATGTATTGATCTCTTCTGTCTGGTTTCCTATTTTGGCGGGTTTGAAAATATTTTTGGATTAGTTTTGGCGGGTTTTAAAATATTTTGGCTCTTTGCGCAGAGATGACGGTGCCGGTTGCGGTGCGCTCCGGGGCGCTCCTTCTGCGGAAAGACGCCTAGGCAGCGGCACTTGGGACAGCTCCGCGTCTCCGTATGCTGCGTTTCTTGCCTTCTGCATCTCAGCAAAATGCTTTCCCACTAGGTCTAGCAAGGAGAAACTGTGGCAGCTGAGTAGATGTAGCCCGGCCCGCCCTTTGAAGTTGACAAGTTCTTGGCATCTCAGAGCCTCAAGGCAAGAGCAAGGTTCTCTATGGTAGGCTGGGGCAGAACTAGCAGCAAGCAGAGCAAAGTTGTCCAAGAATAGCTTCCATTGGAATGCTAATGGCAATTGAAGAGGCAGGCCAGTGGCAAGCCACTAGCTTCTAGCAGTTTGAAAGTTGCAGACACAGTGCAGGTGTTGTGCGGCTTCCTTCTTGGCCTCCTAGAAGGTGCCGCGCTCTCCGTCTCTTGCTTGCCAATATGTTGCCGTGTTCCTCTTATTGTTTGGTTTGTTTTGATTTGTTTTTATGATGTTTTGGCGGGTTTTCGGAATGTTTTGGTGGTGTTTTAGAATGTTTTGTTTTCTCTCGTGTTGTTTTTATTGTGTTGGCAGGTTGTGGAACGTTTGGATTCCTTTTGGCGGGTTTTAAAATATTTTGGCGGGTATTTGGAATGTTTGGGTTTGCTTTCATTTGTTTTGATTATGTTTTGGCAAGTTATTGAATGTTTTGATCACTTCTGACTGGTTTTCTAGTATTTTGGCATCTTTTCAGAATGTTTTGATCAGTTTTGGCGGGTTCTAAACTATTTTGTTGGGTTTTTGGAATGTTTTGCTTGGTTTTGATTTGTTTTTATTTTGATTTTGCGGGTTTTCAGAATGTTTTGGTCGGTTTTCTAGAATGTTTTGGTTGGTTTTGATTTCTTTTTAATATTATTTTGTGGGTTTTGGAATGTTTTGATTTGTTTTGTCTAGTTTAAAATATTTTGGCATGTATTTGGAAGGTTTTGCTTGGTTTTCATTTTTTTTTGTTATGTTTTGGCAAGGGTTTTTTTTTGGTTTGATCAGTTCTGGCTGGTTTTCTAATATGTTGGCCGATTTTCAGAATGTTTTGATCAGTTTTGGCGGGTTTTAAGATATTTTAGAGGTTGTTTATAATATTTTGGTTTCTTTAGCTTTGTTTTTACTATATTTTGGCGGGTTTTTTGAATGTTTCGATCACTTCTGACTGGTTTTCTAGTATTTTGGCATCTTTTCCGAATGTTTTGATCAGTTTTGGCAGGTTCTAAACTATTTTGTCGGGTTTTTGGAATGTTTTGGTTGGTTTTGATTTGTTTTTATGATGTTTTGCCAAGTTTTTTGAATGTTTTGATCAGTTCAGGCTGGTTTTCTAATGTTTTGGCATCTTTTTAGAATGTTTTGATGAGTTTTGTGGGTCTAAATAATTTTGGCGGGTTTTCGGAATATTTTGGTTGGTTTTGATTTGTTTTTATGATGTTTTGGCGGGTTTTCGGAATGTGTTGGTTGGGTTTTAGAATGTTTTGTATTCTCTTGAGTTGTTTTTATTGTGTTGACAGGTTTTGGAATGTTTGGATTCCTTTTGGTGGGTGTTCGGAATGTTTTGGCGGGTATTTGGAATATTTTGATTAGTTTTGACGGGTTTTGAAATATTTTGGCGGGCTTTTAGAAGGTTTTGATTTGTTTTGATTTTGTTTAGCCCAGTTTTTGGTGTGTTTGGATTAGCTTTGGTGGGCTTTCTCATGTTTTGTCAGGTTTTTTCGAATGTATTGATCTCTTCTGTCTGGTTTTCTATTTTGGCGGGTTTGAAAATATTTTTGGATTAGTTTTGGCGGGTTTTAAAATATTTTGGCTCTTTGCGCAGAGATGACGGCGCCGGTTGCGGTGCGCTCCGGGGCGCTCCTTCTGCGGAAAGACGCCTAGGCAGCGGCACTTGGGACAGCTCCGCGTCTCCGTATGCTGCGTTTCTTGCCTTCTGCATCTCAGCAAAATGCTTTCCCACTAGGTCTAGCAAGGAGAAACTGTGGCAGCTGAGTAGATGTAGCCCGGCCCGCCCTTTGAAGTTGACAAGTTCTTGGCATCTCAGAGCCTCAAGGCAAGAGCAAGGTTCTCTATGGTAGGCTGGGGCAGAACTAGCAGCAAGCAGAGCAAAGTTGTCCAAGAATAGCTTCCATTGGAATGCTAATGGCAATTGAAGAGGCAGGCCAGTGGCAAGCCACTAGCTTCTAGCAGTTTGAAAGTTGCAGACACAGTGCAGGTGTTGTGCGGCTTCCTTCTTGGCCTCCTAGAAGGTGCCGCGCTCTCCGTCTCTTGCTTGCCAATATGTTGCCGTGTTCCTCCTATTGTTTGGTTTGTTTTGATTTGTTTTGATGATGTTTTGGTGGGTTTTCGGAATGTTTTGGTGGTGTTTTAGAATGTTTTGTTTTCTCTTGTGTTGTTTTTATTGTCTTGGCAGGTTGTGGAATATTTGGATTCCTTTTGGCGGGTTTTCAAATATTTTGGCGGGTATTTGGAATGTTTTTGGTTTGCTTTCATTTGTTTTGATTATGTTTTGGCAAGTTATTGAAAGTTTCGATCACTTCTGACTGGTTTTCTAGTATTTTGGCATCTTTTCAGAATGTTTTGATCAGTTTTGGCAGGTTCTAAACTATTTTGTCAGGTTTTTGGAATATTTTGGTTGGTTTTGATTTGTTTTTATGATGTTTTGCCTAGTTTTTTGAATGTTTTGATCAGTTTTGTCTGGTTTTCTAATGTTTTGGCATCTTTTCAGAAAGTTTTGATGAGTTTTGCGGGTCTAAATTATTTTGGCGGGTTTTCGGAATATTTTGGTTGGTTTTGATTTGTTTTTATGATGTTTTGGTGGGTTTTCGGAATGTTTTGGTTGGGTTTTAGAATGTTTTGTATTCTCTTGAGTTGTTTTTATTGTGTTGGCAGGTTTTGGAATGTTTGGATTCCTTTTGGCGGGTGTTCGGAATGTTTTGGCGGGTGTTCGGAATGTTTTGATTAGTTTTGACGGGTTTTGAAATATTTTGGTGGGTTTTTAGAAGGTTTCGATTTGTTTTGATTTGTTTTGATTCTGTTTAGCCCAGTTTTTGGTGTGTTTGGATTAGCTTTGGTGGGCTTGATCATGTTTTGTCAGGTTTTTTCGAATGTATTGATCTCTTCTGTCTGGTTTCCTATTTTGGCGGGTTTGAAAATATTTTTGGATTAGTTTTGGCGGGTTTTAAAATATTTTGGCTCTTTGCGCAGAGATGACGGTGCCGGTTGCGGTGCGCTCCGGGGCGCTCCTTCTGCGGAAAGACGCCTAGGCAGCGGCACTTGGGACAGCTCCGCGTCTCCGTATGCTGCGTTTCTTGCCTTCTGCATCTCAGCAAAATGCTTTCCCACTAGGTCTAGCAAGGAGAAACTGTGGCAGCTGAGTAGATGTAGCCCGGCCCGCCCTTTGAAGTTGACAAGTTCTTGGCATCTCAGAGCCTCAAGGCAAGAGCAAGGTTCTCTATGGTAGGCTGGGGCAGAACTAGCAGCAAGCAGAGCAAAGTTGTCCAAGAATAGCTTCCATTGGAATGCTAATGGCAATTGAAGAGGCAGGCCAGTGGCAAGCCACTAGCTTCTAGCAGTTTGAAAGTTGCAGACACAGTGCAGGTGTTGTGCGGCTTCCTTCTTGGCCTCCTAGAAGGTGCCGCGCTCTCCGTCTCTTGCTTGCCAATATGTTGCCGTGTTCCTCTTATTGTTTGGTTTGTTTTGATTTGTTTTTATGATGTTTTGGCGGGTTTTCGGAATGTTTTGGTGGTGTTTTAGAATGTTTTGTTTTCTCTCGTGTTGTTTTTATTGTGTTGGCAGGTTGTGGAACGTTTGGATTCCTTTTGGCGGGTTTTAAAATATTTTGGCGGGTATTTGGAATGTTTGGGTTTGCTTTCATTTGTTTTGATTATGTTTTGGCAAGTTATTGAATGTTTTGATCACTTCTGACTGGTTTTCTAGTATTTTGGCATCTTTTCAGAATGTTTTGATCAGTTTTGGCGGGTTCTAAACTATTTTGTTGGGTTTTTGGAATGTTTTGCTTGGTTTTGATTTGTTTTTATTTTGATTTTGCGGGTTTTCAGAATGTTTTGGTCGGTTTTCTAGAATGTTTTGGTTGGTTTTGATTTCTTTTTAATATTATTTTGTGGGTTTTGGAATGTTTTGATTTGTTTTGTCTAGTTTAAAATATTTTGGCATGTATTTGGAAGGTTTTGCTTGGTTTTCATTTTTTTTTGTTATGTTTTGGCAAGGGTTTTTTTTTGGTTTGATCAGTTCTGGCTGGTTTTCTAATATGTTGGCCGATTTTCAGAATGTTTTGATCAGTTTTGGCGGGTTTTAAGATATTTTAGAGGTTGTTTATAATATTTTGGTTTCTTTAGCTTTGTTTTTACTATATTTTGGCGGGTTTTTTGAATGTTTCGATCACTTCTGACTGGTTTTCTAGTATTTTGGCATCTTTTCCGAATGTTTTGATCAGTTTTGGCAGGTTCTAAACTATTTTGTCGGGTTTTTGGAATGTTTTGGTTGGTTTTGATTTGTTTTTATGATGTTTTGCCAAGTTTTTTGAATGTTTTGATCAGTTCTGGCTGGTTTTCTAATGTTTTGGCATCTTTTTAGAATGTTTTGATGAGTTTTGTGGGTCTAAATAATTTTGGCGGGTTTTCGGAATATTTTGGTTGGTTTTGATTTGTTTTTATGATGTTTTGGCGGGTTTTCGGAATGTGTTGGTTGGGTTTTAGAATGTTTTGTATTCTCTTGAGTTGTTTTTATTGTGTTGACAGGTTTTGGAATGTTTGGATTCCTTTTGGTGGGTGTTCGGAATGTTTTGGCGGGTATTTGGAATATTTTGATTAGTTTTGACGGGTTTTGAAATATTTTGGCGGGCTTTTAGAAGGTTTTGATTTGTTTTGATTCTGTTTAGCCCAGTTTTTGGTGTGTTTGGATTAGCTTTGGTGGGCTTGATCATGTTTTGTCAGGTTTTTTCGAATGTATTGATCTCTTCTGTCTGGTTTTCTATTTTGGCGGGTTTGAAAATATTTTTGGATTAGTTTTGGCGGGTTTTAAAATATTTTGGCTCTTTGCGCAGAGATGACGGCGCCGGTTGCGGTGCGCTCCGGGGCGCTCCTTCTGCGGAAAGACGCCTAGGCAGCGGCACTTGGGACAGCTCCGCGTCTCCGTATGCTGCGTTTCTTGCCTTCTGCATCTCAGCAAAATGCTTTCCCACTAGGTCTAGCAAGGAGAAACTGTGGCAGCTGAGTAGATGTAGCCCGGCCCGCCCTTTGAAGTTGACAAGTTCTTGGCATCTCAGAGCCTCAAGGCAAGAGCAAGGTTCTCTATGGAGGGCTGGGGCAGAACTAGCAGCAAGCAGAGCAAAGTTGTCCAAGAATAGCTTCCATTGGAATGCTAATGGCAATTGAAGAGGCAGGCCAGTGGCAAGCCACTAGCTTCTAGCAGTTTGAAAGTTGCAGACACAGTGCAGGTGTTGTGCGGCTTCCTTCTTGGCCTCCTAGAAGGTGCCGCGCTCTCCGTCTCTTGCTTGCCAATATGTTGCCGTGTTCCTCCTATTGTTTGGTTTGTTTTGATTTGTTTTGATGATGTTTTGGTGGGTTTTCGGAATGTTTTGGTGGTGTTTTAGAATGTTTTGTTTTCTCTTGTGTTGTTTTTATTGTCTTGGCAGGTTGTGGAATATTTGGATTCCTTTTGGCGGGTTTTCAAATATTTTGGCGGGTATTTGGAATGTTTTTGGTTTGCTTTCATTTGTTTTGATTATGTTTTGGCAAGTTATTGAAAGTTTCGATCACATCTGACTGGTTTTCTAGTATTTTGGCATCTTTTCAGAATGTTTTGATCAGTTTTGGCAGGTTCTAAACTATTTTGTCAGGTTTTTGGAATTTTTTGGTTGGTTTTGATTTGTTTTTATGATGTTTTGCCTAGTTTTTTCAATGTTTTGATCAGTTCTGTCTGGTTTTCTAATGTTTTGGCATCTTTTCAGAAAGTTTTGATGAGTTTTGCGGGTCTAAATTATTTTGGCGGGTTTTCGGAATATTTTGGTTGGTTTTGATTTTTTTTTTATGATGTTTTGGTGGGTTTTCGGAATGTTTTGGTGGTGTTTTAGAATGTTTTGTTTTCTCTTGTGTTGTTTTTATTGTGTTGGCAGGTTGTGGAACGTTTGGATTCCTTTTGGCGGGTTTTAAAATATTTTGGCGGGTATTTGGAATGTTTGGGTTTGCTTTCATTTGTTTTGATTATGTTTTGGCAAGTTATTGAAAGTTTCGATCACTTCTGACTGGTTTTCTAGTATTTTGGCATCTTTTCAGAATGTTTTGATCAGTTTTGGCGGGTTCTAAACTATTTTGTTGGGTTTTTGGAATGTTTTGCTTGGTTTTGATTTGTTTTTATTTTGATTTTGCGGGTTTTCAGAATGTTTTGGTCGGTTTTCTAGAATGTTTTGGTTGGTTTTGATTTCTTTTTAATATTATTTTGTGGGTTTTGGAATGTTTTGATTTGTTTTGTCTAGTTTAAAATATTTTGGCATGTATTTGGAAGGTTTTGCTTGGTTTTCATTTTTTTTTGTTATGTTTTGGCAAGGGTTTTTTTTTGGTTTGATCAGTTCTGGCTGGTTTTCTAATATGTTGGCCGATTTTCAGAATGTTTTGATCAGTTTTGGCGGGTTTTAAGATATTTTAGAGGTTGTTTATAATATTTTGGTTTCTTTAGCTTTGTTTTTACTATATTTTGGCGGGTTTTTTGAATGTTTCGATCACTTCTGACTGGTTTTCTAGTATTTTGGCATCTTTTCCGAATGTTTTGATCAGTTTTGGCAGGTTCTAAACTATTTTGTCGGGTTTTTGGAATGTTTTGGTTGGTTTTGATTTGTTTTTATGATGTTTTGCCAAGTTTTTTGAATGTTTTGATCAGTTCAGGCTGGTTTTCTAATGTTTTGGCATCTTTTTAGAATGTTTTGATGAGTTTTGTGGGTCTAAATAATTTTGGCGGGTTTTCGGAATATTTTGGTTGGTTTTGATTTGTTTTTATGATGTTTTGGCGGGTTTTCGGAATGTGTTGGTTGGGTTTTAGAATGTTTTGTATTCTCTTGAGTTGTTTTTATTGTGTTGACAGGTTTTGGAATGTTTGGATTCCTTTTGGTGGGTGTTCGGAATGTTTTGGCGGGTATTTGGAATATTTTGATTAGTTTTGACGGGTTTTGAAATATTTTGGCGGGCTTTTAGAAGGTTTTGATTTGTTTTGATTCTGTTTAGCCCAGTTTTTGGTGTGTTTGGATTAGCTTTGGTGGGCTTGATCATGTTTTGTCAGGTTTTTTCGAATGTATTGATGACTTCTGTCTGGTTTTCTATTTTGGCGGGTTTGAAAATATTTTTGGATTAGTTTTGGCGGGTTTTAAAATATTTTGGCTCTTTGCGCAGAGATGACGGCGCCGGTTGCGGTGCGCTCCGGGGCGCTCCTTCTGCGGAAAGACGCCTAGGCAGCGGCACTTGGGACAGCTCCGCGTCTCCGTATGCTGCGTTTCTTGCCTTCTGCATCTCAGCAAAATGCTTTCCCACTAGGTCTAGCAAGGAGAAACTGTGGCAGCTGAGTAGATGTAGCCCGGCCCGCCCTTTGAAGTTGACAAGTTCTTGGCATCTCAGAGCCTCAAGGCAAGAGCAAGGTTCTCTATGGTAGGCTGGGGCAGAACTAGCAGCAAGCAGAGCAAAGTTGTCCAAGAATAGCTTCCATTGGAATGCTAATGGCAATTGAAGAGGCAGGCCAGTGGCAAGCCACTAGCTTCTAGCAGTTTGAAAGTTGCAGACACAGTGCAGGTGTTGTGCGGCTTCCTTCTTGGCCTCCTAGAAGGTGCCGCGCTCTCCGTCTCTTGCTTGCCAATATGTTGCCGTGTTCCTCCTATTGTTTGGTTTGTTTTGATTTGTTTTGATGATGTTTTGGTGGGTTTTCGGAATGTTTTGGTGGTGTTTTAGAATGTTTTGTTTTCTCTTGTGTTGTTTTTATTGTCTTGGCAGGTTGTGGAATATTTGGATTCCTTTTGGCGGGTTTTCAAATATTTTGGCGGGTATTTGGAATGTTTTTGGTTTGCTTTCATTTGTTTTGATTATGTTTTGGCAAGTTATTGAAAGTTTCGATCACTTCTGACTGGTTTTCTAGTATTTTGGCATCTTTTCAGAATGTTTTGATCAGTTTTGGCAGGTTCTAAACTATTTTGTCAGGTTTTTGGAATATTTTGGTTGGTTTTGATTTGTTTTTATGATGTTTTGCCTAGTTTTTTCAATGTTTTGATCAGTTCTGTCTGGTTTTCTAATGTTTTGGCATCTTTTCAGAAAGTTTTGATGAGTTTTGCGGGTCTAAATTATTTTGGCGGGTTTTCGGAATATTTTGGTTGGTTTTGATTTTTTTTTTATGATGTTTTGGTGGGTTTTCGGAATGTTTTGGTTGGGTTTTAGAATGTTTTGTATTCTCTTGAGTTGTTTTTATTGTGTTGGCAGGTTTTGGAATGTTTGGATTCCTTTTGGCGGGTGTTCGGAATGTTTTGGCGGGTGTTCGGAATGTTTTGATTAGTTTTGACGGGTTTTGAAATATTTTGGTGGGTTTTTAGAAGGTTTCGATTTGTTTTGATTTGTTTTGATTCTGTTTAGCCCAGTTTTTGGTGTGTTTGGATTAGCTTTGGTGGGCTTGATCATGTTTTGTCAGGTTTTTTCGAATGTATTGATCTCTTCTGTCTGGTTTTCTATTTTGGCGGGTTTGAAAATATTTTTGGATTAGTTTTGGCGGGTTTTAAAATATTTTGGCTCTTTGCGCAGAGATGACGGTGCCGGTTGCGGTGCGCTCCGGGGCGCTCCTTCTGCGGAAAGACGCCTAGGCAGCGGCACTTGGGACAGCTCCGCGTCTCCGTATGCTGCGTTTCTTGCCTTCTGCATCTCAGCAAAATGCTTTCCCACTAGGTCTAGCAAGGAGAAACTGTGGCAGCTGAGTAGATGTAGCCCGGCCCGCCCTTTGAAGTTGACAAGTTCTTGGCATCTCAGAGCCTCAAGGCAAGAGCAAGGTTCTCTATGGTAGGCTGGGGCAGAACTAGCAGCAAGCAGAGCAAAGTTGTCCAAGAATAGCTTCCATTGGAATGCTAATGGCAATTGAAGAGGCAGGCCAGTGGCAAGCCACTAGCTTCTAGCAGTTTGAAAGTTGCAGACACAGTGCAGGTGTTGTGCGGCTTCCTTCTTGGCCTCCTAGAAGGTGCCGCGCTCTCCGTCTCTTGCTTGCCAATATGTTGCCGTGTTCCTCTTATTGTTTGGTTTGTTTTGATTTGTTTTGATGATGTTTTGGCGGGTTTTCGGAATGTTTTGGTGGTGTTTTAGAATGTTTTGTTTTCTCTTGTGTTGTTTTTATTGTGTTGGCAGGTTGTGGAACGTTTGGATTCCTTTTGGCGGGTTTTAAAATATTTTGGCGGGTATTTGGAATGTTTGGGTTTGCTTTCATTTGTTTTGATTATGTTTTGGCAAGTTATTGAAAGTTTCGATCACTTCTGACTGGTTTTCTAGTATTTTGGCATCTTTTCAGAATGTTTTGATCAGTTTTGGCGGGTTCTAAACTATTTTGTTGGGTTTTTGGAATGTTTTGCTTGGTTTTGATTTGTTTTTATTTTGATTTTGCGGGTTTTCAGAATGTTTTGGTCGGTTTTCTAGAATGTTTTGGTTGGTTTTGATTTCTTTTTAATATTATTTTGTGGGTTTTGGAATGTTTTGATTTGTTTTGTCTAGTTTAAAATATTTTGGCATGTATTTGGAAGGTTTTGCTTGGTTTTCATTTTTTTTTGTTATGTTTTGGCAAGGGTTTTTTTTTGGTTTGATCAGTTCTGGCTGGTTTTCTAATATGTTGGCCGATTTTCAGAATGTTTTGATCAGTTTTGGCGGGTTTTAAGATATTTTAGAGGTTGTTTATAATATTTTGGTTTCTTTAGCTTTGTTTTTACTATATTTTGGCGGGTTTTTTGAATGTTTCGATCACTTCTGACTGGTTTTCTAGTATTTTGGCATCTTTTCAGAATGTTTTGATCAGTTTTGGCAGGTTCTAAACTATTTTGTCGGGTTTTTGGAATGTTTTGGTTGGTTTTGATTTGTTTTTATGATGTTTTGCCAAGTTTTTTGAATGTTTTGATCAGTTCTGTCTGGTTTTCTAATGTTTTGGCATCTTTTTAGAATGTTTTGATGAGTTTTGTGGGTCTAAATAATTTTGGCGGGTTTTCGGAATATTTTGGTTGGTTTTGATTTGTTTTTATGATGTTTTGGCGGGTTTTCGGAATGTGTTGGTTGGGTTTTAGAATGTTTTGTATTCTCTTGAGTTGTTTTTATTGTGTTGACAGGTTTTGGAATGTTTGGATTCCTTTTGGTGGGTGTTCGGAATGTTTTGGCGGGTATTTGGAATATTTTGATTAGTTTTGACGGGTTTTGAAATATTTTGGCGGGCTTTTAGAAGGTTTTGATTTGTTTTGATTCTGTTTAGCCCAGTTTTTGGTGTGTTTGGATTAGCTTTGGTGGGCTTGATCATGTTTTGTCAGGTTTTTTCGAATGTATTGATCTCTTCTGTCTGGTTTTCTATTTTGGCGGGTTTGAAAATATTTTTGGATTAGTTTTGGCGGGTTTGAAAATATTTTGGCTCTTTGCGCAGAGATGACGGCGCCGGTTGCGGTGCGCTCCGGGGCGCTCCTTCTGCGGAAAGACGCCTAGGCAGCGGCACTTGGGACAGCTCCGCGTCTCCGTATGCTGCGTTTCTTGCCTTCTGCATCTCAGCAAAATGCTTTCCCACTAGGTCTAGCAAGGAGAAACTGTGGCAGCTGAGTAGATGTAGCCCGGCCCGCCCTTTGAAGTTGACAAGTTCTTGGCATCTCAGAGCCTCAAGGGAAGAGCAAGGTTCTCTATGGTAGGCTGGGGCAGAACTAGCAGCAAGCAGAGCAAAGTTGTCCAAGAATAGCTTCCATTGGAATGCTAATGGCAATTGAAGAGGCAGGCCAGTGGCAAGCCACTAGCTTCTAGCAGTTTGAAAGTTGCAGACACAGTGCAGGTGTTGTGCGGCTTCCTTCTTGGCCTCCTAGAAGGTGCCGCGCTCTCCGTCTCTTGCTTGCCAATATGTTGCCGTGTTCCTCTTATTGTTTGGTTTGTTTTGATTTGTTTTTATGATGTTTTGGCGGGTTTTCGGAATGTTTTGGTGGTGTTTTAGAATGTTTTGTTTTCTCTTGTGTTGTTTTTATTGTGTTGGCAGGTTGTGGAACGTTTGGATTCCTTTTGGCGGGTTTTAAAATATTTTGGCGGGTATTTGGAATGTTTGGGTTTGCTTTCATTTGTTTTGATTATGTTTTGGCAAGTTATTGAAAGTTTCGATCACTTCTGACTGGTTTTCTAGTATTTTGGCATCTTTTCAGAATGTTTTGATCAGTTTTGGCGGGTTCTAAACTATTTTGTTGGGTTTTTGGAATGTTTTGCTTGGTTTTGATTTGTTTTTATTTTGATTTTGCGGGTTTTCAGAATGTTTTGGTCGGTTTTCTAGAATGTTTTGGTTGGTTTTGATTTCTTTTTAATATTATTTTGTGGGTTTTGGAATGTTTTGATTTGTTTTGTCTAGTTTAAAATATTTTGGCATGTATTTGGAAGGTTTTGCTTGGTTTTCATTTTTTTTTGTTATGTTTTGGCAAGGGTTTTTTTTTGGTTTGATCAGTTCTGGCTGGTTTTCTAATATGTTGGCCGATTTTCAGAATGTTTTGATCAGTTTTGGCGGGTTTTAAGATATTTTAGAGGTTGTTTATAATATTTTGGTTTCTTTAGCTTTGTTTTTACTATATTTTGGCGGGTTTTTTGAATGTTTCGATCACTTCTGACTGGTTTTCTAGTATTTTGGCATCTTTTCCGAATGTTTTGATCAGTTTTGGCAGGTTCTAAACTATTTTGTCGGGTTTTTGGAATGTTTTGGTTGGTTTTGATTTGTTTTTATGATGTTTTGCCAAGTTTTTTGAATGTTTTGATCAGTTCTGTCTGGTTTTCTAATGTTTTGGCATCTTTTTAGAATGTTTTGATGAGTTTTGTGGGTCTAAATAATTTTGGCGGGTTTTCGGAATATTTTGGTTGGTTTTGATTTGTTTTTATGATGTTTTGGCGGGTTTTCGGAATGTGTTGGTTGGGTTTTAGAATGTTTTGTATTCTCTTGAGTTGTTTTTATTGTGTTGACAGGTTTTGGAATGTTTGGATTCCTTTTGGTGGGTGTTCGGAATGTTTTGGCGGGTATTTGGAATATTTTGATTAGTTTTGACGGGTTTTGAAATATTTTGGCGGGCTTTTAGAAGGTTTTGATTTGTTTTGATTCTGTTTAGCCCAGTTTTTGGTGTGTTTGGATTAGCTTTGGTGGGCTTGATCATGTTTTGTCAGGTTTTTTCGAATGTATTGATCTCTTCTGTCTGGTTTTCTATTTTGGCGGGTTTGAAAATATTTTTGGATTAGTTTTGGCGGGTTTGAAAATATTTTGGCTCTTTGCGCAGAGATGACGGCGCCGGTTGCGGTGCGCTCCGGGGCGCTCCTTCTGCGGAAAGACGCCTAGGCAGCGGCACTTGGGACAGCTCCGCGTCTCCGTATGCTGCGTTTCTTGCCTTCTGCATCTCAGCAAAATGCTTTCCCACTAGGTCTAGCAAGGAGAAACTGTGGCAGCTGAGTAGATGTAGCCCGGCCCGCCCTTTGAAGTTGACAAGTTCTTGGCATCTCAGAGCCTCAAGGCAAGAGCAAGGTTCTCTATGGTAGGCTGGGGCAGAACTAGCAGCAAGCAGAGCAAAGTTGTCCAAGAATAGCTTCCATTGGAATGCTAATGGCAATTGAAGAGGCAGGCCAGTGGCAAGCCACTAGCTTCTAGCAGTTTGAAAGTTGCAGACACAGTGCAGGTGTTGTGCGGCTTCCTTCTTGGCCTCCTAGAAGGTGCCGCGCTCTCCGTCTCTTGCTTGCCAATATGTTGCCGTGTTCCTCCTATTGTTTGGTTTGTTTTGATTTGTTTTTATGATGTTTTGGCGGGTTTTCGGAATGTTTTGGTGGTGTTTTAGAATGTTTTGTTTTCTCTTGTGTTGTTTTTACTGTCTTGGCAGGTTGTGGAATATTTGGATTCCTTTTGGCGGGTTTTCAAATATTTTGGCGGGTATTTGGAATATTTTGGTTTGCTTTCATTTGTTTTGATTATGTTTTGGCAAGTTATTGAAAGTTTCGATCACTTCTGACTGGTTTTCTAGTATTTTGGCATCTTTTCAGCATGTTTTGATCAGTTTTGGCAGGTTCTAAACTATTTTGTCAGGTTTTTGGAATTTTTTGGTTGGCTTTGATTTGTTTTTGTGATGTTTTGCCAAGTTTTTTGAATGTTTTGATCAGTTCTGTCTGGTTTTCTAATGTTTTGGCATCTTTTCAGAATGTTTTGATGAGTTTTGCGGGTCGAAATTATTTTGGCGGGTTGTCGGAATATTTTGGTTGGTTTTGATTTTTTTTTATGATGTTTTGGCGGGTTTTCGGAATGTTTTGGTTGGGTTTTAGAATGTTTTGTATTCTCTTGAGTTGTTTTTATTGTGTTGGCAGGTTTTGGAATGTTTGGATTCCTTTTGGCGGGTGTTCGGAATGTTTTGGCGGGTGTTCGGAATGTTTTGATTAGTTTTGACGGGTTTTGAAATATTTTGGCGGGTTTTTAGAAGGTTTCAATTTGTTTTGATTTGTTTTGATTCTGTTTAGCCCAGTTTTTGGTGTGTTTGGATTAGCTTTGGTGGGCTTTCTCATGTTTTGTCAGGTTTTTTCGAATGTATTGATGACTTCTGTCTGGTTTTCTATTTTGGCGGGTTTGAAAATATTTTTGGATTAGTTTTGGCGGGTTTTAAAATATTTTGGCTCTTTGCGCAGAGATGACGGTGCCGGTTGCGGTGCGCTCCGGGGCGCTCCTTCTGCGGAAAGACGCCTAGGCAGCGGCACTTGGGACAGCTCCGCGTCTCCGTATGCTGCGTTTCTTGCCTTCTGCATCTCAGCAAAATGCTTTCCCACTAGGTCTAGCAAGGAGAAACTGTGGCAGCTGAGTAGATGTAGCCCGGCCCGCCCTTTGAAGTTGACAAGTTCTTGGCATCTCAGAGCCTCAAGGCAAGAGCAAGGTTCTCTATGGTAGGCTGGGGCAGAACTAGCAGCAAGCAGAGCAAAGTTGTCCAAGAATAGCTTCCATTGGAATGCTAATGGCAATTGAAGAGGCAGGCCAGTGGCAAGCCACTAGCTTCTAGCAGTTTGAAAGTTGCAGACACAGTGCAGGTGTTGTGCGGCTTCCTTCTTGGCCTCCTAGAAGGTGCCGCGCTCTCCGTCTCTTGCTTGCCAATATGTTGCCGTGTTCCTCCTATTGTTTGGTTTGTTTTGATTTGTTTTGATGATGTTTTGGGGGGTTTTCGGAATGTTTTGGTGGTGTTTTAGAATGTTTTGTTTTCTCTTGTGTTGTTTTTATTGTCTTGGCAGGTTGTGGAATATTTGGATTCCTTTTGGCGGGTTTTCAAATATTTTGGCGGGTATTTGGAATGTTTTTGGTTTGCTTTCATTTGTTTTGATTATGTTTTGGCAAGTTATTGAAAGTTTTGATCACTTCTGACTGGTTTTCTAGTATTTTGGCATCTTTTCAGAATGTTTTGATCAGTTTTGGCGGGTTCTAAACTATTTTGTTGGGTTTTTGGAATGTTTTGCTTGGTTTTGATTTGTTTTTATTTTGATTTTGCGGGTTTTCAGAATGTTTTGGTCGGTTTTCTAGAATGTTTTGGTTGGTTTTGATTTCTTTTTAATATTATTTTGTGGGTTTTGGAATGTTTTGATTTGTTTTGTCTAGTTTAAAATATTTTGGCATGTATTTGGAAGGTTTTGCTTGGTTTTCATTTTTTTTTGTTATGTTTTGGCAAGGGTTTTTTTTTGGTTTGATCAGTTCTGGCTGGTTTTCTAATATGTTGGCCGATTTTCAGAATGTTTTGATCAGTTTTGGCGGGTTTTAAGATATTTTAGAGGTTGTTTATAATATTTTGGTTTCTTTAGCTTTGTTTTTACTATATTTTGGCGGGTTTTTTGAATGTTTCGATCACTTCTGACTGGTTTTCTAGTATTTTGGCATCTTTTCCGAATGTTTTGATCAGTTTTGGCAGGTTCTAAACTATTTTGTCGGGTTTTTGGAATGTTTTGGTTGGTTTTGATTTGTTTTTATGATGTTTTGCCAAGTTTTTTGAATGTTTTGATCAGTTCTGTCTGGTTTTCTAATGTTTTGGCATCTTTTTAGAATGTTTTGATGAGTTTTGTGGGTCTAAATAATTTTGGCGGGTTTTCGGAATATTTTGGTTGGTTTTGATTTGTTTTTATGATGTTTTGGCGGGTTTTCGGAATGTGTTGGTTGGGTTTTAGAATGTTTTGTATTCTCTTGAGTTGTTTTTATTGTGTTGACAGGTTTTGGAATGTTTGGATTCCTTTTGGTGGGTGTTCGGAATGTTTTGGCGGGTATTTGGAATATTTTGATTAGTTTTGACGGGTTTTGAAATATTTTGGCGGGCTTTTAGAAGGTTTTGATTTGTTTTGATTCTGTTTAGCCCAGTTTTTGGTGTGTTTGGATTAGCTTTGGTGGGCTTGATCATGTTTTGTCAGGTTTTTTCGAATGTATTGATCTCTTCTGTCTGGTTTTCTATTTTGGCGGGTTTGAAAATATTTTTGGATTAGTTTTGGCGGGTTTTAAAATATTTTGGCTCTTTGCGCAGAGATGACGGCGCCGGTTGCGGTGCGCTCCGGGGCGCTCCTTCTGCGGAAAGACGCCTAGGCAGCGGCACTTGGGACAGCTCCGCGTCTCCGTATGCTGCGTTTCTTGCCTTCTGCATCTCAGCAAAATGCTTTCCCACTAGGTCTAGCAAGGAGAAACTGTGGCAGCTGAGTAGATGTAGCCCGGCCCGCCCTTTGAAGTTGACAAGTTCTTGGCATCTCAGAGCCTCAAGGCAAGAGCAAGGTTCTCTATGGTAGGCTGGGGCAGAACTAGCAGCAAGCAGAGCAAAGTTGTCCAAGAATAGCTTCCATTGGAATGCTAATGGCAATTGAAGAGGCAGGCCAGTGGCAAGCCACTAGCTTCTAGCAGTTTGAAAGTTGCAGACACAGTGCAGGTGTTGTGCGGCTTCCTTCTTGGCCTCCTAGAAGGTGCCGCGCTCTCCGTCTCTTGCTTGCCAATATGTTGCCGTGTTCCTCCTATTGTTTGGTTTGTTTTGATTTGTTTTTATGATGTTTTGGCGGGTTTTCGGAATGTTTTGGTGGTGTTTTAGAATGTTTTGTTTTCTCTTGTGTTGTTTTTATTGTGTTGGCAGGTTGTGGAACGTTTGGATTCCTTTTGGCGGGTTTTCAAATATTTTGGCGGGTATTTGGAATATTTTGGTTTGCTTTCATTTGTTTTGATTATGTTTTGGCAAGTTATTGAAAGTTTCGATCACTTCTGACTGGTTTTCTAGTATTTTGGCATCTTTTCAGCATGTTTTGATCAGTTTTGGCAGGTTCTAAACTATTTTGTCAGGTTTTTGGAATTTTTTGGTTGGCTTTGATTTGTTTTTGTGATGTTTTGCCAAGTTTTTTGAATGTTTTGATCAGTTCTGTCTGGTTTTCTAATGTTTTGGCATCTTTTCAGAATGTTTTGATGAGTTTTGCGGGTCGAAATTATTTTGGCGGGTTGTCGGAATATTTTGGTTGGTTTTGATTTTTTTTTATGATGTTTTGGCGGGTTTTCGGAATGTTTTGGTTGGGTTTTAGAATGTTTTGTATTCTCTTGAGTTGTTTTTATTGTGTTGGCAGGTTTTGGAATGTTTGGATTCCTTTTGGCGGGTGTTCGGAATGTTTTGGCGGGTGTTCGGAATGTTTTGATTAGTTTTGACGGGTTTTGAAATATTTTGGCGGGTTTTTAGAAGGTTTCAATTTGTTTTGATTTGTTTTGATTCTGTTTAGCCCAGTTTTTGGTGTGTTTGGATTAGCTTTGGTGGGCTTTCTCATGTTTTGTCAGGTTTTTTCGAATGTATTGATGACTTCTGTCTGGTTTTCTATTTTGGCGGGTTTGAAAATATTTTTGGATTAGTTTTGGCGGGTTTGAAAATATTTTGGCTCTTTGCGCAGAGATGACGGTGCCGGTTGCGGTGCGCTCCGGGGCGCTCCTTCTGCGGAAAGACGCCTAGGCAGCGGCACTTGGGACAGCTCCGCGTCTCCGTATGCTGCGTTTCTTGCCTTCTGCATCTCAGCAAAATGCTTTCCCACTAGGTCTAGCAAGGAGAAACTGTGGCAGCTGAGTAGATGTAGCCCGGCCCGCCCTTTGAAGTTGACAAGTTCTTGGCATCTCAGAGCCTCAAGGCAAGAGCAAGGTTCTCTATGGTAGGCTGGGGCAGAACTAGCAGCAAGCAGACCAAAGTTGTCCAAGAATAGCTTCCATTGGAATGCTAATGGCAATTGAAGAGGCAGGCCAGTGGCAAGCCACTAGCTTCTAGCAGTTTGAAAGTTGCAGACACAGTGCAGGTGTTGTGCGGCTTCCTTCTTGGCCTCCTAGAAGGTGCCGCGCTCTCCGTCTCTTGCTTGCCAATATGTTGCCGTGTTCCTCCTATTGTTTGGTTTGTTTTGATTTGTTTTGATGATGTTTTGGGGGGTTTTCGGAATGTTTTGGTGGTGTTTTAGAATGTTTTGTTTTCTCTTGTGTTGTTTTTATTGTCTTGGCAGGTTGTGGAATATTTGGATTCCTTTTGGCGGGTTTTCAAATATTTTGGCGGGTATTTGGAATGTTTTTGGTTTGCTTTCATTTGTTTTGATTATGTTTTGGCAAGTTATTGAAAGTTTTGATCACTTCTGACTGGTTTTCTAGTATTTTGGCATCTTTTCAGAATGTTTTGATCAGTTTTGGCGGGTTCTAAACTATTTTGTTGGGTTTTTGGAATGTTTTGCTTGGTTTTGATTTGTTTTTATTTTGATTTTGCGGGTTTTCAGAATGTTTTGGTCGGTTTTCTAGAATGTTTTGGTTGGTTTTGATTTCTTTTTAATATTATTTTGTGGGTTTTGGAATGTTTTGATTTGTTTTGTCTAGTTTAAAATATTTTGGCATGTATTTGGAAGGTTTTGCTTGGTTTTCATTTTTTTTTGTTATGTTTTGGCAAGGGTTTTTTTTTGGTTTGATCAGTTCTGGCTGGTTTTCTAATATGTTGGCCGATTTTCAGAATGTTTTGATCAGTTTTGGCGGGTTTTAAGATATTTTAGAGGTTGTTTATAATATTTTGGTTTCTTTAGCTTTGTTTTTACTATATTTTGGCGGGTTTTTTGAATGTTTCGATCACTTCTGACTGGTTTTCTAGTATTTTGGCATCTTTTCCGAATGTTTTGATCAGTTTTGGCAGGTTCTAAACTATTTTGTCGGGTTTTTGGAATGTTTTGGTTGGTTTTGATTTGTTTTTATGATGTTTTGCCAAGTTTTTTGAATGTTTTGATCAGTTCTGTCTGGTTTTCTAATGTTTTGGCATCTTTTTAGAATGTTTTGATGAGTTTTGTGGGTCTAAATAATTTTGGCGGGTTTTCGGAATATTTTGGTTGGTTTTGATTTGTTTTTATGATGTTTTGGCGGGTTTTCGGAATGTGTTGGTTGGGTTTTAGAATGTTTTGTATTCTCTTGAGTTGTTTTTATTGTGTTGACAGGTTTTGGAATGTTTGGATTCCTTTTGGTGGGTGTTCGGAATGTTTTGGCGGGTATTTGGAATATTTTGATTAGTTTTGACGGGTTTTGAAATATTTTGGCGGGCTTTTAGAAGGTTTTGATTTGTTTTGATTCTGTTTAGCCCAGTTTTTGGTGTGTTTGGATTAGCTTTGGTGGGCTTGATCATGTTTTGTCAGGTTTTTTCGAATGTATTGATCTCTTCTGTCTGGTTTTCTATTTTGGCGGGTTTGAAAATATTTTTGGATTAGTTTTGGCGGGTTTTAAAATATTTTGGCTCTTTGCGCAGAGATGACGGCGCCGGTTGCGGTGCGCTCCGGGGCGCTCCTTCTGCGGAAAGACGCCTAGGCAGCGGCACTTGGGACAGCTCCGCGTCTCCGTATGCTGCGTTTCTTGCCTTCTGCATCTCAGCAAAATGCTTTCCCACTAGGTCTAGCAAGGAGAAACTGTGGCAGCTGAGTAGATGTAGCCCGGCCCGCCCTTTGAAGTTGACAAGTTCTTGGCATCTCAGAGCCTCAAGGCAAGAGCAAGGTTCTCTATGGTAGGCTGGGGCAGAACTAGCAGCAAGCAGAGCAAAGTTGTCCAAGAATAGCTTCCATTGGAATGCTAATGGCAATTGAAGAGGCAGGCCAGTGGCAAGCCACTAGCTTCTAGCAGTTTGAAAGTTGCAGACACAGTGCAGGTGTTGTGCGGCTTCCTTCTTGGCCTCCTAGAAGGTGCCGCGCTCTCCGTCTCTTGCTTGCCAATATGTTGCCGTGTTCCTCCTATTGTTTGGTTTGTTTTGATTTGTTTTTATGATGTTTTGGCGGGTTTTCGGAATGTTTTGGTGGTGTTTTAGAATGTTTTGTTTTCTCTTGTGTTGTTTTTACTGTCTTGGCAGGTTGTGGAATATTTGGATTCCTTTTGGCGGGTTTTCAAATATTTTGGCGGGTATTTGGAATATTTTGGTTTGCTTTCATTTGTTTTGATTATGTTTTGGCAAGTTATTGAAAGTTTCGATCACTTCTGACTGGTTTTCTAGTATTTTGGCATCTTTTCAGCATGTTTTGATCAGTTTTGGCAGGTTCTAAACTATTTTGTCAGGTTTTTGGAATTTTTTGGTTGGCTTTGATTTGTTTTTGTGATGTTTTGCCAAGTTTTTTGAATGTTTTGATCAGTTCTGTCTGGTTTTCTAATGTTTTGGCATCTTTTCAGAATGTTTTGATGAGTTTTGCGGGTCGAAATTATTTTGGCGGGTTGTCGGAATATTTTGGTTGGTTTTGATTTTTTTTTATGATGTTTTGGCGGGTTTTCGGAATGTTTTGGTTGGGTTTTAGAATGTTTTGTATTCTCTTGAGTTGTTTTTATTGTGTTGGCAGGTTTTGGAATGTTTGGATTCCTTTTGGCGGGTGTTCGGAATGTTTTGGCGGGTGTTCGGAATGTTTTGATTAGTTTTGACGGGTTTTGAAATATTTTGGCGGGTTTTTAGAAGGTTTCAATTTGTTTTGATTTGTTTTGATTCTGTTTAGCCCAGTTTTTGGTGTGTTTGGATTAGCTTTGGTGGGCTTTCTCATGTTTTGTCAGGTTTTTTCGAATGTATTGATGACTTCTGTCTGGTTTTCTATTTTGGCGGGTTTGAAAATATTTTTGGATTAGTTTTGGCGGGTTTTAAAATATTTTGGCTCTTTGCGCAGAGATGACGGTGCCGGTTGCGGTGCGCTCCGGGGCGCTCCTTCTGCGGAAAGACGCCTAGGCAGCGGCACTTGGGACAGCTCCGCGTCTCCGTATGCTGCGTTTCTTGCCTTCTGCATCTCAGCAAAATGCTTTCCCACTAGGTCTAGCAAGGAGAAACTGTGGCAGCTGAGTAGATGTAGCCCGGCCCGCCCTTTGAAGTTGACAAGTTCTTGGCATCTCAGAGCCTCAAGGCAAGAGCAAGGTTCTCTATGGTAGGCTGGGGCAGAACTAGCAGCAAGCAGAGCAAAGTTGTCCAAGAATAGCTTCCATTGGAATGCTAATGGCAATTGAAGAGGCAGGCCAGTGGCAAGCCACTAGCTTCTAGCAGTTTGAAAGTTGCAGACACAGTGCAGGTGTTGTGCGGCTTCCTTCTTGGCCTCCTAGAAGGTGCCGCGCTCTCCGTCTCTTGCTTGCCAATATGTTGCCGTGTTCCTCCTATTGTTTGGTTTGTTTTGATTTGTTTTGATGATGTTTTGGGGGGTTTTCGGAATGTTTTGGTGGTGTTTTAGAATGTTTTGTTTTCTCTTGTGTTGTTTTTATTGTCTTGGCAGGTTGTGGAATATTTGGATTCCTTTTGGCGGGTTTTCAAATATTTTGGCGGGTATTTGGAATGTTTTGGTTTGCTTTCATTTGTTTTGATTATGTTTTGGCAAGTTATTGAAAGTTTTGATCACTTCTGACTGGTTTTCTAGTATTTTGGCATCTTTTCAGAATGTTTTGATCAGTTTTGGCGGGTTCTAAACTATTTTGTTGGGTTTTTGGAATGTTTTGCTTGGTTTTGATTTGTTTTTATTTTGATTTTGCGGGTTTTCAGAATGTTTTGGTCGGTTTTCTAGAATGTTTTGGTTGGTTTTGATTTCTTTTTAATATTATTTTGTGGGTTTTGGAATGTTTTGATTTGTTTTGTCTAGTTTAAAATATTTTGGCATGTATTTGGAAGGTTTTGCTTGGTTTTCATTTTTTTTTGTTATGTTTTGGCAAGGGTTTTTTTTTGGTTTGATCAGTTCTGGCTGGTTTTCTAATATGTTGGCCGATTTTCAGAATGTTTTGATCAGTTTTGGCGGGTTTTAAGATATTTTAGAGGTTGTTTATAATATTTTGGTTTCTTTAGCTTTGTTTTTACTATATTTTGGCGGGTTTTTTGAATGTTTCGATCACTTCTGACTGGTTTTCTAGTATTTTGGCATCTTTTCCGAATGTTTTGATCAGTTTTGGCAGGTTCTAAACTATTTTGTCGGGTTTTTGGAATGTTTTGGTTGGTTTTGATTTGTTTTTATGATGTTTTGCCAAGTTTTTTGAATGTTTTGATCAGTTCTGTCTGGTTTTCTAATGTTTTGGCATCTTTTTAGAATGTTTTGATGAGTTTTGTGGGTCTAAATAATTTTGGCGGGTTTTCGGAATATTTTGGTTGGTTTTGATTTGTTTTTATGATGTTTTGGCGGGTTTTCGGAATGTGTTGGTTGGGTTTTAGAATGTTTTGTATTCTCTTGAGTTGTTTTTATTGTGTTGACAGGTTTTGGAATGTTTGGATTCCTTTTGGTGGGTGTTCGGAATGTTTTGGCGGGTATTTGGAATATTTTGATTAGTTTTGACGGGTTTTGAAATATTTTGGCGGGCTTTTAGAAGGTTTTGATTTGTTTTGATTCTGTTTAGCCCAGTTTTTGGTGTGTTTGGATTAGCTTTGGTGGGCTTGATCATGTTTTGTCAGGTTTTTTCGAATGTATTGATCTCTTCTGTCTGGTTTTCTATTTTGGCGGGTTTGAAAATATTTTTGGATTAGTTTTGGCGGGTTTTAAAATATTTTGGCTCTTTGCGCAGAGATGACGGCGCCGGTTGCGGTGCGCTCCGGGGCGCTCCTTCTGCGGAAAGACGCCTAGGCAGCGGCACTTGGGACAGCTCCGCGTCTCCGTATGCTGCGTTTCTTGCCTTCTGCATCTCAGCAAAATGCTTTCCCACTAGGTCTAGCAAGGAGAAACTGTGGCAGCTGAGTAGATGTAGCCCGGCCCGCCCTTTGAAGTTGACAAGTTCTTGGCATCTCAGAGCCTCAAGGCAAGAGCAAGGTTCTCTATGGTAGGCTGGGGCAGAACTAGCAGCAAGCAGAGCAAAGTTGTCCAAGAATAGCTTCCATTGGAATGCTAATGGCAATTGAAGAGGCAGGCCAGTGGCAAGCCACTAGCTTCTAGCAGTTTGAAAGTTGCAGACACAGTGCAGGTGTTGTGCGGCTTCCTTCTTGGCCTCCTAGAAGGTGCCGCGCTCTCCGTCTCTTGCTTGCCAATATGTTGCCGTGTTCCTCCTATTGTTTGGTTTGTTTTGATTTGTTTTTATGATGTTTTGGCGGGTTTTCGGAATGTTTTGGTGGTGTTTTAGAATGTTTTGTTTTCTCTTGTGTTGTTTTTACTGTCTTGGCAGGTTGTGGAATATTTGGATTCCTTTTGGCGGGTTTTCAAATATTTTGGCGGGTATTTGGAATATTTTGGTTTGCTTTCATTTGTTTTGATTATGTTTTGGCAAGTTATTGAAAGTTTCGATCACTTCTGACTGGTTTTCTAGTATTTTGGCATCTTTTCAGCATGTTTTGATCAGTTTTGGCAGGTTCTAAACTATTTTGTCAGGTTTTTGGAATTTTTTGGTTGGCTTTGATTTGTTTTTGTGATGTTTTGCCAAGTTTTTTGAATGTTTTGATCAGTTCTGTCTGGTTTTCTAATGTTTTGGCATCTTTTCAGAATGTTTTGATGAGTTTTGCGGGTCGAAATTATTTTGGCGGGTTGTCGGAATATTTTGGTTGGTTTTGATTTTTTTTTATGATGTTTTGGCGGGTTTTCGGAATGTTTTGGTTGGGTTTTAGAATGTTTTGTATTCTCTTGAGTTGTTTTTATTGTGTTGGCAGGTTTTGGAATGTTTGGATTCCTTTTGGCGGGTGTTCGGAATGTTTTGGCGGGTGTTCGGAATGTTTTGATTAGTTTTGACGGGTTTTGAAATATTTTGGCGGGTTTTTAGAAGGTTTCAATTTGTTTTGATTTGTTTTGATTCTGTTTAGCCCAGTTTTTGGTGTGTTTGGATTAGCTTTGGTGGGCTTGATCATGTTTTGTCAGGTTTTTTCGAATGTATTGATCTCTTCTGTCTGGTTTTCTATTTTGGCGGGTTTGAAAATATTTTTGGATTAGTTTTGGCGGGTTTTAAAATATTTTGGCTCTTTGCGCAGAGATGACGGTGCCGGTTGCGGTGCGCTCCGGGGCGCTCCTTCTGCGGAAAGACGCCTAGGCAGCGGCACTTGGGACAGCTCCGCGTCTCCGTATGCTGCGTTTCTTGCCTTCTGCATCTCAGCAAAATGCTTTCCCACTAGGTCTAGCAAGGAGAAACTGTGGCAGCTGAGTAGATGTAGCCCGGCCCGCCCTTTGAAGTTGACAAGTTCTTGGCATCTCAGAGCCTCAAGGGAAGAGCAAGGTTCTCTATGGTAGGCTGGGGCAGAACTAGCAGCAAGCAGAGCAAAGTTGTCCAAGAATAGCTTCCATTGGAATGCTAATGGCAATTGAAGAGGCAGGCCAGTGGCAAGCCACTAGCTTCTAGCAGTTTGAAAGTTGCAGACACAGTGCAGGTGTTGTGCGGCTTCCTTCTTGGCCTCCTAGAAGGTGCCGCGCTCTCCGTCTCTTGCTTGCCAATATGTTGCCGTGTTCCTCCTATTGTTTGGTTTGTTTTGATTTGTTTTGATGATGTTTTGGGGGGTTTTCGGAATGTTTTGGTGGTGTTTTAGAATGTTTTGTTTTCTCTTGTGTTGTTTTTATTGTCTTGGCAGGTTGTGGAATATTTGGATTCCTTTTGGCGGGTTTTAAAATATTTTGGCGGGTATTTGGAATGTTTGGGTTTGCTTTCATTTGTTTTGATTATGTTTTGGCAAGTTATTGAATGTTTTGATCACTTCTGACTGGTTTTCTAGTATTTTGGCATCTTTTCAGAATGTTTTGATCAGTTTTGGCGGGTTCTAAACTATTTTGTTGGGTTTTTGGAATGTTTTGCTTGGTTTTGATTTGTTTTTATTTTGATTTTGCGGGTTTTCAGAATGTTTTGGTCGGTTTTCTAGAATGTTTTGGTTGGTTTTGATTTCTTTTTAATATTATTTTGTGGGTTTTGGAATGTTTTGATTTGTTTTGTCTAGTTTAAAATATTTTGGCATGTATTTGGAAGGTTTTGCTTGGTTTTCATTTTTTTTTGTTATGTTTTGGCAAGGGTTTTTTTTTGGTTTGATCAGTTCTGGCTGGTTTTCTAATATGTTGGCCGATTTTCAGAATGTTTTGATCAGTTTTGGCGGGTTTTAAGATATTTTAGAGGTTGTTTATAATATTTTGGTTTCTTTAGCTTTGTTTTTACTATATTTTGGCGGGTTTTTTGAATGTTTCGATCACTTCTGACTGGTTTTCTAGTATTTTGGCATCTTTTCCGAATGTTTTGATCAGTTTTGGCAGGTTCTAAACTATTTTGTCGGGTTTTTGGAATGTTTTGGTTGGTTTTGATTTGTTTTTATGATGTTTTGCCAAGTTTTTTGAATGTTTTGATCAGTTCTGGCTGGTTTTCTAATGTTTTGGCATCTTTTTAGAATGTTTTGATGAGTTTTGTGGGTCTAAATAATTTTGGCGGGTTTTCGGAATATTTTGGTTGGTTTTGATTTGTTTTTATGATGTTTTGGCGGGTTTTCGGAATGTGTTGGTTGGGTTTTAGAATGTTTTGTATTCTCTTGAGTTGTTTTTATTGTGTTGACAGGTTTTGGAATGTTTGGATTCCTTTTGGTGGGTGTTCGGAATGTTTTGGCGGGTATTTGGAATATTTTGATTAGTTTTGACGGGTTTTGAAATATTTTGGCGGGCTTTTAGAAGGTTTTGATTTGTTTTGATTCTGTTTAGCCCAGTTTTTGGTGTGTTTGGATTAGCTTTGGTGGGCTTGATCATGTTTTGTCAGGTTTTTTCGAATGTATTGATCTCTTCTGTCTGGTTTTCTATTTTGGCGGGTTTGAAAATATTTTTGGATTAGTTTTGGCGGGTTTGAAAATATTTTGGCTCTTTGCGCAGAGATGACGGCGCCGGTTGCGGTGCGCTCCGGGGCGCTCCTTCTGCGGAAAGACGCCTAGGCAGCGGCACTTGGGACAGCTCCGCGTCTCCGTATGCTGCGTTTCTTGCCTTCTGCATCTCAGCAAAATGCTTTCCCACTAGGTCTAGCAAGGAGAAACTGTGGCAGCTGAGTAGATGTAGCCCGGCCTGCCCTTTGAAGTTGACAAGTTCTTGGCATCTCAGAGCCTCAAGGCAAGAGCAAGGTTCTCTATGGTAGGCTGGGGCAGAACTAGCAGCAAGCAGAGCAAAGTTGTCCAAGAATAGCTTCCATTGGAATGCTAATGGCAATTGAAGAGGCAGGCCAGTGGCAAGCCACTAGCTTCTAGCAGTTTGAAAGTTGCAGACACAGTGCAGGTGTTGTGCGGCTTCCTTCTTGGCCTCCTAGAAGGTGCCGCGCTCTCCGTCTCTTGCTTGCCAATATGTTGCCGTGTTCCTCCTATTGTTTGGTTTGTTTTGATTTGTTTTGATGATGTTTTGGTGGGTTTTCGGAATGTTTTGGTGGTGTTTTAGAATGTTTTGTTTTCTCTTGTGTTGTTTTTATTGTCTTGGCAGGTTGTGGAATATTTGGATTCCTTTTGGCGGGTTTTCAAATATTTTGGCGGGTATTTGGAATGTTTTTGGTTTGCTTTCATTTGTTTTGATTATGTTTTGGCAAGTTATTGAAAGTTTCGATCACATCTGACTGGTTTTCTAGTATTTTGGCATCTTTTCAGAATGTTTTGATCAGTTTTGGCAGGTTCTAAACTATTTTGTCAGGTTTTTGGAATTTTTTGGTTGGTTTTGATTTGTTTTTATGATGTTTTGCCTAGTTTTTTCAATGTTTTGATCAGTTCTGTCTGGTTTTCTAATGTTTTGGCATCTTTTCAGAAAGTTTTGATGAGTTTTGCGGGTCTAAATTATTTTGGCGGGTTTTCGGAATATTTTGGTTGGTTTTGATTTTTTTTTTATGATGTTTTGGTGGGTTTTCGGAATGTTTTGGTTGGGTTTTAGAATGTTTTGTATTCTCTTGAGTTGTTTTTATTGTGTTGGCAGGTTTTGGAATGTTTGGATTCCTTTTGGCGGGTGTTCGGAATGTTTTGGCGGGTGTTCGGAATGTTTTGATTAGTTTTGACGGGTTTTGAAATATTTTGGTGGGTTTTTAGAAGGTTTCGATTTGTTTTGATTTGTTTTGATTCTGTTTAGCCCAGTTTTTGGTGTGTTTGGATTAGCTTTGGTGGGCTTGATCATGTTTTGTCAGGTTTTTTCGAATGTATTGATCTCTTCTGTCTGGTTTTCTATTTTGGCGGGTTTGAAAATATTTTTGGATTAGTTTTGGCGGGTTTGAAAATATTTTGGCTCTTTGCGCAGAGATGACGGTGCCGGTTGCGGTGCGCTCCGGGGCGCTCCTTCTGCGGAAAGACGCCTAGGCAGCGGCACTTGGGACAGCTCCGCGTCTCCGTATGCTGCGTTTCTTGCCTTCTGCATCTCAGCAAAATGCTTTCCCACTAGGTCTAGCAAGGAGAAACTGTGGCAGCTGAGTAGATGTAGCCCGGCCCGCCCTTTGAAGTTGACAAGTTCTTGGCATCTCAGAGCCTCAAGGGAAGAGCAAGGTTCTCTATGGTAGGCTGGGGCAGAACTAGCAGCAAGCAGAGCAAAGTTGTCCAAGAATAGCTTCCATTGGAATGCTAATGGCAATTGAAGAGGCAGGCCAGTGGCAAGCCACTAGCTTCTAGCAGTTTGAAAGTTGCAGACACAGTGCAGGTGTTGTGCGGCTTCCTTCTTGGCCTCCTAGAAGGTGCCGCGCTCTCCGTCTCTTGCTTGCCAATATGTTGCCGTGTTCCTCTTATTGTTTGGTTTGTTTTGATTTGTTTTGATGATGTTTTGGCGGGTTTTCGGAATGTTTTGGTGGTGTTTTAGAATGTTTTGTTTTCTCTTGTGTTGTTTTTATTGTGTTGGCAGGTTGTGGAACGTTTGGATTCCTTTTGGCGGGTTTTAAAATATTTTGGCGGGTATTTGGAATGTTTTGGTTTGCTTTCATTTGTTTTGATTATGTTTTGGCAAGTTATTGAAAGTTTCGATCACTTCTGACTGGTTTTCTAGTATTTTGGCATCTTTTCAGAATGTTTTGATCAGTTTTGGCGGGTTCTAAACTATTTTGTTGGGTTTTTGGAATGTTTTGCTTGGTTTTGATTTGTTTTTATTTTGATTTTGCGGGTTTTCAGAATGTTTTGGTCGGTTTTCTAGAATGTTTTGGTTGGTTTTGATTTCTTTTTAATATTATTTTGTGGGTTTTGGAATGTTTTGATTTGTTTTGTCTAGTTTAAAATATTTTGGCATGTATTTGGAAGGTTTTGCTTGGTTTTCATTTTTTTTTGTTATGTTTTGGCAAGGGTTTTTTTTTGGTTTGATCAGTTCTGGCTGGTTTTCTAATATGTTGGCCGATTTTCAGAATGTTTTGATCAGTTTTGGCGGGTTTTAAGATATTTTAGAGGTTGTTTATAATATTTTGGTTTCTTTAGCTTTGTTTTTACTATATTTTGGCGGGTTTTTTGAATGTTTCGATCACTTCTGACTGGTTTTCTAGTATTTTGGCATCTTTTCCGAATGTTTTGATCAGTTTTGGCAGGTTCTAAACTATTTTGTCGGGTTTTTGGAATGTTTTGGTTGGTTTTGATTTGTTTTTATGATGTTTTGCCAAGTTTTTTGAATGTTTTGATCAGTTCTGGCTGGTTTTCTAATGTTTTGGCATCTTTTCAGAAAGTTTTGATGAGTTTTGTGGGTCTAAATAATTTTGGCGGGTTTTCGGAATATTTTGGTTGGTTTTGATTTGTTTTTATGATGTTTTGGCGGGTTTTCGGAATGTGTTGGTTGGGTTTTAGAATGTTTTGTATTCTCTTGAGTTGTTTTTATTGTGTTGACAGGTTTTGGAATGTTTGGATTCCTTTTGGTGGGTGTTCGGAATGTTTTGGCGGGTATTTGGAATATTTTGATTAGTTTTGACGGGTTTTGAAATATTTTGGCGGGCTTTTAGAAGGTTTTGATTTGTTTTGATTCTGTTTAGCCCAGTTTTTGGTGTGTTTGGATTAGCTTTGGTGGGCTTGATCATGTTTTGTCAGGTTTTTTCGAATGTATTGATGACTTCTGTCTGGTTTTCTATTTTGGCGGGTTTGAAAATATTTTTGGATTAGTTTTGGCGGGTTTGAAAATATTTTGGCTCTTTGCGCAGAGATGACGGCGCCGGTTGCGGTGCGCTCCGGGGCGCTCCTTCTGTGGAAAGACGCCTAGGCAGCGGCACTTGGGACAGCTCCGCGTCTCCGTATGCTGCGTTTCTTGCCTTCTGCATCTCAGCAAAATGCTTTCCCACTAGGTCTAGCAAGGAGAAACTGTGGCAGCTGAGTAGATGTAGCCTGGCCCGCCCTTTGAAGTTGACAAGTTCTTGGCATCTCAGAGCCTCAAGGCAAGAGCAAGGTTCTCTATGGTAGGCTGGGGCAGAACTAGCAGCAAGCAGAGCAAAGTTGTCCAAGAATAGCTTCCATTGGAATGCTAATGGCAATTGAAGAGGCAGGCCAGTGGCAAGCCACTAGCTTCTAGCAGTTTGAAAGTTGCAGACACAGTGCAGGTGTTGTGCGGCTTCCTTCTTGGCCTCCTAGAAGGTGCCGCGCTCTCCGTCTCTTGCTTGCCAATATGTTGCCGTGTTCCTCCTATTGTTTGGTTTGTTTTGATTTGTTTTGATGATGTTTTGGTGGGTTTTCGGAATGTTTTGGTGGTGTTTTAGAATGTTTTGTTTTCTCTTGTGTTGTTTTTATTGTCTTGGCAGGTTGTGGAATATTTGGATTCCTTTTGGCGGGTTTTCAAATATTTTGGCGGGTATTTGGAATGTTTTTGGTTTGCTTTCATTTGTTTTGATTATGTTTTGGCAAGTTATTGAAAGTTTCGATCACTTCTGACTGGTTTTCTAGTATTTTGGCATCTTTTCAGAATGTTTTGATCAGTTTTGGCAGGTTCTAAACTATTTTGTCAGGTTTTTGGAATTTTTTGGTTGGTTTTGATTTGTTTTTATGATGTTTTGCCTAGTTTTTTCAATGTTTTGATCAGTTCTGTCTGGTTTTCTAATGTTTTGGCATCTTTTCAGAAAGTTTTGATGAGTTTTGCGGGTCTAAATTATTTTGGCGGGTTTTCGGAATATTTTGGTTGGTTTTGATTTTTTTTTTATGATGTTTTGGTGGGTTTTCGGAATGTTTTGGTTGGGTTTTAGAATGTTTTGTATTCTCTTGAGTTGTTTTTATTGTGTTGGCAGGTTTTGGAATGTTTGGATTCCTTTTGGCGGGTGTTCGGAATGTTTTGGCGGGTGTTCGGAATGTTTTGATTAGTTTTGACGGGTTTTGAAATATTTTGGTGGGTTTTTAGAAGGTTTCGATTTGTTTTGATTTGTTTTGATTCTGTTTAGCCCAGTTTTTGGTGTGTTTGGATTAGCTTTGGTGGGCTTGATCATGTTTTGTCAGGTTTTTTCGAATGTATTGATCTCTTCTGTCTGGTTTTCTATTTTGGCGGGTTTGAAAATATTTTTGGATGAGTTTTGGCGGGTTTTAAAATATTTTGGCTCTTTGCGCAGAGATGACGGTGCCGGTTGCGGTGCGCTCCGGGGCGCTCCTTCTGCGGAAAGACGCCTAGGCAGCGGCACTTGGGACAGCTCCGCGTCTCCGTATGCTGCGTTTCTTGCCTTCTGCATCTCAGCAAAATGCTTTCCCACTAGGTCTAGCAAGGAGAAACTGTGGCAGCTGAGTAGATGTAGCCCGGCCCGCCCTTTGAAGTTGACAAGTTCTTGGCATCTCAGAGCCTCAAGGCAAGAGCAAGGTTCTCTATGGTAGGCTGGGGCAGAACTAGCAGCAAGCAGAGCAAAGTTGTCCAAGAATAGCTTCCATTGGAATGCTAATGGCAATTGAAGAGGCAGGCCAGTGGCAAGCCACTAGCTTCTAGCAGTTTGAAAGTTGCAGACACAGTGCAGGTGTTGTGCGGCTTCCTTCTTGGCCTCCTAGAAGGTGCCGCGCTCTCCGTCTCTTGCTTGCCAATATGTTGCCGTGTTCCTCTTATTGTTTGGTTTGTTTTGATTTGTTTTGATGATGTTTTGGCGGGTTTTCGGAATGTTTTGGTGGTGTTTTAGAATGTTTTGTTTTCTCTTGTGTTGTTTTTATTGTGTTGGCAGGTTGTGGAACGTTTGGATTCCTTTTGGCGGGTTTTAAAATATTTTGGCGGGTATTTGGAATGTTTTGGTTTGCTTTCATTTGTTTTGATTATGTTTTGGCAAGTTATTGAAAGTTTCGATCACTTCTGACTGGTTTTCTAGTATTTTGGCATCTTTTCAGAATGTTTTGATCAGTTTTGGCGGGTTCTAAACTATTTTGTTGGGTTTTTGGAATGTTTTGCTTGGTTTTGATTTGTTTTTATTTTGATTTTGCGGGTTTTCAGAATGTTTTGGTCGGTTTTCTAGAATGTTTTGGTTGGTTTTGATTTCTTTTTAATATTATTTTGTGGGTTTTGGAATGTTTTGATTTGTTTTGTCTAGTTTAAAATATTTTGGCATGTATTTGGAAGGTTTTGCTTGGTTTTCATTTTTTTTTGTTATGTTTTGGCAAGGGTTTTTTTTTGGTTTGATCAGTTCTGGCTGGTTTTCTAATATGTTGGCCGATTTTCAGAATGTTTTGATCAGTTTTGGCGGGTTTTAAGATATTTTAGAGGTTGTTTATAATATTTTGGTTTCTTTAGCTTTGTTTTTACTATATTTTGGCGGGTTTTTTGAATGTTTCGATCACTTCTGACTGGTTTTCTAGTATTTTGGCATCTTTTCCGAATGTTTTGATCAGTTTTGGCAGGTTCTAAACTATTTTGTCGGGTTTTTGGAATGTTTTGGTTGGTTTTGATTTGTTTTTATGATGTTTTGCCAAGTTTTTTGAATGTTTTGATCAGTTCTGTCTGGTTTTCTAATGTTTTGGCATCTTTTTAGAATGTTTTGATGAGTTTTGTGGGTCTAAATAATTTTGGCGGGTTTTCGGAATATTTTGGTTGGTTTTGATTTGTTTTTATGATGTTTTGGCGGGTTTTCGGAATGTGTTGGTTGGGTTTTAGAATGTTTTGTATTCTCTTGAGTTGTTTTTATTGTGTTGACAGGTTTTGGAATGTTTGGATTCCTTTTGGTGGGTGTTCGGAATGTTTTGGCGGGTATTTGGAATATTTTGATTAGTTTTGACGGGTTTTGAAATATTTTGGCGGGCTTTTAGAAGGTTTTGATTTGTTTTGATTCTGTTTAGCCCAGTTTTTGGTGTGTTTGGATTAGCTTTGGTGGGCTTGATCATGTTTTGTCAGGTTTTTTCGAATGTATTGATCTCTTCTGTCTGGTTTCCTATTTTGGCGGGTTTGAAAATATTTTTGGATTAGTTTTGGCGGGTTTGAAAATATTTTGGCTCTTTGCGCAGAGATGACGGCGCCGGTTGCGGTGCGCTCCGGGGCGCTCCTTCTGCGGAAAGACGCCTAGGCAGCGGCACTTGGGACAGCTCCGCGTCTCCGTATGCTGCGTTTCTTGCCTTCTGCATCTCAGCAAAATGCTTTCCCACTAGGTCTAGCAAGGAGAAACTGTGGCAGCTGAGTAGATGTAGCCCGGCCCGCCCTTTGAAGTTGACAAGTTCTTGGCATCTCAGAGCCTCAAGGCAAGAGCAAGGTTCTCTATGGTAGGCTGGGGCAGAACTAGCAGCAAGCAGAGCAAAGTTGTCCAAGAATAGCTTCCATTGGAATGCTAATGGCAATTGAAGAGGCAGGCCAGTGGCAAGCCACTAGCTTCTAGCAGTTTGAAAGTTGCAGACACAGTGCAGGTGTTGTGCGGCTTCCTTCTTGGCCTCCTAGAAGGTGCCGCGCTCTCCGTCTCTTGCTTGCCAATATGTTGCCGTGTTCCTCCTATTGTTTGGTTTGTTTTGATTTGTTTTGATGATGTTTTGGTGGGTTTTCGGAATGTTTTGGTGGTGTTTTAGAATGTTTTGTTTTCTCTTGTGTTGTTTTTATTGTCTTGGCAGGTTGTGGAATATTTGGATTCCTTTTGGCGGGTTTTCAAATATTTTGGCGGGTATTTGGAATGTTTTTGGTTTGCTTTCATTTGTTTTGATTATGTTTTGGCAAGTTATTGAAAGTTTCGATCACATCTGACTGGTTTTCTAGTATTTTGGCATCTTTTCAGAATGTTTTGATCAGTTTTGGCAGGTTCTAAACTATTTTGTCAGGTTTTTGGAATTTTTTGGTTGGTTTTGATTTGTTTTTATGATGTTTTGCCTAGTTTTTTCAATGTTTTGATCAGTTCTGTCTGGTTTTCTAATGTTTTGGCATCTTTTCAGAAAGTTTTGATGAGTTTTGCGGGTCTAAATTATTTTGGCGGGTTTTCGGAATATTTTGGTTGGTTTTGATTTTTTTTTTATGATGTTTTGGTGGGTTTTCGGAATGTTTTGGTTGGGTTTTAGAATGTTTTGTATTCTCTTGAGTTGTTTTTATTGTGTTGGCAGGTTTTGGAATGTTTGGATTCCTTTTGGCGGGTGTTCGGAATGTTTTGGCGGGTGTTCGGAATGTTTTGATTAGTTTTGACGGGTTTTGAAATATTTTGGTGGGTTTTTAGAAGGTTTCGATTTGTTTTGATTTGTTTTGATTCTGTTTAGCCCAGTTTTTGGTGTGTTTGGATTAGCTTTGGTGGGCTTGATCATGTTTTGTCAGGTTTTTTCGAATGTATTGATCTCTTCTGTCTGGTTTTCTATTTTGGCGGGTTTGAAAATATTTTTGGATTAGTTTTGGCGGGTTTGAAAATATTTTGGCTCTTTGCGCAGAGATGACGGTGCCGGTTGCGGTGCGCTCCGGGGCGCTCCTTCTGCGGAAAGACGCCTAGGCAGCGGCACTTGGGACAGCTCCGCGTCTCCGTATGCTGCGTTTCTTGCCTTCTGCATCTCAGCAAAATGCTTTCCCACTAGGTCTAGCAAGGAGAAACTGTGGCAGCTGAGTAGATGTAGCCCGGCCCGCCCTTTGAAGTTGACAAGTTCTTGGCATCTCAGAGCCTCAAGGGAAGAGCAAGGTTCTCTATGGTAGGCTGGGGCAGAACTAGCAGCAAGCAGAGCAAAGTTGTCCAAGAATAGCTTCCATTGGAATGCTAATGGCAATTGAAGAGGCAGGCCAGTGGCAAGCCACTAGCTTCTAGCAGTTTGAAAGTTGCAGACACAGTGCAGGTGTTGTGCGGCTTCCTTCTTGGCCTCCTAGAAGGTGCCGCGCTCTCCGTCTCTTGCTTGCCAATATGTTGCCGTGTTCCTCTTATTGTTTGGTTTGTTTTGATTTGTTTTTATGATGTTTTGGCGGGTTTTCGGAATGTTTTGGTGGTGTTTTAGAATGTTTTGTTTTCTCTTGTGTTGTTTTTATTGTGTTGGCAGGTTGTGGAACGTTTGGATTCCTTTTGGCGGGTTTTAAAATATTTTGGCGGGTATTTGGAATGTTTGGGTTTGCTTTCATTTGTTTTGATTATGTTTTGGCAAGTTATTGAAAGTTTCGATCACTTCTGACTGGTTTTCTAGTATTTTGGCATCTTTTCAGAATGTTTTGATCAGTTTTGGCGGGTTCTAAACTATTTTGTTGGGTTTTTGGAATGTTTTGCTTGGTTTTGATTTGTTTTTATTTTGATTTTGCGGGTTTTCAGAATGTTTTGGTCGGTTTTCTAGAATGTTTTGGTTGGTTTTGATTTCTTTTTAATATTATTTTGTGGGTTTTGGAATGTTTTGATTTGTTTTGTCTAGTTTAAAATATTTTGGCATGTATTTGGAAGGTTTTGCTTGGTTTTCATTTTTTTTTGTTATGTTTTGGCAAGGGTTTTTTTTTGGTTTGATCAGTTCTGGCTGGTTTTCTAATATGTTGGCCGATTTTCAGAATGTTTTGATCAGTTTTGGCGGGTTTTAAGATATTTTAGAGGTTGTTTATAATATTTTGGTTTCTTTAGCTTTGTTTTTACTATATTTTGGCGGGTTTTTTGAATGTTTCGATCACTTCTGACTGGTTTTCTAGTATTTTGGCATCTTTTCCGAATGTTTTGATCAGTTTTGGCAGGTTCTAAACTATTTTGTCGGGTTTTTGGAATGTTTTGGTTGGTTTTGATTTGTTTTTATGATGTTTTGCCAAGTTTTTTGAATGTTTTGATCAGTTCTGTCTGGTTTTCTAATGTTTTGGCATCTTTTTAGAATGTTTTGATGAGTTTTGTGGGTCTAAATAATTTTGGCGGGTTTTCGGAATATTTTGGTTGGTTTTGATTTGTTTTTATGATGTTTTGGCGGGTTTTCGGAATGTGTTGGTTGGGTTTTAGAATGTTTTGTATTCTCTTGAGTTGTTTTTATTGTGTTGACAGGTTTTGGAATGTTTGGATTCCTTTTGGTGGGTGTTCGGAATGTTTTGGCGGGTATTTGGAATATTTTGATTAGTTTTGACGGGTTTTGAAATATTTTGGCGGGCTTTTAGAAGGTTTTGATTTGTTTTGATTCTGTTTAGCCCAGTTTTTGGTGTGTTTGGATTAGCTTTGGTGGGCTTGATCATGTTTTGTCAGGTTTTTTCGAATGTATTGATGACTTCTGTCTGGTTTTCTATTTTGGCGGGTTTGCAAATATTTTTGGATTAGTTTTGGCGGGTTTGAAAATATTTTGGCTCTTTGCGCAGAGATGACGGCGCCGGTTGCGGTGCGCTCCGGGGCGCTCCTTCTGCGGAAAGACGCCTAGGCAGCGGCACTTGGGACAGCTCCGCGTCTCCGTATGCTGCGTTTCTTGCCTTCTGCATCTCAGCAAAATGCTTTCCCACTAGGTCTAGCAAGGAGAAACTGTGGCAGCTGAGTAGATGTAGCCCGGCCCGCCCTTTGAAGTTGACAAGTTCTTGGCATCTCAGAGCCTCAAGGCAAGAGCAAGGTTCTCTATGGTAGGCTGGGGCAGAACTAGCAGCAAGCAGAGCAAAGTTGTCCAAGAATAGCTTCCATTGGAATGCTAATGGCAATTGAAGAGGCAGGCCAGTGGCAAGCCACTAGCTTCTAGCAGTTTGAAAGTTGCAGACACAGTGCAGGTGTTGTGCGGCTTCCTTCTTGGCCTCCTAGAAGGTGCCGCGCTCTCCGTCTCTTGCTTGCCAATATGTTGCCGTGTTCCTCCTATTGTTTGGTTTGTTTTGATTTGTTTTGATGATGTTTTGGTGGGTTTTCGGAATGTTTTGGTGGTGTTTTAGAATGTTTTGTTTTCTCTTGTGTTGTTTTTATTGTCTTGGCAGGTTGTGGAATATTTGGATTCCTTTTGGCGGGTTTTCAAATATTTTGGCGGGTATTTGGAATGTTTTTGGTTTGCTTTCATTTGTTTTGATTATGTTTTGGCAAGTTATTGAAAGTTTCGATCACTTCTGACTGGTTTTCTAGTATTTTGGCATCTTTTCAGAATGTTTTGATCAGTTTTGGCAGGTTCTAAACTATTTTGTCAGGTTTTTGGAATTTTTTGGTTGGTTTTGATTTGTTTTTATGATGTTTTGCCTAGTTTTTTCAATGTTTTGATCAGTTCTGTCGGGTTTTCTAATGTTTTGGCATCTTTTCAGAAAGTTTTGATGAGTTTTGCGGGTCTAAATTATTTTGGCGGGTTTTCGGAATATTTTGGTTGGTTTTGATTTTTTTTTTATGATGTTTTGGTGGGTTTTCGGAATGTTTTGTTTGGGTTTTAGAATGTTTTGTATTCTCTTGAGTTGTTTTTATTGTGTTGGCAGGTTTTGGAATGTTTGGATTCCTTTTGGCGGGTGTTCGGAATGTTTAGGCGGGTGTTCGGAATGTTTTGATTAGTTTTGACGGGTTTTGAAATATTTTGGTGGGTTTTTAGAAGGTTTCGATTTGTTTTGATTTGTTTTGATTCTGTTTAGCCCAGTTTTTGGTGTGTTTGGATTAGCTTTGGTGGGCTTTCTCATGTTTTGTCAGTTTTTTTCGAATGTATTGATCTCTTCTGTCTGGTTTTCTATTTTGGCGGGTTTGAAAATATTTTTGGATTAGTTTTGGCGGGTTTGAAAATATTTTGGCTCTTTGCGCAGAGATGACGGCGCCGGTTGCGGTGCGCTCCGGGGCGCTCCTTCTGCGGAAAGACGCCTAGGCAGCGGCACTTGGGACAGCTCCGCGTCTCCGTATGCTGCGTTTCTTGCCTTCTGCATCTCAGCAAAATGCTTTCCCACTAGGTCTAGCAAGGAGAAACTGTGGCAGCTGAGTAGATGTAGCCCGGCCCGCCCTTTGAAGTTGACAAGTTCTTGGCATCTCAGAGCCTCATGGCAAGAGCAAGGTTCTCTATGGTAGGCTGGGGCAGAACTAGCAGCAAGCAGAGCAAAGTTGTCCAAGAATAGCTTCCATTGGAATGCTAATGGCAATTGAAGAGGCAGGCCAGTGGCAAGCCACTAGCTTCTAGCAGTTTGAAAGTTGCAGACACAGTGCAGGTGTTGTGCGGCTTCCTTCTTGGCCTCCTAGAAGGTGCCGCGCTCTCCGTCTCTTGCTTGCCAATATGTTGCCGTGTTCCTCTTATTGTTTGGTTTGTTTTGATTTGTTTTGATGATGTTTTGGCGGGTTTTCGGAATGTTTTGGTGGTGTTTTAGAATGTTTTGTTTTCTCTTGTGTTGTTTTTATTGTGTTGGCAGGTTGTGGAACGTTTGGATTCCTTTTGGCGGGTTTTCAAATATTTTGGCGGGTATTTGGAATGTTTTTGGTTTGCTTTCATTTGTTTTGATTATGTTTTGGCAAGTTATTGAAAGTTTCGATCACTTCTGACTGGTTTTCTAGTATTTTGGCATCTTTTCAGAATGTTTTGATCAGTTTTGGCAGGTTCTAAACTATTTTGTCAGGTTTTTGGAATTTTTTGGTTGGTTTTGATTTGTTTTTATGATGTTTTGCCTAGTTTTTTCAATGTTTTGATCAGTTCTGTCTGGTTTTCTAATGTTTTGGCATCTTTTCAGAAAGTTTTGATGAGTTTTGCGGGTCTAAATTATTTTGGCGGGTTTTCGGAATATTTTGGTTGGTTTTGATTTTTTTTTTATGATGTTTTGGTGGGTTTTCGGAATGTTTTGGTTGGGTTTTAGAATGTTTTGTATTCTCTTGAGTTGTTTTTATTGTGTTGGCAGGTTTTGGAATGTTTGGATTCCTTTTGGCGGGTGTTCGGAATGTTTTGGCGGGTGTTCGGAATGTTTTGATTAGTTTTGACGGGTTTTGAAATATTTTGGTGGGTTTTTAGAAGGTTTCGATTTGTTTTGATTTGTTTTGATTCTGTTTAGCCCAGTTTTTGGTGTGTTTGGATTAGCTTTGGTGGGCTTGATCATGTTTTGTCAGGTTTTTTCGAATGTATTGATCTCTTCTGTCTGGTTTTCTATTTTGGCGGGTTTGAAAATATTTTTGGATTAGTTTTGGCGGGTTTGAAAATATTTTGGCTCTTTGCGCAGAGATGACGGCGCCGGTTGCGGTGCGCTCCGGGGCGCTCCTTCTGCGGAAAGACGCCTAGGCAGCGGCACTTGGGACAGCTCCGCGTCTCCGTATGCTGCGTTTCTTGCCTTCTGCATCTCAGCAAAATGCTTTCCCACTAGGTCTAGCAAGGAGAAACTGTGGCAGCTGAGTAGATGTAGCCCGGCCCGCCCTTTGAAGTTGACAAGTTCTTGGCATCTCAGAGCCTCAAGGCAAGAGCAAGGTTCTCTATGGTAGGCTGGGGCAGAACTAGCAGCAAGCAGAGCAAAGTTGTCCAAGAATAGCTTCCATTGGAATGCTAATGGCAATTGAAGAGGCAGGCCAGTGGCAAGCCACTAGCTTCTAGCAGTTTGAAAGTTGCAGACACAGTGCAGGTGTTGTGCGGCTTCCTTCTTGGCCTCCTAGAAGGTGCCGCGCTCTCCGTCTCTTGCTTGCCAATATGTTGCCGTGTTCCTCCTATTGTTTGGTTTGTTTTGATTTGTTTTGATGATGTTTTGGTGGGTTTTCGGAATGTTTTGGTGGTGTTTTAGAATGTTTTGTTTTCTCTTGTGTTGTTTTTATTGTCTTGGCAGGTTGTGGAATATTTGGATTCCTTTTGGCGGGTTTTCAAATATTTTGGCGGGTATTTGGAATGTTTTTGGTTTGCTTTCATTTGTTTTGATTATGTTTTGGCAAGTTATTGAAAGTTTCGATCACTTCTGACTGGTTTTCTAGTATTTTGGCATCTTTTCAGAATGTTTTGATCAGTTTTGGCAGGTTCTAAACTATTTTGTCAGGTTTTTGGAATATTTTGGTTGGTTTTGATTTGTTTTTATGATGTTTTGCCTAGTTTTTTCAATGTTTTGATCAGTTCTGTCGGGTTTTCTAATGTTTTGGCATCTTTTCAGAAAGTTTTGATGAGTTTTGCGGGTCTAAATTATTTTGGCGGGTTTTCGGAATATTTTGGTTGGTTTTGATTTTTTTTTTATGATGTTTTGGTGGGTTTTCGGAATGTTTTGGTTGGGTTTTAGAATGTTTTGTATTCTCTTGAGTTGTTTTTATTGTGTTGGCAGGTTTTGGAATGTTTGGATTCCTTTTGGCGGGTGTTCGGAATGTTTTGGCGGGTGTTCGGAATGTTTTGATTAGTTTTGACGGGTTTTGAAATATTTTGGTGGGTTTTTAGAAGGTTTCGATTTGTTTTGATTTGTTTTGATTCTGTTTAGCCCAGTTTTTGGTGTGTTTGGATTAGCTTTGGTGGGCTTTCTCATGTTTTGTCAGGTTTTTTCGAATGTATTGATCTCTTCTGTCTGGTTTTCTATTTTGGCGGGTTTGAAAATATTTTTGGATTAGTTTTGGCGGGTTTTAAAATATTTTGGCTCTTTGCGCAGAGATGACGGCGCCGGTTGCGGTGCGCTCCGGGGCGCTCCTTCTGCGGAAAGACGCCTAGGCAGCGGCACTTGGGACAGCTCCGCGTCTCCGTATGCTGCGTTTCTTGCCTTCTGCATCTCAGCAAAATGCTTTCCCACTAGGTCTAGCAAGGAGAAACTGTGGCAGCTGAGTAGATGTAGCCCGGCCCGCCCTTTGAAGTTGACAAGTTCTTGGCATCTCAGAGCCTCATGGCAAGAGCAAGGTTCTCTATGGTAGGCTGGGGCAGAACTAGCAGCAAGCAGAGCAAAGTTGTCCAAGAATAGCTTCCATTGGAATGCTAATGGCAATTGAAGAGGCAGGCCAGTGGCAAGCCACTAGCTTCTAGCAGTTTGAAAGTTGCAGACACAGTGCAGGTGTTGTGCGGCTTCCTTCTTGGCCTCCTAGAAGGTGCCGCGCTCTCCGTCTCTTGCTTGCCAATATGTTGCCGTGTTCCTCTTATTGTTTGGTTTGTTTTGATTTGTTTTGATGATGTTTTGGCGGGTTTTCGGAATGTTTTGGTGGTGTTTTAGAATGTTTTGTTTTCTCTTGTGTTGTTTTTATTGTGTTGGCAGGTTGTGGAACGTTTGGATTCCTTTTGGCGGGTTTTCAAATATTTTGGCGGGTATTTGGAATGTTTTTGGTTTGCTTTCATTTGTTTTGATTATGTTTTGGCAAGTTATTGAAAGTTTCGATCACTTCTGACTGGTTTTCTAGTATTTTGGCATCTTTTCAGAATGTTTTGATCAGTTTTGGCAGGTTCTAAACTATTTTGTCAGGTTTTTGGAATTTTTTGGTTGGTTTTGATTTGTTTTTATGATGTTTTGCCTAGTTTTTTCAATGTTTTGATCAGTTCTGTCGGGTTTTCTAATGTTTTGGCATCTTTTCAGAAAGTTTTGATGAGTTTTGCGGGTCTAAATTATTTTGGCGGGTTTTCGGAATATTTTGGTTGGTTTTGATTTTTTTTTTATGATGTTTTGGTGGGTTTTCGGAATGTTTTGGTTGGGTTTTAGAATGTTTTGTATTCTCTTGAGTTGTTTTTATTGTGTTGGCAGGTTTTGGAATGTTTGGATTCCTTTTGGCGGGTGTTCGGAATGTTTTGGCGGGTGTTCGGAATGTTTTGATTAGTTTTGACGGGTTTTGAAATATTTTGGTGGGTTTTTAGAAGGTTTCGATTTGTTTTGATTTGTTTTGATTCTGTTTAGCCCAGTTTTTGGTGTGTTTGGATTAGCTTTGGTGGGCTTGATCATGTTTTGTCAGGTTTTTTCGAATGTATTGATCTCTTCTGTCTGGTTTTCTATTTTGGCGGGTTTGAAAATATTTTTGGATTAGTTTTGGCGGGTTTGAAAATATTTTGGCTCTTTGCGCAGAGATGACGGCGCCGGTTGCGGTGCGCTCCGGGGCGCTCCTTCTGCGGAAAGACGCCTAGGCAGCGGCACTTGGGACAGCTCCGCGTCTCCGTATGCTGCGTTTCTTGCCTTCTGCATCTCAGCAAAATGCTTTTCCACTAGGTCTAGCAAGGAGAAACTGTGGCAGCTGAGTAGATGTAGCCCGGCCCGCCCTTTGAAGTTGACAAGTTCTTGGCATCTCAGAGCCTCAAGGCAAGAGCAAGGTTATCTATGGTAGGCTGGGGCAGAACTAGCAGCAAGCAGAGCAAAGTTGTCCAAGAATAGCTTCCATTGGAATGCTAATGGCAATTGAAGAGGCAGGCCAGTGGCAAGCCACTAGCTTCTAGCAGTTTGAAAGTTGCAGACACAGTGCAGGTGTTGTGCGGCTTCCTTCTTGGCCTCCTAGAAGGTGCCGCGCTCTCCGTCTCTTGCTTGCCAATATGTTGCCGTGTTCCTCCTATTGTTTGGTTTGTTTTGATTTGTTTTGATGATGTTTTGGTGGGTTTTCGGAATGTTTTGGTGGTGTTTTAGAATGTTTTGTTTTCTCTTGTGTTGTTTTTATTGTCTTGGCAGGTTGTGGAATATTTGGATTCCTTTTGGCGGGTTTTCAAATATTTTGGCGGGTATTTGGAATGTTTTTGGTTTGCTTTCATTTGTTTTGATTATGTTTTGGCAAGTTATTGAAAGTTTCGATCACTTCTGACTGGTTTTCTAGTATTTTGGCATCTTTTCAGAATGTTTTGATCAGTTTTGGCGGGTTCTAAACTATTTTGTTGGGTTTTTGGAATGTTTTGCTTGGTTTTGATTTGTTTTTATTTTGATTTTGCGGGTTTTCAGAATGTTTTGGTCGGTTTTCTAGAATGTTTTGGCTGGTTTTGATTTCTTTTTAATATTATTTTGTGGGTTTTGGAATGTTTTGATTTGTTTTGTCTAGTTTAAAATATTTTGGCATGTATTTGGAAGGTTTTGCTTGGTTTTCATTTTTTTTTGTTATGTTTTGGCAAGGGTTTTTTTTTGGTTTGATCAGTTCTGGTTGGTTTTCTAATATGTTGGCCGATTTTCAGAATGTTTTGATCAGTTTTGGCGGGTTTTAAGATATTTTAGAGGTTGTTTATAATATTTTGGTTTCTTTAGCTTTGTTTTTACTATATTTTGGCGGGTTTTTTGAATGTTTCGATCACTTCTGACTGGTTTTCTAGTATTTTGGCATCTTTTCCGAATGTTTTGATCAGTTTTGGCAGGTTCTAAACTATTTTGTCGGGTTTTTGGAATGTTTTGGTTGGTTTTGATTTGTTTTTATGATGTTTTGCCAAGTTTTTTGAATGTTTTGATCAGTTCTGTCTGGTTTTCTAATGTTTTGGCATCTTTTTAGAATGTTTTGATGAGTTTTGTGGGTCTAAATAATTTTGGCGGGTTTTCGGAATATTTTGGTTGGTTTTGATTTGTTTTTATGATGTTTTGGCGGGTTTTCGGAATGTGTTGGTTGGGTTTTAGAATGTTTTGTATTCTCTTGAGTTGTTTTTATTGTGTTGACAGGTTTTGGAATGTTTGGATTCCTTTTGGTGGGTGTTCGGAATGTTTTGGCGGGTATTTGGAATATTTTGATTAGTTTTGACGGGTTTTGAAATATTTTGGCGGGCTTTTAGAAGGTTTTGATTTGTTTTGATTCTGTTTAGCCCAGTTTTTGGTGTGTTTGGATTAGCTTTGGTGGGCTTGATCATGTTTTGTCAGTTTTTTTCGAATGTATTGATCTCTTCTGTCTGGTTTTCTATTTTGGCGGGTTTGAAAATATTTTTGGATTAGTTTTGGCGGGTTTTAAAATATTTTGGCTCTTTGCGCAGAGATGACGGCGCCGGTTGCGGTGCGCTCCGGGGCGCTCCTTCTGCGGAAAGACGCCTAGGCAGCGGCACTTGGGACAGCTCCGCGTCTCCGTATGCTGCGTTTCTTGCCTTCTGCATCTCAGCAAAATGCTTTCCCACTAGGTCTAGCAAGGAGAAACTGTGGCAGCTGAGTAGATGTAGCCCGGCCCGCCCTTTGAAGTTGACAAGTTCTTGGCATCTCAGAGCCTCAAGGCAAGAGCAAGGTTCTCTATGGTAGGCTGGGGCAGAACTAGCAGCAAGCAGAGCAAAGTTGTCCAAGAATACCTTCCATTGGAATGCTAATGGCAATTGAAGAGGCAGGCCAGTGGCAAGCCACTAGCTTCTAGCAGTTTGAAAGTTGCAGACACAGTGCAGGTGTTGTGCGGCTTCCTTCTTGGCCTCCTAGAAGGTGCCGCGCTCTCCGTCTCTTGCTTGCCAATATGTTGCCGTGTTCCTCCTATTGTTTGGTTTGTTTTGATTTGTTTTGATGATGTTTTGGTGGGTTTTCGGAATGTTTTGGTGGTGTTTTAGAATGTTTTGTTTTCTCTTGTGTTGTTTTTATTGTCTTGGCAGGTTGTGGAATATTTGGATTCCTTTTGGCGGGTTTTCAAATATTTTGGCGGGTATTTGGAATGTTTTTGGTTTGCTTTCATTTGTTTTGATTATGTTTTGGCAAGTTATTGAAAGTTTCGATCACTTCTGACTGGTTTTCTAGTATTTTGGCATCTTTTCAGAATGTTTTGATCAGTTTTGGCAGGTTCTAAACTATTTTGTCAGGTTTTTGGAATTTTTTGGTTGGTTTTGATTTGTTTTTATGATGTTTTGCCTAGTTTTTTCAATGTTTTGATCAGTTCTGTCTGGTTTTCTAATGTTTTGGCATCTTTTCAGAATGTTTTGATGAGTTTTGCGGGTCTAAATTATTTTGGCGGGTTTTCGGAATATTTTGGTTGGTTTTGATTTGTTTTTATGATGTTTTGGTGGGTTTTCGGAATGTTTTGGTTGGGTTTTAGAATGTTTTGTATTCTCTTGAGTTGTTTTTATTGTGTTGGCAGGTTTTGGAATGTTTGGATTCCTTTTGGCGGGTGTTCGGAATGTTTTGGCGGGTGTTCGGAATGTTTTGATTAGTTTTGACGGGTTTTGAAATATTTTGGTGGGTTTTTAGAAGGTTTCGATTTGTTTTGATTTGTTTTGATTCTGTTTAGCCCAGTTTTTGGTGTGTTTGGATTAGCTTTGGTGGGCTTGATCATGCTTTGTCAGGTTTTTTCGAATGTATTGATGACTTCTGTCTGGTTTTCTATTTTGGCGGGTTTCAAAATATTTTTGGATTAGTTTTGGCGGGTTTGAAAATATTTTGGCTCTTTGCGCAGAGATGACGGCGCCGGTTGCGGTGCGCTCCGGGGCGCTCCTTCTGCGGAAAGACGCCTAGGCAGCGGCACTTGGGACAGCTCCGCGTCTCCGTATGCTGCGTTTCTTGCCTTCTGCATGTCAGCAAAATGCTTTCCCACTAGGTCTAGCAAGGAGAAACTGTGGCAGCTGAGTAGATGTAGCCCGGCCCGCCCTTTGAAGTTGACAAGTTCTTGGCATCTCAGAGCCTCAAGGCAAGAGCAAGGTTATCTATGGTAGGCTGGGGCAGAACTAGCAGCAAGCAGAGCAAAGTTGTCCAAGAATAGCTTCCATTGGAATGCTAATGGCAATTGAAGAGGCAGGCCAGTGGCAAGCCACTAGCTTCTAGCAGTTTGAAAGTTGCAGACACAGTGCAGGTGTTGTGCGGCTTCCTTCTTGGCCTCCTAGAAGGTGCCGCGCTCTCCGTCTCTTGCTTGCCAATATGTTGCCGTGTTCCTCTTATTGTTTGGTTTGTTTTGATTTGTTTTTATGATGTTTTGGCGGGTTTTCGGAATGTTTTGGTGGTGTTTTAGAATGTTTTGTTTTCTCTTGTGTTGTTTTTATTGTGTGGGCAGGTTGTGGAACGTTTGGATTCCTTTTGGCGGGTTTTAAAATATTTTGGCGGGTATTTGGAATGTTTGGGTTTGCTTTCATTTGTTTTGATTATGTTTTGGCAAGTTATTGAATGTTTTGATCACTTCTGACTGGTTTTCTAGTATTTTGGCATCTTTTCAGAATGTTTTGATCAGTTTTGGCGGGTTCTAAACTATTTTGTTGGGTTTTTGGAATGTTTTGCTTGGTTTTGATTTGTTTTTATTTTGATTTTGCGGGTTTTCAGAATGTTTTGGTCGGTTTTCTAGAATGTTTTGGTTGGTTTTGATTTCTTTTTAATATTATTTTGTGGGTTTTGGAATGTTTTGATTTGTTTTGTCTAGTTTAAAATATTTTGGCATGTATTTGGAAGGTTTTGCTTGGTTTTCATTTTTTTTTTGTTATGTTTTGGCAAGGGTTTTTTTTTGGTTTGATCAGTTCTGGTTGGTTTTCTAATATGTTGGCCGATTTTCAGAATGTTTTGATCAGTTTTGGCGGGTTTTAAGATATTTTAGAGGTTGTTTATAATATTTTGGTTTCTTTAGCTTTGTTTTTACTATATTTTGGCGGGTTTTTTGAATGTTTCGATCACTTCTGACTGGTTTTCTAGTATTTTGGCATCTTTTCCGAATGTTTTGATCAGTTTTGGCAGGTTCTAAACTATTTTGTCGGGTTTTTGGAATGTTTTGGTTGGTTTTGATTTGTTTTTATGATGTTTTGCCAAGTTTTTTGAATGTTTTGATCAGTTCTGTCTGGTTTTCTAATGTTTTGGCATCTTTTTAGAATGTTTTGATGAGTTTTGTGGGTCTAAATAATTTTGGCGGGTTTTCGGAATATTTTGGTTGGTTTTGATTTGTTTTTATGATGTTTTGGCGGGTTTTCGGAATGTGTTGGTTGGGTTTTAGAATGTTTTGTATTCTCTTGAGTTGTTTTTATTGTGTTGGCAGGTTTTGGAATGTTTGGATTCCTTTTGGCGGGTGTTCGGAATGTTTTGGTGGGCATTTGGAATATTTTGATTAGTTTTGACGGGTTTTGAAATATTTTGGCGGGCTTTTAGAAGGTTTTGATTTGTTTTGATTCTGTTTAGCCCAGTTTTTGGTGTGTTTGGATTAGCTTTGGTGGGCTTGATCATGTTTTGTCAGGTTTTTTCGAATGTATTGATCTCTTCTGTCTGGTTTTCTATTTTGGCGGGTTTGAAAATATTTTTGGATTAGTTTTGGCGGGTTTTAAAATATTTTGGCTCTTTGCGCAGAGATGACGGCGCCGGTTGCGGTGCGCTCCGGGGCGCTCCTTCTGCGGAAAGACGCCTAGGCAGCGGCACTTGGGACAGCTCCGCGTCTCCGTATGCTGCGTTTCTTGCCTTCTGCATCTCAGCAAAATGCTTTCCCACTAGGTCTAGCAAGGAGAAACTGTGGCAGCTGAGTAGATGTAGCCCGGCCCGCCCTTTGAAGTTGACAAGTTCTTGGCATCTCAGAGCCTCAAGGCAAGAGCAAGGTTATCTATGGTAGGCTGGGGCAGAACTAGCAGCAAGCAGAGCAAAGTTGTCCAAGAATAGCTTCCATTGGAATGCTAATGGCAATTGAAGAGGCAGGCCAGTGGCAAGCCACTAGCTTCTAGCAGTTTGAAAGTTGCAGACACAGTGCAGGTGTTGTGCGGCTTCCTTCTTGGCCTCCTAGAAGGTGCCGCGCTCTCTGTCTCTTGCTTGCCAATATGTTGCCGTGTTCCTCCTATTGTTTGGTTTGTTTTGATTTGTTTTGATGATGTTTTGGTGGGTTTTCGGAATGTTTTGGTGGTGTTTTAGAATGTTTTGTTTTCTCTTGTCTTGTTTTTATTGTCTTGGCAGGTTGTGGAATGTTTGGATTCCTTTTGGCGGGTTTTCAAATATTTTGGCGGGTATTTGGAATGTTTTTGGTTTGCTTTCATTTGTTTTGATTATGTTTTGGCAAGTTATTGAAAGTTTCGATCACTTCTGACTGGTTTTCTAGTATTTTGGCATCTTTTCAGAATGTTTTGATCAGTTTTGGCGGGTTCTAAACTATTTTGTCAGGTTTTTGGAATTTTTTGGTTGGTTTTGATTTGTTTTTATGATGTTTTGCCTAGTTTTTTCAATGTTTTGATCAGTTCTGTCTGGTTTTCTAATGTTTTGGCATCTTTTCAGAATGTTTTGATGAGTTTTGCAGGTCTAAATTATTTTGGCGGGTTTTCGGAATATTTTGGTTGGTTTTGATTTTTTTTTTATGATGTTTTGGTGGGTTTTCGGAATGTTTTGGTTGGGTTTTAGAATGTTTTGTATTCTCTTGAGTTGTTTTTATTGTGTTGGCAGGTTTTGGAATGTTTGGATTCCTTTTGGCGGGTGTTCGGAATGTTTTGGCGGTTTTCGGAATGTTTTGATTAGTTTTGACGGGTTTTGAAATATTTTGGTGGGTTTTTAGAAGGTTTCGATTTGTTTTGATTTGTTTTGATTCTGTTTAGCCCAGTTTTTGGTGTGTTTGGATTAGCTTTGGTGGGCTTGATCATGTTTTGTCAGGTTTTTTCGAATGTATTGATCTCTTCTGTCTGGTTTTCTATTTTGGCGGGTTTGAAAATATTTTTGGATTAGTTTTGGCGGGTTTTAAAATATTTTGGCTCTTTGCGCAGAGATGACGGCGCCGGTTGCGGTGCGCTCCGGGGCGCTCCTTCTGCGGAAAGACGCCTAGGCAGCGGCACTTGGGACAGCTCCGCGTCTCCGTATGCTGCGTTTCTTGCCTTCTGCATCTCAGCAAAATGCTTTCCCACTAGGTCTAGCAAGGAGAAACTGTGGCAGCTGAGTAGATGAAGCCCGGCCCGCCCTTTGAAGTTGACAAGTTCTTGGCATCTCAGAGCCTCAAGGCAAGAGCAAGGTTCTCTATGGTAGGCTGGGGCAGAACTAGCAGCAAGCAGAGCAAAGTTGTCCAAGAATAGCTTCCATTGGAATGCTAATGGCAATTGAAGAGGCAGGCCAGTGGCAAGCCACTAGCTTCTAGCAGTTTGAAAGTTGCAGACACAGTGCAGGTGTTGTGCGGCTTCCTTCTTGGCCTCCTAGAAGGTGCCGCGCTCTCCGTCTCTTGCTTGCCAATATGTTGCCGTGTTCCTCTTATTGTTTGGTTTGTTTTGATTTGTTTTGATGATGTTTTGGCGGGTTTTCGGAATGTTTTGGTGGTGTTTTAGAATGTTTTGTTTTCTCTTGTGTTGTTTTTATTGTGTTGGCAGGTTGTGGAACGTTTGGATTCCTTTTGGCGGGTTTTAAAATATTTTGGCGGGTATTTGGAATGTTTGGGTTTGCTTTCATTTGTTTTGATTATGTTTTGGCAAGTTATTGAATGTTTTGATCACTTCTGACTGGTTTTCTAGTATTTTGGCATCTTTTCAGAATGTTTTGATCAGTTTTGTCGGGTTCTAAACTATTTTGTTGGGTTTTTGGAATGTTTTGCTTGGTTTTGATTTGTTTTTATTTTGATTTTGCGGGTTTTCAGAATGTTTTGGTCGGTTTTCTAGAATGTTTTGGTTGGTTTTAATTTCTTTTTAATATTATTTTGTGGGTTTTGGAATGTTTTGATTTGTTTTGTCTAGTTTAAAATATTTTGGCATGTATTTGGAAGGTTTTGCTTGGTTTTCATTTTTTTTTGTTATGTTTTGGCAAGGGTTTTTTTTTGGTTTGATCAGTTCTGGCTGGTTTTCTAATATGTTGGCCGATTTTCAGAATGTTTTGATCAGTTTTGGCGGGTTTTAAGATATTTTAGAGGTTGTTTATAATATTTTGGTTTCTTTAGCTTTGTTTTTACTATATTTTGGCGGGTTTTTTGAATGTTTCGATCACTTCTGACTGGTTTTCTAGTATTTTGGCATCTTTTCAGAATGTTTTGATCAGTTTTGGCAGGTTCTAAACTATTTTGTTGGGTTTTTTGAATGTTTTGGTTGGTTTTGATTTGTTTTTATGATGTTTTGCCAAGTTTTTGAATGTTTTGATCAGTTCTGGCTGGTTTTCTAATGTTTTGGCATCTTTTTAGAATGTTTTGATGAGTTTTGTGGGTGTAAATAATTTTGGCGGGTTTTCGGAATATTTTGGTTGGTTTTGATTTGTTTTTATGATGTTTTGGCGGGTTTTCGGAATGTGTTGGTTGGGTTTTAGAATGTTTTGTATTCTCTTGAGTTGTTTTTATTGTGTTGGCAGGTTTTGGAATGTTTGGATTCCTTTTGGTGGGTGTTCGGAATGTTTTGGCGGGTATTTGGAATATTTTGATTAGTTTTGACGGGTTTTGAAATATTTTGGCGGGCTTTTAGAAGGTTTCAATTTGTTTTGATTTGTTTTGATTCTGTTTAGCCCAGTTTTTGGTGTGTTTGGATTAGCTTTGGTGGGCTTTATCATGTTTTGTCAGGTTTTCTCGAATGCATTGATCACTTCTGTCTGGTTTTCTATTTTGGCGGGTTTGAAAATATTTTTGGATTAGTTTTGGCGGGTTTGAAAATATTTTGTCTCTTTGCGCAGAGATGTCGGCGCCGGTTGCGGTGCGCTCCGGGGCGCTCCTTCTGCGGAAAGACGCCTGGCAGCGGCACTTGGGACAGCTCCGCGTCTCCGTATTCTGCGTTTCTTGCCTTCTGCATCTCAGCAAAATGCTTTCCCACTAGGTCTAGCAAGGAGAAACTGTGGCAGCTGAGTAGATGTAGCCCGGCCCGCCCTTTGAAGTTGACAAGTTCTTGGCATCTCAGAGCCTCAAGGCAAGAGCAAGGTTATCTATGGTAGGCTGGGGCAGAACTAGCAGCAAGCAGAGCAAAGTTGTCCAAGAATACCTTCCATTGCAATGCTAATGGCAATTGAAGAGGCAGGCCAGTGGCAAGCCACTAGCTTCTAGCAGTTTGAAAGTTGCAGACACAGTGCAGGTGTTGTGCGGCTTCCTTCTTGGCCTCCTAGAAGGTGCCGCGCTCTCCGTCTCTTGCTTGCCAATATGTTGCCGTGTTCCTCTTATTGTTTGGTTTGTTTTGATTTGTTTTTATGGTGTTTTGGCAGGTTTTCGGAATGTTTTGGAGGTGTTTTAGAATGTTTTGTTTTCTCTTGTGTTGTTTTTATTGTGTTGGCAGGTTGTGGAATATTTGGATTCCTTTTGGCGGGTTTTCAAATATTTTGGCGTGTATTTGGAATGTTTTGGTTTGCTTTCATTTGTTTTGATTATGTTTTTGCAAGTTATTGAATGTTTTGATCACTTCTGACTGGTTTTCTAGTATTTTGGCATCTTTTCAGCATGTTTTGATCAGTTTTGGCGGGTTCTAAACTATTTTGTCAGGTTTTTGGAATGTTTTGGTTGGTTTTGATTTGTTTTTATGATGTTTTGCCAAGTTTTTTGAATGTTTTGATCAGTTCTGGCTGGTTTTCTAATGTTTTGGCATCTTTTCAGAATGTTTTGATGAGTTTTGCGGGTCTAAATTGTTTTGGCGTGTTTTCGGAAAATTTTGCTTGGTTTTGATTTTTTTTTTATGATGTTTTGGCGGGTTTTCGGAATGTTTTGATTGGGTTTTAGAATGTTTTGTATTCTCTTGAGTTGTTTTTATTGTGTTGGCAGGTTTTGGAATGTTTGGATTCCTTTTGGCGGGTGTTCGGAATGTTTTGGCGGGTGTTCGGAATGTTTTGATTAGTTTTGACGGGTTTTGAAATATTTTGGCGGGCTTTTAGAAGGTTTTGATTTGTTTTGATTCTGTTTAGCCCAGTTTTTGGTGTGTTTGGATTAGCTTTGGTGGGCTTGATCATGTTTTGTCAGGTTTTTTTGAATGTATTGATGACTTCTGTCTGGTTTTCTATTTTGGCGGGTTTGAAAATATTTTTGGATGAGTTTTGGCGGGTTTGAAAATATTTTGGCTCTTTGCGCAGAGATGACGGCGCCGGTTGCGGTGCGCTCCGGGGCGCTCCTTCTGCGGAAAGACGCCTAGGCAGCGGCACTTGGGACAGCTCCGCGTCTCCGTATGCTGCGTTTCTTGCCTTCTGCATCTCAGCAAAATGCTTTCCCACTAGGTCTAGCAAGGAGAAACTGTGGCAGCTGAGTAGATGTAGCCCGGCCCGCCCTTTGAAGTTGACAAGTTCTTGGCATCTCAGAGCCTCAAGGCAAGAGCAAGGTTATCTATGGTATGCTGGGGCAGAACTAGCAGCAAGCAGAGCAAAGTTGTCCAAGAATACCTTCCATTGCAATGCTAATGGCAATTGAAGAGGCAGGCCAGTGGCAAGCCACTAGCTTCTAGCAGTTTGAAAGTTGCAGACACAGTGCAGGTGTTGTGCGGCTTCCTTCTTGGCCTCCTAGAAGGTGCCGCGCTCTCCGTCTCTTGCTTGCCAATATGTTGCCGTGTTCCTCTTATTGTTTGGTTTGTTTTGATTTGTTTTGATGATGTTTTGGTGGGTTTTCGGAATGTTTTGGTGGTGTTTTAGAATGTTTTGTTTTCTCTTGTGTTGTTTTTATTGTGTTGGCAGGTTGTGGAACGTTTGGATTCCTTTTGGCGGGTTTTAAAATCTTTTGGCGGGTATTTGGAATGTTTGGGTTTGCTTTCATTTGTTTTGATTATGTTTTGGCAAGTTATTGAATGTTTTGATCACTTCTGACTGGTTTTCTTGTATTTTGGCATCTTTTCAGAATGTTTTGATCAGTTTTGGCAGGTTCTAAACTATTTTGTTGGGTTTTTGGAATGTTTTGCTTGGTTTTGATTTGTTTTTATTTTGATTTTGCGGGTTTTCAGAATGTTTTGGTCGGTTTTCTAGAATGTTTTGGTTGGTTTTGATTTCTTTTTAATATTATTTTGTGGGTTTTGGAATGTTTTGATTTGTTTTGTCTAGTTTAAAATATTTTGGCATGTATTTGGAAGGTTTTGCTTGGTTTTCATTTTTTTTTGTTATGTTTTGGCAAGGGTTTTTTTTTGGTTTGATCAGTTCTGGCTGGTTTTCTAATATGTTGGCCGATTTTCAGAATGTTTTGATCAGTTTTGGCGGGTTCTAAGATATTTTAGAGGTTGTTTATAATATTTTGGTTTCTTTAGCTTTGTTTTTACTATATTTTGGCGGGTTTTTTGAATGTTTCGATCACTTCTGCCTGGTTTTCTAGTATTTTGGCATCTTTTCAGAATGTTTTGATCAGTTTTGGCGGGTTCTAAATAATTTTGTCGGGTTTTTGGAATGTTTTGGTTGGTTTTGATTTGTTTTTATGATGTTTTGCCAAGTTTTTTGAATGTTTTGATCAGTTCTGGCTGGTTTTCTAATGTTTTGGCATCTTTTTAGAATGTTTTGATGAGTTTTGCGGGTCTAAATTATTTTGGCGGGTTTTCGGAATATTTTGGTTGGTTTTGATTTGTTTTTATGATGTGTTGGCGGGTTTTCGGAATGTGTTGGTTGGGTTTTAGAATGTTTTGTATTCTCTTGAGTTGTTTTTATTGTGTTGACAGGTTTTGGAATGTTTGGATTCCTTTTGGTGGGTGTTCGGAATGTTTTGGCAGGTATTTGGAATATTTTGATTAGTTTTGACGGGTTTTGAAATATTTTGGTGGGCTTTTAGAAGGTTTTGATTTGTTTTGATTCTGTTTAGCCCAGTTTTTGGTGTGTTTGGATTAGCTTTGGTGGGCTTGATCATGTTTTGTCAGGTTTTTTCGAATGTATTGATCTCTTCTGTCTGGTTTTCTATTTTGGCGGGTTTGAAAATATTTTTGGATGAGTTTTGGCAGGTTTTAAAATATTTTGGCTCTTTGCGCAGAGATGACGGCGCCGGTTGCGGTGCGCTCCGGGGCGCTCCTTCTGCGGAAAGACGCCTAGGCAGCGGCACTTGGGACAGCTCCGCGTCTCCGTATGCTGCGTTTCTTGCCTTCTGCATCTCAGCAAAATGCTTTCCCACTAGGTCTAGCAAGGAGAAACTGTGGCAGCTGAGTAGATGTAGCCCGGCCCGCCCTTTGAAGTTGACAAGTTCTTGGCATCTCAGAGCCTCAAGGCAAGAGCAAGGTTATCTATGGTAGGCTGGGGCAGAACTAGCAGCAAGCAGAGCAAAGTTGTCCAAGAATACCTTCCATTGCAATGCTAATGGCAATTGAAGAGGCAGGCCAGTGGCAAGCCACTAGCTTCTAGCAGTTTGAAAGTTGCAGACACAGTGCAGGTGTTGTGCGGCTTCCTTCTTGGCCTCCTAGAAGGTGCCGCGCTCTCCGTCTCTTGCTTGCCAATATGTTGCCGTGTTCCTCCTATTGTTTGCTTTGTTTTGATTTGTTTTGATGATGTTTTGGTGGGTTTTCGGAATGTTTTGGTGGTGTTTTAGAATGTTTTGTTTTCTCTTGTGTTGTTTTGATTGTCTTGGCAGGTTGTGGAATATTTGGATTCCTTTTGGCGGGTTTTCAAATATTTTGGCGGGTATTTGGAATGTTTTGGTTTGCTTTCATTTGTTTTGATTATGTTTTGGCAAGTTATTGAATGTTTTGATCACTTCTGACTGGTTTTCTAGTATTTTGGCATCTTTTCAGAATGTTTTGATCAGTTTTGGCGGGTTCTAAACTATTTTGTCAGGTTTTTGGAATGTTTTGGTTGGTTTTGATTTGTTTTTATGATGTTTTGCCAAGTTTTTTCAATGTTTTGATCAGTTCTGGCTGGTTTTCTAATGTTTTGGCATCTTTTCAGAATGTTTTGATGAGTTTTGCGGGTCTAAATTGTTTTGGCGGGTTTTTGGAATATTTTGGTTGGTTTTGATTTTTTTTTTATGATGTTTTGGTGGGTTTTCGGAATGTTTTGGTTGGGTTTTAGAATGTTTTGTATTCTCTTGAGTTGTTTTTATTGTGTTGGCAGGTTTTGGAATGTTTGGATTCCTTTTGGCGGGTGTTCAGAATGTTTTGGCGGGTGTTCGGAATGTTTTGATTAGTTTTGACGGGTTTTGAAATATTTTGGCGGGTTTTTAGAAGGTTTCAATTTGTTTTGATTTGTTTTGATTCTGTTTAGCCCAGTTTTTGGTGTGTTTGGATTAGCTTTGGTGGGCTTGATCATGTTTTGTCAGGTTTTTTCGAATGCATTGATCACTTCTGTCTGGTTTTCTATTTTGGCGGGTTTGAAAATATTTTTGGATTAGTTTTGGCGGGTTTGAAAATATTTTGGCTCTTTGCGCAGAGATGACGGCGCCGGTTGCGGTGCGCTCCGGGGCGCTCCTTCTGCGGAAAGACGCCTGGCAGCGGCACTTGGGACAGCTCCGCGTCTCCGTATGCTGCGTTTCTTGCCTTCTGCATCTCAGCAAAATGCTTTCCCACTAGGTTTAGCAAGGAGAAACTGTGGCAGCTGAGTAGATGTAGCCCGGCCCGCCCTTTGAAGTTGACAAGTTCTTGGCATCTCAGAGCCTCAAGGCAAGAGCAAGGTTATCTATGGTAGGCTGGGGCAGAACTAGCAGCAAGCAGAGCAAAGTTGTCCAAGAATAGCTTCCATTGGAATGCTAATGGCAATTGAAGAGGCAGGCCAGTGGCAAGCCACTAGCTTCTAGCAGTTTGAAAGTTGCAGACACAGTGCAGGTGTTGTGCGGCTTCCTTCTTGGCCTCCTAGAAGGTGCCGCGCTCTCCGTCTCTTGCTTGCCAATATGTTGCCGTGTTCCTCTTATTGTTTGGTTTGTTTTGATTTGTTTTTATGGTGTTTTGGCAGGTTTTCGGAATGTTTTGGTGGTGTTTTAGAATGTTTTGTTTTCTCTTGTGTTGTTTTTATTGTGTTGGCAGGTTGTGGAATATTTGGATTCCTTTTGGCGGGTTTTCAAATATTTTGGCGTGTATTTGGAATGTTTTGGTTTGCTTTCATTTGTTTTGATTATGTTTTGGCAAGTTATTGAATGTTTCGATCACTTCTGACTGGTTTTCTAGTATTTTGGCATCTTTTCAGCATGTTTTGATCAGTTTTGGCGGGTTCTAAACTATTTTGTCAGGTTTTTGGAATGTTTTGGTTGGTTTTGATTTGTTTTTATGATGTTTTGCCAAGTTTTTTGAATGTTTTGATCAGTTCTGGCTGGTTTTCTAATGTTTTGGCATCTTTTCAGAATGTTTTGATGAGTTTTGCGGGTCTAAATTGTTTTGGCGTGTTTTCGGAAAATTTTGGTTGGTTTTGATTTTTTTTTTATGATGTTTTGGCGGGTTTTCGGAATGTTTTGGTTGGGTTTTAGAATGTTTTGTATTCTCTTGAGTTGTTTTTATTGTGTTGGCAGGTTTTGGAATGTTTGGATTCCTTTTGGCGGGTGTTCGGAATGTTTTGGCGGGTGTTCGGAATGTTTTGATTAGTTTTGACGGGTTTTGAAATATTTTGGCGGGTTTTTAGAAGGTTTCAATTTGTTTTGATTTGTTTTGATTCTGTTTAGCCCAGTTTTTGGTGTGTTTGGATTAGCTTTGTTGGGCTTGATCATGTTTTGTCAGGTTTTTTCGAATGCATTGATCACTTCTGTCTGGTTTTCTATTTTGGCGGGTTTGAAAATATTTTTGGATTAGTTTTGGCGGGTTTGAAAATATTTTGGCTCTTTGCGCAGAGATGACGGCGCCGGTTGCGGTGCGCTCCGGGGCGCTCCTTCTGCGGAAAGACGCCTGGCAGCGGCACTTGGGACAGCTCCGCGTCTCCGTATTGTGCGTTTCTTGCCTTCTGCATCTCAGCAAAATGCTTTCCCACTAGGTTTAGCAAGGAGAAACTGTGGCAGCTGAGTAGATGTAGCCCGGCCCGCCCTTTGAAGTTGACAAGTTCTTGGCATCTCAGAGCCTCAAGGGAAGAGCAAGGTTCTCTATGGTAGGCTGGGGCAGAACTAGCAGCAAGCAGAGCAAAGTTGTCCAAGAATAGCTTCCATTGGAATGCTAATGGCAATTGAAGAGGCAGGCCAGTGGCAAGCCACTAGCTTCTAGCAGTTTGAAAGTTGCAGACACAGTGCAGGTGTTGTGCGGCTTCCTTCTTGGCCTCCTAGAAGGTGCCGCGCTCTCCGTCTCTTGCTTGCCAATATGTTGCCGTGTTCCTCTTATTGTTTGGTTTGTTTTGATTTGTTTTTATGATGTTTTGGCAGGTTTTCGGAATGTTTTGGTGGTGTTTTAGAATGTTTTGTTTTCTCTTGTGTTGTTTTTATTGTCTTGGCAGGTTGTGGAACGTTTGGATTCCTTTTGGCGGGTTTTAAAATATTTTGGCGGGTATTTGGAATGTTTGGGTTTGCTTTCATTTGTTTTGATTATGTTTTGGCAAGTTATTGAATTTGATCACTTCTTACTGGTTTTCTAGTATTTTGGCATCTTTTCAGAATGTTTTGATCAGTTTTGGCGGGTTCTAAACTATTTTGTTGGGTTTTTGGAATGTTTTGCTTGGTTTTGGTTTGTTTTTATTTTGATTTTGCGGGTTTTCAGAATGTTTTGGTCGGTTTTCTAGAATGTTTTGGTTGGTTTTGATTTCTTTTTAATATTATTTTGTGGGTTTTGGAATGTTTTGATTTGTTTTGTCTAGTTTAAAATATTTTGGCATGTATTTTGAAGGTTTTGCTTGGTTTTCATTTTTTTTTGTTATGTTTTGGCAAGGGTTTTTTTTTGGTTTGATCAGTTCTGGCTGGTTTTCTAATATGTTGGCCGATTTTCAGAATGTTTTTATCAGTTTTGGCGGGTTCTAAGATATTTTAGAGGTTGTTTATAATATTTTGGTTTCTTTAGCTTTGTTTTTACTATATTTTGGCGGGTTTTTTGAATGTTTCGATCACTTCTGCCTGGTTTTCTAGTATTTTGGCATCTTTTCAGAATGTTTTGATCAGTTTTGGCAGGTTCTAAACTATTTTGTTGGGTTTTTGGAATGTTTTGGTTGGTTTTGATTTCTTTATATGATGTTTTGGCGGGTTTTCGGAATGTTTTGGTTGGGTTTTAGAATGTTTTGTATTCTCTTGAGTTGTTTTTATTGTGTTGGCAGGTTTTGGAATGTTTGGATTCCTTTTCGCGGGTATTTGGAATGTTTTGTCGGGTATTTGGAATGTTTTGGCGGGTGTTCGGAATGTTTTGATTAGTTTTGACGGGTTTTGAAATATTTTGGCCTGTTTTTAGAAGGTTTAGATTTGTTTTGATTTGCTTTGATTCTGTTTAGCCCAGTTTTTGGAGTGTTTGGATTAGCTTTGTTGGGCTTGATCATGTTTTGTCAGGTTTTTTCGAATGTATTGATGACTTCTGTCTGGTTTTCTATTTTGGCGGGTTTGAAAATATTTTTGGATTAGTTTTGGTGGGTTTGAAAATATTTTGGCTCTTTGCGCAGAGATGACGGTGCCGGTTGCGGTGCGCTCCGGGGCGCTCCTTCTGAGGAAAAACGCCTGGCAGCGGCCCTTGGGACAGCTCCGCGTCTCCGTATTCTGCGTTTCTTGCCTTCTGCATCTCAGCAAAATGCTTTCCCACTAGGTCTAGCAAGGAGAAACTGTGGCAGCTGAGTAGATGTAGCCCGGCCCGCCCTTTGAAGTTGACAAGTTCTTGGCATCTCAGAGCCTCAAGGCAAGAGCAAGGTTATCTATGGTACAAGCACAGCAAAGTTGTCCAAGAATAGCTTCCATTGGAATGCTAATGGCAATTGAAGAGGCAAGCCACTATCTTCTAGCAGTTTGAAAGTCGCAGACACAGTGAAGGTGTTGTGCGGCTTCCGTCTTGGCCTCCTAGAAGATGCCGCGTTCTCCGTCTCTTGTTTGCCAGGTTCCTGATGTCAGTTTGCAGGAGGCACTTGGCACTGTCAAACCAGCCACAGTTGCCTGTGGTGGTACTTTCGGTCTGGGTGGCATCCTGATCCGTGAGGAATTTCAGCAGGCGGTTGGCCACTACGGGCCACCAGGCCCTGGACACGTACAATGGCGTTTCCCCAGAGAAACAAAAGTCACCAGGCCAGGTTCCTGATGTCAGTTTGCAGAAGGCACTTTGTACTGTCAAACCAGCCACAGTTACCTGTGGTGGTACTTTCTGTTGGGGAGGTATCCTCATCCGTTCGGAATTTCAGCAGGCGGCCGGCCACTACCTGCCACCAGGCATGGGACACGAACCATGACCTTTCCTCTGAGAAACAAAAGTCACCAGGCCAGGTTCCTGATGTCAGTTCGCAGGAGGCACTTGGCCCTGTCAAACCAGCCACTGTTGCCTGTGGTGGCACCTTGCATCTGGGAGGTATCCTCAAGCGTGCGGAATTTCAGCAGGCAGCCGGACACACCGGGCCACCAGGCCCTGGACACGAACCATGGCCTTTCCCCAGAGAAACAAAAGTCACCAGGCCAGGTTCCTGATGTCAGTTTGCAGGAGGCACTTGGCACTGTCAAACCAGCCACAGTTGCCTGTGGTGGTACTTTCGTTCTGGGAGGAATCCTGATCCGTTCGGAATTTCAGCAGGCAGCCGGCCACTCCGGGCCACCAGGCCCTGGACACCTACAATGGCCTTTCCCCAGAGAAACAAAAGTCACCAGGCCAGGTTCCTGATGTCAGTTTGCAGGAGGCACTTGGCACTGTCAAACCAGCCACAGTTGCCTGTGGTGGTACTTTCGTTCTGGGAGGAATCCTGATCCGTTCGGAATTTCAGCAGGCAGCTGGCCACTCCGGGCCACCGGGCTCTGGACACGTACAATGGCCTTTCCCCAGAGAAACAAAAATCACCAGGCCAGGTTCCTGATGTCTGTTTGCAGGAGGCACTTGGCACTGTCAAACCAGCCACAGTTGCCTGTGGGGGCACCTTGCATCTGGGAGGCATCCTGATTCATGCGGAATTTCAGCAGGCAGCCGGCCACTCCAGGCCACCCGATCCTGGATAGGAACGGTGGCCTTTCCCCAGAGAAACAAAACTAACCAGGCCAGGTTCCTGATGTCAGTTTGCAGGAGGCGCTTGGCACTGTCAAACCAGCCACAGTTGCCTGTGGGGGCACCTTGCATCTGGGAGGAATCCTGATCCATTCGGAATTTCAGCAGGCGGCCGGCCACTACGGGCCACAGGCCATGGATATGTACAATGGCCGTTCCAAAGAGAAACAAAAATCACCAGGCCAGGTTCCTGATGTCAGTTTGCAGGAGGCACTTGGCACTGTCAAACCAGCCACAGTTGCCGGTGGGGGCTCCTTTCATCTGGGAGGTATCATGATCTGTGCGGAATTTCAGCAGGCATCCGCCCACTCGAGCCACCGGGCCCTGGACATGAACCACGGCTTTTCCCCAGAGAAACAAAAGTCACCAGGCCAGGTTCCTGATGTCAGTTTGCAGGAGGCACTTGGCACTGTCAAACCAGACACAGTTGCCTGTGGGAGCACCTTGCATCTGGGAGGTATCCTGATCCGTTCGGAATTTCAGCAGGCAGCCGGCCACTCCGGGCCACCCGGTCCTGGATAGGAACGGTGGCCTTTCCCCAGAGAAACAAAAGTCACCAGGCCAGGTTCCTGATGTCAGTTTGCAGGAGGCACTTGGCACTGTCAAACCAGCCACAGTTGCCTGTGGGGGCACCTTGCATCTGGGAGGTATCCTGTACCGTGCGGAATTTCAGCAGGCAGCCGGCCTCTCGAGCCACCAGGCCCTGGAGAAGAACGATGGCCTTTCCCCAGAGAAACAAAAGTCACCAGGCCAGGTTCCTGATGTCAGTTTGCAGGAGGCACTTGGCACTGTCAAACCAGCCACAGTTGCCTCTGGTGGTACTATCGGTCTGGGAGGTATCCTGATCCGTTTGGAATTTCAGCAGGCGTCCGGCCACTCCCGGCCACAGGCCCTGGGCACGTACAATGTCCTTTCCGAAGGAAAACACAAGTCACCAGGCCAGGTTCCTGATGTCAGTTTGCAGGAGGCACTTGGCACTGTCAAATCAGCCACAGGTGTCTGTGGGGGCACCTTGCATCTTGGCGGCATCCTGATCCGTTCGGAATTTCAGCAGGCAGCCGGCCACTCCGGGCCACTGGGCCCTGGACACAAACCATGGCCATTCCCCAGAGAAACAAAAGTCACCAGGCCAGGTTCCTGATGTCAGTTTGCAGGAGGCACTTGGCACTGTCAAACCAGCCACATTTGCCTCTGGTGGTGCCTTGCTTCTGGGAGGTATCTTGAGATATTCGGAATTTTAAGATGTACCCTGCAGCTACGGTCCATCGGAACCTGCCCAGGAACTATGGCCGTTCCCCAGAGAAACAAAACTCGCCAGGCCAGGTCCCTGATGTACATTTTCAAAAGGAACTTCGCACTGTCCAGCCAGCCACAGTTACCGGTGGTGGCACCTTGCTTCAGGCTGGTATATTGGGATGTTCGGAATTTCAGCAGGCACCAGTCCTCTCCTGGCCACCGGACCCTGGACACCAACGATGGCCTTTTCTGTGAGAAACAAAACTCACCAGGCCAAGTTCCTGAGGTCAGTTTGCAAGAGGCACTTGGCACTGTCCAACCACCCACAGGTGCCTGTGGTGGCTCCTTGATTCTGGGAGGCATCCTGAGATGTTTGGAATTTTAAGAGACACCCTGCCACGCCGGGTCACCTCAACCTGGACATGAACCATGAACTTTTTCTGACAGAAGCAAAACTCAGCAGGCCAGGTTCCTGATGTCAATTTGCAGGAGGCATTTGGCACTGTCCAATCCGCCACAATTGCCTATTGTGCCGCCTTGCTTCTAGGATGTATATTGAGACGTTCGGAATTTCTGCAGGCAGCCGGCCACTCCGGCCTACAGGACGTGGGAAAAGAACAATGGCTTTTCCTCTGAGAAACAGAACTCACAAGGCCAGGGTCCTGATGTCAGTTTGCAGGAGGCACTTGGCACTGTCCAACCAGCCACAGTTGCCTGTGGGGGCACCTTGCATCTGGGAGGTATCCTCAACCGTGCGGAATTTCAGCAGGCAGCTTGCCGCCCGGGGCCACGGGAACCAGGACACGCGCCATGGCTTTCCTAAGAGTCACAAAACTCATCAGGCCAGGTTCCTGATGTCAGTTTGCAGGAGGCACTTGGCAATGTCAAACCAGCCACAGTTGCCTCTGCTGGCAGCTTGCGTCTTGGAGGCACCCTGGGACATTCGGAATATCAGAATAAGCCGGCCGTTGCGTGCCAGCGGTCCCCGGACACGAACGATGGCCTTTCCCCAGAGAAGCAAAACTCACCAGGCCAAGTTCCTGACGTCACTTTGCAAGAGGCACTTGGCACTGTCCAACCAGCCACACTTGCCTCTGGTGGTGCCTTGCTTCTTGCAGGTGTCCTGAGATGTTCAGAATTTTAAGGAGCACCCTGCAGCTACGATCCACCGGAACCCGTCCAGGAACGATGGCCATTCCCCAGAGAAACAAAACTCACCAGACAAAGTCCTGTTGTCTGTTTGCAGGAGGCACTTTTCACTGTAAAAATCAGCCACAGTTGCATTTTCTGGCAGCTTGCCGCTGGGAGGCATCCTGCGATGTTCGGAATTTTGGTAGTCAGTCAGCCACTCTGGGCCACTGTCACCTGCAAATGAACACTGGGCCTTTTGCCTGGGAAACGAATCTGACCAGGCCAGATGCCTGATGGCAGTTTGCAGGAGGCACTTGGCACTGTCAAACCAGCCACAGTTGCCTGTGGGGGCACCTTGCATCTGGGAGGCATCCTGATCCATGCGGAATTTCAGCAGGCAGCCGGCCACTACGGGCCACCAGGCCCTGGACATGAACCATGGCCTTTCCCCAGAGAAACAAAAGTCACCTGGCCAGGTTCCTGATGTCAGTTTGCAGGAGGCACTTGGCACTGTCAAACCAGCCACAGTTGCCTGTGGTGGTACTTTCGTTCTGGGAGGAATCCTGATCCGTTCGGAATATCAGCAGGCGGCCGGCCAATACGGGCCACAGGCCATGGATACGTACAATGGCCGTTCCAAAGAGAAACAAAAATCACCAGGCCAGGTTCCTGATGTCAGTTTGCAGGAGGCACTTGGCACTGTCAAACCAGCCACAGTTGCCGGTGGGGGCTCCATTCATCTGGGAGCTATCCTGATCTGTGCGGAATTTCAGCAGGCATCATACCACTCGAGCCACCGGGCCCTGGACATGAACCACGGCTTTTCCCCAGAGAAACAAAAGTCACCAGGCCAGGTTCCTGATGTCACTTTGCAGGAGGCACTTGGCACTGTCAAACCAGACACAGTTGCCTGTGGGAGCACCTTGCATCTGGGAGGTATCCTGATCCGTTCGGAATTTCAGCAGGCAGCCGGCCACTCCGGGCCTACAGGTCCAGGATATGAACGATGGCCTTTCCCCAGAGAAACAAAAGTCACCAGGCCAGGTTCCTGATGTCAGTTTGCAGGAGGCACTTGGCACTGTCAAACCAGCCACAGTTGCCTGTGGGGGCACCTTGCATCTGGGAGGTATCCTCAACCGTGCGGAATTTCAGAAAGCAGCCGGGACTCAGGGCGAGCGGGCCCCGGAAAAGTATGATGGCCTTTCCCTAGAGAAACAAAAGTCACCAGGACAGGTTCCGATATCAGTTTGCAGGAGGCACTTGGCACTGCCAAACCAGCCACAGTTGCCTGTGGTGGTACAATCGGTCAGGGAGGTATCCTGATCCGTTCAGAATTTCAGCAGGCGGCCGGCCACTCCAGGCCACCGGGCCCTGAACACGTACAATGGCCTTTCCAAAGAGAAATAAAAGTCACCGGGCCAGGTTCCTGATGTCACTTTGCAGGAGGCACTTGGCACTGTCAAACCAGCCACAGTTGCCGGTGGGGGCACCTTGCATCTGGGAGGTATCCTGATCCGTTCGGAATTTCAGCAGGCAGCCGGCCACTCGAGCCACCGGGCCCTGGACACGAACCACGGCTTTTCCCCAGAGAAACAAACGTCACCAGGCCAGGTTCCTGATGTCAGTTTGCAGGAGGCACTTGGCACTGTCAAACCAGACACAGTTGCCTGTGGGAGCACCTTGCATCTGGGAGGTATCCTGATCCGTTCGGAATTTCAGCAGGCAGCCGGCCACTCCGGGCCACCCGGTCCTGGGTAGGAACGGTGGCCTTTCCCCAGAGAAACAAAAGTCACCAGGCCAGGTTCCTGATGTCAGTTTGCAGGAGGATCTTGGCACTGTCAAACCAGCCACAGTTGCCTGTGGGGGCACCTTGCATCCTGGAGGTATCCTCAACCGTGCGGAATTTCAGCAGGCAGCCGGCCACTCCGGGCCACCGGGCCCCGGACAAGAATGATGGCCTTTCCCTAGAGAAACAAAAGTCACCAGGATAGGTTCCGATGTCAGTTTGCAGGAGGCACTTGGCACTGTCAAACCAGCCACAGTTGACTGTGGTGGTACTATCGGTCAGGGAGGTATCCTGATCCGTTCAGAATTTCATCAGGCAGCCGGCCACTCCAGGCCACAGGCCTTGGACACGTACAATGGCCTTTCCAAAGAGAAACAAAAGTCACCAGGCCAGGTTCCTGATGTCAGTTTGCAGGAGGCACTTGGCACTGTCAAACCAGCCACAGTTGCCTGTGGGGGCACCTTGCATCTGGGAGGTATCCTGTACCGTGCGGAATTTCAGCAGGCAGCCGGCCTCTCGAGCCACCAGGCCCTGGAGAAGAACGATGGCCTTTCCCCAGAGAAACAAAAATCACCAGGCCAGGTTCCTGATGTCAGTTTGCAGGAGGCACTTGGCACTGTCAAACCAGCCACAGTTGCCTCTGGTGGTACTATCGGTCTGGGAGGTATCCTGATCCGTTTGGAATTTCAGCAGGCGTCCGGCCACTCCCGGCCACAGGCCCTGGGCACGTACAATGTCCTTTCCGAAGGAAAACACAAGTCACCAGGCCAGGTTCCTGATGTCAGTTTGCAGGAGGCACTTGGCACTGTCAAATCAGCCACAGGTGTCTGTGGGGGCACCTTGCATCTTGGCGGCATCCTGATCCGTGAGGAATTTCAGCAGGCAGCCGGCCACTCCGGGCCACTGGGCCCTGGACACAAACCATGGCCATTCCCCAGAGAAACAAAAGTCACCAGGCCAGGTTCCTGATGTCAGTTTGCAGGAGGCACTTGGCACTGTCAAACCAGCCACATTTGCCTCTGGAGGTGCCTTGCTTCTGGGAGGTATCTTGAGATATTCGGAATTTTAAGATGTACCCTGCAGCTACGGTCCATCGGAACCTGCCCAGGAACTATGGCCGTTCCCCAGAGAAACAAAACTCGCCAGGCCAGGTCCCTGATGTACATTTTCAAAAGGAACTTCGCACTGTCCAGCCAGCCACAGTTACCGGTGGTGGCACCTTGCTTCAGGCTGGTATATTGGGATGTTCGGAATTTCAGCAGGCACCAGTCCTCTCCTGGCCACCGGACCCTGGACACCAACGATGGCCTTTTCTGTGAGAAACAAAACTCACCAGGCCAAGTTCCTGAGGTCAGTTTGCAAGAGGCACTTGGCACTGTCCAACCACCCACAGGTGCCTGTGGTGGCGCCTTGATTCTGGGAGGCATCCTGAGATGTTTGGAATTTTAAGAGACACCCTGCCACGCCGGGTCACCTCAACCTGGACATGAACCATGAACTTTTTCTGACAGAAGCAAAACTCAGCAGGCCAGGTTCCTGATGTCAATTTGCAGGAGGCATTTGGCACTGTCCAATCCGCCACAATTGCCTATTGTGCCGCCTTGCTTCTAGGATGTATATTGAGACGTTCGGAATTTCTGCAGGCAGCCGGCCACTCCGGCCTACAGGACGTGGGAAAAGAACAATGGCTTTTCCTCTGAGAAACAGAACTCACAAGGCCAGGGTCCTGATGTCAGTTTGCAGGAGGCACTTGGCACTGTCCAACCAGCCACAGTTGCCTGTGGGGGCACCTTGCATCTGGGAGGTATCCTCAACCGTGCGGAATTTCAGCAGGCAGCTTGCCGCCCGGGGCCACGGGAACCAGGACACGCGCCATGGCTTTCCTAAGAGTCACAAAACTCATCAGGCCAGGTTCCTGATGTCAGTTTGCAGGAGGCACTTGGCAATGTCAAACCAGCCACAGTTGCCTCTGCTGGCAGCTTGCGTCTTGGAGGCACCCTGGGACATTCGGAATATCAGAATAAGCCGGCCGTTGCGTGCCAGCGGTCCCCGGACACGAACGATGGCCTTTCCCCAGAGAAGCAAAACTCACCAGGCCAAGTTCCTGACGTCACTTTGCAAGAGGCACTTGGCACTGTCCAACCAGCCACACTTGCCTCTGGTGGTGCCTTGCTTCTTGCAGGTGTCCTGAGATGTTCAGAATTTTAAGGAGCACCCTGCAGCTACGATCCACCGGAACCCGTCCAGGAACGATGGCCATTCCCCAGAGAAACAAAACTCACCAGACAAAGTCCTGTTGTCTGTTTGCAGGAGGCACTTTTCACTGTAAAAATCAGCCACAGTTGCATTTTCTGGCAGCTTGCCGCTGGGAGGCATCCTGCGATGTTCGGAATTTTGGTAGTCAGTCAGCCACTCTGGGCCACTGTCACCTGCAAATGAACACTGGGCCTTTTGCCTGGGAAACGAATCTGACCAGGCCAGATGCCTGATGGCAGTTTGCAGGAGGCACTTGGCACTGTCAAACCAGCCACAGATGCCTGTGGGGGCACCTTGCATCTGGGAGGCATCCTGATCCATGCGGAATTTCAGCAGGCAGCCGGCCACTACGGGCCACCGGGCCCTGGACATGAACCATGGCCTTTCCCCAGAGAAACAAAAGTCACCTGGCCAGGTTCCTGATGTCAGTTTGCAGGAGGCACTTGGCACTGTCAAACCAGCCACAGTTGCCTGTGGTGGTACTTTCGTTCTGGGAGGAATCCTGATCCGTTCGGAATATCAGCAGGCGGCCGGCCAATACGGGCCACAGGCCATGGATACGTACAATGGCCGTTCCAAAGAGAAACAAAAATCACCAGGCCAGGTTCCTGATGTCAGTTTGCAGGAGGCACTTGGCACTGTCAAACCAGCCACAGTTGCCGGTGGGGGCTCCATTCATCTGGGAGCTATCTGTGCGGAATTTCAGCAGGCATCATACCACTCGAGCCACCGGGCCCTGGACATGAACCACGGCTTTTCCCCAGAGAAACAAAAGTCACCAGGCCAGGTTCCTGATTTCACTTTGCAGGAGGCACTTGGCACTGTCAAACCAGACACAGTTGCCTGTGGGAGCACCTTGCATCTGGGAGGTATCCTGATCCGTTCGGAATTTCAGCAGGCAGCCGGCCACTCCGGGCCTACAGGTCCAGGATATGAACGATGGCCTTTCCCCAGAGAAACAAAAGTCACCAGGCCAGGTTCCTGATGTCAGTTTGCAGGAGGCACTTGGCACTGTCAAACCAGCCACAGTTGCCTGTGGGGGCACCTTGCATCTGGGAGGTATCCTCAACCGTGCGGAATTTCAGAAAGCAGCCGGGACTCAGGGCGAGCGGGCCCCGGAAAAGTATGATGGCCTTTCCCTAGAGAAACCAAAGTCACCAGGACAGGTTCCGATATCAGTTTGCAGGAGGCACTTGGCACTGCCAAACCAGCCACAGTTGCCTGTGGTGGTACAATCGGTCAGGGAGGTATCCTGATCCGTTCAGAATTTCAGCAGGCGGCCGGCCACTCCAGGCCACCGGGCCCTGAACACGTACAATGGCCTTTCCAAAGAGAAATAAAAGTCACCGGGCCAGGTTCCTGATGTCAGTTTGCAGGAGGCACTTGGCACTGTCAAACCAGCCACAGTTGCCGGTGGGGGCACCTTGCATCCTGGAGGTATCCTGATCCGTTCGGAATTTCAGCAGGCAGCCGGCCACTCGAGCCACCAGGCCCTGGAGAGGAACGATGGCCTTTCCCCAGAGAAACAAAACTCACAAGGCCAGGTTCCTGATGTCAGTTTGCAGGAGGCACTTGGCACTGTCAAACCAGCCACAGTTGCCTGTGGGAGCACCTTGCATCTGGGAGGTATCCTGATCCGTTCGGAATTTCAGCCGGCAGCCGGCCACTCCGGGCCACCGGGCACTGGACACGATCGAGGGCCTTTCCCCAGAGCAACAAAAGTCACCAGGACAGGTTCCGATGTCAGTTTGCAGGAGGCACTTGGCACTGTCAAACCAGCCACAGTTGCCTGTGGTGGTACTATCGGTCTGGGAGGTATCCTGATCCGTTCGGAATTTCAGCAGGCGGCCGGCCACTCCGGGGCACAAGCCCTGGGCATGTGCAATGTCCTTTGCAAAGGAAAACACAAGTCACCAGGCCAGGTTCCTGATGTCAGTTTGCAGGAAGCACTTGGCACTGTCAAATCAGCCACAGGTGTCTGTTGGGGCACCTTGCATCTTGGCGGCATCCTGATCCGTTCGGAATTTCAGCAGGCAGCCGGCCACTCCGGGCCACCGGGCCCTGGACATGAACGATGGCCTTTACCCAGAGAAACAAAAGTCACCAGGCCAGGTTCCTGATGTCAGTTTGCAGGAGGCACTTGGCACTGTCAAACCAGCCACAGGTGCCTCTGGGGGTACCATCCGTCTCGCAGGCATCCTGATCCGTGCAGAATTTCAACAGGCAGCCGGCCACTCCGGGCCACCGGGCCTTGGACATGGATCGTGGCCTTTCCCCAGAGAAACCAAAGTGACCAACCCAACTTTCCGATGTCTGTTTGCAGGAGGCACTTGGCACTGTCAAACCTGCCACACTTGCCTCTGGTGGTGCCTTGCTTCTGGGAGGTATCTTGAGATATTCGGAATTTTAAGAAGCACCCTGCCGCTACGGTCCATCGGAACCTGCCCAGGAACTATGGCCGTTCCCCAGAGAAACAAAACTCGCCAGGCCAGGTCCCTGATGTGCATTTTCAAAAGGAACTTCGCACTGTCCAACCAGCCACAGTTACCGGTGGTGGCACCTTGCTTCAGGCTGGTATATTGGGATGTTCGGAATTTCAGCAGGCACCAGTCCTCTCCTGGCCACCGGACCCTGGACACCAACGATGGACGTTTCTGTGAGAAACAAAAGTCACCAGGCCAGGTTCCTGATGTCAGTTTGGAGGAGGCACTTGGCACTGTCAAACCAGCCACAGTTGCCTGTGGGGGCACCTTGCATCTGGGAGGTATCCTGATCCATTCGGAATTTCTGCAGGCAGCCGGCCACTCCGGGTCACCGTGCCCGGGACAAGAATGATGGTCTTTTCCCAGAGAAACAAAAGTCACCAGGCCAGGTTCCTGATGTCAGTTTGCAGGAGGCACTTGGCACTGTCAAACCAGACACAGTTGCCTGTGGGAGCACCTTGCATCTGGGAGGTATCCTGATCCGTTCGGAATTTCAGCAGGCAGCCGGCCACTCCGGGCCACCCGGTCCTGGATAGGAACGGTGGCCTTTCCCCAGAGAAACAAAAGTCACCAGGCCAGGTTCCTGATGTCAGTTTGCAGGAGGCACTTGGCACTGTCAAACCAGCCACAGTTGCCTGTGGGGGCACCTTGCATCTGGGAGGTATCCTGTACCGTGCGGAATTTCAGCAGGCAGCCGGCCTCTCGAGCCACCAGGCCCTGGAGAAGAACGATGGCCTTTCCCCAGAGAAACAAAAGTCACCAGGCCAGGTTCCTGATGTCAGTTTGCAGGAGGCACTTGGCACTGTCAAAACAGCCACAGTTGCCTCTGGTGGTACTATCGGTCTGGGAGGTATCCTGATCCGTTTGGAATTTCAGCAGGCGTCCGGCCACTCCCGGCCACAGGCCCTGGGCACGTACAATGTCCTTTCCGAAGGAAAACACAAGTCACCAGGCCAGGTTCCTGATGTCAGTTTGCAGGAGGCACTTGGCACTGTCAAATCAGCCACAGGTGTCTGTGGGGGCACCTTGCATCTTGGCGGCATCCTGATCCGTGAGGAATTTCAGCAGGCAGCCGGCCACTCCGGGCCACTGGGCCCTGGACACAAACCATGGCCATTCCCCAGAGAAACAAAAGTCACCAGGCCAGGTTCCTGATGTCAGTTTGCAGGAGGCACTTGGCACTGTCAAACCAGCCACATTTGCCTCTGGAGGTGCCTTGCTTCTGGGAGGTATCTTGAGATATTCGGAATTTTAAGATGTACCCTGCAGCTACGGTCCATCGGAACCTGCCCAGGAACTATGGCCGTTCCCCAGAGAAACAAAACTCGCCAGGCCAGGTCCCTGATGTACATTTTCAAAAGGAACTTCGCACTGTCCAGCCAGCCACAGTTACCGGTGGTGGCACCTTGCTTCAGGCTGGTATATTGGGATGTTCGGAATTTCAGCAGGCACCAGTCCTCTCCTGGCCACCGGACCCTGGACACCAACGATGGCCTTTTCTGTGAGAAACAAAACTCACCAGGCCAAGTTCCTGAGGTCAGTTTGCAAGAGGCACTTGGCACTGTCCAACCACCCACAGGTGCCTGTGGTGGCGCCTTGATTCTGGGAGGCATCCTGAGATGTTTGGAATTTTAAGAGACACCCTGCCACGCCGGGTCACCTCAACCTGGACATGAACCATGAACTTTTTCTGACAGAAGCAAAACTCAGCAGGCCAGGTTCCTGATGTCAATTTGCAGGAGGCATTTGGCACTGTCCAATCCGCCACAATTGCCTATTGTGCCGCCTTGCTTCTAGGATGTATATTGAGACGTTCGGAATTTCTGCAGGCAGCCGGCCACTCCGGCCTACAGGACGTGGGAAAAGAACAATGGCTTTTCCTCTGAGAAACAGAACTCACAAGGCCAGGGTCCTGATGTCACTTTGCAGGAGGCACTTGGCACTGTCCAACCAGACACAGTTGCCTGTGGGGGCACCTTGCATCTGGGAGGTATCCTCAACCGTGCGGAATTTCAGCAGGCAGCTTGCCGCCCGGGGCCACGGGAACCAGGACACGCGCCATGGCTTTCCTAAGAGTCACAAAACTCATCAGGCCAGGTTCCTGATGTCAGTTTGCAGGAGGCACTTGGCAATGTCAAACCAGCCACAGTTGCCTCTGCTGGCAGCTTGCGTCTTGGAGGCACCCTGGGACATTCGGAATATCAGAATAAGCCGGCCGTTGCGTGCCAGCGGTCCCCGGACACGAACGATGGCCTTTCCCCAGAGAAGCAAAACTCACCAGGCCAAGTTCCTGACGTCACTTTGCAAGAGGCACTTGGCACTGTCCAACCAGCCACACTTGCCTCTGGTGGTGCCTTGCTTCTTGCAGGTGTCCTGAGATGTTCAGAATTTTAAGGAGCACCCTGCAGCTACGATCCACCGGAACCCGTCCAGGAACGATGGCCATTCCCCAGAGAAACAAAACTCACCAGACAAAGTCCTGTTGTCTGTTTGCAGGAGGCACTTTTCACTGTAAAAATCAGCCACAGTTGCATTTTCTGGCAGCTTGCCGCTGGGAGGCATCCTGCGATGTTCGGAATTTTGGTAGTCAGTCAGCCACTCTGGGCCACTGTCACCTGCAAATGAACACTGGGCCTTTTGCCTGGGAAACGAATCTGACCAGGCCAGATGCCTGATGGCAGTTTGCAGGAGGCACTTGGCACTGTCAAACCAGCCACAGTTGCCTGTGGGGGCACCTTGCATCTGGGAGGCATCCTGATCCATGCGGAATTTCAGCAGGCAGCCGGCCACTACGGGCCACCGGGCCCTGGACATGAACCATGGCCTTTCCCCAGAGAAACAAAAGTCACCTGGCCAGGTTCCTGATGTCAGTTTGCAGGAGGCACTTGGCACTGTCAAACCAGCCACAGTTGCCTGTGGTGGTACTTTCGTTCTGGGAGGAATCCTGATCCGTTCGGAATATCAGCAGGCGGCCGGCCAATACGGGCCACAGGCCATGGATACGTACAATGGCCGTTCCAAAGAGAAACAAAAATCACCAGGCCAGGTTCCTGATGTCAGTTTCCAGGAGGCACTTGGCACTGTCAAACCAGCCACAGTTGCCGGTGGGGGCTCCATTCATCTGGGAGCTATCCTGATCTGTGCGGAATTTCAGCAGGCATCATACCACTCGAGCCACCGGGCCCTGGACATGAACCACGGCTTTTCCCCAGAGAAACAAAAGTCACCAGGCCAGGTTCCTGATGTCACTTTGCAGGAGGCACTTGGCACTGTCAAACCAGACACAGTTGCCTGTGGGAGCACCTTGCATCTGGGAGGTATCCTGATCCGTTCGGAATTTCAGCAGGCAGCCGGCCACTCCGGGCCTACAGGTCCAGGATATGAACGATGGCCTTTCCCCAGAGAAACAAAAGTCACCAGGCCAGGTTCCTGATGTCAGTTTGCAGGAGGCACTTGGCACTGTCAAACCAGCCACAGTTGCCTGTGGGGGCACCTTGCATCTGGGAGGTATCCTCAACCGTGCGGAATTTCAGAAAGCAGCCGGGACTCAGGGCGAGCGGGCCCCGGAAAAGTATGATGGCCTTTCCCTAGAGAAACAAAAGTCACCAGGACAGGTTCCGATATCAGTTTGCAGGAGGCACTTGGCACTGCCAAACCAGCCACAGTTGCCTGTGGTGGTACAATCGGTCAGGGAGGTATCCTGATCCGTTCAGAATTTCAGCAGGCGGCCGGCCACTCCAGGCCACCGGGCCCTGAACACGTACAATGGCCTTTCCAAAGAGAAATAAAAGTCACCGGGCCAGGTTCCTGATGTCACTTTGCAGGAGGCACTTGGCACTGTCAAACCAGCCACAGTTGCCTGTGGGGGCACCTTGCATCTGGGAGGTATCCTGATCCGTTCGGAATTTCAGCAGGCAGCCGGCCACTCGAGCCACCGGGCCCTGGACACGAACCACGGCTTTTCCCCAGAGAAACAAACGTCACCAGGCCAGGTTCCTGATGTCAGTTTGCAGGAGGCACTTGGCACTGTCAAACCAGACACAGTTGCCTGTGGGAGCACCTTGCATCTGGGAGGTATCCTGATCCGTTCGGAATTTCAGCAGGCAGCCGGCCACTCCGGGCCACCCGGTCCTGGGTAGGAACGGTGGCCTTTCCCCAGAGAAACAAAAGTCACCAGGCCAGGTTCCTGATGTCAGTTTGCAGGAGGATCTTGGCACTGTCAAACCAGCCACAGTTGCCTGTGGGGGCACCTTGCATCCTGGAGGTATCCTCAACCGTGCGGAATTTCAGCAGGCAGCCGGCCACTCCGGGCCACCGGGCCCCGGACAAGAATGATGGCCTTTCCCTAGAGAAACAAAAGTCACCAGGATAGGTTCCGATGTCAGTTTGCAGGAGGCACTTGGCACTGTCAAACCAGCCACAGTTGACTGTGGTGGTACTATCGGTCAGGGAGGTATCCTGATCCGTTCAGAATTTCATCAGGCAGCCGGCCACTCCAGGCCACAGGCCTTGGACACGTACAATGGCCTTTCCAAAGAGAAACAAAAGTCACCAGGCCAGGTTCCTGATGTCAGTTTGCAGGAGGCACTTGGCACTGTCAAACCAGCCACAGTTGCCTGTGGGGGCACCTTGCATCTGGGAGGTATCCTGTACCGTGCGGAATTTCAGCAGGCAGCCGGCCTCTCGAGCCACCAGGCCCTGGAGAAGAACGATGGCCTTTCCCCAGAGAAACAAAAATCACCAGGCCAGGTTCCTGATGTCAGTTTGCAGGAGGCACTTGGCACTGTCAAACCAGCCACAGTTGCCTCTGGTGGTACTATCGGTCTGGGAGGTATCCTGATCCGTTTGGAATTTCAGCAGGCGTCCGGCCACTCCCGGCCACAGGCCCTGGGCACGTACAATGTCCTTTCCGAAGGAAAACACAAGTCACCAGGCCAGGTTCCTGATGTCAGTTTGCAGGAGGCACTTGGCACTGTCAAATCAGCCACAGGTGTCTGTGGGGGCACCTTGCATCTTGGCGGCATCCTGATCCGTTCGGAATTTCAGCAGGCAGCCGGCCACTCCGGGCCACTGGGCCCTGGACACAAACCATGGCCATTCCCCAGAGAAACAAAAGTCACCAGGCCAGGTTCCTGATGTCAGTTTGCAGGAGGCACTTGGCACTGTCAAACCAGCCACATTTGCCTCTGGTGGTGCCTTGCTTCTGGGAGGTATCTTGAGATATTCGGAATTTTAAGATGTACCCTGCAGCTACGGTCCATCGGAACCTGCCCAGGAACTATGGCCGTTCCCCAGAGAAACAAAACTCGCCAGGCCAGGTCCCTGATGTACATTTTCAAAAGGAACTTCGCACTGTCCAACCAGCCACAGTTACCGGTGGTGGCACCTTGCTTCAGGCTGGTATATTGGGATGTTCGGAATTTCAGCAGGCACCAGTCCTCTCCTGGCCACCGGACCCTGGACACCAACGATGGCCTTTTCTGTGAGAAACAAAACTCACCAGGCCAAGTTCCTGAGGTCAGTTTGCAAGAGGCACTTGGCACTGTCCAACCACCCACAGGTGCCTGTGGTGGCGCCTTGATTCTGGGAGGCATCCTGAGATGTTTGGAATTTTAAGAGACACCCTGCCACGCCGGGTCACCTCAACCTGGACATGAACCATGAACTTTTTCTGACAGAAGCAAAACTCAGCAGGCCAGGTTCCTGATGTCAATTTGCAGGAGGCATTTGGCACTGTCCAATCCGCCACAATTGCCTATTGTGCCGCCTTGCTTCTAGGATGTATATTGAGACGTTCGGAATTTCTGCAGGCAGCCGGCCACTCCGGCCTACAGGACGTGGGAAAAGAACAATGGCTTTTCCTCTGAGAAACAGAACTCACAAGGCCAGGGTCCTGATGTCAGTTTGCAGGAGGCACTTGGCACTGTCCAACCAGCCACAGTTGCCTGTGGGGGCACCTTGCATCTGGGAGGTATCCTCAACCGTGCGGAATTTCAGCAGGCAGCTTGCCGCCCGGGGCCACGGGAACCAGGACACGCGCCATGGCTTTCCTAAGAGTCACAAAACTCATCAGGCCAGGTTCCTGATGTCAGTTTGCAGGAGGCACTTGGCAATGTCAAACCAGCCACAGTTGCCTCTGCTGGCAGCTTGCGTCTTGGAGGCACCCTGGGACATTCGGAATATCAGAATAAGCCGGCCGTTGCGTGCCAGCGGTCCCCGGACACGAACGATGGCCTTTCCCCAGAGAAGCAAAACTCACCAGGCCAAGTTCCTGACGTCACTTTGCAAGAGGCACTTGGCACTGTCCAACCAGCCACACTTGCCTCTGGTGGTGCCTTGCTTCTTGCAGGTGTCCTGAGATGTTCAGAATTTTAAGGAGCACCCTGCAGCTACGATCCACCGGAACCCGTCCAGGAACGATGGCCATTCCCCAGAGAAACAAAACTCACCAGACAAAGTCCTGTTGTCTGTTTGCAGGAGGCACTTTTCACTGTAAAAATCAGCCACAGTTGCATTTTCTGGCAGCTTGCCGCTGGGAGGCATCCTGCGATGTTCGGAATTTTGGTAGTCAGTCAGCCACTCTGGGCCACTGTCACCTGCAAATGAACACTGGGCCTTTTGCCTGGGAAACGAATCTGACCAGGCCAGATGCCTGATGGCAGTTTGCAGGAGGCACTTGGCACTGTCAAACCAGCCACAGTTGCCTGTGGGGGCACCTTGCATCTGGGAGGCATCCTGATCCATGCGGAATTTCAGCAGGCAGCCGGCCACTACGGGCCACCGGGCCCTGGACATGAACCATGGCCTTTCCCCAGAGAAACAAAAGTCACCTGGCCAGGTTCCTGATGTCAGTTTGCAGGAGGCACTTGGCACTGTCAAACCAGCCACAGTTGCCTGTGGTGGTACTTTCGTTCTGGGAGGAATCCTGATCCGTTCGGAATATCAGCAGGCGGCCGGCCAATACGGGCCACAGGCCATGGATACGTACAATGGCCGTTCCAAAGAGAAACAAAAATCACCAGGCCAGGTTCCTGATGTCAGTTTGCAGGAGGCACTTGGCACTGTCAAACCAGCCACAGTTGCCGGTGGGGGCTCCATTCATCTGGGAGCTATCTGTGCGGAATTTCAGCAGGCATCATACCACTCGAGCCACCGGGCCCTGGACATGAACCACGGCTTTTCCCCAGAGAAACAAAAGTCACCAGGCCAGGTTCCTGATTTCACTTTGCAGGAGGCACTTGGCACTGTCAAACCAGACACAGTTGCCTGTGGGAGCACCTTGCATCTGGGAGGTATCCTGATCCGTTCGGAATTTCAGCAGGCAGCCGGCCACTCCGGGCCTACAGGTCCAGGATATGAACGATGGCCTTTCCCCAGAGAAACAAAAGTCACCAGGCCAGGTTCCTGATGTCAGTTTGCAGGAGGCACTTGGCACTGTCAAACCAGCCACAGTTGCCTGTGGGGGCACCTTGCATCTGGGAGGTATCCTCAACCGTGCGGAATTTCAGAAGGCAGCCGGGACTCAGGGCGAGCGGGCCCCGGAAAAGTATGATGGCCTTTCCCTAGAGAAACAAAAGTCACCAGGACAGGTTCCGATATCAGTTTGCAGGAGGCACTTGGCACTGCCAAACCAGCCACAGTTGCCTGTGGTGGTACAATCGGTCAGGGAGGTATCCTGATCCGTTCAGAATTTCAGCAGGCGGCCGGCCACTCCAGGCCACCGGGCCCTGAACACGTACAATGGCCTTTCCAAAGAGAAATAAAAGTCACCGGGCCAGGTTCCTGATGTCAGTTTGCAGGAGGCACTTGGCACTGTCAAACCAGCCACAGTTGCCGGTGGGGGCACCTTGCATCCTGGAGGTATCCTGATCCGTTCGGAATTTCAGCAGGCAGCCGGCCACTCGAGCCACCAGGCCCTGGAGAGGAACGATGGCCTTTCCCCAGAGAAACAAAACTCACAAGGCCAGGTTCCTGATGTCAGTTTGCAGGAGGCACTTGGCACTGTCAAACCAGCCACAGTTGCCTGTGGGAGCACCTTGCATCTGGGAGGTATCCTGATCCGTTCGGAATTTCAGCCGGCAGCCGGCCACTCCGGGCCACCGGGCCTTGGACATGGATCGTGGCCTTTCCCCAGAGAAACCAAAGTGACCAACCCAACTTTCCGATGTCTGTTTGCAGGAGGCACTTGGCACTGTCAAACCTGCCACACTTGCCTCTGGTGGTGCCTTGCTTCTGGGAGGTATCTTGAGATATTCGGAATTTTAAGAAGCACCCTGCCGCTACGGTCCATCGGAACCTGCCCAGGAACTATGGCCGTTCCCCAGAGAAACAAAACTCGCCAGGCCAGGTCCCTGATGTGCATTTTCAAAAGGAACTTCGCACTGTCCAACCAGCCACAGTTACCGGTGGTGGCACCTTGCTTCAGGCTGGTATATTGGGATGTTCGGAATTTCAGCAGGCACCAGTCCTCTCCTGGCCACCGGACCCTGGACACCAACGATGGACGTTTCTGTGAGAAACAAAAGTCACCAGGCCAGGTTCCTGATGTCAGTTTGGAGGAGGCACTTGGCACTGTCAAACCAGCCACAGTTGCCTGTGGGGGCACCTTGCATCTGGGAGGTATCCTGATCCATTCGGAATTTCTGCAGGCAGCCGGCCACTCCGGGCCACCGTGCCTCGGACAAGAATGATGGTCTTTTCCCAGAGAAACAAAAGTCACCAGGCCAGGTTCCTGATGTCAGTTTGCAGGAGGCACTTGGCACTGTCAAACCAGCCACAGTTGCCTCTGGGGGCATTTTTCATATGGGAAGTATCCTGATCCGTGCGGAATTTCAGCAGGCAGCCGGCCACTCCAGGCCACCGGGCACTGGACACGAACCATGGCCTTTCCCCAGAGAAACAAAAGTCACCAGGCCAGGTTCCTGATGTCAGTTTGCAGGAGGCACTTGGCACTGTCAAACCAACCACAGTTGCCTGTGGTGGTACTATCGGTCTGGGAGGTATCCTGATCCGTTTGGAATTTCAGCAGGCGGCCGGCCACTCCGGGCCACAGGCCCTGGGCACGTACAATGTCCTTTCCGAAGGAAAACACAAGTCACCAGGCCAGGTTCCTGATGTCAGTTTGCAGGAGGCACTTGGCACTGTCAAATCAGCCACAGGTGTCTGTGGGGGCACCTTGCATCTTGGCGGCATCCTGATCCGTGAGGAATTTCAGCAGGCAGCCGGCCACTCCGGGCCACTGGGCCCTGGACACAAACCATGGCCATTCCCCAGAGAAACAAAAGTCACCAGGCCAGGTTCCTGATGTCAGTTTGCAGGAGGCACTTGGCACTGTCAAACCAGCCACATTTGCCTCTGGAGGTGCCTTGCTTCTGGGAGGTATCTTGAGATATTCGGAATTTTAAGATGTACCCTGCAGCTACGGTCCATCGGAACCTGCCCAGGAACTATGGCCGTTCCCCAGAGAAACAAAACTCGCCAGGCCAGGTCCCTGATGTACATTTTCAAAAGGAACTTCGCACTGTCCAACCAGCCACAGTTACCGGTGGTGGCACCTTGCTTCAGGCTGGTATATTGGGATGTTCGGAATTTCAGCAGGCACCAGTCCTCTCCTGGCCACTGGACCCTGGACACCAACGATGGCCTTTTCTGTGAGAAACAAAACTCACCAGGCCAAGTTCCTGAGGTCAGTTTGCAAGAGGCACTTGGCACTGTCCAACCACCCACAGGTGCCTGTGGTGGCGCCTTGATTCTGGGAGGCATCCTGAGATGTTTGGAATTTTAAGAGACACCCTGCCACGCCGGGTCACCTCAACCTGGACATGAACCATGAACTTTTTCTGACAGAAGCAAAACTCAGCAGGCCAGGTTCCTGATGTCAATTTGCAGGAGGCATTTGGCACTGTCCAATCCGCCACAATTGCCTATTGTGCCGCCTTGCTTCTAGGATGTATATTGAGACGTTCGGAATTTCTGCAGGCAGCCGGCCACTCCGGCCTACAGGACGTGGGAAAAGAACAATGGCTTTTCCTCTGAGAAACAGAACTCACAAGGCCAGGGTCCTGATGTCAGTTTGCAGGAGGCACTTGGCACTGTCCAACCAGCCACAGTTGCCTGTGGGGGCACCTTGCATCTGGGAGGTATCCTCAACCGTGCGGAATTTCAGCAGGCAGCTTGCCGCCCGGGGCCACGGGAACCAGGACACGCGCCATGGCTTTCCTAAGAGTCACAAAACTCATCAGGCCAGGTTCCTGATGTCAGTTTGCAGGAGGCACTTGGCAATGTCAAACCAGCCACAGTTGCCTCTGCTGGCAGCTTGCGTCTTGGAGGCACCCTGGGACATTCGGAATATCAGAATAAGCCGGCCGTTGCGTGCCAGCGGTCCCCGGACACGAACGATGGCCTTTCCCCAGAGAAGCAAAACTCACCAGGCCAAGTTCCTGACGTCACTTTGCAAGAGGCACTTGGCACTGTCCAACCAGCCACACTTGCCTCTGGTGGTGCCTTGCTTCTTGCAGGTGTCCTGAGATGTTCAGAATTTTAAGGAGCACCCTGCAGCTACGGTCCACCGGAACCCGTCCAGGAACGATGGCCATTCCCCAGAGAAACAAAACTCACCAGACAAAGTCCTGTTGTCTGTTTGCAGGAGGCACTTTTCACTGTAAAAATCAGCCACAGTTGCATTTTCTGGCAGCTTGCCGCTGGGAGGCATCCTGCGATGTTCGGAATTTTGGTAGTCAGTCAGCCACTCTGGGCCACTGTCACCTGCAAATGAACACTGGGCCTTTTGCCTGGGAAACGAATCTGACCAGGCCAGATGCCTGATGTCAGTTTGCAGGAGGCACTTGGCACTGTCAAACCAGCCAGAGTTGCCTCTGGGGGCACCTTGCATCTGGGAGGCATCCTGATCCATGCGGAATTTCAGCAGGCAGCCGGCAACACCGGGCCACTGGGCCACCGGTCCCCGGGTAAGAATGATGGCCTTTCCCCAGAGAAACAAAAGTCACCAGGCCAGGTTCCTGATGTCAGTTTGGAGGAGGCAATTGGCACTGTCAAACCAGCCACAGTTGCCTGTGGGGGCACCTTGCATCTGGGAGGTATCCTGATCCGTTCGGAATTTCAGTAGGCAGCCGGCGACTCCAGGCCACCGTGCCCCGGACAAGAATGATGGCCTTTTCCCAGAGAAACAAAAGTTACCAGGCCAGGTTCCTGATGTCAGTTTGCAGGAGGCACTTGGCACTGTCAAACCAGCCACAGTTGCCTGTGGGGGCACCTTGCATCCTGGAGGTATCCTGATCCGTGCGGAATTTCAGCAGGCAGCCGGCCACTCCAGGCCACCGGGCACTGGACACGAACCATGGCCTTTCCCCAGAGAAACAAAAGTCACCAGGCCAGGTTCCTGATGTCAGTTTGCAGGAGGCACTTGGCACTGTCAAACCAGCCACAGTTGCCTGTGGGGGCACATTGCATCTGGGAGGTATCCTGATCCGTTCGGAATTTCAGCAGGCAGCCGGCCACTCCTGTTTACCGGGCCCATGAGAAGAATGATGGCCTTTCCCCAGAGAAACAAAAGTCACCAGGCCAGGTTCCTGATGTCAGTTTGCAGGAGGCACTTGGCACTGTCAAACCAGCCACAGTTGCCTGTGGGGGCACATTGCATCTGGGAGGTATCCTCAAGCGTGCGGAATTTCAGCAGGCAGCCGGCCACTCCGGGCCAGCGGGCACTGGACACGATCGAGGGCCTTTCCCCAGAGCAACAAAAGTCACCAGGACAGGTTCCGATGTCAGTTTGCAGGAGGCACTTGGCACTGTCAAACCAGCCACAGTTTCCTGTGGTGGTACTATCGGTCTGGGAGGTATCCTGATCCGTTCGGAATTTCAGCAGGCGGCCGGCCACTCCGGGCCACAGGCCCTGGGCACGTACAATGTCCTTTGCAAAGGAAAACACAAGTCACCAGGCCAGGTTCCTGATGTCAGTTTGCAGGAAGCACTTGGCACTGTCAAATCAGCCACAGGTGTCTGTGGGGGCACCTTGCATCTTGGCGGCATCCTGATCCGTTCGGAATTTCAGCAGGCAGCCGGCCACTCCCGGCCACCGGGCCCTGGACATGAACGATGGCCTTTACCCAGAGAAACAAAAGTCACCAGGACAGGTTCCGATGTCAGTTTGCAGGAGGCACTTGGCACTGTCAAACCAGCCACAGTTGCCTGTGGTGGTACTATCGGTCTGGGAGGTATCCTGATCCGTTCGGAATTTCAGCAGGCGGCCTGTCTCTACGGGCCACCAGGCCCTGGACACATACAATGGCCTTTCCAAAGAGAAACAAAAATCACCAGGCCAGGTTCCTGATGTCACTTTGCAGGAGGCACTTGGCACTGTCAAACCAGCCACAGTTGCCTGTGGGGGCTCCTTTCATCTGGGAGCTATCCTGATCTGTGCGGAATTTCAGCAGGCAGCCGGCCACTACGGGCCGGAAGGCCCTAGAGAGGAACGATGGCCTTTCCCCAGAGAAACAAAAGTCACCAGGCCAGGTTCCTGATGTCAGTTTGCAGGAGGCACTTGGCACTGTCAAACCAGCCACAGGTGCCTCTGGGGGTACCATCCGTCTCGCAGGCATCCTGATCCGTGCAGAATTTCAACAGGCAGCCGGCCACTCCGGGCCACCGGGCCTTGGACATGGATCGTGGCCTTTCCCCAGAGAAACCAAAGTGACCAGCCCAGCTTTCCGATGTCTGTTTACAGGAGGCACTTGGCACTGTCAAACCAGCCACACTTGCCTCTGGTGGTGCCTTGCTTCTGGGAGGTATCTTGAGATATTCGGAATTTTAAGAAGCACCCTGCCGCTACGGTCCATCGGAACCTGCCCAGGAACTATGGCCGTTCCCCAGAGAAACAAAACTCGCCAGGCCAGGTCCCTGATGTGCATTTTCAAAAGGAACTTCGCACTGTCCAACCAGCCACAGTTACCGGTGGTGGCACCTTGCTTCAGGCTGGTATATTGGGATGTTCGGAATTTCAGCAGGCACCAGTCCTCTCCTGGCCACCGGACCCTGGACACCAACGATGGACGTTTCTGTGAGAAACAAAAGTCACCAGGCCAGGTTCCTGATGTCAGTTTGCAGGAGGCACTTGGCACTGTCAAACCAGCCACAGTTGCCTGTGGGGGCACATTGCATCTGGGAGGTATCCTGATCCGTTCGGAATTTCAGCAGGCAGCCGGCCACTCCTGTTTACCGGGCCCATGAGAAGAATGATGGCCTTTCCCCAGAGAAACAAAAGTCACCAGGCCAGGTTCCTGATGTCAGTTTGCAGGAGGCACTTGGCACTGTCAAACCAGCCACAGTTGCCTGTGGGGGCACATTGCATCTGGGAGGTATCCTCAAGCGTGCGGAATTTCAGCAGGCAGCCGGCCACTCCGGGCCAGCGGGCACTGGACACGATCGAGGGCCTTTCCCCAGAGAAACAAAAGTCACCAGGACAGGTTCCGATGTCAGTTTGCAGGAGGCACTTGGCACTGTCAAACCAGCCACAGTTGCCTGTGGTGGTACTATCGGTCTGGGAGGTATCCTGATCCGTTCGGAATTTCAGCAGGCGGCCGGCCACTCCGGGCCACAGGCCCTGGGCACGTACAATGTCCTTTGCAAAGGAAAAAACAAGTCACCAGGCCAGGTTCCTGATGTCAGTTTGCAGGAAGCACTTGGCACTGTCAAATCAGCCACAGGTGTCTGTGGGGGCACCTTGCATCTTGGCGGCATCCTGATCCGTTCGGAATTTCAGCAGGCAGCCGGCCACTCCGGGCCACCGGGCCCTGGACATGAACGATGGCCTTTACCCAGAGAAACAAAAGTCACCAGGCCAGGTTCCGATGTCAGTTTGCAGGAGGCACTTGGCACTGTCAAACCAGCCACAGTTGCCTGTGGTGGTACTATCGGTCTGGGAGGTATCCTGATCCGTTCGGAATTTCAGCAGGCGGCCTGTCTCTACGGGCCACCAGGCCCTGGACACATACAATGGCCTTTCCAAAGAGAAACAAAAATCACCAGGCCAGGTTCCTGATGTCACTTTGCAGGAGGCACTTGGCACTGTCAAACCAGCCACAGTTGCCTGTGGGGGCTCCTTTCATCTGGGAGCTATCCTGATCTGTGCGGAATTTCAGCAGGCAGCCGGCCACTACGGGCCGGAAGGCCCTAGAGAGGAACGATGGCCTTTCCCCTGAGAAACAAAAGTCACCAGGCCAGGTTCCTGATGTCAGTTTGCAGGAGGCACTTGGCACTGTCAAACCAGCCACAGGTGCCTCTGGGGGTACCATCCGTCTCGCAGGCATCCTGATCCGTGCAGAATTTCAACAGGCAGCCGGCCACTCCGGGCCACCGGGCCTTGGACATGGATCGTGGCCTTTCCCCAGAGAAACCAAAGTGACCAACCCAACATTCCGATGTCTGTTTGCAGGAGGCACTTGGCACTGTCAAACCTGCCACACTTGCCTCTGGTGGTGCCTTGCTTCTGGGAGGTATCTTGAGATATTCGGAATTTTAAGAAGCACCCTGCCGCTACGGTCCATCGGAACCTGCCCAGGAACTATGGCCGTTCCCCAGAGAAACAAAACTCGCCAGGCCAGGTCCCTGATGTGCATTTTCAAAAGGAACTTCGCACTGTCCAACCAGCCACAGTTACCGGTGGTGGCACCTTGCTTCAGGCTGGTATATTGGGATGTTCGGAATTTCAGCAGGCACCAGTCCTCTCCTGACCACCGGACCCTGGACACCAACGATGGACGTTTCTGTGAGAAACAAAAGTCACCAGGCCAGGTTCCTGATGTCAGTTTGGAGGAGGCACTTGGCACTGTCAAACCAGCCACAGTTGCCTGTGGGGGCACCTTGCATCTGGGAGGTATCCTGATCCATTCGGAATTTCTGCAGGCAGCCGGCCACTCCGGGTCACCGTGCCCGGGACAAGAATGATGGTCTTTTCCCAGAGAAACAAAAGTCACCAGGCCAGGTTCCTGATGTCAGTTTGCAGGAGGCACTTGGCACTGTCAAACCAGCCACAGTTGCCTCTGGGGGCATTTTTCATATGGGAAGTATCCTGATCCGTGCGGAATTTCAGCAGGCAGCCGGCCACTCCAGGCCACCGGGCACTGGACACGAACCATGGCCTTTCCCCAGAGAAACAAAAGTCACCAGGCCAGGTTCCTGATGTCAGTTTGCAGGAGGCACTTGGCACTGTCAAACCAACCACAGTTGCCTGTGGTGGTACTATCGGTCTGGGAGGTATCCTGATCCGTTTGGAATTTCAGCAGGCGGCCGGCCACTCCGGGCCACAGGCCCTGGGCACGTACAATGTCCTTTCCGAAGGAAAACACAAGTCACCAGGCCAGGTTCCTGATGTCAGTTTGCAGGAGGCACTTGGCACTGTCAAATCAGCCACAGGTGTCTGTGGGGGCACCTTGCATCTTGGCGGCATCCTGATCCGTGAGGAATTTCAGCAGGCAGCCGGCCACTCCGGGCCACTGGGCCCTGGACACAAACCATGGCCATTCCCCAGAGAAACAAAAGTCACCAGGCCAGGTTCCTGATGTCAGTTTGCAGGAGGCACTTGGCACTGTCAAACCAGCCACATTTGCCTCTGGAGGTGCCTTGCTTCTGGGAGGTATCTTGAGATATTCGGAATTTTAAGATGTACCCTGCAGCTACGGTCCATCGGAACCTGCCCAAGAACTATGGCCGTTCCCCAGAGAAACAAAACTCGCCAGGCCAGGTCCCTGATGTACATTTTCAAAAGGAACTTCGCACTGTCCAACCAGCCACAGTTACCGGTGGTGGCACCTTGCTTCAGGCTGGTATATTGGGATGTTCGGAATTTCAGCAGGCACCAGTCCTCTCCTGGCCACTGGACCCTGGACACCAACGATGGCCTTTTCTGTGAGAAACAAAACTCACCAGGCCAAGTTCCTGAGGTCAGTTTGCAAGAGGCACTTGGCACTGTCCAACCACCCACAGGTGCCTGTGGTGGCGCCTTGATTCTGGGAGGCATCCTGAGATGTTTGGAATTTTAAGAGACACCCTGCCACGCCGGGTCACCTCAACCTGGACATGAACCATGAACTTTTTCTGACAGAAGCAAAACTCAGCAGGCCAGGTTCCTGATGTCAATTTGCAGGAGGCATTTGGCACTGTCCAATCCGCCACAATTGCCTATTGTGCCGCCTTGCTTCTAGGATGTATATTGAGACGTTCGGAATTTCTGCAGGCAGCCGGCCACTCCGGCCTACAGGACGTGGGAAAAGAACAATGGCTTTTCCTCTGAGAAACAGAACTCACAAGGCCAGGGTCCTGATGTCAGTTTGCAGGAGGCACTTGGCACTGTCCAACCAGCCACAGTTGCCTGTGGGGGCACCTTGCATCTGGGAGGTATCCTCAACCGTGCGGAATTTCAGCAGGCAGCTTGCCGCCCGGGGCCACGGGAACCAGGACACGCGCCATGGCTTTCCTAAGAGTCACAAAACTCATCAGGCCAGGTTCCTGATGTCAGTTTGCAGGAGGCACTTGGCAATGTCAAACCAGCCACAGTTGCCTCTGCTGGCAGCTTGCGTCTTGGAGGCACCCTGGGACATTCGGAATATCAGAATAAGCCGGCCGTTGCGTGCCAGCGGTCCCCGGACACGAACGATGGCCTTTCCCCAGAGAAGCAAAACTCACCAGGCCAAGTTCCTGACGTCACTTTGCAAGAGGCACTTGGCACTGTCCAACCAGCCACACTTGCCTCTGGTGGTGCCTTGCTTCTTGCAGGTGTCCTGAGATGTTCAGAATTTTAAGGAGCACCCTGCAGCTACGGTCCACCGGAACCCGTCCAGGAACGATGGCCATTCCCCAGAGAAACAAAACTCACCAGACAAAGTCCTGTTGTCTGTTTGCAGGAGGCACTTTTCACTGTAAAAATCAGCCACAGTTGCATTTTCTGGCAGCTTGCCGCTGGGAGGCATCCTGCGATGTTCGGAATTTTGGTAGTCAGTCAGCCACTCTGGGCCACTGTCACCTGCAAATGAACACTGGGCCTTTTGCCTGGGAAACGAATCTGACCAGGCCAGATGCCTGATGTCAGTTTGCAGGAGGCACTTGGCACTGTCAAACCAGCCAGAGTTGCCTCTGGGGGCACCTTGCATCTGGGAGGCATCCTGATCCATGCGGAATTTCAGCAGGCAGCCGGCAACACCGGGCCACTGGGCCACCGGTCCCCGGGTAAGAATGATGGCCTTTCCCCAGAGAAACAAAAGTCACCAGGCCAGGTTCCTGATGTCAGTTTGGAGGAGGCAATTGGCACTGTCAAACCAGCCACAGTTGCCTGTGGGGGCACCTTGCATCTGGGAGGTATCCTGATCCGTTCGGAATTTCAGTAGGCAGCCGGCGACTCCAGGCCACCGTGCCCCGGACAAGAATGATGGCCTTTTCCCAGAGAAACAAAAGTTACCAGGCCAGGTTCCTGATGTCAGTTTGCAGGAGGCACTTGGCACTGTCAAACCAGCCACAGTTGCCTGTGGGGGCACCTTGCATCCTGGAGGTATCCTGATCCGTGCGGAATTTCAGCAGGCAGCCGGCCACTCCAGGCCACCGGGCACTGGACACGAACCATGGCCTTTCCCCAGAGAAACAAAAGTCACCAGGCCAGGTTCCTGATGTCAGTTTGCAGGAGGCACTTGGCACTGTCAAACCAGCCACAGTTGCCTGTGGGGGCACATTGCATCTGGGAGGTATCCTGATCCGTTCGGAATTTCAGCAGGCAGCCGGCCACTCCTGTTTACCGGGCCCATGAGAAGAATGATGGCCTTTCCCCAGAGAAACAAAAGTCACCAGGCCAGGTTCCTGATGTCAGTTTGCAGGAGGCACTTGGCACTGTCAAACCAGCCACAGTTGCCTGTGGGGGCACATTGCATCTGGGAGGTATCCTCAAGCGTGCGGAATTTCAGCAGGCAGCCGGCCACTCCGGGCCAGCGGGCACTGGACACGATCGAGGGCCTTTCCCCAGAGCAACAAAAGTCACCAGGACAGGTTCCGATGTCAGTTTGCAGGAGGCACTTGGCACTGTCAAACCAGCCACAGTTTCCTGTGGTGGTACTATCGGTCTGGGAGGTATCCTGATCCGTTCGGAATTTCAGCAGGCGGCCGGCCACTCCGGGCCACAGGCCCTGGGCACGTACAATGTCCTTTGCAAAGGAAAACACAAGTCACCAGGCCAGGTTCCTGATGTCAGTTTGCAGGAAGCACTTGGCACTGTCAAATCAGCCACAGGTGTCTGTGGGGGCACCTTGCATCTTGGCGGCATCCTGATCCGTTCGGAATTTCAGCAGGCAGCCGGCCACTCCCGGCCACCGGGCCCTGGACATGAACGATGGCCTTTACCCAGAGAAACAAAAGTCACCAGGACAGGTTCCGATGTCAGTTTGCAGGAGGCACTTGGCACTGTCAAACCAGCCACAGTTGCCTGTGGTGGTACTATCGGTCTGGGAGGTATCCTGATCCGTTCGGAATTTCAGCAGGCGGCCTGTCTCTACGGGCCACCAGGCCCTGGACACATACAATGGCCTTTCCAAAGAGAAACAAAAATCACCAGGCCAGGTTCCTGATGTCACTTTGCAGGAGGCACTTGGCACTGTCAAACCAGCCACAGTTGCCTGTGGGGGCTCCTTTCATCTGGGAGCTATCCTGATCTGTGCGGAATTTCAGCAGGCAGCCGGCCACTACGGGCCGGAAGGCCCTAGAGAGGAACGATGGCCTTTCCCCAGAGAAACAAAAGTCACCAGGCCAGGTTCCTGATGTCAGTTTGCAGGAGGCACTTGGCACTGTCAAACCAGCCACAGGTGCCTCTGGGGGTACCATCCGTCTCGCAGGCATCCTGATCCGTGCAGAATTTCAACAGGCAGCCGGCCACTCCGGGCCACCGGGCCTTGGACATGGATCGTGGCCTTTCCCCAGAGAAACCAAAGTGACCAGCCCAGCTTTCCGATGTCTGTTTACAGGAGGCACTTGGCACTGTCAAACCAGCCACACTTGCCTCTGGTGGTGCCTTGCTTCTGGGAGGTATCTTGAGATATTCGGAATTTTAAGAAGCACCCTGCCGCTACGGTCCATCGGAACCTGCCCAGGAACTATGGCCGTTCCCCAGAGAAACAAAACTCGCCAGGCCAGGTCCCTGATGTGCATTTTCAAAAGGAACTTCGCACTGTCCAACCAGCCACAGTTACCGGTGGTGGCACCTTGCTTCAGGCTGGTATATTGGGATGTTCGGAATTTCAGCAGGCACCAGTCCTCTCCTGGCCACCGGACCCTGGACACCAACGATGGACGTTTCTGTGAGAAACAAAAGTCACCAGGCCAGGTTCCTGATGTCAGTTTGCAGGAGGCACTTGGCACTGTCAAACCAGCCACAGTTGCCTGTGGGGGCACATTGCATCTGGGAGGTATCCTGATCCGTTCGGAATTTCAGCAGGCAGCCGGCCACTCCTGTTTACCGGGCCCATGAGAAGAATGATGGCCTTTCCCCAGAGAAACAAAAGTCACCAGGCCAGGTTCCTGATGTCAGTTTGCAGGAGGCACTTGGCACTGTCAAACCAGCCACAGTTGCCTGTGGGGGCACATTGCATCTGGGAGGTATCCTCAAGCGTGCGGAATTTCAGCAGGCAGCCGGCCACTCCGGGCCAGCGGGCACTGGACACGATCGAGGGCCTTTCCCCAGAGAAACAAAAGTCACCAGGACAGGTTCCGATGTCAGTTTGCAGGAGGCACTTGGCACTGTCAAACCAGCCACAGTTGCCTGTGGTGGTACTATCGGTCTGGGAGGTATCCTGATCCGTTCGGAATTTCAGCAGGCGGCCGGCCACTCCGGGCCACAGGCCCTGGGCACGTACAATGTCCTTTGCAAAGGAAAACACAAGTCACCAGGCCAGGTTCCTGATGTCAGTTTGCAGGAAGCACTTGGCACTGTCAAATCAGCCACAGGTGTCTGTGGGGGCACCTTGCATCTTGGCGGCATCCTGATCCGTTCGGAATTTCAGCAGGCAGCCGGCCACTCCGGGCCACCGGGCCCTGGACATGAACGATGGCCTTTACCCAGAGAAACAAAAGTCACCAGGCCAGGTTCCGATGTCAGTTTGCAGGAGGCACTTGGCACTGTCAAACCAGCCACAGTTGCCTGTGGTGGTACTATCGGTCTGGGAGGTATCCTGATCCGTTCGGAATTTCAGCAGGCGGCCTGTCTCTACGGGCCACCAGGCCCTGGACACATACAATGGCCTTTCCAAAGAGAAACAAAAATCACCAGGCCAGGTTCCTGATGTCACTTTGCAGGAGGCACTTGGCACTGTCAAACCAGCCACAGTTGCCTGTGGGGGCTCCTTTCATCTGGGAGCTATCCTGATCTGTGCGGAATTTCAGCAGGCAGCCGGCCACTACGGGCCGGAAGGCCCTAGAGAGGAACGATGGCCTTTCCCCTGAGAAACAAAAGTCACCAGGCCAGGTTCCTGATGTCAGTTTGCAGGAGGCACTTGGCACTGTCAAACCAGCCACAGGTGCCTCTGGGGGTACCATCCGTCTCGCAGGCATCCTGATCCGTGCAGAATTTCAACAGGCAGCCGGCCACTCCGGGCCACCGGGCCTTGGACATGGATCGTGGCCTTTCCCCAGAGAAACCAAAGTGACCAACCCAACATTCCGATGTCTGTTTGCAGGAGGCACTTGGCACTGTCAAACCTGCCACACTTGCCTCTGGTGGTGCCTTGCTTCTGGGAGGTATCTTGAGATATTCGGAATTTTAAGAAGCACCCTGCCGCTACGGTCCATCGGAACCTGCCCAGGAACTATGGCCGTTCCCCAGAGAAACAAAACTCGCCAGGCCAGGTCCCTGATGTGCATTTTCAAAAGGAACTTCGCACTGTCCAACCAGCCACAGTTACCGGTGGTGGCACCTTGCTTCAGGCTGGTATATTGGGATGTTCGGAATTTCAGCAGGCACCAGTCCTCTCCTGACCACCGGACCCTGGACACCAACGATGGACGTTTCTGTGAGAAACAAAAGTCACCAGGCCAGGTTCCTGATGTCAGTTTGGAGGAGGCACTTGGCACTGTCAAACCAGCCACAGTTGCCTGTGGGGGCACCTTGCATCTGGGAGGTATCCTGATCCATTCGGAATTTCTGCAGGCAGCCGGCCACTCCGGGTCACCGTGCCCGGGACAAGAATGATGGTCTTTTCCCAGAGAAACAAAAGTCACCAGGCCAGGTTCCTGATGTCAGTTTGCAGGAGGCACTTGGCACTGTCAAACCAGCCACAGTTGCCTCTGGGGGCATTTTTCATATGGGAAGTATCCTGATCCGTGCGGAATTTCAGCAGGCAGCCGGCCACTCCAGGCCACCGGGCACTGGACACGAACCATGGCCTTTCCCCAGAGAAACAAAAGTCACCAGGCCAGGTTCCTGATGTCAGTTTGCAGGAGGCACTTGGCACTGTCAAACCAACCACAGTTGCCTGTGGTGGTACTATCGGTCTGGGAGGTATCCTGATCCGTTTGGAATTTCAGCAGGCGGCCGGCCACTCCGGGCCACAGGCCCTGGGCACGTACAATGTCCTTTCCGAAGGAAAACACAAGTCACCAGGCCAGGTTCCTGATGTCAGTTTGCAGGAGGCACTTGGCACTGTCAAATCAGCCACAGGTGTCTGTGGGGGCACCTTGCATCTTGGCGGCATCCTGATCCGTGAGGAATTTCAGCAGGCAGCCGGCCACTCCGGGCCACTGGGCCCTGGACACAAACCATGGCCATTCCCCAGAGAAACAAAAGTCACCAGGCCAGGTTCCTGATGTCAGTTTGCAGGAGGCACTTGGCACTGTCAAACCAGCCACATTTGCCTCTGGAGGTGCCTTGCTTCTGGGAGGTATCTTGAGATATTCGGAATTTTAAGATGTACCCTGCAGCTACGGTCCATCGGAACCTGCCCAAGAACTATGGCCGTTCCCCAGAGAAACAAAACTCGCCAGGCCAGGTCCCTGATGTACATTTTCAAAAGGAACTTCGCACTGTCCAACCAGCCACAGTTACCGGTGGTGGCACCTTGCTTCAGGCTGGTATATTGGGATGTTCGGAATTTCAGCAGGCACCAGTCCTCTCCTGGCCACTGGACCCTGGACACCAACGATGGCCTTTTCTGTGAGAAACAAAACTCACCAGGCCAAGTTCCTGAGGTCAGTTTGCAAGAGGCACTTGGCACTGTCCAACCACCCACAGGTGCCTGTGGTGGCGCCTTGATTCTGGGAGGCATCCTGAGATGTTTGGAATTTTAAGAGACACCCTGCCACGCCGGGTCACCTCAACCTGGACATGAACCATGAACTTTTTCTGACAGAAGCAAAACTCAGCAGGCCAGGTTCCTGATGTCAATTTGCAGGAGGCATTTGGCACTGTCCAATCCGCCACAATTGCCTATTGTGCCGCCTTGCTTCTAGGATGTATATTGAGACGTTCGGAATTTCTGCAGGCAGCCGGCCACTCCGGCCTACAGGACGTGGGAAAAGAACAATGGCTTTTCCTCTGAGAAACAGAACTCACAAGGCCAGGGTCCTGATGTCAGTTTGCAGGAGGCACTTGGCACTGTCCAACCAGCCACAGTTGCCTGTGGGGGCACCTTGCATCTGGGAGGTATCCTCAACCGTGCGGAATTTCAGCAGGCAGCTTGCCGCCCGGGGCCACGGGAACCAGGACACGCGCCATGGCTTTCCTAAGAGTCACAAAACTCATCAGGCCAGGTTCCTGATGTCAGTTTGCAGGAGGCACTTGGCAATGTCAAACCAGCCACAGTTGCCTCTGCTGGCAGCTTGCGTCTTGGAGGCACCCTGGGACATTCGGAATATCAGAATAAGCCGGCCGTTGCGTGCCAGCGGTCCCCGGACACGAACGATGGCCTTTCCCCAGAGAAGCAAAACTCACCAGGCCAAGTTCCTGACGTCACTTTGCAAGAGGCACTTGGCACTGTCCAACCAGCCACACTTGCCTCTGGTGGTGCCTTGCTTCTTGCAGGTGTCCTGAGATGTTCAGAATTTTAAGGAGCACCCTGCAGCTACGGTCCACCGGAACCCGTCCAGGAACGATGGCCATTCCCCAGAGAAACAAAACTCACCAGACAAAGTCCTGTTGTCTGTTTGCAGGAGGCACTTTTCACTGTAAAAATCAGCCACAGTTGCATTTTCTGGCAGCTTGCCGCTGGGAGGCATCCTGCGATGTTCGGAATTTTGGTAGTCAGTCAGCCACTCTGGGCCACTGTCACCTGCAAATGAACACTGGGCCTTTTGCCTGGGAAACGAATCTGACCAGGCCAGATGCCTGATGTCAGTTTGCAGGAGGCACTTGGCACTGTCAAACCAGCCAGAGTTGCCTCTGGGGGCACCTTGCATCTGGGAGGCATCCTGATCCATGCGGAATTTCAGCAGGCAGCCGGCAACACCGGGCCACTGGGCCACCGGTCCCCGGGTAAGAATGATGGCCTTTCCCCAGAGAAACAAAAGTCACCAGGCCAGGTTCCTGATGTCAGTTTGGAGGAGGCAATTGGCACTGTCAAACCAGCCACAGTTGCCTGTGGGGGCACCTTGCATCTGGGAGGTATCCTGATCCGTTCGGAATTTCAGTAGGCAGCCGGCGACTCCAGGCCACCGTGCCCCGGACAAGAATGATGGCCTTTTCCCAGAGAAACAAAAGTTACCAGGCCAGGTTCCTGATGTCAGTTTGCAGGAGGCACTTGGCACTGTCAAACCAGCCACAGTTGCCTGTGGGGGCACCTTGCATCCTGGAGGTATCCTGATCCGTGCGGAATTTCAGCAGGCAGCCGGCCACTCCAGGCCACCGGGCACTGGACACGAACCATGGCCTTTCCCCAGAGAAACAAAAGTCACCAGGCCAGGTTCCTGATGTCAGTTTGCAGGAGGCACTTGGCACTGTCAAACCAGCCACAGTTGCCTGTGGGGGCACATTGCATCTGGGAGGTATCCTGATCCGTTCGGAATTTCAGCAGGCAGCCGGCCACTCCGGTTTACCGGGCCCATGAGAAGAATGATGGCCTTTCCCCAGAGAAACAAAAGTCACCAGGCCAGGTTCCTGATGTCAGTTTGCAGGAGGCACTTGGCACTGTCAAACCAGCCACAGTTGCCTGTGGGGGCACATTGCATCTGGGAGGTATCCTCAAGCGTGCGGAATTTCAGCAGGCAGCCGGCCACTCCGGGCCAGTGGGCACTGGACACGATCGAGGGCCTTTCCCCAGAGCAACAAAAGTCACCAGGACAGGTTCCGATGTCAGTTTGCAGGAGGCACTTGGCACTGTCAAACCAGCCACAGTTTCCTGTGGTGGTACTATCGGTCTGGGAGGTATCCTGATCCGTTCGGAATTTCAGCAGGCGGCCGGCCACTCCGGGCCACAGGCCCTGGGCACGTACAATGTCCTTTGCAAAGGAAAACACAAGTCACCAGGCCAGGTTCCTGATGTCAGTTTGCAGGAAGCACTTGGCACTGTCAAATCAGCCACAGGTGTCTGTGGGGGCACCTTGCATCTTGGCGGCATCCTGATCCGTTCGGAATTTCAGCAGGCAGCCGGCCACTCCCGGCCACCGGGCCCTGGACATGAACGATGGCCTTTACCCAGAGAAACAAAAGTCACCAGGCCAGGTTCCGATGTCAGTTTGCAGGAGGCACTTGGCACTGTCAAACCAGCCACAGTTGCCTGTGGTGGTACTATCGGTCTGGGAGGTATCCTGATCCGTTCGGAATTTCAGCAGGCGGCCTGTCTCTACGGGCCACCAGGCCCTGGACACATACAATGGCCTTTCCAAAGAGAAACAAAAATCACCAGGCCAGGTTCCTGATGTCACTTTGCAGGAGGCACTTGGCACTGTCAAACCAGCCACAGTTGCCTGTGGGGGCTCCTTTCATCTGGGAGCTATCCTGATCTGTGCGGAATTTCAGCAGGCAGCCGGCCACTACGGGCCGGAAGGCCCTAGAGAGGAACGATGGCCTTTCCCCAGAGAAACAAAAGTCACCAGGCCAGGTTCCTGATGTCAGTTTGCAGGAGGCACTTGGCACTGTCAAACCAGCCACAGGTGCCTCTGGGGGTACCATCCGTCTCGCAGGCATCCTGATCCGTGCAGAATTTCAACAGGCAGCCGGCCACTCCGGGCCACCGGGCCTTGGACATGGATCGTGGCCTTTCCCCAGAGAAACCAAAGTGACCAGCCCAGCTTTCCGATGTCTGTTTACAGGAGGCACTTGGCACTGTCAAACCAGCCACACTTGCCTCTGGTGGTGCCTTGCTTCTGGGAGGTATCTTGAGATATTCGGAATTTTAAGAAGCACCCTGCCGCTACGGTCCATCGGAACCTGCCCAGGAACTATGGCCGTTCCCCAGAGAAACAAAACTCGCCAGGCCAGGTCCCTGATGTGCATTTTCAAAAGGAACTTCGCACTGTCCAACCAGCCACAGTTACCGGTGGTGGCACCTTGCTTCAGGCTGGTATATTGGGATGTTCGGAATTTCAGCAGGCACCAGTCCTCTCCTGGCCACCGGACCCTGGACACCAACGATGGACGTTTCTGTGAGAAACAAAAGTCACCAGGCCAGGTTCCTGATGTCAGTTTGCAGGAGGCACTTGGCACTGTCAAACCAGCCACAGTTGCCTGTGGGGGCACATTGCATCTGGGAGGTATCCTGATCCGTTCGGAATTTCAGCAGGCAGCCGGCCACTCCTGTTTACCGGGCCCATGAGAAGAATGATGGCCTTTCCCCAGAGAAACAAAAGTCACCAGGCCAGGTTCCTGATGTCAGTTTGCAGGAGGCACTTGGCACTGTCAAACCAGCCACAGTTGCCTGTGGGGGCACATTGCATCTGGGAGGTATCCTCAAGCGTGCGGAATTTCAGCAGGCAGCCGGCCACTCCGGGCCAGCGGGCACTGGACACGATCGAGGGCCTTTCCCCAGAGAAACAAAAGTCACCAGGACAGGTTCCGATGTCAGTTTGCAGGAGGCACTTGGCACTGTCAAACCAGCCACAGTTGCCTGTGGTGGTACTATCGGTCTGGGAGGTATCCTGATCCGTTCGGAATTTCAGCAGGCGGCCGGCCACTCCGGGCCACAGGCCCTGGGCACGTACAATGTCCTTTGCAAAGGAAAACACAAGTCACCAGGCCAGGTTCCTGATGTCAGTTTGCAGGAAGCACTTGGCACTGTCAAATCAGCCACAGGTGTCTGTGGGGGCACCTTGCATCTTGGCGGCATCCTGATCCGTTCGGAATTTCAGCAGGCAGCCGGCCACTCCGGGCCACCGGGCCCTGGACATGAACGATGGCCTTTACCCAGAGAAACAAAAGTCACCAGGCCAGGTTCCGATGTCAGTTTGCAGGAGGCACTTGGCACTGTCAAACCAGCCACAGTTGCCTGTGGTGGTACTATCGGTCTGGGAGGTATCCTGATCCGTTCGGAATTTCAGCAGGCGGCCTGTCTCTACGGGCCACCAGGCCCTGGACACATACAATGGCCTTTCCAAAGAGAAACAAAAATCACCAGGCCAGGTTCCTGATGTCACTTTGCAGGAGGCACTTGGCACTGTCAAACCAGCCACAGTTGCCTGTGGGGGCTCCTTTCATCTGGGAGCTATCCTGATCTGTGCGGAATTTCAGCAGGCAGCCGGCCACTACGGGCCGGAAGGCCCTAGAGAGGAACGATGGCCTTTCCCCTGAGAAACAAAAGTCACCAGGCCAGGTTCCTGATGTCAGTTTGCAGGAGGCACTTGGCACTGTCAAACCAGCCACAGGTGCCTCTGGGGGTACCATCCGTCTCGCAGGCATCCTGATCCGTGCAGAATTTCAACAGGCAGCCGGCCACTCCGGGCCACCGGGCCTTGGACATGGATCGTGGCCTTTCCCCAGAGAAACCAAAGTGACCAACCCAACTTTCCGATGTCTGTTTGCAGGAGGCACTTGGCACTGTCAAACCTGCCACACTTGCCTCTGGTGGTGCCTTGCTTCTGGGAGGTATCTTGAGATATTCGGAATTTTAAGAAGCACCCTGCCGCTACGGTCCATCGGAACCTGCCCAGGAACTATGGCCGTTCCCCAGAGAAACAAAACTCGCCAGGCCAGGTCCCTGATGTGCATTTTCAAAAGGAACTTCGCACTGTCCAACCAGCCACAGTTACCGGTGGTGGCACCTTGCTTCAGGCTGGTATATTGGGATGTTCGGAATTTCAGCAGGCACCAGTCCTCTCCTGGCCACCGGACCCTGGACACCAACGATGGACGTTTCTGTGAGAAACAAAAGTCACCAGGCCAGGTTCCTGATGTCAGTTTGGAGGAGGCACTTGGCACTGTCAAACCAGCCACAGTTGCCTGTGGGGGCACCTTGCATCTGGGAGGTATCCTGATCCATTCGGAATTTCTGCAGGCAGCCGGCCACTCCGGGTCACCGTGCCCGGGACAAGAATGATGGTCTTTTCCCAGAGAAACAAAAGTCACCAGGCCAGGTTCCTGATGTCAGTTTGCAGGAGGCACTTGGCACTGTCAAACCAGCCACAGTTGCCTCTGGGGGCATTTTTCATATGGGAAGTATCCTGATCCGTGCGGAATTTCAGCAGGCAGCCGGCCACTCCAGGCCACCGGGCACTGGACACGAACCATGGCCTTTCCCCAGAGAAACAAAAGTCACCAGGCCAGGTTCCTGATGTCAGTTTGCAGGAGGCACTTGGCACTGTCAAACCAACCACAGTTGCCTGTGGTGGTACTATCGGTCTGGGAGGTATCCTGATCCGTTTGGAATTTCAGCAGGCGGCCGGCCACTCCGGGCCACAGGCCCTGGGCACGTACAATGTCCTTTCCGAAGGAAAACACAAGTCACCAGGCCAGGTTCCTGATGTCAGTTTGCAGGAGGCACTTGGCACTGTCAAATCAGCCACAGGTGTCTGTGGGGGCACCTTGCATCTTGGCGGCATCCTGATCCGTGAGGAATTTCAGCAGGCAGCCGGCCACTCCGGGCCACTGGGCCCTGGACACAAACCATGGCCATTCCCCAGAGAAACAAAAGTCACCAGGCCAGGTTCCTGATGTCAGTTTGCAGGAGGCACTTGGCACTGTCAAACCAGCCACATTTGCCTCTGGAGGTGCCTTGCTTCTGGGAGGTATCTTGAGATATTCGGAATTTTAAGATGTACCCTGCAGCTACGGTCCATCGGAACCTGCCCAGGAACTATGGCCGTTCCCCAGAGAAACAAAACTCGCCAGGCCAGGTCCCTGATGTACATTTTCAAAAGGAACTTCGCACTGTCCAACCAGCCACAGTTACCGGTGGTGGCACCTTGCTTCAGGCTGGTATATTGGGATGTTCGGAATTTCAGCAGGCACCAGTCCTCTCCTGGCCACTGGACCCTGGACACCAACGATGGCCTTTTCTGTGAGAAACAAAACTCACCAGGCCGAGTTCCTGAGGTCAGTTTGCAAGAGGCACTTGGCACTGTCCAACCACCCACAGGTGCCTGTGGTGGCGCCTTGATTCTGGGAGGCATCCTGAGATGTTTGGAATTTTAAGAGACACCCTGCCACGCCGGGTCACCTCAACCTGGACATGAACCATGAACTTTTTCTGACAGAAGCAAAACTCAGCAGGCCAGGTTCCTGATGTCAATTTGCAGGAGGCATTTGGCACTGTCCAATCCGCCACAATTGCCTATTGTGCCGCCTTGCTTCTAGGATGTATATTGAGACGTTCGGAATTTCTGCAGGCAGCCGGCCACTCCGGCCTACAGGACGTGGGAAAAGAACAATGGCTTTTCCTCTGAGAAACAGAACTCACAAGGCCAGGGTCCTGATGTCAGTTTGCAGGAGGCACTTGGCACTGTCCAACCAGCCACAGTTGCCTGTGGGGGCACCTTGCATCTGGGAGGTATCCTCAACCGTGCGGAATTTCAGCAGGCAGCTTGCCGCCCGGGGCCACGGGAACCAGGACACGCGCCATGGCTTTCCTAAGAGTCACAAAACTCATCAGGCCAGGTTCCTGATGTCAGTTTGCAGGAGGCACTTGGCAATGTCAAACCAGCCACAGTTGCCTCTGCTGGCAGCTTGCGTCTTGGAGGCACCCTGGGACATTCGGAATATCAGAATAAGCCGGCCGTTGCGTGCCAGCGGTCCCCGGACACGAACGATGGCCTTTCCCCAGAGAAGCAAAACTCACCAGGCCAAGTTCCTGACGTCACTTTGCAAGAGGCACTTGGCACTGTCCAACCAGCCACACTTGCCTCTGGTGGTGCCTTGCTTCTTGCAGGTGTCCTGAGATGTTCAGAATTTTAAGGAGCACCCTGCAGCTACGGTCCACCGGAACCCGTCCAGGAACGATGGCCATTCCCCAGAGAAACAAAACTCACCAGACAAAGTCCTGTTGTCTGTTTGCAGGAGGCACTTTTCACTGTAAAAATCAGCCACAGTTGCATTTTCTGGCAGCTTGCCGCTGGGAGGCATCCTGCGATGTTCGGAATTTTGGTAGTCAGTCAGCCACTCTGGGCCACTGTCACCTGCAAATGAACACTGGGCCTTTTGCCTGGGAAACGAATCTGACCAGGCCAGATGCCTGATGTCAGTTTGCAGGAGGCACTTGGCACTGTCAAACCAGCCAGAGTTGCCTCTGGGGGCACCTTGCATCTGGGAGGCATCCTGATCCATGCGGAATTTCAGCAGGCAGCCGGCAACACCGGGCCACTGGGCCACCGGTCCCCGGGTAAGAATGATGGCCTTTCCCCAGAGAAACAAAAGTCACCAGGCCAGGTTCCTGATGTCAGTTTGGAGGAGGCAATTGGCACTGTCAAACCAGCCACAGTTGCCTGTGGGGGCACCTTGCATCTGGGAGGTATCCTGATCCATTCGGAATTTCAGTAGGCAGCCGGCGACTCCAGGCCACCGTGCCCCGGACAAGAATGATGGCCTTTTCCCAGAGAAACAAAAGTTACCAGGCCAGGTTCCTGATGTCAGTTTGCAGGAGGCACTTGGCACTGTCAAACCAGCCACAGTTGCCTGTGGGGGCACCTTGCATCCTGGAGGTATCCTGATCCGTGCGGAATTTCAGCAGGCAGCCGGCCACTCCAGGCCACCGGGCACTGGACACGAACCATGGCCTTTCCCCAGAGAAACAAAAGTCACCAGGCCAGGTTCCTGATGTCAGTTTGCAGGAGGCACTTGGCACTGTCAAACCAGCCACAGTTGCCTGTGGGGGCACATTGCATCTGGGAGGTATCCTGATCCGTTCGGAATTTCAGCAGGCAGCCGGCCACTCCGGTTTACCGGGCCCATGAGAAGAATGATGGCCTTTCCCCAGAGAAACAAAAGTCACCAGGCCAGGTTCCTGATGTCAGTTTGCAGGAGGCACTTGGCACTGTCAAACCAGCCACAGTTGCCTGTGGGGGCACATTGCATCTGGGAGGTATCCTCAAGCGTGCGGAATTTCAGCAGGCAGCCGGCCACTCCGGGCCAGCGGGCACTGGACACGATCGAGGGCCTTTCCCCAGAGCAACAAAAGTCACCAGGACAGGTTCCGATGTCAGTTTGCAGGAGGCACTTGGCACTGTCAAACCAGCCACAGTTTCCTGTGGTGGTACTATCGGTCTGGGAGGTATCCTGATCCGTTCGGAATTTCAGCAGGCGGCCGGCCACTCCGGGCCACAGGCCCTGGGCACGTACAATGTCCTTTGCAAAGGAAAACACAAGTCACCAGGCCAGGTTCATGATGTCAGTTTGCAGGAAGCACTTGGCACTGTCAAATCAGCCACAGGTGTCTGTGGGGGCACCTTGCATCTTGGCGGCATCCTGATCCGTTCGGAATTTCAGCAGGCAGCCGGCCACTCCCGGCCACCGGGCCCTGGACATGAACGATGGCCTTTACCCAGAGAAACAAAAGTCACCAGGCCAGGTTCCGATGTCAGTTTGCAGGAGGCACTTGGCACTGTCAAACCAGCCACAGTTGCCTGTGGTGGTACTATCGGTCTGGGAGGTATCCTGATCCGTTCGGAATTTCAGCAGGCGGCCTGTCTCTACGGGCCACCAGGCCCTGGACACATACAATGGCCTTTCCAAAGAGAAACAAAAATCACCAGGCCAGGTTCCTGATGTCACTTTGCAGGAGGCACTTGGCACTGTCAAACCAGCCACAGTTGCCTGTGGGGGCTCCTTTCATCTGGGAGCTATCCTGATCTGTGCGGAATTTCAGCAGGCAGCCGGCCACTACGGGCCGGAAGGCCCTAGAGAGGAACGATGGCCTTTCCCCAGAGAAACAAAAGTCACCAGGCCAGGTTCCTGATGTCAGTTTGCAGGAGGCACTTGGCACTGTCAAACCAGCCACAGGTGCCTCTCGGGGTACCATCCGTCTCGCAGGCATCCTGATCCGTGCAGAATTTCAACAGGCAGCCGGCCACTCCGGGCCACCGGGCCTTGGACATGGATCGTGGCCTTTCCCCAGAGAAACCAAAGTGACCAGCCCAGCTTTCCGATGTCTGTTTGCAGGAGGCACTTGGCACTGTCAAACCAGCCACACTTGCCTCTGGTGGTGCCTTGCTTCTGGGAGGTATCTTGAGATATTCGGAATTTTAAGAAGCACCCTGCCGCTACGGTCCATCGGAACCTGCCCAGGAACTAGGGCCGTTCCCCAGAGAAACAAAACTCGCCAGGCCAGGTCCCTGATGTGCATTTTCAAAAGGAACTTCGCACTGTCCAACCAGCCACAGTTACCGGTGGTGGCACCTTGCTTCAGGCTGGTATATTGGGATGTTCGGAATTTCAGCAGGCACCAGTCCTCTCCTGGCCACCGGACCCTGGACACCAACGATGGACGTTTCTGTGAGAAACAAAAGTCACCAGGCCAGGTTCCTGATGTCAGTTTGCAGGAGGCACTTGGCACTGTCAAACCAGCCACAGTTGCCTGTGGGGGCACATTGCATCTGGGAGGTATCCTGATCCGTTCGGAATTTCAGCAGGCAGCCGGCCACTCCGGTTTACCGGGCCCATGAGAAGAATGATGGCCTTTCCCCAGAGAAACAAAAGTCACCAGGCCAGGTTCCTGATGTCAGTTTGCAGGAGGCACTTGGCACTGTCAAACCAGCCACAGTTGCCTGTGGGGGCACATTGCATCTGGGAGGTATCCTCAAGCGTGCGGAATTTCAGCAGGCAGCCGGCCACTCCGGGCCAGCGGGCACTGGACACGATCGAGGGCCTTTCCCCAGAGAAACAAAAGTCACCAGGACAGGTTCCGATGTCAGTTTGCAGGAGGCACTTGGCACTGTCAAACCAGCCACAGTTGCCTGTGGTGGTACTATCGGTCTGGGAGGTATCCTGATCCGTTCGGAATTTCAGCAGGCGGCCGGCCACTCCGGGCCACAGGCCCTGGGCACGTACAATGTCCTTTGCAAAGGAAAACACAAGTCACCAGGCCAGGTTCCTGATGTCAGTTTGCAGGAAGCACTTGGCACTGTCAAATCAGCCACAGGTGTCTGTGGGGGCACCTTGCATCTTGGCGGCATCCTGATCCGTTCGGAATTTCAGCAGGCAGCCGGCCACTCCGGGCCACCGGGCCCTGGACATGAACGATGGCCTTTACCCAGAGAAACAAAAGTCACCAGGCCAGGTTCCGATGTCAGTTTGCAGGAGGCACTTGGCACTGTCAAACCAGCCACAGTTGCCTGTGGTGGTACTATCGGTCTGGGAGGTATCCTGATCCGTTCGGAATTTCAGCAGGCGGCCTGTCTCTACGGGCCACCAGGCCCTGGACACATACAATGGCCTTTCCAAAGAGAAACAAAAATCACCAGGCCAGGTTCCTGATGTCACTTTGCAGGAGGCACTTGGCACTGTCAAACCAGCCACAGTTGCCTGTGGGGGCTCCTTTCATCTGGGAGCTATCCTGATCTGTGCGGAATTTCAGCAGGCAGCCGGCCACTACGGGCCGGAAGGCCCTAGAGAGGAACGATGGCCTTTCCCCAGAGAAACAAAAGTCACCAGGCCAGGTTCCTGATGTCAGTTTGCAGGAGGCACTTGGCACTGTCAAACCAGCCACAGGTGCCTCTCGGGGTACCATCCGTCTCGCAGGCATCCTGATCCGTGCAGAATTTCAACAGGCAGCCGGCCACTCCGGGCCACCGGGCCTTGGACATGGATCGTGGCCTTTCCCCAGAGAAACCAAAGTGACCAGCCCAGCTTTCCGATGTCTGTTTGCAGGAGGCACTTGGCACTGTCAAACCAGCCACACTTGCCTCTGGTGGTGCCTTGCTTCTGGGAGGTATCTTGAGATATTCGGAATTTTAAGAAGCACCCTGCCGCTACGGTCCATCGGAACCTGCCCAGGAACTAGGGCCGTTCCCCAGAGAAACAAAACTCGCCAGGCCAGGTCCCTGATGTGCATTTTCAAAAGGAACTTCGCACTGTCCAACCAGCCACAGTTACCGGTGGTGGCACCTTGCTTCAGGCTGGTATATTGGGATGTTCGGAATTTCAGCAGGCACCAGTCCTCTCCTGGCCACCGGACCCTGGACACCAACGATGGACGTTTCTGTGAGAAACAAAAGTCACCAGGCCAGGTTCCTGATGTCAGTTTGCAGGAGGCACTTGGCACTGTCAAACCAGCCACAGTTGCCTGTGGGGGCACATTGCATCTGGGAGGTATCCTGATCCGTTCGGAATTTCAGCAGGCAGCCGGCCACTCCGGTTTACCGGGCCCATGAGAAGAATGATGGCCTTTCCCCAGAGAAACAAAAGTCACCAGGCCAGGTTCCTGATGTCAGTTTGCAGGAGGCACTTGGCACTGTCAAACCAGCCACAGTTGCCTGTGGGGGCACATTGCATCTGGGAGGTATCCTCAAGCGTGCGGAATTTCAGCAGGCAGCCGGCCACTCCGGGCCAGCGGGCACTGGACACGATCGAGGGCCTTTCCCCAGAGAAACAAAAGTCACCAGGACAGGTTCCGATGTCAGTTTGCAGGAGGCACTTGGCACTGTCAAACCAGCCACAGTTGCCTGTGGTGGTACTATCGGTCTGGGAGGTATCCTGATCCGTTCGGAATTTCAGCAGGCGGCCGGCCACTCCGGGCCACAGGCCCTGGGCACGTACAATGTCCTTTGCAAAGGAAAACACAAGTCACCAGGCCAGGTTCCTGATGTCAGTTTGCAGGAAGCACTTGGCACTGTCAAATCAGCCACAGGTGTCTGTGGGGGCACCTTGCATCTTGGCGGCATCCTGATCCGTTCGGAATTTCAGCAGGCAGCCGGCCACTCCGGGCCACCGGGCCCTGGACATGAACGATGGCCTTTACCCAGAGAAACAAAAGTCACCAGGCCAGGTTCCGATGTCAGTTTGCAGGAGGCACTTGGCACTGTCAAACCAGCCACAGTTGCCTGTGGTGGTACTATCGGTCTGGGAGGTATCCTGATCCGTTCGGAATTTCAGCAGGCGGCCTGTCTCTACGGGCCACCAGGCCCTGGACACATACAATGGCCTTTCCAAAGAGAAACAAAAATCACCAGGCCAGGTTCCTGATGTCACTTTGCAGGAGGCACTTGGCACTGTCAAACCAGCCACAGTTGCCTGTGGGGGCTCCTTTCATCTGGGAGCTATCCTGATCTGTGCGGAATTTCAGCAGGCAGCCGGCCACTACGGGCCGGAAGGCCCTAGAGAGGAACGATGGCCTTTCCCCAGAGAAACAAAAGTCACCAGGCCAGGTTCCTGATGTCAGTTTGCAGGAGGCACTTGGCACTGTCAAACCAGCCACAGGTGCCTCTGGGGTTACCATCCGTCTCGCAGGCATCCTGATCCGTGCAGAATTTCATCAGGCAGCCGGCCACTCCGGGCCACCGGGCCTTGGACATGGATCGTGGCCTTTCCCCAGAGAAACCAAAGTGACCAACCCAACTTTCCGATGTCTGTTTGCAGGAGGCACTTGGCACTGTCAAACCTGCCACACTTGCCTCTGGTGGTGCCTTGCTTCTGGGAGGTATCTTGAGATATTCGGAATTTTAAGAAGCACCCTGCCGCTACGGTCCATCGGAACCTGCCCAGGAACTATGGCCGTTCCCCAGAGAAACAAAACTCGCCAGGCCAGGTCCCTGATGTGCATTTTCAAAAGGAACTTCGCACTGTCCAACCAGCCACAGTTACCGGTGGTGGCACCTTGCTTCAGGCTGGTATATTGGGATGTTCGGAATTTCAGCAGGCACCAGTCCTCTCCTGGCCACCGGACCCTGGACACCAACGATGGACGTTTCTGTGAGAAACAAAAGTCACCAGGCCAGGTTCCTGATGTCAGTTTGGAGGAGGCACTTGGCACTGTCAAACCAGCCACAGTTGCCTGTGGGGGCACCTTGCATCTGGGAGGTATCCTGATCCATTCGGAATTTCTGCAGGCAGCCGGCCACTCCGGGTCACCGTGCCCGGGACAAGAATGATGGTCTTTTCCCAGAGAAACAAAAGTCACCAGGCCAGGTTCCTGATGTCAGTTTGCAGGAGGCACTTGGCACTGTCAAACCAGCCACAGTTGCCTCTGGGGGCATTTTTCATATGGGAAGTATCCTGATCCGTGCGGAATTTCAGCAGGCAGCCGGCCACTCCAGGCCACCGGGCACTGGACACGAACCATGGCCTTTCCCCAGAGAAACAAAAGTCACCAGGCCAGGTTCCTGATGTCAGTTTGCAGGAGGCACTTGGCACTGTCAAACCAACCACAGTTGCCTGTGGTGGTACTATCGGTCTGGGAGGTATCCTGATCCGTTTGGAATTTCAGCAGGCGGCCGGCCACTCCGGGCCACAGGCCCTGGGCACGTACAATGTCCTTTCCGAAGGAAAACACAAGTCACCAGGCCAGGTTCCTGATGTCAGTTTGCAGGAGGCACTTGGCACTGTCAAATCAGCCACAGGTGTCTGTGGGGGCACCTTGCATCTTGGCGGCATCCTGATCCGTGAGGAATTTCAGCAGGCAGCCGGCCACTCCGGGCCACTGGGCCCTGGACACAAACCATGGCCATTCCCCAGAGAAACAAAAGTCACCAGGCCAGGTTCCTGATGTCAGTTTGCAGGAGGCACTTGGCACTGTCAAACCAGCCACATTTGCCTCTGGAGGTGCCTTGCTTCTGGGAGGTATCTTGAGATATTCGGAATTTTAAGATGTACCCTGCAGCTACGGTCCATCGGAACCTGCCCAGGAACTATGGCCGTTCCCCAGAGAAACAAAACTCGCCAGGCCAGGTCCCTGATGTACATTTTCAAAAGGAACTTCGCACTGTCCAACCAGCCACAGTTACCGGTGGTGGCACCTTGCTTCAGGCTGGTATATTGGGATGTTCGGAATTTCAGCAGGCACCAGTCCTCTCCTGGCCACTGGACCCTGGACACCAACGATGGACGTTTCTGTGAGAAACAAAACTCACCAGGCCAAGTTCCTGAGGTCAGTTTGCAAGAGGCACTTGGCACTGTCCAACCACCCACAGGTGCCTGTGGTGGCGCCTTGATTCTGGGAGGCATCCTGAGATGTTTGGAATTTTAAGAGACACCCTGCCACGCCGGGTCACCTCAACCTGGACATGAACCATGAACTTTTTCTGACAGAAGCAAAACTCAGCAGGCCAGGTTCCTGATGTCAATTTGCAGGAGGCATTTGGCACTGTCCAATCCGCCACAATTGCCTATTGTGCCGCCTTGCTTCTAGGATGTATATTGAGACGTTCGGAATTTCTGCAGGCAGCCGGCCACTCCGGCCTACAGGACGTGGGAAAAGAACAATGGCTTTTCCTCTGAGAAACAGAACTCACAAGGCCAGGGTCCTGATGTCAGTTTGCAGGAGGCACTTGGCACTGTCCAACCAGCCACAGTTGCCTGTGGGGGCACCTTGCATCTGGGAGGTATCCTCAACCGTGCGGAATTTCAGCAGGCAGCTTGCCGCCCGGGGCCACGGGAACCAGGACACGCGCCATGGCTTTCCTAAGAGTCACAAAACTCATCAGGCCAGGTTCCTGATGTCAGTTTGCAGGAGGCACTTGGCAATGTCAAACCAGCCACAGTTGCCTCTGCTGGCAGCTTGCGTCTTGGAGGCACCCTGGGACATTCGGAATATCAGAATAAGCCGGCCGTTGCGTGCCAGCGGTCCCCGGACACGAACGATGGCCTTTCCCCAGAGAAGCAAAACTCACCAGGCCAAGTTCCTGACGTCACTTTGCAAGAGGCACTTGGCACTGTCCAACCAGCCACACTTGCCTCTGGTGGTGCCTTGCTTCTTGCAGGTGTCCTGAGATGTTCAGAATTTTAAGGAGCACCCTGCAGCTACGGTCCACCGGAACCCGCCCAGGAACGATGGCCATTCCCCAGAGAAACAAAACTCACCAGACAAAGTCCTGTTGTCTGTTTGCAGGAGGCACTTTTCACTGTAAAAATCAGCCACAGTTGCATTTTCTGGCAGCTTGCCGCTGGGAGGCATCCTGCGATGTTCGGAATTTTGGTAGTCAGTCAGCCACTCTGGGCCACTGTCACCTGCAAATGAGCACTGGGCCTTTTGCCTGGGAAACGAATCTGACCAGGCCAGATGCCTGATGTCAGTTTGCAGGAGGCACTTGGCACTGTCAAACCAGCCACAGTTGCCTGTGGGGGCACCTTGCATCTGGGAGGCATCCTGATCCATGCGGAATTTCAGCAGGCAGCCGGCCACTCCGGGCCACCGGGCCCTGGACATGAACCATGGCCTTTCCCCAGAGAAACAAAAGTCACCAGGCCAGGTTCCTGATGTCAGTTTGCAGGAGGCACTTGGCACTGTCAAACCAGCCACAGTTGCCTGTGGTGGTACTTTCGTTCTGGGAGGTATCCTGATCCGTTCGGAATTTCAGCAGGCAGCCGGCCACTCCGGTTTACCGGGCCCATGAGAAGAATGATGGCCTTTCCCCAGAGAAACAAAAGTCACCAGGCCAGGTTCCTGATGTCAGTTTGCAGGAGGCACTTGGCACTGTCAAACCAGCCACAGTTGCCTGTGGGGGCACATTGCATCTGGGAGGTATCCTCAAGCGTGCGGAATTTCAGCAGGCAGCCGGCCACTCCGGGCCAGCGGGCACTGGACACGATCGAGGGCCTTTCCCCAGAGAAACAAAAGTCACCAGGACAGGTTCCGATGTCAGTTTGCAGGAGGCACTTGGCACTGTCAAACCAGCCACAGTTGCCTGTGGTGGTACTATCGGTCTGGGAGGTATCCTGATCCGTTCGGAATTTCAGCAGGCGGCCGGCCACTCCGGGCCACAGGCCCTGGGCACGTACAATGTCCTTTGCAAAGGAAAACACAAGTCACCAGGCCAGGTTCCTGATGTCAGTTTGCAGGAAGCACTTGGCACTGTCAAATCAGCCACAGGTGTCTGTGGGGGCACCTTGCATCTTGGCGGCATCCTGATCCGTTCGGAATTTCAGCAGGCAGCCGGCCACTCCCGGCCACCGGGCCCTGGACATGAACGACGGCCTTTACCCAGAGAAACAAAAGTCACCAGGCCAGGTTCCGATGTCAGTTTGCAGGAGGCACTTGGCACTGTCAAACCAGCCACAGTTGCCTGTGGTGGTACTATCGGTCTGGGAGGTATCCTGATCCGTTCGGAATTTCAGCAGGCGGCCTGTCTCTACGGGCCACCAGGCCCTGGACACATACAATGGCCTTTCCAAAGCGAAACAAAAATCACCAGGCCAGGTTCCTGATGTCACTTTGCAGGAGGCACTTGGCACTGTCAAACCAGCCACAGTTGCCTGTGGGGGCTCCTTTCATCTGGGAGCTATCCTGATCTGTGCGGAATTTCAGCAGGCAGCCGGCCACTACGGGCCGGAAGGCCCTAGAGAGGAACGATGGCCTTTCCCCAGAGAAACAAAAGTCACCAGGCCAGGTTCCTGATGTCAGTTTGCAGGAGGCACTTGGCACTGTCAAACCAGCCACAGGTGCCTCTGGGGGTACCATCCGTCTCGCAGGCATCCTGATCCGTGCAGAATTTCATCAGGCAGCCGGCCACTCCGGGCCACCGGGCCTTGGACATGGATCGTGGCCTTTCCCCAGAGAAACCAAAGTGACCAACCCAACTTTCCGATGTCTGTTTGCAGGAGGCACTTGGCACTGTCAAACCTGCCACACTTGCCTCTGGTGGTGCCTTGCTTCTGGGAGGTATCTTGAGATATTCGGAATTTTAAGAAGCACCCTGCCGCTACGGTCCATCGGAACCTGCCCAGGAACTATGGCCGTTCCCCAGAGAAACAAAACTCGCCAGGCCAGGTCCCTGATGTGCATTTTCAAAAGGAACTTCGCACTGTCCAACCAGCCACAGTTACCGGTGGTGGCACCTTGCTTCAGGCTGGTATATTGGGATGTTCGGAATTTCAGCAGGCACCAGTCCTCTCCTGGCCACCGGACCCTGGACACCAACGATGGACGTTTCTGTGAGAAACAAAAGTCACCAGGCCAGGTTCCTGATGTCAGTTTGGAGGAGGCACTTGGCACTGTCAAACCAGCCACAGTTGCCTGTGGGGGCACCTTGCATCTGGGAGGTATCCTGATCCATTCGGAATTTCTGCAGGCAGCCGGCCACTCTGGGTCACCGTGCCCGGGACAAGAATGATGGTCTTTTCCCAGAGAAACAAAAGTCACCAGGCCAGGTTCCTGATGTCAGTTTGCAGGAGGCACTTGGCACTGTCAAACCAGCCACAGTTGCCTCTGGGGGCATTTTTCATATGGGAAGTATCCTGATCCGTGCGGAATTTCAGCAGGCAGCCGGCCACTCCAGGCCACCGGGCACTGGACACGAACCATGGCCTTTCCCCAGAGAAACAAAAGTCACCAGGCCAGGTTCCTGATGTCAGTTTGCAGGAGGCACTTGGCACTGTCAAACCAACCACAGTTGCCTGTGGTGGTACTATCGGTCTGGGAGGTATCCTGATCCGTTTGGAATTTCAGCAGGCGGCCGGCCACTCCGGGCCACAGGCCCTGGGCACGTACAATGTCCTTTCCGAAGGAAAACACAAGTCACCAGGCCAGGTTCCTGATGTCAGTTTGCAGGAGGCACTTGGCACTGTCAAATCAGCCACAGGTGTCTGTGGGGGCACCTTGCATCTTGGCGGCATCCTGATCCGTGAGGAATTTCAGCAGGCAGCCGGCCACTCCGGGCCACTGGGCCCTGGACACAAACCATGGCCATTCCCCAGAGAAACAAAAGTCACCAGGCCAGGTTCCTGATGTCAGTTTGCAGGAGGCACTTGGCACTGTCAAACCAGCCACATTTGCCTCTGGAGGTGCCTTGCTTCTGGGAGGTATCTTGAGATATTCGGAATTTTAAGATGTACCCTGCAGCTACGGTCCATCGGAACCTGCCCAGGAACTATGGCCGTTCCCCAGAGAAACAAAACTCGCCAGGCCAGGTCCCTGATGTACATTTTCAAAAGGAACTTCGCACTGTCCAACCAGCCACAGTTACCGGTGGTGGCACCTTGCTTCAGGCTGGTATATTGGGATGTTCGGAATTTCAGCAGGCACCAGTCCTCTCCTGGCCACTGGACCCTGGACACCAACGATGGCCTTTTCTGTGAGAAACAAAACTCACCAGGCCGAGTTCCTGAGGTCAGTTTGCAAGAGGCACTTGGCACTGTCCAACCACCCACAGGTGCCTGTGGTGGCGCCTTGATTCTGGGAGGCATCCTGAGATGTTTGGAATTTTAAGAGACACCCTGCCACGCCGGGTCACCTCAACCTGGACATGAACCATGAACTTTTTCTGACAGAAGCAAAACTCAGCAGGCCAGGTTCCTGATGTCAATTTGCAGGAGGCATTTGGCACTGTCCAATCCGCCACAATTGCCTATTGTGCCGCCTTGCTTCTAGGATGTATATTGAGACGTTCGGAATTTCTGCAGGCAGCCGGCCACTCCGGCCTACAGGACGTGGGAAAAGAACAATGGCTTTTCCTCTGAGAAACAGAACTCACAAGGCCAGGGTCCTGATGTCAGTTTGCAGGAGGCACTTGGCACTGTCCAACCAGCCACAGTTGCCTGTGGGGGCACCTTGTATCTGGGAGGTATCCTCAACCGTGCGGAATTTCAGCAGGCAGCTTGCCGCCCGGGGCCACGGGAACCAGGACACGCGCCATGGCTTTCCTAAGAGTCACAAAACTCATCAGGCCAGGTTCCTGATGTCAGTTTGCAGGAGGCACTTGGCAATGTCAAACCAGCCACAGTTGCCTCTGCTGGCAGCTTGCGTCTTGGAGGCACCCTGGGACATTCGGAATATCAGAATAAGCCGGCCGTTGCGTGCCAGCGGTCCCCGGACACGAACGATGGCCTTTCCCCAGAGAAGCAAAACTCACCAGGCCAAGTTCCTGACGTCACTTTGCAAGAGGCACTTGGCACTGTCCAACCAGCCACACTTGCCTCTGGTGGTGCCTTGCTTCTTGCAGGTGTCCTGAGATGTTCAGAATTTTAAGGAGCACCCTGCAGCTACGGTCCACCGGAACCCGCCCAGGAACGATGGCCATTCCCCAGAGAAACAAAACTCACCAGACAAAGTCCTGTTGTCTGTTTGCAGGAGGCACTTTTCACTGTAAAAATCAGCCACAGTTGCATTTTCTGGCAGCTTGCCGCTGGGAGGCATCCTGCGATGTTCGGAATTTTGGTAGTCAGTCAGCCACTCTGGGCCACTGTCACCTGCAAATGAGCACTGGGCCTTTTGCCTGGGAAACGAATCTGACCAGGCCAGATGCCTGATGTCAGTTTGCAGGAGGCACTTGGCACTGTCAAACCAGCCACAGTTGCCTGTGGGGGCACCTTGCATCTGGGAGGCATCCTGATCCATGCGGAATTTCAGCAGGCAGCCGGCCACTCCGGGCCACCGGGCCCTGGACATGAACCATGGCCTTTCCCCAGAGAAACAAAAGTCACCAGGCCAGGTTCCTGATGTCAGTTTGCAGGAGGCACTTGGCACTGTCAAACCAGCCACAGTTGCCTGTGGTGGTACTTTCGTTCTGGGAGGTATCCTGATCCGTTCGGAATTTCAGCAGGCAGCCGGCCACTCCGGTTTACCGGGCCCATGAGAAGAATGATGGCCTTTCCCCAGAGAAACAAAAGTCACCAGGCCAGGTTCCTGATGTCAGTTTGCAGGAGGCACTTGGCACTGTCAAACCAGCCACAGTTGCCTGTGGGGGCACATTGCATCTGGGAGGTATCCTCAAGCGTGCGGAATTTCAGCAGGCAGCCGGCCACTCCGGGCCAGCGGGCACTGGACACGATCGAGGGCCTTTCCCCAGAGAAACAAAAGTCACCAGGACAGGTTCCGATGTCAGTTTGCAGGAGGCACTTGGCACTGTCAAACCAGCCACAGTTGCCTGTGGTGGTACTATCGGTCTGGGAGGTATCCTGATCCGTTCGGAATTTCAGCAGGCGGCCGGCCACTCCGGGCCACAGGCCCTGGGCACGTACAATGTCCTTTGCAAAGGAAAACACAAGTCACCAGGCCAGGTTCCTGATGTCAGTTTGCAGGAAGCACTTGGCACTGTCAAATCAGCCACAGGTGTCTGTGGGGGCACCTTGCATCTTGGCGGCATCCTGATCCGTTCGGAATTTCAGCAGGCAGCCGGCCACTCCGGGCCACCGGGCCCTGGACATGAACGATGGCCTTTACCCAGAGAAACAAAAGTCACCAGGCCAGGTTCCGATGTCAGTTTGCAGGAGGCACTTGGCACTGTCAAACCAGCCACAGTTGCCTGTGGTGGTACTATCGGTCTGGGAGGTATCCTGATCCGTTCGGAATTTCAGCAGGCGGCCTGTCTCTACGGGCCACCAGGCCCTGGACACATACAATGGCCTTTCCAAAGCGAAACAAAAATCACCAGGCCAGGTTCCTGATGTCACTTTGCAGGAGGCACTTGGCACTGTCAAACCAGCCACAGTTGCCTGTGGGGGCTCCTTTCATCTGGGAGCTATCCTGATCTGTGCGGAATTTCAGCAGGCAGCCGGCCACTACGGGCCGGAAGGCCCTAGAGAGGAACGATGGCCTTTCCCCAGAGAAACAAAAGTCACCAGGCCAGGTTCCTGATGTCAGTTTGCAGGAGGCACTTGGCACTGTCAAACCAGCCACAGGTGCCTCTGGGGGTACCATCCGTCTCGCAGGCATCCTGATCCGTGCAGAATTTCATCAGGCAGCCGGCCACTCCGGGCCACCGGGCCTTGGACATGGATCGTGGCCTTTCCCCAGAGAAACCAAAGTGACCAACCCAACTTTCCGATGTCTGTTTGCAGGAGGCACTTGGCACTGTCAAACCTGCCACACTTGCCTCTGGTGGTGCCTTGCTTCTGGGAGGTATCTTGAGATATTCGGAATTTTAAGAAGCACCCTGCCGCTACGGTCCATCGGAACCTGCCCAGGAACTATGGCCGTTCCCCAGAGAAACAAAACTCGCCAGGCCAGGTCCCTGATGTGCATTTTCAAAAGGAACTTCGCACTGTCCAACCAGCCACAGTTACCGGTGGTGGCACCTTGCTTCAGGCTGGTATATTGGGATGTTCGGAATTTCAGCAGGCACCAGTCCTCTCCTGGCCACCGGACCCTGGACACCAACGATGGACGTTTCTGTGAGAAACAAAAGTCACCAGGCCAGGTTCCTGATGTCAGTTTGGAGGAGGCACTTGGCACTGTCAAACCAGCCACAGTTGCCTGTGGGGGCACCTTGCATCTGGGAGGTATCCTGATCCATTCGGAATTTCTGCAGGCAGCCGGCCACTCCGGGTCACCGTGCCCGGGACAAGAATGATGGTCTTTTCCCAGAGAAACAAAAGTCACCAGGCCAGGTTCCTGATGTCAGTTTGCAGGAGGCACTTGGCACTGTCAAACCAGCCACAGTTGCCTCTGGGGGCATTTTTCATATGGGAAGTATCCTGATCCGTGCGGAATTTCAGCAGGCAGCCGGCCACTCCAGGCCACCGGGCACTGGACACGAACCATGGCCTTTCCCCAGAGAAACAAAAGTCACCAGGCCAGGTTCCTGATGTCAGTTTGCAGGAGGCACTTGGCACTGTCAAACCAACCACAGTTGCCTGTGGTGGTACTATCGGTCTGGGAGGTATCCTGATCCGTTTGGAATTTCAGCAGGCGGCCGGCCACTCCGGGCCACAGGCCCTGGGCACGTACAATGTCCTTTCCGAAGGAAAACACAAGTCACCAGGCCAGGTTCCTGATGTCAGTTTGCAGGAGGCACTTGGCACTGTCAAATCAGCCACAGGTGTCTGTGGGGGCACCTTGCATCTTGGCGGCATCCTGATCCGTGAGGAATTTCAGCAGGCAGCCGGCCACTCCGGGCCACTGGGCCCTGGACACAAACCATGGCCATTCCCCAGAGAAACAAAAGTCACCAGGCCAGGTTCCTGATGTCAGTTTGCAGGAGGCACTTGGCACTGTCAAACCAGCCACATTTGCCTCTGGAGGTGCCTTGCTTCTGGGAGGTATCTTGAGATATTCGGAATTTTAAGATGTACCCTGCAGCTACGGTCCATTGGAACCTGCCCAGGAACTATGGCCGTTCCCCAGAGAAACAAAACTCGCCAGGCCAGGTCCCTGATGTACATTTTCAAAAGGAACTTCGCACTGTCCAACCAGCCACAGTTACCGGTGGTGGCACCTTGCTTCAGGCTGGTATATTGGGATGTTCGGAATTTCAGCAGGCACCAGTCCTCTCCTGGCCACTGGACCCTGGACACCAACGATGGACGTTTCTGTGAGAAACAAAACTCACCAGGCCAAGTTCCTGAGGTCAGTTTGCAAGAGGCACTTGGCACTGTCCAACCACCCACAGGTGCCTGTGGTGGCGCCTTGATTCTGGGAGGCATCCTGAGATGTTTGGAATTTTAAGAGACACCCTGCCACGCCGGGTCACCTCAACCTGGACATGAACCATGAACTTTTTCTGACAGAAGCAAAACTCAGCAGGCCAGGTTCCTGATGTCAATTTGCAGGAGGCATTTGGCACTGTCCAATCCGCCACAATTGCCTATTGTGCCGCCTTGCTTCTAGGATGTATATTGAGACGTTCGGAATTTCTGCAGGCAGCCGGCCACTCCGGCCTACAGGACGTGGGAAAAGAACAATGGCTTTTCCTCTGAGAAACAGAACTCACAAGGCCAGGGTCCTGATGTCAGTTTGCAGGAGGCACTTGGCACTGTCCAACCAGCCACAGTTGCCTGTGGGGGCACCTTGCATCTGGGAGGTATCCTCAACCGTGCGGAATTTCAGCAGGCAGCTTGCCGCCCGGGGCCACGGGAACCAGGACACGCGCCATGGCTTTCCTAAGAGTCACAAAACTCATCAGGCCAGGTTCCTGATGTCAGTTTGCAGGAGGCACTTGGCAATGTCAAACCAGCCACAGTTGCCTCTGCTGGCAGCTTGCGTCTTGGAGGCACCCTGGGACATTCGGAATATCAGAATAAGCCGGCCGTTGCGTGCCAGCGGTCCCCGGACACGAACGATGGCCTTTCCCCAGAGAAGCAAAACTCACCAGGCCAAGTTCCTGACGTCACTTTGCAAGAGGCACTTGGCACTGTCCAACCAGCCACACTTGCCTCTGGTGGTGCCTTGCTTCTTGCAGGTGTCCTGAGATGTTCAGAATTTTAAGGAGCACCCTGCAGCTACGGTCCACCGGAACCCGCCCAGGAACGATGGCCATTCCCCAGAGAAACAAAACTCACCAGACAAAGTCCTGTTGTCTGTTTGCAGGAGGCACTTTTCACTGTAAAAATCAGCCACAGTTGCATTTTCTGGCAGCTTGCCGCTGGGAGGCATCCTGCGATGTTCGGAATTTTGGTAGTCAGTCAGCCACTCTGGGCCACTGTCACCTGCAAATGAGCACTGGGCCTTTTGCCTGGGAAACGAATCTGACCAGGCCAGATGCCTGATGTCAGTTTGCAGGAGGCACTTGGCACTGTCAAACCAGCCACAGTTGCCTGTGGGGGCACCTTGCATCTGGGAGGCATCCTGATCCATGCGGAATTTCAGCAGGCAGCCGGCCACTCCGGGCCACCGGGCCCTGGACATGAACCATGGCCTTTCCCCAGAGAAACAAAAGTCACCAGGCCAGGTTCCTGATGTCAGTTTGCAGGAGGCACTTGGCACTGTCAAACCAGCCACAGTTGCCTGTGGTGGTACTTTCGTTCTGGGAGGTATCCTGATCCGTTCGGAATTTCAGCAGGCAGCCGGCCACTCCGGTTTACCGGGCCCATGAGAAGAATGATGGCCTTTCCCCAGAGAAACAAAAGTCACCAGGCCAGGTTCCTGATGTCAGTTTGCAGGAGGCACTTGGCACTGTCAAACCAGCCACAGTTGCCTGTGGGGGCACATTGCATCTGGGAGGTATCCTCAAGCGTGCGGAATTTCAGCAGGCAGCCGGCCACTCCGGGCCAGCGGGCACTGGACACGATCGAGGGCCTTTCCCCAGAGAAACAAAAGTCACCAGGACAGGTTCCGATGTCAGTTTGCAGGAGGCACTTGGCACTGTCAAACCAGCCACAGTTGCCTGTGGTGGTACTATCGGTCTGGGAGGTATCCTGATCCGTTCGGAATTTCAGCAGGCGGCCGGCCACTCCGGGCCACAGGCCCTGGGCACGTACAATGTCCTTTGCAAAGGAAAACACAAGTCACCAGGCCAGGTTCCTGATGTCAGTTTGCAGGAAGCACTTGGCACTGTCAAATCAGCCACAGGTGTCTGTGGGGGCACCTTGCATCTTGGCGGCATCCTGATCCGTTCGGAATTTCAGCAGGCAGCCGGCCACTCCGGGCCACCGGGCCCTGGACATGAACGATGGCCTTTACCCAGAGAAACAAAAGTCACCAGGCCAGGTTCCGATGTCAGTTTGCAGGAGGCACTTGGCACTGTCAAACCAGCCACAGTTGCCTGTGGTGGTACTATCGGTCTGGGAGGTATCCTGATCCGTTCGGAATTTCAGCAGGCGGCCTGTCTCTACGGGCCACCAGGCCCTGGACACATACAATGGCCTTTCCAAAGAGAAACAAAAATCACCAGGCCAGGTTCCTGATGTCACTTTGCAGGAGGCACTTGGCACTGTCAAACCAGCCACAGTTGCCTGTGGGGGCTCCTTTCATCTGGGAGCTATCCTGATCTGTGCGGAATTTCAGCAGGCAGCCGGCCACTACGGGCCGGAAGGCCCTAGAGAGGAACGATGGCCTTTCCCCAGAGAAACAAAAGTCACCAGGCCAGGTTCCTGATGTCAGTTTGCAGGAGGCACTTGGCACTGTCAAACCAGCCACAGGTGCCTCTGGGGGTACCATCCGTCTCGCAGGCATCCTGATCCGTGCAGAATTTCATCAGGCAGCCGGCCACTCCGGGCCACCGGGCCTTGGACATGGATCGTGGCCTTTCCCCAGAGAAACCAAAGTGACCAACCCAACTTTCCGATGTCTGTTTGCAGGAGGCACTTGGCACTGTCAAACCTGCCACACTTGCCTCAGGTGGTGCCTTGCTTCTGGGAGGTATCGTGAGAAATTCGGAATTTTAAGAAGCACCCTGCCGCTACGGTCCATCGGAACCTGCCCAGGAACTATGGCCGTTCCCCAGAGAAACAAAACTCGCCAGGCCAGGTCCCTGATGTGCATTTTCAAAAGGAACTTCGCACTGTCCAACCAGCCACAGTTACCGGTGGTGGCACCTTGCTTCAGGCTGGTATATTGGGATGTTCGGAATTTCAGCAGGCACCAGTCCTCTCCTGGCCACCGGACCCTGGACACCAACGATGGACGTTTCTGTGAGAAACAAAAGTCACCAGGCCAGGTTCCTGATGTCAGTTTGGAGGAGGCACTTGGCACTGTCAAACCAGCCACAGTTGCCTGTGGGGGCACCTTGCATCTGGGAGGTATCCTGATCCATTCGGAATTTCTGCAGGCAGCCGGCCACTCCGGGTCACCGTGCCCGGGACAAGAATGATGGTCTTTTCCCAGAGAAACAAAAGTCACCAGGCCAGGTTCCTGATGTCAGTTTGCAGGAGGCACTTGGCACTGTCAAACCAGCCACAGTTGCCTCTGGGGGCATTTTTCATATGGGAAATATCCTGATCCGTGCGGAATTTCAGCAGGCAGCCGGCCACTCCAGGCCACCGGGCACTGGACACGAACCATGGCCTTTCCCCAGAGAAACAAAAGTCACCAGGCCAGGTTCCTGATGTCAGTTTGCAGGAGGCACTTGGCACTGTCAAACCAACCACAGTTGCCTGTGGTGGTACTATCGGTCTGGGAGGTATCCTGATCCGTTTGGAATTTCAGCAGGCGGCCGGCCACTCCGGGCCACAGGCCCTGGGCACGTACAATGTCCTTTCCGAAGGAAAACACAAGTCACCAGGCCAGGTTCCTGATGTCAGTTTGCAGGAGGCACTTGGCACTGTCCAACCACCCACAGGTGCCTGTGGTGGCGCCTTGATTCTGGGAGGCATCCTGAGATGTTTGGAATTTTAAGAGACACCCTGCCACGCCGGGTCACCTCAACCTGGACATGAACCATGAACTTTTTCTGACAGAAGCAAAACTCAGCAGGCCAGGTTCCTGATGTCAATTTGCAGGAGGCATTTGGCACTGTCCAATCCGCCACAATTGCCTATTGTGCCGCCTTGCTTCTAGGATGTATATTGAGACGTTCGGAATTTCTGCAGGCAGCCGGCCACTCCGGCCTACAGGACGTGGGAAAAGAACAATGGCTTTTCCTCTGAGAAACAGAACTCACAAGGCCAGGGTCCTGATGTCAGTTTGCAGGAGGCACTTGGCACTGTCCAACCAGCCACAGTTGCCTGTGGGGGCACCTTGCATCTGGGAGGTATCCTCAACCGTGCGGAATTTCAGCAGGCAGCTTGCCGCCCGGGGCCACGGGAACCAGGACACGCGCCATGGCTTTCCTAAGAGTCACAAAACTCATCAGGCCAGGTTCCTGATGTCAGTTTGCAGGAGGCACTTGGCAATGTCAAACCAGCCACAGTTGCCTCTGCTGGCAGCTTGCGTCTTGGAGGCACCCTGGGACATTCGGAATATCAGAATAAGCCGGCCGTTGCGTGCCAGCGGTCCCCGGACACGAACGATGGCCTTTCCCCAGAGAAGCAAAACTCACCAGGCCAAGTTCCTGACGTCACTTTGCAAGAGGCACTTGGCACTGTCCAACCAGCCACACTTGCCTCTGGTGGTGCCTTGCTTCTTGCAGGTGTCCTGAGATGTTCAGAATTTTAAGGAGCACCCTGCAGCTACGGTCCACCGGAACCCGTCCAGGAACGATGGCCATTCCCCAGAGAAACAAAACTCACCAGACAAAGTCCTGTTGTCTGTTTGCAGGAGGCACTTTTCACTGTAAAAATCAGCCACAGTTGCATTTTCTGGCAGCTTGCCGCTAGGAGGCATCCTGCGATGTTCGGAATTTTGGTAGTCAGTCAGCCACTCTGGGCCACTGTCACCTGCAAATGAACACTGGGCCTTTTGCCTGGGAAACGAATCTGACCAGGCCAGATGCCTGATGTCAGTTTGCAGGAGGCACTTGGCACTGTCAAACCAGCCACAGTTGCCTGTGGGGGCACCTTGCATCCTGGAGGTATCCTGATCCATGCGGAATTTCAGCAGGCAGCCGGCCACTCCAGGCCCCCGGGCACTGGACATGAACCATGGCCTTTCCCCAGAGAAACAAAAGTCACCAGGGCAGCTTCCTGATGTTAGTTTGCAGGAGGTACTTGGCACTGTCAAACCAGCCAGAGTTGCCTCTGGGGGCACCTTGCATCTGGGAGGTATCCTGATCCATTTGGAATTTCAGCAGGCAGCCGGCAACACCGGGCCACTGGGCCACCGGTCCCCGGGTAAGAATGATGGCCTTTCCCCAGAGAAACAAAAGTCACCAGGCCAGGTTCCTGATGTCAGTTTGGAGGAGGCAATTGGCACTGTCAAACCAGCCACAGTTGCCTGTGGGGGCACCTTGCATCTGGGAGGTATCCTGATCCGTTCGGAATTTCAGTAGGCAGCCGGCGACTCCAGGCCACCGTGCCCCGGACAAGAATGATGGCCTTTTCCCAGAGAAACAAAAGTTACCAGGCCAGGTTCCTGATGTCAGTTTGCAGGAGGCACTTGGCACTGTCAAACCAGCCACAGTTGCCTGTGGGGGCACCTTGCATCCTGGAGGTATCCTGATCCGTGCGGAATTTCAGCAGGCAGCCGGCCACTCCAGGCCACCGGGCACTGGACACGAACCATGGCCTTTCCCCAGAGAAACAAAAGTCACCAGGCCAGGTTCCTGATGTCAGTTTGCAGGAGGCACTTGGCACTGTCAAACCAGCCACAGTTGCCTGTGGGGGCACATTGCATCTGGGAGGTATCCTGATCCGTTCGGAATTTCAGCAGGCAGCCGGTCACTCCGGTTTACCGGGCCCATGAGAAGAATGATGGCCTTTCCCCAGAGAAACAAAAGTCACCAGGCCAGGTTCCTGATGTCAGTTTGCAGGAGGCACTTGGCACTGTCAAACCAGCCACAGTTGCCTGTGGGGGCACATTGCATCTGGGAGGTATCCTCAAGCGTGCGGAATTTCAGCAGGCAGCCGGCCACTCCGGGCCAGCGGGCACAGGACACGATCGAGAGCCTTTCCCCAGAGCAACAAAAGTCACCAGGACAGGTTCCGATGTCAGTTTGCAGGAGGCACTTGGCACTGTCAAACCAGCCACAGTTTCCTGTGGTGGTACTATCGGTCTGGGAGGTATCCTGATCCGTTCGGAATTTCAGCAGGCGGCCGGCCACTCCGGGCCACAGGCCCTGGGCACGTCCAATGTCCTTTGCAAAGGAAAACACAAGTCACCAGGCCAGGTTCCTGATGTCAGTTTGCAGGAGGCACTTGGCACTGTCAAATCAGCCACAGGTGTCTGTGGGGGCACCTTGCATCTTGGCGGCATCCTGATCTGTGCGGAATTTCAGCAGGCAGCCGGCCACTCCGGGCCGGAAGGCCCTAGAGAGGAACGATGGCCTTTCCCCAGAGAAACAAAAGTCACCAGGCCAGGTTCCTGATGTCAGTTTGCAGGAGGCACTTGGCACTGTCAAACCAGCCACAGGTGCCTCTGGGGGTACCATCCGTCTCGCAGGCATCCTGATCCGTGCAGAATTTCAGCAGGCAGCCGGCCACTCCGGGCCACCGGGCCTTGGACATGGGTCGTGGCCTTTCCCCAGAGAAACCAAAGTGACCAGCCCAACTTTCCGATGTCTGTTTGCAGGAGGCACTTGGCACTGTCAAACCAGCCACACTTGCCTCTGGTGGTGCCTTGCTTCTGGGAGGTATCTTGAGATATTCGGAATTTTAAGAAGCACCCTGCCGCTACGGTCCATCGGAACCTGCCCAGGAACTATGGCCGTTCCCCAGAGAAACAAAACTCGCCAGGCCGGGTCCCTGATGTGCATTTTCAAAAGGAACTTCGCACTGTCCAACCAGCCACAGTTACCGGTGGTGGCACCTTGCTTCAGGCTGGTATATTGGGATGTTCGGAATTTCAGCAGGCACCAGTCCTCTCCTGGCCACCGGACCCTGGACACCAACGATGGACGTTTCTGTGAGAAACAAAAGTCACCAGGCCAGGTTCCTGATGTCAGTTTGGAGGAGGCACTTGGCACTGTCAAACCAGCTACAGGTGCCTCTGGGGGCATTTTTCATATGGGAAGAATCCTGATCCGTGCGGAATTTCAGCTGGCAGCCGGCCACTCCAGGCCAGCGGGCACTGGACAGGAACCATGGCCTTTTCCCAGAGAAACAAAAGTCACCAGGCCAGGTTCCTGATGTCAGTTTGCAGGAGGCACTTGGCACTGTCAAACCAGCCACAGTTGCCTGTGGGGGCACCTTGCATCTGGGAGGTATCCTGATCCATTCGGAATTTCTGCAGGCAGCCGGCCACTCCGGGTCACCGTGCCCGGGACAAGAATGATGGCCTTTTCCCAGAGAAACAAAAGTCACCAGGCCAGGTTCCTGATGTCAGTTTGCAGGAGGCACTTGGCACTGTCAAACCAGCCACAGTTGCCTGTGGTGGTACTATCGGTCTGGGAGGTATCCTGATCAGTTTGGAATTTCAGCAGGCGGCCGGCCACTCCGGGCCACAGGCCCTGGGCACGTACAATGTCCTTTCCGAAGGAAAACACAAGTCACCAGGCCAGGTTCCTGATGTCAGTTTGCAGGAGGCACTTGGCACTGTCAAATCAGCCACAGGTGTCTGTGGGGGCACCTTGCATCTTGGCGGCATCCTGATCCGTGAGGAATTTCAGCAGGCAGCCGGCCACTCCGGGCCACTGGGCCCTGGACACAAACCATGGCCATTCCCCAGAGAAACAAAAGTCACCAGGCCAGGTTCCTGATGTCAGTTTGCAGGAGGCACTTGGCACTGTCAAACCAGCCACATTTGCCTCTGGAGGTGCCTTGCTTCTGGGAGGTATCTTGAGATATTCGGAATTTTAAGATGTACCCTGCAGCTACGGTCCATTGGAACCTGCCCAGGAACTATGGCCGTTCCCCAGAGAAACAAAACTCGCCAGGCCAGGTCCCTGATGTACATTTTCAAAAGGAACTTCGCACTGTCCAACCAGCCACAGTTACCGGTGGTGGCACCTTGCTTCAGGCTGGTATATTGGGATGTTCGGAATTTCAGCAGGCACCAGTCCTCTCCTGGCCACTGGACCCTGGACACCAACGATGGCCTTTTCTGTGAGAAACAAAACTCACCAGGCCGAGTTCCTGAGGTCAGTTTGCAAGAGGCACTTGGCACTGTCCAACCACCCACAGGTGCCTGTGGTGGCGCCTTGATTCTGGGAGGCATCCTGAGATGTTTGGAATTTTAAGAGACACCCTGCCACGCCGGGTCACCTCAACCTGGACATGAACCATGAACTTTTTCTGACAGAAGCAAAACTCAGCAGGCCAGGTTCCTGATGTCAATTTGCAGGAGGCATTTGGCACTGTCCAATCCGCCACAATTGCCTATTGTGCCGCCTTGCTTCTAGGATGTATATTGAGACGTTCGGAATTTCTGCAGGCAGCCGGCCACTCCGGCCTACAGGACGTGGGAAAAGAACAATGGCTTTTCCTCTGAGAAACAGAACTCACAAGGCCAGGGTCCTGATGTCAGTTTGCAGGAGGCACTTGGCACTGTCCAACCAGCCACAGTTGCCTGTGGGGGCACCTTGTATCTGGGAGGTATCCTCAACCGTGCGGAATTTCAGCAGGCAGCTTGCCGCCCGGGGCCACGGGAACCAGGACACGCGCGATGGCTTTCCTAAGAGTCACAAAACTCATCAGGCCAGGTTCCTGATGTCAGTTTGCAGGAGGCACTTGGCAATGTCAAACCAGCCACAGTTGCCTCTGCTGGCAGCTTGCGTCTTGGAGGCACCCTGGGACATTCGGAATATCAGAATAAGCCGGCCGTTGCGTGCCAGCGGTCCCCGGACACGAACGATGGCCTTTCCCCAGAGAAGCAAAACTCACCAGGCCAAGTTCCTGACGTCACTTTGCAAGAGGCACTTGGCACTGTCCAACCAGCCACACTTGCCTCTGGTGGTGCCTTGCTTCTTGCAGGTGTCCTGAGATGTTCAGAATTTTAAGGAGCACCCTGCAGCTACGGTCCACCGGAACCCGCCCAGGAACGATGGCCATTCCCCAGAGAAACAAAACTCACCAGACAAAGTCCTGTTGTCTGTTTGCAGGAGGCACTTTTCACTGTAAAAATCAGCCACAGTTGCATTTTCTGGCAGCTTGCCGCTGGGAGGCATCCTGCGATGTTCGGAATTTTGGTAGTCAGTCAGCCACTCTGGGCCACTGTCACCTGCAAATGAGCACTGGGCCTTTTGCCTGGGAAACGAATCTGACCAGGCCAGATGCCTGATGTCAGTTTGCAGGAGGCACTTGGCACTGTCAAACCAGCCACAGTTGCCTGTGGGGGCACCTTGCATCTGGGAGGCATCCTGATCCATGCGGAATTTCAGCAGGCAGCCGGCCACTCCGGGCCACCGGGCCCTGGACATGAACCATGGCCTTTCCCCAGAGAAACAAAAGTCACCAGGCCAGGTTCCTGATGTCAGTTTGCAGGAGGCACTTGGCACTGTCAAACCAGCCACAGTTGCCTGTGGTGGTACTTTCGTTCTGGGAGGTATCCTGATCCGTTCGGAATTTCAGCAGGCAGCCGGCCACTCCGGTTTACCGGGCCCATGAGAAGAATGATGGCCTTTCCCCAGAGAAACAAAAGTCACCAGGCCAGGTTCCTGATGTCAGTTTGCAGGAGGCACTTGGCACTGTCAAACCAGCCACAGTTGCCTGTGGGGGCACATTGCATCTGGGAGGTATCCTCAAGCGTGCGGAATTTCAGCAGGCAGCCGGCCACTCCGGGCCAGCGGGCACTGGACACGATCGAGGGCCTTTCCCCAGAGAAACAAAAGTCACCAGGACAGGTTCCGATGTCAGTTTGCAGGAGGCACTTGGCACTGTCAAACCAGCCACAGTTGCCTGTGGTGGTACTATCGGTCTGGGAGGTATCCTGATCCGTTCGGAATTTCAGCAGGCGGCCGGCCACTCCGGGCCACAGGCCCTGGGCACGTACAATGTCCTTTGCAAAGGAAAACACAAGTCACCAGGCCAGGTTCCTGATGTCAGTTTGCAGGAAGCACTTGGCACTGTCAAATCAGCCACAGGTGTCTGTGGGGGCACCTTGCATCTTGGCGGCATCCTGATCCGTTCGGAATTTCAGCAGGCAGCCGGCCACTCCGGGCCACCGGGCCCTGGACATGAACGATGGCCTTTACCCAGAGAAACAAAAGTCACCAGGCCAGGTTCCGATGTCAGTTTGCAGGAGGCACTTGGCACTGTCAAACCAGCCACAGTTGCCTGTGGTGGTACTATCGGTCTGGGAGGTATCCTGATCCGTTCGGAATTTCAGCAGGCGGCCTGTCTCTACGGGCCACCAGGCCCTGGACACATACAATGGCCTTTCCAAAGAGAAACAAAAATCACCAGGCCAGGTTCCTGATGTCACTTTGCAGGAGGCACTTGGCACTGTCAAACCAGCCACAGTTGCCTGTGGGGGCTCCTTTCATCTGGGAGCTATCCTGATCTGTGCGGAATTTCAGCAGGCAGCCGGCCACTACGGGCCGGAAGGCCCTAGAGAGGAACGATGGCCTTTCCCCAGAGAAACAAAAGTCACCAGGCCAGGTTCCTGATGTCAGTTTGCAGGAGGCACTTGGCACTGTCAAACCAGCCACAGGTGCCTCTGGGGGTACCATCCGTCTCGCAGGCATCCTGATCCGTGCAGAATTTCATCAGGCAGCCGGCCACTCCGGGCCACCGGGCCTTGGACATGGATCGTGGCCTTTCCCCAGAGAAACCAAAGTGACCAACCCAACTTTCCGATGTCTGTTTGCAGGAGGCACTTGGCACTGTCAAACCTGCCACACTTGCCTCTGGTGGTGCCTTGCTTCTGGGAGGTATCTTGAGATATTCGGAATTTTAAGAAGCACCCTGCCGCTACGGTCCATCGGAACCTGCCCAGGAACTATGGCCGTTCCCCAGAGAAACAAAACTCGCCAGGCCAGGTCCCTGATGTGCATTTTCAAAAGGAACTTCGCACTGTCCAACCAGCCACAGTTACCGGTGGTGGCACCTTGCTTCAGGCTGGTATATTGGGATGTTCGGAATTTCAGCAGGCACCAGTCCTCTCCTGGCCACCGGACCCTGGACACCAACGATGGACGTTTCTGTGAGAAACAAAAGTCACCAGGCCAGGTTCCTGATGTCAGTTTGGAGGAGGCACTTGGCACTGTCAAACCAGCCACAGTTGCCTGTGGGGGCACCTTGCATCTGGGAGGTATCCTGATCCATTCGGAATTTCTGCAGGCAGCCGGCCACTCCGGGTCACCGTGCCCGGGACAAGAATGATGGTCTTTTCCCAGAGAAACAAAAGTCACCAGGCCAGGTTCCTGATGTCAGTTTGCAGGAGGCACTTGGCACTGTCAAACCAGCCACAGTTGCCTCTGGGGGCATTTTTCATATGGGAAGTATCCTGATCCGTGCGGAATTTCAGCAGGCAGCCGGCCACTCCAGGCCACCGGGCACTGGACACAAACCATGGCCTTTCCCCAGAGAAACAAAAGTCACCAGGCCAGGTTCCTGATGTCAGTTTGCAGGAGGCACTTGGCACTGTCAAACCAACCACAGTTGCCTGTGGTGGTACTATCGGTCTGGGAGGTATCCTGATCCGTTTGGAATTTCAGCAGGCGGCCGGCCACTCCGGGCCACAGGCCCTGGGCACGTACAATGTCCTTTCCGAAGGAAAACACAAGTCACCAGGCCAGGTTCCTGATGTCAGTTTGCAGGAGGCACTTGGCACTGTCAAATCAGCCACAGGTGTCTGTGGGGGCACCTTGCATCTTGGCGGCATCCTGATCCGTGAGGAATTTCAGCAGGCAGCCGGCCACTCCGGGCCACTGGGCCCTGGACACAAACCATGGCCATTCCCCAGAGAAACAAAAGTCACCAGGCCAGGTTCCTGATGTCAGTTTGCAGGAGGCACTTGGCACTGTCAAACCAGCCACATTTGCCTCTGGAGGTGCCTTGCTTCTGGGAGGTATCTTGAGATATTCGGAATTTTAAGATGTACCCTGCAGCTACGGTCCATCGGAACCTGCCCAGGAACTATGGCCGTTCCCCAGAGAAACAAAACTCGCCAGGCCAGGTCCCTGATGTACATTTTCAAAAGGAACTTCGCACTGTCCAACCAGCCACAGTTACCGGTGGTGGCACCTTGCTTCAGGCTGGTATATTGGGATGTTCGGAATTTCAGCAGGCACCAGTCCTCTCCTGGCCACTGGACCCTGGACACCAACGATGGCCTTTTCTGTGAGAAACAAAACTCACCAGGCCGAGTTCCTGAGGTCAGTTTGCAAGAGGCACTTGGCACTGTCCAACCACCCACAGGTGCCTGTGGTGGCGCCTTGATTCTGGGAGGCATCCTGAGATGTTTGGAATTTTAAGAGACACCCTGCCACGCCGGGTCACCTCAACCTGGACATGAACCATGAACTTTTTCTGACAGAAGCAAAACTCAGCAGGCCAGGTTCCTGATGTCAATTTGCAGGAGGCATTTGGCACTGTCCAATCCGCCACAATTGCCTATTGTGCCGCCTTGCTTCTAGGATGTATATTGAGACGTTCGGAATTTCTGCAGGCAGCCGGCCACTCCGGCCTACAGGACGTGGGAAAAGAACAATGGCTTTTCCTCTGAGAAACAGAACTCACAAGGCCAGGGTCCTGATGTCAGTTTGCAGGAGGCACTTGGCACTGTCCAACCAGCCACAGTTGCCTGTGGGGGCACCTTGTATCTGGGAGGTATCCTGAACCGTGCGGAATTTCAGCAGGCAGCTTGCCGCCCGGGGCCACGGGAACCAGGACACGCGCCATGGCTTTCCTAAGAGTCACAAAACTCATCAGGCCAGGTTCCTGATGTCAGTTTGCAGGAGGCACTTGGCAATGTCAAACCAGCCACAGTTGCCTCTGCTGGCAGCTTGCGTCTTGGAGGCACCCTGGGACATTCGGAATATCAGAATAAGCCGGCCGTTGCGTGCCAGCGGTCCCCGGACACGAACGATGGCCTTTCCCCAGAGAAGCAAAACTCACCAGGCCAAGTTCCTGACGTCACTTTGCAAGAGGCACTTGGCACTGTCCAACCAGCCACACTTGCCTCTGGTGGTGCCTTGCTTCTTGCAGGTGTCCTGAGATGTTCAGAATTTTAAGGAGCACCCTGCAGCTACGGTCCACCGGAACCCGCCCAGGAACGATGGCCATTCCCCAGAGAAACAAAACTCACCAGACAAAGTCCTGTTGTCTGTTTGCAGGAGGCACTTTTCACTGTAAAAATCAGCCACAGTTGCATTTTCTGGCAGCTTGCCGCTGGGAGGCATCCTGCGATGTTCGGAATTTTGGTAGTCAGTCAGCCACTCTGGGCCACTGTCACCTGCAAATGAGCACTGGGCCTTTTGCCTGGGAAACGAATCTGACCAGGCCAGATGCCTGATGTCAGTTTGCAGGAGGCACTTGGCACTGTCAAACCAGCCACAGTTGCCTGTGGGGGCACCTTGCATCTGGGAGGCATCCTGATCCATGCGGAATTTCAGCAGGCAGCCGGCCACTCCGGGCCACCGGGCCCTGGACATGAACCATGGCCTTTCCCCAGAGAAACAAAAGTCACCAGGCCAGGTTCCTGATGTCAGTTTGCAGGAGGCACTTGGCACTGTCAAACCAGCCACAGTTGCCTGTGGTGGTACTTTCGTTCTGGGAGGAATCCTGATCCGTTCGGAATATCAGCAGGCGGCCGGCCACTACGGGCCACAGGCCATGGATACGTACAAAGGCCGTTCCAAAGAGAAACAAAAATCACCAGGCCAGGTTCCTGATGTCAGTTTGCAGGAGGCACTTGGCACTGTCAAACCAGCCACAGTTGCCGGTGGGGGCTCCATTCCTCTGGGAGCTATCCTGATCTGTGCGGAATTTCAGCAGGCATCCGCCCACTCGAGCCACCGGGCCCTGGACATGAACCACGGCTTTTCCCCAGAGAAACAAAAGTCACCAGGCCAGGTTCCTGATGTCAGTTTGCAGGAGGCACTTGGCACTGTCAAACCAGCCACAGTTGCCTGTGGGAGCACCTTGCATCTGGGAGGTATCCTGATCCGTTCGGAATTTCAGCAGGCAGCCGGCCACTCCGGGCCTACAGGTCCAGGATATGAACGATGGCCTTTCCCCAGAGAAACAAAAGTCACCAGGCCAGGTTCCTGATGTCAGTTTGCAGGAGGCACTTGGCACTGTCAAACCAGCCACAGTTGCCTGTGGGGGCACCTTGCATCTGGGAGGTATCCTCAACCGTGCGGAATTTCAGAAGGCAGCCGGGACTCAGGGCGAGCGGGCCCCGGACAAGTATGATGGCCTTTCCCTAGAGAAACAAAAGTCACCAGGACAGGTTCCGATATCAGTTTGCAGGAGGCACTTGGCACTGTCAAACCAGCCACAGTTGCCTGTGGTGGTACTATCGGTCTGGGAGGTATCCTGATCCGTTCAGAATTTCAGCAGGCGGCCGGCCACTCCAGGCCACCGGGCCCTGAACACGTACAATGGCCTTTCCAAAGAGAAACAAAAGTCACCAGGCCAGGTTCCTGATGTCAGTTTGCAGGAGGCACTTGGCACTGTCAAACGAGACACATTTGCCTGTGGGGGCACCTTGCATCTGGGAGGTATCCTGATCCGTTCGGAATTTCTGCAGGCAGCCGGCCACTCCGGGCCTACAGGCCCTGGAGAGGAACGATGGCCTTTCCCCAGAGAAACAAAAGTCACCAGGCCAGGTTCCTGATGTCAGTTTGCAGGAGGACCTTGGCACTGTCAAACCAGCCACAGTTGCCTGTGGGAGCACATTGCATCTGGGAGGTATCCTGATCCGTTCGGAATTTCAGCAGGCAGCCGGCCAATCCGGGCCTGCAGGCCTCGTACAAGAATGATGGCCTTTCCCCAGAGAAACAAAAGTCACCAGACCAGGTTCCTGATGTCTGTTTGCAGGAGGCACTTGGTACTGTCAAACCAGCCACAGTTGCCTGTGGGGGCACATTGCATCTGGGAGGTATCCTCAACCGTGCGGAATTTCAGCAGGCAGGCGGGACTCCGCGCCAGCGGGCACTGGACACGATCGAGGGCCTTTCCCCAGAGCAACAAAAGTCAGCAGGACAGGTTCCGATGTCAGTTTGCAGGAGGCACTTGGCACTGTCAAACCAGCCACAGTTGCCTGTGGTGGTACTTTCGGTCTGGGAGGCATCCTGATCCGTGCGGAAATTCTGCAGGCAGCCGGCCACTCCAGGCCATTTGGCACTGGATATGAACCATAGCCTTTCCCCAGAGAAACAAAAGTCACCAGGCCAGGTTCCTGATGTCAGTTTGCAGGAGGCACTTGGCACTGTCAAACCAGCCACAGTTGCCTGTGGTGGTACTTTCTGTCCGGGGGGTATCCTGATCCGTGCGGAATTTCAGCAGGCAGCCGGCCACTCCGGGCCTCCAGGCCCTGGACACCTACAATGGCCTTTCCCCAGAGAAACAAAAGTCACCAGGCCAGGTTCCTGATGTCAGTTTGCAGGAGGCACTTGGCACTGTCAAACCAGCCACAGTTGCCTGTGGGGGCACCTCGCATCCTGGAGGTATCCTGATCCGGGCGGAATTTCAGCAGGCCGCCGACCACTCCAGGCCACCGGGCACTGGACACGAACCATGGCCATTCCCCAGAGAAACAAAAGTCACCAGTCTAGGTTCCTGATGTCAGTTTGCCGGAGGCTCTTGGCACTGTCAAACCAGCCACAGTTGCCTGTGGTGGTACTTTCGGTCGGGGAGGCATCCTGGTCCATGAGGAATTTCCGCAGGCAGCCGGCCACTCCGGGCCACCAAGCCCTAGACATGTACGATGACCTTTTCCCAGAGAAACCAAAGTTACCAGGACAGGTTCCTGATGTCAGTTTGCAGTAGGCACTTGGCACTGTCAAACCAGCCACAGTTGCCTCGGGCGGCACCTTTCATTTAGACGGTATCCTGATCCGCGCGGAATTTCAGCAGGCAGCCGGCCACTCCGGGCCTACGGGTCCAGGATATGAACGATGGCCTTTCCCCAGAGAAACAAAAGTCACCAGGCCAGGTTCCTGATGTCAGTTTGCAGGAGGCACTTGGCACTGTCAAACCAGCCACAGTTGCCTGTGGGGGCACCTTGCATCCTGGAGGTATCCTGATCCGTGCGGAATTTCAGCAGGCGGCCTGCCACTCCAGGCCACCGGGCACTGGACACAAACCATGGCCTTTCCCCAGAGAAACAAAAGTCACCAGGGCAGCTTCCTGATGTTAGTTTGCAGGAGGTACTTGGCACTGTCAAACCAGCCACAGTTGCCTCTGGGGGCACCTTGCATCTGGGAGGTATCCTGATCCATTCGGAATTTCAGCAGGCAGCCGGCAACACCGGGCCACTGGGCCACCGGTCCCCGGGTAAGAATGATGGCCTTTCCCCAGAGAAACAAAAGTCACCAGGCCAGGTTCCTGATGTCAGTTTGGAGGAGGCAATTGGCACTGTCAAACCAGCCACAGTTGCCTGTGGGGGCACCTTGCATCTGGGAGGTATCCTGATCCGTTCGGAATTTCAGTAGGCAGCCGGCGACTCCAGGCCACCGTGCCCCGGACAAGAATGATGGCCTTTTCCCAGAGAAACAAAAGTTACCAGGCCAGGTTCCTGATGTCAGTTTGCAGGAGGCACTTGGCACTGTCAAACCAGCCACAGTTGCCTGTGGGGGCACCTTGCATCCTGGAGGTATCCTGATCCGTGCGGAATTTCAGCAGGCAGCCGGCCACTCCAGGCCACCGGGCACTGGACACGAACCATGGCCTTTCCCCAGAGAAACAAAAGTCACCAGGCCAGGTTCCTGATGTCAGTTTGCAGGAGGCACTTGGCACTGTCAAACCAGCCAGAGTTGCCTGTGGGGGCACCTTGCATCTGGGAGGTATCCTGATCCGTTCGGAATTTCAGCAGGCAGCCGGCCACTCCGGTTTACCGGGCCCATGAGAAGAATGATGGCCTTTCCCCAGAGAAACAAAAGTCACCAGGCCAGGTTCCTGATGTCAGTTTGCAGGAGGCACTTGGCACTGTCAAACCAGCCACAGTTGCCTGTGGGGGCACCTTGCATCTGGGAGGTATCCTCAAGCGTGCGGAATTTCAGCAGGCAGCCGGGCACTCCGGGCCACCGGGCACTGGACACGATCGAGGGCCTTTCCCCAGAGCAACAAAAGTCACCAGGACAGGTTCCGATGTCAGTTTGCAGGAGGCACTTGGCACTGTCAAACCAGCCACAGTTGCCTGTGGTGGTACTATCGGTCTGGGAGGTATCCTGATCCGTTCGGAATTTCAGCAGGCGGCCGGCCACTCCGGGGCACAAGCCCTGGGCATGTGCAATGTCCTTTGCAAAGGAAAACACAAGTCACCAGGCCAGGTTCCTGATGTCAGTTTGCAGGAAGCACTTGGCACTGTCAAATCAGCCACAGGTGTCTGTGGGGGCACCTTGCATCTTGGCGGCATCCTGATCCGTGAGGAATTTCAGCAGGCAGCCGGCCACTCCGGGCCACCGGGCCCTGGACATGAACGATGGCCTTTACCCAGAGAAACAAAAGTCACCAGGCCAGGTTCCTGATGTCAGTTTGCAGGAGGCACTTGGCACTGTCAAACCAGCCACAGGTGCCTCTGGGGGTACCATCCGTCTCGCAGGCATCCTGATCCGTGCAGAATTTCAACAGGCAGCCGGCCACTCCGGGCCACCGGGCCTTGGACATGGATCGTGGCCTTTCCCCAGAGAAACCAAAGTGACCAACCCAACTTTCCGATGTCAGTTTGCAGGAGGCACTTGGCACTGTCAAACCTGCCACACTTGCCTCTGGTGGTGCCTTGCTTCTGGGAGGTATCTTGAGATATTCGGAATTTTAAGAAGCACCCTGCCGCTACGGTCCATCGGAACCTGCCCAGGAACTATGGCCGTTCCCCAGAGAAACAAAACTCGCCAGGCCAGGTCCCTGATGTGCATTTTCAAAAGGAACTTCGCACTGTCCAACCAGCCACAGTTACCGGTGGTGGCACCTTGCTTCAGGCTGGTATATTGGGATGTTCGGAATTTCAGCAGGCACCAGTCCTCTCCTGGCCACCGGACCCTGGACACCAACGATGGACGTTTCTGTGAGAAACAAAAGTCACCAGGCCAGGTTCCTGATGTCAATTTGGAGGAGGCACTTGGCACTGTCAAACCAGCCACAGTTGCCTGTGGGGGCACCTTGCATCTGGGAGGTATCCTGATCCATTCGGAATTTCTGCAGGCAGCCGGCCACTCCGGGTCACCGTGCCCGGGACAAGAATGATGGTCTTTTCCCAGAGAAACAAAAGTCACCAGGCCAGGTTCCTGATGTCAGTTTGCAGGAGGCACTTGGCACTGTCAAACCAGCCACAGTTGCCTCTGGGGGCATTTTTCATATGGGAAGTATCCTGATCCGTGCGGAATTTCAGCAGGCAGCCGGCCACTCCAGGCCACCGGGCACTGGACAAGAATGATGGCCTTTTCCCAGAGAAACAAAAGTTACCAGGCCAGGTTCCTGATGTCAGTTTGCAGGAGGCACTTGGCACTGTCAAACCAGCCACAGTTGCCTGTGGGGGCACCTTGCATCCTGGAGGTATCCTGATCCGTGTGGAATTTCAGCAGGCAGCCGGCCACTCCAGGCCACCGGGCACTGGACACGAACCATGGCCTTTCCCCAGAGAAACAAAAGTCACCAGGCCAGGTTCCTGATGTCAGTTTGCAGGAGGCACTTGGCACTGTCAAACCAGCCAGAGTTGCCTGTGGGGGCACCTTGCATCTGGGAGGTATCCTGATCCGTTCGGAATTTCAGCAGGCAGCCGGCCACTCCGGTTTACCGGGCCCATGAGAAGAATGATGGCCTTTCCCCAGAGAAACAAAAGTCACCAGGCCAGGTTCCTGATGTCAGTTTGCAGGAGGCACTTGGCACTGTCAAACCAGCCACAGTTGCCTGTGGGGGCACCTTGCATCTGGGAGGTATCCTCAAGCGTGCGGAATTTCAGCAGGCAGCCGGGCACTCTGGGCCACCGGGCACTGGACACGATCGAGGGCCTTTCCCCAGAGCAACAAAAGTCACCAGGACAGGTTCCGATGTCAGTTTGCAGGAGGCACTTGGCACTGTCAAACCAGCCACAGTTGCCTGTGGTGGTACTATCGGTCTGGGAGGTATCCTGATCCGTTCGGAATTTCAGCAGGCGGCCGGCCACTCCGGGGCACAAGCCCTGGGCATGTGCAATGTCCTTTGCAAAGGAAAACACAAGTCACCAGGCCAGGTTCCTGATGTCAGTTTGCAGGAAGCACTTGGCACTGTCAAATCAGCCACAGGTGTCTGTGGGGGCACCTTGCATCTTGGCGGCATCCTGATCCGTGAGGAATTTCAGCAGGCAGCCGGCCACTCCGGGCCACCGGGCCCTGGACATGAACGATGGCCTTTACCCAGAGAAACAAAAGTCACCAGGCCAGGTTCCTGATGTCAGTTTGCAGGAGGCACTTGGCACTGTCAAACCAGCCACAGGTGCCTCTGGGGGTACCATCCGTCTCGCAGGCATCCTGATCCGTGCAGAATTTCAACAGGCAGCCGGCCACTCCGGGCCACCGGGCCTTGGACATGGATCGTGGCCTTTCCCCAGAGAAACCAAAGTGACCAACCCAACTTTCCGATGTCTGTTTGCAGGAGGCACTTGGCACTGTCAAACCAGCCACACTTGCCTCTGGTGGTGCCTTGCTTCTGGGAGGTATCTTGAGATATTCGGAATTTTAAGAAGCACCCTGCCGCTACGGTCCATCGGAACCTGCCCAGGAACTATGGCCGTTCCCCAGAGAAACAAAACTCGCCAGGCCAGGTCCCTGATGTGCATTTTCAAAAGGAACTTCGCACTGTCCAACCAGCCACAGTTACCGGTGGTGGCACCTTGCTTCAGGCTGGTATATTGGGATGTTCGGAATTTCAGCAGGCACCAGTCCTCTCCTGGCCACCGGACCCTGGACACCAACGATGGACGTTTCTGTGAGAAACAAAAGTCACCAGGCCAGGTTCCTGATGTCAGTTTGGAGGAGGCACTTGGCACTGTCAAACCAGCCACAGTTGCCTGTGGGGGCACCTTGCATCTGGGAGGTATCCTGATCCATTCGGAATTTCTGCAGGCAGCCGGCCACTCCGGGTCACCGTGCCCGGGACAAGAATGATGGCCTTTTCCCAGAGAAACAAAAGTCACCAGGCCAGGTTCCTGATGTCAGTTTGCAGGAGGCACTTGGCACTGTCAAACCAACCACAGTTGCCTGTGGTGGTACTATCGGTCTGGGAGGTATCCTGATCCGTTTGGAATTTCAGCAGGCGGCCGGCCACTCCGGGCCACAGGCCCTGGGCACGTACAATGTCCTTTCCGAAGGAAAACACAAGTCACCAGGCCAGGTTCCTGATGTCAGTTTGCAGGAGGCACTTGGCACTGTCAAATCAGCCACAGGTGTCTGTGGGGGCACCTTGCATCTTGGCGGCATCCTGATCCGTGAGGAATTTCAGCAGGCAGCCGGCCACTCCGGGCCACTGGGCCCTGGACACAAACCATGGCCATTCCCCAGAGAAACAAAAGTCACCAGGCCAGGTTCCTGATGTCAGTTTGCAGGAGGCACTTGGCACTGTCAAACCAGCCACATTTGCCTCTGGAGGTGCCTTGCTTCTGGGAGGTATCTTGAGATATTCGGAATTTTAAGATGTACCCTGCAGCTACGGTCCATCGGAACCTGCCCAGGAACTATGGCCGTTCCCCAGAGAAACAAAACTCGCCAGGCCAGGTCCCTGATGTACATTTTCAAAAGGAACTTCGCACTGTCCAACCAGCCACAGTTACCGGTGGTGGCACCTTGCTTCAGGCTGGTATATTGGGATGTTCGGAATTTCAGCAGGCACCAGTCCTCTCCTGGCCACTGGACCCTGGACACCAACGATGGCCTTTTCTGTGAGAAACAAAACTCACCAGGCCGAGTTCCTGAGGTCAGTTTGCAAGAGGCACTTGGCACTGTCCAACCACCCACAGGTGCCTGTGGTGGCGCCTTGATTCTGGGAGGCATCCTGAGATGTTTGGAATTTTAAGAGACACCCTGCCACGCCGGGTCACCTCAACCTGGACATGAACCATGAACTTTTTCTGACAGAAGCAAAACTCAGCAGGCCAGGTTCCTGATGTCAATTTGCAGGAGGCATTTGGCACTGTCCAATCCGCCACAATTGCCTATTGTGCCGCCTTGCTTCTAGGATGTATATTGAGACGTTCGGAATTTCTGCAGGCAGCCGGCCACTCCGGCCTACAGGACGTGGGAAAAGAACAATGGCTTTTCCTCTGAGAAACAGAACTCACAAGGCCAGGGTCCTGATGTCAGTTTGCAGGAGGCACTTGGCACTGTCCAACCAGCCACAGTTGCCTGTGGGGGCACCTTGTATCTGGGAGGTATCCTCAACCGTGCGGAATTTCAGCAGGCAGCTTGCCGCCCGGGGCCACGGGAACCAGGACACGCGCCATGGCTTTCCTAAGAGTCACAAAACTCATCAGGCCAGGTTCCTGATGTCAGTTTGCAGGAGGCACTTGGCAATGTCAAACCAGCCACAGTTGCCTCTGCTGGCAGCTTGCGTCTTGGAGGCACCCTGGGACATTCGGAATATCAGAATAAGCCGGCCGTTGCGTGCCAGCGGTCCCCGGACACGAACGATGGCCTTTCCCCAGAGAAGCAAAACTCACCAGGCCAAGTTCCTGACGTCACTTTGCAAGAGGCACTTGGCACTGTCCAACCAGCCACACTTGCCTCTGGTGGTGCCTTGCTTCTTGCAGGTGTCCTGAGATGTTCAGAATTTTAAGGAGCACCCTGCAGCTACGGTCCACCGGAACCCGTCCAGGAACGATGGCCATTCCCCAGAGAAACAAAACTCACCAGACAAAGTCCTGTTGTCTGTTTGCAGGAGGCACTTTTCACTGTAAAAATCAGCCACAGTTGCATTTTCTGGCAGCTTGCCGCTGGGAGGCATCCTGCGATGTTCGGAATTTTGGTAGTCAGTCAGCCACTCTGGGCCACTGTCACCTGCAAATGAGCACTGGGCCTTTTGCCTGGGAAACGAATCTGACCAGGCCAGATGCCTGATGTCAGTTTGCAGGAGGCACTTGGCACTGTCAAACCAGCCACAGTTGCCTGTGGGGGCACCTTGCATCTGGGAGGCATCCTGATCCATGCGGAATTTCAGCAGGCAGCCGGCCACTACGGGCCACCGGGCCCTGGACATGAACCATGGCCTTTCCCCAGAGAAACAAAAGTCACCAGGCCAGGTTCCTGATGTCAGTTTGCAGGAGGCACTTGGCACTGTCAAACCAGCCACAGTTGCCTGTGGTGGTACTTTCGTTCTGGGAGGAATCCTGATCCGTTTGGAATATCAGCAGGCGGCCGGCCACTACGGGCCACAGGCCATGGATACGTACAATGGCCGTTCCAAAGAGAAACAAAAATCACCAGGCCAGGTTCCTGATGTCAGTTTGCAGGAGGCACTTGGCACTGTCAAACCAGCCACAGTTGCCGGTGGGGGCTCCATTCCTCTGGGAGCTATCCTGATCTGTGCGGAATTTCAGCAGGCATCCGCCCACTCGAGCCACCGGGCCCTGGACATGAAGCACGGCTTTTCCCCAGAGAAACAAAAGTCACCAGGCCAGGTTCCTGATGTCAGTTTGCAGGAGGCACTTGGCACTGTCAAACCAGACACAGTTGCCTGTGGGAGCACCTTGCATCTGGGAGGTATCCTGATCCGTTCGGAATTTCAGCAGGCAGCCGGCCACTCCGGGCCTACAGGTCCAGGATATGAACGATGGCCTTTCCCCAGAGAAACAAAAGTCACCAGGCCAGGTTCCTGATGTCAGTTTGCAGGAGGCACTTGGCACTGTCAAACCAGCCACAGTTGCCTGTGGGGGCACCTTGCATCTGGGAGGTATCCTCAACCGTGCGGAATTTCAGCAGGCAGCCGGGACTCAGGGCGAGCGGGCCCCGGACAAGTATGATGGCCTTTCCCTAGAGAAACAAAAGTCACCAGGACAGGTTCCGATATCAGTTTGCAGGAGGCACTTGGCACTGTCAAACCAGCCACAGTTGCCTGTGGTGGTACTATCGGTCTGGGAGGTATCCTGATCCGTTCAGAATTTCAGCAGGCGGCCGGCCACTCCAGGCCACCGGGCCCTGAACACGTACAATGGCCTTTCCAAAGAGAAACAAAAGTCACCAGGCCAGGTTCCTGATGTCAGTTTGCAGGAGGCACTTGGCACTGTCAAACGAGACACATTTGCCTGTGGGGGCACCTTGCATCTGGGAGGTATCCTGATCCGTTCGGAATTTCTGCAGGCAGCCGGCCACTCCGGGCCTACAGGCCCTGGAGAGGAACGATGGCCTTTCCCCAGAGAAACAAAAGTCACCAGGCCAGGTTCCTGATGTCAGTTTGCAGGAGGACCTTGGCACTGTCAAACCAGCCACAGTTGCCTGTGGGAGCACCTTGCATCTGGGAGGTATCCTGATCCGTTCGGAATTTCAGCAGGCAGCCGGCCACTCCGGGCCTACAGTTCCAGGATATGAACGATGGCCTTTCCCCAGAGAAACAAAAGTCACCAGGCCAGGTTCCTGATGTCAGTTTGCAGGAGGCACTTGGCACTGTCAAACCAGCCACAGTTGCCTGTGGGGGCACCTTGCATCTGGGAGGTATCCTCAACCGTGCGGAATTTCAGCAGGCAGCCGGGACTCAGGGCGAGCGGGCCCCGGACAAGTATGATGGCCTTTCCCTAGAGAAACAAAAGTCACCAGGACAGGTTCCGATATCAGTTTGCAGGAGGCACTTGGCACTGTCAAACCAGCCACAGTTGCCTGTGGTGGTACTATCGGTCTGGGAGGTATCCTGATCCGTTCAGAATTTCAGCAGGCGGCCGGCCACTCCAGGCCACCGGGCCCTGAACACGTACAATGGCCTTTCCAAAGAGAAACAAAAGTCACCAGGCCAGGTTCCTGATGTCAGTTTGCAGGAGGCACTTGGCACTGTCAAACGAGACACATTTGCCTGTGGGGGCACCTTGCATCTGGGAGGTATCCTGATCCGTTCGGAATTTCTGCAGGCAGCCGGCCACTCCGGGCCTACAGGCCCTGGAGAGGAACGATGGCCTTTCCCCAGAGAAACAAAAGTCACCAGGCCAGGTTCCTGATGTCAGTTTGCAGGAGGACCTTGGCACTGTCAAACCAGCCACAGTTGCCTGTGGGAGCACCTTGCATCTGGGAGGTATCCTGATCCGTTCGGAATTTCAGCAGGCAGCCGGCCAATCCGGGCCTGCAGGCCTCGTACAAGAATGATGGCCTTTCCCCAGAGAAACAAAAGTCACCAGGCCAGGTTCCTGATGTCTGTTTGCAGGAGGCACTTGGTACTGTCAAACCAGCCACAGTTGCCTGTGGGGGCACATTGCATCTGGGAGGTATCCTCAACCGTGCGGAATTTCAGCAGGCAGGCGGGACTCCGGGCCAGCGGGCACTGGACACGATCGAGGGCCTTTCCCCAGAGCAACAAAAGTCACCAGGACAGGTTCCGATGTCAGTTTGCAGGAGGCACTTGGCACTGTCAAACCAGCCACAGTTGCCTGTGGTGGTACTTTCGGTCTGGGAGGTATCCTGATCCGTGCGGAATTTCTGCAGGCAGCCGGCCACTCCAGGCCATTTGGCACTGGATATGAACCATAGCCTTTCCCCAGAGAAACAAAAGTCACCAGGCCAGGTTCCTGATGTCAGTTTGCAGGAGGCACTTGGCACTGTCAAACCAGCCACAGTTGCCTGTGGTGGTACTTTCTGTCCGGGGGGTATCCTGATCCGTGCGGAATTTCAGCAGGCAGCCGGCCACTCCGGGCCTCCAGGCCCTGGACACCTACAATGGCCTTTCCCCAGAGAAACAAAAGTCACCAGGCCAGGTTCCTGAAGTCAGTTTGCAGGAGGCACTTGGCACTGTCAAACCAGCCACAGTTGCCTGTGGGGGCACCTCGCATCCTGGAGGTATCCTGATCCGGGCGGAATTTCAGCAGGCCGCCGACCACTCCAGGCCACCGGGCACTGGACACGAACCATGGCCTTTCCCCCGAGAAACAAAAGTCACCAGTCTAGGTTCCTGATGTCAGTTTGCCGGAGGCTCTTGGCACTGTCAAACCAGCCACAGTTGCCTGTGGTGGTACTTTCGGTCGGGGAGGCATCCTGGTCCATGAGGAATTTCCGCAGGCAGCCGGCCACTCCGGGCCACCAGGCCCTAGACATGTACGATGACCTTTTCCCAGAGAAACCAAAGTTACCAGGACAGGTTCCTGATGTCAGTTTGCAGTAGGCACTTGGCACTGTCAAACCAGCCACAGTTGCCTCGGGCGGCACCTTTCATTTAGACGGTATCCTGATCCGCGCGGAATTTCAGCAGGCAGCCGGCCACTCCGGGCCTACGGGTCCAGGATATGAACGATGGCCTTTCCCCAGAGAAACAAAAGTCACCAGGCCAGGTTCCTGATGTCAGTTTGCAGGAGGCACTTGGCACTGTCAAACCAGCCACAGTTGCCTGTGGGGGCACCTTGCATCCTGGAGGTATCCTGATCCGTGCGGAATTTCAGCAGGCGGCCTGCCACTCCAGGCCACCGGGCACTGGACACAAACCATGGCCTTTCCCCAGAGAAACAAAAGTCACCAGGGCAGCTTCCTGATGTTAGTTTGCAGGAGGTACTTGGCACTGTCAAACCAGCCAGAGTTGCCTCTGGGGGCACCTTGCATCTGGGAGGTATCCTGATCCATTCGGAATTTCAGCAGGCAGCCGGCAACACCGGGCCACTGGGCCACCTGTCCCCGGGTAAGAATGATGGCCTTTCCCCAGAGAAACAAAAGTCACCAGGCCAGGTTCCTGATGTCAGTTTGGAGGAGGCAATTGGCACTGTCAAACCAGCCACAGTTGCCTGTGGGGGCACCTTGCATCTGGGAGGTATCCTGATCCGTTCGGAATTTCAGTAGGCAGCCGGCGACTCCAGGCCACCGTGCCCCGGACAAGAATGATGGCCTTTTCCCAGAGAAACAAAAGTTACCAGGCCAGGTTCCTGATGTCAGTTTGCAGGAGGCACTTGGCACTGTCAAACCAGCCACAGTTGCCTGTGGGGGCACCTTGCATCCTGGAGGTATCCTGATCCGTGCGGAATTTCAGCAGGCAGCCGGCCACTCCAGGCCACCGGGCACTGGACACGAACCATGGCCTTTCCCCAGAGAAACAAAAGTCACCAGGCCAGGTTCCTGATGTCAGTTTGCAGGAGGCACTTGGCACTGTCAAACCAGCCAGAGTTGCCTGTGGGGGCACCTTGCATCTGGGAGGTATCCTGATCCGTTCGGAATTTCAGCAGGCAGCCGGCCACTCCGGTTTACCGGGCCCATGAGAAGAATGATGGCCTTTCCCCAGAGAAACAAAAGTCACCAGGCCAGGTTCCTGATGTCAGTTTGCAGGAGGCACTTGGCACTGTCAAACCAGCCACAGTTGCCTGTGGGGGCACCTTGCATCTGGGAGGTATCCTCAAGCGTGCGGAATTTCAGCAGGCAGCCGGGCACTCCGGGCCACCGGGCACTGGACACGATCGAGGGCCTTTCCCCAGAGCAACAAAAGTCACCAGGACAGGTTCCGATGTCAGTTTGCAGGAGGCACTTGGCACTGTCAAACCAGCCACAGTTGCCTGTGGTGGTACTATCGGTCTGGGAGGTATCCTGATCCGTTCGGAATTTCAGCAGGCGGCCGGCCACTCCGGGGCACAAGCCCTGGGCATGTGCAATGTCCTTTGCAAAGGAAAACACAAGTCACCAGGCCAGGTTCCTGATGTCAGTTTGCAGGAAGCACTTGGCACTGTCAAATCAGCCACAGGTGTCTGTGGGGGCACCTTGCATCTTGGCGGCATCCTGATCCGTGAGGAATTTCAGCAGGCAGCCGGCCACTCCGGGCCACCGGGCCCTGGACATGAACGATGGCCTTTACCCAGAGAAACAAAAGTCACCAGGCCAGGTTCCTGATGTCAGTTTGCAGGAGGCACTTGGCACTGTCAAACCAGCCACAGGTGCCTCTGGGGGTACCATCCGTCTCGCAGGCATCCTGATCCGTGCAGAATTTCAACAGGCAGCCGGCCACTCCGGGCCACCGGGCCTTGGACATGGATCGTGGCCTTTCCCCAGAGAAACCAAAGTGACCAACCCAACTTTCCGATGTCTGTTTGCAGGAGGCACTTGGCACTGTCAAACCTGCCACACTTGCCTCTGGTGGTGCCTTGCTTCTGGGAGGTATCTTGAGATATTCGGAATTTTAAGAAGCACCCTGCCGCTACGGTCCATCGGAACCTGCCCAGGAACTATGGCCGTTCCCCAGAGAAACAAAACTCGCCAGGCCAGGTCCCTGATGTGCATTTTCAAAAGGAACTTCGCACTGTCCAACCAGCCACAGTTACCGGTGGTGGCACCTTGCTTCAGGCTGGTATATTGGGATGTTCGGAATTTCAGCAGGCACCAGTCCTCTCCTGGCCACCGGACCCTGGACACCAACGATGGACGTTTCTGTGAGAAACAAAAGTCACCAGGCCAGGTTCCTGATGTCAGTTTGCAGGAGGCACTTGGCACTGTCAAACCAGCCACAGTTGCCTCTGGGGGCACCTTGCATCTGGGAGGTATCCTGATCCATTCGGAATTTCTGCAGGCAGCCGGCCACTCTGGGTCACCGTGCCCGGGACAAGAATGATGGCCTTTTCCCAGAGAAACAAAAGTCACCAGGCCAGGTTCCTGATGTCAGTTTGCAGGAGGCACTTGGCACTGTCAAACCAACCACAGTTGCCTGTGGTGGTACTATCGGTCTGGGAGGTATCCTGATCCGTTTGGAATTTCAGCAGGCGGCCGGCCACTCCGGGCCACAGGCCCTGGGCACGTACAATGTCCTTTCCGAAGGAAAACACAAGTCACCAGGCCAGGTTCCTGATGTCAGTTTGCAGGAGGCACTTGGCACTGTCAAATCAGCCACAGGTGTCTGTGGGGGCACCTTGCATCTTGGCGGCATCCTGATCCGTGAGGAATTTCAGCAGGCAGCCGGCCACTCCGGGCCACTGGGCCCTGGACACAAACCATGGCCATTCCCCAGAGAAACAAAAGTCACCAGGCCAGGTTCCTGATGTCAGTTTGCAGGAGGCACTTGGCACTGTCAAACCAGCCACATTTGCCTCTGGAGGTGCCTTGCTTCTGGGAGGTATCTTGAGATATTCGGAATTTTAAGATGTACCCTGCAGCTACGGTCCATCGGAACCTGCCCAGGAACTATGGCCGTTCCCCAGAGAAACAAAACTCGCCAGGCCAGGTCCCTGATGTACATTTTCAAAAGGAACTTCGCACTGTCCAACCAGCCACAGTTACCGGTGGTGGCACCTTGCTTCAGGCTGGTATATTGGGATGTTCGGAATTTCAGCAGGCACCAGTCCTCTCCTGGCCACTGGACCCTGGACACCAACGATGGCCTTTTCTGTGAGAAACAAAACTCACCAGGCCGAGTTCCTGATGTCAGTTTGGAGGAGGCACTTGGTACTGTCCAACCACCCACAGGTGCCTGTGGTGGCGCCTTGATTCTGGGAGGCATCCTGAGATGTTTGGAATTTTAAGAGACACCCTGCCACGCCGGGTCACCTCAACCTGGACATGAACCATGAACTTTTTCTGACAGAAGCAAAACTCAGCAGGCCAGGTTCCTGATGTCAATTTGCAGGAGGCATTTGGCACTGTCCAATCCGCCACAATTGCCTATTGTGCCGCCTTGCTTCTAGGATGTATATTGAGACGTTCGGAATTTCTGCAGGCAGCCGGCCACTCCGGCCTACAGGACGTGGGAAAAGAACAATGGCTTTTCCTCTGAGAAACAGAACTCACAAGGCCAGGGTCCTGATGTCAGTTTGCAGGAGGCACTTGGCACTGTCCAACCAGCCACAGTTGCCTGTGGGGGCACCTTGTATCTGGGAGGTATCCTCAACCGTGCGGAATTTCAGCAGGCAGCTTGCCGCCCGGGGCCACGGGAACCAGGACACGCGCCATGGCTTTCCTAAGAGTCACAAAACTCATCAGGCCAGGTTCCTGATGTCAGTTTGCAGGAGGCACTTGGCAATGTCAAACCAGCCACAGTTGCCTCTGCTGGCAGCTTGCGTCTTGGAGGCACCCTGGGACATTCGGAATATCAGAATAAGCCGGCCGTTGCGTGCCAGCGGTCCCCGGACACGAACGATGGCCTTTCCCCAGAGAAGCAAAACTCACCAGGCCAAGTTCCTGACGTCACTTTGCAAGAGGCACTTGGCACTGTCCAACCAGCCACACTTGCCTCTGGTGGTGCCTTGCTTCTTGCAGGTGTCCTGAGATGTTCAGAATTTTAAGGAGCACCCTGCAGCTACGGTCCACCGGAACCCGTCCAGGAACGATGGCCATTCCCCAGAGAAACAAAACTCACCAGACAAAGTCCTGTTGTCTGTTTGCAGGAGGCACTTTTCACTGTAAAAATCAGCCACAGTTGCATTTTCTGGCAGCTTGCCGCTGGGAGGCATCCTGCGATGTTCGGAATTTTGGTAGTCAGTCAGCCACTCTGGGCCACTGTCACCTGCAAATGAGCACTGGGCCTTTTGCCTGGGAAACGAATCTGACCAGGCCAGATGCCTGATGTCAGTTTGCAGGAGGCACTTGGCACTGTCAAACCAGCCACAGTTGCCTGTGGGGGCACCTTGCATCCTGGAGGTATCCTGATCCATGCGGAATTTCAGCAGGCAGCCGGCCACTCCAGGCCACCGGGCACTGGACATGAACCATGGCCTTTCCCCAGAGAAACAAAAGTCACCAGGGCAGCTTCCTGATGTTAGTTTGCAGGAGGTACTTGGCACTGTCAAACCAGCCAGAGTTGCCTCTGGGGGCACCTTGCATCTGGGAGGTATCCTGATCCATTCGGAATTTCAGCAGGCAGCCGGCAACACCGGGCCACTGGGCCACCGGTCCCCGGGTAAGAATGATGGCCTTTCCCCAGAGAAACAAAAGTCACCAGGCCAGGTTCCTGATGTCAGTTTGGAGGAGGCAATTGGCACTGTCAAACCAGCCACAGTTGCCTGTGGGGGCACCTTGCATCTGGGAGGTATCCTGATCCGTTCGGAATTTCAGTAGGCAGCCGGCGACTCCAGGCCACCGTGCCCCGGACAAGAATGATGGCCTTTTCCCAGAGAAACAAAAGTTACCAGGCCAGGTTCCTGATGTCAGTTTGCAGGAGGCACTTGGCACTGTCAAACCAGCCACAGTTGCCTGTGGGGGCACCTTGCATCCTGGAGGTATCCTGATCCGTGCGGAATTTCAGCAGGCAGCCGGCCACTCCAGGCCACCGGGCACTGGACACGAACCATGGCCTTTCCCCAGAGAAACAAAAGTCACCAGGCCAGGTTCCTGATGTCAGTTTGCAGGAGGCACTTGGCACTGTCAAACCAGCCACAGTTGCCTGTGGGGGCACCTTGCATCCTGGAGGTATCCTGATCCGTGCGGAATTTCAGCAGGCGGCCTGCCACTCCAGGCCACCGGGCACTGGACACGAACCATGGCCTTTCCCCAGAGAAACAAAAGTCACCAGGGCAGCTTCCTGATGTTAGTTTGCAGGAGGTACTTGGCACTGTCAAACCAGCCAGAGTTGCCTCTGGGGGCACCTTGCATCTGGGAGGTATCCTGATCCATTCGGAATTTCAGCAGGCAGCCGGCAACACCGGGCCACTGGGCCACCGGTCCCCGGGTAAGAATGATGGCCTTTCCCCAGAGAAACAAAAGTCACCAGGCCAGGTTCCTGATGTCAGTTTGGAGGAGGCAATTGGCACTGTCAAACCAGCCACAGTTGCCTGTGGGGGCACCTTGCATCCTGGAGGTATCCTGATCCGTGCGGAATTTCAGCAGGCAGCCGGCCACTCCAGGCCACCGGGCACTGGACACGAACCATGGCCTTTCCCCAGAGAAACAAAAGTCACCAGGCCAGGTTCCTGATGTCAGTTTGCAGGAGGTACTTGGCACTGTCAAACCAGCCAGAGTTGCCTGTGGGGGCACCTTGCATCTGGGAGGTATCCTGATCCGTTCGGAATTTCAGCAGGCAGCCGGCCACTCCGGTTTACCGGGCCCATGAGAAGAATGATGGCCTTTCCCCAGAGAAACAAAAGTCACCAGGCCAGGTTCCTGATGTCAGTTTGCAGGAGGCACTTGGCACTGTCAAACCAGCCACAGTTGCCTGTGGGGGCACCTTGCATCTGGGAGGTATCCTCAAGCGTGCGGAATTTCAGCAGGCAGCCGGGCACTCCGGGCCACCGGGCACTGGACACGATCGAGGGCCTTTCCCCAGAGCAACAAAAGTCACCAGGACAGGTTCCGATGTCAGTTTGCAGGAGGCACTTGGCACTGTCAAACCAGCCACAGTTGCCTGTGGTGGTACTATCGGTCTGGGAGGTATCCTCATCCGTTCGGAATTTCAGCAGGCGGCCGGCCACTCCGGGGCACAAGCCCTGGGCATGTGCAATGTCCTTTGCAAAGGAAAACACAAGTCACCAGGCCAGGTTCCTGATGTCAGTTTGCAGGAAGCACTTGGCACTGTCAAATCAGCCACAGGTGTCTGTGGGGGCACCTTGCATCTTGGCGGCATCCTGATCCGTTCGGAATTTCAGCAGGCAGCCGGCCACTCCGGGCCACCGGGCCCTGGACATGAACGATGGCCTTTCCCCAGAGAAACAAAAGTCACCAGGCCAGGTTCCTGATGTCAGTTTGCAGGAGGCACTTGGCACTGTCAAACCAGCCACAGGTGCCTCTGGGGGTACCATCCGTCTCGCAGGCATCCTGATCCGTGCAGAATTTCAACAGGCAGCCGGCCACTCCGGGCCACCGGGCCTTGGACATGGATCGTGGCCTTTCCCCAGAGAAACCAAAGTGACCAACCCAACTTTCCGATGTCTGTTTGCAGGAGGCACTTGGCACTGTCAAACCTGCCACACTTGCCTCTGGTGGTGCCTTGCTTCTGGGAGGTATCTTGAGATATTCGGAATTTTAAGAAGCACCCTGCCGCTACGGTCCATCGGAACCTGCCCAGGAACTATGGCCGTTCCCCAGAGAAACAAAACTCGCCAGGCCAGGTCCCTGATGTGCATTTTCAAAAGGAACTTCGCACTGTCCAACCAGCCACAGTTGCCTGTGGGGGCACCTTGCTTCAGGCTGGTATATTGGGATGTTCGGAATTTCAGCAGGCACCAGTCCTCTCCTGGCCACCGGACCCTGGACACCAACGATGGACGTTTCTGTGAGAAACAAAAGTCACCAGGCCAGGTTCCTGATGTCAGTTTGGAGGAGGCACTTGGCACTGTCAAACCAGCCACAGTTGCCTGTGGGGGCACCTTGCATCTGGGAGGTATCCTGATCCATTCGGAATTTCTGCAGGCAGCCGGCGACTCCGGGTCACCGTGCCCGGGACAAGAATGATGGTCTTTTCCCAGAGAAACAAAAGTCACCAGGCCAGGTTCCTGATGTCAGTTTGCAGGAGGCACTTGGCACTGTCAAACCAGCCACAGTTGCCTCTGGGGGCATTTTTCATATGGGAAGTATCCTGATCCGTGCGGAATTTCAGCAGGCAGCCGGCCACTCCAGGCCACCGGGCACTGGACACGAACCATGGCCTTTCCCCAGAGAAACAAAAGTCACCAGGCCAGGTTCCTGATGTCAGTTTGCAGGAGGCACTTGGCACTGTCAAACCAACCACAGTTGCCTGTGGTGGTACTATCGGTCTGGGAGGTATCCTGATCCGTTTGGAATTTCAGCAGGCGGCCGGCCACTCCGGGCCACAGGCCCTGGGCACGTACAATGTCCTTTCCGAAGGAAAACACAAGTCACCAGGCCAGGTTCCTGATGTCAGTTTGCAGGAGGCACTTGGCACTGTCAAATCAGCCACAGGTGTCTGTGGGGGCACCTTGCATCTTGGCGGCATCCTGATCCGTGAGGAATTTCAGCAGGCAGCCGGCCACTCCGGGCCACTGGGCCCTGGACACAAACCATGGCCATTCCCCAGAGAAACAAAAGTCACCAGGCCAGGTTCCTGATGTCAGTTTGCAGGAGGCACTTGGCACTGTCAAACCAGCCACATTTGCCTCTGGAGGTGCCTTGCTTCTGGGAGGTATCTTGAGATATTCGGAATTTTAAGATGTACCCTGCAGCTACGGTCCATCGGAACCTGCCCAGGAACTATGGCCGTTCCCCAGAGAAACAAAACTCGCCAGGCCAGGTCCCTGATGTACATTTTCAAAAGGAACTTCGCACTGTCCAACCAGCCACAGTTACCGGTGGTGGCACCTTGCTTCAGGCTGGTATATTGGGATGTTCGGAATTTCAGCAGGCACCAGTCCTCTCCTGGCCACTGGACCCTGGACACCAACGATGGCCTTTTCTGTGAGAAACAAAACTCACCAGGCCAAGTTCCTGAGGTCAGTTTGCAAGAGGCACTTGGCACTGTCCAACCACCCACAGGTGCCTGTGGTGGCGCCTTGATTCTGGGAGGCATCCTGAGATGTTTGGAATTTTAAGAGACACCCTGCCACGCCGGGTCACCTCAACCTGGACATGAACCATGAACTTTTTCTGACAGAAGCAAAACTCAGCAGGCCAGGTTCCTGATGTCAATTTGCAGGAGGCATTTGGCACTGTCCAATCCGCCACAATTGCCTATTGTGCCGCCTTGCTTCTAGGATGTATATTGAGACGTTCGGAATTTCTGCAGGCAGCCGGCCACTCCGGCCTACAGGACGTGGGAAAAGAACAATGGCCTTTCCTCTGAGAAACAGAACTCACAAGGCCAGGGTCCTGATGTCAGTTTGCAGGAGGCACTTGGCACTGTCCAACCAGCCACAGTTGCCTGTGGGGGCACCTTGCATCTGGGAGGTATCCTCAACCGTGCGGAATTTCAGCAGGCAGCTTGCCGCCCGGGGCCACGGGAACCAGGACACGCGCCATGGCTTTCCTAAGAGTCACAAAACTCATCAGGCCAGGTTCCTGATGTCAGTTTGCAGGAGGCACTTGGCAATGTCAAACCAGCCACAGTTGCCTCTGCTGGCAGCTTGCGTCTTGGAGGCACCCTGGGACATTCGGAATATCAGAATAAGCCGGCCGTTGCGTGCCAGCGGTCCCCGGACACGAACGATGGCCTTTCCCCAGAGAAGCAAAACTCACCAGGCCAAGTTCCTGACGTCACTTTGCAAGAGGCACTTGGCACTGTCAAACCAGCCACACTTGCCTCTGGTGGTGCCTTGCTTCTTGCAGGTGTCCTGAGATGTTCAGAATTTTAAGGAGCACCCTGCCGCTACGGTCCACCGGAACCCGTCCAGGAACGATGGCCATTCCCCAGAGAAACAAAACTCACCAGACAAAGTCCTGTTGTCTGTTTGCAGGAGGCACTTTTCACTGTAAAAATCAGCCACAGTTGCATTTTCTGGCAGCTTGCCGCTGGGAGGCATCCTGCGATGTTCGGAATTTTGGTAGTCAGTCAGCCACTCTGGGCCACTGTCACCTGCAAATGAACACTGGGCCTTTTGCCTGGGAAACGAATCTGACCAGGCCAGATGCCTGATGTCAGTTTGCAGGAGGCACTTGGCACTGTCAAACCAGCCAGAGTTGCCTCTGGGGGCACCTTGCATCTGGGAGGTATCCTGATCCATTCGGAATTTCAGCAGGCAGCCGGCAACACCGGGCCACTGGGCCACCGGTCCCCGGGTAAGAATGATGGCCTTTCCCCAGAGAAACAAAAGTCACCAGGCCAGGTTCCTGATGTCAGTTTGGAGGAGGCAATTGGCACTGTCAAACCAGCCACAGTTGCCTGTGGGGGCACCTGGCATCTGGGAGGTATCCTGATCCGTTCGGAATTTCAGTAGGCAGCCGGCGACTCCAGGCCACCGTGCCCCGGACAAGAATGATGGCCTTTTCCCAGAGAAACAAAAGTTACCAGGCCAGGTTCCTGATGTCAGTTTGCAGGAGGCACTTGGCACTGTCAAACCAGCCACAGTTGCCTGTGGGGGCACCTTGCATCCTGGAGGTATCCTGATCCGTGCGGAATTTCAGCAGGCAGCCGGCCACTCCAGGCCACCGGGCACTGGACACGAACCATGGCCTTTCCCCAGAGAAACAAAAGTCACCAGGCCAGGTTCCTGATGTCAGTTTGCAGGAGGCACTTGGCACTGTCAAACCAGCCACAGTTGCCTGTGGGGGCACCTTGCATCCTGGAGGTATCCTGATCCGTGCGGAATTTCAGCAGGCGGCCTGCCACTCCAGGCCACCGGGCACTGGACACGAACCATGGCCTTTCCCCAGAGAAACAAAAGTCACCAGGGCAGCTTCCTGATGTTAGTTTGCAGGAGGTACTTGGCACTGTCAAACCAGCCAGAGTTGCCTCTGGGGGCACCTTGCATCTGGGAGGTATCCTGATCCATTCGGAATTTCAGCAGGCAGCCGGCAACACCGGGCCACTGGGCCACCGGTCCCCGGGTAAGAATGATGGCCTTTCCCCAGAGAAACAAAAGTCACCAGGCCAGGTTCCTGATGTCAGTTTGGAGGAGGCAATTGGCACTGTCAAACCAGCCACAGTTGCCTGTGGGGGCACCTTGCATCTGGGAGGTATCCTGATCCGTTCGGAATTTCAGTAGGCAGCCGGCGACTCCAGGCCACCGTGCCCCGGACAAGAATGATGGCCTTTTCCCAGAGAAACAAAAGTTACCAGGCCAGGTTCCTGATGTCAGTTTGCAGGAGGCACTTGGCACTGTCAAACCAGCCACAGTTGCCTGTGGGGGCACCTTGCATCCTGGAGGTATCCTGATCCGTGCGGAATTTCAGCAGGCAGCCGGCCACTCCAGGCCACCGGGCACTGGACACGAACCATGGCCTTTCCCCAGAGAAACAAAAGTCACCAGGCCAGGTTCCTGATGTCAGTTTGCAGGAGGTACTTGGCACTGTCAAACCAGCCAGAGTTGCCTGTGGGGGCACCTTGCATCTGGGAGGTATCCTGATCCGTTCGGAATTTCAGCAGGCAGCTGGCCACTCCGGTTTACCGGGCCCATGAGAAGAATGATGGCCTTTCCCCAGAGAAACAAAAGTCACCAGGCCAGGTTCCTGATGTCAGTTTGCAGGAGGCACTTGGCACTGTCAAACCAGCCACAGTTGCCTGTGGGGGCACCTTGCATCTGGGAGGTATCCTCAAGCGTGCGGAATTTCAGCAGGCAGCCGGCCACTCCGGGCCACCGGGCACTGGACACGATCGAGGGCCTTTCCCCAGAGCAACAAAAGTCACCAGGACAGGTTCCGATGTCAGTTTGCAGGAGGCACTTGGCACTGTCAAACCAGCCACAGTTGCCTGTGGTGGTACTATCGGTCTGGGAGGTATCCTGATCCGTTCGGAATTTCAGCAGGCGGCCGGCCACTCCGGGGCAAAAGCCCTGGGCATGTGCAATGTCCTTTGCAAAGGAAAACACAAGTCACCAGGCCAGGTTCCTGATGTCAGTTTGCAGGAAGCACTTGGCACTGTCAAATCAGCCACAGGTGTCTGTGGGGGCACCTTGCATCTTGGCGGCATCCTGATCCGTTCGGAATTTCAGCAGGCAGCCGGCCACTCCGGGCCACCGGGCCCTGGACATGAACGATGGCCTTTCCCCAGAGAAACAAAAGTCACCAGGCCAGGTTCCTGATGTCAGTTTGCAGGAGGCACTTGGCACTGTCAAACCAGCCACAGGTGCCTCTGGGGGTACCATCCGTCTCGCAGGCATCCTGATCCGTGCAGAATTTCATCAGGCAGCCGGCCACTCCGGGCCACCGGGCCTTGGACATGGATCGTGGCCTTTCCCCAGAGAAACCAAAGTGACCAACCCAACTTTCCGATGTCAGTTTGCAGGAGGCACTTGGCACTGTCAAACCTGCCACACTTGCCTCTGGTGGTGCCTTGCTTCTGGGAGGTATCTTGAGATATTCGGAATTTTAAGAAGCACCCTGCCGCTACGGTCCATCGGAACCTGCCCAGGAACTATGGCCGTTCCCCAGAGAAACAAAACTCGCCAGGCCAGGTCCCTGATGTGCATTTTCAAAAGGAACTTCGCACTGTCCAACCAGCCACAGTTACCGGTGGTGGCACCTTGCTTCAGGCTGGTATATTGGGATGTTCGGAATTTCAGCAGGCACCAGTCCTCTCCTGGCCACCGGACCCTGGACACCAACGATGGACGTTTCTGTGAGAAACAAAAGTCACCAGGCCAGGTTCCTGATGTCAGTTTGGAGGAGGCACTTGGCACTGTCAAACCAGCCACAGTTGCCTGTGGGGGCACCTTGCATCTGGGAGGTATCCTGATCCATTCGGAATTTCTGCAGGCAGCCGGCCACTCCGGGTCACCGTGCCCGGGACAAGAATGATGGTCTTTTCCCAGAGAAACAAAAGTCACCAGGCCAGGTTCCTGATGTCAGTTTGCAGGAGGCACTTGGCACTGTCAAACCAGCCACAGTTGCCTCTGGGGGCATTTTTCATATGGGAAGTATCCTGATCCGTGCGGAATTTCAGCAGGCAGCCGGCCACTCCAGGCCACCGGGCACTGGACACGAACCATGGCCTTTCCCCAGAGAAACAAAAGTCACCAGGCCAGGTTCCTGATGTCAGTTTGGAGGAGGCAATTGGCACTGTCCAACCAGCCACAGTTGCCTGTGGGGGCACCTTGCATCTGGGAGGTATCCTGATCCGTTCGGAATTTCAGTAGGCAGCCGGCGACTCCAGGCCACCGTGCCCCGGACAAGAATGATGGCCTTTTCCCAGAGAAACAAAAGTTACCAGGCCAGGTTCCTGATGTCAGTTTGCAGGAGGCACTTGGCACTGTCAAACCAGCCACAGTTGCCTGTGGGGGCACCTTGCATCCTGGAGGTATCCTGATCCGTGCGGAATTTCAGCAGGCAGCCGGCCACTCCAGGCCACCGGGCACTGGACACGAACCATGGCCTTTCCCCAGAGAAACAAAAGTCACCAGGCCAGGTTCCTGATGTCAGTTTGCAGGAGGCACTTGGCACTGTCAAACCAGCCACAGTTGCCTGTGGGGGCACCTTGCATCCTGGAGGTATCCTGATCCGTGCGGAATTTCAGCAGGCGGCCTGCCACTCCAGGCCACCGGGCACTGGACACGAACCATGGCCTTTCCCCAGAGAAACAAAAGTCACCAGGGCAGCTTCCTGATGTTAGTTTGCAGGAGGTACTTGGCACTGTCAAACCAGCCAGAGTTGCCTCTGGGGGCACCTTGCATCTGGGAGGTATCCTGATCCATTCGGAATTTCAGCAGGCAGCCGGCAACACCGGGCCACTGGGCCACCGGTCCCCGGGTAAGAATGATGGCCTTTCCCCAGAGAAACAAAAGTCACCAGGCCAGGTTCCTGATGTCAGTTTGGAGGAGGCAATTGGCACTGTCAAACCAGCCACAGTTGCCTGTGGGGGCACCTTGCATCTGGGAGGTATCCTGATCCGTTCGGAATTTCAGTAGGCAGCCGGCGACTCCAGGCCACCGTGCCCCGGACAAGAATGATGGCCTTTTCCCAGAGAAACAAAAGTTACCAGGCCAGGTTCCTGATGTCAGTTTGCAGGAGGCACTTGGCACTGTCAAACCAGCCACAGTTGCCTGTGGGGGCACCTTGCATCCTGGAGGTATCCTGATCCGTGCGGAATTTCAGCAGGCAGCCGGCCACTCCAGGCCACCGGGCACTGGACACGAACCATGGCCTTTCCCCAGAGAAACAAAAGTCACCAGGCCAGGTTCCTGATGTCAGTTTGCAGGAGGTACTTGGCACTGTCAAACCAGCCAGAGTTGCCTGTGGGGGCACCTTGCATCTGGGAGGTATCCTGATCCGTTCGGAATTTCAGCAGGCAGCCGGCCACTCCGGTTTACCGGGCCCATGAGAAGAATGATGGCCTTTCCCCAGAGAAACAAAAGTCACCAGGCCAGGTTCCTGATGTCAGTTTGCAGGAGGCACTTGGCACTGTCAAACCAGCCACAGTTGCCTGTGGGGGCACCTTGCATCTGGGAGGTATCCTCAAGCGTGCGGAATTTCAGCAGGCAGCCGGGCACTCCGGGCCACCGGGCACTGGACACGATCGAGGGCCTTTCCCCAGAGCAACAAAAGTCACCAGGACAGGTTCCGATGTCAGTTTGCAGGAGGCACTTGGCACTGTCAAACCAGCCACAGTTGCCTGTGGTGGTACTATCGGTCTGGGAGGTATCCTGATCCGTTCGGAATTTCAGCAGGCGGCCGGCCACTCCGGGGCACAAGCCCTGGGCATGTGCAATGTCCTTTGCAAAGGAAAACACAAGTCACCAGGCCAGGTTCCTGATGTCAGTTTGCAGGAAGCACTTGGCACTGTCAAATCAGCCACAGGTGTCTGTGGGGGCACCTTGCATCTTGGCGGCATCCTGATCCGTTCGGAATTTCAGCAGGCAGCCGGCCACTCCGGGCCACCGGGCCCTGGACATGAACGATGGCCTTTCCCCAGAGAAACAAAAGTCACCAGGCCAGGTTCCTGATGTCAGTTTGCAGGAGGCACTTGGCACTGTCAAACCAGCCACAGGTGCCTCTGGGGGTACCATCCGTCTCGCAGGCATCCTGATCCGTGCAGAATTTCATCAGGCAGCCGGCCACTCCGGGCCACCGGGCCTTGGACATGGATCGTGGCCTTTCCCCAGAGAAACCAAAGTGACCAACCCAACTTTCCGATGTCTGTTTGCAGGAGGCACTTGGCACTGTCAAACCTGCCACACTTGCCTCTGGTGGTGCCTTGCTTCTGGGAGGTATCTTGAGATATTCGGAATTTTAAGAAGCACCCTGCCGCTACGGTCCATCGGAACCTGCCCAGGAACTATGGCCGTTCCCCAGAGAAACAAAACTCGCCAGGCCAGGTCCCTGATGTGCATTTTCAAAAGGAACTTCGCACTGTCCAACCAGCCACAGTTACCGGTGGTGGCACCTTGCTTCAGGCTGGTATATTGGGATGTTCGGAATTTCAGCAGGCACCAGTCCTCTCCTGGCCACCGGACCCTGGACACCAACGATGGACGTTTCTGTGAGAAACAAAAGTCACCAGGCCAGGTTCCTGATGTCAGTTTGGAGGAGGCACTTGGCACTGTCAAACCAGCCACAGTTGCCTGTGGGGGCACCTTGCATCTGGGAGGTATCCTGATCCATTCGGAATTTCTGCAGGCAGCCGGCCACTCCGGGTCACCGTGCCCGGGACAAGAATGATGGTCTTTTCCCAGAGAAACAAAAGTCACCAGGCCAGGTTCCTGATGTCAGTTTGCAGGAGGCACTTGGCACTGTCAAACCAGCCACAGTTGCCTCTGGGGGCATTTTTCATATGGGAAGTATCCTGATCCGTGCGGAATTTCAGCAGGCAGCCGGCCACTCCAGGCCACCGGGCACTGGACACGAACCATGGCCTTTCCCCAGAGAAACAAAAGTCACCAGGCCAGGTTCCTGATGTCAGTTTGCAGGAGGCACTTGGCACTGTCAAACCAACCACAGTTGCCTGTGGTGGTACTATCGGTCTGGGAGGTATCCTGATCCGTTTGGAATTTCAGCAGGCGGCCGGCCACTCCGGGCCACAGGCCCTGGGCACGTACAATGTCCTTTCCGAAGGAAAACACAAGTCACCAGGCCAGGTTCCTGATGTCAGTTTGCAGGAGGCACTTGGCACTGTCAAATCAGCCACAGGTGTCTGTGGGGGCACCTTGCATCTTGGCGGCATCCTGATCCGTGAGGAATTTCAGCAGGCAGCCGGCCACTCCGGGCCACTGGGCCCTGGACACAAACCATGGCCATTCCCCAGAGAAACAAAAGTCACCAGGCCAGGTTCCTGATGTCAGTTTGCAGGAGGCACTTGGCACTGTCAAACCAGCCACATTTGCCTCTGGAGGTGCCTTGCTTCTGGGAGGTATCTTGAGATATTCGGAATTTTAAGATGTACCCTGCAGCTACGGTCCATCGGAACCTGCCCAGGAACTATGGCCGTTCCCCAGAGAAACAAAACTCGCCAGGCCAGGTCCCTGATGTACATTTTCAAAAGGAACTTCGCACTGTCCAACCAGCCACAGTTACCGGTGGTGGCACCTTGCTTCAGGCTGGTATATTGGGATGTTCGGAATTTCAGCAGGCACCAGTCCTCTCCTGGCCACTGGACCCTGGACACCAATGATGGCCTTTTCTGTGAGAAACAAAACTCACCAGGCCAAGTTCCTGAGGTCAGTTTGCAAGAGGCACTTGGCACTGTCCAACCACCCACAGGTGCCTGTGGTGGCGCCTTGATTCTGGGAGGCATCCTGAGATGTTTGGAATTTTAAGAGACACCCTGCCACGCCGGGTCACCTCAACCTGGACATGAACCATGAACTTTTTCTGACAGAAGCAAAACTCAGCAGGCCAGGTTCCTGATGTCAATTTGCAGGAGGCATTTGGCACTGTCCAATCCGCCACAATTGCCTATTGTGCCGCCTTGCTTCTAGGATGTATATTGAGACGTTCGGAATTTCTGCAGGCAGCCGGCCACTCCGGCCTACAGGACGTGGGAAAAGAACAATGGCTTTTCCTCTGAGAAACAGAACTCACAAGGCCAGGGTCCTGATGTCAGTTTGCAGGAGGCACTTGGCACTGTCCAACCAGCCACAGTTGCCTGTGGGGGCACCTTGCATCTGGGAGGTATCCTGATCCGTTCGGAATTTCAGTAGGCAGCTGGCGACTCCAGGCCACCGTGCCCCGGACAAGAATGATGGCCTTTTCCCAGAGAAACAAAAGTTACCAGGCCAGGTTCCTGATGTCAGTTTGCAGGAGGCACTTGGCACTGTCAAACCAGCCCCAGTTGCCTGTGGGGGCACCTTGCATCCTGGAGGTATCCTGATCCGTGCGGAATTTCAGCAGGCAGCCGGCCACTCCAGGCCACCGGGCACTGGACACGAACCATGGCCTTTCCCCAGAGAAACAAAAGTCACCAGGCCAGGTTCCTGATGTCAGTTTGCAGGAGGCACTTGGCACTGTCAAACCAGCCACAGTTGCCTGTGGGGGCACCTTGCATCTGAGAGGTATCCTGATCCGTGCGGAATTTCAGCAGGCGGCCTGCCACTCCAGGCCACCGGGCACTGGACATGAACCATGGCCTTTCCCCAGAGAAACAAAAGTCACCAGGGCAGCTTCCTGATGTTAGTTTGCAGGAGGTACTTGGCACTGTCAAACCAGCCAGAGTTGCCTCTGGGGGCACCTTGCATCTGGGAGGTATCCTGATCCATTCGGAATTTCAGCAGGCAGCCGGCAACACCGGGCCACTGGGCCACCGGTCCCCGGGTAAGAATGATGGCCTTTCCCCAGAGAAACAAAAGTCACCAGGCCAGGTTCCTGATGTCAGTTTGGAGGAGGCAATTGGCACTGTCAAACCAGCCACAGTTGCCTGTGGGGGCACCTTGCATCTGGGAGGTATCCTGATCCGTTCGGAATTTCAGTAGGCAGCCGGCGACTCCAGGCCACCGTGCCCCGGACAAGAATGATGGCCTTTTCCCAGAGAAACAAAAGTTACCAGGCCAGGTTCCTGATGTCAGTTTGCAGGAGGCACTTGGCACTGTCAAACCAGCCACAGTTGCCTGTGGGGGCACCTTGCATCCTGGAGGTATCCTGATCCGTTCGGAATTTCAGCAGGCAGCCGGCCACTCCAGGCCACCGGGCACTGGACACGAACCATGGCCTTTCCCCAGAGAAACAAAAGTCACCAGGGCAGCTTCCTGATGTTAGTTTGCAGGAGGTACTTGGCACTGTCAAACCAGCCAGAGTTGCCTGTGGGGGCACCTTGCATCTGGGAGGTATCCTGATCCGTTCGGAATTTCAGCAGGCAGCCGGCCACTCCGGTTTACCGGGCCCATGAGAAGAATGATGGCCTTTCCCCAGAGAAACAAAAGTCACCAGGCCAGGTTCCTGATGTCAGTTTGCAGGAGGCACTTGGCACTGTCAAACCAGCCACAGTTGCCTGTGGGGGCACCTTGCATCTGGGAGGTATCCTCAAGCGTGCGGAATTTCAGCAGGCAGCCGGCCACTCCGGGCCAGCGGGCACTGGACACGATCGAGGGCCTTTCCCCAGAGCAACAAAAGTCACCAGGACAGGTTCCGATGTCAGTTTGCAGGAGGCACTTGGCACTGTCAAACCAGCCACAGTTGCCTGTGGTGGTACTATCGGTCTGGGAGGTATCCTGATCCGTTCGGAATTTCAGCAGGCGGCCGGCCACTCCGGGGCACAAGCCCTGGGCATGTGCAATGTCCTTTGCAAAGGAAAACACAAGTCACCAGGCCAGGTTCCTGATGTCAGTTTGCAGGAAGCACTTGGCACTGTCAAATCAGCCACAGGTGTCTGTGGGGGCACCTTGCATCTTGGCGGCATCCTGATCCGTTCGGAATTTCAGCAGGCAGCCGGCCACTCCGGGCCACCGGGCCCTGGACATGAACGATGGCCTTTACCCAGAGAAACAAAAGTCACCAGGCCAGGTTCCTGATGTCAGTTTGCAGGAGGCACTTGGCACTGTCAAACCAGCCACAGGTGCCTCTGGGGGTACCATCCGTCTCGCAGGCATCCTGATCCGTGCAGAATTTCAACAGGCAGCCGGCCACTCCGGGCCACCGGGCCTTGGACATGGATCGTGGCCTTTCCCCAGAGAAACCAAAGTGACCAACCCAACTTTCCGATGTCTGTTTGCAGGAGGCACTTGGCACTGTCAAACCAGCCACACTTGCCTCTGGTGGTGCCTTGCTTCTGGGAGGTATCTTGAGATATTCGGAATTTTAAGAAGCACCCTGCCGCTACGGTCCATCGGAACCTGCCCAGGAACTATGGCCGTTCCCCAGAGAAACAAAACTCGCCAGGCCAGGTCCCTGATGTGCATTTTCAAAAGGAACTTCGCACTGTCCAACCAGCCACAGTTACCGGTGGTGGCACCTTGCTTCAGGCTGGTATATTGGGATGTTCGGAATTTCAGCAGGCACCAGTCCTCTCCTGGCCACCGGACCCTGGACACCAACGATGGACGTTTCTGTGAGAAACAAAAGTCACCAGGCCAGGTTCCTGATGTCAGTTTGGAGGAGGCACTTGGCACTGTCAAACCAGCCACAGTTGCCTGTGGGGGCACCTTGCATCTGGGAGGTATCCTGATCCATTCGGAATTTCTGCAGGCAGCCGGCCACTCCGGGCCACTGGGCCCTGGACACAAACCATGGCCATTCCCCAGAGAAACAAAAGTCACCAGGCCAGGTTCCTGATGTCAGTTTGCAGGAGGCACTTGGCACTGTCAAACCAGCCACATTTGCCTCTGGAGGTGCCTTGCTTCTGGGAGGTATCTTGAGATATTCGGAATTTTAAGATGTACCCTGCAGCTACGGTCCATCGGAACCTGCCCAGGAACTATGGCCGTTCCCCAGAGAAACAAAACTCGCCAGGCCAGGTCCCTGATGTACATTTTCAAAAGGAACTTCGCACTGTCCAACCAGCCACAGTTACCGGTGGTGGCACCTTGCTTCAGGCTGGTATATTGGGATGTTCGGAATTTCAGCAGGCACCAGTCCTCTCCTGGCCACTGGACCCTGGACACCAATGATGGCCTTTTCTGTGAGAAACAAAACTCACCAGGCCAAGTTCCTGAGGTCAGTTTGCAAGAGGCACTTGGCACTGTCCAACCACCCACAGGTGCCTGTGGTGGCGCCTTGATTCTGGGAGGCATCCTGAGATGTTTGGAATTTTAAGAGACACCCTGCCACGCCGGGTCACCTCAACCTGGACATGAACCATGAACTTTTTCTGACAGAAGCAAAACTCAGCAGGCCAGGTTCCTGATGTCAATTTGCAGGAGGCATTTGGCACTGTCCAATCCGCCACAATTGCCTATTGTGCCGCCTTGCTTCTAGGATGAATATTGAGACGTTCGGAATTTCTGCAGGCAGCCGGCCACTCCGGCCTACAGGACGTGGGAAAAGAACAATGGCTTTTCCTCTGAGAAACAGAACTCACAAGGCCAGGGTCCTGATGTCAGTTTGCAGGAGGCACTTGGCACTGTCCAACCAGCCACAGTTGCCTGTGGGGGCACCTTGCATCTGGGAGGTATCCTGATCCGTTCGGAATTTCAGTAGGCAGCCGGCGACTCCAGGCCACCGTGCCCCGGACAAGAATGATGGCCTTTTCCCAGAGAAACAAAAGTTACCAGGCCAGGTTCCTGATGTCAGTTTGCAGGAGGCACTTGGCACTGTCAAACCAGCCACAGTTGCCTGTGGGGGCACCTTGCATCCTGGAGGTATCCTGATCCGTGCGGAATTTCAGCAGGCAGCCGGCCACTCCAGGCCACCGGGCACTGGACACGAACCATGGCCTTTCCCCAGAGAAACAAAAGTCACCAGGCCAGGTTCCTGATGTCAGTTTGCAGGAGGCACTTGGCACTGTCAAACCAGCCACAGTTGCCTGTGGGGGCACCTTGCATCCTGGAGGTATCCTGATCCGTGCGGAATTTCAGCAGGCGGCCTGCCACTCCAGGCCACCGGGCACTGGACACGAACCATGGCCTTTCCCCAGAGAAACAAAAGTCACCAGGGCAGCTTCCTGATGTTAGTTTGCAGGAGGTACTTGGCACTGTCAAACCAGCCAGAGTTGCCTCTGGGGGCACCTTGCATCTGGGAGGTATCCTGATCCATTCGGAATTTCAGCAGGCAGCCGGCAACACCGGGCCACTGGGCCACCGGTCCCCGGGTAAGAATGATGGCCTTTCCCCAGAGAAACAAAAGTCACCAGGCCAGGTTCCTGATGTCAGTTTGGAGGAGGCAATTGGCACTGTCAAACCAGCCACAGTTGCCTGTGGGGGCACCTTGCATCTGGGAGGTATCCTGATCCGTTCGGAATTTCAGTAGGCAGCCGGCGACTCCAGGCCACCGTGCCCCGGACAAGAATGATGGCCTTTTCCCAGAGAAACAAAAGTTACCAGGCCAGGTTCCTGATGTCAGTTTGCAGGAGGCACTTGGCACTGTCAAACCAGCCACAGTTGCCTGTGGGGGCACCTTGCATCCTGGAGGTATCCTGATCCGTGCGGAATTTCAGCAGGCAGCCGGCCACTCCAGGCCACCGGGCACTGGACACGAACCATGGCCTTTCCCCAGAGAAACAAAAGTCACCAGGCCAGGTTCCTGATGTCAGTTTGCAGGAGGTACTTGGCACTGTCAAACCAGCCAGAGTTGCCTGTGGGGGCACCTTGCATCTGGGAGGTATCCTGATCCGTTCGGAATTTCAGCAGGCAGCCGGCCACTCCGGTTTACCGGGCCCATGAGAAGAATGATGGCCTTTCCCCAGAGAAACAAAAGTCACCAGGCCAGGTTCCTGATGTCAGTTTGCAGGAGGCACTTGGCACTGTCAAACCAGCCACAGTTGCCTGTGGGGGCACCTTGCATCTGGGAGGTATCCTCAAGCGTGCGGAATTTCAGCAGGCAGCCGGCCACTCCGGGCCACCGGGCACTGGACACGATCGAGGGCCTTTCCCCAGAGCAACAAAAGTCACCAGGACAGGTTCCGATGTCAGTTTGCAGGAGGCACTTGGCACTGTCAAACCAGCCACAGTTGCCTGTGGTGGTACTATCGGTCTGGGAGGTATCCTGATCCGTTCGGAATTTCAGCAGGCGGCCGGCCACTCCGGGGCACAAGCCCTGGGCATGTGCAATGTCCTTTGCAAAGGAAAACACAAGTCACCAGGCCAGGTTCCTGATGTCAGTTTGCAGGAAGCACTTGGCACTGTCAAATCAGCCACAGGTGTCTGTGGGGGCACCTTGCATCTTGGCGGCATCCTGATCCGTTCGGAATTTCAGCAGGCAGCCGGCCACTCCGGGCCACCGGGCCCTGGACATGAACGATGGCCTTTACCCAGAGAAACAAAAGTCACCAGGCCAGGTTCCTGATGTCAGTTTGCAGGAGGCACTTGGCACTGTCAAACCAGCCACAGGTGCCTCTGGGGGTACCATCCGTCTCGCAGGCATCCTGATCCGTGCAGAATTTCAGCAGGCAGCCGGCCACTCCGGGCCACCGGGCCTTGGACATGGATCGTGGCCTTTCCCCAGAGAAACCAAAGTGACCAACCCAACTTTCCGATGTCTGTTTGCAGGAGGCACTTGGCACTGTCAAACCTGCCACACTTGCCTCTGGTGGTGCCTTGCTTCTGGGAGGTATCTTGAGATATTCGGAATTTTAAGAAGCACCCTGCCGCTACGGTCCATCGGAACCTGCCCAGGAACTATGGCCGTTCCCCAGAGAAACAAAACTCGCCAGGCCAGGTCCCTGATGTGCATTTTCAAAAGGAACTTCGCACTGTCCAACCAGCCACAGTTACCGGTGGTGGCACCTTGCTTCAGGCTGGTATATTGGGATGTTCGGAATTTCAGCAGGCACCAGTCCTCTCCTGGCCACCGGACCCTGGACACCAACGATGGACGTTTCTGTGAGAAACAAAAGTCACCAGGCCAGGTTCCTGATGTCAGTTTGGAGGAGGCACTTGGCACTGTCAAACCAGCCACAGTTGCCTGTGGGGGCACATTGCATCTGGGAGGTATCCTGATCCATTCGGAATTTCTGCAGGCAGCCGGCCACTCCGGGTCACCGTGCCCGGGACAAGAATGATGGTCTTTTCCCAGAGAAACAAAAGTCACCAGGCCAGGTTCCTGATGTCAGTTTGCAGGAGGCACTTGGCACTGTCAAACCAGCCACAGTTGCCTCTGGGGGCATTTTTCATATGGGAAGTATCCTGATCCGTGCGGAATTTCAGCAGGCAGCCGGCCACTCCAGGCCACCGGGCACTGGACACGAACCATGGCCTTTCCCCAGAGAAACAAAAGTCACCAGGCCAGGTTCCTGATGTCAGTTTGCAGGAGGCACTTGGCACTGTCAAACCAACCACAGTTGCCTGTGGTGGTACTATCGGTCTGGGAGGTATCCTGATCCGTTTGGAATTTCAGCAGGCGGCCGGCCACTCCGGGCCACAGGCCCTGGGCACGTACAATGTCCTTTCCGAAGGAAAACACAAGTCACCAGGCCAGGTTCCTGATGTCAGTTTGCAGGAGGCACTTGGCACTGTCAAATCAGCCACAGGTGTCTGTGGGGGCACCTTGCATCTTGGCGGCATCCTGATCCGTGAGGAATTTCAGCAGGCAGCCGGCCACTCCGGGCCACTGGGCCCTGGACACAAACCATGGCCATTCCCCAGAGAAACAAAAGTCACCAGGCCAGGTTCCTGATGTCAGTTTGCAGGAGGCACTTGGCACTGTCAAACCAGCCACATTTGCCTCTGGAGGTGCCTTGCTTCTGGGAGGTATCTTGAGATATTCGGAATTTTAAGATGTACCCTGCAGCTACGGTCCATCGGAACCTGCCCAGGAACTATGGCCGTTCCCCAGAGAAACAAAACTCGCCAGGCCAGGTCCCTGATGTACATTTTCAAAAGGAACTTCGCACTGTCCAACCAGCCACAGTTACCGGTGGTGGCACCTTGCTTCAGGCTGGTATATTGGGATGTTCGGAATTTCAGCAGGCACCAGTCCTCTCCTGGCCACTGGACCCTGGACACCAATGATGGCCTTTTCTGTGAGAAACAAAACTCACCAGGCCAAGTTCCTGAGGTCAGTTTGCAAGAGGCACTTGGCACTGTCCAACCACCCACAGGTGCCTGTGGTGGCGCCTTGATTCTGGGAGGCATCCTGAGATGTTTGGAATTTTAAGAGACACCCTGCCACGCCGGGTCACCTCAACCTGGACATGAACCATGAACTTTTTCTGACAGAAGCAAAACTCAGCAGGCCAGGTTCCTGATGTCAATTTGCAGGAGGCATTTGGCACTGTCCAATCCGCCACAATTGCCTATTGTGCCGCCTTGCTTCTAGGATGTATATTGAGACGTTCGGAATTTCTGCAGGCAGCCGGCCACTCCGGCCTACAGGACGTGGGAAAAGAACAATGGCCTTTCCTCTGAGAAACAGAACTCACAAGGCCAGGGTCCTGATGTCAGTTTGCAGGAGGCACTTGGCACTGTCCAACCAGCCACAGTTGCCTGTGGGGGCACCTTGCATCTGGGAGGTATCCTCAACCGTGCGGAATTTCAGCAGGCAGCTTGCCGCCCGGGGCCACGGGAACCAGGACACGCGCGATGGCTTTCCTAAGAGTCACAAAACTTATCAGGCCAGGTTCCTGATGGCAGTTTGCAGGAGGCACTTGGCAATGTCAAACCAGCCACAGTTGCCTCTGCTGGCAGCTTGCGTCTTGGAGGCACCCTGGGACATTCGGAATATCAGAATAAGCCGGCCGTTGCGTGCCAGCGGTCCCCGGACACGAACGATGGCCTTTCCCCAGAGAAGCAAAACTCACCAGGCCAAGTTCCTGACGTCACTTTGCAAGAGGCACTTGGCACTGTCCAACCAGCCACAGTTGCCTGTGGGGGCACCTTGCATCTGAGAGGTATCCTCAACCGTGCGGAATTTCAGCAGGCAGCTTGCCGCCCGGGGCCACGGGAACCAGGACACGCGCCATGGCTTTCCTAAGAGTCACAAAACTCATCAGGCCAGGTTCCTGATGTCAGTTTGCAGGAGGCACTTGGCAATGTCAAACCAGCCACAGTTGCCTCTGCTGGCAGCTTGCGTCTTGGAGGCACCCTGGGACATTCGGAATATCAGAATAAGCCGGCCGTTGCGTGCCAGCGGTCCCCGGACACGAACGATGGCCTTTCCCCAGAGAAGCAAAACTCACCAGGCCAAGTTCCTGACGTCACTTTGCAAGAGGCACTTGGCACTGTCCAACCAGCCACACTTGCCTCTGGTGGTGCCTTGCTTCTTGCAGGTGTCCTGAGATGTTCAGAATTTTAAGGAGCACCCTGCAGCTACGGTCCACCGGAACCCGTCCAGGAACGATGGCCATTCCCCAGAGAAACAAAACTCACCAGACAAAGTCCTGTTGTCTGTTTGCAGGAGGCACTTTTCACTGTAAAAATCAGCCACAGTTGCATTTTCTGGCAGCTTGCCGCTGGGAGGCATCCTGCGATGTTCGGAATTTTGGTAGTCAGTCAGCCACTCTGGGCCACTGTCACCTGCAAATGAACACTGGGCCTTTTGCCTGGGAAACGAATCTGACCAGGCCAGATGCCTGATGTCAGTTTGCAGGAGGCACTTGGCACTGTCAAACCAGCCAGAGTTGCCTCTGGGGGCACCTTGCATCTGGGAGGTATCCTGATCCATTCGGAATTTCAGCAGGCAGCCGGCAACACCGGGCCACTGGGCCACCGGTCCCCGGGTAAGAATGATGGCCTTTCCCCAGAGAAACAAAAGTCACCAGGCCAGGTTCCTGATGTCAGTTTGGAGGAGGCAATTGGCACTGTCAAACCAGCCACAGTTGCCTGTGGGGGCACCTTGCATCTGGGAGGTATCCTGATCCGTTCGGAATTTCAGTAGGCAGCCGGCGACTCCAGGCCACCGTGCCCCGGACAAGAATGATGGCCTTTTCCCAGAGAAACAAAAGTTACCAGGCCAGGTTCCTGATGTCAGTTTGCAGGAGGCACTTGGCACTGTCAAACCAGCCACAGTTGCCTGTGGGGGCACCTTGCATCCTGGAGGTATCCTGATCCGTGCGGAATTTCAGCAGGCAGCCGGCCACTCCAGGCCACCGGGCACTGGACACGAACCATGGCCTTTCCCCAGAGAAACAAAAGTCACCAGGCCAGGTTCCTGATGTCAGTTTGCAGGAGGCACTTGGCACTGTCAAACCAGCCACAGTTGCCTGTGGGGGCACATTGCATCTGGGAGGTATCCTCAAGCGTGCGGAATTTCAGCAGGCAGCCGGCCACTCCGGGCCACCGGGCACTGGACACGATCGAGGGCCTTTCCCCAGAGCAACAAAAGTCACCAGGACAGGTTCCGATGTCAGTTTGCAGGAGGCACTTGGCACTGTCAAACCAGCCACAGTTTCCTGTGGTGGTACTATCGGACTGGGAGGTATCCTGATCCGTTCGGAATTTCAGCAGGCGGCCGGCCACTCCGGGCCACAGGCCCTGGGCACGTACAATGTCCTTTGCAAAGGAAAACACAAGTCACCAGGCCAGGTTCCTGATGTCAGTTTGCAGGAAGCACTTGGCACTGTCAAATCAGCCACAGGTGTCTGTGGGGGCACCTTGCATCTTGGCGGCATCCTGATCCGTTCGGAATTTCAGCAGGCAGCCGGCAACACCGGGCCTCTGGGCCACCGGTCCCCGGGTAAGAATGATGGCCTTTCCCCAGAGAAACAAAAGTCACCAGGCCAGGTTCCTGATGTCAGTTTGGAGGAGGCAATTGGCACTGTCAAACCAGCCACAGTTGCCTGTGGGGGCACCTTGCATCTGGGAGGTATCCTGATCCGTTCGGAATTTCAGTAGGCAGCCGGCGACTCCAGGCCACCGTGCCCCGGACAAGAATGATGGCCTTTTCCCAGAGAAACAAAAGTTACCAGGCCAGGTTCCTGATGTCAGTTTGCAGGAGGCACTTGGCACTGTCAAACCAGCCACAGTTGCCTGTGGGGGCACCTTGCATCCTGGAGGTATCCTGATCCGTGCGGAATTTCAGCAGGCAGCCGGCCACTCCAGGCCACCGGGCACTGGACACGAACCATGGCCTTTCCCCAGAGAAACAAAAGTCACCAGGCCAGGTTCCTGATGTCAGTTTGCAGGAGGCACTTGGCACTGTCAAACCAGCCAGAGTTGCCTGTGGGGGCACCTTGCATCTGGGAGGTATCCTGATCCGTTCGGAATTTCTGCAGGCAGCCGGCCACTCCGGTTTACCGGGCCCATGAGAAGAATGATGGCCTTTCCCCAGAGAAACAAAAGTCACCAGGCCAGGTTCCTGATGTCAGTTTGCAGGAGGCACTTGGCACTGTCAAACCAGCCACAGTTGCCTGTGGGGGCACCTTGCATCTGGGAGGTATCCTCAAGCGTGCGGAATTTCAGCAGGCAGCCGGCCACTCCGGGCCAGCGGGCACTGGACACGATCGAGGGCCTTTCCCCAGAGCAACAAAAGTCACCAGGACAGGTTCCGATGTCAGTTTGCAGGAGGCACTTGGCACTGTCAAACCAGCCACAGTTGCCTGTGGTGGTACTATCGGTCTGGGAGGTATCCTGATCCGTTCGGAATTTCAGCAGGCGGCCGGCCACTCCGGGGCACAAGCCCTGGGCATGTGCAATGTCCTTTGCAAAGGAAAACACAAGTCACCAGGCCAGGTTCCTGATGTCAGTTTGCAGGAAGCACTTGGCACTGTCAAATCAGCCACAGGTGTCTGTGGGGGCACCTTGCATCTTGGCGGCATCCTGATCCGTTCGGAATTTCAGCAGGCAGCCGGCCACTCCGGGCCACCGGGCCCTGGACATGAACGATGGCCTTTACCCAGAGAAACAAAAGTCACCAGGCCAGGTTCCTGATGTCAGTTTGCAGGAGGCACTTGGCACTGTCAAACCAGCCACAGGTGCCTCTGGGGGTACCATCCGTCTCGCAGGCATCCTGATCCGTGCAGAATTTCAACAGGCAGCCGGCCACTCCGGGCCACCGGGCCTTGGACATGGATCGTGGCCTTTCCCCAGAGAAACCAAAGTGACCAACCCAACTTTCCGATGTCTGTTTGCAGGAGGCACTTGGCACTGTCAAACCTGCCACACTTGCCTCTGGAGGTGCCTTGCTTCTGGGAGGTATCTTGAGATATTCGGAATTTTAAGAAGCACCCTGCCGCTACGGTCCATCGGAACCTGCCCAGGAACTATGGCCGTTCCCCAGAGAAACAAAACTCGCCAGGCCAGGTCCCTGATGTGCATTTTCAAAAGGAACTTCGCACTGTCCAACCAGCCACAGTTACCGGTGGTGGCACCTTGCTTCAGGCTGGTATATTGGGATGTTCGGAATTTCAGCAGGCACCAGTCCTCTCCTGGCCACCGGACCCTGGACACCAACGATGGACGTTTCTGTGAGAAACAAAAGTCACCAGGCCAGGTTCCTGATGTCAGTTTGGAGGAGGCACTTGGCACTGTCAAACCAGCCACAGTTGCCTGTGGGGGCACCTTGCATCTGGGAGGTATCCTGATCCATTCGGAATTTCTGCAGGCAGCCGGCCACTCCGGGTCACCGTGCCCGGGACAAGAATGATGGTCTTTTCCCAGAGAAACAAAAGTCACCAGGCCAGGTTCCTGATGTCAGTTTGCAGGAGGCACTTGGCACTGTCAAACCAGCCATAGTTGCCTCTGGGGGCATTTTTCATATGGGAAGTATCCTGATCCGTGCGGAATTTCAGCAGGCAGCCGGCCACTCCGGGCCACTGGGCCCTGGACACAAACCATGGCCATTCCCCAGAGAAACAAAAGTCACCAGGCCAGGTTCCTGATGTCAGTTTGCAGGAGGCACTTGGCACTGTCAAACCAGCCACATTTGCCTCTGGAGGTGCCTTGCTTCTGGGAGGTATCTTGAGATATTCGGAATTTTAAGATGTACCCTGCAGCTACGGTCCATCGGAACCTGCCCAGGAACTATGGCCGTTCCCCAGAGAAACAAAACTCGCCAGGCCAGGTCCCTGATGTACATTTTCAAAAGGAACTTCGCACTGTCCAACCAGCCACAGTTACCGGTGGTGGCACCTTGCTTCAGGCTGGTATATTGGGATGTTCGGAATTTCAGCAGGCACCAGTCCTCTCCTGGCCACTGGACCCTGGACACCAACGATGGCCTTTTCTGTGAGAAACAAAACTCACCAGGCCGAGTTCCTGAGGTCAGTTTGCAAGAGGCACTTGGCACTGTCCAACCACCCACAGGTGCCTGTGGTGGCACCTTGATTCTGGGAGGCATCCAGAGATGTTTGGAATTTTAAGAGACACCCTGCCACGCCGGGTCACCTCAACCTGGACATGAACCATGAACTTTTTCTGACAGAAGCAAAACTCAGCAGGCCAGGTTCCTGATGTCAATTTGCAGGAGGCATTTGGCACTGTCCAATCCGCCACAATTGCCTATTGTGCCGCCTTGCTTCTAGGATGTATATTGAGACGTTCGGAATTTCTGCAGGCAGCCGGCCACTCCGGCCTACAGGACGTGGGAAAAGAACAATGGCTTTTCCTCTGAGAAACAGAACTCACAAGGCCAGGGTCCTGATGTCAGTTTGCAGGAGGCACTTGGCACTGTCCAACCAGCCACAGTTGCCTGTGGGGGCACCTTGTATCTGGGAGGTATCCTCAACCGTGCGGAATTTCAGCAGGCAGCTTGCCGCCCGGGGCCACGGGAACCAGGACACGCGCCATGGCTTTCCTAAGAGTCACAAAACTCATCAGGCCAGGTTCCTGATGTCAGTTTGCAGGAGGCACTTGGCAATGTCAAACCAGCCACAGTTGCCTCTGCTGGCAGCTTGCGTCTTGGAGGCACCCTGGGACATTCGGAATATCAGAATAAGCCGGCCGTTGCGTGCCAGCGGTCCCCGGACACGAACGATGGCCTTTCCCCAGAGAAGCAAAACTCACCAGGCCAAGTTCCTGACGTCACTTTGCAAGAGGCACTTGGCACTGTCCAACCAGCCACACTTGCCTCTGGTGGTGCCTTGCTTCTTGCAGGTGTCCTGAGATGTTCAGAATTTTAAGGAGCACCCTGCAGCTACGGTCCACCGGAACCCGCCCAGGAACGATGGCCATTCCCCAGAGAAACAAAACTCACCAGACAAAGTCCTGTTGTCTGTTTGCAGGAGGCACTTTTCACTGTAAAAATCAGCCACAGTTGCATTTTCTGGCAGCTTGCCGCTGGGAGGCATCCTGCGATGTTCGGAATTTTGGTAGTCAGTCAGCCACTCTGGGCCACTGTCACCTGCAAATGAGCACTGGGCCTTTTGCCTGGGAAACGAATCTGACCAGGCCAGATGCCTGATGTCAGTTTGCAGGAGGCACTTGGCACTGTCAAACCAGCCACAGTTGCCTGTGGGGGCACCTTGCATCTGGGAGGCATCCTGATCCATGCGGAATTTCAGCAGGCAGCCGGCCACTCCGGGCCACCGGGCCCTGGACATGAACCATGGCCTTTCCCCAGAGAAACAAAAGTCACCAGGCCAGGTTCCTGATGTCAGTTTGCAGGAGGCACTTGGCACTGTCAAACCAGCCACAGTTGCCTGTGGTGGTACTTTCGTTCTGGGAGGAATCCTGATCCGTTCGGAATATCAGCAGGCGGCCGGCCACTACGGGCCACAGGCCATGGATACGTACAATGGCCGTTCCAAAGAGAAACAAAAATCACCAGGCCAGGTTCCTGATGTCAGTTTGCAGGAGGCACTTGGCACTGTCAAACCAGCCACAGTTGCCGGTGGGGGCTCCATTCCTCTGGGAGCTATCCTGATCTGTGCGGAATTTCAGCAGGCATCCGCCCACTCGAGCCACCGGGCCCTGGACATGAAGCACGGCTTTTCCCCAGAGCAACAAAAGTCACCAGGCCAGGTTCCTGATGTCAGTTTGCAGGAGGCACTTGGCACTGTCAAACCAGACACAGTTGCCTGTGGGAGCACCTTGCATCTGGGAGGTATCCTGATCCGTTCGGAATTTCAGCAGGCAGCAGGCAACTCCGGGCCTACAGGTCCAGGATATGAACGATGGCCTTTCCCCAGAGAAACAAAAGTCACCAGGCCAGGTTCCTGATGTCAGTTTGCAGGAGGCACTTGGCACTGTCAAACCAGCCACAGTTGCCTGTGGGGGCACCTTGCATCTGGGAGGTATCCTCAACCGTGCGGAATTTCAGAAGGCAGCCGGGACTCAGGGCGAGCGGGCCCCGGACAAGTATGATGGCCTTTCCCTAGAGAAACAAAAGTCACCAGGACAGGTTCCGATATCAGTTTGCAGGAGGCACTTGGCACTGTCAAACCAGCCACAGTTGCCTGTGGTGGTACTATCGGTCTGGGAGGTATCCTGATCCGTTCAGAATTTCAGCAGGCGGCCGGCCACTCCAGGCCACCGGGCCCTGAACACGTACAATGGCCTTTCCAAAGAGAAACAAAAGTCACCAGGCCAGGTTCCTGATGTCAGTTTGCAGGAGGCACTTGGCACTGTCAAACGAGACACATTTGCCTGTGGGGGCACCTTGCATCTGGGAGGTATCCTGATCCGTTCGGAATTTCTGCAGGCAGCCGGCCACTCGAGCCACCAGGCCCTGGAGAGGAACGATGGCCTTTCCCCAGAGAAACAAAAGTCACCAGGCCAGGTTCCTGATGTCAGTTTGCAGGAGGCACTTGGCACTGTCAAACCAGCCACAGGTGCCTCTGGGGGTACCATCCGTCTCGCAGGCATCCTGATCCGTGCAGAATTTCAACAGGCAGCCGGCCACTCCGGGCCACCGGGCCTTGGACATGGATCGTGGCCTTTCCCCAGAGAAACCAAAGTGACCAACCCAACTTTCCGATGTCTGTTTGCAGGAGGCACTTGGCACTGTCAAACCTGCCACACTTGCCTCTGGTGGTGCCTTGCTTCTGGGAGGTATCTTGAGATATTCGGAATTTTAAGAAGCACCCTGCCGCTACGGTCCATCGGAACCTGCCCAGGAACTATGGCCGTTCCCCAGAGAAACAAAACTCGCCAGGCCAGGTCCCTGATGTGCATTTTCAAAAGGAACTTCGCACTGTCCAACCAGCCACAGTTACCGGTGGTGGCACCTTGCTTCAGGCTGGTATATTGGGATGTTCGGAATTTCAGCAGGCACCAGTCCTCTCCTGGCCACCGGACCCTGGACACCAACGATGGACGTTTCTGTGAGAAACAAAAGTCACCAGGCCAGGTTCCTGATGTCAGTTTGGAGGAGGCACTTGGCACTGTCAAACCAGCCACAGTTGCCTGTGGGGGCACCTTGCATCTGGGAGGTATCCTGATCCATTCGGAATTTCTGCAGGCAGCCGGCCACTCCGGGTCACCGTGCCCGGGACAAGAATGATGGTCTTTTCCCAGAGAAACAAAAGTCACCAGGCCAGGTTCCTGATGTCAGTTTGCAGGAGGCACTTGGCACTGTCAAACCAGCCACAGTTGCCTCTGGGGGCATTTTTCATATGGGAAGTATCCTGATCCGTGCGGAATTTCAGCAGGCAGCCGGCCACTCCAGGCCACCGGGCACTGGACACGAACCATGGCCTTTCCCCAGAGAAACAAAAGTCACCAGGCCAGGTTCCTGATGTCAGTTTGCAGGAGGCACTTGGCACTGTCAAACCAACCACAGTTGCCTGTGGTGGTACTATCGGTCTGGGAGGTATCCTGATCCGTTTGGAATTTCAGCAGGCGGCCGGCCACTCCGGGCCACAGGCCCTGGGCACGTACAATGTCCTTTCCGAAGGAAAACACAAGTCACCAGGCCAGGTTCCTGATGTCAGTTTGCAGGAGGCACTTGGCACTGTCAAATCAGCCACAGGTGTCTGTGGGGGCACCTTGCATCTTGGCGGCATCCTGATCCGTGAGGAATTTCAGCAGGCAGCCGGCCACTCCGGGCCACTGGGCCCTGGACACAAACCATGGCCATTCCCCAGAGAAACAAAAGTCACCAGGCCAGGTTCCTGATGTCAGTTTGCAGGAGGCACTTGGCACTGTCAAACCAGCCACATTTGCCTCTGGAGGTGCCTTGCTTCTGGGAGGTATCTTGAGATATTCGGAATTTTAAGATGCACCCTGCAGCTACGGTCCATCGGAACCTGCCCAGGAACTATGGCCGTTCCCCAGAGAAACAAAACTCGCCAGGCCAGGTCCCTGATGTACATTTTCAAAAGGAACTTCGCACTGTCCAACCAGCCACAGTTACCGGTGGTGGCACCTTGCTTCAGGCTGGTATATTGGGATGTTCGGAATTTCAGCAGGCACCAGTCCTCTCCTGGCCACTGGACCCTGGACACCAACGATGGCCTTTTCTGTGAGAAACAAAACTCACCAGGCCAAGTTCCTGAGGTCAGTTTGCAAGAGGCACTTGGCACTGTCCAACCACCCACAGGTGCCTGTGGTGGCGCCTTGATTCTGGGAGGCATCCTGAGATGTTTGGAATTTTAAGAGACACCCTGCCACGCCGGGTCACCTCAACCTGGACATGAACCATGAACTTTTTCTGACAGAAGCAAAACTCAGCAGGCCAGGTTCCTGATGTCAATTTGCAGGAGGCATTTGGCACTGTCCAATCAGCCACAATTGCCTATTGTGCCGCCTTGCTTCTAAGATGTATATTGAGACGTTCGGAATTTCTGCAGGCAGCCGGCCACTCCGGCCTACAGAACGTGGGAAAAGAACAATGGCTTTTCCTCTGAGAAACAGAACTCACAAGGCCAGGGTCCTGATGTCAGTTTGCAGGAGGCACTTGGCACTGTCCAACCAGCCACAGTTGCCTGTGGGGGCACCTTGCATCTGGGAGGTATCCTCAACCGTGCGGAATTTCAGCAGGCAGCTTGCCGCCCGGGGCCACGGGAACCAGGACACGCGCCATGGCTTTCCTAAGAGTCACAAAACTCATCAGGCCAGGTTCCTGATGTCAGTTTGCAGGAGGCACTTGGCAATGTCAAACCAGCCACAGTTGCCTCTGCTGGCAGCTTGCGTCTTGGAGGCACCCTGGGACATTCGGAATATCAGAATAAGCCGGCCGTTGCGTGCCAGCGGTCCCCGGACACGAACGATGGCCTTTCCCCAGAGAAGCAAAACTCACCAGGCCAAGTTCCTGACGTCACTTTGCAAGAGGCACTTGGCACTGTCAAACCAGCCACAGTTGCCTGTGGGGGCACCTTGCATCTGGGAGGTATCCTGATCCGTTCGGAATTTCAGTAGGCAGCCGGCGACTCCAGGCCACCGTGCCCCGGACAAGAATGATGGCCTTTTCCCAGAGAAACAAAAGTTACCAGGCCAGGTTCCTGATGTCAGTTTGCAGGAGGCACTTGGCACTGTCAAACCAGCCACAGTTGCCTGTGGGGGCACCTTGCATCTGGGAGGTATCCTGATCCGTTCGGAATTTCAGCAGGCAGCCGGCCACTCCGGTTTACCGGGCCCATGAGAAGAATGATGGCCTTTCCCCAGAGAAACAAAAGTCACCAGGCCAGGTTCCTGATGTCAGTTTGCAGGAGGCACTTGGCACTGTCAAACCAGCCACAGTTGCCTGTGGGGGCACATTGCATCTGGGAGGTATCCTCAAGCGTGCGGAATTTCAGCAGGCAGCCGGCCACTCCGGGCCAGCGGGCACAGGACACGATCGAGAGCCTTTCCCCAGAGCAACAAAAGTCACCAGGACAGGTTCCGATGTCAGTTTGCAGGAGGCACTTGGCACTGTCAAACCAGCCACAGTTTCCTGTGGTGGTACTATCGGTCTGGGAGGTATCCTGATCCGTTCGGAATTTCAGCAGGCAGCCGGCCACTCCGGGCCACAGGCCCTGGGCACGTCCAATGTCCTTTGCAGAGGAAAACACAAGTCACCAGGCCAGGTTCCTGATGTCAGTTTGCAGGAGGCACTTGGCACTGTCAAACCAGCCACAGGTGCCTCTGGGGGTACCATCCGTCTCGCAGGCATCCTGATCCGTGCAGAATTTCAACAGGCAGCCGGCCACTCCGGGCCACCGGGCCTTGGACATGGATCGTGGCCTTTCCCCAGAGAAACCAAAGTGACCAGCCCAGCTTTCCGATGTCTGTTTGCAGGAGGCACTTGGCACTGTCAAACCAGCCACACTTGCCTCTGGTGGTGCCTTGCTTCTGGGAGGTATCTTGAGATATTCGGAATTTTAAGAAGCACCCTGCTGCTACGGTCCATCGGAACCTGCCCAGGAACTATGGCCGTTCCCCAGAGAAACAAAACTCGCCAGGCCAGGTCCCTGATGTGCATTTTCAAAAGGAACTTCGCACTGTCCAACCAGCCACAGTTACCGGTGGTGGCACCTTGCTTCAGGCTGGTATATTGGGATGTTCGGAATTTCAGCAGGCACCAGTCCTCTCCTGGCCACCGGACCCTGGACACCAACGATGGACGTTTCTGTGAGAAACAAAAGTCACCAGGCCAGGTTCCTGATGTCAGTTTGGAGGCGGCACTTGGCAATGTCAAACCAGCTACAGGTGCCTCTGGGGGCATTTTTCATATGGGAAGAATCCTGATCCGTGCGGAATTTCAGCCGGCAGCCGGCCACTCCAGGCCAGCGGGCACTGGACAGGAACCATGGCCTTTTCCCAGAGAAACAAAAGTCACCAGGCCAGGTTCCTGATGTCAGTTTGCAGGAGGCACTTGGCACTGTCAAACCAGCCACAGTTGCCTGTGGGGGCACCTTGCATCTGGGAGGTATCCTGATCCATTCGGAATTTCTGCAGGCAGCCGGCCACTCCGGGCCACCGTGCCCGGGACAAGAATGATGGTCTTTTCCCAGAGAAACAAAAGTCACCAGGCCAGGTTCCTGATGTCAGTTTGCAGGAGGCACTTGGCACTGTCAAACCAGCCACAGTTGCCTGTGGTGGTACTATCGGTCTGGGAGGTATCCTGATCCGTTTGGAATTTCAGCAGGCGGCCGGCCACTCCGGGCCACAGGCCCTGGGCACGTACAATGTCCTTTCCGAAGGAAAACACAAGTCACCAGGCCAGGTTCCTGATGTCAGTTTGCAGGAGGCACTTGGCACTGTCAAATCAGCCACAGGTGTCTGTGGGGGCACCTTGCATCTTGGCGGCATCCTGATCCGTGAGGAATTTCAGCAGGCAGCCGGCCACTCCGGGCCACTGGGCCCTGGACACAAACCATGGCCATTCCCCAGAGAAACAAAAGTCACCAGGCCAGGTTCCTGATGTCAGTTTGCAGGAGGCACTTGGCACTGTCAAACCAGCCACATTTGCCTCTGGAGGTGCCTTGCTTCTGGGAGGTATCTTGAGATATTCGGAATTTTAAGATGTACCCTGCAGCTACGGTCCATCGGAACCTGCCCAGGAACTATGGCCGTTCCCCAGAGAAACAAAACTCGCCAGGCCAGGTCCCTGATGTACATTTTCAAAAGGAACTTCGCACTGTCCAACCAGCCACAGTTACCGGTGGTGGCACCTTGCTTCAGGCTGGTATATTGGGATGTTCGGAATTTCAGCAGGCACCAGTCCTCTCCTGGCCACTGGACCCTGGACACCAACGATGGCCTTTTCTGTGAGAAACAAAACTCACCAGGCCGAGTTCCTGAGGTCAGTTTGCAAGAGGCACTTGGCACTGTCCAACCACCCACAGGTGCCTGTGGTGGCACCTTGATTCTGGGAGGCATCCAGAGATGTTTGGAATTTTAAGAGACACCCTGCCACGCCGGGTCACCTCAACCTGGACATGAACCATGAACTTTTTCTGACAGAAGCAAAACTCAGCAGGCCAGGTTCCTGATGTCAATTTGCAGGAGGCATTTGGCACTGTCCAATCCGCCACAATTGCCTATTGTGCCGCCTTGCTTCTAGGATGTATATTGAGACGTTCGGAATTTCTGCAGGCAGCCGGCCACTCCGGCCTACAGGACGTGGGAAAAGAACAATGGCTTTTCCTCTGAGAAACAGAACTCACAAGGCCAGGGTCCTGATGTCAGTTTGCAGGAGGCACTTGGCACTGTCCAACCAGCCACAGTTGCCTGTGGGGGCACCTTGTATCTGGGAGGTATCCTCAACCGTGCGGAATTTCAGCAGGCAGCTTGCCGCCCGGGGCCACGGGAACCAGGACACGCGCGATGGCTTTCCTAAGAGTCACAAAACTCATCAGGCCAGGTTCCTGATGTCAGTTTGCAGGAGGCACTTGGCAATGTCAAACCAGCCACAGTTGCCTCTGCTGGCAGCTTGCGTCTTGGAGGCACCCTGGGACATTCGGAATATCAGAATAAGCCGGCCGTTGCGTGCCAGCGGTCCCCGGACACGAACGATGGCCTTTCCCCAGAGAAGCAAAACTCACCAGGCCAAGTTCCTGACGTCACTTTGCAAGAGGCACTTGGCACTGTCCAACCAGCCACACTTGCCTCTGGTGGTGCCTTGCTTCTTGCAGGTGTCCTGAGATGTTCAGAATTTTAAGGAGCACCCTGCAGCTACGGTCCACCGGAACCCGCCCAGGAACGATGGCCATTCCCCAGAGAAACAAAACTCACCAGACAAAGTCCTGTTGTCTGTTTGCAGGAGGCACTTTTCACTGTAAAAATCAGCCACAGTTGCATTTTCTGGCAGCTTGCCGCTGGGAGGCATCCTGCGATGTTCGGAATTTTGGTAGTCAGTCAGCCACTCTGGGCCACTGTCACCTGCAAATGAGCACTGGGCCTTTTGCCTGGGAAACGAATCTGACCAGGCCAGATGCCTGATGTCAGTTTGCAGGAGGCACTTGGCACTGTCAAACCAGCCACAGTTGCCTGTGGGGGCACCTTGCATCTGGGAGGCATCCTGATCCATGCGGAATTTCAGCAGGCAGCCGGCCACTCCGGGCCACCGGGCCCTGGACATGAACCATGGCCTTTCCCCAGAGAAACAAAAGTCACCAGGCCAGGTTCCTGATGTCAGTTTGCAGGAGGCACTTGGCACTGTCAAACCAGCCACAGTTGCCTGTGGTGGTACTTTCGTTCTGGGAGGAATCCTGATCCGTTCGGAATATCAGCAGGCGGCCGGCCACTACGGGCCACAGGCCATGGATACGTACAATGGCCGTTCCAAAGAGAAACAAAAATCACCAGGCCAGGTTCCTGATGTCAGTTTGCAGGAGGCACTTGGCACTGTCAAACCAGCCACAGTTGCCGGTGGGGGCTCCATTCCTCTGGGAGCTATCCTGATCTGTGCGGAATTTCAGCAGGCATCCGCCCACTCGAGCCACCGGGCCCTGGACATGAAGCACGGCTTTTCCCCAGAGCAACAAAAGTCACCAGGCCAGGTTCCTGATGTCAGTTTGCAGGAGGCACTTGGCACTGTCAAACCAGACACAGTTGCCTGTGGGAGCACCTTGCATCTGGGAGGTATCCTGATCCGTTCGGAATTTCAGCAGGCAGCAGGCAACTCCGGGCCTACAGGTCCAGGATATGAACGATGGCCTTTCCCCAGAGAAACAAAAGTCACCAGGCCAGGTTCCTGATGTCAGTTTGCAGGAGGCACTTGGCACTGTCAAACCAGCCACAGTTGCCTGTGGGGGCACCTTGCATCTGGGAGGTATCCTCAACCGTGCGGAATTTCAGAAGGCAGCCGGGACTCAGGGCGAGCGGGCCCCGGACAAGTATGATGGCCTTTCCCTAGAGAAACAAAAGTCACCAGGACAGGTTCCGATATCAGTTTGCAGGAGGCACTTGGCACTGTCAAACCAGCCACAGTTGCCTGTGGTGGTACTATCGGTCTGGGAGGTATCCTGATCCGTTCAGAATTTCAGCAGGCGGCCGGCCACTCCAGGCCACCGGGCCCTGAACACGTACAATGGCCTTTCCAAAGAGAAACAAAAGTCACCAGGCCAGGTTCCTGATGTCAGTTTGCAGGAGGCACTTGGCACTGTCAAACGAGACACATTTGCCTGTGGGGGCACCTTGCATCTGGGAGGTATCCTGATCCGTTCGGAATTTCTGCAGGCAGCCGGCCACTCCGGGCCTACAGGCCCTGGAGAGGAACGATGGCCTTTCCCCAGAGAAACAAAAGTCACCAGGCCAGGTTCCTGATGTCAGTTTGCAGGAGGCACTTGGCACTGTCAAACCAGCCACAGTTGCCTGTGGGAGCACCTTGCATCTGGGAGGTATCCTGATCCGTTCGGAATTTCAGCAGGCAGCCGGCCAATCCGGGCCTGCAGGCCTCGTACAAGAATGATGGCCTTTCCCCAGAGAAACAAAAGTCACCAGACCAGGTTCCTGATGTCTGTTTGCAGGAGGCACTTGGTACTGTCAAACCAGCCACAGTTGCCTGTGGGGGCACATTGCATCTGGGAGGTATCCTCAACCGTGCGGAATTTCAGCAGGCAGGCGGGACTCCGGGCCAGCGGGCACTGGACACGATCGAGGGCCTTTCCCCAGAGCAACAAAAGTCACCAGGACAGGTTCCGATGTCAGTTTGCAGGAGGCACTTGGCACTGTCAAACCAGCCACAGTTGCCTGTGGTGGTACTTTCGGTCTGGGAGGCATCCTGATCCGTGCGGAATTTCAGCAGGCAGCCGGCCACTCCAGGCCATTTGGCACTGGATATGAACCATAGCCTTTCCCCAGAGAAACAAAAGTCACCAGGCCAGGTTCCTGATGTCAGTTTGCAGGAGGCACTTGGCACTGTCAAACCAGCCACAGTTGCCTGTGGTGGTACTTTCGGTCTGGGAGGTATCCTGATCCGTGCGGAATTTCAGCAGGCATCCGGCCACTCCGGGCCTCCAGGCCCTGGACACCTACAATGGCCTTTCCCCAGAGAAACAAAAGTCACCAGGCCAGGTTCCTGATGTCAGTTTGCAGGAGGCACTTGGCACTGTCAAACCAGCCAGAGTTGCCTGTGGGGGCACCTCGCATCCTGGAGGTATCCTGATCCGGGCGGAATTTCAGCAGGCCGCCGGCCACTCCAGGCCACCGGGCACTGGACACGAACCATGGCCTTTCCCCAGAGAAACAAAAGTCACCAGTCTAGGTTCCTGATGTCAGTTTGCAGGAGGCTCTTGGCACTGTCAAACCAGCCACAGTTGCCTGTGGTGGTACTTTCGGTCGGGGAGGCATCCTGGTCCATGAGGAATTTCCGCAGGCAGCCGGCCACTCCGGGCCACCAGGCCCTAGACATGTACGATGACCTTTTCCCAGAGAAACCAAAGTTACCAGGACAGGTTCCTGATGTCAGTTTGCAGTAGGCACTTGGCACTGTCAAACCAGCCACAGTTGCCTCGGGCGGCACCTTTCATTTAGATGGTATCCTGATCCGCGCGGAATTTCAGCAGGCAGCCGGCCACTCCGGGCCTACGGGTCCAGGATATGAACGATGGCCTTTCCCCAGAGAAACAAAAGTCACCAGGCCAGGTTCCTGATGTCAGTTTGCAGGAGGCACTTGGCACTGTCAAACCAGCCACAGTTGCCTGTGGGGGCACCTTGCATCTGGGAGGTATCCTGATCCGTTCGGAATTTCAGTAGGCAGCCGGCGACTCCAGGCCACCGGGCACTGGACACGAACCATGGCCTTTCCCCAGAGAAACAAAAGTCACCAGGCCAGGTTCCTGATGTCAGTTTGCAGGAGGCACTTGGCACTGTCAAACCAGCCAGAGTTGCCTGTGGGGGCACCTTGCATCTGGGAGGTATCCTGATCCGTTCGGAATTTCAGCAGGCAGCCGGCCACTCCGGTTTACCGGGCCCATGAGAAGAATGATGGCCTTTCCCCAGAGAAACAAAAGTCACCAGGCCAGGTTCCTGATGTCAGTTTGCAGGAGGCACTTGGCACTGTCAAACCAGCCACAGTTGCCTGTGGGGGCACCTTGCATCTGGGAGGTATCCTCAAGCGTGCGGAATTTCAGCAGGCAGCCGGGCACTCCGGGCCACCGGGCACTGGACACGATCGAGGGCCTTTCCCCAGAGCAACAAAAGTCACCAGGACAGGTTCCGATGTCAGTTTGCAGGAGGCACTTGGCACTGTCAAACCAGCCACAGTTGCCTGTGGTGGTACTATCGGTCTGGGAGGTATCCTGATCCGTTCGGAATTTCAGCAGGCGGCCGGCCACTCCGGGGCACAAGCCCTGGGCATGTGCAATGTCCTTTGCAAAGGAAAACACAAGTCACCAGGCCAGGTTCCTGATGTCAGTTTGCAGGAAGCACTTGGCACTGTCAAATCAGCCACAGGTATCTGTGGGGGCACCTTGCATCTTGGCGGCATCCTGATCCGTTCGGAATTTCAGCAGGCAGCCGGCCACTCCGGGCCACCGGGCCCTGGACATGAACGATGGCCTTTACCCAGAGAAACAAAAGTCACCAGGCCAGGTTCCGATGTCAGTTTGCAGGAGGCACTTGGCACTGTCAAACCAGCCACAGTTGCCTGTGGTGGTACTATCGGTCTGGGAGGTATCCTGATCCGTTCGGAATTTCAGCAGGCGGCCTGTCTCTACGGGCCACCAGGCCCTGGACACATACAATGGCCTTTCCAAAGAGAAACAAAAATCACCAGGCCAGGTTCCTGATGTCACTTTGCAGGAGGCACTTGGCACTGTCAAACCAGCCACAGTTGCCTGTGGGGGCTCCTTTCATCTGGGAGCTATCCTGATCTGTGCGGAATTTCAGCAGGCAGCCGGCCACTACGGGCCGGAAGGCCCTAGAGAGGAACGATGGCCTTTCCCCAGAGAAACAAAAGTCACCAGGCCAGGTTCCTGATGTCAGTTTGCAGGAGGCACTTGGCACTGTCAAACCAGCCACAGGTGCCTCTGGGGGTACCATCCGTCTCGCAGGCATCCTGATCCGTGCAGAATTTCAACAGGCAGCCGGCCACTCCGGGCCACCGGGCCTTAGACATGGATCGTGGCCTTTCCCCAGAGAAACCAAAGTGACCAGCCCAGCTTTCCGATGTCTGTTTGCAGGAGGCACTTGGCACTGTCAAACCAGCCACACTTGCCTCTGGTGGTGCCTTGCTTCTGGGAGGTATCTTGAGATATTCGGAATTTTAAGAAGCACCCTGCCGCTACGGTCCATCGGAACCTGCCCAGGAACTATGGCCGTTCCCCAGAGAAACAAAACTCGCCAGGCCAGGTCCCTGATGTGCATTTTCAAAAGGAACTTCGCACTGTCCAACCAGCCACAGTTACCGGTGGTGGCACCTTGCTTCAGGCTGGTATATTGGGATGTTCGGAATTTCAGCAGGCACCAGTCCTCTCCTGGCCACCGGACCCTGGACACCAACGATGGACGTCTCTGTGAGAAACAAAAGTCACCAGGCCAGGTTCCTGATGTCAGTTTGGAGGAGGCACTTGGCACTGTCAAACCAGCTGCAGGTGCCTCTGGGGGCATTTTTCATATGGGAAGAATCCTGATCCGTGCGGAATTTCAGCAGGCAGCCGGCCACTCCAGGCCACCGGGCACTGGACACGAACCATGGCCTTTTCCCAGAGAAACAAAAGTCACCAGGCCAGGTTCCTGATGTCAGTTTGCAGGAGGCACTTGGCACTGTCAAACCAGCCACAGGTGCCTGTGGTGGTACTTTCGTTCTGGGAGGAATCCTGATCCGTGCGGAATTTCAGCAGGCAGCGGGCCTCTCCGGGCCTCCAGGCCCTGGACACCTACAATGGCCTTTCCCCAGAGAAACAAAAGTCACCAGGCCAGGTTCCTGATGTCAGTTTGCAGGAGGCACTTGGCACTGTCAAACCAGCCACAGTTGCCTCTGGGGGCACCTTGCATCTGGGAGGTATCCTGATCCGTGTGGAATTTCAGCAGGCAGCCGGACACTCCAGGCCGCCGGGCACTGGACAAGAACCATGGCCTTTCCCCAGAGAAACAAAAGTCACCAGGCCAGGTTCCTGATGTCAGTTTGCTGGAGGCACTTGGCACTGTCAAACCAGCCACAGTCGCCTGTGGGGGCACCTTGCATCTGGGAGGTATCTTGATCCATTCGGAATTTCAGCTGGGAGCCGGCCACTCCAGGCCACCGGGAACTGGACACGAACCATGGCCTTTCCCCAGAGAAACAAAAGTCACCAGGCCAGGTTCCTGATGTCAGTTTGCAGGAGGCACTTGGCACTGTCAAACCAGCCACAGTTGCAAGTGGGGGCACCTTGCATCTGGGAGGTATCCTGATCCGTGCGGAATTTCAGCAGGCAGCCGGCCACTCCAGGCCACCGGGAACTGGACAAGAACCATGGCCTTTCCCCAGAGAAACAAAAGTCACCAGGCCAGGTTCCTGATGTCAGTTTGCAGGAGGCACTTGGCACTGTCAAACCAGCCACAGTTGCAAGTGGGGGCACCATGCATCTGGGAGGTATCCTGATCTGTTTGGAATTTCAGTAGGCAGCCGGCTACTCCGGGCCACCGTGCCCCAGACAAGAATGATGGCCTTTTCCCAGGGAAACAAAAGTTACCAGGCCAGGTTCCTGATGTCAGTTTGCAGGAGGCACTTGGCACTGTCAAACCAGCCACAGTTGCCTGTGGTGGTACTTTCGGTCTGGGAGGCATCCTGATCCGTGCGGAATTTCTGCAGGCAGCCGGCCACTCCAGGCCACCGGGCACTGGATATGAACCATGGCCTTTCCCCAGAGAAACAAAAGTCACCAGGCCAGGTTCCTGATGTCAGTTTGCAGGAGGCACTTGGCACTGTCAAACCAGCCACAGTTGCCTGTGGTGGTACTTTCGGTCTGGGAGGCATCCTGATCCGTGCGGAATTTCAGCAGGCAGCCGGCCACTCCAGGCCACCGGGCACTGGACACGAACCATGGCCTTTCCCCAGAGAAACAAAAGTCACCAGGCCAGGTTCCTGATGTCAGTTTGCAGGAGGTACTTGGCACTGTCAAACCAGCCACAGTTGCCTGTGGGGGCACTTTGCATCTGGGAGGTATCCTGATCCATTCGGATTTTCAGCAGGCAGCCGGCAACACCGGGCCACTGGACCACCGGTCCCGGGCAAGAATGATGGCCTTTCCCCAGAGAAAGAAAACTAACCAGGCCAGGTGCCTGATGGCAGTTTGGAGGAGGCACTTGGCACTGTCAAACCAGCCACAGTTGCCTCTGGGGGCACCTTGCATCCTGGAGGTATCCTGATCCGTGCGGAATTTCAGCAGGCGGCCGGCCACTCCAGGCCACCGGGCACTGGACACGAACCATGGCCTTTCCCCAGAGAAACAAAAGTTACCAGGCCAGGTTCCTGATGTCAGTTTGCTGGAGGCACTTGGCACTGTCAAACCAGCCACAGTTGCCTGTGGGGGCACCTTGCATCTGGGAGGTATCTTGATCCATTCGGAATTTCAGCAGGCAGCCGGCCACTCCAGGCCACCGGGAACTGGACACAAACCATGGCCTTTCCCCAGAGAAACAAAAGTCACCAGGCCAGGTTCCTGATGTCAGTTTGCAGGAGGCACTTGGCACTGTCAAACCAGCCACTGTTCCAAGTGGGGGCACCTTGCATCTGGGAGGTATCCCGATCCGTTCGGAATTTCAGCAGGCAGCCGGCCACTACGGGCCTTCTGGCCCTGGAAACCCACAATGGCCTTTCCCCAGAGAAACAAAAGTCACCAGGCCAGGTTCCTGATGTCAGTTTGCAGGAGGCTCTTGGCACTGTCAAACCAGCCACAGTAGCCTCGGGCGGCACCTTTCATTTAGACGGTATCCTGATCCGTGCGGAATTTCAGCAGGCAGCCGGCCACTCCGGGCCTACGGGTCCAGAATATGAACGATGGCCTTTCCCCAGAGAAACAAAAGTCACCAGGCCAGGTTCCTGATGTCAGTTTGCAGGAGGCACTTGGCACTGTCAAACCAGCCACAGTTGCCTGTGTTGGTACTTTCGGTCTGGGAGGCATCCTGATCCATGCGGAATTTCTGCAGGCAGCCGGCCACTCCAGGCCACCGGGCACTGGACACGAACCATGGCCTTTCCCCAGAGAAACAAAAGTCACCAGGCCAGGTTCCTGATGTCAGTTTGCAGGAGGCACTTGGCACTGTCAAACCAGCCACAGTTGCCTGTGTTGGTACTTTCGGTCTGGGAGGCATCCTGATCCGTGCGGAATTTCTGCAGGCAGCCGGCCACTCCGGTTTACCGGGCCCATGAGAAGAATGATGGCCTTTCCCCAGAGAAACAAAAGTCACCAGGCCAGGTTCCTGATGTCAGTTTGCAGGAGGCACTTGGCACTGTCAAACCAGCCACAGTTGCCTGTGGGGGCACATTGCATCTGGGACGTATCCTGATCCATTCGGAATTTCAGCAGGCAGCCGGGCACTCCTGGCCAGCGGGCACTGGACACGATCGAGGGCCTTTCCCCAGAGCAACAAAAGTCACCAGGACAGGTTCCGATGTCAGTTTGCAGGAGGCACTTGGCACTGTCAAACCAGCCACAGTTGCCTGTGGGGGCTCCTTTCATCTGGGATCTATCCTGATCTGTGCGGAATTTCAGCAGGCAGCCGGCCACTACGGGCCGGAAGGCCCTAGAGAGGAACGATGGCCTTTCCCCAGAGAAACAAAAGTCACCAGGCCAGGTTCCTGATGTCAGTTTGCAGGAGGCACTTGGCACTGTCAAACCAGCCACAGGTGCCTCTGGGGGTACCATCCGTCTCGCAGGCATCCTGATCCGTGCAGAATTTCAGCAGGCAGCCGGCCACTCCGGGCCACCGGGCCTTGGACATGGATCGTGGCCTTTCCCCAGAGAAACCAAAGTGACCAGCCCAGCTTTCCGATGTCTGTTTGCAGGAGGCACTTGGCACTGTCAAACCAGCCACACTTGCCTCTGGTGGTGCCTTGCTTCTGGGAGGTATCTTGAGATATTCGGAATTTTAAGAAGCACCCTGCCGCTACGGTCCATCGGAACCTGCCCAGGAACTATGGCCGTTCCCCAGAGAAACAAAACTCGCCAGGCCAGGTCCCTGATGTGCATTTTCAAAAGGAACTTCGCACTGTCCAACCAGCCACAGTTACCGGTGGTGGCACCTTGCTTCAGGCTGGTATATTGGGATGTTCGGAATTTCAGCAGGCACCAGTCCTCTCCTGGCCACCGGACCCTGGACACCAACGATGGACGTTTCTGTGAGAAACAAAAGTCACCAGGCCAGGTTCCTGATGTCAGTTTGGAGGAGGCACTTGGCACTGTCAAACCAGCTACAGGTGCCTCTGGGGGCATTTTTCATATGGGAAGAATCCTGATCCGTGCGGAATTTCAGCCGGCAGCCGGCCACTCCAGGCCAGCGGGCACTTGACAGGAACCATGGCCTTTTCCCAGAGAAACAAAAGTCACCAGGCCAGGTTCCTGATGTCAGTTTGCAGGAGGCACTTGGCACTGTCAAACCAGCCACAGTTGCCTGTGGGGGCACCTTGCATCTGGGAGGTATCCTGATCCATTCGGAATTTCTGCAGGCAGCCGGCCACTCCGGGTCACCGTGCCCGGGACAAGAATGATGGTCTTTTCCCAGAGAAACAAAAGTCACCAGGCCAGGTTCCTGATGTCAGTTTGCAGGAGGCACTTGGCACTGTCAAACCAGCCACAGTTGCCTCTGGGGGCATTTTTCATATGGGAAGTATCCTGATCCGTGCGGAATTTCAGCAGGCAGCCGGCCACTCCAGGCCACCGGGCACTGGACACGAACCATGGCCTTTCCCCAGAGAAACAAAAGTCACCAGTCTAGGTTCCTGATGTCAGTTTGCAGGAGGCACTTGGCACTGTCAAACCAGCCACAGTTGCCTGTGGTGGTACTATCGGTCTGGGAGGTATCCTGATCCGTTTGGAATTTCAGCAGGCGGCCGGCCACTCCGGGCCACAGGCCCTGGGCACGTACAATGTCCTTTCCGAAGGAAAACACAAGTCACCAGGCCAGGTTCCTGATGTCAGTTTGCAGGAGGCACTTGGCACTGTCAAATCAGCCACAGGTGTCTGTGGGGGCACCTTGCATCTTGGCGGCATCCTGATCCGTGAGGAATTTCAGCAGGCAGCCGGCCACTCCGGGCCACTGGGCCCTGGACACAAACCATGGCCATTCCCCAGAGAAACAAAAGTCACCAGGCCAGGTTCCTGATGTCAGTGTGCAGGAGGCACTTGGCACTGTCAAACCAGCCACATTTGCCTCTGGAGGTGCCTTGCTTCTGGGAGGTATCTTGAGATATTCGGAATTTTAAGATGTACCCTGCAGCTACGGTCCATCGGAACCTGCCCAGGAACTATGGCCGTTCCCCAGAGAAACAAAACTCGCCAGGCCAGGTCCCTGATGTACATTTTCAAAAGGAACTTCGCACTGTCCAACCAGCCACAGTTACCGGTGGTGGCACCTTGCTTCAGGCTGGTATATTGGGATGTTCGGAATTTCAGCAGGCACCAGTCCTCTCCTGGCCACTGGACCCTGGACACCAACGATGGCCTTTTCTGTGAGAAACAAAACTCACCAGGCCAAGTTCCTGAGGTCAGTTTGCAAGAGGCACTTGGCACTGTCCAACCACCCACAGGTGCCTGTGGTGGCACCTTGATTCTGGGAGGCATCCAGAGATGTTTGGAATTTTAAGAGACACCCTGCCACGCCGGGTCACCTTACCTGGACATGAACCATGAACTTTTTCTGACAGAAGCAAAACTCAGCAGGCCAGGTTCCTGATGTCAATTTGCAGGAGGCATTTGGCACTGTCCAATCAGCCACAATTGCCTATTGTGCCGCCTTGCTTCTAGGATGTATATTGAGACGTTCGGAATTTCTGCAGGCAGCCGGCCACTCCGGCCTACAGGACGTGGGAAAAGAACAATGGCTTTTCCTCTGAGAAACAGAACTCACAAGGCCAGGGTCCTGATGTCAGTTTGCAGGAGGCACTTGGCACTGTCCAACCAGCCACAGTTGCCTGTGGGGGCACCTTGTATCTGGGAGGTATCCTCAACCGTGCGGAATTTCAGCAGGCAGCTTGCCGCCCGGGGCCACGGGAACCAGGACACGCGCGATGGCTTTCCTAAGAGTCACAAAACTCATCAGGCCAGGTTCCTGATGTCAGTTTGCAGGAGGCACTTGGCAATGTCAAACCAGCCACAGTTGCCTCTGCTGGCAGCTTGCGTCTTGGAGGCACCCTGGGACATTCGGAATATCAGAATAAGCCGGCCGTTGCGTGCCAGCGGTCCCCGGACACGAACGATGGCCTTTCCCCAGAGAAGCAAAACTCACCAGGCCAAGTTCCTGACGTCACTTTGCAAGAGGCACTTGGCACTGTCCAACCAGCCGCACTTGCCTCTGGTGGTGCCTTGCTTCTTGCAGGTGTCCTGAGATGTTCAGAATTTTAAGGAGCACCCTGCAGCTACGGTCCACCGGAACCCGTCCAGGAACGATGGCCATTCCCCAGAGAAACAAAACTGACCAGACAAAGTCCTGTTGTCTGTTTGCAGGAGGCACTTTTCACTGTAAAAATCAGCCACAGTTGCATTTTCTGGCAGCTTGCCGCTGGGAGGCATCCTGCGATGTTCGGAATTTTGGTAGTCAGTCAGCCACTCTGGGCCACTGTCACCTGCAAATGAACACTGGGCCTTTTCCCTGGGAAACGAATCTGACCAGGCCAGATGCCGGATGTCAGTTTGCAGGAGGCACTTGGCACTGTCAAACCAGCCACAGTTGCCTGTGGGGGCACCTTGCATCTGGGAGGCATCCTGATCCATGCGGAATTTCAGCAGGCAGCCGGCCACTACGGGCCACCGGGCCCTGGACATGAACCATGGCCTTTCCCCAGAGAAACAAAAGTCACCAGGCCAGGTTCCTGATGTCAGTTTGCAGGAGGCACTTGGCACTGTCAAACCAGCCACATTTGCCTCTGGAGGTGCCTTGCTTCTGGGAGGTATCTTGAGATATTCGGAATTTTAAGATGTACCCTGCAGCTACGGTCCATCGGAACCTGCCCAGGAACTATGGCCGTTCCCCAGAGAAACAAAACTCGCCAGGCCAGGTCCCTGATGTACATTTTCAAAAGGAACTTCGCACTGTCCAACCAGCCACAGTTACCGGTGGTGGCACCTTGCTTCAGGCTGGTATATTGGGATGTTCGGAATTTCAGCAGGCACCAGTCCTCTCCTGGCCACTGGACCCTGGACACCAATGATGGCCTTTTCTGTGAGAAACAAAACTCACCAGGCCAAGTTCCTGAGGTCAGTTTGCAAGAGGCACTTGGCACTGTCCAACCACCCACAGGTGCCTGTGGTGGCGCCTTGATTCTGGGAGGCATCCTGAGATGTTTGGAATTTTAAGAGACACCCTGCCACGCCGGGTCACCTCAACCTGGACATGAACCATGAACTTTTTCTGACAGAAGCAAAACTCAGCAGGCCAGGTTCCTGATGTCAATTTGCAGGAGGCATTTGGCAATGTCCAATCCGCCACAATTGCCTATTGTGCCGCCTTGCTTCTAGGATGTATATTGAGACGTTCGGAATTTCTGCAGGCAGCCGGCCACTCCGGCCTACAGGACGTGGGAAAAGAACAATGGCTTTTCCTCTGAGAAACAGAACTCACAAGGCCAGGGTCCTGATGTCAGTTTGCAGGAGGCACTTGGCACTGTCCAACCAGCCACAGTTGCCTGTGGGGGCACCTTGCATCTGGGAGGTATCCTGATCCGTTCGGAATTTCAGTAGGCAGCCGGCGACTCCAGGCCACCGTGCCCCGGACAAGAATGATGGCCTTTTCCCAGAGAAACAAAAGTTACCAGGCCAGGTTCCTGATGTCAGTTTGCAGGAGGCACTTGGCACTGTCAAACCAGCCACAGTTGCCTGTGGGGGCACCTTGCATCCTGGAGGTATCCTGATCCGTGCGGAATTTCAGCAGGCAGCCGGCCACTCCAGGCCACCGGGCACTGGACACGAACCATGGCCTTTCCCCAGAGAAACAAAAGTCACCAGGCCAGGTTCCTGATGTCAGTTTGCAGGAGGCACTTGGCACTGTCAAACCAGCCACAGTTGCCTGTGGGGGCACCTTGCATCCTGGAGGTATCCTGATCCGTGCGGAATTTCAGCAGGCGGCCTGCCACTCCAGGCCACCGCGCACTGGACACGAACCATGGCCTTTCCCCAGAGAAACAAAAGTCACCAGGGCAGCTTCCTGATGTTAGTTTGCAGGAGGTACTTGGCACTGTCAAACCAGCCAGAGTTGCCTCTGGGGGCACCTTGCATCTGGGAGGTATCCTGATCCATTCGGAATTTCAGCAGGCAGCCGGCAACACCGGGCCACTGGGCCACCGGTCCCCGGGTAAGAATGATGGCCTTTCCCCAGAGAAACAAAAGTCACCAGGCCAGGTTCCTGATGTCAGTTTGGAGGAGGCAATTGGCACTGTCAAACCAGCCACAGTTGCCTGTGGGGGCACCTTGCATCTGGGAGGTATCCTGATCCGTTCGGAATTTCAGTAGGCAGCCGGCGACTCCAGGCCACCGTGCCCCGGACAAGAATGATGGCCTTTTCCCAGAGAAACAAAAGTTACCAGGCCAGGTTCCTGATGTCAGTTTGCAGGAGGCACTTGGCACTGTCAAACCAGCCACAGTTGCCTGTGGGGGCACCTTGCATCCTGGAGGTATCCTGATCCGTGCGGAATTTCAGCAGGCAGCCGGCCACTCCAGGCCACCGGGCACTGGACACGAACCATGGCCTTTCCCCAGAGAAACAAAAGTCACCAGGCCAGGTTCCTGATGTCAGTTTGCAGGAGGTACTTGGCACTGTCAAACCAGCCAGAGTTGCCTGTGGGGGCACCTTGCATCTGGGAGGTATCCTGATCCGTTCGGAATTTCAGCAGGCAGCCGGCCACTCCGGTTTACCGGGCCCATGAGAAGAATGATGGCCTTTCCCCAGAGAAACAAAAGTCACCAGGCCAGGTTCCTGATGTCAGTTTGCAGGAGGCACTTGGCACTGTCAAACCAGCCACAGTTGCCTGTGGGGGCACCTTGCATCTGGGAGGTATCCTCAAGCGTGCGGAATTTCAGCAGGCAGCCGGCCACTCCGGGCCACCGGGCACTGGACACGATCGAGGGCCTTTCCCCAGAGCAACAAAAGTCACCAGGACAGGTTCCGATGTCTGTTTGCAGGAGGCACTTGGCACTGTCAAACCTGCCACACTTGCCTCTGGTGGTGCCTTGCTTCTGGGAGGTATCTTGAGATATTCGGAATTTTAAGAAGCACCCTGCCGCTACGGTCCATCGGAACCTGCCCAGGAACTAGGGCCGTTCCCCAGAGAAACAAAACTCGCCAGGCCAGGTCCCTGATGTGCATTTTCAAAAGGAACTTCGCACTGTCCAACCAGCCACAGTTACCGGTGGTGGCACCTTGCTTCAGGCTGGTATATTGGGATGTTCGGAATTTCAGCAGGCACCAGTCCTCTCCTGGCCACCGGACCCTGGACACCAACGATGGACGTTTCTGTGAGAAACAAAAGTCACCAGGCCAGGTTCCTGATGTCAGTTTGGAGGAGGCACTTGGCACTGTCAAACCAGCCACAGTTGCCTGTGGGGGCACCTTGCATCTGGGAGGTATCCTGATCCATTCGGAATTTCTGCAGGCAGCCGGCCACTCCGGGTCACCGTGCCCGGGACAAGAATGATGGTCTTTTCCCAGAGAAACAAAAGTCACCAGGCCAGGTTCCTGATGTCAGTTTGCAGGAGGCACTTGGCACTGTCAAACCAGCCACAGTTGCCTCTGGGGGCATTTTTCATATGGGAAGTATCCTGATCCGTGCGGAATTTCAGCAGGCAGCCGGCCACTCCAGGCCACCGGGCACTGGACACGAACCATGGCCTTTCCCCAGAGAAACAAAAGTCACCAGGCCAGGTTCCTGATGTCAGTTTGCAGGAGGCACTTGGCACTGTCAAACCAACCACAGTTGCCTGTGGTGGTACTATCGGTCTGGGAGGTATCCTGATCCGTTTGGAATTTCAGCAGGCGGCCGGCCACTCCGGGCCACAGGCCCTGGGCACGTACAATGTCCTTTCCGAAGGAAAACACAAGTCACCAGGCCAGGTTCCTGATGTCAGTTTGCAGGAGGCACTTGGCACTGTCAAATCAGCCACAGGTGTCTGTGGGGGCACCTTGCATCTTGGCGGCATCCTGATCCGTGAGGAATTTCAGCAGGCAGCCGGCCACTCCGGGCCACTGGGCCCTGGACACAAACCATGGCCATTCCCCAGAGAAACAAAAGTCACCAGGCCAGGTTCCTGATGTCAGTTTGCAGGAGGCACTTGGCACTGTCAAACCAGCCACATTTGCCTCTGGAGGTGCCTTGCTTCTGGGAGGTATCTTGAGATATTCGGAATTTTAAGATGTACCCTGCAGCTACGGTCCATCGGAACCTGCCCAGGAACTATGGCCGTTCCCCAGAGAAACAAAACTCGCCAGGCCAGGTCCCTGATGTACATTTTCAAAAGGAACTTCGCACTGTCCAACCAGCCACAGTTACCGGTGGTGGCACCTTGCTTCAGGCTGGTATATTGGGATGTTCGGAATTTCAGCAGGCACCAGTCCTCTCCTGGCCACTGGACCCTGGACACCAATGATGGCCTTTTCTGTGAGAAACAAAACTCACCAGGCCAAGTTCCTGAGGTCAGTTTGCAAGAGGCACTTGGCACTGTCCAACCACCCACAGGTGCCTGTGGTGGCGCCTTGATTCTGGGAGGCATCCTGAGATGTTTGGAATTTTAAGAGACACCCTGCCACGCCGGGTCACCTCAACCTGGACATGAACCATGAACTTTTTCTGACAGAAGCAAAACTCAGCAGGCCAGGTTCCTGATGTCAATTTGCAGGAGGCATTTGGCACTGTCCAATCCGCCACAATTGCCTATTGTGCCGCCTTGCTTCTAGGATGTATATTGAGACGTTCGGAATTTCTGCAGGCAGCCGGCCACTCCGGCCTACAGGACGTGGGAAAAGAACAATGGCCTTTCCTCTGAGAAACAGAACTCACAAGGCCAGGGTCCTGATGTCAGTTTGCAGGAGGCACTTGGCACTGTCCAACCAGCCACAGTTGCCTGTGGGGGCACCTTGCATCTGGGAGGTATCCTCAACCGTGCGGAATTTCAGCAGGCAGCTTGCCGCCCGGGGCCACGGGAACCAGGACACGCGCGATGGCTTTCCTAAGAGTCACAAAACTTATCAGGCCAGGTTCCTGATGGCAGTTTGCAGGAGGCACTTGGCAATGTCAAACCAGCCACAGTTGCCTCTGCTGGCAGCTTGCGTCTTGGAGGCACCCTGGGACATTCGGAATATCAGAATAAGCCGGCCGTTGCGTGCCAGCGGTCCCCGGACACGAACGATGGCCTTTCCCCAGAGAAGCAAAACTCACCAGGCCAAGTTCCTGACGTCACATTGCAAGAGGCACTTGGCACTGTCCAACCAGCCACAGTTGCCTGTGGGGGCACCTTGCATCTGAGAGGTATCCTCAACCGTGCGGAATTTCAGCAGGCAGCTTGCCGCCCGGGGCCACGGGAACCAGGACACGCGCCATGGCTTTCCTAAGAGTCACAAAACTCATCAGGCCAGGTTCCTGATGTCAGTTTGCAGGAGGCACTTGGCAATGTCAAACCAGCCACAGTTGCCTCTGCTGGCAGCTTGCGTCTTGGAGGCACCCTGGGACATTCGGAATATCAGAATAAGCCGGCCGTTGCGTGCCAGCGGTCCCCGGACACGAACGATGGCCTTTCCCCAGAGAAGCAAAACTCACCAGGCCAAGTTCCTGACGTCACTTTGCAAGAGGCACTTGGCACTGTCCAACCAGCCACACTTGCCTCTGGTGGTGCCTTGCTTCTTGCAGGTGTCCTGAGATGTTCAGAATTTTAAGGAGCACCCTGCAGCTACGGTCCACCGGAACCCGTCCAGGAACGATGGCCATTCCCCAGAGAAACAAAACTCACCAGACAAAGTCCTGTTGTCTGTTTGCAGGAGGCACTTTTCACTGTAAAAATCAGCCACAGTTGCATTTTCTGGCAGCTTGCCGCTGGGAGGCATCCTGCGATGTTCGGAATTTTGGTAGTCAGTCAGCCACTCTGGGCCACTGTCACCTGCAAATGAACACTGGGCCTTTTGCCTGGGAAACGAATCTGACCAGGCCAGATGCCTGATGTCAGTTTGCAGGAGGCACTTGGCACTGTCAAACCAGCCAGAGTTGCCTCTGGGGGCACCTTGCATCTGGGAGGTATCCTGATCCATTCGGAATTTCAGCAGGCAGCCGGCAACACCGGGCCACTGGGCCACCGGTCCCCGGGTAAGAATGATGGCCTTTCCCCAGAGAAACAAAAGTCACCAGGCCAGGTTCCTGATGTCAGTTTGGAGGAGGCAATTGGCACTGTCAAACCAGCCACAGTTGCCTGTGGGGGCACCTTGCATCTGGGAGGTATCCTGATCCGTTCGGAATTTCAGTAGGCAGCCGGCGACTCCAGGCCACCGTGCCCCGGACAAGAATGATGGCCTTTTCCCAGAGAAACAAAAGTTACCAGGCCAGGTTCCTGATGTCAGTTTGCAGGAGGCACTTGGCACTGTCAAACCAGCCACAGTTGCCTGTGGGGGCACCTTGCATCCTGGAGGTATCCTGATCCGTGCGGAATTTCAGCAGGCAGCCGGCCACTCCAGGCCACCGGGCACTGGACACGAACCATGGCCTTTCCCCAGAGAAACAAAAGTCACCAGGCCAGGTTCCTGATGTCAGTTTGCAGGAGGCACTTGGCACTGTCAAACCAGCCACAGTTGCCTGTGGGGGCACATTGCATCTGGGAGGTATCCTGATCCGTTCGGAATTTCAGCAGGCAGCCGGCCACTCCGGTTTACCGGGCCCATGAGAAGAATGATGGCCTTTCCCCAGAGAAACAAAAGTCACCAGGCCAGGTTCCTGATGTCAGTTTGCAGGAGGCACTTGGCACTGTCAAACCAGCCACAGTTGCCTCTGGGGGCACATTGCATCTGGGAGGTATCCTCAAGCGTGCGGAATTTCAGCAGGCAGCCGGCCACTCCGGGCCACCGGGCACTGGACACGATCGAGGGCCTTTCCCCAGAGCAACAAAAGTCACCAGGACAGGTTCCGATGTCAGTTTGCAGGAGGCACTTGGCACTGTCAAACCAGCCACAGTTTCCTGTGGTGGTACTATCGGACTGGGAGGTATCCTGATCCGTTCGGAATTTCAGCAGGCGGCCGGCCACTCCGGGCCACAGGCCCTGGGCACGTACAATGTCCTTTGCAAAGGAAAACACAAGTCACCAGGCCAGGTTCCTGATGTCAGTTTGCAGGAAGCACTTGGCACTGTCAAATCAGCCACAGGTGTCTGTGGGGGCACCTTGCATCTTGGCGGCATCCTGATCCGTTCGGAATTTCAGCAGGCAGCCGGCAACACTGGGCCTCTGGGCCACCGGTCCCCGGGTAAGAATGATGGCCTTTCCCCAGAGAAACAAAAGTCACCAGGCCAGGTTCCTGATGTCAGTTTGGAGGAGGCAATTGGCACTGTCAAACCAGCCACAGTTGCCTGTGGGGGCACCTTGCATCTGGGAGGTATCCTGATCCGTTCGGAATTTCAGTAGGCAGCCGGCGACTCCAGGCCACCGTGCCCCGGACAAGAATGATGGCCTTTTCCCAGAGAAACAAAAGTTACCAGGCCAGGTTCCTGATGTCAGTTTGCAGGAGGCACTTGGCACTGTCAAACCAGCCACAGTTGCCTGTGGGGGCACCTTGCATCCTGGAGGTATCCTGATCCGTGCGGAATTTCAGCAGGCAGCCGGCCACTCCAGGCCACCGGGCACTGGACACGAACCATGGCCTTTCCCCAGAGAAACAAAAGTCACCAGGCCAGGTTCCTGATGTCAGTTTGCAGGAGGCACTTGGCACTGTCAAACCAGCCAGAGTTGCCTGTGGGGGCACCTTGCATCTGGGAGGTATCCTGATCCGTTCGGAATTTCTGCAGGCAGCCGGCCACTCCGGTTTACCGGGCCCATGAGAAGAATGATGGCCTTTCCCCAGAGAAACAAAAGTCACCAGGCCAGGTTCCTGATGTCAGTTTGCAGGAGGCACTTGGCACTGTCAAACCAGCCACAGTTGCCTGTGGGGGCACCTTGCATCTGGGAGGTATCCTCAAGCGTGCGGAATTTCAGCAGGCAGCCGGCCACTCCGGGCCAGCGGGCACTGGACACGATCGAGGGCCTTTCCCCAGAGCAACAAAAGTCACCAGGACAGGTTCCGATGTCAGTTTGCAGGAGGCACTTGGCACTGTCAAACCAGCCACAGTTGCCTGTGGTGGTACTATCGGTCTGGGAGGTATCCTGATCCGTTCGGAATTTCAGCAGGCGGCCGGCCACTCCGGGGCACAAGCCCTGGGCATGTGCAATGTCCTTTGCAAAGGAAAACACAAGTCACCAGGCCAGGTTCCTGATGTCAGTTTGCAGGAAGCACTTGGCACTGTCAAATCAGCCACAGGTGTCTGTGGGGGCACCTTGCATCTTGGCGGCATCCTGATCCGTTCGGAATTTCAGCAGGCAGCCGGCCACTCCGGGCCACCGGGCCCTGGACATGAACGATGGCCTTTACCCAGAGAAACAAAAGTCACCAGGCCAGGTTCCTGATGTCAGTTTGCAGGAGGCACTTGGCACTGTCAAACCAGCCACAGGTGCCTCTGGGGGTACCATCCGTCTCGCAGGCATCCTGATCCGTGCAGAATTTCAACAGGCAGCCGGCCACTCCGGGCCACCGGGCCTTGGACATGGATCGTGGCCTTTCCCCAGAGAAACCAAAGTGACCAACCCAACTTTCCGATGTCTGTTTGCAGGAGGCACTTGGCACTGTCAAACCTGCCACACTTGCCTCTGGTGGTGCCTTGCTTCTGGGAGGTATCTTGAGATATTCGGAATTTTAAGAAGCACCCTGCCGCTACGGTCCATCGGAACCTGCCCAGGAACTATGGCCGTTCCCCAGAGAAACAAAACTCGCCAGGCCAGGTCCCTGATGTGCATTTTCAAAAGGAACTTCGCACTGTCCAACCAGCCACAGTTACCGGTGGTGGCACCTTGCTTCAGGCTGGTATATTGGGATGTTCGGAATTTCAGCAGGCACCAGTCCTCTCCTGGCCACCGGACCCTGGACACCAACGATGGACGTTTCTGTGAGAAACAAAAGTCACCAGGCCAGGTTCCTGATGTCAGTTTGGAGGAGGCACTTGGCACTGTCAAACCAGCCACAGTTGCCTGTGGGGGCACCTTGCATCTGGGAGGTATCCTGATCCATTCGGAATTTCTGCAGGCAGCCGGCGACTCCGGGTCACCGTGCCCGGGACAAGAATGATGGTCTTTTCCCAGAGAAACAAAAGTCACCAGGCCAGGTTCCTGATGTCAGTTTGCAGGAGGCACTTGGCACTGTCAAACCAGCCACAGTTGCCTCTGGGGGCATTTTTCATATGGGAAGTATCCTGATCCGTGCGGAATTTCAGCAGGCAGCCGGCCACTCCAGGCCACCGGGCACTGGACACGAACCATGGCCTTTCCCCAGAGAAACAAAAGTCACCAGGCCAGGTTCCTGATGTCAGTTTGCAGGAGGCACTTGGCACTGTCAAACCAACCACAGTTGCCTGTGGTGGTACTATCGGTCTGGGAGGTATCCTGATCCGTTTGGAATTTCAGCAGGCGGCCGGCCACTCCGGGCCACAGGCCCTGGGCACGTACAATGTCCTTTCCGAAGGAAAACACAAGTCACCAGGCCAGGTTCCTGATGTCAGTTTGCAGGAGGCACTTGGCACTGTCAAATCAGCCACAGGTGTCTGTGGGGGCACCTTGCATCTTGGCGGCATCCTGATCCGTGAGGAATTTCAGCAGGCAGCCGGCCACTCCGGGCCACTGGGCCCTGGACACAAACCATGGCCATTCCCCAGAGAAACAAAAGTCACCAGGCCAGGTTCCTGATGTCAGTTTGCAGGAGGCACTTGGCACTGTCAAACCAGCCACATTTGCCTCTGGAGGTGCCTTGCTTCTGGGAGGTATCTTGAGATTTTCGGAATTTTAAGATGTACCCTGCAGCTACGGTCCATCGGAACCTGCCCAGGAACTATGGCCGTTCCCCAGAGAAACAAAACTCGCCAGGCCAGGTCCCTGATGTACATTTTCAAAAGGAACTTCGCACTGTCCAACCAGCCACAGTTACCGGTAGTGGCACCTTGCTTCAGGCTGGTATATTGGGATGTTCGGAATTTCAGCAGGCACCAGTCCTCTCCTGGCCACTGGACCCTGGACACCAACGATGGCCTTTTCTGTGAGAAACAAAACTCACCAGGCCAAGTTCCTGAGGTCAGTTTGCAAGAGGCACTTGGCACTGTCCAACCACCCACAGGTGCCTGTGGTGGCGCCTTGATTCTGGGAGGCATCCTGAGATGTTTGGAATTTTAAGAGACACCCTGCCACGCCGGGTCACCTCAACCTGGACATGAACCATGAACTTTTTCTGACAGAAGCAAAACTCAGCAGGCCAGGTTCCTGATGTCAATTTGCAGGAGGCATTTGGCACTGTCCAATCCGCCACAATTGCCTATTGTGCCGCCTTGCTTCTAGGATGTATATTGAGACGTTCGGAATTTCTGCAGGCAGCCGGCCACTCCGGCCTACAGGACGTGGGAAAAGAACAATGGCTTTTCCTCTGAGAAACAGAACTCACAAGGCCAGGGTCCTGATGTCAGTTTGCAGGAGGCACTTGGCACTGTCCAACCAGCCACAGTTGCCTGTGGGGGCACCTTGCATCTGGGAGGTATCCTCAACCGTGCGGAATTTCAGCAGGCAGCTTGCCGCCCGGGGCCACGGGAACCAGGACACGCGCCATGGCTTTCCTAAGAGTCACAAAACTCATCAGGCCAGGTTCCTGATGTCAGTTTGCAGGAGGCACTTGGCAATGTCAAACCAGCCACAGTTGCCTCTGCTGGCAGCTTGCGTCTTGGAGGCACCCTGGGACATTCGGAATATCAGAATAAGCCGGCCGTTGCGTGCCAGCGGTCCCCGGACACGAACGATGGCCTTTCCCCAGAGAAGCAAAACTCACCAGGCCAAGTTCCTGACGTCACTTTGCAAGAGGCACTTGGCACTGTCCAACCAGCCACACTTGCCTCTGGTGGTGCCTTGCTTCTTGCAGGTGTCCTGAGATGTTCAGAATTTTAAGGAGCACCCTGCAGCTACGGTCCACCGGAACCCGTCCAGGAACGATGGCCATTCCCCAGAGAAACAAAACTCACCAGACAAAGTCCTGTTGTCTGTTTGCAGGAGGCACTTTTCACTGTAAAAATCAGCCACAGTTGCATTTTCTGGCAGCTTGCCGCTGGGAGGCATCCTGCGATGTTCGGAATTTTGGTAGTCAGTCAGCCACTCTGGGCCACTGTCACCTGCAAATGAACACTGGGCCTTTTGCCTGGGAAACGAATCTGACCAGGCCAGATGCCTGATGTCAGTTTGCAGGAGGCACTTGGCACTGTCAAACCAGCCAGAGTTGCCTGTGGGGGCACCTTGCATCTGGGAGGTATCCTGATCCATTCGGAATTTCAGCAGGCAGCCGGCAACACCGGGCCACTGGGCCACCGGTCCCCGGGTAAGAATGATGGCCTTTCCCCAGAGAAACAAAAGTCACCAGGCCAGGTTCCTGATGTCAGTTTGGAGGAGGCACTTGGCACTGTCAAACCAGCCACAGTTGCCTGTGGGGGCACCTTGCATCTGGGAGGTATCCTGATCCGTTCGGAATTTCAGTAGGCAGCCGGCGACTCCAGGCCACCGTGCCCCGGACAAGAATGATGGCCTTTTCCCAGAGAAACAAAAGTTACCAGGCCAGGTTCCTGATGTCAGTTTGCAGGAGGCACTTGGCACTGTCAAACCAGCCACAGTTGCCTGTGGGGGCACCTTGCATCCTGGAGGTATCCTGATCCGTGCGGAATTTCAGCAGGCAGCCGGCCACTCCACGCCACCGGGCACTGGACACGAACCATGGCCTTTCCCCAGAGAAACAAAAGTCACCAGGCCAGGTTCCTGATGTCAGTTTGCAGGAGGCACTTGGCACTGTCAAACCAGCCACAGTTGCCTGTGGGGGCACATTGCATCTGGGAGGTATCCTGATCCGTTCGGAATTTCAGCAGGCAGCCGGCCACTCCGGTTTACCGGGCCCATGAGAAGAATGATGGCCTTTCCCCAGAGAAACAAAAGTCACCAGGCCAGGTTCCTGATGTCAGTTTGCAGGAGGCACTTGGCACTGTCAAACCAGCCACAGTTGCCTGTGGGGGCACATTGCATCTGGGAGGTATCCTCAAGCGTGCGGAATTTCAGCAGGCAGCCGGCCACTCCGGGCCAGCGGGCACTGGACACGATCGAGGGCCTTTCCCCAGAGCAACAAAAGTCACCAGGACAGGTTCCGATGTCAGTTTGCAGGAGGCACTTGGCACTGTCAAACCAGCCACAGTTGCCTGTGGTGGTACTATCGGTCTGGGAGGTATCCTGATCCGTTCGGAATTTCAGCAGGCGGCCGGCCACTCCGGGGCACAAGCCCTGGGCATGTGCAATGTCCTTTGCAAAGGAAAACACAAGTCACCAGGCCAGGTTCCTGATGTCAGTTTGCAGGAAGCACTTGGCACTGTCAAATCAGCCACAGGTGTCTGTGGGGGCACCTTGCATCTTGGCGGCATCCTGATCCGTTCGGAATTTCAGCAGGCAGCCGGCCACTCCAGGCCACCGGGCCCTGGACATGAACGATGGCCTTTACCCAGAGAAACAAAAGTCACCAGGCCAGGTTCCGATGTCAGTTTGGAGGAGGCACTTGGCACTGTCAAACCAGCCACAGTTGCCTGTGGTGGTACTATCGGTCTGGGAGGTATCCTGATCCGTTCGGAATTTCAGCAGGCGGCCGGCCACTCCGGGCCACAGGCCCTGGGCACGTACAATGTCCTTTGCAAAGGAAAACACAAGTCACCAGGCCAGGTTCCTGATGTCAGTTTGCAGGAAGCACTTGGCACTGTCAAATCAGCCACAGGTGTCTGTGGGGGCACCTTGCATCTTGGCGGCATCCTGATCCGTTCGGAATTTCAGCAGGCAGCCGGCCACTCCGGGCCACCGGGCCCTGGACATGAACGATGGCCTTTACCCAGAGAAACAAAAGTCACCAGGCCAGGTTCCGATGTCAGTTTGCAGGAGGCACTTGGCACTGTCAAACCAGCCACAGTTGCCTGTGGTGGTACTATCGGTCTGGGAGGTATCCTGATCCGTTCGGAATTTCAGGAGGCGGCCTGTCTTTACGGGCCACCAGGCCCTGGACACATACAATGGCCTTTCCAAAGAGAAACAAAAATCACCAGGCCAGGTTCCTGATGTCAGTTTGCAGGAGGCACTTGGCACTGTCAAACCAGCCACAGTTGCCTGTGGGGGCTCCTTTCATCTGGGAGCTATCCTGATCTGTGCGGAATTTCAGCAGGCAGCCGGCCACTACGGGCCGGAAGGCCCTAGAGAGGAACGATGGCCTTTCCCCAGAGAAACAAAAGTCACCAGGCCAGGTTCCTGATGTCAGTTTGCAGGAGGCACTTGGCACTGTCAAACCAGCCACAGGTGCCTCTGGGGGTACCATCCGTCTCGCAGGCATCCTGATCCGTGCAGAATTTCAACAGGCAGCCGGCCACTCCGGGCCACCGGGCCTTGGACATGGATCGTGGCCTTTCCCCAGAGAAACCAAAGTGACCAACCCAACTTTCCGATGTCTGTTTGCAGGAGGCACTTGGCACTGTCAAACCTGCCACACTTGCCTCTGGTGGTGCCTTGCTTCTGGGAGGTATCTTGAGATATTCGGAATTTTAAGAAGCACCCTGCCGCTACGGTCCATCGGAACCTGCCCAGGAACTATGGCCGTTCCCCAGAGAAACAAAACTCGCCAGGCCAGGTCCCTGATGTGCATTTTCAAAAGGAACTTCGCACTGTCCAACCAGCCACAGTTACCGGTGGTGGCACCTTGCTTCAGGCTGGTATATTGGGATGTTCGGAATTTCAGCAGGCACCAGTCCTCTCCTGGCCACCGGACCCTGGACACCAACGATGGACGTTTCTGTGAGAAACAAAAGTCACCAGGCCAGGTTCCTGATGTCAGTTTGGAGGAGGCACTTGGCACTGTCAAACCAGCCACAGTTGCCTGTGGGGGCACCTTGCATCTGGGAGGTATCCTGATCCATTCGGAATTTCTGCAGGCAGCCGGCCACTCCGGGTCACCGTGCCCGGGACAAGAATGATGGTCTTTTCCCAGAGAAACAAAAGTCACCAGGCCAGGTTCCTGATGTCAGTTTGCAGGAGGCACTTGGCACTGTCAAACCAGCCACAGTTGCCTCTGGGGGCATTTTTCATATGGGAAGTATCCTGATCCGTGCGGAATTTCAGCAGGCAGCCGGCCACTCCAGGCCACCGGGCACTGGACACGAACCATGGCCTTTCCCCAGAGAAACAAAAGTCACCAGGCCAGGTTCCTGATGTCAGTTTGCAGGAGGCACTTGGCACTGTCAAACCAACCACAGTTGCCTGTGGTGGTACTATTGGTCTGGGAGGTATCCTGATCCGTTTGGAATTTCAGCAGGCGGCCGGCCACTCCGGGCCACAGGCCCTGGGCACGTACAATGTCCTTTCCGAAGGAAAACACAAGTCACCAGGCCAGGTTCCTGATGTCAGTTTGCAGGAGGCACTTGGCACTGTCAAATCAGCCACAGGTGTCTGTGGGGGCACCTTGCATCTTGGCGGCATCCTGATCCGTGAGGAATTTCAGCAGGCAGCCGGCCACTCCGGGCCACTGGGCCCTGGACACAAACCATGGCCATTCCCCAGAGAAACAAAAGTCACCAGGCCAGGTTCCTGATGTCAGTTTGCAGGAGGCACTTGGCACTGTCAAACCAGCCACATTTGCCTCTGGAGGTGCCTTGCTTCTGGGAGGTATCTTGAGATATTCGGAATTTTAAGATGTACCCTGCAGCTACGGTCCATCGGAACCTGCCCAGGAACTATGGCCGTTCCCCAGAGAAACAAAACTCGCCAGGCCAGGTCCCTGATGTACATTTTCAAAAGGAACTTCGCACTGTCCAACCAGCCACAGTTACCGGTGGTGGCACCTTGCTTCAGGCTGGTATATTGGGATGTTCGGAATTTCAGCAGGCACCAGTCCTCTCCTGGCCACTGGACCCTGGACACCAACGATGGCCTTTTCTGTGAGAAACAAAACTCACCAGGCCAAGTTCCTGAGGTCAGTTTGCAAGAGGCACTTGGCACTGTCCAACCACCCACAGGTGCCTGTGGTGGCGCCTTGATTCTGGGAGGCATCCTGAGATGTTTGGAATTTTAAGAGACACCCTGCCACGCCGGGTCACCTCAACCTGGACATGAACCATGAACTTTTTCTGACAGAAGCAAAACTCAGCAGGCCAGGTTCCTGATGTCAATTTGCAGGAGGCATTTGGCACTGTCCAATCAGCCACAATTGCCTATTGTGCCGCCTTGCTTCTAAGATGTATATTGAGACGTTCGGAATTTCTGCAGGCAGCCGGCCACTCCGGCCTACAGAACGTGGGAAAAGAACAATGGCTTTTCCTCTGAGAAACAGAACTCACAAGGCCAGGGTCCTGATGTCAGTTTGCAGGAGGCACTTGGCACTGTCCAACCAGCCACAGTTGCCTGTGGGGGCACCTTGCATCTGGGAGGTATCCTCAACCGTGCGGAATTTCAGCAGGCAGCTTGCCGCCCGGGGCCACGGGAACCAGGACACGCGCCATGGCTTTCCTAAGAGTCACAAAACTCATCAGGCCAGGTTCCTGATGTCAGTTTGCAGGAGGCACTTGGCAATGTCAAACCAGCCACAGTTGCCTCTGCTGGCAGCTTGCGTCTTGGAGGCACCCTGGGACATTCGGAATATCAGAATAAGCCGGCCGTTGCGTGCCAGCGGTCCCCGGACACGAACGATGGCCTTTCCCCAGAGAAGCAAAACTCACCAGGCCAAGTTCCTGACGTCACTTTGCAAGAGGCACTTGGCACTGTCAAACCAGCCACAGTTGCCTGTGGGGGCACCTTGCATCTGGGAGGTATCCTGATCCGTTCGGAATTTCAGTAGGCAGCCGGCGACTCCAGGCCACCGTGCCCCGGACAAGAATGATGGCCTTTTCCCAGAGAAACAAAAGTTACCAGGCCAGGTTCCTGATGTCAGTTTGCAGGAGGCACTTGGCACTGTCAAACCAGCCACAGTTGCCTGTGGGGGTACCTTGCATCTGGGAGGTATCCTCAAGCGTGCGGAATTTCAGCAGGCAGCCGGCCACTCCGGGCCAGCGGGCACAGGACACGATCGAGAGCCTTTCCCCAGAGCAACAAAAGTCACCAGGACAGGTTCCGATGTCAGTTTGCAGGAGGCACTTGGCACTGTCAAACCAGCCACAGTTTCCTGTGGTGGTACTATCGGTCTGGGAGGTATCCTGATCCGTTCGGAATTTCAGCAGGCGGCCGGCCACTCCGGGCCACAGGCCCTGGGCACGTCCAATGTCCTTTGCAGAGGAAAACAGAAGTCACCAGGCCAGGTTCCTGATGTCAGTTTGCAGGAAGCACTTGGCACTGCCAAATCAGCCACAGGTGTCTGTGGGGGCACCTTGCATCTTGGCGGCATCCTGATCCGTTCAGAATTTCAGCAGGCACCAGTCCTCTCCTGGCCACTGGACCCTGGACACCAACGATGGCCTTTTCTGTGAGAAACAAAACTCACCAGGCCAAGTTCCTGAGGTCAGTTTGCAAGAGGCACTTGGCACTGTCCAACCACCCACAGGTGCCTGTGGTGGCGCCTTGATTCTGGGAGGCATCCTGAGATGTTTGGAATTTTAAGAGACACCCTGCCACGCCGGGTCACCTCAACCTGGACATGAACCATGAACTTTTTCTGACAGAAGCAAAACTCAGCAGGCCAGGTTCCTGATGTCAATTTGCAGGAGGCATTTGGCACTGTCCAATCAGCCACAATTGCCTATTGTGCCGCCTTGCTTCTAAGATGTATATTGAGACGTTCGGAATTTCTGCAGGCAGCCGGCCACTCCGGCCTACAGAACGTGGGAAAAGAACAATGGCTTTTCCTCTGAGAAACAGAACTCACAAGGCCAGGGTCCTGATGTCAGTTTGCAGGAGGCACTTGGCACTGTCCAACCAGCCACAGTTGCCTGTGGGGGCACCTTGCATCTGGGAGGTATCCTCAACCGTGCGGAATTTCAGCAGGCAGCTTGCCGCCCGGGGCCACGGGAACCAGGACACGCGCCATGGCTTTCCTAAGAGTCACAAAACTCATCAGGCCAGGTTCCTGATGTCAGTTTGCAGGAGGCACTTGGCAATGTCAAACCAGCCACAGTTGCCTCTGCTGGCAGCTTGCGTCTTGGAGGCACCCTGGGACATTCGGAATATCAGAATAAGCCGGCCGTTGCGTGCCAGCGGTCCCCGGACACGAACGATGGCCTTTCCCCAGAGAAGCAAAACTCACCAGGCCAAGTTCCTGACGTCACTTTGCAAGAGGCACTTGGCACTGTCAAACCAGCCACAGTTGCCTGTGGGGGCACCTTGCATCTGGGAGGTATCCTGATCCGTTCGGAATTTCAGTAGGCAGCCGGCGACTCCAGGCCACCGTGCCCCGGACAAGAATGATGGCCTTTTCCCAGAGAAACAAAAGTTACCAGGCCAGGTTCCTGATGTCAGTTTGCAGGAGGCACTTGGCACTGTCAAACCAGCCACAGTTGCCTGTGGGGGCACCTTGCATCTGGGAGGTATCCTGATCCATTCGGAATTTCTGCAGGCAGCCGGCCACTCCGGGTCACCGTGCCCGGGACAAGAATGATGGTCTTTTCCCAGAGAAACAAAAGTCACCAGGCCAGGTTCCTGATGTCAGTTTGCAGGAGGCACTTGGCACTGTCAAACCAGCCACAGTTGCCTGTGGTGGTACTATCGGTCTGGGAGGTATCCTGATCCGTTTGGAATTTCAGCAGGCGGCCGGCCACTCCGGGCCACAGGCCCTGGGCACGTACAATGTCCTTTCCGAAGGAAAACACAAGTCACCAGGCCAGGTTCCTGATGTCAGTTTGCAGGAGGCACTTGGCACTGTCAAATCAGCCACAGGTGTCTGTGGGGGCACCTTGCATCTTGGCGGCATCCTGATCCGTGAGGAATTTCAGCAGGCAGCCGGCCACTCCGGGCCACTGGGCCCTGGACACAAACCATGGCCATTCCCCAGAGAAACAAAAGTCACCAGGCCAGGTTCCTGATGTCAGTTTGCAGGAGGCACTTGGCACTGTCAAACCAGCCACATTTGCCTCTGGAGGTGCCTTGCTTCTGGGAGGTATCTTGAGATATTCGGAATTTTAAGATGTACCCTGCAGCTACGGTCCATCGGAACCTGCCCAGGAACTATGGCCGTTCCCCAGAGAAACAAAACTCGCCAGGCCAGGTCCCTGATGTACATTTTCAAAAGGAACTTCGCACTGTCCAACCAGCCACAGTTACCGGTGGTGGCACCTTGCTTCAGGCTGGTATATTGGGATGTTCGGAATTTCAGCAGGCACCAGTCCTCTCCTGGCCACTGGACCCTGGACACCAACGATGGCCTTTTCTGTGAGAAACAAAACTCACCAGGCCGAGTTCCTGAGGTCAGTTTGCAAGAGGCACTTGGCACTGTCCAACCACCCACAGGTGCCTGTGGTGGCACCTTGATTCTGGGAGGCATCCAGAGATGTTTGGAATTTTAAGAGACACCCTGCCACGCCGGGTCACCTCAACCTGGACATGAACCATGAACTTTTTCTGACAGAAGCAAAACTCAGCAGGCCAGGTTCCTGATGTCAATTTGCAGGAGGCATTTGGCACTGTCCAATCAGCCACAATTGCCTATTGTGCCGCCTTGCTTCTAAGATGTATATTGAGACGTTCGGAATTTCTGCAGGCAGCCGGCCACTCCGGCCTACAGAACGTGGGAAAAGAACAATGGCTTTTCCTCTGAGAAACAGAACTCACAAGGCCAGGGTCCTGATGTCAGTTTGCAGGAGGCACTTGGCACTGTCCAACCAGCCACAGTTGCCTGTGGGGGCACCTTGTATCTGGGAGGTATCCTCAACCGTGCGGAATTTCAGCAGGCAGCTTGCCGCCCGGGGCCACGGGAACCAGGACACGCGCGATGGCTTTCCTAAGAGTCACAAAACTCATCAGGCCAGGTTCCTGATGTCAGTTTGCAGGAGGCACTTGGCAATGTCAAACCAGCCACAGTTGCCTCTGCTGGCAGCTTGCGTCTTGGAGGCACCCTGGGACATTCGGAATATCAGAATAAGCCGGCCGTTGCGTGCCAGCGGTCCCCGGACACGAACGATGGCCTTTCCCCAGAGAAGCAAAACTCACCAGGCCAAGTTCCTGACGTCACTTTGCAAGAGGCACTTGGCACTGTCCAACCAGCCACACTTGCCTCTGGTGGTGCCTTGCTTCTTGCAGGTGTCCTGAGATGTTCAGAATTTTAAGGAGCACCCTGCAGCTACGGTCCACCGGAACCCGTCCAGGAACGATGGCCATTCCCCAGAGAAACAAAACTCACCAGACAAAGTCCTGTTGTCTGTTTGCAGGAGGCACTTTTCACTGTAAAAATCAGCCACAGTTGCATTTTCTGGCAGCTTGCCGCTGGGAGGCATCCTGCGATGTTCGGAATTTTGGTAGTCAGTCAGCCACTCTGGGCCACTGTCACCTGCAAATGAGCACTGGGCCTTTTGCCTGGGAAACGAATCTGACCAGGCCAGATGCCTGATGTCAGTTTGCAGGAGGCACTTGGCACTGTCAAACCAGCCACAGTTGCCTGTGGGGGCACCTTGCATCTGGGAGGCATCCTGATCCATGCGGAATTTCAGCAGGCAGCCGGCCACTCCGGGCCACCGGGCCCTGGACATGAACCATGGCCTTTCCCCAGAGAAACAAAAGTCACCAGGCCAGGTTCCTGATGTCAGTTTGCAGGAGGCACTTGGCACTGTCAAACCAGCCGCAGTTGCCTGTGGTGGTACTTTCGTTCTGGGAGGAATCCTGATCCGTTCGGAATATCAGCAGGCGGCCGGCCACTACGGGCCACAGGCCATGGATACGTACAATGGCCATTACAAAGAGAAACAAAAATCACCAGGCCAGGTTCCTGATGTCAGTTTGCAGGAGGCACTTGGCACTGTCAAACCAGCCACAGTTGCCGGTGGGGGCTCCATTCCTCTGAGAGCTATCCTGATCTGTGCGGAATTTCAGCAGGCATCCGCCCACTCGAGCCACCGGGCCCTGGACATGAAGCACGGCTTTTCCCCAGAGCAACAAAAGTCACCAGGCCAGGTTCCTGATGTCAGTTTGCAGGAGGCACTTGGCACTGTCAAACCAGACACAGTTGCCTGTGGGAGCACCTTGCATCTGGGAGGTATCCTGATCCGTTCGGAATTTCAGCAGGCAGCCGGCCACTCCGGGCCTACAGGTCCAGGATATGAACGATGGCCTTTCCCCAGAGAAACAAAAGTCACCAGGCCAGGTTCCTGATGTCAGTTTGCAGGAGGCACTTGGCACTGTCAAACCAGCCACAGTTGCCTGTGGGGGCACCTTGCATCTGGGAGGTATCCTCAACCGTGCGGAATTTCAGAAGGCAGCCGGGACTCAGGGCGAGCGGGCCCCGGACAAGTATGATGGCCTTTCCCTAGAGAAACAAAAGTCACCAGGACAGGTTCCGATATCAGTTTGCAGGAGGCACTTGGCACTGTCAAACCAGCCACAGTTGCCTGTGGTGGTACTATCGGTCTGGGAGGTATCCTGATCCGTTCAGAATTTCAGCAGGCGGCCGGCCACTCCAGGCCACCGGGCCCTGAACACGTACAATGGCCTTTCCAAAGAGAAACAAAAGTCACCAGGCCAGGTTCCTGATGTCAGTTTGCAGGAGGCACTTGGCACTGTCAAACGAGACACATTTGCCTGTGGGGGCACCTTGCATCTGGGAGGTATCCTGATCCGTTCGGAATTTCTGCAGGCAGCCGGCCACTCGAGCCACCAGGCCCTGGAGAGGAACGATGGCCTTTCCCCAGAGAAACAAAAGTCACCAGGCCAGGTTCCTGATGTCAGTTTGCAGGAGGCACTTGGCACTGTCAAACCAGCCACAGTTGCCTGTGGGAGCACCTTGCATCTGGGAGGTATCCTGATCCGTTCGGAATTTCAGCAGGCAGCCGGCCAATCCGGGCCTGCAGGCCTCGTACAAGAATGATGGCCTTTCCCCAGAGAAACAAAAGTCACCAGACCAGGTTCCTGATGTCTGTTTGCAGGAGGCACTTGGTACTGTCAAACCAGCCACAGTTGCCTGTGGGGGCACATTGCATCTGGGAGGTATCCTCAACTGTGCGGAATTTCAGCAGGCAGGCGGGACTCCGGGCCAGCGGGCACTGGACACGATCGAGGGCCTTTCCCCAGAGCAACAAAAGTCAGCAGGACAGGTTCCGATGTCAGTTTGCAGGAGGCACTTGGCACTGTCAAACCAGCCACAGTTGCCTGTGGTGGTGCTTTCGGTCTGGGAGGCATCCTGATCCGTGCGGAATTTCAGCAGGCAGCCGGCCACTCCAGGCCATTTGGCACTGGATATGAACCATAGCCTTTCCCCAGAGAAACAAAAGTCACCAGGCCAGGTTCCTGATGTCAGTTTGCAGGAGGCACTTGGCACTGTCAAACCAGCCACAGTTGCCTGTGGTGGTACTTTCGGTCTGGGAGGTATCCTGATCCGTTCGGAATTTCTGCAGGCAGCCGGCCACTCCGGCCTACAGGACGTGGGAAAAGAACAATGGCTTTTCCTCTGAGAAACAGAACTCACAAGGCCAGGGTCCTGATGTCAGTTTGCAGGAGGCACTTGGCACTGTCCAACCAGCCACAGTTGCCTGTGGGGGCACCTTGTATCTGGGAGGTATCCTCAACCGTGCGGAATTTCAGCAGGCAGCTTGCCGCCCGGGGCCACGGGAACCAGGACACGCGCGATGGCTTTCTTAAGAGTCACAAAACTCATCAGGCCAGGTTCCTGATGTCAGTTTGCAGGAGGCACTTGGCAATGTCAAACCAGCCACAGTTGCCTCTGCTGGCAGCTTGCGTCTTGGAGGCACCCTGGGACATTCGGAATATCAGAATAAGCCGGCCGTTGCGTGCCAGCGGTCCCCGGACACGAACGATGGCCTTTCCCCAGAGAAGCAAAACTCACCAGGCCAAGTTCCTGACGTCACTTTGCAAGAGGCACTTGGCACTGTCCAACCAGCCGCACTTGCCTCTGGTGGTGCCTTGCTTCTTGCAGGTGTCCTGAGATGTTCAGAATTTTAAGGAGCACCCTGCAGCTACGGTCCACCGGAACCCGCCCAGGAACGATGGCCATTCCCCAGAGAAACAAAACTGACCAGACAAAGTCCTGTTGTCTGTTTGCAGGAGGCACTTTTCACTGTAAAAATCAGCCACAGTTGCATTTTCTGGCAGCTTGCCGCTGGGAGGCATCCTGCGATGTTCGGAATTTTGGTAGTCAGTCAGCCACTCTGGGCCACTGTCACCTGCAAATGAACACTGGGCCTTTTGCCTGGGAAACGAATCTGACCAGGCCAGATGCCGGATGTCAGTTTGCAGGAGGCACTTGGCACTGTCAAACCAGCCACAGTTGCCTGTGGGGGCACCTTGCATCTGGGAGGCATCCTGATCCATGCGGAATTTCAGCAGGCAGCCGGCCACTACGGGCCACCGGGCCCTGGACATGAACCATGGCCTTTCCCCAGAGAAACAAAAGTCACCAGGCCAGGTTCCTGATGTCAGTTTGCAGGAGGCACTTGGCACTGTCAAACCAGCCACAGTTGCCGGTGGGGGCTCCATTCATCTGGGAGCTATCCTGACCTGTGCGGAATTTCAGCAGGCATCCGCCCATTCGAGCCACCGGGCCCTGGACATGAACCACGGCTTTTCCCCAGAGAAACAAAAGTCACCAGGCCAGGTTCCTGATGTCAGTTTGCAGGAGGCACTTGGCACTGTCAAACCAGACACAGTTGCCTGTGGGAGCACCTTGCATCTGGGAGGTATCCTGATCCGTTCGGAATTTCAGCAGGCAGCCGGCCACTCCGGGCCTACAGGTCCAGGATATGAACGATGGCCTTTCCCCAGAGAAACAAAAGTCACCAGGCCAGGTTCCTGATGTCAGTTTGCAGGAGGCACTTGGCACTGTCAAACCAGCCACAGTTGCCGGTGGGGGCTCCATTCCTCTGAGAGCTATCCTGATCTGTGCGGAATTTCAGCAGGCATCCGCCCACTCGAGCCACCGGGCCCTGGACATGAACCACGGCTTTTCCCCAGAGAAACAAAAGTCACCAGGCCAGGTTCCTGATGTCAGTTTGCAGGAGGCACTTGGCACTGTCAAACCAGACGCAGTTGCCTGTGGGAGCACCTTGCATCTGGGAGGTATCCTGATCCGTTCGGAATTTCAGCAGGCAGCCGGCCACTCCGGGCGTACAGGTCCAGGATATGAACGATGGCCTTTCCCCAGAGAAACAAAAGTCACCAGGCCAGGTTCCTGATGTCAGTTTGCAGGAGGCACTTGGCACTGTCAAACCAGCCACAGTTGCCTGTGGGGGCACCTTGCATCTGGGAGGTATCCTCAACCATGCGGAATTTCAGAAGGCAGCCGGGACTCAGGGCGAGCGGGCCCCGGACAAGTATGATGGCCTTTCCCTAGAGAAAAAAAAGTCACCAGGACAGGTTCCGATATCAGTTTGCAGGAGGCACTTGGCACTGTCAAACCAGCCACAGTTGCCTGTGGTGGTACTATCGGTCTGGAAGGTATCCTGATCCGTTCAGAATTTCAGCAGGCGGCCGGCCACTCCAGGCCACCGGGCCCTGAACACGTACAATGGCCTTTCCAAAGAGAAACAAAAGTCACCAGGCCAGGTTCCTGATGTCAGTTTGCAGGAGGCACTTGGCACTGTCAAACGAGACACATTTGCCTGTGGGGGCACCTTGCATCTGGGAGGTATCCTGATCCGTTCGGAATTTCAGCAGGCAGCCGGCCACTCGAGCCACCAGGCCCGGGAGAGGAACGATGGCCTTTCCCCAGAGAAACAAAAGTCACCAGGCCAGGTTCCTGATGTCAGTTTGCAGGAGGCACTTGGCACTGTCAAGCCAGCCAGAGTTGCCTGTGGGGGCACCTTGCATCCTGGAGGTATCCTGATCCGTGCGGAATTTCTGCAGGCAGCCGGCCACTCCAGGCCACCGGGCACTGGACACGAACCATGGCCTTTCCCCAGAGAAACAAAAGTCACCAGGCCAGGTTCCTGATGTCAGTTTGCAGGAGGCTCTTGGCACTGTCAAACCAGCCACAGTTGCCTGTGGTGGTACTTTCGGTCGGAGAGGCATCCTGGTCCATGAGGAATTTCAGCAGGCAGCCGGCCACTCCGGGCCACCAGGCCCTAGACATGTACGATGACCTTTTCCCAGAGAAACCAAAGTTACCAGGGCAGGTTCCTGATGTCAGTTTGCAGCAGGCACTTGGCACTGTCAAACCAGCCACAGTTGCCTCGGGCGGCACCTTTCATTTAGACGGTATCCTGATCCGTGCGGAATTTCAGCAGGCAGCCAGCCAGTCCGGGCCTACGGGTCCAGGATATGAACGATGGCCTTTCCCCAGAGAAACAAAAGTCACCAGGCCAGGTTCCTGATGTCAGTTTGCAGGAGGCACTTGGCACTGTCAAACCAGCCAGAGTTGCCTCTGGGGGCACCTTGCATCTGGGACGTATCCTGATCCATTCGGAATTTCAGCAGGCAGCCGGCAACACCGGGCCACTGGGCCACCGGTCCCCGGGCAAGAATGATGGCCTTTTCCCAGAGAAACAAAAGTTACCAGGCCAGGTTCCTGATGTCAGTTTGCAGGAGGCACTTGGCACTGTCAAACCAGCCACAGTTGCCTCTGGGGGCACCTTGCATCTGGGAGGTATCCTGATCCGTGTGGAATTTCAGCAGGCAGCCGGACACTCCAGGCCGCCGGGCACTGGACAAGAACCATGGCCTTTCCCCAGAGAAACAAAAGTCACCAGGCCAGGTTCCTGATGTCAGTTTGCTGGAGGTACTTGGCACTGTCAAACCAGCCACAGTCGCCTGTGGGGGCACCTTGCATCTGGGAGGTATCTTGATCCATTCGGAATTTCAGCTGGGAGCCGGCCACTCCAGGCCACCGGGAACTGGACACGAACCATGGCCTTTCCCCAGAGAAACAAAAGTCACCAGGCCAGGTTCCTGATGTCAGTTTGCAGGAGGCACTTGGCACTGTCAAACCAGCCACAGTTGCAAGTGGGGGCACCTTGCATCTGGGAGGTATCCTGATCCGTGCGGAATTTCAGCAGGCAGCCGGCCACTCCGGTTTACCGGGCCCATGAGAAGAATGATGGCCTTTTCCCAGGGAAACAAAAGTTACCAGGCCAGGTTCCTGATGTCAGTTTGCAGGAGGCACTTGGCACTGTCAAACCAGCCACAGTTGCCTGTGGTGGTACTTTCGGTCTGGGAGGCATCCTGATCCGTGCGGAATTTCTGCAGGCAGCCGGCCACTCCAGGCCACCGGGCACTGGATATGAACCATGGCCTTTCCCCAGAGAAACAAAAGTCACCAGGCCAGGTTCCTGATGTCAGTTTGCAGGAGGCACTTGGCACTGTCAAACCAGCCACAGTTGCCTGTGGTGGTACTTTCGGTCTGGGAGGCATCCTGATCCGTGCGGAATTTCAGCAGGCAGCCGGCCACTCCAGGCCACCGGGCACTGGACACGAACCATGGCCTTTCCCCAGAGAAACAAAAGTCACCCGGCCAGGTTCCTGATGTCAGTTTGCAGGAGGTACTTGGCACTGTCAAACCAGCCAGAGTTGCCTCTGGGGGCACCTTGCATCTGGGAGGTATCCTGATCCATTCGGATTTTCAGCAGGCAGCCGGCAACACCGGGCCACTGGACCACCGGTCCCGGGCAAGAATGATGGCCTTTCCCCAGAGAAACAAAACTAACCAGGCCAGGTTCCTGATGTCAGTTTGGAGGAGGCACTTGGCACTGTCAAACCAGCCACAGGTGCAAGTGGGGGCACCTTGCATCTGGGAGGTATCCTGATCCGTTCGGAATTTCAGCAGGCAGCCGGCCACTCCAGGCAACCGGGCACTGGATACGAACCATGGCCTTTCCCCAGAGAAACAAAAGTCACCAGGGTAGCTTCCTGATGTCAGTTTGCTGGAGGCACTTGGCACTGTCAAACCAGCCACAGTTGCCTGTGGGGGCACCTAGCATCTGGGAGGTATCCTGATCCGTTCGGAATTTCAGTAGGCAGCCGGCGACTCCAGGCCACCGTGCCCCGGACAAGAATGATGGCCTTTTCCCAGAGAAACAAAAGTTACCAGGCCAGGTTCCTGATGTCAGTTTGCAGGAGGCACTTGGCACTGTCAAACCAGCCACAGTTGCCTGTGGTGGTACTTTCGGTCTGGGAGGCATCCTGATCCGTGCGGAATTTCTGCAGGCAGCCGGCCACTCCAGGCCACCGGGCACTGGATATGAACCATGGCCTTTCCCCAGAGAAACAAAAGTCACCAGGCCTGGTTCCTGATGTCAGTTTGCAGGAGGCACTTGGCACTGTCAAACCAGCCACAGTTGCCTGTGGTGGTACTTTCGGTCTGGGAGGTATCCTGATCCGTGCGGAATTTCAGCAGGCAGCCGGCCACTCCGGGCCTCCAGGCCCTGGACACCTACAATGGCCTTTCCCCAGAGAAACAAAAGTCACCAGGCCAGGTTCCTGATGTCAGTTTGCAGGAGGCACTTGGCACTGTCAAACCAGCCACACTTGCCTCTGGTGGTGCCTTGCTTCTGGGAGGTATCTTGAGATATTCGGAATTTTAAGAAGCACCCTGACGCTACGGTCCATCGGAACCTGCCCAGGAACTATGGCCTTTCCCCAGAGAAACAAAACTCGCCAGGCCAAGTCCCTGATGTACATTTTCAAAAGGAACTTCGCACTGTCCAACCAGCCACAGTTACCGGTGGTGGCACCTTGCTTCAGGCTGGTATATTGGGATGTTCGGAATTTCAGCAGGCACCAGTCCCCTCCTGGCCACCGGACCCTGGACACCAACGATGGACGTTTCTGTGAGAAACAAAAGTCACCAGGCCAGGTTCCTGATGTCAGTTTGCAGGAGGCACTTGGCACTGTCAAACCAGCCACAGTTGCCTGTGGTGGTACTTTCGGTCTGGGAGGCATCCTGATCCGTGCGGAATTTCTGCAGGCAGCCGGCCACTCCAGGCCAGCGGGCACTGGATATGAACCACCGCCTTTCCCCAGAGAAACAAAAGTCACCAGGCCAGGTTCCTGATGTCAGTTTGCAGGAGGCACTTGGCACTGTCAAACCAGCCACAGTTGCCTGTGGTGGTACTTTCGGTCTGGGAGGTATCCTGATCCGTGCGGAATTTCAGCAGGCAGCCGGCCACTCCGGGCCTCCAGGCCCTGGAGACCTACAATGGCCTTTCCCCAGAGAAAAAAAAGTTACCAGGCCAGGTTCCTGATGTCAGTTTGCAGGAGGCACTTGGCACTGTCAAACCAGCCACAGTTGCCTGTGGTGGTACTTTCGGTCTGGGAGGCATCCTGATCCGTGCGGAATTTCAGCAGGCAGCCGGCCACTACGGGCCTCCATGCCCTGGACACCTACAATGGCCTTTCCCCAGAGAAACAAAAGTCACCAGGCCAAGTTCCTGATGTCAGTTTGCAGGAGGCACTTGGCACTGTCAAGCCAGCCAGAGTTGCCTGTGGGGGCACCTTGCATCCTGGAGGTATCCTGATCCGTGCGGAATTTCAGCAGGCAGCCGGCCACTCCAGGCCACCGGGCACTGGACACGAACCATGGCCTTTCCCCAGAGAAACAAAAGTCACCAGGCCAGGTTCCTGATGTCAGTTTGCAGGAGGCACTTGGCACTGTCAAACCAGCCACAGTTGCCAGTGGTGGTACTTTCGGTCTGGGAGGTATCCCGATCCTTTCGGAATTTCAGCAGGCAGCCGGCCACTACGGGCCTCCTAGTCCTGGAAACCCACAATGGCCTTTCCCCAGAGAAACAAAAGTCACCAGGCCAGGTTCCTGATGTCAGTTTGCAGGAGGCTCTTGGCACTGTCAAACCAGCCACAGTAGCCTCGGGCGGCACCTTTCATTTAGACGGTATCCTGATCCGTGCGGAATTTCAGCAGGCAGCCGGCCACTCCGGGCCTACGGGTCCAGAATATGAACGATGGCCTTTCCCCAGAGAAACAAAAGTCACCAGGCCAGGTTCCTGATGTCAGTTTGCAGGAGGCACTTGGCACTGTCAAACCAGCCACAGTTGCCTGTGGTGGTACTTTCAGTCTGGGAGGCATCCTGATCCGTGCGGAATTTCTGCAGGCAGCCGGCCACTCCAGGCCACCGGGCACTGGACACGAACCATGGCCTTTCCCCAGAGAAACAAAAGTCACCAGGCCAGGTTCCTGATGTCAGTTTGCAGGAAGCACTTGGCACTGTCAAACCAGCCACAGTTGCCTCTGGGGGCACCTTGCATCTGGGAGGTATCCTGATCCATTCGGATTGTCAGCAGGCAGCCGGCAACACCGGGCCACTGGACCACCGGTCCCGGGCAAGAATGATGGCCTTTCCCCAGAGAAACAAAACTAACCAGGCCAGGTTCCTGATGTCAGTTTGGAGGAGGCACTTGGCACTGTCAAACCAGCCACAGGTGCAAGTGGGGGCACCTTGCATCTGGGAGGTATCCTGATCCGTTCGGAATTTCAGCAGGCAGCCGGCCACTCCAGGCCACCGGGCACTGGATACGAACCATGGCCTTTCCCCAGAGAAACAAAAGTCACCAGGGTAGCTTCCTGATGTCAGTTTGCTGGAGGCACTTGGCACTGTCAAACCAGCCACAGTTGCCTGTGGGGGCACCTTGCATCCTGGAGGTATCCTGATCCGTGCGGAATTTCAGCAGGCAGCCGGCCACTCCAGGCCGCCGGGCAATGGACACGAACCATGGCCTTTCCCCAGAGAAACAAAAGTCACCAGGCCAGGTTCCTGATGTCAGTTTGCTGGAGGCACTTGGCACTGTCAAACCAGCCACAGTCGCCTGTGGGGGCACCTTGCATCTGGGAGGTATCCTGATCCGTTCGGAATTTCAGCAGGCAGCCGGCCACTCCAGGCCACCGGGAACTGGACACAAACCATGGCCTTTCCCCAGAGAAACAAAAGTCACCAGGCCAGGTTCCTGATGTCAGTTTGCAGGAGGCACTTGGCACTGTCAAACCAGCCACAGTTGCCAGTGGTGGTACTTTCGGTCTGGGAGGTATCCCGATCCTTTCGGAATTTCAGCAGGCAGCCGGCCACTACGGGCCTCCTAGTCCTGGAAACCCACAATGGCCTTTCCCCAGAGAAACAAAAGTCACCAGGCCAGGTTCCTGATGTCAGTTTGCAGGAGGCTCTTGGCACTGTCAAACCAGCCACAGTAGCCTCGGGCGGCACCTTTCATTTAGACGGTATCCTGATCCGTGCGGAATTTCAGCAGGCAGCCGGCCACTCCGGGCCTACGGGTCCAGAATATGAACGATGGCCTTTCCCCAGAGAAACAAAAGTCACCAGGCCAGGTTCCTGATGTCAGTTTGCAGGAGGCACTTGGCACTGTCAAACCAGCCACAGTTGCCTGTGGTGGTACTTTCAGTCTGGGAGGCATCCTGATCCGTGCGGAATTTCTGCAGGCAGCCGGCCACTCCAGGCCACCGGGCACTGGACACGAACCATGGCCTTTCCCCAGAGAAACAAAAGTCACCAGGCCAGGTTCCTGATGTCAGTTTGCAGGAAGCACTTGGCACTGTCAAACCAGCCACAGTTGCCTCTGGGGGCACCTTGCATCTGGGAGGTATCCTGATCCATTCGGATTGTCAGCAGGCAGCCGGCAACACCGGGCCACTGGACCACCGGTCCCGGGCAAGAATGATGGCCTTTCCCCAGAGAAACAAAACTAACCAGGCCAGGTTCCTGATGTCAGTTTGGAGGAGGCACTTGGCACTGTCAAACCAGCCACAGGTGCAAGTGGGGGCACCTTGCATCTGGGAGGTATCCTGATCCGTTCGGAATTTCAGCAGGCAGCCGGCCACTCCAGGCCACCGGGCACTGGATACGAACCATGGCCTTTCCCCAGAGAAACAAAAGTCACCAGGGTAGCTTCCTGATGTCAGTTTGCTGGAGGCACTTGGCACTGTCAAACCAGCCACAGTTGCCTGTGGGGGCACCTTGCATCCTGGAGGTATCCTGATCCGTGCGGAATTTCAGCAGGCAGCCGGCCACTCCAGGCCGCCGGGCAATGGACACGAACCATGGCCTTTCCCCAGAGAAACAAAAGTCACCAGGCCAGGTTCCTGATGTCAGTTTGCTGGAGGCACTTGGCACTGTCAAACCAGCCACAGTCGCCTGTGGGGGCACCTTGCATCTGGGAGGTATCCTGATCCGTTCGGAATTTCAGCAGGCAGCCGGCCACTCCAGGCCACCGGGAACTGGACACAAACCATGGCCTTTCCCCAGAGAAACAAAAGTCACCAGGCCAGGTTCCTGATGTCAGTTTGCAGGAGGCACTTGGCACTGTCAAACCAGCCACAGTTGCCTGTGGGGGCACCTTGCATCTGGGAGGTATCCTGATCCATTCGGAATTTCTGCAGGCAGCCGGCCACTCCGGGTCACCGTGCCCGGGACAAGAATGATGGTCTTTTCCCAGAGAAACAAAAGTCACCAGGCCAGGTTCCTGATGTCAGTTTGCAGGAGGCACTTGGCACTGTCAAACCAGCCACAGTTGCCTCTGGGGGCATTTTTCATATGGGAAGTATCCTGATCCGTGCGGAATTTCAGCAGGCAGCCGGCCACTCCAGGCCACCGGGCACTGGACACGAACCATGGCCTTTCCCCAGAGAAACAAAAGTCACCAGGCCAGGTTCCTGATGTCAGTTTGCAGGAGGCACTTGGCACTGTCAAACCAACCACAGTTGCCTGTGGTGGTACTATCGGTCTGGGAGGTATCCTGATCCGTGCGGAATTTCAGCAGGCGGCCGGCCACTCCGGGCCACAGGCCCTGGGCACGTACAATGTCCTTTCCGAAGGAAAACACAAGTCACCAGGCCAGGTTCCTGATGTCAGTTTGCAGGAGGCACTTGGCACTGTCAAATCAGCCACAGGTGTCTGTGGGGGCACCTTGCATCTTGGCGGCATCCTGATCCGTGAGGAATTTCAGCAGGCAGCCGGCCACTCCGGGCCACTGGGCCCTGGACACAAACCATGGCCATTCCCCAGAGAAACAAAAGTCACCAGGCCAGGTTCCTGATGTCAGTTTGCAGGAGGCACTTGGCACTGTCAAACCAGCCACATTTGCCTCTGGAGGTGCCTTGCTTCTGGGAGGTATCTTGAGATATTCGGAATTTTAAGATGTACCCTGCAGCTACGGTCCATCGGAACCTGCCCAGGAACTATGGCCGTTCCCCAGAGAAACAAAACTCGCCAGGCCAGGTCCCTGATGTACATTTTCAAAAGGAACTTCGCACTGTCCAACCAGCCACAGTTACCGGTGGTGGCACCTTGCTTCAGGCTGGTATATTGGGATGTTCGGAATTTCAGCAGGCACCAGTCCTCTCCTGGCCACTGGACCCTGGACACCAATGATGGCCTTTTCTGTGAGAAACAAAACTCACCAGGCCAAGTTCCTGAGGTCAGTTTGCAAGAGGCACTTGGCACTGTCCAACCACCCACAGGTGCCTGTGGTGGCGCCTTGATTCTGGGAGGCATCCTGAGATGTTTGGAATTTTAAGAGACACCCTGCCACGCCGGGTCACCTCAACCTGGACATGAACCATGAACTTTTTCTGACAGAAGCAAAACTCAGCAGGCCAGGTTCCTGATGTCAATTTGCAGGAGGCATTTGGCACTGTCCAATCCGCCACAATTGCCTATTGTGCCGCCTTGCTTCTAGGATGTATATTGAGACGTTCGGAATTTCTGCAGGCAGCCGGCCACTCCAGGCCACCGGGCCCTGAACACGTACAATGGCCTTTCCAAAGAGAAACAAAAGTCACCAGGCCAGGTTCCTGATGTCAGTTTGCAGGAGGTACTTGGCACTGTCAAACGAGACACAGTTGCCTGTGGGGGCACCTTGCATCTGGGAGGTATCCTGATCCGTGCGGAATTTCAGCAGGCAGCCGGCCACTCGAGCCAACAGGCCCTGGAGAGGAACGATGGCCTTTCCCCAGAGAAACAAAAGTCACCAGGCCAGGTTCCTGATGTCAGTTTGCAGGAGGCACTTGGCACTGTCAAACCAGCCACAGTTGCCTGTGGGGGCACCTTGCATCTGGGAGGTATCCTCAACCGTGCGGAATTTCAGAAGGCAGCCAGGACTCAGGGCGAGCGGGCCCCGGACAAGTATGATGGCCTTTCCCTAGAGAAACAAAAGTCACCAGGACAGGTTCCGATATCAGTTTGCAGGAGGCACTTGGCACTGTCAAACCAGCCACAGTTGCCTGTGGTGGTACTATCGGTCTGGGAGGTATCCTGATCCGTTCAGAATTTCAGCAGGCGGCCGGCCACTCCAGGCCACCGGGCCCTGAACCCGTACAATGGCCTTTCCAAAGAGAAACAAAAGTCACCGGGCCAGGTTCCTGATGTCAGTTTGCAGGAGGCACTTGGCACTGTCAAACGAGACACATTTGCCTGTGGGGGCACCTTGCATCTGGGAGGTATCCTGATCCGTTCGGAATTTCAGCAGGCAGCCGGCCACTCGAGCCACCAGGCCCTGGAGAGGAACGATGGCCTTTCCCCAGAGAAACAAAACTCACCAGGCCAGGTTCCTGATGTCAGTTTGCAGGAGGACCTTGGCACTGTCAAACCAGCCACAGTTGCCTCTGGGAGCACCTTGCATCTGGGCGGTATCCTGATCCATTCGGAATTTCAGCTGGTGGCCTGCCAATCCGGGCCTGCAGGCCTCGTACAAGAATGATGGCCTTTCCCCAGAGAAACAAAAGTCACCAGACCAGGTTCCTGATGTCTGTTTGCAGGAGGCACTTGGCACTGTCACACCAGCCACAGTTGCCTGTGGGGGCACATTGCGTCTGGGAGGTATCCTCAACCGTGCGGAATTTCAGCAGGCAGGCGGGACTCCGGGCCAGCGGGCACTGGACACGATCGAGGGCCTTTCCCCAGAGCAACAAAAGTCACCAGGACAGGTTCCGATGTCAGTTTGCAGGAGGCACTTGGCACTGTCAAACCAGCCACAGTTGCCTGTGGTGGTACTTTCGGTCTGGGAGGTATCCTGATCCGTGCGGAATTTCAGCAGGCAGCCGGCCACTCCGGGCCTCCAGCCCCTGGACACCTACAATGGCCTTTCCCCAGAGAAACAAAAGTCACCAGGCCAGGTTCCTGATGTCAGTTTGCAGGAGGCACTTGGCACTGTCAAACCAGCCACAGTTGCCTGTGTTGGTACTTTTGGTCTGGGAGGCATCCTGATCCGTGCGGAATTTCTGCAGGCAGCCGGCCACTCCAGGCCACTGGGCACTGGACACGAACCATGGCCTTTCCCCAGAGAAACAAAAGTCACCAGGCCAGGTTCCTGATGTCAGTTTGCAGGAGGCACTTGGCACTGTCAAACCAACCACAGTTGCCTGTGGTGGTACTATCGGTCTGGGAGGTATCCTGATCCGTTTGGAATTTCAGCAGGCGGCCGGCCACTCCGGGCCACAGGCCCTGGGCACGTACAATGTCCTTTCCGAAGGAAAACACAAGTCACCAGGCCAGGTTCCTGATGTCAGTTTGCAGGAGGCACTTGGCACTGTCAAATCAGCCACAGGTGTCTGTGGGGGCACCTTGCATCTTGGCGGCATCCTGATCCGTGAGGAATTTCAGCAGGCAGCCGGCCACTCCGGGCCACTGGGCCCTGGACACAAACCATGGCCATTCCCCAGAGAAACAAAAGTCACCAGGCCAGGTTCCTGATGTCAGTTTGCAGGAGGCACTTGGCACTGTCAAACCAGCCACATTTGCCTCTGGAGGTGCCTTGCTTCTGGGAGGTATCTTGAGATATTCGGAATTTTAAGATGTACCCTGCAGCTACGGTCCATCGGAACCTGCCCAGGAACTATGGCCGTTCCCCAGAGAAACAAAACTCGCCAGGCCAGGTCCCTGATGTACATTTTCAAAAGGAACTTTGCACTGTCCAACCAGCCACAGTTACCGGTGGTGGCACCTTGCTTCAGGCTGGTATATTGGGATGTTCGGAATTTCAGCAGGCACCAGTCCTCTCCTGGCCACTGGACCCTGGACACCAACGATGGCCTTTTCTGTGAGAAACAAAACTCACCAGGCCAAGTTCCTGAGGTCAGTTTGCAAGAGGCACTTGGCACTGTCCAACCACCCACAGGTGCCTGTGGTGGCGCCTTGATTCTGGGAGGCATCCTGAGATGTTTGGAATTTTAAGAGACACCCTGCCACGCCGGGTCACCTCAACCTGGACATGAACCATGAACTTTTTCTGACAGAAGCAAAACTCAGCAGGCCAGGTTCCTGATGTCAATTTGCAGGAGGCATTTGGCACTGTCCAATCCGCCACAATTGCCTATTGTGCCGCCTTGCTTCTAGGATGTATATTGAGACGTTCGGAATTTCTGCAGGCAGCCGGCCACTCCGGCCTACAGGACGTGGGAAAAGAACAATGGCTTTTCCTCTGAGAAACAGAACTCACAAGGCCAGGGTCCTGATGTCAGTTTGCAGGAGGCACTTGGCACTGTCAAACCAGCCACAGTTGCCTGTGGTGGTACTTTCGTTCTGGGAGGAATCCTGATCCGTTCGGAATATCAGCAGGCGGCCGGCCACTACGGGCCACAGGCCATGGATACGTACAATGGCCGTTCCAAAGAGAAACAAAAATCACCAGGCCAGGTTCCTGATGTCAGTTTGCAGGAGGCACTTGGCACTGTCAAACCAGCCACAGTTGCCTGTGGGGGCTCCATTCATCTGGGAGCTATCCTGATCTGTGCGGAATTTCAGCAGGCATCCACCCACTCGAGCCACCGGGCCCTGGACATGAACCACGGCTTTTCCCCAGAGAAACAAAAGTCACCAGGCCAGGTTCCTGATGTCACTTTGCAGAAGGCACTTGGCACTGTCAAACCAGACACAGTTGCCTGTGGGAGCACCTTGCATCTGGGAGGTATCCTGATCCGTTCGGAATTTCAGCAGGCAGCCGGCCACTCCGGGCCTACAGGTCCAGGATATGAACGATGGCCTTTCCCCAGAGAAACAAAAGTCACCAGGCCAGGTTCCTGATGTCAGTTTGCAGGAGGCACTTGGCACTGTCAAACCAGCCACAGTTGCCTGTGGTGGTACTATCGGTCTGGGAGGTATCCTGATCCGTTCAGAATTTCAGCAGGCGGCCGGCCACTCCAGGCCACCGGGCCCTGAACACGTACAATGGCCTTTCCAAAGAGAAACAAAAGTCACCAGGCCAGGTTCCTGATGTCAGTTTGCAGGAGGTACTTGGCACTGTCAAACGAGACACAGTTGCCTGTGGGGGCACCTTGCATCTGGGAGGTATCCTGATCCGTGCGGAATTTCAGCAGGCAGCCGGCCACTCGAGCCAACAGGCCCTGGAGAGGAACGATGGCCTTTCCCCAGAGAAACAAAAGTCACCAGGCCAGGTTCCTGATGTCAGTTTGCAGGAGGCACTTGGCACTGTCAAACCAGCCACAGTTGCCTGTGGGGGCACCTTGCATCTGGGAGGTATCCTCAACCGTGCGGAATTTCAGAAGGCAGCCAGGACTCAGGGCGAGCGGGCCCCGGACAAGTATGATGGCCTTTCCCTAGAGAAACAAAAGTCACCAGGACAGGTTCCGATATCAGTTTGCAGGAGGCACTTGGCACTGTCAAACCAGCCACAGTTGCCTGTGGTGGTACTATCGGTCTGGGAGGTATCCTGATCCGTTCAGAATTTCAGCAGGCGGCCGGCCACTCCAGGCCACCGGGCCCTGAACCCGTACAATGGCCTTTCCAAAGAGAAACAAAAGTCACCGGGCCAGGTTCCTGATGTCAGTTTGCAGGAGGCACTTGGCACTGTCAAACGAGACACATTTGCCTGTGGGGGCACCTTGCATCTGGGAGGTATCCTGATCCGTTCGGAATTTCAGCAGGCAGCCGGCCACTCGAGCCACCAGGCCCTGGAGAGGAACGATGGCCTTTCCCCAGAGAAACAAAACTCACCAGGCCAGGTTCCTGATGTCAGTTTGCAGGAGGTACTTGGCACTGTCAAACCAGCCACAGTTGCCTCTGGGAGCACCTTGCATCTGGGCGGTATCCTGATCCATTCGGAATTTCAGCTGGTGGCCTGCCAATCCGGGCCTGCAGGCCTCGTACAAGAATGATGGCCTTTCCCCAGAGAAACAAAAGTCACCAGACCAGGTTCCTGATGTCTGTTTGCAGGAGGCACTTGGCACTGTCACACCAGCCACAGTTGCCTGTGGGGGCACATTGCGTCTGGGAGGTATCCTCAACCGTGCGGAATTTCAGCAGGCAGGCGGCGACTCCGGGCCAGCGGGCACTGGACACGATCGAGGGCCTTTCCCCAGAGCAACAAAAGTCACCAGGACAGGTTCCGATGTCAGTTTGCAGGAGGCACTTGGCACTGTCAAACCAGCCACAGTTCCCTGTGGTGGTACTTTCGGTCTGGGATGTATCCTGATCCGTGCGGAATTTCAGCAGGCAGCCGGCCACTCCGGGCCTCCAGCCCCTGGACACCTACAATGGCCTTTCCCCAGAGAAACAAAAGTCACCAGGCCAGGTTCCTGATGTCAGTTTGCAGGAGGCACTTGGCACTGTCAAACCAGCCACAGTTGCCTGTGGGGGCACCTCGCATCCTGGAGGTATCCTGATCCGTGCGGAATTTCAGCAGGCAGCCGGCCACTCCAGGCCACCGGGCACTGGACACGAACCATGGCCTTTCCCCAGAGAAACAAAAGTCACCAGGCCAGGTTCCTGATGTCAGTTTGCAGGAGGCTCTTGGCACTGTCAAACCAGCCACAGTTGCCTGTGGTGGTACTTTCGGTCGGGGAGGCATCCTGGTCCATGAGGAATTTCCGCAGGCAGCCGGCCACTCCGGGCCACCAGGCCCTAGACATGTACGATGACCTTTTCCCAGAGAAACCAAAGTTACCAGGACAGGTTCCTGATGTCAGTTTGCAGTAGGCACTTGGCACTGTCAAACCAGCCACAGTTGCCTCGGGCGGCACCTTTCATTTAGACGGTATCCTGATCCGTGCGGAATTTCAGCAGGCAGCCGGCCACTCCGGGCCTACGGGTCCAGGATATGAACGATGGCCTTTCCCCAGAGAAACAAAAGTCACCAGGCCAGGTTCCTGATGTCAGTTTGCAGGAGGCACTTGGCACTGTCAAACCAGCCACAGTTGCCTCTGGGGGCACCTTGCATCTGGGAGGTATCCTGATCCGTGCGGAATTTCAGCAGGCAGCCGGCCACTCCAGGCCACCGGGCACTGGACACGAACCATGGCCTTTCCCCAGAGAAACAAAAGTCACCAGGCCAGCTTCCTGATGTTAGTTTGCAGGAGGTACTTGGCACTGTCAAACCAGCCAGAGTTGCCTCTGGGGGCACCTTGCATCTGGGAGGTATCCTGATCCGTGCGGAATTTCAGCAGGCAGCCGGCAACACCGGGCCACTGGGCCACCGGTCCCCGGGTAAGAATGATGGCCTTTCCCCAGAGAAACAAAAGTCACCAGGCCAGGTTCCTGATGTCAGTTTGGAGGAGGCAATTGGCACTGTCAAACCAGCCACAGTTGCCTGTGGGGGCACCTTGCATCTGGGAGGTATCCTGACCCGTTCGGAATTTCAGTAGGCAGCCGGCGACTCCAGGCCACCGTGCCCCGGACAAGAATGATGGCCTTTTCCCAGAGAAACAAAAGTTACCAGGCCAGGTTCCTGATGTCAGTTTGCAGGAGGCACTTGGCACTGTCAAACCAGCCACAGTTGCCTGTGGGGGCACCTTGCATCCTGGAGGTATCCTGATCCGTGCGGAATTTCAGCAGGCAGCCGGCCACTCCAGGCCACCGGGCACTGGATACGAACCATGGCCTTTCACCAGAGAAACAAAAGTCACCAGGCCAGGTTCCTGATGTCAGTTTGCTGGAGGCACTTGGCACTGTCAAACCAGCCACAGTTGCCTGTGGGGGCACCTTGCATCTGGGAGGTATCCTGATCCGTTCGGAATTTCAGCAGGCAGCCGGCCACTCCGGTTTACCGGGCCCATGAGAAGAATGATGGCCTTTCCCCAGAGAAACAAAAGTCACCAGGCCAGGTTCCTGATGTCAGTTTGCAGGAGGCACTTGGCACTGTCAAACCAGCCACAGTTGCCTGTGGGGGCACATTGCATCTGGGAGGTATCCTCAAGCGTGCGGAATTTCAGCAGGCAGCCGGCCACACCGGGCCAGCGGGCACTGGACACGATCGAGGGCCTTTCCCCAGAGCAACAAAAGTCACCAGGACAGGTTCCGATGTCAGTTTGCAGGAGGCACTTGGCACTGTCAAACCAGCCACAGTTGCCTGTGGTGGTACTATCGGTCTGGGAGGTATCCTGATCCGTTCGGAATTTCAGCAGGCGGCCGGCCACTCCGGGCCACAGGCCCTGGGCACGTACAATGTCCTTTGCAAAGGAAAACACAAGTCACCAGGCCAGGTTCCTGATGTCAGTTTGCAGGAAGCACTTGGCACTGTCAAACCAGCCACAGGTGTCTGTGGGGGCACCTTGCATCTTGGCGGCATCCTGATCCGTTCGGAATTTCAGCAGGCAGCCGGCCACTCCGGGCCACAGGTCCCTGGACATGAACGATGGCCTTTACCCAGAGAAACAAAAGTCACCAGGCCAGGTTCCGATGTCAGTTTGCAGGAGGCACTTGGCACTGTCAAACCAGCCACAGTTGCCTGTGGTGGTACTATCGGTCTGGGAGGTATCCTGATCCGTTCGGAATTTCAGCAGGCGGCCTGTCTCTACGGGCCACCAGGCCCTGGACACATACAATGGCCTTTCCAAAGAGAAACAAAAATCACCAGGCCAGGTTCCTGATGTCAGTTTGCAGGAGGCACTTGGCACTGTCAAACCAGCCACAGTTGCCTGTGGGGGCTCCTTTCATCTGGGAGCTATCCTGATCTCTGCGGAATTTCAGCAGGCAGCCGGCCAATACGGGCCGGAAGGCCCTAGAGAGGAACGATGGCCTTTCCCCTGAGAAACAAAAGTCACCAGGCCAGGTTCCTGATGTCAGTTTGCAGGAGGCACTTGGAACTGTCAAACCAGCCACAGGTGCCTCTGGGGGTACCATCCGTCTCGCAGGCATCCTGATCCGTGCAGAATTTCAGCAGGCAGCCGGCCACTCCGGGCCACTGGGCCTTGGACATGGATCGTGGCCTTTCCCCAGAGAAACCAAAGTGACCAGCCCAGCTTTCCGATGTCTGTTTGCAGGAGGCACTTGGCACTGTCAAACCAGCCACACTTGCCTCTGGTGGTGCCTTGCTTCTGGGAGGTATCTTGAGATATTCGGAATTTTAAGAAGCACCCTGCCGCTACGGTCCATCGGAACCTGCCCAGGAACTATGGCCGTTTCCCAGAGAAACAAAACTCGCCAGGCCAGGTCCCTGATGTGCATTTTCAAAAGGAACTTCGCACTGTCCAACCAGCCACAGTTACCGGTGGTGGCACCTTGCTTCAGGCTGGTATATTGGGATGTTCGGAATTTCAGCAGGCACCAGTCCTCTCCTGGCCACCGGACCCTGGACACCAACGATGGACGTTTCTGTGAGAAACAAAAGTCACCAGGCCAGGTTCCTGATGTCAGTTTGCAGGAGGCACTTGGCACTGTCAAACCAGCTGCAGGTGCCTCTGGGGGCATTTTTCATATGGGAAGAATCCTGATCCGTGCGGAATTTCTGCAGGCAGCCGGCCACTCCAGGCCACCGGGCACTGGACAGGAACCATGGCCTTTTCCCAGAGAAACAAAAGTCACCAGGCCAGGTTCCTGATGTCAGTTTGCAGGAGGCACTTGGCACTGTCAAACCAGCCACAGTTGCCTGTGGGGGCACCTTGCATCTGGGAGGTATCCTGATCCATTCGGAATTTCTGCAGGCAGCCGGCCACTCCGGGTCACCGTGCCCGGGACAAGAATGATGGTCTTTTCCCAGAGAAACAAAAGTCACCAGGCCAGGTTCCTGATGTCAGTTTGCAGGAGGCACTTGGCACTGTCAAACCAGCCACAGTTGCCTCTGGGGGCATTTTTCATATGGGAAGTATCCTGATCCGTGCGGAATTTCAGCAGGCAGCCGGCCACTCCAGGCCACCGGGCACTGGACACGAACCATGGCCTTTCCCCAGAGAAACAAAAGTCACCAGGCCAGGTTCCTGATGTCAGTTTGCAGGAGGCACTTGGCACTGTCAAACCAGCCACAGTTGCCTGTGGTGGTACTTTCGGTCTGGGAGGCATCCTGATCCGTGCGGAATTTCTGCAGGCAGCCGGCCACTCCAGGCCACCGGGCACTGGATATGAACCATGGACTTTCCCCAGAGAAACAAAAGTCACCAGGCCTGGTTCCTGATGTCAGTTTGCAGGAGGTACTTGGCACTGTCAAACCAGCCACAGTTGCCTGTGGTGGTACTTTCGGTCTGGGAGGCATCCTGATTCGTGCGGAATTTCTGCAGGCAGCCGGCCACTCCAGGCCACCGGGCACTGGACACGAACCATGGCCTTTCCCCAGAGAAACAAAAGTCACCAGGCCAGGTTCCTGATGTCAGTTTGCAGGAGGCACTTGGCACTGTCAAGCCAGCCAGAGTTGCCTGTGGGGGCACCTTGCACCCTGGAGGTATCCTGATCCGTGCGGAATTTCAGCAGGCAGCCGGCCACTCCAGGCCACCGGGCACTGGACACGAACCATGGCCTTTCCCCAGAGAAACAAAAGTCACCAGGCCAGGTTCCTGATGTCAGTTTGCAGGAGGCTCTTGGCACTGTCAAACCAGCCACAGTTGCCTGTGGTGGTACTTTCGGTCGGAGAGGCATCCTGGTCCATGAGGAATTTCAGCAGGCAGCCGGCCACTCCAGGCCACCAGGCCCTAGACATGTACGATGACCTTTTCCCAGAGAAACCAAAGTTACCAGGACAGGTTCCTGATGTCAGTTTGCAGGAGGCACTTGGCACTGTCAAACCAGCCACAGTTGCCTGTGGGGGCACCTTGCATTTGGGACGTATCCTGATCCGTTCGGAATTTCTGCAGGCAGCCGGCCACTCCGGGTCACCGTGCCCGGGACAAGAATGATGGTCTTTTCCCAGAGAAACAAAAGTCACCAGGCCAGGTTCCTGATGTCAGTTTGCAGGAGGCACTTGGCACTGTCAAACCACCCACAGTTGCCTCTGGGGGCATTTTTCATATGGGAAGTATCCTGATCCGTGCGGAATTTCAGCAGGCAGCCGGCCACTCCAGGCCACCGGGCACTGGACACGAACCATGGCCTTTCCCCAGAGAAACAAAAGTCACCAGGCCTGGTTCCTGATGTCAGTTTGCAGGAGGCACTTGGCACTGTCAAACCAGCCACAGTTGCCTGTGGTGGTACTTTCGGTCTGGGAGGTATCCTGATCCGTGCGGAATTTCAGCAGGCAGCCGGCCACTCCGGGCCTCCAGGCCCTGGACACCTACAATGGCCTTTCCCCAGAGAAACAAAAGTCACCAGGCCAGGTTCCTGATGTCAGTTTGCAGGAGGCACTTGGCACTGTCAAACCAGCCACAGTTGCCTCGGGCGGCACCTTTCATTTAGACGGTATCCTGATCCGTGCGGAATTTCAGCAGGCAGCCAGCCAGTCCGGGCCTACGGGTCCAGGATATGAACGATGGCCTTTCCCCAGAGAAACAAAAGTCACCAGGCCAGGTTCCTGATGTCAGTTTGCAGGAGGCACTTGGCACTGTCAAACCAGCTGCAGATGCCTGTGGGGGCACCTTGCATCCTGGAGGTATCCTGATCCGTGCGGAATTTCAGCAGGCAGCCGGCCACTCCAGGCCACCGGGCACTGGACACGAACCATGGCCTTTTCCCAGAGAAACAAAAGTCACCAGGCCAGGTTCCTGATGTTAGTTTGCAGGAGGTACTTGGCACTGTCAAACCAGCCAGAGTTGCCTCTGGGGGCACCTTGCATCTGGGAGGTATCCTGATCCATTCGGAATTTCAGCAGGCAGCCGGCAGCACCGGGCCACTGGGCCACCGGTCCCCGGGCAAGAATGATGGCCTTTCCCCAGAGAAACAAAACTAACCAGGCCAGGTTCCTGATGTCAGTTTGGAGGAGGCACTTGGCACTGTCAAACCAGCCACAGGTGCTAGTGGGGGCACCTTGCATCCTGGAGGTATCCTGATCCGTTCGGATTTTCAGCAGGCAGCCGGCCACTCCAGGCCACCGGGCACTGGATACGAACCATGGCCTTTCCCCAGAGAAACAAAAGTCACCAGGCCAGGTTCCTGATGTCAGTTTGCAGGAGGCACTTGGCACTGTCAAACCAGCCACAGTTGCCTGTGGGGGCACCTTGCATCTGGGAGGTATCCTGATCCGTTCAGAATTTCAGTCGGCAGCCGGCCACTCCAGGCCACCGTGCCCCGGACAAGAATGATGGCCTTTTCCCAGAGAAACAAAAGTCACCAGACCAGGTTCCTGATGTCTGTTTGCAGGAGGCACTTGGCACTGTCAAACCAGCCACAGTTGCCTGTGGGGGCACCTTGCAGCCTGGAGGTATCCTGATCCGTGCGGAATTTCAGCAGGCAGCCGGCCACTCCAGGCCACCGGGCACTGGACACGAACCATGGCCTTTCCCCAGAGAAACAAAAGTCACCAGGCCAGGTTCCTGATGTCAGTTTGCTGGAGGCACTTGGCACTGTCAAACCAGCCACAGTTGCCTGTGGGGGCACCTTGCATCCGGGAGGTATCTTGATCCATTCGGAATTTCAGCAGGGATCCGGCCACTCCAGGCCACCGGGAACTGGACACGAACCATGGCCTTTCCCCAGAGAAACAAAAGTCACCAGGCCAGGTTCCTGATGTCAGTTTGCAGGAGGCACTTGGCACTGTCAAACCAGCCACAGTTGCGAGTGGGGGCACCTTGCATCTGGGAGGTATCCTGATCCGTTCAGAATTTCAGCAGGCAGCCGGCCACTCCAGGCCACCGGGCACTGGACACGAACCATGGCCTTTCCCCAGAGAAACAAAAGTCACCAGGCCAGGTTCCTGATGTCAGTTTGCAGGAGGCACTTGGCACTGTCAAACCAGCCACAGTTGCAAGTGGGGGCACCTTGCATCTGGGAGGTATCCTGATCCGTGTGGAATTTCAGCAGGCAGCCGGCCACTCCGGTTTACCGGGCCCATGAGAAGAATTATGGCCTTTCCCCAGAGAAACAAAACTAACCAGGCCAGGTTCCTGATGTCAGTTTGCTGGAGGCACTTGGCACTGTCAAACCAGCCACAGTCGCCTGTGGGGGCACCTTGCATCTGGGAGGTATCTTGATCCATTCGGAATTTCAGCAGGGAGCCGGCCACTCCAGGCCACCGGGAACTGGACACAAACCATGGCCTTTCCCCAGAGAAACAAAAGTCACCAGGCCAGGTTCCTGATGTCAGTTTGCAGGAGGCACTTGGCACTGTCAAACCACCCACAGTTGCAAGTGGGGGCACCTTGCATCTGGGAGGTATCCTGATCCGTTCAGAATTTCAGCAGGCAGCCGTCCACTCCAGGCCACCGGGCACTGGACATGAACCATGGCCTTTTCCCAGGGAAACAAAAGTTACCAGGCCAGGTTCCTGATGTCAGTTTGCAGGAGGCACTTGGCACTGTCAAACCAGCCACAGTTGCCTGTGGTGGTACTTTCGGTCTGGGAGGCATCCTGATCCGTGCGGAATTTCTGCAGGCAGCCGGCCACTCCAGGCCACCGGGCACTGGATATGAACCATGGCCTTTCCCCAGAGAAACAAAAGTCACCAGGCCAGGTTCCTGATGTCAGTTTGCAGGAGGCACTTGGCACTGTCAAACCAGCCACAGTTGCCTGTGGTGGTACTTTCGGTCTGGGAGGCATCCTGATCCGTGCGGAATTTCTGCAGGCAGCCGGCCACTCCAGGCCACCGGGCACTGGACACGAACCATGGCCTTTCCCCAGAGAAACAAAAGTCACCAGGCCAGGTTCCTGATGTCTGTTTGCAGGAGGTACTTGGCACTGTCAAACCAGCCAGAGTTGCCGCTGGGGGCACCTTGCATCTGGGAGGTATCCTGATCCATTCGGATTTTCAGCAGGCAGCCGGCAACACCGGGCCACTGGACCACCGGTCCCCGGGCAAGAATGATGGCCTTTCCCCAGAGAAACAAAACTAAGCAGGCCAGGTTCCTGATGTCAGTTTGGAGGAGGCACTTGGCACTGTCAAACCAGCCACAGGTGCAAGTGGGGGCACCTTGCATCCTGGAGGTATCCTGATCCGTTCGGAATTTCAGCAGGCAGCCGGCCACTCCGGGTCACCGTGCCCCGGACAAGAATGATGGCCTTTTCCCAGAGAAACAAAAGTCACCAGGCCAGGTTCCTGATGTCAGTTTGCAGGAGGCACTTGGCACTGTCAAACCAGCCACAGTTGCCTCTGGGGGCATTTTTCATATGGGAAGTATCCTGATCCGTGCGGAATTTCACAAGGAAGCCGGCCACTCCAGGCCACCGGGCACTGGACACGAACCATGGCCTTTCCCCAGAGAAACAAAAGTCACCAGGCCAGGTTCCTGATGTCAGTTTGCAGGAGGCACTTGGCACTGTCAAACCAGCCACAGTTGCCTGTGGTGGTACTTTCGGTCTGGGAGGCATCCTGATCCGTGAGGAATTTCTGCAGGCAGCCGGCGACTCCAGGCCATCGGGCACTGGATATGAACCATGGCCTTTCCCCAGAGAAACAAAAGTCACCAGGCCAGGTTCCTGATGTCAGTTTGCAGGAGGCACTTGGCACTGTCAAACCAGCCACCGTTGCCTGTGGTGGTACTTTCGGTCTGGGATGTATCCTGATCCGTGCGGAATTTCTGCAGGCAGCCGGCCACTCCATGCCACCGGGCACTGGACACGAACCATGGCCTTTCCCCAGAGAAACAAAAGTCACCAGGCCAGGTTCCTGATGTCAGTTTGCAGGAGGCTCTTGGCACTGTCAAACCAGCCAGAGTTGCCTGTGGTGGTACTTTCGGTCGGGGAGGCATCCTGGTCCATGAGGAATTTCCGCAGGCAGCCGGCCACACCGGGACACCAGGCCCTAGACATGTACGATGACCTTTCCCCAGAGAAACCAAAGTTACCAGGACAGGTTCCTGATGTCAGTTTGCAGGAGGCACTTGGCACTGTCAAACCAGCCACAGTTGCCTCGGGCGGCACCTTTCATTTAGACGGTATCCTGATCCGTGCGGAATTTCAGCAGGCAGCCAGCCAGTCCGGGCCTACGGGTCCAGGATATGAACGATGGCCTTTCCCCAGAGAAACAAAAGTCACCAGGCCAGGTTCCTGATGTCAGTTTGCAGGAGGCACTTGGCACTGTCAAACCAGCTGCAGATGCCTGTGGGGGCACCTTGCATCCTGGAGGTATCCTGATCCGTGCGGAATTTCAGCAGGCAGCCGGCCACTCCAGGCCACCGGGCACTGGACACGAACCAATGCCTTTCCCCAGAGAAACAAAAGTCACCAGGCCAGGTTCCTGATGTCAGTTTGCAGGAGGCACTTGGCACTGTCAAACCAGCCAGAGTTGCCTCTGGGGGCACCTTGCATCTGGGAGGTATCCCGATCCATTCGGAATTTCATCAGGCAGCCGGCAACACCGGGCCACTCCGGGCCACCGGTCCCCGGGCAAGAATGATGGCCTTTCCCCAGAGAAACAAAACTAACCAGGCCAGGTTCCTGATGTCAGTTTGCAGGAGGCACTTGGCACTGTCAAACTAGCCACAGGTGCTAGTGGGGGCACCTTGCGTCCTGGAGGTATCCTGATCCGTTCGGAATTTCAGCAGGCAGCCGGCCACTCCAGGCCACCGGGCACTGGATACGAACCATGGCCTTTCCCCAGAGAAACAAAAGTCACCAGGGTAGCTTCCTGATGTCAGTTTGCTGGAGGCACTTGGCACTGTCAAACCAGCCACAGTCGCCTGTGGGGGCACCTTGCATCTGGAAGGTATCCTGATCCGTTCGGAATTTCAGTAGGCAGCCGGCGACTCCAGGCCACCGTGCCCCGGACAAAAATGATGGCCTTTTCCCAGAGAAACAAAAGTTACCAGGCCAGGTTCCTGATGTCAGTTTGCAGGAGGCACTTGGCACTGTCAAACCAGCCACAGTTGCCTGTGGGGGCACCTTGCAGCCTGGAGGTATCCTGATCCGTGCGGAATTTCAGCAGGCAGCCGGCCACTCCTGGCCACCGGGCACTGGACAAGAACCATGGCCTTTCCCCAGAGAAACAAAAGTCACCAGGCCAGGTTCCTGATGTCAGTTTGCTGGAGGCACTTGGCACTGTCAAACCAGCCACAGTTGCCTGTGGGGGCACCTTGCATCCTGGAGGTATCCTGATCCGTGCGGAATTTCAGCAGGCAGCCGGCCACTCCGGTTTACCGGGCCCATGAGAAGAATGATGGCCTTTTCCCAGGGAAACAAAAGTTACCAGGCCAGGTTCCTGATGTCAGTTTGCAGGAGGCACTTGGCACTGTCAAACCAGCCACAGTTGCCTGTGGTGGTACTTTCGGTCTGGGAGGCATCCTGATCCGTGCGGAATTTCAGCAGGCAGCCGGCCACTCCAGGCCACCGGGCACTGGATATGAACCATGGCCTTTCCCCAGAGAAACAAAAGTCACCAGGCCAGGTTCCTGATGTCAGTTTGCAGGAGGCACTTGGCACTGTCAAACCAGCCACAGTTGCCTGTGGTGGTACTTTCGGTCTGGGAGGCATCCTGATCCGTGTGGAATTTCTGCAGGCAGCCGGCCACTCCAGGCCACCGGGCCCTGGACACGAACCATGGCCTTTCCCCAGAGAAATAAAAGTCACCAGGCCAGGTTCCTGATGTCAGTTTGGAGGAGGCACTTGGCACTGTCAAACTAGCCACAGGTTCTAGTGGGGGCACCTTGCGTCCTGGAGGTATCCTGATCCGTTCGGAATTTCAACAGGCAGCCGGCCACTCCAGGCCACCGGGCACTGGATACGAACCATGGCCTTTCCCCAGAGAAACAAAAGTCACCAGGGTAGCTTCCTGATGTCAGTTTGCTGGAGGCACTTGGCACTGTCAAACCAGCCACAGTCGCCTGTGGGGGCACCTTGCATCTGGAAGGTATCCTGATCCGTTCGGAATTTCAGTAGGCAGCCGGCGACTCCAGGCCACCGTGCCCCGGACAAAAATGATGGCCTTTTCCCAGAGAAACAAAAGTTACCAGGCCAGGTTCCTGATGTCAGTTTGCAGGAGGCACTTGGCACTGTCAAACCAGCCACAGTTGCCTGTGGGGGCACCTTGCATCTGGGAGGTATCTTGATCCATTCGGAATTTCAGCAGGGAGCCGGCCACTCCAGGCCACCGGGAAGTGGACATGAACCATGGCCTTTCCCCAGAGAAACAAAAGTCACCAGGCCAGGTTCCTGATGTCAGTTTGCAGGAGGCACTTGGCACTGTCAAACCAGCCACAGTTGCAAGTGGGGGCACCTTGCATCTGGGAGGTATCCTGATCCGTTCAGAATTTCAGCAGGCAGCCGGCCACTCCAGGCCACCGGGCACTGGACACGAACCATGGCCTTTCCCCAGAGAAACAAAAGTCACCAGGCCAGGTTCCTGATGTCAGTTTGCAGGAGGCACTTGGCACTGTCAAACCAGCCACAGTTGCAAGTGGGGGCACCTTGCATCTGGGAGGTATCCTGATCCGTGTGGAATTTCAGCAGGCAGCCGGCCACTCCGGTTTACCGGGCCCATGAGAAGAATGATGGCCTTTCCCCAGAGAAACAAAACTAACCAGGCCAGGTTCCTGATGTCAGTTTGCTGGAGGCACTTGGCACTGTCAAACCAGCCACAGTCGCCTGTGGGGGCACCTTGCATCTGGGAGGTATCTTGATCCATTCGGAATTTCAGCAGGGAGCCGGCCACTCCAGGCCACCGGGAACTGGACACAAACCATGGCCTTTCCCCAGAGAAACAAAAGTCACCAGGCCAGGTTCCTGATGTCAGTTTGCAGGAGGCACTTGGCACTGTCAAACCACCCACAGTTGCAAGTGGGGGCACCTTGCATCTGGGAGGTATCCTGATCCGTTCAGAATTTCAGCAGGCAGCCGGCCACTCCAGGCCACCGGGCACTGGACACGAACCTTGGCCTTTTCCCAGAGAAACAAAAGTTACCAGGCCAGGTTCCTGATGTCAGTTTGCAGGAGGCACTTGGCACTGTCAAACCAGCCACAGTTGCCTGTGGTGGTACTTTCGGTCTGGGAGGCATCCTGATCCGTGCGGAATTTCTGCAGGCAGCCGGCCACTCCAGGCCACCGGGCACTGGATATGAACCATGGCCTTTCCCCAGAGAAACAAAAGTCACCAGGCCAGGTTCCTGATGTCAGTTTGCAGGAGGCACTTGGCACTGTCAAACCAGCCACAGTTGCCTGTGGTGGTACTTTCGGTCTGGGAGGCATCCTGATCCGTGCGGAATTTCTGCAGGCAGCCGGCCACTCCAGGCCACCGGGCACTGGATACGAACCATGGCCTTTCCCCAGAGAAACAAAAGTCACCAGGGTAGCTTCCTGATGTCAGTTTGCTGGAGGCCCTTGGCACTGTCAAACCAGCCACAGTTGCCTGTGTGGGCACCTTGCATCTGGGAGGTATCCTGATCCATTCGGAATTTCTGCAGGCAGCCGGCCACTCCGGGTCACCGTGCCCCGGACAAGAATGATGGTCTTTTCCCAGAGAAACAAAAGTCACCAGGCCAGGTTCCTGATGTCAGTTTGCAGGAGGCACTTGGCACTGTCAAACCAGCCACAGTTGCCTCTGGGGGCATTTTTCATATGGGAAGTATCCTGATCCGTGCGGAATTTCAGCAGGCAGCCGGCCACTCCAGGCCACCGGGCACTGGACACGAACCATGGCCTTTCCCCAGAGAAACAAAAGTCACCAGGCCAGGTTCCTGATGTCAGTTTGCAGGAGGCACTTGGCACTGTCAAACCAGCCACAGTTGCCTGTGGTGGTACTTTCGGTCTGGGAGGCATCCTGATTCGTGAGGAATTTCTGCAGGCAGCCGGCCACTCCAGGCCACCGGGCACTGGATATGAACCATGGCCTTTCCCCAGAGAAACAAAAGTCACCAGGCCAGGTTCCTGATGTCAGTTTGCAGGAGGCACTTGGCACTGTCAAACCAGCCACCATTGCCTGTGGTGGTACTTTCGTTCTGGGATATATCCTGATCCGTGCGGAATTTCTGCAGGCAGCCGGCCACTCCATGCCACCGGGCACTGGACACGAACCATGGCCTTTCCCCAGAGAAACAAAAGTCACCAGGCCAGGTTCCTGATGTCAGTTTGCAGGAGGCTCTTGGCACTGTCAAACCAGCCACAGTTGCCTGTGGTGGTACTTTCGGTCGGGGAGGCATCCTGGTCCATGAGGAATTTCCGCAGGCAGCCGGCCACTCCGGGCCACCGGGCACTGGACACGAACCATGGCCTTTCCCCAGAGAAACAAAAGTCACCAGGCCAGGTTCCTGATGTCAGTTTGCTGGAGGCACTTGGCACTGTCAAACCAGCCACAGTTGCCTGTGGGGGCACCTTGCATCTGGGAGGTATCGTGATCTGTTTGGAATTTCAGCAGGCAGCCGGCCACTCCGGTTTACTGGGCCCATGAGAAGAATGATGGCCTTTCCCCAGAGAAACAAAAGTCACCAGGCCAGGTTCCTGATGTCAGTTTGCTGGAGGCACTTGGCACTGTCAAACCAGCCACAGTCGCCTGTGGGGGCACCTTGCATCTGGGAGGTATCTTGATCCATTCGGAATTTCAGCAGGCAGCCGGCCACTCCAGGCCACCGGGAACTGGACACAAACCATGGCCTTTCCCCAGAGAAACAAAAGTCACCAGGCCAGGTTCCTGATGTCAGTTTGCAGGAGGCACTTGGCACTGTCAAACCAGCCACAGTTGCCTGTGGTGGTACTTTCGGTCTGGGAGGCATCCTGATCCGTGCGGAATTTCTGCAGGCAGCCGGCCACTCCAGGCCACCGGGCACTGGATATGAACCATGGCCTTTCCCCAGAGAAACAAAAGTCACCAGGCCAGGTTCCTGATGTCAGTTTGCAGGAGGCACTTGGCACTGTCAAACCAGCCACAGTTGCCTGTGGTGGTACTTTCGGTCTGGGAGGTATCCTGATTCGTGCGGAATTTCTGCAGGCAGCCGGCCACTCCAGGCCACCGGGCACTGGATATGAACCATGGCCTTTCCCCAGAGAAACAAAAGTCACCAGGCCAGGTTCCTGATGTCAGTTTGCAGGAGGCACTTGGCACTGTCAAACCAGCCACAGTTGCCTGTGGTGGTACTTTCGGTCTGGGAGGTATCCTGATTCGTGCGGAATTTCTGCAGGCAGCCGGCCACTCCAGGCCACCGGGCACTGGACACGAACCATGGCCTTTCCCCAGAGAAACAAAAGTCACCAGGCCAGGTTCCTGATGTCAGTTTGCAGGAGGTACTTGGCACTGTCAAACCAGCCACAGTTGCCTGTGGTGGTACTTTCGGTCTGGGAGGCATCCTGATCCGTGCGGAATTTCTGCAGGCAGCCGGCCACTCCAGGCCACCGGGCACTGGATATGAACCATGGCCTTTCCCCAGAGAAACAAAAGTCACCAGGCCAGGTTCCTGATGTCAGTTTGCAGGAGGCACTTGGCACTGTCAAACCAGCCACAGTTGCCTGTGGTGGTACTTTCGGTCTGGGAGGCATCCTGATCCGTGCGGAATTTCTGCAGGCAGCCGGCCACTCCAGGCCACCGGGCACTGGATACGAACCATGGCCTTTCCCCAGAGAAACAAAAGTCACCAGGGTAGCTTCCTGATGTCAGTTTGCTGGAGGCCCTTGGCACTGTCAAACCAGCCACAGTTGCCTGTGTGGGCACCTTGCATCTGGGAGGTATCCTGATCCATTCGGAATTTCTGCAGGCAGCCGGCCACTCCGGGTCACCGTGCCCCGGACAAGAATGATGGTCTTTTCCCAGAGAAACAAAAGTCACCAGGCCAGGTTCCTGATGTCAGTTTGCAGGAGGCACTTGGCACTGTCAAACCAGCCACAGTTGCCTCTGGGGGCATTTTTCATATGGGAAGTATCCTGATCCGTGCGGAATTTCAGCAGGCAGCCGGCCACTCCAGGCCACCGGGCACTGGACACGAACCATGGCCTTTCCCCAGAGAAACAAAAGTCACCAGGCCAGGTTCCTGATGTCAGTTTGCAGGAGGCACTTGGCACTGTCAAACCAGCCACAGTTGCCTGTGGTGGTACTTTCGGTCTGGGAGGCATCCTGATTCGTGAGGAATTTCTGCAGGCAGCCGGCCACTCCAGGCCACCGGGCACTGGATATGAACCATGGCCTTTCCCCAGAGAAACAAAAGTCACCAGGCCAGGTTCCTGATGTCAGTTTGCAGGAGGCACTTGGCACTGTCAAACCAGCCACCATTGCCTGTGGTGGTACTTTCGTTCTGGGATATATCCTGATCCGTGCGGAATTTCTGCAGGCAGCCGGCCACTCCATGCCACCGGGCACTGGACACGAACCATGGCCTTTCCCCAGAGAAACAAAAGTCACCAGGCCAGGTTCCTGATGTCAGTTTGCAGGAGGCTCTTGGCACTGTCAAACCAGCCACAGTTGCCTGTGGTGGTACTTTCGGTCGGGGAGGCATCCTGGTCCATGAGGAATTTCCGCAGGCAGCCGGCCACTCCGGGCCACCAGGCCCTAGACATGTACGATGACCTTTTCCCAGAGAAACCAAAGTTACCAGGACAGGTTCCTGATGTCAGTTTGCAGGAGGCACTTGGCACTGTCAAACCAGCCACAGTTGCCTGTGGGGGCACCTTGCATCCTGGAGGTATCCTGATCCGTGCGGAATTTCAGCAGGCAGCCGGCCACTCCAGGCCACCGGGCACTGGACACGAACCATGGCCTTTCCCCAGAGAAACAAAAGTCACCAGGCCAGGTTCCTGATGTCAGTTTGCTGGAGGCACTTGGCACTGTCAAACCAGCCACAGTTGCCTGTGGGGGCACCTTGCATCTGGGAGGTATCGTGATCTGTTTGGAATTTCAGCAGGCAGCCGGCCACTCCGGTTTACTGGGCCCATGAGAAGAATGATGGCCTTTCCCCAGAGAAACAAAAGTCACCAGGCCAGGTTCCTGATGTCAGTTTGCTGGAGGCACTTGGCACTGTCAAACCAGCCACAGTCGCCTGTGGGGGCACCTTGCATCTGGGAGGTATCTTGATCCATTCGGAATTTCAGCAGGCAGCCGGCCACTCCAGGCCACCGGGAACTGGACACAAACCATGGCCTTTCCCCAGAGAAACAAAAGTCACCAGGCCAGGTTCCTGATGTCAGTTTGCAGGAGGCACTTGGCACTGTCAAACCAGCCACAGTTGCCTGTGGTGGTACTTTCGGTCTGGGAGGCATCCTGATCCGTGCGGAATTTCTGCAGGCAGCCGGCCACTCCAGGCCACCGGGCACTGGATATGAACCATGGCCTTTCCCCAGAGAAACAAAAGTCACCAGGCCAGGTTCCTGATGTCAGTTTGCAGGAGGCACTTGGCACTGTCAAACCAGCCACAGTTGCCTGTGGTGGTACTTTCGGTCTGGGAGGTATCCTGATTCGTGCGGAATTTCTGCAGGCAGCCGGCCACTCCAGGCCACCGGGCACTGGACACGAACCATGGCCTTTCCCCAGAGAAACAAAAGTCACCAGGCCAGGTTCCTGATGTCAGTTTGCAGGAGGTACTTGGCACTGTCAAACCAGCCAGAGTTGCCTCTGGGGGCACCTTGCATCTGGTAGGTATCCTGATCCATTCGGATTTTCAGCAGGCAGCCGGCAACACCGGGCCACTGGACCACCGGTCCCCGGTCAAGAATGATGGCCTTTCCCCAGAGAAACAAAACTAACCAGGCCAGGTTCCTGATGTCAGTTTGCAGGAGGCACTTGGCACTGTCAAACCAGCCACAGGTGCAAGTGGGGGCACCTGGCATCCTGGAGGTATCCTGATCCGTTCGGAATTTCAGTAGGCAGCCAGCGACTCCAGGCCACCGTGCCTCGGACAAGAATGATGGCCTTTTCCCAGAGAAACAAAAGTTACCAGGCCAGGTTCCTGATGTCAGTTTGCAGGAGGCACTTGGCTCTGTCAAACCACCCACAGTTGCCTGTGGGGGCACCTTGCATCTGGGAGGTATCCTGATCCGTGCGGAATTTCTGCAGGCAGCCGGCCACTCCAGGCCACCGGGCACTGGACAAGAACCATGGCCTTTCCCCAGAGAAACAAAAGTCACCAGGCCTGGTTCCTGATGTCAGTTTGCAGGAGGTACTTGGCACTGTCAAACCAGCCACAGTTGCAAGTGGGGGCACCTTGCATCTGGGAGGTATCCTGATCCATTTGGATTTTAAGCAGGCAGCCGGCAACACCGGGCCACTGGACCACCGGACCCGGGCAAGAATGATGGCCTTTCCCCAGAGAAACAAAAGTCACCAGGCCAGGTTCCTGATGTCAGTTTGGAGGAGGCACTTGGCACTGTCAAACCAGCCACTCTTGCAAGAGGGGGCTCCTTGCATCTGGGAGGTATCCTGATCCGTGTGGAATTTCAGCAGGCAGCCGGCCACTCCAGGCCGCCGGGCACTGGACAAGAACCATGGCCATTCCCCAGAGAAACAAAAGTCACCAGGCCAGGTTCCTGATGTCAGTTTGCAGGAGGCACTTGGCACTGTCAAACCAGCCACAGTCGCCTGTGGGGGCACCTTGCATCTGGGAGGTATCTTGATCCATTCGGAATTTCAGCAGGGAGCCAGCCACTCCAGGCCACCGGGAACTGGACACGAACCATGGCCTTTCCCCAGAGAAACAAAAGTCACCAGGCCAGGTTCCTGATGTCAGTTTGCAGGAGGCACTTGGCTCTGTCAAACCACCCACAGTTGCAAGTGGGGGCACCTTGCATCTGGGAGGTATCCTGATCCGTGCGGAATTTCAGCAGGCAGCCGGCCACTCCAGGCCACCGGGCACTGGACGAGAACCATGGCCTTTCCCCAGAGAAACAAAAGTCACCAGGCCAGGTTCCTGATGTCAGTTTGCAGGAGGCACTTGGCACTGTCAAACCAGCCACAGTTGCAAGTGGGGGCACCATGCATCTGGGGGGTATCCTGATCCGTTCGGAATTTCAGTAGGCAGCCGGCTACTCCGGGCCACCGTGCCCCAGACAAGAATGATGGCCTTTTCCCAGGGAAACAAAAGTTACCAGGCCAGGTTCCTGATGTCAGTTTGCAGGAGGCACTTGGCACTGTCAAACCAGCCACAGTTGCCTGTGGTGGTACTTTCGGTCTGGGAGGCATCCTGATCCGTGCGGAATTTCTGCAGGCAGCCGGCCACTCCAGGCCACCGGGCACTGGATATGAACCATGGCCTTTCCCCAGAGAAACAAAAGTCACCAGGCCAGGTTCCTGATGTCAGTTTGCAGGAGGCACTTGGCACTGTCAAACCAGCCACAGTTGCCTGTGGTGGTACTTTCGGTCTGGGAGGCATCCTGATTCGTGCGGAATTTCTGCAGGCAGCCGGCCACTCCAGGCCACCGGGCACTGGACACGAACCATGGCCTTTCCCCAGAGAAACAAAAGTCACCAGGCCAGGTTCCTGATGTCAGTTTGCAGGAGGCACTTGGCACTGTCAAACCAGCCACAGTTGCCTGTGGGGGCACCTTGCATCTGGGAGGTATCGTGATCTGTTTGGAATTTCAGCAGGCAGCCGGCCACTCCGGTTTACTGGGCCCATGAGAAGAATGATGGCCTTTCCCCAGAGAAACAAAAGTCACTAGGCCAGGTTCCTGATGTCAGTTTGCTGGAGGCACTTGGCACTGTCAAACCAGCCACAGTCGCCTGTGGGGGTACCTTGCATCTGGGAGGTATCTTGATCCATTCGGAATTTCAGCAGGCAGCAGGACAATCCAGGCCACCGGGAACTGGACACAAACCATGGCCTTTCCCCAGAGAAAGAAAAGTCACCAGGCCAGGTTCCTGATGTCAGTTTGCAGGAGGCACTTGGCACTGTCAATCCAGCCACAGTTGCCTGTGGTGGTACTTTCGGTCTGGGAGGTATCCTGATCCGTTCGGAATTTCAGCAGGCAGCCGGCCACTACGGGCCTCCTGGCCCTTGACACCCACAATGGCCTTTCCCCAGAGAAACAAAAGTCACCAGGCCAGGTTCCTGATGTCAGTTTGCAGGAGGCACTTGGCACTGTCAAACCAGCCACAGTTGCCTCGGGCGGCACCTTTCATTTAGACGGTATCCTCATCCGTGCGGAATTTCAGCAGGCAGCCAGCCAGTCCGGGCCTACGGGTCCAGGATATGAACGATGGCCTTTCCCCAGAGAAACAAAAGTCACCAGGCCAGGTTCCTGATGTCAGTTTGCAGGAGGCACTTGGCACTGTCAAACCAGCCACAGTTGCCTGTGGGGGCACCTTGCATCTGGGAGGTATCCTGATCCGTTTGGAATTTCAGCAGGCAGCCGGCCACTCCGGTTTACCGGGCCCATGAGAAGAATGATGGCCTTTCCCCAGAGAAACAAAAGTCACCAGGCCAGGTTCCTGATGTCAGTTTGCAGGAGGCACTTGGCACTGTCAAACCACCCACAGTTGCCTGTGGGGGCACCTTGCATCCTGGAGGTATCCTGATCCGTTTGGAATTTCAGCAGGCAGCCGGCCACTCCGGTTTACCGGGCCCATGAGAAGAATGATGGCCTTTCCCCAGAGAAACAAAAGTCACCAGGCCAGGTTCCTGATGTCAGTTTGCAGGAGGCACTTGGCACTGTCAAACCAGCCACAGTCGCCTGTGTGGGCACCTTGCATCTGGGAGGTATCTTGATCCATTCGGAATTTCAGCAGGGAGCCGGCCACTCCAGGCCACCGGGAACTGGACACGAACCATGGCCTTTCCCCAGAGAAACAAAAGTCACCAGGCCAGGTTCCTGATGTCAGTTTGCAGGAGGCACTTGGCACTGTCAAACCAGCCACAGTTGCAAGTGGGGGCACCTTGCATCTGGGAGGTATCCTGATCCGTTCAGAATTTCAGCAGGCAGCTGGCCACTCCTGCCAAGACAATAAAAACAACACAAGAGAAAACAAAACATTCTAAAACACCACCAAAACATTCCGAAACCCACCAAAACATCATAAAAACAAATCAAAACCAACCAAACAATAGGAGGAAAACGGCAACATATTGGCAAGCAAGAGACGGAGAGCGCGGCACCTTCTAGGAGGCCAAGAAGGAAGCCACACAACACCTGCACTGTGTCTGCAACTTTCAAACTGCTAGAAGCTAGTGGCTTGCCACTGGCCTGCCTCTTCAATTGCCATTAGCATTCCAATGGAAGCTATTCTTGGACAACTTTGCTCTGCTTGCTGCTAGTTCTGCCCCAGCCTACCATAGATAACCTTGCTCTTGCCTTGAGGCTCTGAGATGCCAAGAACTTGTCAACTTCAAAGGGCGGGCCAGGCTACATCTACTCAGCTGCCACAGTTTCTCCTTGCTAGACCTAGTGGGAAAGCATTTTGCTGAGATGCAGAAGGCAAGAAACGCAGAATACGGAGACGCGGAGCTGTCCCAAGTGCCGCTGCCAGGCGTCTTTCCGCAGAAGGAGCGCCCCGGAGCGCACCGCAACCGGCACCGTCATCTCTGCGCAAAGAGCCAAAATATTTTCAAACCCGCCAAAACTAATCCAAAAATATTTTCAAACCCGCCAAAATAGAAAACCAGACAGAAGTCATCAATACATTCGAAAAAACCTGACAAAACATGATCAAGCCCAACAAAGCTAATCCAAACACACCAAACACTGGGCTAAACAGAATCAAAACAAATCAAAACAAATCGAAACCTTCTAAAAACCCGCCAAAATATTTCAAAACCCGTCAAAACTAATCAAAACATTCCGAACACCCGCCAAAACATTCCAAATACCCGCCAAAATATTTTAAAACTCGCCAAAAGGAATCCAAACATTCCAAAACCTGCCAACACAATAAAAACAACTCAAGAGAATACAAAACATTCTAAAACCCAACCAAAACATTCCGAAAACCCACCAAAACATCATAAAAACAAATCAAAACCAACCAAAACATTCTGAAAACCCGCCAAAATGATTTAGACCCGCAAAACTCATCAAAACATTCTGAAAAGATGCCAAAACATTAGAAAACCAGCCTGAACTGATCAAAACATTCAAAAAACTTGGCAATACATCATAAAAACAAATCAAAACCAACCAAAACATTCCAAAAACCCGACAAAATTATTTAGAACCCACCAAAACTGATCAAAACATTCTGAAAAGATGCCAAAATACCAGAAAACCAGTAAGAAGTGATCGAAACATTCAATAACTTGCCAAAACATAATCAAAACAAATGAAAGCAAACCAAAACATTCCAAATACCCGCCAAAATATTTTAAAACCCGCCAAAAGGAATCCAAACATTCCAAAACCTGCCAAGACAATCAAAACAACACAAGAGAATACAAAACATTCTAAAACACCACCAAAACATTCCGAAAACCCGCCAAAACATCATAAAAACAAATCAAAACCAACCAAAAAATAAGAGGAACAAGGCAACATATTGGCAAGCAAGAGACGGAGAACGCGGCACCTTCTAGGAGGCCAAGAAGGAAGCCGCACAACACCTGCACTGTGTCTGCAACTTTCAAACTGCTAGAAGCTAGTGGCTTGCCACTGGCCTGCCTCTTCAATTGCCATTAGCATTCCAATGGAAGCTATTCTTGGACAACTTTGCTCTGCTTGCTGCTAGTTCTGCCCCAGCCTACCATAGATAACCTTGCTCTTGCCTTGAGGCTCTGAGATGCCAAGAACTTGTCAACTTCAAAGGGCGGGCCGGGCTACATCTACTCAGCTGCCACAGTTTCTCCTTGCTAGACCTAGTGGGAAAGCATTTTGCTGAGATGCGGAAGGCACGAAACGCAGAATACGGAGACGCGGAGCTGTCCCAAGTGCCGCTGCCAGGCGTCTTTCCGCAGAAGGAGCGCCCCGGAGCGCACCGCAACCGGCACCGTCATCTCTGCGCAAAGAGCCAAAATATTTTCAAACCCGCCAAAACTCATCCAAAAATATTTTCAAACCCGCCAAAATAGAAAACCAGACAGAAGTCATCAATACATTCGAAAAAACCTGACAAAACATGATCAAGCCCACCAAAGCTAATCCAAACACACCAAAAACTGGGCTAAACAGAATCAAAACAAATCAAAACAAATCTAAACCTTCTAAAAACCCGCCAAAATATTACAAAACCCGTCAAAACTAATCAAAACATTCCAAATACCCGCCAAAACATTCCAAATACCCGCCAAAAGATTTTAAAACCCGCCAAAAGGAATCCAAACATTCCAAAACCTGCCAACACAATAAAAACAACTCAAGAGAATACAAAACATTCTAAAACCCAACCAAAACATTCCGAAAACCCACCAAAACATCATAAAAACAAATCAAAACCAACCAAAACATTCTGAAAACCCGCCAAAATGATTTAGACCCGCAAAACTCATCAAAACATTCTGAAAAGATGCCAAAACATTAGAAAACCAGCCTGAACTGATCAAAACATTCAAAAAACTTGGCAATACATCATAAAAACAAATCAAAACCAACCAAAACATTCCAAAAACCCGACAAAATTATTTAGAACCCGCCAAAACTGATCAAAACATTCTGAAAAGATGCCAAAATACTAGAAAACCAGTAAGAAGTGATCGAAACATTCAATAACTTGCCAAAACATAATCAAAACAAATGAAAGCAAACCAAAACATTCCAAATACCCGCCAAAATATTTTAAAACCCGCCAAAAGGAATCCAAACATTCCAAAACCTGCCAAGACAATCAAAACAACACAAGAGAATACAAAACATTCTAAAACACCACCAAAACATTCTGAAAACCCGCCAAAACATCATAAAAACAAATCAAAACCAACCAAAAAATAAGAGGAACAAGGCAACATATTGGCAAGCAAGAGACGGAGAGCGCGGCACCTTCTAGGAGGCCAAGAAGGAAGCCGCACAACACCTGCACTGTGTCTGCAACTTTCAAACTGCTAGAAGCTAGTGGCTTGCCACTGGCCTGCCTCTTCAATTGCCATTAGCATTCCAATGGAAGCTATTCTTGGACAACTTTGCTCTGCTTGCTGCTAGTTCTGCCCCAGCCTACCATAGATAACCTTGCTCTTGCCTTGAGGCTCTGAGATGCCAAGAACTTGTCAACTTCAAAGGGCGGGCCAGGCTACATCTACTCAGCTGCCACAGTTTCTCCTTGCTAGACCTAGTGGGAAAGCATTTTGCTGAGATGCGGAAGGCACGAAACGCAGAATACGGAGACGCGGAGCTGTCCCAAGTGCCGCTGCCAGGCGTCTTTCCGCAGAAGGAGCGCCCCGGAGCGCACCGCAACCGGCACCGTCATCTCTGCGCAAAGAGCCAAAATATTTTCAAACCCGCCAAAACTAATCCAAAAATATTTTCAAACCCGCCAAAATAGAAAACCAGACAGAAGTCATCAATACATTCGAAAAAACCTGACAAAACATGATCAAGCCCAACAAAGCTAATCCAAACACACCAAAACCTGGGCTAAACAGAATCAAAACAAATCAAAACAAATCTAAACCTTCTAAAAACCCGCCAAAATATTTCAAAACCCGTCAAAACTAATCAAAATCTTCCGAATACCCGCCAAAACATTCCAAATACCCGCCAAAAGATTTTAAAACCCGCCAAAAGGAATCCAAACATTCCAAAACCTGCCAACACAATAAAAACAACTCAAGAGAATACAAAACATTCTAAAACCCAACCAAAACATTCCGAAAACCCACCAAAACATCATAAAAACAAATCAAAACCAACCAAAACATTCCAAAAACCCGACAAAATTATTTAGAACCCGCCAAAACTGATCAAAACATTCTGAAAAGATGCCAAAATACTAGAAAACCAGTAAGAAGTGATCAAAACATTCAATAACTTGCCAAAACATAATCAAAACAAATGAAAGCAAACCAAAACATTCCAAATACCCGCCAAAATATTTTAAAACCCGCCAAAAGGAATTCAAACATTCCAAAACCTGCCAAGACAATCAAAACAACACAAGAGAATACAAAACACTCTAAAACACCACCAAAACATTCTGAAAACCCGCCAAAACATCATAAAAACAAATCAAAACCAACCAAAAAATAAGAGGAACAAGGCAACATATTGGCAAGCAAGAGACGGAGAACGCGGCACCTTCTAGGAGGCCAAGAAGGAAGCCGCACAACACCTGCACTGTGTCTGCAACTTTCAAACTGCTAGAAGCTAGTGGCTTGCCACTGGCCTGCCTCTTCAATTGCCATTAGCATTCCAATGGAAGCTATTCTTGGACAACTTTGCTCTGCTTGCTGCTAGTTCTGCCCCAGCCTACCATAGATAACCTTGCTCTTGCCTTGAGGCTCTGAGATGCCAAGAACTTGTCAACTTCAAAGGGCGGGCCAGGCTACATCTACTCAGCTGCCACAGTTTCTCCTTGCTAGACCTAGTGGGAAAGCATTTTGCTGAGATGCAGAAGGCAAGAAACGCAGAATACGGAGACGCGGAGCTGTCCCAAGTGCCGCTGCCAGGCGTCTTTCTGCAGAAGGAGCGCCCCGGAGCGCACCGCAACCGGCACCGTCATCTCTGCGCAAAGAGCCAAAATATTTTCAAACCCGCCAAAACTAATCCAAAAATATTTTCAAACCCGCCAAAATAGAAAACCAGACAGAAGTCATCAATACATTCGAAAAAACCTGACAAAACATGATCAAGCCCAACAAAGCTAATCCAAACACACCAAACACTGGGCTAAACAGAATCAAAACAAATCAAAACAAATCTAAACCTTCTAAAAACCCGCCAAAATATTTCAAAACCCGTCAAAACTAATCAAAACATTCCGAACACCCGCCAAAACATTCCAAATACCCGCCAAAAGATTTTAAAACTCGCCAAAAGGAATCCAAACATTCCAAAACCTGCCAACACAATAAAAACAACTCAAGAGAATACAAAACATTCTAAAACCCAACCAAAACATTCCGAAAACCCACCAAAACATCATAAAAACAAATCAAAACCAACCAAAACATTCTGAAAACCCGCCAAAATGATTTAGACCCGCAAAACTCATCAAAACATTCTGAAAAGATGCCAAAACATTAGAAAACCAGCCTGAACTGATCAAAACATTCAAAAAACTTGGCAATACATCATAAAAACAAATCAAAACCAACCAAAACATTCCAAAAACCCGACAAAATTATTTAGAACCCGCCAAAACTGATCAAAACATTCTGAAAAGATGCCAAAATACTAGAAAACCAGTAAGAAGTGATCGAAACATTCAATAACTTGCCAAAACATAATCAAAACAAATGAAAGCAAACCAAAACATTCCAAATACCCGCCAAAATATTTTAAAACCCGCCAAAAGGAATCCAAACATTCCAAAACCTGCCAAGACAATCAAAACAACACAAGAGAATACAAAACATTCTAAAACACCACCAAAACATTCCGAAAACCCGCCAAAACATCATAAAAACAAATCAAAACCAACCAAAAAATAAGAGGAACACGGCAACATATTGGCAAGCAAGAGACGGAGAACGCGGCACCTTCTAGGAGGCCAAGAAGGAAGCCGCACAACACCTGCACTGTGTCTGCAACTTTCAAACTGCTAGAAGCTAGTGGCTTGCCACTGGCCTGCCTCTTCAATTGCCATTAGCATTCCAATGGAAGCTATTCTTGGACAACTTTGCTCTGCTTGCTGCTAGTTCTGCCCCAGCCTACCATAGATCACCTTGCTCTTGCCTTGAGGCTCTGAGATGCCAAGAACTTGTCAACTTCAAAGGGCGGGCCGGGCTACATCTACTCAGCTGCCACAGTTTCTCCTTGCTAGACCTAGTGGGAAAGCATTTTGCTGAGATGCGGAAGGCACGAAACGCAGAATACGGAGACGCGGAGCTGTCCCAAGTGCCGCTGCCAGGCGTCTTTCCGCAGCAGGAGCGCCCCGGAGCGCACCACAACCGGCACCGTCATCTCTGCGCAAAGAGCCAAAATATTTTCAAACCCGCCAAAACTAATCCAAAAATATTTTCAAACCCGCCAAAATAGAAAACCAGACAGAAGTCATCAATACATTCGAAAAAACCTGACAAAACATGATCAAGCCCAACAAAGCTAATCCAAACACACCAAAAACTGGGCTAAACAGAATCAAAACAAATCAAAACAAATCTAAACCTTCTAAAAACCCGCCAAAATATTTCAAAACCCGTCAAAACTAATCAAAACATTCCAAATACCCGCCAAAACATTCCAAATACCCGCCAAAATATTTTAAAACCCGCCAAAAGGAATCCAAACATTCCAAAACCTGCCAACACAATAAAAACAACTCAAGAGAATACAAAACATTCTAAAACCCAACCAAAACATTCCGAAAACCCACCTAAACATCATAAAAACAAATCAAAACCAACCAAAACATTCTGAAAACCCGCCAAAATGATTTAGACCCGCAAAACTCATCAAAACATTCTGAAAAGATGCCAAAACATTAGAAAACCAGCCTGAACTGATCAAAACATTCAAAAAACTTGGCAATACATCATAAAAACAAATCAAAACCAACCAAAACATTCCAAAAACCCGACAAAATTATTTAGAACCCGCCAAAACTGATCAAAACATTCTGAAAAGATGCCAAAATACTAGAAAACCAGTAAGAAGTGATCGAAACATTCAATAACTTGCCAAAACATAATCAAAACAAATGAAAGCAAACCAAAACATTCCAAATACCCGCCAAAATATTTTAAAACCCGCCAAAAGGAATCCAAACATTCCAAAACCTGCCAAGACAATATAAACAACACAAGAGAAAACAAAACATTCTAAAACACCACCAAAACATTCCGAAAACCCGCCAAAACATCATAAAAACAAATCAAAACCAACCAAAAAATAAGAGGAACAAGGCAACATATTGGCAAGCAAGAGACGGAGAACGCGGCACCTTCTAGGAGGCCAAGAAGGAAGCCGCACAACACCTGCACTGTGTCTGCAACTTTCAAACTGCTAGAAGCTAGTGGCTTGCCACTGGCCTGCCTCTTCAATTGCCATTAGCATTCCAATGGAAGCTATTCTTGGACAACTTTGCTCTGCTTGCTGCTAGTTCTGCCCCAGCCTACCATAGATAACCTTGCTCTTGCCTTGAGGCTCTGAGATGCCAAGAACTTGTCAACTTCAAAGGGCGGGCCAGGCTACATCTACTCAGCTGCCACAGTTTCTCCTTGCTAGACCTAGTGGGAAAGCATTTTGCTGAGATGCAGAAGGCAAGAAACGCAGAATACGGAGACGCGGAGCTGTCCCAAGTGCCGCTGCCAGGCGTCTTTCCGCAGAAGGAGCGCCCCGGAGCGCACCGCAACCGGCACCGTCATCTCTGCGCAAAGAGCCAAAATATTTTCAAACCCGCCAAAACTAATCCAAAAATATTTTCAAACCCGCCAAAATAGAAAACCAGACAGAAGTCATCAATACATTCGAAAAAACCTGACAAAACATGATCAAGCCCACCAAAGCTAATCCAAACACACCAAAAACTGGGCTAAACAGAATCAAAACAAATCAAAACAAATCTAAACCTTCTAAAAACCCGCCAAAATATTTCAAAACCTGTCAAAACTAATCAAAACCTTCCGAATACCCGCCAAAACATTCCAAATACCCGCCAAAAGATTTTAAAACCCGCCAAAAGGAATCCAAACATTCCAAAACCTGCCAACACAATAAAAACAACTCAAGAGAATACAAAACATTCTAAAACCCAACCAAAACATTCCGAAAACCCACCAAAACATCATAAAAACAAATCAAAACCAACCAAAACATTCTGAAAACCCGCCAAAATGATTTAGACCCGCAAAACTCATCAAAACATTCTGAAAAGATGCCAAAACATTAGAAAACCAGCCTGAACTGATCAAAACATTCAAAAAACTTGGCAATACATCATAAAAACAAATCAAAACCAACCAAAACATTCCAAAAACCCGACAAAATTATTTAGAACCCGCCAAAACTGATCAAAACATTCTGAAAAGATGCCAAAATACTAGAAAACCAGTAAGAAGTGATCGAAACATTCAATAACTTGCCAAAACATAATCAAAACAAATGAAAGCAAACCAAAACATTCCAAATACCCGCCAAAATATTTTAAAACCCGCCAAAAGGAATCCAAACATTCCAAAACCTGCCAAGACAATCAAAACAACACAAGAGAATACAAAACATTCTAAAACACCACCAAAACATTCCGAAAACCCGCCAAAACATCATAAAAACAAATCAAAACCAACCAAAAAATAAGAGGAACACGGCAACATATTGGCAAGCAAGAGACGGAGAACGCGGCACCTTCTAGGAGGCCAAGAAGGAAGCCACACAACACCTGCACTGTGTCTGCAACTTTCAAACTGCTAGAAGCTAGTGGCTTGCCACTGGCCTGCCTCTTCAATTGCCATTAGCATTCCAATGGAAGCTATTCTTGGACAACTTTGCTCTGCTTGCTGCTAGTTCTGCCCCAGCCTACCATAGATAACCTTGCTCTTGCCTTGAGGCTCTGAGATGCCAAGAACTTGTCAACTTCAAAGGGCGGGCCAGGCTACATCTACTCAGCTGCCACAGTTTCTCCTTGCTAGACCTAGTGGGAAAGCATTTTGCTGAGATGCGGAAGGCAAGAAACGCAGAATACGGAGACGCGGAGCTGTCCCAAGTGCCGCTGCCAGGCGTCTTTCCGCAGAAGGAGCGCCCCGGAGCGCACCGCAACCGGCACCGTCATCTCTGCGCAAAGAGCCAAAATATTTTCAAACCCGCCAAAACTAATCCAAAAATATTTTCAAACCCGCCAAAATAGAAAACCAGACAGAAGTCATCAATACATTCGAAAAAACCTGACAAAACATGATCAAGCCCAACAAAGCTAATCCAAACACACCAAACACTGGGCTAAACAGAATCAAAACAAATCAAAACAAATCGAAACCTTCTAAAAACCCGCCAAAATATTTCAAAACCCGTCAAAACTAATCAAAACATTCCGAACACCCGCCAAAACATTCCAAATACCCGCCAAAAGATTTTAAAACTCGCCAAAAGGAATCCAAACATTCCAAAACCTGCCAACACAATAAAAACAACTCAAGAGAATACAAAACATTCTAAAACCCAACCAAAACATTCCGAAAACCCACCAAAACATCATAAAAACAAATCAAAACCAACCAAAACATTCTGAAAACCCGCCAAAATGATTTAGACCCGCAAAACTCATCAAAACATTCTGAAAAGATGCCAAAACATTAGAAAACCAGCCTGAACTGATCAAAACATTCAAAAAACTTGGCAATACATCATAAAAACAAATCAAAACCAACCAAAACATTCCAAAAACCCGACAAAATTATTTAGAACCCACCAAAACTGATCAAAACATTCTGAAAAGATGCCAAAATACCAGAAAACCAGTAAGAAGTGATCGAAACATTCAATAACTTGCCAAAACATAATCAAAACAAATGAAAGCAAACCAAAACATTCCAAATACCCGCCAAAATATTTTAAAACCCGCCAAAAGGAATCCAAACATTCCAAAACCTGCCAAGACAATATAAACAACACAAGAGAATACAAAACATTCTAAAACACCACCAAAACATTCCGAAAACCCGCCAAAACATCATAAAAACAAATCAAAACCAACCAAAAAATAAGAGGAACAAGGCAACATATTGGCAAGCAAGAGACGGAGAACGCGGCACCTTCTAGGAGGCCAAGAAGGAAGCCGCACAACACCTGCACTGTGTCTGCAACTTTCAAACTGCTAGAAGCTAGTGGCTTGCCACTGGCCTGCCTCTTCAATTGCCATTAGCATTCCAATGGAAGCTATTCTTGGACAACTTTGCTCTGCTTGCTGCTAGTTCTGCCCCAGCCTACCATAGATAACCTTGCTCTTGCCTTGAGGCTCTGAGATGCCAAGAACTTGTCAACTTCAAAGGGCGGGCCGGGCTACATCTACTCAGCTGCCACAGTTTCTCCTTGCTAGACCTAGTGGGAAAGCATTTTGCTGAGATGCGGAAGGCACGAAACGCAGAATACGGAGACGCGGAGCTGTCCCAAGTGCCGCTGCCAGGCGTCTTTCCGCAGAAGGAGCGCCCCGGAGCGCACCGCAACCGGCACCGTCATCTCTGCGCAAAGAGCCAAAATATTTTCAAACCCGCCAAAACTCATCCAAAAATATTTTCAAACCCGCCAAAATAGAAAACCAGACAGAAGTCATCAATACATTCGAAAAAACCTGACAAAACATGATCAAGCCCACCAAAGCTAATCCAAACACACCAAAAACTGGGCTAAACAGAATCAAAACAAATCAAAACAAATCTAAACCTTCTAAAAACCCGCCAAAATATTACAAAACCCGTCAAAACTAATCAAAACATTCCAAATACCCGCCAAAACATTCCAAATACCCGCCAAAAGATTTTAAAACCCGCCAAAAGGAATCCAAACATTCCAAAACCTGCCAACACAATAAAAACAACTCAAGAGAATACAAAACATTCTAAAACCCAACCAAAACATTCCGAAAACCCACCAAAACATCATAAAAACAAATCAAAACCAACCAAAACATTCTGAAAACCCGCCAAAATGATTTAGACCCGCAAAACTCATCAAAACATTCTGAAAAGATGCCAAAACATTAGAAAACCAGCCTGAACTGATCAAAACATTCAAAAAACTTGGCAATACATCATAAAAACAAATCAAAACCAACCAAAACATTCCAAAAACCCGACAAAATTATTTAGAACCCGCCAAAACTGATCAAAACATTCTGAAAAGATGCCAAAATACTAGAAAACCAGTAAGAAGTGATCGAAACATTCAATAACTTGCCAAAACATAATCAAAACAAATGAAAGCAAACCAAAACATTCCAAATACCCGCCAAAATATTTTAAAACCCGCCAAAAGGAATCCAAACATTCCAAAACCTGCCAAGACAATCAAAACAACACAAGAGAATACAAAACATTCTAAAACACCACCAAAACATTCTGAAAACCCGCCAAAACATCATAAAAACAAATCAAAACCAACCAAAAAATAAGAGGAACAAGGCAACATATTGGCAAGCAAGAGACGGAGAGCGCGGCACCTTCTAGGAGGCCAAGAAGGAAGCCGCACAACACCTGCACTGTGTCTGCAACTTTCAAACTGCTAGAAGCTAGTGGCTTGCCACTGGCCTGCCTCTTCAATTGCCATTAGCATTCCAATGGAAGCTATTCTTGGACAACTTTGCTCTGCTTGCTGCTAGTTCTGCCCCAGCCTACCATAGATAACCTTGCTCTTGCCTTGAGGCTCTGAGATGCCAAGAACTTGTCAACTTCAAAGGGCGGGCCAGGCTACATCTACTCAGCTGCCACAGTTTCTCCTTGCTAGACCTAGTGGGAAAGCATTTTGCTGAGATGCGGAAGGCACGAAACGCAGAATACGGAGACGCGGAGCTGTCCCAAGTGCCGCTGCCAGGCGTCTTTCCGCAGAAGGAGCGCCCCGGAGCGCACCGCAACCGGCACCGTCATCTCTGCGCAAAGAGCCAAAATATTTTCAAACCCGCCAAAACTAATCCAAAAATATTTTCAAACCCGCCAAAATAGAAAACCAGACAGAAGTCATCAATACATTCGAAAAAACCTGACAAAACATGATCAAGCCCAACAAAGCTAATCCAAACACACCAAAACCTGGGCTAAACAGAATCAAAACAAATCAAAACAAATCTAAACCTTCTAAAAACCCGCCAAAATATTTCAAAACCCGTCAAAACTAATCAAAATCTTCCGAATACCCGCCAAAACATTCCAAATACCCGCCAAAAGATTTTAAAACCCGCCAAAAGGAATCCAAACATTCCAAAACCTGCCAACACAATAAAAACAACTCAAGAGAATACAAAACATTCTAAAACCCAACCAAAACATTCCGAAAACCCACCAAAACATCATAAAAACAAATCAAAACCAACCAAAACATTCCAAAAACCCGACAAAATTATTTAGAACCCGCCAAAACTGATCAAAACATTCTGAAAAGATGCCAAAATACTAGAAAACCAGTAAGAAGTGATCAAAACATTCAATAACTTGCCAAAACATAATCAAAACAAATGAAAGCAAACCAAAACATTCCAAATACCCGCCAAAATATTTTAAAACCCGCCAAAAGGAATTCAAACATTCCAAAACCTGCCAAGACAATCAAAACAACACAAGAGAATACAAAACACTCTAAAACACCACCAAAACATTCTGAAAACCCGCCAAAACATCATAAAAACAAATCAAAACCAACCAAAAAATAAGAGGAACAAGGCAACATATTGGCAAGCAAGAGACGGAGAACGCGGCACCTTCTAGGAGGCCAAGAAGGAAGCCGCACAACACCTGCACTGTGTCTGCAACTTTCAAACTGCTAGAAGCTAGTGGCTTGCCACTGGCCTGCCTCTTCAATTGCCATTAGCATTCCAATGGAAGCTATTCTTGGACAACTTTGCTCTGCTTGCTGCTAGTTCTGCCCCAGCCTACCATAGATAACCTTGCTCTTGCCTTGAGGCTCTGAGATGCCAAGAACTTGTCAACTTCAAAGGGCGGGCCAGGCTACATCTACTCAGCTGCCACAGTTTCTCCTTGCTAGACCTAGTGGGAAAGCATTTTGCTGAGATGCAGAAGGCAAGAAACGCAGAATACGGAGACGCGGAGCTGTCCCAAGTGCCGCTGCCAGGCGTCTTTCTGCAGAAGGAGCGCCCCGGAGCGCACCGCAACCGGCACCGTCATCTCTGCGCAAAGAGCCAAAATATTTTCAAACCCGCCAAAACTAATCCAAAAATATTTTCAAACCCGCCAAAATAGAAAACCAGACAGAAGTCATCAATACATTCGAAAAAACCTGACAAAACATGATCAAGCCCAACAAAGCTAATCCAAACACACCAAACACTGGGCTAAACAGAATCAAAACAAATCAAAACAAATCTAAACCTTCTAAAAACCCGCCAAAATATTTCAAAACCCGTCAAAACTAATCAAAACATTCCGAACACCCGCCAAAACATTCCAAATACCCGCCAAAAGATTTTAAAACTCGCCAAAAGGAATCCAAACATTCCAAAACCTGCCAACACAATAAAAACAACTCAAGAGAATACAAAACATTCTAAAACCCAACCAAAACATTCCGAAAACCCACCAAAACATCATAAAAACAAATCAAAACCAACCAAAACATTCTGAAAACCCGCCAAAATGATTTAGACCCGCAAAACTCATCAAAACATTCTGAAAAGATGCCAAAACATTAGAAAACCAGCCTGAACTGATCAAAACATTCAAAAAACTTGGCAATACATCATAAAAACAAATCAAAACCAACCAAAACATTCCAAAAACCCGACAAAATTATTTAGAACCCGCCAAAACTGATCAAAACATTCTGAAAAGATGCCAAAATACTAGAAAACCAGTAAGAAGTGATCGAAACATTCAATAACTTGCCAAAACATAATCAAAACAAATGAAAGCAAACCAAAACATTCCAAATACCCGCCAAAATATTTTAAAACCCGCCAAAAGGAATCCAAACATTCCAAAACCTGCCAAGACAATCAAAACAACACAAGAGAATACAAAACATTCTAAAACACCACCAAAACATTCCGAAAACCCGCCAAAACATCATAAAAACAAATCAAAACCAACCAAAAAATAAGAGGAACACGGCAACATATTGGCAAGCAAGAGACGGAGAACGCGGCACCTTCTAGGAGGCCAAGAAGGAAGCCGCACAACACCTGCACTGTGTCTGCAACTTTCAAACTGCTAGAAGCTAGTGGCTTGCCACTGGCCTGCCTCTTCAATTGCCATTAGCATTCCAATGGAAGCTATTCTTGGACAACTTTGCTCTGCTTGCTGCTAGTTCTGCCCCAGCCTACCATAGATCACCTTGCTCTTGCCTTGAGGCTCTGAGATGCCAAGAACTTGTCAACTTCAAAGGGCGGGCCGGGCTACATCTACTCAGCTGCCACAGTTTCTCCTTGCTAGACCTAGTGGGAAAGCATTTTGCTGAGATGCGGAAGGCACGAAACGCAGAATACGGAGACGCGGAGCTGTCCCAAGTGCCGCTGCCAGGCGTCTTTCCGCAGCAGGAGCGCCCCGGAGCGCACCACAACCGGCACCGTCATCTCTGCGCAAAGAGCCAAAATATTTTCAAACCCGCCAAAACTAATCCAAAAATATTTTCAAACCCGCCAAAATAGAAAACCAGACAGAAGTCATCAATACATTCGAAAAAACCTGACAAAACATGATCAAGCCCAACAAAGCTAATCCAAACACACCAAAAACTGGGCTAAACAGAATCAAAACAAATCAAAACAAATCTAAACCTTCTAAAAACCCGCCAAAATATTTCAAAACCCGTCAAAACTAATCAAAACATTCCAAATACCCGCCAAAACATTCCAAATACCCGCCAAAATATTTTAAAACCCGCCAAAAGGAATCCAAACATTCCAAAACCTGCCAACACAATAAAAACAACTCAAGAGAATACAAAACATTCTAAAACCCAACCAAAACATTCCGAAAACCCACCAAAACATCATAAAAACAAATCAAAACCAACCAAAACATTCTGAAAACCCGCCAAAATGATTTAGACCCGCAAAACTCATCAAAACATTCTGAAAAGATGCCAAAACATTAGAAAACCAGCCTGAACTGATCAAAACATTCAAAAAACTTGGCAATACATCATAAAAACAAATCAAAACCAACCAAAACATTCCAAAAACCCGACAAAATTATTTAGAACCCGCCAAAACTGATCAAAACATTCTGAAAAGATGCCAAAATACTAGAAAACCAGTAAGAAGTGATCGAAACATTCAATAACTTGCCAAAACATAATCAAAACAAATGAAAGCAAACCAAAACATTCCAAATACCCGCCAAAATATTTTAAAACCCGCCAAAAGGAATCCAAACATTCCAAAACCTGCCAAGACAATATAAACAACACAAGAGAAAACAAAACATTCTAAAACACCACCAAAACATTCCGAAAACCCGCCAAAACATCATAAAAACAAATCAAAACCAACCAAAAAATAAGAGGAACAAGGCAACATATTGGCAAGCAAGAGACGGAGAACGCGGCACCTTCTAGGAGGCCAAGAAGGAAGCCGCACAACACCTGCACTGTGTCTGCAACTTTCAAACTGCTAGAAGCTAGTGGCTTGCCACTGGCCTGCCTCTTCAATTGCCATTAGCATTCCAATGGAAGCTATTCTTGGACAACTTTGCTCTGCTTGCTGCTAGTTCTGCCCCAGCCTACCATAGATAACCTTGCTCTTGCCTTGAGGCTCTGAGATGCCAAGAACTTGTCAACTTCAAAGGGCGGGCCAGGCTACATCTACTCAGCTGCCACAGTTTCTCCTTGCTAGACCTAGTGGGAAAGCATTTTGCTGAGATGCAGAAGGCAAGAAACGCAGAATACGGAGACGCGGAGCTGTCCCAAGTGCCGCTGCCAGGCGTCTTTCCGCAGAAGGAGCGCCCCGGAGCGCACCGCAACCGGCACCGTCATCTCTGCGCAAAGAGCCAAAATATTTTCAAACCCGCCAAAACTAATCCAAAAATATTTTCAAACCCGCCAAAATAGAAAACCAGACAGAAGTCATCAATACATTCGAAAAAACCTGACAAAACATGATCAAGCCCACCAAAGCTAATCCAAACACACCAAAAACTGGGCTAAACAGAATCAAAACAAATCAAAACAAATCTAAACCTTCTAAAAACCCGCCAAAATATTTCAAAACCTGTCAAAACTAATCAAAACCTTCCGAATACCCGCCAAAACATTCCAAATACCCGCCAAAAGATTTTAAAACCCGCCAAAAGGAATCCAAACATTCCAAAACCTGCCAACACAATAAAAACAACTCAAGAGAATACAAAACATTCTAAAACCCAACCAAAACATTCCGAAAACCCACCAAAACATCATAAAAACAAATCAAAACCAACCAAAACATTCTGAAAACCCGCCAAAATGATTTAGACCCGCAAAACTCATCAAAACATTCTGAAAAGATGCCAAAACATTAGAAAACTAGCCTGAACTGATCAAAACATTCAAAAAACTTGGCAATACATCATAAAAACAAATCAAAACCAACCAAAACATTCCAAAAACCCGACAAAATTATTTAGAACCCGCCAAAACTGATCAAAACATTCTGAAAAGATGCCAAAATACTAGAAAACCAGTAAGAAGTGATCGAAACATTCAATAACTTGCCAAAACATAATCAAAACAAATGAAAGCAAACCAAAACATTCCAAATACCCGCCAAAATATTTTAAAACCCGCCAAAAGGAATCCAAACATTCCAAAACCTGCCAAGACAATCAAAACAACACAAGAGAATACAAAACATTCTAAAACACCACCAAAACATTCCGAAAACCCGCCAAAACATCATAAAAACAAATCAAAACCAACCAAAAAATAAGAGGAACACGGCAACATATTGGCAAGCAAGAGACGGAGAACGCGGCACCTTCTAGGAGGCCAAGAAGGAAGCCACACAACACCTGCACTGTGTCTGCAACTTTCAAACTGCTAGAAGCTAGTGGCTTGCCACTGGCCTGCCTCTTCAATTGCCATTAGCATTCCAATGGAAGCTATTCTTGGACAACTTTGCTCTGCTTGCTGCTAGTTCTGCCCCAGCCTACCATAGATAACCTTGCTCTTGCCTTGAGGCTCTGAGATGCCAAGAACTTGTCAACTTCAAAGGGCGGGCCAGGCTACATCTACTCAGCTGCCACAGTTTCTCCTTGCTAGACCTAGTGGGAAAGCATTTTGCTGAGATGCGGAAGGCAAGAAACGCAGAATACGGAGACGCGGAGCTGTCCCAAGTGCCGCTGCCAGGCGTCTTTCCGCAGAAGGAGCGCCCCGGAGCGCACCGCAACCGGCACCGTCATCTCTGCGCAAAGAGCCAAAATATTTTCAAACCCGCCAAAACTAATCCAAAAATATTTTCAAACCCGCCAAAATAGAAAACCAGACAGAAGTCATCAATACATTCGAAAAAACCTGACAAAACATGATCAAGCCCAACAAAGCTAATCCAAACACACCAAACACTGGGCTAAACAGAATCAAAACAAATCAAAACAAATCGAAACCTTCTAAAAACCCGCCAAAATATTTCAAAACCCGTCAAAACTAATCAAAACATTCCGAACACCCGCCAAAACATTCCAAATACCCGCCAAAAGATTTTAAAACTCGCCAAAAGGAATCCAAACATTCCAAAACCTGCCAACACAATAAAAACAACTCAAGAGAATACAAAACATTCTAAAACCCAACCAAAACATTCCGAAAACCCACCAAAACATCATAAAAACAAATCAAAACCAACCAAAACATTCTGAAAACCCGCCAAAATGATTTAGACCCGCAAAACTCATCAAAACATTCTGAAAAGATGCCAAAACATTAGAAAACCAGCCTGAACTGATCAAAACATTCAAAAAACTTGGCAATACATCATAAAAACAAATCAAAACCAACCAAAACATTCCAAAAACCCGACAAAATTATTTAGAACCCACCAAAACTGATCAAAACATTCTGAAAAGATGCCAAAATACCAGAAAACCAGTAAGAAGTGATCGAAACATTCAATAACTTGCCAAAACATAATCAAAACAAATGAAAGCAAACCAAAACATTCCAAATACCCGCCAAAATATTTTAAAACCCGCCAAAAGGAATCCAAACATTCCAAAACCTGCCAAGACAATATAAACAACACAAGAGAATACAAAACATTCTAAAACACCACCAAAACATTCCGAAAACCCGCCAAAACATCATAAAAACAAATCAAAACCAACCAAAAAATAAGAGGAACAAGGCAACATATTGGCAAGCAAGAGACGGAGAACGCGGCACCTTCTAGGAGGCCAAGAAGGAAGCCGCACAACACCTGCACTGTGTCTGCAACTTTCAAACTGCTAGAAGCTAGTGGCTTGCCACTGGCCTGCCTCTTCAATTGCCATTAGCATTCCAATGGAAGCTATTCTTGGACAACTTTGCTCTGCTTGCTGCTAGTTCTGCCCCAGCCTACCATAGATAACCTTGCTCTTGCCTTGAGGCTCTGAGATGCCAAGAACTTGTCAACTTCAAAGGGCGGGCCAGGCTACATCTACTCAGCTGCCACAGTTTCTCCTTGCTAGACCTAGTGGGAAAGCATTTTGCTGAGATGCGGAAGGCAAGAAACGCAGAATACGGAGACGCGGAGCTGTCCCAAGTGCCGCTGCCAGGCGTCTTTCCGCAGAAGGAGCGCCCCGGAGCGCACCGCAACCGGCACCGTCATCTCTGCGCAAAGAGCCAAAATATTTTCAAACCCGCCAAAACTAATCCAAAAATATTTTCAAACCCGCCAAAATAGAAAACCAGACAGAAGTCATCAATACATTCGAAAAAACCTGACAAAACATGATCAAGCCCAACAAAGCTAATCCAAACACACCAAACACTGGGCTAAACAGAATCAAAACAAATCAAAACAAATCGAAACCTTCTAAAAACCCGCCAAAATATTTCAAAACCCGTCAAAACTAATCAAAACCTTCCGAACACCCGCCAAAACATTCCAAATACCCGCCAAAAGATTTTAAAACTCGCCAAAAGGAATCCAAACATTCCAAAACCTGCCAACACAATAAAAACAACTCAAGAGAATACAAAACATTCTAAAACCCAACCAAAACATTCCGAAAACCCACCAAAACATCATAAAAACAAATCAAAACCAACCAAAACATTCTGAAAACCCGCCAAAATGATTTAGACCCGCAAAACTCATCAAAACATTCTGAAAAGATGCCAAAACATTAGAAAACCAGCCTGAACTGATCAAAACATTCAAAAAACTTGGCAATACATCATAAAAACAAATCAAAACCAACCAAAACATTCCAAAAACCCGACAAAATTATTTAGAACCCACCAAAACTGATCAAAACATTCTGAAAAGATGCCAAAATACCAGAAAACCAGTAAGAAGTGATCGAAACATTCAATAACTTGCCAAAACATAATCAAAACAAATGAAAGCAAACCAAAACATTCCAAATACCCGCCAAAATATTTTAAAACCCGCCAAAAGGAATCCAAACATTCCAAAACCTGCCAAGACAATATAAACAACACAAGAGAATACAAAACATTCTAAAACACCACCAAAACATTCCGAAAACCCGCCAAAACATCATAAAAACAAATCAAAACCAACCAAAAAATAAGAGGAACAAGGCAACATATTGGCAAGCAAGAGACGGAGAACGCGGCACCTTCTAGGAGGCCAAGAAGGAAGCCGCACAACACCTGCACTGTGTCTGCAACTTTCAAACTGCTAGAAGCTAGTGGCTTGCCACTGGCCTGCCTCTTCAATTGCCATTAGCATTCCAATGGAAGCTATTCTTGGACAACTTTGCTCTGCTTGCTGCTAGTTCTGCCCCAGCCTACCATAGATAACCTTGCTCTTGCCTTGAGGCTCTGAGATGCCAAGAACTTGTCAACTTCAAAGGGCGGGCCGGGCTACATCTACTCAGCTGCCACAGTTTCTCCTTGCTAGACCTAGTGGGAAAGCATTTTGCTGAGATGCGGAAGGCACGAAACGCAGAATACGGAGACGCGGAGCTGTCCCAAGTGCCGCTGCCAGGCGTCTTTCCGCAGAAGGAGCGCCCCGGAGCGCACCGCAACCGGCACCGTCATCTCTGCGCAAAGAGCCAAAATATTTTCAAACCCGCCAAAACTCATCCAAAAATATTTTCAAACCCGCCAAAATAGAAAACCAGACAGAAGTCATCAATACATTCGAAAAAACCTGACAAAACATGATCAAGCCCAACAAAGCTAATCCAAACACACCAAAAACTGGGCTAAACAGAATCAAAACAAATCAAAACAAATCTAAACCTTCTAAAAACCCGCCAAAATATTACAAAACCCGTCAAAACTAATCAAAACATTCCAAATACCCGCCAAAACATTCCAAATACCCGCCAAAAGATTTTAAAACCCGCCAAAAGGAATCCAAACATTCCAAAACCTGCCAACACAATAAAAACAACTCAAGAGAATACAAAACATTCTAAAACCCAACCAAAACATTCCGAAAACCCACCAAAACATCATAAAAACAAATCAAAACCAACCAAAACATTCTGAAAACCCGCCAAAATGATTTAGACCCGCAAAACTCATCAAAACATTCTGAAAAGATGCCAAAACATTAGAAAACCAGCCTGAACTGATCAAAACATTCAAAAAACTTGGCAATACATCATAAAAACAAATCAAAACCAACCAAAACATTCCAAAAACCCGACAAAATTATTTAGAACCCGCCAAAACTGATCAAAACATTCTGAAAAGATGCCAAAATACTAGAAAACCAGTAAGAAGTGATCGAAACATTCAATAACTTGCCAAAACATAATCAAAACAAATGAAAGCAAACCAAAACATTCCAAATACCCGCCAAAATATTTTAAAACCCGCCAAAAGGAATCCAAACATTCCAAAACCTGCCAAGACAATCAAAACAACACAAGAGAATACAAAACATTCTAAAACACCACCAAAACATTCTGAAAACCCGCCAAAACATCATAAAAACAAATCAAAACCAACCAAAAAATAAGAGGAACAAGGCAACATATTGGCAAGCAAGAGACGGAGAGCGCGGCACCTTCTAGGAGGCCAAGAAGGAAGCCGCACAACACCTGCACTGTGTCTGCAACTTTCAAACTGCTAGAAGCTAGTGGCTTGCCACTGGCCTGCCTCTTCAATTGCCATTAGCATTCCAATGGAAGCTATTCTTGGACAACTTTGCTCTGCTTGCTGCTAGTTCTGCCCCAGCCTACCATAGATAACCTTGCTCTTGCCTTGAGGCTCTGAGATGCCAAGAACTTGTCAACTTCAAAGGGCGGGCCAGGCTACATCTACTCAGCTGCCACAGTTTCTCCTTGCTAGACCTAGTGGGAAAGCATTTTGCTGAGATGCGGAAGGCACGAAACGCAGAATACGGAGACGCGGAGCTGTCCCAAGTGCCGCTGCCAGGCGTCTTTCCGCAGAAGGAGCGCCCCGGAGCGCACCGCAACCGGCACCGTCATCTCTGCGCAAAGAGCCAAAATATTTTCAAACCCGCCAAAACTAATCCAAAAATATTTTCAAACCCGCCAAAATAGAAAACCAGACAGAAGTCATCAATACATTCGAAAAAACCTGACAAAACATGATCAAGCCCAACAAAGCTAATCCAAACACACCAAAACCTGGGCTAAACAGAATCAAAACAAATCAAAACAAATCTAAACCTTCTAAAAACCCGCCAAAATATTTCAAAACCCGTCAAAACTAATCAAAATCTTCCGAATACCCGCCAAAACATTCCAAATACCCGCCAAAAGATTTTAAAACCCGCCAAAAGGAATCCAAACATTCCAAAACCTGCCAACACAATAAAAACAACTCAAGAGAATACAAAACATTCTAAAACCCAACCAAAACATTCCGAAAACCCACCAAAACATCATAAAAACAAATCAAAACCAACCAAAACATTCCAAAAACCCGACAAAATTATTTAGAACCCGCCAAAACTGATCAAAACATTCTGAAAAGATGCCAAAATACTAGAAAACCAGTAAGAAGTGATCAAAACATTCAATAACTTGCCAAAACATAATCAAAACAAATGAAAGCAAACCAAAACATTCCAAATACCCGCCAAAATATTTTAAAACCCGCCAAAAGGAATTCAAACATTCCAAAACCTGCCAAGACAATCAAAACAACACAAGAGAATACAAAACACTCTAAAACACCACCAAAACATTCTGAAAACCCGCCAAAACATCATAAAAACAAATCAAAACCAACCAAAAAATAAGAGGAACAAGGCAACATATTGGCAAGCAAGAGACGGAGAACGCGGCACCTTCTAGGAGGCCAAGAAGGAAGCCGCACAACACCTGCACTGTGTCTGCAACTTTCAAACTGCTAGAAGCTAGTGGCTTGCCACTGGCCTGCCTCTTCAATTGCCATTAGCATTCCAATGGAAGCTATTCTTGGACAACTTTGCTCTGCTTGCTGCTAGTTCTGCCCCAGCCTACCATAGATAACCTTGCTCTTGCCTTGAGGCTCTGAGATGCCAAGAACTTGTCAACTTCAAAGGGCGGGCCAGGCTACATCTACTCAGCTGCCACAGTTTCTCCTTGCTAGACCTAGTGGGAAAGCATTTTGCTGAGATGCAGAAGGCAAGAAACGCAGAATACGGAGACGCGGAGCTGTCCCAAGTGCCGCTGCCAGGCGTCTTTCTGCAGAAGGAGCGCCCCGGAGCGCACCGCAACCGGCACCGTCATCTCTGCGCAAAGAGCCAAAATATTTTCAAACCCGCCAAAACTAATCCAAAAATATTTTCAAACCCGCCAAAATAGAAAACCAGACAGAAGTCATCAATACATTCGAAAAAACCTGACAAAACATGATCAAGCCCAACAAAGCTAATCCAAACACACCAAACACTGGGCTAAACAGAATCAAAACAAATCAAAACAAATCTAAACCTTCTAAAAACCCGCCAAAATATTTCAAAACCCGTCAAAACTAATCAAAACATTCCGAACACCCGCCAAAACATTCCAAATACCCGCCAAAAGATTTTAAAACTCGCCAAAAGGAATCCAAACATTCCAAAACCTGCCAACACAATAAAAACAACTCAAGAGAATACAAAACATTCTAAAACCCAACCAAAACATTCCGAAAACCCACCAAAACATCATAAAAACAAATCAAAACCAACCAAAACATTCTGAAAACCCGCCAAAATGATTTAGACCCGCAAAACTCATCAAAACATTCTGAAAAGATGCCAAAACATTAGAAAACCAGCCTGAACTGATCAAAACATTCAAAAAACTTGGCAATACATCATAAAAACAAATCAAAACCAACCAAAACATTCCAAAAACCCGACAAAATTATTTAGAACCCGCCAAAACTGATCAAAACATTCTGAAAAGATGCCAAAATACTAGAAAACCAGTAAGAAGTGATCGAAACATTCAATAACTTGCCAAAACATAATCAAAACAAATGAAAGCAAACCAAAACATTCCAAATACCCGCCAAAATATTTTAAAACCCGCCAAAAGGAATCCAAACATTCCAAAACCTGCCAAGACAATCAAAACAACACAAGAGAATACAAAACATTCTAAAACACCACCAAAACATTCCGAAAACCCGCCAAAACATCATAAAAACAAATCAAAACCAACCAAAAAATAAGAGGAACACGGCAACATATTGGCAAGCAAGAGACGGAGAACGCGGCACCTTCTAGGAGGCCAAGAAGGAAGCCGCACAACACCTGCACTGTGTCTGCAACTTTCAAACTGCTAGAAGCTAGTGGCTTGCCACTGGCCTGCCTCTTCAATTGCCATTAGCATTCCAATGGAAGCTATTCTTGGACAACTTTGCTCTGCTTGCTGCTAGTTCTGCCCCAGCCTACCATAGATCACCTTGCTCTTGCCTTGAGGCTCTGAGATGCCAAGAACTTGTCAACTTCAAAGGGCGGGCCGGGCTACATCTACTCAGCTGCCACAGTTTCTCCTTGCTAGACCTAGTGGGAAAGCATTTTGCTGAGATGCGGAAGGCACGAAACGCAGAATACGGAGACGCGGAGCTGTCCCAAGTGCCGCTGCCAGGCGTCTTTCCGCAGCAGGAGCGCCCCGGAGCGCACCACAACCGGCACCGTCATCTCTGCGCAAAGAGCCAAAATATTTTCAAACCCGCCAAAACTAATCCAAAAATATTTTCAAACCCGCCAAAATAGAAAACCAGACAGAAGTCATCAATACATTCGAAAAAACCTGACAAAACATGATCAAGCCCAACAAAGCTAATCCAAACACACCAAAAACTGGGCTAAACAGAATCAAAACAAATCAAAACAAATCTAAACCTTCTAAAAACCCGCCAAAATATTTCAAAACCCGTCAAAACTAATCAAAACATTCCAAATACCCGCCAAAACATTCCAAATACCCGCCAAAATATTTTAAAACCCGCCAAAAGGAATCCAAACATTCCAAAACCTGCCAACACAATAAAAACAACTCAAGAGAATACAAAACATTCTAAAACCCAACCAAAACATTCCGAAAACCCACCTAAACATCATAAAAACAAATCAAAACCAACCAAAACATTCTGAAAACCCGCCAAAATGATTTAGACCCGCAAAACTCATCAAAACATTCTGAAAAGATGCCAAAACATTAGAAAACCAGCCTGAACTGATCAAAACATTCAAAAAACTTGGCAATACATCATAAAAACAAATCAAAACCAACCAAAACATTCCAAAAACCCGACAAAATTATTTAGAACCCGCCAAAACTGATCAAAACATTCTGAAAAGATGCCAAAATACTAGAAAACCAGTAAGAAGTGATCGAAACATTCAATAACTTGCCAAAACATAATCAAAACAAATGAAAGCAAACCAAAACATTCCAAATACCCGCCAAAATATTTTAAAACCCGCCAAAAGGAATCCAAACATTCCAAAACCTGCCAAGACAATATAAACAACACAAGAGAAAACAAAACATTCTAAAACACCACCAAAACATTCCGAAAACCCGCCAAAACATCATAAAAACAAATCAAAACCAACCAAAAAATAAGAGGAACAAGGCAACATATTGGCAAGCAAGAGACGGAGAACGCGGCACCTTCTAGGAGGCCAAGAAGGAAGCCGCACAACACCTGCACTGTGTCTGCAACTTTCAAACTGCTAGAAGCTAGTGGCTTGCCACTGGCCTGCCTCTTCAATTGCCATTAGCATTCCAATGGAAGCTATTCTTGGACAACTTTGCTCTGCTTGCTGCTAGTTCTGCCCCAGCCTACCATAGATAACCTTGCTCTTGCCTTGAGGCTCTGAGATGCCAAGAACTTGTCAACTTCAAAGGGCGGGCCAGGCTACATCTACTCAGCTGCCACAGTTTCTCCTTGCTAGACCTAGTGGGAAAGCATTTTGCTGAGATGCAGAAGGCAAGAAACGCAGAATACGGAGACGCGGAGCTGTCCCAAGTGCCGCTGCCAGGCGTCTTTCCGCAGAAGGAGCGCCCCGGAGCGCACCGCAACCGGCACCGTCATCTCTGCGCAAAGAGCCAAAATATTTTCAAACCCGCCAAAACTAATCCAAAAATATTTTCAAACCCGCCAAAATAGAAAACCAGACAGAAGTCATCAATACATTCGAAAAAACCTGACAAAACATGATCAAGCCCACCAAAGCTAATCCAAACACACCAAAAACTGGGCTAAACAGAATCAAAACAAATCAAAACAAATCTAAACCTTCTAAAAACCCGCCAAAATATTTCAAAACCTGTCAAAACTAATCAAAACCTTCCGAATACCCGCCAAAACATTCCAAATACCCGCCAAAAGATTTTAAAACCCGCCAAAAGGAATCCAAACATTCCAAAACCTGCCAACACAATAAAAACAACTCAAGAGAATACAAAACATTCTAAAACCCAACCAAAACATTCCGAAAACCCACCTAAACATCATAAAAACAAATCAAAACCACCCAAAACATTCTGAAAACCCGCCAAAATGATTTAGACCCGCAAAACTCATCAAAACATTCTGAAAAGATGCCAAAACATTAGAAAACCAGCCTGAACTGATCAAAACATTCAAAAAACTTGGCAATACATCATAAAAACAAATCAAAACCAACCAAAACATTCCAAAAACCCGACAAAATTATTTAGAACCCGCCAAAACTGATCAAAACATTCTGAAAAGATGCCAAAATACTAGAAAACCAGTAAGAAGTGATCGAAACATTCAATAACTTGCCAAAACATAATCAAAACAAATGAAAGCAAACCAAAACATTCCAAATACCCGCCAAAATATTTTAAAACCCGCCAAAAGGAATCCAAACATTCCAAAACCTGCCAAGACAATCAAAACAACACAAGAGAATACAAAACATTCTAAAACACCACCAAAACATTCCGAAAACCCGCCAAAACATCATAAAAACAAATCAAAACCAACCAAAAAATAAGAGGAACACGGCAACATATTGGCAAGCAAGAGACGGAGAACGCGGCACCTTCTAGGAGGCCAAGAAGGAAGCCACACAACACCTGCACTGTGTCTGCAACTTTCAAACTGCTAGAAGCTAGTGGCTTGCCACTGGCCTGCCTCTTCAATTGCCATTAGCATTCCAATGGAAGCTATTCTTGGACAACTTTGCTCTGCTTGCTGCTAGTTCTGCCCCAGCCTACCATAGATAACCTTGCTCTTGCCTTGAGGCTCTGAGATGCCAAGAACTTGTCAACTTCAAAGGGCGGGCCGGGCTACATCTACTCAGCTGCCACAGTTTCTCCTTGCTAGACCTAGTGGGAAAGCATTTTGCTGAGATGCGGAAGGCAAGAAACGCAGAATACGGAGACGCGGAGCTGTCCCAAGTGCCGCTGCCAGGCGTCTTTCCGCAGAAGGAGCGCCCCGGAGCGCACCGCAACCGGCACCGTCATCTCTGCGCAAAGAGCCAAAATATTTTCAAACCCGCCAAAACTAATCCAAAAATATTTTCAAACCCGCCAAAATAGAAAACCAGACAGAAGTCATCAATACATTCGAAAAAACCTGACAAAACATGATCAAGCCCAACAAAGCTAATCCAAACACACCAAACACTGGGCTAAACAGAATCAAAACAAATCAAAACAAATCGAAACCTTCTAAAAACCCGCCAAAATATTTCAAAACCCGTCAAAACTAATCAAAACATTCCGAACACCCGCCAAAACATTCCAAATACCCGCCAAAAGATTTTAAAACTCGCCAAAAGGAATCCAAACATTCCAAAACCTGCCAACACAATAAAAACAACTCAAGAGAATACAAAACATTCTAAAACCCAACCAAAACATTCCGAAAACCCACCAAAACATCATAAAAACAAATCAAAACCAACCAAAACATTCTGAAAACCCGCCAAAATGATTTAGACCCGCAAAACTCATCAAAACATTCTGAAAAGATGCCAAAACATTAGAAAACCAGCCTGAACTGATCAAAACATTCAAAAAACTTGGCAATACATCATAAAAACAAATCAAAACCAACCAAAACATTCCAAAAACCCGACAAAATTATTTAGAACCCACCAAAACTGATCAAAACATTCTGAAAAGATGCCAAAATACCAGAAAACCAGTAAGAAGTGATCGAAACATTCAATAACTTGCCAAAACATAATCAAAACAAATGAAAGCAAACCAAAACATTCCAAATACCCGCCAAAATATTTTAAAACCCGCCAAAAGGAATCCAAACATTCCAAAACCTGCCAAGACAATATAAACAACACAAGAGAATACAAAACATTCTAAAACACCACCAAAACATTCCGAAAACCCGCCAAAACATCATAAAAACAAATCAAAACCAACCAAAAAATAAGAGGAACAAGGCAACATATTGGCAAGCAAGAGACGGAGAACGCGGCACCTTCTAGGAGGCCAAGAAGGAAGCCGCACAACACCTGCACTGTGTCTGCAACTTTCAAACTGCTAGAAGCTAGTGGCTTGCCACTGGCCTGCCTCTTCAATTGCCATTAGCATTCCAATGGAAGCTATTCTTGGACAACTTTGCTCTGCTTGCTGCTAGTTCTGCCCCAGCCTACCATAGATAACCTTGCTCTTGCCTTGAGGCTCTGAGATGCCAAGAACTTGTCAACTTCAAAGGGCGGGCCGGGCTACATCTACTCAGCTGCCACAGTTTCTCCTTGCTAGACCTAGTGGGAAAGCATTTTGCTGAGATGCGGAAGGCACGAAACGCAGAATACGGAGACGCGGAGCTGTCCCAAGTGCCGCTGCCAGGCGTCTTTCCGCAGAAGGAGCGCCCCGGAGCGCACCGCAACCGGCACCGTCATCTCTGCGCAAAGAGCCAAAATATTTTCAAACCCGCCAAAACTCATCCAAAAATATTTTCAAACCCGCCAAAATAGAAAACCAGACAGAAGTCATCAATACATTCGAAAAAACCTGACAAAACATGATCAAGCCCACCAAAGCTAATCCAAACACACCAAAAACTGGGCTAAACAGAATCAAAACAAATCAAAACAAATCTAAACCTTCTAAAAACCCGCCAAAATATTACAAAACCCGTCAAAACTAATCAAAACATTCCAAATACCCGCCAAAACATTCCAAATACCCGCCAAAAGATTTTAAAACCCGCCAAAAGGAATCCAAACATTCCAAAACCTGCCAACACAATAAAAACAACTCAAGAGAATACAAAACATTCTAAAACCCAACCAAAACATTCCGAAAACCCACCAAAACATCATAAAAACAAATCAAAACCAACCAAAACATTCTGAAAACCCGCCAAAATGATTTAGACCCGCAAAACTCATCAAAACATTCTGAAAAGATGCCAAAACATTAGAAAACCAGCCTGAACTGATCAAAACATTCAAAAAACTTGGCAATACATCATAAAAACAAATCAAAACCAACCAAAACATTCCAAAAACCCGACAAAATTATTTAGAACCCGCCAAAACTGATCAAAACATTCTGAAAAGATGCCAAAATACTAGAAAACCAGTAAGAAGTGATCGAAACATTCAATAACTTGCCAAAACATAATCAAAACAAATGAAAGCAAACCAAAACATTCCAAATACCCGCCAAAATATTTTAAAACCCGCCAAAAGGAATCCAAACATTCCAAAACCTGCCAAGACAATCAAAACAACACAAGAGAATACAAAACATTCTAAAACACCACCAAAACATTCTGAAAACCCGCCAAAACATCATAAAAACAAATCAAAACCAACCAAAAAATAAGAGGAACAAGGCAACATATTGGCAAGCAAGAGACGGAGAGCGCGGCACCTTCTAGGAGGCCAAGAAGGAAGCCGCACAACACCTGCACTGTGTCTGCAACTTTCAAACTGCTAGAAGCTAGTGGCTTGCCACTGGCCTGCCTCTTCAATTGCCATTAGCATTCCAATGGAAGCTATTCTTGGACAACTTTGCTCTGCTTGCTGCTAGTTCTGCCCCAGCCTACCATAGATAACCTTGCTCTTGCCTTGAGGCTCTGAGATGCCAAGAACTTGTCAACTTCAAAGGGCGGGCCAGGCTACATCTACTCAGCTGCCACAGTTTCTCCTTGCTAGACCTAGTGGGAAAGCATTTTGCTGAGATGCGGAAGGCACGAAACGCAGAATACGGAGACGCGGAGCTGTCCCAAGTGCCGCTGCCAGGCGTCTTTCCGCAGAAGGAGCGCCCCGGAGCGCACCGCAACCGGCACCGTCATCTCTGCGCAAAGAGCCAAAATATTTTCAAACCCGCCAAAACTAATCCAAAAATATTTTCAAACCCGCCAAAATAGAAAACCAGACAGAAGTCATCAATACATTCGAAAAAACCTGACAAAACATGATCAAGCCCAACAAAGCTAATCCAAACACACCAAAACCTGGGCTAAACAGAATCAAAACAAATCAAAACAAATCTAAACCTTCTAAAAACCCGCCAAAATATTTCAAAACCCGTCAAAACTAATCAAAATCTTCCGAATACCCGCCAAAACATTCCAAATACCCGCCAAAAGATTTTAAAACCCGCCAAAAGGAATCCAAACATTCCAAAACCTGCCAACACAATAAAAACAACTCAAGAGAATACAAAACATTCTAAAACCCAACCAAAACATTCCGAAAACCCACCAAAACATCATAAAAACAAATCAAAACCAACCAAAACATTCCAAAAACCCGACAAAATTATTTAGAACCCGCCAAAACTGATCAAAACATTCTGAAAAGATGCCAAAATACTAGAAAACCAGTAAGAAGTGATCAAAACATTCAATAACTTGCCAAAACATAATCAAAACAAATGAAAGCAAACCAAAACATTCCAAATACCCGCCAAAATATTTTAAAACCCGCCAAAAGGAATTCAAACATTCCAAAACCTGCCAAGACAATCAAAACAACACAAGAGAATACAAAACACTCTAAAACACCACCAAAACATTCTGAAAACCCGCCAAAACATCATAAAAACAAATCAAAACCAACCAAAAAATAAGAGGAACAAGGCAACATATTGGCAAGCAAGAGACGGAGAACGCGGCACCTTCTAGGAGGCCAAGAAGGAAGCCGCACAACACCTGCACTGTGTCTGCAACTTTCAAACTGCTAGAAGCTAGTGGCTTGCCACTGGCCTGCCTCTTCAATTGCCATTAGCATTCCAATGGAAGCTATTCTTGGACAACTTTGCTCTGCTTGCTGCTAGTTCTGCCCCAGCCTACCATAGATAACCTTGCTCTTGCCTTGAGGCTCTGAGATGCCAAGAACTTGTCAACTTCAAAGGGCGGGCCAGGCTACATCTACTCAGCTGCCACAGTTTCTCCTTGCTAGACCTAGTGGGAAAGCATTTTGCTGAGATGCAGAAGGCAAGAAACGCAGAATACGGAGACGCGGAGCTGTCCCAAGTGCCGCTGCCAGGCGTCTTTCTGCAGAAGGAGCGCCCCGGAGCGCACCGCAACCGGCACCGTCATCTCTGCGCAAAGAGCCAAAATATTTTCAAACCCGCCAAAACTAATCCAAAAATATTTTCAAACCCGCCAAAATAGAAAACCAGACAGAAGTCATCAATACATTCGAAAAAACCTGACAAAACATGATCAAGCCCAACAAAGCTAATCCAAACACACCAAACACTGGGCTAAACAGAATCAAAACAAATCAAAACAAATCTAAACCTTCTAAAAACCGGCCAAAATATTTCAAAACCCGTCAAAACTAATCAAAACATTCCGAACACCCGCCAAAACATTCCAAATACCCGCCAAAAGATTTTAAAACTCGCCAAAAGGAATCCAAACATTCCAAAACCTGCCAACACAATAAAAACAACTCAAGAGAATACAAAACATTCTAAAACCCAACCAAAACATTCCGAAAACCCACCAAAACATCATAAAAACAAATCAAAACCAACCAAAACATTCTGAAAACCCGCCAAAATGATTTAGACCCGCAAAACTCATCAAAACATTCTGAAAAGATGCCAAAACATTAGAAAACCAGCCTGAACTGATCAAAACATTCAAAAAACTTGGCAATACATCATAAAAACAAATCAAAACCAACCAAAACATTCCAAAAACCCGACAAAAATTATTTAGAACCCGCCAAAACTGATCAAAACATTCTGAAAAGATGCCAAAATACTAGAAAACCAGTAAGAAGTGATCGAAACATTCAATAACTTGCCAAAACATAATCAAAACAAATGAAAGCAAACCAAAACATTCCAAATACCCGCCAAAATATTTTAAAACCCGCCAAAAGGAATCCAAACATTCCAAAACCTGCCAAGACAATATAAACAACACAAGAGAAAACAAAACATTCTAAAACACCACCAAAACATTCCGAAAACCCGCCAAAACATCATAAAAACAAATCAAAACCAACCAAAAAATAAGAGGAACAAGGCAACATATTGGCAAGCAAGAGACGGAGAACGCGGCACCTTCTAGGAGGCCAAGAAGGAAGCCGCACAACACCTGCACTGTGTCTGCAACTTTCAAACTGCTAGAAGCTAGTGGCTTGCCACTGGCCTGCCTCTTCAATTGCCATTAGCATTCCAATGGAAGCTATTCTTGGACAACTTTGCTCTGCTTGCTGCTAGTTCTGCCCCAGCCTACCATAGATAACCTTGCTCTTGCCTTGAGGCTCTGAGATGCCAAGAACTTGTCAACTTCAAAGGGCGGGCCAGGCTACATCTACTCAGCTGCCACAGTTTCTCCTTGCTAGACCTAGTGGGAAAGCATTTTGCTGAGATGCAGAAGGCAAGAAACGCAGAATACGGAGACGCGGAGCTGTCCCAAGTGCCGCTGCCAGGCGTCTTTCCGCAGAAGGAGCGCCCCGGAGCGCACCGCAACCGGCACCGTCATCTCTGCGCAAAGAGCCAAAATATTTTCAAACCCGCCAAAACTAATCCAAAAATATTTTCAAACCCGCCAAAATAGAAAACCAGACAGAAGTCATCAATACATTCGAAAAAACCTGACAAAACATGATCAAGCCCACCAAAGCTAATCCAAACACACCAAAAACTGGGCTAAACAGAATCAAAACAAATCAAAACAAATCTAAACCTTCTAAAAACCCGCCAAAATATTTCAAAACCTGTCAAAACTAATCAAAACCTTCCGAATACCCGCCAAAACATTCCAAATACACGCCAAAAGATTTTAAAACCCGCCAAAAGGAATCCAAACATTCCAAAACCTGCCAACACAATAAAAACAACTCAAGAGAATACAAAACATTCTAAAACCCAACCAAAACATTCCGAAAACCCACCAAAACATCATAAAAACAAATCAAAACCAACCAAAACATTCTGAAAACCCGCCAAAATGATTTAGACCCGCAAAACTCATCAAAACATTCTGAAAAGATGCCAAAACATTAGAAAACCAGCCTGAACTGATCAAAACATTCAAAAAACTTGGCAATACATCATAAAAACAAATCAAAACCAACCAAAACATTCCAAAAACCCGACAAAATTATTTAGAACCCGCCAAAACTGATCAAAACATTCTGAAAAGATGCCAAAATACTAGAAAACCAGTAAGAAGTGATCGAAACATTCAATAACTTGCCAAAACATAATCAAAACAAATGAAAGCAAACCAAAACATTCCAAATACCCGCCAAAATATTTTAAAACCCGCCAAAAGGAATCCAAACATTCCAAAACCTGCCAAGACAATCAAAACAACACAAGAGAATACAAAACATTCTAAAACACCACCAAAACATTCCGAAAACCCGCCAAAACATCATAAAAACAAATCAAAACCAACCAAAAAATAAGAGGAACACGGCAACATATTGGCAAGCAAGAGACGGAGAACGCGGCACCTTCTAGGAGGCCAAGAAGGAAGCCGCACAACACCTGCACTGTGTCTGCAACTTTCAAACTGCTAGAAGCTAGTGGCTTGCCACTGGCCTGCCTCTTCAATTGCCATTAGCATTCCAATGGAAGCTATTCTTGGACAACTTTGCTCTGCTTGCTGCTAGTTCTGCCCCAGCCTACCATAGATCACCTTGCTCTTGCCTTGAGGCTCTGAGATGCCAAGAACTTGTCAACTTCAAAGGGCGGGCCGGGCTACATCTACTCAGCTGCCACAGTTTCTCCTTGCTAGACCTAGTGGGAAAGCATTTTGCTGAGATGCGGAAGGCACGAAACGCAGAATACGGAGACGCGGAGCTGTCCCAAGTGCCGCTGCCAGGCGTCTTTCCGCAGCAGGAGCGCCCCGGAGCGCACCACAACCGGCACCGTCATCTCTGCGCAAAGAGCCAAAATATTTTCAAACCCGCCAAAACTAATCCAAAAATATTTTCAAACCCGCCAAAATAGAAAACCAGACAGAAGTCATCAATACATTCGAAAAAACCTGACAAAACATGATCAAGCCCAACAAAGCTAATCCAAACACACCAAAAACTGGGCTAAACAGAATCAAAACAAATCAAAACAAATCTAAACCTTCTAAAAACCCGCCAAAATATTTCAAAACCCGTCAAAACTAATCAAAACATTCCAAATACCCGCCAAAACATTCCAAATACCCGCCAAAATATTTTAAAACCCGCCAAAAGGAATCCAAACATTCCAAAACCTGCCAACACAATAAAAACAACTCAAGAGAATACAAAACATTCTAAAACCCAACCAAAACATTCCGAAAACCCACCTAAACATCATAAAAACAAATCAAAACCAACCAAAACATTCTGAAAACCCGCCAAAATGATTTAGACCCGCAAAACTCATCAAAACATTCTGAAAAGATGCCAAAACATTAGAAAACCAGCCTGAACTGATCAAAACATTCAAAAAACTTGGCAATACATCATAAAAACAAATCAAAACCAACCAAAACATTCCAAAAACCCGACAAAATTATTTAGAACCCGCCAAAACTGATCAAAACATTCTGAAAAGATGCCAAAATACTAGAAAACCAGTAAGAAGTGATCGAAACATTCAATAACTTGCCAAAACATAATCAAAACAAATGAAAGCAAACCAAAACATTCCAAATACCCGCCAAAATATTTTAAAACCCGCCAAAAGGAATCCAAACATTCCAAAACCTGCCAAGACAATATAAACAACACAAGAGAAAACAAAACATTCTAAAACACCACCAAAACATTCCGAAAACCCGCCAAAACATCATAAAAACAAATCAAAACCAACCAAAAAATAAGAGGAACAAGGCAACATATTGGCAAGCAAGAGACGGAGAACGCGGCACCTTCTAGGAGGCCAAGAAGGAAGCCGCACAACACCTGCACTGTGTCTGCAACTTTCAAACTGCTAGAAGCTAGTGGCTTGCCACTGGCCTGCCTCTTCAATTGCCATTAGCATTCCAATGGAAGCTATTCTTGGACAACTTTGCTCTGCTTGCTGCTAGTTCTGCCCCAGCCTACCATAGATAACCTTGCTCTTGCCTTGAGGCTCTGAGATGCCAAGAACTTGTCAACTTCAAAGGGCGGGCCAGGCTACATCTACTCAGCTGCCACAGTTTCTCCTTGCTAGACCTAGTGGGAAAGCATTTTGCTGAGATGCAGAAGGCAAGAAACGCAGAATACGGAGACGCGGAGCTGTCCCAAGTGCCGCTGCCAGGCGTCTTTCCGCAGAAGGAGCGCCCCGGAGCGCACCGCAACCGGCACCGTCATCTCTGCGCAAAGAGCCAAAATATTTTCAAACCCGCCAAAACTAATCCAAAAATATTTTCAAACCCGCCAAAATAGAAAACCAGACAGAAGTCATCAATACATTCGAAAAAACCTGACAAAACATGATCAAGCCCACCAAAGCTAATCCAAACACACCAAAAACTGGGCTAAACAGAATCAAAACAAATCAAAACAAATCTAAACCTTCTAAAAACCCGCCAAAATATTTCAAAACCTGTCAAAACTAATCAAAACCTTCCGAATACCCGCCAAAACATTCCAAATACCCGCCAAAAGATTTTAAAACCCGCCAAAAGGAATCCAAACATTCCAAAACCTGCCAACACAATAAAAACAACTCAAGAGAATACAAAACATTCTAAAACCCAACCAAAACATTCCGAAAACCCACCAAAACATCATAAAAACAAATCAAAACCAACCAAAACATTCTGAAAACCCGCCAAAATGATTTAGACCCGCAAAACTCATCAAAACATTCTGAAAAGATGCCAAAACATTAGAAAACCAGCCTGAACTGATCAAAACATTCAAAAAACTTGGCAATACATCATAAAAACAAATCAAAACCAACCAAAACATTCCAAAAACCCGACAAAATTATTTAGAACCCGCCAAAACTGATCAAAACATTCTGAAAAGATGCCAAAATACTAGAAAACCAGTAAGAAGTGATCGAAACATTCAATAACTTGCCAAAACATAATCAAAACAAATGAAAGCAAACCAAAACATTCCAAATACCCGCCAAAATATTTTAAAACCCGCCAAAAGGAATCCAAACATTCCAAAACCTGCCAAGACAATCAAAACAACACAAGAGAATACAAAACATTCTAAAACACCACCAAAACATTCCGAAAACCCGCCAAAACATCATAAAAACAAATCAAAACCAACCAAAAAATAAGAGGAACACGGCAACATATTGGCAAGCAAGAGACGGAGAACGCGGCACCTTCTAGGAGGCCAAGAAGGAAGCCGCACAACACCTGCACTGTGTCTGCAACTTTCAAACTGCTAGAAGCTAGTGGCTTGCCACTGGCCTGCCTCTTCAATTGCCATTAGCATTCCAATGGAAGCTATTCTTGGACAACTTTGCTCTGCTTGCTGCTAGTTCTGCCCCAGCCTACCATAGATAACCTTGCTCTTGCCTTGAGGCTCTGAGATGCCAAGAACTTGTCAACTTCAAAGGGCGGGCCAGGCTACATCTACTCAGCTGCCACAGTTTCTCCTTGCTAGACCTAGTGGGAAAGCATTTTGCTGAGATGCGGAAGGCACGAAACGCAGAATACGGAGACGCGGAGCTGTCCCAAGTGCCGCTGCCAGGCGTCTTTCCGCAGAAGGAGCGCCCCGGAGCGCACCGCAACCGGCACCGTCATCTCTGCGCAAAGAGCCAAAATATTTTCAAACCCGCCAAAACTAATCCAAAAATATTGTCAAACCCGCCAAAATAGAAAACCAGACAGAAGTCATCAATACATTCGAAAAAACCTGACAAAACATGATAAAGCCCACCAAAGCTAATCCAAACACACCAAAAACTGGGCTAAACAGAATCAAAACAAATCAAAACAAATCTAAACCTTCTAAAAACCGGCCAAAATATTTCAAAACCCGTCAAAACTAATCAAAACATTCCGAACACCCGCCAAAACATACCAAATACTCGCCAAAAGATTTTAAAACCCGCCAAAAGGAATCCAAACATTCCAAAACCTGCCAACACAATAAAAACAACTCAGGAGAATACAAAACATTCTAAAACCCAACCAAAACATTCCGAAAACCCACCTAAACATCATAAAAACAAATCAAAACCAACCAAAACATTCTGAAAACCCGCCAAAATGATTTAGACCCGCAAAACTCATCAAAACATTCTGAAAAGATGCCAAAACATTAGAAAACCAGCCTGAACTGATCAAAACATTCAAAAAACTTGGCAATACATCATAAAAACAAATCAAAACCAACCAAAACATTCCAAAAACCCGACAAAATTATTTAGAACCCGCCAAAACTGATCAAAACATTCTGAAAAGATGCCAAAATACTAGAAAACCAGTAAGAAGTGATCGAAACATTCAATAACTTGCCAAAACATAATCAAAACAAATGAAAGCAAACCAAAACATTCCAAATACCCGCCAAAATATTTTAAAACCCGCCAAAAGGAATCCAAACATTCCAAAACCTGCCAAGACAATCAAAACAACACAAGAGAATACAAAACATTCTAAAACACCACCAAAACATTCCGAAAACCCGCCAAAACATCATAAAAACAAATCAAAACCAACCAAAAAATAAGAGGAACACGGCAACATATTGGCAAGCAAGAGACGGAGAACGCGGCACCTTCTAGGAGGCCAAGAAGGAAGCCGCACAACACCTGCACTGTGTCTGCAACTTTCAAACTGCTAGAAGCTAGTGGCTTGCCACTGGCCTGCCTCTTCAATTGCCATTAGCATTCCAATGGAAGCTATTCTTGGACAACTTTGCTCTGCTTGCTGCTAGTTCTGCCCCAGCCTACCATAGATAACCTTGCTCTTGCCTTGAGGCTCTGAGATGCCAAGAACTTGTCAACTTCAAAGGGCGGGCCAGGCTACATCTACTCAGCTGCCACAGTTTCTCCTTGCTAGACCTAGTGGGAAAGCATTTTGCTGAGATGCGGAAGGCACGAAACGCAGAATACGGAGACGCGGAGCTGTCCCAAGTGCCGCTGCCAGGCGTCTTTCCGCAGAAGGAGCGCCCCGGAGCGCACCGCAACCGGCACCGTCATCTCTGCGCAAAGAGCCAAAATATTTTCAAACCCGCCAAAACTAATCCAAAAATATTGTCAAACCCGCCAAAATAGAAAACCAGACAGAAGTCATCAATACATTCGAAAAAACCTGACAAAACATGATAAAGCCCACCAAAGCTAATCCAAACACACCAAAAACTGGGCTAAACAGAATCAAAACAAATCAAAACAAATCTAAACCTTCTAAAAACCGGCCAAAATATTTCAAAACCCGTCAAAACTAATCAAAACATTCCGAACACCCGCCAAAACATACCAAATACTCGCCAAAAGATTTTAAAACCCGCCAAAAGGAATCCAAACATTCCAAAACCTGCCAACACAATAAAAACAACTCAGGAGAATACAAAACATTCTAAAACCCAACCAAAACATTCCGAAAACCCACCTAAACATCATAAAAACAAATCAAAACCAACCAAAACATTCTGAAAACCCGCCAAAATGATTTAGACCCGCAAAACTCATCAAAACATTCTGAAAAGATGCCAAAACATTAGAAAACCAGCCTGAACTGATCAAAACATTCAAAAAACTTGGCAATACATCATAAAAACAAATCAAAACCAACCAAAACATTCCAAAAACCCGACAAAATTATTTAGAACCCGCCAAAACTGATCAAAACATTCTGAAAAGATGCCAAAATACTAGAAAACCAGTAAGAAGTGATCGAAACATTCAATAACTTGCCAAAACATAATCAAAACAAATGAAAGCAAACCAAAACATTCCAAATACCCGCCAAAATATTTTAAAACCCGCCAAAAGGAATCCAAACATTCCAAAACCTGCCAAGACAATCAAAACAACACAAGAGAATACAAAACATTCTAAAACACCACCAAAACATTCCGAAAACCCGCCAAAACATCATAAAAACAAATCAAAACCAACCAAAAAATAAGAGGAACACGGCAACATATTGGCAAGCAAGAGACGGAGAACGCGGCACCTTCTAGGAGGCCAAGAAGGAAGCCGCACAACACCTGCACTGTGTCTGCAACTTTCAAACTGCTAGAAGCTAGTGGCTTGCCACTGGCCTGCCTCTTCAATTGCCATTAGCATTCCAATGGAAGCTATTCTTGGACAACTTTGCTCTGCTTGCTGCTAGTTCTGCCCCAGCCTACCATAGATAACCTTGCTCTTGCCTTGAGGCTCTGAGATGCCAAGAACTTGTCAACTTCAAAGGGCGGGCCGGGCTACATCTACTCAGCTGCCACAGTTTCTCCTTGCTAGACCTAGTGGGAAAGCATTTTGCTGAGATGCGGAAGGCAAGAAACGCAGAATACGGAGACGCGGAGCTGTCCCAAGTGCCGCTGCCAGGCGTCTTTCCGCAGAAGGAGCGCCCCGGAGCGCACCGCAACCGGCACCGTCATCTCTGCGCAAAGAGCCAAAATATTTTCAAACCCGCCAAAACTAATCCAAAAATATTTTCAAACCCGCCAAAATAGAAAACCAGACAGAAGTCATCAATACATTCGAAAAAACCTGACAAAACATGATCAAGCCCACCAAAGCTAATCCAAACACACCAAAAACTGGGCTAAACAGAATCAAAACAAATCAAAACAAATCGAAACCTTCTAAAAACCCGCCAAAATATTTCAAAACCCGTCAAAACTAATCAAAACATTCCGAACACCCGCCAAAACATACCAAATACTCGCCAAAAGATTTTAAAACCCGCCAAAAGGAATCCAAACATTCCAAAACCTGCCAACACAATAAAAACAACTCAGGAGAATACAAAACATTCTAAAACCCAACCAAAACATTCCGAAAACCCACCTAAACATCATAAAAACAAATCAAAACCAACCAAAACATTCTGAAAACCCGCCAAAATGATTTAGACCCGCAAAACTCATCAAAACATTCTGAAAAGATGCCAAAACATTAGAAAACCAGCCTGAACTGATCAAAACATTCAAAAAACTTGGCAATACATCATAAAAACAAATCAAAACCAACCAAAACATTCCAAAAACCCGACAAAATTATTTAGAACCCGCCAAAACTGATCAAAACATTCTGAAAAGATGCCAAAATACTAGAAAACCAGTAAGAAGTGATCGAAACATTCAATAACTTGCCAAAACATAATCAAAACAAATGAAAGCAAACCAAAACATTCCAAATACCCGCCAAAATATTTTAAAACCCGCCAAAAGGAATCCAAACATTCCAAAACCTGCCAAGACAATATAAACAACACAAGAGAAAACAAAACATTCTAAAACACCACCAAAACATTCCGAAAACCCGCCAAAACATCATAAAAACAAATCAAAACCAACCAAAAAATAAGAGGAACAAGGCAACATATTGGCAAGCAAGAGACGGAGAGCGCGGCACCTTCTAGGAGGCCAAGAAGGAAGCCGCACAACACCTGCACTGTGTCTGCAACTTTCAAACTGCTAGAAGCTAGTGGCTTGCCACTGGCCTGCCTCTTCAATTGCCATTAGCATTCCAATGGAAGCTATTCTTGGACAACTTTGCTCTGCTTGCTGCTAGTTCTGCCCCAGCCTACCATAGATAACCTTGCTCTTGCCTTGAGGCTCTGAGATGCCAAGAACTTGTCAACTTCAAAGGGCGGGCCGGGCTACATCTACTCAGCTGCCACAGTTTCTCCTTGCTAGACCTAGTGGGAAAGCATTTTGCTGAGATGCAGAAGGCAAGGAACGCAGAATACGGAGACGCGGAGCTGTCCCAAGTGCCGCTGCCAGGCGTCTTTCCGCAGAAGGAGCGCCCCGGAGCGCACCGCAACCGGCACCGTCATCTCTGCGCAAAGAGCCAAAATATTTTCAAACCCGCCAAAACTAATCCAAAAATATTTTCAAACCCGCCAAAATAGAAAACCAGACAGAAGTCATCAATACATTCGAAAAAACCTGACAAAACATGATCAAGCCCACCAAAGCTAATCCAAACACACCAAAAACTGGGCTAAACAGAATCAAAACAAATCAAAACAAATCTAAACCTTCTAAAAACCCGCCAAAATATTTCAAAACCTGTCAAAACTAATCAAAACCTTCCGAATACCCGCCAAAACATTCCAAATACCCGCCAAAAGATTTTAAAACCCGCCAAAAGGAATCCAAACATTCCAAAACCTGCCAACACAATAAAAACAACTCAAGAGAATACAAAACATTCTAAAACCCAACCAAAACATTCCGAAAACCCACCAAAACATCATAAAAACAAATCAAAACCAACCAAAACATTCTGAAAACCCGCCAAAATGATTTAGACCCGCAAAACTCATCAAAACATTCTGAAAAGATGCCAAAACATTAGAAAACCAGCCTGAACTGATCAAAACATTCAAAAAACTTGGCAATACATCATAAAAACAAATCAAAACCAACCAAAACATTCCAAAAACCCGACAAAATTATTTAGAACCCGCCAAAACTGATCAAAACATTCTGAAAAGATGCCAAAATACTAGAAAACCAGTAAGAAGTGATCGAAACATTCAATAACTTGCCAAAACATAATCAAAACAAATGAAAGCAAACCAAAACATTCCAAATACCCGCCAAAATATTTTAAAACCCGCCAAAAGGAATCCAAACATTCCAAAACCTGCCAAGACAATCAAAACAACACAAGAGAATACAAAACATTCTAAAACACCACCAAAACATTCCGAAAACCCGCCAAAACATCATAAAAACAAATCAAAACCAACCAAAAAATAAGAGGAACACGGCAACATATTGGCAAGCAAGAGACGGAGAACGCGGCACCTTCTAGGAGGCCAAGAAGGAAGCCGCACAACACCTGCACTGTTTCTGCAACTTTCAAACTGCTAGAAGCTAGTGGCTTGCCACTGGCCTGCCTCTTCAATTGCCATTAGCATTCCAATGGAAGCTATTCTTGGACAACTTTGCTCTGCTTGCTGCTAGTTCTGCCCCAGCCTACCATAGATAACCTTGCTCTTGCCTTGAGGCTCTGAGATGCCAAGAACTTGTCAACTTCAAAGGGCGGGCCAGGCTACATCTACTCAGCTGCCACAGTTTCTCCTTGCTAGACCTAGTGGGAAAGCATTTTGCTGAGATGCGGAAGGCACGAAACGCAGAATACGGAGACGCGGAGCTGTCCCAAGTGCCGCTGCCAGGCGTCTTTCCGCAGAAGGAGCGCCCCGGAGCGCACCGCAACCGGCACCGTCATCTCTGCGCAAAGAGCCAAAATATTTTCAAACCCGCCAAAACTAATCCAAAAATATTGTCAAACCCGCCAAAATAGAAAACCAGACAGAAGTCATCAATACATTCGAAAAAACCTGACAAAACATGATCAAGCCCACCAAAGCTAATCCAAACACACCAAAAACTGGGCTAAACAGAATCAAAACAAATCAAAACAAATCTAAACCTTCTAAAAACCGGCCAAAATATTTCAAAACCCGTCAAAACTAATCAAAACATTCCGAACACCCGCCAAAACATACCAAATACTCGCCAAAAGATTTTAAAACCCGCCAAAAGGAATCCAAACATTCCAAAACCTGCCAACACAATAAAAACAACTCAGGAGAATACAAAACATTCTAAAACCCAACCAAAACATTCCGAAAACCCACCTAAACATCATAAAAACAAATCAAAACCAACCAAAACATTCTGAAAACCCGCCAAAATGATTTAGACCCGCAAAACTCATCAAAACATTCTGAAAAGATGCCAAAACATTAGAAAACCAGCCTGAACTGATCAAAACATTCAAAAAACTTGGCAATACATCATAAAAACAAATCAAAACCAACCAAAACATTCCAAAAACCCGACAAAATTATTTAGAACCCGCCAAAACTGATCAAAACATTCTGAAAAGATGCCAAAATACTAGAAAACCAGTAAGAAGTGATCGAAACATTCAATAACTTGCCAAAACATAATCAAAACAAATGAAAGCAAACCAAAACATTCCAAATACCCGCCAAAATATTTTAAAACCCGCCAAAAGGAATCCAAACATTCCAAAACCTGCCAAGACAATCAAAACAACACAAGAGAATACAAAACATTCTAAAACACCACCAAAACATTCCGAAAACCCGCCAAAACATCATAAAAACAAATCAAAACCAACCAAAAAATAAGAGGAACACGGCAACATATTGGCAAGCAAGAGACGGAGAACGCGGCACCTTCTAGGAGGCCAAGAAGGAAGCCGCACAACACCTGCACTGTGTCTGCAACTTTCAAACTGCTAGAAGCTAGTGGCTTGCCACTGGCCTGCCTCTTCAATTGCCATTAGCATTCCAATGGAAGCTATTCTTGGACAACTTTGCTCTGCTTGCTGCTAGTTCTGCCCCAGCCTACCATAGATAACCTTGCTCTTGCCTTGAGGCTCTGAGATGCCAAGAACTTGTCAACTTCAAAGGGCGGGCCGGGCTACATCTACTCAGCTGCCACAGTTTCTCCTTGCTAGACCTAGTGGGAAAGCATTTTGCTGAGATGCGGAAGGCAAGAAACGCAGAATACGGAGACGCGGAGCTGTCCCAAGTGCCGCTGCCAGGCGTCTTTCCGCAGAAGGAGCGCCCCGGAGCGCACCGCAACCGGCACCGTCATCTCTGCGCAAAGAGCCAAAATATTTTCAAACCCGCCAAAACTAATCCAAAAATATTTTCAAACCCGCCAAAATAGAAAACCAGACAGAAGTCATCAATACATTCGAAAAAACCTGACAAAACATGATCAAGCCCACCAAAGCTAATCCAAACACACCAAAAACTGGGCTAAACAGAATCAAAACAAATCAAAACAAATCGAAACCTTCTAAAAACCCGCCAAAATATTTCAAAACCCGTCAAAACTAATCAAAACATTCCGAACACCCGCCAAAACATACCAAATACTCGCCAAAAGATTTTAAAACCCGCCAAAAGGAATCCAAACATTCCAAAACCTGCCAACACAATAAAAACAACTCAGGAGAATACAAAACATTCTAAAACCCAACCAAAACATTCCGAAAACCCACCTAAACATCATAAAAACAAATCAAAACCAACCAAAACATTCTGAAAACCCGCCAAAATGATTTAGACCCGCAAAACTCATCAAAACATTCTGAAAAGATGCCAAAACATTAGAAAACCAGCCTGAACTGATCAAAACATTCAAAAAACTTGGCAATACATCATAAAAACAAATCAAAACCAACCAAAACATTCCAAAAACCCGACAAAATTATTTAGAACCCGCCAAAACTGATCAAAACATTCTGAAAAGATGCCAAAATACTAGAAAACCAGTAAGAAGTGATCGAAACATTCAATAACTTGCCAAAACATAATCAAAACAAATGAAAGCAAACCAAAACATTCCAAATACCCGCCAAAATATTTTAAAACCCGCCAAAAGGAATCCAAACATTCCAAAACCTGCCAAGACAATATAAACAACACAAGAGAAAACAAAACATTCTAAAACACCACCAAAACATTCCGAAAACCCGCCAAAACATCATAAAAACAAATCAAAACCAACCAAAAAATAAGAGGAACAAGGCAACATATTGGCAAGCAAGAGACGGAGAGCGCGGCACCTTCTAGGAGGCCAAGAAGGAAGCCGCACAACACCTGCACTGTGTCTGCAACTTTCAAACTGCTAGAAGCTAGTGGCTTGCCACTGGCCTGCCTCTTCAATTGCCATTAGCATTCCAATGGAAGCTATTCTTGGACAACTTTGCTCTGCTTGCTGCTAGTTCTGCCCCAGCCTACCATAGATAACCTTGCTCTTGCCTTGAGGCTCTGAGATGCCAAGAACTTGTCAACTTCAAAGGGCGGGCCGGGCTACATCTACTCAGCTGCCACAGTTTCTCCTTGCTAGACCTAGTGGGAAAGCATTTTGCTGAGATGCAGAAGGCAAGGAACGCAGAATACGGAGACGCGGAGCTGTCCCAAGTGCTGCTGCCAGGCGTCTTTCCGCAGAAGGAGCGCCCCGGAGCGCACCGCAACCGGCACCGTCATCTCTGCGCAAAGAGCCAAAATATTTTCAAACCCGCCAAAACTCATCCAAAAATATTGTCAAACCCGCCAAAATAGAAAACCAGACAGAAGTCATCAATACATTCGAAAAAACCTGACAAAACATGATCAAGCCCACCAAAGCTAATCCAAACACACCAAAAACTGGGCTAAACAGAATCAAAACAAATCAAAACAAATCGAAACCTTCTAAAAACCGGCCAAAATATTTCAAAACCCGTCAAAACTAATCAAAACATTCCGAACACCCGCCAAAACATACCAAATACTCGTCAAAAGATTTTAAAACCCGCCAAAAGGAATCCAAACATTCCAAAACCTGCCAACACAATAAAAACAACTCAGGAGAATACAAAACATTCTAAAACCCAACCAAAACATTCCGAAAACCCACCTAAACATCATAAAAACAAATCAAAACCAACCAAAACATTCTGAAAACCCGCCAAAATGATTTAGACCCGCAAAACTCATCAAAACATTCTGAAAAGATGCCAAAACATTAGAAAACCAGCCTGAACTGATCAAAACATTCAAAAAACTTGGCAATACATCATAAAAACAAATCAAAACCAACCAAAACATTCCAAAAACCCGACAAAATTATTTAGAACCCGCCAAAACTGATCAAAACATTCTGAAAAGATGCCAAAATACTAGAAAACCAGTAAGAAGTGATCGAAACATTCAATAACTTGCCAAAACATAATCAAAACAAATGAAAGCAAACCAAAACATTCCAAATACCCGCCAAAATATTTTAAAACCCGCCAAAAGGAATCCAAACATTCCAAAACCTGCCAAGACAATCAAAACAACACAAGAGAATACAAAACATTCTAAAACACCACCAAAACATTCCGAAAACCCGCCAAAACATCATAAAAACAAATCAAAACCAACCAAAAAATAAGAGGAACACGGCAACATATTGGCAAGCAAGAGACGGAGAACGCGGCACCTTCTAGGAGGCCAAGAAGGAAGCCGCACAACACCTGCACTGTGTCTGCAACTTTCAAACTGCTAGAAGCTAGTGGCTTGCCACTCGCCTGCCTCTTCAATTGCCATTAGCATTCCAATGGAAGCTATTCTTGGACAACTTTGCTCTGCTTGCTGCTAGTTCTGCCCCAGCCTACCATAGATAACCTTGCTCTTGCCTTGAGGCTCTGAGATGCCAAGAACTTGTCAACTTCAAAGGGCGGGCCGGGCTACATCTACTCAGCTGCCACAGTTTCTCCTTGCTAGACCTAGTGGGAAAGCATTTTGCTGAGATGCGGAAGGCAAGAAACGCAGAATACGGAGACGCGGAGCTGTCCCAAGTGCCGCTGCCAGGCGTCTTTCCGCAGAAGGAGCGCCCCGGAGCGCACCGCAACCGGCACCGTCATCTCTGCGCAAAGAGCCAAAATATTTTCAAACCCGCCAAAACTAATCCAAAAATATTTTCAAACCCGCCAAAATAGAAAACCAGACAGAAGTCATCAATACATTCGAAAAAACCTGACAAAACATGATCAAGCCCACCAAAGCTAATCCAAACACACCAAAAACTGGGCTAAACAGAATCAAAACAAATCAAAACAAATCGAAACCTTCTAAAAACCCGCCAAAATATTTCAAAACCCGTCAAAACTAATCAAAACATTCCGAACACCCGCCAAAACATACCAAATACTCGCCAAAAGATTTTAAAACCCGCCAAAAGGAATCCAAACATTCCAAAACCTGCCAACACAATAAAAACAACTCAGGAGAATACAAAACATTCTAAAACCCAACCAAAACATTCCGAAAACCCACCTAAACATCATAAAAACAAATCAAAACCAACCAAAACATTCTGAAAACCCGCCAAAATGATTTAGACCCGCAAAACTCATCAAAACATTCTGAAAAGATGCCAAAACATTAGAAAACCAGCCTGAACTGATCAAAACATTCAAAAAACTTGGCAATACATCATAAAAACAAATCAAAACCAACCAAAACATTCCAAAAACCCGACAAAATTATTTAGAACCCGCCAAAACTGATCAAAACATTCTGAAAAGATGCCAAAATACTAGAAAACCAGTAAGAAGTGATCGAAACATTCAATAACTTGCCAAAACATAATCAAAACAAATGAAAGCAAACCAAAACATTCCAAATACCCGCCAAAATATTTTAAAACCCGCCAAAAGGAATCCAAACATTCCAAAACCTGCCAAGACAATATAAACAACACAAGAGAAAACAAAACATTCTAAAACACCACCAAAACATTCCGAAAACCCGCCAAAACATCATAAAAACAAATCAAAACCAACCAAAAAATAAGAGGAACAAGGCAACATATTGGCAAGCAAGAGACGGAGAGCGCGGCACCTTCTAGGAGGCCAAGAAGGAAGCCGCACAACACCTGCACTGTGTCTGCAACTTTCAAACTGCTAGAAGCTAGTGGCTTGCCACTGGCCTGCCTCTTCAATTGCCATTAGCATTCCAATGGAAGCTATTCTTGGACAACTTTGCTCTGCTTGCTGCTAGTTCTGCCCCAGCCTACCATAGATAACCTTGCTCTTGCCTTGAGGCTCTGAGATGCCAAGAACTTGTCAACTTCAAAGGGCGGGCCGGGCTACATCTACTCAGCTGCCACAGTTTCTCCTTGCTAGACCTAGTGGGAAAGCATTTTGCTGAGATGCAGAAGGCAAGGAACGCAGAATACGGAGACGCGGAGCTGTCCCAAGTGCTGCTGCCAGGCGTCTTTCCGCAGAAGGAGCGCCCCGGAGCGCACCGCAACCGGCACCGTCATCTCTGCGCAAAGAGCCAAAATATTTTCAAACCCGCCAAAACTCATCCAAAAATATTGTCAAACCCGCCAAAATAGAAAACCAGACAGAAGTCATCAATACATTCGAAAAAACCTGACAAAACATGATCAAGCCCACCAAAGCTAATCCAAACACACCAAAAACTGGGCTAAACAGAATCAAAACAAATCAAAACAAATCGAAACCTTCTAAAAACCCGCCAAAATATTTCAAAACCCGTCAAAACTAATCAAAACATTCCGAACACCCGCCAAAACATACCAAATACTCGTCAAAAGATTTTAAAACCCGCCAAAAGGAATCCAAACATTCCAAAACCTGCCAACACAATAAAAACAACTCAGGAGAATACAAAACATTCTAAAACCCAACCAAAACATTCCGAAAACCCACCTAAACATCATAAAAACAAATCAAAACCAACCAAAACATTCTGAAAACCCGCCAAAATGATTTAGACCCGCAAAACTCATCAAAACATTCTGAAAAGATGCCAAAACATTAGAAAACCAGCCTGAACTGATCAAAACATTCAAAAAACTTGGCAATACATCATAAAAACAAATCAAAACCAACCAAAACATTCCAAAAACCCGACAAAATTATTTAGAACCCGCCAAAACTGATCAAAACATTCTGAAAAGATGCCAAAATACTAGAAAACCAGTAAGAAGTGATCGAAACATTCAATAACTTGCCAAAACATAATCAAAACAAATGAAAGCAAACCAAAACATTCCAAATACCCGCCAAAATATTTTAAAACCCGCCAAAAGGAATCCAAACATTCCAAAACCTGCCAAGACAATCAAAACAACACAAGAGAATACAAAACATTCTAAAACACCACCAAAACATTCCGAAAACCCGCCAAAACATCATAAAAACAAATCAAAACCAACCAAAAAATAAGAGGAACACGGCAACATATTGGCAAGCAAGAGACGGAGAACGCGGCACCTTCTAGGAGGCCAAGAAGGAAGCCGCACAACACCTGCACTGTGTCTGCAACTTTCAAACTGCTAGAAGCTAGTGGCTTGCCACTCGCCTGCCTCTTCAATTGCCATTAGCATTCCAATGGAAGCTATTCTTGGACAACTTTGCTCTGCTTGCTGCTAGTTCTGCCCCAGCCTACCATAGATAACCTTGCTCTTGCCTTGAGGCTCTGAGATGCCAAGAACTTGTCAACTTCAAAGGGCGGGCCGGGCTACATCTACTCAGCTGCCACAGTTTCTCCTTGCTAGACCTAGTGGGAAAGCATTTTGCTGAGATGCGGAAGGCAAGAAACGCAGAATACGGAGACGCGGAGCTGTCCCAAGTGCCGCTGCCAGGCGTCTTTCCGCAGAAGGAGCGCCCCGGAGCGCACCGCAACCGGCACCGTCATCTCTGCGCAAAGAGCCAAAATATTTTCAAACCCGCCAAAACTAATCCAAAAATATTGTCAAACCCGCCAAAATAGAAAACCAGACAGAAGTCATCAATACATTCGAAAAAACCTGACAAAACATGATCAAGCCCACCAAAGCTAATCCAAACACACCAAAAACTGGGCTAAACAGAATCAAAACAAATCAAAACAAATCGAAACCTTCTAAAAACCCGCCAAAATATTTCAAAACCCGTCAAAACTAATCAAAACATTCCGAACACCCGCCAAAACATACCAAATACTCGCCAAAAGATTTTAAAACCCGCCAAAAGGAATCCAAACATTCCAAAACCTGCCAACACAATAAAAACAACTCAGGAGAATACAAAACATTCTAAAACCCAACCAAAACATTCCGAAAACCCACCTAAACATCATAAAAACAAATCAAAACCAACCAAAACATTCTGAAAACCCGCCAAAATGATTTAGACCCGCAAAACTCATCAAAACATTCTGAAAAGATGCCAAAACATTAGAAAACCAGCCTGAACTGATCAAAACATTCAAAAAACTTGGCAATACATCATAAAAACAAATCAAAACCAACCAAAACATTCCAAAAACCCGACAAAATTATTTAGAACCCGCCAAAACTGATCAAAACATTCTGAAAAGATGCCAAAATACTAGAAAACCAGTAAGAAGTGATCGAAACATTCAATAACTTGCCAAAACATAATCAAAACAAATGAAAGCAAACCAAAACATTCCAAATACCCGCCAAAATATTTTAAAACCCGCCAAAAGGAATCCAAACATTCCAAAACCTGCCAAGACAATCAAAACAACACAAGAGAATACAAAACATTCTAAAACACCACCAAAACATTCCGAAAACCCGCCAAAACATCATAAAAACAAATCAAAACCAACCAAAAAATAAGAGGAACACGGCAACATATTGGCAAGCAAGAGACGGAGAACGCGGCACCTTCTAGGAGGCCAAGAAGGAAGCCACACAACACCTGCACTGTGTCTGCAACTTTCAAACTGCTAGAAGCTAGTGGCTTGCCACTGGCCTGCCTCTTCAATTGCCATTAGCATTCCAATGGAAGCTATTCTTGGACAACTTTGCTCTGCTTGCTGCTAGTTCTGCCCCAGCCTACCATAGATAACCTTGCTCTTGCCTTGAGGCTCTGAGATGCCAAGAACTTGTCAACTTCAAAGGGCGGGCCGGGCTACATCTACTCAGCTGCCACAGTTTCTCCTTGCTAGACCTAGTGGGAAAGCATTTTGCTGAGATGCGGAAGGCAAGAAACGCAGAATACGGAGACGCGGAGCTGTCCCAAGTGCCGCTGCCAGGCGTCTTTCCGCAGAAGGAGCGCCCCGGAGCGCACCGCAACCGGCACCGTCATCTCTGCGCAAAGAGCCAAAATATTTTCAAACCCGCCAAAACTCATCCAAAAATATTTTCAAACCCGCCAAAATAGAAAACCAGACAGAAGTCATCAATACATTCGAAAAAACCTGACAAAACATGATCAAGCCCACCAAAGCTAATCCAAACACACCAAAAACTGGGCTAAACAGAATCAAAACAAATCAAAACAAATCGAAACCTTCTAAAAACCCGCCAAAATATTTCAAAACCCGTCAAAACTAATCAAAACATTCCGAACACCCGCCAAAACATACCAAATACTCGCCAAAAGATTTTAAAACCCGCCAAAAGGAATCCAAACATTCCAAAACCTGCCAACACAATAAAAACAACTCAGGAGAATACAAAACATTCTAAAACCCAACCAAAACATTCCGAAAACCCACCTAAACATCATAAAAACAAATCAAAACCAACCAAAACATTCTGAAAACCCGCCAAAATTATTTAGACCCGCAAAACTCATCAAAACATTCTGAAAAGATGCCAAAACATTAGAAAACCAGCCTGAACTGATCAAAACATTCAAAAAACTTGGCAATACATCATAAAAACAAATCAAAACCAACCAAAACATTCCAAAAACCCGACAAAATTATTTAGAACCCGCCAAAACTGATCAAAACATTCTGAAAAGATGCCAAAATACTAGAAAACCAGTAAGAAGTGATCGAAACATTCAATAACTTGCCAAAACATAATCAAAACAAATGAAAGCAAACCAAAACATTCCAAATACCCGCCAAAATATTTTAAAACCCGCCAAAAGGAATCCAAACATTCCAAAACCTGCCAAGACAATATAAACAACACAAGAGAAAACAAAACATTCTAAAACACCACCAAAACATTCCGAAAACCCGCCAAAACATCATAAAAACAAATCAAAACCAACCAAAAAATAAGAGGAACAAGGCAACATATTGGCAAGCAAGAGACGGAGAGCGCGGCACCTTCTAGGAGGCCAAGAAGGAAGCCGCACAACACCTGCACTGTGTCTGCAACTTTCAAACTGCTAGAAGCTAGTGGCTTGCCACTGGCCTGCCTCTTCAATTGCCATTAGCATTCCAATGGAAGCTATTCTTGGACAACTTTGCTCTGCTTGCTGCTAGTTCTGCCCCAGCCTACCATAGATAACCTTGCTCTTGCCTTGAGGCTCTGAGATGCCAAGAACTTGTCAACTTCAAAGGGCGGGCCAGGCTACATCTACTCAGCTGCCACAGTTTCTCCTTGCTAGACCTAGTGGGAAAGCATTTTGCTGAGATGCGGAAGGCACGAAACGCAGAATACGGAGACGCGGAGCTGTCCCAAGTGCCGCTGCCAGGCGTCTTTCCGCAGAAGGAGCGCCCCGGAGCGCACCGCAACCGGCACCGTCATCTCTGCGCAAAGAGCCAAAATATTTTCAAACCCGCCAAAACTAATCCAAAAATATTGTCAAACCCGCCAAAATAGAAAACCAGACAGAAGTCATCAATACATTCGAAAAAACCTGACAAAACATGATCAAGCCCACCAAAGCTAATCCAAACACACCAAAAACTGGGCTAAACAGAATCAAAACAAATCAAAACAAATCTAAACCTTCTAAAAACCCGCCAAAATATTTCAAAACCCGTCAAAACTAATCAAAACATTCCGAACACCCGCCAAAACATACCAAATACTCGCCAAAAGATTTTAAAACCCGCCAAAAGGAATCCAAACATTCCAAAACCTGCCAACACAATAAAAACAACTCAGGAGAATACAAAACATTCTAAAACCCAACCAAAACATTCCGAAAACCCACCTAAACATCATAAAAACAAATCAAAACCAACCAAAACATTCTGAAAACCCGCCAAAATGATTTAGACCCGCAAAACTCATCAAAACATTCTGAAAAGATGCCAAAACATTAGAAAACCAGCCTGAACTGATCAAAACATTCAAAAAACTTGGCAATACATCATAAAAACAAATCAAAACCAACCAAAACATTCCAAAAACCCGACAAAATTATTTAGAACCCGCCAAAACTGATCAAAACATTCTGAAAAGATGCCAAAATACTAGAAAACCAGTAAGAAGCGATCGAAACATTCAATAACTTGCCAAAACATAATCAAAACAAATGAAAGCAAACCAAAACATTCCAAATACCCGCCAAAATATTTTAAAACCCGCCAAAAGGAATCCAAACATTCCAAAACCTGCCAAGACAATCAAAACAACACAAGAGAATACAAAACATTCTAAAACACCACCAAAACATTCCGAAAACCCGCCAAAACATCATAAAAACAAATCAAAACCAACCAAAAAATAAGAGGAACACGGCAACATATTGGCAAGCAAGAGACGGAGAACGCGGCACCTTCTAGGAGGCCAAGAAGGAAGCCGCACAACACCTGCACTGTGTCTGCAACTTTCAAACTGCTAGAAGCTAGTGGCTTGCCACTGGCCTGCCTCTTCAATTGCCATTAGCATTCCAATGGAAGCTATTCTTGGACAACTTTGCTCTGCTTGCTGCTAGTTCTGCCCCAGCCTACCATAGATAACCTTGCTCTTCCCTTGAGGCTCTGAGATGCCAAGAACTTGTCAACTTCAAAGGGCGGGCCGGGCTACATCTACTCAGCTGCCACAGTTTCTCCTTGCTAGACCTAGTGGGAAAGCATTTTGCTGAGATGCAGAAGGCAAGGAACGCAGAATACGGAGACGCGGAGCTGTCCCAAGTGCCGCTGCCAGGCGTCTTTCCGCAGAAGGAGCGCCCCGGAGCGCACCGCAACCGGCACCGTCATCTCTGCGCAAAGAGCCAAAATATTTTCAAACCCGCCAAAACTCATCCAAAAATATTGTCAAACCCGCCAAAATAGAAAACCAGACAGAAGTCATCAATACATTCGAAAAAACCTGACAAAACATGATCAAGCCCACCAAAGCTAATCCAAACACACCAAAAACTGGGCTAAACAGAATCAAAACAAATCAAAACAAATCTAAACCTTCTAAAAACCGGCCAAAATATTTCAAAACCCGTCAAAACTAATCAAAACATTCCGAACACCCGCCAAAACATACCAAATACTCGTCAAAAGATTTTAAAACCCGCCAAAAGGAATCCAAACATTCCAAAACCTGCCAACACAATAAAAACAACTCAGGAGAATACAAAACATTCTAAAACCCAACCAAAACATTCCGAAAACCCACCTAAACATCATAAAAACAAATCAAAACCAACCAAAACATTCTGAAAACCCGCCAAAATGATTTAGACCCGCAAAACTCATCAAAACATTCTGAAAAGATGCCAAAACATTAGAAAACCAGCCTGAACTGATCAAAACATTCAAAAAACTTGGCAATACATCATAAAAACAAATCAAAACCAACCAAAACATTCCAAAAACCCGACAAAATTATTTAGAAAACCAGCCAAAACTGATCAAAACATTCTGAAAAGATGCCAAAATACTAGAAAACCAGTAAGAAGTGATCGAAACATTCAATAACTTGCCAAAACATAATCAAAACAAATGAAAGCAAACCAAAACATTCCAAATACCCGCCAAAAGATTTTAAAACCCGCCAAAAGGAATCCAAACATTCCAAAACCTGCCAAGACAATATAAACAACACAAGAGAATACAAAACATTCTAAAACACCACCAAAACATTCCGAAAACCCGCCAAAACATCATAAAAACAAATCAAAACCAACCAAAAAATAAGAGGAACACGGCAACATATTGGCAAGCAAGAGACGGAGAACGCGGCACCTTCTAGGAGGCCAAGAAGGAAGCCGCACAACACCTGCACTGTGTCTGCAACTTTCAAACTGCTAGAAGCTAGTGGCTTGCCACTGGCCTGCCTCTTCAATTGCCATTAGCATTCCAATGGAAGCTATTCTTGGACAACTTTGCTCTGCTTGCTGCTAGTTCTGCCCCAGCCTACCATAGATAACCTTGCTCTTGCCTTGAGGCTCTGAGATGCCAAGAACTTGTCAACTTCAAAGGGCGGGCCGGGCTACATCTACTCAGCTGCCACAGTTTCTCCTTGCTAGACCTAGTGGGAAAGCATTTTGCTGAGATGCGGAAGGCAAGAAACGCAGAATACGGAGACGCGGAGCTGTCCCAAGTGCCGCTGCCAGGCGTCTTTCCGCAGAAGGAGCGCCCCGGAGCGCACCGCAACCGGCACCGTCATCTCTGCGCAAAGAGCCAAAATATTTTCAAACCCGCCAAAACTCATCCAAAAATATTTTCAAACCCGCCAAAATAGAAAACCAGACAGAAGTCATCAATACATTCGAAAAAACCTGACAAAACATGATCAAGCCCACCAAAGCTAATCCAAACACACCAAAAACTGGGCTAAACAGAATCAAAACAAATCAAAACAAATCGAAACCTTCTAAAAACCGGCCAAAATATTTCAAAACCCGTCAGAACTAATCAAAACATTCCGAACACCCGCCAAAACATACCAAATACTCGCCAAAAGATTTTAAAACCCGCCAAAAGGAATCCAAACATTCCAAAACCTGCCAACACAATAAAAACAACTCAGGAGAATACAAAACATTCTAAAACCCAACCAAAACATTCCGAAAACCCACCTAAACATCATAAAAACAAATCAAAACCAACCAAAACATTCTGAAAACCCGCCAAAATGATTTAGACCCGCAAAACTCATCAAAACATTCTGAAAAGATGCCAAAACATTAGAAAACCAGCCTGAACTGATCAAAACATTCAAAAAACTTGGCAATACATCATAAAAACAAATCAAAACCAACCAAAACATTCCAAAAACCCGACAAAATTATTTAGAACCCGCCAAAACTGATCAAAACATTCTGAAAAGATGCCAAAATACTAGAAAACCAGTCAGAAGTGATCGAAACATTCAATAACTTGCCAAAACATAATCAAAACAAATGAAAGCAAACCAAAACATTCCAAATACCCGCCAAAATATTTTAAAACCCGCCAAAAGGAATCCAAACATTCCAAAACCTGCCAAGACAATCAAAACAACACAAGAGAATACAAAACATTCTAAAACACCACCAAAACATTCCGAAAACCCGCCAAAACATCATAAAAACAAATCAAAACCAACCAAAAAATAAGAGGAACACGGCAACATATTGGCAAGCAAGAGACGGAGAACGCGGCACCTTCTAGGAGGCCAAGAAGGAAGCCGCACAACACCTGCACTGTGTCTGCAACTTTCAAACTGCTAGAAGCTAGTGGCTTGCCACTGGCCTGCCTCTTCAATTGCCATTAGCATTCCAATGGAAGCTATTCTTGGACAACTTTGCTCTGCTTGCTGCTAGTTCTGCCCCAGCCTACCATAGATAACCTTGCTCTTGCCTTGAGGCTCTGAGATGCCAAGAACTTGTCAACTTCAAAGGGCGGGCCGGGCTACATCTACTCAGCTGCCACAGTTTCTCCTTGCTAGACCTAGTGGGAAAGCATTTTGCTGAGATGCGGAAGGCAAGGAACGCAGAATACGGAGACGCGGAGCTGTCCCAAGTGCCGCTGCCAGGCGTCTTTCCGCAGAAGGAACGCCCCGGAGCGCACCGCAACCGGCACCGTCATCTCTGCGCAAAGAGCCAAAATATTTTCAAACCCGCCAAAACTAATCCAAAAATATTTTCAAACCCGCCAAAATAGAAAACCAGACAGAAGTCATCAATACATTCGAAAAAACCTGACAAAACATGATCAAGCCCACCAAAGCTAATCCAAACACACCAAAAACTGGGCTAAACAGAATCAAAACAAATCAAAACAAATCTAAACCTTCTAAAAACCGGCCAAAATATTTCAAAACCCGTCAAAACTAATCAAAACATTCCGAACACCCGCCAAAACATACCAAATACTCGTCAAAAGATTTTAAAACCCGCCAAAAGGAATCCAAACATTCCAAAACCTGCCAACACAATAAAAACAACTCAGGAGAATACAAAACATTCTAAAACCCAACCAAAACATTCCGAAAACCCACCTAAACATCATAAAAACAAATCAAAACCAACCAAAACATTCTGAAAACCCGCCAAAATGATTTAGACCCGCAAAACTCATCAAAACATTCTGAAAAGATGCCAAAACATTAGAAAACCAGCCTGAACTGATCAAAACATTCAAAAAACTTGGCAATACATCATAAAAACAAATCAAAACCAACCAAAACATTCCAAAAACCCGACAAAATTATTTAGAACCCGCCAAAACTGATCAAAACATTCTGAAAAGATGCCAAAATACTAGAAAACCAGTCAGAAGTGATCGAAACATTCAATAACTTGCCAAAACATAATCAAAACAAATGAAAGCAAACCAAAACATTCCAAATACCCGCCAAAATATTTTAAAACCCGCCAAAAGGAATCCAAACATTCCAAAACCTGCCAAGACAATCAAAACAACACAAGAGAAAACAAAACATTCTAAAACACCACCAAAACATTCCGAAAACCCGCCAAAACATCATAAAAACAAATCAAAACCAACCAAAAAATAAGAGGAACACGGCAACATATTGGCAAGCAAGAGACGGAGAACGCGGCACCTTCTAGGAGGCCAAGAAGGAAGCCGCACAACACCTGCACTGTGTCTGCAACTTTCAAACTGCTAGAAGCTAGTGGCTTGCCACTGGCCTGCCTCTTCAATTGCCATTAGCATTCCAATGGAAGCTATTCTTGGACAACTTTGCTCTGCTTGCTGCTAGTTCTGCCCCAGCCTACCATAGATAACCTTGCTCTTGCCTTGAGGCTCTGAGATGCCAAGAACTTGTCAACTTCAAAGGGCGGGCCAGGCTACATCTACTCAGCTGCCACAGTTTCTCCTTGCTAGACCTAGTGGGAAAGCATTTTGCTGAGATGCAGAAGGCAAGAAACGCAGCATACGGAGACGCGGAGCTGTCCCAAGTGCCGCTGCCAGGCGTCTTTCCGCAGAAGGAACGCCCCGGAGCGCACCGCAACCGGCACCGTCATCTCTGCGCAAAGAGCCAAAATATTTTCAAACCCGCCAAAACTCATCCAAAAATATTTTCAAACCCGCCAAAATAGAAAACCAGACAGAAGTCATCAATACATTCGAAAAAACCTGACAAAACATGATCAAGCCCACCAAAGCTAATCCAAACACACCAAAAACTGGGCTAAACAGAATCAAAACAAATCAAAACAAATCTAAACCTTCTAAAAACCGGCCAAAATATTTCAAAACCCGTCAAAACTAATCAAAACATTCCGAACACCCGCCAAAACATACCAAATACTCGTCAAAAGATTTTAAAACCCGCCAAAAGGAATCCAAACATTCCAAAACCTGCCAACACAATAAAAACAACTCAGGAGAATACAAAACATTCTAAAACCCAACCAAAACATTCCGAAAACCCACCTAAACATCATAAAAACAAATCAAAACCAACCAAAACATTCTGAAAACCCGCCAAAATGATTTAGACCCGCAAAACTCATCAAAACATTCTGAAAAGATGCCAAAACATTAGAAAACCAGCCTGAACTGATCAAAACATTCAAAAAACTTGGCAATACATCATAAAAACAAATCAAAACCAACCAAAACATTCCAAAAACCCGACAAAATTATTTAGAACCCGCCAAAACTGATCAAAACATTCTGAAAAGATGCCAAAATACTAGAAAACCAGTAAGAAGTGATCGAAACATTCAATAACTTGCCAAAACATAATCAAAACAAATGAAAGCAAACCAAAACATTCCAAATACCCGCCAAAAGATTTTAAAACCCGCCAAAAGGAATCCAAACATTCCAAAACCTGCCAAGACAATATAAACAACACAAGAGAAAACAAAACATTCTAAAACACCACCAAAACATTCCGAAAACCCGCCAAAACATCATAAAAACAAATCAAAACCAACCAAAAAATAAGAGGAACACGGCAACATATTGGCAAGCAAGAGACGGAGAACGCGGCACCTTCTAGGAGGCCAAGAAGGAAGCCGCACAACACCTGCACTGTGTCTGCAACTTTCAAACTGCTAGAAGCTAGTGGCTTGCCACTGGCCTGCCTCTTCAATTGCCATTAGCATTCCAATGGAAGCTATTCTTGGACAACTTTGCTCTGCTTGCTGCTAGTTCTGCCCCAGCCTACCATAGATAACCTTGCTCTTGCCTTGAGGCTCTGAGATGCCAAGAACTTGTCAACTTCAAAGGGCGGGCCGGGCTACATCTACTCAGCTGCCACAGTTTCTCCTTGCTAGACCTAGTGGGAAAGCATTTTGCTGAGATGCGGAAGGCAAGAAACGCAGAATACGGAGACGCGGAGCTGTCCCAAGTGCCGCTGCCAGGCGTCTTTCCGCAGAAGGAGCGCCCCGGAGCGCACCGCAACCGGCACCGTCATCTCTGCGCAAAGAGCCAAAATATTTTCAAACCCGCCAAAACTCATCCAAAAATATTTTCAAACCCGCCAAAATAGAAAACCAGACAGAAGTCATCAATACATTCGAAAAAACCTGACAAAACATGATCAAGCCCACCAAAGCTAATCCAAACACACCAAAAACTGGGCTAAACAGAATCAAAACAAATCAAAACAAATCTAAACCTTCTAAAAACCGGCCAAAATATTTCAAAACCCGTCAGAACTAATCAAAACATTCCGAACACCCGCCAAAACATACCAAATACTCGCCAAAAGATTTTAAAACCCGCCAAAAGGAATCCAAACATTCCAAAACCTGCCAACACAATAAAAACAACTCAGGAGAATACAAAACATTCTAAAACCCAACCAAAACATTCCGAAAACCCACCTAAACATCATAAAAACAAATCAAAACCAACCAAAACATTCTGAAAACCCGCCAAAATGATTTAGACCCGCAAAACTCATCAAAACATTCTGAAAAGATGCCAAAACATTAGAAAACCAGCCTGAACTGATCAAAACATTCAAAAAACTTGGCAATACATCATAAAAACAAATCAAAACCAACCAAAACATTCCAAAAACCCGACAAAATTATTTAGAACCCGCCAAAACTGATCAAAACATTCTGAAAAGATGCCAAAATACTAGAAAACCAGTAAGAAGTGATCGAAACATTCAATAACTTGCCAAAACATAATCAAAACAAATGAAAGCAAACCAAAACATTCCAAATACCCGCCAAAATATTTTAAAACCCGCCAAAAGGAATCCAAACATTCCAAAACCTGCCAAGACAATATAAACAACACAAGAGAAAACAAAACATTCTAAAACACCACCAAAACATTCCGAAAACCCGCCAAAACATCATAAAAACAAATCAAAACCAACCAAAAAATAAGAGGAACAAGGCAACATATTGGCAAGCAAGAGACGGAGAGCACGGCACCTTCTAGGAGGCCAAGAAGGAAGCCGCACAACACCTGCACTGTGTCTGCAACTTTCAAACTGCTAGAAGCTAGTGGCTTGCCACTGGCCTGCCTCTTCAATTGCCATTAGCATTCCAATGGAAGCTATTCTTGGACAACTTTGCTCTGCTTGCTGCTAGTTCTGCCCCAGCCTACCATAGATAACCTTGCTCTTGCCTTGAGGCTCTGAGATGCCAAGAACTTGTCAACTTCAAAGGGCGGGCCAGGCTACATCTACTCAGCTGCCACAGTTTCTCCTTGCTAGACCTAGTGGGAAAGCATTTTGCTGAGATGCGGAAGGCACGAAACGCAGAATACGGAGACGCGGAGCTGTCCCAAGTGCCGCTGCCAGGCGTCTTTCCGCAGAAGGAGCGACCCCGGAGCGCACCGCAACCGGCACCGTCATCTCTGCGCAAAGAGCCAAAATATTTTCAAACCCGCCAAAACTAATCCAAAAATATTGTCAAACCCGCCAAAATAGAAAACCAGACAGAAGTCATCAATACATTCGAAAAAACCTGACAAAACATGATAAAGCCCACCAAAGCTAATCCAAACACACCAAAAACTGGGCTAAACAGAATCAAAACAAATCAAAACAAATCGAAACCTTCTAAAAACCCGCCAAAATATTTCAAAACCCGTCAAAACTAATCAAAACATTCCGAACACCCGCCAAAACATACCAAATACTCGCCAAAAGATTTTAAAACCCGCCAAAAGGAATCCAAACATTCCAAAACCTGCCAACACAATAAAAACAACTCAGGAGAATACAAAACATTCTAAAACCCAACCAAAACATTCCGAAAACCCACCTAAACATCATAAAAACAAATCAAAACCAACCAAAACATTCTGAAAACCCGCCAAAATGATTTAGACCCGCAAAACTCATCAAAACATTCTGAAAAGATGCCAAAACATTAGAAAACCAGCCTGAACTGATCAAAACATTCAAAAAACTTGGCAATACATCATAAAAACAAATCAAAACCAACCAAAACATTCCAAAAACCCGACAAAATTATTTAGAACCCGCCAAAACTGATCAAAACATTCTGAAAAGATGCCAAAATACTAGAAAACCAGTAAGAAGTGATCGAAACATTCAATAACTTGCCAAAACATAATCAAAACAAATGAAAGCAAACCAAAACATTCCAAATACCCGCCAAAATATTTTAAAACCCGCCAAAAGGAATCCAAACATTCCAAAACCTGCCAAGACAATCAAAACAACACAAGAGAATACAAAACATTCTAAAACACCACCAAAACATTCCGAAAACCCGCCAAAACATCATAAAAACAAATCAAAACCAACCAAAAAATAAGAGGAACACGGCAACATATTGGCAAGCAAGAGACGGAGAACGCGGCACCTTCTAGGAGGCCAAGAAGGAAGCCGCACAACACCTGCACTGTGTCTGCAACTTTCAAACTGCTAGAAGCTAGTGGCTTGCCACTGGCCTGCCTCTTCAATTGCCATTAGCATTCCAATGGAAGCTATTCTTGGACAACTTTGCTCTGCTTGCTGCTAGTTCTGCCCCAGCCTACCATAGATAACCTTGCTCTTGCCTTGAGGCTCTGAGATGCCAAGAACTTGTCAACTTCAAAGGGCGGGCCGGGCTACATCTACTCAGCTGCCACAGTTTCTCCTTGCTAGACCTAGTGGGAAAGCATTTTGCTGAGATGCGGAAGGCAAGAAACGCAGAATACGGAGACGCGGAGCTGTCCCAAGTGCCGCTGCCAGGCGTCTTTCCGCAGAAGGAGCGCCCCGGAGCGCACCGCAACCGGCACCGTCATCTCTGCGCAAAGAGCCAAAATATTTTCAAACCCGCCAAAACTCATCCAAAAATATTTTCAAACCCGCCAAAATAGAAAACCAGACAGAAGTCATCAATACATTCGAAAAAACCTGACAAAACATGATCAAGCCCACCAAAGCTAATCCAAACACACCAAAAACTGGGCTAAACAGAATCAAAACAAATCAAAACAAATCTAAACCTTCTAAAAACCGGCCAAAATATTTCAAAACCCGTCAAAACTAATCAAAACATTCCGAACACCCGCCAAAACATACCAAATACTCGCCAAAAGATTTTAAAACCCGCCAAAAGGAATCCAAACATTCCAAAACCTGCCAACACAATAAAAACAACTCAGGAGAATACAAAACATTCTAAAACCCAACCAAAACATTCCGAAAACCCACCAAAACATCATAAAAACAAATCAAAACCAACCAAAACATTCTGAAAACCCGCCAAAATGATTTAGACCCGCAAAACTCATCAAAACATTCTGAAAAGATGCCAAAACATTAGAAAACCAGCCTGAACTGATCAAAACATTCAAAAAACTTGGCAATACATCATAAAAACAAATCAAAACCAACCAAAACATTCCAAAAACCCGACAAAATTATTTAGAACCCGCCAAAACTGATCAAAACATTCTGAAAAGATGCCAAAATACTAGAAAACCAGTAAGAAGTGATCGAAACATTCAATAACTTGCCAAAACATAATCAAAACAAATGAAAGCAAACCAAAACATTCCAAATACCCGCCAAAATATTTTAAAACCCGCCAAAAGGAATCCAAACATTCCAAAACCTGCCAAGACAATATAAACAACACAAGAGAATACAAAACATTCTAAAACACCACCAAAACATTCCGAAAACCCGCCAAAACATCATCAAAACAAATCAAAACCAACCAAAAAATAAGAGGAACAAGGCAACATATTGGCAAGCAAGAGACGGAGAGCGCGGCACCTTCTAGGAGGCCAAGAAGGAAGCCGCACAACACCTGCACTGTGTCTGCAACTTTCAAACTGCTAGAAGCTAGTGGCTTGCCACTGGCCTGCCTCTTCAATTGCCATTAGCATTCCAATGGAAGCTATTCTTGGACAACTTTGCTCTGCTTGCTGCTAGTTCTGCCCCAGCCTACCATAGATAACCTTGCTCTTGCCTTGAGGCTCTGAGATGCCAAGAACTTGTCAACTTCAAAGGGCGGGCCAGGCTACATCTACTCAGCTGCCACAGTTTCTCCTTGCTAGACCTAGTGGGAAAGCATTTTGCTGAGATGCGGAAGGCACGAAACGCAGAATACGGAGACGCGGAGCTGTCCCAAGTGCCGCTGCCAGGCGTCTTTCCGCAGAAGGAGCGCCCCGGAGCGCACCGCAACCGGCACCGTCATCTCTGCGCAAAGAGCCAAAATATTTTCAAACCCGCCAAAACTAATCCAAAAATATTGTCAAACCCGCCAAAATAGAAAACCAGACAGAAGTCATCAATACATTCGAAAAAACCTGACAAAACATGATCAAGCCCAACAAAGCTAATCCAAACACACCAAAAACTGGGCTAAACAGAATCAAAACAAATCAAAACAAATCGAAACCTTCTAAAAACCCGCCAAAATATTTCAAAACCCGTCAAAACTAATCAAAACATTCCGAACACCCGCCAAAACATACCAAATACTCGCCAAAAGATTTTAAAACCCGCCAAAAGGAATCCAAACATTCCAAAACCTGCCAACACAATAAAAACAACTCAGGAGAATACAAAACATTCTAAAACCCAACCAAAACATTCCGAAAACCCACCTAAACATCATAGAAACAAATCAAAACCAACCAAAACATTCTGAAAACCCGCCAAAATGATTTAGACCCGCAAAACTCATCAAAACATTCTGAAAAGATGCCAAAACATTAGAAAACCAGCCTGAACTGATCAAAACATTCAAAAAACTTGGCAATACATCATAAAAACAAATCAAAACCAACCAAAACATTCCAAAAACCCGACAAAATTATTTAGAACCCGCCAAAACTGATCAAAACATTCTGAAAAGATGCCAAAATACTAGAAAACCAGTCAGAAGTGATCGAAACATTCAATAACTTGCCAAAACATAATCAAAACAAATGAAAGCAAACCAAAACATTCCAAATACCCGCCAAAATATTTTAAAACCCGCCAAAAGGAATCCAAACATTCCAAAACCTGCCAAGACAATCAAAACAACACAAGAGAATACAAAACATTCTAAAACACCACCAAAACATTCCGAAAACCCGCCAAAACATCATAAAAACAAATCAAAACCAACCAAAAAATAAGAGGAACAAGGCAACATATTGGCAAGCAAGAGACGGAGAGCGCGGCACCTTCTAGGAGGCCAAGAAGGAAGCCGCACAACACCTGCACTGTGTCTGCAACTTTCAAACTGCTAGAAGCTAGTGGCTTGCCACTGGCCTGCCTCTTCAATTGCCATTAGCATTCCAATGGAAGCTATTCTTGGACAACTTTGCTCTGCTTGCTGCTAGTTCTGCCCCAGCCTACCATAGATAACCTTGCTCTTGCCTTGAGGCTCTGAGATGCCAAGAACTTGTCAACTTCAAAGGGCGGGCCAGGCTACATCTACTCAGCTGCCACAGTTTCTCCTTGCTAGACCTAGTGGGAAAGCATTTTGCTGAGATGCGGAAGGCACGAAACGCAGAATACGGAGACGCGGAGCTGTCCCAAGTGCCGCTGCCAGGCGTCTTTCCGCAGAAGGAGCGCCCCGGAGCGCACCGCAACCGGCACCGTCATCTCTGCGCAAAGAGCCAAAATATTTTCAAACCCGCCAAAACTCATCCAAAAATATTGTCAAACCCGCCAAAATAGAAAACCAGACAGAAGTCATCAATACATTCGAAAAAACCTGACAAAACATGATCAAGCCCAACAAAGCTAATCCAAACACACCAAAAACTGGGCTAAACAGAATCAAAACAAATCAAAACAAATCGAAACCTTCTAAAAACCCGCCAAAATATTTCAAAACCCGTCAAAACTAATCAAAACATTCCGAACACCCGCCAAAACATACCAAATACTCGCCAAAAGATTTTAAAACCCGCCAAAAGGAATCCAAACATTCCAAAACCTGCCAACACAATAAAAACAACTCAGGAGAATACAAAACATTCTAAAACCCAACCAAAACATTCCGAAAACCCACCTAAACATCATAAAAACAAATCAAAACCAACCAAAACATTCTGAAAACCCGCCAAAATGATTTAGACCCGCAAAACTCATCAAAACATTCTGAAAAGATGCCAAAACATTAGAAAACCAGCCTGAACTGATCAAAACATTCAAAAAACTTGGCAATACATCATAAAAACAAATCAAAACCAACCAAAACATTCCAAAAACCCGACAAAATTATTTAGAACCCGCCAAAACTGATCAAAACATTCTGAAAAGATGCCAAAATACTAGAAAACCAGTAAGAAGTGATCGAAACATTCAATAACTTGCCAAAACATAATCAAAACAAATGAAAGCAAACCAAAACATTCCAAATACCCGCCAAAAGATTTTAAAACCCGCCAAAAGGAATCCAAACATTCCAAAACCTGCCAAGACAATCAAAACAACACAAGAGAATACAAAACATTCTAAAACACCACCAAAACATTCCGAAAACCCGCCAAAACATCATAAAAACAAATCAAAACCAACCAAAAAATAAGAGGAACACGGCAACATATTGGCAAGCAAGAGACGGAGAACGCGGCACCTTCTAGGAGGCCAAGAAGGAAGCCGCACAACACCTGCACTGTGTCTGCAACTTTCAAACTGCTAGAAGCTAGTGGCTTGCCACTGGCCTGCCTCTTCAATTGCCATTAGCATTCCAATGGAAGCTATTCTTGGACAACTTTGCTCTGCTTGCTGCTAGTTCTGCCCCAGCCTACCATAGATAACCTTGCTCTTGCCTTGAGGCTCTGAGATGCCAAGAACTTGTCAACTTCAAAGGGCGGGCCAGGCTACATCTACTCAGCTGCCACAGTTTCTCCTTGCTAGACCTAGTGGGAAAGCATTTTGCTGAGATGCGGAAGGCACGAAACGCAGAATACGGAGACGCGGAGCTGTCCCAAGTGCCGCTGCCAGGCGTCTTTCCGCAGAAGGAGCGCCCCGGAGCGCACCGCAACCGGCACCGTCATCTCTGCGCAAAGAGCCAAAATATTTTCAAACCCGCCAAAACTAATCCAAAAATATTGTCAAACCCGCCAAAATAGAAAACCAGACAGAAGTCATCAATACATTCGAAAAAACCTGACAAAACATGATAAAGCCCACCAAAGCTAATCCAAACACACCAAAAACTGGGCTAAACAGAATCAAAACAAATCAAAACAAATCGAAACCTTCTAAAAACCCACCAAAATATTTCAAAACCCGTCAAAACTAATCAAAACATTCCGAACACCCGCCAAAACATACCAAATACTCGCCAAAAGATTTTAAAACCCGCCAAAAGGAATCCAAACATTCCAAAACCTGCCAACACAATAAAAACAACTCAGGAGAATACAAAACATTCTAAAACCCAACCAAAACATTCCGAAAACCCACCTAAACATCATAAAAACAAATCAAAACCAACCAAAACATTCTGAAAACCCGCCAAAATGATTTAGACCCGCAAAACTCATCAAAACATTCTGAAAAGATGCCAAAACATTAGAAAACCAGCCTGAACTGATCAAAACATTCAAAAAACTTGGCAATACATCATAAAAACAAATCAAAACCAACCAAAACATTCCAAAAACCCGACAAAATTATTTAGAACCCGCCAAAACTGATCAAAACATTCTGAAAAGATGCCAAAATACTAGAAAACCAGTAAGAAGTGATCGAAACATTCAATAACTTGCCAAAACATAATCAAAACAAATGAAAGCAAACCAAAACATTCCAAATACCCGCCAAAATATTTTAAAACCCGCCAAAAGGAATCCAAACATTCCAAAACCTGCCAAGACAATATAAACAACACAAGAGAAAACAAAACATTCTAAAACACCACCAAAACATTCCGAAAACCCGCCAAAACATCATAGAAACAAATTAAAACCAACCAAAAAATAAGAGGAACACGGCAACATATTGGCAAGCAAGAGACGGAGAACGCGGCACCTTCTAGGAGGCCAAGAAGGAAGCCGCACAACACCTGCACTGTGTCTGCAACTTTCAAACTGCTAGAAGCTAGTGGCTTGCCACTGGCCTGCCTCTTCAATTGCCATTAGCATTCCAATGGAAGCTATTCTTGGACAACTTTGCTCTGCTTGCTGCTAGTTCTGCCCCAGCCTACCATAGATAACCTTGCTCTTGCCTTGAGGCTCTGAGATGCCAAGAACTTGTCAACTTCAAAGGGCGGGCCGGGCTACATCTACTCAGCTGCCACAGTTTCTCCTTGCTAGACCTAGTGGGAAAGCATTTTGCTGAGATGCGGAAGGCAAGAAACGCAGAATACGGAGACGCGGAGCTGTCCCAAGTGCCGCTGCCAGGCGTCTTTCCGCAGAAGGAGCGCCCCGGAGCGCACCGCAACCGGCACCGTCATCTCTGCGCAAAGAGCCAAAATATTTTCAAACCCGCCAAAACTCATCCAAAAATATTGTCAAACCCGCCAAAATAGAAAACCAGACAGAAGTCATCAATACATTCGAAAAAACCTGACAAAACATGATCAAGCCCAACAAAGCTAATCCAAACACACCAAAAACTGGGCTAAACAGAATCAAAACAAATCAAAACAAATCGAAACCTTCTAAAAACCGGCCAAAATATTTCAAAACCCGTCAAAACTAATCAAAACATTCCGAACACCCGCCAAAACATACCAAATACTCGCCAAAAGATTTTAAAACCCGCCAAAAGGAATCCAAACATTCCAAAACCTGCCAACACAATAAAAACAACTCAGGAGAATACAAAACATTCTAAAACCCAACCAAAACATTCTGAAAACCCACCAAAACATCATAAAAACAAATCAAAACCAACCAAAACATTCTGAAAACCCGCCAAAATGATTTAGACCCGCAAAACTCATCAAAACATTCTGAAAAGATGCCAAAACATTAGAAAACCAGCCTGAACTGATCAAAACATTCAAAAAACTTGGCAATACATCATAAAAACAAATCAAAACCAACCAAAACATTCCAAAAACCCGACAAAATTATTTAGAACCCGCCAAAACTGATCAAAACATTCTGAAAAGATGCCAAAATACTAGAAAACCAGTCAGAAGTGATCGAAACATTCAATAACTTGCCAAAACATAATCAAAACAAATGAAAGCAAACCAAAACATTCCAAATACCCGCCAAAATATTTTAAAACCCGCCAAAAGGAATCCAAACATTCCAAAACCTGCCAAGACAATATAAACAACACAAGAGAAAACAAAACATTCTAAAACACCACCAAAACATTCCGAAAACCCGCCAAAACATCATAAAAACAAATCAAAACCAACCAAAAAATAAGAGGAACAAGGCAACATATTGGCAAGCAAGAGACGGAGAGCGCGGCACCTTCTAGGAGGCCAAGAAGGAAGCCGCACAACACCTGCACTGTGTCTGCAACTTTCAAACTGCTAGAAGCTAGTGGCTTGCCACTGGCCTGCCTCTTCAATTGCCATTAGCATTGCAATGGAAGGTATTCTTGGACAACTTTGCTCTGCTTGCTGCTAGTTCTGCCCCAGCCTACCATAGATAACCTTGCTCTTGCCTTGAGGCTCTGAGATGCCAAGAACTTGTCAACTTCAAAGGGCGGGCCAGGCTACATCTACTCAGCTGCCACAGTTTCTCCTTGCTAGACCTAGTGGGAAAGCATTTTGCTGAGATGCGGAAGGCACGAAACGCAGAATACGGAGACGCGGAGCTGTCCCAAGTGCCGCTGCCAGGCGTCTTTCCGCAGAAGGAGCGCCCCGGAGCGCACCGCAACCGGCACCGTCATCTCTGCGCAAAGAGCCAAAATATTTTCAAACCCGCCAAAACTAATCCAAAAATATTTTCAAACCCGCCAAAATAGAAAACCAGACAGAAGTCATCAATACATTCGAAAAAACCTGACAAAACATGATCAAGCCCAACAAAGCTAATCCAAACACACCAAAAACTGGGCTAAACAGAATCAAAACAAATCAAAACAAATCTAAACCTTCTAAAAACCCGCCAAAATATTTCAAAACCTGTCAAAACTAATCAAAACCTTCCGAATACCCGCCAAAACATTCCAAATACCCGCCAAAAGATTTTAAAACCCGCCAAAAGGAATCCAAACATTCCAAAACCTGCCAACACAATAAAAACAACTCAAGAGAATACAAAACATTCTAAAACCCAACCAAAACATTCCGAAAACCCACCAAAACATCATAAAAACAAATCAAAACCAACCAAAACATTCTGAAAACCCGCCAAAATGATTTAGACCCGCAAAACTCATCAAAACATTCTGAAAAGATGCCAAAACATTAGAAAACCAGCCTGAACTGATCAAAACATTCAAAAAACTTGGCAATACATCATAAAAACAAATCAAAACCAACCAAAACATTCCAAAAACCCGACAAAATTATTTAGAACCCGCCAAAACTGATCAAAACATTCTGAAAAGATGCCAAAATACTAGAAAACCAGTAAGAAGTGATCGAAACATTCAATAACTTGCCAAAACATAATCAAAACAAATGAAAGCAAACCAAAACATTCCAAATACCCACCAAAATATTTTAAAACCCGCCAAAAGGAATCCAAACATTCCAAAACCTGCCAAGACAATATAAACAACACAAGAGAAAACAAAACATTCTAAAACACCACCAAAACATTCTGAAAACCCGCCAAAACATCATAAAAACAAATCAAAACCAACCAAAAAATAAGAGGAACAAGGCAACATATTGGCAAGCAAGAGACGGAGAACGCGGCACCTTCTAGGAGGCCAAGAAGGAAGCCGCACAACACCTGCACTGTGTCTGCAACTTTCAAACTGCTAGAAGCTAGTGGCTTGCCACTGGCCTGCCTCTTCAATTGCCATTAGCATTCCAATGGAAGCTATTCTTGGACAACTTTGCTCTGCTTGCTGCTAGTTCTGCCCCAGCCTACCATAGATAACCTTGCTCTTGCCTTGAGGCTCTGAGATGCCAAGAACTTGTCAACTTCAAAGGGCGGGCCAGGCTACATCTACTCAGCTGCCACAGTTTCTCCTTGCTAGACCTAGTGGGAAAGCATTTTGCTGAGATGCGGAAGGCACGAAACGCAGAATACGGAGACGCGGAGCTGTCCCAAGTGCCGCTGCCAGGCGTCTTTCCGCAGAAGGAGCGCCCCGGAGCGCACCGCAACCGGCACCGTCATCTCTGCGCAAAGAGCCAAAATATTTTCAAACCCGCCAAAACTAATCCAAAAATATTTTCAAACCCGCCAAAATAGAAAACCAGACAGAAGTCATCAATACATTCGAAAAAACCTGACAAAACATGATAAAGCCCACCAAAGCTAATCCAAACACACCAAAAACTGGGCTAAACAGAATCAAAACAAATCAAAACAAATCGAAACCTTCTAAAAACCCGCCAAAATATTTCAAAACCTGTCAAAACTAATCAAAACCTTCCGAACACCCGCCAAAACATTCCAAATACCCGCCAAAAGATTTTAAAACCCGCCAAAAGGAATCCAAACATTCCAAAACCTGCCAACACAATAAAAACAACTCAAGAGAATACAAAACATTCTAAAACCCAACCAAAACATTCCGAAAACCCACCTAAACATCATAAAAACAAATCAAAACCAACCAAAACATTCTGAAAACCCGCCAAAATGATTTAGACCCGCAAAACTCATCAAAACATTCTGAAAAGATGCCAAAACATTAGAAAACCAGCCTGAACTGATCAAAACATTCAAAAAACTTGGCAATACATCATAAAAACAAATCAAAACCAACCAAAACATTCCAAAAACCCGACAAAATTATTTAGAACCCGCCAAAACTGATCAAAACATTCTGAAAAGATGCCAAAATACTAGAAAACCAGTAAGAAGTGATCGAAACATTCAATAACTTGCCAAAACATAATCAAAACAAATGAAAGCAAACCAAAACATTCCAAATACCCACCAAAATATTTTAAAATCCGCCAAAAGGAATCCAAACATTCCAAAACCTGCCAAGACAATATAAACAACACAAGAGAAAACAAAACATTCTAAAACACCACCAAAACATTCCGAAAACCCGCCAAAACATCATAAAAACAAATCAAAACCAACCAAAAAATAAGAGGAACAAGGCAACATATTGGCAAGCAAGAGACGGAGAGCGCGGCACCTTCTAGGAGGCCAAGAAGGAAGCCGCACAACACCTGCACTGTGTCTGCAACTTTCAAACTGCTAGAAGCTAGTGGCTTGCCACTGGCCTGCCTCTTCAATTGCCATTAGCATTCCAATGGAAGCTATTCTTGGACAACTTTGCTCTGCTTGCTGCTAGTTCTGCCCCAGCCTACCATAGATAACCTTGCTCTTGCCTTGAGGCTCTGAGATGCCAAGAACTTGTCAACTTCAAAGGGCGGGCCAGGCTACATCTACTCAGCTGCCACAGTTTCTCCTTGCTAGACCTAGTGGGAAAGCATTTTGCTGAGATGCGGAAGGCACGAAACGCAGAATACGGAGACGCGGAGCTGTCCCAAGTGCCGCTGCCAGGCGTCTTTCCGCAGAAGGAGCGCCCCGGAGCGCACCGCAACCGGCACCGTCATCTCTGCGCAAAGAGCCAAAATATTTTCAAACCCGCCAAAACTAATCCAAAAATATTTTCAAACCCGCCAAAATAGAAAACCAGACAGAAGTCATCAATACATTCGAAAAAACCTGACAAAACATGATCAAGCCCACCAAAGCTAATCCAAACACACCAAAAACTGGGCTAAACAGAATCAAAACAAATCAAAACAAATCTAAACCTTCTAAAAACCCGCCAAAATATTTCAAAACCTGTCAAAACTAATCAAAACCTTCCGAATACCCGCCAAAACATTCCAAATACCCGCCAAAAGATTTTAAAACCCGCCAAAAGGAATCCAAACATTCCAAAACCTGCCAACACAATAAAAACAACTCAAGAGAATACAAAACATTCTTAAACCCAACCAAAACATTCCGAAAACCCACCAAAACATCATAAAAACAAATCAAAACCAACCAAAACATTCTGAAAACCCGCCAAAATGATTTAGACCCGCAAAACTCATCAAAACATTCTGAAAAGATGCCAAAACATTAGAAAACCAGCCTGAACTGATCAAAACATTCAAAAAACTTGGCAATACATCATAAAAACAAATCAAAACCAACCAAAACATTCCAAAAACCCGACAAAATTATTTAGAACCCGCCAAAACTGATCAAAACATTCTGAAAAGATGCCAAAATACTAGAAAACCAGTAAGAAGTGATCGAAACATTCAATAACTTGCCAAAACATAATCAAAACAAATGAAAGCAAACCAAAACATTCCAAATACCCACCAAAATATTTTAAAACCCGCCAAAAGGAATCCAAACATTCCAAAACCTGCCAAGACAATCAAAACAACACAAGAGAATACAAAACATTCTAAAACACCACCAAAACATTCTGAAAACCCGCCAAAACATCATAAAAACAAATCAAAACCAACCAAAAAATAAGAGGAACAAGGCAACATATTGGCAAGCAAGAGACGGAGAACGCGGCACCTTCTAGGAGGCCAAGAAGGAAGCCGCACAACACCTGCACTGTGTCTGCAACTTTCAAACTGCTAGAAGCTAGTGGCTTGCCACTGGCCTGCCTCTTCAATTGCCATTAGCATTCCAATGGAAGCTATTCTTGGACAACTTTGCTCTGCTTGCTGCTAGTTCTGCCCCAGCCTACCATAGATAACCTTGCTCTTGCCTTGAGGCTCTGAGATGCCAAGAACTTGTCAACTTCAAAGGGCGGGCCAGGCTACATCTACTCAGCTGCCACAGTTTCTCCTTGCTAGACCTAGTGGGAAAGCATTTTGCTGAGATGCGGAAGGCACGAAACGCAGAATACGGAGACGCGGAGCTGTCCCAAGTGCCGCTGCCAGGCGTCTTTCCGCAGAAGGAGCGCCCCGGAGCGCACCGCAACCGGCACCGTCATCTCTGCGCAAAGAGCCAAAATATTTTCAAACCCGCCAAAACTAATCCAAAAATATTTTCAAACCCGCCAAAATAGAAAACCAGACAGAAGTCATCAATACATTCGAAAAAACCTGACAAAACATGATAAAGCCCACCAAAGCTAATCCAAACACACCAAAAACTGGGCTAAACAGAATCAAAACAAATCAAAACAAATCGAAACCTTCTAAAAACCCGCCAAAATATTTCAAAACCTGTCAAAACTAATCAAAACCTTCCGAACACCCGCCAAAACATTCCAAATACCCGCCAAAAGATTTTAAAACCCGCCAAAAGGAATCCAAACATTCCAAAACCTGCCAACACAATAAAAACAACTCAAGAGAATACAAAACATTCTAAAACCCAACCAAAACATTCCGAAAACCCACCTAAACATCATAAAAACAAATCAAAACCAACCAAAACATTCTGAAAACCCGCCAAAATGATTTAGACCCGCAAAACTCATCAAAACATTCTGAAAAGATGCCAAAACATTAGAAAACCAGCCTGAACTGATCAAAACATTCAAAAAACTTGGCAATACATCATAAAAACAAATCAAAACCAACCAAAACATTCCAAAAACCCGACAAAATTATTTAGAACCCGCCAAAACTGATCAAAACATTCTGAAAAGATGCCAAAATACTAGAAAACCAGTAAGAAGTGATCGAAACATTCAATAACTTGCCAAAACATAATCAAAACAAATGAAAGCAAACCAAAACATTCCAAATACCCACCAAAATATTTTAAAACCCGCCAAAAGGAATCCAAACATTCCAAAACCTGCCAAGACAATCAAAACAACACAAGAGAATACAAAACATTCTAAAACACCACCAAAACATTCTGAAAACCCGCCAAAACATCATAAAAACAAATCAAAACCAACCAAAAAATAAGAGGAACAAGGCAACATATTGGCAAGCAAGAGACAGAGAACGCGGCACCTTCTAGGAGGCCAAGAAGGAAGCCGCACAACACCTGCACTGTGTCTGCAACTTTCAAACTGCTAGAAGCTAGTGGCTTGCCACTGGCCTGCCTCTTCAATTGCCATTAGCATTCCAATGGAAGCTATTCTTGGACAACTTTGCTCTGCTTGCTGCTAGTTCTGCCCCAGCCTACCATAGATAACCTTGCTCTTGCCTTGAGGCTCTGAGATGCCAAGAACTTGTCAACTTCAAAGGGCGGGCCAGGCTACATCTACTCAGCTGCCACAGTTTCTCCTTGCTAGACCTAGTGGGAAAGCATTTTGCTGAGATGCAGAAGGCAAGAAACGCAGAATACGGAGACGCGGAGCTGTCCCAAGTGCCGCTGCCAGGCGTCTTTCCGCAGAAGGAGCGCCCCGGAGCGCACCGCAACCGGCACCGTCATCTCTGCGCAAAGAGCCAAAATATTTTCAAACCCGCCAAAACTAATCCAAAAATATTTTCAAACCCGCCAAAATAGAAAACCAGACAGAAGTCATCAATACATTCGAAAAAACCTGACAAAACATGATCAAGCCCAACAAAGCTAATCCAAACACACCAAACACTGGGCTAAACAGAATCAAAACAAATCAAAACAAATCTAAACCTTCTAAAAACCCGCCAAAATATTTCAAAACCCGTCAAAACTAATCAAAACATTCCGAATACCCGCCAAAACATTCCAAATACCCGCCAAAAGATTTTAAAACTCGCCAAAAGGAATCCAAACATTCCAAAACCTGCCAACACAATAAAAACAACTCAAGAGAATACAAAACATTCTAAAACCCAACCAAAACATTCCGAAAACCCACCAAAACATCATAAAAACAAATCAAAACCACCCAAAACATTCTGAAAACCCGCCAAAATTATTTAGACCCGCAAAACTCATCAAAACATTCTGAAAAGATGCCAAAACATTAGAAAACCAGCCTGAACTGATCAAAACATTCAAAAAACTTGGCAATACATCATAAAAACAAATCAAAACCAACCAAAACATTCCAAAAACCCGACAAAATTATTTAGAACCCGCCAAAACTGATCAAAACATTCTGAAAAGATGCCAAAATACTAGAAAACCAGTAAGAAGTGATCGAAACATTCAATAACTTGCCAAAACATAATCAAAACAAATGAAAGCAAACCAAAACATTCCAAATACCCGCCAAAATATTTTAAAACCCGCCAAAAGGAATCCAAACATTCCAAAACCTGCCAAGACAATCAAAACAACACAAGAGAATACAAAACATTCTAAAACACCACCAAAACATTCTGAAAACCCGCCAAAACATCATAAAAACAAATCAAAACCAACCAAAAAATAAGAGGAACAAGGCAACATATTGGCAAGCAAGAGACGGAGAACGCGGCACCTTCTAGGAGGCCAAGAAGGAAGCCGCACAACACCTGCACTGTGTCTGCAACTTTCAAACTGCTAGAAGCTAGTGGCTTGCCACTGGCCTGCCTCTTCAATTGCCATTAGCATTCCAATGGAAGCTATTCTTGGACAACTTTGCTCTGCTTGCTGCTAGTTCTGCCCCAGCCTACCATAGATAACCTTGCTCTTGCCTTGAGGCTCTGAGATGCCAAGAACTTGTCAACTTCAAAGGGCGGGCCAGGCTACATCTACTCAGCTGCCACAGTTTCTCCTTGCTAGACCTAGTGGGAAAGCATTTTGCTGAGATGCGGAAGGCACGAAACGCAGAATACGGAGACGCGGAGCTGTCCCAAGTGCCGCTGCCAGGCGTCTTTCCGCAGAAGGAGCGCCCCGGAGCGCACCGCAACCGGCACCGTCATCTCTGCGCAAAGAGCCAAAATATTTTCAAACCCGCCAAAACTAATCCAAAAATATTTTCAAACCCGCCAAAATAGAAAACCAGACAGAAGTCATCAATACATTCGAAAAAACCTGACAAAACATGATAAAGCCCACCAAAGCTAATCCAAACACACCAAAAACTGGGCTAAACAGAATCAAAACAAATCAAAACAAATCGAAACCTTCTAAAAACCCGCCAAAATATTTCAAAACCTGTCAAAACTAATCAAAACCTTCCGAACACCCGCCAAAACATTCCAAATACCCGCCAAAAGATTTTAAAACCCGCCAAAAGGAATCCAAACATTCCAAAACCTGCCAACACAATAAAAACAACTCAAGAGAATACAAAACATTCTAAAACCCAACCAAAACATTCCGAAAACCCACCTAAACATCATAAAAACAAATCAAAACCAACCAAAACATTCTGAAAACCCGCCAAAATGATTTAGACCCGCAAAACTCATCAAAACATTCTGAAAAGATGCCAAAACATTAGAAAACCAGCCTGAACTGATCAAAACATTCAAAAAACTTGGCAATACATCATAAAAACAAATCAAAACCAACCAAAACATTCCAAAAACCCGACAAAATTATTTAGAACCCGCCAAAACTGATCAAAACATTCTGAAAAGATGCCAAAATACTAGAAAACCAGTAAGAAGTGATCGAAACATTCAATAACTTGCCAAAACATAATCAAAACAAATGAAAGCAAACCAAAACATTCCAAATACCCACCAAAATATTTTAAAACCCGCCAAAAGGAATCCAAACATTCCAAAACCTGCCAAGACAATCAAAACAACACAAGAGAATACAAAACATTCTAAAACACCACCAAAACATTCTGAAAACCCGCCAAAACATCATAAAAACAAATCAAAACCAACCAAAAAATAAGAGGAACAAGGCAACATATTGGCAAGCAAGAGACGGAGAACGCGGCACCTTCTAGGAGGCCAAGAAGGAAGCCGCACAACACCTGCACTGTGTCTGCAACTTTCAAACTGCTAGAAGCTAGTGGCTTGCCACTGGCCTGCCTCTTCAATTGCCATTAGCATTCCAATGGAAGCTATTCTTGGACAACTTTGCTCTGCTTGCTGCTAGTTCTGCCCCAGCCTACCATAGATAACCTTGCTCTTGCCTTGAGGCTCTGAGATGCCAAGAACTTGTCAACTTCAAAGGGCGGGCCAGGCTACATCTACTCAGCTGCCACAGTTTCTCCTTGCTAGACCTAGTGGGAAAGCATTTTGCTGAGATGCAGAAGGCAAGAAACGCAGAATACGGAGACGCGGAGCTGTCCCAAGTGCCGCTGCCAGGCGTCTTTCCGCAGAAGGAGCGCCCCGGAGCGCACCGCAACCGGCACCGTCATCTCTGCGCAAAGAGCCAAAATATTTTCAAACCCGCCAAAACTAATCCAAAAATATTTTCAAACCCGCCAAAATAGAAAACCAGACAGAAGTCATCAATACATTCGAAAAAACCTGACAAAACATGATCAAGCCCAACAAAGCTAATCCAAACACACCAAACACTGGGCTAAACAGAATCAAAACAAATCAAAACAAATCTAAACCTTCTAAAAACCCGCCAAAATATTTCAAAACCCGTCAAAACTAATCAAAACATTCCGAATACCCGCCAAAACATTCCAAATACCCGCCAAAAGATTTTAAAACTCGCCAAAAGGAATCCAAACATTCCAAAACCTGCCAACACAATAAAAACAACTCAAGAGAATACAAAACATTCTAAAACCCAACCAAAACATTCCGAAAACCCACCAAAACATCATAAAAACAAATCAAAACCACCCAAAACATTCTGAAAACCCGCCAAAATTATTTAGACCCGCAAAACTCATCAAAACATTCTGAAAAGATGCCAAAACATTAGAAAACCAGCCTGAACTGATCAAAACATTCAAAAAACTTGGCAATACATCATAAAAACAAATCAAAACCAACCAAAACATTCCAAAAACCCGACAAAATTATTTAGAACCCGCCAAAACTGATCAAAACATTCTGAAAAGATGCCAAAATACTAGAAAACCAGTAAGAAGTGATCGAAACATTCAATAACTTGCCAAAACATAATCAAAACAAATGAAAGCAAACCAAAACATTCCAAATACCCGCCAAAATATTTTAAAACCCGCCAAAAGGAATCCAAACATTCCAAAACCTGCCAAGACAATCAAAACAACACAAGAGAATACAAAACATTCTAAAACACCACCAAAACATTCTGAAAACCCGCCAAAACATCATAAAAACAAATCAAAACCAACCAAAAAATAAGAGGAACAAGGCAACATATTGGCAAGCAAGAGACGGAGAACGCGGCACCTTCTAGGAGGCCAAGAAGGAAGCCGCACAACACCTGCACTGTGTCTGCAACTTTCAAACTGCTAGAAGCTAGTGGCTTGCCACTGGCCTGCCTCTTCAATTGCCATTAGCATTCCAATGGAAGCTATTCTTGGACAACTTTGCTCTGCTTGCTGCTAGTTCTGCCCCAGCCTACCATAGATAACCTTGCTCTTGCCTTGAGGCTCTGAGATGCCAAGAACTTGTCAACTTCAAAGGGCGGGCCAGGCTACATCTACTCAGCTGCCACAGTTTCTCCTTGCTAGACCTAGTGGGAAAGCATTTTGCTGAGATGCGGAAGGCACGAAACGCAGAATACGGAGACGCGGAGCTGTCCCAAGTGCCGCTGCCAGGCGTCTTTCCGCAGAAGGAGCGCCCCGGAGCGCACCGCAACCGGCACCGTCATCTCTGCGCAAAGAGCCAAAATATTTTCAAACCCGCCAAAACTAATCCAAAAATATTTTCAAACCCGCCAAAATAGAAAACCAGACAGAAGTCATCAATACATTCGAAAAAACCTGACAAAACATGATAAAGCCCACCAAAGCTAATCCAAACACACCAAAAACTGGGCTAAACAGAATCAAAACAAATCAAAACAAATCGAAACCTTCTAAAAACCCGCCAAAATATTTCAAAACCTGTCAAAACTAATCAAAACCTTCCGAACACCCGCCAAAACATTCCAAATACCCGCCAAAAGATTTTAAAACCCGCCAAAAGGAATCCAAACATTCCAAAACCTGCCAACACAATAAAAACAACTCAAGAGAATACAAAACATTCTAAAACCCAACCAAAACATTCCGAAAACCCACCTAAACATCATAAAAACAAATCAAAACCAACCAAAACATTCTGAAAACCCGCCAAAATGATTTAGACCCGCAAAACTCATCAAAACATTCTGAAAAGATGCCAAAACATTAGAAAACCAGCCTGAACTGATCAAAACATTCAAAAAACTTGGCAATACATCATAAAAACAAATCAAAACCAACCAAAACATTCCAAAAACCCGACAAAATTATTTAGAACCCGCCAAAACTGATCAAAACATTCTGAAAAGATGCCAAAATACTAGAAAACCAGTAAGAAGTGATCGAAACATTCAATAACTTGCCAAAACATAATCAAAACAAATGAAAGCAAACCAAAACATTCCAAATACCCACCAAAATATTTTAAAACCCGCCAAAAGGAATCCAAACATTCCAAAACCTGCCAAGACAATCAAAACAACACAAGAGAATACAAAACATTCTAAAACACCACCAAAACATTCTGAAAACCCGCCAAAACATCATAAAAACAAATCAAAACCAACCAAAAAATAAGAGGAACAAGGCAACATATTGGCAAGCAAGAGACGGAGAACGCGGCACCTTCTAGGAGGCCAAGAAGGAAGCCGCACAACACCTGCACTGTGTCTGCAACTTTCAAACTGCTAGAAGCTAGTGGCTTGCCACTGGCCTGCCTCTTCAATTGCCATTAGCATTCCAATGGAAGCTATTCTTGGACAACTTTGCTCTGCTTGCTGCTAGTTCTGCCCCAGCCTACCATAGATAACCTTGCTCTTGCCTTGAGGCTCTGAGATGCCAAGAACTTGTCAACTTCAAAGGGCGGGCCAGGCTACATCTACTCAGCTGCCACAGTTTCTCCTTGCTAGACCTAGTGGGAAAGCATTTTGCTGAGATGCAGAAGGCAAGAAACGCAGAATACGGAGACGCGGAGCTGTCCCAAGTGCCGCTGCCAGGCGTCTTTCCGCAGAAGGAGCGCCCCGGAGCGCACCGCAACCGGCACCGTCATCTCTGCGCAAAGAGCCAAAATATTTTCAAACCCGCCAAAACTAATCCAAAAATATTTTCAAACCCGCCAAAATAGAAAACCAGACAGAAGTCATCAATACATTCGAAAAAACCTGACAAAACATGATCAAGCCCAACAAAGCTAATCCAAACACACCAAACACTGGGCTAAACAGAATCAAAACAAATCAAAACAAATCTAAACCTTCTAAAAACCCGCCAAAATATTTCAAAACCCGTCAAAACTAATCAAAACATTCCGAATACCCGCCAAAACATTCCAAATACCCGCCAAAAGATTTTAAAACTCGCCAAAAGGAATCCAAACATTCCAAAACCTGCCAACACAATAAAAACAACTCAAGAGAATACAAAACATTCTAAAACCCAACCAAAACATTCCGAAAACCCACCAAAACATCATAAAAACAAATCAAAACCACCCAAAACATTCTGAAAACCCGCCAAAATTATTTAGACCCGCAAAACTCATCAAAACATTCTGAAAAGATGCCAAAACATTAGAAAACCAGCCTGAACTGATCAAAACATTCAAAAAACTTGGCAATACATCATAAAAACAAATCAAAACCAACCAAAACATTCCAAAAACCCGACAAAATTATTTAGAACCCGCCAAAACTGATCAAAACATTCTGAAAAGATGCCAAAATACTAGAAAACCAGTAAGAAGTGATCGAAACATTCAATAACTTGCCAAAACATAATCAAAACAAATGAAAGCAAACCAAAACATTCCAAATACCCGCCAAAATATTTTAAAACCCGCCAAAAGGAATCCAAACATTCCAAAACCTGCCAAGACAATATAAACAACACAAGAGAAAACAAAACATTCTAAAACACCACCAAAACATTCCGAAAACCCGCCAAAACATCATAAAAACAAATCCAAACCAACCAAAAAATAAGAGGAACAAGGCAACATATTGGCAAGCAAGAGACGGAGAGCGCGGCACCTTCTAGGAGGCCAAGAAGGAAGCCGCACAACACCTGCACTGTGTCTGCAACTTTCAAACTGCTAGAAGCTAGTGGCTTGCCACTGGCCTGCCTCTTCAATTGCCATTAGCATTCCAATGGAAGCTATTCTTGGACAACTTTGCTCTGCTTGCTGCTAGTTCTGCCCCAGCCTACCATAGATAACCTTGCTCTTGCCTTGAGGCTCTGAGATGCCAAGAACTTGTCAACTTCAAAGGGCGGGCCAGGCTACATCTACTCAGCTGCCACAGTTTCTCCTTGCTAGACCTAGTGGGAAAGCATTTTGCTGAGATGCGGAAGGCACGAAACGCAGAATACGGAGACGCGGAGCTGTCCCAAGTGCCGCTGCCAGGCGTCTTTCCGCAGAAGGAGCGCCCCGGAGCGCACCGCAACCGGCACCGTCATCTCTGCGCAAAGAGCCAAAATATTTTCAAACCCGCCAAAACTAATCCAAAAATATTGTCAAACCCGCCAAAATAGAAAACCAGACAGAAGTCATCAATACATTCGAAAAAACCTGACAAAACATGATAAAGCCCACCAAAGCTAATCCAAACACACCAAAAACTGGGCTAAACAGAATCAAAACAAATCAAAACAAATCGAAACCTTCTAAAAACCCGCCAAAATATTTCAAAACCCGTCAAAACTAATCAAAACATTCCGAACACCCGCCAAAACATACCAAATACTCGCCAAAAGATTTTAAAACCCGCCAAAAGGAATCCAAACATTCCAAAACCTGCCAACACAATAAAAACAACTCAGGAGAATACAAAACATTCTAAAACCCAACCAAAACATTCCGAAAACCCACCTAAACATCATAAAAACAAATCAAAACCAACCAAAACATTCTGAAAACCCGCCAAAATGATTTAGACCCGCAAAACTCATCAAAACATTCTGAAAAGATGCCAAAACATTAGAAAACCAGCCTGAACTGATCAAAACATTCAAAAAACTTGGCAATACATCATAAAAACAAATCAAAACCAACCAAAACATTCCAAAAACCCGACAAAATTATTTAGAACCCGCCAAAACTGATCAAAACATTCTGAAAAGATGCCAAAATACTAGAAAACCAGTAAGAAGTGATCGAAACATTCAATAACTTGCCAAAACATAATCAAAACAAATGAAAGCAAACCAAAACATTCCAAATACCCGCCAAAATATTTTAAAACCCGCCAAAAGGAATCCAAACATTCCAAAACCTGCCAAGACAATCAAAACAACACAAGAGAATACAAAACATTCTAAAACACCACCAAAACATTCCGAAAACCCGCCAAAACATCATCAAAACAAATCAAAACCAACCAAAAAATAAGAGGAACAAGGCAACATATTGGCAAGCAAGAGACGGAGAGCGCGGCACCTTCTAGGAGGCCAAGAAGGAAGCCGCACAACACCTGCACTGTGTCTGCAACTTTCAAACTGCTAGAAGCTAGTGGCTTGCCACTGGCCTGCCTCTTCAATTGCCATTAGCATTCCAATGGAAGCTATTCTTGGACAACTTTGCTCTGCTTGCTGCTAGTTCTGCCCCAGCCTACCATAGATAACCTTGCTCTTGCCTTGAGGCTCTGAGATGCCAAGAACTTGTCAACTTCAAAGGGCGGGCCAGGCTACATCTACTCAGCTGCCACAGTTTCTCCTTGCTAGACCTAGTGGGAAAGCATTTTGCTGAGATGCGGAAGGCACGAAACGCAGAATACGGAGACGCGGAGCTGTCCCAAGTGCCGCTGCCAGGCGTCTTTCCGCAGAAGGAGCGCCCCGGAGCGCACCGCAACCGGCACCGTCATCTCTGCGCAAAGAGCCAAAATATTTTCAAACCCGCCAAAACTAATCCAAAAATATTTTCAAACCCGCCAAAATAGAAAACCAGACAGAAGTCATCAATACATTCGAAAAAACCTGACAAAACATGATCAAGCCCACCAAAGCTAATCCAAACACACCAAAAACTGGGCTAAACAGAATCAAAACAAATCAAAACAAATCTAAACCTTCTAAAAACCCGCCAAAATATTTCAAAACCTGTCAAAACTAATCAAAACCTTCCGAATACCCGCCAAAACATTCCAAATACCCGCCAAAAGATTTTAAAACCCGCCAAAAGGAATCCAAACATTCCAAAACCTGCCAACACAATAAAAACAACTCAAGAGAATACAAAACATTCTAAAACCCAACCAAAACATTCCGAAAACCCACCAAAACATCATAAAAACAAATCAAAACCAACCAAAACATTCTGAAAACCCGCCAAAATGATTTAGACCCGCAAAACTCATCAAAACATTCTGAAAAGATGCCAAAACATTAGAAAACCAGCCTGAACTGATCAAAACATTCAAAAAACTTGGCAATACATCATAAAAACAAATCAAAACCAACCAAAACATTCCAAAAACCCGACAAAATTATTTAGAACCCGCCAAAACTGATCAAAACATTCTGAAAAGATGCCAAAATACTAGAAAACCAGTAAGAAGTGATCGAAACATTCAATAACTTGCCAAAACATAATCAAAACAAATGAAAGCAAACCAAAACATTCCAAATACCCACCAAAATATTTTAAAACCCGCCAAAAGGAATCCAAACATTCCAAAACCTGCCAAGACAATCAAAACAACACAAGAGAATACAAAACATTCTAAAACACCACCAAAACATTCTGAAAACCCGCCAAAACATCATAAAAACAAATCAAAACCAACCAAAAAATAAGAGGAACAAGGCAACATATTGGCAAGCAAGAGACGGAGAACGCGGCACCTTCTAGGAGGCCAAGAAGGAAGCCGCACAACACCTGCACTGTGTCTGCAACTTTCAAACTGCTAGAAGCTAGTGGCTTGCCACTGGCCTGCCTCTTCAATTGCCATTAGCATTCCAATGGAAGCTATTCTTGGACAACTTTGCTCTGCTTGCTGCTAGTTCTGCCCCAGCCTACCATAGATAACCTTGCTCTTGCCTTGAGGCTCTGAGATGCCAAGAACTTGTCAACTTCAAAGGGCGGGCCAGGCTACATCTACTCAGCTGCCACAGTTTCTCCTTGCTAGACCTAGTGGGAAAGCATTTTGCTGAGATGCGGAAGGCACGAAACGCAGAATACGGAGACGCGGAGCTGTCCCAAGTGCCGCTGCCAGGCGTCTTTCCGCAGAAGGAGCGCCCCGGAGCGCACCGCAACCGGCACCGTCATCTCTGCGCAAAGAGCCAAAATATTTTCAAACCCGCCAAAACTAATCCAAAAATATTTTCAAACCCGCCAAAATAGAAAACCAGACAGAAGTCATCAATACATTCGAAAAAACCTGACAAAACATGATAAAGCCCACCAAAGCTAATCCAAACACACCAAAAACTGGGCTAAACAGAATCAAAACAAATCAAAACAAATCGAAACCTTCTAAAAACCCGCCAAAATATTTCAAAACCTGTCAAAACTAATCAAAACCTTCCGAACACCCGCCAAAACATTCCAAATACCCGCCAAAAGATTTTAAAACCCGCCAAAAGGAATCCAAACATTCCAAAACCTGCCAACACAATAAAAACAACTCAAGAGAATACAAAACATTCTAAAACCCAACCAAAACATTCCGAAAACCCACCTAAACATCATAAAAACAAATCAAAACCAACCAAAACATTCTGAAAACCCGCCAAAATGATTTAGACCCGCAAAACTCATCAAAACATTCTGAAAAGATGCCAAAACATTAGAAAACCAGCCTGAACTGATCAAAACATTCAAAAAACTTGGCAATACATCATAAAAACAAATCAAAACCAACCAAAACATTCCAAAAACCCGACAAAATTATTTAGAACCCGCCAAAACTGATCAAAACATTCTGAAAAGATGCCAAAATACTAGAAAACCAGTAAGAAGTGATCGAAACATTCAATAACTTGCCAAAACATAATCAAAACAAATGAAAGCAAACCAAAACATTCCAAATACCCACCAAAATATTTTAAAACCCGCCAAAAGGAATCCAAACATTCCAAAACCTGCCAAGACAATCAAAACAACACAAGAGAATACAAAACATTCTAAAACACCACCAAAACATTCTGAAAACCCGCCAAAACATCATAAAAACAAATCAAAACCAACCAAAAAATAAGAGGAACAAGGCAACATATTGGCAAGCAAGAGACGGAGAACGCGGCACCTTCTAGGAGGCCAAGAAGGAAGCCGCACAACACCTGCACTGTGTCTGCAACTTTCAAACTGCTAGAAGCTAGTGGCTTGCCACTGGCCTGCCTCTTCAATTGCCATTAGCATTCCAATGGAAGCTATTCTTGGACAACTTTGCTCTGCTTGCTGCTAGTTCTGCCCCAGCCTACCATAGATAACCTTGCTCTTGCCTTGAGGCTCTGAGATGCCAAGAACTTGTCAACTTCAAAGGGCGGGCCAGGCTACATCTACTCAGCTGCCACAGTTTCTCCTTGCTAGACCTAGTGGGAAAGCATTTTGCTGAGATGCAGAAGGCAAGAAACGCAGAATACGGAGACGCGGAGCTGTCCCAAGTGCCGCTGCCAGGCGTCTTTCCGCAGAAGGAGCGCCCCGGAGCGCACCGCAACCGGCACCGTCATCTCTGCGCAAAGAGCCAAAATATTTTCAAACCCGCCAAAACTAATCCAAAAATATTTTCAAACCCGCCAAAATAGAAAACCAGACAGAAGTCATCAATACATTCGAAAAAACCTGACAAAACATGATCAAGCCCAACAAAGCTAATCCAAACACACCAAACACTGGGCTAAACAGAATCAAAACAAATCAAAACAAATCTAAACCTTCTAAAAACCCGCCAAAATATTTCAAAACCCGTCAAAACTAATCAAAACATTCCGAATACCCGCCAAAACATTCCAAATACCCGCCAAAAGATTTTAAAACTCGCCAAAAGGAATCCAAACATTCCAAAACCTGCCAACACAATAAAAACAACTCAAGAGAATACAAAACATTCTAAAACCCAACCAAAACATTCCGAAAACCCACCAAAACATCATAAAAACAAATCAAAACCACCCAAAACATTCTGAAAACCCGCCAAAATTATTTAGACCCGCAAAACTCATCAAAACATTCTGAAAAGATGCCAAAACATTAGAAAACCAGCCTGAACTGATCAAAACATTCAAAAAACTTGGCAATACATCATAAAAACAAATCAAAACCAACCAAAACATTCCAAAAACCCGACAAAATTATTTAGAACCCGCCAAAACTGATCAAAACATTCTGAAAAGATGCCAAAATACTAGAAAACCAGTAAGAAGTGATCGAAACATTCAATAACTTGCCAAAACATAATCAAAACAAATGAAAGCAAACCAAAACATTCCAAATACCCGCCAAAATATTTTAAAACCCGCCAAAAGGAATCCAAACATTCCAAAACCTGCCAAGACAATCAAAACAACACAAGAGAATACAAAACATTCTAAAACACCACCAAAACATTCTGAAAACCCGCCAAAACATCATAAAAACAAATCAAAACCAACCAAAAAATAAGAGGAACAAGGCAACATATTGGCAAGCAAGAGACGGAGAACGCGGCACCTTCTAGGAGGCCAAGAAGGAAGCCGCACAACACCTGCACTGTGTCTGCAACTTTCAAACTGCTAGAAGCTAGTGGCTTGCCACTGGCCTGCCTCTTCAATTGCCATTAGCATTCCAATGGAAGCTATTCTTGGACAACTTTGCTCTGCTTGCTGCTAGTTCTGCCCCAGCCTACCATAGATAACCTTGCTCTTGCCTTGAGGCTCTGAGATGCCAAGAACTTGTCAACTTCAAAGGGCGGGCCAGGCTACATCTACTCAGCTGCCACAGTTTCTCCTTGCTAGACCTAGTGGGAAAGCATTTTGCTGAGATGCGGAAGGCACGAAACGCAGAATACGGAGACGCGGAGCTGTCCCAAGTGCCGCTGCCAGGCGTCTTTCCGCAGAAGGAGCGCCCCGGAGCGCACCGCAACCGGCACCGTCATCTCTGCGCAAAGAGCCAAAATATTTTCAAACCCGCCAAAACTAATCCAAAAATATTTTCAAACCCGCCAAAATAGAAAACCAGACAGAAGTCATCAATACATTCGAAAAAACCTGACAAAACATGATAAAGCCCACCAAAGCTAATCCAAACACACCAAAAACTGGGCTAAACAGAATCAAAACAAATCAAAACAAATCGAAACCTTCTAAAAACCCGCCAAAATATTTCAAAACCTGTCAAAACTAATCAAAACCTTCCGAACACCCGCCAAAACATTCCAAATACCCGCCAAAAGATTTTAAAACCCGCCAAAAGGAATCCAAACATTCCAAAACCTGCCAACACAATAAAAACAACTCAAGAGAATACAAAACATTCTAAAACCCAACCAAAACATTCCGAAAACCCACCAAAACATCATAAAAACAAATCAAAACCAACCAAAACATTCTGAAAACCCGCCAAAATGATTTAGACCCGCAAAACTCATCAAAACATTCTGAAAAGATGCCAAAACATTAGAAAACCAGCCTGAACTGATCAAAACATTCAAAAAACTTGGCAATACATCATAAAAACAAATCAAAACCAACCAAAACATTCCAAAAACCCGACAAAATTATTTAGAACCCGCCAAAACTGATCAAAACATTCTGAAAAGATGCCAAAATACTAGAAAACCAGTAAGAAGTGATCGAAACATTCAATAACTTGCCAAAACATAATCAAAACAAATGAAAGCAAACCAAAACATTCCAAATACCCACCAAAATATTTTAAAACCCGCCAAAAGGAATCCAAACATTCCAAAACCTGCCAAGACAATCAAAACAACACAAGAGAATACAAAACATTCTAAAACACCACCAAAACATTCTGAAAACCCGCCAAAACATCATAAAAACAAATCAAAACCAACCAAAAAATAAGAGGAACAAGGCAACATATTGGCAAGCAAGAGACGGAGAACGCGGCACCTTCTAGGAGGCCAAGAAGGAAGCCGCACAACACCTGCACTGTGTCTGCAACTTTCAAACTGCTAGAAGCTAGTGGCTTGCCACTGGCCTGCCTCTTCAATTGCCATTAGCATTCCAATGGAAGCTATTCTTGGACAACTTTGCTCTGCTTGCTGCTAGTTCTGCCCCAGCCTACCATAGATAACCTTGCTCTTGCCTTGAGGCTCTGAGATGCCAAGAACTTGTCAACTTCAAAGGGCGGGCCAGGCTACATCTACTCAGCTGCCACAGTTTCTCCTTGCTAGACCTAGTGGGAAAGCATTTTGCTGAGATGCGGAAGGCACGAAACGCAGAATACGGAGACGCGGAGCTGTCCCAAGTGCCGCTGCCAGGCGTCTTTCCGCAGAAGGAGCGCCCCGGAGCGCACCGCAACCGGCACCGTCATCTCTGCGCAAAGAGCCAAAATATTTTCAAACCCGCCAAAACTAATCCAAAAATATTTTCAAACCCGCCAAAATAGAAAACCAGACAGAAGTCATCAATACATTCGAAAAAACCTGACAAAACATGATAAAGCCCACCAAAGCTAATCCAAACACACCAAAAACTGGGCTAAACAGAATCAAAACAAATCAAAACAAATCGAAACCTTCTAAAAACCCGCCAAAATATTTCAAAACCTGTCAAAACTAATCAAAACCTTCCGAACACCCGCCAAAACATTCCAAATACCCGCCAAAAGATTTTAAAACCCGCCAAAAGGAATCCAAACATTCCAAAACCTGCCAACACAATAAAAACAACTCAAGAGAATACAAAACATTCTAAAACCCAACCAAAACATTCCGAAAACCCACCTAAACATCATAAAAACAAATCAAAACCAACCAAAACATTCTGAAAACCCGCCAAAATGATTTAGACCCGCAAAACTCATCAAAACATTCTGAAAAGATGCCAAAACATTAGAAAACCAGCCTGAACTGATCAAAACATTCAAAAAACTTGGCAATACATCATAAAAACAAATCAAAACCAACCAAAACATTCCAAAAACCCGACAAAATTATTTAGAACCCGCCAAAACTGATCAAAACATTCTGAAAAGATGCCAAAATACTAGAAAACCAGTAAGAAGTGATCGAAACATTCAATAACTTGCCAAAACATAATCAAAACAAATGAAAGCAAACCAAAACATTCCAAATACCCACCAAAATATTTTAAAACCCGCCAAAAGGAATCCAAACATTCCAAAACCTGCCAAGACAATCAAAACAACACAAGAGAATACAAAACATTCTAAAACACCACCAAAACATTCTGAAAACCCGCCAAAACATCATAAAAACAAATCAAAACCAACCAAAAAATAAGAGGAACAAGGCAACATATTGGCAAGCAAGAGACGGAGAACGCGGCACCTTCTAGGAGGCCAAGAAGGAAGCCGCACAACACCTGCACTGTGTCTGCAACTTTCAAACTGCTAGAAGCTAGTGGCTTGCCACTGGCCTGCCTCTTCAATTGCCATTAGCATTCCAATGGAAGCTATTCTTGGACAACTTTGCTCTGCTTGCTGCTAGTTCTGCCCCAGCCTACCATAGATAACCTTGCTCTTGCCTTGAGGCTCTGAGATGCCAAGAACTTGTCAACTTCAAAGGGCGGGCCAGGCTACATCTACTCAGCTGCCACAGTTTCTCCTTGCTAGACCTAGTGGGAAAGCATTTTGCTGAGATGCAGAAGGCAAGAAACGCAGAATACGGAGACGCGGAGCTGTCCCAAGTGCCGCTGCCAGGCGTCTTTCCGCAGAAGGAGCGCCCCGGAGCGCACCGCAACCGGCACCGTCATCTCTGCGCAAAGAGCCAAAATATTTTCAAACCCGCCAAAACTAATCCAAAAATATTTTCAAACCCGCCAAAATAGAAAACCAGACAGAAGTCATCAATACATTCGAAAAAACCTGACAAAACATGATCAAGCCCAACAAAGCTAATCCAAACACACCAAACACTGGGCTAAACAGAATCAAAACAAATCAAAACAAATCTAAACCTTCTAAAAACCCGCCAAAATATTTCAAAACCCGTCAAAACTAATCAAAACATTCCGAATACCCGCCAAAACATTCCAAATACCCGCCAAAAGATTTTAAAACTCGCCAAAAGGAATCCAAACATTCCAAAACCTGCCAACACAATAAAAACAACTCAAGAGAATACAAAACATTCTAAAACCCAACCAAAACATTCCGAAAACCCACCAAAACATCATAAAAACAAATCAAAACCACCCAAAACATTCTGAAAACCCGCCAAAATTATTTAGACCCGCAAAACTCATCAAAACATTCTGAAAAGATGCCAAAACATTAGAAAACCAGCCTGAACTGATCAAAACATTCAAAAAACTTGGCAATACATCATAAAAACAAATCAAAACCAACCAAAACATTCCAAAAACCCGACAAAATTATTTAGAACCCGCCAAAACTGATCAAAACATTCTGAAAAGATGCCAAAATACTAGAAAACCAGTAAGAAGTGATCGAAACATTCAATAACTTGCCAAAACATAATCAAAACAAATGAAAGCAAACCAAAACATTCCAAATACCCGCCAAAATATTTTAAAACCCGCCAAAAGGAATCCAAACATTCCAAAACCTGCCAAGACAATCAAAACAACACAAGAGAATACAAAACATTCTAAAACACCACCAAAACATTCTGAAAACCCGCCAAAACATCATAAAAACAAATCAAAACCAACCAAAAAATAAGAGGAACAAGGCAACATATTGGCAAGCAAGAGACGGAGAACGCGGCACCTTCTAGGAGGCCAAGAAGGAAGCCGCACAACACCTGCACTGTGTCTGCAACTTTCAAACTGCTAGAAGCTAGTGGCTTGCCACTGGCCTGCCTCTTCAATTGCCATTAGCATTCCAATGGAAGCTATTCTTGGACAACTTTGCTCTGCTTGCTGCTAGTTCTGCCCCAGCCTACCATAGATAACCTTGCTCTTGCCTTGAGGCTCTGAGATGCCAAGAACTTGTCAACTTCAAAGGGCGGGCCAGGCTACATCTACTCAGCTGCCACAGTTTCTCCTTGCTAGACCTAGTGGGAAAGCATTTTGCTGAGATGCGGAAGGCACGAAACGCAGAATACGGAGACGCGGAGCTGTCCCAAGTGCCGCTGCCAGGCGTCTTTCCGCAGAAGGAGCGCCCCGGAGCGCACCGCAACCGGCACCGTCATCTCTGCGCAAAGAGCCAAAATATTTTCAAACCCGCCAAAACTAATCCAAAAATATTTTCAAACCCGCCAAAATAGAAAACCAGACAGAAGTCATCAATACATTCGAAAAAACCTGACAAAACATGATAAAGCCCACCAAAGCTAATCCAAACACACCAAAAACTGGGCTAAACAGAATCAAAACAAATCAAAACAAATCGAAACCTTCTAAAAACCCGCCAAAATATTTCAAAACCTGTCAAAACTAATCAAAACCTTCCGAACACCCGCCAAAACATTCCAAATACCCGCCAAAAGATTTTAAAACCCGCCAAAAGGAATCCAAACATTCCAAAACCTGCCAACACAATAAAAACAACTCAAGAGAATACAAAACATTCTAAAACCCAACCAAAACATTCCGAAAACCCACCAAAACATCATAAAAACAAATCAAAACCAACCAAAACATTCTGAAAACCCGCCAAAATGATTTAGACCCGCAAAACTCATCAAAACATTCTGAAAAGATGCCAAAACATTAGAAAACCAGCCTGAACTGATCAAAACATTCAAAAAACTTGGCAATACATCATAAAAACAAATCAAAACCAACCAAAACATTCCAAAAACCCGACAAAATTATTTAGAACCCGCCAAAACTGATCAAAACATTCTGAAAAGATGCCAAAATACTAGAAAACCAGTAAGAAGTGATCGAAACATTCAATAACTTGCCAAAACATAATCAAAACAAATGAAAGCAAACCAAAACATTCCAAATACCCACCAAAATATTTTAAAACCCGCCAAAAGGAATCCAAACATTCCAAAACCTGCCAAGACAATCAAAACAACACAAGAGAATACAAAACATTCTAAAACACCACCAAAACATTCTGAAAACCCGCCAAAACATCATAAAAACAAATCAAAACCAACCAAAAAATAAGAGGAACAAGGCAACATATTGGCAAGCAAGAGACGGAGAACGCGGCACCTTCTAGGAGGCCAAGAAGGAAGCCGCACAACACCTGCACTGTGTCTGCAACTTTCAAACTGCTAGAAGCTAGTGGCTTGCCACTGGCCTGCCTCTTCAATTGCCATTAGCATTCCAATGGAAGCTATTCTTGGACAACTTTGCTCTGCTTGCTGCTAGTTCTGCCCCAGCCTACCATAGATAACCTTGCTCTTGCCTTGAGGCTCTGAGATGCCAAGAACTTGTCAACTTCAAAGGGCGGGCCAGGCTACATCTACTCAGCTGCCACAGTTTCTCCTTGCTAGACCTAGTGGGAAAGCATTTTGCTGAGATGCAGAAGGCAAGAAACGCAGAATACGGAGACGCGGAGCTGTCCCAAGTGCCGCTGCCAGGCGTCTTTCCGCAGAAGGAGCGCCCCGGAGCGCACCGCAACCGGCACCGTCATCTCTGCGCAAAGAGCCAAAATATTTTCAAACCCGCCAAAACTAATCCAAAAATATTTTCAAACCCGCCAAAATAGAAAACCAGACAGAAGTCATCAATACATTCGAAAAAACCTGACAAAACATGATCAAGCCCAACAAAGCTAATCCAAACACACCAAACACTGGGCTAAACAGAATCAAAACAAATCAAAACAAATCTAAACCTTCTAAAAACCCGCCAAAATATTTCAAAACCCGTCAAAACTAATCAAAACATTCCGAATACCCGCCAAAACATTCCAAATACCCGCCAAAAGATTTTAAAACTCGCCAAAAGGAATCCAAACATTCCAAAACCTGCCAACACAATAAAAACAACTCAAGAGAATACAAAACATTCTAAAACCCAACCAAAACATTCCGAAAACCCACCAAAACATCATAAAAACAAATCAAAACCACCCAAAACATTCTGAAAACCCGCCAAAATTATTTAGACCCGCAAAACTCATCAAAACATTCTGAAAAGATGCCAAAACATTAGAAAACCAGCCTGAACTGATCAAAACATTCAAAAAACTTGGCAATACATCATAAAAACAAATCAAAACCAACCAAAACATTCCAAAAACCCGACAAAATTATTTAGAACCCGCCAAAACTGATCAAAACATTCTGAAAAGATGCCAAAATACTAGAAAACCAGTAAGAAGTGATCGAAACATTCAATAACTTGCCAAAACATAATCAAAACAAATGAAAGCAAACCAAAACATTCCAAATACCCGCCAAAATATTTTAAAACCCGCCAAAAGGAATCCAAACATTCCAAAACCTGCCAAGACAATATAAACAACACAAGAGAAAACAAAACATTCTAAAACACCACCAAAACATTCCGAAAACCCGCCAAAACATCATAAAAACAAATCCAAACCAACCAAAAAATAAGAGGAACAAGGCAACATATTGGCAAGCAAGAGACGGAGAGCGCGGCACCTTCTAGGAGGCCAAGAAGGAAGCCGCACAACACCTGCACTGTGTCTGCAACTTTCAAACTGCTAGAAGCTAGTGGCTTGCCACTGGCCTGCCTCTTCAATTGCCATTAGCATTCCAATGGAAGCTATTCTTGGACAACTTTGCTCTGCTTGCTGCTAGTTCTGCCCCAGCCTACCATAGATAACCTTGCTCTTGCCTTGAGGCTCTGAGATGCCAAGAACTTGTCAACTTCAAAGGGCGGGCCAGGCTACATCTACTCAGCTGCCACAGTTTCTCCTTGCTAGACCTAGTGGGAAAGCATTTTGCTGAGATGCGGAAGGCACGAAACGCAGAATACGGAGACGCGGAGCTGTCCCAAGTGCCGCTGCCAGGCGTCTTTCCGCAGAAGGAGCGCCCCGGAGCGCACCGCAACCGGCACCGTCATCTCTGCGCAAAGAGCCAAAATATTTTCAAACCCGCCAAAACTAATCCAAAAATATTGTCAAACCCGCCAAAATAGAAAACCAGACAGAAGTCATCAATACATTCGAAAAAACCTGACAAAACATGATAAAGCCCACCAAAGCTAATCCAAACACACCAAAAACTGGGCTAAACAGAATCAAAACAAATCAAAACAAATCGAAACCTTCTAAAAACCCGCCAAAATATTTCAAAACCCGTCAAAACTAATCAAAACATTCCGAACACCCGCCAAAACATACCAAATACTCGCCAAAAGATTTTAAAACCCGCCAAAAGGAATCCAAACATTCCAAAACCTGCCAACACAATAAAAACAACTCAGGAGAATACAAAACATTCTAAAACCCAACCAAAACATTCCGAAAACCCACCTAAACATCATAAAAACAAATCAAAACCAACCAAAACATTCTGAAAACCCGCCAAAATGATTTAGACCCGCAAAACTCATCAAAACATTCTGAAAAGATGCCAAAACATTAGAAAACCAGCCTGAACTGATCAAAACATTCAAAAAACTTGGCAATACATCATAAAAACAAATCAAAACCAACCAAAACATTCCAAAAACCCGACAAAATTATTTAGAACCCGCCAAAACTGATCAAAACATTCTGAAAAGATGCCAAAATACTAGAAAACCAGTAAGAAGTGATCGAAACATTCAATAACTTGCCAAAACATAATCAAAACAAATGAAAGCAAACCAAAACATTCCAAATACCCGCCAAAATATTTTAAAACCCGCCAAAAGGAATCCAAACATTCCAAAACCTGCCAAGACAATATAAACAACACAAGAGAAAACAAAACATTCTAAAACACCACCAAAACATTCCGAAAACCCGCCAAAACATCATCAAAACAAATTAAAACCAACCAAAAAATAAGAGGAACACGGCAACATATTGGCAAGCAAGAGACGGAGAACGCGGCACCTTCTAGGAGGCCAAGAAGGAAGCCGCACAACACCTGCACTGTGTCTGCAACTTTCAAACTGCTAGAAGCTAGTGGCTTGCCACTGGCCTGCCTCTTCAATTGCCATTAGCATTCCAATGGAAGCTATTCTTGGACAACTTTGCTCTGCTTGCTGCTAGTTCTGCCCCAGCCTACCATAGATAACCTTGCTCTTGCCTTGAGGCTCTGAGATGCCAAGAACTTGTCAACTTCAAAGGGCGGGCCGGGCTACATCTACTCAGCTGCCACAGTTTCTCCTTGCTAGACCTAGTGGGAAAGCATTTTGCTGAGATGCGGAAGGCAAGAAACGCAGAATACGGAGACGCGGAGCTGTCCCAAGTGCCGCTGCCAGGCGTCTTTCCGCAGAAGGAGCGCCCCGGAGCGCACCGCAACCGGCACCGTCATCTCTGCGCAAAGAGCCAAAATATTTTCAAACCCGCCAAAACTCATCCAAAAATATTGTCAAACCCGCCAAAATAGAAAACCAGACAGAAGTCATCAATACATTCGAAAAAACCTGACAAAACATGATCAAGCCCAACAAAGCTAATCCAAACACACCAAAAACTGGGCTAAACAGAATCAAAACAAATCAAAACAAATCTAAACCTTCTAAAAACCGGCCAAAATATTTCAAAACCCGTCAAAACTAATCAAAACATTCCGAACACCCGCCAAAACATACCAAATACTCGCCAAAAGATTTTAAAACCCGCCAAAAGGAATCCAAACATTCCAAAACCTGCCAACACAATAAAAACAACTCAGGAGAATACAAAACATTCTAAAACCCAACCAAAACATTCCGAAAACCCACCAAAACATCATAAAAACAAATCAAAACCAACCAAAACATTCTGAAAACCCGCCAAAATGATTTAGACCCGCAAAACTCATCAAAACATTCTGAAAAGATGCCAAAACATTAGAAAACCAGCCTGAACTGATCAAAACATTCAAAAAACTTGGCAATACATCATAAAAACAAATCAAAACCAACCAAAACATTCCAAAAACCCGACAAAATTATTTAGAACCCGCCAAAACTGATCAAAACATTCTGAAAAGATGCCAAAATACTAGAAAACCAGTAAGAAGTGATCGAAACATTCAATAACTTGCCAAAACATAATCAAAACAAATGAAAGCAAACCAAAACATTCCAAATACCCGCCAAAATATTTTAAAACCCGCCAAAAGGAATCCAAACATTCCAAAACCTGCCAAGACAATATAAACAACACAAGAGAAAACAAAACATTCTAAAACACCACCAAAACATTCCGAAAACCCGCCAAAACATCATAAAAACAAATCAAAACCAACCAAAAAATAAGAGGAACAAGGCAACATATTGGCAAGCAAGAGACGGAGAGCGCGGCACCTTCTAGGAGGCCAAGAAGGAAGCCGCACAACACCTGCACTGTGTCTGCAACTTTCAAACTGCTAGAAGCTAGTGGCTTGCCACTGGCCTGCCTCTTCAATTGCCATTAGCATTCCAATGGAAGCTATTCTTGGACAACTTTGCTCTGCTTGCTGCTAGTTCTGCCCCAGCCTACCATAGATAACCTTGCTCTTGCCTTGAGGCTCTGAGATGCCAAGAACTTGTCAACTTCAAAGGGCGGGCCAGGCTACATCTACTCAGCTGCCACAGTTTCTCCTTGCTAGACCTAGTGGGAAAGCATTTTGCTGAGATGCGGAAGGCACGAAACGCAGAATACGGAGACGCGGAGCTGTCCCAAGTGCCGCTGCCAGGCGTCTTTCCGCAGAAGGAGCGCCCCGGAGCGCACCGCAACCGGCACCGTCATCTCTGCGCAAAGAGCCAAAATATTTTCAAACCCGCCAAAACTAATCCAAAAATATTTTCAAACCCGCCAAAATAGAAAACCAGACAGAAGTCATCAATACATTCGAAAAAACCTGACAAAACATGATCAAGCCCACCAAAGCTAATCCAAACACACCAAAAACTGGGCTAAACAGAATCAAAACAAATCAAAACAAATCTAAACCTTCTAAAAACCCGCCAAAATATTTCAAAACCTGTCAAAACTAATCAAAACCTTCCGAATACCCGCCAAAACATTCCAAATACCCGCCAAAAGATTTTAAAACCCGCCAAAAGGAATCCAAACATTCCAAAACCTGCCAACACAATAAAAACAACTCAAGAGAATACAAAACATTCTAAAACCCAACCAAAACATTCCGAAAACCCACCAAAACATCATAAAAACAAATCAAAACCAACCAAAACATTCTGAAAACCCGCCAAAATGATTTAGACCCGCAAAACTCATCAAAACATTCTGAAAAGATGCCAAAACATTAGAAAACCAGCCTGAACTGATCAAAACATTCAAAAAACTTGGCAATACATCATAAAAACAAATCAAAACCAACCAAAACATTCCAAAAACCCGACAAAATTATTTAGAACCCGCCAAAACTGATCAAAACATTCTGAAAAGATGCCAAAATACTAGAAAACCAGTAAGAAGTGATCGAAACATTCAATAACTTGCCAAAACATAATCAAAACAAATGAAAGCAAACCAAAACATTCCAAATACCCACCAAAATATTTTAAAACCCGCCAAAAGGAATCCAAACATTCCAAAACCTGCCAAGACAATCAAAACAACACAAGAGAATACAAAACATTCTAAAACACCACCAAAACATTCTGAAAACCCGCCAAAACATCATAAAAACAAATCAAAACCAACCAAAAAATAAGAGGAACAAGGCAACATATTGGCAAGCAAGAGACGGAGAACGCGGCACCTTCTAGGAGGCCAAGAAGGAAGCCGCACAACACCTGCACTGTGTCTGCAACTTTCAAACTGCTAGAAGCTAGTGGCTTGCCACTGGCCTGCCTCTTCAATTGCCATTAGCATTCCAATGGAAGCTATTCTTGGACAACTTTGCTCTGCTTGCTGCTAGTTCTGCCCCAGCCTACCATAGATAACCTTGCTCTTGCCTTGAGGCTCTGAGATGCCAAGAACTTGTCAACTTCAAAGGGCGGGCCAGGCTACATCTACTCAGCTGCCACAGTTTCTCCTTGCTAGACCTAGTGGGAAAGCATTTTGCTGAGATGCGGAAGGCACGAAACGCAGAATACGGAGACGCGGAGCTGTCCCAAGTGCCGCTGCCAGGCGTCTTTCCGCAGAAGGAGCGCCCCGGAGCGCACCGCAACCGGCACCGTCATCTCTGCGCAAAGAGCCAAAATATTTTCAAACCCGCCAAAACTAATCCAAAAATATTTTCAAACCCGCCAAAATAGAAAACCAGACAGAAGTCATCAATACATTCGAAAAAACCTGACAAAACATGATAAAGCCCACCAAAGCTAATCCAAACACACCAAAAACTGGGCTAAACAGAATCAAAACAAATCAAAACAAATCGAAACCTTCTAAAAACCCGCCAAAATATTTCAAAACCTGTCAAAACTAATCAAAACCTTCCGAACACCCGCCAAAACATTCCAAATACCCGCCAAAAGATTTTAAAACCCGCCAAAAGGAATCCAAACATTCCAAAACCTGCCAACACAATAAAAACAACTCAAGAGAATACAAAACATTCTAAAACCCAACCAAAACATTCCGAAAACCCACCTAAACATCATAAAAACAAATCAAAACCAACCAAAACATTCTGAAAACCCGCCAAAATGATTTAGACCCGCAAAACTCATCAAAACATTCTGAAAAGATGCCAAAACATTAGAAAACCAGCCTGAACTGATCAAAACATTCAAAAAACTTGGCAATACATCATAAAAACAAATCAAAACCAACCAAAACATTCCAAAAACCCGACAAAATTATTTAGAACCCGCCAAAACTGATCAAAACATTCTGAAAAGATGCCAAAATACTAGAAAACCAGTAAGAAGTGATCGAAACATTCAATAACTTGCCAAAACATAATCAAAACAAATGAAAGCAAACCAAAACATTCCAAATACCCACCAAAATATTTTAAAACCCGCCAAAAGGAATCCAAACATTCCAAAACCTGCCAAGACAATCAAAACAACACAAGAGAATACAAAACATTCTAAAACACCACCAAAACATTCTGAAAACCCGCCAAAACATCATAAAAACAAATCAAAACCAACCAAAAAATAAGAGGAACAAGGCAACATATTGGCAAGCAAGAGACGGAGAACGCGGCACCTTCTAGGAGGCCAAGAAGGAAGCCGCACAACACCTGCACTGTGTCTGCAACTTTCAAACTGCTAGAAGCTAGTGGCTTGCCACTGGCCTGCCTCTTCAATTGCCATTAGCATTCCAATGGAAGCTATTCTTGGACAACTTTGCTCTGCTTGCTGCTAGTTCTGCCCCAGCCTACCATAGATAACCTTGCTCTTGCCTTGAGGCTCTGAGATGCCAAGAACTTGTCAACTTCAAAGGGCGGGCCAGGCTACATCTACTCAGCTGCCACAGTTTCTCCTTGCTAGACCTAGTGGGAAAGCATTTTGCTGAGATGCAGAAGGCAAGAAACGCAGAATACGGAGACGCGGAGCTGTCCCAAGTGCCGCTGCCAGGCGTCTTTCCGCAGAAGGAGCGCCCCGGAGCGCACCGCAACCGGCACCGTCATCTCTGCGCAAAGAGCCAAAATATTTTCAAACCCGCCAAAACTAATCCAAAAATATTTTCAAACCCGCCAAAATAGAAAACCAGACAGAAGTCATCAATACATTCGAAAAAACCTGACAAAACATGATCAAGCCCAACAAAGCTAATCCAAACACACCAAACACTGGGCTAAACAGAATCAAAACAAATCAAAACAAATCGAAACCTTCTAAAAACCCGCCAAAATATTTCAAAACCCGTCAAAACTAATCAAAACATTCTGAATACCCGCCAAAACATTCCAAATACCCGCCAAAAGATTTTAAAACTCGCCAAAAGGAATCCAAACATTCCAAAACCTGCCAACACAATAAAAACAACTCAAGAGAATACAAAACATTCTAAAACCCAACCAAAACATTCCGAAAACCCACCAAAACATCATAAAAACAAATCAAAACCACCCAAAACATTCTGAAAACCCGCCAAAATTATTTAGACCCGCAAAACTCATCAAAACATTCTGAAAAGATGCCAAAACATTAGAAAACCAGCCTGAACTGATCAAAACATTCAAAAAACTTGGCAATACATCATAAAAACAAATCAAAACCAACCAAAACATTCCAAAAACCCAACAAAATTATTTAGAACCCGCCAAAACTGATCAAAACATTCTGAAAAGATGCCAAAATACTAGAAAACCAGTAAGAAGTGATCGAAACATTCAATAACTTGCCAAAACATAATCAAAACAAATGAAAGCAAACCAAAACATTCCAAATACCCGCCAAAATATTTTAAAACCCGCCAAAAGGAATCCAAACATTCCAAAACCTGCCAAGACAATATAAACAACACAAGAGAAAACAAAACATTCTAAAACACCACCAAAACATTCCGAAAACCCGCCAAAACATCATAAAAACAAATCAAAACCAACCAAAAAATAAGAGGAACAAGGCAACATATTGGCAAGCAAGAGACGGAGAACGCGGCACCTTCTAGGAGGCCAAGAAGGAAGCCGCACAACACCTGCACTGTGTCTGCAACTTTCAAACTGCTAGAAGCTAGTGGCTTGCCACTGGCCTGCCTCTTCAATTGCCATTAGCATTCCAATGGAAGCTATTCTTGGACAACTTTGCTCTGCTTGCTGCTAGTTCTGCCCCAGCCTACCATAGATAACCTTGCTCTTGCCTTGAGGCTCTGAGATGCCAAGAACTTGTCAACTTCAAAGGGCGGGCCAGGCTACATCTACTCAGCTGCCACAGTTTCTCCTTGCTAGACCTAGTGGGAAAGCATTTTGCTGAGATGCGGAAGGCACGAAACGCAGAATACGGAGACGCGGAGCTGTCCCAAGTGCCGCTGCCAGGCGTCTTTCCGCAGAAGGAGCGCCCCGGAGCGCACCGCAACCGGCACCGTCATCTCTGCGCAAAGAGCCAAAATATTTTCAAACCCGCCAAAACTCATCCAAAAATATTTTCAAACCCGCCAAAATAGAAAACCAGACAGAAGTCATCAATACATTCGAAAAAACCTGACAAAACATGATCAAGCCCAACAAAGCTAATCCAAACACACCAAAAACTGGGCTAAACAGAATCAAAACAAATCAAAACAAATCTAAACCTTCTAAAAACCCGCCAAAATATTTCAAAACCTGTCAAAACTAATCAAAACCTTCCGAATACCCGCCAAAACATTCCAAATACCCGCCAAAAGATTTTAAAACCCGCCAAAAGGAATCCAAACATTCCAAAACCTGCCAACACAATAAAAACAACTCAAGAGAATACAAAACATTCTAAAACCCAACCAAAACATTCCGAAAACCCACCTAAACATCATAAAAACAAATCAAACCCAACCAAAACATTCTGAAAACCCGCCAAAATGATTTAGACCCGCAAAACTCATCAAAACATTCTGAAAAGATGCCAAAACATTAGAAAACCAGCCTGAACTGATCAAAACATTCAAAAAACTTGGCAATACATCATAAAAACAAATCAAAACCAACCAAAACATTCCAAAAACCCGACAAAATTATTTAGAACCCGCCAAAACTGATCAAAACATTCTGAAAAGATGCCAAAATACTAGAAAACCAGTAAGAAGTGATCGAAACATTCAATAACTTGCCAAAACATAATCAAAACAAATGAAAGCAAACCAAAACATTCCAAATACCCACCAAAATATTTTAAAACCCGCCAAAAGGAATCCAAACATTCCAAAACCTGCCAAGACAATCAAAACAACACAAGAGAATACAAAACATTCTAAAACACCACCAAAACATTCTGAAAACCCGCCAAAACATCATAAAAACAAATCAAAACCAACCAAAAAATAAGAGGAACAAGGCAACATATTGGCAAGCAAGAGACGGAGAACGCGGCACCTTCTAGGAGGCCAAGAAGGAAGCCGCACAACACCTGCACTGTGTCTGCAACTTTCAAACTGCTAGAAGCTAGTGGCTTGCCACTGGCCTGCCTCTTCAATTGCCATTAGCATTCCAATGGAAGCTATTCTTGGACAACTTTGCTCTGCTTGCTGCTAGTTCTGCCCCAGCCTACCATAGATAACCTTGCTCTTGCCTTGAGGCTCTGAGATGCCAAGAACTTGTCAACTTCAAAGGGCGGGCCAGGCTACATCTACTCAGCTGCCACAGTTTCTCCTTGCTAGACCTAGTGGGAAAGCATTTTGCTGAGATGCAGAAGGCAAGAAACGCAGAATACGGAGACGCGGAGCTGTCCCAAGTGCCGCTGCCAGGCGTCTTTCCGCAGAAGGAGCGCCCCGGAGCGCACCGCAACCGGCACCGTCATCTCTGCGCAAAGAGCCAAAATATTTTCAAACCCGCCAAAACTAATCCAAAAATATTTTCAAACCCGCCAAAATAGAAAACCAGACAGAAGTCATCAATACATTCGAAAAAACCTGACAAAACATGATCAAGCCCAACAAAGCTAATCCAAACACACCAAACACTGGGCTAAACAGAATCAAAACAAATCAAAACAAATCGAAACCTTCTAAAAACCCGCCAAAATATTTCAAAACCCGTCAAAACTAATCAAAACATTCTGAATACCCGCCAAAACATTCCAAATACCCGCCAAAAGATTTTAAAACTCGCCAAAAGGAATCCAAACATTCCAAAACCTGCCAACACAATAAAAACAACTCAAGAGAATACAAAACATTCTAAAACCCAACCAAAACATTCCGAAAACCCACCAAAACATCATAAAAACAAATCAAAACCACCCAAAACATTCTGAAAACCCGCCAAAATTATTTAGACCCGCAAAACTCATCAAAACATTCTGAAAAGATGCCAAAACATTAGAAAACCAGCCTGAACTGATCAAAACATTCAAAAAACTTGGCAATACATCATAAAAACAAATCAAAACCAACCAAAACATTCCAAAAACCCAACAAAATTATTTAGAACCCGCCAAAACTGATCAAAACATTCTGAAAAGATGCCAAAATACTAGAAAACCAGTAAGAAGTGATCGAAACATTCAATAACTTGCCAAAACATAATCAAAACAAATGAAAGCAAACCAAAACATTCCAAATACCCGCCAAAATATTTTAAAACCCGCCAAAAGGAATCCAAACATTCCAAAACCTGCCAAGACAATATAAACAACACAAGAGAAAACAAAACATTCTAAAACACCACCAAAACATTCCGAAAACCCGCCAAAACATCATAAAAACAAATCAAAACCAACCAAAAAATAAGAGGAACAAGGCAACATATTGGCAAGCAAGAGACGGAGAACGCGGCACCTTCTAGGAGGCCAAGAAGGAAGCCGCACAACACCTGCACTGTGTCTGCAACTTTCAAACTGCTAGAAGCTAGTGGCTTGCCACTGGCCTGCCTCTTCAATTGCCATTAGCATTCCAATGGAAGCTATTCTTGGACAACTTTGCTCTGCTTGCTGCTAGTTCTGCCCCAGCCTACCATAGATAACCTTGCTCTTGCCTTGAGGCTCTGAGATGCCAAGAACTTGTCAACTTCAAAGGGCGGGCCAGGCTACATCTACTCAGCTGCCACAGTTTCTCCTTGCTAGACCTAGTGGGAAAGCATTTTGCTGAGATGCGGAAGGCACGAAACGCAGAATACGGAGACGCGGAGCTGTCCCAAGTGCCGCTGCCAGGCGTCTTTCCGCAGAAGGAGCGCCCTGGAGCGCACCGCAACCGGCACCGTCATCTCTGCGCAAAGAGCCAAAATATTTTCAAACCCGCCAAAACATTTTCAAACCCGCCAAAACTCATCCAAAAATATTTTCAAACCCGCCAAAATAGAAAACCAGACAGAAGTCATCAATACATTCGAAAAAACCTGACAAAACATGATCAAGCCCAACAAAGCTAATCCAAACACACCAAAAACTGGGCTAAACAGAATCAAAACAAATCAAAACAAATCTAAACCTTCTAAAAACCCGCCAAAATATTTCAAAACCTGTCAAAACTAATCAAAACCTTCCGAATACCCGCCAAAACATTCCAAATACCCGCCAAAAGATTTTAAAACCCGCCAAAAGGAATCCAAACATTCCAAAACCTGCCAACACAATAAAAACAACTCAAGAGAATACAAAACATTCTAAAACCCAACCAAAACATTCCGAAAACCCACCAAAACATCATAAAAACAAATCAAAACCACCCAAAACATTCTGAAAACCCGCCAAAATTATTTAGACCCGCAAAACTCATCAAAACATTCTGAAAAGATGCCAAAACATTAGAAAACCAGCCTGAACTGATCAAAACATTGAAAAAACTTGGCAATACATCATAAAAACAAATCAAAACCAACCAAAACATTCCAAAAACCCGACAAAATTATTTAGAACCCGCCAAAACTGATCAAAACATTCTGAAAAGATGCCAAAATACTAGAAAACCAGTAAGAAGTGATCGAAACATTCAATAACTTGCCAAAACATAATCAAAACAAATGAAAGCAAACCAAAACATTCCAAATACCCGCCAAAATATTTTAAAACCCGCCAAAAGGAATCCAAACATTCCAAAACCTGCCAAGACAATATAAACAACACAAGAGAAAACAAAACATTCTAAAACACCACCAAAACATTCCGAAAACCCGCCAAAACATCATAAAAACAAATCAAAACCAACCAAAAAATAAGAGGAACAAGGCAACATATTGGCAAGCAAGAGACGGAGAACGCGGCACCTTCTAGGAGGCCAAGAAGGAAGCCGCACAACACCTGCACTGTGTCTGCAACTTTCAAACTGCTAGAAGCTAGTGGCTTGCCACTGGCCTGCCTCTTCAATTGCCATTAGCATTCCAATGGAAGCTATTCTTGGACAACTTTGCTCTGCTTGCTGCTAGTTCTGCCCCAGCCTACCATAGATAACCTTGCTCTTGCCTTGAGGCTCTGAGATGCCAAGAACTTGTCAACTTCAAAGGGCGGGCCAGGCTACATCTACTCAGCTGCCACAGTTTCTCCTTGCTAGACCTAGTGGGAAAGCATTTTGCTGAGATGCGGAAGGCACGAAACGCAGAATACGGAGACGCGGAGCTGTCCCAAGTGCCGCTGCCAGGCGTCTTTCCGCAGAAGGAGCGCCCCGGAGCGCACCGCAACCGGCACCGTCATCTCTGCGCAAAGAGCCAAAATATTTTCAAACCCGCCAAAACTCATCCAAAAATATTTTCAAACCCGCCAAAATAGAAAACCAGACAGAAGTCATCAATACATTCGAAAAAACCTGACAAAACATGATCAAGCCCAACAAAGCTAATCCAAACACACCAAAAACTGGGCTAAACAGAATCAAAACAAATCAAAACAAATCTAAACCTTCTAAAAACCCGCCAAAATATTTCAAAACCTGTCAAAACTAATCAAAACCTTCCGAATACCCGCCAAAACATTCCAAATACCCGCCAAAAGATTTTAAAACCCGCCAAAAGGAATCCAAACATTCCAAAACCTGCCAACACAATAAAAACAACTCAAGAGAATACAAAACATTCTAAAACCCAACCAAAACATTCCGAAAACCCACCTAAACATCATAAAAACAAATCAAACCCAACCAAAACATTCTGAAAACCCGCCAAAATGATTTAGACCCGCAAAACTCATCAAAACATTCTGAAAAGATGCCAAAACATTAGAAAACCAGCCTGAACTGATCAAAACATTCAAAAAACTTGGCAATACATCATAAAAACAAATCAAAACCAACCAAAACATTCCAAAAACCCGACAAAATTATTTAGAACCCGCCAAAACTGATCAAAACATTCTGAAAAGATGCCAAAATACTAGAAAACCAGTAAGAAGTGATCGAAACATTCAATAACTTGCCAAAACATAATCAAAACAAATGAAAGCAAACCAAAACATTCCAAATACCCGCCAAAATATTTTAAAACCCGCCAAAAGGAATCCAAACATTCCAAAACCTGCCAAGACAATATAAACAACACAAGAGAAAACAAAACATTCTAAAACACCACCAAAACATTCCGAAAACCCGCCAAAACATCATAAAAACAAATCAAAACCAACCAAAAAATAAGAGGAACAAGGCAACATATTGGCAAGCAAGAGACGGAGAGCGCGGCACCTTCTAGGAGGCCAAGAAGGAAGCCGCACAACACCTGCACTGTGTCTGCAACTTTCAAACTGCTAGAAGCTAGTGGCTTGCCACTGGCCTGCCTCTTCAATTGCCATTAGCATTCCAATGGAAGCTATTCTTGGACAACTTTGCTCTGCTTGCTGCTAGTTCTGCCCCAGCCTACCATAGATAACCTTGCTCTTGCCTTGAGGCTCTGAGATGCCAAGAACTTGTCAACTTCAAAGGGCGGGCCAGGCTACATCTACTCAGCTGCCACAGTTTCTCCTTGCTAGACCTAGTGGGAAAGCATTTTGCTGAGATGCAGAAGGCAAGAAACGCAGAATACGGAGACGCGGAGCTGTCCCAAGTGCCGCTGCCAGGCGTCTTTCCGCAGAAGGAGCGCCCCGGAGCGCACCGCAACCGGCACCGTCATCTCTGCGCAAAGAGCCAAAATATTTTCAAACCCGCCAAAACTCATCCAAAAATATTTTCAAACCCGCCAAAATAGAAAACCAGACAGAAGTCATCAATACATTCGAAAAAACCTGACAAAACATGATCAAGCCCAACAAAGCTAATCCAAACACACCAAAAACTGGGCTAAAGAGAATCAAAACAAATCAAAACAAATCTAAACCTTCTAAAAACCCGCCAAAATATTTCAAAACCTGTCAAAACTAATCAAAACCTTCCGAATACCCGCCAAAACATTCCAAATACCCGCCAAAAGATTTTAAAACCCGCCAAAAGGAATCCAAACATTCCAAAACCTGCCAACACAATAAAAACAACTCAAGAGAATACAAAACATTCTAAAACCCAACCAAAACATTCCGAAAACCCACCTAAACATCATAAAAACAAATCAAAACCAACCAAAACATTCTGAAAACCCGCCAAAATGATTTAGACCCGCAAAACTCATCAAAACATTCTGAAAAGATGCCAAAACATTAGAAAACCAGCCTGAACTGATCAAAACATTCAAAAAACTTGGCAATACATCATAAAAACAAATCAAAACCAACCAAAACATTCCAAAAACCCGACAAAATTATTTAGAACCCGCCAAAACTGATCAAAACATTCTGAAAAGATGCCAAAATACTAGAAAACCAGTAAGAAGTGATCGAAACATTCAATAACTTGCCAAAACATAATCAAAACAAATGAAAGCAAACCAAAACATTCCAAATACCCGCCAAAATATTTTAAAACCCGCCAAAAGGAATCCAAACATTCCAAAACCTGCCAAGACAATCAAAACAACACAAGAGAATACAAAACATTCTAAAACACCACCAAAACATTCCGAAAACCCGCCAAAACATCATAAAAACAAATCAAAACCAACCAAAAAATAAGAGGAACAAGGCAACATATTGGCAAGCAAGAGACGGAGAGCGCGGCACCTTCTAGGAGGCCAAGAAGGAAGCCGCACAACACCTGCACTGTGTCTGCAACTTTCAAACTGCTAGAAGCTAGTGGCTTGCCACTGGCCTGCCTCTTCAATTGCCATTAGCATTCCAATGGAAGCGATTCTTGGACAACTTTGCTCTGCTTGCTGCTAGTTCTGCCCCAGCCTACCATAGATAACCTTGCTCTTGCCTTGAGGCTCTGAGATGCCAAGAACTTGACAACTTCAAAGGGCGGGCCAGGCTACATCTACTCAGCTGCCACAGTTTCTCCTTGCTAGACCTAGTGGGAAAGCATTTTGCTGAGATGCGGAAGGCACGAAACGCAGAATACGGAGACGCGGAGCTGTCCCAAGTGCCGCTGCCAGGCGTCTTTCCGCAGAAGGAGCGCCCCGGAGCGCACCGCAACCGGCACCGTCATCTCTGCGCAAAGAGCCAAAATATTTTCAAACCCGCCAAAACTCATCCAAAAATATTTTCAAACCCGCCAAAATAGAAAACCAGACAGAAGTCATCAATACATTCGAAAAAACCTGACAAAACATGATCAAGCCCAACAAAGCTAATCCAAACACACCAAACACTGGGCTAAACAGAATCAAAACAAATCAAAACAAATCGAAACCTTCTAAAAACCCGCCAAAATATTTCAAAACCTGTCAAAACTAATCAAAACCTTCCGAATACCCGCCAAAACATTCCAAATACCCGCCAAAAGATTTTAAAACCCGCCAAAAGGAATCCAAACATTCCAAAACCTGCCAACACAATAAAAACAACTCAAGAGAATACAAAACATTCTAAAACCCAACCAAAACATTCTGAAAACCCACCTAAACATTATAAAAACAAATCATAACCAACCAAAACATTCTGAAAACCCTCCAAACTGATTTAGACCCGCAAAACTCATCAAAACATTCTGAAAAGATGCCAAAACATTAGAAAACCAGCCTGAACTGATCAAAACATTCAAAAAACTTGGCAATACATCATAAAAACAAATCAAAACCAACCAAAACATTCCAAAAACCCGACAAAATTATTTAGAACCCGCCAAAACTGATCAAAACATTCTGAAAAGATGCCAAAATACTAGAAAACCAGTAAGAAGTGATCGAAACATTCAATAACTTGCCAAAACATAATCAAAACAAATGAAAGCAAACCAAAACATTCCAAATACCCGCCAAAATATTTTAAAACCCGCCAAAAGGAATCCAAACATTCCAAAACCTGCCAAGACAATATAAACAACACAAGAGAATACAAAACATTCTAAAACACCACCAAAACATTCCGAAAACCCGCCAAAACATCATAAAAACAAATCAAAACCAACCAAAAAATAAGAGGAACACGGCAACATATTGGCAAGCAAGAGACGGAGAGCGCGGCACCTTCTAGGAGGCCAAGAAGGAAGCCGCACAACACCTGCACTGTGTCTGCAACTTTCAAACTGCTAGAAGCTAGTGGCTTGCCACTGGCCTGCCTCTTCAATTGCCATTAGCATTCCAATGGAAGCGATTCTTGGACAACTTTGCTCTGCTTGCTGCTAGTTCTGCCCCAGCCTACCATAGATAACCTTGCTCTTGCCTTGAGGCTCTGAGATGCCAAGAACTTGTCAACTTCAAAGGGCGGGCCAGGCTACATCTACTCAGCTGCCACAGTTTCTCCTTGCTAGACCTAGTGGGAAAGCATTTTGCTGAGATGCAGAAGGCAAGAAACGCAGAATACGGAGACGCGGAGCTGTCCCAAGTGCCGCTGCCAGGCGTCTTTCCGCAGAAGGAGCGCCCCGGAGCGCACTGCAACCGGCACCGTCATCTCTGCGCAAGGAGCCAAAATATTTTCAAACCCGCCAAAACTAATCCAAAAATATTTTCAAACCCGCCAAAATAGAAAACCAGACAGAAGTCATCAATACATTCGAAAAAACCTGACAAAACATGATCAAGACCAACAAAGCTAATCCAAACACACCAAACACTGGGCTAAACAGAATCAAAACAAATCAAAACAAATCTAAACCTTCTAAAAACCCGCCAAAATATTTCAAAACCTGTCAAAACTAATCAAAACCTTCCGAATACCCGCCAAAACATTCCAAATACTCGCCAAAAGATTTTAAAACCCGCCAAAAGGAATCCAAACATTCCAAAACCTGCCAACACAATAAAAACAACTCAAGAGAATACAAAACATTCTAAAACCCAACCAAAACATTCTGAAAACCCACCTAAACATCATAAAAACAAATCAAAACCAACCAAAACATTCTGAAAACCCGCCAAAATGATTTAGACCCGCAAAACTCATCAAAACATTCTGAAAAGATGCCAAAACATTAGAAAACCAGCCTGAACTGATCAAAACATTCAAAAAACTTGGCAATACATCATAAAAACAAATCAAAACCAACCAAAACATTCCAAAAACCCGACAAAATTATTTAGAACCCGCCAAAACTGATCAAAACATTCTGAAAAGATGCCAAAATACTAGAAAACCAGTAAGAAGTGATCGAAACATTCAATAACTTGCCAAAACATAATCAAAACAAATGAAAGCAAACCAAAACATTCCAAATACCCGCCAAAATATTTTAAAACCCGCCAAAAGGAATCCAAACATTCCAAAACCTGCCAAGACAATATAAACAACACAAGAGAATACAAAACATTCTAAAACACCACCAAAACATTCCGAAAACCCGCCAAAACATCATAAAAACAAATCAAAACCAACCAAAAAATAAGAGGAACACGGCAACATATTGGCAAGCAAGAGACGGAGAGCGCGGCACCTTCTAGGAGGCCAAGAAGGAAGCCGCACAACACCTGCACTGTGTCTGCAACTTTCAAACTGCTAGAAGCTAGTGGCTTGCCACTGGCCTGCCTCTTCAATTGCCATTAGCATTCCAATGGAAGCGATTCTTGGACAACTTTGCTCTGCTTGCTGCTAGTTCTGCCCCAGCCTACCATAGATAACCTTGCTCTTGCCTTGAGGCTCTGAGATGCCAAGAACTTGTCAACTTCAAAGGGCGGGCCAGGCTACATCTACTCAGCTGCCACAGTTTCTCCTTGCTAGACCTAGTGGGAAAGCATTTTGCTGAGATGCAGAAGGCAAGAAACGCAGAATACGGAGACGCGGAGCTGTCCCAAGTGCCGCTGCCAGGCGTCTTTCCGCAGAAGGAGCGCCCCGGAGCGCACCGCAACCGGCACCGTCATCTCTGCGCAAAGAGCCAAAATATTTTCAAACCCGCCAAAACTCATCCAAAAATATTTTCAAACCCGCCAAAATAGAAAACCAGACAGAAGTCATCAATACATTCGAAAAAACCTGACAAAACATGATCAAGCCCAACAAAGCTAATCCAAACACACCAAAAACTGGGCTAAACAGAATCAAAACAAATCAAAACAAATCTAAACCTTCTAAAAACCCGCCAAAATATTTCAAAACCCGTCAAAACTAATCAAAACCTTCCGAATACCCGCCAAAACATTCCAAATACCCGCCAAAAGATTTTAAAACCCGCCAAAAGGAATGCAAACATTCCAAAACCTGCCAACACAATAAAAACAACTCAAGAGAATACAAAACATTCTAAAACCCAACCAAAACATTCTGAAAACCCACCTAAACATCATAAAAACAAATCAAAACCAACCAAAACATTCTGAAAACCCTCCAAAATGATTTAGACCCGCAAAACTCATCAAAACATTCTGAAAAGATGCCAAAACATTAGAAAACCAGCCTGAACTGATCAAAACATTCAAAAAACTTGGCAATACATCATAAAAACAAATCAAAACCAACCAAAACATTCCAAAAACCCGACAAAATTATTTAGAACCCGCCAAAACTGATCAAAACATTCTGAAAAGATGCCAAAATACTAGAAAACCAGTAAGAAGTGATCGAAACATTCAATAACTTGCCAAAACATAATCAAAACAAATGAAAGCAAACCAAAACATTCCAAATACCCGCCAAAATATTTTAAAACCCGCCAAAAGGAATTCAAACATTCCAAAACCTGCCAAGACAATCAAAACAACACAAGAGAATACAAAACATTCTAAAACACCACCAAAACATTCCGAAAACCCGCCAAAACATCATAAAAACAAATCCAAACCAACCAAAAAATAAGAGGAACAAGGCAACATATTGGCAAGCAAGAGACGGAGAACGCGGCACCTTCTAGGAGGCCAAGAAGGAAGCCGCACAACACCTGCACTGTGTCTGCAACTTTCAAACTGCTAGAAGCTAGTGGCTTGCCACTGGCCTGCCTCTTCAATTGCCATTAGCATTCCAATGGAAGCGATTCTTGGACAACTTTGCTCTGCTTGCTGCTAGTTCTGCCCCAGCCTACCATAGATAACCTTGCTCTTGCCTTGAGGCTCTGAGATGCCAAGAACTTGTCAACTTCAAAGGGCGGGCCAGGCTACATCTACTCAGCTGCCACAGTTTCTCCTTGCTAGACCTAGTGGGAAAGCATTTTGCTGAGATGCAGAAGGCAAGAAACGCAGAATACGGAGACGCGGAGCTGTCCCAAGTGCCGCTGCCAGGCGTCTTTCCGCAGAAGGAGCGCCCCGGAGCGCACCGCAACCGGCACCGTCATCTCTGCGCAAAGAGCCAAAATATTTTCAAACCCGCCAAAACTCATCCAAAAATATTTTCAAACCCGCCAAAATAGAAAACCAGACAGAAGTCATCAATACATTCGAAAAAACCTGACAAAACATGATCAAGCCCAACAAAGCTAATCCAAACACACCAAAAACTGGGCTAAACAGAATCAAAACAAATCAAAACAAATCTAAACCTTCTAAAAACCCGCCAAAATATTTCAAAACCCGTCAAAACTAATCAAAACCTTCCGAATACCCGCCAAAACATTCCAAATACCCGCCAAAAGATTTTAAAACCCGCCAAAAGGAATGCAAACATTCCAAAACCTGCCAACACAATAAAAACAACTCAAGAGAATACAAAACATTCTAAAACCCAACCAAAACATTCTGAAAACCCACCTAAACATCATAAAAACAAATCAAAACCAACCAAAACATTCTGAAAACCCTCCAAAATGATTTAGACCCGCAAAACTCATCAAAACATTCTGAAAAGATGCCAAAACATTAGAAAACCAGCCTGAACTGATCAAAACATTCAAAAAACTTGGCAATACATCATAAAAACAAATCAAAACCAACCAAAACATTCCAAAAACCCGACAAAATTATTTAGAACCCGCCAAAACTGATCAAAACATTCTGAAAAGATGCCAAAATACTAGAAAACCAGTAAGAAGTGATCGAAACATTCAATAACTTGCCAAAACATAATCAAAACAAATGAAAGCAAACCAAAACATTCCAAATACCCGCCAAAATATTTTAAAACCCGCCAAAAGGAATTCAAACATTCCAAAACCTGCCAAGACAATCAAAACAACACAAGAGAATACAAAACATTCTAAAACACCACCAAAACATTCCGAAAACCCGCCAAAACATCATAAAAACAAATCCAAACCAACCAAAAAATAAGAGGAACAAGGCAACATATTGGCAAGCAAGAGACGGAGAACGCGGCACCTTCTAGGAGGCCAAGAAGGAAGCCGCACAACACCTGCACTGTGTCTGCAACTTTCAAACTGCTAGAAGCTAGTGGCTTGCCACTGGCCTGCCTCTTCAATTGCCATTAGCATTCCAATGGAAGCTATTCTTGGACAACTTTGCTCTGCTTGCTGCTAGTTCTGCCCCAGCCTACCATAGATAACCTTGCTCTTGCCTTGAGGCTCTGAGATGCCAAGAACTTGTCAACTTCAAAGGGCGGGCCGGGCTACATCTACTCAGCTGCCACAGTTTCTCCTTGCTAGACCTAGTGGGAAAGCATTTTGCTGAGATGCAGAAGGCAAGAAACGCAGAATACGGAGACGCGGAGCTGTCCCAAGTGCCGCTGCCAGGCGTCTTTCCGCAGAAGGAGCGCCCCGGAGCGCACCGCAACCGGCACCGTCATCTCTGCGCAAAGAGCCAAAATATTTTCAAACCCGCCAAAACTCATCCAAAAATATTGTCAAACCCGCCAAAATAGAAAACCAGACAGAAGTCATCAATACATTCGAAAAAACCTGACAAAACATGATCAAGCCCAACAAAGCTAATCCAAACACACCAAAAACTGGGCTAAACAGAATCAAAACAAATCAAAACAAATCGAAACCTTCTAAAAACCCGCCAAAATATTTCAAAACCCGTCAAAACTAATCAAAACCTTCCGAATACCCGCCAAAACATTCCAAATACCCGCCAAAAGATTTTAAAACCCGCCAAAAGGAATCCAAACATTCCAAAACCTGCCAACACAATAAAAACAACTCAAGAGAATACAAAACATTCTAAAACCCAACCAAAACATTCCGAAAACCCACCTAAACATCATAAAAACAAATCAAAACCAACCAAAACATTCTGAAAACCCTCCAAAATGATTTAGACCCGCAAAACTCATCAAAACATTCTGAAAAGATGCCAAAACATTAGAAAACCAGCCTGAACTGATCAAAACATTCAAAAAACTTGGCAATACATCATAAAAACAAATCAAAACCAACCAAAACATTCCAAAAACCCGACAAAATTATTTAGAACCCGCCAAAACTGATCAAAACATTCTGAAAAGATGCCAAAATACTAGAAAACCAGTAAGAAGTGATCGAAACATTCAATAACTTGCCAAAACATAATCAAAACAAATGAAAGCAAACCAAAACATTCCAAATACCCGCCAAAATATTTTAAAACCCGCCAAAAGGAATTCAAACATTCCAAAACCTGCCAAGACAATCAAAACAACACAAGAGAATACAAAACATTCTAAAACACCACCAAAACATTCCGAAAACCCGCCAAAACATCATAAAAACAAATCCAAACCAACCAAAAAATAAGAGGAACAAGGCAACATATTGGCAAGCAAGAGACGGAGAACGCGGCACCTTCTAGGAGGCCAAGAAGGAAGCCGCACAACACCTGCACTGTGTCTGCAACTTTCAAACTGCTAGAAGCTAGTGGCTTGCCACTGGCCTGCCTCTTCAATTGCCATTAGCATTCCAATGGAAGCTATTCTTGGACAACTTTGCTCTGCTTGCTGCTAGTTCTGCCCCAGCCTACCATAGATAACCTTGCTCTTGCCTTGAGGCTCTGAGATGCCAAGAACTTGTCAACTTCAAAGGGCGGGCCAGGCTACATCTACTCAGCTGCCACAGTTTCTCCTTGCTAGACCTAGTGGGAAAGCATTTTGCTGAGATGCAGAAGGCAAGAAACGCAGAATACGGAGACGCGGAGCTGTCCCAAGTGCCGCTGCCAGGCGTCTTTCCGCAGAAGGAGCGCCCCGGAGCGCACCGCAACCGGCACCGTCATCTCTGCGCAAAGAGCCAAAATATTTTCAAACCCGCCAAAACTAATCCAAAAATATTTTCAAACCCGCCAAAATAGAAAACCAGACAGAAGTCATCAATACATTCGAAAAAACCTGACAAAACATGATCAAGCCCAACAAAGCTAATCCAAACACACCAAAAACTGGGCTAAAGAGAATCAAAACAAATCAAAACAAATCTAAACCTTCTAAAAACCCGCCAAAATATTTCAAAACCTGTCAAAACTAATCAAAACCTTCCGAATACCCGCCAAAACATTCCAAATACCCGCCAAAAGATTTTAAAACCCGCCAAAAGGAATGCAAACATTCCAAAACCTGCCAACACAATAAAAACAACTCAAGAGAATACAAAACATTCTAAAACCCAACCAAAACATTCTGAAAACCCACCAAAACATCATAAAAACAAATCAAAACCAACCAAAACATTCTGAAAACCCTCCAAAATGATTTAGACCCGCAAAACTCATCAAAACATTCTGAAAAGATGCCAAAACATTAGAAAACCAGCCTGAACTGATCAAAACATTCAAAAAACTTGGCAATACATCATAAAAACAAATCAAAACCAACCAAAACATTCCAAAAACCCGACAAAATTATTTAGAACCCGCCAAAACTGATCAAAACATTCTGAAAAGATGCCAAAATACTAGAAAACCAGTAAGAAGTGATCGAAACATTCAATAACTTGCCAAAACATAATCAAAACAAATGAAAGCAAACCAAAACATTCCAAATACCCGCCAAAAGATTTTAAAACCCGCCAAAAGGAATTCAAACATTCCAAAACCTGCCAAGACAATCAAAACAACACAAGAGAATACAAAACATTCTAAAACACCACCAAAACATTCCGAAAACCCGCCAAAACATCATAAAAACAAATCCAAACCAACCAAAAAATAAGAGGAACAAGGCAACATATTGGCAAGCAAGAGACGGAGAACGCGGCACCTTCTAGGAGGCCAAGAAGGAAGCCGCACAACACCTGCACTGTGTCTGCAACTTTCAAACTGCTAGAAGCTAGTGGCTTGCCACTGGCCTGCCTCTTCAATTGCCATTAGCATTCCAATGGAAGCTATTCTTGGACAACTTTGCTCTGCTTGCTGCTAGTTCTGCCCCAGCCTACCATAGATAACCTTGCTCTTGCCTTGAGGCTCTGAGATGCCAAGAACTTGTCAACTTCAAAGGGCGGGCCAGGCTACATCTACTCAGCTGCCACAGTTTCTCCTTGCTAGACCTAGTGGGAAAGCATTTTGCTGAGATGCAGAAGGCAAGAAACGCAGAATACGGAGACGCGGAGCTGTCCCAAGTGCCGCTGCCAGGCGTCTTTCCGCAGAAGGAGCGCCCCGGAGCGCACTGCAACCGGCACCGTCATCTCTGCGCAAAGAGCCAAAATATTTTCAAACCCGCCAAAACTAATCCAAAAATATTTTCAAACCCGCCAAAATAGAAAACCAGACAGAAGTCATCAATACATTCGAAAAAACCTGACAAAACATGATCAAGACCAACAAAGCTAATCCAAACACACCAAACACTGGGCTAAACAGAATCAAAAGAAATCAAAACAAATCTAAACCTTCTAAAAACCCGCCAAAATATTTCAAAACCTGTCAAAACTAATCAAAACCTTCCGAATACCCGCCAAAACATTCCAAATACCCGCCAAAAGATTTTAAAACCCGCCAAAAGGAATCCAAACATTCCAAAACCTGCCAACACAATAAAAACAACTCAAGAGAATACAAAACATTCTAAAACCCAACCAAAACATTCTGAAAACCCACCTAAACATCATAAAAACAAATCAAAACCAACCAAAACATTCTGAAAACCCGCCAAAATGATTTAGACCCGCAAAACTCATCAAAACATTCTGAAAAGATGCCAAAACATTAGAAAACCAGCCTGAACTGATCAAAACATTCAAAAAACTTGGCAATACATCATAAAAACAAATCAAAACCAACCAAAACATTCCAAAAACCCGACAAAATTATTTAGAACCCGCCAAAACTGATCAAAACATTCTGAAAAGATGCCAAAATACTAGAAAACCAGTAAGAAGTGATCGAAACATTCAATAACTTGCCAAAACATAATCAAAACAAATGAAAGCAAACCAAAACATTCCAAATACCCGCCAAAATATTTTAAAACCCGCCAAAAGGAATCCAAACATTCCAAAACCTGCCAAGACAATATAAACAACACAAGAGAAAACAAAACATTCTAAAACACCACCAAAACATTCCGAAAACCCGCCAAAACATCATAAAAACAAATCAAAACCAACCAAAAAATAAGAGGAACACGGCAACATATTGGCAAGCAAGAGACGGAGAGCGCGGCACCTTCTAGGAGGCCAAGAAGGAAGCCGCACAACACCTGCACTGTGTCTGCAACTTTCAAACTGCTAGAAGCTAGTGGCTTGCCACTGGCCTGCCTCTTCAATTGCCATTAGCATTCCAATGGAAGCGATTCTTGGACAACTTTGCTCTGCTTGCTGCTAGTTCTGCCCCAGCCTACCATAGATAACCTTGCTCTTGCCTTGAGGCTCTGAGATGCCAAGAACTTGTCAACTTCAAAGGGCGGGCCAGGCTACATCTACTCAGCTGCCACAGTTTCTCCTTGCTAGACCTAGTGGGAAAGCATTTTGCTGAGATGCAGAAGGCAAGAAACGCAGAATACGGAGACGCGGAGCTGTCCCAAGTGCCGCTGCCAGGCGTCTTTCCGCAGAAGGAGCGCCCCGGAGCGCACCGCAACCGGCACCGTCATCTCTGCGCAAAGAGCCAAAATATTTTCAAACCCGCCAAAACTAATCCAAAAATATTTTCAAACCCGCCAAAATAGAAAACCAGACAGAAGTCATCAATACATTCGAAAAAACCTGACAAAACATGATCAAGCCCAACAAAGCTAATCCAAACACACCAAAAACTGGGCTAAACAGAATCAAAACAAATCAAAACAAATCGAAACCTTCTAAAAACCCGCCAAAATATTTCAAAACCTGTCAAAACTAATCAAAATCTTCCGAATACCCGCCAAAACATTCCAAATACCCGCCAAAAGATTTTAAAACCCGCCAAAAGGAATCCAAACATTCCAAAACCTGCCAACACAATAAAAACAACTCAAGAGAATACAAAACATTCTAAAACCCAACCAAAACATTCTGAAAACCCACCAAAACATCATAAAAACAAATCAAAACCAACCAAAACATTCTGAAAACCCTCCAAACTGATTTAGACCCGCAAAACTCATCAAAACATTCTGAAAAGATGCCAAAACATTAGAAAACCAGCCTGAACTGATCAAAACATTCAAAAAACTTGGCAATACATCATAAAAACAAATCAAAACCAACCAAAACATTCCAAAAACCCGACAAAATTATTTAGAACCCGCCAAAACTGATCAAAACATTCTGAAAAGATGCCAAAATACTAGAAAACCAGTAAGAAGTGATCGAAACATTCAATAACTTGCCAAAACATAATCAAAAAAAATGAAAGCAAACCAAAACATTCCAAATACCCGCCAAAATATTTTAAAACCCGCCAAAAGGAATTCAAACATTCCAAAACCTGCCAAGACAATCAAAACAACACAAGAGAATACAAAACATTCTAAAACACCACCAAAACATTCTGAAAACCCGCCAAAACATCATAAAAACAAATCAAAACCAACCAAAAAATAAGAGGAACAAGGCAACATATTGGCAAGCAAGAGACGGAGAACGCGGCACCTTCTAGGAGGCCAAGAAGGAAGCCGCACAACACCTGCACTGTGTCTGCAACTTTCAAACTGCTAGAAGCTAGTGGCTTGCCACTGGCCTGCCTCTTCAATTGCCATTAGCATTCCAATGGAAGCTATTCTTGGACAACTTTGCTCTGCTTGCTGCTAGTTCTGCCCCAGCCTACCATAGATAACCTTGCTCTTGCCTTGAGGCTCTGAGATGCCAAGAACTTGTCAACTTCAAAGGGCGGGCCAGGCTACATCTACTCAGCTGCCACAGTTTCTCCTTGCTAGACCTAGTGGGAAAGCATTTTGCTGAGATGCAGAAGGCAAGAAACGCAGAATACGGAGACGCGGAGCTGTCCCAAGTGCCGCTGCCAGGCGTCTTTCCGCAGAAGGAGCGCCCCGGAGCGCACTGCAACCGGCACCGTCATCTCTGCGCAAAGAGCCAAAATATTTTCAAACCCGCCAAAACTAATCCAAAAATATTTTCAAACCCGCCAAAATAGAAAACCAGACAGAAGTCATCAATACATTCGAAAAAACCTGACAAAACATGATCAAGACCAACAAAGCTAATCCAAACACACCAAACACTGGGCTAAACAGAATCAAAAGAAATCAAAACAAATCTAAACCTTCTAAAAACCCGCCAAAATATTTCAAAACCTGTCAAAACTAATCAAAACCTTCCGAATACCCGCCAAAACATTCCAAATACCCGCCAAAAGATTTTAAAACCTGCCAAAAGGAATCCAAACATTCCAAAACCTGCCAACACAATAAAAACAACTCAAGAGAATACAAAACATTCTAAAACCCAACCAAAACATTCTGAAAACCCACCTAAACATCATAAAAACAAATCAAAACCAACCAAAACATTCTGAAAACCCGCCAAAATGATTTAGACCCGCAAAACTCATCAAAACATTCTGAAAAGATGCCAAAACATTAGAAAACCAGCCTGAACTGATCAAAACATTCAAAAAACTTGGCAATACATCATAAAAACAAATCAAAACCAACCAAAACATTCCAAAAACCCGACAAAATTATTTAGAACCCGCCAAAACTGATCAAAACATTCTGAAAAGATGCCAAAATACTAGAAAACCAGTAAGAAGTGATCGAAACATTCAATAACTTGCCAAAACATAATCAAAACAAATGAAAGCAAACCAAAACATTCCAAATACCCGCCAAAATATTTTAAAACCCGCCAAAAGGAATCCAAACATTCCAAAACCTGCCAAGACAATATAAACAACACAAGAGAATACAAAACATTCTAAAACACCACCAAAACATTCCGAAAACCCGCCAAAACATCATAAAAACAAATCAAAACCAACCAAAAAATAAGAGGAACACGGCAACATATTGGCAAGCAAGAGACGGAGAGCGCGGCACCTTCTAGGAGGCCAAGAAGGAAGCCGCACAACACCTGCACTGTGTCTGCAACTTTCAAACTGCTAGAAGCTAGTGGCTTGCCACTGGCCTGCCTCTTCAATTGCCATTAGCATTCCAATGGAAGCGATTCTTGGACAACTTTGCTCTGCTTGCTGCTAGTTCTGCCCCAGCCTACCATAGATAACCTTGCTCTTGCCTTGAGGCTCTGAGATGCCAAGAACTTGTCAACTTCAAAGGGCGGGCCAGGCTACATCTACTCAGCTGCCACAGTTTCTCCTTGCTAGACCTAGTGGGAAAGCATTTTGCTGAGATGCAGAAGGCAAGAAACGCAGAATACGGAGACGCGGAGCTGTCCCAAGTGCCGCTGCCAGGCGTCTTTCCGCAGAAGGAGCGCCCCGGAGCGCACCGCAACCGGCACCGTCATCTCTGCGCAAAGAGCCAAAATATTTTCAAACCCGCCAAAACTAATCCAAAAATATTTTCAAACCCGCCAAAATAGAAAACCAGACAGAAGTCATCAATACATTCGAAAAAACCTGACAAAACATGATCAAGACCAACAAAGCTAATCCAAACACACCAAACACTGGGCTAAACAGAATCAAAACAAATCAAAACAAATCGAAACCTTCTAAAAACCCGCCAAAATATTTCAAAACCTGTCAAAACTAATCAAAACCTTCCGAATACCCGCCAAAACATTCCAAATACCCGCCAAAAGATTTTAAAACCCGCCAAAAGGAATCCAAACATTCCAAAACCTGCCAACACAATAAAAACAACTCAAGAGAATACAAAACATTCTAAAACCCAACCAAAACATTCTGAAAACCCACCTAAACATCATAAAAACAAATCAAAACCAACCAAAACATTCTGAAAACCCGCCAAAATGATTTAGACCCGCAAAACTCATCAAAACATTCTGAAAAGATGCCAAAACATTAGAAAACCAGCCTGAACTGATCAAAACATTCAAAAAACTTGGCAATACATCATAAAAACAAATCAAAACCAACCAAAACATTCCAAAAACCCGACAAAATTATTTAGAACCCGCCAAAACTGATCAAAACATTCTGAAAAGATGCCAAAATACTAGAAAACCAGTAAGAAGTGATCGAAACATTCAATAACTTGCCAAAACATAATCAAAACAAATGAAAGCAAACCAAAACATTCCAAATACCCGCCAAAATATTTTAAAACCCGCCAAAAGGAATCCAAACATTCCAAAACCTGCCAAGACAATATAAACAACACAAGAGAATACAAAACATTCTAAAACACCACCAAAACATTCCGAAAACCCGCCAAAACATCATAAAAACAAATCAAAACCAACCAAAAAATAAGAGGAACACGGCAACATATTGGCAAGCAAGAGACGGAGAGCGCGGCACCTTCTAGGAGGCCAAGAAGGAAGCCGCACAACACCTGCACTGTGTCTGCAACTTTCAAACTGCTAGAAGCTAGTGGCTTGCCACTGGCCTGCCTCTTCAATTGCCATTAGCATTCCAATGGAAGCGATTCTTGGACAACTTTGCTCTGCTTGCTGCTAGTTCTGCCCCAGCCTACCATAGATAACCTTGCTCTTGCCTTGAGGCTCTGAGATGCCAAGAACTTGTCAACTTCAAAGGGCGGGCCAGGCTACATCTACTCAGCTGCCACAGTTTCTCCTTGCTAGACCTAGTGGGAAAGCATTTTGCTGAGATGCAGAAGGCAAGAAACGCAGAATACGGAGACGCGGAGCTGTCCCAAGTGCCGCTGCCAGGCGTCTTTCCGCAGAAGGAGCGCCCCGGAGCGCACTGCAACCGGCACCGTCATCTCTGCGCAAAGAGCCAAAATATTTTCAAACCCGCCAAAACTAATCCAAAAATATTTTCAAACCCGCCAAAATAGAAAACCAGACAGAAGTCATCAATACATTCGAAAAAACCTGACAAAACATGATCAAGACCAACAAAGCTAATCCAAACACACCAAACACTGGGCTAAACAGAATCAAAACAAATCAAAACAAATCTAAACCTTCTAAAAACCCGCCAAAATATTTCAAAACCTGTCAAAACTAATCAAAACCTTCCGAATACCCGCCAAAACATTCCAAATACTCGCCAAAAGATTTTAAAACCCGCCAAAAGGAATGCAAACATTCCAAAACCTGCCAACACAATAAAAACAACTCAAGAGAATACAAAACATTCTAAAACCCAACCAAAACATTCTGAAAACCCACCAAAACATCATAAAAACAAATCAAAACCAACCAAAACATTCTGAAAACCCTCCAAAATGATTTAGACCCGCAAAACTCATCAAAACATTCTGAAAAGATGCCAAAACATTAGAAAACCAGCCTGAACTGATCAAAACATTCAAAAAACTTGGCAATACATCATAAAAACAAATCAAAACCAACCAAAACATTCCAAAAACCCGACAAAATTATTTAGAACCCGCCAAAACTGATCAAAACATTCTGAAAAGATGCCAAAATACTAGAAAACCAGTAAGAAGTGATCGAAACATTCAATAACTTGCCAAAACATAATCAAAACAAATGAAAGCAAACCAAAACATTCCAAATACCCGCCAAAATATTTTAAAACCCGCCAAAAGGAATCCAAACATTCCAAAACCTGCCAAGACAATATAAACAACACAAGAGAATACAAAACATTCTAAAACACCACCAAAACATTCCGAAAACCCGCCAAAACATCATAAAAACAAATCAAAACCAACCAAAAAATAAGAGGAACACGGCAACATATTGGCAAGCAAGAGACGGAGAGCGCGGCACCTTCTAGGAGGCCAAGAAGGAAGCCGCACAACACCTGCACTGTGTCTGCAACTTTCAAACTGCTAGAAGCTAGTGGCTTGCCACTGGCCTGCCTCTTCAATTGCCATTAGCATTCCAATGGAAGCGATTCTTGGACAACTTTGCTCTGCTTGCTGCTAGTTCTGCCCCAGCCTACCATAGATAACCTTGCTCTTGCCTTGAGGCTCTGAGATGCCAAGAACTTGTCAACTTCAAAGGGCGGGCCAGGCTACATCTACTCAGCTGCCACAGTTTCTCCTTGCTAGACCTAGTGGGAAAGCATTTTGCTGAGATGCAGAAGGCAAGAAACGCAGAATACGGAGACGCGGAGCTGTCCCAAGTGCCGCTGCCAGGCGTCTTTCCGCAGAAGGAGCGCCCCGGAGCGCACCGCAACCGGCACCGTCATCTCTGCGCAAAGAGCCAAAATATTTTCAAACCCGCCAAAACTCATCCAAAAATATTTTCAAACCCGCCAAAATAGAAAACCAGACAGAAGTCATCAATACATTCGAAAAAACCTGACAAAACATGATCAAGCCCAACAAAGCTAATCCAAACACACCAAAAACTGGGCTAAACAGAATCAAAACAAATCAAAACAAATCTAAACCTTCTAAAAACCCGCCAAAATATTTCAAAACCCGTCAAAACTAATCAAAACCTTCCGAATACCCGCCAAAACATTCCAAATACCCGCCAAAAGATTTTAAAATCCGCCAAAAGGAATGCAAACATTCCAAAACCTGCCAACACAATAGAAACAACTCAAGAGAATACAAAACATTCTAAAACCCAACCAAAACATTCTGAAAACCCACCAAAACATCATAAAAACAAATCAAAACCAACCAAAACATTCTGAAAACCCTCCAAAATGATTTAGACCCGCAAAACTCATCAAAACATTCTGAAAAGATGCCAAAACATTAGAAAACCAGCCTGAACTGATCAAAACATTCAAAAAACTTGGCAATACATCATAAAAACAAATCAAAACCAACCAAAACATTCCAAAAACCCGACAAAATTATTTAGAACCCGCCAAAACTGATCAAAACATTCTGAAAAGATGCCAAAATACTAGAAAACCAGTAAGAAGTGATCGAAACATTCAATAACTTGCCAAAACATAATCAAAACAAATGAAAGCAAACCAAAACATTCCAAATACCCGCCAAAATATTTTAAAACCCGCCAAAAGGAATTCAAACATTCCAAAACCTGCCAAGACAATCAAAACAACACAAGAGAATACAAAACATTCTAAAACACCACCAAAACATTCCGAAAACCCGCCAAAACATCATAAAAACAAATCCAAACCAACCAAAAAATAAGAGGAACAAGGCAACATATTGGCAAGCAAGAGACGGAGAACGCGGCACCTTCTAGGAGGCCAAGAAGGAAGCCGCACAACACCTGCACTGTGTCTGCAACTTTCAAACTGCTAGAAGCTAGTGGCTTGCCACTGGCCTGCCTCTTCAATTGCCATTAGCATTCCAATGGAAGCTATTCTTGGACAACTTTGCTCTGCTTGCTGCTAGTTCTGCCCCAGCCTACCATAGATAACCTTGCTCTTGCCTTGAGGCTCTGAGATGCCAAGAACTTGTCAACTTCAAAGGGCGGGCCAGGCTACATCTACTCAGCTGCCACAGTTTCTCCTTGCTAGACCTAGTGGGAAAGCATTTTGCTGAGATGCAGAAGGCAAGAAACGCAGAATACGGAGACGCGGAGCTGTCCCAAGTGCCGCTGCCAGGCGTCTTTCCGCAGAAGGAGCGCCCCGGAGCGCACCGCAACCGGCACCGTCATCTCTGCGCAAAGAGCCAAAATATTTTCAAACCCGCCAAAACTCATCCAAAAATATTGTCAAACCCGCCAAAATAGAAAACCAGACAGAAGTCATCAATACATTCGAAAAAACCTGACAAAACATGATCAAGCCCAACAAAGCTAATCCAAACACACCAAAAACTGGGCTAAACAGAATCAAAACAAATCAAAACAAATCGAAACCTTCTAAAAACCCGCCAAAATATTTCAAAACCCGTCAAAACTAATCAAAACCTTCCGAATACCCGCCAAAACATTCCAAATACCCGCCAAAAGATTTTAAAACCCGCCAAAAGGAATCCAAACATTCCAAAACCTGCCAACACAATAAAAACAACTCAAGAGAATACAAAACATTCTAAAACCCAACCAAAACATTCTGAAAACCCACCAAAACATCATAAAAACAAATCAAAACCAACCAAAACATTCTGAAAACCCTCCAAAATGATTTAGACCCGCAAAACTCATCAAAACATTCTGAAAAGATGCCAAAACATTAGAAAACCAGACAGAACTGATCAAAACATTCAAAAAACTTGGCAATACATCATAAAAACAAATCAAAACCAACCAAAACATTCCAAAAACCCGACAAAATTATTTAGAACCCGCCAAAACTGATCAAAACATTCTGAAAAGATGCCAAAATACTAGAAAACCAGTAAGAAGTGATCGAAACATTCAATAACTTGCCAAAACATAATCAAAACAAATGAAAGCAAACCAAAACATTCCAAATACCCGCCAAAATATTTTAAAACCCGCCAAAAGGAATTCAAACATTCCAAAACCTGCCAAGACAATCAAAACAACACAAGAGAATACAAAACATTCTAAAACACCACCAAAACATTCCGAAAACCCGCCAAAACATCATAAAAACAAATCCAAACCAACCAAAAAATAAGAGGAACAAGGCAACATATTGGCAAGCAAGAGACGGAGAACGCGGCACCTTCTAGGAGGCCAAGAAGGAAGCCGCACAACACCTGCACTGTGTCTGCAACTTTCAAACTGCTAGAAGCTAGTGGCTTGCCACTGGCCTGCCTCTTCAATTGCCATTAGCATTCCAATGGAAGCTATTCTTGGACAACTTTGCTCTGCTTGCTGCTAGTTCTGCCCCAGCCTACCATAGATAACCTTGCTCTTGCCTTGAGGCTCTGAGATGCCAAGAACTTGTCAACTTCAAAGGGCGGGCCAGGCTACATCTACTCAGCTGCCACAGTTTCTCCTTGCTAGACCTAGTGGGAAAGCATTTTGCTGAGATGCAGAAGGCAAGAAACGCAGAATACGGAGACGCGGAGCTGTCCCAAGTGCCGCTGCCAGGCGTCTTTCCGCAGAAGGAGCGCCCCGGAGCGCACCGCAACCGGCACCGTCATCTCTGCGCAAAGAGCCAAAATATTTTCAAACCCGCCAAAACTCATCCAAAAATATTGTCAAACCCGCCAAAATAGAAAACCAGACAGAAGTCATCAATACATTCGAAAAAACCTGACAAAACATGATCAAGCCCAACAAAGCTAATCCAAACACACCAAACACTGGGCTAAACAGAATCAAAACAAATCAAAACAAATCGAAACCTTCTAAAAACCCGCCAAAATATTTCAAAACCCGTCAAAACTAATCAAAACATTCCGAACACCCGCCAAAACATTCCAAATACCCGCCAAAATATTTTAAAACTCGCCAAAAGGAATCCAAACATTCCAAAACCTGCCAACACAATAAAAACAACTCAAGAGAATACAAAACATTCTAAAACCCAACCAAAACATTCCGAAAACCCACCAAAACATCATAAAAACATATCAAAACCAACCAAAACATTCTGAAACCCCGCCAAAATTATTTAGACCCGCAAAACTCATCAAAACATTCTGAAAAGATGCCAAAACATTAGAAAACCAGCCTGAACTGATCAAAACATTCAAAAAACTTGGCAATACATCATAAAAACAAATCAAAACCAACCAAAACATTCCAAAAACCCGACAAAATTATTTAGAACCCGCCAAAACTGATCAAAACATTCTGAAAAGATGCCAAAATACTAGAAAACCAGTAAGAAGTGATCGAAACATTCAATAACTTGCCAAAACATAATCAAAACAAATGAAAGCAAACCAAAACATTCCAAATACCCGCCAAAAGATTTTAAAACCCGCCAAAAGGAATCCAAACATTCCAAAACCTGCCAAGACAATCAAAACAACACAAGAGAATACAAAACATTCTAAAACACCACCAAAACATTCCGAAAACCCGCCAAAACATCATAAAAACAAATCAAAACCAACCAAAAAATAAGAGGAACACGGCAACATATTGGCAAGCAAGAGACGGAGAACGCGGCACCTTCTAGGAGGCCAAGAAGGAAGCCGCACAACACCTGCACTGTGTCTGCAACTTTCAAACTGCTAGAAGCTAGTGGCTTGCCACTGGCCTGCCTCTTCAATTGCCATTAGCATTCCAATGGAAGCGATTCTTGGACAACTTTGCTCTGCTTGCTGCTAGTTCTGCCCCAGCCTACCATAGATAACCTTGCTCTTGCCTTGAGGCTCTGAGATGCCAAGAACTTGTCAACTTCAAAGGGCGGGCCAGGCTACATCTACTCAGCTGCCACAGTTTCTCCTTGCTAGACCTAGTGGGAAAGCATTTTGCTGAGATGCAGAAGGCAAGAAACGCAGAATACGGAGACGCGGAGCTGTCCCAAGTGCCGCTGCCAGGCGTCTTTCCGCAGAAGGAGCGCCCCGGAGCGCACCGCAACCGGCACCGTCATCTCTGCGCAAAGAGCCAAAATATTTTCAAACCCGCCAAAACTCATCCAAAAATATTTTCAAACCCGCCAAAATAGAAAACCAGACAGAAGTCATCAATACATTCGAAAAAACCTGACAAAACATGATCAAGCCCAACAAAGCTAATCCAAACACACCAAAAACTGGGCTAAACAGAATCAAAACAAATCAAAACAAATCTAAACCTTCTAAAAACCCGCCAAAATATTTCAAAACCCGTCAAAACTAATCAAAACCTTCCGAATACCCGCCAAAACATTCCAAATACCCGCCAAAAGATTTTAAAACCCGCCAAAAGGAATGCAAACATTCCAAAACCTGCCAACACAATAAAAACAACTCAAGAGAATACAAAACATTCTAAAACCCAACCAAAACATTCTGAAAACCCACCAAAACATCATAAAAACAAATCAAAACCAACCAAAACATTCTGAAAACCCTCCAAAATGATTTAGACCCGCAAAACTCATCAAAACATTCTGAAAAGATGCCAAAACATTAGAAAACCAGCCTGAACTGATCAAAACATTCAAAAAACTTGGCAATACATCATAAAAACAAATCAAAACCAACCAAAACATTCCAAAAACCCGACAAAATTATTTAGAACCCGCCAAAACTGATCAAAACATTCTGAAAAGATGCCAAAATACTAGAAAACCAGTAAGAAGTGATCGAAACATTCAATAACTTGCCAAAACATAATCAAAACAAATGAAAGCAAACCAAAACATTCCAAATACCCGCCAAAATATTTTAAAACCCGCCAAAAGGAATCCAAACATTCCAAAACCTGCCAAGACAATATAAACAACACAAGAGAATACAAAACATTCTAAAACACCACCAAAACATTCCGAAAACCCGCCAAAACATCATAAAAACAAATCAAAACCAACCAAAAAATAAGAGGAACACGGCAACATATTGGCAAGCAAGAGACGGAGAGCGCGGCACCTTCTAGGAGGCCAAGAAGGAAGCCGCACAACACCTGCACTGTGTCTGCAACTTTCAAACTGCTAGAAGCTAGTGGCTTGCCACTGGCCTGCCTCTTCAATTGCCATTAGCATTCCAATGGAAGCGATTCTTGGACAACTTTGCTCTGCTTGCTGCTAGTTCTGCCCCAGCCTACCATAGATAACCTTGCTCTTGCCTTGAGGCTCTGAGATGCCAAGAACTTGTCAACTTCAAAGGGCGGGCCAGGCTACATCTACTCAGCTGCCACAGTTTCTCCTTGCTAGACCTAGTGGGAAAGCATTTTGCTGAGATGCAGAAGGCAAGAAACGCAGAATACGGAGACGCGGAGCTGTCCCAAGTGCCGCTGCCAGGCGTCTTTCCGCAGAAGGAGCGCCCCGGAGCGCACCGCAACCGGCACCGTCATCTCTGCGCAAAGAGCCAAAATATTTTCAAACCCGCCAAAACTAATCCAAAAATATTTTCAAACCCGCCAAAATAGAAAACCAGACAGAAGTCATCAATACATTCGAAAAAACCTGACAAAACATGATCAAGACCAACAAAGCTAATCCAAACACACCAAACACTGGGCTAAACAGAATCAAAACAAATCAAAACAAATCGAAACCTTCTAAAAACCCGCCAAAATATTTCAAAACCTGTCAAAACTAATCAAAACATTCCGAACACCCGCCAAAACATTCCAAATACCCGCCAAAATATTTTAAAACTCGCCAAAAGGAATCCAAACATTCCAAAACCTGCCAACACAATAAAAACAACTCAAGAGAATACAAAACATTCTAAAACCCAACCAAAACATTCCGAAAACCCACCAAAACATCATAAAAACATATCAAAACCAACCAAAACATTCTGAAACCCCGCCAAAATTATTTAGACCCGCAAAACTCATCAAAACATTCTGAAAAGATGCCAAAACATTAGAAAACCAGCCTGAACTGATCAAAACATTCAAAAAACTTGGCAATACATCATAAAAACAAATCAAAACCAACCAAAACATTCCAAAAACCCGACAAAATTATTTAGAACCCGCCAAAACTGATCAAAACATTCTGAAAAGATGCCAAAATACTAGAAAACCAGTAAGAAGTGATCGAAACATTCAATAACTTGCCAAAACATAATCAAAACAAATGAAAGCAAACCAAAACATTCCAAATACCCGCCAAAAGATTTTAAAACCCGCCAAAAGGAATCCAAACATTCCAAAACCTGCCAAGACAATCAAAACAACACAAGAGAATACAAAACATTCTAAAACACCACCAAAACATTCCGAAAACCCGCCAAAACATCATAAAAACAAATCAAAACCAACCAAAAAATAAGAGGAACACGGCAACATATTGGCAAGCAAGAGACGGAGAACGCGGCACCTTCTAGGAGGCCAAGAAGGAAGCCGCACAACACCTGCACTGTGTCTGCAACTTTCAAACTGCTAGAAGCTAGTGGCTTGCCACTGGCCTGCCTCTTCAATTGCCATTAGCATTCCAATGGAAGCGATTCTTGGACAACTTTGCTCTGCTTGCTGCTAGTTCTGCCCCAGCCTACCATAGATAACCTTGCTCTTGCCTTGAGGCTCTGAGATGCCAAGAACTTGTCAACTTCAAAGGGCGGGCCAGGCTACATCTACTCAGCTGCCACAGTTTCTCCTTGCTAGACCTAGTGGGAAAGCATTTTGCTGAGATGCAGAAGGCAAGAAACGCAGAATACGGAGACGCGGAGCTGTCCCAAGTGCCGCTGCCAGGCGTCTTTCCGCAGAAGGAGCGCCCCGGAGCGCACCGCAACCGGCACCGTCATCTCTGCGCAAAGAGCCAAAATATTTTCAAACCCGCCAAAACTCATCCAAAAATATTGTCAAACCCGCCAAAATAGAAAACCAGACAGAAGTCATCAATACATTCGAAAAAACCTGACAAAACATGATCAAGCCCAACAAAGCTAATCCAAACACACCAAAAACTGGGCTAAACAGAATCAAAACAAATCAAAACAAATCGAAACCTTCTAAAAACCCGCCAAAATATTTCAAAACCCGTCAAAACTAATCAAAACCTTCCGAATACCCGCCAAAACATTCCAAATACCCGCCAAAAGATTTTAAAACCCGCCAAAAGGAATCCAAACATTCCAAAACCTGCCAACACAATAAAAACAACTCAAGAGAATACAAAACATTCTAAAACCCAACCAAAACATTCTGAAAACCCACCAAAACATCATAAAAACAAATCAAAACCAACCAAAACATTCTGAAAACCCTCCAAAATGATTTAGACCCGCAAAACTCATCAAAACATTCTGAAAAGATGCCAAAACATTAGAAAACCAGACAGAACTGATCAAAACATTCAAAAAACTTGGCAATACATCATAAAAACAAATCAAAACCAACCAAAACATTCCAAAAACCCGACAAAATTATTTAGAACCCGCCAAAACTGATCAAAACATTCTGAAAAGATGCCAAAATACTAGAAAACCAGTAAGAAGTGATCGAAACATTCAATAACTTGCCAAAACATAATCAAAACAAATGAAAGCAAACCAAAACATTCCAAATACCCGCCAAAATATTTTAAAACCCGCCAAAAGGAATTCAAACATTCCAAAACCTGCCAAGACAATCAAAACAACACAAGAGAATACAAAACATTCTAAAACACCACCAAAACATTCCGAAAACCCGCCAAAACATCATAAAAACAAATCCAAACCAACCAAAAAATAAGAGGAACAAGGCAACATATTGGCAAGCAAGAGACGGAGAACGCGGCACCTTCTAGGAGGCCAAGAAGGAAGCCGCACAACACCTGCACTGTGTCTGCAACTTTCAAACTGCTAGAAGCTAGTGGCTTGCCACTGGCCTGCCTCTTCAATTGCCATTAGCATTCCAATGGAAGCTATTCTTGGACAACTTTGCTCTGCTTGCTGCTAGTTCTGCCCCAGCCTACCATAGATAACCTTGCTCTTGCCTTGAGGCTCTGAGATGCCAAGAACTTGTCAACTTCAAAGGGCGGGCCAGGCTACATCTACTCAGCTGCCACAGTTTCTCCTTGCTAGACCTAGTGGGAAAGCATTTTGCTGAGATGCAGAAGGCAAGAAACGCAGAATACGGAGACGCGGAGCTGTCCCAAGTGCCGCTGCCAGGCGTCTTTCCGCAGAAGGAGCGCCCCGGAGCGCACCGCAACCGGCACCGTCATCTCTGCGCAAAGAGCCAAAATATTTTCAAACCCGCCAAAACTCATCCAAAAATATTGTCAAACCCGCCAAAATAGAAAACCAGACAGAAGTCATCAATACATTCGAAAAAACCTGACAAAACATGATCAAGCCCAACAAAGCTAATCCAAACACACCAAACACTGGGCTAAACAGAATCAAAACAAATCAAAACAAATCGAAACCTTCTAAAAACCCGCCAAAATATTTCAAAACCCGTCAAAACTAATCAAAACATTCCGAACACCCGCCAAAACATTCCAAATACCCGCCAAAATATTTTAAAACTCGCCAAAAGGAATCCAAACATTCCAAAACCTGCCAACACAATAAAAACAACTCAAGAGAATACAAAACATTCTAAAACCCAACCAAAACATTCCGAAAACCCACCAAAACATCATAAAAACATATCAAAACCAACCAAAACATTCTGAAACCCCGCCAAAATTATTTAGACCCGCAAAACTCATCAAAACATTCTGAAAAGATGCCAAAACATTAGAAAACCAGCCTGAACTGATCAAAACATTCAAAAAACTTGGCAATACATCATAAAAACAAATCAAAACCAACCAAAACATTCCAAAAACCCGACAAAATTATTTAGAACCCGCCAAAACTGATCAAAACATTCTGAAAAGATGCCAAAATACTAGAAAACCAGTAAGAAGTGATCGAAACATTCAATAACTTGCCAAAACATAATCAAAACAAATGAAAGCAAACCAAAACATTCCAAATACCCGCCAAAAGATTTTAAAACCCGCCAAAAGGAATCCAAACATTCCAAAACCTGCCAAGACAATCAAAACAACACAAGAGAATACAAAACATTCTAAAACACCACCAAAACATTCCGAAAACCCGCCAAAACATCATAAAAACAAATCAAAACCAACCAAAAAATAAGAGGAACACGGCAACATATTGGCAAGCAAGAGACGGAGAACGCGGCACCTTCTAGGAGGCCAAGAAGGAAGCCGCACAACACCTGCACTGTGTCTGCAACTTTCAAACTGCTAGAAGCTAGTGGCTTGCCACTGGCCTGCCTCTTCAATTGCCATTAGCATTCCAATGGAAGCGATTCTTGGACAACTTTGCTCTGCTTGCTGCTAGTTCTGCCCCAGCCTACCATAGATAACCTTGCTCTTGCCTTGAGGCTCTGAGATGCCAAGAACTTGTCAACTTCAAAGGGCGGGCCAGGCTACATCTACTCAGCTGCCACAGTTTCTCCTTGCTAGACCTAGTGGGAAAGCATTTTGCTGAGATGCAGAAGGCAAGAAACGCAGAATACGGAGACGCGGAGCTGTCCCAAGTGCCGCTGCCAGGCGTCTTTCCGCAGAAGGAGCGCCCCGGAGCGCACCGCAACCGGCACCGTCATCTCTGCGCAAAGAGCCAAAATATTTTCAAACCCGCCAAAACTCATCCAAAAATATTGTCAAACCCGCCAAAATAGAAAACCAGACAGAAGTCATCAATACATTCGAAAAAACCTGACAAAACATGATCAAGCCCAACAAAGCTAATCCAAACACACCAAAAACTGGGCTAAACAGAATCAAAACAAATCAAAACAAATCGAAACCTTCTAAAAACCCGCCAAAATATTTCAAAACCCGTCAAAACTAATCAAAACCTTCCGAATACCCGCCAAAACATTCCAAATACCCGCCAAAAGATTTTAAAACCCGCCAAAAGGAATCCAAACATTCCAAAACCTGCCAACACAATAAAAACAACTCAAGAGAATACAAAACATTCTAAAACCCAACCAAAACATTCTGAAAACCCACCAAAACATCATAAAAACAAATCAAAACCAACCAAAACATTCTGAAAACCCTCCAAAATGATTTAGACCCGCAAAACTCATCAAAACATTCTGAAAAGATGCCAAAACATTAGAAAACCAGACAGAACTGATCAAAACATTCAAAAAACTTGGCAATACATCATAAAAACAAATCAAAACCAACCAAAACATTCCAAAAACCCGACAAAATTATTTAGAACCCGCCAAAACTGATCAAAACATTCTGAAAAGATGCCAAAATACTAGAAAACCAGTAAGAAGTGATCGAAACATTCAATAACTTGCCAAAACATAATCAAAACAAATGAAAGCAAACCAAAACATTCCAAATACCCGCCAAAATATTTTAAAACCCGCCAAAAGGAATTCAAACATTCCAAAACCTGCCAAGACAATCAAAACAACACAAGAGAATACAAAACATTCTAAAACACCACCAAAACATTCCGAAAACCCGCCAAAACATCATAAAAACAAATCCAAACCAACCAAAAAATAAGAGGAACAAGGCAACATATTGGCAAGCAAGAGACGGAGAACGCGGCACCTTCTAGGAGGCCAAGAAGGAAGCCGCACAACACCTGCACTGTGTCTGCAACTTTCAAACTGCTAGAAGCTAGTGGCTTGCCACTGGCCTGCCTCTTCAATTGCCATTAGCATTCCAATGGAAGCGATTCTTGGACAACTTTGCTCTGCTTGCTGCTAGTTCTGCCCCAGCCTACCATAGATAACCTTGCTCTTGCCTTGAGGCTCTGAGATGCCAAGAACTTGTCAACTTCAAAGGGCGGGCCAGGCTACATCTACTCAGCTGCCACAGTTTCTCCTTGCTAGACCTAGTGGGAAAGCATTTTGCTGAGATGCAGAAGGCAAGAAACGCAGAATACGGAGACGCGGAGCTGTCCCAAGTGCCGCTGCCAGGCGTCTTTCCGCAGAAGGAGCGCCCCGGAGCGCACCGCAACCGGCACCGTCATCTCTGCGCAAAGAGCCAAAATATTTTCAAACCCGCCAAAACTCATCCAAAAATATTGTCAAACCCGCCAAAATAGAAAACCAGACAGAAGTCATCAATACATTCGAAAAAACCTGACAAAACATGATCAAGCCCAACAAAGCTAATCCAAACACACCAAACACTGGGCTAAACAGAATCAAAACAAATCAAAACAAATCGAAACCTTCTAAAAACCCGCCAAAATATTTCAAAACCCGTCAAAACTAATCAAAACATTCCGAACACCCGCCAAAACATTCCAAATACCCGCCAAAATATTTTAAAACTCGCCAAAAGGAATCCAAACATTCCAAAACCTGCCAACACAATAAAAACAACTCAAGAGAATACAAAACATTCTAAAACCCAACCAAAACATTCCGAAAACCCACCAAAACATCATAAAAACATATCAAAACCAACCAAAACATTCTGAAACCCCGCCAAAATTATTTAGACCCGCAAAACTCATCAAAACATTCTGAAAAGATGCCAAAACATTAGAAAACCAGCCTGAACTGATCAAAACATTCAAAAAACTTGGCAATACATCATAAAAACAAATCAAAACCAACCAAAACATTCCAAAAACCCGACAAAATTATTTAGAACCCGCCAAAACTGATCAAAACATTCTGAAAAGATGCCAAAATACTAGAAAACCAGTAAGAAGTGATCGAAACATTCAATAACTTGCCAAAACATAATCAAAACAAATGAAAGCAAACCAAAACATTCCAAATACCCGCCAAAAGATTTTAAAACCCGCCAAAAGGAATCCAAACATTCCAAAACCTGCCAAGACAATCAAAACAACACAAGAGAATACAAAACATTCTAAAACACCACCAAAACATTCCGAAAACCCGCCAAAACATCATAAAAACAAATCAAAACCAACCAAAAAATAAGAGGAACACGGCAACATATTGGCAAGCAAGAGACGGAGAACGCGGCACCTTCTAGGAGGCCAAGAAGGAAGCCGCACAACACCTGCACTGTGTCTGCAACTTTCAAACTGCTAGAAGCTAGTGGCTTGCCACTGGCCTGCCTCTTCAATTGCCATTAGCATTCCAATGGAAGCGATTCTTGGACAACTTTGCTCTGCTTGCTGCTAGTTCTGCCCCAGCCTACCATAGATAACCTTGCTCTTGCCTTGAGGCTCTGAGATGCCAAGAACTTGTCAACTTCAAAGGGCGGGCCAGGCTACATCTACTCAGCTGCCACAGTTTCTCCTTGCTAGACCTAGTGGGAAAGCATTTTGCTGAGATGCAGAAGGCAAGAAACGCAGAATACGGAGACGCGGAGCTGTCCCAAGTGCCGCTGCCAGGCGTCTTTCCGCAGAAGGAGCGCCCCGGAGCGCACCGCAACCGGCACCGTCATCTCTGCGCAAAGAGCCAAAATATTTTCAAACCCGCCAAAACTCATCCAAAAATATTGTCAAACCCGCCAAAATAGAAAACCAGACAGAAGTCATCAATACATTCGAAAAAACCTGACAAAACATGATCAAGCCCAACAAAGCTAATCCAAACACACCAAAAACTGGGCTAAACAGAATCAAAACAAATCAAAACAAATCGAAACCTTCTAAAAACCCGCCAAAATATTTCAAAACCCGTCAAAACTAATCAAAACCTTCCGAATACCCGCCAAAACATTCCAAATACCCGCCAAAAGATTTTAAAACCCGCCAAAAGGAATCCAAACATTCCAAAACCTGCCAACACAATAAAAACAACTCAAGAGAATACAAAACATTCTAAAACCCAACCAAAACATTCTGAAAACCCACCAAAACATCATAAAAACAAATCAAAACCAACCAAAACATTCTGAAAACCCTCCAAAATGATTTAGACCCGCAAAACTCATCAAAACATTCTGAAAAGATGCCAAAACATTAGAAAACCAGCCTGAACTGATCAAAACATTCAAAAAACTTGGCAATACATCATAAAAACAAATCAAAACCAACCAAAACATTCCAAAAACCCGACAAAATTATTTAGAACCCGCCAAAACTGATCAAAACATTCTGAAAAGATGCCAAAATACTAGAAAACCAGTAAGAAGTGATCGAAACATTCAATAACTTGCCAAAACATAATCAAAACAAATGAAAGCAAACCAAAACATTCCAAATACCCGCCAAAATATTTTAAAACCCGCCAAAAGGAATTCAAACATTCCAAAACCTGCCAAGACAATCAAAACAACACAAGAGAATACAAAACATTCTAAAACACCACCAAAACATTCCGAAAACCCGCCAAAACATCATAAAAACAAATCCAAACCAACCAAAAAATAAGAGGAACAAGGCAACATATTGGCAAGCAAGAGACGGAGAACGCGGCACCTTCTAGGAGGCCAAGAAGGAAGCCGCACAACACCTGCACTGTGTCTGCAACTTTCAAACTGCTAGAAGCTAGTGGCTTGCCACTGGCCTGCCTCTTCAATTGCCATTAGCATTCCAATGGAAGCTATTCTTGGACAACTTTGCTCTGCTTGCTGCTAGTTCTGCCCCAGCCTACCATAGATAACCTTGCTCTTGCCTTGAGGCTCTGAGATGCCAAGAACTTGTCAACTTCAAAGGGCGGGCCAGGCTACATCTACTCAGCTGCCACAGTTTCTCCTTGCTAGACCTAGTGGGAAAGCATTTTGCTGAGATGCAGAAGGCAAGAAACGCAGAATACGGAGACGCGGAGCTGTCCCAAGTGCCGCTGCCAGGCGTCTTTCCGCAGAAGGAGCGCCCCGGAGCGCACCGCAACCGGCACCGTCATCTCTGCGCAAAGAGCCAAAATATTTTCAAACCCGCCAAAACTCATCCAAAAATATTGTCAAACCCGCCAAAATAGAAAACCAGACAGAAGTCATCAATACATTCGAAAAAACCTGACAAAACATGATCAAGCCCAACAAAGCTAATCCAAACACACCAAACACTGGGCTAAACAGAATCAAAACAAATCAAAACAAATCGAAACCTTCTAAAAACCCGCCAAAATATTTCAAAACCCGTCAAAACTAATCAAAACATTCCGAACACCCGCCAAAACATTCCAAATACCCGCCAAAATATTTTAAAACTCGCCAAAAGGAATCCAAACATTCCAAAACCTGCCAACACAATAAAAACAACTCAAGAGAATACAAAACATTCTAAAACCCAACCAAAACATTCCGAAAACCCACCAAAACATCATAAAAACATATCAAAACCAACCAAAACATTCTGAAACCCCGCCAAAATGATTTAGACCCGCAAAACTCATCAAAACATTCTGAAAAGATGCCAAAACATTAGAAAACCAGCCTGAACTGATCAAAACATTCAAAAAACTTGGCAATACATCATAAAAACAAATCAAAACCAACCAAAACATTCCAAAAACCCGACAAAATTATTTAGAACCCGCCAAAACTGATCAAAACATTCTGAAAAGATGCCAAAATACTAGAAAACCAGTAAGAAGTGATCGAAACATTCAATAACTTGCCAAAACATAATCAAAACAAATGAAAGCAAACCAAAACATTCCAAATACCCGCCAAAAGATTTTAAAACCCGCCAAAAGGAATCCAAACATTCCAAAACCTGCCAAGACAATCAAAACAACACAAGAGAATACAAAACATTCTAAAACACCACCAAAACATTCCGAAAACCCGCCAAAACATCATAAAAACAAATCAAAACCAACCAAAAAATAAGAGGAACACGGCAACATATTGGCAAGCAAGAGACGGAGAACGCGGCACCTTCTAGGAGGCCAAGAAGGAAGCCGCACAACACCTGCACTGTGTCTGCAACTTTCAAACTGCTAGAAGCTAGTGGCTTGCCACTGGCCTGCCTCTTCAATTGCCATTAGCATTCCAATGGAAGCGATTCTTGGACAACTTTGCTCTGCTTGCTGCTAGTTCTGCCCCAGCCTACCATAGATAACCTTGCTCTTGCCTTGAGGCTCTGAGATGCCAAGAACTTGTCAACTTCAAAGGGCGGGCCAGGCTACATCTACTCAGCTGCCACAGTTTCTCCTTGCTAGACCTAGTGGGAAAGCATTTTGCTGAGATGCAGAAGGCAAGAAACGCAGAATACGGAGACGCGGAGCTGTCCCAAGTGCCGCTGCCAGGCGTCTTTCCGCAGAAGGAGCGCCCCGGAGCGCACCGCAACCGGCACCGTCATCTCTGCGCAAAGAGCCAAAATATTTTCAAACCCGCCAAAACTCATCCAAAAATATTTTCAAACCCGCCAAAATAGAAAACCAGACAGAAGTCATCAATACATTCGAAAAAACCTGACAAAACATGATCAAGCCCAACAAAGCTAATCCAAACACACCAAAAACTGGGCTAAACAGAATCAAAACAAATCAAAACAAATCTAAACCTTCTAAAAACCCGCCAAAATATTTCAAAACCCGTCAAAACTAATCAAAACCTTCCGAATACCCGCCAAAACATTCCAAATACCCGCCAAAAGATTTTAAAACCCGCCAAAAGGAATGCAAACATTCCAAAACCTGCCAACACAATAAAAACAACTCAAGAGAATACAAAACATTCTAAAACCCAACCAAAACATTCTGAAAACCCCCCAAAACATCATAAAAACAAATCAAAACCAACCAAAACATTCTGAAAACCCTCCAAAATGATTTAGACCCGCAAAACTCATCAAAACATTCTGAAAAGATGCCAAAACATTAGAAAACCAGCCTGAACTGATCAAAACATTCAAAAAACTTGGCAATACATCATAAAAACAAATCAAAACCAACCAAAACATTCCAAAAACCCGACAAAATTATTTAGAACCCGCCAAAACTGATCAAAACATTCTGAAAAGATGCCAAAATACTAGAAAACCAGTAAGAAGTGATCGAAACATTCAATAACTTGCCAAAACATAATCAAAACAAATGAAAGCAAACCAAAACATTCCAAATACCCGCCAAAATATTTTAAAACCCGCCAAAAGGAATTCAAACATTCCAAAACCTGCCAAGACAATCAAAACAACACAAGAGAATACAAAACATTCTAAAACACCACCAAAACATTCCGAAAACCCGCCAAAACATCATAAAAACAAATCCAAACCAACCAAAAAATAAGAGGAACAAGGCAACATATTGGCAAGCAAGAGACGGAGAACGCGGCACCTTCTAGGAGGCCAAGAAGGAAGCCGCACAACACCTGCACTGTGTCTGCAACTTTCAAACTGCTAGAAGCTAGTGGCTTGCCACTGGCCTGCCTCTTCAATTGCCATTAGCATTCCAATGGAAGCTATTCTTGGACAACTTTGCTCTGCTTGCTGCTAGTTCTGCCCCAGCCTACCATAGATAACCTTGCTCTTGCCTTGAGGCTCTGAGATGCCAAGAACTTGTCAACTTCAAAGGGCGGGCCAGGCTACATCTACTCAGCTGCCACAGTTTCTCCTTGCTAGACCTAGTGGGAAAGCATTTTGCTGAGATGCAGAAGGCAAGAAACGCAGAATACGGAGACGCGGAGCTGTCCCAAGTGCCGCTGCCAGGCGTCTTTCCGCAGAAGGAGCGCCCCGGAGCGCACCGCAACCGGCACCGTCATCTCTGCGCAAAGAGCCAAAATATTTTCAAACCCGCCAAAACTCATCCAAAAATATTGTCAAACCCGCCAAAATAGAAAACCAGACAGAAGTCATCAATACATTCGAAAAAACCTGACAAAACATGATCAAGCCCAACAAAGCTAATCCAAACACACCAAAAACTGGGCTAAACAGAATCAAAACAAATCAAAACAAATCTAAACCTTCTAAAAACCCGCCAAAATATTTCAAAACCCGTCAAAACTAATCAAAACCTTCCGAATACCCGCCAAAACATTCCAAATACCCGCCAAAAGATTTTAAAACCCGCCAAAAGGAATCCAAACATTCCAAAACCTGCCAACACAATAAAAACAACTCAAGAGAATACAAAACATTCTAAAACCCAACCAAAACATTCCGAAAACCCACCAAAACATCATAAAAACAAATCAAAACCAACCAAAACATTCTGAAAACCCTCCAAAATGATTTAGACCCGCAAAACTCATCAAAACATTCTGAAAAGATGCCAAAACATTAGAAAACCAGCCTGAACTGATCAAAACATTCAAAAAACTTGGCAATACATCATAAAAACAAATCAAAACCAACCAAAACATTCCAAAAACCCGACAAAATTATTTAGAACCCGCCAAAACTGATCAAAACATTCTGAAAAGATGCCAAAATACTAGAAAACCAGTAAGAAGTGATCGAAACATTCAATAACTTGCCAAAACATAATCAAAACAAATGAAAGCAAACCAAAACATTCCAAATACCCGCCAAAATATTTTAAAACCCGCCAAAAGGAATTCAAACATTCCAAAACCTGCCAAGACAATCAAAACAACACAAGAGAATACAAAACATTCTAAAACACCACCAAAACATTCCGAAAACCCGCCAAAACATCATAAAAACAAATCCAAACCAACCAAAAAATAAGAGGAACAAGGCAACATATTGGCAAGCAAGAGACGGAGAACGCGGCACCTTCTAGGAGGCCAAGAAGGAAGCCGCACAACACCTGCACTGTGTCTGCAACTTTCAAACTGCTAGAAGCTAGTGGCTTGCCACTGGCCTGCCTCTTCAATTGCCATTAGCATTCCAATGGAAGCTATTCTTGGACAACTTTGCTCTGCTTGCTGCTAGTTCTGCCCCAGCCTACCATAGATAACCTTGCTCTTGCCTTGAGGCTCTGAGATGCCAAGAACTTGTCAACTTCAAAGGGCGGGCCAGGCTACATCTACTCAGCTGCCACAGTTTCTCCTTGCTAGACCTAGTGGGAAAGCATTTTGCTGAGATGCAGAAGGCAAGAAACGCAGAATACGGAGACGCGGAGCTGTCCCAAGTGCCGCTGCCAGGCGTCTTTCCGCAGAAGGAGCGCCCCGGAGCGCACCGCAACCGGCACCGTCATCTCTGCGCAAAGAGCCAAAATATTTTCAAACCCGCCAAAACTCATCCAAAAATATTGTCAAACCCGCCAAAATAGAAAACCAGACAGAAGTCATCAATACATTCGAAAAAACCTGACAAAACATGATCAAGCCCAACAAAGCTAATCCAAACACACCAAACACTGGGCTAAACAGAATCAAAACAAATCAAAACAAATCGAAACCTTCTAAAAACCCGCCAAAATATTTCAAAACCCGTCAAAACTAATCAAAACATTCCGAACACCCGCCAAAACATTCCAAATACCCGCCAAAATATTTTAAAACTCGCCAAAAGGAATCCAAACATTCCAAAACCTGCCAACACAATAAAAACAACTCAAGAGAATACAAAACATTCTAAAACCCAACCAAAACATTCCGAAAACCCACCAAAACATCATAAAAACAAATCAAAACCAACCAAAACATTCTGAAAACCCGCCAAAATTATTTAGACCCGCAAAACTCATCAAAACATTCTGAAAAGATGCCAAAACATTAGAAAACCAGCCTGAACTGATCAAAACATTCAAAAAACTTGGCAATACATCATAAAAACAAATCAAAACCAACCAAAACATTCCAAAAACCCGACAAAATTATTTAGAACCCGCCAAAACTGATCAAAACATTCTGAAAAGATGCCAAAATACTAGAAAACCAGTAAGAAGTGATCGAAACATTCAATAACTTGCCAAAACATAATCAAAACAAATGAAAGCAAACCAAAACATTCCAAATACCCGCCAAAATATTTTAAAACCCGCCAAAAGGAATCCAAACATTCCAAAACCTGCCAAGACAATCAAAACAACACAAGAGAATACAAAACATTCTAAAACACCACCAAAACATTCCGAAAACCCGCCAAAACATCATAAAAACAAATCAAAACCAACCAAAAAATAAGAGGAACACGGCAACATATTGGCAAGCAAGAGACGGAGAACGCGGCACCTTCTAGGAGGCCAAGAAGGAAGCCGCACAACACCTGCACTGTGTCTGCAACTTTCAAACTGCTAGAAGCTAGTGGCTTGCCACTGGCCTGCCTCTTCAATTGCCATTAGCATTCCAATGGAAGCTATTCTTGGACAACTTTGCTCTGCTTGCTGCTAGTTCTGCCCCAGCCTACCATAGATAACCTTGCTCTTGCCTTGAGGCTCTGAGATGCCAAGAACTTGTCAACTTCAAAGGGCGGGCCGGGCTACATCTACTCAGCTGCCACAGTTTCTCCTTGCTAGACCTAGTGGGAAAGCATTTTGCTGAGATGCGGAAGGCACGAAACGCAGAATACGGAGACGCGGAGCTGTCCCAAGTGCCGCTGCCAGGCGTCTTTCCGCAGAAGGAGCGCCCCGGAGCGCACCGCAACCGGCACCGTCATCTCTGCGCAAAGAGCCAAAATATTTTCAAACCCGCCAAAACTAATCCAAAAATATTTTCAAACCCGCCAAAATAGAAAACCAGACAGAAGTCATCAATACATTCGAAAAAACCTGACAAAACATGATCAAGACCAACAAAGCTAATCCAAACACACCAAAAACTGGGCTAAACAGAATCAAAACAAATCAAAACAAATCTAAACCTTCTAAAAACCCGCCAAAATATTTCAAAACCTGTCAAAACTAATCAAAACCTTCCGAATACCCGCCAAAACATTCCAAATACCCGCCAAAAGATTTTAAAACCCGCCAAAAGGAATCCAAACATTCCAAAACCTGCCAACACAATAAAAACAACTCAAGAGAATACAAAACATTCTAAAACCCAACCAAAACATTCTGAAAACCCACCTAAACATCATAAAAACAAATCAAAACCAACCAAAACATTCTGAAAACCCGCCAAAATGATTTAGACCCGCAAAACTCATCAAAACATTCTGAAAAGATGCCAAAACATTAGAAAACCAGCCTGAACTGATCAAAACATTCAAAAAACTTGGCAATACATCATAAAAACAAATCAAAACCAACCAAAACATTCCAAAAACCCGACAAAATTATTTAGAACCCGCCAAAACTGATCAAAACATTCTGAAAAGATGCCAAAATACTAGAAAACCAGTAAGAAGTGATCGAAACATTCAATAACTTGCCAAAACATAATCAAAACAAATGAAAGCAAACCAAAACATTCCAAATACCCGCCAAAATATTTTAAAACCCGCCAAAAGGAATCCAAACATTCCAAAACCTGCCAAGACAATATAAACAACACAAGAGAATACAAAACATTCTAAAACACCACCAAAACATTCCGAAAACCCGCCAAAACATCATAAAAACAAATCAAAACCAACCAAAAAATAAGAGGAACACGGCAACATATTGGCAAGCAAGAGACGGAGAGCGCGGCACCTTCTAGGAGGCCAAGAAGGAAGCCGCACAACACCTGCACTGTGTCTGCAACTTTCAAACTGCTAGAAGCTAGTGGCTTGCCACTGGCCTGCCTCTTCAATTGCCATTAGCATTCCAATGGAAGCGATTCTTGGACAACTTTGCTCTGCTTGCTGCTAGTTCTGCCCCAGCCTACCATAGATAACCTTGCTCTTGCCTTGAGGCTCTGAGATGCCAAGAACTTGTCAACTTCAAAGGGCGGGCCAGGCTACATCTACTCAGCTGCCACAGTTTCTCCTTGCTAGACCTAGTGGGAAAGCATTTTGCTGAGATGCAGAAGGCAAGAAACGCAGAATACGGAGACGCGGAGCTGTCCCAAGTGCCGCTGCCAGGCGTCTTTCCGCAGAAGGAGCGCCCCGGAGCGCACCGCAACCGGCACCGTCATCTCTGCGCAAAGAGCCAAAATATTTTCAAACCCGCCAAAACTCATCCAAAAATATTGTCAAACCCGCCAAAATAGAAAACCAGACAGAAGTCATCAATACATTCGAAAAAACCTGACAAAACATGATCAAGCCCAACAAAGCTAATCCAAACACACCAAAAACTGGGCTAAACAGAATCAAAACAAATCAAAACAAATCTAAACCTTCTAAAAACCTGCCAAAATATTTCAAAACCCGTCAAAACTAATCAAAACCTTCCGAATACCCGCCAAAACATTCCAAATACCCGCCAAAAGATTTTAAAACCCGCCAAAAGGAATCCAAACATTCCAAAACCTGCCAACACAATAAAAACAACTCAAGAGAATACAAAACATTCTAAAACCCAACCAAAACATTCTGAAAACCCACCAAAACATCATAAAAACAAATCAAAACCAACCAAAACATTCTGAAAACCCTCCAAAATGATTTAGACCCGCAAAACTCATCAAAACATTCTGAAAAGATGCCAAAACATTAGAAAACCAGCCTGAACTGATCAAAACATTCAAAAAACTTGGCAATACATCATAAAAACAAATCAAAACCAACCAAAACATTCCAAAAACCCGACAAAATTATTTAGAACCCGCCAAAACTGATCAAAACATTCTGAAAAGATGCCAAAATACTAGAAAACCAGTAAGAAGTGATCGAAACATTCAATAACTTGCCAAAACATAATCAAAACAAATGAAAGCAAACCAAAACATTCCAAATACCCGCCAAAATATTTTAAAACCCGCCAAAAGGAATTCAAACATTCCAAAACCTGCCAAGACAATCAAAACAACACAAGAGAATACAAAACATTCTAAAACACCACCAAAACATTCCGAAAACCCGCCAAAACATCATAAAAACAAATCCAAACCAACCAAAAAATAAGAGGAACAAGGCAACATATTGGCAAGCAAGAGACGGAGAACGCGGCACCTTCTAGGAGGCCAAGAAGGAAGCCGCACAACACCTGCACTGTGTCTGCAACTTTCAAACTGCTAGAAGCTAGTGGCTTGCCACTGGCCTGCCTCTTCAATTGCCATTAGCATTCCAATGGAAGCTATTCTTGGACAACTTTGCTCTGCTTGCTGCTAGTTCTGCCCCAGCCTACCATAGATAACCTTGCTCTTGCCTTGAGGCTCTGAGATGCCAAGAACTTGTCAACTTCAAAGGGCGGGCCAGGCTACATCTACTCAGCTGCCACAGTTTCTCCTTGCTAGACCTAGTGGGAAAGCATTTTGCTGAGATGCAGAAGGCAAGAAACGCAGAATACGGAGACGCGGAGCTGTCCCAAGTGCCGCTGCCAGGCGTCTTTCCGCAGAAGGAGCGCCCCGGAGCGCACCGCAACCGGCACCGTCATCTCTGCGCAAAGAGCCAAAATATTTTCAAACCCGCCAAAACTCATCCAAAAATATTGTCAAACCCGCCAAAATAGAAAACCAGACAGAAGTCATCAATACATTCGAAAAAACCTGACAAAACATGATCAAGCCCAACAAAGCTAATCCAAACACACCAAACACTGGGCTAAACAGAATCAAAACAAATCAAAACAAATCGAAACCTTCTAAAAACCCGCCAAAATATTTCAAAACCCGTCAAAACTAATCAAAACATTCCGAACACCCGCCAAAACATTCCAAATACCCGCCAAAATATTTTAAAACTCGCCAAAAGGAATCCAAACATTCCAAAACCTGCCAACACAATAAAAACAACTCAAGAGAATACAAAACATTCTAAAACCCAACCAAAACATTCCGAAAACCCACCAAAACATCATAAAAACATATCAAAACCAACCAAAACATTCTGAAACCCCGCCAAAATTATTTAGACCCGCAAAACTCATCAAAACATTCTGAAAAGATGCCAAAACATTAGAAAACCAGCCTGAACTGATCAAAACATTCAAAAAACTTGGCAATACATCATAAAAACAAATCAAAACCAACCAAAACATTCCAAAAACCCGACAAAATTATTTAGAACCCGCCAAAACTGATCAAAACATTCTGAAAAGATGCCAAAATACTAGAAAACCAGTAAGAAGTGATCGAAACATTCAATAACTTGCCAAAACATAATCAAAACAAATGAAAGCAAACCAAAACATTCCAAATACCCGCCAAAAGATTTTAAAACCCGCCAAAAGGAATCCAAACATTCCAAAACCTGCCAAGACAATCAAAACAACACAAGAGAATACAAAACATTCTAAAACACCACCAAAACATTCCGAAAACCCGCCAAAACATCATAAAAACAAATCAAAACCAACCAAAAAATAAGAGGAACACGGCAACATATTGGCAAGCAAGAGACGGAGAACGCGGCACCTTCTAGGAGGCCAAGAAGGAAGCCGCACAACACCTGCACTGTGTCTGCAACTTTCAAACTGCTAGAAGCTAGTGGCTTGCCACTGGCCTGCCTCTTCAATTGCCATTAGCATTCCAATGGAAGCTATTCTTGGACAACTTTGCTCTGCTTGCTGCTAGTTCTGCCCCAGCCTACCATAGATAACCTTGCTCTTGCCTTGAGGCTCTGAGATGCCAAGAACTTGTCAACTTCAAAGGGCGGGCCGGGCTACATCTACTCAGCTGCCACAGTTTCTCCTTGCTAGACCTAGTGGGAAAGCATTTTGCTGAGATGCGGAAGGCACGAAACGCAGAATACGGAGACGCGGAGCTGTCCCAAGTGCCGCTGCCAGGCGTCTTTCGGCAGAAGGAGCGCCCCGGAGCGCACCGCAACCGGCACCGTCATCTCTGCGCAAAGAGCCAAAATATTTTCAAACCCGCCAAAACTCATCCAAAAATATTTTCAAACCCGCCAAAATAGAAAACCAGACAGAAGTCATCAATACATTCGAAAAAACCTGACAAAACATGATCAAGCCCACCAAAGCTAATCCAAACACACCAAAAACTGGGCTAAACAGAATCAAAACAAATCAAAACAAATCGAAACCTTCTAAAAACCGGCCAAAATATTTCAAAACCCGTCAAAACTAATCAAAACATTCCGAACACCCGCCAAAACATTCCAAATACTCGCCAAAAGATTTTAAAACCCGCCAAAAGGAATCCAAACATTCCAAAACCTGCCAACACAATAAAAACAACTCAGGAGAATACAAAACATTCTAAAACCCAACCAAAACATTCCGAAAACCCACCAAAACATCATAAAAACAAATCAAAAACAACCAAAACATTCTGAAAACCCGCCAAAATGATTTAGACCCGCAAAACTCATCAAAACATTCTGAAAAGATGCCAAAACATTAGAAAACCAGCCTGAACTGATCAAAACATTCAAAAAACTTGGCAATACATCATAAAAACAAATCAAAACCAACCAAAACATTCCAAAAACCCGACAAAATTATTTAGAACCCGCCAAAACTGATCAAAACATTCTGAAAAGATGCCAAAATACTAGAAAACCAGTAAGAAGTGATCGAAACATTCAATAACTTGCCAAAACATAATCAAAACAAATGAAAGCAAACCAAAACATTCCAAATACCCACCAAAATATTTTAAAACCCGCCAAAAGGAATTCAAACATTCCAAAACCTGCCAAGACAATCAAAACAACACAAGAGAATACAAAACATTCTAAAACACCACCAAAACATTCTGAAAACCCGCCAAAACATCATAAAAACAAATCAAAACCAACCAAAAAATAAGAGGAACAAGGCAACATATTGGCAAGCAAGAGACGGAGAACGCGGCACCTTCTAGGAGGCCAAGAAGGAAGCCGCACAACACCTGCACTGTGTCTGCAACTTTCAAACTGCTAGAAGCTAGTGGCTTGCCACTGGCCTGCCTCTTCAATTGCCATTAGCATTCCAATGGAAGCTATTCTTGGACAACTTTGCTCTGCTTGCTGCTAGTTCTGCCCCAGCCTACCATAGATAACCTTGCTCTTGCCTTGAGGCTCTGAGATGCCAAGAACTTGTCAACTTCAAAGGGCGGGCCAGGCTACATCTACTCAGCTGCCACAGTTTCTCCTTGCTAGACCTAGTGGGAAAGCATTTTGCTGAGATGCAGAAGGCAAGAAACGCAGAATACGGAGACGCGGAGCTGTCCCAAGTGCCGCTGCCAGGCGTCTTTCCGCAGAAGGAGCGCCCCGGAGCGCACCGCAACCGGCACCGTCATCTCTGCGCAAAGAGCCAAAATATTTTCAAACCCGCCAAAACTCATCCAAAAATATTTTCAAACCCGCCAAAATAGAAAACCAGACAGAAGTCATCAATACATTCGAAAAAACCTGACAAAACATGATCAAGCCCAACAAAGCTAATCCAAACACACCAAAAACTGGGCTAAACAGAATCAAAACAAATCAAAACAAATCGAAACCTTCTAAAAACCCGCCAAAATATTTCAAAACCTGTCAAAACTAATCAAAATCTTCCGAATACCCGCCAAAACATTCCAAATACCCGCCAAAAGATTTTAAAACCCGCCAAAAGGAATCCAAACATTCCAAAACCTGCCAACACAATAAAAACAACTCAAGAGAATACAAAACATTCTAAAACCCAACCAAAACATTCCGAAAACCCACCTAAACATCATAAAAACAAATCAAAACCAACCAAAACATTCTGAAAACCCGCCAAAATGATTTAGACCCGCAAAACTCATCAAAACATTCTGAAAAGATGCCAAAACATTAGAAAACCAGCCTGAACTGATCAAAACATTCAAAAAACTTGGCAATACATCATAAAAACAAATCAAAACCAACCAAAACATTCCAAAAACCCGACAAAATTATTTAGAACCCGCCAAAACTGATCAAAACATTCTGAAAAGATGCCAAAATACTAGAAAACCAGTAAGAAGTGATCGAAACATTCAATAACTTGCCAAAACATAATCAAAACAAATGAAAGCAAACCAAAACATTCCAAATACCCGCCAAAATATTTTAAAACCCGCCAAAAGGAATCCAAACATTCCAAAACCTGCCAAGACAATATAAACAACACAAGAGAAAACAAAACATTCTAAAACACCACCAAAACATTCCGAAAACCCGCCAAAACATCATAAAAACAAATCAAAACCAACCAAAAAATAAGAGGAACAAGGCAACATATTGGCAAGCAAGAGACGGAGAGCGCGGCACCTTCTAGGAGGCCAAGAAGGAAGCCGCACAACACCTGCACTGTGTCTGCAACTTTCAAACTGCTAGAAGCTAGTGGCTTGCCACTGGCCTGCCTCTTCAATTGCCATTAGCATTCCAATGGAAGCTATTCTTGGACAACTTTGCTCTGCTTGCTGCTAGTTCTGCCCCAGCCTACCATAGATAACCTTGCTCTTGCCTTGAGGCTCTGAGATGCCAAGAACTTGTCAACTTCAAAGGGCGGGCCAGGCTACATCTACTCAGCTGCCACAGTTTCTCCTTGCTAGACCTAGTGGGAAAGCATTTTGCTGAGATGCAGAAGGCAAGAAACGCAGAATACGGAGACGCGGAGCTGTCCCAAGTGCCGCTGCCAGGCGTCTTTCCGCAGAAGGAGCGCCCCGGAGCGCACCGCAACCGGCACCGTCATCTCTGCGCAAAGAGCCAAAATATTTTCAAACCCGCCAAAACTAATCCAAAAATATTTTCAAACCCGCCAAAATAGAAAACCAGACAGAAGTGATCAATACATTCGAAAAAACCTGACAAAACATGATCAAGCCCAACAAAGTTAATCCAAACACACCAAAAACTGGGCTAAAGAGAATCAAAACAAATCAAAACAAATCGAAACCTTCTAAAAACCGGCCAAAATATTTCAAAACCCGTCAAAACTAATCAAAACATTCCGAACACCCGCCAAAACATACCAAATACTCGTCAAAAGATTTTAAAACTCGCCAAAAGGAATCCAAACATTCCAAAACCTGCCAACACAATAAAAACAACTCAGGAGAATACAAAACATTCTAAAAGCCAACCAAAACATTCCGAAAACCCACCTAAACATCATAAAAACAAATCAAAACCAACCAAAACATTCTGAAAACCCGCCAAAATGATTTAGACCCGCAAAACTCATCAAAACATTCTGAAAAGATGCCAAAACATTAGAAAACCAGCCTGAACTGATCAAAACATTCAAAAAACTTGGCAATACATCATAAAAACAAATCAAAACCAACCAAAACATTCCAAAAACCCGACAAAATTATTTAGAACCCGCCAAAACTGATCAAAACATTCTGAAAAGATGCCAAAATACTAGAAAACCAGTAAGAAGTGATCGAAACATTCAATAACTTGCCAAAACATAATCAAAACAAATGAAAGCAAACCAAAACATTCCAAATACCCGCCAAAATATTTTAAAACCCGCCAAAAGGAATTCAAACATTCCAAAACCTGCCAAGACAATCAAAACAACACAAGAGAATACAAAACATTCTAAAACACCACCAAAACATTCCGAAAACCCGCCAAAACATCATAAAAACAAATCCAAACCAACCAAAAAATAAGAGGAACAAGGCAACATATTGGCAAGCAAGAGACGGAGAACGCGGCACCTTCTAGGAGGCCAAGAAGGAAGCCGCACAACATGTGCACTGTGTCTGCAACTTTCAAACTGCTAGAAGCTAGTGGCTTGCCACTGGCCTGCCTCTTCAATTGCCATTAGCATTCCAATGGAAGCTATTCTTGGACAACTTTGCTCTGCTTGCTGCTAGTTCTGCCCCAGCCTACCATAGATAAACTTGCTCTTGCCTTGAGGCTCTGAGATGCCAAGAACTTGTCAACTTCAAAGGGCGGGCCGGGCTACATCTACTCAGCTGCCACAGTTTCTCCTTGCTAGACCTAGTGGGAAAGCATTTTGCTGAGATGCAGAAGGCAAGAAACGCAGAATACGGAGACGCGGAGCTGTCCCAAGTGCCGCTGCCAGGCGTCTTTCCGCAGAAGGAGCGCCCCGGAGCGCACCGCAACCGGCACCGTCATCTCTGCGCAAAGAGCCAAAATATTTTCAAACCCGCCAAAACTCATCCAAAAATATTGTCAAACCCGCCAAAATAGAAAACCAGACAGAAGTCATCAATACATTCGAAAAAACCTGACAAAACATGATCAAGCCCAACAAAGCTAATCCAAACACACCAAACACTGGGCTAAACAGAATCAAAACAAATCAAAACAAATCGAAACCTTCTAAAAACCCGCCAAAATATTTCAAAACCCGTCAAAACTAATCAAAACATTCCGAACACCCGCCAAAACATTCCAAATACCCGCCAAAATATTTTAAAACTCGCCAAAAGGAATCCAAACATTCCAAAACCTGCCAACACAATAAAAACAACTCAAGAGAATACAAAACATTCTAAAACCCAACCAAAACATTCCAAAAACCCACCAAAACATCATAAAAACATATCAAAACCAACCAAAACATTCTGAAACCCCGCCAAAATTATTTAGACCCGCAAAACTCATCAAAACATTCTGAAAAGATGCCAAAACATTAGAAAACCAGCCTGAACTGATCAAAACATTCAAAAAACTTGGCAATACATCATAAAAACAAATCAAAACCAACCAAAACATTCCAAAAACCCGACAAAATTATTTAGAACCCGCCAAAACTGATCAAAACATTCTGAAAAGATGCCAAAATACTAGAAAACCAGTAAGAAGTGATCGAAACATTCAATAACTTGCCAAAACATAATCAAAACAAATGAAAGCAAACCAAAACATTCCAAATACCCGCCAAAAGATTTTAAAACCCGCCAAAAGGAATCCAAACATTCCAAAACCTGCCAAGACAATATAAACAACACAAGAGAAAACAAAACATTCTAAAACACCACCAAAACATTCCGAAAACCCGCCAAAACATCATCAAAACAAATCAAAACCAACCAAAAAATAAGAGGAACACGGCAACATATTGGCAAGCAAGAGACGGAGAACGCGGCACCTTCTAGGAGGCCAAGAAGGAAGCCGCACAACACCTGCACTGTGTCTGCAACTTTCAAACTGCTAGAAGCTAGTGGCTTGCCACTGGCCTGCCTCTTCAATTGCCATTAGCATTCCAATGGAAGCTATTCTTGGACAACTTTGCTCTGCTTGCTGCTAGTTCTGCCCCAGCCTACCATAGATAACCTTGCTCTTGCCTTGAGGCTCTGAGATGCCAAGAACTTGTCAACTTCAAAGGGCGGGCCGGGCTACATCTACTCAGCTGCCACAGTTTCTCCTTGCTAGACCTAGTGGGAAAGCATTTTGCTGAGATGCGGAAGGCACGAAACGCAGAATACGGAGACGCGGAGCTGTCCCAAGTGCCGCTGCCAGGCGTCTTTCCGCAGAAGGAGCGCCCCGGAGCGCACCGCAACCGGCACCGTCATCTCTGCGCAAAGAGCCAAAATATTTTCAAACCCGCCAAAACTCATCCAAAAATATTTTCAAACCCGCCAAAATAGAAAACCAGACAGAAGTCATCAATACATTCAAAAAAACCTGACAAAACATGATCAAGCCCAACAAAGCTAATCCAAACACACCAAAAACTGGGCTAAACAGAATCAAAACAAATCAAAACAAATCGAAACCTTCTAAAAACCCGCCAAAATATTTCAAAACCCGTCAAAACTAATCAAAACATTCCGAACACCCGCCAAAACATACCAAATACTCGCCAAAAGATTTTAAAACCCGCCAAAAGGAATCCAAACATTCCAAAACCTGCCAACACAATAAAAACAACTCAGGAGAATACAAAACATTCTAAAACCCAACCAAAACATTCCGAAAACCCACCAAAACATCATAAAAACAAATCAAAAACAACCAAAACATTCTGAAAACCCGCCAAAATGATTTAGACCCGCAAAACTCATCAAAACATTCTGAAAAGATGCCAAAACATTAGAAAACCAGCCTGAACTGATCAAAACATTCAAAAAACTTGGCAATACATCATAAAAACAAATCAAAACCAACCAAAACATTCCAAAAACCCGACAAAATTATTTAGAACCCGCCAAAACTGATCAAAACATTCTGAAAAGATGCCAAAATACTAGAAAACCAGTAAGAAGTGATCGAAACATTCAATAACTTGCCAAAACATAATCAAAACAAATGAAAGCAAACCAAAACATTCCAAATACCCACCAAAATACTTTAAAACCCGCCAAAAGGAATTCAAACATTCCAAAACCTGCCAAGACAATCAAAACAACACAAGAGAATACAAAACATTCTAAAACACCACCAAAACATTCTGAAAACCCGCCAAAACATCATAAAAACAAATCAAAACCAACCAAAAAATAAGAGGAACAAGGCAACATATTGGCAAGCAAGAGACGGAGAACGCGGCACCTTCTAGGAGGCCAAGAAGGAAGCCGCACAACACCTGCACTGTGTCTGCAACTTTCAAACTGCTAGAAGCTAGTGGCTTGCCACTGGCCTGCCTCTTCAATTGCCATTAGCATTCCAATGGAAGCTATTCTTGGACAACTTTGCTCTGCTTGCTGCTAGTTCTGCCCCAGCCTACCATAGATAACCTTGCTCTTGCCTTGAGGCTCTGAGATGCCAAGAACTTGTCAACTTCAAAGGGCGGGCCAGGCTACATCTACTCAGCTGCCACAGTTTCTCCTTGCTAGACCTAGTGGGAAAGCATTTTGCTGAGATGCAGAAGGCAAGAAACGCAGAATACGGAGACGCGGAGCTGTCCCAAGTGCCGCTGCCTAGGCGTCTTTCCGCAGAAGGAGCGCCCCGGAGCGCACCGCAACCGGCACCGTCATCTCTGCGCAAAGAGCCAAAATATTTTCAAACCCGCCAAAACTAATCCAAAAATATTTTCAAACCCGCCAAAATAGAAAACCAGACAGAAGTCATCAATACATTCGAAAAAACCTGACAAAACATGATCAAGCCCAACAAAGCTAATCCAAACACACCAAAAACTGGGCTAAACAGAATCAAAACAAATCAAAACAAATCTAAACCTTCTAAAAACCCGCCAAAATATTTCAAAACCTGTCAAAACTAATCAAAATCTTCCGAATACCCGCCAAAACATTCCAAATACCCGCCAAAAGATTTTAAAACCCGCCAAAAGGAATCCAAACATTCCAAAACCTGCCAACACAATAAAAACAACTCAAGAGAATACAAAACATTCTAAAACCCAACCAAAACATTCCGAAAACCCACCTAAACATCATAAAAACAAATCAAAACCAACCAAAACATTCTGAAAACCCGCCAAAATGATTTAGACCCGCAAAACTCATCAAAACATTCTGAAAAGATGCCAAAACATTAGAAAACCAGCCTGAACTGATCAAAACATTCAAAAAACTTGGCAATACATCATAAAAACAAATCAAAACCAACCAAAACATTCCAAAAACCCGACAAAATTATTTAGAACCCGCCAAAACTGATCAAAACATTCTGAAAAGATGCCAAAATACTAGAAAACCAGTAAGAAGTGATCGAAACATTCAATAACTTGCCAAAACATAATCAAAACAAATGAAAGCAAACCAAAACATTCCAAATACCCGCCAAAATATTTTAAAACCCGCCAAAAGGAATCCAAACATTCCAAAACCTGCCAAGACAATATAAACAACACAAGAGAAAACAAAACATTCTAAAACACCACCAAAACATTCCGAAAACCCGCCAAAACATCATAAAAACAAATCAAAACCAACCAAAAAATAAGAGGAACAAGGCAACATATTGGCAAGCAAGAGACGGAGAGCGCGGCACCTTCTAGGAGGCCAAGAAGGAAGCCGCACAACACCTGCACTGTGTCTGCAACTTTCAAACTGCTAGAAGCTAGTGGCTTGCCACTGGCCTGCCTCTTCAATTGCCATTAGCATTCCAATGGAAGCTATTCTTGGACAACTTTGCTCTGCTTGCTGCTAGTTCTGCCCCAGCCTACCATAGATAACCTTGCTCTTGCCTTGAGGCTCTGAGATGCCAAGAACTTGTCAACTTCAAAGGGCGGGCCAGGCTACATCTACTCAGCTGCCACAGTTTCTCCTTGCTAGACCTAGTGGGAAAGCATTTTGCTGAGATGCAGAAGGCAAGAAACGCAGAATACGGAGACGCGGAGCTGTCCCAAGTGCCGCTGCCTAGGCGTCTTTCCGCAGAAGGAGCGCCCCGGAGCGCACCGCAACCGGCACCGTCATCTCTGCGCAAAGAGCCAAAATATTTTCAAACCCGCCAAAACTAATCCAAAAATATTTTCAAACCCGCCAAAATAGAAAACCAGACAGAAGTCATCAATACATTCGAAAAAACCTGACAAAACATGATCAAGCCCAACAAAGCTAATCCAAACACACCAAAAACTGGGCTAAACAGAATCAAAACAAATCAAAACAAATCTAAACCTTCTAAAAACCCGCCAAAATATTTCAAAACCTGTCAAAACTAATCAAAATCTTCCGAATACCCGCCAAAACATTCCAAATACCCGCCAAAAGATTTTAAAACCCGCCAAAAGGAATCCAAACATTCCAAAACCTGCCAACACAATAAAAACAACTCAAGAGAATACAAAACATTCTAAAACCCAACCAAAACATTCCGAAAACCCACCTAAACATCATAAAAACAAATCAAAACCAACCAAAACATTCTGAAAACCCGCCAAAATGATTTAGACCCGCAAAACTCATCAAAACATTCTGAAAAGATGCCAAAACATTAGAAAACCAGCCTGAACTGATCAAAACATTCAAAAAACTTGGCAATACATCATAAAAACAAATCAAAACCAACCAAAACATTCCAAAAACCCGACAAAATTATTTAGAACCCGCCAAAACTGATCAAAACATTCTGAAAAGATGCCAAAATACTAGAAAACCAGTAAGAAGTGATCGAAACATTCAATAACTTGCCAAAACATAATCAAAACAAATGAAAGCAAACCAAAACATTCCAAATACCCGCCAAAATATTTTAAAACCCGCCAAAAGGAATCCAAACATTCCAAAACCTGCCAAGACAATATAAACAACACAAGAGAAAACAAAACATTCTAAAACACCACCAAAACATTCCGAAAACCCGCCAAAACATCATAAAAACAAATCAAAACCAACCAAAAAATAAGAGGAACAAGGCAACATATTGGCAAGCAAGAGACGGAGAGCGCGGCACCTTCTAGGAGGCCAAGAAGGAAGCCGCACAACACCTGCACTGTGTCTGCAACTTTCAAACTGCTAGAAGCTAGTGGCTTGCCACTGGCCTGCCTCTTCAATTGCCATTAGCATTCCAATGGAAGCTATTCTTGGACAACTTTGCTCTGCTTGCTGCTAGTTCTGCCCCAGCCTACCATAGATAACCTTGCTCTTGCCTTGAGGCTCTGAGATGCCAAGAACTTGTCAACTTCAAAGGGCGGGCCAGGCTACATCTACTCAGCTGCCACAGTTTCTCCTTGCTAGACCTAGTGGGAAAGCATTTTGCTGAGATGCAGAAGGCAAGAAACGCAGAATACGGAGACGCGGAGCTGTCCCAAGTGCCGCTGCCAGGCGTCTTTCCGCAGAAGGAGCGCCCCGGAGCGCACCGCAACCGGCACCGTCATCTCTGCGCAAAGAGCCAAAATATTTTCAAACCCGCCAAAACTAATCCAAAAATATTTTCAAACCCGCCAAAATAGAAAACCAGACAGAAGTCATCAATACATTCGAAAAAACCTGACAAAACATGATCAAGCCCAACAAAGCTAATCCAAACACACCAAACACTGGGATAAACAGAATCAAAACAAATCAAAACAAATCTAAACCTTCTAAAAACCCGCCAAAATATTTCAAAACCCGTCAAAACTAATCAAAACATTCCGAACACCCGCCAAAACATTCCAAATACCCGCCAAAATATTTTAAAACTCGCCAAAAGGAATCCAAACATTCCAAAACCTGCCAACACAATAAAAACAACTCAAGAGAATACAAAACATTCTAAAACCCAACCAAAACATTCCGAAAACCCACCAAAACATCATAAAAACAAATCAAAACCAACCAAAACATTCTGAAACCCCGCCAAAATGATTTAGACCCGCAAAACTCATCAAAACATTCTGAAAAGATGCCAAAACATTAGAAAACCAGCCTGAACTGATCAAAACATTCAAAAAACTTGGCAATACATCATAAAAACAAATCAAAACCAACCAAAACATTCCAAAAACCCGACAAAATTATTTAGAACCCGCCAAAACTGATCAAAACATTCTGAAAAGATGCCAAAATACTAGAAAACCAGTAAGAAGTGATCGAAACATTCAATAACTTGCCAAAACATAATCAAAACAAATGAAAGCAAACCAAAACATTCCAAATACCCGCCAAAATATTTTAAAACCCGCCAAAAGGAATCCAAACATTCCAAAACCTGCCAAGACAATCAAAACAACACAAGAGAATACAAAACATTCTAAAACACCACCAAAACATTCCGAAAACCCGCCAAAACATCATAAAAACAAATCAAAACCAACCAAAAAATAAGAGGAACAAGGCAACATATTGGCAAGCAAGAGACGGAGAGCGCGGCACCTTCTAGGAGGCCAAGAAGGAAGCCGCACAACACCTGCACTGTGTCTACAACTTTCAAACTGCTAGAAGCTAGTGGCTTGCCACTGGCCTGCCTCTTCAATTGCCATTAGCATTCCAATGGAAGCTATTCTTGGACAACTTTGCTCTGCTTGCTGCTAGTTCTGCCCCAGCCTACCATAGATAACCTTGCTCTTGCCTTGAGGCTCTGAGATGCCAAGAACTTGTCAACTTCAAAGGGCGGGCCGGGCTACATCTACTCAGCTGCCACAGTTTCTCCTTGCTAGACCTAGTGGGAAAGCATTTTGCTGAGATGCGGAAGGCACGAAACGCAGAATACGGAGACGCGGAGCTGTCCCAAGTGCCGCTGCCAGGCGTCTTTCCGCAGAAGGAGCGCCCCGGAGCGCACCGCAACCGGCACCGTCATCTCTGCGCAAAGAGCCAAAATATTTTCAAACCCGCCAAAACTCATCCAAAAATATTGTCAAACCCGCCAAAATAGAAAACCAGACAGAAGTCATCAATACATTCGAAAAAACCTGACAAAACATGATCAAGCCCACCAAAGCTAATCCAAACACACCAAAAACTGGGCTAAACAGAATCAAAACAAATCAAAACAAATCGAAACCTTCTAAAAACCCGCCAAAATATTTCAAAACCCGTCAAAACTAATCAAAACATTCCGAACACCCGCCAAAACATACCAAATACCCGCCAAAAGATTTTAAAACTCGCCAAAAGGAATCCAAACATTCCAAAACCTGCCAACACAATAAAAACAACTCAGGAGAATACAAAACATTCTAAAACCCAACCAAAACATTCCGAAAACCCACCAAAACATCATAAAAACAAAGCAAAACCAACCAAAACATTCTGAAAACCCGCCAAAATGATTTAGACCCGCAAAACTCATCAAAACATTCTGAAAAGATGCCAAAACATTAGAAAACCAGCCTGAACTGATCAAAACATTCAAAAAACTTGGCAATACATCATAAAAACAAATCAAAACCAACCAAAACATTCCAAAAACCCGACAAAATTATTTAGAACCCGCCAAAACTGATCAAAACATTCTGAAAAGATGCCAAAATACTAGAAAACCAGTAAGAAGTGATCGAAACATTCAATAACTTGCCAAAACATAATCAAAACAAATGAAAGCAAACCAAAACATTCCAAATACCCGCCAAAATATTTTAAAACCCGCCAAAAGGAATCCAAACATTCCAAAACCTGCCAAGACAATATAAACAACACAAGAGAAAACAAAACATTCTAAAACACCACCAAAACATTCCGAAAACCCGCCAAAACATCATAAAAACAAATCAAAACCAACCAAAAAATAAGAGGAACAAGGCAACATATTGGCAAGCAAGAGACGGAGAGCGCGGCACCTTCTAGGAGGCCAAGAAGGAAGCCGCACAACACCTGCACTGTGTCTGCAACTTTCAAACTGCTAGAAGCTAGTGGCTTGCCACTGGCCTGCCTCTTCAATTGCCATTAGCATTCCAATGGAAGCTATTCTTGGACAACTTTGCTCTGCTTGCTGCTAGTTCTGCCCCAGCCTACCATAGATAACCTTGCTCTTGCCTTGAGGCTCTGAGATGCCAAGAACTTGTCAACTTCAAAGGGCGGGCCAGGCTACATCTACTCAGCTGCCACAGTTTCTCCTTGCTAGACCTAGTGGGAAAGCATTTTGCTGAGATGCAGAAGGCAAGAAACGCAGAATACGGAGACGCGGAGCTGTCCCAAGTGCCGCTGCCAGGCGTCTTTCCGCAGAAGGAGCGCCCCGGAGCGCACCGCAACCGGCACCGTCATCTCTGCGCAAAGAGCCAAAATATTTTCAAACCCGCCAAAACTAATCCAAAAATATTTTCAAACCCGCCAAAATAGAAAACCAGACAGAAGTCATCAATACATTCGAAAAAACCTGACAAAACATGATCAAGCCCAACAAAGCTAATCCAAACACACCAAACACTGGGCTAAACAGAATCAAAACAAATCAAAACAAATCGAAACCTTCTAAAAACCCGCCAAAATATTTCAAAACCCGTCAAAACTAATCAAAACATTCCGAACACCCGCCAAAACATTCCAAATACCCGCCAAAATATTTTAAAACTCGCCAAAAGGAATCCAAACATTCCAAAACCTGCCAACACAATAAAAACAACTCAAGAGAATACAAAACATTCTAAAACCCAACCAAAACATTCCGAAAACCCACCAAAACATCATAAAAACAAATCAAAACCAACCAAAACATTCTGAAAACCCGCCAAAATGATTTAGACCCGCAAAACTCATCAAAACATTCTGAAAAGATGCCAAAACATTAGAAAACCAGCCTGAACTGATCAAAACATTCAAAAAACTTGGCAATACATCATAAAAACAAATCAAAACCAACCAAAACATTCCAAAAACCCGACAAAATTATTTAGAACCCGCCAAAACTGATCAAAACATTCTGAAAAGATGCCAAAATACTAGAAAACCAGTAAGAAGTGATCGAAACATTCAATAACTTGCCAAAACATAATCAAAACAAATGAAAGCAAACCAAAACATTCCAAATACCCGCCAAAATATTTTAAAACCCGCCAAAAGGAATCCAAACATTCCAAAACCTGCCAAGACAATCAAAACAACACAAGAGAATACAAAACATTCTAAAACACCACCAAAACATTCCGAAAACCCGCCAAAACATCATAAAAACAAATCAAAACCAACCAAAAAATAAGAGGAACACGGCAACATATTGGCAAGCAAGAGACGGAGAACGCGGCACCTTCTAGGAGGCCAAGAAGGAAGCCGCACAACACCTGCACTGTGTCTGCAACTTTCAAACTGCTAGAAGCTAGTGGCTTGCCACTGGCCTGCCTCTTCAATTGCCATTAGCATTCCAATGGAAGCTATTCTTGGACAACTTTGCTCTGCTTGCTGCTAGTTCTGCCCCAGCCTACCATAGATAACCTTGCTCTTGCCTTGAGGCTCTGAGATGCCAAGAACTTGTCAACTTCAAAGGGCGGGCCGGGCTACATCTACTCAGCTGCCACAGTTTCTCCTTGCTAGACCTAGTGGGAAAGCATTTTGCTGAGATGCAGAAGGCAAGAAACGCAGAATACGGAGACGCGGAGCTGTCCCAAGTGCCGCTGCCAGGCGTCTTTCCGCAGAAGGAGCGCCCCGGAGCGCACCGCAACCGGCACCGTCATCTCTGCGCAAAGAGCCAAAATATTTTCAAACCCGCCAAAACTCATCCAAAAATATTGTCAAACCCGCCAAAATAGAAAACCAGACAGAAGTCATCAATACATTCGAAAAAACCTGACAAAACATGATCAAGCCCAACAAAGCTAATCCAAACACACCAAAAACTGGGCTAAACAGAATCAAAACAAATCAAAACAAATCTAAACCTTCTAAAAACCCGCCAAAATATTTCAAAACCCGTCAAAACTAATCAAAACCTTCCGAATACCCGCCAAAACATTCCAAATACCCGCCAAAAGATTTTAAAACCCGCCAAAAGGAATGCAAACATTCCAAAACCTGCCAACACAATAAAAACAACTCAAGAGAATACAAAACATTCTAAAACCCAACCAAAACATTCTGAAAACCCACCAAAACATCATAAAAACAAATCAAAACCAACCAAAACATTCTGAAACCCCGCCAAAATGATTTAGACCCGCAAAACTCATCAAAACATTCTGAAAAGATGCCAAAACATTAGAAAACCAGCCTGAACTGATCAAAACATTCAAAAAACTTGGCAATACATCATAAAAACAAATCAAAACCAACCAAAACATTCCAAAAACCCGACAAAATTATTTAGAACCCGCCAAAACTGATCAAAACATTCTGAAAAGATGCCAAAATACTAGAAAACCAGTAAGAAGTGATCGAAACATTCAATAACTTGCCAAAACATAATCAAAACAAATGAAAGCAAACCAAAACATTCCAAATACCCGCCAAAAGATTTTAAAACCCGCCAAAAGGAATCCAAACATTCCAAAACCTGCCAAGACAATCAAAACAACACAAGAGAATACAAAACATTCTAAAACACCACCAAAACATTCCGAAAACCCGCCAAAACATCATAAAAACAAATCAAAACCAACCAAAAAATAAGAGGAACACGGCAACATATTGGCAAGCAAGAGACGGAGAACGCGGCACCTTCTAGGAGGCCAAGAAGGAAGCCGCACAACACCTGCACTGTGTCTGCAACTTTCAAACTGCTAGAAGCTAGTGGCTTGCCACTGGCCTGCCTCTTCAATTGCCATTAGCATTCCAATGGAAGCTATTCTTGGACAACTTTGCTCTGCTTGCTGCTAGTTCTGCCCCAGCCTACCATAGATAACCTTGCTCTTGCCTTGAGGCTCTGAGATGCCAAGAACTTGTCAACTTCAAAGGGCGGGCCGGGCTACATCTACTCAGCTGCCACAGTTTCTCCTTGCTAGACCTAGTGGGAAAGCATTTTGCTGAGATGCGGAAGGCAAGAAACGCAGAATACGGAGACGCGGAGCTGTCCCAAGTGCCGCTGCCAGGCGTCTTTCCGCAGAAGGAGCGCCCCGGAGCGCACCGCAACCGGCACCGTCATCTCTGCGCAAAGAGCCAAAATATTTTCAAACCCGCCAAAACTCATCCAAAAATATTTTCAAACCCGCCAAAATAGAAAACCAGACAGAAGTCATCAATACATTCAAAAAAACCTGACAAAACATGATCAAGCCCAACAAAGCTAATCCAAACACACCAAAAACTGGGCTAAACAGAATCAAAACAAATCAAAACAAATCGAAACCTTCTAAAAACCCGCCAAAATATTTCAAAACCTGTCAAAACTAATCAAAACCTTCCGAATACCCGCCAAAACATTCCAAATACCCGCCAAAAGATTTTAAAACCCGCCAAAAGGAATCCAAACATTCCAAAACCTGCCAACACAATAAAAACAACTCAAGAGAATACAAAACATTCTAAAACCCAACCAAAACATTCTGAAAACCCACCTAAACATCATAAAAACAAATCAAAACCAACCAAAACATTCTGAAAACCTGCCAAAATGATTTAGACCCGCAAAACTCATCAAAACATTCTGAAAAGATGCCAAAACATTAGAAAACCAGCCTGAACTGATCAAAACATTCAAAAAACTTGGCAATACATCATAAAAACAAATCAAAACCAACCAAAACATTCCAAAAACCCGACAAAATTATTTAGAACCCGCCAAAACTGATCAAAACATTCTGAAAAGATGCCAAAATACTAGAAAACCAGTAAGAAGTGATCGAAACATTCAATAACTTGCCAAAACATAATCAAAACAAATGAAAGCAAACCAAAACATTCCAAATACCCGCCAAAATATTTTAAAACCCGCCAAAAGGAATCCAAACATTCCAAAACCTGCCAAGACAATATAAACAACACAAGAGAAAACAAAACATTCTAAAACACCACCAAAACATTCCGAAAACCCGCCAAAACATCATAAAAACAAATCAAAACCAACCAAAAAATAAGAGGAACAAGGCAACATATTGGCAAGCAAGAGACGGAGAGCGCGGCACCTTCTAGGAGGCCAAGAAGGAAGCCGCACAACACCTGCACTGTGTCTGCAACTTTCAAACTGCTAGAAGCTAGTGGCTTGCCACTGGCCTGCCTCTTCAATTGCCATTAGCATTCCAATGGAAGCTATTCTTGGACAACTTTGCTCTGCTTGCTGCTAGTTCTGCCCCAGCCTACCATAGATAACCTTGCTCTTGCCTTGAGGCTCTGAGATGCCAAGAACTTGTCAACTTCAAAGGGCGGGCCAGGCTACATCTACTCAGCTGCCACAGTTTCTCCTTGCTAGACCTAGTGGGAAAGCATTTTGCTGAGATGCAGAAGGCAAGAAACGCAGAATACGGAGACGCGGAGCTGTCCCAAGTGCCGCTGCCAGGCGTCTTTCCGCAGAAGGAGCGCCCCGGAGCGCACCGCAACCGGCACCGTCATCTCTGCGCAAAGAGCCAAAATATTTTCAAACCCGCCAAAACTAATCCAAAAATATTTTCAAACCCGCCAAAATAGAAAACCAGACAGAAGTCATCAATACATTCGAAAAAACCTGACAAAACATGATCAAGCCCAACAAAGCTAATCCAAACACACCAAACACTGGGCTAAACAGAATCAAAACAAATCAAAACAAATCTAAACCTTCTAAAAACCCGCCAAAATATTTCAAAACCCGTCAAAACTAATCAAAACATTCCGAACACCCGCCAAAACATTCCAAATACCAGCCAAAATATTTTTAAACTCGCCAAAAGGAATCCAAACATTCCAAAACCTGCCAACACAATAAAAACAACTCAAGAGAATACAAAACATTCTAAAACCCAACCAAAACATTCCGAAAACCCACCAAAACATCATAAAAACAAATCAAAACCAACCAAAACATTCTGAAAACCCGCCAAAATTATTTAGACCCGCAAAACTCATCAAAACATTCTGAAAAGATGCCAAAACATTAGAAAACCAGCCTGAACTGATCAAAACATTCAAAAAACTTGGCAATACATCATAAAAACAAATCAAAACCAACCAAAACATTCCAAAAACCCGACAAAATTATTTAGAACCCGCCAAAACTGATCAAAACATTCTGAAAAGATGCCAAAATACTAGAAAACCAGTAAGAAGTGATCGAAACATTCAATAACTTGCCAAAACATAATCAAAACAAATGAAAGCAAACCAAAACATTCCAAATACCCGCCAAAATATTTTAAAACCCGCCAAAAGGAATCCAAACATTCCAAAACCTGCCAAGACAATCAAAACAACACAAGAGAATACAAAACATTCTAAAACACCACCAAAACATTCCGAAAACCCGCCAAAACATCATAAAAACAAATCAAAACCAACCAAAAAATAAGAGGAACACGGCAACATATTGGCAAGCAAGAGACGGAGAACGCGGCACCTTCTAGGAGGCCAAGAAGGAAGCCGCACAACACCTGCACTGTGTCTGCAACTTTCAAACTGCTAGAAGCTAGTGGCTTGCCACTGGCCTGCCTCTTCAATTGCCATTAGCATTCCAATGGAAGCTATTCTTGGACAACTTTGCTCTGCTTGCTGCTAGTTCTGCCCCAGCCTACCATAGATAACCTTGCTCTTGCCTTGAGGCTCTGAGATGCCAAGAACTTGTCAACTTCAAAGGGCGGGCCGGGCTACATCTACTCAGCTGCCACAGTTTCTCCTTGCTAGACCTAGTGGGAAAGCATTTTGCTGAGATGCGGAAGGCAAGAAACGCAGAATACGGAGACGCGGAGCTGTCCCAAGTGCCGCTGCCAGGCGTCTTTCCGCAGAAGGAGCGCCCCGGAGCGCACCGCAACCGGCACCGTCATCTCTGCGCAAAGAGCCAAAATATTTTCAAACCCGCCAAAACTCATCCAAAAATATTTTCAAACCCGCCAAAATAGAAAACCAGACAGAAGTCATCAATACATTCGAAAAAACCTGACAAAACATGATCAAGCCCACCAAAGCTAATCCAAACACACCAAAAACTGGGCTAAACAGAATCAAAACAAATCAAAACAAATCGAAACCTTCTAAAAACAGGCCAAAATATTTCAAAACCCGTCAAAACTAATCAAAACCTTCCGAATACCCGCCAAAACATTCCAAATACCCGCCAAAAGATTTTAAAACCCGCCAAAAGGAATCCAAACATTCCAAAACCTGCCAACACAATAAAAACAACTCAAGAGAATACAAAACATTCTAAAACCCAACCAAAACATTCCGAAAACCCACCTAAACATCATAAAAACAAATCAAAACCAACCAAAACATTCTGAAAACCCGCCAAAATGATTTAGACCCGCAAAACTCATCAAAACATTCTGAAAAGATGCCAAAACATTAGAAAACCAGCCTGAACTGATCAAAACATTCAAAAAACTTGGCAATACATCATAAAAACAAATCAAAACCAACCAAAACATTCCAAAAACCCGACAAAATTATTTAGAACCCGCCAAAACTGATCAAAACATTCTGAAAAGATGCCAAAATACTAGAAAACCAGTAAGAAGTGATCGAAACATTCAATAACTTGCCAAAACATAATCAAAACAAATGAAAGCAAACCAAAACATTCCAAATACCCGCCAAAATATTTTAAAACCCGCCAAAAGGAATCCAAACATTCCAAAACCTGCCAAGACAATATAAACAACACAAGAGAAAACAAAACATTCTAAAACACCACCAAAACATTCTGAAAACCCGCCAAAACATCATAAAAACAAATCAAAACCAACCAAAAAATAAGAGGAACACGGCAACATATTGGCAAGCAAGAGACGGAGAACGCGGCACCTTCTAGGAGGCCAAGAAGGAAGCCGCACAACACCTGCACTGTGTCTGCAACTTTCAAACTGCTAGAAGCTAGTGGCTTGCCACTGGCCTGCCTCTTCAATTGCCATTAGCATTCCAATGGAAGCTATTCTTGGACAACTTTGCTCTGCTTGCTGCTAGTTCTGCCCCAGCCTACCATAGATAACCTTGCTCTTGCCTTGAGGCTCTGAGATGCCAAGAACTTGTCAACTTCAAAGGGCGGGCCGGGCTACATCTACTCAGCTGCCACAGTTTCTCCTTGCTAGACCTAGTGGGAAAGCATTTTGCTGAGATGCGGAAGGCACGAAACGCAGAATACGGAGACGCGGAGCTGTCCCAAGTGCCGCTGCCAGGCGTCTTTCCGCAGAAGGAGCGCCCCGGAGCGCACCGCAACCGGCACCGTCATCTCTGCCCAAAGAGCCAAAATATTTTCAAACCCGCCAAAACTCATCCAAAAATATTGTCAAACCCGCCAAAATAGAAAACCAGACAGAAGTCATCAATACATTCGAAAAAACCTGACAAAACATGATCAAGCCCAACAAAGCTAATCCAAACACACCAAAAACTGGGCTAAACAGAATCAAAACAAATCAAAACAAATCGAAACCTTCTAAAAACCCGCCAAAATATTTCAAAACCTGTCAAAACTAATCAAAACCTTCCGAATACCCGCCAAAACATTCCAAATACCCACCAAAAGATTTTAAAACCCGCCAAAAGGAATCCAAACATTCCAAAACCTGCCAACACAATAAAAACAACTCAAGAGAATACAAAACATTCTAAAACCCAACCAAAACATTCCGAAAACCCACCTAAACATCATAAAAACAAATCAAAACCAACCAAAACATTCTGAAAACCCGCCAAAATGATTTAGACCCGCAAAACTCATCAAAACATTCTGAAAAGATGCCAAAACATTAGAAAACCAGCCTGAACTGATCAAAACATTCAAAAAACTTGGCAATACATCATAAAAACAAATCAAAACCAACCAAAACATTCCAAAAACCCGACAAAATTATTTAGAACCCGCCAAAACTGATCAAAACATTCTGAAAAGATGCCAAAATACTAGAAAACCAGTAAGAAGTGATCGAAACATTCAATAACTTGCCAAAACATAATCAAAACAAATGAAAGCAAACCAAAACATTCCAAATACCCGCCAAAAGATTTTAAAACCCGCCAAAAGGAATCCAAACATTCCAAAACCTGCCAAGACAATATAAACAACACAAGAGAAAACAAAACATTCTAAAACACCACCAAAACATTCCGAAAACCCGCCAAAACATCATAAAAACAAATCAAAACCAACCAAAAAATAAGAGGAACAAGGCAACATATTGGCAAGCAAGAGACGGAGAGCGCGGCACCTGCTAGGAGGCCAAGAAGGAAGCCGCACAACACCTGCACTGTGTCTGCACCTTTCAAACTGCTAGAAGCTAGTGGCTTGCCACTGGCCTGCCTCTTCAATTGCCATTAGCATTCCAATGGAAGCTATTCTTGGACAACTTTGCTCTGCTTGCTGCTAGTTCTGCCCCAGCCTACCATAGATAACCTTGCTCTTGCCTTGAGGCTCTGAGATGCCAAGAACTTGTCAACTTCAAAGGGCGGGCCAGGCTACATCTACTCAGCTGCCACAGTTTCTCCTTGCTAGACCTAGTGGGAAAGCATTTTGCTGAGATGCAGAAGGCAAGAAACGCAGAATACGGAGACGCGGAGCTGTCCCAAGTGCCGCTGCCAGGCGTCTTTCCGCAGAAGGAGCGCCCCGGAGCGCACCGCAACCGGCACCGTCATCTCTGCGCAAAGAGCCAAAATATTTTCAAACCCGCCAAAACTAATCCAAAAATATTTTCAAACCCGCCAAAATAGAAAACCAGACAGAAGTCATCAATACATTCGAAAAAACCTGACAAAACATGATCAAGCCCAACAAAGCTAATCCAAACACACCAAACACTGGGCTAAACAGAATCAAAACAAATCAAAACAAATCTAAACCTTCTAAAAACCCGCCAAAATATTTCAAAACCCGTCAAAACTAATCAAAACATTCCGAACACCCGCCAAAACATTCCAAATACCCGCCAAAATATTTTAAAACTCGCCAAAAGGAATCCAAACATTCCAAAACCTGCCAACACAATAAAAACAACTCAAGAGAATACAAAACATTCTAAAACCCAACCAAAACATTCCGAAAACCCACCAAAACATCATAAAAACAAATCAAAACCAACCAAAACATTCTGAAACCCCGCCAAAATGATTTAGACCCGCAAAACTCATCAAAACATTCTGAAAAGATGCCAAAACATTAGAAAACCAGCCTGAACTGATCAAAACATTCAAAAAACTTGGCAATACATCATAAAAACAAATCAAAACCAACCAAAACATTCCAAAAACCCGACAAAATTATTTAGAACCCGCCAAAACTGATCAAAACATTCTGAAAAGATGCCAAAATACTAGAAAACCAGTAAGAAGTGATCGAAACATTCAATAACTTGCCAAAACATAATCAAAACAAATGAAAGCAAACCAAAACATTCCAAATACCCGCCAAAATATTTTAAAACCCGCCAAAAGGAATCCAAACATTCCAAAACCTGCCAAGACAATCAAAACAACACAAGAGAATACAAAACATTCTAAAACACCACCAAAACATTCCGAAAACCCGCCAAAACATCATAAAAACAAATCAAAACCAACCAAAAAATAAGAGGAACACGGCAACATATTGGCAAGCAAGAGACGGAGAACGCGGCACCTTCTAGGAGGCCAAGAAGGAAGCCGCACAACACCTGCACTGTGTCTGCAACTTTCAAACTGCTAGAAGCTAGTGGCTTGCCACTGGCCTGCCTCTTCAATTGCCATTAGCATTCCAATGGAAGCTATTCTTGGACAACTTTGCTCTGCTTGCTGCTAGTTCTGCCCCAGCCTACCATAGATAACCTTGCTCTTGCCTTGAGGCTCTGAGATGCCAAGAACTTGTCAACTTCAAAGGGCGGGCCGGGCTACATCTACTCAGCTGCCACAGTTTCTCCTTGCTAGACCTAGTGGGAAAGCATTTTGCTGAGATGCGGAAGGCAAGAAACGCAGAATACGGAGACGCGGAGCTGTCCCAAGTGCCGCTGCCAGGCGTCTTTCCGCAGAAGGAGCGCCCCGGAGCGCACCGCAACCGGCACCGTCATCTCTGCGCAAAGAGCCAAAATATTTTCAAACCCGCCAAAACTCATCCAAAAATATTTTCAAACCCGCCAAAATAGAAAACCAGACAGAAGTCATCAATACATTCAAAAAAACCTGACAAAACATGATCAAGCCCAACAAAGCTAATCCAAACACACCAAAAACTGGGCTAAACAGAATCAAAACAAATCAAAACAAATCGAAACCTTCTAAAAACAGGCCAAAATATTTCAAAACCCGTCAAAACTAATCAAAACATTCCGAACACCCGCCAAAACATACCAAATACTCGCCAAAAGATTTTAAAACCCGCCAAAAGGAATCCAAACATTCCAAAACCTGCCAACACAATAAAAACAACTCAGGAGAATACAAAACATTCTAAAACCCAACCAAAACATTCCGAAAACCCACCAAAACATCATAAAAACAAATCAAAACCAACCAAAACATTCTGAAAACCCGCCAAAATGATTTAGACCCGCAAAACTCATCAAAACATTCTGAAAAGATGCCAAAACATTAGAAAACCAGCCTGAACTGATCAAAACATTCAAAAAACTTGGCAATACATCATAAAAACAAATCAAAACAAATCGAAACATTCCAAAAACCCGACAAAATTATTTAGAACCCGCCAAAACTGATCAAAACATTCTGAAAAGATGCCAAAATACTAGAAAACCAGTAAGAAGTGATCGAAACATTCAATAACTTGCCAAAACATAATCAAAACAAATGAAAGCAAACCAAAACATTCCAAATACCCGCCAAAATATTTTAAAACCCGCCAAAAGGAATCCAAACATTCCAAAACCTGCCAAGACAATATAAACAACACAAGAGAAAACAAAACATTCTAAAACACCACCAAAACATTCCGAAAACCCGCCAAAACATCATAAAAACAAATCAAAACCAACCAAAAAATAAGAGGAACAAGGCAACATATTGGCAAGCAAGAGACGGAGAGCGCGGCACCTTCTAGGAGGCCAAGAAGGAAGCCGCACAACACCTGCACTGTGTCTGCAACTTTCAAACTGCTAGAAGCTAGTGGCTTGCCACTGGCCTGCCTCTTCAATTGCCATTAGCATTCCAATGGAAGCGATTCTTGGACAACTTTGCTCTGCTTGCTGCTAGTTCTGCCCCAGCCTACCATAGATAACCTTGCTCTTGCCTTGAGGCTCTGAGATGCCAAGAACTTGTCAACTTCAAAGGGCGGGCCAGGCTACATCTACTCAGCTGCCACAGTTTCTCCTTGCTAGACCTAGTGGGAAAGCATTTTGCTGAGATGCAGAAGGCAAGAAACGCAGAATACGGAGACGCGGAGCTGTCCCAAGTGCCGCTGCCAGGCGTCTTTCCGCAGAAGGAGCGCCCCGGAGCGCACCGCAACCGGCACCGTCATCTCTGCGCAAAGAGCCAAAATATTTTCAAACCCGCCAAAACTAATCCAAAAATATTTTCAAACCCGCCAAAATAGAAAACCAGACAGAAGTCATCAATACATTCGAAAAAACCTGACAAAACATGATCAAGCCCAACAAAGCTAATCCAAACACACCAAAAACTGGGCTAAACAGAATCAAAACAAATCAAAACAAATCTAAACCTTCTAAAAACCCGCCAAAATATTTCAAAACCTGTCAAAACTAATCAAAACCTTCCGAATACCCGCCAAAACATTCCAAATACCCGCCAAAAGATTTTAAAACCCGCCAAAAGGAATCCAAACATTCCAAAACCTGCCAACACAATAAAAACAACTCAAGAGAATACAAAACATTCTAAAACCCAACCAAAACATTCTGAAAACCCACCAAAACATCATAAAAACAAATCAAAACCAACCAAAACATTCTGAAAACCCGCCAAAATGATTTAGACCCGCAAAACTCATCAAAACATTCTGAAAAGATGCCAAAACATTAGAAAACCAGCCTGAACTGATCAAAACATTCAAAAAACTTGGCAATACATCATAAAAACAAATCAAAACCAACCAAAACATTCCAAAAACCCGACAAAATTATTTAGAACCCGCCAAAACTGATCAAAACATTCTGAAAAGATGCCAAAATACTAGAAAACCAGTAAGAAGTGATCGAAACATTCAATAACTTGCCAAAACATAATCAAAACAAATGAAAGCAAACCAAAACATTCCAAATACCCGCCAAAAGATTTTAAAACCCGCCAAAAGGAATCCAAACATTCCAAAACCTGCCAAGACAATCAAAACAACACAAGAGAATACAAAACATTCTAAAACACCACCAAAACATTCCGAAAACCCGCCAAAACATCATAAAAACAAATCAAAACCAACCAAAAAATAAGAGGAACAAGGCAACATATTGGCAAGCAAGAGACGGAGAGCGCGGCACCTTCTAGGAGGCCAAGAAGGAAGCCGCACAACACCTGCACTGTGTCTGCAACTTTCAAACTGCTAGAAGCTAGTGGCTTGCCACTGGCCTGCCTCTTCAATTGCCATTAGCATTCCAATGGAAGCTATTCTTGGACAACTTTGCTCTGCTTGCTGCTAGTTCTGCCCCAGCCTACCATAGATAACCTTGCTCTTGCCTTGAGGCTCTGAGATGCCAAGAACTTGTCAACTTCAAAGGGCGGGCCGGGCTACATCTACTCAGCTGCCACAGTTTCTCCTTGCTAGACCTAGTGGGAAAGCATTTTGCTGAGATGCGGAAGGCAAGAAACGCAGAATACGGAGACGCGGAGCTGTCCCAAGTGCCGCTGCCAGGCGTCTTTCCGCAGAAGGAGCGCCCCGGAGCGCACCGCAACCGGCACCGTCATCTCTGCGCAAAGAGCCAAAATATTTTCAAACCCGCCAAAACTCATCCAAAAATATTTTCAAACCCGCCAAAATAGAAAACCAGACAGAAGTCATCAATACATTCAAAAAAACCTGACAAAACATGATCAAGCCCAACAAAGCTAATCCAAACACACCAAAAACTGGGCTAAACAGAATCAAAACAAATCAAAACAAATCGAAACCTTCTAAAAACAGGCCAAAATATTTCAAAACCCGTCAAAACTAATCAAAACATTCCGAACACCCGCCAAAACATACCAAATACTCGCCAAAAGATTTTAAAACCCGCCAAAAGGAATCCAAACATTCCAAAACCTGCCAACACAATAAAAACAACTCAGGAGAATACAAAACATTCTAAAACCCAACCAAAACATTCCGAAAACCCACCAAAACATCATAAAAACAAATCAAAACCAACCAAAACATTCTGAAAACCCGCCAAAATGATTTAGACCCGCAAAACTCATCAAAACATTCTGAAAAGATGCCAAAACATTAGAAAACCAGCCTGAACTGATCAAAACATTCAAAAAACTTGGCAATACATCATAAAAACAAATCAAAACAAATCGAAACATTCCAAAAACCCGACAAAATTATTTAGAACCCGCCAAAACTGATCAAAACATTCTGAAAAGATGCCAAAATACTAGAAAACCAGTAAGAAGTGATCGAAACATTCAATAACTTGCCAAAACATAATCAAAACAAATGAAAGCAAACCAAAACATTCCAAATACCCGCCAAAATATTTTAAAACCCGCCAAAAGGAATCCAAACATTCCAAAACCTGCCAAGACAATATAAACAACACAAGAGAAAACAAAACATTCTAAAACACCACCAAAACATTCCGAAAACCCGCCAAAACATCATAAAAACAAATCAAAACCAACCAAAAAATAAGAGGAACAAGGCAACATATTGGCAAGCAAGAGACGGAGAGCGCGGCACCTTCTAGGAGGCCAAGAAGGAAGCCGCACAACACCTGCACTGTGTCTGCAACTTTCAAACTGCTAGAAGCTAGTGGCTTGCCACTGGCCTGCCTCTTCAATTGCCATTAGCATTCCAATGGAAGCGATTCTTGGACAACTTTGCTCTGCTTGCTGCTAGTTCTGCCCCAGCCTACCATAGATAACCTTGCTCTTGCCTTGAGGCTCTGAGATGCCAAGAACTTGTCAACTTCAAAGGGCGGGCCAGGCTACATCTACTCAGCTGCCACAGTTTCTCCTTGCTAGACCTAGTGGGAAAGCATTTTGCTGAGATGCAGAAGGCAAGAAACGCAGAATACGGAGACGCGGAGCTGTCCCAAGTGCCGCTGCCAGGCGTCTTTCCGCAGAAGGAGCGCCCCGGAGCGCACCGCAACCGGCACCGTCATCTCTGCGCAAAGAGCCAAAATATTTTCAAACCCGCCAAAACTAATCCAAAAATATTTTCAAACCCGCCAAAATAGAAAACCAGACAGAAGTCATCAATACATTCGAAAAAACCTGACAAAACATGATCAAGCCCAACAAAGCTAATCCAAACACACCAAACACTGGGCTAAACAGAATCAAAACAAATCAAAACAAATCTAAACCTTCTAAAAACCCGCCAAAATATTTCAAAACCTGTCAAAACTAATCAAAATCTTCCGAATACCCGCCAAAACATTCCAAATACCCGCCAAAAGATTTTAAAACCCGCCAAAAGGAATCCAAACATTCCAAAACCTGCCAACACAATAAAAACAACTCAAGAGAATACAAAACATTCTAAAACCCAACCAAAACATTCTGAAAACCCACCTAAACATCATAAAAACAAATCAAAACCAACCAAAACATTCTGAAAACCCGCCAAAATGATTTAGACCCGCAAAACTCATCAAAACATTCTGAAAAGATGCCAAAACATTAGAAAACCAGCCTGAACTGATCAAAACATTCAAAAAACTTGGCAATACATCATAAAAACAAATCAAAACCAACCAAAACATTCCAAAAACCCGACAAAATTATTTAGAACCCGCCAAAACTGATCAAAACATTCTGAAAAGATGCCAAAATACTAGAAAACCAGTAAGAAGTGATCGAAACATTCAATAACTTGCCAAAACATAATCAAAACAAATGAAAGCAAACCAAAACATTCCAAATACCCGCCAAAATATTTTAAAACCCGCCAAAAGGAATCCAAACATTCCAAAACCTGCCAACACAATATAAACAACACAAGAGAAAACAAAACATTCTAAAACACCACCAAAACATTCCGAAAACCCGCCAAAACATCATAAAAACAAATCAAAACCAACCAAAAAATAAGAGGAACAAGGCAACATATTGGCAAGCAAGAGACGGAGAGCGCGGCACCTTCTAGGAGGCCAAGAAGGAAGCCGCACAACACCTGCACTGTGTCTGCAACTTTCAAACTGCTAGAAGCTAGTGGCTTGCCACTGGCCTGCCTCTTCAATTGCCATTAGCATTCCAATGGAAGCTATTCTTGGACAACTTTGCTCTGCTTGCTGCTAGTTCTGCCCCAGCCTACCATAGATAACCTTGCTCTTGCCTTGAGGCTCTGAGATGCCAAGAACTTGTCAACTTCAAAGGGCGGGCCAGGCTACATCTACTCAGCTGCCACAGTTTCTCCTTGCTAGACCTAGTGGGAAAGCATTTTGCTGAGATGCAGAAGGCAAGAAACGCAGAATACGGAGACGCGGAGCTGTCCCAAGTGCCGCTGCCAGGCGTCTTTCCGCAGAAGGAGCGCCCCGGAGCGCACCGCAACCGGCACCGTCATCTCTGCGCAAAGAGCCAAAATATTTTCAAACCCGCCAAAACTAATCCAAAAATATTTTCAAACCCGCCAAAATAGAAAACCAGACAGAAGTCATCAATACATTCGAAAAAACCTGACAAAACATGATCAAGCCCAACAAAGCTAATCCAAACACACCAAACACTGGGCTAAACAGAATCAAAACAAATCAAAACAAATCTAAACCTTCTAAAAACCCGCCAAAATATTTCAAAACCCGTCAAAACTAATCAAAACATTCCGAACACCCGCCAAAACATTCCAAATACCAGCCAAAAGATTTTAAAACCCGCCAAAAGGAATCCAAACATTCCAAAACCTGCCAACACAATAAAAACAACTCAAGAGAATACAAAACATTCTAAAACCCAACCAAAACATTCCGAAAACCCACCTAAACATCATAAAAACAAATCAAAACCAACCAAAACATTCTGAAAACCCGCCAAAATGATTTAGACCCGCAAAACTCATCAAAACATTCTGAAAAGATGCCAAAACATTAGAAAACCAGCCTGAACTGATCAAAACATTCAAAAAACTTGGCAATACATCATAAAAACAAATCAAAACCAACCAAAACATTCCAAAAACCCGACAAAATTATTTAGAACCCGCCAAAACTGATCAAAACATTCTGAAAAGATGCCAAAATACTAGAAAACCAGTAAGAAGTGATCGAAACATTCAATAACTTGCCAAAACATAATCAAAACAAATGAAAGCAAACCAAAACATTCCAAATACCCGCCAAAATATTTTAAAACCCGCCAAAAGGAATCCAAACATTCCAAAACCTGCCAAGACAATCAAAACAACACAAGAGAATACAAAACATTCTAAAACACCACCAAAACATTCCGAAAACCCGCCAAAACATCATAAAAACAAATCAAAACCAACCAAAAAATAAGAGGAACACGGCAACATATTGGCAAGCAAGAGACGGAGAACGCGGCACCTTCTAGGAGGCCAAGAAGGAAGCCGCACAACACCTGCACTGTGTCTGCAACTTTCAAACTGCTAGAAGCTAGTGGCTTGCCACTGGCCTGCCTCTTCAATTGCCATTAGCATTCCAATGGAAGCTATTCTTGGACAACTTTGCTCTGCTTGCTGCTAGTTCTGCCCCAGCCTACCATAGATAACCTTGCTCTTGCCTTGAGGCTCTGAGATGCCAAGAACTTGTCAACTTCAAAGGGCGGGCCGGGCTACATCTACTCAGCTGCCACAGTTTCTCCTTGCTAGACCTAGTGGGAAAGCATTTTGCTGAGATGCAGAAGGCAAGAAACGCAGAATACGGAGACGCGGAGCTGTCCCAAGTGCCGCTGCCAGGCGTCTTTCCGCAGAAGGAGCGCCCCGGAGCGCACCGCAACCGGCACCGTCATCTCTGCGCAAAGAGCCAAAATATTTTCAAACCCGCCAAAACTCATCCAAAAATATTTTCAAACCCGCCAAAATAGAAAACCAGACAGAAGTCATCAATACATTCGAAAAAACCTGACAAAACATGATCAAGCCCACCAAAGCTAATCCAAACACACCAAAAACTGGGCTAAACAGAATCAAAACAAATCAAAACAAATCGAAACCTTCTAAAAACAGGCCAAAATATTTCAAAACCCGTCAAAACTAATCAAAACCTTCCGAATACCCGCCAAAACATTCCAAATACCCGCCAAAAGATTTTAAAACCCGCCAAAAGGAATCCAAACATTCCAAAACCTGCCAACACAATAAAAACAACTCAAGAGAATACAAAACATTCTAAAACCCAACCAAAACATTCTGAAAACCCACCTAAACATCATAAAAACAAATCAAAACCAACCAAAACATTCTGAAAACCCGCCAAAATGATTTAGACCCGCAAAACTCATCAAAACATTCTGAAAAGATGCCAAAACATTAGAAAACCAGCCTGAACTGATCAAAACATTCAAAAAACTTGGCAATACATCATAAAAACAAATCAAAACCAACCAAAACATTCCAAAAACCCGACAAAATTATTTAGAACCCGCCAAAACTGATCAAAACATTCTGAAAAGATGCCAAAATACTAGAAAACCAGTAAGAAGTGATCGAAACATTCAATAACTTGCCAAAACATAATCAAAACAAATGAAAGCAAACCAAAACATTCCAAATACCCGCCAAAAGATTTTAAAACCCGCCAAAAGGAATCCAAACATTCCAAAACCTGCCAAGACAATATAAACAACACAAGAGAAAACAAAACATTCTAAAACACCACCAAAACATTCCGAAAACCCGCCAAAACATCATAAAAACAAATCAAAACCAACCAAAAAATAAGAGGAACACGGCAACATATTGGCAAGCAAGAGACGGAGAACGCGGCACCTTCTAGGAGGCCAAGAAGGAAGCCGCACAACACCTGCACTGTGTCTGCAACTTTCAAACTGCTAGAAGCTAGTGGCTTGCCACTGGCCTGCCTCTTCAATTGCCATTAGCATTCCAATGGAAGCTATTCTTGGACAACTTTGCTCTGCTTGCTGCTAGTTCTGCCCCAGCCTACCATAGATAACCTTGCTCTTGCCTTGAGGCTCTGAGATGCCAAGAACTTGTCAACTTCAAAGGGCGGGCCGGGCTACATCTACTCAGCTGCCACAGTTTCTCCTTGCTAGACCTAGTGGGAAAGCATTTTGCTGAGATGCGGAAGGCACGAAACGCAGAATACGGAGACGCGGAGCTGTCCCAAGTGCCGCTGCCAGGCGTCTTTCCGCAGAAGGAGCGCCCCGGAGCGCACCGCAACCGGCACCGTCATCTCTGCCCAAAGAGCCAAAATATTTTCAAACCCGCCAAAACTCATCCAAAAATATTGTCAAACCCGCCAAAATAGAAAACCAGACAGAAGTCATCAATACATTCGAAAAAACCTGACAAAACATGATCAAGCCCAACAAAGCTAATCCAAACACACCAAAAACTGGGCTAAACAGAATCAAAACAAATCAAAACAAATCGAAACCTTCTAAAAACCCGCCAAAATATTTCAAAACCTGTCAAAACTAATCAAAACCTTCCGAATACCCGCCAAAACATTCCAAATACCCACCAAAAGATTTTAAAACCCGCCAAAAGGAATGCAAACATTCCAAAACCTGCCAACACAATAAAAACAACTCAAGAGAATACAAAACATTCTAAAACCCAACCAAAACATTCCGAAAACCCACCTAAACATCATAAAAACAAATCAAAACCAACCAAAACATTCTGAAAACCCGCCAAAATGATTTAGACCCGCAAAACTCATCAAAACATTCTGAAAAGATGCCAAAACATTAGAAAACCAGCCTGAACTGATCAAAACATTCAAAAAACTTGGCAATACATCATAAAAACAAATCAAAACCAACCAAAACATTCCAAAAACCCGACAAAATTATTTAGAACCCGCCAAAACTGATCAAAACATTCTGAAAAGATGCCAAAATACTAGAAAACCAGTAAGAAGTGATCGAAACATTCAATAACTTGCCAAAACATAATCAAAACAAATGAAAGCAAACCAAAACATTCCAAATACCCGCCAAAAGATTTTAAAACCCGCCAAAAGGAATCCAAACATTCCAAAACCTGCCAAGACAATATAAACAACACAAGAGAAAACAAAACATTCTAAAACACCACCAAAACATTCCGAAAACCCGCCAAAACATCATAAAAACAAATCAAAACCAACCAAAAAATAAGAGGAACAAGGCAACATATTGGCAAGCAAGAGACGGAGAGCGCGGCACCTTCTAGGAGGCCAAGAAGGAAGCCGCACAACACCTGCACTGTGTCTGCAACTTTCAAACTGCTAGAAGCTAGTGGCTTGCCACTGGCCTGCCTCTTCAATTGCCATTAGCATTCCAATGGAAGCTATTCTTGGACAACTTTGCTCTGCTTGCTGCTAGTTCTGCCCCAGCCTACCATAGATAACCTTGCTCTTGCCTTGAGGCTCTGAGATGCCAAGAACTTGTCAACTTCAAAGGGCGGGCCAGGCTACATCTACTCAGCTGCCACAGTTTCTCCTTGCTAGACCTAGTGGGAAAGCATTTTGCTGAGATGCAGAAGGCAAGAAACGCAGAATACGGAGACGCGGAGCTGTCCCAAGTGCCGCTGCCAGGCGTCTTTCCGCAGAAGGAGCGCCCCGGAGCGCACCGCAACCGGCACCGTCATCTCTGCGCAAAGAGCCAAAATATTTTCAAACCCGCCAAAACTAATCCAAAAATATTTTCAAACCCGCCAAAATAGAAAACCAGACAGAAGTCATCAATACATTCGAAAAAACCTGACAAAACATGATCAAGCCCAACAAAGCTAATCCAAACACACCAAACACTGGGCTAAACAGAATCAAAACAAATCAAAACAAATCTAAACCTTCTAAAAACCCGCCAAAATATTTCAAAACCCGTCAAAACTAATCAAAACATTCCGAACACCCGCCAAAACATTCCAAATACCCGCCAAAATATTTTAAAACTCGCCAAAAGGAATCCAAACATTCCAAAACCTGCCAACACAATAAAAACAACTCAAGAGAATACAAAACATTCTAAAACCCAACCAAAACATTCCGAAAACCCACCAAAACATCATAAAAACAAATCAAAACCAACCAAAACATTCTGAAACCCCGCCAAAATGATTTAGACCCGCAAAACTCATCAAAACATTCTGAAAAGATGCCAAAACATTAGAAAACCAGCCTGAACTGATCAAAACATTCAAAAAACTTGGCAATACATCATAAAAACAAATCAAAACCAACCAAAACATTCCAAAAACCCGACAAAATTATTTAGAACCCGCCAAAACTGATCAAAACATTCTGAAAAGATGCCAAAATACTAGAAAACCAGTAAGAAGTGATCGAAACATTCAATAACTTGCCAAAACATAATCAAAACAAATGAAAGCAAACCAAAACATTCCAAATACCCGCCAAAATATTTTAAAACCCGCCAAAAGGAATCCAAACATTCCAAAACCTGCCAAGACAATATAAACAACACAAGAGAATACAAAACATTCTAAAACACCACCAAAACATTCCGAAAACCCGCCAAAACATCATAAAAACAAATCAAAACCAACCAAAAAATAAGAGGAACACGGCAACATATTGGCAAGCAAGAGACGGAGAACGCGGCACCTTCTAGGAGGCCAAGAAGGAAGCCGCACAACACCTGCACTGTGTCTGCAACTTTCAAACTGCTAGAAGCTAGTGGCTTGCCACTGGCCTGCCTCTTCAATTGCCATTAGCATTCCAATGGAAGCTATTCTTGGACAACTTTGCTCTGCTTGCTGCTAGTTCTGCCCCAGCCTACCATAGATAACCTTGCTCTTCCCTTGAGGCTCTGAGATGCCAAGAACTTGTCAACTTCAAAGGGCGGGCCGGGCTACATCTACTCAGCTGCCACAGTTTCTCCTTGCTAGACCTAGTGGGAAAGCATTTTGCTGAGATGCGGAAGGCAAGAAACGCAGAATACGGAGACGCGGAGCTGTCCCAAGTGCCGCTGCCAGGCGTCTTTCCGCAGAAGGAGCGCCCCGGAGCGCACCGCAACCGGCACCGTCATCTCTGCGCAAAGAGCCAAAATATTTTCAAACCCGCCAAAACTCATCCAAAAATATTTTCAAACCCGCCAAAATAGAAAACCAGACAGAAGTCATCAATACATTCAAAAAAACCTGACAAAACATGATCAAGCCCAACAAAGCTAATCCAAACACACCAAAAACTGGGCTAAACAGAATCAAAACAAATCAAAACAAATCTAAACCTTCTAAAAACAGGCCAAAATATTTCAAAACCCGTCAAAACTAATCAAAACATTCCGAACACCCGCCAAAACATACCAAATACTCGCCAAAAGATTTTAAAACCCGCCAAAAGGAATCCAAACATTCCAAAACCTGCCAACACAATAAAAACAACTCAGGAGAATACAAAACATTCTAAAACCCAACCAAAACATTCCGAAAACCCACCAAAACATCATAAAAACAAATCAAAACCAACCAAAACATTCTGAAAACCCGCCAAAATGATTTAGACCCGCAAAACTCATCAAAACATTCTGAAAAGATGCCAAAACATTAGAAAACCAGCCTGAACTGATCAAAACATTCAAAAAACTTGGCAATACATCATAAAAACAAATCAAAACAAATCGAAACATTCCAAAAACCCGACAAAATTATTTAGAACCCGCCAAAACTGATCAAAACATTCTGAAAAGATGCCAAAATACTAGAAAACCAGTAAGAAGTGATCGAAACATTCAATAACTTGCCAAAACATAATCAAAACAAATGAAAGCAAACCAAAACATTCCAAATACCCGCCAAAATATTTTAAAACCCGCCAAAAGGAATCCAAACATTCCAAAACCTGCCAAGACAATATAAACAACACAAGAGAAAACAAAACATTCTAAAACACCACCAAAACATTCCGAAAACCCGCCAAAACATCATAAAAACAAATCAAAACCAACCAAAAAATAAGAGGAACAAGGCAACATATTGGCAAGCAAGAGACGGAGAGCGCGGCACCTTCTAGGAGGCCAAGAAGGAAGCCGCACAACACCTGCACTGTGTCTGCAACTTTCAAACTGCTAGAAGCTAGTGGCTTGCCACTGGCCTGCCTCTTCAATTGCCATTAGCATTCCAATGGAAGCGATTCTTGGACAACTTTGCTCTGCTTGCTGCTAGTTCTGCCCCAGCCTACCATAGATAACCTTGCTCTTGCCTTGAGGCTCTGAGATGCCAAGAACTTGTCAACTTCAAAGGGCGGGCCAGGCTACATCTACTCAGCTGCCACAGTTTCTCCTTGCTAGACCTAGTGGGAAAGCATTTTGCTGAGATGCAGAAGGCAAGAAACGCAGAATACGGAGACGCGGAGCTGTCCCAAGTGCCGCTGCCAGGCGTCTTTCCGCAGAAGGAGCGCCCCGGAGCGCACCGCAACCGGCACCGTCATCTCTGCGCAAAGAGCCAAAATATTTTCAAACCCGCCAAAACTAATCCAAAAATATTTTCAAACCCGCCAAAATAGAAAACCAGACAGAAGTCATCAATACATTCGAAAAAACCTGACAAAACATGATCAAGCCCAACAAAGCTAATCCAAACACACCAAACACTGGGCTAAACAGAATCAAAACAAATCAAAACAAATCTAAACCTTCTAAAAACCCGCCAAAATATTTCAAAACCTGTCAAAACTAATCAAAACCTTCCGAATACCCGCCAAAACTTTCCAAATACCCGCCAAAAGATTTTAAAACCCGCCAAAAGGAATCCAAACATTCCAAAACCTGCCAACACAATAAAAACAACTCAAGAGAATACAAAACATTCTAAAACCCAACCAAAACATTCCGAAAACCCACCAAAACATCATAAAAACAAATCAAAACCAACCAAAACATTCTGAAAACCCGCCAAAATGATTTAGACCCGCAAAACTCATCAAAACATTCTGAAAAGATGCCAAAACATTAGAAAACCAGCCTGAACTGATCAAAACATTCAAAAAACTTGGCAATACATCATAAAAACAAATCAAAACCAACCAAAACATTCCAAAAACCCGACAAAATTATTTAGAACCCGCCAAAACTGATCAAAACATTCTGAAAAGATGCCAAAATACTAGAAAACCAGTAAGAAGTGATCGAAACATTCAATAACTTGCCAAAACATAATCAAAACAAATGAAAGCAAACCAAAACATTCCAAATACCCGCCAAAAGATTTTAAAACCCGCCAAAAGGAATCCAAACATTCCAAAACCTGCCAAGACAATCAAAACAACACAAGAGAATACAAAACATTCTAAAACACCACCAAAACATTCCGAAAACCCGCCAAAACATCATAAAAACAAATCAAAACCAACCAAAAAATAAGAGGAACAAGGCAACATATTGGCAAGCAAGAGACGGAGAGCGCGGCACCTTCTAGGAGGCCAAGAAGGAAGCCGCACAACACCTGCACTGTGTCTGCAACTTTCAAACTGCTAGAAGCTAGTGGCTTGCCACTGGCCTGCCTCTTCAATTGCCATTAGCATTCCAATGGAAGCGATTCTTGGACAACTTTGCTCTGCTTGCTGCTAGTTCTGCCCCAGCCTACCATAGATAACCTTGCTCTTGCCTTGAGGCTCTGAGATGCCAAGAACTTGTCAACTTCAAAGGGCGGGCCAGGCTACATCTACTCAGCTGCCACAGTTTCTCCTTGCTAGACCTAGTGGGAAAGCATTTTGCTGAGATGCAGAAGGCAAGAAACGCAGAATACGGAGACGCGGAGCTGTCCCAAGTGCCGCTGCCAGGCGTCTTTCCGCAGAAGGAGCGCCCCGGAGCGCACCGCAACCGGCACCGTCATCTCTGCGCAAAGAGCCAAAATATTTTCAAACCCGCCAAAACTAATCCAAAAATATTTTCAAACCCGCCAAAATAGAAAACCAGACAGAAGTCATCAATACATTCGAAAAAACCTGACAAAACATGATCAAGCCCAACAAAGCTAATCCAAACACACCAAAAACTGGGCTAAACAGAATCAAAACAAATCAAAACAAATCTAAACCTTCTAAAAACCCGCCAAAATATTTCAAAACCTGTCAAAACTAATCAAAACCTTCCGAATACCCGCCAAAACATTCCAAATACCCGCCAAAAGATTTTAAAACCCGCCAAAAGGAATCCAAACATTCCAAAACCTGCCAACACAATAAAAACAACTCAAGAGAATACAAAACATTCTAAAACCCAACCAAAACATTCTGAAAACCCACCAAAACATCATAAAAACAAATCAAAACCAACCAAAACATTCTGAAAACCCTCCAAAATGATTTAGACCCGCAAAACTCATCAAAACATTCTGAAAAGATGCCAAAACATTAGAAAACCAGCCTGAACTGATCAAAACATTCAAAAAACTTGGCAATACATCATAAAAACAAATCAAAACCAACCAAAACATTCCAAAAACCCGACAAAATTATTTAGAACCCGCCAAAACTGATCAAAACATTCTGAAAAGATGCCAAAATACTAGAAAACCAGTAAGAAGTGATCGAAACATTCAATAACTTGCCAAAACATAATCAAAACAAATGAAAGCAAACCAAAACATTCCAAATACCCGCCAAAAGATTTTAAAACCCGCCAAAAGGAATCCAAACATTCCAAAACCTGCCAAGACAATATAAACAACACAAGAGAAAACAAAACATTCTAAAACACCACCAAAACATTCCGAAAACCCGCCAAAACATCATAAAAACAAATCAAAACCAACCAAAAAATAAGAGGAACAAGGCAACATATTGGCAAGCAAGAGACGGAGAGCGCGGCACCTTCTAGGAGGCCAAGAAGGAAGCCGCACAACACCTGCACTGTGTCTGCAACTTTCAAACTGCTAGAAGCTAGTGGCTTGCCACTGGCCTGCCTCTTCAATTGCCATTAGCATTCCAATGGAAGCGATTCTTGGACAACTTTGCTCTGCTTGCTGCTAGTTCTGCCCCAGCCTACCATAGATAACCTTGCTCTTGCCTTGAGGCTCTGAGATGCCAAGAACTTGTCAACTTCAAAGGGCGGGCCAGGCTACATCTACTCAGCTGCCACAGTTTCTCCTTGCTAGACCTAGTGGGAAAGCATTTTGCTGAGATGCAGAAGGCAAGAAACGCAGAATACGGAGACGCGGAGCTGTCCCAAGTGCCGCTGCCAGGCGTCTTTCCGCAGAAGGAGCGCCCCGGAGCGCACCGCAACCGGCACCGTCATCTCTGCGCAAAGAGCCAAAATATTTTCAAACCCGCCAAAACTAATCCAAAAATATTTTCAAACCCGCCAAAATAGAAAACCAGACAGAAGTCATCAATACATTCGAAAAAACCTGACAAAACATGATAAAGCCCAACAAAGCTAATCCAAACACACCAAACACTGGGCTAAACAGAATCAAAACAAATCAAAACAAATCTAAACCTTCTAAAAACCCGCCAAAATATTTCAAAACCTGTCAAAACTAATCAAAACCTTCCGAATACCCGCCAAAACATTCCAAATACCCGCCAAAAGATTTTAAAACCCGCCAAAAGGAATCCAAACATTCCAAAACCTGCCAACACAATAAAAACAACTCAAGAGAATACAAAACATTCTAAAACCCAACCAAAACATTCCGAAAACCCACCTAAACATCATAAAAACAAATCAAAACCAACCAAAACATTCTGAAACCCCGCCAAAATGATTTAGACCCGCAAAACTCATCAAAACATTCTGAAAAGATGCCAAAACATTAGAAAACCAGCCTGAACTGATCAAAACATTCAAAAAACTTGGCAATACATCATAAAAACAAATCAAAACCAACCAAAACATTCCAAAAACCCGACAAAATTATTTAGAACCCGCCAAAACTGATCAAAACATTCTGAAAAGATGCCAAAATACTAGAAAACCAGTAAGAAGTGATCGAAACATTCAATAACTTGCCAAAACATAATCAAAACAAATGAAAGCAAACCAAAACATTCCAAATACCCGCCAAAAGATTTTAAAACCCGCCAAAAGGAATCCAAACATTCCAAAACCTGCCAAGACAATATAAACAACACAAGAGAAAACAAAACATTCTAAAACACCACCAAAACATTCCGAAAACCCGCCAAAACATCATAAAAACAAATCAAAACCAACCAAAAAATAAGAGGAACAAGGCAACATATTGGCAAGCAAGAGACGGAGAGCGCGGCACCTTCTAGGAGGCCAAGAAGGAAGCCGCACAACACCTGCACTGTGTCTGCAACTTTCAAACTGCTAGAAGCTAGTGGCTTGCCACTGGCCTGCCTCTTCAATTGCCATTAGCATTCCAATGGAAGCGATTCTTGGACAACTTTGCTCTGCTTGCTGCTAGTTCTGCCCCAGCCTACCATAGATAACCTTGCTCTTGCCTTGAGGCTCTGAGATGCCAAGAACTTGTCAACTTCAAAGGGCGGGCCAGGCTACATCTACTCAGCTGCCACAGTTTCTCCTTGCTAGACCTAGTGGGAAAGCATTTTGCTGAGATGCAGAAGGCAAGAAACGCAGAATACGGAGACGCGGAGCTGTCCCAAGTGCCGCTGCCAGGCGTCTTTCCGCAGAAGGAGCGCCCCGGAGCGCACCGCAACCGGCACCGTCATCTCTGCGCAAAGAGCCAAAATATTTTCAAACCCGCCAAAACTAATCCAAAAATATTTTCAAACCCGCCAAAATAGAAAACCAGACAGAAGTCATCAATACATTCGAAAAAACCTGACAAAACATGATCAAGCCCAACAAAGCTAATCCAAACACACCAAACACTGGGCTAAACAGAATCAAAACAAATCAAAACAAATCTAAACCTTCTAAAAACCCGCCAAAATATTTCAAAACCTGTCAAAACTAATCAAAACCTTCCGAATACCCGCCAAAACATTCCAAATACCCGCCAAAAGATTTTAAAACCCGCCAAAAGGAATCCAAACATTCCAAAACCTGCCAACACAATAAAAACAACTCAAGAGAATACAAAACATTCTAAAACCCAACCAAAACATTCCGAAAACCCACCTAAACATCATAAAAACAAATCAAAACCAACCAAAACATTCTGAAACCCCGCCAAAATGATTTAGACCCGCAAAACTCATCAAAACATTCTGAAAAGATGCCAAAACATTAGAAAACCAGCCTGAACTGATCAAAACATTCAAAAAACTTGGCAATACATCATAAAAACAAATCAAAACCAACCAAAACATTCCAAAAACCCGACAAAATTATTTAGAACCCGCCAAAACTGATCAAAACATTCTGAAAAGATGCCAAAATACTAGAAAACCAGTAAGAAGTGATCGAAACATTCAATAACTTGCCAAAACATAATCAAAACAAATGAAAGCAAACCAAAACATTCCAAATACCCGCCAAAAGATTTTAAAACCCGCCAAAAGGAATCCAAACATTCCAAAACCTGCCAAGACAATATAAACAACACAAGAGAAAACAAAACATTCTAAAACACCACCAAAACATTCCGAAAACCCGCCAAAACATCATAAAAACAAATCAAAACCAACCAAAAAATAAGAGGAACAAGGCAACATATTGGCAAGCAAGAGACGGAGAGCGCGGCACCTTCTAGGAGGCCAAGAAGGAAGCCGCACAACACCTGCACTGTGTCTGCAACTTTCAAACTGCTAGAAGCTAGTGGCTTGCCACTGGCCTGCCTCTTCAATTGCCATTAGCATTCCAATGGAAGCGATTCTTGGACAACTTTGCTCTGCTTGCTGCTAGTTCTGCCCCAGCCTACCATAGATAACCTTGCTCTTGCCTTGAGGCTCTGAGATGCCAAGAACTTGTCAACTTCAAAGGGCGGGCCAGGCTACATCTACTCAGCTGCCACAGTTTCTCCTTGCTAGACCTAGTGGGAAAGCATTTTGCTGAGATGCAGAAGGCAAGAAACGCAGAATACGGAGACGCGGAGCTGTCCCAAGTGCCGCTGCCAGGCGTCTTTCCGCAGAAGGAGCGCCCCGGAGCGCACCGCAACCGGCACCGTCATCTCTGCGCAAAGAGCCAAAATATTTTCAAACCCGCCAAAACTAATCCAAAAATATTTTCAAACCCGCCAAAATAGAAAACCAGACAGAAGTCATCAATACATTCGAAAAAACCTGACAAAACATGATCAAGCCCAACAAAGCTAATCCAAACACACCAAACACTGGGCTAAACAGAATCAAAACAAATCAAAACAAATCTAAACCTTCTAAAAACCCGCCAAAATATTTCAAAACCTGTCAAAACTAATCAAAACCTTCCGAATACCCGCCAAAACATTCCAAATACCCGCCAAAAGATTTTAAAACCCGCCAAAAGGAATCCAAACATTCCAAAACCTGCCAACACAATAAAAACAACTCAAGAGAATACAAAACATTCTAAAACCCAACCAAAACATTCTGAAAACCCACCAAAACATCATAAAAACAAATCAAAACCAACCAAAACATTCTGAAAACCCGCCAAAATGATTTAGACCCGCAAAACTCATCAAAACATTCTGAAAAGATGCCAAAACATTAGAAAACCAGCCTGAACTGATCAAAACATTCAAAAAACTTGGCAATACATCATAAAAACAAATCAAAACCAACCAAAACATTCCAAAAACCCGACAAAATTATTTAGAACCCGCCAAAACTGATCAAAACATTCTGAAAAGATGCCAAAATACTAGAAAACCAGTAAGAAGTGATCGAAACATTCAATAACTTGCCAAAACATAATCAAAACAAATGAAAGCAAACCAAAACATTCCAAATACCCGCCAAAAGATTTTAAAACCCGCCAAAAGGAATCCAAACATTCCAAAACCTGCCAAGACAATATAAACAACACAAGAGAAAACAAAACATTCTAAAACACCACCAAAACATTCCGAAAACCCGCCAAAACATCATAAAAACAAATCAAAACCAACCAAAAAATAAGAGGAACAAGGCAACATATTGGCAAGCAAGAGACGGAGAGCGCGGCACCTTCTAGGAGGCCAAGAAGGAAGCCGCACAACACCTGCACTGTGTCTGCAACTTTCAAACTGCTAGAAGCTAGTGGCTTGCCACTGGCCTGCCTCTTCAATTGCCATTAGCATTCCAATGGAAGCGATTCTTGGACAACTTTGCTCTGCTTGCTGCTAGTTCTGCCCCAGCCTACCATAGATAACCTTGCTCTTGCCTTGAGGCTCTGAGATGCCAAGAACTTGTCAACTTCAAAGGGCGGGCCAGGCTACATCTACTCAGCTGCCACAGTTTCTCCTTGCTAGACCTAGTGGGAAAGCATTTTGCTGAGATGCAGAAGGCAAGAAACGCAGAATACGGAGACGCGGAGCTGTCCCAAGTGCCGCTGCCAGGCGTCTTTCCGCAGAAGGAGCGCCCCGGAGCGCACCGCAACCGGCACCGTCATCTCTGCGCAAAGAGCCAAAATATTTTCAAACCCGCCAAAACTCATCCAAAAATATTTTCAAACCCGCCAAAATAGAAAACCAGACAGAAGTCATCAATACATTCGAAAAAACCTGACAAAACATGATCAAGCCCAACAAAGCTAATCCAAACACACCAAACACTGGGCTAAACAGAATCAAAACAAATCAAAACAAATCGAAACCTTCTAAAAACCCGCCAAAATATTTCAAAACCTGTCAAAACTAATCAAAACCTTCCGAATACCCGCCAAAACATTCCAAATACCCGCCAAAAGATTTTAAAACCCGCCAAAAGGAATCCAAACATTCCAAAACCTGCCAACACAATAAAAACAACTCAAGAGAATACAAAACATTCTAAAACCCAACCAAAACATTCTGAAAACCCACCTAAACATCATAAAAACAAATCAAAACCAACCAAAACATTCTGAAAACCCGCCAAAATGATTTAGACCCGCAAAACTCATCAAAACATTCTGAAAAGATGCCAAAACATTAGAAAACCAGCCTGAACTGATCAAAACATTCAAAAAACTTGGCAATACATCATAAAAACAAATCAAAACCAACCAAAACATTCCAAAAACCCGACAAAATTATTTAGAACCCGCCAAAACTGATCAAAACATTCTGAAAAGATGCCAAAATACTAGAAAACCAGTAAGAAGTGATCGAAACATTCAATAACTTGCCAAAACATAATCAAAACAAATGAAAGCAAACCAAAACATTCCAAATACCCGCCAAAAGATTTTAAAACCCGCCAAAAGGAATCCAAACATTCCAAAACCTGCCAAGACAATATAAACAACACAAGAGAAAACAAAACATTCTAAAACACCACCAAAACATTCCGAAAACCCGCCAAAACATCATAAAAACAAATCAAAACCAACCAAAAAATAAGAGGAACAAGGCAACATATTGGCAAGCAAGAGACGGAGAGCGCGGCACCTTCTAGGAGGCCAAGAAGGAAGCCGCACAACACCTGCACTGTGTCTGCAACTTTCAAACTGCTAGAAGCTAGTGGCTTGCCACTGGCCTGCCTCTTCAATTGCCATTAGCATTCCAATGGAAGCGATTCTTGGACAACTTTGCTCTGCTTGCTGCTAGTTCTGCCCCAGCCTACCATAGATAACCTTGCTCTTGCCTTGAGGCTCTGAGATGCCAAGAACTTGTCAACTTCAAAGGGCGGGCCAGGCTACATCTACTCAGCTGCCACAGTTTCTCCTTGCTAGACCTAGTGGGAAAGCATTTTGCTGAGATGCAGAAGGCAAGAAACGCAGAATACGGAGACGCGGAGCTGTCCCAAGTGCCGCTGCCAGGCGTCTTTCCGCAGAAGGAGCGCCCCGGAGCGCACCGCAACCGGCACCGTCATCTCTGCGCAAAGAGCCAAAATATTTTCAAACCCGCCAAAACTAATCCAAAAATATTTTCAAACCCGCCAAAATAGAAAACCAGACAGAAGTCATCAATACATTCGAAAAAACCTGACAAAACATGATCAAGCCCAACAAAGCTAATCCAAACACACCAAACACTGGGCTAAACAGAATCAAAACAAATCAAAACAAATCTAAACCTTCTAAAAACCCGCCAAAATATTTCAAAACCTGTCAAAACTAATCAAAACCTTCCGAATACCCGCCAAAACATTCCAAATACCCGCCAAAAGATTTTAAAACCCGCCAAAAGGAATCCAAACATTCCAAAACCTGCCAACACAATAAAAACAACTCAAGAGAATACAAAACATTCTAAAACCCAACCAAAACATTCTGAAAACCCACCAAAACATCATAAAAACAAATCAAAACCAACCAAAACATTCTGAAAACCCGCCAAAATGATTTAGACCCGCAAAACTCATCAAAACATTCTGAAAAGATGCCAAAACATTAGAAAACCAGCCTGAACTGATCAAAACATTCAAAAAACTTGGCAATACATCATAAAAACAAATCAAAACCAACCAAAACATTCCAAAAACCCGACAAAATTATTTAGAACCCGCCAAAACTGATCAAAACATTCTGAAAAGATGCCAAAATACTAGAAAACCAGTAAGAAGTGATCGAAACATTCAATAACTTGCCAAAACATAATCAAAACAAATGAAAGCAAACCAAAACATTCCAAATACCCGCCAAAAGATTTTAAAACCCGCCAAAAGGAATCCAAACATTCCAAAACCTGCCAAGACAATATAAACAACACAAGAGAAAACAAAACATTCTAAAACACCACCAAAACATTCCGAAAACCCGCCAAAACATCATAAAAACAAATCAAAACCAACCAAAAAATAAGAGGAACAAGGCAACATATTGGCAAGCAAGAGACGGAGAGCGCGGCACCTTCTAGGAGGCCAAGAAGGAAGCCGCACAACACCTGCACTGTGTCTGCAACTTTCAAACTGCTAGAAGCTAGTGGCTTGCCACTGGCCTGCCTCTTCAATTGCCATTAGCATTCCAATGGAAGCGATTCTTGGACAACTTTGCTCTGCTTGCTGCTAGTTCTGCCCCAGCCTACCATAGATAACCTTGCTCTTGCCTTGAGGCTCTGAGATGCCAAGAACTTGTCAACTTCAAAGGGCGGGCCAGGCTACATCTACTCAGCTGCCACAGTTTCTCCTTGCTAGACCTAGTGGGAAAGCATTTTGCTGAGATGCAGAAGGCAAGAAACGCAGAATACGGAGACGCGGAGCTGTCCCAAGTGCCGCTGCCAGGCGTCTTTCCGCAGAAGGAGCGCCCCGGAGCGCACCGCAACCGGCACCGTCATCTCTGCGCAAAGAGCCAAAATATTTTCAAACCCGCCAAAACTCATCCAAAAATATTTTCAAACCCGCCAAAATAGAAAACCAGACAGAAGTCATCAATACATTCGAAAAAACCTGACAAAACATGATCAAGCCCAACAAAGCTAATCCAAACACACCAAACACTGGGCTAAACAGAATCAAAACAAATCAAAACAAATCGAAACCTTCTAAAAACCCGCCAAAATATTTCAAAACCTGTCAAAACTAATCAAAACCTTCCGAATACCCGCCAAAACATTCCAAATACCCGCCAAAAGATTTTAAAACCCGCCAAAAGGAATCCAAACATTCCAAAACCTGCCAACACAATAAAAACAACTCAAGAGAATACAAAACATTCTAAAACCCAACCAAAACATTCTGAAAACCCACCTAAACATCATAAAAACAAATCAAAACCAACCAAAACATTCTGAAAACCCGCCAAAATGATTTAGACCCGCAAAACTCATCAAAACATTCTGAAAAGATGCCAAAACATTAGAAAACCAGCCTGAACTGATCAAAACATTCAAAAAACTTGGCAATACATCATAAAAACAAATCAAAACCAACCAAAACATTCCAAAAACCCGACAAAATTATTTAGAACCCGCCAAAACTGATCAAAACATTCTGAAAAGATGCCAAAATACTAGAAAACCAGTAAGAAGTGATCGAAACATTCAATAACTTGCCAAAACATAATCAAAACAAATGAAAGCAAACCAAAACATTCCAAATACCCGCCAAAAGATTTTAAAACCCGCCAAAAGGAATCCAAACATTCCAAAACCTGCCAAGACAATATAAACAACACAAGAGAAAACAAAACATTCTAAAACACCACCAAAACATTCCGAAAACCCGCCAAAACATCATAAAAACAAATCAAAACCAACCAAAAAATAAGAGGAACAAGGCAACATATTGGCAAGCAAGAGACGGAGAGCGCGGCACCTTCTAGGAGGCCAAGAAGGAAGCCGCACAACACCTGCACTGTGTCTGCAACTTTCAAACTGCTAGAAGCTAGTGGCTTGCCACTGGCCTGCCTCTTCAATTGCCATTAGCATTCCAATGGAAGCGATTCTTGGACAACTTTGCTCTGCTTGCTGCTAGTTCTGCCCCAGCCTACCATAGATAACCTTGCTCTTGCCTTGAGGCTCTGAGATGCCAAGAACTTGTCAACTTCAAAGGGCGGGCCAGGCTACATCTACTCAGCTGCCACAGTTTCTCCTTGCTAGACCTAGTGGGAAAGCATTTTGCTGAGATGCAGAAGGCAAGAAACGCAGAATACGGAGACGCGGAGCTGTCCCAAGTGCCGCTGCCAGGCGTCTTTCCGCAGAAGGAGCGCCCCGGAGCGCACCGCAACCGGCACCGTCATCTCTGCGCAAAGAGCCAAAATATTTTCAAACCCGCCAAAACTCATCCAAAAATATTTTCAAACCCGCCAAAATAGAAAACCAGACAGAAGTCATCAATACATTCGAAAAAACCTGACAAAACATGATCAAGCCCAACAAAGCTAATCCAAACACACCAAACACTGGGCTAAACAGAATCAAAACAAATCAAAACAAATCTAAACCTTCTAAAAACCCGCCAAAATATTTCAAAACCTGTCAAAACTAATCAAAACCTTCCGAATACCCGCCAAAACATTCCAAATACCCGCCAAAAGATTTTAAAACCCGCCAAAAGGAATCCAAACATTCCAAAACCTGCCAACACAATAAAAACAACTCAAGAGAATACAAAACATTCTAAAACCCAACCAAAACATTCCGAAAACCCACCTAAACATCATAAAAACAAATCAAAACCAACCAAAACATTCTGAAAACCCGCCAAAATGATTTAGACCCGCAAAACTCATCAAAACATTCTGAAAAGATGCCAAAACATTAGAAAACCAGCCTGAACTGATCAAAACATTCAAAAAACTTGGCAATACATCATAAAAACAAATCAAAACCAACCAAAACATTCCAAAAACCCGACAAAATTATTTAGAACCCGCCAAAACTGATCAAAACATTCTGAAAAGATGCCAAAATACTAGAAAACCAGTAAGAAGTGATCGAAACATTCAATAACTTGCCAAAACATAATCAAAACAAATGAAAGCAAACCAAAACATTCCAAATACCCGCCAAAAGATTTTAAAACCCGCCAAAAGGAATCCAAACATTCCAAAACCTGCCAAGACAATATAAACAACACAAGAGAAAACAAAACATTCTAAAACACCACCAAAACATTCCGAAAACCCGCCAAAACATCATAAAAACAAATCAAAACCAACCAAAAAATAAGAGGAACAAGGCAACATATTGGCAAGCAAGAGACGGAGAGCGCGGCACCTTCTAGGAGGCCAAGAAGGAAGCCGCACAACACCTGCACTGTGTCTGCAACTTTCAAACTGCTAGAAGCTAGTGGCTTGCCACTGGCCTGCCTCTTCAATTGCCATTAGCATTCCAATGGAAGCTATTCTTGGACAACTTTGCTCTGCTTGCTGCTAGTTCTGCCCCAGCCTACCATAGATAACCTTGCTCTTGCCTTGAGGCTCTGAGATGCCAAGAACTTGTCAACTTCAAAGGGCGGGCCGGGCTACATCTACTCAGCTGCCACAGTTTCTCCTTGCTAGACCTAGTGGGAAAGCATTTTGCTGAGATGCGGAAGGCAAGAAACGCAGAATACGGAGACGCGGAGCTGTCCCAAGTGCCGCTGCCAGGCGTCTTTCCGCAGAAGGAGCGCCCCGGAGCGCACCGCAACCGGCACCGTCATCTCTGCGCAAAGAGCCAAAATATTTTCAAACCCGCCAAAACTAATCCAAAAATATTTTCAAACCCGCCAAAATAGAAAACCAGACAGAAGTCATCAATACATTCGAAAAAACCTGACAAAACATGATCAAGCCCAACAAAGCTAATCCAAACACACCAAACACTGGGCTAAACAGAATCAAAACAAATCAAAACAAATCTAAACCTTCTAAAAACAGGCCAAAATATTTCAAAACCCGTCAAAACTAATCAAAACCTTCCGAATACCCGCCAAAACATTCCAAATACCCGCCAAAAGATTTTAAAACTCGCCAAAAGGAATCCAAACATTCCAAAACCTGCCAACACAATAAAAACAACTCAAGAGAATACAAAACATTCTAAAACCCAACCAAAACATTCCGAAAACCCACCAAAACATCATAAAAACAAATCAAAACCAACCAAAACATTCTGAAACCCCGCCAAAATGATTTAGACCCGCAAAACTCATCAAAACATTCTGAAAAGATGCCAAAACATTAGAAAACCAGCCTGAACTGATCAAAACATTCAAAAAACTTGGCAATACATCATAAAAACAAATCAAAACCAACCAAAACATTCCAAAAACCTGACAAAATTATTTAGAACCCGCCAAAACTGATCAAAACATTCTGAAAAGATGCCAAAATACTAGAAAACCAGTAAGAAGTGATCGAAACATTCAATAACTTGCCAAAACATAATCAAAACAAATGAAAGCAAACCAAAACATTCCAAATACCCGCCAAAATATTTTAAAACCCGCCAAAAGGAATTCAAACATTCCAAAACCTGCCAAGACAATCAAAACAACACAAGAGAATACAAAACATTCTAAAACACCACCAAAACATTCTGAAAACCCGCCAAAACATCATAAAAACAAATCAAAACCAACCAAAAAATAAGAGGAACAAGGCAACATATTGGCAAGCAAGAGACGGAGAACGCGGCACCTTCTAGGAGGCCAAGAAGGAAGCCGCACAACACCTGCACTGTGTCTGCAACTTTCAAACTGCTAGAAGCTAGTGGCTTGCCACTGGCCTGCCTCTTCAATTGCCATTAGCATTCCAATGGAAGCTATTCTTGGACAACTTTGCTCTGCTTGCTGCTAGTTCTGCCCCAGCCTACCATAGATAACCTTGCTCTTGCCTTGAGGCTCTGAGATGCCAAGAACTTGTCAACTTCAAAGGGCGGGCCGGGCTACATCTACTCAGCTGCCACAGTTTCTCCTTGCTAGACCTAGTGGGAAAGCATTTTGCTGAGATGCGGAAGGCAAGAAACGCAGAATACGGAGACGCGGAGCTGTCCCAAGTGCCGCTGCCAGGCGTCTTTCCGCAGAAGGAGCGCCCCGGAGCGCACCGCAACCGGCACCGTCATCTCTGCGCAAAGAGCCAAAATATTTTCAAACCCGCCAAAACTAATCCAAAAATATTTTCAAACCCGCCAAAATAGAAAACCAGACAGAAGTCATCAATACATTCGAAAAAACCTGACAAAACATGATCAAGCCCAACAAAGCTAATCCAAACACACCAAACACTGGGCTAAACAGAATCAAAACAAATCAAAACAAATCGAAACCTTCTAAAAACCCGCCAAAATATTTCAAAACCCGTCAAAACTAATCAAAACCTTCCGAATACCCGCCAAAACACTCCAAATACCCGCCAAAATATTTTAAAACTCGCCAAAAGGAATCCAAACATTCCAAAACCTGCCAACACAATAAAAACAACTCAAGAGAATACAAAACATTCTAAAACCCAACCAAAACATTCTGAAAACCCACCAAAACATCATAAAAACAAATCAAAACCAACCAAAACATTCTGAAACCCCGCCAAAATTATTTAGACCCGCAAAACTCATCAAAACATTCTGAAAAGATGCCAAAACATTAGAAAACCAGCCTGAACTGATCAAAACATTCAAAAAACTTGGCAATACATCATAAAAACAAATCAAAACCAACCAAAACATTCCAAAAACCTGACAAAATTATTTAGAACCCGCCAAAACTGATCAAAACATTCTGAAAAGATGCCAAAATACTAGAAAACCAGTAAGAAGTGATCGAAACATTCAATAACTTGCCAAAACATAATCAAAACAAATGAAAGCAAACCAAAACATTCCAAATACCCGCCAAAATATTTTAAAACCCGCCAAAAGGAATTCAAACATTCCAAAACCTGCCAAGACAATCAAAACAACACAAGAGAATACAAAACATTCTAAAACACCACCAAAACATTCTGAAAACCCGCCAAAACATCATAAAAACAAATCAAAACCAACCAAAAAATAAGAGGAACAAGGCAACATATTGGCAAGCAAGAGACGGAGAACGCGGCACCTTCTAGGAGGCCAAGAAGGAAGCCGCACAACACCTGCACTGTGTCTGCAACTTTCAAACTGCTAGAAGCTAGTGGCTTGCCACTGGCCTGCCTCTTCAATTGCCATTAGCATTCCAATGGAAGCTATTCTTGGACAACTTTGCTCTGCTTGCTGCTAGTTCTGCCCCAGCCTACCATAGATAACCTTGCTCTTGCCTTGAGGCTCTGAGATGCCAAGAACTTGTCAACTTCAAAGGGCGGGCCGGGCTACATCTACTCAGCTGCCACAGTTTCTCCTTGCTAGACCTAGTGGGAAAGCATTTTGCTGAGATGCGGAAGGCAAGAAACGCAGAATACGGAGACGCGGAGCTGTCCCAAGTGCCGCTGCCAGGCGTCTTTCCGCAGAAGGAGCGCCCCGGAGCGCACCGCAACCGGCACCGTCATCTCTGCGCAAAGAGCCAAAATATTTTCAAACCCGCCAAAACTAATCCAAAAATATTTTCAAACCCGCCAAAATAGAAAACCAGACAGAAGTCATCAATACATTCGAAAAAACCTGACAAAACATGATCAAGCCCAACAAAGCTAATCCAAACACACCAAACACTGGGCTAAACAGAATCAAAACAAATCAAAACAAATCGAAACCTTCTAAAAACCCGCCAAAATATTTCAAAACCCGTCAAAACTAATCAAAACCTTCCGAATACCCGCCAAAACATTCCAAATACCCGCCAAAAGATTTTAAAACCCGCCAAAAGGAATCCAAACATTCCAAAACCTGCCAACACAATAAAAACAACTCAAGAGAATACAAAACATTCTAAAACCCAACCAAAACATTCCGAAAACCCACCTAAACATCATAAAAACAAATCAAAACCAACCAAAACATTCTGAAAACCCGCCAAAATGATTTAGACCCGCAAAACTCATCAAAACATTCTGAAAAGATGCCAAAACATTAGAAAACCAGCCTGAACTGATCAAAACATTCAAAAAACTTGGCAATACATCATAAAAACAAATCAAAACAAATCGAAACATTCCAAAAACCCGACAAAATTATTTAGAACCCGCCAAAACTGATCAAAACATTCTGAAAAGATGCCAAAATACTAGAAAACCAGTAAGAAGTGATCGAAACATTCAATAACTTGCCAAAACATAATCAAAACAAATGAAAGCAAACCAAAACATTCCAAATACCCGCCAAAATATTTTAAAACCCGCCAAAAGGAATCCAAACATTCCAAAACCTGCCAAGACAATCAAAACAACACAAGAGAATACAAAACATTCTAAAACACCACCAAAACATTCCGAAAACCCGCCAAAACATCATAAAAACAAATCAAAACCAACCAAAAAATAAGAGGAACAAGGCAACATATTGGCAAGCAAGAGACGGAGAGCGCGGCACCTTCTAGGAGGCCAAGAAGGAAGCCGCACAACACCTGCACTGTGTCTGCAACTTTCAAACTGCTAGAAGCTAGTGGCTTGCCACTGGCCTGCCTCTTCAATTGCCATTAGCATTCCAATGGAAGCGATTCTTGGACAACTTTGCTCTGCTTGCTGCTAGTTCTGCCCCAGCCTACCATAGATAACCTTGCTCTTGCCTTGAGGCTCTGAGATGCCAAGAACTTGTCAACTTCAAAGGGCGGGCCAGGCTACATCTACTCAGCTGCCACAGTTTCTCCTTGCTAGACCTAGTGGGAAAGCATTTTGCTGAGATGCAGAAGGCAAGAAACGCAGAATACGGAGACGCGGAGCTGTCCCAAGTGCCGCTGCCAGGCGTCTTTCCGCAGAAGGAGCGCCCCGGAGCGCACCGCAACCGGCACCGTCATCTCTGCGCAAAGAGCCAAAATATTTTCAAACCCGCCAAAACTCATCCAAAAATATTTTCAAACCCGCCAAAATAGAAAACCAGACAGAAGTCATCAATACATTCGAAAAAACCTGACAAAACATGATCAAGCCCAACAAAGCTAATCCAAACACACCAAACACTGGGCTAAACAGAATCAAAACAAATCAAAACAAATCGAAACCTTCTAAAAACCCGCCAAAATATTTCAAAACCCGTCAAAACTAATCAAAACATTCCGAACACCCGCCAAAACATTCCAAATACCCGCCAAAATATTTTAAAACTCGCCAAAAGGAATCCAAACATTCCAAAACCTGCCAACACAATAAAAACAACTCAAGAGAATACAAAACATTCTAAAACCCAACCAAAACATTCTGAAAACCCACCAAAACATCATAAAAACAAATCAAAACCAACCAAAACATTCTGAAACCCCGCCAAAATTATTTAGACCCGCAAAACTCATCAAAACATTCTGAAAAGATGCCAAAACATTAGAAAACCAGCCTGAACTGATCAAAACATTCAAAAAACTTGGCAATACATCATAAAAACAAATCAAAACCAACCAAAACATTCCAAAAACCCGACAAAATTATTTAGAACCCGCCAAAACTGATCAAAACATTCTGAAAAGATGCCAAAATACTAGAAAACCAGTAAGAAGTGATCGAAACATTCAATAACTTGCCAAAACATAATCAAAACAAATGAAAGCAAACCAAAACATTCCAAATACCCGCCAAAATATTTTAAAACCCGCCAAAAGGAATCCAAACATTCCAAAACCTGCCAAGACAATCAAAACAACACAAGAGAATACAAAACATTCTAAAACACCACCAAAACATTCCGAAAACCCGCCAAAACATCATAAAAACAAATCAAAACCAACCAAAAAATAAGAGGAACACGGCAACATATTGGCATGCAAGAGACGGAGAACGCGGCACCTTCTAGGAGGCCAAGAAGGAAGCCGCACAACACCTGCACTGTGTCTGCAACTTTCAAACTGCTAGAAGCTAGTGGCTTGCCACTGGCCTGCCTCTTCAATTGCCATTAGCATTCCAATGGAAGCTATTCTTGGACAACTTTGCTCTGCTTGCTGCTAGTTCTGCCCCAGCCTACCATAGATAACCTTGCTCTTCCCTTGAGGCTCTGAGATGCCAAGAACTTGTCAACTTCAAAGGGCGGGCCGGGCTACATCTACTCAGCTGCCACAGTTTCTCCTTGCTAGACCTAGTGGGAAAGCATTTTGCTGAGATGCGGAAGGCACGAAACGCAGAATACGGAGACGCGGAGCTGTCCCAAGTGCCGCTGCCAGGCGTCTTTCCGCAGAAGGAGCGCCCCGGAGCGCACCGCAACCGGCACCGTCATCTCTGCGCAAAGAGCCAAAATATTTTCAAACCCGCCAAAACTCATCCAAAAATATTTTCAAACCCGCCAAAATAGAAAACCAGACAGAAGTCATCAATACATTCGAAAAAACCTGACAAAACATGATCAAGCCCAACAAAGCTAATCCAAACACACCAAACACTGGGCTAAACAGAATCAAAACAAATCAAAACAAATCGAAACCTTCTAAAAACCCGCCAAAATATTTCAAAACCCGTCAAAACTAATCAAAACATTCCGAACACCCGCCAAAACATTCCAAATACCCGCCAAAATATTTTAAAACCCGCCAAAAGGAATTCAAACATTCCAAAACCTGCCAAGACAATCAAAACAACACAAGAGAATACAAAACATTCTAAAACACCACCAAAACATTCTGAAAACCCGCCAAAACATCATAAAAACAAATCAAAACCAACCAAAAAATAAGAGGAACAAGGCAACATATTGGCAAGCAAGAGACGGAGAACGCGGCACCTTCTAGGAGGCCAAGAAGGAAGCCGCACAACACCTGCACTGTGTCTGCAACTTTCAAACTGCTAGAAGCTAGTGGCTTGCCACTGGCCTGCCTCTTCAATTGCCATTAGCATTCCAATGGAAGCTATTCTTGGACAACTTTGCTCTGCTTGCTGCTAGTTCTGCCCCAGCCTACCATAGATAACCTTGCTCTTGCCTTGAGGCTCTGAGATGCCAAGAACTTGTCAACTTCAAAGGGCGGGCCGGGCTACATCTACTCAGCTGCCACAGTTTCTCCTTGCTAGACCTAGTGGGAAAGCATTTTGCTGAGATGCGGAAGGCAAGAAACGCAGAATACGGAGACGCGGAGCTGTCCCAAGTGCCGCTGCCAGGCGTCTTTCCGCAGAAGGAGCGCCCCGGAGCGCACCGCAACCGGCACCGTCATCTCTGCGCAAAGAGCCAAAATATTTTCAAACCCGCCAAAACTAATCCAAAAATATTTTCAAACCCGCCAAAATAGAAAACCAGACAGAAGTCATCAATACATTCGAAAAAACCTGACAAAACATGATCAAGCCCAACAAAGCTAATCCAAACACACCAAACACTGGGCTAAACAGAATCAAAACAAATCAAAACAAATCGAAACCTTCTAAAAACCCGCCAAAATATTTCAAAACCCGTCAAAACTAATCAAAACCTTCCGAATACCCGCCAAAACATTCCAAATACCCGCCAAAAGATTTTAAAACCCGCCAAAAGGAATCCAAACATTCCAAAACCTGCCAACACAATAAAAACAACTCAAGAGAATACAAAACATTCTAAAACCCAACCAAAACATTCCGAAAACCCACCTAAACATCATAAAAACAAATCAAAACCAACCAAAACATTCTGAAAACCCGCCAAAATGATTTAGACCCGCAAAACTCATCAAAACATTCTGAAAAGATGCCAAAACATTAGAAAACCAGCCTGAACTGATCAAAACATTCAAAAAACTTGGCAATACATCATAAAAACAAATCAAAACAAATCGAAACATTCCAAAAACCCGACAAAATTATTTAGAACCCGCCAAAACTGATCAAAACATTCTGAAAAGATGCCAAAATACTAGAAAACCAGTAAGAAGTGATCGAAACATTCAATAACTTGCCAAAACATAATCAAAACAAATGAAAGCAAACCAAAACATTCCAAATACCCGCCAAAATATTTTAAAACCCGCCAAAAGGAATCCAAACATTCCAAAACCTGCCAAGACAATCAAAACAACACAAGAGAATACAAAACATTCTAAAACACCACCAAAACATTCCGAAAACCCGCCAAAACATCATAAAAACAAATCAAAACCAACCAAAAAATAAGAGGAACAAGGCAACATATTGGCAAGCAAGAGACGGAGAGCGCGGCACCTTCTAGGAGGCCAAGAAGGAAGCCGCACAACACCTGCACTGTGTCTGCAACTTTCAAACTGCTAGAAGCTAGTGGCTTGCCACTGGCCTGCCTCTTCAATTGCCATTAGCATTCCAATGGAAGCGATTCTTGGACAACTTTGCTCTGCTTGCTGCTAGTTCTGCCCCAGCCTACCATAGATAACCTTGCTCTTGCCTTGAGGCTCTGAGATGCCAAGAACTTGTCAACTTCAAAGGGCGGGCCAGGCTACATCTACTCAGCTGCCACAGTTTCTCCTTGCTAGACCTAGTGGGAAAGCATTTTGCTGAGATGCAGAAGGCAAGAAACGCAGAATACGGAGACGCGGAGCTGTCCCAAGTGCCGCTGCCAGGCGTCTTTCCGCAGAAGGAGCGCCCCGGAGCGCACCGCAACCGGCACCGTCATCTCTGCGCAAAGAGCCAAAATATTTTCAAACCCGCCAAAACTCATCCAAAAATATTTTCAAACCCGCCAAAATAGAAAACCAGACAGAAGTCATCAATACATTCGAAAAAACCTGACAAAACATGATCAAGCCCAACAAAGCTAATCCAAACACACCAAACACTGGGCTAAACAGAATCAAAACAAATCAAAACAAATCGAAACCTTCTAAAAACCCGCCAAAATATTTCAAAACCCGTCAAAACTAATCAAAACATTCCGAACACCCGCCAAAACATTCCAAATACCCGCCAAAATATTTTAAAACTCGCCAAAAGGAATCCAAACATTCCAAAACCTGCCAACACAATAAAAACAACTCAAGAGAATACAAAACATTCTAAAACCCAACCAAAACATTCTGAAAACCCACCAAAACATCATAAAAACAAATCAAAACCAACCAAAACATTCTGAAACCCCGCCAAAATTATTTAGACCCGCAAAACTCATCAAAACATTCTGAAAAGATGCCAAAACATTAGAAAACCAGCCTGAACTGATCAAAACATTCAAAAAACTTGGCAATACATCATAAAAACAAATCAAAACCAACCAAAACATTCCAAAAACCCGACAAAATTATTTAGAACCCGCCAAAACTGATCAAAACATTCTGAAAAGATGCCAAAATACTAGAAAACCAGTAAGAAGTGATCGAAACATTCAATAACTTGCCAAAACATAATCAAAACAAATGAAAGCAAACCAAAACATTCCAAATACCCGCCAAAATATTTTAAAACCCGCCAAAAGGAATCCAAACATTCCAAAACCTGCCAAGACAATCAAAACAACACAAGAGAATACAAAACATTCTAAAACACCACCAAAACATTCCGAAAACCCGCCAAAACATCATAAAAACAAATCAAAACCAACCAAAAAATAAGAGGAACACGGCAACATATTGGCATGCAAGAGACGGAGAACGCGGCACCTTCTAGGAGGCCAAGAAGGAAGCCGCACAACACCTGCACTGTGTCTGCAACTTTCAAACTGCTAGAAGCTAGTGGCTTGCCACTGGCCTGCCTCTTCAATTGCCATTAGCATTCCAATGGAAGCTATTCTTGGACAACTTTGCTCTGCTTGCTGCTAGTTCTGCCCCAGCCTACCATAGATAACCTTGCTCTTCCCTTGAGGCTCTGAGATGCCAAGAACTTGTCAACTTCAAAGGGCGGGCCGGGCTACATCTACTCAGCTGCCACAGTTTCTCCTTGCTAGACCTAGTGGGAAAGCATTTTGCTGAGATGCGGAAGGCAAGAAACGCAGAATACGGAGACGCGGAGCTGTCCCAAGTGCCGCTGCCAGGCGTCTTTCCGCAGAAGGAGCGCCCCGGAGCGCACCGCAACCGGCACCGTCATCTCTGCGCAAAGAGCCAAAATATTTTCAAACCCGCCAAAACTAATCCAAAAATATTTTCAAACCCGCCAAAATAGAAAACCAGACAGAAGTCATCAATACATTCGAAAAAACCTGACAAAACATGATCAAGCCCAACAAAGCTAATCCAAACACACCAAACACTGGGCTAAACAGAATCAAAACAAATCAAAACAAATCGAAACCTTCTAAAAACCCGCCAAAATATTTCAAAACCCGTCAAAACTAATCAAAACCTTCCGAATACCCGCCAAAACATTCCAAATACCCGCCAAAAGATTTTAAAACCCGCCAAAAGGAATCCAAACATTCCAAAACCTGCCAACACAATAAAAACAACTCAAGAGAATACAAAACATTCTAAAACCCAACCAAAACATTCCGAAAACCCACCTAAACATCATAAAAACAAATCAAAACCAACCAAAACATTCTGAAAACCCGCCAAAATGATTTAGACCCGCAAAACTCATCAAAACATTCTGAAAAGATGCCAAAACATTAGAAAACCAGCCTGAACTGATCAAAACATTCAAAAAACTTGGCAATACATCATAAAAACAAATCAAAACAAATCGAAACATTCCAAAAACCCGACAAAATTATTTAGAACCCGCCAAAACTGATCAAAACATTCTGAAAAGATGCCAAAATACTAGAAAACCAGTAAGAAGTGATCGAAACATTCAATAACTTGCCAAAACATAATCAAAACAAATGAAAGCAAACCAAAACATTCCAAATACCCGCCAAAATATTTTAAAACCCGCCAAAAGGAATCCAAACATTCCAAAACCTGCCAAGACAATCAAAACAACACAAGAGAATACAAAACATTCTAAAACACCACCAAAACATTCCGAAAACCCGCCAAAACATCATAAAAACAAATCAAAACCAACCAAAAAATAAGAGGAACACGGCAACATATTGGCATGCAAGAGACGGAGAACGCGGCACCTTCTAGGAGGCCAAGAAGGAAGCCGCACAACACCTGCACTGTGTCTGCAACTTTCAAACTGCTAGAAGCTAGTGGCTTGCCACTGGCCTGCCTCTTCAATTGCCATTAGCATTCCAATGGAAGCTATTCTTGGACAACTTTGCTCTGCTTGCTGCTAGTTCTGCCCCAGCCTACCATAGATAACCTTGCTCTTCCCTTGAGGCTCTGAGATGCCAAGAACTTGTCAACTTCAAAGGGCGGGCCGGGCTACATCTACTCAGCTGCCACAGTTTCTCCTTGCTAGACCTAGTGGGAAAGCATTTTGCTGAGATGCGGAAGGCAAGAAACGCAGAATACGGAGACGCGGAGCTGTCCCAAGTGCCGCTGCCAGGCGTCTTTCCGCAGAAGGAGCGCCCCGGAGCGCACCGCAACCGGCACCGTCATCTCTGCGCAAAGAGCCAAAATATTTTCAAACCCGCCAAAACTAATCCAAAAATATTTTCAAACCCGCCAAAATAGAAAACCAGACAGAAGTCATCAATACATTCGAAAAAACCTGACAAAACATGATCAAGCCCAACAAAGCTAATCCAAACACACCAAACACTGGGCTAAACAGAATCAAAACAAATCAAAACAAATCGAAACCTTCTAAAAACCCGCCAAAATATTTCAAAACCCGTCAAAACTAATCAAAACCTTCCGAATACCCGCCAAAACATTCCAAATACCCGCCAAAAGATTTTAAAACCCGCCAAAAGGAATCCAAACATTCCAAAACCTGCCAACACAATAAAAACAACTCAAGAGAATACAAAACATTCTAAAACCCAACCAAAACATTCCGAAAACCCACCTAAACATCATAAAAACAAATCAAAACCAACCAAAACATTCTGAAAACCCGCCAAAATGATTTAGACCCGCAAAACTCATCAAAACATTCTGAAAAGATGCCAAAACATTAGAAAACCAGCCTGAACTGATCAAAACATTCAAAAAACTTGGCAATACATCATAAAAACAAATCAAAACAAATCGAAACATTCCAAAAACCCGACAAAATTATTTAGAACCCGCCAAAACTGATCAAAACATTCTGAAAAGATGCCAAAATACTAGAAAACCAGTAAGAAGTGATCGAAACATTCAATAACTTGCCAAAACATAATCAAAACAAATGAAAGCAAACCAAAACATTCCAAATACCCGCCAAAATATTTTAAAACCCGCCAAAAGGAATCCAAACATTCCAAAACCTGCCAAGACAATCAAAACAACACAAGAGAATACAAAACATTCTAAAACACCACCAAAACATTCCGAAAACCCGCCAAAACATCATAAAAACAAATCAAAACCAACCAAAAAATAAGAGGAACAAGGCAACATATTGGCAAGCAAGAGACGGAGAGCGCGGCACCTTCTAGGAGGCCAAGAAGGAAGCCGCACAACACCTGCACTGTGTCTGCAACTTTCAAACTGCTAGAAGCTAGTGGCTTGCCACTGGCCTGCCTCTTCAATTGCCATTAGCATTCCAATGGAAGCGATTCTTGGACAACTTTGCTCTGCTTGCTGCTAGTTCTGCCCCAGCCTACCATAGATAACCTTGCTCTTGCCTTGAGGCTCTGAGATGCCAAGAACTTGTCAACTTCAAAGGGCGGGCCAGGCTACATCTACTCAGCTGCCACAGTTTCTCCTTGCTAGACCTAGTGGGAAAGCATTTTGCTGAGATGCAGAAGGCAAGAAACGCAGAATACGGAGACGCGGAGCTGTCCCAAGTGCCGCTGCCAGGCGTCTTTCCGCAGAAGGAGCGCCCCGGAGCGCACCGCAACCGGCACCGTCATCTCTGCGCAAAGAGCCAAAATATTTTCAAACCCGCCAAAACTCATCCAAAAATATTTTCAAACCCGCCAAAATAGAAAACCAGACAGAAGTCATCAATACATTCGAAAAAACCTGACAAAACATGATCAAGCCCAACAAAGCTAATCCAAACACACCAAACACTGGGCTAAACAGAATCAAAACAAATCAAAACAAATCGAAACCTTCTAAAAACCCGCCAAAATATTTCAAAACCCGTCAAAACTAATCAAAACATTCCGAACACCCGCCAAAACATTCCAAATACCCGCCAAAATATTTTAAAACTCGCCAAAAGGAATCCAAACATTCCAAAACCTGCCAACACAATAAAAACAACTCAAGAGAATACAAAACATTCTAAAACCCAACCAAAACATTCTGAAAACCCACCAAAACATCATAAAAACAAATCAAAACCAACCAAAACATTCTGAAACCCCGCCAAAATTATTTAGACCCGCAAAACTCATCAAAACATTCTGAAAAGATGCCAAAACATTAGAAAACCAGCCTGAACTGATCAAAACATTCAAAAAACTTGGCAATACATCATAAAAACAAATCAAAACCAACCAAAACATTCCAAAAACCCGACAAAATTATTTAGAACCCGCCAAAACTGATCAAAACATTCTGAAAAGATGCCAAAATACTAGAAAACCAGTAAGAAGTGATCGAAACATTCAATAACTTGCCAAAACATAATCAAAACAAATGAAAGCAAACCAAAACATTCCAAATACCCGCCAAAATATTTTAAAACCCGCCAAAAGGAATCCAAACATTCCAAAACCTGCCAAGACAATCAAAACAACACAAGAGAATACAAAACATTCTAAAACACCACCAAAACATTCCGAAAACCCGCCAAAACATCATAAAAACAAATCAAAACCAACCAAAAAATAAGAGGAACAAGGCAACATATTGGCAAGCAAGAGACGGAGAGCGCGGCACCTTCTAGGAGGCCAAGAAGGAAGCCGCACAACACCTGCACTGTGTCTGCAACTTTCAAACTGCTAGAAGCTAGTGGCTTGCCACTGGCCTGCCTCTTCAATTGCCATTAGCATTCCAATGGAAGCGATTCTTGGACAACTTTGCTCTGCTTGCTGCTAGTTCTGCCCCAGCCTACCATAGATAACCTTGCTCTTGCCTTGAGGCTCTGAGATGCCAAGAACTTGTCAACTTCAAAGGGCGGGCCAGGCTACATCTACTCAGCTGCCACAGTTTCTCCTTGCTAGACCTAGTGGGAAAGCATTTTGCTGAGATGCAGAAGGCAAGAAACGCAGAATACGGAGACGCGGAGCTGTCCCAAGTGCCGCTGCCAGGCGTCTTTCCGCAGAAGGAGCGCCCCGGAGCGCACCGCAACCGGCACCGTCATCTCTGCGCAAAGAGCCAAAATATTTTCAAACCCGCCAAAACTCATCCAAAAATATTTTCAAACCCGCCAAAATAGAAAACCAGACAGAAGTCATCAATACATTCGAAAAAACCTGACAAAACATGATCAAGCCCAACAAAGCTAATCCAAACACACCAAACACTGGGCTAAACAGAATCAAAACAAATCAAAACAAATCGAAACCTTCTAAAAACCCGCCAAAATATTTCAAAACCCGTCAAAACTAATCAAAACATTCCGAACACCCGCCAAAACATTCCAAATACCCGCCAAAATATTTTAAAACTCGCCAAAAGGAATCCAAACATTCCAAAACCTGCCAACACAATAAAAACAACTCAAGAGAATACAAAACATTCTAAAACCCAACCAAAACATTCTGAAAACCCACCAAAACATCATAAAAACAAATCAAAACCAACCAAAACATTCTGAAAACCCGCCAAAATTATTTAGACCCGCAAAACTCATCAAAACATTCTGAAAAGATGCCAAAACATTAGAAAACCAGCCTGAACTGATCAAAACATTCAAAAAACTTGGCAATACATCATAAAAACAAATCAAAACCAACCAAAACATTCCAAAAACCCGACAAAATTATTTAGAACCCGCCAAAACTGATCAAAACATTCTGAAAAGATGCCAAAATACTAGAAAACCAGTAAGAAGTGATCGAAACATTCAATAACTTGCCAAAACATAATCAAAACAAATGAAAGCAAACCAAAACATTCCAAATACCCGCCAAAATATTTTAAAACCCGCCAAAAGGAATCCAAACATTCCAAAACCTGCCAAGACAATCAAAACAACACAAGAGAATACAAAACATTCTAAAACACCACCAAAACATTCCGAAAACCCGCCAAAACATCATAAAAACAAATCAAAACCAACCAAAAAATAAGAGGAACACGGCAACATATTGGCATGCAAGAGACGGAGAACGCGGCACCTTCTAGGAGGCCAAGAAGGAAGCCGCACAACACCTGCACTGTGTCTGCAACTTTCAAACTGCTAGAAGCTAGTGGCTTGCCACTGGCCTGCCTCTTCAATTGCCATTAGCATTCCAATGGAAGCTATTCTTGGACAACTTTGCTCTGCTTGCTGCTAGTTCTGCCCCAGCCTACCATAGATAACCTTGCTCTTGCCTTGAGGCTCTGAGATGCCAAGAACTTGTCAACTTCAAAGGGCGGGCCGGGCTACATCTACTCAGCTGCCACAGTTTCTCCTTGCTAGACCTAGTGGGAAAGCATTTTGCTGAGATGCGGAAGGCACGAAACGCAGAATACGGAGACGCGGAGCTGTCCCAAGTGCCGCTGCCAGGCGTCTTTCCGCAGAAGGAGCGCCCCGGAGCGCACCGCAACCGGCACCGTCATCTCTGCGCAAAGAGCCAAAATATTTTCAAACCCGCCAAAACTCATCCAAAAATATTTTCAAACCCGCCAAAATAGAAAACCAGACAGAAGTCATCAATACATTCGAAAAAACCTGACAAAACATGATCAAGCCCAACAAAGCTAATCCAAACACACCAAACACTGGGCTAAACAGAATCAAAACAAATCAAAACAAATCGAAACCTTCTAAAAACCCGCCAAAATATTTCAAAACCCGTCAAAACTAATCAAAACATTCCGAACACCCGCCAAAACATTCCAAATACCCGCCAAAATATTTTAAAACTCGCCAAAAGGAATCCAAACATTCCAAAACCTGCCAACACAATAAAAACAACTCAAGAGAATACAAAACATTCTAAAACCCAACCAAAACATTCCGAAAACCCACCAAAACATCATAAAAACAAATCAAAACCAACCAAAACATTCTGAAACCCCGCCAAAATTATTTAGACCCGCAAAACTCATCAAAACATTCTGAAAAGATGCCAAAACATTAGAAAACCAGCCTGAACTGATCAAAACATTCAAAAAACTTGGCAATACATCATAAAAACAAATCAAAACCAACCAAAACATTCCAAAAACCCGACAAAATTATTTAGAACCCGCCAAAACTGATCAAAACATTCTGAAAAGATGCCAAAATACTAGAAAACCAGTAAGAAGTGATCGAAACATTCAATAACTTGCCAAAACATAATCAAAACAAATGAAAGCAAACCAAAACATTCCAAATACCCGCCAAAATATTTTAAAACCCGCCAAAAGGAATCCAAACATTCCAAAACCTGCCAAGACAATCAAAACAACACAAGAGAATACAAAACATTCTAAAACACCACCAAAACATTCCGAAAACCCGCCAAAACATCATAAAAACAAATCAAAACCAACCAAAAAATAAGAGGAACACGGCAACATATTGGCATGCAAGAGACGGAGAACGCGGCACCTTCTAGGAGGCCAAGAAGGAAGCCGCACAACACCTGCACTGTGTCTGCAACTTTCAAACTGCTAGAAGCTAGTGGCTTGCCACTGGCCTGCCTCTTCAATTGCCATTAGCATTCCAATGGAAGCTATTCTTGGACAACTTTGCTCTGCTTGCTGCTAGTTCTGCCCCAGCCTACCATAGATAACCTTGCTCTTGCCTTGAGGCTCTGAGATGCCAAGAACTTGTCAACTTCAAAGGGCGGGCCGGGCTACATCTACTCAGCTGCCACAGTTTCTCCTTGCTAGACCTAGTGGGAAAGCATTTTGCTGAGATGCGGAAGGCACGAAACGCAGAATACGGAGACGCGGAGCTGTCCCAAGTGCCGCTGCCAGGCGTCTTTCCGCAGAAGGAGCGCCCCGGAGCGCACCGCAACCGGCACCGTCATCTCTGCGCAAAGAGCCAAAATATTTTCAAACCCGCCAAAACTCATCCAAAAATATTTTCAAACCCGCCAAAATAGAAAACCAGACAGAAGTCATCAATACATTCGAAAAAACCTGACAAAACATGATCAAGCCCACCAAAGCTAATCCAAACACACCAAAAACTGGGCTAAACAGAATCAAAACAAATCAAAACAAATCGAAACCTTCTAAAAACCCGCCAAAATATTTCAAAACCCGTCAAAACTAATCAAAACATTCCGAACACCCGCCAAAACATACCAAATACTCGCCAAAAGATTTTAAAACCCGCCAAAAGGAATCCAAACATTCCAAAACCTGCCAACACAATAAAAACAACTCAGGAGAATACAAAACATTCTAAAACCCAACCAAAACATTCTGAAAACCCACCAAAACATCATAAAAACAAATCAAAACCAACCAAAACATTCTGAAAACCCGCCAAAATGATTTAGACCCGCAAAACTCATCAAAACATTCTGAAAAGATGCCAAAACATTAGAAAACCAGCCTGAACTGATCAAAACATTCAAAAAACTTGGCAATACATCATAAAAACAAATCAAAACCAACCAAAACATTCCAAAAACCCGACAAAATTATTTAGAACCCGCCAAAACTGATCAAAACATTCTGAAAAGATGCCAAAATACTAGAAAACCAGTAAGAAGTGATCGAAACATTCAATAACTTGCCAAAACATAATCAAAACAAATGAAAGCAAACCAAAACATTCCAAATACCCGCCAAAAGATTTTAAAACCCGCCAAAAGGAATCCAAACATTCCAAAACCTGCCAAGACAATCAAAACAACACAAGAGAATACAAAACATTCTAAAACACCACCAAAACATTCCGAAAACCCGCCAAAACATCATAAAAACAAATCAAAACCAACCAAAAAATAAGAGGAACAAGGCAACATATTGGCAAGCAAGAGACGGAGAGCGCGGCACCTTCTAGGAGGCCAAGAAGGAAGCCGCACAACACCTGCACTGTGTCTGCAACTTTCAAACTGCTAGAAGCTAGTGGCTTGCCACTGGCCTGCCTCTTCAATTGCCATTAGCATTCCAATGGAAGCGATTCTTGGACAACTTTGCTCTGCTTGCTGCTAGTTCTGCCCCAGCCTACCATAGATAACCTTGCTCTTGCCTTGAGGCTCTGAGATGCCAAGAACTTGTCAACTTCAAAGGGCGGGCCAGGCTACATCTACTCAGCTGCCACAGTTTCTCCTTGCTAGACCTAGTGGGAAAGCATTTTGCTGAGATGCAGAAGGCAAGAAATGCAGAATACGGAGACGCGGAGCTGTCCCAAGTGCCGCTGCCAGGCGTCTTTCCGCAGAAGGAGCGCCCCGGAGCGCACCGCAACCGGCACCGTCATCTCTGCGCAAAGAGCCAAAATATTTTCAAACCCGCCAAAACTAATCCAAAAATATTTTCAAACCCGCCAAAATAGAAAACCAGACAGAAGTCATCAATACATTCGAAAAAACCTGACAAAACATGATCAAGCCCAACAAAGCTAATCCAAACACACCAAAAACTGGGCTAAACAGAATCAAAACAAATCAAAACAAATCTAAACCTTCTAAAAACCCGCCAAAATATTTCAAAACCTGTCAAAACTAATCAAAACCTTCCGAATACCCGCCAAAACATTCCAAATACCCGCCAAAAGATTTTAAAACCCGCCAAAAGGAATCCAAACATTCCAAAACCTGCCAACACAATAAAAACAACTCAAGAGAATACAAAACATTCTAAAACCCAACCAAAACATTCTGAAAACCCACCAAAACATCATAAAAACAAATCAAAACCAACCAAAACATTCTGAAAACCCGCCAAAATGATTTAGACCCGCAAAACTCATCAAAACATTCTGAAAAGATGCCAAAACATTAGAAAACCAGCCTGAACTGATCAAAACATTCAAAAAACTTGGCAATACATCATAAAAACAAATCAAAACCAACCAAAACATTCCAAAAACCCGACAAAATTATTTAGAACCCGCCAAAACTGATCAAAACATTCTGAAAAGATGCCAAAATACTAGAAAACCAGTAAGAAGTGATCGAAACATTCAATAACTTGCCAAAACATAATCAAAACAAATGAAAGCAAACCAAAACATTCCAAATACCCGCCAAAAGATTTTAAAACCCGCCAAAAGGAATCCAAACATTCCAAAACCTGCCAAGACAATATAAACAACACAAGAGAAAACAAAACATTCTAAAACACCACCAAAACATTCCGAAAACCCGCCAAAACATCATAAAAACAAATCAAAACCAACCAAAAAATAAGAGGAACAAGGCAACATATTGGCAAGCAAGAGACGGAGAGCGCGGCACCTTCTAGGAGGCCAAGAAGGAAGCCGCACAACACCTGCACTGTGTCTGCAACTTTCAAACTGCTAGAAGCTAGTGGCTTGCCACTGGCCTGCCTCTTCAATTGCCATTAGCATTCCAATGGAAGCGATTCTTGGACAACTTTGCTCTGCTTGCTGCTAGTTCTGCCCCAGCCTACCATAGATAACCTTGCTCTTGCCTTGAGGCTCTGAGATGCCAAGAACTTGTCAACTTCAAAGGGCGGGCCAGGCTACATCTACTCAGCTGCCACAGTTTCTCCTTGCTAGACCTAGTGGGAAAGCATTTTGCTGAGATGCAGAAGGCAAGAAACGCAGAATACGGAGACGCGGAGCTGTCCCAAGTGCCGCTGCCAGGCGTCTTTCCGCAGAAGGAGCGCCCCGGAGCGCACTGCAACCGGCACCGTCATCTCTGCGCAAAGAGCCAAAATATTTTCAAACCCGCCAAAACTCATCCAAAAATATTTTCAAACCCGCCAAAATAGAAAACCAGACAGAAGTCATCAATACATTCGAAAAAACCTGACAAAACATGATCAAGCCCACCAAAGCTAATCCAAACACACCAAAAACTGGGCTAAACAGAATCAAAACAAATCAAAACAAATCTAAACCTTCTAAAAACCCGCCAAAATATTTCAAAACCCGTCAAAACTAATCAAAACATTCCGAACACCCGCCAAAACATACCAAATACTCGCCAAAAGATTTTAAAACCCGCCAAAAGGAATCCAAACATTCCAAAACCTGCCAACACAATAAAAACAACTCAGGAGAATACAAAACATTCTAAAACCCAACCAAAACATTCTGAAAACCCACCAAAACATCATAAAAACAAATCAAAACCAACCAAAACATTCTGAAAACCCGCCAAAATGATTTAGACCCGCAAAACTCATCAAAACATTCTGAAAAGATGCCAAAACATTAGAAAACCAGCCTGAACTGATCAAAACATTCAAAAAACTTGGCAATACATCATAAAAACAAATCAAAACCAACCAAAACATTCCAAAAACCCGACAAAATTATTTAGAACCCGCCAAAACTGATCAAAACATTCTGAAAAGATGCCAAAATACTAGAAAACCAGTAAGAAGTGATCGAAACATTCAATAACTTGCCAAAACATAATCAAAACAAATGAAAGCAAACCAAAACATTCCAAATACCCGCCAAAAGATTTTAAAACCCGCCAAAAGGAATCCAAACATTCCAAAACCTGCCAAGACAATCAAAACAACACAAGAGAATACAAAACATTCTAAAACACCACCAAAACATTCCGAAAACCCGCCAAAACATCATAAAAACAAATCAAAACCAACCAAAAAATAAGAGGAACAAGGCAACATATTGGCAAGCAAGAGACGGAGAGCGCGGCACCTTCTAGGAGGCCAAGAAGGAAGCCGCACAACACCTGCACTGTGTCTGCAACTTTCAAACTGCTAGAAGCTAGTGGCTTGCCACTGGCCTGCCTCTTCAATTGCCATTAGCATTCCAATGGAAGCGATTCTTGGACAACTTTGCTCTGCTTGCTGCTAGTTCTGCCCCAGCCTACCATAGATAACCTTGCTCTTGCCTTGAGGCTCTGAGATGCCAAGAACTTGTCAACTTCAAAGGGCGGGCCAGGCTACATCTACTCAGCTGCCACAGTTTCTCCTTGCTAGACCTAGTGGGAAAGCATTTTGCTGAGATGCAGAAGGCAAGAAACGCAGAATACGGAGACGCGGAGCTGTCCCAAGTGCCGCTGCCAGGCGTCTTTCCGCAGAAGGAGCGCCCCGGAGCGCACCGCAACCGGCACCGTCATCTCTGCGCAAAGAGCCAAAATATTTTCAAACCCGCCAAAACTAATCCAAAAATATTTTCAAACCCGCCAAAATAGAAAACCAGACAGAAGTCATCAATACATTCGAAAAAACCTGACAAAACATGATCAAGCCCAACAAAGCTAATCCAAACACACCAAAAACTGGGCTAAACAGAATCAAAACAAATCAAAACAAATCTAAACCTTCTAAAAACCCGCCAAAATATTTCAAAACCTGTCAAAACTAATCAAAACCTTCCGAATACCCGCCAAAACATTCCAAATACCCGCCAAAAGATTTTAAAACCCGCCAAAAGGAATCCAAACATTCCAAAACCTGCCAACACAATAAAAACAACTCAAGAGAATACAAAACATTCTAAAACCCAACCAAAACATTCTGAAAACCCACCAAAACATCATAAAAACAAATCAAAACCAACCAAAACATTCTGAAAACCCTCCAAAATGATTTAGACCCGCAAAACTCATCAAAACATTCTGAAAAGATGCCAAAACATTAGAAAACCAGCCTGAACTGATCAAAACATTCAAAAAACTTGGCAATACATCATAAAAACAAATCAAAACCAACCAAAACATTCCAAAAACCCGACAAAATTATTTAGAACCCGCCAAAACTGATCAAAACATTCTGAAAAGCTGCCAAAATACTAGAAAACCAGTAAGAAGTGATCGAAACTTTCAATAACTTGCCAAAACATAATCAAAACAAATGAAAGCAAACCAAAACATTCCAAATACCCGCCAAAAGATTTTAAAACCCGCCAAAAGGAATCCAAACATTCCAAAACCTGCCAAGACAATATAAACAACACAAGAGAAAACAAAACATTCTAAAACACCACCAAAATATTCCGAAAACCCGCCAAAACATCATAAAAACAAATCAAAACCAACCAAAAAATAAGAGGAACAAGGCAACATATTGGCAAGCAAGAGACGGAGAGCGCGGCACCTTCTAGGAGGCCAAGAAGGAAGCCGCACAACACCTGCACTGTGTCTGCAACTTTCAAACTGCTAGAAGCTAGTGGCTTGCCACTGGCCTGCCTCTTCAATTGCCATTAGCATTCCAATGGAAGCGATTCTTGGACAACTTTGCTCTGCTTGCTGCTAGTTCTGCCCCAGCCTACCATAGATAACCTTGCTCTTGCCTTGAGGCTCTGAGATGCCAAGAACTTGTCAACTTCAAAGGGCGGGCCAGGCTACATCTACTCAGCTGCCACAGTTTCTCCTTGCTAGACCTAGTGGGAAAGCATTTTGCTGAGATGCAGAAGGCAAGAAACGCAGAATACGGAGACGCGGAGCTGTCCCAAGTGCCGCTGCCAGGCGTCTTTCCGCAGAAGGAGCGCCCCGGAGCGCACCGCAACCGGCACCGTCATCTCTGCGCAAAGAGCCAAAATATTTTCAAACCCGCCAAAACTCATCCAAAAATATTTTCAAACCCGCCAAAATAGAAAACCAGACAGAAGTCATCAATACATTCGAAAAAACCTGACAAAACATGATCAAGCCCAACAAAGCTAATCCAAACACACCAAAAACTGGGCTAAACAGAATCAAAACAAATCAAAACAAATCTAAACCTTCTAAAAACCCGCCAAAATATTTCAAAACCTGTCAAAACTAATCAAAACCTTCCGAATACCCGCCAAAACATTCCAAATACCCGCCAAAAGATTTTAAAACCCGCCAAAAGGAATCCAAACATTCCAAAACCTGCCAACACAATAAAAACAACTCAAGAGAATACAAAACATTCTAAAACCCAACCAAAACATTCTGAAAACCCACCAAAACATCATAAAAACAAATCAAAACCAACCAAAACATTCTGAAAACCCGCCAAAATGATTTAGACCCGCAAAACTCATCAAAACATTCTGAAAAGATGCCAAAACATTAGAAAACCAGCCTGAACTGATCAAAACATTCAAAAAACTTGGCAATACATCATAAAAACAAATCAAAACCAACCAAAACATTCCAAAAACCCGACAAAATTATTTAGAACCCGCCAAAACTGATCAAAACATTCTGAAAAGATGCCAAAATACTAGAAAACCAGTAAGAAGTGATCGAAACATTCAATAACTTGCCAAAACATAATCAAAACAAATGAAAGCAAACCAAAACATTCCAAATACCCGCCAAAATATTTTAAAACCCGCCAAAAGGAATCCAAACATTCCAAAACCTGCCAAGACAATCAAAACAACACAAGAGAATACAAAACATTCTAAAACACCACCAAAACATTCCGAAAACCCGCCAAAACATCATAAAAACAAATCAAAACCAACCAAAAAATAAGAGGAACAAGGCAACATATTGGCAAGCAAGAGACGGAGAGCGCAGCACCTTCTAGGAGGCCAAGAAGGAAGCCGCACAACACCTGCACTGTGTCTGCAACTTTCAAACTGCTAGAAGCTAGTGGCTTGCCACTGGCCTGCCTCTTCAATTGCCATTAGCATTCCAATGGAAGCGATTCTTGGACAACTTTGCTCTGCTTGCTGCTAGTTCTGCCCCAGCCTACCATAGATAACCTTGCTCTTGCCTTGAGGCTCTGAGATGCCAAGAACTTGTCAACTTCAAAGGGCGGGCCAGGCTACATCTACTCAGCTGCCACAGTTTCTCCTTGCTAGACCTAGTGGGAAAGCATTTTGCTGAGATGCAGAAGGCAAGAAACGCAGAATACGGAGACGCGGAGCTGTCCCAAGTGCCGCTGCCAGGCGTCTTTCCGCAGAAGGAGCGCCCCGGAGCGCACCGCAACCGGCACCGTCATCTCTGCGCAAAGAGCCAAAATATTTTCAAACCCGCCAAAACTAATCCAAAAATATTTTCAAACCCGCCAAAATAGAAAACCAGACAGAAGTCATCAATACATTCGAAAAAACCTGACAAAACATGATCAAGCCCAACAAAGCTAATCCAAACACACCAAAAACTGGGCTAAACAGAATCAAAACAAATCAAAACAAATCTAAACCTTCTAAAAACCCGCCAAAATATTTCAAAACCTGTCAAAACTAATCAAAACCTTCCGAATACCCGCCAAAACATTCCAAATACCCGCCAAAAGATTTTAAAACCCGCCAAAAGGAATCCAAACATTCCAAAACCTGCCAACACAATAAAAACAACTCAAGAGAATACAAAACATTCTAAAACCCAACCAAAACATTCTGAAAACCCACCAAAACATCATAAAAACAAATCAAAACCAACCAAAACATTCTGAAAACCCGCCAAAATGATTTAGACCCGCAAAACTCATCAAAACATTCTGAAAAGATGCCAAAACATTAGAAAACCAGCCTGAACTGATCAAAACATTCAAAAAACTTGGCAATACATCATAAAAACAAATCAAAACCAACCAAAACATTCCAAAAACCCGACAAAATTATTTAGAACCCGCCAAAACTGATCAAAACATTCTGAAAAGATGCCAAAATACTAGAAAACCAGTAAGAAGTGATCGAAACATTCAATAACTTGCCAAAACATAATCAAAACAAATGAAAGCAAACCAAAACATTCCAAATACCCGCCAAAAGATTTTAAAACCCGCCAAAAGGAATCCAAACATTCCAAAACCTGCCAAGACAATATAAACAACACAAGAGAAAACAAAACATTCTAAAACACCACCAAAACATTCCGAAAACCCGCCAAAACATCATAAAAACAAATCAAAACCAACCAAAAAATAAGAGGAACAAGGCAACATATTGGCAAGCAAGAGACGGAGAGCGCGGCACCTTCTAGGAGGCCAAGAAGGAAGCTGCACAACACCTGCACTGTGTCTGCAACTTTCAAACTGCTAGAAGCTAGTGGCTTGCCACTGGCCTGCCTCTTCAATTGCCATTAGCATTCCAATGGAAGCTATTCTTGGACAACTTTGCTCTGCTTGCTACTAGTTCTGCCCCAGCCTACCATAGATAACCTTGCTCTTGCCTTGAGGCTCTGAGATGCCAAGAACTTGTCAACTTCAAAGGGCGGGCCAGGCTACATCTACTCAGCTGCCACAGTTTCTCCTTGCTAGACCTAGTGGGAAAGCATTTTGCTGAGATGCAGAAGGCAAGAAACGCAGAATACGGAGACGCGGAGCTGTCCCAAGTGCCGCTGCCAGGCGTCTTTCCGCAGAAGGAGCGCCCCGGAGCGCACCGCAACCGGCACCGTCATCTCTGCGCAAAGAGCCAAAATATTTTCAAACCCGCCAAAACTAATCCAAAAATATTTTCAAACCCGCCAAAATAGAAAACCAGACAGAAGTCATCAATACATTCGAAAAAACCTGACAAAACATGATCAAGCCCAACAAAGCTAATCCAAACACACCAAAAACTGGGCTAAACAGAATCAAAACAAATCAAAACAAATCTAAACCTTCTAAAAACCCGCCAAAATATTTCAAAACCTGTCAAAACTAATCAAAACCTTCCGAATACCCGCCAAAACATTCCAAATACCCGCCAAAAGATTTTAAAACTCGCCAAAAGGAATCCAAACATTCCAAAACCTGCCAACACAATAAAAACAACTCAAGAGAATACAAAACATTCTAAAACCCAACCAAAACATTCTGAAAACCCACCAAAACATCATAAAAACAAATCAAAACCAACCAAAACATTCTGAAAACCCTCCAAAATGATTTAGACCCGCAAAACTCATCAAAACATTCTGAAAAGATGCCAAAACATTAGAAAACCAGCCTGAACTGATCAAAACATTCAAAAAACTTGGCAATACATCATAAAAACAAATCAAAACCAACCAAAACATTCTGAAAATCCGCCAAAATGATTTAGACCCGCAAAACTCATCAAAACATTCTGAAAAGATGCCAAAATACTAGAAAACCAGTAAGAAGTGATCGAAACATTCAATAACTTGCCAAAACATAATCAAAACAAATGAAAGCAAACCAAAACATTCCAAATACCCGCCAAAATATTTTAAAACCCGCCAAAAGGAATCCAAACATTCCAAAACCTGCCAAGACAATATAAACAACACAAGAGAAAACAAAACATTCTAAAACACCACCAAAACATTCCGAAAACCCGCCAAAACATCATAAAAACAAATCAAAACCAACCAAAAAATAAGAGGAACAAGGCAACATATTGGCAAGCAAGAGACGGAGAGCGCGGCACCTTCTAGGAGGCCAAGAAGGAAGCCGCACAACACCTGCACTGTGTCTGCAACTTTCAAACTGCTAGAAGCTAGTGGCTTGCCACTGGCCTGCCTCTTCAATTGCCATTAGCATTCCAATGGAAGCTATTCTTGGACAACTTTGCTCTGCTTGCTGCTAGTTCTGCCCCAGCCTACCATAGATAACCTTGCTCTTGCCTTGAGGCTCTGAGATGCCAAGAACTTGTCAACTTCAAAGGGCGGGCCAGGCTACATCTACTCAGCTGCCACAGTTTCTCCTTGCTAGACCTAGTGGGAAAGCATTTTGCTGAGATGCAGAAGGCAAGAAACGCAGAATACGGAGACGCGGAGCTGTCCCAAGTGCCGCTGCCAGGCGTCTTTCCGCAGAAGGAGCGCCCCGGAGCGCACCGCAACCGGCACCGTCATCTCTGCGCAAAGAGCCAAAATATTTTCAAACCCGCCAAAACTCATCCAAAAATATTTTCAAACCCGCCAAAATAGAAAACCAGACAGAAGTCATCAATACATTCGAAAAAACCTGACAAAACATGATCAAGCCCAACAAAGCTAATCCAAACACACCAAACACTGGGCTAAACAGAATCAAAACAAATCAAAACAAATCGAAACCTTCTAAAAACCCGCCAAAATATTTCAAAACCCGTCAAAACTAATCAAAACCTTCCGAACACCCGCCAAAACATTCCAAATACCCGCCAAAATATTTTAAAACCCGCCAAAAGGAATCCAAACATTCCAAAACCTGCCAACACAATAAAAACAACTCAAGAGAATACAAAACATTCTAAAACCCAACCAAAACATTCTGAAAACCCACCAAAACATCATAAAAACAAATCAAAACCAACCAAAACATTCTGAAAACCCGCCAAAATGATTTAGACCCGCAAAACTCATCAAAACATTCTGAAAAGATGCCAAAACATTAGAAAACCAGCCTGAACTGATCAAAACATTCAAAAAACTTGGCAATACATCATAAAAACAAATCAAAACCAACCAAAACATTCCAAAAACCCGACAAAATTATTTAGAACCCGCCAAAACTGATCAAAACATTCTGAAAAGATGCCAAAATACTAGAAAACCAGTAAGAAGTGATCGAAACATTCAATAACTTGCCAAAACATAATCAAAACAAATGAAAGCAAACCAAAACATTCCAAATACCCGCCAAAAGATTTTAAAACCCGCCAAAAGGAATCCAAACATTCCAAAACCTGCCAAGACAATATAAACAACACAAGAGAAAACAAAACATTCTAAAACACCACCAAAACATTCCGAAAACCCGCCAAAACATCATAAAAACAAATCAAAACCAACCAAAAAATAAGAGGAACAAGGCAACATATTGGCAAGCAAGAGACGGAGAGCGCGGCACCTTCTAGGAGGCCAAGAAGGAAGCCGCACAACACCTGCACTGTGTCTGCAACTTTCAAACTGCTAGAAGCTAGTGGCTTGCCACTGGCCTGCCTCTTCAATTGCCATTAGCATTCCAATGGAAGCTATTCTTGGACAACTTTGCTCTGCTTGCTGCTAGTTCTGCCCCAGCCTACCATAGATAACCTTGCTCTTGCCTTGAGGCTCTGAGATGCCAAGAACTTGTCAACTTCAAAGGGCGGGCCAGGCTACATCTACTCAGCTGCCACAGTTTCTCCTTGCTAGACCTAGTGGGAAAGCATTTTGCTGAGATGCAGAAGGCAAGAAACGCAGAATACGGAGACGCGGAGCTGTCCCAAGTGCCGCTGCCAGGCGTCTTTCCGCAGAAGGAGCGCCCCGGAGCGCACCGCAACCGGCACCGTCATCTCTGCGCAAAGAGCCAAAATATTTTCAAACCCGCCAAAACTAATCCAAAAATATTTTCAAACCCGCCAAAATAGAAAACCAGACAGAAGTCATCAATACATTCGAAAAAACCTGACAAAACATGATCAAGCCCAACAAAGCTAATCCAAACACACCAAAAACTGGGCTAAACAGAATCAAAACAAATCAAAACAAATCTAAACCTTCTAAAAACCCGCCAAAATATTTCAAAACCTGTCAAAACTAATCAAAATCTTCCGAATACCCGCCAAAACATTCCAAATACCCGCCAAAAGATTTTAAAACCCGCCAAAAGGAATCCAAACATTCCAAAACCTGCCAACACAATAAAAACAACTCAAGAGAATACAAAACATTCTAAAACCCAACCAAAACATTCCGAAAACCCACCTAAACATCATAAAAACAAATCAAAACCAACCAAAACATTCTGAAAACCCGCCAAAATGATTTAGACCCGCAAAACTCATCAAAACATTCTGAAAAGATGCCAAAACATTAGAAAACCAGCCTGAACTGATCAAAACATTCAAAAAACTTGGCAATACATCATAAAAACAAATCAAAACCAACCAAAACATTCCAAAAACCCGACAAAATTATTTAGAACCCGCCAAAACTGATCAAAACATTCTGAAAAGATGCCAAAATACTAGAAAACCAGTAAGAAGTGATCGAAACATTCAATAACTTGCCAAAACATAATCAAAACAAATGAAAGCAAACCAAAACATTCCAAATACCCGCCAAAAGATTTTAAAACCCGCCAAAAGGAATCCAAACATTCCAAAACCTGCCAAGACAATATAAACAACACAAGAGAAAACAAAACATTCTAAAACACCACCAAAACATTCCGAAAACCCGCCAAAACATCATAAAAACAAATCAAAACCAACCAAAAAATAAGAGGAACAAGGCAACATATTGGCAAGCAAGAGACGGAGAGCGCGGCACCTTCTAGGAGGCCAAGAAGGAAGCCGCACAACACCTGCACTGTGTCTGCAACTTTCAAACTGCTAGAAGCTAGTGGCTTGCCACTGGCCTGCCTCTTCAATTGCCATTAGCATTCCAATGGAAGCTATTCTTGGACAACTTTGCTCTGCTTGCTGCTAGTTCTGCCCCAGCCTACCATAGATAACCTTGCTCTTGCCTTGAGGCTCTGAGATGCCAAGAACTTGTCAACTTCAAAGGGCGGGCCGGGCTACATCTACTCAGCTGCCACAGTTTCTCCTTGCTAGACCTAGTGGGAAAGCATTTTGCTGAGATGCGGAAGGCACGAAACGCAGAATACGGAGACGCGGAGCTGTCCCAAGTGCCGCTGCCAGGCGTCTTTCCGCAGAAGGTGCGCCCCGGAGTGCACCGCAACCGGCACCGTCATCTCTGCGCAAAGAGCCAAAATATTTTCAAACCCGCCAAAACTAATCCAAAAATATTTTCAAACCCGCCAAAATAGAAAACCAGACAGAAGTCATCAATACATTCGAAAAAACCTGACAAAACATGATCAAGCCCACCAAAGCTAATCCAAACACACCAAAAACTGGGCTAAACAGAATCAAAACAAATCAAAACAAATCGAAACCTTCTAAAAACCCGCCAAAATATTTCAAAACCCGTCAAAACTAATCAAAACCTTCCGAATACCCGCCAAAACATTCCAAATACCCGCCAAAAGATTTTAAAACCCGCCAAAAGGAATCCAAACATTCCAAAACCTGCCAACACAATAAAAACAACTCAAGAGAATACAAAACATTCTAAAACCCAACCAAAACATTCTGAAAACCCACCAAAACATCATAAAAACAAATCAAAACCAACCAAAACATTCTGAAAACCCGCCAAAATGATTTAGACCCGCAAAACTCATCAAAACATTCTGAAAAGATGCCAAAACATTAGAAAACCAGCCTGAACTGATCAAAACATTCAAAAAACTTGGCAATACATCATAAAAACAAATCAAAACCAACCAAAACATTCCAAAAACCCGACAAAATTATTTAGAACCCGCCAAAACTGATCAAAACATTCTGAAAAGATGCCAAAATACTAGAAAACCAGTAAGAAGTGATCGAAACATTCAATAACTTGCCAAAACATAATCAAAACAAATGAAAGCAAACCAAAACATTCCAAATACCCGCCAAAAGATTTTAAAACCCGCCAAAAGGAATCCAAACATTCCAAAACCTGCCAAGACAATATAAACAACACAAGAGAAAACAAAACATTCTAAAACACCACCAAAACATTCCGAAAACCCGCCAAAACATCATAAAAACAAATCAAAACCAACCAAAAAATAAGAGGAACAAGGCAACATATTGGCAAGCAAGAGACGGAGAGCGCGGCACCTTCTAGGAGGCCAAGAAGGAAGCTGCACAACACCTGCACTGTGTCTGCAACTTTCAAACTGCTAGAAGCTAGTGGCTTGCCACTGGCCTGCCTCTTCAATTGCCATTAGCATTCCAATGGAAGCTATTCTTGGACAACTTTGCTCTGCTTGCTGCTAGTTCTGCCCCAGCCTACCATAGATAACCTTGCTCTTGCCTTGAGGCTCTGAGATGCCAAGAACTTGTCAACTTCAAAGGGCGGGCCAGGCTACATCTACTCAGCTGCCACAGTTTCTCCTTGCTAGACCTAGTGGGAAAGCATTTTGCTGAGATGCAGAAGGCAAGAAACGCAGAATACGGAGACGCGGAGCTGTCCCAAGTGCCGCTGCCAGGCGTCTTTCCGCAGAAGGAGCGCCCCGGAGCGCACCGCAACCGGCACCGTCATCTCTGCGCAAAGAGCCAAAATATTTTCAAACCCGCCAAAACTAATCCAAAAATATTTTCAAACCCGCCAAAATAGAAAACCAGACAGAAGTCATCAATACATTCGAAAAAACCTGACAAAACATGATCAAGCCCAACAAAGCTAATCCAAACACACCAAAAACTGGGCTAAACAGAATCAAAACAAATCAAAACAAATCTAAACCTTCTAAAAACCCGCCAAAATATTTCAAAACCTGTCAAAACTAATCAAAATCTTCCGAATACCCGCCAAAACATTCCAAATACCCGCCAAAAGATTTTAAAACCCGCCAAAAGGAATCCAAACATTCCAAAACCTGCCAACACAATAAAAACAACTCAAGAGAATACAAAACATTCTAAAACCCAACCAAAACATTCCGAAAACCCACCTAAACATCATAAAAACAAATCAAAACCAACCAAAACATTCCAAAAACCCGACAAAATTATTTAGAACCCGCCAAAACTGATCAAAACATTCTGAAAAGATGCCAATATACTAGAAAACCAGTAAGAAGTGATCGAAACATTCAATAACTTGCCAAAACATAATCAAAACAAATGAAAGCAAACCAAAACATTCCAAATACCCGCCAAAAGATTTTAAAACCCGCCAAAAGGAATCCAAACATTCCAAAACCTGCCAAGACAATATAAACAACACAAGAGAAAACAAAACATTCTAAAACACCACCAAAACATTCCGAAAACCCGCCAAAACATCATAAAAACAAATCAAAACCAACCAAAAAATAAGAGGAACAAGGCAACATATTGGCAAGCAAGAGACGGAGAGCGCGGCACCTTCTAGGAGGCCAAGAAGGAAGCCGCACAACACCTGCACTGTGTCTGCAACTTTCAAACTGCTAGAAGCTAGTGGCTTGCCACTGGCCTGCCTCTTCAATTGCCATTAGCATTCCAATGGAAGCTATTCTTGGACAACTTTGCTCTGCTTGCTGCTAGTTCTGCCCCAGCCTACCATAGATAACCTTGCTCTTGCCTTGAGGCTCTGAGATGCCAAGAACTTGTCAACTTCAAAGGGCGGGCCAGGCTACATCTACTCAGCTGCCACAGTTTCTCCTTGCTAGACCTAGTGGGAAAGCATTTTGCTGAGATGCAGAAGGCAAGAAACGCAGAATACGGAGACGCGGAGCTGTCCCAAGTGCCGCTGCCAGGCGTCTTTCCGCAGAAGGAGCGCCCCGGAGCGCACCGCAACCGGCACCGTCATCTCTGCGCAAAGAGCCAAAATATTTTCAAACCCGCCAAAACTAATCCAAAAATATTTTCAAACCCGCCAAAATAGAAAACCAGACAGAAGTCATCAATACATTCGAAAAAACCTGACAAAACATGATCAAGCCCAACAAAGCTAATCCAAACACACCAAAAACTGGGCTAAACAGAATCAAAACAAATCAAAACAAATCGAAACCTTCTAAAAACCCGCCAAAATATTTCAAAACCTGTCAAAACTAATCAAAATCTTCCGAATACCCGCCAAAACATTCCAAATACCCGCCAAAAGATTTTAAAACCCGCCAAAAGGAATCCAAACATTCCAAAACCTGCCAACACAATAAAAACAACTCAAGAGAATACAAAACATTCTAAAACCCAACCAAAACATTCTGAAAACCCACCAAAACATCATAAAAACAAATCAAAACCAACCAAAACATTCTGAAAACCCGCCAAAATGATTTAGACCCGCAAAACTCATCAAAACATTCTGAAAAGATGCCAAAACATTAGAAAACCAGCCTGAACTGATCAAAACATTCAAAAAACTTGGCAATACATCATAAAAACAAATCAAAACCAACCAAAACATTCCAAAAACCCGACAAAATTATTTAGAACCCGCCAAAACTGATCAAAACATTCTGAAAAGATGCCAAAATACTAGAAAACCAGTAAGAAGTGATCGAAACATTCAATAACTTGCCAAAACATAATCAAAACAAATGAAAGCAAACCAAAACATTCCAAATACCCGCCAAAAGATTTTAAAACCCGCCAAAAGGAATCCAAACATTCCAAAACCTGCCAAGACAATATAAACAACACAAGAGAAAACAAAACATTCTAAAACACCACCAAAACATTCCGAAAACCCGCCAAAACATCATAAAAACAAATCAAAACCAACCAAAAAATAAGAGGAACAAGGCAACATATTGGCAAGCAAGAGACGGAGAGCGCGGCACCTTCTAGGAGGCCAAGAAGGAAGCCGCACAACACCTGCACTGTGTCTGCAACTTTCAAACTGCTAGAAGCTAGTGGCTTGCCACTGGCCTGCCTCTTCAATTGCCATTAGCATTCCAATGGAAGCTATTCTTGGACAACTTTGCTCTGCTTGCTGCTAGTTCTGCCCCAGCCTACCATAGATAACCTTGCTCTTGCCTTGAGGCTCTGAGATGCCAAGAACTTGTCAACTTCAAAGGGCGGGCCGGGCTACATCTACTCAGCTGCCACAGTTTCTCCTTGCTAGACCTAGTGGGAAAGCATTTTGCTGAGATGCGGAAGGCACGAAACGCAGAATACGGAGACGCGGAGCTGTCCCAAGTGCCGCTGCCAGGCGTCTTTCCGCAGAAGGTGCGCCCCGGAGTGCACCGCAACCGGCACCGTCATCTCTGCGCAAAGAGCCAAAATATTTTCAAACCCGCCAAAACTAATCCAAAAATATTTTCAAACCCGCCAAAATAGAAAACCAGACAGAAGTCATCAATACATTCGAAAAAACCTGACAAAACATGATCAAGCCCACCAAAGCTAATCCAAACACACCAAAAACTGGGCTAAACAGAATCAAAACAAATCAAAACAAATCGAAACCTTCTAAAAACCCGCCAAAATATTTCAAAACCCGTCAAAACTAATCAAAACCTTCCGAATACCCGCCAAAACATTCCAAATACCCGCCAAAAGATTTTAAAACCCGCCAAAAGGAATCCAAACATTCCAAAACCTGCCAACACAATAAAAACAACTCAAGAGAATACAAAACATTCTAAAACCCAACCAAAACATTCTGAAAACCCACCAAAACATCATAAAAACAAATCAAAACCAACCAAAACATTCTGAAAACCCGCCAAAATGATTTAGACCCGCAAAACTCATCAAAACATTCTGAAAAGATGCCAAAACATTAGAAAACCAGCCTGAACTGATCAAAACATTCAAAAAACTTGGCAATACATCATAAAAACAAATCAAAACCAACCAAAACATTCCAAAAACCCGACAAAATTATTTAGAACCCGCCAAAACTGATCAAAACATTCTGAAAAGATGCCAAAATACTAGAAAACCAGTAAGAAGTGATCGAAACATTCAATAACTTGCCAAAACATAATCAAAACAAATGAAAGCAAACCAAAACATTCCAAATACCCGCCAAAAGATTTTAAAACCCGCCAAAAGGAATCCAAACATTCCAAAACCTGCCAAGACAATATAAACAACACAAGAGAAAATAAAACATTCTAAAACACCACCAAAACATTCCGAAAACCCGCCAAAACATCATAAAAACAAATCAAAACCAACCAAAAAATAAGAGGAACAAGGCAACATATTGGCAAGCAAGAGACGGAGAGCGCGGCACCTTCTAGGAGGCCAAGAAGGAAGCCGCACAACACCTGCACTGTGTCTGCAACTTTCAAACTGCTAGAAGCTAGTGGCTTGCCACTGGCCTGCCTCTTCAATTGCCATTAGCATTCCAATGGAAGCTATTCTTGGACAACTTTGCTCTGCTTGCTGCTAGTTCTGCCCCAGCCTACCATAGATAACCTTGCTCTTGCCTTGAGGCTCTGAGATGCCAAGAACTTGTCAACTTCAAAGGGCGGGCCAGGCTACATCTACTCAGCTGCCACAGTTTCTCCTTGCTAGACCTAGTGGGAAAGCATTTTGCTGAGATGCAGAAGGCAAGAAACGCAGAATACGGAGACGCGGAGCTGTCCCAAGTGCCGCTGCCAGGCGTCTTTCCGCAGAAGGAGCGCCCCGGAGCGCACCGCAACCGGCACCGTCATCTCTGCGCAAAGAGCCAAAATATTTTCAAACCCGCCAAAACTAATCCAAAAATATTTTCAAACCCGCCAAAATAGAAAACCAGACAGAAGTCATCAATACATTCGAAAAAACCTGACAAAACATGATCAAGCCCAACAAAGCTAATCCAAACACACCAAAAACTGGGCTAAACAGAATCAAAACAAATCAAAACAAATCTAAACCTTCTAAAAACCCGCCAAAATATTTCAAAACCTGTCAAAACTAATCAAAATCTTCCGAATACCCGCCAAAACATTCCAAATACCCGCCAAAAGATTTTAAAACCCGCCAAAAGGAATCCAAACATTCCAAAACCTGCCAACACAATAAAAACAACTCAAGAGAATACAAAACATTCTAAAACCCAACCAAAACATTCCGAAAACCCACCTAAACATCATAAAAACAAATCAAAACCAACCAAAACATTCTGAAAACCCGCCAAAATGATTTAGACCCGCAAAACTCATCAAAACATTCTGAAAAGATGCCAAAACATTAGAAAACCAGCCTGAACTGATCAAAACATTCAAAAAACTTGGCAATACATCATAAAAACAAATCAAAACCAACCAAAACATTCCAAAAACCCGACAAAATTATTTAGAACCCGCCAAAACTGATCAAAACATTCTGAAAAGATGCCAAAATACTAGAAAACCAGTAAGAAGTGATCGAAACATTCAATAACTTGCCAAAACATAATCAAAACAAATGAAAGCAAACCAAAACATTCCAAATACCCGCCAAAAGATTTTAAAACCCGCCAAAAGGAATCCAAACATTCCAAAACCTGCCAAGACAATATAAACAACACAAGAGAAAACAAAACATTCTAAAACACCACCAAAACATTCCGAAAACCCGCCAAAACATCATAAAAACAAATCAAAACCAACCAAAAAATAAGAGGAACAAGGCAACATATTGGCAAGCAAGAGACGGAGAGCGCGGCACCTTCTAGGAGGCCAAGAAGGAAGCCGCACAACACCTGCACTGTGTCTGCAACTTTCAAACTGCTAGAAGCTAGTGGCTTGCCACTGGCCTGCCTCTTCAATTGCCATTAGCATTCCAATGGAAGCTATTCTTGGACAACTTTGCTCTGCTTGCTGCTAGTTCTGCCCCAGCCTACCATAGATAACCTTGCTCTTGCCTTGAGGCTCTGAGATGCCAAGAACTTGTCAACTTCAAAGGGCGGGCCGGGCTACATCTACTCAGCTGCCACAGTTTCTCCTTGCTAGACCTAGTGGGAAAGCATTTTGCTGAGATGCGGAAGGCACGAAACGCAGAATACGGAGACGCGGAGCTGTCCCAAGTGCCGCTGCCAGGCGTCTTTCCGCAGAAGGTGCGCCCCGGAGTGCACCGCAACCGGCACCGTCATCTCTGCGCAAAGAGCCAAAATATTTTCAAACCCGCCAAAACTAATCCAAAAATATTTTCAAACCCGCCAAAATAGAAAACCAGACAGAAGTCATCAATACATTCGAAAAAACCTGACAAAACATGATCAAGCCCACCAAAGCTAATCCAAACACACCAAAAACTGGGCTAAACAGAATCAAAACAAATCAAAACAAATCGAAACCTTCTAAAAACCCGCCAAAATATTTCAAAACCCGTCAAAACTAATCAAAACCTTCCGAATACCCGCCAAAACATTCCAAATACCCGCCAAAAGATTTTAAAACCCGCCAAAAGGAATCCAAACCTTCCAAAACCTGCCAACACAATAAAAACAACTCAAGAGAATACAAAACATTCTAAAACCCAACCAAAACATTCTGAAAACCCACCAAAACATCATAAAAACAAATCAAAACCAACCAAAACATTCTGAAAACCCGCCAAAATGATTTAGACCCGCAAAACTCATCAAAACATTCTGAAAAGATGCCAAAACATTAGAAAACCAGCCTGAACTGATCAAAACATTCAAAAAACTTGGCAATACATCATAAAAACAAATCAAAACCAACCAAAACATTCCAAAAACCCGACAAAATTATTTAGAACCCGCCAAAACTGATCAAAACATTCTGAAAAGATGCCAAAATACTAGAAAACCAGTAAGAAGTGATCGAAACATTCAATAACTTGCCAAAACATAATCAAAACAAATGAAAGCAAACCAAAACATTCCAAATACCCGCCAAAAGATTTTAAAACCCGCCAAAAGGAATCCAAACATTCCAAAACCTGCCAAGACAATATAAACAACACAAGAGAAAACAAAACATTCTAAAACACCACCAAAACATTCCGAAAACCCGCCAAAACATCATAAAAACAAATCAAAACCAACCAAAAAATAAGAGGAACAAGGCAACATATTGGCAAGCAAGAGACGGAGAGCGCGGCACCTTCTAGGAGGCCAAGAAGGAAGCTGCACAACACCTGCACTGTGTCTGCAACTTTCAAACTGCTAGAAGCTAGTGGCTTGCCACTGGCCTGCCTCTTCAATTGCCATTAGCATTCCAATGGAAGCTATTCTTGGACAACTTTGCTCTGCTTGCTGCTAGTTCTGCCCCAGCCTACCATAGATAACCTTGCTCTTGCCTTGAGGCTCTGAGATGCCAAGAACTTGTCAACTTCAAAGGGCGGGCCAGGCTACATCTACTCAGCTGCCACAGTTTCTCCTTGCTAGACCTAGTGGGAAAGCATTTTGCTGAGATGCAGAAGGCAAGAAACGCAGAATACGGAGACGCGGAGCTGTCCCAAGTGCCGCTGCCAGGCGTCTTTCCGCAGAAGGAGCGCCCCGGAGCGCACCGCAACCGGCACCGTCATCTCTGCGCAAAGAGCCAAAATATTTTCAAACCCGCCAAAACTAATCCAAAAATATTTTCAAACCCGCCAAAATAGAAAACCAGACAGAAGTCATCAATACATTCGAAAAAACCTGACAAAACATGATCAAGCCCAACAAAGCTAATCCAAACACACCAAAAACTGGGCTAAACAGAATCAAAACAAATCAAAACAAATCGAAACCTTCTAAAAACCCGCCAAAATATTTCAAAACCTGTCAAAACTAATCAAAATCTTCCGAATACCCGCCAAAACATTCCAAATACCCGCCAAAAGATTTTAAAACCCGCCAAAAGGAATCCAAACATTCCAAAACCTGCCAACACAATAAAAACAACTCAAGAGAATACAAAACATTCTAAAACCCAACCAAAACATTCCGAAAACCCACCTAAACATCATAAAAACAAATCAAAACCAACCAAAACATTCTGAAAACCCGCCAAAATGATTTAGACCCGCAAAACTCATCAAAACATTCTGAAAAGATGCCAAAACATTAGAAAACCAGCCTGAACTGATCAAAACATTCAAAAAACTTGGCAATACATCATAAAAACAAATCAAAACCAACCAAAACATTCCAAAAACCCGACAAAATTATTTAGAACCCGCCAAAACTGATCAAAACATTCTGAAAAGATGCCAAAATACTAGAAAACCAGTAAGAAGTGATCGAAACATTCAATAACTTGCCAAAACATAATCAAAACAAATGAAAGCAAACCAAAACATTCCAAATACCCGCCAAAAGATTTTAAAACCCGCCAAAAGGAATCCAAACATTCCAAAACCTGCCAAGACAATATAAACAACACAAGAGAAAACAAAACATTCTAAAACACCACCAAAACATTCCGAAAACCCGCCAAAACATCATAAAAACAAATCAAAACCAACCAAAAAATAAGAGGAACAAGGCAACATATTGGCAAGCAAGAGACGGAGAGCGCGGCACCTTCTAGGAGGCCAAGAAGGAAGCCGCACAACACCTGCACTGTGTCTGCAACTTTCAAACTGCTAGAAGCTAGTGGCTTGCCACTGGCCTGCCTCTTCAATTGCCATTAGCATTCCAATGGAAGCTATTCTTGGACAACTTTGCTCTGCTTGCTGCTAGTTCTGCCCCAGCCTACCATAGATAACCTTGCTCTTGCCTTGAGGCTCTGAGATGCCAAGAACTTGTCAACTTCAAAGGGCGGGCCGGGCTACATCTACTCAGCTGCCACAGTTTCTCCTTGCTAGACCTAGTGGGAAAGCATTTTGCTGAGATGCGGAAGGCACGAAACGCAGAATACGGAGACGCGGAGCTGTCCCAAGTGCCGCTGCCAGGCGTCTTTCCGCAGAAGGTGCGCCCCGGAGTGCACCGCAACCGGCACCGTCATCTCTGCGCAAAGAGCCAAAATATTTTCAAACCCGCCAAAACTAATCCAAAAATATTTTCAAACCCGCCAAAATAGAAAACCAGACAGAAGTCATCAATACATTCGAAAAAACCTGACAAAACATGATCAAGCCCACCAAAGCTAATCCAAACACACCAAAAACTGGGCTAAACAGAATCAAAACAAATCAAAACAAATCGAAACCTTCTAAAAACCCGCCAAAATATTTCAAAACCCGTCAAAACTAATCAAAACCTTCCGAATACCCGCCAAAACATTCCAAATACCCGCCAAAAGATTTTAAAACCCGCCAAAAGGAATCCAAACATTCCAAAACCTGCCAACACAATAAAAACAACTCAAGAGAATACAAAACATTCTAAAACCCAACCAAAACATTCTGAAAACCCACCAAAACATCATAAAAACAAATCAAAACCAACCAAAACATTCTGAAAACCCGCCAAAATGATTTAGACCCGCAAAACTCATCAAAACATTCTGAAAAGATGCCAAAACATTAGAAAACCAGCCTGAACTGATCAAAACATTCAAAAAACTTGGCAATACATCATAAAAACAAATCAAAACCAACCAAAACATTCCAAAAACCCGACAAAATTATTTAGAACCCGCCAAAACTGATCAAAACATTCTGAAAAGATGCCAAAATACTAGAAAACCAGTAAGAAGTGATCGAAACATTCAATAACTTGCCAAAACATAATCAAAACAAATGAAAGCAAACCAAAACATTCCAAATACCCGCCAAAAGATTTTAAAACCCGCCAAAAGGAATCCAAACATTCCAAAACCTGCCAAGACAATATAAACAACACAAGAGAAAACAAAACATTCTAAAACACCACCAAAACATTCCGAAAACCCGCCAAAACATCATAAAAACAAATCAAAACCAACCAAAAAATAAGAGGAACAAGGCAACATATTGGCAAGCAAGAGACGGAGAGCGCGGCACCTTCTAGGAGGCCAAGAAGGAAGCTGCACAACACCTGCACTGTGTCTGCAACTTTCAAACTGCTAGAAGCTAGTGGCTTGCCACTGGCCTGCCTCTTCAATTGCCATTAGCATTCCAATGGAAGCTATTCTTGGACAACTTTGCTCTGCTTGCTGCTAGTTCTGCCCCAGCCTACCATAGATAACCTTGCTCTTGCCTTGAGGCTCTGAGATGCCAAGAACTTGTCAACTTCAAAGGGCGGGCCAGGCTACATCTACTCAGCTGCCACAGTTTCTCCTTGCTAGACCTAGTGGGAAAGCATTTTGCTGAGATGCAGAAGGCAAGAAACGCAGAATACGGAGACGCGGAGCTGTCCCAAGTGCCGCTGCCAGGCGTCTTTCCGCAGAAGGAGCGCCCCGGAGCGCACCGCAACCGGCACCGTCATCTCTGCGCAAAGAGCCAAAATATTTTCAAACCCGCCAAAACTAATCCAAAAATATTTTCAAACCCGCCAAAATAGAAAACCAGACAGAAGTCATCAATACATTCGAAAAAACCTGACAAAACATGATCAAGCCCAACAAAGCTAATCCAAACACACCAAAAACTGGGCTAAACAGAATCAAAACAAATCAAAACAAATCTAAACCTTCTAAAAACCCGCCAAAATATTTCAAAACCTGTCAAAACTAATCAAAATCTTCCGAATACCCGCCAAAACATTCCAAATACCCGCCAAAAGATTTTAAAACCCGCCAAAAGGAATCCAAACATTCCAAAACCTGCCAACACAATAAAAACAACTCAAGAGAATACAAAACATTCTAAAACCCAACCAAAACATTCCGAAAACCCACCTAAACATCATAAAAACAAATCAAAACCAACCAAAACATTCCAAAAACCCGACAAAATTATTTAGAACCCGCCAAAACTGATCAAAACATTCTGAAAAGATGCCAAAATACTAGAAAACCAGTAAGAAGTGATCGAAACATTCAATAACTTGCCAAAACATAATCAAAACAAATGAAAGCAAACCAAAACATTCCAAATACCCGCCAAAAGATTTTAAAACCCGCCAAAAGGAATCCAAACATTCCAAAACCTGCCAAGACAATATAAACAACACAAGAGAAAACAAAACATTCTAAAACACCACCAAAACATTCCGAAAACCCGCCAAAACATCATAAAAACAAATCAAAACCAACCAAAAAATAAGAGGAACAAGGCAACATATTGGCAAGCAAGAGACGGAGAGCGCGGCACCTTCTAGGAGGCCAAGAAGGAAGCCGCACAACACCTGCACTGTGTCTGCAACTTTCAAACTGCTAGAAGCTAGTGGCTTGCCACTGGCCTGCCTCTTCAATTGCCATTAGCATTCCAATGGAAGCTATTCTTGGACAACTTTGCTCTGCTTGCTGCTAGTTCTGCCCCAGCCTACCATAGATAACCTTGCTCTTGCCTTGAGGCTCTGAGATGCCAAGAACTTGTCAACTTCAAAGGGCGGGCCGGGCTACATCTACTCAGCTGCCACAGTTTCTCCTTGCTAGACCTAGTGGGAAAGCATTTTGCTGAGATGCGGAAGGCACGAAACGCAGAATACGGAGACGCGGAGCTGTCCCAAGTGCCGCTGCCAGGCGTCTTTCCGCAGAAGGTGCGCCCCGGAGTGCACCGCAACCGGCACCGTCATCTCTGCGCAAGGAGCCAAAATATTTTCAAACCCGCCAAAACTCATCCAAAAATATTTTCAAACCCGCCAAAATAGAAAACCAGACAGAAGTCATCAATACATTCGAAAAAACCTGACAAAACATGATCAAGCCCAACAAAGCTAATCCAAACACACCAAACACTGGGCTAAACAGAATCAAAACAAATCAAAACAAATCTAAACCTTCTAAAAACCCGCCAAAATATTTCAAAACCCGTCAAAACTAATCAAAACCTTCCGAACACCCGCCAAAACATTCCAAATACCCGCCAAAATATTTTAAAACTCGCCAAAAGGAATCCAAACATTCCAAAACCTGCCAACACAATAAAAACAACTCAAGAGAATACAAAACATTCTAAAACCCAACCAAAACATTCTGGAAACCCACCAAAACATCATAAAAACAAATCAAAACCAACCAAAACATTCTGAAAACCCGCCAAAATGATTTAGACCCGCAAAACTCATCAAAACATTCTGAAAAGATGCCAAAACATTAGAAAACCAGCCTGAACTGATCAAAACATTCAAAAAACTTGGCAATACATCATAAAAACAAATCAAAACCAACCAAAACATTCCAAAAACCCGACAAAATTATTTAGAACCCGCCAAAACTGATCAAAACATTCTGAAAAGATGCCAAAATACTAGAAAACCAGTAAGAAGTGATCGAAACATTCAATAACTTGCCAAAACATAATCAAAACAAATGAAAGCAAACCAAAACATTCCAAATACCCGCCAAAAGATTTTAAAACCCGCCAAAAGGAATCCAAACATTCCAAAACCTGCCAAGACAATATAAACAACACAAGAGAAAACAAAACATTCTAAAACACCACCAAAACATTCCGAAAACCCGCCAAAACATCATAAAAACAAATCAAAACCAACCAAAAAATAAGAGGAACAAGGCAACATATTGGCAAGCAAGAGACGGAGAGCGCGGCACCTTCTAGGAGGCCAAGAAGGAAGCTGCACAACACCTGCACTGTGTCTGCAACTTTCAAACTGCTAGAAGCTAGTGGCTTGCCACTGGCCTGCCTCTTCAATTGCCATTAGCATTCCAATGGAAGCTATTCTTGGACAACTTTGCTCTGCTTGCTGCTAGTTCTGCCCCAGCCTACCATAGATAACCTTGCTCTTGCCTTGAGGCTCTGAGATGCCAAGAACTTGTCAACTTCAAAGGGCGGGCCAGGCTACATCTACTCAGCTGCCACAGTTTCTCCTTGCTAGACCTAGTGGGAAAGCATTTTGCTGAGATGCAGAAGGCAAGAAACGCAGAATACGGAGACGCGGAGCTGTCCCAAGTGCCGCTGCCAGGCGTCTTTCCGCAGAAGGAGCGCCCCGGAGCGCACCGCAACCGGCACCGTCATCTCTGCGCAAAGAGCCAAAATATTTTCAAACCCGCCAAAACTAATCCAAAAATATTTTCAAACCCGCCAAAATAGAAAACCAGACAGAAGTCATCAATACATTCGAAAAAACCTGACAAAACATGATCAAGCCCACCAAAGCTAATCCAAACACACCAAAAACTGGGCTAAACAGAATCAAAACAAATCAAAACAAATCGAAACCTTCTAAAAACCCGCCAAAATATTTCAAAACCCGTCAAAACTAATCAAAACCTTCCGAACACCCGCCAAAACATTCCAAATACCCGCCAAAATATTTTAAAACTCGCCAAAAGGAATCCAAACATTCCAAAACCTGCCAACACAATAAAAACAACTCAAGAGAATACAAAACATTCTAAAACCCAACCAAAACATTCTGAAAACCCACCAAAACATCATAAAAACAAATCAAAACCAACCAAAACATTCTGAAAACCCGCCAAAATGATTTAGACCCGCAAAACTCATCAAAACATTCTGAAAAGATGCCAAAACATTAGAAAACCAGCCTGAACTGATCAAAACATTCAAAAAACTTGGCAATACATCATAAAAACAAATCAAAACCAACCAAAACATTCCAAAAACCCGACAAAATTATTTAGAACCCGCCAAAACTGATCAAAACATTCTGAAAAGATGCCAAAATACTAGAAAACCAGTAAGAAGTGATCGAAACATTCAATAACTTGCCAAAACATAATCAAAACAAATGAAAGCAAACCAAAACATTCCAAATACCCGCCAAAAGATTTTAAAACCCGCCAAAAGGAATCCAAACATTCCAAAACCTGCCAAGACAATATAAACAACACAAGAGAAAACAAAACATTCTAAAACACCACCAAAACATTCCGAAAACCCGCCAAAACATCATAAAAACAAATCAAAACCAACCAAAAAATAAGAGGAACAAGGCAACATATTGGCAAGCAAGAGACGGAGAACGCGGCACCTTCTAGGAGGCCAAGAAGGAAGCCGCACAACACCTGCACTGTGTCTGCAACTTTCAAACTGCTAGAAGCTAGTGGCTTGCCACTGGCCTGCCTCTTCAATTGCCATTAGCATTCCAATGGAAGCTATTCTTGGACAACTTTGCTCTGCTTGCTGCTAGTTCTGCCCCAGCCTACCATAGATAACCTTGCTCTTGCCTTGAGGCTCTGAGATGCCAAGAACTTGTCAACTTCAAAGGGCGGGCCAGGCTACATCTACTCAGCTGCCACAGTTTCTCCTTGCTAGACCTAGTGGGAAAGCATTTTGCTGAGATGCAGAAGGCAAGAAACGCAGAATACGGAGACGCGGAGCTGTCCCAAGTGCCGCTGCCAGGCGTCTTTCCGCAGAAGGAGCGCCCCGGAGCGCACCGCAACCGGCACCGTCATCTCTGCGCAAAGAGCCAAAATATTTTCAAACCCGCCAAAACTAATCCAAAAATATTTTCAAACCCGCCAAAATAGAAAACCAGACAGAAGTCATCAATACATTCGAAAAAACCTGACAAAACATGATCAAGCCCAACAAAGCTAATCCAAACACACCAAAAACTGGGCTAAACAGAATCAAAACAAATCAAAACAAATCGAAACCTTCTAAAAACCCGCCAAAATATTTCAAAACCTGTCAAAACTAATCAAAATCTTCCGAATACCCGCCAAAACATTCCAAATACCCGCCAAAAGATTTTAAAACCCGCCAAAAGGAATCCAAACATTCCAAAACCTGCCAACACAATAAAAACAACTCAAGAGAATACAAAACATTCTAAAACCCAACCAAAACATTCCGAAAACCCACCTAAACATCATAAAAACAAATCAAAACCAACCAAAACATTCTGAAACCCCGCCAAAATGATTTAGACCCGCAAAACTCATCAAAACATTCTGAAAAGATGCCAAAACATTAGAAAACCAGCCTGAACTGATCAAAACATTCAAAAAACTTGGCAATACATCATAAAAACAAATCAAAACCAACCAAAACATTCCAAAAACCCGACAAAATTATTTAGAACCCGCCAAAACTGATCAAAACATTCTGAAAAGATGCCAAAATACTAGAAAACCAGTAAGAAGTGATCGAAACATTCAATAACTTGCCAAAACATAATCAAAACAAATGAAAGCAAACCAAAACATTCCAAATACCCGCCAAAAGATTTTAAAACCCGCCAAAAGGAATCCAAACATTCCAAAACCTGCCAAGACAATATAAACAACACAAGAGAAAACAAAACATTCTAAAACACCACCAAAACATTCCGAAAACCCGCCAAAACATCATAAAAACAAATCAAAACCAACCAAAAAATAAGAGGAACAAGGCAACATATTGGCAAGCAAGAGACGGAGAGCGCGGCACCTTCTAGGAGGCCAAGAAGGAAGCCGCACAACACCTGCACTGTGTCTGCAACTTTCAAACTGCTAGAAGCTAGTGGCTTGCCACTGGCCTGCCTCTTCAATTGCCATTAGCATTCCAATGGAAGCTATTCTTGGACAACTTTGCTCTGCTTGCTGCTAGTTCTGCCCCAGCCTACCATAGATAACCTTGCTCTTGCCTTGAGGCTCTGAGATGCCAAGAACTTGTCAACTTCAAAGGGCGGGCCGGGCTACATCTACTCAGCTGCCACAGTTTCTCCTTGCTAGACCTAGTGGGAAAGCATTTTGCTGAGATGCGGAAGGCACGAAACGCAGAATACGGAGACGCGGAGCTGTCCCAAGTGCCGCTGCCAGGCGTCTTTCCGCAGAAGGTGCGCCCCGGAGTGCACCGCAACCGGCACCGTCATCTCTGCGCAAAGAGCAAAAATATTTTCAAACCCGCCAAAACTAATCCAAAAATATTTTCAAACCCGCCAAAATAGAAAACCAGACAGAAGTCATCAATACATTCGAAAAAACCTGACAAAACATGATCAAGCCCACCAAAGCTAATCCAAACACACCAAAAACTGGGCTAAACAGAATCAAAACAAATCAAAACAAATCTAAACCTTCTAAAAACCCGCCAAAATATTTCAAAACCCGTCAAAACTAATCAAAACCTTCCGAATACCCGCCAAAACATTCCAAATACCCGCCAAAAGATTTTAAAACCCGCCAAAAGGAATCCAAACCTTCCAAAACCTGCCAACACAATAAAAACAACTCAAGAGAATACAAAACATTCTAAAACCCAACCAAAACATTCTGAAAACCCACCAAAACATCATAAAAACAAATCAAAACCAACCAAAACATTCTGAAAACCCGCCAAAATGATTTAGACCCGCAAAACTCATCAAAACATTCTGAAAAGATGCCAAAACATTAGAAAACCAGCCTGAACTGATCAAAACATTCAAAAAACTTGGCAATACATCATAAAAACAAATCAAAACCAACCAAAACATTCCAAAAACCCGACAAAATTATTTAGAACCCGCCAAAACTGATCAAAACATTCTGAAAAGATGCCAAAATACTAGAAAACCAGTAAGAAGTGATCGAAACATTCAATAACTTGCCAAAACATAATCAAAACAAATGAAAGCAAACCAAAACATTCCAAATACCCGCCAAAAGATTTTAAAACCCGCCAAAAGGAATCCAAACATTCCAAAACCTGCCAAGACAATATAAACAACACAAGAGAAAACAAAACATTCTAAAACACCACCAAAACATTCCGAAAACCCGCCAAAACATCATAAAAACAAATCAAAACCAACCAAAAAATAAGAGGAACAAGGCAACATATTGGCAAGCAAGAGACGGAGAGCGCGGCACCTTCTAGGAGGCCAAGAAGGAAGCTGCACAACACCTGCACTGTGTCTGCAACTTTCAAACTGCTAGAAGCTAGTGGCTTGCCACTGGCCTGCCTCTTCAATTGCCATTAGCATTCCAATGGAAGCTATTCTTGGACAACTTTGCTCTGCTTGCTGCTAGTTCTGCCCCAGCCTACCATAGATAACCTTGCTCTTGCCTTGAGGCTCTGAGATGCCAAGAACTTGTCAACTTCAAAGGGCGGGCCAGGCTACATCTACTCAGCTGCCACAGTTTCTCCTTGCTAGACCTAGTGGGAAAGCATTTTGCTGAGATGCAGAAGGCAAGAAACGCAGAATACGGAGACGCGGAGCTGTCCCAAGTGCCGCTGCCAGGCGTCTTTCCGCAGAAGGAGCGCCCCGGAGCGCACCGCAACCGGCACCGTCATCTCTGCGCAAAGAGCCAAAATATTTTCAAACCCGCCAAAACTAATCCAAAAATATTTTCAAACCCGCCAAAATAGAAAACCAGACAGAAGTCATCAATACATTCGAAAAACCCTGACAAAACATGATCAAGCCCAACAAAGCTAATCCAAACACACCAAAAACTGGGCTAAACAGAATCAAAACAAATCAAAACAAATCGAAACCTTCTAAAAACCCGCCAAAATATTTCAAAACCTGTCAAAACTAATCAAAATCTTCCGAATACCCGCCAAAACATTCCAAATACCCGCCAAAAGATTTTAAAACCCGCCAAAAGGAATCCAAACATTCCAAAACCTGCCAACACAATAAAAACAACTCAAGAGAATACAAAACATTCTAAAACCCAACCAAAACATTCCGAAAACCCACCTAAACATCATAAAAACAAATCAAAACCAACCAAAACATTCCAAAAACCCGACAAAATTATTTAGAACCCGCCAAAACTGATCAAAACATTCTGAAAAGATGCCAAAATACTAGAAAACCAGTAAGAAGTGATCGAAACATTCAATAACTTGCCAAAACATAATCAAAACAAATGAAAGCAAACCAAAACATTCCAAATACCCGCCAAAAGATTTTAAAACCCGCCAAAAGGAATCCAAACATTCCAAAACCTGCCAAGACAATATAAACAACACAAGAGAAAACAAAACATTCTAAAACACCACCAAAACATTCCGAAAACCCGCCAAAACATCATAAAAACAAATCAAAACCAACCAAAAAATAAGAGGAACAAGGCAACATATTGGCAAGCAAGAGACGGAGAGCGCGGCACCTTCTAGGAGGCCAAGAAGGAAGCCGCACAACACCTGCACTGTGTCTGCAACTTTCAAACTGCTAGAAGCTAGTGGCTTGCCACTGGCCTGCCTCTTCAATTGCCATTAGCATTCCAATGGAAGCTATTCTTGGACAACTTTGCTCTGCTTGCTGCTAGTTCTGCCCCAGCCTACCATAGATAACCTTGCTCTTGCCTTGAGGCTCTGAGATGCCAAGAACTTGTCAACTTCAAAGGGCGGGCCAGGCTACATCTACTCAGCTGCCACAGTTTCTCCTTGCTAGACCTAGTGGGAAAGCATTTTGCTGAGATGCAGAAGGCAAGAAACGCAGAATACGGAGACGCGGAGCTGTCCCAAGTGCCGCTGCCAGGCGTCTTTCCGCAGAAGGAGCGCCCCGGAGCGCACCGCAACCGGCACCGTCATCTCTGCGCAAAGAGCCAAAATATTTTCAAACCCGCCAAAACTAATCCAAAAATATTTTCAAACCCGCCAAAATAGAAAACCAGACAGAAGTCATCAATACATTCGAAAAAACCTGACAAAACATGATCAAGCCCAACAAAGCTAATCCAAACACACCAAAAACTGGGCTAAACAGAATCAAAACAAATCAAAACAAATCTAAACCTTCTAAAAACCCGCCAAAATATTTCAAAACCTGTCAAAACTAATCAAAATCTTCCGAATACCCGCCAAAACATTCCAAATACCCGCCAAAAGATTTTAAAACCCGCCAAAAGGAATCCAAACATTCCAAAACCTGCCAACACAATAAAAACAACTCAAGAGAATACAAAACATTCTAAAACCCAACCAAAACATTCCGAAAACCCACCTAAACATCATAAAAACAAATCAAAACCAACCAAAACATTCTGAAAACCCGCCAAAATGATTTAGACCCGCAAAACTCATCAAAACATTCTGAAAAGATGCCAAAACATTAGAAAACCAGCCTGAACTGATCAAAACATTCAAAAAACTTGGCAATACATCATAAAAACAAATCAAAACCAACCAAAACATTCCAAAAACCCGACAAAATTATTTAGAACCCGCCAAAACTGATCAAAACATTCTGAAAAGATGCCAAAATACTAGAAAACCAGTAAGAAGTGATCGAAACATTCAATAACTTGCCAAAACATAATCAAAACAAATGAAAGCAAACCAAAACATTCCAAATACCCGCCAAAAGATTTTAAAACCCGCCAAAAGGAATCCAAACATTCCAAAACCTGCCAAGACAATATAAACAACACAAGAGAAAACAAAACATTCTAAAACACCACCAAAACATTCCGAAAACCCGCCAAAACATCATAAAAACAAATCAAAACCAACCAAAAAATAAGAGGAACAAGGCAACATATTGGCAAGCAAGAGACGGAGAGCGCGGCACCTTCTAGGAGGCCAAGAAGGAAGCCGCACAACACCTGCACTGTGTCTGCAACTTTCAAACTGCTAGAAGCTAGTGGCTTGCCACTGGCCTGCCTCTTCAATTGCCATTAGCATTCCAATGGAAGCTATTCTTGGACAACTTTGCTCTGCTTGCTGCTAGTTCTGCCCCAGCCTACCATAGATAACCTTGCTCTTGCCTTGAGGCTCTGAGATGCCAAGAACTTGTCAACTTCAAAGGGCGGGCCGGGCTACATCTACTCAGCTGCCACAGTTTCTCCTTGCTAGACCTAGTGGGAAAGCATTTTGCTGAGATGCGGAAGGCACGAAACGCAGAATACGGAGACGCGGAGCTGTCCCAAGTGCCGCTGCCAGGCGTCTTTCCGCAGAAGGTGCGCCCCGGAGTGCACCGCAACCGGCACCGTCATCTCTGCGCAAAGAGCAAAAATATTTTCAAACCCGCCAAAACTAATCCAAAAATATTTTCAAACCCGCCAAAATAGAAAACCAGACAGAAGTCATCAATACATTCGAAAAAACCTGACAAAACATGATCAAGCCCACCAAAGCTAATCCAAACACACCAAAAACTGGGCTAAACAGAATCAAAACAAATCAAAACAAATCGAAACCTTCTAAAAACCCGCCAAAATATTTCAAAACCCGTCAAAACTAATCAAAACCTTCCGAATACCCGCCAAAACATTCCAAATACCCGCCAAAAGATTTTAAAACCCGCCAAAAGGAATCCAAACCTTCCAAAACCTGCCAACACAATAAAAACAACTCAAGAGAATACAAAACATTCTAAAACCCAACCAAAACATTCTGAAAACCCACCAAAACATCATAAAAACAAATCAAAACCAACCAAAACATTCTGAAAACCCGCCAAAATGATTTAGACCCGCAAAACTCATCAAAACATTCTGAAAAGATGCCAAAACATTAGAAAACCAGCCTGAACTGATCAAAACATTGAAAAAACTTGGCAATACATCATAAAAACAAATCAAAACCAACCAAAACATTCCAAAAACCCGACAAAATTATTTAGAACCCGCCAAAACTGATCAAAACATTCTGAAAAGATGCCAAAATACTAGAAAACCAGTAAGAAGTGATCGAAACATTCAATAACTTGCCAAAACATAATCAAAACAAATGAAAGCAAACCAAAACATTCCAAATACCCGCCAAAAGATTTTAAAACCCGCCAAAAGGAATCCAAACATTCCAAAACCTGCCAAGACAATATAAACAACACAAGAGAAAACAAAACATTCTAAAACACCACCAAAACATTCCGAAAACCCGCCAAAACATCATAAAAACAAATCAAAACCAACCAAAAAATAAGAGGAACAAGGCAACATATTGGCAAGCAAGAGACGGAGAGCGCGGCACCTTCTAGGAGGCCAAGAAGGAAGCTGCACAACACCTGCACTGTGTCTGCAACTTTCAAACTGCTAGAAGCTAGTGGCTTGCCACTGGCCTGCCTCTTCAATTGCCATTAGCATTCCAATGGAAGCTATTCTTGGACAACTTTGCTCTGCTTGCTGCTAGTTCTGCCCCAGCCTACCATAGATAACCTTGCTCTTGCCTTGAGGCTCTGAGATGCCAAGAACTTGTCAACTTCAAAGGGCGGGCCAGGCTACATCTACTCAGCTGCCACAGTTTCTCCTTGCTAGACCTAGTGGGAAAGCATTTTGCTGAGATGCAGAAGGCAAGAAACGCAGAATACGGAGACGCGGAGCTGTCCCAAGTGCCGCTGCCAGGCGTCTTTCCGCAGAAGGAGCGCCCCGGAGCGCACCGCAACCGGCACCGTCATCTCTGCGCAAAGAGCCAAAATATTTTCAAACCCGCCAAAACTAATCCAAAAATATTTTCAAACCCGCCAAAATAGAAAACCAGACAGAAGTCATCAATACATTCGAAAAAACCTGACAAAACATGATCAAGCCCAACAAAGCTAATCCAAACACACCAAAAACTGGGCTAAACAGAATCAAAACAAATCAAAACAAATCGAAACCTTCTAAAAACCCGCCAAAATATTTCAAAACCTGTCAAAACTAATCAAAATCTTCCGAATACCCGCCAAAACATTCCAAATACCCGCCAAAAGATTTTAAAACCCGCCAAAAGGAATCCAAACATTCCAAAACCTGCCAACACAATGAAAACAACTCAAGAAAATACAAAACATTCTAAAACCCAACCAAAACATTCCGAAAACCCACCTAAACATCATAAAAACAAATCAAAACCAACCAAAACATTCCAAAAACCCGACAAAATTATTTAGAACCCGCCAAAACTGATCAAAACATTCTGAAAAGATGCCAAAATACTAGAAAACCAGTAAGAAGTGATCGAAACATTCAATAACTTGCCAAAACATAATCAAAACAAATGAAAGCAAACCAAAACATTCCAAATACCCGCCAAAAGATTTTAAAACCCGCCAAAAGGAATCCAAACATTCCAAAACCTGCCAAGACAATATAAACAACACAAGAGAAAACAAAACATTCTAAAACACCACCAAAACATTCCGAAAACCCGCCAAAACATCATAAAAACAAATCAAAACCAACCAAAAAATAAGAGGAACAAGGCAACATATTGGCAAGCAAGAGACGGAGAGCGCGGCACCTTCTAGGAGGCCAAGAAGGAAGCCGCACAACACCTGCACTGTGTCTGCAACTTTCAAACTGCTAGAAGCTAGTGGCTTGCCACTGGCCTGCCTCTTCAATTGCCATTAGCATTCCAATGGAAGCTATTCTTGGACAACTTTGCTCTGCTTGCTGCTAGTTCTGCCCCAGCCTACCATAGATAACCTTGCTCTTGCCTTGAGGCTCTGAGATGCCAAGAACTTGTCAACTTCAAAGGGCGGGCCGGGCTACATCTACTCAGCTGCCACAGTTTCTCCTTGCTAGACCTAGTGGGAAAGCATTTTGCTGAGATGCGGAAGGCACGAAACGCAGAATACGGAGACGCGGAGCTGTCCCAAGTGCCGCTGCCAGGCGTCTTTCCGCAGAAGGTGCGCCCCGGAGTGCACCGCAACCGGCACCGTCATCTCTGCGCAAAGAGCAAAAATATTTTCAAACCCGCCAAAACTAATCCAAAAATATTTTCAAACCCGCCAAAATAGAAAACCAGACAGAAGTCATCAATACATTCGAAAAAACCTGACAAAACATGATCAAGCCCACCAAAGCTAATCCAAACACACCAAAAACTGGGCTAAACAGAATCAAAACAAATCAAAACAAATCGAAACCTTCTAAAAACCCGCCAAAATATTTCAAAACCCGTCAAAACTAATCAAAACCTTCCGAATACCCGCCAAAACATTCCAAATACCCGCCAAAAGATTTTAAAACCCGCCAAAAGGAATCCAAACATTCCAAAACCTGCCAACACAATAAAAACAACTCAAGAGAATACAAAACATTCTAAAACCCAACCAAAACATTCCGAAAACCCACCTAAACATCATAAAAACAAATCAAAACCAACCAAAACATTCTGAAAACCCGCCAAAATGATTTAGACCCGCAAAACTCATCAAAACATTCTGAAAAGATGCCAAAACATTAGAAAACCAGCCTGAACTGATCAAAACATTCAAAAAACTTGGCAATACATCATAAAAACAAATCAAAACCAACCAAAACATTCTGAAAATCCGCCAAAATGATTTAGACCCGCAAAACTCATCAAAACATTCTGAAAAGATGCCAAAACATTAGAAAACCAGCCTGAACTGATCAAAACATTCAAAAAACTTGGCAATACATCATAAAAACAAATCAAAACCAACCAAAACATTCCAAAAACCCGACAAAATTATTTAGAACCCGCCAAAACTGATCAAAACATTCTGAAAAGATGCCAAAATACTAGAAAACCAGTAAGAAGTGATCGAAACATTCAATAACTTGCCAAAACATAATCAAAACAAATGAAAGCAAACCAAAACATTCCAAATACCCGCCAAAATATTTTAAAACCCGCCAAAAGGAATCCAAACATTCCAAAACCTGCCAAGACAATATAAACAACACAAGAGAAAACAAAACATTCTAAAACACCACCAAAACATTCCGAAAACCCGCCAAAACATCATAAAAACAAATCAAAACCAACCAAAAAATAAGAGGAACAAGGCAACATATTGGCAAGCAAGAGACGGAGAGCGCGGCACCTTCTAGGAGGCCAAGAAGGAAGCCGCACAACACCTGCACTGTGTCTGCAACTTTCAAACTGCTAGAAGCTAGTGGCTTGCCACTGGCCTGCCTCTTCAATTGCCATTAGCATTCCAATGGAAGCTATTCTTGGACAACTTTGCTCTGCTTGCTGCTAGTTCTGCCCCAGCCTACCATAGATAACCTTGCTCTTGCCTTGAGGCTCTGAGATGCCAAGAACTTGTCAACTTCAAAGGGCGGGCCGGGCTACATCTACTCAGCTGCCACAGTTTCTCCTTGCTAGACCTAGTGGGAAAGCATTTTGCTGAGATGCGGAAGGCACGAAACGCAGAATACGGAGACGCGGAGCTGTCCCAAGTGCCGCTGCCAGGCGTCTTTCCGCAGAAGGTGCGCCCCGGAGTGCACCGCAACCGGCACCGTCATCTCTGCGCAAAGAGCAAAAATATTTTCAAACCCGCCAAAACTAATCCAAAAATATTTTCAAACCCGCCAAAATAGAAAACCAGACAGAAGTCATCAATACATTCGAAAAAACCTGACAAAACATGATCAAGCCCACCAAAGCTAATCCAAACACACCAAAAACTGGGCTAAACAGAATCAAAACAAATCAAAACAAATCTAAACCTTCTAAAAACCCGCCAAAATATTTCAAAACCCGTCAAAACTAATCAAAACCTTCCGAATACCCGCCAAAACATTCCAAATACCCGCCAAAAGATTTTAAAACCCGCCAAAAGGAATCCAAACCTTCCAAAACCTGCCAACACAATAAAAACAACTCAAGAGAATACAAAACATTCTAAAACCCAACCAAAACATTCTGAAAACCCACCAAAACATCATAAAAACAAATCAAAACCAACCAAAACATTCTGAAAACCCGCCAAAATGATTTAGACCCGCAAAACTCATCAAAACATTCTGAAAAGATGCCAAAACATTAGAAAACCAGCCTGAACTGATCAAAACATTCAAAAAACTTGGCAATACATCATAAAAACAAATCAAAACCAACCAAAACATTCCAAAAACCCGACAAAATTATTTAGAACCCGCCAAAACTGATCAAAACATTCTGAAAAGATGCCAAAATACTAGAAAACCAGTAAGAAGTGATCGAAACATTCAATAACTTGCCAAAACATAATCAAAACAAATGAAAGCAAACCAAAACATTCCAAATACCCGCCAAAAGATTTTAAAACCCGCCAAAAGGAATCCAAACATTCCAAAACCTGCCAAGACAATATAAACAACACAAGAGAAAACAAAACATTCTAAAACACCACCAAAACATTCCGAAAACCCGCCAAAACATCATAAAAACAAATCAAAACCAACCAAAAAATAAGAGGAACAAGGCAACATATTGGCAAGCAAGAGACGGAGAGCGCGGCACCTTCTAGGAGGCCAAGAAGGAAGCTGCACAACACCTGCACTGTGTCTGCAACTTTCAAACTGCTAGAAGCTAGTGGCTTGCCACTGGCCTGCCTCTTCAATTGCCATTAGCATTCCAATGGAAGCTATTCTTGGACAACTTTGCTCTGCTTGCTGCTAGTTCTGCCCCAGCCTACCATAGATAACCTTGCTCTTGCCTTGAGGCTCTGAGATGCCAAGAACTTGTCAACTTCAAAGGGCGGGCCAGGCTACATCTACTCAGCTGCCACAGTTTCTCCTTGCTAGACCTAGTGGGAAAGCATTTTGCTGAGATGCAGAAGGCAAGAAACGCAGAATACGGAGACGCGGAGCTGTCCCAAGTGCCGCTGCCAGGCGTCTTTCCGCAGAAGGAGCGCCCCGGAGCGCACCGCAACCGGCACCGTCATCTCTGCGCAAAGAGCCAAAATATTTTCAAACCCGCCAAAACTAATCCAAAAATATTTTCAAACCCGCCAAAATAGAAAACCAGACAGAAGTCATCAATACATTCGAAAAACCCTGACAAAACATGATCAAGCCCAACAAAGCTAATCCAAACACACCAAAAACTGGGCTAAACAGAATCAAAACAAATCAAAACAAATCGAAACCTTCTAAAAACCCGCCAAAATATTTCAAAACCTGTCAAAACTAATCAAAATCTTCCGAATACCCGCCAAAACATTCCAAATACCCGCCAAAAGATTTTAAAACCCGCCAAAAGGAATCCAAACATTCCAAAACCTGCCAACACAATAAAAACAACTCAAGAGAATACAAAACATTCTAAAACCCAACCAAAACATTCCGAAAACCCACCTAAACATCATAAAAACAAATCAAAACCAACCAAAACATTCCAAAAACCCGACAAAATTATTTAGAACCCGCCAAAACTGATCAAAACATTCTGAAAAGATGCCAAAATACTAGAAAACCAGTAAGAAGTGATCGAAACATTCAATAACTTGCCAAAACATAATCAAAACAAATGAAAGCAAACCAAAACATTCCAAATACCCGCCAAAAGATTTTAAAACCCGCCAAAAGGAATCCAAACATTCCAAAACCTGCCAAGACAATATAAACAACACAAGAGAAAACAAAACATTCTAAAACACCACCAAAACATTCCGAAAACCCGCCAAAACATCATAAAAACAAATCAAAACCAACCAAAAAATAAGAGGAACAAGGCAACATATTGGCAAGCAAGAGACGGAGAGCGCGGCACCTTCTAGGAGGCCAAGAAGGAAGCCGCACAACACCTGCACTGTGTCTGCAACTTTCAAACTGCTAGAAGCTAGTGGCTTGCCACTGGCCTGCCTCTTCAATTGCCATTAGCATTCCAATGGAAGCTATTCTTGGACAACTTTGCTCTGCTTGCTGCTAGTTCTGCCCCAGCCTACCATAGATAACCTTGCTCTTGCCTTGAGGCTCTGAGATGCCAAGAACTTGTCAACTTCAAAGGGCGGGCCAGGCTACATCTACTCAGCTGCCACAGTTTCTCCTTGCTAGACCTAGTGGGAAAGCATTTTGCTGAGATGCAGAAGGCAAGAAACGCAGAATACGGAGACGCGGAGCTGTCCCAAGTGCCGCTGCCAGGCGTCTTTCCGCAGAAGGAGCGCCCCGGAGCGCACCGCAACCGGCACCGTCATCTCTGCGCAAAGAGCCAAAATATTTTCAAACCCGCCAAAACTAATCCAAAAATATTTTCAAACCCGCCAAAATAGAAAACCAGACAGAAGTCATCAATACATTCGAAAAAACCTGACAAAACATGATCAAGCCCAACAAAGCTAATCCAAACACACCAAAAACTGGGCTAAACAGAATCAAAACAAATCAAAACAAATCTAAACCTTCTAAAAACCCGCCAAAATATTTCAAAACCTGTCAAAACTAATCAAAATCTTCCGAATACCCGCCAAAACATTCCAAATACCCGCCAAAAGATTTTAAAACCCGCCAAAAGGAATCCAAACATTCCAAAACCTGCCAACACAATAAAAACAACTCAAGAGAATACAAAACATTCTAAAACCCAACCAAAACATTCCGAAAACCCACCTAAACATCATAAAAACAAATCAAAACCAACCAAAACATTCTGAAAACCCGCCAAAATGATTTAGACCCGCAAAACTCATCAAAACATTCTGAAAAGATGCCAAAACATTAGAAAACCAGCCTGAACTGATCAAAACATTCAAAAAACTTGGCAATACATCATAAAAACAAATCAAAACCAACCAAAACATTCCAAAAACCCGACAAAATTATTTAGAACCCGCCAAAACTGATCAAAACATTCTGAAAAGATGCCAAAATACTAGAAAACCAGTAAGAAGTGATCGAAACATTCAATAACTTGCCAAAACATAATCAAAACAAATGAAAGCAAACCAAAACATTCCAAATACCCGCCAAAAGATTTTAAAACCCGCCAAAAGGAATCCAAACATTCCAAAACCTGCCAAGACAATATAAACAACACAAGAGAAAACAAAACATTCTAAAACACCACCAAAACATTCCGAAAACCCGCCAAAACATCATAAAAACAAATCAAAACCAACCAAAAAATAAGAGGAACAAGGCAACATATTGGCAAGCAAGAGACGGAGAGCGCGGCACCTTCTAGGAGGCCAAGAAGGAAGCCGCACAACACCTGCACTGTGTCTGCAACTTTCAAACTGCTAGAAGCTAGTGGCTTGCCACTGGCCTGCCTCTTCAATTGCCATTAGCATTCCAATGGAAGCTATTCTTGGACAACTTTGCTCTGCTTGCTGCTAGTTCTGCCCCAGCCTACCATAGATAACCTTGCTCTTGCCTTGAGGCTCTGAGATGCCAAGAACTTGTCAACTTCAAAGGGCGGGCCGGGCTACATCTACTCAGCTGCCACAGTTTCTCCTTGCTAGACCTAGTGGGAAAGCATTTTGCTGAGATGCGGAAGGCACGAAACGCAGAATACGGAGACGCGGAGCTGTCCCAAGTGCCGCTGCCAGGCGTCTTTCCGCAGAAGGTGCGCCCCGGAGTGCACCGCAACCGGCACCGTCATCTCTGCGCAAAGAGCAAAAATATTTTCAAACCCGCCAAAACTAATCCAAAAATATTTTCAAACCCGCCAAAATAGAAAACCAGACAGAAGTCATCAATACATTCGAAAAAACCTGACAAAACATGATCAAGCCCACCAAAGCTAATCCAAACACACCAAAAACTGGGCTAAACAGAATCAAAACAAATCAAAACAAATCGAAACCTTCTAAAAACCCGCCAAAATATTTCAAAACCCGTCAAAACTAATCAAAACCTTCCGAATACCCGCCAAAACATTCCAAATACCCGCCAAAAGATTTTAAAACCCGCCAAAAGGAATCCAAACCTTCCAAAACCTGCCAACACAATAAAAACAACTCAAGAGAATACAAAACATTCTAAAACCCAACCAAAACATTCTGAAAACCCACCAAAACATCATAAAAACAAATCAAAACCAACCAAAACATTCTGAAAACCCGCCAAAATGATTTAGACCCGCAAAACTCATCAAAACATTCTGAAAAGATGCCAAAACATTAGAAAACCAGCCTGAACTGATCAAAACATTGAAAAAACTTGGCAATACATCATAAAAACAAATCAAAACCAACCAAAACATTCCAAAAACCCGACAAAATTATTTAGAACCCGCCAAAACTGATCAAAACATTCTGAAAAGATGCCAAAATACTAGAAAACCAGTAAGAAGTGATCGAAACATTCAATAACTTGCCAAAACATAATCAAAACAAATGAAAGCAAACCAAAACATTCCAAATACCCGCCAAAAGATTTTAAAACCCGCCAAAAGGAATCCAAACATTCCAAAACCTGCCAAGACAATATAAACAACACAAGAGAAAACAAAACATTCTAAAACACCACCAAAACATTCCGAAAACCCGCCAAAACATCATAAAAACAAATCAAAACCAACCAAAAAATAAGAGGAACAAGGCAACATATTGGCAAGCAAGAGACGGAGAGCGCGGCACCTTCTAGGAGGCCAAGAAGGAAGCTGCACAACACCTGCACTGTGTCTGCAACTTTCAAACTGCTAGAAGCTAGTGGCTTGCCACTGGCCTGCCTCTTCAATTGCCATTAGCATTCCAATGGAAGCTATTCTTGGACAACTTTGCTCTGCTTGCTGCTAGTTCTGCCCCAGCCTACCATAGATAACCTTGCTCTTGCCTTGAGGCTCTGAGATGCCAAGAACTTGTCAACTTCAAAGGGCGGGCCAGGCTACATCTACTCAGCTGCCACAGTTTCTCCTTGCTAGACCTAGTGGGAAAGCATTTTGCTGAGATGCAGAAGGCAAGAAACGCAGAATACGGAGACGCGGAGCTGTCCCAAGTGCCGCTGCCAGGCGTCTTTCCGCAGAAGGAGCGCCCCGGAGCGCACCGCAACCGGCACCGTCATCTCTGCGCAAAGAGCCAAAATATTTTCAAACCCGCCAAAACTAATCCAAAAATATTTTCAAACCCGCCAAAATAGAAAACCAGACAGAAGTCATCAATACATTCGAAAAAACCTGACAAAACATGATCAAGCCCAACAAAGCTAATCCAAACACACCAAAAACTGGGCTAAACAGAATCAAAACAAATCAAAACAAATCGAAACCTTCTAAAAACCCGCCAAAATATTTCAAAACCTGTCAAAACTAATCAAAATCTTCCGAATACCCGCCAAAACATTCCAAATACCCGCCAAAAGATTTTAAAACCCGCCAAAAGGAATCCAAACATTCCAAAACCTGCCAACACAATGAAAACAACTCAAGAAAATACAAAACATTCTAAAACCCAACCAAAACATTCCGAAAACCCACCTAAACATCATAAAAACAAATCAAAACCAACCAAAACATTCCAAAAACCCGACAAAATTATTTAGAACCCGCCAAAACTGATCAAAACATTCTGAAAAGATGCCAAAATACTAGAAAACCAGTAAGAAGTGATCGAAACATTCAATAACTTGCCAAAACATAATCAAAACAAATGAAAGCAAACCAAAACATTCCAAATACCCGCCAAAAGATTTTAAAACCCGCCAAAAGGAATCCAAACATTCCAAAACCTGCCAAGACAATATAAACAACACAAGAGAAAACAAAACATTCTAAAACACCACCAAAACATTCCGAAAACCCGCCAAAACATCATAAAAACAAATCAAAACCAACCAAAAAATAAGAGGAACAAGGCAACATATTGGCAAGCAAGAGACGGAGAGCGCGGCACCTTCTAGGAGGCCAAGAAGGAAGCCGCACAACACCTGCACTGTGTCTGCAACTTTCAAACTGCTAGAAGCTAGTGGCTTGCCACTGGCCTGCCTCTTCAATTGCCATTAGCATTCCAATGGAAGCTATTCTTGGACAACTTTGCTCTGCTTGCTGCTAGTTCTGCCCCAGCCTACCATAGATAACCTTGCTCTTGCCTTGAGGCTCTGAGATGCCAAGAACTTGTCAACTTCAAAGGGCGGGCCGGGCTACATCTACTCAGCTGCCACAGTTTCTCCTTGCTAGACCTAGTGGGAAAGCATTTTGCTGAGATGCGGAAGGCACGAAACGCAGAATACGGAGACGCGGAGCTGTCCCAAGTGCCGCTGCCAGGCGTCTTTCCGCAGAAGGTGCGCCCCGGAGTGCACCGCAACCGGCACCGTCATCTCTGCGCAAAGAGCAAAAATATTTTCAAACCCGCCAAAACTAATCCAAAAATATTTTCAAACCCGCCAAAATAGAAAACCAGACAGAAGTCATCAATACATTCGAAAAAACCTGACAAAACATGATCAAGCCCACCAAAGCTAATCCAAACACACCAAAAACTGGGCTAAACAGAATCAAAACAAATCAAAACAAATCGAAACCTTCTAAAAACCCGCCAAAATATTTCAAAACCCGTCAAAACTAATCAAAACCTTCCGAATACCCGCCAAAACATTCCAAATACCCGCCAAAAGATTTTAAAACCCGCCAAAAGGAATCCAAACATTCCAAAACCTGCCAACACAATAAAAACAACTCAAGAGAATACAAAACATTCTAAAACCCAACCAAAACATTCCGAAAACCCACCTAAACATCATAAAAACAAATCAAAACCAACCAAAACATTCTGAAAACCCGCCAAAATGATTTAGACCCGCAAAACTCATCAAAACATTCTGAAAAGATGCCAAAACATTAGAAAACCAGCCTGAACTGATCAAAACATTCAAAAAACTTGGCAATACATCATAAAAACAAATCAAAACCAACCAAAACATTCTGAAAATCCGCCAAAATGATTTAGACCCGCAAAACTCATCAAAACATTCTGAAAAGATGCCAAAACATTAGAAAACCAGCCTGAACTGATCAAAACATTCAAAAAACTTGGCAATACATCATAAAAACAAATCAAAACCAACCAAAACATTCCAAAAACCCGACAAAATTATTTAGAACCCGCCAAAACTGATCAAAACATTCTGAAAAGATGCCAAAATACTAGAAAACCAGTAAGAAGTGATCGAAACATTCAATAACTTGCCAAAACATAATCAAAACAAATGAAAGCAAACCAAAACATTCCAAATACCCGCCAAAATATTTTAAAACCCGCCAAAAGGAATCCAAACATTCCAAAACCTGCCAAGACAATATAAACAACACAAGAGAAAACAAAACATTCTAAAACACCACCAAAACATTCCGAAAACCCGCCAAAACATCATAAAAACAAATCAAAACCAACCAAAAAATAAGAGGAACAAGGCAACATATTGGCAAGCAAGAGACGGAGAGCGCGGCACCTTCTAGGAGGCCAAGAAGGAAGCCGCACAACACCTGCACTGTGTCTGCAACTTTCAAACTGCTAGAAGCTAGTGGCTTGCCACTGGCCTGCCTCTTCAATTGCCATTAGCATTCCAATGGAAGCTATTCTTGGACAACTTTGCTCTGCTTGCTGCTAGTTCTGCCCCAGCCTACCATAGATAACCTTGCTCTTGCCTTGAGGCTCTGAGATGCCAAGAACTTGTCAACTTCAAAGGGCGGGCCGGGCTACATCTACTCAGCTGCCACAGTTTCTCCTTGCTAGACCTAGTGGGAAAGCATTTTGCTGAGATGCGGAAGGCACGAAACGCAGAATACGGAGACGCGGAGCTGTCCCAAGTGCCGCTGCCAGGCGTCTTTCCGCAGAAGGTGCGCCCCGGAGTGCACCGCAACCGGCACCGTCATCTCTGCGCAAAGAGCAAAAATATTTTCAAACCCGCCAAAACTAATCCAAAAATATTTTCAAACCCGCCAAAATAGAAAACCAGACAGAAGTCATCAATACATTCGAAAAAACCTGACAAAACATGATCAAGCCCAACAAAGCTAATCCAAACACACCAAAAACTGGGCTAAACAGAATCAAAACAAATCAAAACAAATCGAAACCTTCTAAAAACCCACCAAAATATTTCAAAACCCGTCAAAACTAATCAAAACCTTCCGAATACCCGCCAAAACATTCCAAATACCCGCCAAAAGATTTTAAAACCCGCCAAAAGGAATCCAAACATTCCAAAACCTGCCAACACAATAAAAACAACTCAAGAGAATACAAAACATTCTAAAACCCAACCAAAACATTCCGAAAACCCACCAAAACATCATAAAAACAAATCAAAACCAACCAAAACATTCTGAAAACCCGCCAAAATGATTTAGACCCGCAAAACTCATCAAAACATTCTGAAAAGATGCCAAAACATTAGAAAACCAGCCTGAACTGATCAAAACATTCAAAAAACTTGGCAATACATCATAAAAACAAATCAAAACCAACCAAAACATTCTGAAAATCCGCCAAAATGATTTAGACCCGCAAAACTCATCAAAACATTCTGAAAAGATGCCAAAACATTAGAAAACCAGCCTGAACTGATCAAAACATTCAAAAAACTTGGCAATACATCATAAAAACAAATCAAAACCAACCAAAACATTCCAAAAACCCGACAAAATTATTTAGAACCCGCCAAAACTGATCAAAACATTCTGAAAAGATGCCAAAATACTAGAAAACCAGTAAGAAGTGATCGAAACATTCAATAACTTGCCAAAACATAATCAAAACAAATGAAAGCAAACCAAAACATTCCAAATACCCGCCAAAATATTTTAAAACCCGCCAAAAGGAATCCAAACATTCCAAAACCTGCCAAGACAATATAAACAACACAAGAGAAAACAAAACATTCTAAAACACCACCAAAACATTCCGAAAACCCGCCAAAACATCATAAAAACAAATCAAAACCAACCAAAAAATAAGAGGAACAAGGCAACATATTGGCAAGCAAGAGACGGAGAGCGCGGCACCTTCTAGGAGGCCAAGAAGGAAGCCGCACAACACCTGCACTGTGTCTGCAACTTTCAAACTGCTAGAAGCTAGTGGCTTGCCACTGGCCTGCCTCTTCAATTGCCATTAGCATTCCAATGGAAGCTATTCTTGGACAACTTTGCTCTGCTTGCTGCTAGTTCTGCCCCAGCCTACCATAGATAACCTTGCTCTTGCCTTGAGGCTCTGAGATGCCAAGAACTTGTCAACTTCAAAGGGCGGGCCGGGCTACATCTACTCAGCTGCCACAGTTTCTCCTTGCTAGACCTAGTGGGAAAGCATTTTGCTGAGATGCGGAAGGCACGAAACGCAGAATACGGAGACGCGGAGCTGTCCCAAGTGCCGCTGCCAGGCGTCTTTCCGCAGAAGGTGCGCCCCGGAGTGCACCGCAACCGGCACCGTCATCTCTGCGCAAAGAGCAAAAATATTTTCAAACCCGCCAAAACTAATCCAAAAATATTTTCAAACCCGCCAAAATAGAAAACCAGACAGAAGTCATCAATACATTCGAAAAAACCTGACAAAACATGATCAAGCCCAACAAAGCTAATCCAAACACACCAAAAACTGGGCTAAACAGAATCAAAACAAATCAAAACAAATCGAAACCTTCTAAAAACCCGCCAAAATATTTCAAAACCCGTCAAAACTAATCAAAACCTTCCGAATACCCGCCAAAACATTCCAAATACCCGCCAAAAGATTTTAAAACCCGCCAAAAGGAATCCAAACATTCCAAAACCTGCCAACACAATAAAAACAACTCAAGAGAATACAAAACATTCTAAAACCCAACCAAAACATTCCGAAAACCCACCTAAACATCATAAAAACAAATCAAAACCAACCAAAACATTCTGAAAACCCGCCAAAATGATTTAGACCCGCAAAACTCATCAAAACATTCTGAAAAGATGCCAAAACATTAGAAAACCAGCCTGAACTGATCAAAACATTCAAAAAACTTGGCAATACATCATAAAAACAAATCAAAACCAACCAAAACATTCTGAAAATCCGCCAAAGTGATTTAGACCCGCAAAACTCATCAAAACATTCTGAAAAGATGCCAAAACATTAGAAAAACAGCCTGAACTGATCAAAACATTCAAAAAACTTGGCAATACATCATAAAAACAAATCAAAACCAACCAAAACATTCCAAAAACCCGACAAAATTATTTAGAACCCGCCAAAACTGATCAAAACATTCTGAAAAGATGCCAAAATACTAGAAAACCAGTAAGAAGTGATCGAAACATTCAATAACTTGCCAAAACATAATCAAAACAAATGAAAGCAAACCAAAACATTCCAAATACCCGCCAAAAGATTTTAAAACCCGCCAAAAGGAATCCAAACATTCCAAAACCTGCCAAGACAATATAAACAACACAAGAGAAAACAAAACATTCTAAAACACCACCAAAACATTCCGAAAACCCGCCAAAACATCATAAAAACAAATCAAAACCAACCAAAAAATAAGAGGAACAAGGCAACATATTGGCAAGCAAGAGACGGAGAGCGCGGCACCTTCTAGGAGGCCAAGAAGGAAGCCGCACAACACCTGCACTGTGTCTGCAACTTTCAAACTGCTAGAAGCTAGTGGCTTGCCACTGGCCTGCCTCTTCAATTGCCATTAGCATTCCAATGGAAGCTATTCTTGGACAACTTTGCTCTGCTTGCTGCTAGTTCTGCCCCAGCCTACCATAGATAACCTTGCTCTTGCCTTGAGGCTCTGAGATGCCAAGAACTTGTCAACTTCAAAGGGCGGGCCGGGCTACATCTACTCAGCTGCCACAGTTTCTCCTTGCTAGACCTAGTGGGAAAGCATTTTGCTGAGATGCGGAAGGCACGAAACGCAGAATACGGAGACGCGGAGCTGTCCCAAGTGCCGCTGCCAGGCGTCTTTCCGCAGAAGGTGCGCCCCGGAGTGCACCGCAACCGGCACCGTCATCTCTGCGCAAAGAGCAAAAATATTTTCAAACCCGCCAAAACTAATCCAAAAATATTTTCAAACCCGCCAAAATAGAAAACCAGACAGAAGTCATCAATACATTCGAAAAAACCTGACAAAACATGATCAAGCCCACCAAAGCTAATCCAAACACACCAAAAACTGGGCTAAACAGAATCAAAACAAATCAAAACAAATCTAAACCTTCTAAAAACCCACCAAAATATTTCAAAACCCGTCAAAACTAATCAAAACCTTCCGAATACCCGCCAAAACATTCCAAATACCCGCCAAAAGATTTTAAAACCCGCCAAAAGGAATCCAAACATTCCAAAACCTGCCAACACAATAAAAACAACTCAAGAGAATACAAAACATTCTAAAACCCAACCAAAACATTCCGAAAACCCACCTAAACATCATAAAAACAAATCAAAACCAACCAAAACATTCTGAAACCCCGCCAAAATGATTTAGACCCGCAAAACTCATCAAAACATTCTGAAAAGATGCCAAAACATTAGAAAACCAGCCTGAACTGATCAAAACATTCAAAAAACTTGGCAATACATCATAAAAACAAATCAAAACCAACCAAAACATTCTGAAAATCCGCCAAAATGATTTAGACCCGCAAAACTCATCAAAACATTCTGAAAAGATGCCAAAACATTAGAAAACCAGCCTGAACTGATCAAAACATTCAAAAAACTTGGCAATACATCATAAAAACAAATCAAAACCAACCAAAACATTCCAAAAACCCGACAAAATTATTTAGAACCCGCCAAAACTGATCAAAACATTCTGAAAAGATGCCAAAATACTAGAAAACCAGTAAGAAGTGATCGAAACATTCAATAACTTGCCAAAACATAATCAAAACAAATGAAAGCAAACCAAAACATTCCAAATACCCGCCAAAAGATTTTAAAACCCGCCAAAAGGAATCCAAACATTCCAAAACCTGCCAAGACAATATAAACAACACAAGAGAAAACAAAACATTCTAAAACACCACAAAAACATTCCGAAAACCCGCCAAAACATCATAAAAACAAATCAAAACCAACCAAAAAATAAGAGGAACAAGGCAACATATTGGCAAGCAAGAGACGGAGAGCGCGGCACCTTCTAGGAGGCCAAGAAGGAAGCCGCACAACACCTGCACTGTGTCTGCAACTTTCAAACTGCTAGAAGCTAGTGGCTTGCCACTGGCCTGCCTCTTCAATTGCCATTAGCATTCCAATGGAAGCTATTCTTGGACAACTTTGCTCTGCTTGCTGCTAGTTCTGCCCCAGCCTACCATAGATAACCTTGCTCTTGCCTTAAGGCTCTGAGATGCCAAGAACTTGTCAACTTCAAAGGGCGGGCCGGGCTACATCTACTCAGCTGCCACAGTTTCTCCTTGCTAGACCTAGTGGGAAAGCATTTTGCTGAGATGCGGAAGGCACGAAACGCAGAATACGGAGACGCGGAGCTGTCCCAAGTGCCGCTGCCAGGCGTCTTTCCGCAGAAGGAGCGCCCCGGAGTGCACCGCAACCGGCACCGTCATCTCTGCGCAAAGAGCAAAAATATTTTCAAACCCGCCAAAACTAATCCAAAAATATTTTCAAACCCGCCAAAATAGAAAACCAGACAGAAGTCATCAATACATTCGAAAAAACCTGACAAAACATGATCAAGCCCAACAAAGCTAATCCAAACACACCAAAAACTGGGCTAAACAGAATCAAAACAAATCAAAACAAATCTAAACCTTCTAAAAACCCGCCAAAATATTTCAAAACCCGTCAAAACTAATCAAAACCTTCCGAATACCCGCCAAAACATTCCAAATACCCGCCAAAATATTTTAAAACCCGCCAAAAGGAATCCAAACATTCCAAAACCTGCCAACACAATAAAAACAACTCAGGAGAATACAAAACATTCTAAAACCCAACCAAAACATTCCGAAAACCCACCAAAACATCATAAAAACAAATCAAAATCAACCAAAACATTCTGAAAACCCGCCAAAATGATTTAGACCCGCAAAACTCATCAAAACATTCTGAAAAGATGCCAAAACATTAGAAAACCAGCCTGAACTGATCAAAACATTCAAAAAACTTGGCAATACATCATAAAAACAAATCAAAACCAACCAAAACATTCCAAAAACCTGACAAAATTATTTAGAACCTGCCAAAACTGATCAAAACATTCTGAAAAGATGCCAAAATACTAGAAAACCAGTAAGAAGTGATCGAAACATTCAATAACTTGCCAAAACATAATCAAAACAAATGAAAGCAAACCAAAACATTCCAAATACCCGCCAAAATATTTTAAAACCCGCCAAAAGGAATCCAAACATTCCAAAACCTGCCAAGACAATCAAAACAACACAAGAGAATACAAAACATTCTAAAACACCACCAAAACATTCCGAAAACCCGCCAAAACATCATAAAAACAAATCAAAACCAACCAAAAAATAAGAGGAACAAGGCAACATATTGGCAAGCAAGAGACGGAGAGCGCGGCACCTTCTAGGAGGCCAAGAAGGAAGCCGCACAACACCTGCACTGTGTCTGCAACTTTCAAACTGCTAGAAGCTAGTGGCTTGCCACTGGCCTGCCTCTTCAATTGCCATTAGCATTCCAATGGAAGCTATTCTTGGACAACTTTGCTCTGCTTGCTGCTAGTTCTGCCCCAGCCTACCATAGATAACCTTGCTCTTGCCTTGAGGCTCTGAGATGCCAAGAACTTGTCAACTTCAAAGGGCGGGCCGGGCTACATCTACTCAGCTGCCACAGTTTCTCCTTGCTAGACCTAGTGGGAAAGCATTTTGCTGAGATGCGGAAGGCACGAAACGCAGAATACGGAGACGCGGAGCTGTCCCAAGTGCCGCTGCCAGGCGTCTTTCCGCAGAAGGTGCGCCCCGGAGTGCACCGCAACCGGCACCGTCATCTCTGCGCAAAGAGCAAAAATATTTTCAAACCCGCCAAAACTAATCCAAAAATATTTTCAAACCCGCCAAAATAGAAAACCAGACAGAAGTCATCAATACATTCGAAAAAACCTGACAAAACATGATCAAGCCCACCAAAGCTAATCCAAACACACCAAAAACTGGGCTAAACAGAATCAAAACAAATCAAAACAAATCGAAACCTTCTAAAAACCCGCCAAAATATTTCAAAACCCGTCAAAACTAATCAAAACATTCCGAACACCCGCCAAAACATTCCGAACACCCGCCAAAAGGAATCCAAACATTCCAAAACCTGCCAACACAATAAAAACAACTCAAGAGAATACAAAACATTCTAAAACCCAACCAAAACATTCTGAAAACCCACCAAAACATCATAAAAACAAATCAAAACCAACCAAAACATTCTGAAAATCCGCCAAAATGATTTAGACCCGCAAAACTCATCAAAACATTCTGAAAAGATGCCAAAACATTAGAAAACCAGCCTGAACTGATCAAAACATTCAAAAAACTTGGCAATACATCATAAAAACAAATCAAAACCAACCAAAACATTCCAAAAACCCGACAAAATTATTTAGAACCCGCCAAAACTGATCAAAACATTCTGAAAAGATGCCAAAATACTAGAAAACCAGTAAGAAGTGATCGAAACATTCAATAACTTGCCAAAACATAATCAAAACAAATGAAAGCAAACCAAAACATTCCAAATACCCGCCAAAATATTTTAAAACCCGCCAAAAGGAATCCAAACATTCCAAAACCTGCCAAGACAATCAAAACAACACAAGAGAATACAAAACATTCTAAAACACCACCAAAACATTCTGAAAACCCGCCAAAACATCATAAAAACAAATCAAAACCAACCAAAAAATAAGAGGAACACGGCAACATATTGGCAAGCAAGAGACGGAGAACGCGGCACCTTCTAGGAGGCCAAGAAGGAAGCCGCACAACACCTGCACTGTGTCTGCAACTTTCAAACTGCTAGAAGCTAGTGGCTTGCCACTGGCCTGCCTCTTCAATTGCCATTAGCATTCCAATGGAAGCTATTCTTGGACAACTTTGCTCTGCTTGCTGCTAGTTCTGCCCCAGCCTACCATAGATAACCTTGCTCTTGCCTTGAGGCTCTGAGATGCCAAGAACTTGTCAACTTCAAAGGGCGGGCCAGGCTACATCTACTCAGCTGCCACAGTTTCTCCTTGCTAGACCTAGTGGGAAAGCATTTTGCTGAGATGCAGAAGGCAAGAAACGCAGAATACGGAGACGCGGAGCTGTCCCAAGTGCCGCTGCCAGGCGTCTTTCCGCAGAAGGAGCGCCCCGGAGCGCACCGCAACCGGCACCGTCATCTCTGCGCAAAGAGCCAAAATATTTTCAAACCCGCCAAAACTCATCCAAAAATATTTTCAAACCCGCCAAAATAGAAAACCAGACAGAAGTCATCAATACATTCGAAAAAACCTGACAAAACATGATCAAGCCCAAAAAGGCTAATCCAAACACACCAAAAACTGGGCTAAACAGAATCAAAACAAATCAAAACAAATCGAAACCTTCTAAAAACCCGCCAAAATATTTCAAAACCTGTCAAAACTAATCAAAACCTTCCGAATACCCGCCAAAATATTCCAAATACCCGCCAAAAGATTTTAAAACCCGCCAAAAGGAATCTAAACATTCCAAAACCTGCCAACACAATAAAAACAACTCAAGAGAATACAAAACATTCTAAAACCCAACCAAAACATTCTGAAAACCCACCAAAACATCATAAAAACAAATCAAAACCAACCAAAACATTCTGAAAACCCTCCAAAATGATTTAGACCCGCAAAACTCATCAAAACATTCTGAAAAGATGCCAAAACATTAGAAAACCAGCCTGAACTGATCAAAACATTCAAAAAACTTGGCAATACATCATAAAAACAAATCAAAACCAACCAAAACATTCCAAAAACCTGACAAAATTATTTAGAACCCGCCAAAACTGATCAAAACATTCTGAAAAGATGCCAAAATACTAGAAAACCAGTAAGAAGTGATCGAAACATTCAATAACTTGCCAAAACATAATCAAAACAAATGAAAGCAAACCAAAACATTCCAAATACCCGCCAAAATATTTTAAAACCCGCCAAAAGGAATTCAAACATTCCAAAACCTGCCAAGACAATCAAAACAACACAAGAGAATACAAAACATTCTAAAACACCACCAAAACATTCTGAAAACCCGCCAAAACATCATAAAAACAAATCAAAACCAACAAAAAAATAAGAGGAACAAGGCAACATATTGGCAAGCAAGAGACGGAGAACGCAGCACCTTCTAGGAGGCCAAGAAGGAAGCCGCACAACACCTGCACTGTGTCTGCAACTTTCAAACTGCTAGAAGCTAGTGGCTTGCCACTGGCCTGCCTCTTCAATTGCCATTAGCATTCCAATGGAAGCTATTCTTGGACAACTTTGCTCTGCCTGCTGCTAGTTCTGCCCCAGCCTACCATAGATAACCTTGCTCTTGCCTTGAGGCTCTGAGATGCCAAGAACTTGTCAACTTCAAAGGGCGGGCCAGGCTACATCTACTCAGCTGCCACAGTTTCTCCTTGCTAGACCTAGTGGGAAAGCATTTTGCTGAGATGCAGAAGGCAAGAAACGCAGAATACGGAGACGCGGAGCTGTCCCAAGTGCCGCTGCCAGGCGTCTTTCCGCAGAAGGAGCGCCCCGGAGCGCACCGCAACCGGCACCGTCATCTCTGCCCAAAGAGCCAAAATATTTTCAAACCCGCCAAAACTCATCCAAAAATATTTTCAAACCCGCCAAAATAGAAAACCAGACAGAAGTCATCAATACATTCGAAAAAACCTGACAAAACATGATCAAGCCCAACAAAGCTAATCCAAACACACCAAACACTGGGCTAAACAGAATCAAAACAAATCAAAACAAATCTAAACCTTCTAAAAACCCGCCAAAATATTTCAAAACCTGTCAAAACTAATCAAAACCTTCCGAATACCCGCCAAAACATTCCAAATACCCGCCAAAATATTTTAAAACCCGCCAAAAGGAATCCAAACATTCCAAAACCTGCCAACACAATAAAAACAACTCAGGAGAATACAAAACATTCTAAAACCCAACCAAAACATTCCGAAAACCCACCAAAACATCATAAAAACAAATCAAAACCAACCAAAACATTCTGAAAACCCGCCAAAATGATTTAGACCCGCAAAACTCATCAAAACATTCTGAAAAGATGCCAAAACATTAGAAAACCAGCCTGAACTGATCAAAACATTCAAAAAACTTGGCAATACATCATAAAAACAAATCAAAACCAACCAAAACATTCCAAAAACCCGACAAAATTATTTAGAACCCGCCAAAACTGATCAAAACATTCTGAAAAGATGCCAAAATATTAGAAAACCAGTAAGAAGTGATCGAAACATTCAATAACTTGCCAAAACATAATCAAAACAAATGAAAGCAAACCAAAACATTCCAAATACCCGCCAAAATATTTTAAAACCCGCCAAAAGGAATTCAAACATTCCAAAACCTGCCAAGACAATCAAAACAACACAAGAGAATACAAAACATTCTAAAACACCACCAAAACATTCTGAAAACCCGCCAAAACATCATAAAAACAAATCAAAACCAACCAAAAAATAAGAGGAACAAGGCAACATATTGGCAAGCAAGAGACGGAGAACGCGGCACCTTCTAGGAGGCCAAGAAGGAAGCCGCACAACACCTGCACTGTGTCTGCAACTTTCAAACTGCTAGAAGCTAGTGGCTTGCCACTGGCCTGCCTCTTCAATTGCCATTAGCATTCCAATGGAAGCTATTCTTGGACAACTTTGCTCTGCTTGCTGCTAGTTCTGCCCCAGCCTACCATAGATAACCTTGCTCTTGCCTTGAGGCTCTGAGATGCCAAGAACTTGTCAACTTCAAAGGGCGGGCCAGGCTACATCTACTCAGCTGCCACAGTTTCTCCTTGCTAGACCTAGTGGGAAAGCATTTTGCTGAGATGCAGAAGGCAAGAAACGCAGAATACGGAGACGCGGAGCTGTCCCAAGTGCCGCTGCCAGGCGTCTTTCCGCAGAAGGAGCGCCCCGGAGCGCACCGCAACCGGCACCGTCATCTCTGCGCAAAGAGCCAAAATATTTTCAAACCCGCCAAAACTCATCCAAAAATATTTTCAAACCCGCCAAAATAGAAAACCAGACAGAAGTCATCAATACATTCGAAAAAACCTGACAAAACATGATCAAGCCCAACAAAGCTAATCCAAACACACCAAACACTGGGCTAAACAGAATCAAAACAAATCAAAACAAATCGAAACCTTCTAAAAACCCGCCAAAATATTTCAAAACCCGTCAAAACTAATCAAAACATTCCGAATACCCGCCAAAACATTCCAAATACCCGCCAAAAGATTTTAAAACCCGCCAAAAGGAATCCAAACATTCCAAAACCTGCCAACACAATAAAAACAACTCAAGAGAATACAAAACATTCTAAAACCCAACCAAAACATTCCAAAAACCCACCTAAACATCATAAAAACAAATCAAAACCAACCAAAACATTCTGAAAACCCGCCAAAATGATTTAGACCCGCAAAACTCATCAAAACATTCTGAAAAGATGCCAAAACATTAGAAAACCAGCCTGAACTGATCAAAACATTCAAAAAACTTGGCAATACATCATAAAAACAAATCAAAACAAATCGAAACCTTCTAAAAACCCGACAAAATTATTTAGAACCTGCCAAAACTGATCAAAACATTCTGAAAAGATGCCAAAATACTAGAAAACCAGTAAGAAGTGATCGAAACATTCAATAACTTGCCAAAACATAATCAAAACAAATGAAAGCAAACCAAAACATTCCAAATACCCGCCAAAAGATTTTAAAACCCGCCAAAAGGAATCCAAACATTCCAAAACCTGCCAAGACAATCAAAACAACACAAGAGAATACAAAACATTCTAAAACACCACCAAAACATTCCGAAAACCCGCCAAAACATCATAAAAACAAATCAAAACCAACCAAAAAATAAGAGGAACAAGGCAACATATTGGCAAGCAAGAGACGGAGAGCGCGGCACCTTCTAGGAGGCCAAGAAGGAAGCCGCACAACACCTGCACTGTGTCTGCAACTTTCAAACTGCTAGAAGCTAGTGGCTTGCCACTGGCCTGCCTCTTCAATTGCCATTAGCATTCCAATGGAAGCTATTCTTGGACAACTTTGCTCTGCTTGCTGCTAGTTCTGCCCCAGCCTACCATAGATAACCTTGCTCTTGCCTTGAGGCTCTGAGATGCCAAGAACTTGTCAACTTCAAAGGGCGGGCCAGGCTACATCTACTCAGCTGCCACAGTTTCTCCTTGCTAGACCTAGTGGGAAAGCATTTTGCTGAGATGCAGAAGGCAAGAAACGCAGAATACGGAGACGCGGAGCTGTCCCAAGTGCCGCTGCCAGGCGTCTTTCCGCAGAAGGAGCGCCCCGGAGCGCACCGCAACCGGCACCGTCATCTCTGCGCAAAGAGCCAAAATATTTTCAAACCCGCCAAAACTAATCCAAAAATATTTTCAAACCCGCCAAAATAGAAAACCAGACAGAAGTCATCAATACATTCGAAAAAACCTGACAAAACATGATCAAGCCCAACAAAGCTAATCCAAACACACCAAACACTGGGCTAAACAGAATCAAAACAAATCAAAACAAATCGAAACCTTCTAAAAACCCGCCAAAATATTTCAAAACCCGTCAAAACTAATCAAAACCTTCCGAACACCCGCCAAAACATTCCAAATACCCGCCAAAATATTTTAAAACTCGCCAAAAGGAATCCAAACATTCCAAAACCTGCCAACACAATAAAAACAACTCAAGAGAATACAAAACATTCTAAAACCCAACCAAAACATTCCGAAAACCCACCAAAACATCATAAAAACAAATCAAAACCAACCAAAACATTCTGAAACCCCGCCAAAATTATTTAGACCCGCAAAACTCATCAAAACATTCTGAAAAGATGCCAAAACATTAGAAAACCAGCCTGAACTGATCAAAACATTCAAAAAACTTGGCAATACATCATAAAAACAAATCAAAACCAACCAAAACATTCCAAAAACCCGACAAAATTATTTAGAACCCGCCAAAACTGATCAAAACATTCTGAAAAGATGCCAAAATACTAGAAAACCAGTAAGAAGTGATCGAAACATTCAATAACTTGCCAAAACATAATCAAAACAAATGAAAGCAAACCAAAACATTCCAAATACCCGCCAAAATATTTTAAAACCCGCCAAAAGGAATCCAAACATTCCAAAACCTGCCAAGACAATCAAAACAACACAAGAGAATACAAAACATTCTAAAACACCACCAAAACATTCCGAAAACCCGCCAAAACATCATAAAAACAAATCAAAACCAACCAAAAAATAAGAGGAACACGGCAACATATTGGCAAGCAAGAGACGGAGAACGCGGCACCTTCTAGGAGGCCAAGAAGGAAGCCGCACAACACCTGCACTGTGTCTGCAACTTTCAAACTGCTAGAAGCTAGTGGCTTGCCACTGGCCTGCCTCTTCAATTGCCATTAGCATTCCAATGGAAGCGATTCTTGGACAACTTTGCTCTGCTTGCTGCTAGTTCTGCCCCAGCCTACCATAGATAACCTTGCTCTTGCCTTGAGGCTCTGAGATGCCAAGAACTTGTCAACTTCAAAGGGCGGGCCGGGCTACATCTACTCAGCTGCCACAGTTTCTCCTTGCTAGACCTAGTGGGAAAGCATTTTGCTGAGATGCGGAAGGCACGAAACGCAGAATACGGAGACGCGGAGCTGTCCCAAGTGCCGCTGCCAGGCGTCTTTCCGCAGAAGGAGCGCCCTGGAGCGCACCGCAACCGGCACCGTCATCTCTGCGCAAAGAGCCAAAATATTTTCAAACCCGCCAAAACTCATCCAAAAATATTTTCAAACCCGCCAAAATAGAAAACCAGACAGAAGTCATCAATACATTCGAAAAAACCTGACAAAACATGATCAAGCCCACCAAAGCTAATCCAAACACACCAAAAACTGGGCTAAACAGAATCAAAACAAATCAAAACAAATCTAAACCTTCTAAAAACCCGCCAAAATATTTCAAAACCCGTCAAAACTAATCAAAACATTCCGAACACCCGCCAAAACATACCAAATACTCGCCAAAAGATTTTAAAACCCGCCAAAAGGAATCCAAACATTCCAAAACCTGCCAACACAATAAAAACAACTCAGGAGAATACAAAACATTCTAAAACCCAACCAAAACATTCCAAAAACCCACCAAAACATCATAAAAACAAATCAAAACCAACCAAAACATTCTGAAAACCCGCCAAAATGATTTAGACCCGCAAAACTCATCAAAACATTCTGAAAAGATGCCAAAACATTAGAAAACCAGCCTGAACTGATCAAAACATTCAAAAAACTTGGCAATACATCATAAAAACAAATCAAAACCAACCAAAACATTCCAAAAACCCGACAAAATTATTTAGAACCCGCCAAAACTGATCAAAACATTCTGAAAAGATGCCAAAATACTAGAAAACCAGTAAGAAGTGATCGAAACATTCAATAACTTGCCAAAACATAATCAAAACAAATGAAAGCAAACCAAAACATTCCAAATACCCGCCAAAAGATTTTAAAACCCGCCAAAAGGAATCCAAACATTCCAAAACCTGCCAAGACAATATAAACAACACAAGAGAAAACAAAACATTCTAAAACACCACCAAAACATTCCGAAAACCCGCCAAAACATCATCAAAACAAATCAAAACCAACCAAAAAATAAGAGGAACAAGGCAACATATTGGCAAGCAAGAGACGGAGAGCGCGGCACCTTCTAGGAGGCCAAGAAGGAAGCCGCACAACACCTGCACTGTGTCTGCAACTTTCAAACTGCTAGAAGCTAGTGGCTTGCCACTGGCCTGCCTCTTCAATTGCCATTAGCATTCCAATGGAAGCGATTCTTGGACAACTTTGCTCTGCTTGCTGCTAGTTCTGCCCCAGCCTACCATAGATAACCTTGCTCTTCCCTTGAGGCTCTGAGATGCCAAGAACTTGTCAACTTCAAAGGGCGGGCCAGGCTACATCTACTCAGCTGCCACAGTTTCTCCTTGCTAGACCTAGTGGGAAAGCATTTTGCTGAGATGCAGAAGGCAAGAAACGCAGAATACGGAGACGCGGAGCTGTCCCAAGTGCCGCTGCCAGGCGTCTTTCCGCAGAAGGAGCGCCCCGGAGCGCACCGCAACCGGCAGCGTCATCTCTGCGCAAAGAGCCAAAATATTTTCAAACCCGCCAAAACTAATCCAAAAATATTTTCAAACCCGCCAAAATAGAAAACCAGACAGAAGTCATCAATACATTCGAAAAAACCTGACAAAACATGATCAAGCCCAACAAAGCTAATCCAAACACACCAAAAACTGGGCTAAACAGAATCAAAACAAATCAAAACAAATCGAAACCTTCTAAAAACCCGCCAAAATATTTCAAAACCTGTCAAAACTAATCAAAACCTTCCGAATACCCGCCAAAACATTCCAAATACCCGCCAAAAGATTTTAAAACCCGCCAAAAGGAATCCAAACATTCCAAAACCTGCCAACACAATAAAAACAACTCAAGAGAATACAAAACATTCTAAAACCCAACCAAAACATTCTGAAAACGCACCAAAACATCATAAAAACAAATCAAAACCAACCAAAACATTCTGAAAACCCTCCAAAATGATTTAGACCCGCAAAACTCATCAAAACATTCTGAAAAGATGCCAAAACATTAGAAAACCAGCCTGAACTGATCAAAACATTCAAAAAACTTGGCAATACATCATAAAAACAAATCAAAACCAACCAAAACATTCCAAAAACCCGACAAAATTATTTAGAACCCGCCAAAACTGATCAAAACATTCTGAAAAGATGCCAAAATACTAGAAAACCAGTAAGAAGTGATCGAAACATTCAATAACTTGCCAAAACATAATCAAAACAAATGAAAGCAAACCAAAACATTCCAAATACCCGCCAAAAGATTTTAAAACCCGCCAAAAGGAATTCAAACATTCCAAAACCTGCCAAGACAATCAAAACAACACAAGAGAATACAAAACATTCTAAAACACCACCAAAACATTCTGAAAACCCGCCAAAACATCATAAAAACAAATCAAAACCGACCAAAAAATAAGAGGAACAAGGCAACATATTGGCAAGCAAAAGACGGAGAACGCGGCACCTTCTAGGAGGCCAAGAAGGAAGCCGCACAACACCTGCACTGTGTCTGCAACTTTCAAACTGCTAGAAGCTAGTGGCTTGCCACTGGCCTGCCTCTTCAATTGCCATTAGCATTCCAATGGAAGCTATTCTTGGACAACTTTGCTCTGCTTGCTGCTAGTTCTGCCCCAGCCTACCATAGATAACCTTGCTCTTGCCTTGAGGCTCTGAGATGCCAAGAACTTGTCAACTTCAAAGGGCGGGCCAGGCTACATCTACTCAGCTGCCACAGTTTCTCCTTGCTAGACCTAGTGGGAAAGCATTTTGCTGAGATGCAGAAGGCAAGAAACGCAGAATACGGAGACGCGGAGCTGTCCCAAGTGCCGCTGCCAGGCGTCTTTCCGCAGAAGGAGCGCCCCGGAGCGCACCGCAACCGGCACCGTCATCTCTGCGCAAAGAGCCAAAATATTTTCAAACCCGCCAAAACTCATCCAAAAATATTTTCAAACCCGCCAAAATAGAAAACCAGACAGAAGTCATCAATACATTCGAAAAAACCTGACAAAACATGATCAAGCCCAACAAAGCTAATCCAAACACACCAAACACTGGGCTAAACAGAATCAAAACAAATCAAAACAAATCGAAACCTTCTAAAAACCCGCCAAAATATTTCAAAACCCGTCAAAACTAATCAAAACATTCCGAACACCCGCCAAAACATTCCAAATACCCGCCAAAATATTTTAAAACTCGCCAAAAGGAATCCAAACATTCCAAAACCTGCCAACACAATAAAAACAACTCAAGAGAATACAAAACATTCTAAAACCCAACCAAAACATTCCGAAAACCCACCTAAACATCATAAAAACAAATCAAAACCAACCAAAACATTCTGAAAACCCGCCAAAATGATTTAGACCCGCAAAACTCATCAAAACATTCTGAAAAGATGCCAAAACATTAGAAAACCAGCCTGAACTGATCAAAACATTCAAAAAACTTGGCAATACATCATAAAAACAAATCAAAACCAACCAAAACATTCCAAAAACCCGACAAAATTATTTAGAACCCGCCAAAACTGATCAAAACATTCTGAAAAGATGCCAAAATACTAGAAAACCAGTAAGAAGTGATCGAAACATTCAATAACTTGCCAAAACATAATCAAAACAAATGAAAGCAAACCAAAACATTCCAAATACCCGCCAAAATATTTTAAAACCCGCCAAAAGGAATCCAAACATTCCAAAACCTGCCAAGACAATCAAAACAACACAAGAGAATACAAAACATTCTAAAACACCACCAAAACATTCCGAAAACCCGCCAAAACATCATAAAAACAAATCAAAACCAACCAAAAAATAAGAGGAACAAGGCAACATATTGGCAAGCAAGAGACGGAGAGCGCGGCACCTTCTAGGAGGCCAAGAAGGAAGCCGCACAACACCTGCACTGTGTCTGCAACTTTCAAACTGCTAGAAGCTAGTGGCTTGCCACTGGCCTGCCTCTTCAATTGCCATTAGCATTCCAATGGAAGCGATTCTTGGACAACTTTGCTCTGCTTGCTGCTAGTTCTGCCCCAGCCTACCATAGATAACCTTGCTCTTGCCTTGAGGCTCTGAGATGCCAAGAACTTGTCAACTTCAAAGGGCGGGCCAGGCTACATCTACTCAGCTGCCACAGTTTCTCCTTGCTAGACCTAGTGGGAAAGCATTTTGCTGAGATGCAGAAGGCAAGAAACGCAGAATACGGAGACGCGGAGCTGTCCCAAGTGCCGCTGCCAGGCGTCTTTCCGCAGAAGGAGCGCCCCGGAGCGCACCGCAACCGGCACCGTCATCTCTGCGCAAAGAGCCAAAATATTTTCAAACCCGCCAAAACTAATCCAAAAATATTTTCAAACCCGCCAAAATAGAAAACCAGACAGAAGTCATCAATACATTCGAAAAAACCTGACAAAACATGATCAAGCCCAACAAAGCTAATCCAAACACACCAAACACTGGGCTAAACAGAATCAAAACAAATCAAAACAAATCGAAACCTTCTAAAAACCCGCCAAAATATTTCAAAACCTGTCAAAACTAATCAAAACCTTCCGAATACCCGCCAAAACATTCCAAATACCCGCCAAAAGATTTTAAAACCCGCCAAAAGTAATGCAAACATTCCAAAACCTGCCAACACAATAAAAACAACTCAAGAGAATACAAAACATTCTAAAACCCAACCAAAACATTCCGAAAACCCACCTAAAAATCATAAAAACAAATCAAAACCAACCAAAACATTCTGAAAACCCGCCAAAATGATTTAGACCCGCAAAACTCATCAAAACATTCTGAAAAGATGCCAAAACATTAGAAAACCAGCCTGAACTGATCAAAACATTCAAAAAACTTGGCAATACATCATAAAAACAAATCAAAACCAACCAAAACATTCCAAAAACCCGACAAAATTATTTAGAACCCGCCAAAACTGATCAAAACATTCTGAAAAGATGCCAAAATACTAGAAAACCAGTAAGAAGTGATCGAAACATTCAATAACTTGCCAAAACATAATCAAAACAAATGAAAGCAAACCAAAACATTCCAAATACCCGCCAAAAGATTTTAAAACCCGCCAAAAGGAATCCAAACATTCCAAAACCTGCCAAGACAATCAAAACAACACAAGAGAATACAAAACATTCTAAAACACCACCAAAACATTCTGAAAACCCGCCAAAACATCATAAAAACAAATCAAAACCAACCAAAAAATAAGAGGAACACGGCAACATATTGGCAAGCAAGAGACGGAGAACGCGGCACCTTCTAGGAGGCCAAGAAGGAAGCCGCACAACACCTGCACTGTGTCTGCAACTTTCAAACTGCTAGAAGCTAGTGGCTTGCCACTGGCCTGCCTCTTCAATTGCCATTAGCATTCCAATGGAAGCTATTCTTGGACAACTTTGCTCTGCTTGCTGCTAGTTCTGCCCCAGCCTACCATAGATAACCTTGCTCTTGCCTTGAGGCTCTGAGATGCCAAGAACTTGTCAACTTCAAAGGGCGGGCCAGGCTACATCTACTCAGCTGCCACAGTTTCTCCTTGCTAGACCTAGTGGGAAAGCATTTTGCTGAGATGCAGAAGGCAAGAAATGCAGAATACGGAGACGCGGAGCTGTCCCAAGTGCCGCTGCCAGGCGTCTTTCCGCAGAAGGAGCGCCCCGGAGCGCACCGCAACCGGCACCGTCATCTCTGCGCAAAGAGCCAAAATATTTTCAAACCCGCCAAAACTAATCCAAAAATATTTTCAAACCCACCAAAATAGAAAACCAGACAGAAGTCATCAATACATTCGAAAAAACCTGACAAAACATGATCAAGCCCAACAAAGCTAATCCAAACACACCAAACACTGGGCTAAACAGAATCAAAACAAATCAAAACAAATCGAAACCTTCTAAAAACCCGCCAAAATATTTCAAAACCCGTCAAAACTAATCAAAACATTCCGAACACCCGCCAAAACATTCCAAATACCCGCCAAAATATTTTAAAACTCGCCAAAAGGAATCCAAACATTCCAAAACCTGCCAACACAATAAAAACAACTCAAGAGAATACAAAACATTCTAAAACCCAACCAAAACATTCTGAAAACCCACCAAAACATCATAAAAACAAATCAAAACCACCCAAAACATTCTGAAACCCCGCCAAAATTATTTAGACCCGCAAAACTCATCAAAACATTCTGAAAAGATGCCAAAACATTAGAAAACCAGCCTGAACTGATCAAAACATTCAAAAAACTTGGCAATACATCATAAAAACAAATCAAAACCAACCAAAACATTCCAAAAACCCGACAAAATTATTTAGAACCCGCCAAAACTGATCAAAACATTCTGAAAAGATGCCAAAATACTAGAAAACCAGTAAGAAGTGATCGAAACATTCAATAACTTGCCAAAACATAATCAAAACAAATGAAAGCAAACCAAAACATTCCAAATACCCACCAAAATATTTTAAAACCCGCCAAAAGGAATCCAAACATTCCAAAACCTGCCAAGACAATCAAAACAACACAAGAGAATACAAAACATTCTAAAACACCACCAAAACATTCCGAAAACCCGCCAAAACATCATAAAAACAAATCAAAACCAACCAAAAAATAAGAGGAACAAGGCAACATATTGGCAAGCAAGAGACGGAGAGCGCGGCACCTTCTAGGAGGCCAAGAAGGAAGCCGCACAACACCTGCACTGTGTCTGCAACTTTCAAACTGCTAGAAGCTAGTGGCTTGCCACTGGCCTGCCTCTTCAATTGCCATTAGCATTCCAATGGAAGCTATTCTTGGACAACTTTGCTCTGCTTGCTGCTAGTTCTGCCCCAGCCTACCATAGATAACCTTGCTCTTGCCTTGAGGCTCTGAGATGCCAAGAACTTGTCAACTTCAAAGGGCGGGCCGGGCTACATCTACTCAGCTGCCACAGTTTCTCCTTGCTAGACCTAGTGGGAAAGCATTTTGCTGAGATGCGGAAGGCACGAAACGCAGAATACGGAGATGTGGAGCTGTCCCAAGTGCCGCTGCCAGGCGTCTTTCCGCAGAAGGAGCGCCCCGGAGCGCACCGCAACCGGCAGCGTCATCTCTGCGCAAAGAGCCAAAATATTTTCAAACCCGCCAAAACTCATCCAAAAATATTTTCAAACCCGCCAAAATAGAAAACCAGACAGAAGTCATCAATACATTCGAAAAAACCTGACAAAACATGATCAAGCCCACCAAAGCTAATCCAAACACACCAAAAACTGGGCTAAACAGAATCAAAACAAATCAAAACAAATCGAAACCTTCTAAAAACCCGCCAAAATATTTCAAAACCCGTCAAAACTAATCAAAACATTCCGAACACCCGCCAAAACATACCAAATACTCGCCAAAAGATTTTAAAACCCGCCAAAAGGAATCCAAACATTCCAAAACCTGCCAACACAATAAAAACAACTCAGGAGAATACAAAACATTCTAAAACCCAACCAAAACATTCCAAAAACCCACCAAAACATCATAAAAACAAATCAAAACCAACCAAAACATTCTGAAACCCCACCAAAATGATTTAGACCCGCAAAACTCATCAAAACATTCTGAAAAGATGCCAAAACATTAGAAAACCAGCCTGAACTGATCAAAACATTCAAAAAACTTGGCAATACATCATAAAAACAAATCAAAACCAACCAAAACATTCCAAAAACCCGACAAAATTATTTAGAACCCGCCAAAACTGATCAAAACATTCTGAAAAGATGCCAAAATACTAGAAAACCAGTCAGAAGTGATCGAAACATTCAATAACTTGCCAAAACATAATCAAAACAAATGAAAGCAAACCAAAACATTCCAAATACCCGCCAAAAGATTTTAAAACCCGCCAAAAGGAATTCAAACATTCCAAAACCTGCCAAGACAATATAAACAACACAAGAGAAAACAAAACATTCTAAAACACCACCAAAACATTCCGAAAACCCGCCAAAACATCATAAAAACAAATCAAAACCAACCAAAAAATAAGAGGAACAAGGCAACATATTGGCAAGCAAGAGACGGAGAGCGCGGCACCTTCTAGGAGGCCAAGAAGGAAGCCGCACAACACCTGCACTGTGTCTGCAACTTTCAAACTGCTAGAAGCTAGTGGCTTGCCACTGGCCTGCCTCTTCAATTGCCATTAGCATTCCAATGGAAGCTATTCTTGGACAACTTTGCTCTGCTTGCTGCTAGTTCTGCCCCAGCCTACCATAGATAACCTTGCTCTTCCCTTGAGGCTCTGAGATGCCAAGAACTTGTCAACTTCAAAGGGCGGGCCAGGCTACATCTACTCAGCTGCCACAGTTTCTCCTTGCTAGACCTAGTGGGAAAGCATTTTGCTGAGATGCAGAAGGCAAGAAATGCAGAATACGGAGACGCGGAGCTGTCCCAAGTGCCGCTGCCAGGCGTCTTTCCGCAGAAGGAGCGCCCCGGAGCGCACCGCAACCGGCACCGTCATCTCTGCGCAAAGAGCCAAAATATTTTCAAACCCGCCAAAACTAATCCAAAAATATTTTCAAACCCACCAAAATAGAAAACCAGACAGAAGTCATCAATACATTTGAAAAAACCTGACAAAACATGATCAAGCCCAACAAAGCTAATCCAAACACACCAAACACTGGGCTAAACAGAATCAAAACAAATCAAAACAAATCTAAACCTTCTAAAAACCCGCCAAAATATTTCAAAACCCGTCAAAACTAATCAAAACATTCCGAATACCCGCCAAAACATTCCAAATACCCGCCAAAATATTTTAAAACTCGCCAAAAGGAATCCAAACATTCCAAAACCTGCCAACACAATAAAAACAACTCAAGAGAATACAAAACATTCTAAAACCCAACCAAAACATTCCGAAAACCCACCAAAACATCATAAAAACAAATCAAAACCAACCAAAACATTCTGAAAACCCGCCAAAATTATTTAGACCCGCAAAACTCATCAAAACATTCTGAAAAGATGCCAAAACATTAGAAAACCAGCCTGAACTGATCAAAACATTCAAAAAACTTGGCAATACATCATAAAAACAAATCAAAACCAACCAAAACATTCCAAAAACCCGACAAAATTATTTAGAACCCGCCAAAACTGATCAAAACATTCTGAAAAGATGCCAAAATACTAGAAAACCAGTAAGAAGTGATCGAAACATTCAATAACTTGCCAAAACATAATCAAAACAAATGAAAGCAAACCAAAACATTCCAAATACCCACCAAAATATTTTAAAACCCGCCAAAAGGAATCCAAACATTCCAAAACCTGCCAAGACAATATAAACAACACAAGAGAAAACAAAACATTCTAAAACACCACCAAAACATTCCGAAAACCCGCCAAAACATCATAAAAACAAATCAAAACCAACCAAAAAATAAGAGGAACAAGGCAACATATTGGCAAGCAAGAGACGGAGAACGCGGCACCTTCTAGGAGGCCAAGAAGGAAGCCGCACAACACCTGCACTGTGTCTGCAACTTTCAAACTGCTAGAAGCTAGTGGCTTGCCACTGGCCTGCCTCTTCAATTGCCATTAGCATTCCAATGGAAGCTATTCTTGGACAACTTTGCTCTGCTTGCTGCTAGTTCTGCCCCAGCCTACCATAGATAACCTTGCTCTTGCCTTGAGGCTCTGAGATGCCAAGAACTTGTCAACTTCAAAGGGCGGGCCGGGCTACATCTACTCAGCTGCCACAGTTTCTCCTTGCTAGACCTAGTGGGAAAGCATTTTGCTGAGATGCGGAAGGCACGAAACGCAGAATACGGAGATGCGGAGCTGTCCCAAGTGCCGCTGCCAGGCGTCTTTCCGCAGAAGGAGCGCCCCGGAGCGCACCGCAACCGGCACCGTCATCTCTGCGCAAAGAGCCAAAATATTTTCAAACCCGCCAAAACTAATCCAAAAATATTTTCAAACCCGCCAAAATAGAAAACCAGACAGACGTCATCAATACATTCGAAAAAACCTGACAAAACATGATCAAGCCCACCAAAGCTAATCCAAACACACCAAAAACTGGGCTAAACAGAATCAAAACAAATCAAAACAAATCTAAACCTTCTAAAAACCCGCCAAAATATTTCAAAACCTGTCAAAACTAATCAAAATCTTCCGAATACCCGCCAAAACATTCCAAATACCCGCCAAAAGATTTTAAAACCCGCCAAAAGGAATCCAAACATTCCAAAACCTGCCAACACAATAAAAACAACTCAAGAGAATACAAAACATTCTAAAACCCAACCAAAACATTCCGAAAACCCACCTAAACATCATAAAAACAAATCAAAACCAACCAAAACATTCTGAAAACCCGCCAAAATGATTTAGACCCGCAAAACTCATCAAAACATTCTGAAAAGATGCCAAAACATTAGAAAACCAGCCTGAACTGATCAAAACATTCAAAAAACTTGGCAATACATCATAAAAACAAATCAAAACCAACCAAAACATTCCAAAAACCCGACAAAATTATTTAGAACCCGCCAAAACTGATCAAAACATTCTGAAAAGATGCCAAAATACTAGAAAACCAGTAAGAAGTGATCGAAACATTCAATAACTTGCCAAAACATAATCAAAACAAATGAAAGCAAACCAAAACATTCCAAATACCCGCCAAAAGATTTTAAAACCCGCCAAAAGGAATCCAAACATTCCAAAACCTGCCAAGACAATATAAACAACACAAGAGAAAACAAAACATTCTAAAACACCACCAAAACATTCCGAAAACCCGCCAAAACATCATAAAAACAAATCAAAACCAACCAAAAAATAAGAGGAACAAGGCAACATATTGGCAAGCAAGAGACGGAGAGCGCGGCACCTTCTAGGAGGCCAAGAAGGAAGCCGCACAACACCTGCACTGTGTCTGCAACTTTCAAACTGCTAGAAGCTAGTGGCTTGCCACTGGCCTGCCTCTTCAATTGCCATTAGCATTCCAATGGAAGCTATTCTTGGACAACTTTGCTCTGCTTGCTGCTAGTTCTGCCCCAGCCTACCATAGATAACCTTGCTCTTGCCTTGAGGCTCTGAGATGCCAAGAACTTGTCAACTTCAAAGGGCGGGCCAGGCTACATCTACTCAGCTGCCACAGTTTCTCCTTGCTAGACCTAGTGGGAAAGCATTTTGCTGAGATGCAGAAGGCAAGAAACGCAGAATACGGAGACGCGGAGCTGTCCCAAGTGCCGCTGCCAGGCGTCTTTCCGCAGAAGGAGCGCCCCGGAGCGCACCGCAACCGGCACCGTCATCTCTGCGCAAAGAGCCAAAATATTTTCAAACCCGCCAAAACTAATCCAAAAATATTTTCAAACCCGCCAAAATAGAAAACCAGACAGAAGTCATCAATACATTCGAAAAAACCTGACAAAACATGATCAAGCCCAACAAAGCTAATCCAAACACACCAAAAACTGGGCTAAACAGAATCAAAACAAATCAAAACAAATCGAAACCTTCTAAAAACCCGCCAAAATATTTCAAAACCTGTCAAAACTAATCAAAATCTTCCGAATACCCGCCAAAACATTCCAAATACCCGCCAAAAGATTTTAAAACCCGCCAAAAGGAATCCAAACATTCCAAAACCTGCCAACACAATAAAAACAACTCAAGAGAATACAAAACATTCTAAAACCCAACCAAAACATTCCGAAAACCCACCTAAACATCATAAAAACAAATCAAAACCAACCAAAACATTCTGAAAACCTGCCAAAATGATTTAGACCCGCAAAACTCATCAAAACATTCTGAAAAGATGCCAAAACATTAGAAAACCAGCCTGAACTGATCAAAACATTCAAAAAACTTGGCAATACATCATAAAAACAAATCAAAACCAACCAAAACATTCCAAAAACCCGACAAAATTATTTAAAACCCGCCAAAACTGATCAAAACATTCTGAAAGATGCCAAAATACTAGAAAACCAGTAAGAAGTGATCGAAACATTCAATAACTTGCCAAAACATAATCAAAACAAATGAAAGCAAACCAAAACATTCCAAATACCCGCCAAAATATTTTGAAACCCGCCAAAAGGAATCCAAACATTCCAAAACCTGCCAAGACAATCAAAACAACACAAGAGAATACAAAACATTCTAAAACACCACCAAAACATTCCGAAAACCCGCCAAAACATCATAAAAACAAATCAAAACCAACCAAAAAATAAGAGGAACAAGGCAACATATTGGCAAGCAAGAGACGGAGAGCGCGGCACCTTCTAGGAGGCCAAGAAGGAAGCCGCACAACACCTGCACTGTGTCTGCAACTTTCAAACTGCTAGAAGCTAGTGGCTTGCCACTGGCCTGCCTCTTCAATTGCCATTAGCATTCCAATGGAAGCTATTCTTGGACAACTTTGCTCTGCTTGCTGCTAGTTCTGCCCCAGCCTACCATAGATAACCTTGCTCTTGCCTTGAGGCTCTGAGATGCCAAGAACTTGTCAACTTCAAAGGGCGGGCCGGGCTACATCTACTCAGCTGCCACAGTTTCTCCTTGCTAGACCTAGTGGGAAAGCATTTTGCTGAGATGCGGAAGGCACGAAACGCAGAATACGGAGACGCGGAGCTGTCCCAAGTGCCGCTGCCAGGCGTCTTTCCGCAGAAGGTGCGCCCCGGAGTGCACCTCAACCGGCACCGTCATCTCTGCGCAAAGAGCCAAAATATTTTCAAACCCGCCAAAACTAATCCAAAAATATTTTCAAACCCGCCAAAATAGAAAACCAGACAGAAGTCATCAATACATTCGAAAAAACCTGACAAAACATGATCAAGCCCACCAAAGCTAATCCAAACACACCAAAAACTGGGCTAAACAGAATCAAAACAAATCAAAACAAATCTAAACCTTCTAAAAACCCGCCAAAATATTTCAAAACCCGTCAAAACTAATCAAAACCTTCCGAATACCCGCCAAAACATTCCAAATACCCGCCAAAAGATTTTAAAACCCGCCAAAAGGAATCCAAACATTCCAAAACCTGCCAACACAATAAAAACAACTCAAGAGAATACAAAACATTCTAAAACCCAACCAAAACATTCCAAAAACCCACCTAAACATCATAAAAACAAATCAAAACCAACCAAAACATTCTGAAAACCCGCCAAAATTATTTAGACCCGCAAAACTCATCAAAACATTCTGAAAAGATGCCAAAACATTAGAAAACCAGCCTGAACTGATCAAAACATTCAAAAAACTTGGCAATACATCATAAAAACAAATCAAAACCAACCAAAACATTCCAAAAACCCGACAAAATTATTTAGAACCCGCCAAAACTGATCAAAACATTCTGAAAAGATGCCAAAATACTAGAAAACCAGTAAGAAGTGATCGAAACATTCAATAACTTGCCAAAACATAATCAAAACAAATGAAAGCAAACCAAAACATTCCAAATACCCGCCAAAATATTTTAAAACCCGCCAAAAGGAATCCAAACATTCCAAAACCTGCCAAGACAATATAAACAACACAAGAGAAAACAAAACATTCTAAAACACCACCAAAACATTCCGAAAACCCGCCAAAACATCATAAAAACAAATCAAAACCAACCAAAAAATAAGAGGAACAAGGCAACATATTGGCAAGCAAGAGACGGAGAGCGCGGCACCTTCTAGGAGGCCAAGAAGGAAGCCGCACAACACCTGCACTGTGTCTGCAACTTTCAAACTGCTAGAAGCTAGTGGCTTGCCACTGGCCTGCCTCTTCAATTGCCATTAGCATTCCAATGGAAGCTATTCTTGGACAACTTTGCTCTGCTTGCTGCTAGTTCTGCCCCAGCCTACCATAGATAACCTTGCTCTTCCCTTGAGGCTCTGAGATGCCAAGAACTTGTCAACTTCAAAGGGCGGGCCAGGCTACATCTACTCAGCTGCCACAGTTTCTCCTTGCTAGACCTAGTGGGAAAGCATTTTGCTGAGATGCAGAAGGCAAGAAACGCAGAATACGGAGACGCGGAGCTGTCCCAAGTGCCGCTGCCAGGCGTCTTTCCGCAGAAGGAGCGCCCCGGAGCGCACCGCAACCGGCACCGTCATCTCTGCGCAAAGAGCCAAAATATTTTCAAACCCGCCAAAACTAATCCAAAAATATTTTCAAACCCGCCAAAATAGAAAACCAGACAGAAGTCATCAATACATTCGAAAAAACCTGACAAAACATGATCAAGCCCAACAAAGCTAATCCAAACACACCAAACACTGGGCTAAACAGAATCAAAACAAATCAAAACAAATCGAAACCTTCTAAAAACCCGCCAAAATATTTCAAAACCTGTCAAAACTAATCAAAACATTCCGAACACCCGCCAAAACATTCCAAATACCCGCCAAAATATTTTAAAACTCGCCAAAAGGAATCCAAACATTCCAAAACCTGCCAACACAATAAAAACAACTCAAGAGAATACAAAACATTCTAAAACCCAACCAAAACATTCCGAAAACCCACCAAAACATCATAAAAACAAATCAAAACCAACCAAAACATTCTGAAAACCCGCCAAAATGATTTAGACCCGCAAAACTCATCAAAACATTCTGAAAAGATGCCAAAACATTAGAAAACCAGCCTGAACTGATCAAAACATTCAAAAAACTTGGCAATACATCATAAAAACAAATCAAAACCAACCAAAACATTCTGAAAACCTTCCAAAATGATTTAGACCCGCAAAACTCATCAAAACATTCTGAAAAGATGCCAAAACATTAGAAAACCAGCCTGAACTGATCAAAACATTCAAAAAACTTGGCAATACATCATAAAAACAAATCAAAACCAACCAAAACATTCCAAAAACCTGACAAAATTATTTAGAACCCGCCAAAACTGATCAAAACATTCTGAAAAGATGCCAAAATACTAGAAAACCAGTAAGAAGTGATCGAAACATTCAATAACTTGCCAAAACATAATCAAAACAAATGAAAGCAAACCAAAACATTCCAAATACCCGCCAAAATATTTTAAAACCCGCCAAAAGGAATTCAAACATTCCAAAACCTGCCAAGACAATCAAAACAACACAAGAGAATACAAAACATTCTAAAACACCACCAAAACATTCTGAAAACCCGCCAAAACATCATAAAAACAAATCAAAACCAACCAAAAAATAAGAGGAACAAGGCAACATATTGGCAAGCAAGAGACGGAGAGCGCGGCACCTTCTAGGAGGCCAAGAAGGAAGCCGCACAACACCTGCACTGTGTCTGCAACTTTCAAACTGCTAGAAGCTAGTGGCTTGCCACTGGCCTGCCTCTTCAATTGCCATTAGCATTCCAATGGAAGCGATTCTTGGACAACTTTGCTCTGCTTGCTGCTAGTTCTGCCCCAGCCTACCATAGATAACCTTGCTCTTGCCTTGAGGCTCTGAGATGCCAAGAACTTGTCAACTTCAAAGGGCGGGCCAGGCTACATCTACTCAGCTGCCACAGTTTCTCCTTGCTAGACCTAGTGGGAAAGCATTTTGCTGAGATGCAGAAGGCAAGAAACGCAGAATACGGAGACGCGGAGCTGTCCCAAGTGCCGCTGCCAGGCGTCTTTCCGCAGAAGGAGCGCCCCGGAGCGCACCGCAACCGGCACCGTCATCTCTGCGCAAAGAGCCAAAATATTTTCAAACCCGCCAAAACTAATCCAAAAATATTTTCAAACCCGCCAAAATAGAAAACCAGACAGAAGTCATCAATACATTCGAAAAAACCTGACAAAACATGATCAAGCCCAACAAAGCTAATCCAAACACACCAAACACTGGGCTAAACAGAATCAAAACAAATCAAAACATATCTAAACCTTCTAAAAACCCGCCAAAATATTTCAAAACCCGTCAAAACTAATCAAAACCTTCCGAATACCCGCCAAAACATTCCAAATACCCGCCAAAAGATTTTAAAACCCGCCAAAAGGAATCCAAACATTCCAAAACCTGCCAACACAATAAAAACAACTCAAGAGAATACAAAACATTCTAAAACCCAACCAAAACATTCCGAAAACCCACCTAAACATCATAAAAACAAATCAAAACCAACCAAAACATTCTGAAAACCCGCCAAAATGATTTAGACCCGCAAAACTCATCAAAACATTCTGAAAAGATGCCAAAACATTAGAAAACCAGCCTGAACTGATCAAAACATTCAAAAAACTTGGCAATACATCATAAAAACAAATCAAAACCAACCAAAACATTCCAAAAACCCGACAAAATTATTTAGAACCCGCCAAAACTGATCAAAACATTCTGAAAAGATGCCAAAATACTAGAAAACCAGTAAGAAGTGATCGAAACATTCAATAACTTGCCAAAACATAATCAAAACAAATGAAAGCAAACCAAAACATTCCAAATACCCGCCAAAAGATTTTAAAACCCGCCAAAAGGAATCCAAACATTCCAAAACCTGCCAAGACAATCAAAACAACACAAGAGAATACAAAACATTCTAAAACACCACCAAAACATTCTGAAAACCCGCCAAAACATCATAAAAACAAATCAAAACCAACCAAAAAATAAGAGGAACAAGGCAACATATTGGCAAGCAAGAGACGGAGAGCGCGGCACCTTCTAGGAGGCCAAGAAGGAAGCCGCACAACACCTGCACTGTGTCTGCAACTTTCAAACTGCTAGAAGCTAGTGGCTTGCCACTGGCCTGCCTCTTCAATTGCCATTAGCATTCCAATGGAAGCTATTCTTGGACAACTTTGCTCTGCTTGCTGCTAGTTCTGCCCCAGCCTACCATAGATAACCTTGCTCTTGCCTTGAGGCTCTGAGATGCCAAGAACTTGTCAACTTCAAAGGGCGGGCCAGGCTACATCTACTCAGCTGCCACAGTTTCTCCTTGCTAGACCTAGTGGGAAAGCATTTTGCTGAGATGCAGAAGGCAAGAAACGCAGAATACGGAGACGCGGAGCTGTCCCAAGTGCCGCTGCCAGGCGTCTTTCCGCAGAAGGAGCGCCCCGGAGCGCACCGCAACCGGCACCGTCATCTCTGCGCAAAGAGCCAAAATATTTTCAAACCCGCCAAAACTAATCCAAAAATATTTTCAAACCCGCCAAAATAGAAAACCAGACAGAAGTCATCAATACATTCGAAAAAACCTGACAAAACATGATCAAGCCCAACAAAGCTAATCCAAACACACCAAACACTGGGCTAAACAGAATCAAAACAAATCAAAACAAATCGAAACCTTCTAAAAACCCGCCAAAATATTTCAAAACCTGTCAAAACTAATCAAAACATTCCGAACACCCGCCAAAACATTCCAAATACCCGCCAAAATATTTTAAAACTCGCCAAAAGGAATCCAAACATTCCAAAACCTGCCAACACAATAAAAACAACTCAAGAGAATACAAAACATTCTAAAACCCAACCAAAACATTCCGAAAACCCACCAAAACATCATAAAAACAAATCAAAACCAACCAAAACATTCTGAAAACCCGCCAAAATGATTTAGACCCGCAAAACTCATCAAAACATTCTGAAAAGATGCCAAAACATTAGAAAACCAGCCTGAACTGATCAAAACATTCAAAAAACTTGGCAATACATCATAAAAACAAATCAAAACCAACCAAAACATTCTGAAAACCCTCCAAAATGATTTAGACCCGCAAAACTCATCAAAACATTCTGAAAAGATGCCAAAACATTAGAAAACCAGCCTGAACTGATCAAAACATTCAAAAAACTTGGCAATACATCATAAAAACAAATCAAAACCAACCAAAACATTCCAAAAACCCGACAAAATTATTTAGAACCCGCCAAAACTGATCAAAACATTCTGAAAAGATGCCAAAATACTAGAAAACCAGTAAGAAGTGATCGAAACATTCAATAACTTGCCAAAACATAATCAAAACAAATGAAAGCAAACCAAAACATTCCAAATACCCGCCAAAAGATTTTAAAACCCGCCAAAAGGAATTCAAACATTCCAAAACCTGCCAAGACAATCAAAACAACACAAGAGAATACAAAACATTCTAAAACACCACCAAAACATTCCGAAAACCCGCCAAAACATCATAAAAACAAATCAAAACCGACCAAAAAATAAGAGGAACAAGGCAACATATTGGCAAGCAAAAGACGGAGAGCGCGGCACCTTCTAGGAGGCCAAGAAGGAAGCCGCACAACACCTGCACTGTGTCTGCAACTTTCAAACTGCTAGAAGCTAGTGGCTTGCCACTGGCCTGCCTCTTCAATTGCCATTAGCATTCCAATGGAAGCTATTCTTGGACAACTTTGCTCTGCTTGCTGCTAGTTCTGCCCCAGCCTACCATAGATAACCTTGCTCTTGCCTTGAGGCTCTGAGATGCCAAGAACTTGTCAACTTCAAAGGGCGGGCCAGGCTACATCTACTCAGCTGCCACAGTTTCTCCTTGCTAGACCTAGTGGGAAAGCATTTTGCTGAGATGCAGAAGGCAAGAAACGCAGAATACGGAGACGCGGAGCTGTCCCAAGTGCCGCTGCCAGGCGTCTTTCCGCAGAAGGAGCGCCCCGGAGCGCACCGCAACCGGCACCGTCATCTCTGCGCAAAGAGCCAAAATATTTTCAAACCCGCCAAAACTAATCCAAAAATATTTTCAAACCCGCCAAAATAGAAAACCAGACAGAAGTCATCAATACATTCGAAAAAACCTGACAAAACATGATCAAGCCCAACAAAGCTAATCCAAACACACCAAACACTGGGCTAAACAGAATCAAAACAAATCAAAACATATCTAAACCTTCTAAAAACCCGCCAAAATATTTCAAAACCCGTCAAAACTAATCAAAACCTTCCGAATACCCGCCAAAACATTCCAAATACCCGCCAAAAGATTTTAAAACCCGCCAAAAGGAATCCAAACATTCCAAAACCTGCCAACACAATAAAAACAACTCAAGAGAATACAAAACATTCTAAAACCCAACCAAAACATTCCGAAAACCCACCTAAACATCATAAAAACAAATCAAAACCAACCAAAACATTCTGAAAACCCGCCAAAATGATTTAGACCCGCAAAACTCATCAAAACATTCTGAAAAGATGCCAAAACATTAGAAAACCAGCCTGAACTGATCAAAACATTCAAAAAACTTGGCAATACATCATAAAAACAAATCAAAACCAACCAAAACATTCCAAAAACCCGACAAAATTATTTAGAACCCGCCAAAACTGATCAAAACATTCTGAAAAGATGCCAAAATACTAGAAAACCAGTAAGAAGTGATCGAAACATTCAATAACTTGCCAAAACATAATCAAAACAAATGAAAGCAAACCAAAACATTCCAAATACCCGCCAAAAGATTTTAAAACCCGCCAAAAGGAATCCAAACATTCCAAAACCTGCCAAGACAATATAAACAACACAAGAGAATACAAAACATTCTAAAACACCACCAAAACATTCTGAAAACCCGCCAAAACATCATAAAAACAAATCAAAACCAACCAAAAAATAAGAGGAACAAGGCAACATATTGGCAAGCAAGAGACGGAGAGCGCGGCACCTTCTAGGAGGCCAAGAAGGAAGCCGCACAACACCTGCACTGTGTCTGCAACTTTCAAACTGCTAGAAGCTAGTGGCTTGCCACTGGCCTGCCTCTTCAATTGCCATTAGCATTCCAATGGAAGCGATTCTTGGACAACTTTGCTCTGCTTGCTGCTAGTTCTGCCCCAGCCTACCATAGATAACCTTGCTCTTGCCTTGAGGCTCTGAGATGCCAAGAACTTGTCAACTTCAAAGGGCGGGCCGGGCTACATCTACTCAGCTGCCACAGTTTCTCCTTGCTAGACCTAGTGGGAAAGCATTTTGCTGAGATGCGGAAGGCAAGAAACGCAGAATACGGAGACGCGGAGCTGTCCCAAGTGCCTCTGCCAGGCGTCTTTCCGCAGAAGGAGCGCCCCGGAGCGCACCGCAACCGGCACCGTCATCTCTGCGCAAAGAGCCAAAATATTTTCAAACCCGCCAAAACTCATCCAAAAATATTTTCAAACCCGCCAAAATAGAAAACCAGACAGAAGTCATCAATACATTCGAAAAAACCTGACAAAACATGATCAAGCCCACCAAAGCTAATCCAAACACACCAAAAACTGGGCTAAACAGAATCAAAACAAATCAAAACAAATCGAAACCTTCTAAAAACCCGCCAAAATATTTCAAAACCCGTCAAAACTAATCAAAACATTCCGAACACCCGCCAAAACATACCAAATACTCGCCAAAAGATTTTAAAACCCGCCAAAAGGAATCCAAACATTCCAAAACCTGCCAACACAATAAAAACAACTCAGGAGAATACAAAACATTCTAAAACCCAACCAAAACATTCCAAAAACCCACCAAAACATCATAAAAACAAATCAAAACCAACCAAAACATTCTGAAAACCCGCCAAAATGATTTAGACCCGCAAAACTCATCAAAACATTCTGAAAAGATGCCAAAACATTAGAAAACCAGCCTGAACTGATCAAAACATTCAAAAAACTTGGCAATACATCATAAAAACAAATCAAAACCAACCAAAACATTCCAAAAACCCGACAAAATTATTTAGAACCCGCCAAAACTGATCAAAACATTCTGAAAAGATGCCAAAATACTAGAAAACCAGTAAGAAGTGATCGAAACATTCAATAACTTGCCAAAACATAATCAAAACAAATGAAAGCAAACCAAAACATTCCAAATACCCGCCAAAATATTTTAAAACCCGCCAAAAGGAATCCAAACATTCCAAAACCTGCCAAGACAATATAAACAACACAAGAGAAAACAAAACATTCTAAAACACCACCAAAACATTCCGAAAACCCGCCAAAACATCATAAAAACAAATCAAAACCAACCAAAAAATAAGAGGAACAAGGCAACATATTGGCAAGCAAGAGACGGAGAGCGCGGCACCTTCTAGGAGGCCAAGAAGGAAGCCGCACAACACCTGCACTGTGTCTGCAACTTTCAAACTGCTAGAAGCTAGTGGCTTGCCACTGGCCTGCCTCTTCAATTGCCATTAGCATTCCAATGGAAGCGATTCTTGGACAACTTTGCTCTGCTTGCTGCTAGTTCTGCCCCAGCCTACCATAGATAACCTTGCTCTTGCCTTGAGGCTCTGAGATGCCAAGAACTTGTCAACTTCAAAGGGCGGGCCAGGCTACATCTACTCAGCTGCCACAGTTTCTCCTTGCTAGACCTAGTGGGAAAGCATTTTGCTGAGATGCAGAAGGCAAGAAACGCAGAATACGGAGACGCGGAGCTGTCCCAAGTGCCGCTGCCAGGCGTCTTTCCGCAGAAGGAGCGCCCCGGAGCGCACCGCAACCGGCAGCGTCATCTCTGCGCAAAGAGCCAAAATATTTTCAAACCCGCCAAAACTAATCCAAAAATATTTTCAAACCCGCCAAAATAGAAAACCAGACAGAAGTCATCAATACATTCGAAAAAACCTGACAAAACATGATCAAGCCCAACAAAGTTAATCCAAACACACCAAAAACTGGGCTAAACAGAATCAAAACAAATCAAAACAAATCGAAACCTTCTAAAAACCCGCCAAAATATTTCAAAACCTGTCAAAACTAATCAAAACCTTCCGAATACCCGCCAAAACATTCCAAATACCCGCCAAAAGATTTTAAAACCCGCCAAAAGGAATCCAAACATTCCAAAACCTGCCAACACAATAAAAACAACTCAAGAGAATACAAAACATTCTAAAACCCAACCAAAACATTCTGAAAACCCACCAAAACATCATAAAAACAAATCAAAACCAACCAAAACACTCTGAAAACCCTCCAAAATTATTTAGACCCGCAAAACTCATCAAAACATTCTGAAAAGATGCCAAAACATTAGAAAACCAGCCTGAACTGATCAAAACATTCAAAAAACTTGGCAATACATCATAAAAACAAATCAAAACCAACCAAAACATTCCAAAAACCCGACAAAATTATTTAGAACCCGCCAAAACTGATCAAAACATTCTGAAAAGATGCCAAAATACTAGAAAACCAGTAAGAAGTGATCGAAACATTCAATAACTTGCCAAAACATAATCAAAACAAATGAAAGCAAACCAAAACATTCCAAATACCCGCCAAAAGATTTTAAAACCCGCCAAAAGGAATTCAAACATTCCAAAACCTGCCAAGACAATCAAAACAACACAAGAGAATACAAAACATTCTAAAACACCACCAAAACATTCTGAAAACCCGCCAAAACATCATAAAAACAAATCAAAACCGACCAAAAAATAAGAGGAACAAGGCAACATATTGGCAAGCAAAAGACGGAGAACGCGGCACCTTCTAGGAGGCCAAGAAGGAAGCCGCACAACACCTGCACTGTGTCTGCAACTTTCAAACTGCTAGAAGCTAGTGGCTTGCCACTGGCCTGCCTCTTCAATTGCCATTAGCATTCCAATGGAAGCTATTCTTGGACAACTTTGCTCTGCTTGCTGCTAGTTCTGCCCCAGCCTACCATAGATAACCTTGCTCTTGCCTTGAGGCTCTGAGATGCCAAGAACTTGTCAACTTCAAAGGGCGGGCCAGGCTACATCTACTCAGCTGCCACAGTTTCTCCTTGCTAGACCTAGTGGGAAAGCATTTTGCTGAGATGCAGAAGGCAAGAAACGCAGAATACGGAGACGCGGAGCTGTCCCAAGTGCCGCTGCCAGGCGTCTTTCCGCAGAAGGAGCGCCCCGGAGCGCACCGCAACCGGCACCGTCATCTCTGCGCAAAGAGCCAAAATATTTTCAAACCCGCCAAAACTAATCCAAAAATATTTTCAAACCCGCCAAAATAGAAAACCAGACAGAAGTCATCAATACATTCGAAAAAACCTGACAAAACATGATCAAGCCCAACAAAGCTAATCCAAACACACCAAACACTGGGCTAAACAGAATCAAAACAAATCAAAACAAATCTAAACCTTCTAAAAACCCGCCAAAATATTTCAAAACCCGTCAAAACTAATCAAAACATTCCGAACACCCGCCAAAACATTCCAAATACCCGCCAAAAGATTTTAAAACCCGCCAAAAGGAATCCAAACATTCCAAAACCTGCCAACACAATAAAAACAACTCAAGAGAATACAAAACATTCTAAAACCCAACCAAAACATTCCGAAAACCCACCTAAACATCATAAAAACAAATCAAAACCAACCAAAACATTCTGAAAACCCGCCAAAATGATTTAGACCCGCAAAACTCATCAAAACATTCTGAAAAGATGCCAAAACATTAGAAAACCAGCCTGAACTGATCAAAACATTCAAAAAACTTGGCAATACATCATAAAAACAAATCAAAACCAACCAAAACATTCCAAAAACCCGACAAAATTATTTAGAACCCGCCAAAACTGATCAAAACATTCTGAAAAGATGCCAAAATACTAGAAAACCAGTAAGAAGTGATCGAAACATTCAATAACTTGCCAAAACATAATCAAAACAAATGAAAGCAAACCAAAACATTCCAAATACCCGCCAAAAGATTTTAAAACCCGCCAAAAGGAATCCAAACATTCCAAAACCTGCCAAGACAATATAAACAACACAAGAGAATACAAAACATTCTAAAACACCACCAAAACATTCCGAAAACCCGCCAAAACATCATAAAAACAAATCAAAACCAACCAAAAAATAAAAGGAACACGGCAACATATTGGCAAGCAAGAGACGGAGAGCGCGGCACCTTCTAGGAGGCCAAGAAGGAAGCCGCACAACACCTGCACTGTGTCTGCAACTTTCAAACTGCTAGAAGCTAGTGGCTTGCCACTGGCCTGCCTCTTCAATTGCCATTAGCATTCCAATGGAAGCGATTCTTGGACAACTTTGCTCTGCTTGCTGCTAGTTCTGCCCCAGCCTACCATAGATAACCTTGCTCTTGCCTTGAGGCTCTGAGATGCCAAGAACTTGTCAACTTCAAAGGGCGGGCCAGGCTACATCTACTCAGCTGCCACAGTTTCTCCTTGCTAGACCTAGTGGGAAAGCATTTTGCTGAGATGCAGAAGGCAAGAAACGCAGAATACGGAGACGCGGAGCTGTCCCAAGTGCCGCTGCCAGGCGTCTTTCCGCAGAAGGAGCGCCCCGGAGCGCACCGCAACCGGCACCGTCATCTCTGCGCAAAGAGCCAAAATATTTTCAAACCCGCCAAAACTAATCCAAAAATATTTTCAAACCCGCCAAAATAGAAAACCAGACAGAAGTCATCAATACATTCAAAAAAACCTGACAAAACATGATCAAGCCCAACAAAGCTAATCCAAACACACCAAAAACTGGGCTAAACAGAATCAAAACAAATCAAAACAAATCTAAACCTTCTAAAAACCCGCCAAAATATTTCAAAACCTGTCAAAACTAATCAAAACCTTCCGAATACCCGCCAAAACATTCCAAATACCCGCCAAAAGATTTTAAAACCCGCCAAAAGGAATCCAAACATTCCAAAACCTGCCAACACAATAAAAACAACTCAAGAGAATACAAAACATTCTAAAACCCAACCAAAACATTCCGAAAACCCACCTAAACATCATAAAAACAAATCAAAACCAACCAAAACATTCTGAAACCCCGCCAAAATGATTTAGACCCGCAAAACTCATCAAAACATTCTGAAAAGATGCCAAAACATTAGAAAACCAGCCTGAACTGATCAAAACATTCAAAAAACTTGGCAATACATCATAAAAACAAATCAAAACCAACCAAAACATTCCAAAAACCCGACAAAATTATTTAGAACCCGCCAAAACTGATCAAAACATTCTGAAAAGATGCCAAAATACTAGAAAACCAGTAAGAAGTGATCGAAACATTCAATAACTTGCCAAAACATAATCAAAACAAATGAAAGCAAACCCAAACATTCCAAATACCCGCCAAAAGATTTTAAAACCCGCCAAAAGGAATCCAAACATTCCAAAACCTGCCAACACAATAAAAACAACACAAGAGAATACAAAACATTCTAAAACACCACCAAAACATTCTGAAAACCCGCCAAAACATCATAAAAACAAATCAAAACCAACCAAAAAATAAGAGGAACACGGCAACATATTGGCAAGCAAGAGACGGAGAACGCGGCACCTTCTAGGAGGCCAAGAAGGAAGCCGCACAACACCTGCACTGTGTCTGCAACTTTCAAACTGCTAGAAGCTAGTGGCTTGCCACTGGCATGCCTCTTCAATTGCCATTAGCATTCCAATGGAAGCTATTCTTGGACAACTTTGCTCTGCTTGCTGCTAGTTCTGCCCCAGCCTACCATAGATAACCTTGCTCTTGCCTTGAGGCTCTGAGATGCCAAGAACTTGTCAACTTCAAAGGGCGGGCCAGGCTACATCTACTCAGCTGCCACAGTTTCTCCTTGCTAGACCTAGTGGGAAAGCATTTTGCTGAGATGCAGAAGGCAAGAAATGCAGAATACGGAGACGCGGAGCTGTCCCAAGTGCCGCTGCCAGGCGTCTTTCCGCAGAAGGAGCGCCCCGGAGCGCACCGCAACCGGCACCGTCATCTCTGCGCAAAGAGCCAAAATATTTTCAAACCCGCCAAAACTAATCCAAAAATATTTTCAAACCCACCAAAATAGAAAACCAGACAGAAGTCATCAATACATTCGAAAAAACCTGACAAAACATGATCAAGCCCACCAAAGCTAATCCAAACACACCAAACACTGGGCTAAACAGAATCAAAACAAATCAAAACAAATCGAAACCTTCTAAAAACCCGCCAAAATATTTCAAAACCCGTCAAAACTAATCAAAACATTCCGAACACCCGCCAAAACATTCCAAATACCCGCCAAAATATTTTAAAACCCGCCAAAAGGAATCCAAACATTCCAAAACCTGCCAACACAATAAAAACAACTCAAGAGAATACAAAACATTCTAAAACCCAACCAAAACATTCCGAAAACCCACCTAAACATCATAAAAACAAATCAAAACAAACCAAAACATTCTGAAAACCCGCCAAAATGATTTAGACCCGCAAAACTCATCAAAACATTCTGAAAAGATGCCAAAACATTAGAAAACCAGCCTGAACTGATCAAAACATTCAAAAAACTTGGCAATACATCATAAAAACAAATCAAAACCAACCAAAACATTCCAAAAACCCGACAAAATTATTTAGAACCCGCCAAAACTGATCAAAACATTCTGAAAAGATGCCAAAATACTAGAAAACCAGTAAGAAGTGATCGAAACATTCAATAACTTGCCAAAACATAATCAAAACAAATGAAAGCAAACCAAAACATTCCAAATACCCACCAAAATATTTTAAAACCCGCCAAAAGGAATCCAAACATTCCAAAACCTGCCAAGACAATATAAACAACACAAGAGAATACAAAACATTCTAAAACACCACCAAAACATTCCGAAAACCCGCCAAAACATCATAAAAACAAATCAAAACCAACCAAAAAATAAGAGGAACAAGGCAACATATTGGCAAGCAAGAGACGGAGAGCGCGGCACCTTCTAGGAGGCCAAGAAGGAAGCCGCACAACACCTGCACTGTGTCTGCAACTTTCAAACTGCTAGAAGCTAGTGGCTTGCCACTGGCCTGCCTCTTCAATTGCCATTAGCATTCCAATGGAAGCTATTCTTGGACAACTTTGCTCTGCTTGCTGCTAGTTCTGCCCCAGCCTACCATAGATAACCTTGCTCTTGCCTTGAGGCTCTGAGATGCCAAGAACTTGTCAACTTCAAAGGGCGGGCCGGGCTACATCTACTCAGCTGCCACAGTTTCTCCTTGCTAGACCTAGTGGGAAAGCATTTTGCTGAGATGCGGAAGGCACGAAACGCAGAATACGGAGATGCGGAGCTGTCCCAAGTGCCGCTGCCAGGCGTCTTTCCGCAGAAGGAGCGCCCCGGAGCGCACCGCAACCGGCACCGTCATCTCTGCGCAAAGAGCCAAAATATTTTCAAACCCGCCAAAACTAATCCAAAAATATTTTCAAACCCGCCAAAATAGAAAACCAGACAGAAGTCATCAATACATTCGAAAAAACCTGACAAAACATGATCAAGCCCACCAAAGCTAATCCAAACACACCAAAAACTGGGCTAAACAGAATCAAAACAAATCAAAACAAATCAAAACCTTCTAAAAACCCGCCAAAATATTTCAAAACCCGTCAAAACTAATCAAAACATTCCGAACACCCGCCAAAACATACCAAATACTCGCCAAAAGATTTTAAAACCCGCCAAAAGGAATCCAAACATACCAAAACATGCCAACACAATAAAAACAACTCAGGAGAATACAAAACATTCTAAAACCCAACCAAAACATTCCAAAAACCCACCAAAACATCATAAAAACAAATCAAAACCAACCAAAACATTCTGAAAACCCGCCAAAATGATTTAGACCCGCAAAACTCATCAAAACATTCTGAAAAGATGCCAAAACATTAGAAAACCAGCCTGAACTGATCAAAACATTCAAAAAACTTGGCAATACATCATAAAAACAAATCAAAACCAACCAAAACATTCCAAAAACCCGACAAAATTATTTAGAACCCGCCAAAACTGATCAAAACATTCTGAAAATATGCCAAAATACTAGAAAACCAGTAAGAAGTGATCGAAACATTCAATAACTTGCCAAAACATAATCAAAACAAATGAAAGCAAACCAAAACATTCCAAATACCCGCCAAAATATTTTAAAACCCGCCAAAAGGAATCCAAACATTCCAAAACCTGCCAAGACAATATAAACAACACAAGAGAAAACAAAACATTCTAAAACACCACCAAAACATTCCGAAAACCCGCCAAAACATCATAAAAACAAATCAAAACCAACCAAAAAATAAGAGGAACAAGGCAACATATTGGCAAGCAAGAGACGGAGAGCGCGGCACCTTCTAGGAGGCCAAGAAGGAAGCCGCACAACACCTGCACTGTGTCTGCAACTTTCAAACTGCTAGAAGCTAGTGGCTTGCCACTGGCCTGCCTCTTCAATTGCCATTAGCATTCCAATGGAAGCGATTCTTGGACAACTTTGCTCTGCTTGCTGCTAGTTCTGCCCCAGCCTACCATAGATAACCTTGCTCTTGCCTTGAGGCTCTGAGATGCCAAGAACTTGTCAACTTCAAAGGGCGGGCCGGGCTACATCTACTCAGCTGCCACAGTTTCTCCTTGCTAGACCTAGTGGGAAAGCATTTTGCTGAGATGCGGAAGGCACGAAACGCAGAATACGGAGATGCGGAGCTGTCCCAAGTGCCGCTGCCAGGCGTCTTTCCGCAGAAGGAGCGCCCCGGAGCGCACCGCAACCGGCACCGTCATCTCTGCGCAAAGAGCCAAAATATTTTCAAACCCGCCAAAACTAATCCAAAAATATTTTCAAACCCGCCAAAATAGAAAACCAGACAGAAGTCATCAATACATTCGAAAAAACCTGACAAAACATGATCAAGCCCACCAAAGCTAATCCAAACACACCAAAAACTGGGCTAAACAGAATCAAAACAAATCAAAACAAATCGAAACCTTCTAAAAACCCGCCAAAATATTTCAAAACCCGTCAAAACTAATCAAAACATTCCGAACACCCGCCAAAACATACCAAATACTCGCCAAAAGATTTTAAAACCCGCCAAAAGGAATCCAAACATACCAAAACATGCCAACACAATAAAAACAACTCAGGAGAATACAAAACATTCTAAAACCCAACCAAAACATTCCAAAAACCCACCAAAACATCATAAAAACAAATCAAAACCAACCAAAACATTCTGAAAACCCGCCAAAATGATTTAGACCCGCAAAACTCATCAAAACATTCTGAAAAGATGCCAAAACATTAGAAAACCAGCCTGAACTGATCAAAACATTCAAAAAACTTGGCAATACATCATAAAAACAAATCAAAACCAACCAAAACATTCCAAAAACCCGACAAAATTATTTAGAACCCGCCAAAACTGATCAAAACATTCTGAAAAGATGCCAAAATACTAGAAAACCAGTAAGAAGTGATCGAAACATTCAATAACTTGCCAAAACATAATCAAAACAAATGAAAGCAAACCAAAACATTCCAAATACCCGCCAAAAGATTTTAAAACCCGCCAAAAGGAATCCAAACATTCCAAAACCTGCCAACACAATAAAAACAACACAAGAGAATACAAAACATTCTAAAACACCACCAAAACATTCTGAAAACCCGCCAAAACATCATAAAAACAAATCAAAACCAACCAAAAAATAAGAGGAACACGGCAACATATTGGCAAGCAAGAGACGGAGAGCGCGGCACCTTCTAGGAGGCCAAGAAGGAAGCCGCACAACACCTGCACTGTGTCTGCAACTTTCAAACTGCTAGAAGCTAGTGGCTTGCCACTGGCCTGCCTCTTCAATTGCCATTAGCATTCCAATGGAAGCGATTCTTGGACAACTTTGCTCTGCTTGCTGCTAGTTCTGCCCCAGCCTACCATAGATAACCTTGCTCTTGCCTTGAGGCTCTGAGATGCCAAGAACTTGTCAACTTCAAAGGGCGGGCCAGGCTACATCTACTCAGCTGCCACAGTTTCTCCTTGCTAGACCTAGTGGGAAAGCATTTTGCTGAGATGCAGAAGGCAAGAAACGCAGAATACGGAGACGCGGAGCTGTCCCAAGTGCCGCTGCCAGGCGTCTTTCCGCAGAAGGAGCGCCCCGGAGCGCACCGCAACCGGCACCGTCATCTCTGCGCAAAGAGCCAAAATATTTTCAAACCCGCCAAAACTAATCCAAAAATATTTTCAAACCCACCAAAATAGAAAACCAGACAGAAGTCATCAATACATTCGAAAAAACCTGACAAAACATGATCAAGCCCAACAAAGCTAATCCAAACACACCAAACACTGGGCTAAACAGAATCAAAACAAATCAAAACAAATCGAAACCTTCTAAAAACCCGCCAAAATATTTCAAAACCCGTCAAAACTAATCAAAACATTCCGAACACCCGCCAAAACATTCCAAATACCCGCCAAAATATTTTAAAACCCGCCAAAAGGAATCCAAACATTCCAAAACCTGCCAACACAATAAAAACAACTCAAGAGAATACAAAACATTCTAAAACCCAACCAAAACATTCCGAAAACCCACCTAAACATCATAAAAACAAATCAAAACCAACCAAAACATTCTGAAAACCCGCCAAAATGATTTAGACCCGCAAAACTCATCAAAACATTCTGAAAAGATGCCAAAACATTAGAAAACCAGCCTGAACTGATCAAAACATTCAAAAAACTTGGCAATACATCATAAAAACAAATCAAAACCAACCAAAACATTCCAAAAACCCGACAAAATTATTTAGAACCCGCCAAAACTGATCAAAACATTCTGAAAAGATGCCAAAATACTAGAAAACCAGTCAGAAGTGATCGAAACATTCAATAACTTGCCAAAACATAATCAAAACAAATGAAAGCAAACCAAAACATTCCAAATACCCACCAAAATATTTTAAAACCCGCCAAAAGGAATCCAAACATTCCAAAACCTGCCAAGACAATATAAACAACACAAGAGAATACAAAACATTCTAAAACACCACCAAAACATTCCGAAAACCCGCCAAAACATCATAAAAACAAATCAAAACCAACCAAAAAATAAGAGGAACAAGGCAACATATTGGCAAGCAAGAGACGGAGAACGCGGCACCTTCTAGGAGGCCAAGAAGGAAGCCGCACAACACCTGCACTGTGTCTGCAACTTTCAAACTGCTAGAAGCTAGTGGCTTGCCACTGGCCTGCCTCTTCAATTGCCATTAGCATTCCAATGGAAGCTATTCTTGGACAACTTTGCTCTGCTTGCTGCTAGTTCTGCCCCAGCCTACCATAGATAACCTTGCTCTTGCCTTGAGGCTCTGAGATGCCAAGAACTTGTCAACTTCAAAGGGCGGGCCGGGCTACATCTACTCAGCTGCCACAGTTTCTCCTTGCTAGACCTAGTGGGAAAGCATTTTGCTGAGATGCGGAAGGCACGAAACGCAGAATACGGAGATGCGGAGCTGTCCCAAGTGCCGCTGCCAGGCGTCTTTCCGCAGAAGGAGCGCCCCGGAGCGCACCGCAACCGGCACCGTCATCTCTGCGCAAAGAGCCAAAATATTTTCAAACCCGCCAAAACTAATCCAAAAATATTTTCAAACCCGCCAAAATAGAAAACCAGACAGAAGTCATCAATACATTCGAAAAAACCTGACAAAACATGATCAAGCCCACCAAAGCTAATCCAAACACACCAAAAACTGGGCTAAACAGAATCAAAACAAATCAAAACAAATCGAAACCTTCTAAAAACCCGCCAAAATATTTCAAAACCCGTCAAAACTAATCAAAACATTCCGAACACCCGCCAAAACATACCAAATACTCGCCAAAAGATTTTAAAACCCGCCAAAAGGAATCCAAACATACCAAAACATGCCAACACAATAAAAACAACTCAGGAGAATACAAAACATTCTAAAACCCAACCAAAACATTCCAAAAACCCACCAAAACATCATAAAAACAAATCAAAACCAACCAAAACATTCTGAAAACCCGCCAAAATGATTTAGACCCGCAAAACTCATCAAAACATTCTGAAAAGATGCCAAAACATTAGAAAACCAGCCTGAACTGATCAAAACATTCAAAAAACTTGGCAATACATCATAAAAACAAATCAAAACCAACCAAAACATTCCAAAAACCCGACAAAATTATTTAGAACCCGCCAAAACTGATCAAAACATTCTGAAAAGATGCCAAAATACTAGAAAACCAGTAAGAAGTGATCGAAACATTCAATAACTTGCCAAAACATAATCAAAACAAATGAAAGCAAACCAAAACATTCCAAATACCCGCCAAAAGATTTTAAAACCCGCCAAAAGGAATCCAAACATTCCAAAACCTGCCAAGACAATATAAACAACACAAGAGAAAACAAAACATTCTAAAACACCACCAAAACATTCCGAAAACCCGCCAAAACATCATAAAAACAAATCAAAACCAACCAAAAAATAAGAGGAACAAGGCAACATATTGGCAAGCAAGAGACGGAGAGCGCGGCACCTTCTAGGAGGCCAAGAAGGAAGCCGCACAACACCTGCACTGTGTCTGCAACTTTCAAACTGCTAGAAGCTAGTGGCTTGCCACTGGCCTGCCTCTTCAATTGCCATTAGCATTCCAATGGAAGCGATTCTTGGACAACTTTGCTCTGCTTGCTGCTAGTTCTGCCCCAGCCTACCATAGATAACCTTGCTCTTGCCTTGAGGCTCTGAGATGCCAAGAACTTGTCAACTTCAAAGGGCGGGCCGGGCTACATCTACTCAGCTGCCACAGTTTCTCCTTGCTAGACCTAGTGGGAAAGCATTTTGCTGAGATGCGGAAGGCACGAAACGCAGAATACGGAGATGCGGAGCTGTCCCAAGTGCCGCTGCCAGGCGTCTTTCCGCAGAAGGAGCGCCCCGGAGCGCACCGCAACCGGCACCGTCATCTCTGCGCAAAGAGCCAAAATATTTTCAAACCCGCCAAAACTAATCCAAAAATATTTTCAAACCCGCCAAAATAGAAAACCAGACAGAAGTCATCAATACATTCGAAAAAACCTGACAAAACATGATCAAGCCCACCAAAGCTAATCCAAACACACCAAAAACTGGGCTAAACAGAATCAAAACAAATCAAAACAAATCGAAACCTTCTAAAAACCCGCCAAAATATTTCAAAACCTGTCAAAACTAATCAAAACCTTCCGAATACCCGCCAAAACATTCCAAATACCCGCCAAAAGATTTTAAAACCCGCCAAAAGGAATCCAAACATTCCAAAACCTGCCAACACAATAAAAACAACTCAAGAGAATACAAAACATTCTAAAACCCAACCAAAACATTCCGAAAACCCACCAAAACATCATAAAAACAAATCAAAACCAACCAAAACATTCTGAAAACCCGCCAAAATGATTTAGACCCGCAAAACTCATCAAAACATTCTGAAAAGATGCCAAAACATTAGAAAACCAGCCTGAACTGATCAAAACATTCAAAAAACTTGGCAATACATCATAAAAACAAATCAAAACCAACCAAAACATTCCAAAAACCCGACAAAATTATTTAGAACCCGCCAAAACTGATCAAAACATTCTGAAAAGATGCCAAAATACTAGAAAACCAGTCAGAAGTGATCGAAACATTCAATAACTTGCCAAAACATAATCAAAACAAATGAAAGCAAACCAAAACATTCCAAATACCCGCCAAAAGATTTTAAAACCCGCCAAAAGGAATCCAAACATTCCAAAACCTGCCAAGACAATCAAAACAACACAAGAGAAAACAAAACATTCTAAAACACCACCAAAACATTCCGAAAACCCGCCAAAACATCATAAAAACAAATCAAAACCAACCAAAAAATAAGAGGAACAAGGCAACATATTGGCAAGCAAGAGACGGAGAGCGCGGCACCTTCTAGGAGGCCAAGAAGGAAGCCGCACAACACCTGCACTGTGTCTGCAACTTTCAAACTGCTAGAAGCTAGTGGCTTGCCACTGGCCTGCCTCTTCAATTGCCATTAGCATTCCAATGGAAGCAATTCTTGGACAACTTTGCTCTGCTTGCTGCTAGTTCTGCCCCAGCCTACCATAGATAACCTTGCTCTTGCCTTGAGGCTCTGAGATGCCAAGAACTTGTCAACTTCAAAGGGCGGGCCAGGCTACATCTACTCAGCTGCCACAGTTTCTCCTTGCTAGACCTAGTGGGAAAGCATTTTGCTGAGATGCAGAAGGCAAGAAACGCAGAATACGGAGACGCGGAGCTGTCCCAAGTGCCGCTGCCAGGCGTCTTTCCGCAGAAGGAGCGCCCCGGAGCGCACCGCAACCGGCACCGTCATCTCTGCGCAAAGAGCCAAAATATTTTCAAACCCGCCAAAACTAATCCAAAAATATTTTCAAACCCGCCAAAATAGAAAACCAGACAGAAGTCATCAATACATTCGAAAAAACCTGACAAAACATGATCAAGCCCACCAAAGCTAATCCAAACACACCAAAAACTGGGCTAAACAGAATCAAAACAAATCAAAACAAATCTAAACCTTCTAAAAACCCGCCAAAATATTTCAAAACCTGTCAAAACTAATCAAAATCTTCCGAATACCCGCCAAAACATTCCAAATACCCGCCAAAAGATTTTAAAACCCGCCAAAAGGAATCCAAACATTCCAAAACCTGCCAACACAATAAAAACAACTCAAGAGAATACAAAACATTCTAAAACCCAACCAAAACATTCCGAAAACCCACCTAAACATCATAAAAACAAACCAAAACCAACCAAAACATTCTGAAAACCCGCCAAAATGATTTAGACCCGCAAAACTCATCAAAACATTCTGAAAAGATGCCAAAACATTAGAAAACCAGCCTGAACTGATCAAAACATTCAAAAAACTTGGCAATACATCATAAAAACAAATCAAAACCAACCAAAACATTCCAAAAACCCGACAAAATTATTTAGAACCCGCCAAAACTGATCAAAACATTCTGAAAAGATGCCAAAATACTAGAAAACCAGTAAGAAGTGATCGAAACATTCAATAACTTGCCAAAACATAATCAAAACAAATGAAAGCAAACCAAAACATTCCAAATACCCGCCAAAAGATTTTAAAACCCGCCAAAAGGAATCCAAACATTCCAAAACCTGCCAACACAATATAAACAACACAAGAGAAAACAAAACATTCTAAAACACCACCAAAACATTCCGAAAACCCGCCAAAACATCATAAAAACAAATCAAAACCAACCAAAAAATAAGAGGAACAAGGCAACATATTGGCAAGCAAGAGACGGAGAGCGCGGCACCTTCTAGGAGGCCAAGAAGGAAGCCGCACAACACCTGCACTGTGTCTGCAACTTTCAAACTGCTAGAAGCTAGTGGCTTGCCACTGGCCTGCCTCTTCAATTGCCATTAGCATTCCAATGGAAGCGATTCTTGGACAACTTTGCTCTGCTTGCTGCTAGTTCTGCCCCAGCCTACCATAGATAACCTTGCTCTTGCCTTGAGGCTCTGAGATGCCAAGAACTTGTCAACTTCAAAGGGCGGGCCAGGCTACATCTACTCAGCTGCCACAGTTTCTCCTTGCTAGACCTAGTGGGAAAGCATTTTGCTGAGATGCAGAAGGCAAGAAACGCAGAATACGGAGACGCGGAGCTGTCCCAAGTGCCGCTGCCAGGCGTCTTTCCGCAGAAGGAGCGCCCCGGAGCGCACCGCAACCGGCACCGTCATCTCTGCGCAAAGAGCCAAAATATTTTCAAACCCGCCAAAACTAATCCAAAAATATTTTCAAACCCGCCAAAATAGAAAACCAGACAGAAGTCATCAATACATTCGAAAAAACCTGACAAAACATGATCAAGCCCAACAAAGCTAATCCAAACACACCAAAAACTGGGCTAAACAGAATCAAAACAAATCAAAACAAATCGAAACCTTCTAAAAACCCGCCAAAATATTTCAAAACCTGTCAAAACTAATCAAAATCTTCCGAATACCCGCCAAAACATTCCAAATACCCGCCAAAAGATTTTAAAACCCGCCAAAAGGAATCCAAACATTCCAAAACCTGCCAACACAATAAAAACAACTCAAGAGAATACAAAACATTCTAAAACCCAACCAAAACATTCCGAAAACCCACCAAAACATCATAAAAACAAATCAAAACCAACCAAAACATTCTGAAAACCCGCCAAAATGATTTAGACCCGCAAAACTCATCAAAACATTCTGAAAAGATGCCAAAACATTAGAAAACCAGCCTGAACTGATCAAAACATTCAAAAAACTTGGCAATACATCATAAAAACAAATCAAAACCAACCAAAACATTCCAAAAACCCGACAAAATTATTTAGAACCCGCCAAAACTGATCAAAACATTCTGAAAAGATGCCAAAATACTAGAAAACCAGTCAGAAGTGATCGAAACATTCAATAACTTGCCAAAACATAATCAAAACAAATGAAAGCAAACCAAAACATTCCAAATACCCGCCAAAATATTTTAAAACCCGCCAAAAGGAATCCAAACATTCCAAAACCTGCCAACACAATAAAAACAACTCAAGAGAATACAAAACATTCTAAAACCCAACCAAAACATTCTGAAAACCCACCAAAACATCATAAAAACAAATCAAAACCAACCAAAACATTCTGAAAACCCGCCAAAATGATTTAGACCCGCAAAACTCATCAAAACATTCTGAAAAGATGCCAAAACATTAGAAAACCAGCCTGAACTGATCAAAACATTCAAAAAACTTGGCAATACATCATAAAAACAAATCAAAACCAACCAAAACATTCCAAAAACCCGACAAAATTATTTAGAACCCGCCAAAACTGATCAAAACATTCTGAAAGGATGCCAAAATACTAGAAAACCAGTCAGAAGTGATCGAAACATTCAATAACTTGCCAAAACATAATCAAAACAAATGAAAGCAAACCAAAACATTCCAAATACCCGCCAAAATATTTTAAAACCCGCCAAAAGGAATCCAAACATTCCAAAACCTGCCAAGACAATCAAAACAACACAAGAGAATACAAAACATTCTAAAACACCACCAAAACATTCCGAAAACCCGCCAAAACATCATAAAAACAAATCAAAACCAACCAAAAAATAAGAGGAACAAGGCAACATATTGGCAAGCAAGAGACGGAGAACGCGGCACCTTCTAGGAGGCCAAGAAGGAAGCCGCACAACACCTGCACTGTGTCTGCAACTTTCAAACTGCTAGAAGCTAGTGGCTTGCCACTGGCCTGCCTCTTCAATTGCCATTAGCATTCCAATGGAAGCTATTCTTGGACAACTTTGCTCTGCTTGCTGCTAGTTCTGCCCCAGCCTACCATAGATAACCTTGCTCTTGCCTTGAGGCTCTGAGATGCCAAGAACTTGTCAACTTCAAAGGGCGGGCCGGGCTACATCTACTCAGCTGCCACAGTTTCTCCTTGCTAGACCTAGTGGGAAAGCATTTTGCTGAGATGCGGAAGGCACGAAACGCAGAATACGGAGACGCGGAGCTGTCCCAAGTGCCGCTGCCAGGCGTCTTACCGCAGAAGGAGCGCCCCGGAGCGCACCGCAACCGGCACCGTCATCTCTGCGCAAAGAGCAAAAATATTTTCAAACCCGCCAAAACTAATCCAAAAATATTTTCAAACCCGCCAAAATAGAAAACCAGACAGAAGTCATCAATACATTCGAAAAAACCTGACAAAACATGATCAAGCCCACCAAAGCTAATCCAAACACACCAAAAACTGGGCTAAACAGAATCAAAACAAATCAAAACAAATCAAAACCTTCTAAAAACCCGCCAAAATATTTCAAAACCTGTCAAAACTAATCAAAACCTTCCGAATACCCGCCAAAACATTCCAAATACCCGCCAAAAGATTTTAAAACCCGCCAAAAGGAATCCAAACATTCCAAAACCTGCCAACACAATAAAAACAACTCAAGAGAATACAAAACATTCTAAAACCCAACCAAAACATTCCGAAAACCCACCTAAACATCATAAAAACAAATCAAAACCAACCAAAACATTCTGAAAACCCGCCAAAATGATTTAGACCCGCAAAACTCATCAAAACATTCTGAAAAGATGCCAAAACATTAGAAAACCAGCCTGAACTGATCAAAACATTCAAAAAACTTGGCAATACATCATAAAAACAAATCAAAACCAACCAAAACATTCCAAAAACCCGACAAAATTATTTAGAACCCGCCAAAACTGATCAAAACATTCTGAAAAGATGCCAAAATACTAGAAAACCAGTAAGAAGTGATCGAAACATTCAATAACTTGCCAAAACATAATCAAAACAAATGAAAGCAAACCAAAACATTCCAAATACCCGCCAAAATAATTTAAAACCCGCCAAAAGGAATCCAAACATTCCAAAACCTGCCAAGACAATATAAACAACAGAAGAGAAAACAAAACATTCTAAAACACCACCAAAACATTCCGAAAACCCGCCAAAACATCATAAAAACAAATCAAAACCAACCAAAAAATAAGAGGAACAAGGCAACATATTGGCAAGCAAGAGACGGAGAGCGCGGCACCTTCTAGGAGGCCAAGAAGGAAGCCGCACAACACCTGCACTGTGTCTGCAACTTTCAAACTGCTAGAAGCTAGTGGCTTGCCACTGGCCTGCCTCTTCAATTGCCATTAGCATTCCAATGGAAGCTATTCTTGGACAACTTTGCTCTGCTTGCTGCTAGTTCTGCCCCAGCCTACCATAGATAACCTTGCTCTTGCCTTGAGGCTCTGAGATGCCAAGAAATTGTCAACTTCAAAGGGCGGGCCGGGCTACATCTACTCAGCTGCCACAGTTTCTCCTTGTTAGACCTAGTGGGAAAGCATTTTGCTGAGATGCGGAAGGCACGAAACGCAGAATACGGAGACGCGGAGCTGTCCCAAGTGCCGCTGCCAGGCGTCTTTCCGCAGAAGGAGCGCCCCGGAGCGCACCGCAACCGGCACCGTCATCTCTGCGCAAAGAGCAAAAATATTTTCAAACCCGCCAAAACTAATCCAAAAATATTTTCAAACCCGCCAAAATAGAAAACCAGACAGAAGTCATCAATACATTCGAAAAAACCTGACAAAACATGATCAAGCCCACCAAAGCTAATCCAAACACACCAAAAACTGGGCTAAACAGAATCAAAACAAATCAAAACAAATCGAAACCTTCTAAAAACCCGCCAAAATATTTCAAAACCCGTCAAAACTAATCAAAACCTTCCGAATACCCGCCAAAACATTCCGAACACCCGCCAAAACATTCCGAACACCCGCCAAAAGGAATCCAAACATTCCAAAACCTGCCAACACAATAAAAACAACTCAAGAGAATACAAAACATTCTAAAACACCACCAAAACATTCCGAAAACCCGCCAAAACATCATAAAAACAAATCAAAACCAACCAAAAAATAAGAGGAACAAGGCAACATATTGGCAAGCAAGAGACGGAGAGCGCGGCACCTTCTAGGAGGCCAAGAAGGAAGCCGCACAACACCTGCACTGTGTCTGCAACTTTCAAACTGCTAGAAGCTAGTGGCTTGCCACTGGCCTGCCTCTTCAATTGCCATTAGCATTCCAATGGAAGCGATTCTTGGACAACTTTGCTCTGCTTGCTGCTAGTTCTGCCCCAGCCTACCATAGATAACCTTGCTCTTGCCTTGAGGCTCTGAGATGCCAAGAACTTGTCAACTTCAAAGGGCGGGCCGGGCTACATCTACTCAGCTGCCACAGTTTCTCCTTGCTAGACCTAGTGGGAAAGCATTTTGCTGAGATGCGGAAGGCACGAAACGCAGAATACGGAGACGCGGAGCTGTCCCAAGTGCCGCTGCCAGGCGTCTTTCCGCAGAAGGTGCGCCCCGGAGTGCACCGCAACCGGCACCTGCGCAAAGACTCTGCGCAAAGAGCCAAAATATTTTCAAACCCGCCAAAACTAATCCAAAAATATTTTCAAACCCGCCAAAATAGAAAACCAGACAGAAGTCATCAATACATTCGAAAAAACCTGACAAAACATGATCAAGCCCACCAAAGCTAATCCAAACACACCAAAAACTGGGCTAAACAGAATCAAAACAAATCAAAACAAATCTAAACCTTCTAAAAACCCGCCAAAATATTTCAAAACCTGTCAAAACTAATCAAAATCTTCCGAATACCCGCCAAAACATTCCAAATACCCGCCAAAAGATTTTAAAACCCGCCAAAAGGAATCCAAACATTCCAAAACCTGCCAACACAATAAAAACAACTCAAGAGAATACAAAACATTCTAAAACCCAACCAAAACATTCCGAAAACCCACCTAAACATCATAAAAACAAATCAAAACCAACCAAAACATTCTGAAAACCCGCCAAAATGATTTAGACCCGCAAAACTCATCAAAACATTCTGAAAAGATGCCAAAACATTAGAAAACCAGCCTGAACTGATCAAAACATTCAAAAAACTTGGCAATACATCATAAAAACAAATCAAAACCAACCAAAACATTCTGAAAATCCGCCAAAATGATTTAGACCCGCAAAACTCATCAAAACATTCTGAAAAGATGCCAAAACATTAGAAAACCCGCCTGAACTGATCAAAACATTCAAAAAACTTGGCAATACATCATAAGAACAAATCAAAACCAACCAAAACATTCCAAAAACCCGACAAAATTATTTAGAACCCGCCAAAACTGATCAAAACATTCTGAAAAGATGCCAAAATACTAGAAAACCAGTAAGAAGTGATCGAAACATTCAATAACTTGCCAAAACATAATCAAAACAAATGAAAGCAAACCAAAACATTCCAAATACCTGCCAAAAGATTTTAAAACCCGCCAAAAGGAATCCAAACATTCCAAAACCTGCCAAGACAATATAAACAACACAAGAGAAAACAAAACATTCTAAAACACCACCAAAACATTCCGAAAACCCGCCAAAACATCATAAAAACAAATCAAAACCAACCAAAAAATAAGAGGAACACGGCAACATATTGGCAAGCAAGAGACGGAGAGCGCGGCACCTTCTAGGAGGCCAAGAAGGAAGCCGCACAACACCTGCACTGTGTCTGCAACTTTCAAACTGCTAGAAGCTAGTGGCTTGCCACTGGCCTGCCTCTTCAATTGCCATTAGCATTCCAATGGAAGCTATTCTTGGACAACTTTGCTCTGCTTGCTGCTAGTTCTGCCCCAGCCTACCATAGATAACCTTGCTCTTGCCTTGAGGCTCTGAGATGCCAAGAACTTGTCAACTTCAAAGGGCGGGCCAGGCTACATCTACTCAGCTGCCACAGTTTCTCCTTGCTAGACCTAGTGGGAAAGCATTTTGCTGAGATGCAGAAGGCAAGAAACGCAGAATACGGAGACGCGGAGCTGTCCCAAGTGCCGCTGCCAGGCGTCTTTCCGCAGAAGGAGCGCCCCGGAGCGCACCGCAACCGGCACCGTCATCTCTGCGCAAAGAGCCAAAATATTTTCAAACCCGCCAAAACTCATCCAAAAATATTTTCAAACCCGCCAAAATAGAAAACCAGACAGAAGTCATCAATACATTCGAAAAAACCTGACAAAACATGATCAAGCCCAACAAAGCTAATCCAAACACACCAAAAACTGGGCTAAACAGAATCAAAACAAATCAAAACAAATCTAAACCTTCTAAAAACCCACCAAAATATTTCAAAACCTGTCAAAACTAATCAAAACCTTCCGAATACCCGCCAAAACATTCCAAATACCCGCCAAAAGATTTTAAAACCCGCCAAAAGGAATCCAAACCTTCCAAAACCTGCCAACACAATAAAAACAACTCAAGAGAATACAAAACATTCTAAAACCCAACCAAAACATTCCGAAAACCCACCTAAACATCATAAAAACAAATCAAAACCAACCAAAACATTCTGAAAACCCGCCAAAATGATTTAGACCCGCAAAACTCATCAAAACATTCTGAAAAGATGCCAAAACATTAGAAAACCAGCCTGAACTGATCAAAACATTCAAAAAACTTGGCAATACATCATAAAAACAAATCAAAACCAACCAAAACATTCCAAAAACCCGACAAAATTATTTAGAACCCGCCAAAACTGATCAAAACATTCTGAAAAGATGCCAAAATACTAGAAAACCAGTAAGAAGTGATCGAAACATTCAATAACTTGCCAAAACATAATCAAAACAAATGAAAGCAAACCAAAACATTCCAAATACCCGCCAAAAGATTTTAAAACCCGCCAAAAGGAATCCAAACATTCCAAAACCTGCCAAGACAATATAAACAACACAAGAGAAAACAAAACATTCTAAAACACCACCAAAACATTCCGAAAACCCGCCAAAACATCATAAAAACAAATCAAAACCAACCAAAAAATAAGAGGAACACGGCAACATATTGGCAAGCAAGAGACGGAGAGCGCGGCACCTCCTAGGAGGCCAAGAAGGAAGCCGCACAACACCTGCACTGTGTCTGCAACTTTCAAACTGCTAGAAGCTAGTGGCTTGCCACTGGCCTGCCTCTTCAATTGCCATTAGCATTCCAATGGAAGCTATTCTTGGACAACTTTGCTCTGCTTGCTGCTAGTTCTGCCCCAGCCTACCATAGATAACCTTGCTCTTCCCTTGAGGCTCTGAGATGCCAAGAACTTGTCAACTTCAAAGGGCGGGCCAGGCTACATCTACTCAGCTGCCACAGTTTCTCCTTGCTAGACCTAGTGGGAAAGCATTTTGCTGAGATGCAGAAGGCAAGAAACGCAGAATACGGAGATGCGGAGCTGTCCCAAGTGCCGCTGCCAGGCGTCTTTCCGCAGAAGGAGCGCCCCGGAGCGCACCGCAACCGGCACCGTCATCTCTGCGCAAAGAGCCAAAATATTTTCAAACCCGCCAAAACTAATCCAAAAATATTTTCAAACCCGCCAAAATAGAAAACCAGACAGAAGTCATCAATACATTCGAAAAAACCTGACAAAACATGATCAAGCCCAACAAAGCTAATCCAAACACACCAAAAACTGGGCTAAACAGAATCAAAACAAATCAAAACAAATCTAAACCTTCTAAAAACCCGCCAAAATATTTCAAAACCTGTCAAAACTAATCAAAACCTTCCGAATACCCGCCAAAACATTCCAAATACCCGCCAAAAGATTTTAAAACCCGCCAAAAGGAATCCAAACATTCCAAAACCTGCCAACACAATAAAAACAACTCAAGAGAATACAAAACATTCTAAAACCCAACCAAAACATTCCGAAAACCCACCAAAACATCATAAAAACAAATCAAAACCAACCAAAACATTCTGAAAACCCGCCAAAATGATTTAGACCCGCAAAACTCATCAAAACATTCTGAAAAGATGCCAAAACATTAGAAAACCAGCCTGAACTGATCAAAACATTCAAAAAACTTGGCAATACATCATAAAAACAAATCAAAACCAACCAAAACATTCCAAAAACCTGACAAAATTATTTAGAACCCGCCAAAACTGATCAAAACATTCTGAAAAGATGCCAAAATACTAGAAAACCAGTCAGAAGTGATCGAAACTTTCAATAACTTGCCAAAACATAATCAAAACAAATGAAAGCAAACCAAAACATTCCAAATACCCGCCAAAATATTTTAAAACCCGCCAAAAGGAATCCAAACATTCCAAAACCTGCCAAGACAATATAAACAACACAAGAGAAAACAAAACATTCTAAAACACCACCAAAACATTCCGAAAACCCGCCAAAACATCATAAAAACAAATCAAAACCAACCAAAAAATAAGAGGAACAAGGCAACATATTGGCAAGCAAGAGACGGAGAGCGCGGCACCTTCTAGGAGGCCAAGAAGGAAGCCGCACAACACCTGCACTGTGTCTGCAACTTTCAAACTGCTAGAAGCTAGTGGCTTGCCACTGGCCTGCCTCTTCAATTGCCATTAGCATTCCAATGGAAGCGATTCTTGGACAACTTTGCTCTGCTTGCTGCTAGTTCTGCCCCAGCCTACCATAGATAACCTTGCTCTTGCCTTGAGGCTCTGAGATGCCAAGAACTTGTCAACTTCAAAGGGCGGGCCAGGCTACATCTACTCAGCTGCCACAGTTTCTCCTTGCTAGACCTAGTGGGAAAGCATTTTGCTGAGATGCAGAAGGCAAGAAACGCAGAATACGGAGACGCGGAGCTGTCCCAAGTGCCGCTGCCAGGCGTCTTTCCGCAGAAGGAGCGCCCCGGAGCGCACCGCAACCGGCACCGTCATCTCTGCGCAAAGAGCCAAAATATTTTCAAACCCGCCAAAACTAATCCAAAAATATTTTCAAACCCGCCAAAATAGAAAACCAGACAGAAGTCATCAATACATTCGAAAAAACCTGACAAAACATGATCAAGCCCACCAAAGCTAATCCAAACACACCAAAAACTGGGCTAAACAGAATCAAAACAAATCAAAACAAATCGAAACCTTCTAAAAACCCGCCAAAATATTTCAAAACCCGTCAAAACTAATCAAAACCTTCCGAATACCCGCCAAAACATTCCAAATACCCGCCAAAAGATTTTAAAACCCGCCAAAAGGAATCCAAACATTCCAAAACCTGCCAACACAATAAAAACAACTCAAGAGAATACAAAACATTCTAAAACCCAACCAAAACATTCCGAAAAACCACCAAAACATCATAAAAACAAATCAAAACCAACCAAAACATTCTGAAAACCCGCCAAAATGATTTAGACCCGCAAAACTCATCAAAACATTCTGAAAAGATGCCAAAACATTAGAAAACCAGCCTGAACTGATCAAAACATTCAAAAAACTTGGCAATACATCATAAAAACAAATCAAAACCAACCAAAACATTCCAAAAACCCGACAAAATTATTTAGAACCCGCCAAAACTGATCAAAACATTCTGAAAAGATGCCAAAATACTAGAAAACCAGTCAGAAGTGATCGAAACATTCAATAACTTGCCAAAACATAATCAAAACAAATGAAAGCAAACCAAAACATTCCAAATACCCGCCAAAATATTTTAAAACCCGCCAAAAGGAATCCAAACATTCCAAAACCTGCCAAGACAATCAAAACAACACAAGAGAATACAAAACATTCTAAAACACCACCAAAACATTCCGAAAACCCGCCAAAACATCATAAAAACAAATCAAAACCAACCAAAAAATAAGAGGAACAAGGCAACATATTGGCAAGCAAGAGACGGAGAACGCGGCACCTTCTAGGAGGCCAAGAAGGAAGCCGCACAACACCTGCACTGTGTCTGCAACTTTCAAACTGCTAGAAGCTAGTGGCTTGCCACTGGCCTGCCTCTTCAATTGCCATTAGCATTCCAATGGAAGCTATTCTTGGACAACTTTGCTCTGCTTGCTGCTAGTTCTGCCCCAGCCTACCATAGATAACCTTGCTCTTGCCTTGAGGCTCTGAGATGCCAAGAACTTGTCAACTTCAAAGGGCGGGCCGGGCTACATCTACTCAGCTGCCACAGTTTCTCCTTGTTAGACCTAGTGGGAAAGCATTTTGCTGAGATGCGGAAGGCACGAAACGCAGAATACGGAGACGCGGAGCTGTCCCAAGTGCCGCTGCCAGGCGTCTTTCCGCAGAAGGAGCGCCCCGGAGCGCACCGCAACCGGCACCGTCATCTCTGCGCAAAGAGCAAAAATATTTTCAAACCCGCCAAAACTAATCCAAAAATATTTTCAAACCCGCCAAAATAGAAAACCAGACAGAAGTCATCAATACATTCGAAAAAACCTGACAAAACATGATCAAGCCCACCAAAGCTAATCCAAACACACCAAAAACTGGGCTAAACAGAATCAAAACAAATCAAAACAAATCGAAACCTTCTAAAAACCCGCCAAAATATTTCAAAACCCGTCAAAACTAATCAAAACCTTCCGAATACCCGCCAAAACATTCCAAATACCCGCCAAAAGATTTTAAAACCCGCCAAAAGGAATCCAAACATTCCAAAACCTGCCAACACAATAAAAACAACTCAAGAGAATACAAAACATTCTAAAACCCAACCAAAACATTCCGAAAACCCACCTAAACATCATAAAAACAAATCAAAACCAACCAAAACATTCTGAAAACCCGCCAAAATGATTTAGACCCGCAAAACTCATCAAAACATTCTGAAAAGATGCCAAAACATTAGAAAACCAGCCTGAACTGATCAAAACATTCAAAAAACTTGGCAATACATCATAAAAACAAATCAAAACCAACCGAAACATTCCAAAAACCCGACAAAATTATTTAGAACCCGCCAAAACTGATCAAAACATTCTGAAAAGATGCCAAAATACTAGAAAACCAGTAAGAAGTGATCGAAACATTCAATAACTTGCCAAAACATAATCAAAACAAATGAAAGCAAACCAAAACATTCCAAATACCCGCCAAAATATTTTAAAACCCGCCAAAAGGAATCCAAACATTCCAAAACCTGCCAAGACAATATAAACAACACAAGAGAAAACAAAACATTCTAAAACACCACCAAAACATTCCGAAAACCCGCCAAAACATCATAAAAACAAATCAAAACCAACCAAAAAATAAGAGGAACAAGGCAACATATTGGCAAGCAAGAGACGGAGAGCGCGGCACCTTCTAGGAGGCCAAGAAGGAAGCCGCACAACACCTGCACTGTGTCTGCAACTTTCAAACTGCTAGAAGCTAGTGGCTTGCCACTGGCCTGCCTCTTCAATTGCCATTAGCATTCCAATGGAAGCTATTCTTGGACAACTTTGCTCTGCTTGCTGCTAGTTCTGCCCCAGCCTACCATAGATAACCTTGCTCTTGCCTTGAGGCTCTGAGATGCCAAGAACTTGTCAACTTCAAAGGGCGGGCCGGGCTACATCTACTCAGCTGCCACAGTTTCTCCTTGCTAGACCTAGTGGGAAAGCATTTTGCTGAGATGCAGAAGGCAAGAAACGCAGAATACGGAGACGCGGAGCTGTCCCAAGTGCCGCTGCCTAGGCGTCTTTCCGCAGAAGGAGCGCCCCGGAGCGCACCGCAACCGGCACCGTCATCTCTGCGCAAAGAGCCAAAATATTTTCAAACCCGCCAAAACTAATCCAAAAATATTTTCAAACCCGCCAAAATAGAAAACCAGACAGAAGTCATCAATACATTCGAAAAAACCTGACAAAACATGAGAAAGCCCACCAAAGCTAATCCAAACACACCAAAAACTGGGCTAAACAGAATCAAAACAAATCAAAACAAATTGAAACCTTCTAAAAACCCGCCAAAATATTTCAAAACCCGTCAAAACTAATCAAAACATTCCGAACACCCGCCAAAACATTCCGAACACCCGCCAAAAGGAATCCAAACATTCCAAAACCTGCCAACACAATAAAAACAACTCAAGAGAATACAAAACATTCTAAAACCCAACCAAAACATTCCGAAAACCCACCAAAACATCATAAAAACAAATCAAAACCAACCAAAAAATAAGAGGAACAAGGCAACATATTGGCAAGCAAGAGACGGAGAACGCGGCACCTTCTAGGAGGCCAAGAAGGAAGCCGCACAACACCTGCACTGTGTCTGCAACTTTCAAACTGCTAGAAGCTAGTGGCTTGCCACTGGCCTGCCTCTTCAATTGCCATTAGCATTCCAATGGAAGCTATTCTTGGACAACTTTGCTCTGCTTGCTGCTAGTTCTGCCCCAGCCTACCATAGATAACCTTGCTCTTGCCTTGAGGCTCTGAGATGCCAAGAACTTGTCAACTTCAAAGGGCGGGCCGGGCTACATCTACTCAGCTGCCACAGTTTCTCCTTGTTAGACCTAGTGGGAAAGCATTTTGCTGAGATGCGGAAGGCACGAAACGCAGAATACGGAGACGCGGAGCTGTCCCAAGTGCCGCTGCCAGGCGTCTTTCCGCAGAAGGAGCGCCCCGGAGCGCACCGCAACCGGCACCGTCATCTCTGCGCAAAGAGCAAAAATATTTTCAAACCCGCCAAAACTAATCCAAAAATATTTTCAAACCCGCCAAAATAGAAAACCAGACAGAAGTCATCAATACATTCGAAAAAACCTGACAAAACATGATCAAGCCCACCAAAGCTAATCCAAACACACCAAAAACTGGGCTAAACAGAATCAAAACAAATCAAAACAAATCGAAACCTTCTAAAAACCCGCCAAAATATTTCAAAACCCGTCAAAACTAATCAAAACCTTCCGAATACCCGCCAAAACATTCCAAATACCCGCCAAAAGATTTTAAAACCCGCCAAAAGGAATCCAAACATTCCAAAACCTGACAACACAATAAAAACAACTCAAGAGAATACAAAACATTCTAAAACCCAACCAAAACATTCCGAAAACCCACCTAAACATCATAAAAACAAATCAAAACCAACCAAAACATTCTGAAAACCCGCCAAAATGATTTAGACCCGCAAAACTCATCAAAACATTCTGAAAAGATGCCAAAACATTAGAAAACCAGCCTGAACTGATCAAAACATTCAAAAAACTTGGCAATACATCATAAAAACAAATCAAAACCAACCGAAACATTCCAAAAACCCGACAAAATTATTTAGAACCCGCCAAAACTGATCAAAACATTCTGAAAAGATGCCAAAATACTAGAAAACCAGTAAGAAGTGATCGAAACATTCAATAACTTGCCAAAACATAATCAAAACAAATGAAAGCAAACCAAAACATTCCAAATACCCGCCAAAATATTTTAAAACCCGCCAAAAGGAATCCAAACATTCCAAAACCTGCCAAGACAATATAAACAACACAAGAGAAAACAAAACATTCTAAAACACCACCAAAACATTCCGAAAACCCGCCAAAACATCATAAAAACAAATCAAAACCAACCAAAAAATAAGAGGAACAAGGCAACATATTGGCAAGCAAGAGACGGAGAGCGCGGCACCTTCTAGGAGGCCAAGAAGGAAGCCGCACAACACCTGCACTGTGTCTGCAACTTTCAAACTGCTAGAAGCTAGTGGCTTGCCACTGGCCTGCCTCTTCAATTGCCATTAGCATTCCAATGGAAGCTATTCTTGGACAACTTTGCTCTGCTTGCTGCTAGTTCTGCCCCAGCCTACCATAGATAACCTTGCTCTTGCCTTGAGGCTCTGAGATGCCAAGAACTTGTCAACTTCAAAGGGCGGGCCGGGCTACATCTACTCAGCTGCCACAGTTTCTCCTTGCTAGACCTAGTGGGAAAGCATTTTGCTGAGATGCAGAAGGCAAGAAACGCAGAATACGGAGACGCGGAGCTGTCCCAAGTGCCGCTGCCTAGGCGTCTTTCCGCAGAAGGAGCGCCCCGGAGCGCACCGCAACCGGCACCGTCATCTCTGCGCAAAGAGCCAAAATATTTTCAAACCCGCCAAAACTAATCCAAAAATATTTTCAAACCCGCCAAAATAGAAAACCAGACAGAAGTCATCAATACATTCGAAAAAACCTGACAAAACATGAGAAAGCCCACCAAAGCTAATCCAAACACACCAAAAACTGGGCTAAACAGAATCAAAACAAATCAAAACAAATTGAAACCTTCTAAAAACCCGCCAAAATATTTCAAAACCCGTCAAAACTAATCAAAACATTCCGAACACCCGCCAAAACATTCCGAACACCCGCCAAAAGGAATCCAAACATTCCAAAACCTGCCAACACAATAAAAACAACTCAAGAGAATACAAAACATTCTAAAACCCAACCAAAACATTCCGAAAACCCACCAAAACATCATAAAAACAAATCAAAACCAACCAAAACATTCTGAAAACCCGCCAAAATGATTTAGACCCGCAAAACTCATCAAAACATTCTGAAAAGATGCCAAAACATTAGAAAACCAGCCTGAACTGATCAAAACATTCAAAAAACTTGGCAATACATCATAAAAACAAATCAAAACCAACCAAAACATTCTGAAAATCCGCCAAAATGATTTAGACCCGCAAAACTCATCAAAACATTCTGAAAAGATGCCAAAACATTAGAAAACCAGCCTGAACTGATCAAAACATTCAAAAAACTTGGCAATACATCATAAAAACAAATCAAAACCAACCAAAACATTCCAAAAACCCGACAAAATTATTTAGAACCCGCCAAAACTGATCAAAACATTCTGAAAAGATGCCAAAATACTAGAAAACCAGTAAGAAGTGATCGAAATATTCAATAACTTGCAAAAACATAATCAAAACAAATGAAAGCAAACCCAAACATTCCAAATACCCGCCAAAAGATTTTAAAACCCGCCAAAAGGAATCCAAACATTCCAAAACCTGCCAAGACAATATAAACAACACAAGAGAAAACAAAACATTCTAAAACACCACCAAAACATTCCGAAAACCCGCCAAAACATCATAAAAACAAATCAAAACCAACCAAAAAATAAGAGGAACAAGGCAACATATTGGCAAGCAAGAGACGGAGAGCGCGGCACCTTCTAGGAGGCCAAGAAGGAAGCCGCACAACACCTGCACTGTGTCTGCAACTTTCAAACTGCTAGAAGCTAGTGGCTTGCCACTGGCCTGCCTCTTCAATTGCCATTAGCATTCCAATGGAAGCTATTCTTGGACAACTTTGCTCTGCTTCCTGCTAGTTCTGCCCCAGCCTACCATAGATAACCTTGCTCTTCCCTTGAGGCTCTGAGATGCCAAGAACTTGTCAACTTCAAAGGGCGGGCCAGGCTACATCTACTCAGCTGCCACAGTTTCTCCTTGCTAGACCTAGTGGGAAAGCATTTTGCTGAGATGCAGAAGGCAAGAAACGCAGAATACGGAGACGCGGAGCTGTCCCAAGTGCCGCTGCCAGGCGTCTTTCCGCAGAAGGAGCGCCCCGGAGCGCACCGCAACCGGCACCGTCATCTCTGCGCAAAGAGCCAAAATATTTTCAAACCCGCCAAAACTCATCCAAAAATATTTTCAAACCCGCCAAAATAGAAAACCAGACAGAAGTCATCAATACATTCGAAAAAACCTGACAAAACATGATCAAGCCCAACAAAGCTAATCCAAACACACCAAAAACTGGGCTAAACAGAATCAAAACAAATCAAAACAAATCTAAACCTTCTAAAAACCCACCAAAATATTTCAAAACCTGTCAAAACTAATCAAAACCTTCCGAATACCCGCCAAAACATTCCAAATACCCGCCAAAAGATTTTAAAACCCGCCAAAAGGAATCCAAACCTTCCAAAACCTGCCAACACAATAAAAACAACTCAAGAGAATACAAAACATTCTAAAACCCAACCAAAACATTCCGAAAACCCACCTAAACATCATAAAAACAAATCAAAACCAACCAAAACATTCTGAAAACCCGCCAAAATGATTTTGACCCGCAAAACTCATCAAAACATTCTGAAAAGATGCCAAAACATTAGAAAACCAGCCTGAACTGATCAAAACATTCAAAAAACTTGGCAATACATCATAAAAACAAATCAAAACCAACCAAAACATTCCAAAAACCCGACAAAATTATTTAGAACCCGCCAAAACTGATCAAAACATTCTGAAAAGATGCCAAAATACTAGAAAACCAGTAAGAAGTGATCGAAACATTCAATAACTTGCCAAAACATAATCAAAACAAATGAAAGCAAACCAAAACATTCCAAATACCCGCCAAAAGATTTTAAAACCCGCCAAAAGGAATCCAAACATTCCAAAACCTGCCAAGACAATATAAACAACACAAGAGAAAACAAAACATTCTAAAACACCACCAAAACATTCCGAAAACCCGCCAAAACATCATAAAAACAAATCAAAACCAACCAAAAAATAAGAGGAACACGGCAACATATTGGCAAGCAAGAGACGGAGAGCGCGGCACCTTCTAGGAGGCCAAGAAGGAAGCCGCACAACACCTGCACTGTGTCTGCAACTTTCAAACTGCTAGAAGCTAGTGGCTTGCCACTGGCCTGCCTCTTCAATTGCCATTAGCATTCCAATGGAAGCTATTCTTGGACAACTTTGCTCTGCTTGCTGCTAGTTCTGCCCCAGCCTACCATAGATAACCTTGCTCTTGCCTTGAGGCTCTGAGATGCCAAGAACTTGTCAACTTCAAAGGGCGGGCCAGGCTACATCTACTCAGCTGCCACAGTTTCTCCTTGCTAGACCTAGTGGGAAAGCATTTTGCTGAGATGCAGAAGGCAAGAAACGCAGAATACGGAGACGCGGAGCTGTCCCAAGTGCCGCTGCCAGGCGTCTTTCCGCAGAAGGAGCGCCCCGGAGCGCACCGCAACCGGCACCGTCATCTCTGCGCAAAGAGCCAAAATATTTTCAAACCCGCCAAAACTAATCCAAAAATATTTTCAAACCCGCCAAAATAGAAAACCAGACAGAAGTCATCAATACATTCGAAAAAACCTGACAAAACATGATCAAGCCCAACAAAGCTAATCCAAACACACCAAAAACTGGGCTAAACAGAATCAAAACAAATCAAAACAAATCTAAACCTTCTAAAAACCCGCCAAAATATTTCAAAACCTGTCAAAACTAATCAAAACCTTCCGAATACCCGCCAAAACATTCCAAATACCCGCCAAAAGATTTTAAAACCCGCCAAAAGGAATCCAAACATTCCAAAACCTGCCAACACAATAAAAACAACTCAAGAGAATACAAAACATTCTAAAACCCAACCAAAACATTCCGAAAACCCACCAAAACATCATAAAAACAAATCAAAACCAACCAAAACATTCTGAAAACCCGCCAAAATGATTTAGACCCGCAAAACTCATCAAAACATTCTGAAAAGATGCCAAAACATTAGAAAACCAGCCTGAACTGATCAAAACATTCAAAAAACTTGGCAATACATCATAAAAACAAATCAAAACCAACCAAAACATTCCAAAAACCTGACAAAATTATTTAGAACCCGCCAAAACTGATCAAAACATTCTGAAAAGATGCCAAAATACTAGAAAACCAGTCAGAAGTGATCGAAACTTTCAATAACTTGCCAAAACATAATCAAAACAAATGAAAGCAAACCAAAACATTCCAAATACCCGCCAAAATATTTTAAAACCCGCCAAAAGGAATCCAAACATTCCAAAACCTGCCAAGACAATATAAACAACACAAGAGAAAACAAAACATTCTAAAACACCACCAAAACATTCCGAAAACCCGCCAAAACATCATAAAAACAAATCAAAACCAACCAAAAAATAAGAGGAACAAGGCAACATATTGGCAAGCAAGAGACGGAGAACGCGGCACCTTCTAGGAGGCCAAGAAGGAAGCCGCACAACACCTGCACTGTGTCTGCAACTTTCAAACTGCTAGAAGCTAGTGGCTTGCCACTGGCCTGCCTCTTCAATTGCCATTAGCATTCCAATGGAAGCTATTCTTGGACAACTTTGCTCTGCTTGCTGCTAGTTCTGCCCCAGCCTACCATAGATAACCTTGCTCTTGCCTTGAGGCTCTGAGATGCCAAGAACTTGTCAACTTCAAAGGGCGGGCCGGGCTACATCTACTCAGCTGCCACAGTTTCTCCTTGTTAGACCTAGTGGGAAAGCATTTTGCTGAGATGCGGAAGGCACGAAACGCAGAATACGGAGACGCGGAGCTGTCCCAAGTGCCGCTGCCAGGCGTCTTTCCGCAGAAGGAGCGCCCCGGAGCGCACCGCAACCGGCACCGTCATCTCTGCGCAAAGAGCAAAAATATTTTCAAACCCGCCAAAACTAATCCAAAAATATTTTCAAACCCGCCAAAATAGAAAACCAGACAGAAGTCATCAATACATTCGAAAAAACCTGACAAAACATGATCAAGCCCACCAAAGCTAATCCAAACACACCAAAAACTGGGCTAAACAGAATCAAAACAAATCAAAACAAATCGAAACCTTCTAAAAACCCGCCAAAATATTTCAAAACCCGTCAAAACTAATCAAAACCTTCCGAATACCCGCCAAAACATTCCAAATACCCGCCAAAAGATTTTAAAACCCGCCAAAAGGAATCCAAACATTCCAAAACCTGCCAACACAATAAAAACAACTCAGGAGAATACAAAACATTCTAAAACCCAACCAAAACATTCCGAAAACCCACCTAAACATCATAAAAACAAATCAAAACCAACCAAAACATTCTGAAAACCCGCCAAAATGATTTAGACCCGCAAAACTCATCAAAACATTCTGAAAAGATGCCAAAACATTAGAAAACCAGCCTGAACTGATCAAAACATTCAAAAAACTTGGCAATACATCATAAAAACAAATCAAAACCAACCAAAACATTCCAAAAACCTGACAAAATTATTTAGAACCCGCCAAAACTGATCAAAACATTCTGAAAAGATGCCAAAATACTAGAAAACCAGTCAGAAGTGATCGAAACATTCAATAACTTGCCAAAACATAATCAAAACAAATGAAAGCAAACCAAAACATTCCAAATACCCGCCAAAATATTTTAAAACCCGCCAAAAGGAATCCAAACATTCCAAAACCTGCCAAGACAATATAAACAACACAAGAGAAAACAAAACATTCTAAAACACCACCAAAACATTCCGAAAACCCGCCAAAACATCATAAAAACAAATCAAAACCAACCAAAAAATAAGAGGAACAAGGCAACATATTGGCAAGCAAGAGACGGAGAGCGCGGCACCTTCTAGGAGGCCAAGAAGGAAGCCGCACAACACCTGCACTGTGTCTGCAACTTTCAAACTGCTAGAAGCTAGTGGCTTGCCACTGGCCTGCCTCTTCAATTGCCATTAGCATTCCAATGGAAGCTATTCTTGGACAACTTTGCTCTGCTTGCTGCTAGTTCTGCCCCAGCCTACCATAGATAACCTTGCTCTTCCCTTGAGGCTCTGAGATGCCAAGAACTTGTCAACTTCAAAGGGCGGGCCAGGCTACATCTACTCAGCTGCCACAGTTTCTCCTTGCTAGACCTAGTGGGAAAGCATTTTGCTGAGATGCAGAAGGCAAGAAACGCAGAATACGGAGACGCGGAGCTGTCCCAAGTGCCGCTGCCAGGCGTCTTTCCGCAGAAGGAGCGCCCCGGAGCGCACCGCAACCGGCACCGTCATCTCTGCGCAAAGAGCCAAAATATTTTCAAACCCGCCAAAACTAATCCAAAAATATTTTCAAACCCGCCAAAATAGAAAACCAGACAGAAGTCATCAATACATTCGAAAAAACCTGACAAAACATGATCAAGCCCAACAAAGCTAATCCAAACACACCAAAAACTGGGCTAAACAGAATCAAAACAAATCAAAACAAATCTAAACCTTCTAAAAACCCGCCAAAATATTTCAAAACCTGTCAAAACTAATCAAAACCTTCCGAATACCCGCCAAAACATTCCAAATACCCGCCAAAAGATTTTAAAACCCGCCAAAAGGAATCCAAACATTCCAAAACCTGCCAACACAATAAAAACAACTCAAGAGAATACAAAACATTCTAAAACCCAACCAAAACATTCTGAAAACCCACCAAAACATCATAAAAACAAATCAAAAACAACCAAAACATTCTGAAAACCCGCCAAAATGATTTAGACCCGCAAAACTCATCAAAACATTCTGAAAAGATGCCAAAACATTAGAAAACCAGCCTGAACTGATCAAAACATTCAAAAAACTTGGCAATACATCATAAAAACAAATCAAAACCAACCAAAACATTCCAAAAACCCGACAAAATTATTTAGAACCCGCCAAAACTGATCAAAACATTCTGAAAGGATGCCAAAATACTAGAAAACCAGTAAGAAGTGATCAAAACATTCAATAACATGCCAAAACATAATCAAAACAAATGAAAGCAAACCAAAACATTCCAAATACCCGCCAAAAGATTTTAAAACCCGCCAAAAGGAATCCAAACATTCCAAAACCTGCCAAGACAATCAAAACAACACAAGAGAATACAAAACATTCTAAAACACCACCAAAACATTCCGAAAACCCGCCAAAACATCATAAAAACAAATCAAAACCAACCAAAAAATAAGAGGAACAAGGCAACATATTGGCAAGCAAGAGACGGAGAGCGCGGCACCTTCTAGGAGGCCAAGAAGGAAGCCGCACAACACCTGCACTGTGTCTGCAACTTTCAAACTGCTAGAAGCTAGTGGCTTGCCACTGGCCTGCCTCTTCAATTGCCATTAGCATTCCAATGGAAGCGATTCTTGGACAACTTTGCTCTGCTTGCTGCTAGTTCTGCCCCAGCCTACCATAGATAACCTTGCTCTTGCCTTGAGGCTCTGAGATGCCAAGAACTTGTCAACTTCAAAGGGCGGGCCAGGCTACATCTACTCAGCTGCCACAGTTTCTCCTTGCTAGACCTAGTGGGAAAGCATTTTGCTGAGATGCAGAAGGCAAGAAACGCAGAATACGGAGATGCGGAGCTGTCCCAAGTGCCGCTGCCAGGCGTCTTTCCGCAGAAGGAGCGCCCCGGAGCGCACCGCAACCGGCACCGTCATCTCTGCGCAAAGAGCCAAAATATTTTCAAACCCGCCAAAACTAATCCAAAAATATTTTCAAACCCGCCAAAATAGAAAACCAGACAGAAGTCATCAATACATTCGAAAAAACCTGACAAAACATGATCAAGCCCAACAAAGCTAATCCAAACACACCAAAAACTGGGCTAAACAGAATCAAAACAAATCAAAACAAATCTAAACCTTCTAAAAACCCGCCAAAATATTTCAAAACCCGTCAAAACTAATCAAAACCTTCCGAATACCCGCCAAAACATTCCAAATACCCGCCAAAAGATTTTAAAACCCGCCAAAAGGAATCCAAACATTCCAAAACCTGCCAACACAATAAAAACAACTCAAGAGAATACAAAACATTCTAAAACCCAACCAAAACATTCCGAAAAACCACCAAAACATCATAAAAACAAATCAAAACCAACCAAAACATCCTGAAAACCCGCCAAAATGATTTAGACCCGCAAAACTCATCAAAACATTCTGAAAAGATGCCAAAACATTAGAAAACCAGCCTGAACTGATCAAAACATTCAAAAAACTTGGCAATACATCATAAAAACAAATCAAAACCAACCAAAACATTCCAAAAACCCGACAAAATTATTTAGAACCCGCCAAAACTGATCAAAACATTCTGAAAAGATGCCAAAATACTAGAAAACCAGTAAGAAGTGATCGAAACATTCAATAACTTGCCAAAACATAATCAAAACAAATGAAAGCAAACCAAAACATTCCAAATACCCGCCAAAATATTTTAAAACCCGCCAAAAGGAATCCAAACATTCCAAAACCTGCCAACACAATAAAAACAACTCAAGAGAATACAAAACATTCTAAAACCCAACCAAAACATTCTGAAAACCCACCAAAACATCATAAAAACAAATCAAAACCAACCAAAACATTCTGAAAACCCGCCAAAATGATTTAGACCCGCAAAACTCATCAAAACATTCTGAAAAGATGCCAAAACATTAGAAAACCAGCCTGAACTGATCAAAACATTCAAAAAACTTGGCAATACATCATACAAACAAATCAAAACCAACCAAAACATTCCAAAAACCCGACAAAATTATTTAGAACCCGCCAAAACTGATCAAAACATTCTGAAAGGATGCCAAAATACTAGAAAACCAGTCAGAAGTGATCGAAACATTCAATAACTTGCCAAAACATAATCAAAACAAATGAAAGCAAACCAAAACATTCCAAATACCCGCCAAAATATTTTAAAACCCGCCAAAAGGAATCCAAACATTCCAAAACCTGCCAAGACAATCAAAACAACACAAGAGAATACAAAACATTCTAAAACACCACCAAAACATTCCGAAAACCCGCCAAAACATCATAAAAACAAATCAAAACCAACCAAAAAATAAGAGGAACAAGGCAACATATTGGCAAGCAAGAGACGGAGAACGCGGCACCTTCTAGGAGGCCAAGAAGGAAGCCGCACAACACCTGCACTGTGTCTGCAACTTTCAAACTGCTAGAAGCTAGTGGCTTGCCACTGGCCTGCCTCTTCAATTGCCATTAGCATTCCAATGGAAGCTATTCTTGGACAACTTTGCTCTGCTTGCTGCTAGTTCTGCCCCAGCCTACCATAGATAACCTTGCTCTTCCCTTGAGGCTCTGAGATGCCAAGAACTTGTCAACTTCAAAGGGCGGGCCGGGCTACATCTACTCAGCTGCCACAGTTTCTCCTTGTTAGACCTAGTGGGAAAGCATTTTGCTGAGATGCGGAAGGCACGAAACGCAGAATACGGAGACGCGGAGCTGTCCCAAGTGCCGCTGCCAGGCGTCTTTCCGCAGAAGGAGCGCCCCGGAGCGCACCGCAACCGGCACCGTCATCTCTGCGCAAAGAGCAAAAATATTTTCAAACCCGCCAAAACTAATCCAAAAATATTTTCAAACCCGCCAAAATAGAAAACCAGACAGAAGTCATCAATACATTCGAAAAAACCTGACAAAACATGATCAAGCCCACCAAAGCTAATCCAAACACACCAAAAACTGGGCTAAACAGAATCAAAACAAATCAAAACAAATCGAAACCTTCTAAAAACCCGCCAAAATATTTCAAAACCCGTCAAAACTAATCAAAACCTTCCGAATACCCGCCAAAACATTCCAAATACCCGCCAAAAGATTTTAAAACCCGCCAAAAGGAATCCAAACATTCCAAAACCTGCCAACACAATAAAAACAACTCAGGAGAATACAAAACATTCTAAAACCCAACCAAAACATTCCGAAAACCCACCTAAACATCATAAAAACAAATCAAAACCAACCAAAACATTCTGAAAACCCGCCAAAATGATTTAGACCCGCAAAACTCATCAAAACATTCTGAAAAGATGCCAAAACATTAGAAAACCAGCCTGAACTGATCAAAACATTCAAAAAACTTGGCAATACATCATAAAAACAAATCAAAACCAACCAAAACATTCCAAAAACCTGACAAAATTATTTAGAACCCGCCAAAACTGATCAAAACATTCTGAAAAGATGCCAAAATACTAGAAAACCAGTCAGAAGTGATCGAAACATTCAATAACTTGCCAAAACATAATCAAAACAAATGAAAGCAAACCAAAACATTCCAAATACCCGCCAAAATATTTTAAAACCCGCCAAAAGGAATCCAAACATTCCAAAACCTGCCAAGACAATATAAACAACACAAGAGAAAACAAAACATTCTAAAACACCACCAAAACATTCCGAAAACCCGCCAAAACATCATAAAAACAAATCAAAACCAACCAAAAAATAAGAGGAACAAGGCAACATATTGGCAAGCAAGAGACGGAGAGCGCGGCACCTTCTAGGAGGCCAAGAAGGAAGCCGCACAACACCTGCACTGTGTCTGCAACTTTCAAACTGCTAGAAGCTAGTGGCTTGCCACTGGCCTGCCTCTTCAATTGCCATTAGCATTCCAATGGAAGCTATTCTTGGACAACTTTGCTCTGCTTGCTGCTAGTTCTGCCCCAGCCTACCATAGATAACCTTGCTCTTCCCTTGAGGCTCTGAGATGCCAAGAACTTGTCAACTTCAAAGGGCGGGCCAGGCTACATCTACTCAGCTGCCACAGTTTCTCCTTGCTAGACCTAGTGGGAAAGCATTTTGCTGAGATGCAGAAGGCAAGAAACGCAGAATACGGAGACGCGGAGCTGTCCCAAGTGCCGCTGCCAGGCGTCTTTCCGCAGAAGGAGCGCCCCGGAGCGCACCGCAACCGGCACCGTCATCTCTGCGCAAAGAGCCAAAATATTTTCAAACCCGCCAAAACTAATCCAAAAATATTTTCAAACCCGCCAAAATAGAAAACCAGACAGAAGTCATCAATACATTCGAAAAAACCTGACAAAACATGATCAAGCCCAACAAAGCTAATCCAAACACACCAAAAACTGGGCTAAACAGAATCAAAACAAATCAAAACAAATCTAAACCTTCTAAAAACCCGCCAAAATATTTCAAAACCTGTCAAAACTAATCAAAACCTTCCGAATACCCGCCAAAACATTCCAAATACCCGCCAAAAGATTTTAAAACCCGCCAAAAGGAATCCAAACATTCCAAAACCTGCCAACACAATAAAAACAACTCAAGAGAATACAAAACATTCTAAAACCCAACCAAAACATTCTGAAAACCCACCAAAACATCATAAAAACAAATCAAAAACAACCAAAACATTCTGAAAACCCGCCAAAATGATTTAGACCCGCAAAACTCATCAAAACATTCTGAAAAGATGCCAAAACATTAGAAAACCAGCCTGAACTGATCAAAACATTCAAAAAACTTGGCAATACATCATAAAAACAAATCAAAACCAACCAAAACATTCCAAAAACCCGACAAAATTATTTAGAACCCGCCAAAACTGATCAAAACATTCTGAAAGGATGCCAAAATACTAGAAAACCAGTAAGAAGTGATCAAAACATTCAATAACATGCCAAAACATAATCAAAACAAATGAAAGCAAACCAAAACATTCCAAATACCCGCCAAAAGATTTTAAAACCCGCCAAAAGGAATCCAAACATTCCAAAACCTGCCAAGACAATCAAAACAACACAAGAGAATACAAAACATTCTAAAACACCACCAAAACATTCCGAAAACCCGCCAAAACATCATAAAAACAAATCAAAACCAACCAAAAAATAAGAGGAACAAGGCAACATATTGGCAAGCAAGAGACGGAGAGCGCGGCACCTTCTAGGAGGCCAAGAAGGAAGCCGCACAACACCTGCACTGTGTCTGCAACTTTCAAACTGCTAGAAGCTAGTGGCTTGCCACTGGCCTGCCTCTTCAATTGCCATTAGCATTCCAATGGAAGCGATTCTTGGACAACTTTGCTCTGCTTGCTGCTAGTTCTGCCCCAGCCTACCATAGATAACCTTGCTCTTGCCTTGAGGCTCTGAGATGCCAAGAACTTGTCAACTTCAAAGGGCGGGCCAGGCTACATCTACTCAGCTGCCACAGTTTCTCCTTGCTAGACCTAGTGGGAAAGCATTTTGCTGAGATGCAGAAGGCAAGAAACGCAGAATACGGAGATGCGGAGCTGTCCCAAGTGCCGCTGCCAGGCGTCTTTCCGCAGAAGGAGCGCCCCGGAGCGCACCGCAACCGGCACCGTCATCTCTGCGCAAAGAGCCAAAATATTTTCAAACCCGCCAAAACTAATCCAAAAATATTTTCAAACCCGCCAAAATAGAAAACCAGACAGAAGTCATCAATACATTCGAAAAAACCTGACAAAACATGATCAAGCCCAACAAAGCTAATCCAAACACACCAAAAACTGGGCTAAACAGAATCAAAACAAATCAAAACAAATCTAAACCTTCTAAAAACATGCCAAAATATTTCAAAACCTGTCAAAACTAATCAAAACCTTCCGAATACCCGCCAAAACATTCCAAATACCCGCCAAAAGATTTTAAAACCCGCCAAAAGGAATCCAAACATTCCAAAACCTGCCAACACAATAAAAACAACTCAAGAGAATACAAAACATTCTAAAACCCAACCAAAACATTCTGAAAACCCACCAAAACATCATAAAAACAAATCAAAACCAACCAAAACATTCTGAAAACCCGCCAAAATGATTTAGACCCGCAAAACTCATCAAAACATTCTGAAAAGATGCCAAAACATTAGAAAACCAGCCTGAACTGATCAAAACATTCAAAAAACTTGGCAATACATCATAAAAACAAATCAAAACCAACCAAAACATTCCAAAAACCTGACAAAATTATTTAGAACCCGCCAAAACTGATCAAAACATTCTGAAAAGATGCCAAAATACTAGAAAACCAGTCAGAAGTGATCGAAACTTTCAATAACTTGCCAAAACATAATCAAAACAAATGAAAGCAAACCAAAACATTCCAAATACCCGCCAAAATATTTTAAAACCCGCCAAAAGGAATCCAAACATTCCAAAACCTGCCAACACAATATAAACAACACAAGAGAAAACAAAACATTCTAAAACACCACCAAAACATTCCGAAAACCCCCCAAAACATCATAAAAACAAATCAAAACCAACCAAAAAATAAGAGGAACAAGGCAACATATTGGCAAGCAAGAGACGGAGAGCGCGGCACCTTCTAGGAGGCCAAGAAGGAAGCCGCACAACACCTGCACTGTGTCTGCAACTTTCAAACTGCTAGAAGCTAGTGGCTTGCCACTGGCCTGCCTCTTCAATTGCCATTAGCATTCCAATGGAAGCTATTCTTGGACAACTTTGCTCTGCTTGCTGCTAGTTCTGCCCCAGCCTACCATAGATAACCTTGCTCTTCCCTTGAGGCTCTGAGATGCCAAGAACTTGTCAACTTCAAAGGGCGGGCCAGGCTACATCTACTCAGCTGCCACAGTTTCTCCTTGCTAGACCTAGTGGGAAAGCATTTTGCTGAGATGCAGAAGGCAAGAAACGCAGAATACGGAGACGCGGAGCTGTCCCAAGTGCCGCTGCCAGGCGTCTTTCCGCAGAAGGAGCGCCCCGGAGCGCACCGCAACCGGCACCGTCATCTCTGCGCAAAGAGCCAAAATATTTTCAAACCCGCCAAAACTAATCCAAAAATATTTTCAAACCCGCCAAAATAGAAAACCAGACAGAAGTCATCAATACATTCGAAAAAACCTGACAAAACATGATCAAGCCCAACAAAGCTAATCCAAACACACCAAAAACTGGGCTAAACAGAATCAAAACAAATCAAAACAAATCTAAACCTTCTAAAAACATGCCAAAATATTTCAAAACCTGTCAAAACTAATCAAAACCTTCCGAATACCCGCCAAAACATTCCAAATAACCGCCAAAAGATTTTAAAACCCGCCAAAAGGAATCCAAACATTCCAAAACCTGCCAACACAATAAAAACAACTCAAGAGAATACAAAACATTCTAAAACCCAACCAAAACATTCTGAAAACCCACCAAAACATCATAAAAACAAATCAAAACCAACCAAAACATTCTGAAAACCCGCCAAAATGATTTAGACCCGCAAAACTCATCAAAACATTCTGAAAAGATGCCAAAACATTAGAAAACCAGCCTGAACTGATCAAAACATTCAAAAAACTTGGCAATACATCATAAAAACAAATCAAAACCAACCAAAACATTCCAAAAACCTGACAAAATTATTTAGAACCCGCCAAAACTGATCAAAACATTCTGAAAAGATGCCAAAATACTAGAAAACCAGTCAGAAGTGATCGAAACTTTCAATAACTTGCCAAAACATAATCAAAACAAATGAAAGCAAACCAAAACATTCCAAATACCCGCCAAAATATTTTAAAACCCGCCAAAAGGAATCCAAACATTCCAAAACCTGCCAACACAATATAAACAACACAAGAGAAAACAAAACATTCTAAAACACCACCAAAACATTCCGAAAACCCCCCAAAACATCATAAAAACAAATCAAAACCAACCAAAAAATAAGAGGAACAAGGCAACATATTGGCAAGCAAGAGACGGAGAGCGCGGCACCTTCTAGGAGGCCAAGAAGGAAGCCGCACAACACCTGCACTGTGTCTGCAACTTTCAAACTGCTAGAAGCTAGTGGCTTGCCACTGGCCTGCCTCTTCAATTGCCATTAGCATTCCAATGGAAGCTATTCTTGGACAACTTTGCTCTGCTTGCTGCTAGTTCTGCCCCAGCCTACCATAGATAACCTTGCTCTTCCCTTGAGGCTCTGAGATGCCAAGAACTTGTCAACTTCAAAGGGCGGGCCAGGCTACATCTACTCAGCTGCCACAGTTTCTCCTTGCTAGACCTAGTGGGAAAGCATTTTGCTGAGATGCAGAAGGCAAGAAACGCAGAATACGGAGACGCGGAGCTGTCCCAAGTGCCGCTGCCAGGCGTCTTTCCGCAGAAGGAGCGCCCCGGAGCGCACCGCAACCGGCACCGTCATCTCTGCGCAAAGAGCCAAAATATTTTCAAACCCGCCAAAACTAATCCAAAAATATTTTCAAACCCGCCAAAATAGAAAACCAGACAGAAGTCATCAATACATTCGAAAAAACCTGACAAAACATGATCAAGCCCAACAAAGCTAATCCAAACACACCAAAAACTGGGCTAAACAGAATCAAAACAAATCAAAACAAATCTAAACCTTCTAAAAACATGCCAAAATATTTCAAAACCTGTCAAAACTAATCAAAACCTTCCGAATACCCGCCAAAACATTCCAAATACCCGCCAAAAGATTTTAAAACCCGCCAAAAGGAATCCAAACATTCCAAAACCTGACAACACAATAAAAACAACTCAAGAGAATACAAAACATTCTAAAACCCAACCAAAACATTCTGAAAACCCACCAAAACATCATAAAAACAAATCAAAACCAACCAAAACATTCTGAAAACCCGCCAAAATGATTTAGACCCGCAAAACTCATCAAAACATTCTGAAAAGATGCCAAAACATTAGAAAACCAGCCTGAACTGATCAAAACATTCAAAAAACTTGGCAATACATCATAAAAACAAATCAAAACCAACCAAAACATTCCAAAAACCCGACAAAATTATTTAGAACCCGCCAAAACTGATCAAAACATTCTGAAAAGATGCCAAAATACTAGAAAACCAGTCAGAAGTGATCGAAACATTCAATAACTTGCCAAAACATAATCAAAACAAATGAAAGCAAACCAAAACATTCCAAATACCCGCCAAAATATTTTAAAACCCGCCAAAAGGAATCCAAACATTCCAAAACCTGCCAAGACAATATAAACAACACAAGAGAAAACAAAACATTCTAAAACACCACCAAAACATTCCGAAAACCCGCCAAAACATCATAAAAACAAATCAAAACCAACCAAAAAATAAGAGGAACAAGGCAACATATTGGCAAGCAAGAGACGGAGAGCGCGGCACCTTCTAGGAGGCCAAGAAGGAAGCCGCACAACACCTGCACTGTGTCTGCAACTTTCAAACTGCTAGAAGCTAGTGGCTTGCCACTGGCCTGCCTCTTCAATTGCCATTAGCATTCCAATGGAAGCGATTCTTGGACAACTTTGCTCTGCTTGCTGCTAGTTCTGCCCCAGCCTACCATAGATAACCTTGCTCTTGCCTTGAGGCTCTGAGATGCCAAGAACTTGTCAACTTCAAAGGGCGGGCCAGGCTACATCTACTCAGCTGCCACAGTTTCTCCTTGCTAGACCTAGTGGGAAAGCATTTTGCTGAGATGCAGAAGGCAAGAAACGCAGAATACGGAGACGCGGAGCTGTCCCAAGTGCCGCTGCCAGGCGTCTTTCCGCAGAAGGAGCGCCCCGGAGCGCACCGCAACCGGCACCGTCATCTCTGCGCAAAGAGCCAAAATATTTTCAAACCCGCCAAAACTAATCCAAAAATATTTTCAAACCCGCCAAAATAGAAAACCAGACAGAAGTCATCAATACATTCGAAAAAACCTGACAAAACATGATCAAGCCCAACAAAGCTAATCCAAACACACCAAAAACTGGGCTAAACAGAATCAAAACAAATCAAAACAAATCTAAACCTTCTAAAAACCCGCCAAAATATTTCAAAACCTGTCAAAACTAATCAAAACCTTCCGAATACCCGCCAAAACATTCCAAATACCCGCCAAAAGATTTTAAAACCCGCCAAAAGGAATCCAAACATTCCAAAACCTGCCAACACAATAAAAACAACTCAAGAGAATACAAAACATTCTAAAACCCAACCAAAACATTCTGAAAACCCACCAAAACATCATAAAAACAAATCAAAACCAACCAAAACATTCTGAAAACCCGCCAAAATGATTTAGACCCGCAAAACTCATCAAAACATTCTGAAAAGATGCCAAAACATTAGAAAACCAGCCTGAACTGATCAAAACATTCAAAAAACTTGGCAATACATCATAAAAACAAATCAAAACCAACCAAAACATTCCAAAAACCCGACAAAATTATTTAGAACCCGCCAAAACTGATCAAAACATTCTGAAAGGATGCCAAAATACTAGAAAACCAGTAAGAAGTGATCAAAACATTCAATAACATGCCAAAACATAATCAAAACAAATGAAAGCAAACCAAAACATTCCAAATACCCGCCAAAATATTTTAAAACCCGCCAAAAGGAATCCAAACATTCCAAAACCTGCCAAGACAATCAAAACAACACAAGAGAATACAAAACATTCTAAAACACCACCAAAACATTCCGAAAACCCGCCAAAACATCATAAAAACAAATCAAAACCAACCAAAAAATAAGAGGAACAAGGCAACATATTGGCAAGCAAGAGACGGAGAGCGCGGCACCTTCTAGGAGGCCAAGAAGGAAGCCGCACAACACCTGCACTGTGTCTGCAACTTTCAAACTGCTAGAAGCTAGTGGCTTGCCACTGGCCTGCCTCTTCAATTGCCATTAGCATTCCAATGGAAGCGATTCTTGGACAACTTTGCTCTGCTTGCTGCTAGTTCTGCCCCAGCCTACCATAGATAACCTTGCTCTTGCCTTGAGGCTCTGAGATGCCAAGAACTTGTCAACTTCAAAGGGCGGGCCAGGCTACATCTACTCAGCTGCCACAGTTTCTCCTTGCTAGACCTAGTGGGAAAGCATTTTGCTGAGATGCAGAAGGCAAGAAACGCAGAATACGGAGATGCGGAGCTGTCCCAAGTGCCGCTGCCAGGCGTCTTTCCGCAGAAGGAGCGCCCCGGAGCGCACCGCAACCGGCACCGTCATCTCTGCGCAAAGAGCCAAAATATTTTCAAACCCGCCAAAACTAATCCAAAAATATTTTCAAACCCGCCAAAATAGAAAACCAGACAGAAGTCATCAATACATTCGAAAAAACCTGACAAAACATGATCAAGCCCAACAAAGCTAATCCAAACACACCAAAAACTGGGCTAAACAGAATCAAAACAAATCAAAACAAATCTAAACCTTCTAAAAACATGCCAAAATATTTCAAAACCTGTCAAAACTAATCAAAACCTTCCGAATACCCGCCAAAACATTCCAAATACCCGCCAAAAGATTTTAAAACCCGCCAAAAGGAATCCAAACATTCCAAAACCTGCCAACACAATAAAAACAACTCAAGAGAATACAAAACATTCTAAAACCCAACCAAAACATTCTGAAAACCCACCAAAACATCATAAAAACAAATCAAAACCAACCAAAACATTCTGAAAACCCGCCAAAATGATTTAGACCCGCAAAACTCATCAAAACATTCTGAAAAGATGCCAAAACATTAGAAAACCAGCCTGAACTGATCAAAACATTCAAAAAACTTGGCAATACATCATAAAAACAAATCAAAACCAACCAAAACATTCCAAAAACCCGACAAAATTATTTAGAACCCGCCAAAACTGATCAAAACATTCTGAAAAGATGCCAAAATACTAGAAAACCAGTCAGAAGTGATCGAAACTTTCAATAACTTGCCAAAACATAATCAAAACAAATGAAAGCAAACCAAAACATTCCAAATACCCGCCAAAATATTTTAAAACCCGCCAAAAGGAATCCAAACATTCCAAAACCTGCCAACACAATATAAACAACACAAGAGAAAACAAAACATTCTAAAACACCACCAAAACATTCCGAAAACCCCCCAAAACATCATAAAAACAAATCAAAACCAACCAAAAAATAAGAGGAACAAGGCAACATATTGGCAAGCAAGAGACGGAGAGCGCGGCACCTTCTAGGAGGCCAAGAAGGAAGCCGCACAACACCTGCACTGTGTCTGCAACTTTCAAACTGCTAGAAGCTAGTGGCTTGCCACTGGCCTGCCTCTTCAATTGCCATTAGCATTCCAATGGAAGCTATTCTTGGACAACTTTGCTCTGCTTGCTGCTAGTTCTGCCCCAGCCTACCATAGATAACCTTGCTCTTCCCTTGAGGCTCTGAGATGCCAAGAACTTGTCAACTTCAAAGGGCGGGCCAGGCTACATCTACTCAGCTGCCACAGTTTCTCCTTGCTAGACCTAGTGGGAAAGCATTTTGCTGAGATGCAGAAGGCAAGAAACGCAGAATACGGAGACGCGGAGCTGTCCCAAGTGCCGCTGCCAGGCGTCTTTCCGCAGAAGGAGCGCCCCGGAGCGCACCGCAACCGGCACCGTCATCTCTGCGCAAAGAGCCAAAATATTTTCAAACCCGCCAAAACTAATCCAAAAATATTTTCAAACCCGCCAAAATAGAAAACCAGACAGAAGTCATCAATACATTCGAAAAAACCTGACAAAACATGATCAAGCCCAACAAAGCTAATCCAAACACACCAAAAACTGGGCTAAACAGAATCAAAACAAATCAAAACAAATCTAAACCTTCTAAAAACATGCCAAAATATTTCAAAACCTGTCAAAACTAATCAAAACCTTCCGAATACCCGCCAAAACATTCCAAATACCCGCCAAAAGATTTTAAAACCCGCCAAAAGGAATCCAAACATTCCAAAACCTGACAACACAATAAAAACAACTCAAGAGAATACAAAACATTCTAAAACCCAACCAAAACATTCTGAAAACCCACCAAAACATCATAAAAACAAATCAAAACCAACCAAAACATTCTGAAAACCCGCCAAAATGATTTAGACCCGCAAAACTCATCAAAACATTCTGAAAAGATGCCAAAACATTAGAAAACCAGCCTGAACTGATCAAAACATTCAAAAAACTTGGCAATACATCATAAAAACAAATCAAAACCAACCAAAACATTCCAAAAACCCGACAAAATTATTTAGAACCCGCCAAAACTGATCAAAACATTCTGAAAAGATGCCAAAATACTAGAAAACCAGTCAGAAGTGATCGAAACATTCAATAACTTGCCAAAACATAATCAAAACAAATGAAAGCAAACCAAAACATTCCAAATACCCGCCAAAATATTTTAAAACCCGCCAAAAGGAATCCAAACATTCCAAAACCTGCCAAGACAATATAAACAACACAAGAGAAAACAAAACATTCTAAAACACCACCAAAACATTCCGAAAACCCGCCAAAACATCATAAAAACAAATCAAAACCAACCAAAAAATAAGAGGAACAAGGCAACATATTGGCAAGCAAGAGACGGAGAGCGCGGCACCTTCTAGGAGGCCAAGAAGGAAGCCGCACAACACCTGCACTGTGTCTGCAACTTTCAAACTGCTAGAAGCTAGTGGCTTGCCACTGGCCTGCCTCTTCAATTGCCATTAGCATTCCAATGGAAGCTATTCTTGGACAACTTTGCTCTGCTTGCTGCTAGTTCTGCCCCAGCCTACCATAGATAACCTTGCTCTTCCCTTGAGGCTCTGAGATGCCAAGAACTTGTCAACTTCAAAGGGCGGGCCAGGCTACATCTACTCAGCTGCCACAGTTTCTCCTTGCTAGACCTAGTGGGAAAGCATTTTGCTGAGATGCAGAAGGCAAGAAACGCAGAATACGGAGACGCGGAGCTGTCCCAAGTGCCGCTGCCAGGCGTCTTTCCGCAGAAGGAGCGCCCCGGAGCGCACCGCAACCGGCACCGTCATCTCTGCGCAAAGAGCCAAAATATTTTCAAACCCGCCAAAACTAATCCAAAAATATTTTCAAACCCGCCAAAATAGAAAACCAGACAGAAGTCATCAATACATTCGAAAAAACCTGACAAAACATGATCAAGCCCAACAAAGCTAATCCAAACACACCAAAAACTGGGCTAAACAGAATCAAAACAAATCAAAACAAATCTAAACCTTCTAAAAACCCGCCAAAATATTTCAAAACCTGTCAAAACTAATCAAAACCTTCCGAATACCCGCCAAAACATTCCAAATACCCGCCAAAAGATTTTAAAACCCGCCAAAAGGAATCCAAACATTCCAAAACCTGCCAACACAATAAAAACAACTCAAGAGAATACAAAACATTCTAAAACCCAACCAAAACATTCTGAAAACCCACCAAAACATCATAAAAACAAATCAAAACCAACCAAAACATTCTGAAAACCCGCCAAAATGATTTAGACCCGCAAAACTCATCAAAACATTCTGAAAAGATGCCAAAACATTAGAAAACCAGCCTGAACTGATCAAAACATTCAAAAAACTTGGCAATACATCATAAAAACAAATCAAAACCAACCAAAACATTCCAAAAACCCGACAAAATTATTTAGAACCCGCCAAAACTGATCAAAACATTCTGAAAGGATGCCAAAATACTAGAAAACCAGTAAGAAGTGATCAAAACATTCAATAACATGCCAAAACATAATCAAAACAAATGAAAGCAAACCAAAACATTCCAAATACCCGCCAAAATATTTTAAAACCCGCCAAAAGGAATCCAAACATTCCAAAACCTGCCAAGACAATCAAAACAACACAAGAGAATACAAAACATTCTAAAACACCACCAAAACATTCCGAAAACCCGCCAAAACATCATAAAAACAAATCAAAACCAACCAAAAAATAAGAGGAACAAGGCAACATATTGGCAAGCAAGAGACGGAGAGCGCGGCACCTTCTAGGAGGCCAAGAAGGAAGCCGCACAACACCTGCACTGTGTCTGCAACTTTCAAACTGCTAGAAGCTAGTGGCTTGCCACTGGCCTGCCTCTTCAATTGCCATTAGCATTCCAATGGAAGCGATTCTTGGACAACTTTGCTCTGCTTGCTGCTAGTTCTGCCCCAGCCTACCATAGATAACCTTGCTCTTGCCTTGAGGCTCTGAGATGCCAAGAACTTGTCAACTTCAAAGGGCGGGCCAGGCTACATCTACTCAGCTGCCACAGTTTCTCCTTGCTAGACCTAGTGGGAAAGCATTTTGCTGAGATGCAGAAGGCAAGAAACGCAGAATACGGAGATGCGGAGCTGTCCCAAGTGCCGCTGCCAGGCGTCTTTCCGCAGAAGGAGCGCCCCGGAGCGCACCGCAACCGGCACCGTCATCTCTGCGCAAAGAGCCAAAATATTTTCAAACCCGCCAAAACTAATCCAAAAATATTTTCAAACCCGCCAAAATAGAAAACCAGACAGAAGTCATCAATACATTCGAAAAAACCTGACAAAACATGATCAAGCCCAACAAAGCTAATCCAAACACACCAAAAACTGGGCTAAACAGAATCAAAACAAATCAAAACAAATCTAAACCTTCTAAAAACATGCCAAAATATTTCAAAACCTGTCAAAACTAATCAAAACCTTCCGAATACCCGCCAAAACATTCCAAATACCCGCCAAAAGATTTTAAAACCCGCCAAAAGGAATCCAAACATTCCAAAACCTGCCAACACAATAAAAACAACTCAAGAGAATACAAAACATTCTAAAACCCAACCAAAACATTCTGAAAACCCACCAAAACATCATAAAAACAAATCAAAACCAACCAAAACATTCTGAAAACCCGCCAAAATGATTTAGACCCGCAAAACTCATCAAAACATTCTGAAAAGATGCCAAAACATTAGAAAACCAGCCTGAACTGATCAAAACATTCAAAAAACTTGGCAATACATCATAAAAACAAATCAAAACCAACCAAAACATTCCAAAAACCCGACAAAATTATTTAGAACCCGCCAAAACTGATCAAAACATTCTGAAAAGATGCCAAAATACTAGAAAACCAGTCAGAAGTGATCGAAACTTTCAATAACTTGCCAAAACATAATCAAAACAAATGAAAGCAAACCAAAACATTCCAAATACCCGCCAAAATATTTTAAAACCCGCCAAAAGGAATCCAAACATTCCAAAACCTGCCAACACAATATAAACAACACAAGAGAAAACAAAACATTCTAAAACACCACCAAAACATTCCGAAAACCCCCCAAAACATCATAAAAACAAATCAAAACCAACCAAAAAATAAGAGGAACAAGGCAACATATTGGCAAGCAAGAGACGGAGAGCGCGGCACCTTCTAGGAGGCCAAGAAGGAAGCCGCACAACACCTGCACTGTGTCTGCAACTTTCAAACTGCTAGAAGCTAGTGGCTTGCCACTGGCCTGCCTCTTCAATTGCCATTAGCATTCCAATGGAAGCTATTCTTGGACAACTTTGCTCTGCTTGCTGCTAGTTCTGCCCCAGCCTACCATAGATAACCTTGCTCTTCCCTTGAGGCTCTGAGATGCCAAGAACTTGTCAACTTCAAAGGGCGGGCCAGGCTACATCTACTCAGCTGCCACAGTTTCTCCTTGCTAGACCTAGTGGGAAAGCATTTTGCTGAGATGCAGAAGGCAAGAAACGCAGAATACGGAGACGCGGAGCTGTCCCAAGTGCCGCTGCCAGGCGTCTTTCCGCAGAAGGAGCGCCCCGGAGCGCACCGCAACCGGCACCGTCATCTCTGCGCAAAGAGCCAAAATATTTTCAAACCCGCCAAAACTAATCCAAAAATATTTTCAAACCCGCCAAAATAGAAAACCAGACAGAAGTCATCAATACATTCGAAAAAACCTGACAAAACATGATCAAGCCCAACAAAGCTAATCCAAACACACCAAAAACTGGGCTAAACAGAATCAAAACAAATCAAAACAAATCTAAACCTTCTAAAAACATGCCAAAATATTTCAAAACCTGTCAAAACTAATCAAAACCTTCCGAATACCCGCCAAAACATTCCAAATACCCGCCAAAAGATTTTAAAACCCGCCAAAAGGAATCCAAACATTCCAAAACCTGACAACACAATAAAAACAACTCAAGAGAATACAAAACATTCTAAAACCCAACCAAAACATTCTGAAAACCCACCAAAACATCATAAAAACAAATCAAAACCAACCAAAACATTCTGAAAACCCGCCAAAATGATTTAGACCCGCAAAACTCATCAAAACATTCTGAAAAGATGCCAAAACATTAGAAAACCAGCCTGAACTGATCAAAACATTCAAAGAACTTGGCAATACATCATAAAAACAAATCAAAACCAACCAAAACATTCCAAAAACCCGACAAAATTATTTAGAACCCGCCAAAACTGATCAAAACATTCTGAAAAGATGCCAAAATACTAGAAAACCAGTAAGAAGTGATCGAAACATTCAATAACTTGCCAAAACATAATCAAAACAAATGAAAGCAAACCAAAACATTCCAAATACCCGCCAAAATATTTTAAAACCCGCCAAAAGGAATCCAAACATTCCAAAACCTGCCAACACAATATAAACAACACAAGAGAAAACAAAACATTCTAAAACACCACCAAAACATTCCGAAAACCCCCCAAAACATCATAAAAACAAATCAAAACCAACCAAAAAATAAGAGGAACAAGGCAACATATTGGCAAGCAAGAGACGGAGAGCGCGGCACCTTCTAGGAGGCCAAGAAGGAAGCCGCACAACACCTGCACTGTGTCTGCAACTTTCAAACTGCTAGAAGCTAGTGGCTTGCCACTGGCCTGCCTCTTCAATTGCCATTAGCATTCCAATGGAAGCTATTCTTGGACAACTTTGCTCTGCTTGCTGCTAGTTCTGCCCCAGCCTACCATAGATAACCTTGCTCTTCCCTTGAGGCTCTGAGATGCCAAGAACTTGTCAACTTCAAAGGGCGGGCCAGGCTACATCTACTCAGCTGCCACAGTTTCTCCTTGCTAGACCTAGTGGGAAAGCATTTTGCTGAGATGCAGAAGGCAAGAAACGCAGAATACGGAGACGCGGAGCTGTCCCAAGTGCCGCTGCCAGGCGTCTTTCCGCAGAAGGAGCGCCCCGGAGCGCACCGCAACCGGCACCGTCATCTCTGCGCAAAGAGCCAAAATATTTTCAAACCCGCCAAAACTAATCCAAAAATATTTTCAAACCCGCCAAAATAGAAAACCAGACAGAAGTCATCAATACATTCGAAAAAACCTGACAAAACATGATCAAGCCCAACAAAGCTAATCCAAACACACCAAAAACTGGGCTAAACAGAATCAAAACAAATCAAAACAAATCTAAACCTTCTAAAAACCCGCCAAAATATTTCAAAACCTGTCAAAACTAATCAAAACCTTCCGAATACCTGCCAAAACATTCCAAATACCCGCCAAAAGATTTTAAAACCCGCCAAAAGGAATCCAAACATTCCAAAACCTGCCAACACAATAAAAACAACTCAAGAGAATACAAAACATTCTAAAACCCAACCAAAACATTCCGAAAACCCACCTAAACATCATAAAAACAAATCAAAACCAACCAAAACATTCTGAAAACCCGCCAAAATGATTTAGACCCGCAAAACTCATCAAAACATTCTGAAAAGATGCCAAAACATTAGAAAACCAGCCTGAACTGATCAAAACATTCAAAAAACTTGGCAATACATCATAAAAACAAATCAAAACCAACCAAAACATTCCAAAAACCCGACAAAATTATTTAGAACCCGCCAAAACTGATCAAAACATTCTGAAAAGATGCCAAAATACTAGAAAACCAGTCAGAAGTGATCGAAACTTTCAATAACTTGCCAAAACATAATCAAAACAAATGAAAGCAAACCAAAACATTCCAAATACCCGCCAAAATATTTTAAAACCCGCCAAAAGGAATCCAAACATTCCAAAACCTGCCAAGACAATATAAACAACACAAGAGAAAACAAAACATTCTAAAACACCACCAAAACATTCCGAAAACCCCCCAAAACATCATAAAAACAAATCAAAACCAACCAAAAAATAAGAGGAACAAGGCAACATATTGGCAAGCAAGAGACGGAGAGCGCGGCACCTTCTAGGAGGCCAAGAAGGAAGCCGCACAACACCTGCACTGTGTCTGCAACTTTCAAACTGCTAGAAGCTAGTGGCTTGCCACTGGCCTGCCTCTTCAATTGCCATTAGCATTCCAATGGAAGCTATTCTTGGACAACTTTGCTCTGCTTGCTGCTAGTTCTGCCCCAGCCTACCATAGATAACCTTGCTCTTCCCTTGAGGCTCTGAGATGCCAAGAACTTGTCAACTTCAAAGGGCGGGCCAGGCTACATCTACTCAGCTGCCACAGTTTCTCCTTGCTAGACCTAGTGGGAAAGCATTTTGCTGAGATGCAGAAGGCAAGAAACGCAGAATACGGAGACGCGGAGCTGTCCCAAGTGCCGCTGCCAGGCGTCTTTCCGCAGAAGGAGCGCCCCGGAGCGCACCGCAACCGGCACCGTCATCTCTGCGCAAAGAGCCAAAATATTTTCAAACCCGCCAAAACTAATCCAAAAATATTTTCAAACCCGCCAAAATAGAAAACCAGACAGAAGTCATCAATACATTCGAAAAAACCTGACAAAACATGATCAAGCCCAACAAAGCTAATCCAAACACACCAAAAACTGGGCTAAACAGAATCAAAACAAATCAAAACAAATCTAAACCTTCTAAAAACCCGCCAAAATATTTCAAAACCCGTCAAAACTAATCAAAACCTTCCGAATACCCGCCAAAACATTCCAAATACCCGCCAAAAGATTTTAAAACCCGCCAAAAGGAATCCAAACATTCCAAAACCTGCCAACACAATAAAAACAACTCAAGAGAATACAAAACATTCTAAAACCCAACCAAAACATTCCGAAAACCCACCAAAACATCATAAAAACAAATCAAAACCAACCAAAACATTCTGAAAACCCGCCAAAATGATTTAGACCCGCAAAACTCATCAAAACATTCTGAAAAGATGCCAAAACATTAGAAAACCAGCCTGAACTGATCAAAACATTCAAAAAACTTGGCAATACATCATAAAAACAAATCAAAACCAACCAAAACATTCCAAAAACCCGACAAAATTATTTAGAACCCGCCAAAACTGATCAAAACATTCTGAAAAGATGCCAAAATACTAGAAAACCAGTCAGAAGTGATCGAAACTTTCAATAACTTGCCAAAACATAATCAAAACAAATGAAAGCAAACCAAAACATTCCAAATACCCGCCAAAATATTTTAAAACCCGCCAAAAGGAATCCAAACATTCCAAAACCTGCCAAGACAATATAAACAACACAAGAGAAAACAAAACATTCTAAAACACCACCAAAACATTCCGAAAACCCGCCAAAACATCATAAAAACAAATCAAAACCAACCAAAAAATAAGAGGAACAAGGCAACATATTGGCAAGCAAGAGACGGAGAGCGCGGCACCTTCTAGGAGGCCAAGAAGGAAGCCGCACAACACCTGCACTGTGTCTGCAACTTTCAAACTGCTAGAAGCTAGTGGCTTGCCACTGGCCTGCCTCTTCAATTGCCATTAGCATTCCAATGGAAGCTATTCTTGGACAACTTTGCTCTGCTTGCTGCTAGTTCTGCCCCAGCCTACCATAGATAACCTTGCTCTTGCCTTGAGGCTCTGAGATGCCAAGAACTTGTCAACTTCAAAGGGCGGGCCAGGCTACATCTACTCAGCTGCCACAGTTTCTCCTTGCTAGACCTAGTGGGAAAGCATTTTGCTGAGATGCAGAAGGCAAGAAACGCAGAATACGGAGACGCGGAGCTGTCCCAAGTGCCGCTGCCAGGCGTCTTTCTGCAGAAGGAGCGCCCCGGAGCGCACCGCAACCGGCACCGTCATCTCTGCGCAAAGAGCCAAAATATTTTCAAACCCGCCAAAACTAATCCAAAACTATTTTCAAACCCGCCAAAATAGAAAACCAGACAGAAGTCATCAATACATTCGAAAAAACCTGACAAAACATGATCAAGCCCAACAAAGCTAATCCAAACACACCAAAAACTGGGCTAAACAGAATCAAAACAAATCAAAACAAATCTAAACCTTCTAAAAACCCGCCAAAATATTTCAAAACCTGTCAAAACTAATCAAAACCTTCCGAATACCCGCCAAAACATTCCAAATACCCGCCAAAAGATTTTAAAACCCGCCAAAAGGAATCCAAACATTCCAAAACCTGCCAACACAATAAAAACAACTCAAGAGAATACAAAACATTCTAAAACCCAACCAAAACATTCCGAAAACCCACCTAAACATCATAAAAACAAATCAAAACCAACCAAAACATTCTGAAAACCCGCCAAAATGATTTAGACCCGCAAAACTCATCAAAACATTCTGAAAAGATGCCAAAACATTAGAAAACCAGCCTGAACTGATCAAAACATTCAAAAAACTTGGCAATACATCATAAAAACAAATCAAAACCAACCAAAACATTCCAAAAACCCGACAAAATTATTTAGAACCCGCCAAAACTGATCAAAACATTCTGAAAAGATGCCAAAATACTAGAAAACCAGTCAGAAGTGATCGAAACTTTCAATAACTTGCCAAAACATAATCAAAACAAATGAAAGCAAACCAAAACATTCCAAATACCCGCCAAAATATTTTAAAACCCGCCAAAAGGAATCCAAACATTCCAAAACCTGCCAACACAATATAAACAACACAAGAGAAAACAAAACATTCTAAAACACCACCAAAACATTCCGAAAACCCCCCAAAACATCATAAAAACAAATCAAAACCAACCAAAAAATAAGAGGAACAAGGCAACATATTGGCAAGCAAGAGACGGAGAGCGCGGCACCTTCTAGGAGGCCAAGAAGGAAGCCGCACAACACCTGCACTGTGTCTGCAACTTTCAAACTGCTAGAAGCTAGTGGCTTGCCACTGGCCTGCCTCTTCAATTGCCATTAGCATTCCAATGGAAGCTATTCTTGGACAACTTTGCTCTGCTTGCTGCTAGTTCTGCCCCAGCCTACCATAGATAACCTTGCTCTTCCCTTGAGGCTCTGAGATGCCAAGAACTTGTCAACTTCAAAGGGCGGGCCAGGCTACATCTACTCAGCTGCCACAGTTTCTCCTTGCTAGACCTAGTGGGAAAGCATTTTGCTGAGATGCAGAAGGCAAGAAACGCAGAATACGGAGACGCGGAGCTGTCCCAAGTGCCGCTGCCAGGCGTCTTTCCGCAGAAGGAGCGCCCCGGAGCGCACCGCAACCGGCACCGTCATCTCTGCGCAAAGAGCCAAAATATTTTCAAACCCGCCAAAACTAATCCAAAAATATTTTCAAACCCGCCAAAATAGAAAACCAGACAGAAGTCATCAATACATTCGAAAAAACCTGACAAAACATGATCAAGCCCAACAAAGCTAATCCAAACACACCAAAAACTGGGCTAAACAGAATCAAAACAAATCAAAACAAATCTAAACCTTCTAAAAACATGCCAAAATATTTCAAAACCTGTCAAAACTAATCAAAACCTTCCGAATACCCGCCAAAACATTCCAAATACCCGCCAAAAGATTTTAAAACCCGCCAAAAGGAATCCAAACATTCCAAAACCTGACAACACAATAAAAACAACTCAAGAGAATACAAAACATTCTAAAACCCAACCAAAACATTCTGAAAACCCACCAAAACATCATAAAAACAAATCAAAACCAACCAAAACATTCTGAAAACCCGCCAAAATGATTTAGACCCGCAAAACTCATCAAAACATTCTGAAAAGATGCCAAAACATTAGAAAACCAGCCTGAACTGATCAAAACATTCAAAAAACTTGGCAATACATCATAAAAACAAATCAAAACCAACCAAAACATTCCAAAAACCCGACAAAATTATTTAGAACCCGCCAAAACTGATCAAAACATTCTGAAAAGATGCCAAAATACTAGAAAACCAGTCAGAAGTGATCGAAACTTTCAATAACTTGCCAAAACATAATCAAAACAAATGAAAGCAAACCAAAACATTCCAAATACCCGCCAAAATATTTTAAAACCCGCCAAAAGGAATCCAAACATTCCAAAACCTGCCAACACAATATAAACAACACAAGAGAAAACAAAACATTCTAAAACACCACCAAAACATTCCGAAAACCCCCCAAAACATCATAAAAACAAATCAAAACCAACCAAAAAATAAGAGGAACAAGGCAACATATTGGCAAGCAAGAGACGGAGAGCGCGGCACCTTCTAGGAGGCCAAGAAGGAAGCCGCACAACACCTGCACTGTGTCTGCAACTTTCAAACTGCTAGAAGCTAGTGGCTTGCCACTGGCCTGCCTCTTCAATTGCCATTAGCATTCCAATGGAAGCTATTCTTGGACAACTTTGCTCTGCTTGCTGCTAGTTCTGCCCCAGCCTACCATAGATAACCTTGCTCTTGCCTTGAGGCTCTGAGATGCCAAGAACTTGTCAACTTCAAAGGGCGGGCCAGGCTACATCTACTCAGCTGCCACAGTTTCTCCTTGCTAGACCTAGTGGGAAAGCATTTTGCTGAGATGCAGAAGGCAAGAAACGCAGAATACGGAGACGCGGAGCTGTCCCAAGTGCCGCTGCCAGGCGTCTTTCCGCAGAAGGAGCGCCCCGGAGCGCACCGCAACCGGCACCGTCATCTCTGCGCAAAGAGCCAAAATATTTTCAAACCCGCCAAAACTAATCCAAAAATATTTTCAAACCCGCCAAAATAGAAAACCAGACAGAAGTCATCAATACATTCGAAAAAACCTGACAAAACATGATCAAGCCCAACAAAGCTAATCCAAACACACCAAAAACTGGGCTAAACAGAATCAAAACAAATCAAAACAAATCTAAACCTTCTAAAAACCCGCCAAAATATTTCAAAACCTGTCAAAACTAATCAAAACCTTCCGAATACCCGCCAAAACATTCCAAATACCCGCCAAAAGATTTTAAAACCCGCCAAAAGGAATCCAAACATTCCAAAACCTGCCAACACAATAAAAACAACTCAAGAGAATACAAAACATTCTAAAACCCAACCAAAACATTCCGAAAACCCACCTAAACATCATAAAAACAAATCAAAACCAACCAAAACATTCTGAAAACCCGCCAAAATGATTTAGACCCGCAAAACTCATCAAAACATTCTGAAAAGATGCCAAAACATTAGAAAACCAGCCTGAACTGATCAAAACATTCAAAAAACTTGGCAATACATCATAAAAACAAATCAAAACCAACCAAAACATTCCAAAAACCCGACAAAATTATTTAGAACCCGCCAAAACTGATCAAAACATTCTGAAAAGATGCCAAAATACTAGAAAACCAGTCAGAAGTGATCGAAACTTTCAATAACTTGCCAAAACATAATCAAAACAAATGAAAGCAAACCAAAACATTCCAAATACCCGCCAAAATATTTTAAAACCCGCCAAAAGGAATCCAAACATTCCAAAACCTGCCAAGACAATATAAACAACACAAGAGAAAACAAAACATTCTAAAACACCACCAAAACATTCCGAAAACCCCCCAAAACATCATAAAAACAAATCAAAACCAACCAAAAAATAAGAGGAACAAGGCAACATATTGGCAAGCAAGAGACGGAGAGCGCGGCACCTTCTAGGAGGCCAAGAAGGAAGCCGCACAACACCTGCACTGTGTCTGCAACTTTCAAACTGCTAGAAGCTAGTGGCTTGCCACTGGCCTGCCTCTTCAATTGCCATTAGCATTCCAATGGAAGCTATTCTTGGACAACTTTGCTCTGCTTGCTGCTAGTTCTGCCCCAGCCTACCATAGATAACCTTGCTCTTCCCTTGAGGCTCTGAGATGCCAAGAACTTGTCAACTTCAAAGGGCGGGCCAGGCTACATCTACTCAGCTGCCACAGTTTCTCCTTGCTAGACCTAGTGGGAAAGCATTTTGCTGAGATGCAGAAGGCAAGAAACGCAGAATACGGAGACGCGGAGCTGTCCCAAGTGCCGCTGCCAGGCGTCTTTCCGCAGAAGGAGCGCCCCGGAGCGCACCGCAACCGGCACCGTCATCTCTGCGCAAAGAGCCAAAATATTTTCAAACCCGCCAAAACTAATCCAAAAATATTTTCAAACCCGCCAAAATAGAAAACCAGACAGAAGTCATCAATACATTCGAAAAAACCTGACAAAACATGATCAAGCCCAACAAAGCTAATCCAAACACACCAAAAACTGGGCTAAACAGAATCAAAACAAATCAAAACAAATCTAAACCTTCTAAAAACCCGCCAAAATATTTCAAAACCTGTCAAAACTAATCAAAACCTTCCGAATACCCGCCAAAACATTCCAAATACCCGCCAAAAGATTTTAAAACCCGCCAAAAGGAATCCAAACATTCCAAAACCTGCCAACACAATAAAAACAACTCAAGAGAATACAAAACATTCTAAAACCCAACCAAAACATTCCGAAAACCCACCAAAACATCATAAAAACAAATCAAAACCAACCAAAACATTCTGAAAACCCGCCAAAATGATTTAGACCCGCAAAACTCATCAAAACATTCTGAAAAGATGCCAAAACATTAGAAAACCAGCCTGAACTGATCAAAACATTCAAAAAACTTGGCAATACATCATAAAAACAAATCAAAACCAACCAAAACATTCCAAAAACCCGACAAAATTATTTAGAACCCGCCAAAACTGATCAAAACATTCTGAAAAGATGCCAAAATACTAGAAAACCAGTCAGAAGTGATCGAAACTTTCAATAACTTGCCAAAACATAATCAAAACAAATGAAAGCAAACCAAAACATTCCAAATACCCGCCAAAATATTTTAAAACCCGCCAAAAGGAATCCAAACATTCCAAAACCTGCCAAGACAATCAAAACAACACAAGAGAATACAAAACATTCTAAAACACCACCAAAACATTCCGAAAACCCGCCAAAACATCATCAAAACAAATCAAAACCAACCAAAAAATAAGAGGAACACGGCAACATATTGGCAAGCAAGAGACGGAGAGCGCGGCACCTTCTAGGAGGCCAAGAAGGAAGCCGCACAACACCTGCACTGTGTCTGCAACTTTCAACTGCTAGAAGCTAGTGGCTTGCCACTGGCCTGCCTCTTCAATTGCCATTAGCATTCCAATGGAAGCTATTCTTGGACAACTTTGCTCTGCTTGCTGCTAGTTCTGCCCCAGCCTACCATAGATAACCTTGCTCTTGCCTTGAGGCTCTGAGATGCCAAGAACTTGTCAACTTCAAAGGGCGGGCCGGGCTACATCTACTCAGCTGCCACAGTTTCTCCTTGCTAGACCTAGTGGGAAAGCATTTTGCTGAGATGCGGAAGGCACGAAACGCAGAATACGGAGACGCGGAGCTGTCCCAAGTGCCGCTGCCAGGCGTCTTTCCGCAGAAGGAGCGCCCCGGAGCGCACCGCAACCGGCACCGTCATCTCTGCGCAAAGAGCCAAAATATTTTCAAACCCGCCAAAACTCATCCAAAAATATTTTCAAACCCGCCAAAATAGAAAACCAGACAGAAGTCATCAATACATTCGAAAAAACCTGACAAAACATGATCAAGCCCAACAAAGCTAATCCAAACACACCAAAAACTGGGCTAAACAGAATCAAAACAAATCAAAACAAATCGAAACCTTCTAAAAACCCACCAAAATATTTCAAAACCTGTCAAAACTAATCAAAACATTCCGAACACCCGCCAAAACATACCAAATACTCGCCAAAAGATTTTAAAACCCGCCAAAAGGAATCCAAACATTCCAAAACCTGCCAACACAATAAAAACAACTCAGGAGAATACAAAACATTCTAAAACCCAACCAAAACATTCCGAAAACCCACCAAAACATCATAAAAACAAATCAAAACCAACCAAAACATTCTGAAAACCCGCCAAAATGATTTAGACCCGCAAAACTCATCAAAACATTCTGAAAAGATGCCAAAACATTAGAAAACCAGCCTGAACTGATCAAAACATTCAAAAAACTTGGCAATACATCATAAAAACAAATCAAAACCAACCAAAACATTCCAAAAACCCGACAAAATTATTTAGAACCCGCCAAAACTGATCAAAACATTCTGAAAAGATGCCAAAATACTAGAAAACCAGTCAGAAGTGATCGAAACTTTCAATAACTTGCCAAAACATAATCAAAACAAATGAAAGCAAACCAAAACATTCCAAATACCCGCCAAAATATTTTAAAACCCGCCAAAAGGAATCCAAACATTCCAAAACCTGCCAAGACAATATAAACAACACAAGAGAAAACAAAACATTCTAAAACACCACCAAAACATTCCGAAAACCCGCCAAAACATCATAAAAACAAATCAAAACCAACCAAAAAATAAGAGGAACAAGGCAACATATTGGCAAGCAAGAGACGGAGAGCGCGGCACCTTCTAGGAGGCCAAGAAGGAAGCCGCACAACACCTGCACTGTGTCTGCAACTTTCAAACTGCTAGAAGCTAGTGGCTTGCCACTGGCCTGCCTCTTCAATTGCCATTAGCATTCCAATGGAAGCTATTCTTGGACAACTTTGCTCTGCTTGCTGCTAGTTCTGCCCCAGCCTACCATAGATAACCTTGCTCTTGCCTTGAGGCTCTGAGATGCCAAGAACTTGTCAACTTCAAAGGGCGGGCCAGGCTACATCTACTCAGCTGCCACAGTTTCTCCTTGCTAGACCTAGTGGGAAAGCATTTTGCTGAGATGCAGAAGGCAAGAAACGCAGAATACGGAGACGCGGAGCTGTCCCAAGTGCCGCTGCCAGGCGTCTTTCCGCAGAAGGAGCGCCCCGGAGCGCACCGCAACCGGCACCGTCATCTCTGCGCAAAGAGCCAAAATATTTTCAAACCCGCCAAAACTCATCCAAAAATATTTTCAAACCCGCCAAAATAGAAAACCAGACAGAAGTCATCAATACATTCGAAAAAACCTGACAAAACATGATCAAGCCCAACAAAGCTAATCCAAACACACCAAAAACTGGGCTAAACAGAATCAAAACAAATCAAAACAAATCTAAACCTTCTAAAAACCCGCCAAAATATTTCAAAACCTGTCAAAACTAATCAAAACCTTCCGAATACCCGCCAAAACATTCCAAATACCCGCCAAAAGATTTTAAAACCCGCCAAAAGGAATCCAAACATTCCAAAACCTGCCAAGACAATATAAACAACACAAGAGAAAACAAAACATTCTAAAACACCACCAAAACATTCCGAAAACCCGCCAAAACATCATAAAAACAAATCAAAACCAACCAAAAAATAAGAGGAACAAGGCAACATATTGGCAAGCAAGAGACGGAGAGCGCGGCACCTTCTAGGAGGCCAAGAAGGAAGCCGCACAACACCTGCACTGTGTCTGCAACTTTCAAACTGCTAGAAGCTAGTGGCTTGCCACTGGCCTGCCTCTTCAATTGCCATTAGCATTCCAATGGAAGCTATTCTTGGACAACTTTGCTCTGCTTGCTGCTAGTTCTGCCCCAGCCTACCATAGATAACCTTGCTCTTGCCTTGAGGCTCTGAGATGCCAAGAACTTGTCAACTTCAAAGGGCGGGCCAGGCTACATCTACTCAGCTGCCACAGTTTCTCCTTGCTAGACCTAGTGGGAAAGCATTTTGCTGAGATGCAGAAGGCAAGAAACGCAGAATACGGAGACGCGGAGCTGTCCCAAGTGCCGCTGCCAGGCGTCTTTCCGCAGAAGGAGCGCCCCGGAGCGCACCGCAACCGGCACCGTCATCTCTGCGCAAAGAGCCAAAATATTTTCAAACCCGCCAAAACTCATCCAAAAATATTTTCAAACCCGCCAAAATAGAAAACCAGACAGAAGTCATCAATACATTCGAAAAAACCTGACAAAACATGATCAAGCCCAACAAAGCTAATCCAAACACACCAAAAACTGGGCTAAACAGAATCAAAACAAATCAAAACAAATCTAAACCTTCTAAAAACCCACCAAAATATTTCAAAACCTGTCAAAACTAATCAAAACCTTCCGAATACCCGCCAAAACATTCCAAATACCCGCCAAAAGATTTTAAAACCCGCCAAAAGGAATCCAAACATTCCAAAACCTGCCAACACAATAAAAACAACTCAAGAGAATACAAAACATTCTAAAACCCAACCAAAACATTCCGAAAACCCACCAAAACATCATAAAAACAAATCAAAACCAACCAAAACATTCTGAAAACCCGCCAAAATGATTTAGACCCACAAAACTCATCAAAACATTCTGAAAAGATGCCAAAACATTAGAAAACCAGCCTGAACTGATCAAAACATTCAAAAAACTTGGCAATACATCATAAAAACAAATCAAAACCAACCAAAACATTCCAAAAACCTGATAAAATTATTTAGAACCCGCCAAAACTGATCAAAACATTCTGAAAAGATGCCAAAATACTAGAAAACCAGTAAGAAGTGATCAAAACATTCAATAACTTGCCAAAACATAATCAAAACAAATGAAAGCAAACCAAAACATTCCAAATACCCGCCAAAATATTTTAAAACCCGCCAAAAGGAATCCAAACATTCCAAAACCTGCCAAGACAATCAAAACAACACAAGAGAATACAAAACATTCTAAAACACCACCAAAACATTCCGAAAACCCCCCAAAACATCATAAAAACAAATCAAAACCAACCAAAAAATAAGAGGAACAAGGCAACATATTGGCAAGCAAGAGACGGAGAGCGCGGCACCTTCTAGGAGGCCAAGAAGGAAGCCGCACAACACCTGCACTGTGTCTGCAACTTTCAAACTGCTAGAAGCTAGTGGCTTGCCACTGGCCTGCCTCTTCAATTGCCATTAGCATTCCAATGGAAGCTATTCTTGGACAACTTTGCTCTGCTTGCTGCTAGTTCTGCCCCAGCCTACCATAGATAACCTTGCTCTTCCCTTGAGGCTCTGAGATGCCAAGAACTTGTCAACTTCAAAGGGCGGGCCAGGCTACATCTACTCAGCTGCCGCAGTTTCTCCTTGCTAGACCTAGTGGGAAAGCATTTTGCTGAGATGCAGAAGGCAAGAAACGCAGAATACGGAGACGCGGAGCTGTCCCAAGTGCCGCTGCCAGGCGTCTTTCCGCAGAAGGAGCGCCCCGGAGCGCACCGCAACCGGCACCGTCATCTCTGCGCAAAGAGCCAAAATATTTTCAAACCCGCCAAAACTAATCCAAAAATATTTTCAAACCCGCCAAAATAGAAAACCAGACAGAAGAGATCAATACATTCGAAAAAACCTGACAAAACATGATCAAGCCCAACAAAGCTAATCCAAACACACCAAAAACTGGGCTAAACAGAATCAAAACAAATCAAAACAAATCTAAACCTTCTAAAAACCCGCCAAAATATTTCAAAACCTGTCAAAACTAATCAAAACCTTCCGAATACCCGCCAAAACATTCCAAATACCCGCCAAAAGATTTTAAAACCCGCCAAAAGGAATCCAAACATTCCAAAACCTGCCAACACAATAAAAACAACTCAGGAGAATACAAAACATTCTAAAACCCAACCAAAACATTCCGAAAACCCACCAAAACATCATAAAAACAAATCAAAACCAACCAAAACATTCTGAAAACCCGCCAAAATGATTTAGACCCGCAAAACTCATCAAAACATTCTGAAAAGATGCCAAAACATTAGAAAACCAGCCTGAACTGATCAAAACATTCAAAAAACTTGGCAATACATCATAAAAACAAATCAAAACCAACCAAAACATTCCAAAAACCCGACAAAATTATTTAGAACCCGCCAAAACTGATCAAAACATTCTGAAAGGATGCCAAAATACTAGAAAACCAGTCAGAAGTGATCGAAACATTCAATAACTTGCCAAAACATAATCAAAACAAATGAAAGCAAACCAAAACATTCCAAATACCCGCCAAAATATTTTAAAACCCGCCAAAAGGAATCCAAACATTCCAAAACCTGCCAAGACAATCAAAACAACACAAGAGAATACAAAACATTCTAAAACACCACCAAAACATTCCGAAAACCCGCCAAAACATCATAAAAACAAATCAAAACCAACCAAAAAATAAGAGGAACAAGGCAACATATTGGCAAGCAAGAGACGGAGAGCGCGGCACCTTCTAGGAGGCCAAGAAGGAAGCCGCACAACACCTGCACTGTGTCTGCAACTTTCAAACTGCTAGAAGCTAGTGGCTTGCCACTGGCCTGCCTCTTCAATTGCCATTAGCATTCCAATGGAAGCTATTCTTGGACAACTTTGCTCTGCTTGCTGCTAGTTCTGCCCCAGCCTACCATAGATAACCTTGCTCTTGCCTTGAGGCTCTGAGATGCCAAGAACTTGTCAACTTCAAAGGGCGGGCCAGGCTACATCTACTCAGCTGCCACAGTTTCTCCTTGCTAGACCTAGTGGGAAAGCATTTTGCTGAGATGCAGAAGGCAAGAAACGCAGAATACGGAGACGCGGAGCTGTCCCAAGTGCCGCTGCCAGGCGTCTTTCCGCAGAAGGAGCGCCCCGGAGCGCACCGCAACCGGCACCGTCATCTCTGCGCAAAGAGCCAAAATATTTTCAAACCCGCCAAAACTCATCCAAAAATATTTTCAAACCCGCCAAAATAGAAAACCAGACAGAAGTCATCAATACATTCGAAAAAACCTGACAAAACATGATCAAGCCCAACAAAGCTAATCCAAACACACCAAAAACTGGGCTAAACAGAATCAAAACAAATCAAAACAAATCGAAACCTTCTAAAAACCCGCCAAAATATTTCAAAACCCGTCAAAACTAATCAAAACCTTCCGAATACCCGCCAAAACATTCCAAATACCCGCCAAAAGATTTTAAAACCCGCCAAAAGGAATCCAAACATTCCAAAACCTGCCAACACAATAAAAACAACTCAAGAGAATACAAAACATTCTAAAACCCAACCAAAACATTCTGAAAACCCACCAAAACATCATAAAAACAAATCAAAACCAACCAAAACATTCTGAAAACCCGCCAAAATGATTTAGACCCGCAAAACTCATCAAAACATTCTGAAAAGATGCCAAAACATTAGAAAACCAGCCTGAACTGATCAAAACATTCAAAAAACTTGGCAATACATCATAAAAACAAATCAAAACCAACCAAAACATTCCAAAAACCCGACAAAATTATTTAGAACCCGCCAAAACTGATCAAAACATTCTGAAAGGATGCCAAAATACTAGAAAACCAGTCAGAAGTGATCGAAACATTCAATAACTTGCCAAAACATAATCAAAACAAATGAAAGCAAACCAAAACATTCCAAATACCCGCCAAAATATTTTAAAACCCGCCAAAAGGAATCCAAACATTCCAAAACCTGCCAAGACAATCAAAACAACACAAGAGAATACAAAACATTCTAAAACACCACCAAAACATTCCGAAAACCCGCCAAAACATCATCAAAACAAATCAAAACCGACCAAAAAATAAGAGGAACACGGCAACATATTGGCAAGCAAGAGACGGAGAGCGCGGCACCTTCTAGGAGGCCAAGAAGGAAGCCGCACAACACCTGCACTGTGTCTGCAACTTTCAAACTGCTAGAAGCTAGTGGCTTGCCACTGGCCTGCCTCTTCAACTGCCATTAGCATTCCAATGGAAGCTATTCTTGGACAACTTTGCTCTGCTTGCTGCTAGTTCTGCCCCAGCCTACCATAGATAACCTTGCTCTTCCCTTGAGGCTCTGAGATGCCAAGAACTTGTCAACTTCAAAGGGCGGGGCAGGCTACATCTACTCAGCTGCCACAGTTTCTCCTTGCTAGACCTAGTGGGAAAGCATTTTGCTGAGATGCAGAAGGCAAGAAACGCAGAATACGGAGACGCGGAACTGTCCCAAGTGCCGCTGCCAGGCGTCTTTCCGCAGAAGGAGCGCCCCGGAGCGCACCGCAACCGGCACCGTCATCTCTGCGCAAAGAGCCAAAATATTTTCAAACCCGCCAAAACTAATCCAAAAATATTTTCAAACCCGCCAAAATAGAGAACCAGACAGAAGTCATCAATACATTCGAAAAAACCTGACAAAACATGATCAAGCCCACCAAAGCTAATCCAAACACACCAAAAACTGGGCTAAACAGAATCAAAACAAATCAAAACAAATCTAAACCTTCTAAAAACCCGCCAAAATATTTCAAAACCTGTCAAAACTAATCAAAACCTTCCCAATACCCGCCAAAACATTCCAAATACCCGCCAAAAGATTTTAAAACCCGCCAAAAGGAATCCAAACATTCCAAAACCTGCCAACACAATAAAAACAACTCAAGAGAATACAAAACATTCTAAAACCCAACCAAAACATTCCGAAAACCCACCTAAACATCATAAAAACAAATCAAAACCAACCAAAACATTCTGAAAACCCGCCAAAATGATTTAGACCCACAAAACTCATCAAAACATTCTGAAAAGATGCCAAAACATTAGAAAACCAGCCTGAACTGATCAAAACATTCAAAAAACTTGGCAATACATCATAAAAACAAATCAAAACCAACCAAAACATTCCAAAAACCTGATAAAATTATTTAGAACCCGCCAAAACTGATCAAAACATTCTGAAAAGATGCCAAAATACTAGAAAACCAGTAAGAAGTGATCGAAACATTCAATAACTTGCCAAAACATAATCAAAACAAATGAAAGCAAACCAAAACATTCCAAATACCCGCCAAAATATTTTAAAACTCGCCAAAAGGAATCCAAACATTCCAAAACCTGCCAAGACAATCAAAACAACACAAGAGAATACAAAACATTCTAAAACACCACCAAAACATTCCGAAAACCCGCCAAAACATCATAAAAACAAATCAAAACCAACCAAAAAATAAGAGGAACAAGGCAACATATTGGCAAGCAAGAGACGGAGAGCGCGGCACCTTCTAGGAGGCCAAGAAGGAAGCCGCACAACACCTGCACTGTGTCTGCAACTTTCAAACTGCTAGAAGCTAGTGGCTTGCCACTGGCCTGCCTCTTCAATTGCCATTAGCATTCCAATGGAAGCTATTCTTGGACAACTTTGCTCTGCTTGCTGCTAGTTCTGCCCCAGCCTACCATAGATAACCTTGCTCTTCCCTTGAGGCTCTGAGATGCCAAGAACTTGTCAACTTCAAAGGGCGGGCCAGGCTACATCTACTCAGCTGCCGCAGTTTCTCCTTGCTAGACCTAGTGGGAAAGCATTTTGCTGAGATGCAGAAGGCAAGAAACGCAGAATACGGAGACGCGGAGCTGTCCCAAGTGCCGCTGCCAGGCGTCTTTCCGCAGAAGGAGCGCCCCGGAGCGCACCGCAACCGGCACCGTCATCTCTGCGCAAAGAGCCAAAATATTTTCAAACCCGCCAAAACTAATCCAAAAATATTTTCAAACCCGCCAAAATAGAAAACCAGACAGAAGAGATCAATACATTCGAAAAAACCTGACAAAACATGATCAAGCCCAACAAAGCTAATCCAAACACACCAAAAACTGGGCTAAACAGAATCAAAACAAATCAAAACAAATCTAAACCTTCTAAAAACCCGCCAAAATATTTCAAAACCTGTCAAAACTAATCAAAACCTTCCGAATACCCGCCAAAACATTCCAAATACCCGCCAAAAGATTTTAAAACCCGCCAAAAGGAATCCAAACATTCCAAAACCTGCCAACACAATAAAAACAACTCAGGAGAATACAAAACATTCTAAAACCCAACCAAAACATTCCGAAAACCCACCAAAACATCATAAAAACAAATCAAAACCAACCAAAACATTCTGAAAACCCGCCAAAATGATTTAGACCCGCAAAACTCATCAAAACATTCTGAAAAGATGCCAAAACATTAGAAAACCAGCCTGAACTGATCAAAACATTCAAAAAACTTGGCAATACATCATAAAAACAAATCAAAACCAACCAAAACATTCCAAAAACCCGACAAAATTATTTAGAACCCGCCAAAACTGATCAAAACATTCTGAAAGGATGCCAAAATACTAGAAAACCAGTAAGAAGTGATCGAAACATTCAATAACTTGCCAAAACATAATCAAAACAAATGAAAGCAAACCAAAACATTCCAAATACCCGCCAAAATATTTTAAAACCCGCCAAAAGGAATCCAAACATTCCAAAACCTGCCAAGACAATCAAAACAACACAAGAGAATACAAAACATTCTAAAACACCACCAAAACATTCCGAAAACCCGCCAAAACATCATAAAAACAAATCAAAACCAACCAAAAAATAAGAGGAACAAGGCAACATATTGGCAAGCAAGAGACGGAGAGCGCGGCACCTTCTAGGAGGCCAAGAAGGAAGCCGCACAACACCTGCACTGTGTCTGCAACTTTCAAACTGCTAGAAGCTAGTGGCTTGCCACTGGCCTGCCTCTTCAATTGCCATTAGCATTCCAATGGAAGCTATTCTTGGACAACTTTGCTCTGCTTGCTGCTAGTTCTGCCCCAGCCTACCATAGATAACCTTGCTCTTGCCTTGAGGCTCTGAGATGCCAAGAACTTGTCAACTTCAAAGGGCGGGCCAGGCTACATCTACTCAGCTGCCACAGTTTCTCCTTGCTAGACCTAGTGGGAAAGCATTTTGCTGAGATGCGGAAGGCAAGAAACGCAGAATACGGAGACGCAGAGCTGTCCCAAGTGCCGCTGCCAGGCGTCTTTCCGCAGAAGGAGCGCCCCGGAGCGCACCGCAACCGGCACCGTCATCTCTGCGCAAAGAGCCAAAATATTTTCAAACCCGCCAAAACTCATCCAAAAATATTTTCAAACCCGCCAAAATAGAAAACCAGACAGAAGTCATCAGTACATTCGAAAAAACCTGACAAAACATGATCAAGCCCAACAAAGCTAATCCAAACACACCAAAAACTGGGCTAAACAGAATCAAAACAAATCAAAACAAATCTAAACCTTCTAAAAACCCGCCAAAATATTTCAAAACCTGTCAAAACTAATCAAAACCTTCCGAATACCCGCCAAAACATTCCAAATACCCGCCAAAAGATTTTAAAACCCGCCAAAAGGAATCCAAACATTCCAAAACCTGCCAACACAATAAAAACAACTCAGGAGAATACAAAACATTCTAAAACCCAACCAAAACATTCCGAAAACCCACCAAAACATCATAAAAACAAATCAAAACCAACCAAAACATTCTGAAAACCCGCCAAAATGATTTAGACCCGCAAAACTCATCAAAACATTCTGAAAAGATGCCAAAACATTAGAAAACCAGCCTGAACTGATCAAAACATTCAAAAAACTTGGCAATACATCATAAAAACAAATCAAAACCAACCAAAACATTCCAAAAACCCGACAAAATTATTTAGAACCCGCCAAAACTGATCAAAACATTCTGAAAGGATGCCAAAATACTAGAAAACCAGTAAGAAGTGATCAAAACATTCAATAACTTGCCAAAACATAATCAAAACAAATGAAAGCAAACCAAAACATTCCAAATACCCGCCAAAATATTTTAAAACCCGCCAAAAGGAATCCAAACATTCCAAAACCTGCCAAGACAATCAAAACAACACAAGAGAATACAAAACATTCTAAAACACCACCAAAACATTCCGAAAACCCGCCAAAACATCATCAAAACAAATCAAAACCGACCAAAAAATAAGAGGAACACGGCAACATATTGGCAAGCAAGAGACGGAGAGCGCGGCACCTTCTAGGAGGCCAAGAAGGAAGCCGCACAACACCTGCACTGTGTCTGCAACTTTCAAACTGCTAGAAGCTAGTGGCTTGCCACTGGCCTGCCTCTTCAATTGCCATTAGCATTCCAATGGAAGCTATTCTTGGACAACTTTGCTCTGCTTGCTGCTAGTTCTGCCCCAGCCTACCATAGATAACCTTGCTCTTGCCTTGAGGCTCTGAGATGCCAAGAACTTGTCAACTTCAAAGGGCGGGGCAGGCTACATCTACTCAGCTGCCACAGTTTCTCCTTGCTAGACCTAGTGGGAAAGCATTTTGCTGAGATGCAGAAGGCAAGAAACGCAGAATACGGAGACGCGGAACTGTCCCAAGTGCCGCTGCCAGGCGTCTTTCCGCAGAAGGAGCGCCCCGGAGCGCACCGCAACCGGCACCGTCATCTCTGCGCAAAGAGCCAAAATATTTTCAAACCCGCCAAAACTAATCCAAAAATATTTTCAAACCCGCCAAAATAGAAAACCAGACAGAAGTCATCAATACATTCGAAAAAACCTGACAAAACATGAGAAAGCCCACCAAAGCTAATCCAAACACACCAAAAACTGGGCTAAACAGAATCAAAACAAATCAAAACAAATCGAAACCTTCTAAAAACCCGCCAAAATATTTCAAAACCCGTCAAAACTAATCAAAACCTTCCCAATACCCGCCAAAACATTCCAAATACCCGCCAAAAGATTTTAAAACCCGCCAAAAGGAATCCAAACATTCCAAAACCTGCCAACACAATAAAAACAACTCAAGAGAATACAAAACATTCTAAAACCCAACCAAAACATTCTGAAAACCCACCAAAACATCATAAAAACAAATCAAAACCAACCAAAACATTCTGAAAACCCGCCAAAATGATTTAGACCCGCAAAACTCATCAAAACATTCTGAAAAGATGCCAAAACATTAGAAAACCAGCCTGAACTGATCAAAACATTCAAAAAACTTGGCAATACATCATAAAAACAAATCAAAACCAACCAAAACATTCCAAAAACCTGATAAAATTATTTAGAACCCGCCAAAACTGATCAAAACATTCTGAAAGGATGCCAAAATACTAGAAAACCAGTCAGAAGTGATCGAAACATTCAATAACTTGCCAAAACATAATCAAAACAAATGAAAGCAAACCAAAACATTCCAAATACCCGCCAAAATATTTTAAAACCCGCCAAAAGGAATCCAAACATTCCAAAACCTGCCAAGACAATCAAAACAACACAAGAGAATACAAAACATTCTAAAACACCACCAAAACATTCCGAAAACCCGCCAAAACATCATCAAAACAAATCAAAACCGACCAAAAAATAAGAGGAACACGGCAACATATTGGCAAGCAAGAGACGGAGAGCGCGGCACCTTCTAGGAGGCCAAGAAGGAAGCCGCACAACACCTGCACTGTGTCTGCAACTTTCAAACTGCTAGAAGCTAGTGGCTTGCCACTGGCCTGCCTCTTCAATTGCCATTAGCATTCCAATGGAAGCTATTCTTGGACAACTTTGCTCTGCTTGCTGCTAGTTCTGCCCCAGCCTACCATAGATAACCTTGCTCTTCCCTTGAGGCTCTGAGATGCCAAGAACTTGTCAACTTCAAAGGGCGGGGCAGGCTACATCTACTCAGCTGCCACAGTTTCTCCTTGCTAGACCTAGTGGGAAAGCATTTTGCTGAGATGCAGAAGGCAAGAAACGCAGAATACGGAGACGCGGAACTGTCCCAAGTGCCGCTGCCAGGCGTCTTTCCGCAGAAGGAGCGCCCCGGAGCGCACCGCAACCGGCACCGTCATCTCTGCGCAAAGAGCCAAAATATTTTCAAACCCGCCAAAACTAATCCAAAAATATTTTCAAACCCGCCAAAATAGAGAACCAGACAGAAGTCATCAATACATTCGAAAAAACCTGACAAAACATGAGAAAGCCCACCAAAGCTAATCCAAACACACCAAAAACTGGGCTAAACAGAATCAAAACAAATCAAAACAAATCGAAAACTTCTAAAAACCCGCCAAAATATTTCAAAACCCGTCAAAACTAATCAAAACCTTCCGAATACCCGCCAAAACATTCCAAATACCCGCCAAAAGATTTTAAAACCCGCCAAAAGGAATCCAAACATTCCAAAACCTGCCAACACAATAAAAACAACTCAAGAGAATACAAAACATTCTAAAACCCAACCAAAACATTCTGAAAACCCACCAAAACATCATAAAAACAAATCAAAACCAACCAAAACATTCTGAAAACCCGCCAAAATGATTTAGACCCGCAAAACTCATCAAAACATTCTGAAAAGATGCCAAAACATTAGAAAACCAGACAGAACTGATCAAAACATTCAAAAAACTTGGCAATACATCATAAAAACAAATCAAAACCAACCAAAACATTCCAAAAACCTGATAAAATTATTTAGAACCCGCCAAAACTGATCAAAACATTCTGAAAGGATGCCAAAATACTAGAAAACCAGTAAGAAGTGATCAAAACATTCAATAACTTGCCAAAACATAATCAAAACAAATGAAAGCAAACCAAAACATTCCAAATACCCGCCAAAATATTTTAAAACCCGCCAAAAGGAATCCAAACATTCCAAAACCTGCCAAGACAATCAAAACAACACAAGAGAATACAAAACATTCTAAAACACCACCAAAACATTCCGAAAACCCGCCAAAACATCATAAAAACAAATCAAAACCAACCAAAAAATAAGAGGAACAAGGCAACATATTGGCAAGCAAGAGACGGAGAGCGCGGCACCTTCTAGGAGGCCAAGAAGGAAGCCGCACAACACCTGCACTGTGTCTGCAACTTTCAAACTGCTAGAAGCTAGTGGCTTGCCACTGGCCTGCCTCTTCAATTGCCATTAGCATTCCAATGGAAGCTATTCTTGGACAACTTTGCTCTGCTTGCTGCTAGTTCTGCCCCAGCCTACCATAGATAACCTTGCTCTTCCCTTGAGGCTCTGAGATGCCAAGAACTTGTCAACTTCAAAGGGCGGGCCAGGCTACATCTACTCAGCTGCCGCAGTTTCTCCTTGCTAGACCTAGTGGGAAAGCATTTTGCTGAGATGCAGAAGGCAAGAAACGCAGAATACGGAGACGCGGAGCTGTCCCAAGTGCCGCTGCCAGGCGTCTTTCCGCAGAAGGAGCGCCCCGGAGCGCACCGCAACCGGCACCGTCATCTCTGCGCAAAGAGCCAAAATATTTTCAAACCCGCCAAAACTAATCCAAAAATATTTTCAAACCCGCCAAAATAGAAAACCAGACAGAAGAGATCAATACATTCGAAAAAACCTGACAAAACATGATCAAGCCCAACAAAGCTAATCCAAACACACCAAAAACTGGGCTAAACAGAATCAAAACAAATCAAAACAAATCAAAACCTTCTAAAAACCCGCCAAAATATTTCAAAACCAGTCAAAACTTATCAAAACCTTCCGAATACCCGCCAAAACATTCCAAATACTCGCCAAAAGATTTTAAAACCCGCCAAAAGGAATCCAAACATTCCAAAACCTGCCAACACAATAAAAACAACTCAAGAGAATACAAAACATTCTAAAACCCAACCAAAACATTCCGAAAACCCACCAAAACATCATAAAAACAAATCAAAACCAACCAAAACATTCTGAAAACCCGCCAAAATGATTTAGACCCGCAAAACTCATCAAAACATTCTGAAAAGATGCCAAAACATTAGAAAACCAGCCTGAACTGATCAAAACATTCAAAAAACTTGGCAATACATCATAAAAACAAATCAAAACCAACCAAAACATTCCAAAAACCCGACAAAATTATTTAGAACCCGCCAAAACTGATCAAAACATTCTGAAAGGATGCCAAAATACTAGAAAACCAGTCAGAAGTGATCGAAACATTCAATAACTTGCCAAAACATAATCAAAACAAATGAAAGCAAACCAAAACATTCCAAATACCCGCCAAAATATTTTAAAACCCGCCAAAAGGAATCCAAACATTCCAAAACCTGCCAAGACAATCAAAACAACACAAGAGAATACAAAACATTCTAAAACACCACCAAAACATTCCGAAAACCCGACAAAACATCATAAAAACAAATCAAAACCAACCAAAAAATAAGAGGAACAAGGCAACATATTGGCAAGCAAGAGACGGAGAGTGCGGCACCTTCTAGGAGGCCAAGAAGGAAGCCGCACAACACCTGCACTGTGTCTGCAACTTTCAAACTGCTAGAAGCTAGTGGCTTGCCACTGGCCTGCCTCTTCAATTGCCATTAGCATTCCAATGGAAGCTATTCTTGGACAACTTTGCTCTGCTTGCTGCTAGTTCTGCCCCAGCCTACCATAGATAACCTTGCTCTTCCCTTGAGGCTCTGAGATGCCAAGAACTTGTCAACTTCAAAGGGCGGGCCAGGCTACATCTACTCAGCTGCCACAGTTTCTCCTTGCTAGACCTAGTGGGAAAGCATTTTGCTGAGATGCAGAAGGCAAGAAACGCAGAATACGGAGACGCGGAGCTGTCCCAAGTGCCGCTGCCAGGCGTCTTTCCGCAGAAGGAGCGCCCCGGAGCGCACCGCAACCGGCACCGTCATCTCTGCGCAAAGAGCCAAAATATTTTCAAACCCGCCAAAACTCATCCAAAAATATTTTCAAACCCGCCAAAATAGAAAACCAGACAGAAGTCATCAATACATTCGAAAAAACCTGACAAAACATGATCAAGCCCAACAAAGCTAATCCAAACACACCAAAAACTGGGCTAAACAGAATCAAAACAAATCAAAACAAATCGAAACCTTCTAAAAACCCGCCAAAATATTTCAAAACCCGTCAAAACTAATCAAAACCTTCCGAATACCCGCCAAAACATTCCAAATACCCGCCAAAAGATTTTAAAACCCGCCAAAAGGAATCCAAACATTCCAAAACCTGCCAACACAATAAAAACAACTCAAGAGAATACAAAACATTCTAAAACCCAACCAAAACATTCCGAAAACCCACCTAAACATCATAAAAACAAATCAAAACCAACCAAAACATTCTGAAAACCCGCCAAAATGATTTAGACCCGCAAAACTCATCAAAACATTCTGAAAAGATGCCAAAACATTAGAAAACCAGCCTGAACTGATCAAAACATTCAAAAAACTTGGCAATACATCATAAAAACAAATCAAAACCAACCAAAACATTCCAAAAACCCGACAAAATTATTTAGAACCCGCCAAAACTGATCAAAACATTCTGAAAGGATGCCAAAATACTAGAAAACCAGTCAGAAGTGATCGAAACATTCAATAACTTGCCAAAACATAATCAAAACAAATGAAAGCAAACCAAAACATTCCAAATACCCGCCAAAATATTTTAAAACCCGCCAAAAGGAATCCAAACATTCCAAAACCTGCCAAGACAATCAAAACAACACAAGAGAATACAAAACATTCTAAAACACCACCAAAACATTCCGAAAACCCGACAAAACATCATAAAAACAAATCAAAACCAACCAAAAAATAAGAGGAACAAGGCAACATATTGGCAAGCAAGAGACGGAGAGCGCGGCACCTTCTAGGAGGCCAAGAAGGAAGCCGCACAACACCTGCACTGTGTCTGCAACTTTCAAACTGCTAGAAGCTAGTGGCTTGCCACTGGCCTGCCTCTTCAATTGCCATTAGCATTCCAATGGAAGCTATTCTTGGACAACTTTGCTCTGCTTGCTGCTAGTTCTGCCCCAGCCTACCATAGATAACCTTGCTCTTCCCTTGAGGCTCTGAGATGCCAAGAACTTGTCAACTTCAAAGGGCGGGCCAGGCTACATCTACTCAGCTGCCACAGTTTCTCCTTGCTAGACCTAGTGGGAAAGCATTTTGCTGAGATGCGGAAGGCAAGAAACGCAGAATACGGAGACGCAGAGCTGTCCCAAGTGCCGCTGCCAGGCGTCTTTCCGCAGAAGGAGCGCCCCGGAGCGCACCGCAACCGGCACCGTCATCTCTGCGCAAAGAGCCAAAATATTTTCAAACCCGCCAAAACTAATCCAAAAATATTTTCAAACCCGCCAAAATAGAAAACCAGACAGAAGTCATCAGTACATTCGAAAAAACCTGACAAAACATGATCAAGCCCAACAAAGCTAATCCAAACACACCAAAAACTGGGCTAAACAGAATCAAAACAAATCAAAACAAATCTAAACCTTCTAAAAACCCGCCAAAATATTTCAAAACCTGTCAAAACTAATCAAAACCTTCCGAATACCCGCCAAAACATTCCAAATACCCGCCAAAAGATTTTAAAACCCGCCAAAAGGAATCCAAACATTCCAAAACCTGCCAACACAATAAAAACAACTCAGGAGAATACAAAACATTCTAAAACCCAACCAAAACATTCCGAAAACCCACCAAAACATCATAAAAACAAATCAAAACCAACCAAAACATTCTGAAAACCCGCCAAAATTATTTAGACCCGCAAAACTCATCAAAACATTCTGAAAAGATGCCAAAACATTAGAAAACCAGCCTGAACTGATCAAAACATTCAAAAAACTTGGCAATACATCATAAAAACAAATCAAAACCAACCAAAACATTCCAAAAACCCGACAAAATTATTTAGAACCCGCCAAAACTGATCAAAACATTCTGAAAGTATGCCAAAATACTAGAAAACCAGTAAGAAGTGATCAAAACATTCAATAACTTGCCAAAACATAATCAAAACAAATGAAAGCAAACCAAAACATTCCAAATACCCGCCAAAAGATTTTAAAACCCGCCAAAAGGAATCCAAACATTCCAAAACCTGCCAAGACAATCAAAACAACACAAGAGAATACAAAACATTCTAAAACACCACCAAAACATTCCGAAAACCCGCCAAAACATCATAAAAACAAATCAAAACCGACCAAAAAATAAGAGGAACACGGCAACATATTGGCAAGCAAGAGACGGAGAGCGCGGCACCTTCTAGGAGGCCAAGAAGGAAGCCGCACAACACCTGCATTGTGTCTGCAACTTTCAAACTGCTAGAAGCTAGTGGCTTGCCACTGGCCTGCCTCTTCAATTGCCATTAGCATTCCAATGGAAGCTATTCTTGGACAACTTTGCTCTGCTTGCTGCTAGTTCTGCCCCAGCCTACCATAGATAACCTTGCTCTTCCCTTGAGGCTCTGAGATGCCAAGAACTTGTCAACTTCAAAGGGCGGGGCAGGCTACATCTACTCAGCTGCCACAGTTTCTCCTTGCTAGACCTAGTGGGAAAGCATTTTGCTGAGATGCAGAAGGCAAGAAACGCAGAATACGGAGACGCGGAACTGTCCCAAGTGCCGCTGCCAGGCGTCTTTCCGCAGAAGGAGCGCCCCGGAGCGCACCGCAACCGGCACCGTCATCTCTGCGCAAAGAGCCAAAATATTTTCAAACCCGCCAAAACTAATCCAAAAATATTTTCAAACCCGCCAAAATAGAAAACCAGACAGAAGTCATCAGTACATTCGAAAAAACCTGACAAAACATGATCAAGCCCAACAAAGCTAATCCAAACACACCAAAAACTGGGCTAAACAGAATCAAAACAAATCAAAACAAATCTAAACCTTCTAAAAACCCGCCAAAATATTTCAAAACCTGTCAAAACTAATCAAAACCTTCCGAATACCCGCCAAAACATTCCAAATACCCGCCAAAAGATTTTAAAACCCGCCAAAAGGAATCCAAACATTCCAAAACCTGCCAACACAATAAAAACAACTCAGGAGAATACAAAACATTCTAAAACCCAACCAAAACATTCTGAAAACCCACCAAAACATCATAAAAACAAATCAAAACCAACCAAAACATTCTGAAAACCCGCCAAAATGATTTAGACCCGCAAAACTCATCAAAACATTCTGAAAAGATGCCAAAACATTAGAAAACCAGCCTGAACTGATCAAAACATTCAAAAAACTTGGCAATACATCATAAAAACAAATCAAAACCAACCAAAACATTCCAAAAACCCGACAAAATTATTTAGAACCCGCCAAAACTGATCAAAACATTCTGAAAGTATGCCAAAATACTAGAAAACCAGTAAGAAGTGATCAAAACATTCAATAACTTGCCAAAACATAATCAAAACAAATGAAAGCAAACCAAAACATTCCAAATACCCGCCAAAATATTTTAAAACCCGCCAAAAGGAATCCAAACATTCCAAAACCTGCCAAGACAATCAAAACAACACAAGAGAATACAAAACATTCTAAAACACCACCAAAACATTCCGAAAACCCGCCAAAACATCATAAAAACAAATCAAAACCGACCAAAAAATAAGAGGAACACGGCAACATATTGGCAAGCAAGAGACGGAGAGCGCGGCACCTTCTAGGAGGCCAAGAAGGAAGCCGCACAACACCTGCATTGTGTCTGCAACTTTCAAACTGCTAGAAGCTAGTGGCTTGCCACTGGCCTGCCTCTTCAATTGCCATTAGCATTCCAATGGAAGCTATTCTTGGACAACTTTGCTCTGCTTGCTGCTAGTTCTGCCCCAGCCTACCATAGATAACCTTGCTCTTCCCTTGAGGCTCTGAGATGCCAAGAACTTGTCAACTTCAAAGGGCGGGGCAGGCTACATCTACTCAGCTGCCACAGTTTCTCCTTGCTAGACCTAGTGGGAAAGCATTTTGCTGAGATGCAGAAGGCAAGAAACGCAGAATACGGAGACGCGGAACTGTCCCAAGTGCCGCTGCCAGGCGTCTTTCCGCAGAAGGAGCGCCCCGGAGCGCACCGCAACCGGCACCGTCATCTCTGCGCAAAGAGCCAAAATATTTTCAAACCCGCCAAAACTAATCCAAAAATATTTTCAAACCCGCCAAAATAGAGAACCAGACAGAAGTCATCAATACATTCGAAAAAACCTGACAAAACATGATCAAGCCCACCAAAGCTAATCCAAACACACCAAAAACTGGGCTAAACAGAATCAAAACAAATCAAAACAAATCTAAACCTTCTAAAAACCCGCCAAAATATTTCAAAACCTGTCAAAACTAATCAAAACCTTCCGAATACCCGCCAAAACATTCCAAATACCCGCCAAAAGATTTTAAAACCCGCCAAAAGGAATCCAAACATTCCAAAACCTGCCAACACAATAAAAACAACTCAAGAGAATACAAAACATTCTAAAACCCAACCAAAACATTCTGAAAACCCACCAAAACATCATAAAAACAAATCAAAACCAACCAAAACATTCTGAAAACCCGCCAAAATGATTTAGACCCGCAAAACTCATCAAAACATTCTGAAAAGATGCCAAAACATTAGAAAACCAGCCTGAACTGATCAAAACATTCAAAAAACTTGGCAATACATCATAAAAACAAATCAAAACCAACCAAAACATTCCAAAAACCCGATAAAATTATTTAGAACCCGCCAAAACTGATCAAAACATTCTGAAAGGATGCCAAAATACTAGAAAACCAGTAAGAAGTGATCAAAACATTCAATAACTTGCCAAAACATAATCAAAACAAATGAAAGCAAACCAAAACATTCCAAATACCCGCCAAAATATTTTAAAACCCGCCAAAAGGAATCCAAACATTCCAAAACCTGCCAAGACAATCAAAACAACACAAGAGAATACAAAACATTCTAAAACACCACCAAAACATTCCGAAAACCCGCCAAAACATCATAAAAACAAATCAAAACCAACCAAAAAATAAGAGGAACAAGGCAACATATTGGCAAGCAAGAGACGGAGAGCGCGGCACCTTCTAGGAGGCCAAGAAGGAAGCCGCACAACACCTGCACTGTGTCTGCAACTTTCAAACTGCTAGAAGCTAGTGGCTTGCCACTGGCCTGCCTCTTCAACTGCCATTAGCATTCCAATGGAAGCTATTCTTGGACAACTTTGCTCTGCTTGCTGCTAGTTCTGCCCCAGCCTACCATAGAGAACCTTGCTCTTGCCTTGAGGCTCTGAGATGCCAAGAACTTGTCAACTTCAAAGGGCGGGCCGGGCTACATCTACTCAGCTGCCACAGTTTCTCCTTGCTAGACCTAGTGGGAAAGCATTTTGCTGAGATGCGGAAGGCACGAAACGCAGAATACGGAGACGCGGAGCTGTCCCAAGTGCCGCTGCCAGGCGTCTTTCCGCAGAAGGAGCGCCCCGGAGCGCACCGCAACCGGCACCGTCATCTCTGCGCAAAGAGCCAAAATATTTTCAAACCCGCCAAAACTCATCCAAAAATATTTTCAAACCCGCCAAAATAGAAAACCAGACAGAAGTCATCAATACATTCGAAAAAACCTGACAAAACATGATCAAGCCCACCAAAGCTAATCCAAACACACCAAAAACTGGGCTAAACAGAATCAAAACAAATCAAAACAAATCTAAACCTTCTAAAAACCCGCCAAAATATTTCAAAACCTGTCAAAACTAATCAAAACCTTCCGAATACCCGCCAAAACATTCCAAATACCCGCCAAAAGATTTTAAAACCCGCCAAAAGGAATCCAAACATTCCAAAACCTGCCAACACAATAAAAACAACTCAGGAGAATACAAAACATTCTAAAACCCAACCAAAACATTCCGAAAACCCACCAAAACATCATAAAAACAAATCAAAACCAACCAAAACATTCTGAAAACCCGCCAAAATGATTTAGACCCGCAAAACTCATCAAAACATTCTGAAAAGATGCCAAAACATTAGAAAACCAGACAGAACTGATCAAAACATTCAAAAAACTTGGCAATACATCATAAAAACAAATCAAAACCAACCAAAACATTCCAAAAACCCGACAAAATTATTTAGAACCCGCCAAAACTGATCAAAACATTCTGAAAGGATGCCAAAATACTAGAAAACCAGTAAGAAGTGATCAAAACATTCAATAACTTGCCAAAACATAATCAAAACAAATGAAAGCAAACCAAAACATTCCAAATACCCGCCAAAATATTTTAAAACCCGCCAAAAGGAATCCAAACATTCCAAAACCTGCCAAGACAATCAAAACAACACAAGAGAATACAAAACATTCTAAAACACCACCAAAACATTCCGAAAACCCGCCAAAACATCATAAAAACAAATCAAAACCGACCAAAAAATAAGAGGAACACGGCAACATATTGGCAAGCAAGAGACGGAGAGCGCGGCACCTTCTAGGAGGCCAAGAAGGAAGCCGCACAACACCTGCACTGTGTCTGCAACTTTCAAACTGCTAGAAGCTAGTGGCTTGCCACTGGCCTGCCTCTTCAATTGCCATTAGCATTCCAATGGAAGCTATTCTTGGACAACTTTGCTCTGCTTGCTGCTAGTTCTGCCCCAGCCTACCATAGATAACCTTGCTCTTCCCTTGAGGCTCTGAGATGCCAAGAACTTGTCAACTTCAAAGGGCGGGCCAGGCTACATCTACTCAGCTGCCACAGTTTCTCCTTGCTAGACCTAGTGGGAAAGCATTTTGCTGAGATGCAGAAGGCAAGAAACGCAGAATACGGAGACGCGGAACTGTCCCAAGTGCCGCTGCCAGGCGTCTTTCCGCAGAAGGAGCGCCCCGGAGCGCACCGCAACCGGCACCGTCATCTCTGCGCAAAGAGCCAAAATATTTTCAAACCCGCCAAAACTAATCCAAAAATATTTTCAAACCCGCCAAAATAGAGAACCAGACAGAAGTCATCAATACATTCGAAAAAACCTGACAAAACATGATCAAGCCCACCAAAGCTAATCCAAACACACCAAAAACTGGGCTAAACAGAATCAAAACAAATCAAAACAAATCTAAACCTTCTAAAAACCCGCCAAAATATTTCAAAACCTGTCAAAACTAATCAAAACCTTCCGAATACCCGCCAAAACATTCCAAATACCCGCCAAAAGATTTTAAAACCCGCCAAAAGGAATCCAAACATTCCAAAACCTGCCAACACAATAAAAACAACTCAAGAGAATACAAAACATTCTAAAACCCAACCAAAACATTCCGAAAACCCACCTAAACATCATAAAAACAAATCAAAACCAACCAAAACATTCTGAAAACCCGCCAAAATGATTTAGACCCGCAAAACTCATCAAAACATTCTGAAAAGATGCCAAAACATTAGAAAACCAGCCTGAACTGATCAAAACATTCAAAAAACTTGGCAATACATCATAAAAACAAATCAAAACCAACCAAAACATTCCAAAAACCCGACAAAATTATTTAGAACCCGCCAAAACTGATCAAAACATTCTGAAAGGATGCCAAAATACTAGAAAACCAGTAAGAAGTGATCAAAACATTCAATAACTTGCCAAAACATAATCAAAACAAATGAAAGCAAACCAAAACATTCCAAATACCCGCCAAAATATTTTAAAACCCGCCAAAAGGAATCCAAACATTCCAAAACCTGCCAAGACAATCAAAACAACACAAGAGAATACAAAACATTCTAAAACACCACCAAAACATTCCGAAAACCCGCCAAAACATCATAAAAACAAATCAAAACCAACCAAAAAATAAGAGGGACACGGCAACATATTGGCAAGCAAGAGACGGAGAACGCGGCACCTTCTAGGAGGCCAAGAAGGAAGCCGCACAACACCTGCACTGTGTCTGCAACTTTCAAACTGCTAGAAGCTAGTGGCTTGCCACTGGCCTGCCTCTTCAACTGCCATTAGCATTCCAATGGAAGCTATTCTTGGACAACTTTGCTCTGCTTGCTGCTAGTTCTGCCCCAGCCTACCATAGATAACCTTGCTCTTCCCTTGAGGCTCTGAGATGCCAAGAACTTGTCAACTTCAAAGGGCGGGCCAGGCTACATCTACTCAGCTGCCACAGTTTCTCCTTGCTAGACCTAGTGGGAAAGCATTTTGCTGAGATGCGGAAGGCAAGAAACGCAGAATACGGAGACGCAGAGCTGTCCCAAGTGCCGCTGCCAGGCGTCTTTCCGCAGAAGGAGCGCCCCGGAGCGCACCGCAACCGGCACCGTCATCTCTGCGCAAAGAGCCAAAATATTTTCAAACCCGCCAAAACTAATCCAAAAATATTTTCAAACCCGCCAAAATAGAAAACCAGACAGAAGTCATCAGTACATTCGAAAAAACCTGACAAAACATGATCAAGCCCAACAAAGCTAATCCAAACACACCAAAAACTGGGCTAAACAGAATCAAAACAAATCAAAACAAATCTAAACCTTCTAAAAACCCGCCAAAATATTTCAAAACCTGTCAAAACTAATCAAAACCTTCCGAATACCCGCCAAAACATTCCAAATACCCGCCAAAAGATTTTAAAACCCGCCAAAAGGAATCCAAACATTCCAAAACCTGCCAACACAATAAAAACAACTCAGGAGAATACAAAACATTCTAAAACCCAACCAAAACATTCCGAAAACCCACCTAAACATCATAAAAACAAATCAAAACCAACCAAAACATTCTGAAAACCCGCCAAAATGATTTAGACCCGCAAAACTCATCAAAACATTCTGAAAAGATGCCAAAACATTAGAAAACCAGCCTGAACTGATCAAAACATTCAAAAAACTTGGCAATACATCATAAAAACAAATCAAAATCAACCAAAACATTCCAAAAACCCGACAAAATTATTTAGAACCCGCCAAAACTGATCAAAACATTCTGAAAGGATGCCAAAATACTAGAAAACCAGTAAGAAGTGATCAAAACATTCAATAACTTGCCAAAACATAATCAAAACAAATGAAAGCAAACCAAAACATTCCAAATACCCGCCAAAATATTTTAAAACCCGCCAAAAGGAATCCAAACATTCCAAAACCTGCCAAGACAATCAAAACAACACAAGAGAATACAAAACATTCTAAAACACCACCAAAACATTCCGAAAACCCGCCAAAACATCATAAAAACAAATCAAAACCGACCAAAAAATAAGAGGAACAAGGCAACATATTGGCAAGCAAGAGACGGAGAGCGCGGCACCTTCTAGGAGGCCAAGAAGGAAGCCGCACAACACCTGCACTGTGTCTGCAACTTTCAAACTGCTAGAAGCTAGTGGCTTGCCACTGGCCTGCCTCTTCAATTGCCATTAGCATTCCAATGGAAGCTATTCTTGGACAACTTTGCTCTGCTTGCTGCTAGTTCTGCCCCAGCCTACCATAGATAACCTTGCTCTTGCCTTGAGGCTCTGAGATGCCAAGAACTTGTCAACTTCAAAGGGCGGGGCAGGCTACATCTACTCAGCTGCCACAGTTTCTCCTTGCTAGACCTAGTGGGAAAGCATTTTGCTGAGATGCAGAAGGCAAGAAACGCAGAATACGGAGACGCGGAACTGTCCCAAGTGCCGCTGCCAGGCGTCTTTCCGCAGAAGGAGCGCCCCGGAGCGCACCGCAACCGGCACCGTCATCTCTGCGCAAAGAGCCAAAATATTTTCAAACCCGCCAAAACTAATCCAAAAATATTTTCAAACCCGCCAAAATAGAAAACCAGACAGAAGTCATCAATACATTCGAAAAAACCTGACAAAACATGATCAAGCCCAACAAAGCTAATCCAAACACACCAAAAACTGGGCTAAACAGAATCAAAACAAATCAAAACAAATCTAAACCTTCTAAAAACCCGCCAAAATATTTCAAAACCTGTCAAAACTAATCAAAACCTTCCGAATACCCGCCAAAACATTCCAAATACCCGCCAAAAGATTTTAAAACCCGCCAAAAGGAATCCAAACATTCCAAAACCTGCCAACACAATAAAAACAACTCAGGAGAATACAAAACATTCTAAAACCCAACCAAAACATTCCGAAAACCCACCAAAACATCATAAAAACAAATCAAAACCAACCAAAACATTCTGAAAACCCGCCAAAATGATTTAGACCCGCAAAACTCATCAAAACATTCTGAAAAGATGCCAAAACATTAGAAAACCAGACAGAACTGATCAAAACATTCAAAAAACTTGGCAATACATCATAAAAACAAATCAAAACCAACCAAAACATTCCAAAAACCCGACAAAATTATTTAGAACCCGCCAAAACTGATCAAAACATTCTGAAAGGATGCCAAAATACTAGAAAACCAGTAAGAAGTGATCAAAACATTCAATAACTTGCCAAAACATAATCAAAACAAATGAAAGCAAACCAAAACATTCCAAATACCCGCCAAAATATTTTAAAACCCGCCAAAAGGAATCCAAACATTCCAAAACCTGCCAAGACAATCAAAACAACACAAGAGAATACAAAACATTCTAAAACACCACCAAAACATTCCGAAAACCCGCCAAAACATCATAAAAACAAATCAAAACCAACCAAAAAATAAGAGGAACAAGGCAACATATTGGCAAGCAAGAGACGGAGAGCGCGGCACCTTCTAGGAGGCCAAGAAGGAAGCCGCACAACACCTGCACTGTGTCTGCAACTTTCAAACTGCTAGAAGCTAGTGGCTTGCCACTGGCCTGCCTCTTCAACTGCCATTAGCATTCCAATGGAAGCTATTCTTGGACAACTTTGCTCTGCTTGCTGCTAGTTCTGCCCCAGCCTACCATAGATAACCTTGCTCTTGCCTTGAGGCTCTGAGATGCCAAGAACTTGTCAACTTCAAAGGGCGGGCCGGGCTACATCTACTCAGCTGCCACAGTTTCTCCTTGCTAGACCTAGTGGGAAAGCATTTTGCTGAGATGCGGAAGGCACGAAACGCAGAATACGGAGACGCGGAGCTGTCCCAAGTGCCGCTGCCAGGCGTCTTTCCGCAGAAGGAGCGCCCCGGAGCGCACCGCAACCGGCACCGTCATCTCTGCGCAAAGAGCCAAAATATTTTCAAACCCGCCAAAACTCATCCAAAAATATTTTCAAACCCGCCAAAATAGAAAACCAGACAGAAGTCATCAATACATTCGAAAAAACCTGACAAAACATGATCAAGCCCACCAAAGCTAATCCAAACACACCAAAAACTGGGCTAAACAGAATCAAAACAAATCAAAACAAATCTAAACCTTCTAAAAACCCGCCAAAATATTTCAAAACCTGTCAAAACTAATCAAAACCTTCCGAATACCCGCCAAAACATTCCAAATACCCGCCAAAAGATTTTAAAACCCGCCAAAAGGAATCCAAACATTCCAAAACCTGCCAACACAATAAAAACAACTCAAGAGAATACAAAACATTCTAAAACCCAACCAAAACATTCCGAAAACCCACCTAAACATCATAAAAACAAATCAAAACCAACCAAAACATTCTGAAAACCCGCCAAAATGATTTAGACCCGCAAAACTCATCAAAACATTCTGAAAAGATGCCAAAACATTAGAAAACCAGCCTGAACTGATCAAAACATTCAAAAAACTTGGCAATACATCATAAAAACAAATCAAAACCAACCAAAACATTCCAAAAACCCGACAAAATTATTTAGAACCCGCCAAAACTGATCAAAACATTCTGAAAGGATGCCAAAATACTAGAAAACCAGTAAGAAGTGATCAAAACATTCAATAACTTGCCAAAACATAATCAAAACAAATGAAAGCAAACCAAAACATTCCAAATACCCGCCAAAATATTTTAAAACCCGCCAAAAGGAATCCAAACATTCCAAAACCTGCCAAGACAATCAAAACAACACAAGAGAATACAAAACATTCTAAAACACCACCAAAACATTCCGAAAACCCGCCAAAACATCATAAAAACAAATCAAAACCAACCAAAAAATAAGAGGGACACGGCAACATATTGGCAAGCAAGAGACGGAGAACGCGGCACCTTCTAGGAGGCCAAGAAGGAAGCCGCACAACACCTGCACTGTGTCTGCAACTTTCAAACTGCTAGAAGCTAGTGGCTTGCCACTGGCCTGCCTCTTCAACTGCCATTAGCATTCCAATGGAAGCTATTCTTGGACAACTTTGCTCTGCTTGCTGCTAGTTCTGCCCCAGCCTACCATAGATAACCTTGCTCTTGCCTTGAGGCTCTGAGATGCCAAGAACTTGTCAACTTCAAAGGGCGGGCCGGGCTACATCTACTCAGCTGCCACAGTTTCTCCTTGCTAGACCTAGTGGGAAAGCATTTTGCTGAGATGCGGAAGGCACGAAACGCAGAATACGGAGACGCGGAGCTGTCCCAAGTGCCGCTGCCAGGTGTCTTTCCGCAGAAGTAGCGCCCCGGAGCGCACCGCAACCGGCACCGTCATCTCTGCGCAAAGAGCCAAAATATTTTCAAACCCGCCAAAACTCATCCAAAAATATTTTCAAACCCGCCAAAATAGAAAACCAGACAGAAGTCATCAGTACATTCGAAAAAACCTGACAAAACATGATCAAGCCCACCAAAGCTAATCCAAACACACCAAAAACTGGGCTAAACAGAATCAAAACAAATCAAAACAAATCTAAACCTTCTAAAAACCCGCCAAAATATTTCAAAACCTGTCAAAACTAATCAAAACCTTCCGAATACCCGCCAAAACATTCCAAATACCCGCCAAAAGATTTTAAAACCCGCCAAAAGGAATCCAAACATTCCAAAACCTGCCAACACAATAAAAACAACTCAGGAGAATACAAAACATTCTAAAACCCAACCAAAACATTCCGAAAACCCACCAAAACATCATAAAAACAAATCAAAACCAACCAAAACATTCTGAAAACCCGCCAAAATGATTTAGACCCGCAAAACTCATCAAAACATTCTGAAAAGATGCCAAAACATTAGAAAACCAGCCTGAACTGATCAAAACATTCAAAAAACTTGGCAATACATCATAAAAACAAATCAAAACCAACCAAAACATTCCAAAAACCCGACAAAATTATTTAGAACCCGCCAAAACTGATCAAAACATTCTGAAAGGATGCCAAAATACTAGAAAACCAGTCAGAAGTGATCAAAACATTCAATAACTTGCCAAAACATAATCAAAACAAATGAAAGCAAACCAAAACATTCCAAATACCCGCCAAAATATTTTAAAACCCGCCAAAAGGAATCCAAACATTCCAAAACCTGCCAAGACAATCAAAACAACACAAGAGAATACAAAACATTCTAAAACACCACCAAAACATTCCGAAAACCCGCCAAAACATCATAAAAACAAATCAAAACCAACCAAAAAATAAGAGGAACACGGCAACATATTGGCAAGCAAGAGACGGAGAGCGCGGCACCTTCTAGGAGGCCAAGAAGGAAGCCGCACAACACCTGCACTGTGTCTGCAACTTTCAAACTGCTAGAAGCTAGTGGCTTGCCACTGGCCTGCCTCTTCAATTGCCATTAGCATTCCAATGGAAGCTATTCTTGGACAACTTTGCTCTGCTTGCTGCTAGTTCTGCCCCAGCCTACCATAGATAACCTTGCTCTTGCCTTGAGGCTCTGAGATGCCAAGAACTTGTCAACTTCAAAGGGCGGGCCAGGCTACATCTACTCAGCTGCCACAGTTTCTCCTTGCTAGACCTAGTGGGAAAGCATTTTGCTGAGATGCAGAAGGCAAGAAACGCAGAATACGGAGACGCGGAACTGTCCCAAGTGCCGCTGCCAGGCGTCTTTCCGCAGAAGGAGCGCCCCGGAGCGCACCGCAACCGGCACCGTCATCTCTGCGCAAAGAGCCAAAATATTTTCAAACCCGCCAAAACTAATCCAAAAATATTTTCAAACCCGCCAAAATAGAAAACCAGACAGAAGTCATCAATACATTCGAAAAAACCTGACAAAACATGATCAAGCCCACCAAAGCTAATCCAAACACACCAAAAACTGGGCTAAACAGAATCAAAACAAATCAAAACAAATCTAAACCTTCTAAAAACCCGCCAAAATATTTCAAAACCTGTCAAAACTAATCAAAACCTTCCGAATACCCGCCAAAACATTCCAAATACCCGCCAAAAGATTTTAAAACCCGCCAAAAGGAATCCAAACATTCCAAAACCTGCCAACACAATAAAAACAACTCAAGAGAATACAAAACATTCTAAAACCCAACCAAAACATTCTGAAAACCCACCAAAACATCATAAAAACAAATCAAAACCAACCAAAACATTCTGAAAACCCGCCAAAATGATTTAGACCCGCAAAACTCATCAAAACATTCTGAAAAGATGCCAAAACATTAGAAAACCAGACAGAACTGATCAAAACATTCAAAAAACTTGGCAATACATCATAAAAACAAATCAAAACCAACCAAAACATTCCAAAAACCCGACAAAATTATTTAGAACCCGCCAAAACTGATCAAAACATTCTGAAAGGATGCCAAAATACTAGAAAACCAGTAAGAAGTGATCAAAACATTCAATAACTTGCCAAAACATAATCAAAACAAATGAAAGCAAACCAAAACATTCCAAATACCCGCCAAAATATTTTAAAACCCGCCAAAAGGAATCCAAACATTCCAAAACCTGCCAAGACAATCAAAACAACACAAGAGAATACAAAACATTCTAAAACACCACCAAAACATTCCGAAAACCCGCCAAAACATCATAAAAACAAATCAAAACCAACCAAAAAATAAGAGGAACAAGGCAACATATTGGCAAGCAAGAGACGGAGAGCGCGGCACCTTCTAGGAGGCCAAGAAGGAAGCCGCACAACACCTGCACTGTGTCTGCAACTTTCAAACTGCTAGAAGCTAGTGGCTTGCCACTGGCCTGCCTCTTCAACTGCCATTAGCATTCCAATGGAAGCTATTCTTGGACAACTTTGCTCTGCTTGCTGCTAGTTCTGCCCCAGCCTACCATAGATAACCTTGCTCTTGCCTTGAGGCTCTGAGATGCCAAGAACTTGTCAACTTCAAAGGGCGGGCCGGGCTACATCTACTCAGCTGCCACAGTTTCTCCTTGCTAGACCTAGTGGGAAAGCATTTTGCTGAGATGCGGAAGGCACGAAACGCAGAATACGGAGACGCGGAGCTGTCCCAAGTGCCGCTGCCAGGCGTCTTTCCGCAGAAGGAGCGCCCCGGAGCGCACCGCAACCGGCACCGTCATCTCTGCGCAAAGAGCCAAAATATTTTCAAACCCGCCAAAACTCATCCAAAAATATTTTCAAACCCGCCAAAATAGAAAACCAGACAGAAGTCATCAATACATTCGAAAAAACCTGACAAAACATGATCAAGCCCACCAAAGCTAATCCAAACACACCAAAAACTGGGCTAAACAGAATCAAAACAAATCAAAACAAATCTAAACCTTCTAAAAACCCGCCAAAATATTTCAAAACCTGTCAAAACTAATCAAAACCTTCCGAATACCCGCCAAAACATTCCAAATACCCGCCAAAAGATTTTAAAACCCGCCAAAAGGAATCCAAACATTCCAAAACCTGCCAACACAATAAAAACAACTCAAGAGAATACAAAACATTCTAAAACCCAACCAAAACATTCCGAAAACCCACCTAAACATCATAAAAACAAATCAAAACCAACCAAAACATTCTGAAAACCCGCCAAAATGATTTAGACCCGCAAAACTCATCAAAACATTCTGAAAAGATGCCAAAACATTAGAAAACCAGCCTGAACTGATCAAAACATTCAAAAAACTTGGCAATACATCATAAAAACAAATCAAAACCAACCAAAACATTCCAAAAACCCGACAAAATTATTTAGAACCCGCCAAAACTGATCAAAACATTCTGAAAGGATGCCAAAATACTAGAAAACCAGTAAGAAGTGATCAAAACATTCAATAACTTGCCAAAACATAATCAAAACAAATGAAAGCAAACCAAAACATTCCAAATACCCGCCAAAATATTTTAAAACCCGCCAAAAGGAATCCAAACATTCCAAAACCTGCCAAGACAATCAAAACAACACAAGAGAATACAAAACATTCTAAAACACCACCAAAACATTCCGAAAACCCGCCAAAACATCATAAAAACAAATCAAAACCAACCAAAAAATAAGAGGGACACGGCAACATATTGGCAAGCAAGAGACGGAGAACGCGGCACCTTCTAGGAGGCCAAGAAGGAAGCCGCACAACACCTGCACTGTGTCTGCAACTTTCAAACTGCTAGAAGCTAGTGGCTTGCCACTGGCCTGCCTCTTCAACTGCCATTAGCATTCCAATGGAAGCTATTCTTGGACAACTTTGCTCTGCTTGCTGCTAGTTCTGCCCCAGCCTACCATAGATAACCTTGCTCTTGCCTTGAGGCTCTGAGATGCCAAGAACTTGTCAACTTCAAAGGGCGGGCCGGGCTACATCTACTCAGCTGCCACAGTTTCTCCTTGCTAGACCTAGTGGGAAAGCATTTTGCTGAGATGCGGAAGGCACGAAACGCAGAATACGGAGACGCGGAGCTGTCCCAAGTGCCGCTGCCAGGCGTCTTTCCGCAGAAGTAGCGCCCCGGAGCGCACCGCAACCGGCACCGTCATCTCTGCGCAAAGAGCCAAAATATTTTCAAACCCGCCAAAACTAATCCAAAAATATTTTCAAACCCGCCAAAATAGAAAACCAGACAGAAGTCATCAATACATTCGAAAAAACCTGACAAAACATGAGAAAGCCCACCAAAGCTAATCCAAACACACCAAAAACTGGGCTAAACAGAATCAAAACAAATCAAAACAAATCGAAACCTTCTAAAAACCCGCCAAAATATTTCAAAACCCGTCAAAACTAATCAAAACCTTCCGAATACCCGCCAAAACATTCCAAATACCCGCCAAAAGATTTTAAAACCCGCCAAAAGGAATCCAAACATTCCAAAACCTGCCAACACAATAAAAACAACTCAAGAGAATACAAAACATTCTAAAACCCAACCAAAACATTCCGAAAACCCACCTAAACATCATAAAAACAAATCAAAACCAACCAAAATATTCCAAAAACCCGCCAAAATGATTTAGACCCGCAAAACTCATCAAAACATTCTGAAAAGATGCCAAAACATTAGAAAACCAGCCTGAACTGATCAAAACATTCAAAAAACTTGGCAATACATCATAAAAACAAATCAAAACCAACCAAAACATTCCAAAAACCCGACAAAATTATTTAGAACCCGCCAAAACTGATCAAAACATTCTGAAAAGATGCCAAAATACTAGAAAACCAGTAAGAAGTGATCGAAACATTCAATAACTTGCCAAAACATAATCAAAACAAATGAAAGCAAACCAAAACATTCCAAATACCCGCCAAAATATTTTAAAACCCGCCAAAAGGAATCCAAACATTCCAAAACCTGCCAAGACAATCAAAACAACACAAGAGAATACAAAACATTCTAAAACACCACCAAAACATTCCGAAAACCCGCCAAAACATCATAAAAACAAATCAAAACCAACCAAAAAATAAGAGGGACACGGCAACATATTGGCAAGCAAGAGACGGAGAACGCGGCACCTTCTAGGAGGCCAAGAAGGAAGCCGCACAACACCTGCACTGTGTCTGCAACTTTCAAACTGCTAGAAGCTAGTGGCTTGCCACTGGCCTGCCTCTTCAACTGCCATTAGCATTCCAATGGAAGCTATTCTTGGACAACTTTGCTCTGCTTGCTGCTAGTTCTGCCCCAGCCTACCATAGATAACCTTGCTCTTCCCTTGAGGCTCTGAGATGCCAAGAACTTGTCAACTTCAAAGGGCGGGCCAGGCTACATCTACTCAGCTGCCACAGTTTCTCCTTGCTAGACCTAGTGGGAAAGCATTTTGCTGAGATGCAGAAGGCAAGAAACGCAGAATACGGAGACGCAGAGCTGTCCCAAGTGCCGCTGCCAGGCGTCTTTCCGCAGAAGGAGCGCCCCGGAGCGCACCGCAACCGGCACCGTCATCTCTGCGCAAAGAGCCAAAATATTTTCAAACCCGCCAAAACTAATCCAAAAATATTTTCAAACCCGCCAAAATAGAAAACCAGACAGAAGTCATCAGTACATTCGAAAAAACCTGACAAAACATGATCAAGCCCAACAAAGCTAATCCAAACACACCAAAAACTGGGCTAAACAGAATCAAAACAAATCAAAACAAATCGAAACCTTCTAAAAACCCGCCAAAATATTTCAAAACCTGTCAAAACTAATCAAAACCTTCCGAATACCCGCCAAAACATTCCAAATACCCGCCAAAAGATTTTAAAACCCGCCAAAAGGAATCCAAACATTCCAAAACCTGCCAACACAATAAAAACAACTCAGGAGAATACAAAACATTCTAAAACCCAACCAAAACATTCCGAAAACCCACCTAAACATCATAAAAACAAATCAAAACCAACCAAAACATTCTGAAAACCCGCCAAAATGATTTAGACCCGCAAAACTCATCAAAACATTCTGAAAAGATGCCAAAACATTAGAAAACCAGCCTGAACTGATCAAAACATTCAAAAAACTTGGCAATACATCATAAAAACAAATCAAAACCAACCAAAACATTCCAAAAACCCGACAAAATTATTTAGAACCCGCCAAAACTGATCAAAACATTCTGAAAGGATGCCAAAATACTAGAAAACCAGTAAGAAGTGATCAAAACATTCAATAACTTGTCAAAACATAATCAAAACAAATGAAAGCAAACCAAAACATTCCAAATACCCGCCAAAATATTTTAAAACCCGCCAAAAGGAATCCAAACATTCCAAAACCTACCAAGACAATCAAAACAACACAAGAGAATACAAAACATTCTAAAACACCACCAAAACATTCCGAAAACCCGCCAAAACATCATAAAAACAAATCAAAACCGACCAAAAAATAAGAGGAACACGGCAACATATTGGCAAGCAAGAGACGGAGAGCGCGGCACCTTCTAGGAGGCCAAGAAGGAAGCCGCACAACACCTGCACTGTGTCTGCAACTTTCAAACTGCTAGAAGCTAGTGGCTTGCCACTGGCCTGCCTCTTCAATTGCCATTAGCATTCCAATGGAAGCTATTCTTGGACAACTTTGCTCTGCTTGCTGCTAGTTCTGCCCCAGCCTACCATAGATAACCTTGCTCTTGCCTTGAGGCTCTGAGATGCCAAGAACTTGTCAACTTCAAAGGGCGGGCCGGGCTACATCTACTCAGCTGCCACAGTTTCTCCTTGCTAGACCTAGTGGGAAAGCATTTTGCTGAGATGCGGAAGGCACGAAACGCAGAATACGGAGACGCGGAGCTGTCCCAAGTGCCGCTGCCAGGTGTCTTTCCGCAGAAGTAGCGCCCCGGAGCGCACCGCAACCGGCACCGTCATCTCTGCGCAAAGAGCCAAAATATTTTCAAACCCGCCAAAACTAATCCAAAAATATTTTCAAACCCGCCAAAATAGAGAACCAGACAGAAGTCATCAATACATTCGAAAAAACCTGACAAAACATGATCAAGCCCACCAAAGCTAATCCAAACACACCAAAAACTGGGCTAAACAGAATCAAAACAAATCAAAACAAATCTAAACCTTCTAAAAACCCGCCAAAATATTTCAAAACCTGTCAAAACTAATCAAAACCTTCCGAATACCCGCCAAAACATTCCAAATACCCGCCAAAAGATTTTAAAACCCGCCAAAAGGAATCCAAACATTCCAAAACCTGCCAACACAATAAAAACAACTCAAGAGAATACAAAACATTCTAAAACCCAACCAAAACATTCTGAAAACCCACCAAAACATCATAAAAACAAATCAAAACCAACCAAAACATTCTGAAAACCCGCCAAAATGATTTAGACCCGCAAAACTCATCAAAACATTCTGAAAAGATGCCAAAACATTAGAAAACCAGACAGAACTGATCAAAACATTCAAAAAACTTGGCAATACATCATAAAAACAAATCAAAACCAACCAAAACATTCCAAAAACCCGACAAAATTATTTAGAACCCGCCAAAACTGATCAAAACATTCTGAAAGGATGCCAAAATACTAGAAAACCAGTAAGAAGTGATCAAAACATTCAATAACTTGCCAAAACATAATCAAAACAAATGAAAGCAAACCAAAACATTCCAAATACCCGCCAAAATATTTTAAAACCCGCCAAAAGGAATCCAAACATTCCAAAACCTGCCAAGACAATCAAAACAACACAAGAGAATACAAAACATTCTAAAACACCACCAAAACATTCCGAAAACCCGCCAAAACATCATAAAAACAAATCAAAACCAACCAAAAAATAAGAGGAACAAGGCAACATATTGGCAAGCAAGAGACGGAGAGCGCGGCACCTTCTAGGAGGCCAAGAAGGAAGCCGCACAACACCTGCACTGTGTCTGCAACTTTCAAACTGCTAGAAGCTAGTGGCTTGCCACTGGCCTGCCTCTTCAACTGCCATTAGCATTCCAATGGAAGCTATTCTTGGACAACTTTGCTCTGCTTGCTGCTAGTTCTGCCCCAGCCTACCATAGATAACCTTGCTCTTGCCTTGAGGCTCTGAGATGCCAAGAACTTGTCAACTTCAAAGGGCGGGCCGGGCTACATCTACTCAGCTGCCACAGTTTCTCCTTGCTAGACCTAGTGGGAAAGCATTTTGCTGAGATGCGGAAGGCACGAAATGCAGAATACGGAGACGCGGAGCTGTCCCAAGTGCCGCTGCCAGGCGTCTTTCCGCAGAAGGAGCGCCCCGGAGCGCACCGCAACCGGCACCGTCATCTCTGCGCAAAGAGCCAAAATATTTTCAAACCCGCCAAAACTCATCCAAAAATATTTTCAAACCCGCCAAAATAGAAAACCAGACAGAAGTCATCAATACATTCGAAAAAACCTGACAAAACATGATCAAGCCCACCAAAGCTAATCCAAACACACCAAAAACTGGGCTAAACAGAATCAAAACAAATCAAAACAAATCTAAACCTTCTAAAAACCCGCCAAAATATTTCAAAACCTGTCAAAACTAATCAAAACCTTCCGAATACCCGCCAAAACATTCCAAATACCCGCCAAAAGATTTTAAAACCCGCCAAAAGGAATCCAAACATTCCAAAACCTGCCAACACAATAAAAACAACTCAAGAGAATACAAAACATTCTAAAACCCAACCAAAACATTCCGAAAACCCACCTAAACATCATAAAAACAAATCAAAACCAACCAAAACATTCTGAAAACCCGCCAAAATGATTTAGACCCGCAAAACTCATCAAAACATTCTGAAAAGATGCCAAAACATTAGAAAACCAGCCTGAACTGATCAAAACATTCAAAAAACTTGGCAATACATCATAAAAACAAATCAAAATCAACCAAAACATTCCAAAAACCCGACAAAATTATTTAGAACCCGCCAAAACTGATCAAAACATTCTGAAAGGATGCCAAAATACTAGAAAACCAGTAAGAAGTGATCAAAACATTCAATAACTTGCCAAAACATAATCAAAACAAATGAAAGCAAACCAAAACATTCCAAATACCCGCCAAAATATTTTAAAACCCGCCAAAAGGAATCCAAACATTCCAAAACCTGCCAAGACAATCAAAACAACACAAGAGAAAACAAAACATTCTAAAACACCACCAAAACATTCCGAAAACCCGCCAAAACATCATAAAAACAAATCAAAACCAACCAAAAAATAAGAGGGACACGGCAACATATTGGCAAGCAAGAGACGGAGAACGCGGCACCTTCTAGGAGGCCAAGAAGGAAGCCGCACAACACCTGCACTGTGTCTGCAACTTTCAAACTGCTAGAAGCTAGTGGCTTGCCACTGGCCTGCCTCTTCAACTGCCATTAGCATTCCAATGGAAGCTATTCTTGGACAACTTTGCTCTGCTTGCTGCTAGTTCTGCCCCAGCCTACCATAGATAACCTTGCTCTTGCCTTGAGGCTCTGAGATGCCAAGAACTTGTCAACTTCAAAGGGCGGGCCGGGCTACATCTACTCAGCTGCCACAGTTTCTCCTTGCTAGACCTAGTGGGAAAGCATTTTGCTGAGATGCGGAAGGCACGAAACACAGAATACGGAGACGCGGAGCTGTCCCAAGTGCCGCTGCCAGGCGTCTTTCCGCAGAAGGAGCGCCCCGGAGCGCACCGCAACCGGCACCGTCATCTCTGCGCAAAGAGCCAAAATATTTTCAAACCCGCCAAAACTAATCCAAAAATATTTTCAAACCCGCCAAAATAGAAAACCAGACAGAAGTCATCAATACATTCGAAAAAACCTGACAAAACATGATCAAGCCCACCAAAGCTAATCCAAACACACCAAAAACTGGGCTAAACAGAATCAAAACAAATCAAAACAAATCGAAACCTTCTAAAAACCCGCCAAAATATTTCAAAACCCGTCAAAACTAATCAAAACCTTCCGAATACCCGCCAAAACATTCCAAATACCCGCCAAAAGATTTTAAAACCCGCCAAAAGGAATCCAAACATTCCAAAACCTGCCAACACAATAAAAACAACTCAAGAGAATACAAAACATTCTAAAACCCAACCAAAACATTCCGAAAACCCACCTAAACATCATAAAAACAAATCAAAACCAACCAAAACATTCTGAAAACCCGCCAAAATGATTTAGACCCGCAAAACTCATCAAAACATTCTGAAAAGATGCCAAAACATTAGAAAACCAGCCTGAACTGATCAAAACATTCAAAAAACTTGGCAATACATCATAAAAACAAATCAAAACCAACCAAAACATTCCAAAAACCCGACAAAATTATTTAGAACCCGCCAAAACTGATCAAAACATTCTGAAAAGATGCCAAAATACTAGAAAACCAGTCAGAAGTGATCGAAACTTTCAATAAATTGCCAAAACATAATCAAAACAAATGAAAGCAAACCAAAACATTCCAAATACCCGCCAAAATATTTTAAAACCCGCCAAAAGGAATCCAAACATTCCAAAACCTGCCAAGACAATATAAACAACACAAGAGAAAACAAAACATTCTAAAACACCACCAAAACATTCCGAAAACCCGCCAAAACATCATAAAAACAAATCAAAACCAACCAAAAAATAAGAGGAACAAGGCAACATATTGGCAAGCAAGAGACGGAGAGCGCGGCACCTTCTAGGAGGCCAAGAAGGAAGCCGCACAACACCTGCACTGTGTCTGCAACTTTCAAACTGCTAGAAGCTAGTGGCTTGCCACTGGCCTGCCTCTTCAATTGCCATTAGCATTCCAATGGAAGCGATTCTTGGACAACTTTGCTCTGCTTCCTGCTAGTTATGCCCCAGCCTACCATAGATAACCTTGCTCTTGCCTTGAGGCTCTGAGATGCCAAGAACTTGTCAACTTCAAAGGGCGGGCCAGGCTACATCTACTCAGCTGCCACAGTTTCTCCTTGCTAGACCTAGTGGGAAAGCATTTTGCTGAGATGCAGAAGGCAAGAAACGCAGAATACGGAGACGCGGAGCTGTCCCAAGTGCCGCTGCCAGGCGTCTTTCCGCAGAAGGAGCGCCCCGGAGCGCACCGCAACCGGCACCGTCATCTCTGCCCAAAGAGCCAAAATATTTTCAAACCCGCCAAAACTAATCCAAAAATATTTTCAAACCCGCCAAAATAGAAAACCAGACAGAAGTCATCAATACATTCGAAAAAACCTGACAAAACATGATCAAGCCCAACAAAGCTAATCCAAACACACCAAACACTGGGCTAAACAGAATCAAAACAAATCAAAACAAATCGAAACCTTCTAAAAACCCGCCAAAATATTTCAAAACCCGTCAAAACTAATCAAAACATTCCGAACACCCGCCAAAACATTCCAAATACCCGCCAAAAGATTTTAAAACTCGCCAAAAGGAATCCAAACATTCCAAAACCTGCCAACACAATAAAAACAACTCAAGAGAATACAAAACATTCTAAAACCCAACCAAAACATTCCGAAAACCCACCTAAACATCATAAAAACAAATCAAAACCAACCAAAACATTCTGAAACCCCGCCAAAATGATTTAGACCCGCAAAACTCATCAAAACATTCTGAAAAGATGCCAAAACATTAGAAAACCAGACAGAACTGATCAAAACATTCAAAAAACTTGGCAATACATCATAAAAACAAATCAAAACCAACCAAAACATTCCAAAAACCCGACAAAATTATTTAGAACCCGCCAAAACTGATCAAAACATTCTGAAAAGATGCCAAAATACTAGAAAACCAGTAAGAAGTGATCGAAACATTCAATAACTTGCCAAAACATAATCAAAACAAATGAAAGCAAACCAAAACATTCCAAATACCCGCCAAAATATTTTAAAACCCGCCAAAAGGAATCCAAACATTCCAAAACCTGCCAAGACAATATAAACAACACAAGAGAAAACAAAACATTCTAAAACACCACCAAAACATTCCAAAAACCCGCCAAAACATCATAAAAACAAATCAAAACCAACCAAAAAATAAGAGGAACAAGGCAACATATTGGCAAGCAAGAGACGGAGAGCGCGGCACCTTCTAGGAGGCCAAGAAGGAAGCCGCACAACACCTGCACTGTGTCTGCAACTTTCAAACTGCTAGAAGCTAGTGGCTTGCCACTGGCCTGCCTCTTCAATTGCCATTAGCATTCCAATGGAAGCTATTCTTGGACAACTTTGCTCTGCTTGCTGCTAGTTCTGCCCCAGCCTACCATAGATAACCTTGCTCTTGCCTTGAGGCTCTGAGATGCCAAGAACTTGTCAACTTCAAAGGGCGGGCCAGGCTACATCTACTCAGCTGCCACAGTTTCTCCTTGCTAGACCTAGTGGGAAAGCATTTTGCTGAGATGCAGAAGGCAAGAAACGCAGAATACGGAGACGCGGAGCTGTCCCAAGTGCCGCTGCCAGGCGTCTTTCCGCAGAAGGAGCGCCCCGGAGCGCACCGCAACCGGCACCGTCATCTCTGCCCAAAGAGCCAAAATATTTTCAAACCCGCCAAAACTCATCCAAAAATATTTTCAAACCCGCCAAAATAGAAAACCAGACAGAAGTCATCAATACATTCGAAAAAACCTGACAAAACATGATCAAGCCCAACAAAGCTAATCCAAACACACCAAAAACTGGGCTAAACAGAATCAAAACAAATCAAAACAAATCTAAACCTTCTAAAAACCCGCCAAAATATTTCAAAACCTGTCAAAACTAATCAAAACCTTCCGAATACCCGCCAAAACATTCCAAATACCCGCCAAAAGATTTTAAAACCCGCCAAAAGGAATCCAAACATTCCAAAACCTGCCAACACAATAAAAACAACTCAAGAGAATACAAAACATTCTAAAACCCAACCAAAACATTCCGAAAACCCACCTAAACATCATAAAAACAAATCAAAACCAACCAAAACATTCTGAAAACCCGCCAAAATGATTTAGACCCGCAAAACTCATCAAAACATTCTGAAAAGATGCCAAAACATTAGAAAACCAGCCTGAACTGATCAAAACATTCAAAAAACTTGGCAATACATCATAAAAACAAATCAAAACCAACCAAAACATTCCAAAAACCCGACAAAATTATTTAGAACCCGCCAAAACTGATCAAAACATTCTGAAAAGATGCCAAAATACTAGAAAACCAGTCAGAAGTGATCGAAACTTTCAATAAATTGCCAAAACATAATCAAAACAAATGAAAGCAAACCAAAACATTCCAAATACCCGCCAAAATATTTTAAAACCCGCCAAAAGGAATCCAAACATTCCAAAACCTGCCAAGACAATATAAACAACACAAGAGAAAACAAAACATTCTAAAACACCACCAAAACATTCCGAAAACCCACCAAAACATCATAAAAACAAATCAAAACCAACCAAAAAATAAGAGGAACAAGGCAACATATTGGCAAGCAAGAGACGGAGAGCGCGGCACCTTCTAGGAGGCCAAGAAGGAAGCCGCACAACACCTGCACTGTGTCTGCAACTTTCAAACTGCTAGAAGCTAGTGGCTTGCCACTGGCCTGCCTCTTCAATTGCCATTAGCATTCCAATGGAAGCTATTCTTGGACAACTTTGCTCTGCTTGCTGCTAGTTCTGCCCCAGCCTACCATAGATAACCTTGCTCTTGCCTTGAGGCTCTGAGATGCCAAGAACTTGTCAACTTCAAAGGGCGGGCCAGGCTACATCTACTCAGCTGCCACAGTTTCTCCTTGCTAGACCTAGTGGGAAAGCATTTTGCTGAGATGCAGAAGGCAAGAAACGCAGAATACGGAGACGCGGAGCTGTCCCAAGTGCCGCTGCCAGGCGTCTTTCCGCAGAAGGAGCGCCCCGGAGCGCACCGCAACCGGCACCGTCATCTCTGCGCAAAGAGCCAAAATATTTTCAAACCCGCCAAAACTCATCCAAAAATATTTTCAAACCCGCCAAAATAGAAAACCAGACAGAAGTCATCAATACATTCAAAAAAACCTGACAAAACATGATCAAGCCCAACAAAGCTAATCCAAACACACCAAAAACTGGGCTAAACAGAATCAAAACAAATCAAAACAAATCGAAACCTTCTAAAAACCCGCCAAAATATTTCAAAACCCGTCAAAACTAATCAAAACATTCCGAACACCCGCCAAAACATACCAAATACTCGCCAAAAGATTTTAAAACCCGCCAAAAGGAATCCAAACATTCCAAAACCTGCCAACACAATAAAAACAACTCAGGAGAATACAAAACATTCTAAAACCCAACCAAAACATTCCGAAAACCCACCTAAACATCATAAAAACAAATCAAAACCAACCAAAACATTCTGAAAACCCGCCAAAATGATTTAGACCCGCAAAACTCATCAAAACATTCTGAAAAGATGCCAAAACATTAGAAAACCAGCCTGAACTGATCAAAACATTCAAAAAACTTGGCAATACATCATAAAAACAAATCAAAACCAACCAAAACATTCCAAAAACCCGACAAAATTATTTAGAACCCGCCAAAACTGATCAAAACATTCTGAAAAGATGCCAAAATACTAGAAAACCAGTAAGAAGTGATCGAAACATTCAATAACTTGCCAAAACATAATCAAAACAAATGAAAGCAAACCAAAACATTCCAAATACCCGCCAAAATATTTTAAAACCCGCCAAAAGGAATCCAAACATTCCAAAACCTGCCAAGACAATATAAACAACACAAGAGAAAACAAAACATTCTAAAACACCACCAAAACATTCCGAAAACCCGCCAAAACATCATAAAAACAAATCAAAACCAACCAAAAAATAAGAGGAACAAGGCAACATATTGGCAAGCAAGAGACGGAGAGCGCGGCACCTTCTAGGAGGCCAAGGAGGAAGCCGCACAACACCTGCACTGTGTCTGCAACTTTCAAACTGCTAGAAGCTAGTGGCTTGCCACTGGCCTGCCTCTTCAATTGCCATTAGCATTCCAATGGAAGCTATTCTTGGACAACTTTGCTCTGCTTGCTGCTAGTTCTGCCCCAGCCTACCATAGATAACCTTGCTCTTCCCTTGAGGCTCTGAGATGCCAAGAACTTGTCAACTTCAAAGGGCGGGCCAGGCTACATCTACTCAGCTGCCACAGTTTCTCCTTGCTAGACCTAGTGGGAAAGCATTTTGCTGAGATGCAGAAGGCAAGAAACGCAGAATACGGAGACGCGGAGCTGTCCCAAGTGCCGCTGCCAGGCGTCTTTCCGCAGAAGGAGCGCCCCGGAGCGCACCGCAACCGGCACCGTCATCTCTGCGCAAAGAGCCAAAATATTTTCAAACCCGCCAAAACTAATCCAAAAATATTTTCAAACCCGCCAAAATAGAAAACCAGACAGAAGTCATCAATACATTCGAAAAAACCTGACAAAACATGATCAAGCCCACCAAAGCTAATCCAAACACACCAAAAACTGGGCTAAACAGAATCAAAACAAATCAAAACAAATCTAAACCTTCTAAAAACCCGCCAAAATATTTCAAAACCTGTCAAAACTAATCAAAACCTTCCGAATACCCGCCAAAACATTCCAAATACCCGCCAAAAGATTTTAAAACCCGCCAAAAGGAATCCAAACATTCCAAAACCTGCCAACACAATAAAAACAACTCAAGAGAATACAAAACATTCTAAAACCCAACCAAAACATTCCGAAAACCCACCTAAACATCATAAAAACAAATCAAAACCAACCAAAACATTCTGAAAACCCGCCAAAATGATTTAGACCCGCAAAACTCATCAAAACATTCTGAAAAGATGCCAAAACATTAGAAAACCAGCCTGAACTGATCAAAACATTCAAAAAACTTGGCAATACATCATAAAAACAAATCAAAACCAACCAAAACATTCCAAAAACCCGACAAAATTATTTAGAACCCGCCAAAACTGATCAAAACATTCTGAAAAGATGCCAAAATACTAGAAAACCAGTCAGAAGTGATCGAAACTTTCAATAAATTGCCAAAACATAATCAAAACAAATGAAAGCAAACCAAAACATTCCAAATACCCGCCAAAATATTTTAAAACCCGCCAAAAGGAATCCAAACATTCCAAAACCTGCCAAGACAATATAAACAACACAAGAGAAAACAAAACATTCTAAAACACCACCAAAACATTCCGAAAACCCGCCAAAACATCATAAAAACAAATCAAAACCAACCAAAAAATAAGAGGAACAAGGCAACATATTGGCAAGCAAGAGACGGAGAGCGCGGCACCTTCTAGGAGGCCAAGAAGGAAGCCGCACAACACCTGCACTGTGTCTGCAACTTTCAAACTGCTAGAAGCTAGTGGCTTGCCACTGGCCTGCCTCTTCAATTGCCATTAGCATTCCAATGGAAGCTATTCTTGGACAACTTTGCTCTGCTTGCTGCTAGTTCTGCCCCAGCCTACCATAGATAACCTTGCTCTTGCCTTGAGGCTCTGAGATGCCAAGAACTTGTCAACTTCAAAGGGCGGGCCAGGCTACATCTACTCAGCTGCCACAGTTTCTCCTTGCTAGACCTAGTGGGAAAGCATTTTGCTGAGATGCAGAAGGCAAGAAACGCAGAATACGGAGACGCGGAGCTGTCCCAAGTGCCGCTGCCAGGCGTCTTTCCGCAGAAGGAGCGCCCCGGAGCGCACCGCAACCGGCACCGTCATCTCTGCGCAAAGAGCCAAAATATTTTCAAACCCGCCAAAACTCATCCAAAAATATTTTCAAACCCGCCAAAATAGAAAACCAGACAGAAGTCATCAATACATTCAAAAAAACCTGACAAAACATGATCAAGCCCAACAAAGCTAATCCAAACACACCAAAAACTGGGCTAAACAGAATCAAAACAAATCAAAACAAATCGAAACCTTCTAAAAACCCGCCAAAATATTTCAAAACCCGTCAAAACTAATCAAAACATTCCGAACACCCGCCAAAACATACCAAATACTCGCCAAAAGATTTTAAAACCCGCCAAAAGGAATCCAAACATTCCAAAACCTGCCAACACAATAAAAACAACTCAGGAGAATACAAAACATTCTAAAACCCAACCAAAACATTCTGAAAACCCACCTAAACATCATAAAAACAAATCAAAACCAACCAAAACATTCTGAAAACCCGCCAAAATGATTTAGACCCGCAAAACTCATCAAAACATTCTGAAAAGATGCCAAAACATTAGAAAACCAGCCTGAACTGATCAAAACATTCAAAAAACTTGGCAATACATCATAAAAACAAATCAAAACCAACCAAAACATTCCAAAAACCCGACAAAATTATTTAGAACCCGCCAAAACGGATCAAAACATTCTGAAAAGATGCCAAAATACTAGAAAACCAGTAAGAAGTGATCGAAACATTCAATAACTTGCCAAAACATAATCAAAACAAATGAAAGCAAACCAAAACATTCCAAATACCCGCCAAAAGATTTGAAAACCCGCCAAAAGGAATCCAAACATTCCAAAACCTGCCAAGACAATATAAACAACACAAGAGAAAACAAAACATTCTAAAACACCACCAAAACATTCCGAAAACCCGCCAAAACATCATAAAAACAAATCAAAACCAACCAAAAAATAAGAGGAACAAGGCAACATATTGGCAAGCAAGAGACGGAGAGCGCGGCACCTTCTAGGAGGCCAAGGAGGAAGCCGCACAACACCTGCACTGTGTCTGCAACTTTCAAACTGCTAGAAGCTAGTGGCTTGCCACTGGCCTGCCTCTTCAATTGCCATTAGCATTCCAATGGAAGCTATTCTTGGACAACTTTGCTCTGCTTGCTGCTAGTTCTGCCCCAGCCTACCATAGATAACCTTGCTCTTGCCTTGAGGCTCTGAGATGCCAAGAACTTGTCAACTTCAAAGGGCGGGCCAGGCTACATCTACTCAGCTGCCACAGTTTCTCCTTGCTAGACCTAGTGGGAAAGCATTTTGCTGAGATGCGGAAGGCACGAAACGCAGAATACGGAGACGCGGAGCTGTCCCAAGTGCCGCTGCCAGGCGTCTTTCCGCAGAAGGAGCGCCCCGGAGCGCACCGCAACCGGCACCGTCATCTCTGCGCAAAGAGCCAAAATATTTTCAAACCCGCCAAAACTAATCCAAAAATATTTTCAAACCCGCCAAAATAGAAAACCAGACAGAAGTCATCAATACATTCGAAAAAACCTGACAAAACATGATCAAGCCCACCAAAGCTAATCCAAACACACCAAACACTGGGCTAAACAGAATCAAAACAAATCAAAACAAATCGAAACCTTCTAAAAACCCGCCAAAATATTTCAAAACCCGTCAAAACTAATCAAAACATTCCGAACACCCGCCAAAACATTCCAAATACCCGCCAAAAGATTTTAAAACTCGCCAAAAGGAATCCAAACATTCCAAAACCTGCCAACACAATAAAAACAACTCAAGAGAATACAAAACATTCTAAAACCCAACCAAAACATTCCGAAAACCCACCAAAACATCATAAAAACAAATCAAAACCAACCAAAACATTCTGAAACCCCGCCAAAATGATTTAGACCCGCAAAACTCATCAAAACATTCTGAAAAGATGCCAAAACATTAGAAAACCAGCCTGAACTGATCAAAACATTCAAAAAACTTGGCAATACATCATAAAAACAAATCAAAACCAACCAAAACATTCCAAAAACCCGACAAAATTATTTAGAACCCGCCAAAACTGATCAAAACATTCTGAAAAGATGCCAAAATACTAGAAAACCAGTAAGAAGTGATCGAAACATTCAATAACTTGCCAAAACATAATCAAAACAAATGAAAGCAAACCAAAACATTCCAAATACCCGCCAAAATATTTTAAAACCCGCCAAAAGGAATCCAAACATTCCAAAACCTGCCAAGACAATCAAAACAACACAAGAGAAAACAAAACATTCTAAAACACCACCAAAACATTCCGAAAACCCGCCAAAACATCATAAAAACAAATCAAAACCAACCAAAAAATAAGAGGAACAAGGCAACATATTGGCAAGCAAGAGACGGAGAACGCGGCACCTTCTAGGAGGCCAAGAAGGAAGCCGCACAACACCTGCACTGTGTCTGCAACTTTCAAACTGCTAGAAGCTAGTGGCTTGCCACTGGCCTGCCTCTTCAATTGCCATTAGCATTCCAATGGAAGCTATTCTTGGACAACTTTGCTCTGCTTGCTGCTAGTTCTGCCCCAGCCTACCATAGATAACCTTGCTCTTCCCTTGAGGCTCTGAGATGCCAAGAACTTGTCAACTTCAAAGGGCGGGCCGGGCTACATCTACTCAGCTGCCACAGTTTCTCCTTGCTAGACCTAGTGGGAAAGCATTTTGCTGAGATGCAGAAGGCAAGAAACGCAGAATACGGAGACGCGGAGCTGTCCCAAGTGCCGCTGCCAGGCGTCTTTCCGCAGAAGGAGCGCCCCGGAGCGCACCGCAACCGGCACCGTCATCTCTGCGCAAAGAGCCAAAATATTTTCAAACCCGCCAAAACTCATCCAAAAATATTTTCAAACCCGCCAAAATAGAAAACCAGACAGAAGTCATCAATACATTCAAAAAAACCTGACAAAACATGATCAAGCCCAACAAAGCTAATCCAAACACACCAAAAACTGGGCTAAACAGAATCAAAACAAATCAAAACAAATCGAAACCTTCTAAAAACCCGCCAAAATATTTCAAAACCCGTCAAAACTAATCAAAACATTCCGAACACCCGCCAAAACATACCAAATACTCGCCAAAAGATTTTAAAACCCGCCAAAAGGAATCCAAACATTCCAAAACCTGCCAACACAATAAAAACAACTCAGGAGAATACAAAACATTCTAAAACCCAACCAAAACATTCCGAAAACCCACCTAAACATCATAAAAACAAATCAAAACCAACCAAAACATTCTGAAAACCCGCCAAAATGATTTAGACCCGCAAAACTCATCAAAACATTCTGAAAAGATGCCAAAACATTAGAAAACCAGCCTGAACTGATCAAAACATTCAAAAAACTTGGCAATACATCATAAAAACAAATCAAAACCAACCAAAACATTCCAAAAACCCGACAAAATTATTTAGAACCCGCCAAAACTGATCAAAACATTCTGAAAAGATGCCAAAATACTAGAAAACCAGTAAGAAGTGATCGAAACATTCAATAACTTGCCAAAACATAATCAAAACAAATGAAAGCAAACCAAAACATTCCAAATACCCGCCAAAATATTTTAAAACCCGCCAAAAGGAATCCAAACATTCCAAAACCTGCCAAGACAATATAAACAACACAAGAGAAAACAAAACATTCTAAAACACCACCAAAACATTCCGAAAACCCGCCAAAACATCATAAAAACAAATCAAAACCAACCAAAAAATAAGAGGAACAAGGCAACATATTGGCAAGCAAGAGACGGAGAGCGCGGCACCTTCTAGGAGGCCAAGGAGGAAGCCGCACAACACCTGCACTGTGTCTGCAACTTTCAAACTGCTAGAAGCTAGTGGCTTGCCACTGGCCTGCCTCTTCAATTGCCATTAGCATTCCAATGGAAGCTATTCTTGGACAACTTTGCTCTGCTTGCTGCTAGTTCTGCCCCAGCCTACCATAGATAACCTTGCTCTTCCCTTGAGGCTCTGAGATGCCAAGAACTTGTCAACTTCAAAGGGCGGGCCAGGCTACATCTACTCAGCTGCCACAGTTTCTCCTTGCTAGACCTAGTGGGAAAGCATTTTGCTGAGATGCAGAAGGCAAGAAACGCAGAATACGGAGACGCGGAGCTGTCCCAAGTGCCGCTGCCAGGCGTCTTTCCGCAGAAGGAGCGCCCCGGAGCGCACCGCAACCGGCACCGTCATCTCTGCGCAAAGAGCCAAAATATTTTCAAACCCGCCAAAACTAATCCAAAAATATTTTCAAACCCGCCAAAATAGAAAACCAGACAGAAGTCATCAATACATTCGAAAAAACCTGACAAAACATGATCAAGCCCACCAAAGCTAATCCAAACACACCAAAAACTGGGCTAAACAGAATCAAAACAAATCAAAACAAATCTAAACCTTCTAAAAACCCGCCAAAATATTTCAAAACCTGTCAAAACTAATCAAAACCTTCCGAATACCCGCCAAAACATTCCAAATACCCGCCAAAAGATTTTAAAACCCGCCAAAAGGAATCCAAACATTCCAAAACCTGCCAACACAATAAAAACAACTCAAGAGAATACAAAACATTCTAAAACCCAACCAAAACATTCCGAAAACCCACCTAAACATCATAAAAACAAATCAAAACCAACCAAAACATTCTGAAAACCCGCCAAAATGATTTAGACCCGCAAAACTCATCAAAACATTCTGAAAAGATGCCAAAACATTAGAAAACCAGCCTGAACTGATCAAAACATTCAAAAAACTTGGCAATACATCATAAAAACAAATCAAAACCAACCAAAACATTCCAAAAACCCGACAAAATTATTTAGAACCCGCCAAAACTGATCAAAACATTCTGAAAAGATGCCAAAATACTAGAAAACCAGTCAGAAGTGATCGAAACTTTCAATAAATTGCCAAAACATAATCAAAACAAATGAAAGCAAACCAAAACATTCCAAATACCCGCCAAAATATTTTAAAACCCGCCAAAAGGAATCCAAACATTCCAAAACCTGCCAAGACAATATAAACAACACAAGAGAAAACAAAACATTCTAAAACACCACCAAAACATTCCGAAAACCCGCCAAAACATCATAAAAACAAATCAAAACCAACCAAAAAATAAGAGGAACAAGGCAACATATTGGCAAGCAAGAGACGGAGAGCGCGGCACCTTCTAGGAGGCCAAGAAGGAAGCCGCACAACACCTGCACTGTGTCTGCAACTTTCAAACTGCTAGAAGCTAGTGGCTTGCCACTGGCCTGCCTCTTCAATTGCCATTAGCATTCCAATGGAAGCTATTCTTGGACAACTTTGCTCTGCTTGCTGCTAGTTCTGCCCCAGCCTACCATAGATAACCTTGCTCTTGCCTTGAGGCTCTGAGATGCCAAGAACTTGTCAACTTCAAAGGGCGGGCCAGGCTACATCTACTCAGCTGCCACAGTTTCTCCTTGCTAGACCTAGTGGGAAAGCATTTTGCTGAGATGCAGAAGGCAAGAAACGCAGAATACGGAGACGCGGAGCTGTCCCAAGTGCCGCTGCCAGGCGTCTTTCCGCAGAAGGAGCGCCCCGGAGCGCACCGCAACCGGCACCGTCATCTCTGCGCAAAGAGCCAAAATATTTTCAAACCCGCCAAAACTCATCCAAAAATATTTTCAAACCCGCCAAAATAGAAAACCAGACAGAAGTCATCAATACATTCAAAAAAACCTGACAAAACATGATCAAGCCCAACAAAGCTAATCCAAACACACCAAAAACTGGGCTAAACAGAATCAAAACAAATCAAAACAAATCGAAACCTTCTAAAAACCCGCCAAAATATTTCAAAACCCGTCAAAACTAATCAAAACATTCCGAACACCCGCCAAAACATACCAAATACTCGCCAAAAGATTTTAAAACCCGCCAAAAGGAATCCAAACATTCCAAAACCTGCCAACACAATAAAAACAACTCAGGAGAATACAAAACATTCTAAAACCCAACCAAAACATTCTGAAAACCCACCTAAACATCATAAAAACAAATCAAAACCAACCAAAACATTCTGAAAACCCGCCAAAATGATTTAGACCCGCAAAACTCATCAAAACATTCTGAAAAGATGCCAAAACATTAGAAAACCAGCCTGAACTGATCAAAACATTCAAAAAACTTGGCAATACATCATAAAAACAAATCAAAACCAACCAAAACATTCCAAAAACCCGACAAAATTATTTAGAACCCGCCAAAACGGATCAAAACATTCTGAAAAGATGCCAAAATACTAGAAAACCAGTAAGAAGTGATCGAAACATTCAATAACTTGCCAAAACATAATCAAAACAAATGAAAGCAAACCAAAACATTCCAAATACCCGCCAAAAGATTTGAAAACCCGCCAAAAGGAATCCAAACATTCCAAAACCTGCCAAGACAATATAAACAACACAAGAGAAAACAAAACATTCTAAAACACCACCAAAACATTCCGAAAACCCGCCAAAACATCATAAAAACAAATCAAAACCAACCAAAAAATAAGAGGAACAAGGCAACATATTGGCAAGCAAGAGACGGAGAGCGCGGCACCTTCTAGGAGGCCAAGGAGGAAGCCGCACAACACCTGCACTGTGTCTGCAACTTTCAAACTGCTAGAAGCTAGTGGCTTGCCACTGGCCTGCCTCTTCAATTGCCATTAGCATTCCAATGGAAGCTATTCTTGGACAACTTTGCTCTGCTTGCTGCTAGTTCTGCCCCAGCCTACCATAGATAACCTTGCTCTTGCCTTGAGGCTCTGAGATGCCAAGAACTTGTCAACTTCAAAGGGCGGGCCAGGCTACATCTACTCAGCTGCCACAGTTTCTCCTTGCTAGACCTAGTGGGAAAGCATTTTGCTGAGATGCGGAAGGCACGAAACGCAGAATACGGAGACGCGGAGCTGTCCCAAGTGCCGCTGCCAGGCGTCTTTCCGCAGAAGGAGCGCCCCGGAGCGCACCGCAACCGGCACCGTCATCTCTGCGCAAAGAGCCAAAATATTTTCAAACCCGCCAAAACTAATCCAAAAATATTTTCAAACCCGCCAAAATAGAAAACCAGACAGAAGTCATCAATACATTCGAAAAAACCTGACAAAACATGATCAAGCCCACCAAAGCTAATCCAAACACACCAAACACTGGGCTAAACAGAATCAAAACAAATCAAAACAAATCGAAACCTTCTAAAAACCCGCCAAAATATTTCAAAACCCGTCAAAACTAATCAAAACATTCCGAACACCCGCCAAAACATTCCAAATACCCGCCAAAAGATTTTAAAACTCGCCAAAAGGAATCCAAACATTCCAAAACCTGCCAACACAATAAAAACAACTCAAGAGAATACAAAACATTCTAAAACCCAACCAAAACATTCCGAAAACCCACCAAAACATCATAAAAACAAATCAAAACCAACCAAAACATTCTGAAACCCCGCCAAAATGATTTAGACCCGCAAAACTCATCAAAACATTCTGAAAAGATGCCAAAACATTAGAAAACCAGCCTGAACTGATCAAAACATTCAAAAAACTTGGCAATACATCATAAAAACAAATCAAAACCAACCAAAACATTCCAAAAACCCGACAAAATTATTTAGAACCCGCCAAAACTGATCAAAACATTCTGAAAAGATGCCAAAATACTAGAAAACCAGTAAGAAGTGATCGAAACATTCAATAACTTGCCAAAACATAATCAAAACAAATGAAAGCAAACCAAAACATTCCAAATACCCGCCAAAATATTTTAAAACCCGCCAAAAGGAATCCAAACATTCCAAAACCTGCCAAGACAATCAAAACAACACAAGAGAAAACAAAACATTCTAAAACACCACCAAAACATTCCGAAAACCCGCCAAAACATCATAAAAACAAATCAAAACCAACCAAAAAATAAGAGGAACAAGGCAACATATTGGCAAGCAAGAGACGGAGAACGCGGCACCTTCTAGGAGGCCAAGAAGGAAGCCGCACAACACCTGCACTGTGTCTGCAACTTTCAAACTGCTAGAAGCTAGTGGCTTGCCACTGGCCTGCCTCTTCAATTGCCATTAGCATTCCAATGGAAGCTATTCTTGGACAACTTTGCTCTGCTTGCTGCTAGTTCTGCCCCAGCCTACCATAGATAACCTTGCTCTTCCCTTGAGGCTCTGAGATGCCAAGAACTTGTCAACTTCAAAGGGCGGGCCGGGCTACATCTACTCAGCTGCCACAGTTTCTCCTTGCTAGACCTAGTGGGAAAGCATTTTGCTGAGATGCGGAAGGCACGAAACGCAGAATACGGAGACGCAGAGCTGTCCCAAGTGCCGCTGCCAGGCGTCTTTCCGCAGAAGGAGCGCCCCGGAGCGCACCGCAACCGGCACCGTCATCTCTGCGCAAAGAGCCAAAATATTTTCAAACCCGCCAAAACTCATCCAAAAATATTTTCAAACCCGCCAAAATAGAAAACCAGACAGAAGTCATCAATACATTCAAAAAAACCTGACAAAACATGATCAAGCCCAACAAAGCTAATCCAAACACACCAAAAACTGGGCTAAACAGAATCAAAACAAATCAAAACAAATCGAAACCTTCTAAAAACCCGCCAAAATATTTCAAAACCCGTCAAAACTAATCAAAACATTCCGAACACCCGCCAAAACATACCAAATACCCGCCAAAAGATTTTAAAACCCGCCAAAAGGAATCCAAACATTCCAAAAACTGCCAACACAATAAAAACAACTCAGGAGAATACAAAACATTCTAAAACCCAACCAAAACATTCCGAAAACCCACCAAAACATCATAAAAACAAATCAAAACCAACCAAAACATTCTGAAACCCCGCCAAAATGATTTAGACCCGCAAAACTCATCAAAACATTCTGAAAAGATGCCAAAACATTAGAAAACCAGCCTGAACTGATCAAAACATTCAAAAAACTTGGCAATACATCATAAAAACAAATCAAAACCAACCAAAACATTCCAAAAACCCGACAAAATTATTTAGAACCCGCCAAAACTGATCAAAACATTCTGAAAAGATGCCAAAATACTAGAAAACCAGTAAGAAGTGATCGAAACATTCAATAACTTGCCAAAACATAATCAAAACAAATGAAAGCAAACCAAAACATTCCAAATACCCGCCAAAATATTTTAAAACCCGCCAAAAGGAATCCAAACATTCCAAAACCTGCCAAGACAATCAAAACAACACAAGAGAAAACAAAACATTCTAAAACACCACCAAAACATTCCGAAAACCCGCCAAAACATCATAAAAACAAATCAAAACCAACCAAAAAATAAGAGGAACAAGGCAACATATTGGCAAGCAAGAGACGGAGAACGCGGCACCTTCTAGGAGGCCAAGAAGGAAGCCGCACAACACCTGCACTGTGTCTGCAACTTTCAAACTGCTAGAAGCTAGTGGCTTGCCACTGGCCTGCCTCTTCAATTGCCATTAGCATTCCAATGGAAGCTATTCTTGGACAACTTTGCTCTGCTTGCTGCTAGTTCTGCCCCAGCCTACCATAGATAACCTTGCTCTTCCCTTGAGGCTCTGAGATGCCAAGAACTTGTCAACTTCAAAGGGCGGGCCGGGCTACATCTACTCAGCTGCCACAGTTTCTCCTTGCTAGACCTAGTGGGAAAGCATTTTGCTGAGATGCGGAAGGCACGAAACGCAGAATACGGAGACGCAGAGCTGTCCCAAGTGCCGCTGCCAGGCGTCTTTCCGCAGAAGGAGCGCCCCGGAGCGCACCGCAACCGGCACCGTCATCTCTGCGCAAAGAGCCAAAATATTTTCAAACCCGCCAAAACTCATCCAAAAATATTTTCAAACCCGCCAAAATAGAAAACCAGACAGAAGTCATCAATACATTCGAAAAAACCTGACAAAACATGATCAAGCCCACCAAAGCTAATCCAAACACACCAAAAACTGGGCTAAACAGAATCAAAACAAATCAAAACAAATCGAAACCTTCTAAAAACCCGCCAAAATATTTCAAAACCCGTCAAAACTAATCAAAACCTTCCGAATACCCGCCAAAACATTCCAAATACCCGCCAAAAGATTTTAAAACCCGCCTAAAGGAATCCAAACATTCCAAAACCTGCCAACACAATAAAAACAACTCAAGAGAATACAAAACATTCTAAAACCCAACCAAAACATTCCGAAAACCCACCTAAACATCATAAAAACAAATCAAAACCAACCAAAACATTCTGAAAACCCGCCAAAATGATTTAGACCCGCAAAACTCATCAAAACATTCTGAAAAGATGCCAAAACATTAGAAAACCAGCCTGAACTGATCAAAACATTCAAAAAACTTGGCAATACATCATAAAAACAAATCAAAACCAACCAAAACATTCCAAAAACCCGACAAAATTATTTAGAACCCGCCAAAACTGATCAAAACATTCTGAAAAGATGCCAAAATACTAGAAAACCAGTAAGAAGTGATCGAAACATTCAATAACTTGCCAAAACATAATCAAAACAAATGAAAGCAAACCAAAACATTCCAAATACCCGCCAAAATATTTTGAAACCCGCCAAAAGGAATCCAAACATTCCAAAACCTGCCAAGACAATATAAACAACACAAGAGAAAACAAAACATTCTAAAACACCACCAAAACATTCCGAAAACCCGCCAAAACATCATAAAAACAAATCAAAACCAACCAAAAAATAAGAGGAACAAGGCAACATATTGGCAAGCAAGAGACGGAGAGCGCGGCACCTTCTAGGAGGCCAAGAAGGAAGCCGCACAACACCTGCACTGTGTCTGCAACTTTCAAACTGCTAGAAGCTAGTGGCTTGCCACTGGCCTGCCTCTTCAATTGCCATTAGCATTCCAATGGAAGCTATTCTTGGACAACTTTGCTCTGCTTGCTGCTAGTTCTGCCCCAGCCTACCATAGATAACCTTGCTCTTGCCTTGAGGCTCTGAGATGCCAAGAACTTGTCAACTTCAAAGGGCGGGCCAGGCTACATCTACTCAGCTGCCACAGTTTCTCCTTGCTAGACCTAGTGGGAAAGCATTTTGCTGAGATGCAGAAGGCAAGAAACGCAGAATACGGAGACGCGGAACTGTCCCAAGTGCCGCTGCCAGGCGTCTTTCCGCAGAAGGAGCGCCCCGGAGCGCACCGCAACCGGCACCGTCCTCTCTGCGCAAAGAGCCAAAATATTTTCAAACCCGCCAAAACTCATCCAAAAATATTTTCAAACCCGCCAAAATAGAAAACCAGACAGAAGTCATCAATACATTCAAAAAAACCTGACAAAACATGATAAAGCCCAACAAAGCTAATCCAAACACACCAAAAACTGGGCTAAACAGAATCAAAACAAATCAAAACAAATCTAAACCTTCTAAAAACCCGCCAAAATATTTCAAAACCTGTCAAAACTAATCAAAACCTTCCGAATACCCGCCAAAACATTCCAAATACCCGCCAAAAGATTTTAAAACCCGCCAAAAGGAATCCAAACATTCCAAAACCTGCCAACACAATATAAACAACTCAAGAGAATACAAAACATTCTAAAACCCAACCAAAACATTCCGAAAACCCACCAAAACATCATAAAAACAAATCAAAACCAACCAAAACATTCTGAAAACCCGCCAAAATGATTTAGACCCGCAAAACTCATCAAAACATTCTGAAAAGATGCCAAAACATTAGAAAACCAGCCTGAACTGATCAAAACATTCAAAAAACTTGGCAATACATCATAAAAACAAATCAAAACCAACCAAAACATTCCAAAAACCCGACAAAATTATTTAGAACCCGCCAAAACTGATCAAAACATTCTGAAAAGATGCCAAAATACTAGAAAACCAGTAAGAAGTGATCGAAACATTCAATAACTTGCCAAAACATAATCAAAACAAATGAAAGCAAACCAAAACATTCCAAATACCCGCCAAAATATTTTAAAACCCGCCAAAAGGAATCCAAACATTCCAAAACCTGCCAAGACAATATAAACAACACAAGAGAAAACAAAACATTCTAAAACACCACCAAAACATTCCGAAAACCCGCCAAAACATCATAAAAACAAATCAAAACCAACCAAAAAATAAGAGTAACAAGGCAACATATTGGCAAGCAAGAGACGGAGAGCGCGGCACCTTCTAGGAGGCCAAGAAGGAAGCCGCACAACACCTGCACTGTGTCTGCAACTTTCAAACTGCTAGAAGCTAGTGACTTGCCACTGGCCTGCCTCTTCAATTGCCATTACCATTCCAATGGAAGCTATTCTTGGACAACTTTGCTCTGCTTGCTGCTAGTTCTGCCCCAGCCTACCATAGATAACCTTGCTCTTCCCTTGAGGCTCTGAGATGCCAAGAACTTGTCAACTTCAAAGGGCGGGCCAGGCTACATCTACTCAGCTGCCACAGTTTCTCCTTGCTAGACCTAGTGGGAAAGCATTTTGCTGAGATGCGGAAGGCACGAAACGCAGAATACGGAGACGCGGAGCTGTCCCAAGTGCCGCTGCCAGGCGTCTTTCCGCAGAAGGAGCGCCCCGGAGCGCACCGCAACCGGCACCGTCATCTCTGCGCAAAGAGCCAAAATATTTTCAAACCCGCCAAAACTAATCCAAAAATATTTTCAAACCCGCCAAAATAGAAAACCAGACAGAAGTCATCAATACATTCGAAAAAACCTGACAAAACATGATCAAGCCCAACAAAGCTAATCCAAACACACCAAAAACTGGGCTAAACAGAATCAAAACAAATCAAAACAAATCGAAACCTTCTAAAAACCCGCCAAAATATTTCAAAACCTGTCAAAACTAATCAAAACCTTCCGAATACCCGCCAAAACATTCCAAATACCCGCCAAAAGATTTTAAAACCCGCCAAAAGGAATCCAAACATTCCAAAACCTGCCAACACAATAAAAACAACTCAAGAGAATACAAAACATTCTAAAACCCAACCAAAACATTCTGAAAACCCACCAAAACATCATAGAAACAAATCAAAACCAACCAAAACATTCTGAAAACCCGCCAAAATGATTTAGACCCGCAAAACTCATCAAAACATTCTGAAAAGATGCCAAAACATTAGAAAACCAGCCTGAACTGATCAAAACATTCAAAAAACTTGGCAATACATCATAAAAACAAATCAAAACCAACCAAAACATTCCAAAAACCCGACAAAATTATTTAGAACCCGCCAAAACTGATCAAAACATTCTGAAAGGATGCCAAAATACTAGAAAACCAGTAAGAAGTGATCGAAATATTCAATAACTTGCCAAAACATAATCAAAACAAATGAAAGCAAACCAAAACATTCCAAATACCCGCCAAAATATTTTAAAACCCGCCAAAAGGAATCCAAACATTCCAAAACCTGCCAAGACAATCAAAACAACACAAGAGAATACAAAACATTCTAAAACACCACCAAAACATTCCGAAAACCCGCCAAAACATCATAAAAACAAATCAAAACCAACCAAAAAATAAGAGGGACACGGCAACATATTGGCAAGCAAGAGACGGAGAACGCGGCACCTTCTAGGAGGCCAAGAAGGAAGCCGCACAACACCTGCACTGTGTCTGCAACTTTCAAACTGCTAGAAGCTAGTGGCTTGCCACTGGCCTGCCTCTTCAACTGCCATTAGCATTCCAATGGAAGCTATTCTTGGACAACTTTGCTCTGCTTGCTGCTAGTTCTGCCCCAGCCTACCATAGATAACCTTGCTCTTGCCTTGAGGCTCTGAGATGCCAAGAACTTGTCAACTTCAAAGGGCGGGCCGGGCTACATCTACTCAGCTGCCACAGTTTCTCCTTGCTAGACCTAGTGGGAAAGCATTTTGCTGAGATGCGGAAGGCACGAAATGCAGAATACGGAGACGCGGAGCTGTCCCAAGTGCCGCTGCCAGGCGTCTTTCCGCAGAAGGAGCGCCCCGGAGCGCACCGCAACCGGCACCGTCATCTCTGCGCAAAGAGCCAAAATATTTTCAAACCCGCCAAAACTCATCCAAAAATATTTTCAAACCCGCCAAAATAGAAAACCAGACAGAAGTCATCAATACATTCGAAAAAACCTGACAAAACATGATCAAGCCCACCAAAGCTAATCCAAACACACCAAAAACTGGGCTAAACAGAATCAAAACAAATCAAAACAAATCGAAACCTTCTAAAAACCCGCCAAAATATTTCAAAACCCGTCAAAACTAATCAAAACCTTCCGAATACCCGCCAAAACATTCCAAATACCCGCCAAAAGATTTTAAAACCCGCCTAAAGGAATCCAAACATTCCAAAACCTGCCAACACAATAAAAACAACTCAAGAGAATACAAAACATTCTAAAACCCAACCAAAACATTCCGAAAACCCACCTAAACATCATAAAAACAAATCAAAACCAACCAAAACATTCTGAAAACCCGCCAAAATGATTTAGACCCGCAAAACTCATCAAAACATTCTGAAAATATGCCAAAACATTAGAAAACCAGCCTGAACTGATCAAAACATTCAAAAAACTTGGCAATACATCATAAAAACAAATCAAAACCAACCAAAACATTCCAAAAACCCGACAAAATTATTTAGAACCCGCCAAAACTGATCAAAACATTCTGAAAAGATGCCAAAATACTAGAAAACCAGTAAGAAGTGATCGAAACATTCAATAACTTGCCAAAACATAATCAAAACAAATGAAAGCAAACCAAAACATTCCAAATACCCGCCAAAATATTTTGAAACCCGCCAAAAGGAATCCAAACATTCCAAAACCTGCCAAGACAATATAAACAACACAAGAGAAAACAAAACATTCTAAAACACCACCAAAACATTCCGAAAACCCGCCAAAACATCATAAAAACAAATCAAAACCAACCAAAAAATAAGAGGAACAAGGCAACATATTGGCAAGCAAGAGACGGAGAGCGCGGCACCTTCTAGGAGGCCAAGAAGGAAGCCGCACAACACCTGCACTGTGTCTGCAACTTTCAAACTGCTAGAAGCTAGTGGCTTGCCACTGGCCTGCCTCTTCAATTGCCATTAGCATTCCAATGGAAGCTATTCTTGGACAACTTTGCTCTGCTTGCTGCTAGTTCTGCCCCAGCCTACCATAGATAACCTTGCTCTTCCCTTGAGGCTCTGAGATGCCAAGAACTTGTCAACTTCAAAGGGCGGGCCAGGCTACATCTACTCAGCTGCCACAGTTTCTCCTTGCTAGACCTAGTGGGAAAGCATTTTGCTGAGATGCAGAAGGCAAGAAACGCAGAATACGGAGACGCGGAACTGTCCCAAGTGCCGCTGCCAGGCGTCTTTCCGCAGAAGGAGCGCCCCGGAGCGCACCGCAACCGGCACCGTCCTCTCTGCGCAAAGAGCCAAAATATTTTCAAACCCGCCAAAACTCATCCAAAAATATTTTCAAACCCGCCAAAATAGAAAACCAGACAGAAGTCATCAATACATTCAAAAAAACCTGACAAAACATGATAAAGCCCAACAAAGCTAATCCAAACACACCAAAAACTGGGCTAAACAGAATCAAAACAAATCAAAACAAATCTAAACCTTCTAAAAACCCGCCAAAATATTTCAAAACCTGTCAAAACTAATCAAAACCTTCCGAATACCCGCCAAAACATTCCAAATACCCGCCAAAAGATTTTAAAACCCGCCAAAAGGAATCCAAACATTCCAAAACCTGCCAACACAATAAAAACAACTCAAGAGAATACAAAACATTCTAAAACCCAACCAAAACATTCCGAAAACCCACCTAAACATCATAAAAACAAATCAAAACCAACCAAAACATTCTGAAAACCCGCCAAAATGATTTAGACCCGCAAAACTCATCAAAACATTCTGAAAAGATGCCAAAACATTAGAAAACCAGCCTGAACTGATCAAAACATTCAAAAAACTTGGCAATACATCATAAAAACAAATCAAAACCAACCAAAACATTCCAAAAACCCGACAAAATTATTTAGAACCCGCCAAAACTGATCAAAACATTCTGAAAGGAAGCCAAAATACTAGAAAACCAGTAAGAAGTGATCAAAACATTCAATAACTTGCCAAAACATAATCAAAACAAATGAAAGCAAACCAAAACATTCCAAATACCCGCCAAAAGATTTTAAAACCCGCCAAAAGGAATCCAAACATTCCAAAACCTGCCAAGACAATCAAAACAACACAAGAGAATACAAAACATTCTAAAACACCACCAAAACACTCCAAAAACCCGACAAAACATCATAAAAACAAATCAAAACCAACCAAAAAATAAGAGGAACACGGCAACATATTGGCAAGTAAGAGACGGAGAACGCGGCACCTTCTAGGAGGCCAAGAAGGAAGCCGCACAACACCTGCACTGTGTCTGCAACTTTCAAACTGCTAGAAGCTAGTGGCTTGCCACTGGCCTGCCTCTTCAATTGCCATTAGCATTCCAATGGAAGCTATTCTTGGACAACTTTGCTCTGCTTGCTGCTAGTTCTGCCCCAGCCTACCATAGATAACCTTGCTCTTCCCTTGAGGCTCTGAGATGCCAAGAACTTGTCAACTTCAAAGGGCGGGCCGGGCTACATCTACTCAGCTGCCACAGTTTCTCCTTGCTAGACCTAGTGGGAAAGCATTTTGCTGAGATGCGGAAGGCACGAAACGCAGAATACGGAGACGCGGAGCTGTCCCAAGTGCCGCTGCCAGGCGTCTTTCCGCAGAAGGAGCGCCCCGAAGCGCACCGCAACCGGCACCGTCATCTCTGCGCAAAGAGCCAAAATATTTTCAAACCCGCCAAAACTCATCCAAAAATATTTTCAAACCCGCCAAAATAGAAAACCAGACAGAAGTCATCAATACATTCGAAAAAACCTGACAAAACATGAGAAAGCCCACCAAAGCTAATCCAAACACACCAAAAACTGGGCTAAACAGAATCAAAACAAATCAAAACAAATCGAAACCTTCTAAAAACCCACCAAAATATTTCAAAACCCGTCAAAACTAATCAAAACCTTCCGAATACCCGCCAAAACATTCCAAATACCCGCCAAAAGATTTTAAAACCCGCCAAAAGGAATCCAAACATTCCAAAACCTGCCAACACAATAAAAACAACTCAAGAGAATACAAAACATTCTAAAACCCAACCAAAACATTCCGAAAACCCACCAAAACATCATAAAAACAAATCAAAACCAACCAAAACATTCTGAAACCCCGCCAAAATGATTTAGACCCGCAAAACTCATCAAAACATTCTGAAAAGATGCCAAAACATTAGAAAACCAGCCTGAACTGATCAAAACATTCAAAAAACTTGGCAATACATCATAAAAACAAATCAAAACCAACCAAAACATTCCAAAAACCCGACAAAATTATTTAGAACCCGCCAAAACTGATCAAAACATTCTGAAAAGATGCCAAAATACTATCAAACCCGTAAGAAGTGATCGAAACATTCAATAACTTGCCAAAACATAATCAAAACAAATGAAAGCAAACCAAAACATTCCAAATACCCGCCAAAAGATTTTAAAACCCGCCAAAAGGAATCCAAACATTCCAAAACCTGCCAAGACAATCAAAACAACACAAGAGAATACAAAACATTCTAAAACACCACCAAAACATTCCGAAAACCCGCCAAAACATCATCAAAACAATTCAAAACCAACCAAAAAGTAAGAGGAACACGGCAACATATTGGCAAGCAAGAGACGGAGAGCGCGGCACCTTCTAGGAGGCCAAGAAGGAAGTTGCAAAACAACTGCATTGTGTCTGCACCTTTCAAACTGCTAGAAGATAGTGGCTTGCCACGGGCCTGCCTCTTCAATTGCCATTACCATTCCAATGGAAGCTATTCTTGGACAACTTTGCTGTGCTTGCTGCTAGTTCTGCCCCAGCCTACCATAGATAACCTTGCTCTTGCCTTGAGGCTCTGAGATGCCAAGAACTTGTCAACTTCAAAGGGCGGGCCGGGCTACATCTACTCAGCTGCCACAGTTTCTCCTTGCTAGACCTAGTGGGAAAGCATTTTGCTGAGATGCGGAAGGCACGAAACGCAGAATACGGAGACGCGGAGCTGTCCCAAGTGCCGCTGCCAGGCGTCTTTCCGCAGAAGGAGCGCCCCGGAGCGCACCGCAACCGGCACCGTCATCTCTGCGCAAAGAGCCAAAATATTTTCAAACCCGCCAAAACTCATCCAAAAATATTTTCAAACCCGCCAAAATAGAAAACCAGACAGAAGTCATCAATACATTCGAAAAAACCTGACAAAACATGATCAAGCCCACCAAAGCTAATCCAAACACACCAAAAACTGGGCTAAACAGAATCAAAACAAATCAAAACAAATCGAAACCTTCTAAAAACCCGCCAAAATATTTCAAAACCCGTCAAAACTAATCAAAACCTTCCGAATACCCGCCAAAACATTCCAAATACCCGCCAAAAGATTTTAAAACCCGCCAAAAGGAATCCAAACATTCCAAAACCTGCCAACACAATAAAAACAACTCAAGAGAATACAAAACATTCTAAAACCCAACCAAAACATTCCGAAAACCCACCAAAACATCATAAAAACAAATCAAAACCAACCAAAACATTCTGAAAACCCCGCCAAAATGATTTAGACCCGCAAAACTCATCAAAACATTCTGAAAAGATGCCAAAACATTAGAAAACCAGCCTGAACTGATCAAAACATTCAAAAAACTTGGCAATACATCATAAAAACAAATCAAAACCAACCAAAACATTCCAAAAACCAGCCAAAATATTCCGAAATCCCGCCAAAATATCATAAAAACAAATCAAAACCAACCAAAACATTCCAAAAACCTGACAAAATAGTTTAGAACCCGCCAAAACTGATCAAAACATTCTGAAAAGATGCCAAAATACTATCAAACCTGTAAGAAGTGATCGAAATATTCAATAACTTGCCAAAACATAATCAAAACAAATGAAAGCAAACCAAAAACATTCCAAATACCCGCCAAAATATTTGAAAACCCGCCAAAAGGAATCCAAACATTCCAAAACCTGCCAAGACAATATAAACAACACAAGAGAAAACAAAACATTCTAAAACACCACCAAAACATTCCGAAAACCCGCCAAAACATCATAAAAACAATTCAAAACAAACCAAAAATAAGAGGAACAAGGCAACATATTGGCAAGCAAGAGACGGAGAGCGCGGCACCTTCTAGGAGGCCAAGAAGGAAGCCGCACAACACCTGCACTGTGTCTGCACCTTTCAAACTGCTAGAAGCTAGTGGCTTGCCACTGGCCTGCCTCTTCAATTGCCATTAGCATTCCAATGGAAGCTATTCTTGGACAACTTTGCTCTGCTTGCTGCTAGTTCTGCCCCAGCCTACCATAGATAACCTTGCTCTTCCCTTGAGGCTCTGAGATGCCAAGAACTTGTCAACTTCAAAGGGCGGGCCGGGCTACATATACTCAGCTGCCACAGTTTCTCCTTGCTAGACCTAGTGGGAAAGCATTTTGCTGAGATGCAGAAGGCAAGAAACGCAGAATACGGAGACGCGGAGCTGTCCCAATTGCCGCTGCCAGGTGTCTTTCCGCAGAAGGAGCGCCCCGGAGCGCACCGCAACCGGCGCCGTCATCTCTGCGCAAAGAGCCAAAACATTTTAAAAACCTGCCAAAATATTTTAATGCTAGAAAAACGAATCAAACTTTCCGAAAACATGCCAAAACATAAAACAAATCTAAACAAATAAAATTCCACAAACTAGCCAAAATATTTTAGAACTCCCCAAAAACTGATCAAAACATACTGAAAACCTGCCAAAATATTATAAAATTAGTCAGAAGTCAATAACACATTCAAAAAAACCGCCAAAACATGATAAACCCCAACAAAACTAATCCAAACCCACCAAAAACTTGACTAAACATAACATAAACTAATCAAAACCAACCAAAAAAATCCTAAAAACCCGCCCACAGTAATCTAAACATTCTAAAAGCCCTCCAAAACATAATAAAGACATAGGAAAACCAAACAAAATATTCTAAAAACCTGCCAAAATATATTAAAACCCGCCAAAACGGATCAAAACGTTCTGAAGGCATGCCAAAATGCTAGAAAACCAGCCAGAACTGATCCAAATATTTCAAAAAGCTTGCCAAAACATAATAAAAACAAATCAAAACCACCTAAAACATTGTAAAAACTCACCAAATTATTTTAAGCCCGCCAAACCATTTTAAAATTCGCCAAAACGAATCAAAATTTTCCATAAACTTTATAAAAACATATCAAAACAAACCAAGAAATTCCAAACACCAGGCAAAATATTGTAAAACAAATCAAAAGTAATTAAAATTTCCCAAACCAGCTGAAATATTGTAAAAAAAAAAAACAAAATAAATCAAAACATTCCAAAAACCTGCCAAAATGTTAATACACCCGTCGAAACTGATCACAACATTCCCAATAGACGCAAAAAACATTCAAAAAAGCCGTCAAAACATTAGAAAGAAAATCAATGCAAATCAAAACATTCCAAAAACCCGCTAAAATACTTTAAAATACGCAAAAATGAACCAAACCTTTCCAAGAACCCACCAAAACATAAGAAAAACAAATCAAAACAAATTAAAACAATCCAAACACCAGACGAAATACTTTAGAACCCGCCAAAAGTGATCAAAACATTCGGAAAACACGCCAAACTACGAGAAAACCAGCCAGGACTTATCAAAACACACAAAAAACTTACCAAAAAATAATAAAAACAAATAAAAACATTTTAAAAATCCGGGCAAAATATTTCAAAACCCGCCGAAAGGAACCGAAATATTCCAAAACTCTCCAAAACTTCAAAAAAACGAACCAAAACATCCCCAAAACCCACAAAAATATTTAGAACCGCGATCAGCGCAGCGCTCTCTGCGCAAACACTCGCTAGATGGCAGCCGAGAGACGGAGAGCGCGCCACCTTCTAGGATGCGAAGAGTGAAGCCGCACAACGCCTGCACTGTGTCCGTAGCTTTCTAACTGCTAGAAGTTCAAGGCTTACCACTCGCCTGCCTCTTCAATTGCCATTAGCATCCGAAAGGAAGGTATTCTTGCACAACTTTGCTGTGCTTGCGTCTAGTTTTGCCCCAGCACACCATAGATAACCTTGCTCTTCCCTTTAGTTTTTGAGATGCCGAGAACTCGGGAATTGAGAACACAAGTCCGGGGACGTATACTGTGCTGGCACAGTTTCTCCTTGCTAGACACAGTGGAAAAGCATTTTGCTGAGAGGCAGAAGACAAGAAATGCAGAATACGGAGATACGGAGCTCTCCGAAGTTAAGTGCCGCTGCCAGGCGTCTTTCGGCAGAAAGAGAGCTCCGGAGCGCACAGTGACCGGCACAGTGCTCTGTGCGCGAAGAGCCGCTTGATCGCATCTGAGAGACGGAGAGCGCGTTACCTTCTACGATGCGAAGAGTGAAGCCGCACAACACCCGGACTGTGTCCGCATCTTTCTAACTGCTAGAATTTCAAGGCTTACCACTTGCCTGCCTCTTCAATTGCCATTAGCATCCGAAAGGAAGGTATTCTTGCACAACTTTGTTGGGCTTGCGTCTAGTTCTGCCATAGCCCACCATAGATAACCTTGCTCTTCCCGTTAGTTTTTGAGATGCCGAGAACTCGGGAATTGAGAACACAAGTCCGGGGACGTATACTGTGCTGGCACAGTTTCTCCTTGCTAGACACAGTGGAAAAGCATTTTGCTGAGACGCAGAAGACAAGAAATGCAGAATACGGAGATACGGAGCTCTCCGAAGTTAAGTGCCGCTGCCAGGCGTCTTTCGGCAGAAAGAGAGCTCCGCAGCGCACAGTGACCGGCACAGTGCTCTCTGCGCGAAGAGCCGCTTGATCGCATCCGAGAGACGGAGAGCGCGGTACCTTCTACGATGCGAAGAGTGAAGCCGCACAACACCCGGACATTGTCCGCATCTTTCTAACTGCTAGAATTTCAAGGCTTACCACTTGCCTGCCTCTTCAATTGCCATTAGCATCCGAAAGGAAGGTATTCTTGCACAACTTTGTTGGGCTTGCGTCTAGTTCTGCCCCAGCCCACCATAGATAACCTTGCTCTTCCCGTTAGTTTTTGAGATGCCGAGAACTCGGGAATTGAGAACACAAGTCCGGGGACGTATACTGTGCTGGCACAGTTTCTCCTTGCTAGACACAGTGGAAAAGCATTTTGTTGAGAGGCAGAAGACAAGAAATGCAGAATACGGAGATACGGAGCTCTCCGAAGTTAAGTGCCGCTGCCAGGCGTCTTTCGGCAGAAAGAGAGCTCCGGAGCGCACAGTGACCGGCACAATGCTCTGTGCGCGAAGAGCCGCTTGATCGCATCTGAGAGACGGAGAGCGCGTTACCTTCTACGATGCGAAGAGTGAAGCCGCACAACACCCGGACTGTGTCCGCATCTTTCTAACTGCTAGAATTTCAAGGCTTACCACTTGCCTGCCTCTTCAATTGCCATTAGCATCCGAACGGAAGGTATTCTTGCACAACTTTGTTGTGCTTGCGTCTAGTTCTGCCCCAGCACACCATAGATAACCTTGCTCTTCCCGTTAGTTTTTGAGATGCCGAGAACTCGGGAATTGAGAACACAAGTCCGGGGACGTATACTGTGCTGGCACAGTTTCTCCTTGCTAGACACAGTGGAAAAGCATTTTGCTGAGAGGCAGAAGACAAGAAATGCAGAATACGGAGATACGGAGCTCTCCGAAGTTAAGTGCCGCTGCCAGGCGTCTTTCGGCAGAAAGAGAGCTCCGCAGCGCACAGTGACCGGCACAGTGCTCTCTGCGCGAAGAGCCGCTTGATCGCATCCGAGAGACGGAGAGCGCGGTACCTTCTACGATGCGAAGAGTGAAGTCGCACAACACCCGGACTGTGTCCGCATCTTTCTAACTGCTAGAATTTCAAGGCTTACCACTTGCCTGCCTCTTCAATTGCCATTAGCATCCGAAAGGAAGGTATTCTTGCACAACTTTGCTCTGCTTGCGTCGAGTTCTGCCCCAGCCCACCATAGATAACCTTGCTCTTCCCGTTAGTTTTTGAGGTGCCAAGAACTCGGGAATTGAGAACACAAGTCCGGGGACGTATACTGTGCTGGCACAGTTTCTCCTTGCTAGACACAGTGGAAAAGCATTTTGCTGAGACGCAGAAGACAAGAAATGCAGAATACGGAGATACGGAGCTCTCCGAAGTTAAGTGCCGCTGCCAGGCGTCTTTCGGCAGAAAGAGAGCTCCGCAGCGCAGTGACCGGCACAATGCTCTGTGCGCGAAGAGCCGCTTGATCGCATCTGAGAGACGGAGAGCGCGTTACCTTCTACGATGCGAAGAGTGAAGCCGCACAACACCCGGACTGTGTCCGCATCTTTCTAACTGCTAGAATTTCAAGGCTTACCACTTGCCTGCCTCTTCAATTGCCATTAGCATCCGAAAGGAAGGTATTCTTGCACAACTTTGCTCTGCTTGCGTCTAGTTCTGCCCCAGCCCACCATAGATAACCTTGCTCTTCCCGTTAGTTTTTGAGATGCCGAGAACTCGGGAATTGAGAACACACGTCCGGGCACGTATACTGTGCTGGTACAGTTTCTCCTTGCTAGACACAGTGGAAAAGCATTTTGCTGAGAGGCAGAAGACAAGAAATGCAGAATACGGAGATACGGAGCTCACCGAAGTTAAGTGCCGCTGCCAGGCGTCTTTCGGCAGAAAGAGAGCTCCGCAGCGCACAGTGACCGGCACAATGCTCTGTGCGCGAAGAGCCGCTTGATCGCATCTGAGAGACGGAGAGCGCGTTACCTTCTACGATGCGAAGAGTGAAGCCGCACAACACCCGGACTGTGTCCGCATCTTTCTAACCGCTAGAATTTCAAGGCTTACCACTTGCCTGCCTCTTCAATTGCCATTAGCATCCGAACGGAAGGTATTCTTGCACAACTTTGTTGTGCTTGCGTCTAGTTCTGCCCCAGCCCACCATAGATAACCTTGCTCTTCCCGTTAGTTTTTGAGATGCCGAGAACTCGGGAATTGAGAACACAAGTCCGGGGACGTATACTGTGCTGGCACAGTTTCTCCTTGCTAGACACAGTGGAAAAGCATTTTGCTGAGACGCAGAAGACAAGAAATGCAGAATACGGAGATACGGAGCTCTCCGAAGTTAAGTGCCGCTGCCAGGCGTCTTTCGGCAGAAAGAGAGCTCCGGAGCGCACAGTGACCGGCACAATGCTCTGTGCGCGAAGAGCCGCTTGATCGCATCTGAGAGACGGAGAGCGCGTTACCTTCTACGATGCGAAGAGTGAAGCCGCACAACGCCTGCACTGTGTCCGCATCTTTCTAACTGCTAGAATTTCAAGGCTTACCACTTGCCTGCCTCTTCAATTGCCATTAGCATCCGAACGGAAGGTATTCTTGCACAACTTTGTTGTGCTTGCGTCTAGTTCTGCCCCAGCACACCATAGATAACCTTGCTCTTCCCGTTAGTTTTTGAGATGCCGAGAACTCGGGAATTGAGAACACAAGTCCGGGGACGTATACTGTGCTGGCACAGTTTCTCCTTGCTAGACACAGTGGAAAAGCATTTTGCTGAGAGGCAGAAGACAAGAAATGCAGAATACGGAGATACGGAGCTCTCCGAAGTTAAGTGCCGCTGCCAGGCGTCTTTCGGCAGAAAGAGAGCTCCGCAGCGCACAGTGACCGGCACAGTGCTCTCTGCGCGAAGAGCCGCTTGATCGCATCCGAGAGACGGAGAGCGCGGTACCTTCTACGATGCGAAGAGTGAAGTCGCACAACACCCGGACTGTGTCCGCATCTTTCTAACTGCTAGAAGTTCAAGGCTTACCACTCGCCTGACTCTTCAATTGCCATTAGCATCCGAAAGGAAAGTATTCTTGCACAACTTTGCTGTGCTTGCGTCTAGTTTTGCCCCAGCACACCATAGATAACCTTGCTCTTCCCGTTAGTTTTTGAGGTGCCGAGAACTCGGGAATTGAGAACACAAGTCCGGGGACGTATACTGTGTTGGCACAGTTTCTCCTTGCTAGACACAGTGGAGAAGCATTTTGCTGAGACGCAGAAGACAAGAAATGCAGAATACGGAGATACGGAGCTCTCCGAAGTTAAGTGCCGCTGCCAGGCGTCTTTCGGCAGAAAGAGAGCTCCGCAGCGCACAGTGACCGGCACAATGCTCTGTGCGCGAAGAGCCGCTTGATCGCATCCGAGAGACGGAGAGCGCGTTACCTTCTACGATGCGAAGAGTGAAGCCGCACAACACCCGGACTGTGTCCGCATCTTTCTAACCGCTAGAATTTCAAGGCTTACCACTTGCCTGCCTCTTCAATTGCCATTAGCATCCGAACGGAAGGTATTCTTGCACAACTTTGTTGTGCTTGCGTCTAGTTTTGCCCCAGCACACCATAGATAACCTTGCTCTTCCCTTTAGTTTTTGAGGTGCCAAGAACTCGGGAATTGAGAACACAAGTCCGGGGATGTATACTGTGCTGGCACAGTTTCTCCTTGCTAGACACAGTGGAAAAGCATTTTGCTGAGAGGCAGAAGACAAGAAATGCAGAATACGGAGATACGGAGCTCTCCGAAGTTAAGTGCCGCTGCCAGGCGTCTTTCGGCAGAAAGAGAGCTCCGGAGCGCACAGTGACCGGCACAGTGCTCTGTGCGCGAAGAGCCGCTTGATCGCATCCGAGAGACGGAGAGCGCGCCACCTTCTAGGATGCGAAGAGTGAAGCCGCACAACGCCTGCACTGTGTCCGTAGCTTTCTAACTGCTAGAAGTTCAAGGCTTACCACTCGCCTGCCTCTTCAATTGCCATTAGCATCCGAAAGGAAGGTATTCTTGCACAACTTTGCTGTGCTTGCGTCTAGTTTTGCCCCAGCACACCATAGATAACCTTGCTCTTCCCGTTAGTTTTTGAGGTGCCGAGAACTCGGGAATTGAGAACACAAGTCCGGGCACGTATACTGTGCTGGCACAGTTTCTCCTTGCTAGACACAGTGGAAAAGCATTTTGCTGAGACGCAGAAGACAAGAAATGCAGAATACGGAGATACGGAGCTCTCCGAAGTTAAGTGCCGCTGCCAGGCGTCTTTCGGCAGAAAGAGAGCTCCGCAGCGCACAGTGACCGGCACAGTGCTCTGTGCGCGAAGAGCCGCTTGATCGCATCCGAGAGACGGAGAGCGCGGTACCTTCTACGATGCGGAGAGTGAAGCTGCACAACACCCGGACGGTGTCCGCATCTTTCTAACTGCTACAAGATCATGGCTTCCCACGCGATTTGTTAAGATTGTTCTTTATTGTATTTTGATGTGTTTGGATTAGTTTTGCTGAGATTTTTCCTGTGGTGTCGTGTTCTCACAATATTTTGGTCAGTGTTTGGGGATTCTAGAATATTATGGGTGGTTTCTGGAATGTTTTGATGTCTTTTCAGAAGGTTTTGGTTGATTTTGATTAGTTTTTAATGTGATATGGAGGGTTTTAGAATGTTTTGATTTATTCGGGCAAGTTTAAAAATGTTCTTCTTGGGTTTTTAGAATATTTTGATTTGTTTTGTTTTTCTAAAACTCTGGCGGGTTTTTGGTGTTTTTGGATAAGTTTTTGTGGGCTTTGTCATGTTTTGGCAGGTTTTTATTTTTGTTTGATTGGGTTTTAGAATATTTTGATGACTTATGACAGGTTTTGAAATACTTGGGGTTTTTTAAGAATGTTTTCTCTGCCTTACTTTTGTTTTTATTAAGTTTTGCCGGATTTTGGAATCTTTTAGCTGGTTTTCGGAATGTTTCGGTGGTGTTTTAGAATGTTTTTTTTTCTCTTGTGTAGTTTTTATTGACTTGGCAGGTTTTGGAATATTTGGATCCATTTTGGCGGGTTTTAAAATATTTTGGCGGGTTTTTGGAATGTTTTGGTTTGCTTTCATTTGTTTTGATTATATTTTGGCAAGTTATTGAATATTTTGATCACGTCTGACTGGTTTTCTAGTATTTTGGCATCTTTTCAGAATGTTTTGATGAGTTTTGCGGGTCTAAATCATTTTGGCGGGTTTTCGGAATATTTTGGTTGGTTTTGATTTGTTTTTATGATGTTTTGGTGGGTTTTCTGAATGTTATGGTTGGGTTTTAGAATGTTTTGTATTCTCTTGAGTTGTTTTTATTGTGCTGGCAGGTTTTGGAATGTTTGGATTCCTTTTGGCGGGTGTTCAGAATGTTTTGGCGGGTGTTCGGAATGTTTTGATTAGTTTTGATGGGCTTTGAAATATTTTGGACGGTTTTTAGAAGGTTTCGATTTGTTTTGATTTGTTTTGATTCTGTTTAGCCCAGTTTTTGGTGTGTTTGGATTAGCTTTGGTGGGCTTGATCATGTTTTGTCAGGTTTTTTCGAATGTATTGATCTCTTCTGTCTGGTTTTCTATTTTGGCGGGTTTGAAAATATTTTTGGATGAGTTTTGGCGGGTTTGAAAATATTTTGGCTCTTTGCGCAGAGATGACGGTGCCGGTTGCGGTGCGCTCCGGGGCGTTCCTTCTGCGGAAAGACGCCTGGCAGCGGCACTTGGGACAGCTCCGCGTCTCCGTATTCTGCGTTTCTTGCCTTCTGCATCTCAGCAAAATGCTTTCCCACTAGGTCTAGCAAGGAGAAACTGTGGCAGCTGAGTAGATGTAGCCTGGCCCGCCCTTTGAAGTTGACAAGTTCTTGGCATCTCAGAGCCTCAAGGGAAGAGCAAGGTTATCTATGGTAGGCTGGGGCAGAACTAGCAGCAAGCAGAGCAAAGTTGTCCAAGAATAGCTTCCATTGGAATGCTAATGGCAATTGAAGAGGCAGGCCAGTGGCAAGCCACTATCTTCTAGCAGTTTGAAAGTTGCAGACACAGTGCAGGTGTTGTGCGGCTTCCTTCTTGGCCTCCTAGAAGGTGCCGCGCTCTCCGTCTCTTGCTTGCCAATATGTTGCCGTGTTCCTCCTATTGTTTGGTTTGTTTTGATTTGTTTTTATGATGTTTTGGCGGGTTTTCGGAATGTTTTGGTGGTGTTTTAGAATGTTTTGTTTTCTCTTGTGTTGTTTTTATTGTCTTGGCAGGTTGTGGAACATTTGGATTCCTTTCGGCGGGTTTTAAAATATTTTGGCGGGTATTTGGAATGTTTTGGTTTGCTTTCATTTGTTTTGATTATGTTTTGGCAAGTTATTGAAAGTTTCGATCACTTCTGACTGGTTTTCTAGTATTTTGGCATCTTTTCAGAATGTTTTGATCAGTTTTGGCGGGTTCTAAACTATTTTGTCAGGTTTTCGGAATTTTTTGTTTGGTTTTGATTTGTTTTTGTGATGTTTTGCCAAGTTTTTTGAATGTTTTGATCAGTTCTGTCTGGTTTTCTAATGTTTTGGCATCTTTTCAGAATGTTTTGATGAGTTTTGCGGGTCTAAATAATTTTGGCGGGTTTTCGGAATATTTTGCTTGGTTTTGATTTGTTTTTATGATGTTTTGGCGGGTTTTCGGAATGTTTTGGTTGGGTTTTAGAATGTTTTGTATTCTCTTGAGTTGTTTTTATTGTGTTGGCAGGTTTTGGAATGTTTGGATTCCTTTTGGCGGGTGTTCGGAATGTTTTGATTAGTTTTGACGGGTTTTGCAATATTTTGGCCGGTTTTTAGAAGGTTTCGATTTGTTTTGATTTGTTTTGATTCTGTTTAGCCCAGTTTTTGGTGTGTTTGGATTAGCTTTGGTGGGCTTGATCATGTTTTGTCAGGTTTTTTCAAATGTATTGATGACTTCTGTCTGGTTTTCTATTTTGGCGGGTTTGAAAATATTTTTGGATTAGTTTTGGCGGGTTTTAAAATATTTTGGCTCTTTGCGCAGAGATGATGGTGCCGGTTGCGGTGCGCTCCGGGGCGCTCCTTCTGCGGAAAGACGCCTGGCAGCGGCACTTGGGACAGCTCCGCGTCTCCGTATTCTGCGTTTCTTGCCTTCTGCATCTCAGCAAAATGCTTTCCCACTAGGTCTAGCAAGGAGAAACTGTGGCAGCTGAGTAGATGTAGCCCGGCCCGCCCTTTGAAGTTGACAAGTTCTTGGCATCTCAGAGCCTCAAGGGAAGAGCAAGGTTATCTATGGTAGGCTGGGGCAGAACTAGCAGCAAGCAGAGCAAAGTTGTCCAAGAATAGCTTCCATTGGAATGCTAATGGCAATTGAAGAGGCAGGCCAGTGGCAAGCCACTATCTTCTAGCAGTTTGAAAGGTGCAGACACAGTGCAGGTGTTGTGCGGCTTCCTTCTTGGCCTCCTAGAAGGTGCCGCGCTCTACGTCTCTTGCTTGCCAATATGTTGCCGTGTTCCTCCTATTGTTTGGTTTGTTTTGATTTGTTTTGATGATGTTTTGGCGGGTTTTCGGAATGTTTTGGTGGTGTTTTAGAATGTTTTGTTTTCTCTTGTGTTGTTTTTATTGTCTTGGCAGGTTGTGGAACATTTGGATTCCTTTCGGCGGGTTTTAAAATATTTTGGCGGGTATTTGGAATGTTTTGGTTTGCTTTCATTTGTTTTGATTATGTTTTGGCAAGTTATTGAAAGTTTCGATCACTTCTGACTGGTTTTCTAGTATTTTGGCATCTTTTCAGAATGTTTTGATCAGTTTTGGCGGGTTCTAAACTATTTTGTCAGGTTTTCGGAATTTTTTGTTTGGTTTTGATTTGTTTTTGTGATGTTTTGCCAAGTTTTTTGAATGTTTTGATCAGTTCTGTCTGGTTTTCTAATGTTTTGGCATCTTTTCAGAATGTTTTGATGAGTTTTGCGGGTCTAAATAATTTTGGCGGGTTTTCGGAATATTTTGCTTGGTTTTGATTTGTTTTTATGATGTTTTGGCGGGTTTTCGGAATGTTTTGGTTGGGTTTTAGAATGTTTTGTATTCTCTTGAGTTGTTTTTATTGTGTTGGCAGGTTTTGGAATGTTTGGATTCCTTTTGGCGGGTGTTCGGAATGTTTTGATTAGTTTTGACGGGTTTTGCAATATTTTGGCCGGTTTTTAGAAGGTTTCGATTTGTTTTGATTTGTTTTGATTCTGTTTAGCCCAGTTTTTGGTGTGTTTGGATTAGCTTTGGTGGGCTTGATCATGTTTTGTCAGGTTTTTTCGAATGTATTGATCTCTTCTGTCTGGTTTTCTATTTTGGCGGGTTTGAAAATATTTTTGGATGAGTTTTGGCGGGTTTGAAAATATTTTGGCTCTTTGCGCAGAGATGACGGTGCCGGTTGCGGTGCGCTCCGGGGCGTTCCTTCTGCGGAAAGACGCCTGGCAGCGGCACTTGGGACAGCTCCGCGTCTCCGTATTCTGCGTTTCTTGCCTTCTGCATCTCAGCAAAATGCTTTCCCACTAGGTCTAGCAAGGAGAAACTGTGGCAGCTGAGTAGATGTAGCCTGGCCCGCCCTTTGAAGTTGACAAGTTCTTGGCATCTCAGAGCCTCAAGGGAAGAGCAAGGTTATCTATGGTAGGCTGGGGCAGAACTAGCAGGAAGCAGAGCAAAGTTGTCCAAGAATAGCTTCCATTGGAATGCTAATGGCAGTTGAAGAGGCAGGCCAGTGGCAAGCCACTATCTTCTAGCAGTTTGAAAGGTGCAGACACAGTGCAGGTGTTGTGCGGCTTCCTTCTTGGCCTCCTAGAAGGTGCCGCGCTCTCCGTCTCTTGCTTGCCAATATGTTGCCGTGTTCCTCCTATTGTTTGGTTTGTTTTGATTTGTTTTGATGATGTTTTGGCGGGTTTTCGGAATGTTTTGGTGGTGTTTTAGAATGTTTTGTTTTCTCTTGTGTTGTTTTTATTGTCTTGGCAGGTTGTGGAACATTTGGATTCCTTTCGGCGGGTTTTAAAATATTTTGGCGGGTATTTGGAATGTTTTGGTTTGCTTTCATTTGTTTTGATTATGTTTTGGCAAGTTATTGAAAGTTTCGATCACTTCTGACTGGTTTTCTAGTATTTTGGCATCTTTTCAGAATGTTTTGATCAGTTTTGGCGGGTTCTAAACTATTTTGTCAGGTTTTCGGAATTTTTTGTTTGGTTTTGATTTGTTTTTGTGATGTTTTGCCAAGTTTTTTGAATGTTTTGATCAGTTCTGTCTGGTTTTCTAATGTTTTGGCATCTTTTCAGAATGTTTTGATGAGTTTTGCGGGTCTAAATAATTTTGGCGGGTTTTCGGAATATTTTGCTTGGTTTTGATTTGTTTTTATGATGTTTTGGCGGGTTTTCGGAATGTTTTGGTTGGGTTTTAGAATGTTTTGTATTCTCTTGAGTTGTTTTTATTGTGTTGGCAGGTTTTGGAATGTTTGGATTCCTTTTGGCGGGTGTTCGGAATGTTTTGATTAGTTTTGACGGGTTTTGCAATATTTTGGCCGGTTTTTAGAAGGTTTCGATTTGTTTTGATTTGTTTTGATTCTGTTTAGCCCAGTTTTTGGTGTGTTTGGATTAGCTTTGGTGGGCTTGATCATGTTTTGTCAGGTTTTTTCAAATGTATTGATGACTTCTGTCTGGTTTTCTATTTTGGCGGGTTTGAAAATATTTTTGGATTAGTTTTGGCGGGTTTTAAAATATTTTGGCTCTTTGCGCAGAGATGATGGTGCCGGTTGCGGTGCGCTCCGGGGCGCTCCTTCTGCGGAAAGACGCCTGGCAGCGGCACTTGGGACAGCTCCGCGTCTCCGTATTCTGCGTTTCTTGCCTTCTGCATCTCAGCAAAATGCTTTCCCACTAGGTCTAGCAAGGAGAAACTGTGGCAGCTGAGTAGATGTAGCCCGGCCCGCCCTTTGAAGTTGACAAGTTCTTGGCATCTCAGAGCCTCAAGGGAAGAGCAAGGTTATCTATGGTAGGCTGGGGCAGAACTAGCAGGAAGCAGAGCAAAGTTGTCCAAGAATAGCTTCCATTGGAATGCTAATGGCAGTTGAAGAGGCAGGCCAGTGGCAAGCCACTATCTTCTAGCAGTTTGAAAGGTGCAGACACAGTGCAGGTGTTGTGCGGCTTCCTTCTTGGCCTCCTAGAAGGTGCCGCGCTCTCCGTCTCTTGCTTGCCAATATGTTGCCGTGTTCCTCCTATTGTTTGGTTTGTTTTGATTTGTTTTGATGATGTTTTGGCGGGTTTTCGGAATGTTTTGGTGGTGTTTTAGAATGTTTTGTTTTCTCTTGTGTTGTTTTTATTGTCTTGGCAGGTTGTGGAACATTTGGATTCCTTTTGGCGGGTTTTAAAATATTTTGGCGGGTATTTGGAATGTTTTGGTTTGCTTTCATTTGTTTTGATTATGTTTTGGCAAGTTATTGAAAGTTTCGATCACTTCTGACTGGTTTTCTAGTATTTTGGCATCTTTTCAGAATGTTTTGATCAGTTTTGGCGGGTTCTAAACTATTTTGTCAGGTTTTCGGAATTTTTTGTTTGGTTTTGATTTGTTTTTGTGATGTTTTGCCAAGTTTTTTGAATGTTTTGATCAGTTCTGTCTGGTTTTCTAATGTTTTGGCATCTTTTCAGAATGTTTTGATGAGTTTTGCGGGTCTAAATAATTTTGGCGGGTTTTCGGAATATTTTGCTTGGTTTTGATTTGTTTTTATGATGTTTTGGCGGGTTTTCGGAATGTTTTGGTTGGGTTTTAGAATGTTTTGTATTCTCTTGAGTTGTTTTTATTGTGTTGGCAGGTTTTGGAATGTTTGGATTCCTTTTGGCGGGTGTTCGGAATGTTTTGATTAGTTTTGACGGGTTTTGCAATATTTTGGCGGGTTTTTAGAAGGTTTCGATTTGTTTTGATTTGTTTTGATTCTGTTTAGCCCAGTTTTTGGTGTGTTTGGATTAGCTTTGGTGGGCTTGATCATGTTTTGTCAGGTTTTTTCGAATGTATTGATCTCTTCTGTCTGGTTTTCTATTTTGGCGGGTTTGAAAATATTTTTGGATGAGTTTTGGCGGGTTTGAAAATATTTTGGCTCTTTGCGCAGAGATGACGGTGCCGGTTGCGGTGCGCTCCGGGGCGTTCCTTCTGCGGAAAGACGCCTGGCAGCGGCACTTGGGACAGCTCCGCGTCTCCGTATTCTGCGTTTCTTGCCTTCTGCATCTCAGCAAAATGCTTTCCCACTAGGTCTAGCAAGGAGAAACTGTGGCAGCTGAGTAGATGTAGCCCGGCCCGCCCTTTGAAGTTGACAAGTTCTTGGCATCTCAGAGCCTCAAGGGAAGAGCAAGGTTATCTATGGTAGGCTGGGGCAGAACTAGCAGGAAGCAGAGCAAAGTTGTCCAAGAATAGCTTCCATTGGAATGCTAATGGCAGTTGAAGAGGCAGGCCAGTGGCAAGCCACTATCTTCTAGCAGTTTGAAAGGTGCAGACACAGTGCAGGTGTTGTGCGGCTTCCTTCTTGGCCTCCTAGAAGGTGCCGCGCTCTCCGTCTCTTGCTTGCCAATATGTTGCCGTGTTCCTCCTATTGTTTGGTTTGTTTTGATTTGTTTTGATGATGTTTTGGCGGGTTTTCGGAATGTTTTGGTGGTGTTTTAGAATGTTTTGTTTTCTCTTGTGTTGTTTTTATTGTCTTGGCAGGTTGTGGAACATTTGGATTCCTTTTGGCGGGTTTTAAAATATTTTGGCGGGTATTTGGAATGTTTTGGTTTGCTTTCATTTGTTTTGATTATGTTTTGGCAAGTTATTGAAAGTTTCGATCACTTCTGACTGGTTTTCTAGTATTTTGGCATCTTTTCAGAATGTTTTGATCAGTTTTGGCGGGTTCTAAACTATTTTGTCAGGTTTTCGGAATTTTTTGTTTGGTTTTGATTTGTTTTTGTGATGTTTTGCCAAGTTTTTTGAATGTTTTGATCAGTTCTGTCTGGTTTTCTAATGTTTTGGCATCTTTTCAGAATGTTTTGATGAGTTTTGCGGGTCTAAATAATTTTGGCGGGTTTTCGGAATATTTTGCTTGGTTTTGATTTGTTTTTATGATGTTTTGGCGGGTTTTCGGAATGTTTTGGTTGGGTTTTAGAATGTTTTGTATTCTCTTGAGTTGTTTTTATTGTGTTGGCAGGTTTTGGAATGTTTGGATTCCTTTTGGCGGGTGTTCGGAATGTTTTGATTAGTTTTGACGGGTTTTGCAATATTTTGGCCGGTTTTTAGAAGGTTTCGATTTGTTTTGATTTGTTTTGATTCTGTTTAGCCCAGTTTTTGGTGTGTTTGGATTAGCTTTGGTGGGCTTGATCATGTTTTGTCAGGTTTTTTCAAATGTATTGATGACTTCTGTCTGGTTTTCTATTTTGGCGGGTTTGAAAATATTTTTGGATTAGTTTTGGCGGGTTTTAAAATATTTTGGCTCTTTGCGCAGAGATGATGGTGCCGGTTGCGGTGCGCTCCGGGGCGCTCCTTCTGCGGAAAGACGCCTGGCAGCGGCACTTGGGACAGCTCCGCGTCTCCGTATTCTGCGTTTCTTGCCTTCTGCATCTCAGCAAAATGCTTTCCCACTAGGTCTAGCAAGGAGAAACTGTGGCAGCTGAGTAGATGTAGCCCGGCCCGCCCTTTGAAGTTGACAAGTTCTTGGCATCTCAGAGCCTCAAGGGAAGAGCAAGGTTATCTATGGTAGGCTGGGGCAGAACTAGCAGCAAGCAGAGCAAAGTTGTCCAAGAATAGCTTCCATTGGAATGCTAATGGCAATTGAAGAGGCAGGCCAGTGGCAAGCCACTATCTTCTAGCAGTTTGAAAGGTGCAGACACAGTGCAGGTGTTGTGCGGCTTCCTTCTTGGCCTCCTAGAAGGTGCCGCGCTCTACGTCTCTTGCTTGCCAATATGTTGCCGTGTTCCTCCTATTGTTTGGTTTGTTTTGATTTGTTTTGATGATGTTTTGGCGGGTTTTCGGAATGTTTTGGTGGTGTTTTAGAATGTTTTGTTTTCTCTTGTGTTGTTTTTATTGTCTTGGCAGGTTGTGGAACATTTGGATTCCTTTCGGCGGGTTTTAAAATATTTTGGCGGGTATTTGGAATGTTTTGGTTTGCTTTCATTTGTTTTGATTATGTTTTGGCAAGTTATTGAAAGTTTCGATCACTTCTGACTGGTTTTCTAGTATTTTGGCATCTTTTCAGAATGTTTTGATCAGTTTTGGCGGGTTCTAAACTATTTTGTCAGGTTTTTGGAATTTTTTGTTTGGTTTTGATTTGTTTTTGTGATGTTTTGCCAAGTTTTTTGAATGTTTTGATCAGTTCTGTCTGGTTTTCTAATGTTTTGGCATCTTTTCAGAATGTTTTGATGAGTTTTGCGGGTCTAAATAATTTTGGCGGGTTTTCGGAATATTTTGCTTGGTTTTGATTTGTTTTTATGATGTTTTGGCGGGTTTTCGGAATGTTTTGGTTGGGTTTTAGAATGTTTTGTATTCTCTTGAGTTGTTTTTATTGTGTTGGCAGGTTTTGGAATGTTTGGATTCCTTTTGGCGGGTGTTCGGAATGTTTTGATTAGTTTTGACGGGTTTTGCAATATTTTGGCCGGTTTTTAGAAGGTTTCGATTTGTTTTGATTTGTTTTGATTCTGTTTAGCCCAGTTTTTGGTGTGTTTGGATTAGCTTTGGTGGGCTTGATCATGTTTTGTCAGGTTTTTTCAAATGTATTGATGACTTCTGTCTGGTTTTCTATTTTGGCGGGTTTGAAAATATTTTTGGATTAGTTTTGGCGGGTTTTAAAATATTTTGGCTCTTTGCGCAGAGATGATGGTGCCGGTTGCGGTGCGCTCCGGGGCGCTCCTTCTGCGGAAAGACGCCTGGCAGCGGCACTTGGGACAGCTCCGCGTCTCCGTATTCTGCGTTTCTTGCCTTCTGCATCTCAGCAAAATGCTTTCCCACTAGGTCTAGCAAGGAGAAACTGTGGCAGCTGAGTAGATGTAGCCCGGCCCGCCCTTTGAAGTTGACAAGTTCTTGGCATCTCAGAGCCTCAAGGGAAGAGCAAGGTTATCTATGGTAGGCTGGGGCAGAACTAGCAGCAAGCAGAGCAAAGTTGTCCAAGAATAGCTTCCATTGGAATGCTAATGGCAATTGAAGAGGCAGGCCAGTGGCAAGCCACTATCTTCTAGCAGTTTGAAAGTTGCAGACACAGTGCAGGTGTTGTGCGGCTTCCTTCTTGGCCTCCTAGAAGGTGCCGTGCTCTCCGTCTCTTGCTTGCCAATATGTTGCCGTGTTCCTCCTATTGTTTGGTTTGTTTTGATTTGTTTTGATGATGTTTTGGCGGGTTTTCGGAATGTTTTGGTGGTGTTTTAGAATGTTTTGTTTTCTCTTGTGTAGTTTTTATTGACTTGGCAGGTTTTGGAATATTTGGATCCATTTTGGCGGGTTTTAAAATATTTTGGCGGGTTTTTGGAATGTTTTGGTTTGCTTTCATTTGTTTTGATTATATTTTGGCAAGTTATTGAATATTTTGATCACTTCTGACTGGTTTTCTAGTATTTTGGCATCTTTTCAGAATGTTTTGATGAGTTTTGCGGGTCTAAATCATTTTGGCGGGTTTTTGGAATGTTTTGGTTGGTTTTGATTTGTTTTTATGATGTTTTGGTGGGTTTTCTGAATGTTACGGCTGGGTTTTAGAATGTTTTGTATTCTCTTGAGTTGCTTTTTATTGTGCTGGCAGGTTTTGGAATGTTTGGATTCCTTTTGGCGGGTGTTCGGAATGTTTTGGCGGGTGTTCGGAATGTTTTGATTAGTTTTGACGGGTTTTGAAATATTTTGGTGGGTTTTTAGAAGGTTTCGATTTGTTTTGATTTGTTTTGATTCTGTTTAGCCCAGTTTTTGGTGTGTTTGGATTAGCTTTGGTGGGCTTGATCATGTTTTGTCAGGTTTTTTCGAATGTATTGATGACTTCTGTCTGGTTTTCTATTTTGGCGGGTTTGAAAATATTTTTGGATGAGTTTTGGCGGGTTTGAAAATATTTTGGCTCTTTGCGCAGAGATGACGGTGCCGGTTGCGGTGTGCTCCGGGGCGCTCCTTCTGCGGAGAGACGCCTGGCAGCGGCACTTGGGACAGCTCCGCGACTCCGTATTCTGCGTTTCTTGCCTTCTGCATCTCAGCAAAATGCTTTCCCACTAGGTCTAGCAAGGAGAAACTGTGGCAGCTGAGTAGATGTAGCCCGGCCCGCCCTTTGAAGTTGACAAGTTCTTGGCATCTCAGAGCCTCAAGGGAAGAGCAAGGTTATCTATGGTAGGCTGGGGCAGAACTAGCAGCAAGCAGAGCAAAGTTGTCCAAGAATAGCTTCCATTGGAATGCTAATGGCAATTGAAGAGGCAGGCCAGTGGCAAGCCACTAGCTTCTAGCAGTTTGAAAGTTGCAGACACAGTGCAGGTGTTGTGCGGCTTCCTTCTTGACCTCCTAGAAAGTGCCGTGCTCTCCGTCTCTTGCTTGCCAATATGTTGCCGTGTTCCTCCTATTGTTTGGTTTGTTTTGATTTGTTTTGATGATGTTTTGGCGGGTTTTCGGAATGTTTTGGTGGTGTTTTAGAATGTTTTGTTTTTTCTTGTGTTGTTTTGATTGACTTGGCAGGTTTTGGAATATTTGGATCAGTTTTGGCGGGTTTTAAAATATTTTGGCGGGTTTTTGGAATGTTTTGGTTTGCTTTCATTTGTTTTGATTATATTTTGGCAAGTTATTGCATATTTTGATCACTTCTGACTGGTTTTCTAGTATTTTGGCATCTTTTCAGAATGTTTTGATGAGTTTTGCGGGTCTAAATCATTTTGGCGGGTTTTCGGAATATTTTGGTTGGTTTTGATTTGTTTTTATGATGTTTTGGTGGGTTTTCTGAATGTTATGGTTGGGTTTTAGAATGTTTTGTATTCTCTTGAGTTGTTTTTATTGTGCTGGCAGGTTTTGGAATGTTTGGATTCCTTTTGGCGGGTGTTCAGAATGTTTTGGCAGGTGTTCGGAATGTTTTGATTAGTTTTGATGGGCTTTGAAATATTTTGGACGGTTTTTAGAAGGTTTCGATTTGTTTTGATTTGTTTTGATTCTGTTTAGCCCAGTTTTTGGTGTGTTTGGATTAGCTTTGGTGGGCTTGATCATGTTTTGTCAGGTTTTTTCGAATGTATTGATCTCTTCTGTCTGGATTTCTATTTTGGCGGGTTTGAAAATATTTTTGGATGAGTTTTGGCGGGTTTGAAAATATTTTGGCTCTTTGCGCAGAGATGACGGTGCCGGTTGCGGTGCGCTCCGGGGCGCTCCTTCTGCGGAAAGACGCCTGGCAGCGGCACTTGGGACAGCTCCGCGTCTCCGTATTCTGCGTTTCTTGCCTTCTGCATCTCAGCAAAATGCTTTCCCACTAGGTCTAGCAAGGAGAAACTGTGGCAGCTGAGTAGATGTAGCCCGGCCCGCCCTTTGAAGTTGACAAGTTCTTGGCATCTCAGAGCCTCAAGGGAAGAACAAGGTTATCTATGGTAGGCTGGGGCAGAACTAGCAGCAAGCAGAGCAAAGTTGTCCAAGAATAGCTTCCATTGGAGTGCTAATGGCAATTGAAGAGGCAGGCCAGTGGCAAGCCACTATCTTCTAGCAGTTTGAAAGTTGCAGACACAGTGCAGGTGTTGTGCGGCTTCCTTCTTGGCCTCCTAGAAGGTGCCGCGCTCTCCGTCTCTTGCTTGCCAATATGTTGCCGTGTTCCTCCTATTGTTTGGTTTGTTTTGATTTGTTTTGATGATGTTTTGGCGGGTTTTCGGAATGTTTTGGTGGTGTTTTAGAATCTTTTGTTTTCTCTTGTGTTGTTTTGATTGTCTTGGCAGGTTTTGGAATGTTTGGATTCCTTTTGGCGGGTTTTAAAATATTTTGGCGGGTATTTGGAATGTTTTGGTTTGCTTTCATTTGTTTTGATTATGTTTTGGCAAGTTATTGAAAGTTTCGATCACTTCTGACTGGTTTTCTAGTATTTTGGCATCTTTTCAGAATGTTTTGATCAGTTTTGGCGGGTTCTAAACTATTTTGTCAGGTTTTCGGAATTTTTTGGTTGGTTTTGATTTGTTTTTGTGATGTTTTGCCTAGTTTTTTCAATGTTTTGATCAGTTCTGTCTGGTTTTCTAATGTTTTGGCATCTTTTCAGAATGTTTTGATGAGTTTTGTGGGTCTAAATAATTTTGGCGGGTTTTCGGAATATTTTGCTTGGTTTTGATTTGTTTTTATGATGTTTTGTCGGGTTTTCGGAATGTTTTGGTTGGGTTTTAGAATGTTTTGTATTCTCTTGAGTTGTTTTTATTGTGTTGGCAGGTTTTGGAATGTTTGGATTCCTTTTGGCGGGTGTTCGGAATGTTTTGATTAGTTTTGACGGGTTTTGCAATATTTTGGCCGGTTTTTAGAAGGTTTCGATTTGTTTTGATTTGTTTTGATTCTGTTTAGCCCAGTTTTTGGTGTGTTTGGATTAGCTTTGGTGGGCTTGATCATGTTTTGTCAGGTTTTTTCGAATGTATTGATCTCTTCTGTCTGGTTTTCTATTTTGGCGGGTTTGAAAATATTTTTGGATGAGTTTTGGCGGGTTTGAAAATATTTTGGCTCTTTGCGCAGAGATGACGGTGCCGGTTGCGGTGCGCTCCGGGGCGTTCCTTCTGCGGAAAGACGCCTTGCAGCGGCACTTGGGACAGCTCCGCGTCTCCGTATTCTGCGTTTCTTGCCTTCTGCATCTCAGCAAAATGCTTTCCCACTAGGTCTAGCAAGGAGAAACTGTGGCAGCTGAGTAGATGTAGCCTGGCCCGCCCTTTGAAGTTGACAAGTTCTTGGCATCTCAGAGCCTCAAGGGAAGAGCAAGGTTATCTATGGTAGGCTGGGGCAGAACTAGCAGGAAGCAGAGCAAAGTTGTCCAAGAATAGCTTCCATTGGAATGCTAATGGCAGTTGAAGAGGCAGGCCAGTGGCAAGCCACTATCTTCTAGCAGTTTGAAAGGTGCAGACACAGTGCAGGTGTTGTGCGGCTTCCTTCTTGGCCTCCTAGAAGGTGCCGCGCTCTACGTCTCTTGCTTGCCAATATGTTGCCGTGTTCCTCCTATTGTTTGGTTTGTTTTGATTTGTTTTGATGATGTTTTGGCGGGTTTTCGGAATGTTTTGGTGGTGTTTTAGAATGTTTTGTTTTCTCTTGTGTTGTTTTTATTGTCTTGGCAGGTTGTGGAACATTTGGATTCCTTTTGGCGGGTTTTAAAATATTTTGGCGGGTATTTGGAATGTTTTGGTTTGCTTTCATTTGTTTTGATTATGTTTTGGCAAGTTATTGAAAGTTTCGATCACTTCTGACTGGTTTTCTAGTATTTTGGCATCTTTTCAGAATGTTTTGATCAGTTTTGGCGGGTTCTAAACTATTTTGTCAGGTTTTCGGAATTTTTTGTTTGGTTTTGATTTGTTTTTGTGATGTTTTGCCAAGTTTTTTGAATGTTTTGATCAGTTCTGTCTGGTTTTCTAATGTTTTGGCATCTTTTCAGAATGTTTTGATGAGTTTTGCGGGTCTAAATAATTTTGGCGGGTTTTCGGAATATTTTGCTTGGTTTTGATTTGTTTTTATGATGTTTTGGCGGGTTTTCGGAATGTTTTGGTTGGGTTTTAGAATGTTTTGTATTCTCTTGAGTTGTTTTTATTGTGTTGGCAGGTTTTGGAATGTTTGGATTCCTTTTGGCGGGTGTTCGGAATGTTTTGATTAGTTTTGACGGGTTTTGCAATATTTTGGCCGGTTTTTAGAAGGTTTCGATTTGTTTTGATTTGTTTTGATTCTGTTTAGCCCAGTTTTTGGTGTGTTTGGATTAGCTTTGGTGGGCTTGATCATGTTTTGTCAGGTTTTTTCAAATGTATTGATGACTTCTGTCTGGTTTTCTATTTTGGCGGGTTTGAAAATATTTTTGGATTAGTTTTGGCGGGTTTTAAAATATTTTGGCTCTTTGCGCAGAGATGATGGTGCCGGTTGCGGTGCGCTCCGGGGCGCTCCTTCTGCGGAAAGACGCCTGGCAGCGGCACTTGGGACAGCTCCGCGTCTCCGTATTCTGCGTTTCTTGCCTTCTGCATCTCAGCAAAATGCTTTCCCACTAGGTCTAGCAAGGAGAAACTGTGGCAGCTGAGTAGATGTAGCCCGGCCCGCCCTTTGAAGTTGACAAGTTCTTGGCATCTCAGAGCCTCAAGGGAAGAGCAAGGTTATCTATGGTAGGCTGGGGCAGAACTAGCAGCAAGCAGAGCAAAGTTGTCCAAGAATAGCTTCCATTGGAATGCTAATGGCAATTGAAGAGGCAGGCCAGTGGCAAGCCACTATCTTCTAGCAGTTTGAAAGGTGCAGACACAGTGCAGGTGTTGTGCGGCTTCCTTCTTGGCCTCCTAGAAGGTGCCGCGCTCTACGTCTCTTGCTTGCCAATATGTTGCCGTGTTCCTCCTATTGTTTGGTTTGTTTTGATTTGTTTTGATGATGTTTTGGCGGGTTTTCGGAATGTTTTGGTGGTGTTTTAGAATGTTTTGTTTTCTCTTGTGTTGTTTTTATTGTCTTGGCAGGTTGTGGAACATTTGGATTCCTTTCGGCGGGTTTTAAAATATTTTGGCGGGTATTTGGAATGTTTTGGTTTGCTTTCATTTGTTTTGATTATGTTTTGGCAAGTTATTGAAAGTTTCGATCACTTCTGACTGGTTTTCTAGTATTTTGGCATCTTTTCAGAATGTTTTGATCAGTTTTGGCGGGTTCTAAACTATTTTGTCAGGTTTTCGGAATTTTTTGTTTGGTTTTGATTTGTTTTTGTGATGTTTTGCCAAGTTTTTTGAATGTTTTGATCAGTTCTGTCTGGTTTTCTAATGTTTTGGCATCTTTTCAGAATGTTTTGATGAGTTTTGCGGGTCTAAATAATTTTGGCGGGTTTTCGGAATATTTTGCTTGGTTTTGATTTGTTTTTATGATGTTTTGGCGGGTTTTCGGAATGTTTTGGTTGGGTTTTAGAATGTTTTGTATTCTCTTGAGTTGTTTTTATTGTGTTGGCAGGTTTTGGAATGTTTGGATTCCTTTTGGCGGGTGTTCGGAATGTTTTGATTAGTTTTGACGGGTTTTGCAATATTTTGGCCGGTTTTTAGAAGGTTTCGATTTGTTTTGATTTGTTTTGATTCTGTTTAGCCCAGTTTTTGGTGTGTTTGGATTAGCTTTGGTGGGCTTGATCATGTTTTGTCAGGTTTTTTCGAATGTATTGATCTCTTCTGTCTGGTTTTCTATTTTGGCGGGTTTGAAAATATTTTTGGATGAGTTTTGGCGGGTTTGAAAATATTTTGGCTCTTTGCGCAGAGATGACGGTGCCGGTTGCGGTGCGCTCCGGGGCGTTCCTTCTGCGGAAAGACGCCTGGCAGCGGCACTTGGGACAGCTCCGCGTCTCCGTATTCTGCGTTTCTTGCCTTCTGCATCTCAGCAAAATGCTTTCCCACTAGGTCTAGCAAGGAGAAACTGTGGCAGCTGAGTAGATGTAGCCTGGCCCGCCCTTTGAAGTTGACAAGTTCTTGGCATCTCAGAGCCTCAAGGGAAGAGCAAGGTTATCTATGGTAGGCTGGGGCAGAACTAGCAGGAAGCAGAGCAAAGTTGTCCAAGAATAGCTTCCATTGGAATGCTAATGGCAGTTGAAGAGGCAGGCCAGTGGCAAGCCACTATCTTCTAGCAGTTTGAAAGGTGCAGACACAGTGCAGGTGTTGTGCGGCTTCCTTCTTGGCCTCCTAGAAGGTGCCGCGCTCTACGTCTCTTGCTTGCCAATATGTTGCCGTGTTCCTCCTATTGTTTGGTTTGTTTTGATTTGTTTTGATGATGTTTTGGCGGGTTTTCGGAATGTTTTGGTGGTGTTTTAGAATGTTTTGTTTTCTCTTGTGTTGTTTTTATTGTCTTGGCAGGTTGTGGAACATTTGGATTCCTTTCGGCGGGTTTTAAAATATTTTGGCGGGTATTTGGAATGTTTTGGTTTGCTTTCATTTGTTTTGATTATGTTTTGGCAAGTTATTGAAAGTTTCGATCACTTCTGACTGGTTTTCTAGTATTTTGGCATCTTTTCAGAATGTTTTGATCAGTTTTGGCGGGTTCTAAACTATTTTGTCAGGTTTTTGGAATTTTTTGTTTGGTTTTGATTTGTTTTTGTGATGTTTTGCCAAGTTTTTTGAATGTTTTGATCAGTTCTGTCTGGTTTTCTAATGTTTTGGCATCTTTTCAGAATGTTTTGATGAGTTTTGCGGGTCTAAATAATTTTGGCGGGTTTTCGGAATATTTTGCTTGGTTTTGATTTGTTTTTATGATGTTTTGGCGGGTTTTCGGAATGTTTTGGTTGGGTTTTAGAATGTTTTGTATTCTCTTGAGTTGTTTTTATTGTGTTGGCAGGTTTTGGAATGTTTGGATTCCTTTTGGCGGGTGTTCGGAATGTTTTGATTAGTTTTGACGGGTTTTGCAATATTTTGGCCGGTTTTTAGAAGGTTTCGATTTGTTTTGATTTGTTTTGATTCTGTTTAGCCCAGTTTTTGGTGTGTTTGGATTAGCTTTGGTGGGCTTGATCATGTTTTGTCAGGTTTTTTCAAATGTATTGATGACTTCTGTCTGGTTTTCTATTTTGGCGGGTTTGAAAATAGTTTTGGATTAGTTTTGGCGGGTTTGAAAATATTTTGGCTCTTTGCGCAGAGATGATGGTGCCGGTTGCGGTGCGCTCCGGGGCGCTCCTTCTGCGGAAAGACGCCTGGCAGCGGCACTTGGGACAGCTCCGCGTCTCCGTATGCTGCGTTTCTTGCCTTCTGCATCTCAGCAAAATGCTTTCCCACTAGGTCTAGCAAGGAGAAACTGTGGCAGCTGAGTAGATGTAGCCCGGCCCGCCCTTTGAAGTTGACAAGTTCTTGGCATCTCAGAGCCTCAAGGCAAGAGCAAGGTTATCTATGGTAGGCTGGGGCAGAACTAGCAGCAAGCAGAGCAAAGTTGTCCAAGAATAGCTTCCATTGGAATGCTAATGGCAATTGAAGAGGCAGGCCAGTGGCAAGCCACTAGCTTCTAGCAGTTTGAAAGTTGCAGACACAGTGCAGGTGTTGTGCGGCTTCCTTCTTGGCCTCCTAGAAGGTGCCGTGCTCTCCGTCTCTTGCTTGCCAATATGTTGCCGTGTTCCTCCTATTGTTTGGTTTGTTTTGATTTGTTTTGATGATGTTTTGGCGGGTTTTCGGAATGTTTTGGTGGTGTTTTAGAATGTTTTGTTTTTTCTTGTGTTGTTTTGATTGACTTGGCAGGTTTTGGAATATTTGGATCCATTTTGGCGGGTTTTAAAATATTTTGGCGGGTTTTTGGAATGTTTTGGTTTGCTTTCATTTGTTTTGATTATATTTTGGCAAGTTATTGAATATTTTGATCACTTCTGACTGGTTTTCTAGTATTTTGGCATCTTTTCAGAATGTTTTGATGAGTTTTGCGGGTCTAAATCATTTTGGCGGGTTTTCGGAATATTTTGGTTGGTTTTGATTTGTTTTTATGATGTTTTGGTGGGTTTTCTGAATGTTATGGTTGGGTTTTAGAATGTTTTGTATTCTCTTGAGTTGTTTTTATTGTGCTGGCAGGTTTTGGAATGTTTGGATTCCTTTTGGCGGGTGTTCAGAATGTTTTGGCAGGTGTTCGGAATGTTTTGATTAGTTTTGATGGGCTTTGAAATATTTTGGACGGTTTTTAGAAGGTTTCGATTTGTTTTGATTTGTTTTGATTCTGTTTAGCCCAGTTTTTGGTGTGTTTGGATTAGCTTTGGTGGGCTTGATCATGTTTTGTCAGGTTTTTTCGAATGTATTGATCTCTTCTGTCTGGATTTCTATTTTGGCGGGTTTGAAAATATTTTTGGATGAGTTTTGGCGGGTTTGAAAATATTTTGGCTCTTTGCGCAGAGATGACGGTGCCGGTTGCGGTGCGCTCCGGGGCGCTCCTTCTGCGGAAAGACGCCTGGCAGCGGCACTTGGGACAGCTCCGCGTCTCCGTATTCTGCGTTTCTTGCCTTCTGCATCTCAGCAAAATGCTTTCCCACTAGGTCTAGCAAGGAGAAACTGTGGCAGCTGAGTAGATGTAGCCCGGCCCGCCCTTTGAAGTTGACAAGTTCTTGGCATCTCAGAGCCTCAAGGCAAGAGCAAGGTTATCTATGGTAGGCTGGGGCAGAACTAGCAGCAAGCAGAGCAAAGTTGTCCAAGAATAGCTTCCATTGGAGTGCTAATGGCAATTGAAGAGGCAGGCCAGTGGCAAGCCACTATCTTCTAGCAGTTTGAAAGTTGCAGACACAGTGCAGGTGTTGTGCGGCTTCCTTCTTGGCCTCCTAGAAGGTGCCGCGCTCTCCGTCTCTTGCTTGCCAATATGTTGCCGTGTTCCTCCTATTGTTTGGTTTGTTTTGATTTGTTTTGATGATGTTTTGGCGGGTTTTCGGAATGTTTTGGTGGTGTTTTAGAATCTTTTGTTTTCTCTTGTGTTGTTTTGATTGTCTTGGCAGGTTTTGGAATGTTTGGATTCCTTTTGGCGGGTTTTAAAATATTTTGGCGGGTATTTGGAATGTTTTGGTTTGCTTTCATTTGTTTTGATTATGTTTTGGCAAGTTATTGAAAGTTTCGATCACTTCTGACTGGTTTTCTAGTATTTTGGCATCTTTTCAGAATGTTTTGATCAGTTTTGGCGGGTTCTAAACTATTTTGTCAGGTTTTCGGAATTTTTTGGTTGGTTTTGATTTGTTTTTGTGATGTTTTGCCTAGTTTTTTCAATGTTTTGATCAGTTCTGTCTGGTTTTCTAATGTTTTGGCATCTTTTCAGAATGTTTTGATGAGTTTTGCGGGTCTAAATAATTTTGGCGGGTTTTCGGAATATTTTGCTTGGTTTTGATTTTCTTTTTATGATGTTTTGTCGGGTTTTCGGAATGTTTTGGTTGGGTTTTAGAATGTTTTGTATTCTCTTGAGTTGTTTTTATTGTGTTGGCAGGTTTTGGAATGTTTGGATTCCTTTTGGCGGGTGTTCGGAAGGTTTTGATTAGTTTTGACGGGTTTTGCAATATTTTGGCGGGTTTTTAGAAGGTTTCGATTTGTTTTGATTTGTTTTGATTCTGTTTAGCCCAGTTTTTGGTGTGTTTGGATTAGCTTTGGTGGGCTTGATCATGTTTTGTCAGGTTTTTTCGAATGTATTGATGACTTCTGTCTGGTTTTCTATTTTGGCGGGTTTGAAAATATTTTTGGATGAGTTTTGGCGGGTTTGAAAATATTTTGGCTCTTTGCGCAGAGATGACGGTGCCGGTTGCGGTGCGCTCCGGGGCGCTCCTTCTGCGGAAAGACGCCTAGGCAGCGGCACTTGGGACAGCTCCGCGTCTCCGTATTCTGCGTTTCTTGCCTTCTGCATCTCAGCAAAATGCTTTCCCACTAGGTCTAGCAAGGAGAAACTGTGGCAGCTGAGTAGATGTAGCCTGGCCCGCCCTTTGAAGTTGACAAGTTCTTGGCATCTCAGAGCCTCAAGGCAAGAGCAAGGTTATCTATGGTAGGCTGGGGCAGAACTAGCAGCAAGCAGAGCAAAGTTGTCCAAGAATAGCTTCCATTGGAATGCTAATGGCAATTGAAGAGGCAGGCCAGTGGCAAGCCACTAGCTTCTAGCAGTTTGAAAGGTGCAGACACAGTGCAGGTGTTGTGCGGCTTCCTTCTTGGCCTCCTAGAAGGTGCCGCGCTCTCCGTCTCTTGCTTGCCAATATGTTGCCGTGTTCCTCCTATTGTTTGGTTTGTTTTGATTTGTTTTTATGATGTTTTGGCGGGTTTTCGGAAGGTTTTGGTGGTGTTTTAGAATGTTTTGTTTTCTCTTGTGTTGTTTTTATTGTGTTGGCAGGTTGTGGAACATTTGGATTCCTTTCGGCGGGTTTTAAAATATTTTGGCGGGTATTTGGAATGTTTTGGTTTGCTTTCATTTGTTTTGATTATGTTTTGGCAAGTTATTGAAAGTTTCGATCACTTCTGACTGGTTTTCTAGTATTTTGGCATCTTTTCAGAAGGTTTGATCAGTTTTGGCGGGTTCTAAACTATTTTGTCAGGTTTTCGGAATTTTTTGGTTGGTTTTGATTTGTTTTTGTGATGTTTTGCCAAGTTTTTTGAATGTTTTGATCAGTTCTGTCTGGTTTTCTAATGTTTTGGCATCTTTTCAGAATGTTTTGATGAGTTTTGCGGGTCTAAATCATTTTGGCGGGTTTTCGGAATATTTTGGTTGGTTTTGATTTGTTTTTATGATGTTTTGGTGGGTTTTCAGAATGTTTTGGTTGGGTTTTAGAATGTTTTGTATTCTCTTGAGTTGTTTTTATTGTGTTGGCAGGTTTTGGAATGTTTGGATTCCTTTTGGCGGGTGTTCGGAATGTTTTGGCGGGTGTTCGGAATGTTTTGATTAGTTTTGATGAGCTTTGAAATATTTTGGACGGTTTTTAGAAGGTTTCGATTTGTTTTGATTTGTTTTGATTCTGTTTAGCCCAGTTTTTGGTGTGTTTGGATTAGCTTTGGTGGGCTTGATCATGTTTTGTCAGGTTTTTTCGAATGTATTGATCTCTTCTGTCTGGTTTTCTATTTTGGCGGGTTTGAAAATATTTTTGGATTACTTTTGGCAGGTTTGAAAATATTTTGGCTCTTTGCGCAGAGATGACGGTGCCGGTTGCGGTGCGCTCCGGGGCGCTCCTTCTGCGGAAAGACGCCTGGCAGCGGCACTTGGGACAGCTCCGCGTCTCCGTATTCTGCGTTTCTTGCCTTCTGCATCTCAGCAAAATGCTTTCCCACTAGGTCTAGCAAGGAGAAACTGTGGCAGCTGAGTAGATGTAGCCCGGCCTGCCCTTTGAAGTTGACAAGTTCTTGGCATCTCAGAGCCTCAAGGGAAGAGCAAGGTTATCTATGGTAGGCTGGGGCAGAACTAGCAGCAAGCAGAGCAAAGTTGTCCAAGAATAGCTTCCATTGGAGTGCTAATGGCAATTGAAGAGGCAGGACAGTGGCAAGCCACTATCTTCTAGCAGTTTGATAGTTGCAGACACAGTGCAGGTGTTGTGCGGCTTCCTTCTTGGCCTCCTAGAAGGTGCCGCGCTCTCCGTCTCTTGCTTGCCAATATGTTGCCGTGTTCCTCCTATTGTTTGGTTTGTTTTGATTTGTTTTGATGATGTTTTGGCGGGTTTTCGGAATGTTTTGGTGGTGTTTCAGAATGTTTTTTTTTCTCTTGTGTAGTTTTTATTGACTTGGCAGGTTTTGGAATATTTGGGTTCATTTTGGCGGGTTTTAAAATATTTTGGCGGATATTTGGAATGTTTTGGTTTGCTTTCATTTGTTTTGATTGTGTTTTGGCAAGTTATTGAAAGTTTCGATCACTTCTGACTGGTTTTCTAGTATTTTGGCATCTTTTCAGAATGTTTTGATCAGTTTTGGCAGGTTCTAAACTATTTTGTCAGGTTTTTGGAATTTTTTGGTTGGTTTTGATTTGTTTTTATGATGTTTTGCCAAGTTTTCTGAATGTTTTGATCAGTTCTGGCTGGTTTTCTAATGTTTTGGCATCTTTTCAGAATGTTTTGATGAGGTTTGCGGGTCTAAATAATTTTGGCGGGTTTTCGGAATATTTTGGTTGGTTTTGATTTGTTTTTATGATGTTTTGGCGGGTTTTTGGAATGTTTTGGTTGGGTTTTAGAATGTTTTGTATTCTCTTGAGTTGTTTTTATTGTGTTGGCAGGTTTTGGAATGTTTGGATTCCTTTTGGCGGGTGTTCGGAATGTTTTGGCGGGTGTTCGGAATGTTTTGATTAGTTTTGACGGGTTTTGAACTATTTTGGCGGGTTTTTAGAAGGTTTCGATTTGTTTTGATTTGTTTTGATTCTGTTTAGCCCAGTTTTTGGTGTGTTTGGATTAGCTTTGGTGGGCTTGATCATGTTTTGTCAGGTTTTTTCGAATGTATTGATGACTTTTGTCTGGTTTTCTATTTTGGCGGGTTTGAAAATATTTTTGGATTAGTTTTGGCGGGTTTTAAAATATTTTGGCTCTTTGCGCAGAGATGACGGTGCCGGTTGCGGTGCGCTCCGGGGCGCTCCTTCTGCGGAAAGACGCCTGGCAGCGGCACTTGGGACAGCTCCGCGTCTCCGTATGCTGCGTTTCTTGCCTTCTGCATCTCAGCAAAATGCTTTCCCACTAGGTCTAGCAAGGAGAAACTGTGGCAGCTGAGTAGATGTAGCCCGGCCCGCCCTTTGAAGTTGACAAGTTCTTGGCATCTCAGAGCCTCAAGGCAAGAGCAAGGTTATCTATGGTAGGCTGGGGCAGAACTAGCAGCAAGCAGAGCAAAGTTGTCCAAGAATAGCTTCCATTGGAATGCTAATGGCAATTGAAGAGGCAGGCCAGTGGCAAGCCACTAGCTTCTAGCAGTTTGAAAGTTGCAGACACAGTGCAGGTGTTGTGCGGCTTCCTTCTTGGCCTCCTAGAAGGTGCCGCGCTCTCCGTCTCTTGCTTGCCAATATGTTGCCGTGTTCCTCCTATTGTTTGGTTTGTTTTGATTTGTTTTGATGGTGTTTTGGCGGGTTTTCGGAATGTTTTGGTGGTGTTTTAGAATGTTTTGTTTTCTCTTGTGTTGTTTTTATTGTCTTGGCAGGTTGTGGAATATTTGGATTCCTTTTGGCGGGTTTTCAAATATTTTGGCGGGTATTTGGAATGTTTTGGTTTGCTTTCATTTGTTTTGATTGTGTTTTGGCAAGTTATTGAAAGTTTCGATCACTTCTGACTGGTTTTCTAGTATTTTGGCATCTTTTCAGAATGTTTTGATCAGTTTTGGCGGGTTCTAAACTATTTTGTCAGGTTTTTGGAATTTTTTGGTTGGTTTTGATTTGTTTTTATGATGTTTTGCCTAGTTTTTTCAATGTTTTGATCAGTTCTGTCTGGTTTTCTAATGTTTTGGCATCTTTTCAGAATGTTTTGATGAGTTTTGTGGGTCTAAATTATTTTGGCGGGTTTTCAGAATATTTTGGTTGGTTTTGATTTGTTTTTATGATGTTTTGGTGGGTTTTCGGAATGTTTTGGTTGGGTTTTAGAATGTTTTGTATTCTCTTGAGTTGTTTTTATTGTGTTGGCAGGTTTTGAAATGTCTGGATTCCTTTTGGCGGGTGTTCGGAATGTTTTGGCGGGTGTTCGGAATGTTTTGATTAGTTTTGACGGGTTTTGAAATATTTTGGACGGTTTTTAGAAGGTTTCGATTTGTTTTGATTTGTTTTGATTCTGTTTAGCCCAGTTTTTGGTGTGTTTGGATTAGCTTTGGTGGGCTTGATCATGTTTTGTCAGGTTTTTTCGAATGTATTGATGACTTCTGTCTGGTTTTCTATTTTGGCGGGTTTGAAAATATTTTTGGATGAGTTTTGGCGGGTTTGAAAATATTTTGGCTCTTTGCGCAGAGATGACGGTGCCGGTTGCAGTGCGCTCCGGGGCGCTCCTTCTGCGGAAAGACGCCTAGGCAGCGGCACTTGGGACAGCTCCGCGTCTCCGTATGCTGCGTTTCTTGCCTTCTGCATCTCAGCAAAATGCTTTCCCACTAGGTCTGGCAAGGAGAAACTGTGGCAGCTGAGTAGATGTAGCCCGGCCCGCCCTTTGAAGTTGACAAGTTCTTGGCATCTCAGAGCCTCAAGGCAAGAGCAAGGTTATCTATGGTAGGCTGGGGCAGAACTAGCAGCAAGCAGAGCAAAGTTGTCCAAGAATAGCTTCCATTGGAATGCTAATGGCAGTTGAAGAGGCAGGCCAGTGGCAAGCCACTAGCTTCTAGCAGTTTGAAAGTTGCAGACACAGTGCAGGTGTTGTGCGGCTTCCTTCTTGGCCTCCTAGAAGGTGCCGCGCTCTCCGTCTCTTGCTTGCCAATATGTTGCCGTGTTCCTCCTATTGTTTGGTTTGTTTTGATTTGTTTTGATGGTGTTTTGGCGGGTTTTCGGAATGTTTTGGTGGTGTTTTAGAATGTTTTGTTTTCTCTTGTGTTGTTTTTATTGTCTTGGCAGGTTGTGGAATATTTGGATTCCTTTTGGCGGGTTTTAAAATATTTTGGCGGGTATTTGGAATGTTTTGGTTTGCTTTCATTTGTTTTGATTGTGTTTTGGCAAGTTATTGAAAGTTTCGATCACTTCTGACTGGTTTTCTAGTATTTTGGCATCTTTTCAGAATGTTTTGATCAGTTTTGGCGGGTTCTAAACTATTTTGTCAGGTTTTTGGAATTTTTTGTTTGGTTTTGATTTGTTTTTATGATGTTTTGCCTAGTTTTTTCAATGTTTTGATCAGTTCAGGCTGGTTTTCTAATGTTTTGGCATCTTTTCAGAATGTTTTGATGAGTTTTGCGGGTCTAAATAATTTTGGCGGGTTTTCGGAATATTTTGCTTGGTTTTGATTTGTTTTTATGATATTTTGGCGGGTTTTTGGAATGTTTTGGTTGGGTTTTAGAATGTTTTGTATTCTCTTGAGTTGTTTTTATTGTGTTGGCAGGTTTTGGAATGTTTGGATTCCTTTTGGCGGGTGTTCGGAAGGTTTTGGCGGGTGTTCGGAATGTTTTGATTAGTTTTGACGGGTTTTGAAATATTTTGGCGGGTTTTTAGAAGGTTTCGATTTGTTTTGATTTGTTTTGATTCTGTTTAGCCCAGTTTTTGGTGTGTTTGGATTAGCTTTGGTGGGCTTGATCATGTTTTGTCAGGTTTTTTCGAATGTATTGATGACTTCTGTCTGGTTTTCTATTTTGGCGGGTTTGAAAATATTTTTGGATGAGTTTTGGCGGGTTTGAAAATATTTTGGCTCTTTGCGCAGAGATGATGGTGCCGGTTGTGGTGCGCTCCGGGGCGCTCCTTCTGCGGAAAGACGCCTAGGCAGCGGCACTTGGGACAGCTCCGCGTCTCCGTATTCTGCGTTTCTTGCCTTCTGCATCTCAGCAAAATGCTTTCCCACTAGGTCTGGCAAGGAGAAACTGTGGCAGCTGAGTAGATGTAGCCCGGCCCGCCCTTTGAAGTTGACAAGTTCTTGGCATCTCAGAGCCTCAAGGCAAGAGCAAGGTTATCTATGGTAGGCTGGGGCAGAACTAGCAGCAAGCAGAGCAAAGTTGTCCAAGAATAGCTTCCATTGGAATGCTAATGGCAATTGAAGAGGCAGGCCAGTGGCAAGCCACTAGCTTCTAGCAGTTTGAAAGTTGCAGACACAGTGCAGGTGTTGTGCGGCTTCCTTCTTGGCCTCCTAGAAGGTGCCGTGCTCTCCGTCTCTTGCTTGCCAATATGTTGCCGTGTTCCTCCTATTGTTTGGTTTGTTTTGATTTGTTTTGATGATGTTTTGGCGGGTTTTCGGAATGTTTTGGTGGTGTTTTAGAATGTTTTGTTTTCTCTTGTGTTGTTTTTATTGTCTTGGCAGGTTGTGGAATATTTGGATTCCTTTTGGCGGGTTTTCAAATATTTTGGCGGGTATTTGGAATGTTTTGGTTTGCTTTCATTTGTTTTGATTGTGTTTTGGCAAGTTATTGAAAGTTTCGATCACTTCTGACTGGTTTTCTAGTATTTTGGCATCTTTTCAGAATGTTTTGATCAGTTTTGGCGGGTTCTAAACTATTTTGTCAGGTTTTTGGAATTTTTTGGTTGGTTTTGATTTGTTTTTATGATGTTTTGCCTAGTTTTTTCAATGTTTTGATCAGTTCAGGCTGGTTTTCTAATGTTTTGGCATCTTTTCAGAATGTTTTGATGAGGTTTGCGGGTCTAAATTATTTTGGCGGGTTTTCGGAATATTTTGGTTGGTTTTGATTTGTTTTTATGATGTTTAGGTGGGTTTTCGGAATGTTTTGGTTGGGTTTTAGAATGTTTTGTATTCTCTTGAGTTGTTTTTATTGTGTTGGCAGGTTTTAGAATGTTTGGATTCCTTTTGGCGGGTGTTCGGAATGTTTTGGCGGGTGTTCGGAATGTTTTGAGTAGTTTTGACGGGTTTTGAAATATTTTGGTGGGTTTTTAGAAGGTTTCGATTTGTTTTGATTTGTTTTGATTCTGTTTAGCCCAGTTTTTGGTGTGTTTGGATTAGCTTTGGTGGGCTTGATCATGTTTTGTCAGGTTTTTTCGAATGTATTGATGACTTCTGTCTGGTTTTCTATTTTGGCGGGTTTGAAAATATTTTTGGATGAGTTTTGGCGGGTTTGAAAATATTTTGGCTCTTTGCACAGAGATGACGGTGCCGGTTGCGGTGCGCTCCGGGGCGCTCCTTCTGCGGAAAGACGCCTAGGCAGCGGCACTTGGGACAGCTCCGCGTCTCCGTATTCTGCGTTTCTTGCCTTCTGCATCTCAGCAAAATGCTTTCCCACTAGGTCTGGCAAGGAGAAACTGTGGCAGCTGAGTAGATGTAGCCCGGCCCGCCCTTTGAAGTTGACAAGTTCTTGGCATCTCAGAGCCTCAAGGCAAGAGCAAGGTTATCTATGGTAGGCTGGGGCAGAACTAGCAGCAAGCAGAGCAAAGTTGTCCAAGAATAGCTTCCATTGGAATGCTAATGGCAATTGAAGAGGCAGGCCAGTGGCAAGCCACTCGCTTCTAGCAGTTTGAAAGTTGCAGACACAGTGCAGGTGTTGTGCGGCTTCCTTCTTGGCCTCCTAGAAGGTGCCGCGCTCTCCGTCTCTTGCTTGCCAATATGTTGCCGTGTTCCTCCTATTGTTTGGTTTGTTTTGATTTGTTTTTATGATGTTTTGGCGGGTTTTCGGAATGTTTTGGTGGTGTTTTAGAATGTTTTGTTTTCTCTTGTGTTGTTTTTATTGTCTTGGCAGGTTGTGGAATATTTGGATTCCTTTTGGCGGGTTTTAAAATATTTTGGCGGGTATTTGGAATGTTTTGGTTTGCTTTCATTTGTTTTGATTATGTTTTGGCAAGTTATTGAAAGTTTCGATCACTTCTGACTGGTTTTCTAGTATTTTGGCATCTTTTCAGAATGTTTTGATCAGTTTTGGCAGGTTCTAAACTATTTTGTCAGGTTTTTGGAATTTTTTGGTTGGTTTTGATTTGTTTTTATAATGTTTTGCCTAGTTTTTTCAATGTTTTGATCAGTTCTGTCTGGTTTTCTAATGTTTTGGCATCTTTTCAGAATGTTTTGATGAGTTTTGCGGGTCTAAATTATTTTGGCGGGTTTTCGGAATATTTTGGTTGGTTTTGATTTGTTTTTATGATGTTTTGGCGGGTTTTCAGAATGTTTTGGTTGGGTTTTAGAATGTTTTGTATTCTCTTGAGTTGTTTTTATTGTGTTGGCAGGTTTTGGAATGTTTGGATTCCTTTTGGCGGGTGTTCGGAATGTTTGGCGGGTGTTCGGAATGTTTTGATTAGTTTTGATGGGTTTTGAAATATTTTGGCGGGTTTTTAGAAGGTTTCAATTTGTTTTGATTTGTTTTGATTCTGTTTAGCCCAGTTTTTGGTGTGTTTGGATTAGCTTTGTTGGGCTTTCTCATGTTTTGTCAGGTTTTTTCGAATGTATTGATGACTTCTGTCTGGTTTTCTATTTTGGCGGGTTTGAAAATATTTTTGGATTAGTTTTGGCGGGTTTTAAAATATTTTGGCTCTTTGCGCAGAGATGACGGTGCCGGTTGCGGTGCGCTCCGGGGCGCTCCTTCTGCGGAAAGACGCCTAGGCAGCGGCACTTGGGACAGCTCCGCGTCTCCGTATTCTGCGTTTCTTGCCTTCTGCATCTCAGCAAAATGCTTTCCCACTAGGTCTAGCAAGGAGAAACTGTGGCAGCTGAGTAGATGTAGCCCGGCCCGCCCTTTGAAGTTGACAAGTTCTTGGCATCTCAGAGCCTCAAGGGAAGAGCAAGGTTATCTATGGTAGGCTGGGGCAGAACTAGCAGCAAGCAGAGCAAAGTTGTCCAAGAATAGCTTCCATTGCAATGCTAATGGCAGTTGAAGAGGCAGGCCAGTGGCAAGCCACTAGCTTCTAGCAGTTTGAAAGTTGCAGACACAGTGCAGGTGTTGTGCGGCTTCCTTCTTGGCCTCCTAGAAGGTGCCGCGCTCTCTGTCTCTTGCTTGCCAATATGTTGCCGTGTTCCTCCTATTGTTTGGTTTGTTTTGATTTGTTTTGATGATGTTTTGGCGGGTTTTCGGAATGTTTTGGTGGTGTTTTAGAATGTTTTGTTTTCTCTTGTGTTGTTTTTATTGTCTTGGCAGGTTGTGGAATATTTGGATTCCTTTTGGCGGGTTTTAAAATATTTTGGCGGGTATTTGGAATGTTTTGGTTTGCTTTCATTTGTTTTGATTATGTTTTGGCAAGTTATTGAAAGTTCCGATCGCTTCTGACTGGTTTTCTAGTATTTTGGCATCTTTTCAGAATGTTTTGATCAGTTTTGGCGGGTTCTAAACTATTTTGTCAGGTTTTTGGAATTTTTTGGTTGGTTTTGATTTGTTTTTGTGATGTTTTGCCAAGTTTTTTGAATGTTTTGATCAGTTCTGTCTGGTTTTCTAATGTTTTGGCATCTTTTCAGAATGTTTTGATGAGTTTTGCGGGTCTAAATTATTTTGGCGGGTTGTCGGAATATTTTGGTTGGTTTTGATATGTTTTTATGATGTTTTGGCGGGTTTTCGGAATGTTTTGGTTGGGTTTTAGAATGTTTTGTATTCTCTTGAGTTGTTTTTATTGTGTTGGCAGGTTTTGGAATGTTTGGATTCCTTTTGGCGGGTGTTCGGAATGTTTTGGCGGGTGTTCGGAATGTTTTGATTAGTTTTGACGGGTTTTGAAATATTTTGGCGGGTTTTTAGAAGGTTTCGATTTGTTTTGATTTGTTTTGATTCTGTTTAGCCCAGTTTTTGGTGTGTTTGGATTAGCTTTGGTGGGCTTGATCATGTTTTGTCAGGTTTTTTCGAATGTATTGATGACTTCTGTCTGGTTTTCTATTTTGGCGGGTTTGAAAATATTTTTGGATGAGTTTTGGCGGGTTTGAAAATATTTTGGCTCTTTGCGCAGAGATGATGGTGCCGGTTGCGGTGCGCTCCGGGGCGCTCCTTCTGCGGAAAGACGCCTAGGCAGCGGCACTTGGGACAGCTCCGCGTCTCCGTATTCTGCGTTTCTTGCCTTCTGCATCTCAGCAAAATGCTTTCCCACTAGGTCTAGCAAGGAGAAACTGTGGCAGCTGAGTAGATGTAGCCCGGCCCGCCCTTTGAAGTTGACAAGTTCTTGGCATCTCAGAGCCTCAAGGGAAGAGCAAGGTTATCTATGGTAGGCTGGGGCAGAACTAGCAGCAAGCAGAGCAAAGTTGTCCAAGAATAGCTTCCATTGGAATGCTAATGGCAGTTGAAGAGGCAGGCCAGTGGCAATCCACTAGCTTCTAGCAGTTTGAAAGTTGCAGACACAGTGCAGGTGTTGTGCGGCTTCCTTCTTGGCCTCCTAGAAGGTGCCGCGCTCTCCGTCTCTTGCTTGCCAATATGTTGCCGTGTTCCTCCTATTGTTTGGTTTGTTTTGATTTGTTTTGATGGTGTTTTGGCGGGTTTTCGGAATGTTTTGGTGGTGTTTTAGAATGTTTTGTTTTCTCTTGTGTTGTTTTTATTGTCTTGGCAGGTTGTGGAATATTTGGATTCCTTTTGGCGGGTTTTCAAATATTTTGGCGGGTATTTGGAATGTTTTGGTTTGCTTTCATTTGTTTTGATTGTGTTTTGGCAAGTTATTGAAAGTTTCGATCACTTCTGACTGGTTTTCTAGTATTTTGGCATCTTTTCAGAATGTTTTGATCAGTTTTGGCGGGTTCTAAACTATTTTGTCAGGTTTTTGGAATTTTTTGGTTGGTTTTGATTTGTTTTTATGATGTTTTGCCTAGTTTTTTCAATATTTTGATAAGTTCAGGCTGGTTTTCTAATGTTTTGGCATCTTTTCAGAATGTTTTGATGAGGTTTGCGGGTCTAAATTATTTTGGCGGGTTTTCGGAATATTTTGGTTGGTTTTGATTTGTTTTTATGATGTTTTGGCGGGTTTTCGGAATGTTTTGTTTGGGTTTTAGAATGTTTTGTATTCTCTTGAGTTGTTTTTATTGTGTTGGCAGGTTTTGGAATGTTTGGATTCCTTTTGGCGGGTGTTCGGAATGTTTTGGCGGGTGTTCGGAATGTTTTGATTAGTTTTGACGGGTTTTGAAATATTTTGGCGGGTTTTTAGAAGGTTTCGATTTGTTTTGATTTGTTTTGATTCTGTTTAGCCCAGTTTTTGGTGTGTTTGGATTAGCTTTGGTGGGCTTGATCATGTTTTGTCAGGTTTTTTCGAATGTATTGATCACTTCTGTCTGGTTTTCTATTTTGGCGGGTTTGAAAATATTTTTGGATGAGTTTTGGCGGGTTTTAAAATATTTTGGCTCTTTGCGCAGAGATGACGGTGCCGGTTGCGGTGCGCTCCGGGGCGCTCCTTCTGCGGAAAGACGCCTAGGCAGCGGCACTTGGGACAGCTCCGCGTCTCCGTATTCTGCGTTTCTTGCCTTCTGCATCTCAGCAAAATGATTTCCCACTAGGTCTGGCAAGGAGAAACTGTGGCAGCTGAGTAGATGTAGCCCGGCCCGCCCTTTGAAGTTGACAAGTTCTTGGCATCTCAGAGCCTCAAGGCAAGAGCAAGGTTATCTATGGTAGGCTGGGGCAGAACTAGCAGCAAGCAGAGCAAAGTTGTCCAAGAATAGCTTCCATTGGAATGCTAATGGCAGTTGAAGAGGCAGGCCAGTGGCAAGCCACTAGCTTCTAGCAGTTTGAAAGTTGCAGACACAGTGCAGGTGTTGTGCGGCTTCCTTCTTGGCCTCCTAGAAGGTGCCGCGCTCTCCGTCTCTTGCTTGCCAATATGTTGCCGTGTTCCTCCTATTGTTTGGTTTGTTTTGATTTGTTTTGATGATGTTTTGGGGGGTTTTCGGAATGTTTTGGTGGTGTTTTAGAATGTTTTGTTTTCTCTTGTGTTGTTTTTATTGTCTTGGCAGGTTGTGGAATATTTGGATTCCTTTTGGTGGGTTTTAAAATATTTTGGCGGGTATTTGGACTGTTTTGGTTTGCTTTCATTTGTTTTGATTATGTTTTGGCAAGTTATTGAAAGTTTCGATCACTTCTGACTGGTTTTCTAGTATTTTGGCATCTTTTCAGAATGTTTTGATCAGTTTTGGCAGGTTCTAAACTATTTTGTCAGGTTTTTGGAATTTTTTGGTTGGTTTTGATTTGTTTTTGTGATGTTTTGCCAAGTTTTCTGAATGTTTTGATCAGTTCTGTCTGGTTTTCTAATGTTTTGGCATCTTTTCAGAATGTTTTGATGAGTTTTGCGGGTCTAAATCATTTTGGCGGGTTTTCGGAATATTTTGGTTTGTTTTGATTTGTTTTTATGATGTTTTGGCGGGTTTTCGGAATGTTTTGGTTGGGTTTTAGAATGTTTTGTATTCTCTTGAGTTGTTTTTATTGTGTTGGCAGGTTTTAGAATGTTTGGATTCCTTTTGGCGGGTGTTCGGAATGTTTTGGCGGGTGTTCGGAATGTTTTGAGTAGTTTTGACGGGTTTTGAAATATTTTGGTGGGTTTTTAGAAGGTTTCGATTTGTTTTGATTTGTTTTGATTCTGTTTAGCCCAGTTTTTGGTGTGTTTGGATTAGCTTTGGTGGGCTTTCTCATGTTTTGTCAGGTTTTTTCGAATGTATTGATGACTTCTGTCTGGTTTTCTATTTTGGCGGGTTTGAAAATATTTTTGGATTAGTTTTGGCGGGTTTGAAAATATTTTGGCTCTTTGCGCAGAGATGATGGTGCCGGTTGCGGTGCGCTCCGGGGCGCTCCTTCTGCGGAAAGACGCCTAGGCAGCGGCACTTGGGACAGCTCCGCGTCTCCGTATTCTGCGTTTCTTGCCTTCTGCATCTCAGCAAAATGCTTTCCCACTAGGTCTGGCAAGGAGAAACTGTGGCAGCTGAGTAGATGTAGCCCGGCCCGCCCTTTGAAGTTGACAAGTTCTTGGCATCTCAGAGCCTCAAGGCAAGAGCAAGGTTATCTATGGTAGGCTGGGGCAGAACTAGCAGGAAGCAGAGCAAAGTTGTCCAAGAATAGCTTCCATTGGAATGCTAATGGCAGTTGAAGAGGCAGGCCAGTGGCAATCCACTAGCTTCTAGCAGTTTGAAAGTTGCAGACACAGTGCAGGTGTTGTGCGGCTTCCTTCTTGGCCTCCTAGAAGGTGCCGCGCTCTCCGTCTCTTGCTTGCCAATATGTTGCCGTGTTCCTCCTATTGTTTGGTTTGTTTTGATTTGTTTTTATGATGTTTTGGCGGGTTTTCGGAATGTTTTGGTGGTGTTTTAGAATGTTTTGTTTTCTCTTGTGTTGTTTTTATTGTCTTGGCAGGTTGTGGAATATTTGGATTCCTTTTGGCGGGTTTTCAAATATTTTGGCGGGTATTTGGAATGTTTTGGTTTGCTTTCATTTGTTTTGATTGTGTTTTGGCAAGTTATTGAAAGTTTCGATCACTTCTGACTGGTTTTCTAGTATTTTGGCATCTTTTCAGAATGTTTTGATCAGTTTTGGCGGGTTCTAAACTATTTTGTCAGGTTTTTGGAATTTTTTGGTTGGTTTTGATTTGTTTTTATGATGTTTTGCCTAGTTTTTTCAATGTTTTGATCAGTTCTGTCTGGTTTTCTAATGTTTTGGCATCTTTTCAGAATGTTTTGATGAGTTTTGCGGGTCTAAATTATTTTGGCGGGTTTTCGGAATATTTTGGTTGGTTTTGATTTGTTTTTATGATGTTTTGGCGGGTTTTCAGAATGTTTTGTTTGGGTTTTAGAATGTTTTGTATTCTCTTGAGTTGTTTTTATTGTGTTGGCAGGTTTTGGAATGTTTGGATTCCTTTTGGCGGGTGTTCGGAATGTTTTGGCGGGTGTTCGGAATGTTTTGATTAGTTTTGACGGGTTTTGAAATATTTTGGCGGGTTTTTAGAAGGTTTCGATTTGTTTTGATTTGTTTTGATTCTGTTTAGCCCAGTTTTTGGTGTGTTTGGATTAGCTTTGGTGGGCTTGATCATGTTTTGTCAGGTTTTTTCGAATGTATTGATCACTTCTGTCTGGTTTTCTATTTTGGCGGGTTTGAAAATATTTTTGGATGAGTTTTGGCGGGTTTTAAAATATTTTGGCTCTTTGCGCAGAGATGACGGTGCCGGTTGCGGTGCGCTCCGGGGCGCTCCTTCTGCGGAAAGACGCCTAGGCAGCGGCACTTGGGACAGCTCCGCGTCTCCGTATTCTGCGTTTCTTGCCTTCTGCATCTCAGCAAAATGATTTCCCACTAGGTCTGGCAAGGAGAAACTGTGGCAGCTGAGTAGATGTAGCCCGGCCCGCCCTTTGAAGTTGACAAGTTCTTGGCATCTCAGAGCCTCAAGGCAAGAGCAAGGTTATCTATGGTAGGCTGGGGCAGAACTAGCAGCAAGCAGAGCAAAGTTGTCCAAGAATAGCTTCCATTGGAATGCTAATGGCAGTTGAAGAGGCAGGCCAGTGGCAAGCCACTAGCTTCTAGCAGTTTGAAAGTTGCAGACACAGTGCAGGTGTTGTGCGGCTTCCTTCTTGGCCTCCTAGAAGGTGCCGCGCTCTCCGTCTCTTGCTTGCCAATATGTTGCCGTGTTCCTCCTATTGTTTGGTTTGTTTTGATTTGTTTTGATGATGTTTTGGGGGGTTTTCGGAATGTTTTGGTGGTGTTTTAGAATGTTTTGTTTTCTCTTGTGTTGTTTTTATTGTCTTGGCAGGTTGTGGAATATTTGGATTCCTTTTGGCGGGTTTTCAAATATTTTGGCGGGTATTTGGAATGTTTTGGTTTGCTTTCATTTGTTTTGATTGTGTTTTGGCAAGTTATTGAAAGTTTCGATCACTTCTGACTGGTTTTCTAGTATTTTGGCATCTTTTCAGAATGTTTTGATCAGTTTTGGCAGGTTCTAAACTATTTTGTCAGGTTTTTGGAATTTTTTGGTTGGTTTTGATTTGTTTTTGTGATGTTTTGCCAAGTTTTCTGAATGTTTTGATCAGTTCTGTCTGGTTTTCTAATGTTTTGGCATCTTTTCAGAATGTTTTGATGAGTTTTGCGGGTCTAAATCATTTTGGCGGGTTTTCGGAATATTTTGGTTGGTTTTGATTTGTTTTTATGATGTTTTGGCGGGTTTTCGGAATGTTTTGGTTGGGTTTTAGAATGTTTTGTATTCTCTTGAGTTGTTTTTATTGTGTTGGCAGGTTTTAGAATGTTTGGATTCCTTTTGGCGGGTGTTCGGAATGTTTTGGCGGGTGTTCGGAATGTTTTGAGTAGTTTTGACGGGTTTTGAAATATTTTGGTGGGTTTTTAGAAGGTTTCGATTTGTTTTGATTTGTTTTGATTCTGTTTAGCCCAGTTTTTGGTGTGTTTGGATTAGCTTTGGTGGGCTTTCTCATGTTTTGTCAGGTTTTTTCGAATGTATTGATGACTTCTGTCTGGTTTTCTATTTTGGCGGGTTTGAAAATATTTTTGGATTAGTTTTGGCGGGTTTGAAAATATTTTGGCTCTTTGCGCAGAGATGATGGTGCCGGTTGCGGTGCGCTCCGGGGCGCTCCTTCTGCGGAAAGACGCCTAGGCAGCGGCACTTGGGACAGCTCCGCGTCTCCGTATTCTGCGTTTCTTGCCTTCTGCATCTCAGCAAAATGCTTTCCCACTAGGTCTGGCAAGGAGAAACTGTGGCAGCTGAGTAGATGTAGCCCGGCCCGCCCTTTGAAGTTGACAAGTTCTTGGCATCTCAGAGCCTCAAGGCAAGAGCAAGGTTATCTATGGTAGGCTGGGGCAGAACTAGCAGCAAGCAGAGCAAAGTTGTCCAAGAATAGCTTCCATTGGAATGCTAATGGCAGTTGAAGAGGCAGGCCAGTGGCAAGCCACTAGCTTCTAGCAGTTTGAAAGTTGCAGACACAGTGCAGGTGTTGTGCGGCTTCCTTCTTGGCCTCCTAGAAGGTGCCGCGCTCTCCGTCTCTTGCTTGCCAATATGTTGCCGTGTTCCTCCTATTGTTTGGTTTGTTTTGATTTGTTTTTATGATGTTTTGGCGGGTTTTCGGAATGTTTTGGTGGTGTTTTAGAATGTTTTGTTTTCTCTTGTGTTGTTTTTATTGTCTTGGCAGGTTGTGGAATATTTGGATTCCTTTTGGCGGGTTTTCAAATATTTTGGCGGGTATTTGGAATGTTTTGGTTTGCTTTCATTTGTTTTGATTGTGTTTTGGCAAGTTATTGAAAGTTTCAATCACTTCTGACTGGTTTTCTAGTATTTTGGCATCTTTTCAGAATGTTTTGATCAGTTTTGGCAGGTTCTAAACTATTTTGTCAGGTTTTTGGAATTTTTTGGTTGGTTTTGATTTGTTTTTATGATGTTTTGCCTAGTTTTTTCAATGTTTTGATCAGTTCTGTCTGGTTTTCTAATGTTTTGGCATCTTTTCAGAATGTTTTGATGAGTTTTGCGGGTCTAAATTATTTTGGCGGGTTTTCGGAATATTTTGGTTGGTTTTGATTTGTTTTTATGATGTTTTGGCGGGTTTTCAGAATGTTTTGTTTGGGTTTTAGAATGTTTTGTATTCTCTTGAGTTGTTTTTATTGTGTTGGCAGGTTTTGGAATGTTTGGATTCCTTTTGGCGGGTGTTCGGAATGTTTTGGCGGGTGTTCGGAATGTTTTGATTAGTTTTGACGGGTTTTGAAATATTTTGGCGGGTTTTTAGAAGGTTTCGATTTGTTTTGATTTGTTTTGATTCTGTTTAGCCCAGTTTTTGGTGTGTTTGGATTAGCTTTGGTGGGCTTTCTCATGTTTTGTCAGGTTTTTTCGAATGTATTGATCACTTCTGTCTGGTTTTCTATTTTGGCGGGTTTGAAAATATTTTTGGATGAGTTTTGGCGGGTTTTAAAATATTTTGGCTCTTTGCGCAGAGATGACGGTGCCGGTTGCGGTGCGCTCCGGGGCGCTCCTTCTGCGGAAAGACGCCTAGGCAGCGGCACTTGGGACAGCTCCGCGTCTCCGTATTCTGCGTTTCTTGCCTTCTGCATCTCAGCAAAATGATTTCCCACTAGGTCTGGCAAGGAGAAACTGTGGCAGCTGAGTAGATGTAGCCCGGCCCGCCCTTTGAAGTTGACAAGTTCTTGGCATCTCAGAGCCTCAAGGCAAGAGCAAGGTTATCTATGGTAGGCTGGGGCAGAACTAGCAGCAAGCAGAGCAAAGTTGTCCAAGAATAGCTTCCATTGGAATGCTAATGGCAGTTGAAGAGGCAGGCCAGTGGCAAGCCACTAGCTTCTAGCAGTTTGAAAGTTGCAGACACAGTGCAGGTGTTGTGCGGCTTCCTTCTTGGCCTCCTAGAAGGTGCCGCGCTCTCCGTCTCTTGCTTGCCAATATGTTGCCGTGTTCCTCCTATTGTTTGGTTTGTTTTGATTTGTTTTGATGATGTTTTGGGGGGTTTTCGGAATGTTTTGGTGGTGTTTTAGAATGTTTTGTTTTCTCTTGTGTTGTTTTTATTGTCTTGGCAGGTTGTGGAATATTTGGATTCCTTTTGGCGGGTTTTAAAATATTTTGGCGGGTATTTGGAATGTTTTGGTTTGCTTTCATTTGTTTTGATTATGTTTTGGCAAGTTATTGAAAGTTTCGATCACTTCTGACTGGTTTTCTAGTATTTTGGCATCTTTTCAGAATGTTTTGATCAGTTTTGGCAGGTTCTAAACTATTTTGTCAGGTTTTTGGAATTTTTTGGTTGGTTTTGATTTGTTTTTGTGATGTTTTGCCAAGTTTTCTGAATGTTTTGATCAGTTCTGTCTGGTTTTCTAATGTTTTGGCATCTTTTCAGAATGTTTTGATGAGTTTTGCGGGTCTAAATTATTTTGGCGGGTTTTCGGAATGTTTTGGTTGGTTTTGATTTTCTTTTTATGATGTTTTGGTGGGTTTTCGGAATGTTTTGGTTGGGTTTTAGAATGTTTTGTATTCTCTTGAGTTGTTTTTATTGTGTTGGCAGGTTTTGGAATGTTTGGATTCCTTTTGGCGGGTGTTCGGAATGTTTTGGCGGGTGTTCGGAATGTTTTGATTAGTTTTGATGAGCTTTGAAATATTTTGGACGGTTTTTAGAAGGTTTCGATTTGTTTTGATTTGTTTTGATTCTGTTTAGCCCAGTTTTTGGTGTGTTTGGATTAGCTTTGGTGGGCTTTCTCATGTTTTGTCAGGTTTTTTCGAATGTATTGATGACTTCTGTCTGGTTTTCTATTTTGGCGGGTTTGAAAATATTTTTGGATTAGTTTTGGCGGGTTTGAAAATATTTTGGCTCTTTGCGCAGAGATGACGGTGCCGGTTGCGGTGCGCTCCGGGGCGCTCCTTCTGCGGAAAGACGCCTAGGCAGCGGCACTTGGGACAGCTCCGCGTCTCCGTATGCTGCGTTTCTTGCCTTCTGCATCTCAGCAAAATGCTTTCCCACTAGGTCTAGCAAGGAGAAACTGTGGCAGCTGAGTAGATGTAGCCCGGCCCGCCCTTTGAAGTTGACAAGTTCTTGGCATCTCAGAGCCTCAAGGCAAGAGCAAGGTTATCTATGGTAGGCTGGGGCAGAACTAGCAGCAAGCAGAGCAAAGTTGTCCAAGAATAGCTTCCATTGGAATGCTAATGGCAGTTGAAGAGGCAGGCCAGTGGCAAGCCACTAGCTTCTAGCAGTTTGAAAGTTGCAGACACAGTGCAGGTGTTGTGCGGCTTCCTTCTTGGCCTCCTAGAAGGTGCCGCGCTCTCCGTCTCTTGCTTGCCAATATGTTGCCGTGTTCCTCCTATTGTTTGGTTTGTTTTGATTTGTTTTTATGATGTTTTGGCGGGTTTTCGGAATGTTTTGGTGGTGTTTTAGAATGTTTTGTTTTCTCTTGTGTTGTTTTTATTGTCTTGGCAGGTTGTGGAATATTTGGATTCCTTTTGGCGGGTTTTAAAATATTTTGGCGGGTATTTGGAATGTTTTGGTTTGCTTTCATTTGTTTTGATTATGTTTTGGCAAGTTATTGAATGTTTCGATCACTTCTGACTGGTTTTCTAGTATTTTGGCATCTTTTCAGAATGTTTTGATCAGTTTTGGCGGGTTCTAAACTATTTTGTCAGGTTTTTGGAATTTTTTGGTTGGTTTTGATTTGTTTTTATGATGTTTTGCCAAGTTTTTTGAATGTTTTGATCAGTTCAGGCTGGTTTTCTAATGTTTTGGCATCTTTTCAGAATGTTTTGATGAGTTTTGCGGGTCTAAATCATTTTGGCGGGTTTTCGGAATATTTTGGTTGGTTTTGATTTTTTTTTTATGATGTTTTGGTGGGTTTTCGGAATGTTTTGGTTGGGTTTTAGAATGTTTTGTATTCTCTTGAGTTGTTTTTATTGTGTTGGCAGGTTTTGGAATGTTTGGATTCCTTTTGGCGGGTGTTCGGAATGTTTTGGCGGGTGTTCGGAATGTTTTGATTAGTTTTGACGGGTTTTGAACTATTTTGGCGGGTTTTTAGAAGGTTTCGATTTGTTTTGATTTGTTTTGATTCTGTTTAGCCCAGTTTTTGGTGTGTTTGGATTAGCTTTGGTGGGCTTGATCATGTTTTGTCAGGTTTTTTCGAATGTATTGATGACTTCTGTCTGGTTTTCTATTTTGGCGGGTTTGAAAATATTTTTGGATTAGTTTTGGCGGGTTTGAAAATATTTTGGCTCTTTGCGCAGAGATGATGGTGCCGGTTGCGGTGCGCTCCGGGGCGCTCCTTCTGCGGAAAGACGCCTGGCAGCGGCACTTGGGACAGCTCCGCGTCTCCGTATGCTGCGTTTCTTGCCTTCTGCATCTCAGCAAAATGCTTTCCCACTAGGTCTAGCAAGGAGAAACTGTGGCAGCTGAGTAGATGTAGCCCGGCCCGCCCTTTGAAGTTGACAAGTTCTTGGCATCTCAGAGCCTCAAGGCAAGAGCAAGGTTATCTATGGTAGGCTGGGGCAGAACTAGCAGCAAGCAGAGCAAAGTTGTCCAAGAATAGCTTCCATTGGAATGCTAATGGCAATTGAAGAGGCAGGCCAGTGGCAAGCCACTAGCTTCTAGCAGTTTGAAAGTTGCAGACACAGTGCAGGTGTTGTGCGGCTTCCTTCTTGGCCTCCTAGAAGGTGCCGCGCTCTCCGTCTCTTGCTTGCCAATATGTTGCCGTGTTCCTCCTATTGTTTGGTTTGTTTTGATTTGTTTTGATGATGTTTTGGCGGGTTTTCGGAATGTTTTGGTGGTGTTTTAGAATGTTTTGTTTTCTCTTGTGTTGTTTTTATTGTCTTGGCAGGTTGTGGAATATTTGGATTCCTTTTGGCGGGTTTTCAAATATTTTGGCGTGTATTTGGAATGTTTTGGTTTGCTTTCATTTGTTTTGATTATGTTTTGGCAAGTTATTGAAAGTTTCGATCACTTCTGACTGGTTTTCTAGTATTTTGGCATCTTTTCAGAATGTTTTGATCAGTTTTGGCAGGTTCTAAACTATTTTGTCAGGTTTTTGGAATTTTTTGGTTGGTTTTGATTTGTTTTTATGATGTTTTGCCTAGTTTTTTCAATGTTTTGATCAGTTCTGTCTGGTTTTCTAATGTTTTGGCATCTTTTCAGAATGTTTTGATGAGTTTTGCGGGTCTAAATTATTTTGGCGGGTTGTCGGAATATTTTGGTTGGTTTTGATTTGTTTTTATGATGTTTTGGTGGGTTTTCAGAATGTTTTGGTTGGGTTTTAGAATGTTTTGTATTCTCTTGAGTTGTTTTTATTGTGTTGGCAGGTTTTGGAATGTTTGGATTCCTTTTGGCGGGTGTTCGGAATGTTTGGCGGGTGTTCGGAATGTTTTGATTAGTTTTGATGGGTTTTGAAATATTTTGGCGGGTTTTTAGAAGGTTTCGATTTGTTTTGATTTGTTTTGATTCTGTTTAGCCCAGTTTTTGGTGTGTTTGGATTAGCTTTGGTGGGCTTGATCATGTTTTGTCAGGTTTTTTCGAATGTATTGATGACTTCTGTCTGGTTTTCTATTTTGGCGGGTTTGAAAATAGTTTTGGATTAGTTTTGGCGGGTTTGAAAATATTTTGGCTCTTTGCGCAGAGATGATGGTGCCGGTTGCGGTGCGCTCCGGGGCGCTCCTTCTGCGGAAAGACGCCTGGCAGCGGCACTTGGGACAGCTCCGCGTCTCCGTATGCTGCGTTTCTTGCCTTCTGCATCTCAGCAAAATGCTTTCCCACTAGGTCTAGCAAGGAGAAACTGTGGCAGCTGAGTAGATGTAGCCCGGCCCGCCCTTTGAAGTTGACAAGTTCTTGGCATCTCAGAGCCTCAAGGCAAGAGCAAGGTTATCTATGGTAGGCTGGGGCAGAACTAGCAGCAAGCAGAGCAAAGTTGTCCAAGAATAGCTTCCATTGGAATGCTAATGGCAATTGAAGAGGCAGGCCAGTGGCAAGCCACTAGCTTCTAGCAGTTTGAAAGTTGCAGACACAGTGCAGGTGTTGTGCGGCTTCCTTCTTGGCCTCCTAGAAGGTGCCGCGCTCTCCGTCTCTTGCTTGCCAATATGTTGCCGTGTTCCTCCTATTGTTTGGTTTGTTTTGATTTGTTTTTATGATGTTTTGGCGGGTTTTCGGAATGTTTTGGTGGTGTTTTAGAATGTTTTGTTTTCTCTTGTGTTGTTTTTATTGTCTTGGCAGGTTGTGGAATATTTGGATTCCTTTTGGCGGGTTTTCAAATATTTTGGCGTGTATTTGGAATGTTTTGGTTTGCTTTCATTTGTTTTGATTATGTTTTGGCAAGTTATTGAAAGTTTCGATCACTTCTGACTGGTTTTCTAGTATTTTGGCATCTTTTCAGAATGTTTTGATCAGTTTTGGCAGGTTCTAAACTATTTTGTCAGGTTTTTGGAATTTTTTGGTTGGTTTTGATTTGTTTTTATGATGTTTTGCCTAGTTTTTTCAATGTTTTGATCAGTTCTGTCTGGTTTTCTAATGTTTTGGCATCTTTTCAGAATGTTTTGATGAGTTTTGCGGGTCTAAATTATTTTGGCGGGTTGTCGGAATATTTTGGTTGGTTTTGATTTGTTTTTATGATGTTTTGGTGGGTTTTCAGAATGTTTTGGTTGGGTTTTAGAATGTTTTGTATTCTCTTGAGTTGTTTTTATTGTGTTGGCAGGTTTTGGAATGTTTGGATTCCTTTTGGCGGGTGTTCGGAATGTTTGGCGGGTGTTCGGAATGTTTTGATTAGTTTTGATGGGTTTTGAAATATTTTGGCGGGTTTTTAGAAGGTTTCAATTTGTTTTGATTTGTTTTGATTCTGTTTAGCCCAGTTTTTGGTGTGTTTGGATTAGCTTTGGTGGGCTTTCTCATGTTTTGTCAGGTTTTTTCGAATGTATTGATGACTTCTGTCTGGTTTTCTATTTTGGCGGGTTTGAAAATATTTTTGGATTAGTTTTGGCGGGTTTGAAAATATTTTGGCTCTTTGCGCAGAGATGACGGTGCCGGTTGCGGTGCGCTCCGGGGCGCTCCTTCTGCGGAAAGACGCCTAGGCAGCGGCACTTGGGACAGCTCCGCGTCTCCGTATTCTGCGTTTCTTGCCTTCTGCATCTCAGCAAAATGCTTTCCCACTAGGTCTAGCAAGGAGAAACTGTGGCAGCTGAGTAGATGTAGCCCGGCCCGCCCTTTGAAGTTGACAAGTTCTTGGCATCTCAGAGCCTCAAGGCAAGAGCAAGGTTATCTATGGTAGGCTGGGGCAGAACTAGCAGCAAGCAGAGCAAAGTTGTCCAAGAATAGCTTCCATTGGAATGCTAATGGCAGTTGAAGAGGCAGGCCAGTGGCAAGCCACTAGCTTCTAGCAGTTTGAAAGTTGCAGACACAGTGCAGGTGTTGTGCGGCTTCCTTCTTGGCCTCCTAGAAGGTGCCGCGCTCTCCGTCTCTTGCTTGCCAATATGTTGCCGTGTTCCTCCTATTGTTTGGTTTGTTTTGATTTGTTTTTATGATGTTTTGGCGGGTTTTCGGAATGTTTTGGTGGTGTTTTAGAATGTTTTGTTTTCTCTTGTGTTGTTTTTATTGTCTTGGCAGGTTGTGGAATATTTGGATTCCTTTTGGCGGGTTTTCAAATATTTTGGCAGGTATTTGGAATGTTTTGGTTTGCTTTCATTTGTTTTGATTATGTTTTGGCAAGTTATTGAAAGTTCCGATCGCTTCTGACTGGTTTTCTAGTATTTTGGCATCTTTTCAGAATGTTTTGATCAGTTTTGGCGGGTTCTAAATTATTTTGTCAGGTTTTTGGAATTTTTTGGTTGGTTTTGATTTGTTTTTGTGATGTTTTGCCAAGTTTTTTGAATGTTTTGATCAGTTCTGTCTGGTTTTCTAATGTTTTGGCATCTTTTCAGAATGTTTTGATGAGTTTTGCGGGTCTAAATTATTTTGGCGGGTTGTCGGAATATTTTGGTTGGTTTTGATTTTTTTTTTATGATGTTTTGGCGGGTTTTCGGAATGTTTTGGTTGGGTTTTAGAATGTTTTGTATTCTCTTGAGTTGTTTTTATTGTGTTGGCAGGTTTTGGAATGTTTGGATTCCTTTTGGCGGGTGTTCGGAATGTTTGGCGGGTGTTCGGAATGTTTTGATTAGTTTTGACGGGTTTTGAAATATTTTGGCGGGTTTTTAGAAGGTTTCGATTTGTTTTGATTTGTTTTGATTCTGTTTAGCCCAGTTTTTGGTGTGTTTGGATTAGCTTTGGTGGGCTTGATCATGTTTTGTCAGGTTTTTTCGAATGTATTGATCACTTCTGTCTGGTTTTCTATTTTGGCGGGTTTGAAAATATTTTTGGATGAGTTTTGGCGGGTTTGAAAATATTTTGGCTCTTTGCGCAGAGATGATGGTGCCGGTTGCTGTGCGCTCCGGGGCGCTCCTTCTGCGGAAAGACGCCTAGGCAGCGGCACTTGGGACAGCTCCGCGTCTCCGTATTCTGCGTTTCTTGCCTTCTGCATCTCAGCAAAATGCTTTCCCACTAGGTCTGGCAAGGAGAAACTGTGGCAGCTGAGTAGATGTAGCCCGGCCCGCCCTTTGAAGTTGACAAGTTCTTGGCATCTCAGAGCCTCAAGGGAAGAGCAAGGTTATCTATGGTAGGCTGGGGCAGAACTAGCAGCAAGCAGAGCATAGTTGTCCAAGAATAGCTTCCATTGGAATGCTAATGGCAGTTGAAGAGGCAGGCCAGTGGCAAGCCACTAGCTTCTAGCAGTTTGAAAGTTGCAGACACAGTGCAGGTGTTGTGCGGCTTCCTTCTTGGCCTCCTAGAAGGTGCCGCGCTCTCCGTCTCTTGCTTGCCAATATGTTGCCGTGTTCCTCCTATTGTTTGGTTTGTTTTGATTTGTTTTTATGATGTTTTGGCGGGTTTTCGGAATGTTTTGGTGGTGTTTTAGAATGTTTTGTTTTCTCTTGTGTTGTTTTTATTGTCTTGGCAGGTTGTGGAATATTTGGATTCCTTTTGGCGGGTTTTAAAATATTTTGGCGGGTATTTGGAATGTTTTGGTTTGCTTTCATTTGTTTTGATTATGTTTTGGCAAGTTATTGAATGTTTCGATCACTTCTGACTGGTTTTCTAGTATTTTGGCATCTTTTCAGAATGTTTTGATCAGTTTTGGCGGGTTCTAAACTATTTTGTCAGGTTTTTGGAATTTTTTGGTTGGTTTTGATTTGTTTTTATGATGTTTTGCCAAGTTTTTTGAATGTTTTGATCAGTTCTGTCTGGTTTTCTAATGTTTTGGCATCTTTTCAGAATGTTTTGATGAGTTTTGCGGGTCTAAATTATTTTGGCGGGTTTTCGGAATATTTTGGTTGGTTTTGATTTTTTTTTTATGATGTTTTGGCGGGTTTTCGGAATGTTTTTGTTGGGTTTTAGAATGGTTTGTATTCTCTTGAGTTGTTTTTATTGTGTTGGCAGGTTTTGGAATGTTTGGATTCCTTTTGGCGGGTGTTCGGAATGTTTTGGCGGGTGTTCGGAATGTTTTGATTAGTTTTGACGGGTTTTGAACTATTTTGGCGGGTTTTTAGAAGGTTTCGATTTGTTTTGATTTGTTTTGATTCTGTTTAGCCCAGTTTTTGGTGTGTTTGGATTAGCTTTGGTGGGCTTGATCATGTTTTGTCAGGTTTTTTCGAATGTATTGATGACTTCTGTCTGGTTTTCTATTTTGGTGGGTTTGAAAATATTTTTGGATTAGTTTTGGCGGGTTTGAAAATATTTTGGCTCTTTGCGCAGAGATGATGGTGCCGGTTGCGGTGCGCTCCGGGGCGCTCCTTCTGCGGAAAGACGCCTAGGCAGCGGCACTTGGGACAGCTCCGCGTCTCCGTATGCTGCGTTTCTTGCCTTCTGCATCTCAGCAAAATGCTTTCCCACTAGGTCTAGCAAGGAGAAACTGTGGCAGCTGAGTAGATGTAGCCTGGCCCGCCCTTTGAAGTTGACAAGTTCTTGGCATCTCAGAGCCTCAAGGCAAGAGCAAGGTTATCTATGGTAGGCTGGGGCAGAACTAGCAGCAAGCAGAGCAAAGTTGTCCAAGAATAGCTTCCATTGGAATGCTAATGGCAATTGAAGAGGCAGGCCAGTGGCAAGCCACTAGCTTCTAGCAGTTTGAAAGTTGCAGACACAGTGCAGGTGTTGTGCGGCTTCCTTCTTGGCCTCCTAGAAGGTGCCGCGCTCTCCGTCTCTTGCTTGCCAATATGTTGCCGTGTTCCTCCTATTGTTTGGTTTGTTTTGATTTGTTTTGATGATGTTTTGGGGGGTTTTCGGAATGTTTTGGTGGTGTTTTAGAATGTTTTGTTTTCTCTTGTGTTGTTTTTATTGTCTTGGCAGGTTGTGGAATATTTGGATTCCTTTTGGCGGGTTTTAAAATATTTTGGCGGGTATTTGGAATGTTTTGGTTTGCTTTCATTTGTTTTGATTATGTTTTGGCAAGTTATTGAAAGTTTCGATCACTTCTTACTGGTTTTCTAGTATTTTGGCATCTTTTCAGAATGTTTTGATCAGTTTTGGCAGGTTCTAAACTATTTTGTCAGGTTTTTGGAATTTTTTGGTTGGTTTTGATTTGTTTTTATGATGTTTTGCCTAGTTTTTTCAATGTTTTGATCAGTTCTGTCTGGTTTTCTAATGTTTTGGCATCTTTTCAGAATGTTTTGATGAGTTTTGCGGGTCTAAATTATTTTGGCGGGTTTTCGGAATGTTTTGGTTGGTTTTGATTTTCTTTTTATGATGTTTTGGTGGGTTTTCGGAATGTTTTGGTTGGGTTTTAGAATGTTTTGTATTCTCTTGAGTTGTTTTTATTGTGTTGGCAGGTTTTGGAATGTTTGGATTCCTTTTGGCGGGTGTTCGGAATGTTTTGGCGGGTGTTCGGAATGTTTTGATTAGTTTTGACGGGTATTGAAATATTTTGGCGGGTTTTTAGAAGGTTTCGATTTGTTTTGATTTGTTTTGATTCTGTTTAGCCCAGTTTTTGGTGTGTTTGGATTAGCTTTGGTGGGCTTTCTCATGTTTTGTCAGGTTTTTTCGAATGTATTGATGACTTCTGTCTGGTTTTCTATTTTGGCGGGTTTGAAAATATTTTTGGATTAGTTTTGGCGGGTTTGAAAATATTTTGGCTCTTTGCGCAGAGATGACGGTGCCGGTTGCGGTGCGCTCCGGGGCGCTCCTTCTGCGGAAAGACGCCTAGGCAGCGGCACTTGGGACAGCTCCGCGTCTCCGTATGCTGCGTTTCTTGCCTTCTGCATCTCAGCAAAATGCTTTCCCACTAGGTCTAGCAAGGAGAAACTGTGGCAGCTGAGTAGATGTAGCCCGGCCCGCCCTTTGAAGTTGACAAGTTCTTGGCATCTCAGAGCCTCAAGGCAAGAGCAAGGTTATCTATGGTAGGCTGGGGCAGAACTAGCAGCAAGCAGAGCAAAGTTGTCCAAGAATAGCTTCCATTGGAATGCTAATGGCAGTTGAAGAGGCAGGCCAGTGGCAAGCCACTAGCTTCTAGCAGTTTGAAAGTTGCAGACACAGTGCAGGTGTTGTGCGGCTTCCTTCTTGGCCTCCTAGAAGGTGCCGCGCTCTCCGTCTCTTGCTTGCCAATATGTTGCCGTGTTCCTCCTATTGTTTGGTTTGTTTTGATTTGTTTTTATGATGTTTTGGCGGGTTTTCGGAATGTTTTGGTGGTGTTTTAGAATGTTTTGTTTTCTCTTGTGTTGTTTTTATTGTCTTGGCAGGTTGTGGAATATTTGGATTCCTTTTGGCGGGTTTTAAAATATTTTGGCGGGTATTTGGAATGTTTTGGTTTGCTTTCATTTGTTTTGATTATGTTTTGGCAAGTTATTGAATGTTTCGATCACTTCTGACTGGTTTTCTAGTATTTTGGCATCTTTTCAGAATGTTTTGATCAGTTTTGGCGGGTTCTAAACTATTTTGTCAGGTTTTTGGAATTTTTTGGTTGGTTTTGATTTGTTTTTATGATGTTTTGCCAAGTTTTTTGAATGTTTTGATCAGTTCAGGCTGGTTTTCTAATGTTTTGGCATCTTTTCAGAATGTTTTGATGAGTTTTGCGGGTCTAAATCATTTTGGCGGGTTTTCGGAATATTTTGGTTGGTTTTGATTTTTTTTTTATGATGTTTTGGTGGGTTTTCGGAATGTTTTGGTTGGGTTTTAGAATGTTTTGTATTCTCTTGAGTTGTTTTTATTGTGTTGGCAGGTTTTGGAATGTTTGGATTCCTTTTGGCGGGTGTTCGGAATGTTTTGGCGGGTGTTCGGAATGTTTTGATTAGTTTTGACGGGTTTTGAACTATTTTGGCGGGTTTTTAGAAGGTTTCGATTTGTTTTGATTTGTTTTGATTCTGTTTAGCCCAGTTTTTGGTGTGTTTGGATTAGCTTTGGTGGGCTTGATCATGTTTTGTCAGGTTTTTTCGAATGTATTGATGACTTCTGTCTGGTTTTCTATTTTGGCGGGTTTGAAAATATTTTTGGATTAGTTTTGGCGGGTTTGAAAATATTTTGGCTCTTTGCGCAGAGATGATGGTGCCGGTTGCGGTGCGCTCCGGGGCGCTCCTTCTGCGGAAAGACGCCTGGCAGCGGCACTTGGGACAGCTCCGCGTCTCCGTATGCTGCGTTTCTTGCCTTCTGCATCTCAGCAAAATGCTTTCCCACTAGGTCTAGCAAGGAGAAACTGTGGCAGCTGAGTAGATGTAGCCCGGCCCGCCCTTTGAAGTTGACAAGTTCTTGGCATCTCAGAGCCTCAAGGCAAGAGCAAGGTTATCTATGGTAGGCTGGGGCAGAACTAGCAGCAAGCAGAGCAAAGTTGTCCAAGAATAGCTTCCATTGGAATGCTAATGGCAATTGAAGAGGCAGGCCAGTGGCAAGCCACTAGCTTCTAGCAGTTTGAAAGTTGCAGACACAGTGCAGGTGTTGTGCGGCTTCCTTCTTGGCCTCCTAGAAGGTGCCGCGCTCTCCGTCTCTTGCTTGCCAATATGTTGCCGTGTTCCTCCTATTGTTTGGTTTGTTTTGATTTGTTTTGATGATGTTTTGGCGGGTTTTCGGAATGTTTTGGTGGTGTTTTAGAATGTTTTGTTTTCTCTTGTGTTGTTTTTATTGTCTTGGCAGGTTGTGGAATATTTGGATTCCTTTTGGCGGGTTTTCAAATATTTTGGCGTGTATTTGGAATGTTTTGGTTTGCTTTCATTTGTTTTGATTATGTTTTGGCAAGTTATTGAAAGTTTCGATCACTTCTGACTGGTTTTCTAGTATTTTGGCATCTTTTCAGAATGTTTTGATCAGTTTTGGCAGGTTCTAAACTATTTTGTCAGGTTTTTGGAATTTTTTGGTTGGTTTTGATTTGTTTTTATGATGTTTTGCCTAGTTTTTTCAATGTTTTGATCAGTTCTGTCTGGTTTTCTAATGTTTTGGCATCTTTTCAGAATGTTTTGATGAGTTTTGCGGGTCTAAATTATTTTGGCGGGTTGTCGGAATATTTTGGTTGGTTTTGATTTGTTTTTATGATGTTTTGGTGGGTTTTCAGAATGTTTTGGTTGGGTTTTAGAATGTTTTGTATTCTCTTGAGTTGTTTTTATTGTGTTGGCAGGTTTTGGAATGTTTGGATTCCTTTTGGCGGGTGTTCGGAATGTTTGGCGGGTGTTCGGAATGTTTTGATTAGTTTTGATGGGTTTTGAAATATTTTGGCGGGTTTTTAGAAGGTTTCGATTTGTTTTGATTTGTTTTGATTCTGTTTAGCCCAGTTTTTGGTGTGTTTGGATTAGCTTTGGTGGGCTTGATCATGTTTTGTCAGGTTTTTTCGAATGTATTGATGACTTCTGTCTGGTTTTCTATTTTGGCGGGTTTGAAAATAGTTTTGGATTAGTTTTGGCGGGTTTGAAAATATTTTGGCTCTTTGCGCAGAGATGATGGTGCCGGTTGCGGTGCGCTCCGGGGCGCTCCTTCTGCGGAAAGACGCCTGGCAGCGGCACTTGGGACAGCTCCGCGTCTCCGTATGCTGCGTTTCTTGCCTTCTGCATCTCAGCAAAATGCTTTCCCACTAGGTCTAGCAAGGAGAAACTGTGGCAGCTGAGTAGATGTAGCCCGGCCCGCCCTTTGAAGTTGACAAGTTCTTGGCATCTCAGAGCCTCAAGGCAAGAGCAAGGTTATCTATGGTAGGCTGGGGCAGAACTAGCAGCAAGCAGAGCAAAGTTGTCCAAGAATAGCTTCCATTGGAATGCTAATGGCAATTGAAGAGGCAGGCCAGTGGCAAGCCACTAGCTTCTAGCAGTTTGAAAGTTGCAGACACAGTGCAGGTGTTGTGCGGCTTCCTTCTTGGCCTCCTAGAAGGTGCCGCGCTCTCCGTCTCTTGCTTGCCAATATGTTGCCGTGTTCCTCCTATTGTTTGGTTTGTTTTGATTTGTTTTTATGATGTTTTGGCGGGTTTTCGGAATGTTTTGGTGGTGTTTTAGAATGTTTTGTTTTCTCTTGTGTTGTTTTTATTGTCTTGGCAGGTTGTGGAATATTTGGATTCCTTTTGGCGGGTTTTCAAATATTTTGGCGTGTATTTGGAATGTTTTGGTTTGCTTTCATTTGTTTTGATTATGTTTTGGCAAGTTATTGAAAGTTTCGATCACTTCTGACTGGTTTTCTAGTATTTTGGCATCTTTTCAGAATGTTTTGATCAGTTTTGGCAGGTTCTAAACTATTTTGTCAGGTTTTTGGAATTTTTTGGTTGGTTTTGATTTGTTTTTATGATGTTTTGCCTAGTTTTTTCAATGTTTTGATCAGTTCTGTCTGGTTTTCTAATGTTTTGGCATCTTTTCAGAATGTTTTGATGAGTTTTGCGGGTCTAAATTATTTTGGCGGGTTGTCGGAATATTTTGGTTGGTTTTGATTTGTTTTTATGATGTTTTGGTGGGTTTTCAGAATGTTTTGGTTGGGTTTTAGAATGTTTTGTATTCTCTTGAGTTGTTTTTATTGTGTTGGCAGGTTTTGGAATGTTTGGATTCCTTTTGGCGGGTGTTCGGAATGTTTGGCGGGTGTTCGGAATGTTTTGATTAGTTTTGATGGGTTTTGAAATATTTTGGCGGGTTTTTAGAAGGTTTCAATTTGTTTTGATTTGTTTTGATTCTGTTTAGCCCAGTTTTTGGTGTGTTTGGATTAGCTTTGGTGGGCTTTCTCATGTTTTGTCAGGTTTTTTCGAATGTATTGATGACTTCTGTCTGGTTTTCTATTTTGGCGGGTTTGAAAATATTTTTGGATTAGTTTTGGCGGGTTTGAAAATATTTTGGCTCTTTGCGCAGAGATGACGGTGCCGGTTGCGGTGCGCTCCGGGGCGCTCCTTCTGCGGAAAGACGCCTAGGCAGCGGCACTTGGGACAGCTCCGCGTCTCCGTATTCTGCGTTTCTTGCCTTCTGCATCTCAGCAAAATGCTTTCCCACTAGGTCTAGCAAGGAGAAACTGTGGCAGCTGAGTAGATGTAGCCCGGCCCGCCCTTTGAAGTTGACAAGTTCTTGGCATCTCAGAGCCTCAAGGCAAGAGCAAGGTTATCTATGGTAGGCTGGGGCAGAACTAGCAGCAAGCAGAGCAAAGTTGTCCAAGAATAGCTTCCATTGGAATGCTAATGGCAGTTGAAGAGGCAGGCCAGTGGCAAGCCACTAGCTTCTAGCAGTTTGAAAGTTGCAGACACAGTGCAGGTGTTGTGCGGCTTCCTTCTTGGCCTCCTAGAAGGTGCCGCGCTCTCCGTCTCTTGCTTGCCAATATGTTGCCGTGTTCCTCCTATTGTTTGGTTTGTTTTGATTTGTTTTTATGATGTTTTGGCGGGTTTTCGGAATGTTTTGGTGGTGTTTTAGAATGTTTTGTTTTCTCTTGTGTTGTTTTTATTGTCTTGGCAGGTTGTGGAATATTTGGATTCCTTTTGGCGGGTTTTCAAATATTTTGGCAGGTATTTGGAATGTTTTGGTTTGCTTTCATTTGTTTTGATTATGTTTTGGCAAGTTATTGAAAGTTCCGATCGCTTCTGACTGGTTTTCTAGTATTTTGGCATCTTTTCAGAATGTTTTGATCAGTTTTGGCGGGTTCTAAATTATTTTGTCAGGTTTTTGGAATTTTTTGGTTGGTTTTGATTTGTTTTTGTGATGTTTTGCCAAGTTTTTTGAATGTTTTGATCAGTTCTGTCTGGTTTTCTAATGTTTTGGCATCTTTTCAGAATGTTTTGATGGGTTTTGCGGGTCTAAATTATTTTGGCGGGTTGTCGGAATATTTTGGTTGGTTTTGATTTTTTTTTTATGATGTTTTGGCGGGTTTTCGGAATGTTTTGGTTGGGTTTTAGAATGTTTTGTATTCTCTTGAGTTGTTTTTATTGTGTTGGCAGGTTTTGGAATGTTTGGATTCCTTTTGGCGGGTGTTCGGAATGTTTGGCGGGTGTTCGGAATGTTTTGATTAGTTTTGACGGGTTTTGAAATATTTTGGCGGGTTTTTAGAAGGTTTCGATTTGTTTTGATTTGTTTTGATTCTGTTTAGCCCAGTTTTTGGTGTGTTTGGATTAGCTTTGGTGGGCTTGATCATGTTTTGTCAGGTTTTTTCGAATGTATTGATCACTTCTGTCTGGTTTTCTATTTTGGCGGGTTTGAAAATATTTTTGGATGAGTTTTGGCGGGTTTGAAAATATTTTGGCTCTTTGCGCAGAGATGATGGTGCCGGTTGCTGTGCGCTCCGGGGCGCTCCTTCTGCGGAAAGACGCCTAGGCAGCGGCACTTGGGACAGCTCCGCGTCTCCGTATTCTGCGTTTCTTGCCTTCTGCATCTCAGCAAAATGCTTTCCCACTAGGTCTGGCAAGGAGAAACTGTGGCAGCTGAGTAGATGTAGCCCGGCCCGCCCTTTGAAGTTGACAAGTTCTTGGCATCTCAGAGCCTCAAGGCAAGAGCAAGGTTATCTATGGTAGGCTGGGGCAGAACTAGCAGCAAGCAGAGCATAGTTGTCCAAGAATAGCTTCCATTGGAATGCTAATGGCAGTTGAAGAGGCAGGCCAGTGGCAAGCCACTAGCTTCTAGCAGTTTGAAAGTTGCAGACACAGTGCAGGTGTTGTGCGGCTTCCTTCTTGGCCTCCTAGAAGGTGCCGCGCTCTCCGTCTCTTGCTTGCCAATATGTTGCCGTGTTCCTCCTATTGTTTGGTTTGTTTTGATTTGTTTTTATGATGTTTTGGCGGGTTTTCGGAATGTTTTGGTGGTGTTTTAGAATGTTTTGTTTTCTCTTGTGTTGTTTTTATTGTCTTGGCAGGTTGTGGAATATTTGGATTCCTTTTGGCGGGTTTTAAAATATTTTGGCGGGTATTTGGAATGTTTTGGTTTGCTTTCATTTGTTTTGATTATGTTTTGGCAAGTTATTGAATGTTTCGATCACTTCTGACTGGTTTTCTAGTATTTTGGCATCTTTTCAGAATGTTTTGATCAGTTTTGGCGGGTTCTAAACTATTTTGTCAGGTTTTTGGAATTTTTTGGTTGGTTTTGATTTGTTTTTATGATGTTTTGCCAAGTTTTTTGAATGTTTTGATCAGTTCTGTCTGGTTTTCTAATGTTTTGGCATCTTTTCAGAATGTTTTGATGAGTTTTGCGGGTCTAAATTATTTTGGCGGGTTTTCGGAATATTTTGGTTGGTTTTGATTTTTTTTTTATGATGTTTTGGCGGGTTTTCGGAATGTTTTTGTTGGGTTTTAGAATGGTTTGTATTCTCTTGAGTTGTTTTTATTGTGTTGGCAGGTTTTGGAATGTTTGGATTCCTTTTGGCGGGTGTTCGGAATGTTTTGGCGGGTGTTCGGAATGTTTTGATTAGTTTTGACGGGTTTTGAACTATTTTGGCGGGTTTTTAGAAGGTTTCGATTTGTTTTGATTTGTTTTGATTCTGTTTAGCCCAGTTTTTGGTGTGTTTGGATTAGCTTTGGTGGGCTTGATCATGTTTTGTCAGGTTTTTTCGAATGTATTGATGACTTCTGTCTGGTTTTCTATTTTGGTGGGTTTGAAAATATTTTTGGATTAGTTTTGGCGGGTTTGAAAATATTTTGGCTCTTTGCGCAGAGATGATGGTGCCGGTTGCGGTGCGCTCCGGGGCGCTCCTTCTGCGGAAAGACGCCTAGGCAGCGGCACTTGGGACAGCTCCGCGTCTCCGTATGCTGCGTTTCTTGCCTTCTGCATCTCAGCAAAATGCTTTCCCACTAGGTCTAGCAAGGAGAAACTGTGGCAGCTGAGTAGATGTAGCCTGGCCCGCCCTTTGAAGTTGACAAGTTCTTGGCATCTCAGAGCCTCAAGGCAAGAGCAAGGTTATCTATGGTAGGCTGGGGCAGAACTAGCAGCAAGCAGAGCAAAGTTGTCCAAGAATAGCTTCCATTGGAATGCTAATGGCAATTGAAGAGGCAGGCCAGTGGCAAGCCACTAGCTTCTAGCAGTTTGAAAGTTGCAGACACAGTGCAGGTGTTGTGCGGCTTCCTTCTTGGCCTCCTAGAAGGTGCCGCGCTCTCCGTCTCTTGCTTGCCAATATGTTGCCGTGTTCCTCCTATTGTTTGGTTTGTTTTGATTTGTTTTGATGATGTTTTGGGGGGTTTTCGGAATGTTTTGGTGGTGTTTTAGAATGTTTTGTTTTCTCTTGTGTTGTTTTTATTGTCTTGGCAGGTTGTGGAATATTTGGATTCCTTTTGGCGGGTTTTAAAATATTTTGGCGGGTATTTGGAATGTTTTGGTTTGCTTTCATTTGTTTTGATTATGTTTTGGCAAGTTATTGAAAGTTTCGATCACTTCTGACTGGTTTTCTAGTATTTTGGCATCTTTTCAGAATGTTTTGATCAGTTTTGGCAGGTTCTAAACTATTTTGTCAGGTTTTTGGAATTTTTTGGTTGGTTTTGATTTGTTTTTATGATGTTTTGCCTAGTTTTTTCAATGTTTTGATCAGTTCTGTCTGGTTTTCTAATGTTTTGGCATCTTTTCAGAATGTTTTGATGAGTTTTGCGGGTCTAAATTATTTTGGCGGGTTTTCGGAATATTTTGGTTGGTTTTGGTTTGTTTTTATGATGTTTTGGTGGGTTTTCAGAATGTTTTGGTTGGGTTTTAGAATGTTTTGTATTCTCTTGAGTTGTTTTTATTGTGTTGGCAGGTTTTGGAATGTTTGGATTCCTTTTGGCGGGTGTTCGGAATGTTTTGGCGGGTGTTCGGAATGTTTTGATTAGTTTTGACGGGTTTTGAAATATTTTGGCGGGTTTTTAGAAGGTTTCGATTTGTTTTGATTTGTTTTGATTCTGTTTAGCCCAGTTTTTGGTGTGTTTGGATTAGCTTTGGTGGGCTTTCTCATGTTTTGTCAGGTTTTTTTGAATGTATTGATGACTTCTGTCTGGTTTTCTATTTTGGCGGGTTTGAAAATATTTTTGGATTAGTTTTGGCGGGTTTGAAAATATTTTGGCTCTTTGCGCAGAGATGACGGTGCCGGTTGCGGTGCGCTCCGGGGCGCTCCTTCTGCGGAAAGACGCCTAGGCAGCGGCACTTGGGACAGCTCCGCGTCTCCGTATTCTGCGTTTCTTGCCTTCTGCATCTCAGCAAAATGCTTTCCCACTAGGTCTAGCAAGGAGAAACTGTGGCAGCTGAGTAGATGTAGCCTGGCCCGCCCTTTGAAGTTGACAAGTTCTTGGCATCTCAGAGCCTCAAGGCAAGAGCAAGGTTATCTATGGTAGGCTGGGGCAGAACTAGCAGCAAGCAGAGCAAAGTTGTCCAAGAATAGCTTCCATTGGAATGCTAATGGCAATTGAAGAGGCAGGCCAGTGGCAAGCCACTAGCTTCTAGCAGTTTGAAAGTTGCAGACACAGTGCAGGTGTTGTGCGGCTTCCTTCTTGGCCTCCTAGAAGGTGCCGCGCTCTCCGTCTCTTGCTTGCCAATATGTTGCCGTGTTCCTCCTATTGTTTGGTTTGTTTTGATTTGTTTTGATGATGTTTTGGGGGGTTTTCGGAATGTTTTGGTGGTGTTTTAGAATGTTTTGTTTTCTCTTGTGTTGTTTTTATTGTCTTGGCAGGTTGTGGAATATTTGGATTCCTTTTGGCGGGTTTTAAAATATTTTGGCGGGTATTTGGAATGTTTTGGTTTGCTTTCATTTGTTTTGATTATGTTTTGGCAAGTTATTGAAAGTTTCGATCACTTCTGACTGGTTTTCTAGTATTTTGGCATCTTTTCAGAATGTTTTGATCAGTTTTGGCAGGTTCTAAACTATTTTGTCAGGTTTTTGGAATTTTTTGGTTGGTTTTGATTTGTTTTTATGATGTTTTGCCTAGTTTTTTCAATGTTTTGATCAGTTCTGTCTGGTTTTCTAATGTTTTGGCATCTTTTCAGAATGTTTTGATGAGTTTTGCGGGTCTAAATTATTTTGGCGGGTTTTCGGAATATTTTGGTTGGTTTTGATTTTTTTTTTATGATGTTTTGGCGGGTTTTCGGAATGTTTTGGTTGGGTTTTAGAATGTTTTGTATTCTCTTGAGTTGTTTTTATTGTGTTGGCAGGTTTTGGAATGTTTGGATTCCTTTTGGCGGGTGTTCGGAATGTTTGGCGGGTGTTCGGAATGTTTTGATTAGTTTTGACGGGTTTTGAAATATTTTGGCGGGTTTTTAGAAGGTTTCGATTTGTTTTGATTTGTTTTGATTCTGTTTAGCCCAGTTTTTGGTGTGTTTGGATTAGCTTTGGTGGGCTTTCTCATGTTTTGTCAGGTTTTTTCGAATGTATTGATCACTTCTGTCTGGTTTTCTATTTTGGCGGGTTTGAAAATATTTTTGGATGAGTTTTGGCGGGTTTGAAAATATTTTGGCTCTTTGCGCAGAGATGATGGTGCCGGTTGCGGTGCGCTCCGGGGCGCTCCTTCTGCGGAAAGACGCCTAGGCAGCGGCACTTGGGACAGCTCCGCGTCTCCGTATTCTGCGTTTCTTGCCTTCTGCATCTCAGCAAAATGCTTTCCCACTAGGTCTGGCAAGGAGAAACTGTGGCAGCTGAGTAGATGTAGCCCGGCCCGCTCTTTGAAGTTGACAAGTTCTTGGCATCTCAGAGCCTCAAGGCAAGAGCAAGGTTATCTATGGTAGGCTGGGGCAGAACTAGCAGCAAGCAGAGCATAGTTGTCCAAGAATAGCTTCCATTGGAATGCTAATGGCAGTTGAAGAGGCAGGCCAGTGGCAAGCCACTAGCTTCTAGCAGTTTGAAAGTTGCAGACACAGTGCAGGTGTTGTGCGGCTTCCTTCTTGGCCTCCTAGAAGGTGCCGCGCTCTCCGTCTCTTGCTTGCCAATATGTTGCCGTGTTCCTCCTATTGTTTGGTTTGTTTTGATTTGTTTTGATGATGTTTTGGCGGGTTTTCGGAATGTTTTGGTGGTGTTTTAGAATGTTTTGTTTTCTCTTGTGTTGTTTTTATTGTCTTGGCAGGTTGTGGAATATTTGGATTCCTTTTGGCGGGTTTTCAAATATTTTGGCGGGTATTTGGAATGTTTTGGTTTGCTTTCATTTGTTTTGATTGTGTTTTGGCAAGTTATTGAAAGTTTCGATCACTTCTGACTGGTTTTCTAGTATTTTGGCATCTTTTCAGAATGTTTTGATCAGTTTTGGCGGGTTCTAAACTATTTTGTCAGGTTTTTGGAATTTTTTGGTTGGTTTTGATTTGTTTTTATGATGTTTTGCCTAGTTTTTTCAATGTTTTGATCAGTTCAGGCTGGTTTTCTAATGTTTTGGCATCTTTTCAGAATGTTTTGATGAGTTTTGCGGGTCTAAATTATTTTGGCGGGTTTTCGGAATATTTTGGTTGATTTTGATTTGTTTTTATGATGTTTTGGCGGGTTTTCAGAATGTTTTGTTTGGGTTTTAGAATGTTTTGTATTCTCTTGAGTTGTTTATATTGTGTTGGCAGGTTTTGGAATGTTTGGATTCCTTTTGGCGGGTGTTCGGAATGTTTGGCGGGTGTTCGGAATGTTTTGATTAGTTTTGACGGGTTTTGAAATATTTTGGCCGGTTTTTAGAAGGTTTCAATTTGTTTTGATTTGTTTTGATTCTGTTTAGCCCAGTTTTTGGTGTGTTTGGATTAGCTTTGGTGGGCTTTCTCATGTTTTGTCAGGTTTTTTCGAATGTATTGATGACTTCTGTCTGGTTTTCTATTTTGGCGGGTTTGAAAATATTTTTGGATTAGTTTTGGCGGGTTTGAAAATATTTTGGCTCTTTGCGCAGAGATGACGGTGCCGGTTGCGGTGCGCTCCGGGGCGCTCCTTCTGCGGAAAGACGCCTAGGCAGCGGCACTTGGGACAGCTCCGCGTCTCCGTATTCTGCGTTTCTTGCCTTCTGCATCTCAGCAAAATGCTTTCCCACTAGGTCTAGCAAGGAGAAACTGTGGCAGCTGAGTAGATGTAGCCCGGCCCGCCCTTTGAAGTTGACAAGTTCTTGGCATCTCAGAGCCTCAAGGCAAGAGCAAGGTTATCTATGGTAGGCTGGGGCAGAACTAGCAGCAAGCAGAGCAAAGTTGTCCAAGAATAGCTTCCATTGGAATGCTAATGGCAGTTGAAGAGGCAGGCCAGTGGCAAGCCACTAGCTTCTAGCAGTTTGAAAGTTGCAGACACAGTGCAGGTGTTGTGCGGCTTCCTTCTTGGCCTCCTAGAAGGTGCCGCGCTCTCCGTCTCTTGCTTGCCAATATGTTGCCGTGTTCCTCCTATTGTTTGGTTTGTTTTGATTTGTTTTGATGATGTTTTGGCGGGTTTTCGGAATGTTTTGGTTGGGTTTTAGAATGTTTTGTATTCTCTTGAGTTGTTTTTATTGTGTTGGCAGGTTTTGGAATGTTTGGATTCCTTTTGGCGGGTGTTCGGAATGTTTTGGCGGGTGTTCGGAATGTTTTGATTAGTTTTGACGGGTTTTGAAATATTTTGGCGGGTTTTTAGAAGGTTTCGATTTGTTTTGATTCTGTTTAGCCCAGTTTGTGGTGTGTTTGGATTAGCTTTGGTGGGCTTTCTCATGTTTTGTCAGGTTTTTTCGAATGTATTGATGACTTCTGTCTGGTTTTCTATTTTGGCGGGTTTGAAAATATTTTTGGATTAGTTTTGGCGGGTTTGAAAATATTTTGGCTCTTTGCGCAGAGATGACGGTGCCGGTTGCGGTGCGCTCCGGGGCGCTCCTTCTGCGGAAAGACACCTAGGCAGCGGCACTTGGGACAGCTCCGCGTCTCCGTATTCTGCGTTTCTTGCCTTCTGCATCTCAGCAAAATGCTTTCCCACTAGGTCTAGCAAGGAGAAACTGTGGCAGCTGAGTAGATGTAGCCTGGCCCGCCCTTTGAAGTTGACAAGTTCTTGGCATCTCAGAGCCTCAAGGCAAGAGCAAGGTTATCTATGGTAGGCTGGGGCAGAACTAGCAGCAAGCAGAGCAAAGTTGTCCAAGAATAGCTTCCATTGGAATGCTAATGGCAGTTGAAGAGGCAGGCCAGTGGCAAGCCACTAGCTTCTAGCAGTTTGAAAGTTGCAGACACAGTGCAGGTGTTGTGCGGCTTCCTTCTTGGCCTCCTAGAAGGTGCCGCGCTCTCCGTCTCTTGCTTGCCAATATGTTGCCGTGTTCCTCCTATTATATGGTTTGTTTTGATTTGTTTTGATGATGTTTTGGCGGGTTTCGGAATGTTTTGGTGGTGTTTTAGAATGTTTTGTTTTCTCTTGTGTTGTTTTTATTGTCTTGGCAGGTTGTGGAATATTTGGATTCCTTTTGGCGGGTTTTCAAATATTTTGGCGGGTATTTGGAATGTTTTGGTTTGCTTTCATTTGTTTTGATTATGTTTTGGCAAGTTATTGAAAGTTCCGATCGCTTCTGACTGGTTTTCTAGTATTTTGGCATCTTTTCAGAATGTTTTGATCAGTTTTGGCAGGTTCTAAACTATTTTGTCAGGTTTTTGGAATTTTTTGGTTGGTTTTGATTTGTTTTTGTGATGTTTTGCCAAGTTTTCTGAATGTTTTGATCAGTTCTGTCTGGTTTTCTAATGTTTGGCATCTTTTCAGAATGTTTTGATGAGTTTTGCGGGTCTAAATTATTTTGGCTGGTTGTCGGAATATTTTGGTTGGTTTTGATTTTTTTTTAATGATGTTTTGGCGGGTTTTCGGAATGTTTTGGTTGGGTTTTAGAATGTTTTGTATTCTCTTGAGTTGTTTTTATTGTGTTGGCAGGTTTTGGAATGTTTGGATTCCTTTTGGCGGGTGTTCGGAATGTTTTGGCGGGTGTTCGGAATGTTTTGATTAGTTTTGACGGGTATTGAAATATTTTGGCGGGTTTTTAGAAGGTTTCGATTTGTTTTGATTCTGTTTAGCCCAGTTTTTGGTGTGTTTGGATTAGCTTTGGTGGGCTTGATCATGTTTTGTCAGGTTTTTTCGAATGTATTGATGACTTCTGTCTGGTTTTCTATTTTGGCGGGTTTGAAAATATTTTTGGATTAGTTTTGGCGGGTTTTAAAATATTTTGGCTCTTTGCGCAGAGATGACGGTGCCGGTTGCGGTGCGCTCCGGGGCGCTCCTTCTGCGGAAAGACACCTAGGCAGCGGCACTTGGGACAGCTCCGCGTCTCCGTATTCTGCGTTTCTTGCCTTCTGCATCTCAGCAAAATGCTTTCCCACTAGGTCTAGCAAGGAGAAACTGTGGCAGCTGAGTAGATGTAGCCCGGCCCGCCCTTTGAAGTTGACAAGTTCTTGGCATCTCAGAGCCTCAAGGCAAGAGCAAGGTTCTCTATGGTAGGCTGGGGCAGAACTAGCAGCAAGCAGAGCAAAGTTGTCCAAGAATAGCTTCCATTGGAATGCTAATGGCAGTTGAAGAGGCAGGCCAGTGGCAAGCCACTAGCTTCTAGCAGTTTGAAAGTTGCAGACACAGTGCAGGTGTTGTGCGGCTTCCTTCTTGGCCTCCTAGAAGGTGCCGCGCTCTCCGTCTCTTGCTTGCCAATATGTTGCCGTGTTCCTCCTATTGTTTGGTTTGTTTTGATTTGTTTTGATGATGTTTTGGCGGGTTTCGGAATGTTTTGGTGGTGTTTTAGAATGTTTTGTTTTCTCTTGTGTTGTTTTTATTGTCTTGGCAGGTTGTGGAATATTTGGATTCCTTTTGGCGGGTTTTCAAATATTTTGGCGGGTATTTGGAATGTTTTGGTTTGCTTTCATTTGTTTTGATTATGTTTTGGCAAGTTATTGAAAGTTCCGATCGCTTCTGACTGGTTTTCTAGTATTTTGGCATCTTTTCAGAATGTTTTGATCAGTTTTGGCGGGTTCTAAACTATTTTGTCAGGTTTTTGGAATTTTTTGGTTGGTTTTGATTTGTTTTTGTGATGTTTTGCCAAGTTTTCTGAATGTTTTGATCAGTTCTGTCTGGTTTTCTAATGTTTGGCATCTTTTCAGAATGTTTTGATGAGTTTTGCGGGTCTAAATTATTTTGGCTGGTTGTCGGAATATTTTGGTTGGTTTTGATTTTTTTTTAATGATGTTTTGGCGGGTTTTCGGAATGTTTTGGTTGGGTTTTAGAATGTTTTGTATTCTCTTGAGTTGTTTTTATTGTGTTGGCAGGTTTTGGAATGTTTGGATTCCTTTTGGCGGGTGTTCGGAATGTTTTGGCGGGTGTTCGGAATGTTTTGATTAGTTTTGACGGGTATTGAAATATTTTGGCGGGTTTTTAGAAGGTTTCGATTTGTTTTGATTCTGTTTAGCCCAGTTTTTGGTGTGTTTGGATTAGCTTTGGTGGGCTTTCTCATGTTTTGTCAGGTTTTTTCGAATGTATTGATGACTTCTGTCTGGTTTTCTATTTTGGCGGGTTTGAAAATATTTTTGGATTAGTTTTGGCGGGTTTTAAAATATTTTGGCTCTTTGCGCAGAGATGACGGTGCCGGTTGCGGTGCGCTCCGGGGCGCTCCTTCTGCGGAAAGACACCTAGGCAGCGGCACTTGGGACAGCTCCGCGTCTCCGTATTCTGCGTTTCTTGCCTTCTGCATCTCAGCAAAATGCTTTCCCACTAGGTCTAGCAAGGAGAAACTGTGGCAGCTGAGTAGATGTAGCCCGGCCCGCCCTTTGAAGTTGACAAGTTCTTGGCATCTCAGAGCCTCAAGGCAAGAGCAAGGTTCTCTATGGTAGGCTGGGGCAGAACTAGCAGCAAGCAGAGCAAAGTTGTCCAAGAATAGCTTCCATTGGAATGCTAATGGCAGTTGAAGAGGCAGGCCAGTGGCAAGCCACTAGCTTCTAGCAGTTTGAAAGTTGCAGACACAGTGCAGGTGTTGTGCGGCTTCCTTCTTGGCCTCCTAGAAGGTGCCGCGCTCTCCGTCTCTTGCTTGCCAATATGTTGCCGTGTTCCTCCTATTGTTTGGTTTGTTTTGATTTGTTTTGATGATGTTTTGGCGGGTTTCGGAATGTTTTGGTGGTGTTTTAGAATGTTTTGTTTTCTCTTGTGTTGTTTTTATTGTCTTGGCAGGTTGTGGAATATTTGGATTCCTTTTGGCGGGTTTTCAAATATTTTGGCGGGTATTTGGAATGTTTTGGTTTGCTTTCATTTGTTTTGATTATGTTTTGGCAAGTTATTGAAAGTTTCGATCACTTCTGACTGGTTTTCTAGTATTTTGGCATCTTTTCAGAATGTTTTGATCAGTTTTGGCAGGTTCTAAACTGTTTTGTCAGGTTTTTGGAATTTTTTGGTTGGTTTTGATTTGTTTTTATGATGTTTTGCCTAGTTTTTTCAATGTTTTGATCAGTTCTGTCTGGTTTTCTAATGTTTTGGCATCTTTTCAGAATGTTTTGATGCGTTTTGCGGGTCTAAATCATTTTGGCGGGTTTTCGGAATATTTTGGTTGGTTTTGATTTGTTTTTATGATGTTTTGGCGGGTTTTCGGAATGTTTTGGTTGGGTTTTAGAATGTTTTGTATTCTCTTGAGTTGTTTTTATTGTGTTGGCAGGTTTTGGAATGTTTGGATTCCTTTTGGCGGGTGTTCGGAATGTTTTGGCGGGTGTTCGGAATGTTTTGATTAGTTTTGACGGGTTTTGAAATATTTTGGCGGGTTTTTAGAAGGTTTCAATTTGTTTTGATTTGTTTTGATTCTGTTTAGCCCAGTTTTTGGTGTGTTTGGATTAGCTTTGGTGGGCTTTCTCATGTTTTGTCAGGTTTTTTCGAATGTATTGATGACTTCTGTCTGGTTTTCTATTTTGGCGGGTTTGAAAATATTTTTGGATTAGTTTTGGCGGGTTTGAAAATATTTTGGCTCTTTGCGCAGAGATGACGGTGCCGGTTGCGGTGCGCTCCGGGGCGCTCCTTCTGCGGAAAGACGCCTAGGCAGCGGCACTTGGGACAGCTCCGCGTCTCCGTATTCTGCGTTTCTTGCCTTCTGCATCTCAGCAAAATGCTTTCCCACTAGGTCTAGCAAGGAGAAACTGTGGCAGCTGAGTAGATGTAGCCCGGCCCGCCCTTTGAAGTTGACAAGTTCTTGGCATCTCAGAGCCTCAAGGCAAGGGCAAGGTTATCTATGGTAGGCTGGGGCAGAACTAGCAGCAAGCAGAGCAAAGTTGTCCAAGAATAGCTTCCATTGGAATGCTAATGGCAATTGAAGAGGCAGGCCGGTGGCAAGCCACTAGCTTCTAGCAGTTTGAAAGTTGCAGACACAGTGCAGGTGTTGTGCGGCTTCCTTCTTGGCCTCCTAGAAGGTGCCGCGCTCTCCGTCTCTTGCTTGCCAATATGTTGCCGTGTTCCTCCTATTGTTTGGTTTGTTTTGATTTGTTTTGATGATGTTTTGGCGGGTTTCGGAATGTTTTGGTGGTGTTTTAGAATGTTTTGTTTTCTCTTGTGTTGTTTTTATTGTCTTGGCAGGTTGTGGAATATTTGGATTCCTTTTGGCGGGTTTTAAAATATTTTGGCGGGTATTTGGAATGTTTTGGTTTGCTTTCATTTGTTTTGATTATGTTTTGGCAAGTTATTGAAAGTTTCGATCACTTCTGACTGGTTTTCTAGTATTTTGGCATCTTTTCAGAATGTTTTGATCAGTTTTGGCAGGTTCTAAACTATTTTGTCAGGTTTTTGGAATTTTTTGGTTGGTTTTGATTTGTTTTTGTGATGTTTTGCCAAGTTTTCTGAATGTTTTGATCAGTTCTGTCTGGTTTTCTAATGTTTTGGCATCTTTTCAGAATGTTTTGATGAGTTTTGCGGGTCTAAATTATTTTGGCTGGTTGTCGGAATATTTTGGTTGGTTTTGATTTTTTTTTTATGATGTCTTGGCGGGTTTTCGGAATGTTTTGGTTGGGTTTTAGAATGTTTTGTATTCTCTTGAGTTGTTTTTATTGTGTTGGCAGGTTTTGGAATGTTTGGATTCCTTTTGGCGGGTGTTCGGAATGTTTTGGCGGGTGTTCGGAATGTTTTGATTAGTTTTGACGGGTTTTGAAATATTTTGGCGGGTTTTTAGAAGGTTTCGATTTGTTTTGATTTGTTTTGATTCTGTTTAGCCCAGTTTTTGGTGTGTTTGGATTAGCTTTGGTGGGCTTTCTCATGTTTTGTCAGGTTTTTTCGAATGTATTGATGACTTCTGTCTGGTTTTCTATTTTGGCGGGTTTGAAAATATTTTTGGATTAGTTTTGGCGGGTTTGAAAATATTTTGGCTCTTTGCGCAGAGATGACGGTGCCGGTTGCGGTGCGCTCCGGGGCGCTCCTTCTGCGGAAAGACGCCTGGCAGCGGCACTTGGGACAGCTCCGCGTCTCCGTATTCTGCGTTTCTTGCCTTCTGCATCTCAGCAAAATGCTTTCCCACTAGGTCTAGCAAGGAGAAACTGTGGCAGCTGAGTAGATGTAGCCCGGCCCGCCCTTTGAAGTTGACAAGTTCTTGGCATCTCAGAGCCTCAAGGCAAGAGCAAGGTTATCTATGGTAGGCTGGGGCAGAACTAGCAGCAAGCAGAGCAAAGTTGTCCAAGAATAGCTTCCATTGGAATGCTAATGGCAATTGAAGAGGCAGGCCAGTGGCAAGCCACTAGCTTCTAGCAGTTTGAAAGTTGCAGACACAGTGCAGGTGTTGTGCGGCTTCCTTCTTGGCCTCCTAGAAGGTGCCGCGCTCTCCGTCTCTTGCTTGCCAATATGTTGCCGTGTTCCTCCTATTGTTTGGTTTGTTTTGATTTGTTTTGATGATGTTTTGGGGGGTTTTCGGAATGTTTTGGTGGTGTTTTAGAATGTTTTGTTTTCTCTTGTGTTGTTTTTATTGTCTTGGCAGGTTTTGGAATATTTGGATTCCTTTTGGCGGGTTTTAAAATATTTTGGCGGGTATTTGGAATGTTTTGGTTTGCTTTCATTTGTTTTGATTATGTTTTGGCAAGTTATTGAAAGTTTCGATCACTTCTGACTGGTTTTCTAGTATTTTGGCATCTTTTCAGAATGTTTTGATCAGTTTTGGCAGGTTCTAAACTATTTTGTCAGGTTTTTGGAATTTTTTGGTTGGTTTTGATTTGTTTTTATGATGTTTTGCCTAGTTTTTTCAATGTTTTGATCAGTTCTGTCTGGTTTTCTAATGTTTTGGCATCTTTTCAGAATGTTTTGATGAGTTTTGTGGGTCTAAATTATTTTGGCGGGTTTTCGGATTATTTTGTTTGGTTTTGATTTGTTTTTATGATGTTTTGGCGGGTTTTCGGAATGTTTTGGTTGGGTTTTAGAATGTTTTGTATTCTCTTGAGTTGTTTTTATTGTGTTGGCAGGTTTTGGAATGTTTGGATTCCTTTTGGCGGGTGTTCGGAATGTTTTGGCGGGTGTTCGGAATGTTTTGATTAGTTTTGACGGGTATTGAAATATTTTGGCGGGTTTTTAGAAGGTTTCGATTTGTTTTGATTTGTTTTGATTCTGTTTAGCCCAGTTTTTGGTGTGTTTGGATTAGCTTTGGTGGGCTTTCTCATGTTTTGTCAGGTTTTTTCGAATGTATTGATGACTTCTGTCTGGTTTTCTATTTTGGCGGGTTTGAAAATATTTTTGGATTAGTTTTGGCGGGTTTGAAAATATTTTGGCTCTTTGCGCAGAGATGATGGTGCCGGTTGCGGTGCGCTCCGGGGCGCTCCTTCTGCGGAAAGACGCCTGGCAGCGGCACTTGGGACAGTTCCGCGTCTCCGTATTCTGCGTTTCTTGCCTTCTGCATCTCAGCAAAATGCTTTCCCACTAGGTCTAGCAAGGAGAAACTGTGGCAGCTGAGTAGATGTAGCCCGGCCCGCCCTTTGAAGTTGACAAGTTCTTGGCATCTCAGAGCCTCAAGGCAAGAGCAAGGTTATCTATGGTAGGCTGGGGCAGAACTAGCAGCAAGCAGAGCAAAGTTGTCCAAGAATAGCTTCCATTGGAATGCTAATGGCAATTGAAGAGGCAGGCCAGTGGCAAGCCACTAGCTTCTAGCAGTTTGAAAGTTGCAGACACAGTGCAGGTGTTATGCGGCTTCCTTCTTGGCCTCCTAGAAGGTGCCGCGCTCTCCGTCTCTTGCTTGCCAATATGTTGCCGTGTTCCTCCTATTGTTTGGTTTGTTTTGATTTGTTTTTATGATGTTTTGGCGGGTTTTCTGAATGTTTTGGTGGTGTTTTAGAATGTTTTGTTTTCTCTTGTGTTGTTTTTATTGTCTTGGCAGGTTGTGGAATATTTGGATTCCTTTTGGCGGGTTTTAAAATATTTTGGCGGGTATTTGGAATGTTTTGGTTTGCTTTCATTTGTTTTGATTATGTTTTGGCAAGTTATTGAAAGTTTCGATCACTTCTGACTGGTTTTCTAGTATTTTGGCATCTTTTCAGAATGTTTTGATCAGTTTTGGCAGGTTCTAAACTATTTTGTCAGGTTTTTGGAATTTTTTGGTTGGTTTTGATTTGTTTTTATGATGTTTTGCCTAGTTTTTTCAATGTTTTGATCAGTTCTGTCTGGTTTTCTAATGTTTTGGCATCTTTTCAGAATGTTTTGATGAGTTTTGTGGGTCTAAATTATTTTGGCGGGTTTTCGGATTATTTTGTTTGGTTTTGATTTGTTTTTATGATGTTTTGGCGGGTTTTCGGAATGTTTTGGTTGGGTTTTAGAATGTTTTGTATTCTCTTGAGTTGTTTTTATTGTGTTGGCAGGTTTTGGAATGTTTGGATTCCTTTTGGCGGGTGTTCGGAATGTTTTGGCGGGTGTTCGGAATGTTTTGATTAGTTTTGACGGGTTTTGAAATATTTTGGCGGGTTTTTAGAAGGTTTCGATTTGTTTTGATTTGTTTTGATTCTGTTTAGCCCAGTTTTTGGTGTGTTTGGATTAGCTTTGGTGGGCTTTCTCATGTTTTGTCAGGTTTTTTGGAATGTATTGATGACTTTTGTCTGGTTTTCTATTTTGGCGGGTTTGAAAATATTTTTGGATTAGTTTTGGCGGGTTTGAAAATATTTTGGCTCTTTGCGCAGAGATGATGGTGCCGGTTGCGGTGCGCTCCGGGGCGCTCCTTCTGCGGAAAGACGCCTGGCAGCGGCACTTGGGACAGTTCCGCGTCTCCGTATTCTGCGTTTCTTGCCTTCTGCATCTCAGCAAAATGCTTTCCCACTAGGTCTAGCAAGGAGAAACTGTGGCAGCTGAGTAGATGTAGCCCGGCCCGCCCTTTGAAGTTGACAAGTTCTTGGCATCTCAGAGCCTCAAGGCAAGAGCAAGGTTATCTATGGTAGGCTGGGGCAGAACTAGCAGCAAGCAGAGCAAAGTTGTCCAAGAATAGCTTCCATTGGAATGCTAATGGCAATTGAAGAGGCAGGCCAGTGGCAAGCCACTAGCTTCTAGCAGTTTGAAAGTTGCAGACACAGTGCAGGTGTTGTGCGGCTTCCTTCTTGGCCTCCTAGAAGGTGCCGCGCTCTCCGTCTCTTGCTTGCCAATATGTTGCCGTGTTCCTCCTATTGTTTGGTTTGTTTTGATTTGTTTTGATGATGTTTTGGGGGGTTTTCGGAATGTTTTGGTGGTGTTTTAGAATGTTTTGTTTTCTCTTGTGTTGTTTTTATTGTCTTGGCAGGTTGTGGAATATTTGGATTCCTTTTGGCGGGTTTTCAAATATTTTGGCGGGTATTTGGAATGTTTTGGTTTGCTTTCATTTGTTTTGATTGTGTTTTGGCAAGTTATTGAAAGTTTCGATCACTTCTGACTGGTTTTCTAGTATTTTGGCATCTTTTCAGAATGTTTTGATCAGTTTTGGCAGGTTCTAAACTATTTTGTCAGGTTTTTGGAATTTTTTGGTTGGTTTTGATTTGTTTTTATGATGTTTTGCCTAGTTTTTTCAATGTTTTGATCAGTTCTGTCTGGTTTTCTAATGTTTTGGCATCTTTTCAGAATGTTTTGATGAGTTTTTTGGGTCTAAATTATTTTGGCGGGTTTTCGGATTATTTTGGTTGGTTTTGATTTGTTTTTATGATGTTTTGGCGGGTTTTCAGAATGTTTTGGTTGGGTTTTAGAATGTTTTGTATTCTCTTGAGTTGTTTTTATTGTGTTGGCAGGTTTTGGAATGTTTGGATTCCTTTTGGCGGGTGTTCGGAATGGTTGGCGGGTGTTCGGAATGTTTTGATTAGTTTTGACGGGTTTTGAAATATTTTGGCGGGTTTTTAGAAGGTTTCAATTTGTTTTGATTTGTTTTGATTCTGTTTAGCCCAGTTTTTGGTGTGTTTGGATTAGCTTTGTTGGGCTTGATCATGTTTTGTCAGGTTTTTTCGAATGTATTGATGACTTCTGTCTGGTTTTCTATTTTGGCGGGTTTGAAAATATTTTTGGATTAGTTTTGGCGGGTTTGAAAATATTTTGGCTCTTTGCGCAGAGATGATGGTGCCGGTTGCGGTGCGCTCCGGGGCGCTCCTTCTGCGGAAAGACGCCTGGCAGCGGCACTTGGGACAGCTCCGCGTCTCCGTATTCTGCGTTTCTTGCCTTCTGCATCTCAGCAAAATGCTTTCCCACTAGGTCTAGCAAGGAGAAACTGTGGCAGCTGAGTAGATGTAGCCCGGCCCGCCCTTTGAAGTTGACAAGTTCTTGGCATCTCAGAGCCTCAAGGCAAGAGCAAGGTTATCTATGGTAGGCTGGGGCAGAACTAGCAGCAAGCAGAGCAAAGTTGTCCAAGAATAGCTTCCATTGGAATGCTAATGGCAATTGAAGAGGCAGGCCAGTGGCAAGCCACTAGCTTCTAGCAGTTTGAAAGTTGCAGACACAGTGCAGGTGTTGTGCGGCTTCCTTCTTGGCCTCCTAGAAGGTGCCGCGCTCTCCGTCTCTTGCTTGCCAATATGTTGCCGTGTTCCTCCTATTGTTTGGTTTGTTTTGATTTGTTTTTATGATGTTTTGGCGGGTTTTCGGAATGTTTTGGTGGTGTTTTAGAATGTTTTGTTTTCTCTTGTGTTGTTTTTATTGTCTTGGCAGGTTGTGGAATATTTGGATTCCTTTTGGCGGGTTTTCAAATATTTTGGCGGGTATTTGGAATGTTTTGGTTTGCTTTCATTTGTTTTGATTATGTTTTGGCAAGTTATTGAAAGTTCCGATCGCTTCTGACTGGTTTTCTAGTATTTTGGCATCTTTTCAGAATGTTTTGATCAGTTTTGGCGGGTTCTAAACTATTTTGTCAGGTTTTTGGAATTTTTTGGTTGGTTTTGATTTGTTTTTGTGATGTTTTGCCAAGTTTTCTGAATGTTTTGATCAGTTCTGTCTGGTTTTCTAATGTTTTGGCATCTTTTCAGAATGTTTTGATGAGTTTTGCGGGTCTAAATTATTTTGGCGGGTTGTCGGAATATTTTGGTTGGTTTTGATTTTTTTTTTATGATGTTTTGGCGGGTTTTCGGAATGTTTTGGTTGGGTTTTAGAATGTTTTGTATTCTCTTGAGTTGTTTTTATTGTGTTGGCAGGTTTTGGAATGTTTGGATTCCTTTTGGCGGGTGTTCGGAATGTTTTGGCGGGTGTTCGGAATGTTTTGATTAGTTTTGACGGGTTTTGAAATATTTTGGCGGGTTTTTAGAAGGTTTTGATTTGTTTTGATTCTGTTTAGCCCAGTTTTTGGTGTGTTTGGATTAGCTTTGGTGGGCTTTCTCATGTTTTGTCAGGTTTTTTCGAATGTATTGATGACTTCTGTCTGGTTTTCTATTTTGGCGGGTTTGAAAATATTTTTGGATTAGTTTTGGCGGGTTTGAAAATATTTTGGCTCTTTGCGCAGAGATGACGGTGCCGGTTGCGGTGCGCTCCGGGGCGCTCCTTCTGCGGAAAGACGCCTAGGCAGCGGCACTTGGGACAGCTCTGCGTCTCCGTATTCTGCGTTTCTTGCCTTCTGCATCTCAGCAAAATGCTTTCCCACTAGGTCTAGCAAGGAGAAACTGTGGCAGCTGAGTAGATGTAGCCCGGCCCGCCCTTTGAAGTTGACAAGTTCTTGGCATCTCAGAGCCTCAAGGCAAGAGCAAGGTTATCTATGGTAGGCTGGGGCAGAACTAGCAGCAAGCAGAGCAAAGTTGTCCAAGAATAGCTTCCATTGGAATGCTAATGGCAATTGAAGAGGCAGGCCAGTGGCAAGCCACTAGCTTCTAGCAGTTTGAAAGTTGCAGACACAGTGCAGGTGTTGTGCGGCTTCCTTCTTGGCCTCCTAGAAGGTGCCGCGCTCTCCGTCTCTTGCTTGCCAATATGTTGCCTTGTTCCTCTTATTTTTTGGTTGGTTTTGATTTGTTTTTATGATGTTTTGGCGGGTTTTCGGAATGTTTTGGTGGTGTTTTAGAATGTTTTGTTTTCTCTTGTGTTGTTTATATTGTCTTGGCAGGTTTTGGAATGTTTGGATTCCTTTTGGCGGGTGTTCGGAATGTTTTGGCGGGTGTTCGGAATGTTTTGATTAGTTTTGACGGGTTTTGAAATATTTTGGCGGGTTTTTAGAAGGTTTCGATTTGTTTTGATTTGTTTTGATTCTGTTTAGCCCAGTTTTTGGTGTGTTTGGATTAGCTTTGGTGGGCTTTCTCATGTTTTGTCAGGTTTTTTCGAATGTATTGATCACTTCTGTCTGGTTTTCTATTTTGGCGGGTTTGAAAATATTTTTGGATTAGTTTTGGCGGGTTTGAAAATATTTTGGCTCTTTGCGCCGAGATGACGGTGCCGGTTGCGGTGCGCTCCGGGGCGCTCCTTCTGCGGAAAGACGCCTAGGCAGCGGTACTTGGGACAGCTCCGCGTCTCCGTATTCTGCGTTTCTTGCCTTCTGCATCTCAGCAAAATGCTTTCCCACTAGGTCTAGCAAGGAGAAACTGTGGCAGCTGAGTAGATGTAGCCCGGCCCGCCCTTTGAAGTTGACAAGTTCTTGGCATCTCAGAGCCTCAAGGCAAGAGCAAGGTTCTCTATGGTAGGCTGGGGCAGAACTAGCAGCAAGCAGAGCAAAGTTGTCCAAGAATAGCTTCCATTGGAATGCTAATGGCAATTGAAGAGGCAGGCCAGTGGCAAGCCACTAGCTTCTAGCAGTTTGAAAGTTGCAGACACAGTGCAGGTGTTGTGCGGCTTCCTTCTTGGCCTCCTAGAAGGTGCCGCGCTCTCCGTCTCTTGCTTGCCAATATGTTGCCGTGTTCCTCCTATTGTTTGGTTTGTTTTGATTTGTTTTGATGATGTTTTGGCGGGTTTTCGGAATGTTTTGGTGGTGTTTTAGAATGTTTTGTTTTCTCTTGTGTTGTTTTTATTGTCTTGGCAGGTTGTGGAATATTTGGATTCCTTTTGGCGGGTTTTCAAATATTTTGGCGGGTATTTGGAATGTTTTGGTTTGCTTTCATTTGTTTTGATTATGTTTTGGCAAGTTATTGAAAGTTCCGATCGCTTCTGACTGGTTTTCTAGTATTTTGGCATCTTTTCAGAATGTTTTGATCAGTTTTGGCGGGTTCTAAACTATTTTGTCAGGTTTTTGGAATTTTTTGGTTGGTTTTGATTTGTTTTTGTGATGTTTTGCCAAGTTTTCTGAATGTTTTGATCAGTTCTGTCTGGTTTTCTAATGTTTTGGCATCTTTTCAGAATGTTTTGATGAGTTTTTTGGGTCTAAATTATTTTGGCGGGTTGTCGGAATATTTTGGTTGGTTTTGATTTTTTTTTTATGATGTTTTGGCGGGTTTTCGGAATGTTTTGGTTGGGTTTTAGAATGTTTTGTATTCTCTTGAGTTGTTTTTATTGTGTTGGCAGGTTTTGGAATGTTTGGATTCCTTTTGGCGGGTGTTCGGAATGTTTTGGCGGGTGTTCGGAATGTTTTGATTAGTTTTGACGGGTTTTGAAATATTTTGGCGGGTTTTTAGAAGGTTTTGATTTGTTTTGATTCTGTTTAGCCCAGTTTTTGGTGTGTTTGGATTAGCTTTGGTGGGCTTTCTCATGTTTTGTCAGGTTTTTTCGAATGTATTGATGACTTCTGTCTGGTTTTCTATTTTGGCGGGTTTGAAAATATTTTTGGATTAGTTTTGGCGGGTTTGAAAATATTTTGGCTCTTTGCGCAGAGATGACGGTGCCGGTTGCGGTGCGCTCCGGGGCGCTCCTTCTGCGGAAAGACGCCTAGGCAGCGGCACTTGGGACAGCTCTGCGTCTCCGTATTCTGCGTTTCTTGCCTTCTGCATCTCAGCAAAATGCTTTCCCACTAGGTCTAGCAAGGAGAAACTGTGGCAGCTGAGTAGATGTAGCCCGGCCCGCCCTTTGAAGTTGACAAGTTCTTGGCATCTCAGAGCCTCAAGGCAAGAGCAAGGTTATCTATGGTAGGCTGGGGCAGAACTAGCAGCAAGCAGAGCAAAGTTGTCCAAGAATAGCTTCCATTGGAATGCTAATGGCAATTGAAGAGGCAGGCCAGTGGCAAGCCACTAGCTTCTAGCAGTTTGAAAGTTGCAGACACAGTGCAGGTGTTGTGCGGCTTCCTTCTTGGCCTCCTAGAAGGTGCCGCGCTCTCCGTCTCTTGCTTGCCAATATGTTGCCTTGTTCCTCTTATTTTTTGGTTGGTTTTGATTTGTTTTTATGATGTTTTGGCGGGTTTTCGGAATGTTTTGGTGGTGTTTTAGAATGTTTTGTTTTCTCTTGTGTTGTTTATATTGTCTTGGCAGGTTTTGGAATGTTTGGATTCCTTTTGGCGGGTGTTCGGAATGTTTTGGCGGGTGTTCGGAATGTTTTGATTAGTTTTGACAGGTTTTGAAATATTTTGGCGGGTTTTTAGAAGGTTTAGATTTGTTTTGATTTGTTTTGATTCTGTTTAGCCCAGTTTTTGGTGTGTTTGGATTAGCTTTGGTGGGCTTTCTCATGTTTTGTCAGGTTTTTTCGAATGTATTGATGACTTCTGTCTGGTTTTCTATTTTGGCGGGTTTGAAAATATTTTTGGATTAGTTTTGGCGGGTTTGAAAATATTTTGGCTCTTTGCGCAGAGATGACGGTGCCGGTTGCGGTGCGCTCCGGGGCGCTCCTTCTGCGGAAAGACGCCTAGGCAGCGGTACTTGGGACAGCTCCGCGTCTCCGTATTCTGCGTTTCTTGCCTTCTGCATCTCAGCAAAATGCTTTCCCACTAGGTCTAGCAAGGAGAAACTGTGGCAGCTGAGTAGATGTAGCCCGGCCCGCCCTTTGAAGTTGACAAATTCTTGGCATCTCAGAGCCTCAAGGCAAGAGCAAGGTTCTCTATGGTAGGCTGGGGCAGAACTAGCAGCAAGCAGAGCAAAGTTGTCCAAGAATAGCTTCCATTGGAATGCTAATGGCAATTGAAGAGGCAGGCCAGTGGCAAGCCACTAGCTTCTAGCAGTTTGAAAGTTGCAGACACAGTGCAGGTGTTGTGCGGCTTCCTTCTTGGCCTCCTAGAAGGTGCCGTGCTCTACGTCTCTTGCTTGCCAATATGTTGCCGTGTTCCTCCTATTGTTTGGTTTGTTTTGATTTGTTTTGATGATGTTTTGGCGGGTTTTCGGAATGTTTTGGTGGTGTTTTAGAATGTTTTGTTTTCTCTTGTGTTGTTTTTATTGTCTTGGCAGGTTGTGGAATATTTGGATTCCTTTTGGCGGGTTTTCAAATATTTTGGCGGGTATTTGGAATGTTTTGGTTTGCTTTCATTTGTTTTGATTATGTTTTGGCAAGTTATTGAAAGTTCCGATCGCTTCTGACTGGTTTTCTAGTATTTTGGCATCTTTTCAGAATGTTTTGATCAGTTTTGGCGGGTTCTAAACTATTTTGTCAGGTTTTTGGAATTTTTTGGTTGGTTTTGATTTGTTTTTGTGATGTTTTGCCAAGTTTTCTGAATGTTTTGATCAGTTCTGTCTGGTTTTCTAATGTTTTGGCATCTTTTCAGAATGTTTTGATGAGTTTTGCGGGTCTAAATTATTTTGGCGGGTTGTCGGAATATTTTGGTTGGTTTTGATTTTTTTTTTATGATGTTTTGGCGGGTTTTCGGAATGTTTTGGTTGGGTTTTAGAATGTTTTGTATTCTCTTGAGTTGTTTTTATTGTGTTGGCAGGTTTTGGAATGTTTGGATTCCTTTTGGCGGGTGTTCGGAATGTTTTGGCGGGTGTTCGGAATGTTTTGATTAGTTTTGATGGGTTTTGAAATATTTTGGCGGGTTTTTAGAAGGTTTTGATTTGTTTTGATTCTGTTTAGCCCAGTTTTTGGTGTGTTTGGATTAGCTTTGGTGGGCTTTCTCATGTTTTGTCAGGTTTTTTCGAATGTATTGATCACTTCTGTCTGGTTTTCTATTTTGGCGGGTTTGAAAATATTTTTGGATTAGTTTTGGCGGGTTTGAAAATATTTTGGCTCTTTGCGCAGAGATGACGGTACCGGTTGCGGTGCGCTCCGGGGCGCTCCTTCTGCGGAAAGACGCCTAGGCAGCGGCACTTGGGACAGCTCTGCGTCTCCGTATTCTGCGTTTCTTGCCTTCTGCATCTCAGCAAAATGCTTTCCCACTAGGTCTAGCAAGGAGAAACTGTGGCAGCTGAGTAGATGTAGCCCGGCCCGCCCTTTGAAGTTGACAAGTTCTTGGCATCTCAGAGCCTCAAGGCAAGAGCAAGGTTATCTATGGTAGGCTGGGGCAGAACTAGCAGCAAGCAGAGCAAAGTTGTCCAAGAATAGCTTCCATTGGAATGCTAATGGCAATTGAAGAGGCAGGCCAGTGGCAAGCCACTAGCTTCTAGCAGTTTGAAAGTTGCAGACACAGTGCAGGTGTTGTGCGGCTTCCTTCTTGGCCTCCTAGAAGGTGCCGCGCTCTCCGTCTCTTGCTTGCCAATATGTTGCCTTGTTCCTCTTATTTTTTGGTTGGTTTTGATTTGTTTTTATGATGTTTTGGCGGGTTTTCGGAATGTTTTGGTGGTGTTTTAGAATGTTTTGTTTTCTCTTGTGTTGTTTATATTGTCTTGGCAGGTTTTGGAATGTTTGGATTCCTTTTGGCGGGTGTTCGGAATGTTTTGGCGGGTGTTCGGAATGTTTTGATTAGTTTTGACAGGTTTTGAAATATTTTGGCGGGTTTTTAGAAGGTTTAGATTTGTTTTGATTTGTTTTGATTCTGTTTAGCCCAGTTTTTGGTGTGTTTGGATTAGCTTTGGTGGGCTTTCTCATGTTTTGTCAGGTTTTTTCGAATGTATTGATGACTTCTGTCTGGTTTTCTATTTTGGCGGGTTTGAAAATATTTTTGGATTAGTTTTGGCGGGTTTGAAAATATTTTGGCTCTTTGCGCAGAGATGACGGTGCCGGTTGCGGTGCGCTCCGGGGCGCTCCTTCTGCGGAAAGACGCCTAGGCAGCGGTACTTGGGACAGCTCCGCGTCTCCGTATTCTGCGTTTCTTGCCTTCTGCATCTCAGCAAAATGCTTTCCCACTAGGTCTAGCAAGGAGAAACTGTGGCAGCTGAGTAGATGTAGCCCGGCCCGCCCTTTGAAGTTGACAAGTTCTTGGCATCTCAGAGCCTCAAGGCAAGAGCAAGGTTCTCTATGGTAGGCTGGGGCAGAACTAGCAGCAAGCAGAGCAAAGTTGTCCAAGAATAGCTTCCATTGGAATGCTAATGGCAATTGAAGAGGCAGGCCAGTGGCAAGCCACTCGCTTCTAGCAGTTTGAAAGTTGCAGACACAGTGCAGGTGTTGTGCGGCTTCCTTCTTGGCCTCCTAGAAGGTGCCGCGCTCTCCGTCTCTTGCTTGCCAATATGTTGCCGTGTTCCTCCTATTGTTTGGTTTGTTTTGATTTGTTTTGATGATGTTTTGGCGGGTTTTCGGAATGTTTTGGTGGTGTTTTAGAATGTTTTGTTTTCTCTTGTGTTGTTTTTATTGTCTTGGCAGGTTGTGGAATATTTGGATTCCTTTTGGCGGGTTTTCAAATATTTTGGCGGGTATTTGGAATGTTTTGGTTTGCTTTCATTTGTTTTGATTATGTTTTGGCAAGTTATTGAAAGTTTCGATCACTTCTGACTGGTTTTCTAGTATTTTGGCATCTTTTCAGAATGTTTTGATCAGTTTTGGCAGGTTCTAAACTATTTTGTCAGGTTTTTGGAATTTTTTGGTTGGTTTTGATTTGTTTTTATGATGTTTTGCCTAGTTTTTTCAATGTTTTGATCAGTTCTGTCTGGTTTTCTAATGTTTTGGCATCTTTTCAGAATGTTTTGATGAGTTTTGTGGGTCTAAATTATTTTGGCGGGTTTTCGGATTATTTTGGTTGGTTTTGATTTGTTTTTATGATGTTTTGGCGGGTTTTCGGAATGTTTTGGTTGGGTTTTAGAATGTTTTGTATTCTCTTGAGTTGTTTTTATTGTGTTGGCAGGTTTTGGAATGTTTGGATTCCTTTTGGCGGGTGTTCGGAATGTTTTGGCGGGTGTTCGGAAGGTTTTGATTAGTTTTGATGGGTTTTGAAATATTTTGGCGGGTTTTTAGAAGGTTTTGATTTGTTTTGATTCTGTTTAGCCCAGTTTTTGGTGTGTTTGGATTAGCTTTGGTGGGCTTTCTCATGTTTTGTCAGGTTTTTTCGAATGTATTGATGACTTCTGTCTGGTTTTCTATTTTGGCGGGTTTGAAAATATTTTTGGATTAGTTTTGGCGGGTTTTAAAATATTTTGGCTCTTTGCGCAGAGATGACGGTGCCGGTTGCGGTGCGCTCCGGGGCGCTCCTTCTGCGGAAAGACGCCTAGGCAGCGGCACTTGGGACAGCTCTGCGTCTCCGTATTCTGCGTTTCTTGCCTTCTGCATCTCAGCAAAATGCTTTCCCACTAGGTCTAGCAAGGAGAAACTGTGGCAGCTGAGTAGATGTAGCCCGGCCCGCCCTTTGAAGTTGACAAGTTCTTGGCATCTCAGAGCCTCAAGGGAAGAGCAAGGTTATCTATGGTAGGCTGGGGCAGAACTAGCAGCAAGCAGAGCAAAGTTGTCCAAGAATAGCTTCCATTGGAATGCTAATGGCAATTGAAGAGGCAGGCCAGTGGCAAGCCACTAGCTTCTAGCAGTTTGAAAGTTGCAGACACAGTGCAGGTGTTGTGCGGCTTCCTTCTTGGCCTCCTAGAAGGTGCCGCGCTCTCCGTCTCTTGCTTGCCAATATGTTGCCTTGTTCCTCTTATTTTTTGGTTGGTTTTGATTTGTTTTTATGATGTTTTGGCGGGTTTTCGGAATGTTTTGGTGGTGTTTTAGAATGTTTTGTTTTCTCTTGTGTTGTTTATATTGTCTTGGCAGGTTTTGGAATGTTTGGATTCCTTTTGGCGGGTGTTCGGAATGTTTTGGCGGGTGTTCGGAATGTTTTGATTAGTTTTGACAGGTTTTGAAATATTTTGGCGGGTTTTTAGAAGGTTTAGATTTGTTTTGATTTGTTTTGATTCTGTTTAGCCCAGTTTTTGGTGTGTTTGGATTAGCTTTGGTGGGCTTTCTCATGTTTTGTCAGGTTTTTTCGAATGTATTGATGACTTCTGTCTGGTTTTCTATTTTGGCGGGTTTGAAAATATTTTTGGATTAGTTTTGGCGGGTTTGAAAATATTTTGGCTCTTTGCGCAGAGATGACGGTGCCGGTTGCGGTGCGCTCCGGGGCGCTCCTTCTGCGGAAAGACGCCTAGGCAGCGGTACTTGGGACAGCTCCGCGTCTCCGTATTCTGCGTTTCTTGCCTTCTGCATCTCAGCAAAATGCTTTCCCACTAGGTCTAGCAAGGAGAAACTGTGGCAGCTGAGTAGATGTAGCCCGGCCCGCCCTTTGAAGTTGACAAATTCTTGGCATCTCAGAGCCTCAAGGCAAGAGCAAGGTTCTCTATGGTAGGCTGGGGCAGAACTAGCAGCAAGCAGAGCAAAGTTGTCCAAGAATAGCTTCCATTGGAATGCTAATGGCAATTGAAGAGGCAGGCCAGTGGCAAGCCACTAGCTTCTAGCAGTTTGAAAGTTGCAGACACAGTGCAGGTGTTGTGCGGCTTCCTTCTTGGCCTCCTAGAAGGTGCCGTGCTCTACGTCTCTTGCTTGCCAATATGTTGCCGTGTTCCTCCTATTGTTTGGTTTGTTTTGATTTGTTTTGATGATGTTTTGGCGGGTTTTCGGAATGTTTTGGTGGTGTTTTAGAATGTTTTGTTTTCTCTTGTGTTGTTTTTATTGTCTTGGCAGGTTGTGGAATATTTGGATTCCTTTTGGCGGGTTTTCAAATATTTTGGCGGGTATTTGGAATGTTTTGGTTTGCTTTCATTTGTTTTGATTATGTTTTGGCAAGTTATTGAAAGTTCCGATCGCTTCTGACTGGTTTTCTAGTATTTTGGCATCTTTTCAGAATGTTTTGATCAGTTTTGGCGGGTTCTAAACTATTTTGTCAGGTTTTTGGAATTTTTTGGTTGGTTTTGATTTGTTTTTGTGATGTTTTGCCAAGTTTTCTGAATGTTTTGATCAGTTCTGTCTGGTTTTCTAATGTTTTGGCATCTTTTCAGAATGTTTTGATGAGTTTTGCGGGTCTAAATTATTTTGGCGGGTTGTCGGAATATTTTGGTTGGTTTTGATTTTTTTTTTATGATGTTTTGGCGGGTTTTCGGAATGTTTTGGTTGGGTTTTAGAATGTTTTGTATTCTCTTGAGTTGTTTTTATTGTGTTGGCAGGTTTTGGAATGTTTGGATTCCTTTTGGCGGGTGTTCGGAATGTTTTGGCGGGTGTTCGGAATGTTTTGATTAGTTTTGATGGGTTTTGAAATATTTTGGCGGGTTTTTAGAAGGTTTTGATTTGTTTTGATTCTGTTTAGCCCAGTTTTTGGTGTGTTTGGATTAGCTTTGGTGGGCTTTCTCATGTTTTGTCAGGTTTTTTCGAATGTATTGATCACTTCTGTCTGGTTTTCTATTTTGGCGGGTTTGAAAATATTTTTGGATTAGTTTTGGCGGGTTTGAAAATATTTTGGCTCTTTGCGCAGAGATGACGGTACCGGTTGCGGTGCGCTCCGGGGCGCTCCTTCTGCGGAAAGACGCCTAGGCAGCGGCACTTGGGACAGCTCTGCGTCTCCGTATTCTGCGTTTCTTGCCTTCTGCATCTCAGCAAAATGCTTTCCCACTAGGTCTAGCAAGGAGAAACTGTGGCAGCTGAGTAGATGTAGCCCGGCCCGCCCTTTGAAGTTGACAAGTTCTTGGCATCTCAGAGCCTCAAGGCAAGAGCAAGGTTATCTATGGTAGGCTGGGGCAGAACTAGCAGCAAGCAGAGCAAAGTTGTCCAAGAATAGCTTCCATTGGAATGCTAATGGCAATTGAAGAGGCAGGCCAGTGGCAAGCCACTAGCTTCTAGCAGTTTGAAAGTTGCAGACACAGTGCAGGTGTTGTGCGGCTTCCTTCTTGGCCTCCTAGAAGGTGCCGCGCTCTCCGTCTCTTGCTTGCCAATATGTTGCCTTGTTCCTCTTATTTTTTGGTTGGTTTTGATTTGTTTTTATGATGTTTTGGCGGGTTTTCGGAATGTTTTGGTGGTGTTTTAGAATGTTTTGTTTTCTCTTGTGTTGTTTATATTGTCTTGGCAGGTTTTGGAATGTTTGGATTCCTTTTGGCGGGTGTTCGGAATGTTTTGGCGGGTGTTCGGAATGTTTTGATTAGTTTTGACAGGTTTTGAAATATTTTGGCGGGTTTTTAGAAGGTTTAGATTTGTTTTGATTTGTTTTGATTCTGTTTAGCCCAGTTTTTGGTGTGTTTGGATTAGCTTTGGTGGGCTTTCTCATGTTTTGTCAGGTTTTTTCGAATGTATTGATGACTTCTGTCTGGTTTTCTATTTTGGCGGGTTTGAAAATATTTTTGGATTAGTTTTGGCGGGTTTGAAAATATTTTGGCTCTTTGCGCAGAGATGACGGTGCCGGTTGCGGTGCGCTCCGGGGCGCTCCTTCTGCGGAAAGACGCCTAGGCAGCGGTACTTGGGACAGCTCCGCGTCTCCGTATTCTGCGTTTCTTGCCTTCTGCATCTCAGCAAAATGCTTTCCCACTAGGTCTAGCAAGGAGAAACTGTGGCAGCTGAGTAGATGTAGCCCGGCCCGCCCTTTGAAGTTGACAAGTTCTTGGCATCTCAGAGCCTCAAGGCAAGAGCAAGGTTCTCTATGGTAGGCTGGGGCAGAACTAGCAGCAAGCAGAGCAAAGTTGTCCAAGAATAGCTTCCATTGGAATGCTAATGGCAATTGAAGAGGCAGGCCAGTGGCAAGCCACTCGCTTCTAGCAGTTTGAAAGTTGCAGACACAGTGCAGGTGTTGTGCGGCTTCCTTCTTGGCCTCCTAGAAGGTGCCGCGCTCTCCGTCTCTTGCTTGCCAATATGTTGCCGTGTTCCTCCTATTGTTTGGTTTGTTTTGATTTGTTTTGATGATGTTTTGGCGGGTTTTCGGAATGTTTTGGTGGTGTTTTAGAATGTTTTGTTTTCTCTTGTGTTGTTTTTATTGTCTTGGCAGGTTGTGGAATATTTGGATTCCTTTTGGCGGGTTTTCAAATATTTTGGCGGGTATTTGGAATGTTTTGGTTTGCTTTCATTTGTTTTGATTATGTTTTGGCAAGTTATTGAAAGTTTCGATCACTTCTGACTGGTTTTCTAGTATTTTGGCATCTTTTCAGAATGTTTTGATCAGTTTTGGCAGGTTCTAAACTATTTTGTCAGGTTTTTGGAATTTTTTGGTTGGTTTTGATTTGTTTTTATGATGTTTTGCCTAGTTTTTTCAATGTTTTGATCAGTTCTGTCTGGTTTTCTAATGTTTTGGCATCTTTTCAGAATGTTTTGATGAGTTTTGTGGGTCTAAATTATTTTGGCGGGTTTTCGGATTATTTTGGTTGGTTTTGATTTGTTTTTATGATGTTTTGGCGGGTTTTCGGAATGTTTTGGTTGGGTTTTAGAATGTTTTGTATTCTCTTGAGTTGTTTTTATTGTGTTGGCAGGTTTTGGAATGTTTGGATTCCTTTTGGCGGGTGTTCGGAATGTTTTGGCGGGTGTTCGGAATGTTTTGATTAGTTTTGATGGGTTTTGAAATATTTTGGCGGGTTTTTAGAAGGTTTTGATTTGTTTTGATTCTGTTTAGCCCAGTTTTTGGTGTGTTTGGATTAGCTTTGGTGGGCTTTCTCATGTTTTGTCAGGTTTTTTCGAATGTATTGATGACTTCTGTCTGGTTTTCTATTTTGGCGGGTTTGAAAATATTTTTGGATTAGTTTTGGCGGGTTTTAAAATATTTTGGCTCTTTGCGCAGAGATGACGGTGCCGGTTGCGGTGCGCTCCGGGGCGCTCCTTCTGCGGAAAGACGCCTAGGCAGCGGCACTTGGGACAGCTCTGCGTCTCCGTATTCTGCGTTTCTTGCCTTCTGCATCTCAGCAAAATGCTTTCCCACTAGGTCTAGCAAGGAGAAACTGTGGCAGCTGAGTAGATGTAGCCCGGCCCGCCCTTTGAAGTTGACAAGTTCTTGGCATCTCAGAGCCTCAAGGGAAGAGCAAGGTTATCTATGGTAGGCTGGGGCAGAACTAGCAGCAAGCAGAGCAAAGTTGTCCAAGAATAGCTTCCATTGGAATGCTAATGGCAATTGAAGAGGCAGGCCAGTGGCAAGCCACTAGCTTCTAGCAGTTTGAAAGTTGCAGACACAGTGCAGGTGTTGTGCGGCTTCCTTCTTGGCCTCCTAGAAGGTGCCGCGCTCTCCGTCTCTTGCTTGCCAATATGTTGCCTTGTTCCTCTTATTTTTTGGTTGGTTTTGATTTGTTTTTATGATGTTTTGGCGGGTTTTCGGAATGTTTTGGTGGTGTTTTAGAATGTTTTGTTTTCTCTTGTGTTGTTTATATTGTCTTGGCAGGTTTTGGAATGTTTGGATTCCTTTTGGCGGGTGTTCGGAATGTTTTGGCGGGTGTTCGGAAGGTTTTGATTAGTTTTGACGGGTTTTGAAATATTTTGGCGGGTTTTTAGAAGGTTTCGATTTGTTTTGATTTGTTTTGATTCTGTTTAGCCCAGTTTTTGGTGTGTTTGGATTAGCTTTGGTGGGCTTTCTCATGTTTTGTCAGGTTTTTTCGAATGTATTGATGACTTCTGTCTGGTTTTCTATTTTGGCGGGTTTGAAAATATTTTTGGATTAGTTTTGGCGGGTTTGAAAATATTTTGGCTCTTTGCGCAGAGATGACGGTGCCGGTTGCGGTGCGCTCCGGGGCGCTCCTTCTGCGGAAAGACGCCTAGGCAGCGGCACTTGGGACAGCTCTGCGTCTCCGTATTCTGCGTTTCTTGCCTTCTGCATCTCAGCAAAATGCTTTCCCACTAGGTCTAGCAAGGAGAAACTGTGGCAGCTGAGTAGATGTAGCCCGGCCCGCCCTTTGAAGTTGACAAGTTCTTGGCATCTCAGAGCCTCAAGGGAAGAGCAAGGTTATCTATGGTAGGCTGGGGCAGAACTAGCAGCAAGCAGAGCAAAGTTGTCCAAGAATAGCTTCCATTGGAATGCTAATGGCAATTGAAGAGGCAGGCCAGTGGCAAGCCACTAGCTTCTAGCAGTTTGAAAGTTGCAGACACAGTGCAGGTGTTGTGCGGCTTCCTTCTTGGCCTCCTAGAAGGTGCCGTGCTCTACGTCTCTTGCTTGCCAATATGTTGCCGTGTTCCTCCTATTGTTTGGTTGGTTTTGATTTGTTTTTATGATGTTTTGGCGGGTTTTCGGAATGTTTTGGTGGTGTTTTAGAATGTTTTGTTTTCTCTTGTTGTTTTTATTGTCTTGGCAGGTTGTGGAATATTTGGATTCCTTTTGGCGGGTTTTCAAATATTTTGGCGGGTATTTGGAATGTTTTGGTTTGCTTTCATTTGTTTTGATTATGTTTTGGCAAGTTATTGAAAGTTTCGATCACTTCTGACTGGTTTTCTAGTATTTTGGCATCTTTTCAGAATGTTTTGATCAGTTTTGGCAGGTTCTAAACTATTTTGTCAGGTTTTTGGAATTTTTTGGTTGGTTTTGATTTGTTTTTATGATGTTTTGCCTAGTTTTTTCAATGTTTTGATCAGTTCTGTCTGGTTTTCTAATGTTTTGGCATCTTTTCAGAATGTTTTGATGAGTTTTGTGGGTCTAAATTATTTTGGCGGGTTTTCGGATTATTTTGGTTGGTTTTGATTTGTTTTTATGATGTTTTGGCGGGTTTTCGGAATGTTTTGGTTGGGTTTTAGAATGTTTTGTATTCTCTTGAGTTGTTTTTATTGTGTTGGCAGGTTTTGGAATGTTTGGATTCCTTTTGGCGGGTGTTCGGAATGTTTTGGCGGGTGTTCGGAATGTTTTGATTAGTTTTGATGGGTTTTGAAATATTTTGGCGGGTTTTTAGAAGGTTTTGATTTGTTTTGATTCTGTTTAGCCCAGTTTTTGGTGTGTTTGGATTAGCTTTGGTGGGCTTTCTCATGTTTTGTCAGGTTTTTTCGAATGTATTGATGACTTCTGTCTGGTTTTCTATTTTGGCGGGTTTGAAAATATTTTTGGATTAGTTTTGGCGGGTTTTAAAATATTTTGGCTCTTTGCGCTCCGGGGGCGCTCCTTCTGCGGAAAGACGCCTAGGCAGCGGCACTTGGGACAGCTCTGCGTCTCCGTATTCTGCGTTTCTTGCCTTCTGCATCTCAGCAAAATGCTTTCCCACTAGGTCTAGCAAGGAGAAACTGTGGCAGCTGAGTAGATGTAGCCCGGCCCGCCCTTTGAAGTTGACAAGTTCTTGGCATCTCAGAGCCTCAAGGGAAGAGCAAGGTTATCTATGGTAGGCTGGGGCAGAACTAGCAGCAAGCAGAGCAAAGTTGTCCAAGAATAGCTTCCATTGGAATGCTAATGGCAATTGAAGAGGCAGGCCAGTGGCAAGCCACTAGCTTCTAGCAGTTTGAAAGTTGCAGACACAGTGCAGGTGTTGTGCGGCTTCCTTCTTGGCCTCCTAGAAGGTGCCGCGCTCTCCGTCTCTTGCTTGCCAATATGTTGCCTTGTTCCTCTTATTTTTTGGTTGGTTTTGATTTGTTTTTATGATGTTTTGGCGGGTTTTCGGAATGTTTTGGTGGTGTTTTAGAATGTTTTGTTTTCTCTTGTGTTGTTTATATTGTCTTGGCAGGTTTTGGAATGTTTGGATTCCTTTTGGCGGGTGTTCGGAATGTTTTGGCGGGTGTTCGGAAGGTTTTGATTAGTTTTGACGGGTTTTGAAATATTTTGGCGGGTTTTTAGAAGGTTTCGATTTGTTTTGATTTGTTTTGATTCTGTTTAGCCCAGTTTTTGGTGTGTTTGGATTAGCTTTGGTGGGCTTTCTCATGTTTTGTCAGGTTTTTTCGAATGTATTGATGACTTCTGTCTGGTTTTCTATTTTGGCGGGTTTGAAAATATTTTTGGATTAGTTTTGGCGGGTTTGAAAATATTTTGGCTCTTTGCGCAGAGATGACGGTGCCGGTTGCGGTGCGCTCCGGGGCGCTCCTTCTGCGGAAAGACGCCTAGGCAGCGGCACTTGGGACAGCTCTGCGTCTCCGTATTCTGCGTTTCTTGCCTTCTGCATCTCAGCAAAATGCTTTCCCACTAGGTCTAGCAAGGAGAAACTGTGGCAGCTGAGTAGATGTAGCCCGGCCCGCCCTTTGAAGTTGACAAGTTCTTGGCATCTCAGAGCCTCAAGGCAAGAGCAAGGTTATCTATGGTAGGCTGGGGCAGAACTAGCAGCAAGCAGAGCAAAGTTGTCCAAGAATAGCTTCCATTGGAATGCTAATGGCAATTGAAGAGGCAGGCCAGTGGCAAGCCACTAGCTTCTAGCAGTTTGAAAGTTGCAGACACAGTGCAGGTGTTGTGCGGCTTCCTTCTTGGCCTCCTAGAAGGTGCCGCGCTCTCCGTCTCTTGCTTGCCAATATGTTGCCTTGTTCCTCTTATTTTTTGGTTGGTTTTGATTTGTTTTTATGATGTTTTGGCGGGTTTTCGGAATGTTTTGGTGGTGTTTTAGAATGTTTTGTTTTCTCTTGTGTTGTTTATATTGTCTTGGCAGGTTTTGGAATGTTTGGATTCCTTTTGGCGGGTGTTCGGAATGTTTTGGCGGGTGTTCGGAATGTTTTGATTAGTTTTGACAGGTTTTGAAATATTTTGGCGGGTTTTTAGAAGGTTTAGATTTGTTTTGATTTGTTTTGATTCTGTTTAGCCCAGTTTTTGGTGTGTTTGGATTAGCTTTGGTGGGCTTTCTCATGTTTTGTCAGGTTTTTTCGAATGTATTGATGACTTCTGTCTGGTTTTCTATTTTGGCGGGTTTGAAAATATTTTTGGATTAGTTTTGGCGGGTTTGAAAATATTTTGGCTCTTTGCGCAGAGATGACGGTGCCGGTTGCGGTGCGCTCCGGGGCGCTCCTTCTGCGGAAAGACGCCTAGGCAGCGGTACTTGGGACAGCTCCGCGTCTCCGTATTCTGCGTTTCTTGCCTTCTGCATCTCAGCAAAATGCTTTCCCACTAGGTCTAGCAAGGAGAAACTGTGGCAGCTGAGTAGATGTAGCCCGGCCCGCCCTTTGAAGTTGACAAGTTCTTGGCATCTCAGAGCCTCAAGGCAAGAGCAAGGTTCTCTATGGTAGGCTGGGGCAGAACTAGCAGCAAGCAGAGCAAAGTTGTCCAAGAATAGCTTCCATTGGAATGCTAATGGCAATTGAAGAGGCAGGCCAGTGGCAAGCCACTCGCTTCTAGCAGTTTGAAAGTTGCAGACACAGTGCAGGTGTTGTGCGGCTTCCTTCTTGGCCTCCTAGAAGGTGCCGCGCTCTCCGTCTCTTGCTTGCCAATATGTTGCCGTGTTCCTCCTATTGTTTGGTTTGTTTTGATTTGTTTTGATGATGTTTTGGCGGGTTTTCGGAATGTTTTGGTGGTGTTTTAGAATGTTTTGTTTTCTCTTGTGTTGTTTTTATTGTCTTGGCAGGTTGTGGAATATTTGGATTCCTTTTGGCGGGTTTTCAAATATTTTGGCGGGTATTTGGAATGTTTTGGTTTGCTTTCATTTGTTTTGATTATGTTTTGGCAAGTTATTGAAAGTTTCGATCACTTCTGACTGGTTTTCTAGTATTTTGGCATCTTTTCAGAATGTTTTGATCAGTTTTGGCAGGTTCTAAACTATTTTGTCAGGTTTTTGGAATTTTTTGGTTGGTTTTGATTTGTTTTTATGATGTTTTGCCTAGTTTTTTCAATGTTTTGATCAGTTCTGTCTGGTTTTCTAATGTTTTGGCATCTTTTCAGAATGTTTTGATGAGTTTTGTGGGTCTAAATTATTTTGGCGGGTTTTCGGATTATTTTGGTTGGTTTTGATTTGTTTTTATGATGTTTTGGCGGGTTTTCGGAATGTTTTGGTTGGGTTTTAGAATGTTTTGTATTCTCTTGAGTTGTTTTTATTGTGTTGGCAGGTTTTGGAATGTTTGGATTCCTTTTGGCGGGTGTTCGGAATGTTTTGGCGGGTGTTCGGAATGTTTTGATTAGTTTTGATGGGTTTTGAAATATTTTGGCGGGTTTTTAGAAGGTTTTGATTTGTTTTGATTCTGTTTAGCCCAGTTTTTGGTGTGTTTGGATTAGCTTTGGTGGGCTTTCTCATGTTTTGTCAGGTTTTTTCGAATGTATTGATGACTTCTGTCTGGTTTTCTATTTTGGCGGGTTTGAAAATATTTTTGGATTAGTTTTGGCGGGTTTTAAAATATTTTGGCTCTTTGCGCAGAGATGACGGTGCCGGTTGCGGTGCGCTCCGGGGCGCTCCTTCTGCGGAAAGACGCCTAGGCAGCGGCACTTGGGACAGCTCTGCGTCTCCGTATTCTGCGTTTCTTGCCTTCTGCATCTCAGCAAAATGCTTTCCCACTAGGTCTAGCAAGGAGAAACTGTGGCAGCTGAGTAGATGTAGCCCGGCCCGCCCTTTGAAGTTGACAAGTTCTTGGCATCTCAGAGCCTCAAGGGAAGAGCAAGGTTATCTATGGTAGGCTGGGGCAGAACTAGCAGCAAGCAGAGCAAAGTTGTCCAAGAATAGCTTCCATTGGAATGCTAATGGCAATTGAAGAGGCAGGCCAGTGGCAAGCCACTAGCTTCTAGCAGTTTGAAAGTTGCAGACACAGTGCAGGTGTTGTGCGGCTTCCTTCTTGGCCTCCTAGAAGGTGCCGCGCTCTCCGTCTCTTGCTTGCCAATATGTTGCCTTGTTCCTCTTATTTTTTGGTTGGTTTTGATTTGTTTTTATGATGTTTTGGCGGGTTTTCGGAATGTTTTGGTGGTGTTTTAGAATGTTTTGTTTTCTCTTGTGTTGTTTATATTGTCTTGGCAGGTTTTGGAATGTTTGGATTCCTTTTGGCGGGTGTTCGGAATGTTTTGGCGGGTGTTCGGAAGGTTTTGATTAGTTTTGACGGGTTTTGAAATATTTTGGCGGGTTTTTAGAAGGTTTCGATTTGTTTTGATTTGTTTTGATTCTGTTTAGCCCAGTTTTTGGTGTGTTTGGATTAGCTTTGGTGGGCTTTCTCATGTTTTGTCAGGTTTTTTCGAATGTATTGATGACTTCTGTCTGGTTTTCTATTTTGGCGGGTTTGAAAATATTTTTGGATTAGTTTTGGCGGGTTTGAAAATATTTTGGCTCTTTGCGCAGAGATGACGGTGCCGGTTGCGGTGCGCTCCGGGGCGCTCCTTCTGCGGAAAGACGCCTAGGCAGCGGCACTTGGGACAGCTCTGCGTCTCCGTATTCTGCGTTTCTTGCCTTCTGCATCTCAGCAAAATGCTTTCCCACTAGGTCTAGCAAGGAGAAACTGTGGCAGCTGAGTAGATGTAGCCCGGCCCGCCCTTTGAAGTTGACAAGTTCTTGGCATCTCAGAGCCTCAAGGGAAGAGCAAGGTTATCTATGGTAGGCTGGGGCAGAACTAGCAGCAAGCAGAGCAAAGTTGTCCAAGAATAGCTTCCATTGGAATGCTAATGGCAATTGAAGAGGCAGGCCAGTGGCAAGCCACTAGCTTCTAGCAGTTTGAAAGTTGCAGACACAGTGCAGGTGTTGTGCGGCTTCCTTCTTGGCCTCCTAGAAGGTGCCGTGCTCTACGTCTCTTGCTTGCCAATATGTTGCCGTGTTCCTCCTATTGTTTGGTTGGTTTTGATTTGTTTTTATGATGTTTTGGCGGGTTTTCGGAATGTTTTGGTGGTGTTTTAGAATGTTTTGTTTTCTCTTGTTGTTTTTATTGTCTTGGCAGGTTGTGGAATATTTGGATTCCTTTTGGCGGGTTTTCAAATATTTTGGCGGGTATTTGGAATGTTTTGGTTTGCTTTCATTTGTTTTGATTATGTTTTGGCAAGTTATTGAAAGTTTCGATCACTTCTGACTGGTTTTCTAGTATTTTGGCATCTTTTCAGAATGTTTTGATCAGTTTTGGCAGGTTCTAAACTATTTTGTCAGGTTTTTGGAATTTTTTGGTTGGTTTTGATTTGTTTTTATGATGTTTTGCCTAGTTTTTTCAATGTTTTGATCAGTTCTGTCTGGTTTTCTAATGTTTTGGCATCTTTTCAGAATGTTTTGATGAGTTTTGTGGGTCTAAATTATTTTGGCGGGTTTTCGGATTATTTTGGTTGGTTTTGATTTGTTTTTATGATGTTTTGGCGGGTTTTCGGAATGTTTTGGTTGGGTTTTAGAATGTTTTGTATTCTCTTGAGTTGTTTTTATTGTGTTGGCAGGTTTTGGAATGTTTGGATTCCTTTTGGCGGGTGTTCGGAATGTTTTGGCGGGTGTTCGGAATGTTTTGATTAGTTTTGATGGGTTTTGAAATATTTTGGCGGGTTTTTAGAAGGTTTTGATTTGTTTTGATTCTGTTTAGCCCAGTTTTTGGTGTGTTTGGATTAGCTTTGGTGGGCTTTCTCATGTTTTGTCAGGTTTTTTCGAATGTATTGATGACTTCTGTCTGGTTTTCTATTTTGGCGGGTTTGAAAATATTTTTGGATTAGTTTTGGCGGGTTTTAAAATATTTTGGCTCTTTGCGCTCCGGGGGCGCTCCTTCTGCGGAAAGACGCCTAGGCAGCGGCACTTGGGACAGCTCTGCGTCTCCGTATTCTGCGTTTCTTGCCTTCTGCATCTCAGCAAAATGCTTTCCCACTAGGTCTAGCAAGGAGAAACTGTGGCAGCTGAGTAGATGTAGCCCGGCCCGCCCTTTGAAGTTGACAAGTTCTTGGCATCTCAGAGCCTCAAGGGAAGAGCAAGGTTATCTATGGTAGGCTGGGGCAGAACTAGCAGCAAGCAGAGCAAAGTTGTCCAAGAATAGCTTCCATTGGAATGCTAATGGCAATTGAAGAGGCAGGCCAGTGGCAAGCCACTAGCTTCTAGCAGTTTGAAAGTTGCAGACACAGTGCAGGTGTTGTGCGGCTTCCTTCTTGGCCTCCTAGAAGGTGCCGCGCTCTCCGTCTCTTGCTTGCCAATATGTTGCCTTGTTCCTCTTATTTTTTGGTTGGTTTTGATTTGTTTTTATGATGTTTTGGCGGGTTTTCGGAATGTTTTGGTGGTGTTTTAGAATGTTTTGTTTTCTCTTGTGTTGTTTATATTGTCTTGGCAGGTTTTGGAATGTTTGGATTCCTTTTGGCGGGTGTTCGGAATGTTTTGGCGGGTGTTCGGAATGTTTTGATTAGTTTTGACGGGTTTTGAAATATTTTGGCGGGTTTTTAGAAGGTTTCGATTTGTTTTGATTTGTTTTGATTCTGTTTAGCCCAGTTTTTGGTGTGTTTGGATTAGCTTTGGTGGGCTTTCTCATGTTTTGTCAGGTTTTTTCGAATGTATTGATGACTTCTGTCTGGTTTTCTATTTTGGCGGGTTTGAAAATATTTTTGGATTAGTTTTGGCGGGTTTGAAAATATTTTGGCTCTTTGCGCAGAGATGACGGTGCCGGTTGCGGTGCGCTCCGGGGCGCTCCTTCTGCGGAAAGACGCCTAGGCAGCGGCACTTGGGACAGCTCTGCGTCTCCGTATTCTGCGTTTCTTGCCTTCTGCATCTCAGCAAAATGCTTTCCCACTAGGTCTAGCAAGGAGAAACTGTGGCAGCTGAGTAGATGTAGCCCGGCCCGCCCTTTGAAGTTGACAAGTTCTTGGCATCTCAGAGCCTCAAGGCAAGAGCAAGGTTATCTATGGTAGGCTGGGGCAGAACTAGCAGCAAGCAGAGCAAAGTTGTCCAAGAATAGCTTCCATTGGAATGCTAATGGCAATTGAAGAGGCAGGCCAGTGGCAAGCCACTAGCTTCTAGCAGTTTGAAAGTTGCAGACACAGTGCAGGTGTTGTGCGGCTTCCTTCTTGGCCTCCTAGAAGGTGCCGTGCTCTACGTCTCTTGCTTGCCAATATGTTGCCGTGTTCCTCCTATTGTTTGGTTGGTTTTGATTTGTTTTTATGATGTTTTGGCGGGTTTTCGGAATGTTTTGGTGGTGTTTTAGAATGTTTTGTTTTCTCTTGTGTTGTTTTTATTGTCTTGGCAGGTTGTGGAATATTTGGATTCCTTTTGGCGGGTTTTCAAATATTTTGGCGGGTATTTGGAATGTTTTGGTTTGCTTTCATTTGTTTTGATTATGTTTTGGCAAGTTATTGAAAGTTCCGATCGCTTCTGACTGGTTTTCTAGTATTTTGGCATCTTTTCAGAATGTTTTGATCAGTTTTGGCGGGTTCTAAACTATTTTGTCAGGTTTTTGGAATTTTTTGGTTGGTTTTGATTTGTTTTTGTGATGTTTTGCCAAGTTTTCTGAATGTTTTGATCAGTTCTGTCTGGTTTTCTAATGTTTTGGCATCTTTTCAGAATGTTTTGATGAGTTTTGCGGGTCTAAATTATTTTGGCGGGTTGTCGGAATATTTTGGTTGGTTTTGATTTTTTTTTTATGATGTTTTGGCGGGTTTTCGGAATGTTTTGGTTGGGTTTTAGAATGTTTTGTATTCTCTTGAGTTGTTTTTATTGTGTTGGCAGGTTTTGGAATGTTTGGATTCCTTTTGGCGGGTGTTCGGAATGTTTTGGCGGGTGTTCGGAATGTTTTGATTAGTTTTGATGGGTTTTGAAATATTTTGGCGGGTTTTTAGAAGGTTTTGATTTGTTTTGATTCTGTTTAGCCCAGTTTTTGGTGTGTTTGGATTAGCTTTGGTGGGCTTTCTCATGTTTTGTCAGGTTTTTTCGAATGTATTGATGACTTCTGTCTGGTTTTCTATTTTGGCGGGTTTGAAAATATTTTTGGATTAGTTTTGGCGGGTTTGAAAATATTTTGGCTCTTTGCGCAGAGATGACGGTGCCGGTTGCGGTGCGCTCCGGGGCGCTCCTTCTGCGGAAAGACGCCTAGGCAGCGGCACTTGGGACAGCTCTGCGTCTCCGTATTCTGCGTTTCTTGCCTTCTGCATCTCAGCAAAATGCTTTCCCACTAGGTCTAGCAAGGAGAAACTGTGGCAGCTGAGTAGATGTAGCCCGGCCCGCCCTTTGAAGTTGACAAGTTCTTGGCATCTCAGAGCCTCAAGGCAAGAGCAAGGTTATCTATGGTAGGCTGGGGCAGAACTAGCAGCAAGCAGAGCAAAGTTGTCCAAGAATAGCTTCCATTGGAATGCTAATGGCAATTGAAGAGGCAGGCCAGTGGCAAGCCACTAGCTTCTAGCAGTTTGAAAGTTGCAGACACAGTGCAGGTGTTGTGCGGCTTCCTTCTTGGCCTCCTAGAAGGTGCCGCGCTCTCCGTCTCTTGCTTGCCAATATGTTGCCTTGTTCCTCTTATTTTTTGGTTGGTTTTGATTTGTTTTTATGATGTTTTGGCGGGTTTTCGGAATGTTTTGGTGGTGTTTTAGAATGTTTTGTTTTCTCTTGTGTTGTTTATATTGTCTTGGCAGGTTTTGGAATGTTTGGATTCCTTTTGGCGGGTGTTCGGAATGTTTTGGCGGGTGTTCAGAATGTTTTGATTAGTTTTGACAGGTTTTGAAATATTTTGGCGGGTTTTTAGAAGGTTTCGATTTGTTTTGATTTGTTTTGATTCTGTTTAGCCCAGTTTTTGGTGTGTTTGGATTAGCTTTGGTGGGCTTTCTCATGTTTTGTCAGGTTTTTTCGAATGTATTGATGACTTCTGTCTGGTTTTCTATTTTGGCGGGTTTGAAAATATTTTGGCTCTTTGCGCAGAGATGACGGTGCCGGTTGCGGTGCGCTCCGGGGCGCTCCTTCTGCGGAAAGACGCCTAGGCAGCGGTACTTGGGACAGCTCCGCGTCTCCGTATTCTGCGTTTCTTGCCTTCTGCATCTCAGCAAAATGCTTTCCCACTAGGTCTAGCAAGGAGAAACTGTGGCAGCTGAGTAGATGTAGCCCGGCCCGCCCTTTGAAGTTGACAAGTTCTTGGCATCTCAGAGCCTCAAGGCAAGAGCAAGGTTCTCTATGGTAGGCTGGGGCAGAACTAGCAGCAAGCAGAGCAAAGTTGTCCAAGAATAGCTTCCATTGGAATGCTAATGGCAATTGAAGAGGCAGGCCAGTGGCAAGCCACTCGCTTCTAGCAGTTTGAAAGTTGCAGACACAGTGCAGGTGTTGTGCGGCTTCCTTCTTGGCCTCCTAGAAGGTGCCGCGCTCTCCGTCTCTTGCTTGCCAATATGTTGCCGTGTTCCTCCTATTGTTTGGTTTGTTTTGATTTGTTTTGATGATGTTTTGGCGGGTTTTCGGAATGTTTTGGTGGTGTTTTAGAATGTTTTGTTTTCTCTTGTGTTGTTTTTATTGTCTTGGCAGGTTGTGGAATATTTGGATTCCTTTTGGCGGGTTTTCAAATATTTTGGCGGGTATTTGGAATGTTTTGGTTTGCTTTCATTTGTTTTGATTATGTTTTGGCAAGTTATTGAAAGTTTCGATCACTTCTGACTGGTTTTCTAGTATTTTGGCATCTTTTCAGAATGTTTTGATCAGTTTTGGCAGGTTCTAAACTATTTTGTCAGGTTTTTGGAATTTTTTGGTTGGTTTTGATTTGTTTTTATGATGTTTTGCCTAGTTTTTTCAATGTTTTGATCAGTTCTGTCTGGTTTTCTAATGTTTTGGCATCTTTTCAGAATGTTTTGATGAGTTTTGTGGGTCTAAATTATTTTGGCGGGTTTTCGGATTATTTTGGTTGGTTTTGATTTGTTTTTATGATGTTTTGGCGGGTTTTCGGAATGTTTTGGTTGGGTTTTAGAATGTTTTGTTTTCTCTTGAGTTGTTTTTATTGTGTTGGCAGGTTTTGGAATGTTTGGATTCCTTTTGGCGGGTGTTCGGAATGTTTTGGCGGGTGTTCGGAATGTTTTGATTAGTTTTGACGGGTATTGAAATATTTTGGCGGGTTTTTAGAAGGTTTCGATTTGTTTTGATTTGTTTTGATTCTGTTTAGCCCAGTTTTTGGTGTGTTTGGATTAGCTTTGGTGGGCTTTCTCATGTTTTGTCAGGTTTTTTCGAATGTATTGATGACTTCTGTCTGGTTTTCTATTTTGGCGGGTTTGAAAATATTTTTGGATTAGTTTTGGCGGGTTTGAAAATATTTTGGCTCTTTGCGCAGAGATGATGGTGCCGGTTGCGGTGCGCTCCGGGGCGCTCCTTCTGCGGAAAGACGCCTGGCAGCGGCACTTGGGACAGTTCCACGTCTCCGTATTCTGCGTTTCTTGCCTTCTGCATCTCAGCAAAATGCTTTCCCACTAGGTCTAGCAAGGAGAAACTGTGGCAGCTGAGTAGATGTAGCCCGGCCCGCCCTTTGAAGTTGACAAGTTCTTGGCATCTCAGAGCCTCAAGGCAAGAGCAAGGTTATCTATGGTAGGCTGGGGCAGAACTAGCAGCAAGCAGAGCAAAGTTGTCCAAGAATAGCTTCCATTGGAATGCTAATGGCAATTGAAGAGGCAGGCCAGTGGCAAGCCACTAGCTTCTAGCAGTTTGAAAGTTGCAGACACAGTGCAGGTGTTGTGCGGCTTCCTTCTTGGCCTCCTAGAAGGTGCCGCGCTCTCCGTCTCTTGCTTGCCAATATGTTGCCGTGTTCCTCCTATTGTTTGGTTTGTTTTGATTTGTTTTGATGATGTTTTGGCGGGTTTTCGGAATGTTTTGGTGGTGTTTTAGAATGTTTTGTTTTCTCTTGTGTTGTTTTTATTGTCTTGGCAGGTTGTGGAATATTTGGATTCCTTTTGGCGGGTTTTCAAATATTTTGGCGGGTATTTGGAATGTTTTGGTTTGCTTTCATTTGTTTTGATTGTGTTTTGGCAAGTTATTGAAAGTTTCGATCACTTCTGACTGGTTTTCTAGTATTTTGGCATCTTTTCAGAATGTTTTGATCAGTTTTGGCAGGTTCTAAACTATTTTGTCAGGTTTTTGGAATTTTTTGGTTGGTTTTGATTTGTTTTTATGATGTTTTGCCTAGTTTTTTCAATGTTTTGATCAGTTCTGTCTGGTTTTCTAATGTTTTGGCATCTTTTCAGAATGTTTTGATGAGTTTTGTGGGTCTAAATTATTTTGGCGGGTTTTCGGATTATTTTGGTTGGTTTTGATTTGTTTTTATGATGTTTTGGCGGGTTTTCGGAATGTTTTGGTTGGGTTTTAGAATGTTTTGTATTCTCTTGAGTTGTTTTTATTGTGTTGGCAGGTTTTGGAATGTTTGGATTCCTTTTGGCGGGTGTTCGGAATGTTTTGGCGGGTGTTCGGAATGTTTTGATTAGTTTTGATGGGTTTTGAAATATTTTGGCGGGTTTTTAGAAGGTTTTGATTTGTTTTGATTCTGTTTAGCCCAGTTTTTGGTGTGTTTGGATTAGCTTTGGTGGGCTTTCTCATGTTTTGTCAGGTTTTTTCGAATGTATTGATGACTTCTGTCTGGTTTTCTATTTTGGCGGGTTTGAAAATATTTTTGGATTAGTTTTGGCGGGTTTTAAAATATTTTGGCTCTTTGCGCTCCGGGGGCGCTCCTTCTGCGGAAAGACGCCTAGGCAGCGGCACTTGGGACAGCTCTGCGTCTCCGTATTCTGCGTTTCTTGCCTTCTGCATCTCAGCAAAATGCTTTCCCACTAGGTCTAGCAAGGAGAAACTGTGGCAGCTGAGTAGATGTAGCCCGGCCCGCCCTTTGAAGTTGACAAGTTCTTGGCATCTCAGAGCCTCAAGGGAAGAGCAAGGTTATCTATGGTAGGCTGGGGCAGAACTAGCAGCAAGCAGAGCAAAGTTGTCCAAGAATAGCTTCCATTGGAATGCTAATGGCAATTGAAGAGGCAGGCCAGTGGCAAGCCACTAGCTTCTAGCAGTTTGAAAGTTGCAGACACAGTGCAGGTGTTGTGCGGCTTCCTTCTTGGCCTCCTAGAAGGTGCCGCGCTCTCCGTCTCTTGCTTGCCAATATGTTGCCTTGTTCCTCTTATTTTTTGGTTGGTTTTGATTTGTTTTTATGATGTTTTGGCGGGTTTTCGGAATGTTTTGGTGGTGTTTTAGAATGTTTTGTTTTCTCTTGTGTTGTTTATATTGTCTTGGCAGGTTTTGGAATGTTTGGATTCCTTTTGGCGGGTGTTCGGAATGTTTTGGCGGGTGTTCGGAATGTTTTGATTAGTTTTGACGGGTTTTGAAATATTTTGGCGGGTTTTTAGAAGGTTTCGATTTGTTTTGATTTGTTTTGATTCTGTTTAGCCCAGTTTTTGGTGTGTTTGGATTAGCTTTGGTGGGCTTTCTCATGTTTTGTCAGGTTTTTTCGAATGTATTGATGACTTCTGTCTGGTTTTCTATTTTGGCGGGTTTGAAAATATTTTTGGATTAGTTTTGGCGGGTTTGAAAATATTTTGGCTCTTTGCGCAGAGATGACGGTGCCGGTTGCGGTGCGCTCCGGGGCGCTCCTTCTGCGGAAAGACGCCTAGGCAGCGGCACTTGGGACAGCTCTGCGTCTCCGTATTCTGCGTTTCTTGCCTTCTGCATCTCAGCAAAATGCTTTCCCACTAGGTCTAGCAAGGAGAAACTGTGGCAGCTGAGTAGATGTAGCCCGGCCCGCCCTTTGAAGTTGACAAGTTCTTGGCATCTCAGAGCCTCAAGGCAAGAGCAAGGTTATCTATGGTAGGCTGGGGCAGAACTAGCAGCAAGCAGAGCAAAGTTGTCCAAGAATAGCTTCCATTGGAATGCTAATGGCAATTGAAGAGGCAGGCCAGTGGCAAGCCACTAGCTTCTAGCAGTTTGAAAGTTGCAGACACAGTGCAGGTGTTGTGCGGCTTCCTTCTTGGCCTCCTAGAAGGTGCCGTGCTCTACGTCTCTTGCTTGCCAATATGTTGCCGTGTTCCTCCTATTGTTTGGTTGGTTTTGATTTGTTTTTATGATGTTTTGGCGGGTTTTCGGAATGTTTTGGTGGTGTTTTAGAATGTTTTGTTTTCTCTTGTGTTGTTTTTATTGTCTTGGCAGGTTGTGGAATATTTGGATTCCTTTTGGCGGGTTTTCAAATATTTTGGCGGGTATTTGGAATGTTTTGGTTTGCTTTCATTTGTTTTGATTATGTTTTGGCAAGTTATTGAAAGTTCCGATCGCTTCTGACTGGTTTTCTAGTATTTTGGCATCTTTTCAGAATGTTTTGATCAGTTTTGGCGGGTTCTAAACTATTTTGTCAGGTTTTTGGAATTTTTTGGTTGGTTTTGATTTGTTTTTGTGATGTTTTGCCAAGTTTTCTGAATGTTTTGATCAGTTCTGTCTGGTTTTCTAATGTTTTGGCATCTTTTCAGAATGTTTTGATGAGTTTTGCGGGTCTAAATTATTTTGGCGGGTTGTCGGAATATTTTGGTTGGTTTTGATTTTTTTTTTATGATGTTTTGGCGGGTTTTCGGAATGTTTTGGTTGGGTTTTAGAATGTTTTGTATTCTCTTGAGTTGTTTTTATTGTGTTGGCAGGTTTTGGAATGTTTGGATTCCTTTTGGCGGGTGTTCGGAATGTTTTGGCGGGTGTTCGGAATGTTTTGATTAGTTTTGATGGGTTTTGAAATATTTTGGCGGGTTTTTAGAAGGTTTTGATTTGTTTTGATTCTGTTTAGCCCAGTTTTTGGTGTGTTTGGATTAGCTTTGGTGGGCTTTCTCATGTTTTGTCAGGTTTTTTCGAATGTATTGATGACTTCTGTCTGGTTTTCTATTTTGGCGGGTTTGAAAATATTTTTGGATTAGTTTTGGCGGGTTTGAAAATATTTTGGCTCTTTGCGCAGAGATGACGGTGCCGGTTGCGGTGCGCTCCGGGGCGCTCCTTCTGCGGAAAGACGCCTAGGCAGCGGCACTTGGGACAGCTCTGCGTCTCCGTATTCTGCGTTTCTTGCCTTCTGCATCTCAGCAAAATGCTTTCCCACTAGGTCTAGCAAGGAGAAACTGTGGCAGCTGAGTAGATGTAGCCCGGCCCGCCCTTTGAAGTTGACAAGTTCTTGGCATCTCAGAGCCTCAAGGCAAGAGCAAGGTTATCTATGGTAGGCTGGGGCAGAACTAGCAGCAAGCAGAGCAAAGTTGTCCAAGAATAGCTTCCATTGGAATGCTAATGGCAATTGAAGAGGCAGGCCAGTGGCAAGCCACTAGCTTCTAGCAGTTTGAAAGTTGCAGACACAGTGCAGGTGTTGTGCGGCTTCCTTCTTGGCCTCCTAGAAGGTGCCGCGCTCTCCGTCTCTTGCTTGCCAATATGTTGCCTTGTTCCTCTTATTTTTTGGTTGGTTTTGATTTGTTTTTATGATGTTTTGGCGGGTTTTCGGAATGTTTTGGTGGTGTTTTAGAATGTTTTGTTTTCTCTTGTGTTGTTTATATTGTCTTGGCAGGTTTTGGAATGTTTGGATTCCTTTTGGCGGGTGTTCGGAATGTTTTGGCGGGTGTTCAGAATGTTTTGATTAGTTTTGACAGGTTTTGAAATATTTTGGCGGGTTTTTAGAAGGTTTCGATTTGTTTTGATTTGTTTTGATTCTGTTTAGCCCAGTTTTTGGTGTGTTTGGATTAGCTTTGGTGGGCTTTCTCATGTTTTGTCAGGTTTTTTCGAATGTATTGATGACTTCTGTCTGGTTTTCTATTTTGGCGGGTTTGAAAATATTTTGGCTCTTTGCGCAGAGATGACGGTGCCGGTTGCGGTGCGCTCCGGGGCGCTCCTTCTGCGGAAAGACGCCTAGGCAGCGGTACTTGGGACAGCTCCGCGTCTCCGTATTCTGCGTTTCTTGCCTTCTGCATCTCAGCAAAATGCTTTCCCACTAGGTCTAGCAAGGAGAAACTGTGGCAGCTGAGTAGATGTAGCCCGGCCCGCCCTTTGAAGTTGACAAGTTCTTGGCATCTCAGAGCCTCAAGGCAAGAGCAAGGTTCTCTATGGTAGGCTGGGGCAGAACTAGCAGCAAGCAGAGCAAAGTTGTCCAAGAATAGCTTCCATTGGAATGCTAATGGCAATTGAAGAGGCAGGCCAGTGGCAAGCCACTCGCTTCTAGCAGTTTGAAAGTTGCAGACACAGTGCAGGTGTTGTGCGGCTTCCTTCTTGGCCTCCTAGAAGGTGCCGCGCTCTCCGTCTCTTGCTTGCCAATATGTTGCCGTGTTCCTCCTATTGTTTGGTTTGTTTTGATTTGTTTTGATGATGTTTTGGCGGGTTTTCGGAATGTTTTGGTGGTGTTTTAGAATGTTTTGTTTTCTCTTGTGTTGTTTTTATTGTCTTGGCAGGTTGTGGAATATTTGGATTCCTTTTGGCGGGTTTTCAAATATTTTGGCGGGTATTTGGAATGTTTTGGTTTGCTTTCATTTGTTTTGATTATGTTTTGGCAAGTTATTGAAAGTTTCGATCACTTCTGACTGGTTTTCTAGTATTTTGGCATCTTTTCAGAATGTTTTGATCAGTTTTGGCAGGTTCTAAACTATTTTGTCAGGTTTTTGGAATTTTTTGGTTGGTTTTGATTTGTTTTTATGATGTTTTGCCTAGTTTTTTCAATGTTTTGATCAGTTCTGTCTGGTTTTCTAATGTTTTGGCATCTTTTCAGAATGTTTTGATGAGTTTTGTGGGTCTAAATTATTTTGGCGGGTTTTCGGATTATTTTGGTTGGTTTTGATTTGTTTTTATGATGTTTTGGCGGGTTTTCGGAATGTTTTGGTTGGGTTTTAGAATGTTTTGTTTTCTCTTGAGTTGTTTTTATTGTGTTGGCAGGTTTTGGAATGTTTGGATTCCTTTTGGCGGGTGTTCGGAATGTTTTGGCGGGTGTTCGGAATGTTTTGATTAGTTTTGACGGGTATTGAAATATTTTGGCGGGTTTTTAGAAGGTTTCGATTTGTTTTGATTTGTTTTGATTCTGTTTAGCCCAGTTTTTGGTGTGTTTGGATTAGCTTTGGTGGGCTTTCTCATGTTTTGTCAGGTTTTTTCGAATGTATTGATGACTTCTGTCTGGTTTTCTATTTTGGCGGGTTTGAAAATATTTTTGGATTAGTTTTGGCGGGTTTGAAAATATTTTGGCTCTTTGCGCAGAGATGATGGTGCCGGTTGCGGTGCGCTCCGGGGCGCTCCTTCTGCGGAAAGACGCCTGGCAGCGGCACTTGGGACAGTTCCGCGTCTCCGTATTCTGCGTTTCTTGCCTTCTGCATCTCAGCAAAATGCTTTCCCACTAGGTCTAGCAAGGAGAAACTGTGGCAGCTGAGTAGATGTAGCCCGGCCCGCCCTTTGAAGTTGACAAGTTCTTGGCATCTCAGAGCCTCAAGGCAAGAGCAAGGTTATCTATGGTAGGCTGGGGCAGAACTAGCAGCAAGCAGAGCAAAGTTGTCCAAGAATAGCTTCCATTGGAATGCTAATGGCAATTGAAGAGGCAGGCCAGTGGCAAGCCACTAGCTTCTAGCAGTTTGAAAGTTGCAGACACAGTGCAGGTGTTGTGCGGCTTCCTTCTTGGCCTCCTAGAAGGTGCCGCGCTCTCCGTCTCTTGCTTGCCAATATGTTGCCGTGTTCCTCCTATTGTTTGGTTTGTTTTGATTTGTTTTGATGATGTTTTGGCGGGTTTTCGGAATGTTTTGGTGGTGTTTTAGAATGTTTTGTTTTCTCTTGTGTTGTTTTTATTGTCTTGGCAGGTTGTGGAATATTTGGATTCCTTTTGGCGGGTTTTCAAATATTTTGGCGGGTATTTGGAATGTTTTGGTTTGCTTTCATTTGTTTTGATTGTGTTTTGGCAAGTTATTGAAAGTTTCGATCACTTCTGACTGGTTTTCTAGTATTTTGGCACCTTTTCAGAATGTTTTGATCAGTTTTGGCAGGTTCTAAACTATTTTGTCAGGTTTTTGGAATTTTTTGGTTGTTTTTGATTTGTTTTTATGATGTTTTGCCTAGTTTTTTCAATGTTTTGATCAGTTCTGTCTGGTTTTCTAATGTTTTGGCATCTTTTCAGAATGTTTTGATGAGTTTTTTGGGTCTAAATTATTTTGGCGGGTTTTCGGATTATTTTGGTTGGTTTTGATTTGTTTTTATGATGTTTTGGCGGGTTTTCAGAATGTTTTGGTTGGGTTTTAGAATGTTTTGTATTCTCTTGAGTTGTTTTTATTGTGTTGGCAGGTTTTGGAATGTTTGGATTCCTTTTGGCGGGTGTTCGGAATGTTTGGCGGGTGTTCGGAATGTTTTGATTAGTTTTGACGGGTTTTGAAATATTTTGGCGGGTTTTTAGAAGGTTTCAATTTGTTTTGATTTGTTTTGATTCTGTTTAGCCCAGTTTTTGGTGTGTTTGGATTAGCTTTGGTGGGCTTGATCATGTTTTGTCAGGTTTTTTCGAATGTATTGATGACTTCTGTCTGGTTTTCTATTTTGGCGGGTTTGAAAATATTTTTGGATTAGTTTTGGCGGGTTTTAAAATATTTTGGCTCTTTGCGCAGAGATGACGGTGCCGGTTGCGGTGCGCTCCGGGGCGCTCCTTCTGCGGAAAGACGCCTAGGCAGCGGCACTTGGGACAGCTCTGCGTCTCCGTATTCTGCGTTTCTTGCCTTCTGCATCTCAGCAAAATGCTTTCCCACTAGGTCTAGCAAGGAGAAACTGTGGCAGCTGAGTAGATGTAGCCCGGCCCGCCCTTTGAAGTTGACAAGTTCTTGGCATCTCAGAGCCTCAAGGGAAGAGCAAGGTTATCTATGGTAGGCTGGGGCAGAACTAGCAGCAAGCAGAGCAAAGTTGTCCAAGAATAGCTTCCATTGGAATGCTAATGGCAATTGAAGAGGCAGGCCAGTGGCAAGCCACTAGCTTCTAGCAGTTTGAAAGTTGCAGACACAGTGCAGGTGTTGTGCGGCTTCCTTCTTGGCCTCCTAGAAGGTGCCGCGCTCTCCGTCTCTTGCTTGCCAATATGTTGCCTTGTTCCTCTTATTTTTTGGTTGGTTTTGATTTGTTTTTATGATGTTTTGGCGGGTTTTCGGAATGTTTTGGTGGTGTTTTAGAATGTTTTGTTTTCTCTTGTGTTGTTTATATTGTCTTGGCAGGTTTTGGAATGTTTGGATTCCTTTTGGCGGGTGTTCGGAATGTTTTGGCGGGTGTTCGGAATGTTTTGATTAGTTTTGACGGGTTTTGAAATATTTTGGCGGGTTTTTAGAAGGTTTCGATTTGTTTTGATTTGTTTTGATTCTGTTTAGCCCAGTTTTTGGTGTGTTTGGATTAGCTTTGGTGGGCTTTCTCATGTTTTGTCAGGTTTTTTCGAATGTATTGATGACTTCTGTCTGGTTTTCTATTTTGGCGGGTTTGAAAATATTTTTGGATTAGTTTTGGCGGGTTTGAAAATATTTTGGCTCTTTGCGCAGAGATGACGGTGCCGGTTGCGGTGCGCTCCGGGGCGCTCCTTCTGCGGAAAGACGCCTAGGCAGCGGCACTTGGGACAGCTCTGCGTCTCCGTATTCTGCGTTTCTTGCCTTCTGCATCTCAGCAAAATGCTTTCCCACTAGGTCTAGCAAGGAGAAACTGTGGCAGCTGAGTAGATGTAGCCCGGCCCGCCCTTTGAAGTTGACAAGTTCTTGGCATCTCAGAGCCTCAAGGCAAGAGCAAGGTTATCTATGGTAGGCTGGGGCAGAACTAGCAGCAAGCAGAGCAAAGTTGTCCAAGAATAGCTTCCATTGGAATGCTAATGGCAATTGAAGAGGCAGGCCAGTGGCAAGCCACTAGCTTCTAGCAGTTTGAAAGTTGCAGACACAGTGCAGGTGTTGTGCGGCTTCCTTCTTGGCCTCCTAGAAGGTGCCGTGCTCTACGTCTCTTGCTTGCCAATATGTTGCCGTGTTCCTCCTATTGTTTGGTTGGTTTTGATTTGTTTTTATGATGTTTTGGCGGGTTTTCGGAATGTTTTGGTGGTGTTTTAGAATGTTTTGTTTTCTCTTGTGTTGTTTTTATTGTCTTGGCAGGTTGTGGAATATTTGGATTCCTTTTGGCGGGTTTTCAAATATTTTGGCGGGTATTTGGAATGTTTTGGTTTGCTTTCATTTGTTTTGATTATGTTTTGGCAAGTTATTGAAAGTTCCGATCGCTTCTGACTGGTTTTCTAGTATTTTGGCATCTTTTCAGAATGTTTTGATCAGTTTTGGCGGGTTCTAAACTATTTTGTCAGGTTTTTGGAATTTTTTGGTTGGTTTTGATTTGTTTTTGTGATGTTTTGCCAAGTTTTCTGAATGTTTTGATCAGTTCTGTCTGGTTTTCTAATGTTTTGGCATCTTTTCAGAATGTTTTGATGAGTTTTGCGGGTCTAAATTATTTTGGCGGGTTGTCGGAATATTTTGGTTGGTTTTGATTTTTTTTTTATGATGTTTTGGCGGGTTTTCGGAATGTTTTGGTTGGGTTTTAGAATGTTTTGTATTCTCTTGAGTTGTTTTTATTGTATTGGCAGGTTTTGGAATGTTTGGATTCCTTTTGGCGGGTGTTCGGAATGTTTTGGCGGGTGTTCGGAATGTTTTGATTAGTTTTGATGGGTTTTGAAATATTTTGGCGGGTTTTTAGAAGGTTTTGATTTGTTTTGATTCTGTTTAGCCCAGTTTTTGGTGTGTTTGGATTAGCTTTGGTGGGCTTTCTCATGTTTTGTCAGGTTTTTTCGAATGTATTGATGACTTCTGTCTGGTTTTCTATTTTGGCGGGTTTGAAAATATTTTTGGATTAGTTTTGGCGGGTTTGAAAATATTTTGGCTCTTTGCGCAGAGATGACGGTGCCGGTTGCGGTGCGCTCCGGGGCGCTCCTTCTGCGGAAAGACGCCTAGGCAGCGGCACTTGGGACAGCTCTGCGTCTCCGTATTCTGCGTTTCTTGCCTTCTGCATCTCAGCAAAATGCTTTCCCACTAGGTCTAGCAAGGAGAAACTGTGGCAGCTGAGTAGATGTAGCCCGGCCCGCCCTTTGAAGTTGACAAGTTCTTGGCATCTCAGAGCCTCAAGGCAAGAGCAAGGTTATCTATGGTAGGCTGGGGCAGAACTAGCAGCAAGCAGAGCAAAGTTGTCCAAGAATAGCTTCCATTGGAATGCTAATGGCAATTGAAGAGGCAGGCCAGTGGCAAGCCACTAGCTTCTAGCAGTTTGAAAGTTGCAGACACAGTGCAGGTGTTGTGCGGCTTCCTTCTTGGCCTCCTAGAAGGTGCCGCGCTCTCCGTCTCTTGCTTGCCAATATGTTGCCTTGTTCCTCTTATTTTTTGGTTGGTTTTGATTTGTTTTTATGATGTTTTGGCGGGTTTTCGGAATGTTTTGGTGGTGTTTTAGAATGTTTTGTTTTCTCTTGTGTTGTTTATATTGTCTTGGCAGGTTTTGGAATGTTTGGATTCCTTTTGGCGGGTGTTCGGAATGTTTTGGCGGGTGTTCGGAATGTTTTGATTAGTTTTGACAGGTTTTGAAATATTTTGGCGGGTTTTTAGAAGGTTTCGATTTGTTTTGATTTGTTTTGATTCTGTTTAGCCCAGTTTTTGGTGTGTTTGGATTAGCTTTGGTGGGCTTTCTCATGTTTTGTCAGGTTTTTTCGAATGTATTGATGACTTCTGTCTGGTTTTCTATTTTGGCGGGTTTGAAAATATTTTTGGATTAGTTTTGGCGGGTTTGAAAATATTTTGGCTCTTTGCGCAGAGATGACGGTGCCGGTTGCGGTGCGCTCCGGGGCGCTCCTTCTGCGGAAAGACGCCTAGGCAGCGGTACTTGGGACAGCTCCGCGTCTCCGTATTCTGCGTTTCTTGCCTTCTGCATCTCAGCAAAATGCTTTCCCACTAGGTCTAGCAAGGAGAAACTGTGGCAGCTGAGTAGATGTAGCCCGGCCCGCCCTTTGAAGTTGACAAGTTCTTGGCATCTCAGAGCCTCAAGGCAAGAGCAAGGTTCTCTATGGTAGGCTGGGGCAGAACTAGCAGCAAGCAGAGCAAAGTTGTCCAAGAATAGCTTCCATTGGAATGCTAATGGCAATTGAAGAGGCAGGCCAGTGGCAAGCCACTCGCTTCTAGCAGTTTGAAAGTTGCAGACACAGTGCAGGTGTTGTGCGGCTTCCTTCTTGGCCTCCTAGAAGGTGCCGCGCTCTCCGTCTCTTGCTTGCCAATATGTTGCCGTGTTCCTCCTATTGTTTGGTTTGTTTTGATTTGTTTTGATGATGTTTTGGCGGGTTTTCGGAATGTTTTGGTGGTGTTTTAGAATGTTTTGTTTTCTCTTGTGTTGTTTTTATTGTCTTGGCAGGTTGTGGAATATTTGGATTCCTTTTGGCGGGTTTTCAAATATTTTGGCGGGTATTTGGAATGTTTTGGTTTGCTTTCATTTGTTTTGATTATGTTTTGGCAAGTTATTGAAAGTTTCGATCACTTCTGACTGGTTTTCTAGTATTTTGGCATCTTTTCAGAATGTTTTGATCAGTTTTGGCAGGTTCTAAACTATTTTGTCAGGTTTTTGGAATTTTTTGGTTGGTTTTGATTTGTTTTTATGATGTTTTGCCTAGTTTTTTCAATGTTTTGATCAGTTCTGTCTGGTTTTCTAATGTTTTGGCATCTTTTCAGAATGTTTTGATGAGTTTTGCGGGTCTAAATTATTTTGGCGGGTTTTCGGATTATTTTGGTTGGTTTTGATTTGTTTTTATGATGTTTTGGCGGGTTTTCGGAATGTTTTGGTTGGGTTTTAGAATGTTTTGTATTCTCTTGAGTTGTTTTTATTGTGTTGGCAGGTTTTGGAATGTTTGGATTCCTTTTGGCGGGTGTTCGGAATGTTTTGGCGGGTGTTCGGAATGTTTTGATTAGTTTTGACGGGTATTGAAATATTTTGGCGGGTTTTTAGAAGGTTTCGATTTGTTTTGATTTGTTTTGATTCTGTTTAGCCCAGTTTTTGGTGTGTTTGGATTAGCTTTGGTGGGCTTTCTCATGTTTTGTCAGGTTTTTTCGAATGTATTGATGACTTCTGTCTGGTTTTCTATTTTGGCGGGTTTGAAAATATTTTTGGATTAGTTTTGGCGGGTTTGAAAATATTTTGGCTCTTTGCGCAGAGATGATGGTGCCGGTTGCGGTGCGCTCCGGGGCGCTCCTTCTGCGGAAAGACGCCTGGCAGCGGCACTTGGGACAGTTCCGCGTCTCCGTATTCTGCGTTTCTTGCCTTCTGCATCTCAGCAAAATGCTTTCCCACTAGGTCTAGCAAGGAGAAACTGTGGCAGCTGAGTAGATGTAGCCCGGCCCGCCCTTTGAAGTTGACAAGTTCTTGGCATCTCAGAGCCTCAAGGCAAGAGCAAGGTTATCTATGGTAGGCTGGGGCAGAACTAGCAGCAAGCAGAGCAAAGTTGTCCAAGAATAGCTTCCATTGGAATGCTAATGGCAATTGAAGAGGCAGGCCAGTGGCAAGCCACTCGCTTCTAGCAGTTTGAAAGTTGCAGACACAGTGCAGGTGTTGTGCGGCTTCCTTCTTGGCCTCCTAGAAGGTGCCGCGCTCTCCGTCTCTTGCTTGCCAATATGTTGCCGTGTTCCTCCTATTGTTTGGTTTGTTTTGATTTGTTTTGATGATGTTTTGGCGGGTTTTCGGAATGTTTTGGTGGTGTTTTAGAATGTTTTGTTTTCTCTTGTGTTGTTTTTATTGTCTTGGCAGGTTGTGGAATATTTGGATTCCTTTTGGCGGGTTTTCAAATATTTTGGCGGGTATTTGGAATGTTTTGGTTTGCTTTCATTTGTTTTGATTATGTTTTGGCAAGTTATTGAAAGTTTCGATCACTTCTGACTGGTTTTCTAGTATTTTGGCATCTTTTCAGAATGTTTTGATCAGTTTTGGCAGGTTCTAAACTATTTTGTCAGGTTTTTGGAATTTTTTGGTTGGTTTTGATTTGTTTTTATGATGTTTTGCCTAGTTTTTTCAATGTTTTGATCAGTTCTGTCTGGTTTTCTAATGTTTTGGCATCTTTTCAGAATGTTTTGATGAGTTTTGCGGGTCTAAATTATTTTGGCGGGTTTTCGGATTATTTTGGTTGGTTTTGATTTGTTTTTATGATGTTTTGGCGGGTTTTCGGAATGTTTTGGTTGGGTTTTAGAATGTTTTGTATTCTCTTGAGTTGTTTTTATTGTGTTGGCAGGTTTTGGAATGTTTGGATTCCTTTTGGCGGGTGTTCGGAATGTTTTGGCGGGTGTTCGGAATGTTTTGATTAGTTTTGACGGGTTTTGAAATATTTTGGCGGGTTTTTAGAAGGTTTTGATTTGTTTTGATTCTGTTTAGCCCAGTTTTTGGTGTGTTTGGATTAGCTTTGGTGGGCTTTCTCATGTTTTGTCAGGTTTTTTCGAATGTATTGATGACTTCTGTCTGGTTTTCTATTTTGGCGGGTTTGAAAATATTTTTGGATTAGTTTTGGCGGGTTTGAAAATATTTTGGCTCTTTGCGCAGAGATGATGGTGCCGGTTGCGGTGCGCTCCGGGGCGCTCCTTCTGCGGAAAGACGCCTGGCAGCGGCACTTGGGACAGTTCCGCGTCTCCGTATTCTGCGTTTCTTGCCTTCTGCATCTCAGCAAAATGCTTTCCCACTAGGTCTAGCAAGGAGAAACTGTGGCAGCTGAGTAGATGTAGCCCGGCCCGCCCTTTGAAGTTGACAAGTTCTTGGCATCTCAGAGCCTCAAGGCAAGAGCAAGGTTATCTATGGTAGGCTGGGGCAGAACTAGCAGCAAGCAGAGCAAAGTTGTCCAAGAATAGCTTCCATTGGAATGCTAATGGCAATTGAAGAGGCAGGCCAGTGGCAAGCCACTAGCTTCTAGCAGTTTGAAAGTTGCAGACACAGTGCAGGTGTTGTGCGGCTTCCTTCTTGGCCTCCTAGAAGGTGCCGCGCTCTCCGTCTCTTGCTTGCCAATATGTTGCCGTGTTCCTCCTATTGTTTGGTTTGTTTTGATTTGTTTTTATGATGTTTTGGCGGGTTTTCGGAATGTTTTGGTGGTGTTTTAGAATGTTTTGTTTTCTCTTGTGTTGTTTTTATTGTCTTGGCAGGTTGTGGAATATTTGGATTCCTTTTGGCGGGTTTTCAAATATTTTGGCGGGTATTTGGAATGTTTTGGTTTGCTTTCATTTGTTTTGATTGTGTTTTGGCAAGTTATTGAAAGTTTCGATCACTTCTGACTGGTTTTCTAGTATTTTGGCACCTTTTCAGAATGTTTTGATCAGTTTTGGCAGGTTCTAAACTATTTTGTCAGGTTTTTGGAATTTTTTGGTTGTTTTTGATTTGTTTTTATGATGTTTTGCCTAGTTTTTTCAATGTTTTGATCAGTTCTGTCTGGTTTTCTAATGTTTTGGAATCTTTTCAGAATGTTTTGATGAGTTTTTTGGGTCTAAATTATTTTGGCGGGTTTTCGGATTATTTTGGTTGGTTTTGATTTGTTTTTATGATGTTTTGGCGGGTTTTCAGAATGTTTTGGTTGGGTTTTAGAATGTTTTGTATTCTCTTGAGTTGTTTTTATTGTGTTGGCAGGTTTTGGAATGTTTGGATTCCTTTTGGCGGGTGTTCGGAATGTTTGGCGGGTGTTCGGAATGTTTTGATTAGTTTTGACGGGTTTTGAAATATTTTGGCGGGTTTTTAGAAGGTTTCAATTTGTTTTGATTTGTTTTGATTCTGTTTAGCCCAGTTTTTGGTGTGTTTGGATTAGCTTTGGTGGGCTTGATCATGTTTTGTCAGGTTTTTTTGAATGTATTGATGACTTCTGTCTGGTTTTCTATTTTGGCGGGTTTGAAAATATTTTTGGATTAGTTTTGGCGGGTTTGAAAATATTTTGGCTCTTTGCGCAGAGATGATGGTGCCGGTTGCGGTGCGCTCCGGGGCGCTCCTTCTGCGGAAAGACGCCTAGGCAGCGGTACTTGGGACAGCTCCGCGTCTCCGTATTCTGCGTTTCTTGCCTTCTGCATCTCAGCAAAATGCTTTCCCACTAGGTCTAGCAAGGAGAAACTGTGGCAGCTGAGTAGATGTAGCCCGGCCCGCCCTTTGAAGTTGACAAGTTCTTGGCATCTCAGAGCCTCAAGGCAAGAGCAAGGTTCTCTATGGTAGGCTGGGGCAGAACTAGCAGCAAGCAGAGCAAAGTTGTCCAAGAATAGCTTCCATTGGAATGCTAATGGCAATTGAAGAGGCAGGCCAGTGGCAAGCCACTAGCTTCTAGCAGTTTGAAAGTTGCAGACACAGTGCAGGTGTTGTGCGGCTTCCTTCTTGGCCTCCAAGAAGGTGCCGTGCTCTCCGTCTCTTGCTTGCCAATATGTTGCCGTGTTCCTCCTATTGTTTGGTTTGTTTTGATTTGTTTTGATGATGTTTTGGCGGGTTTTCGGAATGTTTTGGTGGTGTTTTAGAATGTTTTGTTTTCTCTTGTGTTGTTTTTATTGTCTTGGCAGGTTGTGGAATATTTGGATTCCTTTTGGCGGGTTTTCAAATATTTTGGCGGGTATTTGGAATGTTTTGGTTTGCTTTCATTTGTTTTGATTATGTTTTGGCAAGTTATTGAAAGTTCCGATCGCTTCTGACTGGTTTTCTAGTATTTTGGCATCTTTTCAGAATGTTTTGATCAGTTTTGGCGGGTTCTAAACTATTTTGTCAGGTTTTTGGAATTTTTTGGTTGGTTTTGATTTGTTTTTGTGATGTTTTGCCAAGTTTTCTGAATGTTTTGATCAGTTCTGTCTGGTTTTCTAATGTTTTGGCATCTTTTCAGAATGTTTTGATGAGTTTTGCGGGTCTAAATTATTTTGGCGGGTTGTCGGAATATTTTGGTTGGTTTTGATTTTTTTTTTATGATGTTTTGGCGGGTTTTCGGAATGTTTTGGTTGGGTTTTAGAATGTTTTGTATTCTCTTGAGTTGTTTTTATTGTGTTGGCAGGTTTTGGAATGTTTGGATTCCTTTTGGCGGGTGTTCGGAATGTTTTGGCGGGTGTTCGGAATGTTTTGATTAGTTTTGACGGGTTTTGAAATATTTTGGCGGGTTTTTAGAAGGTTTTGATTTGTTTTGATTCTGTTTAGCCCAGTTTTTGGTGTGTTTGGATTAGCTTTGGTGGGCTTTCTCATGTTTTGTCAGGTTTTTTCGAATGTATTGATGACTTCTGTCTGGTTTTCTATTTTGGCGGGTTTGAAAATATTTTTGGATGAGTTTTGGCGGGTTTGAAAATATTTTGGCTCTTTGCGCAGAGATGACGGTGCCGGTTGCGATGCGCTCCGGGGCGCTCCTTCTGCGGAAAGACGCCTAGGCAGCGGCACTTGGGACAGCTCTGCGTCTCCGTATTCTGCGTTTCTTGCCTTCTGCATCTCAGCAAAATGCTTTCCCACTAGGTCTAGCAAGGAGAAACTGTGGCAGCTGAGTAGATGTAGCCCGGCCCGCCCTTTGAAGTTGACAAGTTCTTGGCATCTCAGAGCCTCAAGGCAAGAGCAAGGTTATCTATGGTAGGCTGGGGCAGAACTAGCAGCAAGCAGAGCAAAGTTGTCCAAGAATAGCTTCCATTGGAATGCTAATGGCAATTGAAGAGGCAGGCCAGTGGCAAGCCACTAGCTTCTAGCAGTTTGAAAGTTGCAGACACAGTGCAGGTGTTGTGCGGCTTCCTTCTTGGCCTCCTAGAAGGTGCCGCGCTCTCCGTCTCTTGCTTGCCAATATGTTGCCTTGTTCCTCTTATTTTTTGGTTGGTTTTGATTTGTTTTGATGATGTTTTGGCGGGTTTTCGGAATGTTTTGGTGGTGTTTTAGAATGTTTTGTTTTCTCTTGTGTTGTTTATATTGTCTTGGCAGGTTTTGGAATGTTTGGATTCCTTTTGGCGGGTGTTCGGAATGTTTTGGCGGGTGTTCGGAATGTTTTGATTAGTTTTGACGGGTTTTGAAATATTTTGGCGGGTTTTTAGAAGGTTTCGATTTGTTTTGATTTGTTTTGATTCTGTTTAGCCCAGTTTTTGGTGTGTTTGGATTAGCTTTGGTGGGCTTTCTCATGTTTTGTCAGGTTTTTTCGAATGTATTGATCACTTCTGTCTGGTTTTCTATTTTGGCGGGTTTGAAAATATTTTTGGATTAGTTTTGGCGGGTTTGAAAATATTTTGGCTCTTTGCGCAGAGATGACGGTGCCGGTTGCGGTGCGCTCCGGGGCGCTCCTTCTGCGGAAAGACGCCTAGGCAGCGGTACTTGGGACAGCTCCGCGTCTCCGTATTCTGCGTTTCTTGCCTTCTGCATCTCAGCAAAATGCTTTCCCACTAGGTCTAGCAAGGAGAAACTGTGGCAGCTGAGTAGATGTAGCCCGGCCCGCCCTTTGAAGTTGACAAGTTCTTGGCATCTCAGAGCCTCAAGGCAAGAGCAAGGTTATCTATGGTAGGCTGGGGCAGAACTAGCAGCAAGCAGAGCAAAGTTGTCCAAGAATAGCTTCCATTGGAATGCTAATGGCAATTGAAGAGGCAGGCCAGTGGCAAGCCACTAGCTTCTAGCAGTTTGAAAGTTGCAGACACAGTGCAGGTGTTGTGCGGCTTCCTTCTTGGCCTCCTAGAAGGTGCCGTGCTCTCCGTCTCTTGCTTGCCAATATGTTGCCGTGTTCCTCCTATTGTTTGGTTTGTTTTGATTTGTTTTGATGATGTTTTGGCGGGTTTTCGGAATGTTTTGGTGGTGTTTTAGAATGTTTTGTTTTCTCTTGTGTTGTTTTGATTGTCTTGGCAGGTTGTGGAATATTTGGATTCCTTTTGGCGGGTTTTAAAATATTTTGGCGGGTATTTGGAATGTTTTGGTTTGCTTTCATTTGTTTTGATTATGTTTTGGCAAGTTATTGAAAGTTTCGATCACTTCTGACTGGTTTTCTAGTATTTTGGCATCTTTTCAGAATGTTTTGATCAGTTTTGGCAGGTTCTAAACTATTTTGTCAGGTTTTTGGAATTTTTTGGTTGGTTTTGATTTGTTTTTATGATGTTTTGCCTAGTTTTTTCAATGTTTTGATCAGTTCTGTCTGGTTTTCTAATGTTTTGGCATCTTTTCAGAATGTTTTGATGAGTTTTGCGGGTCTAAATCATTTTGGCGGGTTTTCAGAATATTTTGGTTGGTTTTGATTTGTTTTTATGATGTTTTGGCGGGTTTTCGGAATGTTTTGGTTGGGTTTTAGAATGTTTTGTATTCTCTTGAGTTGTTTTTATTGTGTTGGCAGGTTTTGGAATGTTTGGATTCCTTTTGGCGGGTGTTCGGAATGTTTTGGCGGGTGTTCGGAATGTTTTGATTAGTTTTGACGGGTTTTGAAATATTTTGGCGGGTTTTTAGAAGGTTTCGATTTGTTTTGATTTGTTTTGATTCTGTTTAGCCCAGTTTTTGGTGTGTTTGGATTAGCTTTGGTGGGCTTTCTCATGTTTTGTCAGGTTTTTTCGAATGTATTGATGACTTCTGTCTGGTTTTCTATTTTGGCGGGTTTGAAAATATTTTTGGATTAGTTTTGGCGGGTTTGAAAATATTTTGGCTCTTTGCGCAGAGATGACGGTGCCGGTTGCGGTGCACTCCGGGGCGCTCCTTCTGCAGAAAGACGCCTAGGAAGCGGCACTTGGGACAGCTCCGCGTCTCCGTATGCTGCGTTTCTTGCCTTCTGCATCTCAGCAAAATGCTTTCCCACTAGGTCTAGCAAGGAGAAACTGTGGCAGCTGAGTAGATGTAGCCCGGCCCGCCCTTTGAAGTTGACAAGTTCTTGGCATCTCAGAGCCTCAAGGCAAGGGCAAGGTTATCTATGGTAGGCTGGGGAAGAACTAGCAGCAAGCAGAGCAAAGTTGTCCAAGAATAGCTTCCATTGGAATGCTAATGGCAATTGAAGAGGCAGGCCGGTGGCAAGCCACTAGCTTCTAGCAGTTTGAAAGTTGCAGACACAGTGCAGGTGTTGTGCGGCTTCCTTCTTGGCCTCCTAGAAGGTGCCACGCTCTCCGTCTCTTGCTTGCCAATATGTTGCCGTGTTCCTCCTATTGTTTGCTTTGTTTTGATTTGTTTTTATGATGTTTTGGCGGGTTTTCGGAATGTTTTGGTGGTGTTTTAGAATGTTTTGTTTTCTCTTGTGTTGTTTTTACTGTCTTGGCAGGTTGTGGAATATTTGGATTCCTTTTGGCGGGTTTTAAAATATTTTGGCGTGTATTTGGAATGTTTTGGTTTGCTTTCATTTGTTTTGATTATGTTTTGGCAAGTTATTGAAAGTTTCGATCACTTCTGACTGGTTTTCTAGTATTTTGCATCTTTTCAGAATGTTTTGATCAGTTTTGGCAGGTTCTAAACTATTTTGTCAGGTTTTTGGAATTTTTTGGTTGGTTTTGATTTGTTTTTGTGATGTTTTGCCAAGTTTTTTGAATGTTTTGATCAGTTCTGTCTGGTTTTCTAATGTTTTGGCATCTTTTCAGAATGTTTTGATGAGTTTTGCGGGTCTAAATCATTTTGGCGGGTTTTCAGAATATTTTGGTTGGTTTTGATTTGTTTTTATGATGTTTTGGCGGGTTTTCGGAATGTTTTGGTTGGGTTTTAGAATGTTTTGTATTCTCTTGAGTTGTTTTTATTGTGTTGGCAGGTTTTGGAATGTTTGGATTCCTTTTGGCGGGTGTTCGGAATGTTTTGGCGGGTGTTCGGAATGTTTTGATTAGTTTTGACGGGTTTTGAAATATTTTGGCGGGTTTTTAGAAGGTTTTGATTTGTTTTGATTCTGTTTAGCCCAGTTTTTGGTGTGTTTGGATTAGCTTTGGTGGGCTTTCTCATGTTTTGTCAGGTTTTTTCGAATGTATTGATGACTTCTGTCTGGTTTTCTATTTTGGCGGGTTTGAAAATATTTTTGGATGAGTTTTGGCGGGTTTGAAAATATTTTGGCTCTTTGCGCAGAGATGACGGTGCCGGTTGCGATGCGCTCCGGGGCGCTCCTTCTGCGGAAAGACGCCTAGGCAGCGGCACTTGGGACAGCTCTGCGTCTCCGTATTCTGCGTTTCTTGCCTTCTGCATCTCAGCAAAATGCTTTCCCACTAGGTCTAGCAAGGAGAAACTGTGGCAGCTGAGTAGATGTAGCCCGGCCCGCCCTTTGAAGTTGACAAGTTCTTGGCATCTCAGAGCCTCAAGGCAAGAGCAAGGTTATCTATGGTAGGCTGGGGCAGAACTAGCAGCAAGCAGAGCAAAGTTGTCCAAGAATAGCTTCCATTGGAATGCTAATGGCAATTGAAGAGGCAGGCCAGTGGCAAGCCACTAGCTTCTAGCAGTTTGAAAGTTGCAGACACAGTGCAGGTGTTGTGCGGCTTCCTTCTTGGCCTCCTAGAAGGTGCCGCGCTCTCCGTCTCTTGCTTGCCAATATGTTGCCTTGTTCCTCTTATTTTTTGGTTGGTTTTGATTTGTTTTGATGATGTTTTGGCGGGTTTTCGGAATGTTTTGGTGGTGTTTTAGAATGTTTTGTTTTCTCTTGTGTTGTTTATATTGTCTTGGCAGGTTTTGGAATGTTTGGATTCCTTTTGGCGGGTGTTCGGAATGTTTTGGCGGGTGTTCGGAATGTTTTGATTAGTTTTGACGGGTTTTGAAATATTTTGGCGGGTTTTTAGAAGGTTTCGATTTGTTTTGATTTGTTTTGATTCTGTTTAGCCCAGTTTTTGGTGTGTTTGGATTAGCTTTGGTGGGCTTTCTCATGTTTTGTCAGGTTTTTTCGAATGTATTGATCACTTCTGTCTGGTTTTCTATTTTGGCGGGTTTGAAAATATTTTTGGATTAGTTTTGGCGGGTTTGAAAATATTTTGGCTCTTTGCGCAGAGATGACGGTGCCGGTTGCGGTGCGCTCCGGGGCGCTCCTTCTGCGGAAAGACGCCTAGGCAGCGGTACTTGGGACAGCTCCGCGTCTCCGTATTCTGCGTTTCTTGCCTTCTGCATCTCAGCAAAATGCTTTCCCACTAGGTCTAGCAAGGAGAAACTGTGGCAGCTGAGTAGATGTAGCCCGGCCCGCCCTTTGAAGTTGACAAGTTCTTGGCATCTCAGAGCCTCAAGGCAAGAGCAAGGTTATCTATGGTAGGCTGGGGCAGAACTAGCAGCAAGCAGAGCAAAGTTGTCCAAGAATAGCTTCCATTGGAATGCTAATGGCAATTGAAGAGGCAGGCCAGTGGCAAGCCACTAGCTTCTAGCAGTTTGAAAGTTGCAGACACAGTGCAGGTGTTGTGCGGCTTCCTTCTTGGCCTCCTAGAAGGTGCCGTGCTCTCCGTCTCTTGCTTGCCAATATGTTGCCGTGTTCCTCCTATTGTTTGGTTTGTTTTGATTTGTTTTGATGATGTTTTGGCGGGTTTTCGGAATGTTTTGGTGGTGTTTTAGAATGTTTTGTTTTCTCTTGTGTTGTTTTGATTGTCTTGGCAGGTTGTGGAATATTTGGATTCCTTTTGGCGGGTTTTAAAATATTTTGGCGGGTATTTGGAATGTTTTGGTTTGCTTTCATTTGTTTTGATTATGTTTTGGCAAGTTATTGAAAGTTTCGATCACTTCTGACTGGTTTTCTAGTATTTTGGCATCTTTTCAGAATGTTTTGATCAGTTTTGGCAGGTTCTAAACTATTTTGTCAGGTTTTTGGAATTTTTTGGTTGGTTTTGATTTGTTTTTATGATGTTTTGCCTAGTTTTTTCAATGTTTTGATCAGTTCTGTCTGGTTTTCTAATGTTTTGGCATCTTTTCAGAATGTTTTGATGAGTTTTGCGGGTCTAAATCATTTTGGCGGGTTTTCGGAATATTTTGGTTGGTTTTGATTTGTTTTTATGATGTTTTGGCGGGTTTTCGGAATGTTTTGGTTGGGTTTTAGAATGTTTTGTATTCTCTTGAGTTGTTTTTATTGTGTTGGCAGGTTTTGGAATGTTTGGATTCCTTTTGGCGGGTGTTCGGAATGTTTTGGCGGGTGTTCGGAATGTTTTGATTAGTTTTGACGGGTTTTGAAATATTTTGGCGGGTTTTTAGAAGGTTTCGATTTGTTTTGATTTGTTTTGATTCTGTTTAGCCCAGTTTTTGGTGTGTTTGGATTAGCTTTGGTGGGCTTTCTCATGTTTTGTCAGGTTTTTTCGAATGTATTGATGACTTCTGTCTGGTTTTCTATTTTGGCGGGTTTGAAAATATTTTTGGATTAGTTTTGGCGGGTTTGAAAATATTTTGGCTCTTTGCGCAGAGATGACGGTGCCGGTTGCGGTGCACTCCGGGGCGCTCCTTCTGCAGAAAGACGCCTAGGCAGCGGCACTTGGGACAGCTCCGCGTCTCCGTATGCTGCGTTTCTTGCCTTCTGCATCTCAGCAAAATGCTTTCCCACTAGGTCTAGCAAGGAGAAACTGTGGCAGCTGAGTAGATGTAGCCCGGCCCGCCCTTTGAAGTTGACAAGTTCTTGGCATCTCAGAGCCTCAAGGCAAGGGCAAGGTTATCTATGGTAGGCTGGGGAAGAACTAGCAGCAAGCAGAGCAAAGTTGTCCAAGAATAGCTTCCATTGGAATGCTAATGGCAATTGAAGAGGCAGGCCGGTGGCAAGCCACTAGCTTCTAGCAGTTTGAAAGTTGCAGACACAGTGCAGGTGTTGTGCGGCTTCCTTCTTGGCCTCCTAGAAGGTGCCACGCTCTCCGTCTCTTGCTTGCCAATATGTTGCCGTGTTCCTCCTATTGTTTGCTTTGTTTTGATTTGTTTTTATGATGTTTTGGCGGGTTTTCGGAATGTTTTGGTGGTGTTTTAGAATGTTTTGTTTTCTCTTGTGTTGTTTTTACTGTCTTGGCAGGTTGTGGAATATTTGGATTCCTTTTGGCGGGTTTTAAAATATTTTGGCGTGTATTTGGAATGTTTTGGTTTGCTTTCATTTGTTTTGATTATGTTTTGGCAAGTTATTGAAAGTTTCGATCACTTCTGACTGGTTTTCTAGTATTTTGCATCTTTTCAGAATGTTTTGATCAGTTTTGGCGGGTTCTAAACTATTTTGTCAGGTTTTTGGAATTTTTTGGTTGGTTTTGATTTGTTTTTGTGATGTTTTGCCAAGTTTTTTGAATGTTTTGATCAGTTCTGTCTGGTTTTCTAATGTTTTGGCATCTTTTCAGAATGTTTTGATGAGTTTTGCGGGTCTAAATCATTTTGGCGGCTTTTCAGAATATTTTGGTTGGTTTTGATTTGTTTTTATGATGTTTTGGCGGCTTTTCGGAATGTTTTGGTTGGGTTTTAGAATGTTTTGTATTCTCTTGAGTTGTTTTTATTGTGTTGGCAGGTTTTGGAATGTTTGGATTCCTTTTGGCGGGTGTTCGGAATGTTTTGGCGGGTGTTCGGAATGTTTTGATTAGTTTTGACGGGTTTTGAAATATTTTGGCGGGTTTTTAGAAGGTTTCAATTTGTTTTGATTTGTTTTGATTCTGTTTAGCCCAGTTTTTGGTGTGTTTGGATTAGCTTTGGTGGGCTTTCTCATGTTTTGTCAGGTTTTTTCGAATGTATTGATGACTTCTGTCTGGTTTTCTATTTTGGCGGGTTTGAAAATATTTTTGGATTAGTTTTGGCGGGTTTGAAAATATTTTGGCTCTTTGCGCAGAGATGATGGTGCCGGTTGCGGTGCGCTCCGGGGCGCTCCTTCTGCGGAAAGACGCCTGGCAGCGGCACTTGGGACAGTTCCGCGTCTCCGTATTCTGCGTTTCTTGCCTTCTGCATCTCAGCAAAATGCTTTCCCACTAGGTCTAGCAAGGAGAAACTGTGGCAGCTGAGTAGATGTAGCCCGGCCCGCCCTTTGAAGTTGACAAGTTCTTGGCATCTCAGAGCCTCAAGGCAAGAGCAAGGTTATCTATGGTAGGCTGGGGCAGAACTAGCAGCAAGCAGAGCAAAGTTGTCCAAGAATAGCTTCCATTGGAATGCTAATGGCAATTGAAGAGGCAGGCCAGTGGCAAGCCACTAGCTTCTAGCAGTTTGAAAGTTGCAGACACAGTGCAGGTGTTGTGCGGCTTCCTTCTTGGCCTCCAAGAAGGTGCCGTGCTCTCCGTCTCTTGCTTGCCAATATGTTGCCGTGTTCCTCCTATTGTTTGGTTTGTTTTGATTTGTTTTGATGATGTTTTGGCGGGTTTTCGGAATGTTTTGGTGGTGTTTTAGAATGTTTTGTTTTCTCTTGTGTTGTTTTTACTGTCTTGGCAGGTTGTGGAATATTTGGATTCCTTTTGGCGGGTTTTAAAATATTTTGGCGTGTATTTGGAATGTTTTGGTTTGCTTTCATTTGTTTTGATTATGTTTTGGCAAGTTATTGAAAGTTTCGATCACTTCTGACTGGTTTTCTAGTATTTTGCATCTTTTCAGAATGTTTTGATCAGTTTTGGCAGGTTCTAAACTATTTTGTCAGGTTTTTGGAATTTTTTGGTTGGTTTTGATTTGTTTTTGTGATGTTTTGCCAAGTTTTTTGAATGTTTTGATCAGTTCTGTCTGGTTTTCTAATGTTTTGGCATCTTTTCAGAATGTTTTGATGAGTTTTGCGGGTCTAAATCATTTTGGCGGGTTTTCAGAATGTTTTGGTTGGTTTTGATTTGTTTTTATGATGTTTTGGCGGGTTTTCGGAATGTTTTGTTTGGGTTTTAGAATGTTTTGTATTCTCTTGAGTTGTTTTTATTGTGTTGGCAGGTTTTGGAATGTTTGGATTCCTTTTGGCGGGTGTTCGGAATGTTTTGGCGGGTGTTCGGAATGTTTTGATTAGTTTTGACGGGTTTTGAAATATTTTGGCGGGTTTTTAGAAGGTTTCAATTTGTTTTGATTTGTTTTGATTCTGTTTAGCCCAGTTTTTGGTGTGTTTGGATTAGCTTTGGTGGGCTTGATCATGTTTTGTCAGGTTTTTTCGAATGTATTGATGACTTCTGTCTGGTTTTCTATTTTGGTGGGTTTGAAAATATTTTTGGATTAGTTTTGGCGGGTTTGAAAATATTTTGGCTCTTTGCGCAGAGATGACGGTGCCGGTTGCGGTGCGCTCCGGGGCGCTCCTTCTGCGGAAAGACGCCTAGGCAGCGGCACTTGGGACAGCTCCGCGTCTCCGTATTCTGCGTTTCTTGCCTTCTGCATCTCAGCAAAATGCTTTCCCACTAGGTCTAGCAAGGAGAAACTGTGGCAGCTGAGTAGATGTAGCCCGGCCCGCCCTTTGAAGTTGACAAGTTCTTGGCATCTCAGAGCCTCAAGGCAAGAGCAAGGTTATCTATGGTAGGCTGGGGCAGAACTAGCAGCAAGCAGAGCAAAGTTGTCCAAGAATAGCTTCCATTGGAATGCTAATGGCAATTGAAGAGGCAGGCCAGTGGCAAGCCACTAGCTTCTAGCAGTTTGAAAGTTGCAGACACAGTGCAGGTGTTGTGCGGCTTCCTTCTTGGCCTCCTAGAAGGTGCCGTGCTCTCCGTCTCTTGCTTGCCAATATGTTGCCGTGTTCCTCCTATTGTTTGGTTTGTTTTGATTTGTTTTGATGATGTTTTGGCGGGTTTCGGAATGTTTTGGTGGTGTTTTAGAATGTTTTGTTTTCTCTTGTGTTGTTTTTATTGTCTTGGCAGGTTGTGGAATATTTGGATTCCTTTTGGCGGGTTTTAAAATATTTTGGCGGGTATTTGGAATGTTTTGGTTTGCTTTCATTTGTTTTGATTATGTTTTGGCAAGTTATTGAAAGTTTCGATCACTTCTGACTGGTTTTCTAGTATTTTGGCATCTTTTCAGAATGTTTTGATCAGTTTTGGCGGGTTCTAAACTATTTTGTCAGGTTTTTGGAATTTTTTGGTTGGTTTTGATTTGTTTTTATGATGTTTTGCCTAGTTTTTTCAATGTTTTGATCAGTTCTGTCTGGTTTTCTAATGTTTTGGCATCTTTTCAGAATGTTTTGATGAGTTTTGCAGGTCTAAATTATTTTGGCGGGTTTTCGGAATATTTTGGTTGGTTTTGATTTGTTTTTATGATGTTTTGGCGGGTTTTCGGAATGTTTTGGTTGGGTTTTAGAATGTTTTGTATTCTCTTGAGTTGTTTTTATTGTGTTGGCAGGTTTTGGAATGTTTGGATTCCTTTTGGCGGGTGTTCGGAATGTTTTGGCGGGTGTTCGGAATGTTTTGATTAGTTTTGACGGGTTTTGAAATATTTTGGCGGGTTTTTAGAAGGTTTCAATTTGTTTTGATTTGTTTTGATTCTGTTTAGCCCAGTTTTTGGTGTGTTTGGATTAGCTTTGGTGGGCTTTCTCATGTTTTGTCAGGTTTTTTTGAATGTATTGATGACTTCTGTCTGGTTTTCTATTTTGGCGGGTTTGAAAATATTTTTGGATTAGTTTTGGCGGGTTTGAAAATATTTTGGCTCTTTGCGCAGAGATGACGGTGCCGGTTGCGGTGCGCTCCGGGGCGCTCCTTCTGCGGAAAGACGCCTAGGCAGCGGCACTTGGGACAGCTCCGCGTCTCCGTATTCTGCGTTTCTTGCCTTCTGCATCTCAGCAAAATGCTTTCCCACTAGGTCTAGCAAGGAGAAACTGTGGCAGCTGAGTAGATGTAGCCCGGCCCGCCCTTTGAAGTTGACAAGTTCTTGGCATCTCAGAGCCTCAAGGCAAGAGCAAGGTTATCTATGGTAGGCTGGGGCAGAACTAGCAGCAAGCAGAGCAAAGTTGTCCAAGAATAGCTTCCATTGGAATGCTAATGGCAGTTGAAGAGGCAGGCCAGTGGCAAGCCACTAGCTTCTAGCAGTTTGAAAGTTGCAGACACAGTGCAGGTGTTGTGCGGCTTCCTTCTTGGCCTCCTAGAAGGTGCCGTGCTCTCCGTCTCTTGCTTGCCAATATGTTGCCGTGTTCCTCCTATTGTTTGGTTTGTTTTGATTTGTTTTGATGATGTTTTGGCGGGTTTTCGGAATGTTTTGGTGGTGTTTTAGAATGTTTTGTTTTCTCTTGTGTTGTTTTGATTGTCTTGGCAGGTTGTGGAATATTTGGATTCCTTTTGGCGGGTTTTAAAATATTTTGGCGGGTATTTGGAATGTTATGGTTTGCTTTCATTTGTTTTGATTATGTTTTGGCAAGTTATTGAAAGTTTGGATCACTTCTGACTGGTTTTCTAGTATTTTGGCATCTTTTCAGAATGTTTTGATCAGTTTTGGCGGGTTCTAAACTATTTTGTCAGGTTTTTGGAATTTTTTGGTTGGTTTTGATTTGTTTTTATGATGTTTTGCCTAGTTTTTTCAATGTTTTGATCAGTTCTGTCTGGTTTTCTAATGTTTTGGCATCTTTTCAGAATGTTTTGATGAGTTTTGCAGGTCTAAATTATTTTGGCGGGTTTTCGGAATATTTTGGTTGGTTTTGATTTGTTTTTATGATGTTTTGGCGGGTTTTCGGAATGTTTTGGTTGGGTTTTAGAATGTTTTGTATTCTCTTGAGTTGTTTTTATTGTGTTGGCAGGTTTTAGAATGTTTGGATTCCTTTTGGCGGGTGTTCGGAATGTTTTGGCGGGTGTTCGGAATGTTTTGATTAGTTTTGACGGGTTTTGAAATATTTTGGTGGGTTTTTAGAAGGTTTCAATTTGTTTTGATTTGTTTTGATTCTGTTTAGCCCAGTTTTTGGTGTGTTTGGATTAGCTTTGGTGGGCTTTCTCATGTTTTGTCAGGTTTTTTCGAATGTATTGATGACTTCTGTCTGGTTTTCTATTTTGGCGGGTTTGAAAATATTTTTGGATTAGTTTTGGCGGGTTTGAAAATATTTTGGCTCTTTGCGCAGAGATGACGGTGCCGGTTGCGGTGCGCTCCGGGGCGCTCCTTCTGCGGAAAGACGCCTAGGCAGCGGCACTTGGGACAGCTCTGCGTCTCCGTATTCTGCGTTTCTTGCCTTCTGCATCATCTCAGCAAAATGCTTTCCCACTAGGTCTAGCAAGGAGAAACTGTGGCAGCTGAGTAGATGTAGCCCGGCCCGCCCTTTGAAGTTGACAAGTTCTTGGCATCTCAGAGCCTCAAGGCAAGAGCAAGGTTATCTATGGTAGGCTGGGGCAGAACTAGCAGCAAGCAGAGCAAAGTTGTCCAAGAATAGCTTCCATTGGAATGCTAATGGCAATTGAAGAGGCAGGCCAGTGGCAAGCCACTAGCTTCTAGCAGTTTGAAAGTTGCAGACACAGTGCAGGTGTTGTGCGGCTTCCTTCTTGGCCTCCAAGAAGGTGCCGTGCTCTCCGTCTCTTGCTTGCCAATATGTTGCCGTGTTCCTCCTATTGTTTGGTTTGTTTTGATTTGTTTTGATGATGTTTTGGCGGGTTTTCGGAATGTTTTGGTGGTGTTTTAGAATGTTTTGTTTTCTCTTGTGTTGTTTTGATTGTCTTGGCAGGTTGTGGAATATTTGGATTCCTTTTGGCGGGTTTTAAAATATTTTGGCGGGTATTTGGAATGTTATGGTTTGCTTTCATTTGTTTTGATTATGTTTTGGCAAGTTATTGAAAGTTTCGATCACTTCTGACTGGTTTTCTAGTATTTTGGCATCTTTTCAGAATGTTTTGATCAGTTTTGGCAGGTTCTAAACTATTTTGTCAGGTTTTTGGAATTTTTTGGTTGGTTTTGATTTGTTTTTGTGATGTTTTGCCAAGTTTTTTGAATGTTTTGATCAGTTCTGTCTGGTTTTCTAATGTTTTGGCATCTTTTCAGAATGTTTTGATGAGTTTTGCGGGTCTAAATCATTTTGGCGGGTTTTCAGAATGTTTTGGTTGGTTTTGATTTGTTTTTATGATGTTTTGGCGGGTTTTCGGAATGTTTTGTTTGGGTTTTAGAATGTTTTGTATTCTCTTGAGTTGTTTTTATTGTGTTGGCAGGTTTTGGAATGTTTGGATTCCTTTTGGCGGGTGTTCGGAATGTTTTGGCGGGTGTTCGGAATGTTTTGATTAGTTTTGACGGGTTTTGAAATATTTTGGCGGGTTTTTAGAAGGTTTCAATTTGTTTTGATTTGTTTTGATTCTGTTTAGCCCAGTTTTTGGTGTGTTTGGATTAGCTTTGGTGGGCTTGATCATGTTTTGTCAGGTTTTTTCGAATGTATTGATGACTTCTGTCTGGTTTTCTATTTTGGTGGGTTTGAAAATATTTTTGGATTAGTTTTGGCGGGTTTGAAAATATTTTGGCTCTTTGCGCAGAGATGACGGTGCCGGTTGCGGTGCGCTCCGGGGCGCTCCTTCTGCGGAAAGACGCCTAGGCAGCGGCACTTGGGACAGCTCCGCGTCTCCGTATTCTGCGTTTCTTGCCTTCTGCATCTCAGCAAAATGCTTTCCCACTAGGTCTAGCAAGGAGAAACTGTGGCAGCTGAGTAGATGTAGCCCGGCCCGCCCTTTGAAGTTGACAAGTTCTTGGCATCTCAGAGCCTCAAGGGAAGAGCAAGGTTATCTATGGTAGGCTGGGGCAGAACTAGCAGCAAGCAGAGCAAAGTTGTCCAAGAATAGCTTCCATTGGAATGCTAATGGCAATTGAAGAGGCAGGCCAGTGGCAAGCCACTAGCTTCTAGCAGTTTGAAAGTTGCAGACACAGTGCAGGTGTTGTGCGGCTTCCTTCTTGGCCTCCTAGAAGGTGCCGTGCTCTCCGTCTCTTGCTTGCCAATATGTTGCCGTGTTCCTCCTATTGTTTGGTTTGTTTTGATTTGTTTTGATGATGTTTTGGCGGGTTTCGGAATGTTTTGGTGGTGTTTTAGAATGTTTTGTTTTCTCTTGTGTTGTTTTTATTGTCTTGGCAGGTTGTGGAATATTTGGATTCCTTTTGGCGGGTTTTAAAATATTTTGGCGGGTATTTGGAATGTTTTGGTTTGCTTTCATTTGTTTTGATTATGTTTTGGCAAGTTATTGAAAGTTTCGATCACTTCTGACTGGTTTTCTAGTATTTTGGCATCTTTTCAGAATGTTTTGATCAGTTTTGGCGGGTTCTAAACTATTTTGTCAGGTTTTTGGAATTTTTTGGTTGGTTTTGATTTGTTTTTATGATGTTTTGCCTAGTTTTTTCAATGTTTTGATCAGTTCTGTCTGGTTTTCTAATGTTTTGGCATCTTTTCAGAATGTTTTGATGAGTTTTGCAGGTCTAAATTATTTTGGCGGGTTTTCGGAATATTTTGGTTGGTTTTGATTTGTTTTTATGATGTTTTGGCGGGTTTTCGGAATGTTTTGGTTGGGTTTTAGAATGTTTTGTATTCTCTTGAGTTGTTTTTATTGTGTTGGCAGGTTTTGGAATGTTTGGATTCCTTTTGGCGGGTGTTCGGAATGTTTTGGCGGGTGTTCGGAATGTTTTGATTAGTTTTGACGGGTTTTGAAATATTTTGGCGGGTTTTTAGAAGGTTTCAATTTGTTTTGATTTGTTTTGATTCTGTTTAGCCCAGTTTTTGGTGTGTTTGGATTAGCTTTGGTGGGCTTTCTCATGTTTTGTCAGGTTTTTTTGAATGTATTGATGACTTCTGTCTGGTTTTCTATTTTGGCGGGTTTGAAAATATTTTTGGATTAGTTTTGGCGGGTTTGAAAATATTTTGGCTCTTTGCGCAGAGATGACGGTGCCGGTTGCGGTGCGCTCCGGGGCGCTCCTTCTGCGGAAAGACGCCTAGGCAGCGGCACTTGGGACAGCTCCGCGTCTCCGTATTCTGCGTTTCTTGCCTTCTGCATCTCAGCAAAATGCTTTCCCACTAGGTCTAGCAAGGAGAAACTGTGGCAGCTGAGTAGATGTAGCCCGGCCCGCCCTTTGAAGTTGACAAGTTCTTGGCATCTCAGAGCCTCAAGGCAAGAGCAAGGTTATCTATGGTAGGCTGGGGCAGAACTAGCAGCAAGCAGAGCAAAGTTGTCCAAGAATAGCTTCCATTGGAATGCTAATGGCAGTTGAAGAGGCAGGCCAGTGGCAAGCCACTAGCTTCTAGCAGTTTGAAAGTTGCAGACACAGTGCAGGTGTTGTGCGGCTTCCTTCTTGGCCTCCTAGAAGGTGCCGTGCTCTCCGTCTCTTGCTTGCCAATATGTTGCCGTGTTCCTCCTATTGTTTGGTTTGTTTTGATTTGTTTTGATGATGTTTTGGCGGGTTTCGGAATGTTTTGGTGGTGTTTTAGAATGTTTTGTTTTCTCTTGTGTTGTTTTTATTGTCTTGGCAGGTTGTGGAATATTTGGATTCCTTTTGGCGGGTTTTAAAATATTTTGGCGGGTATTTGGAATGTTATGGTTTGCTTTCATTTGTTTTGATTATGTTTTGGCAAGTTATTGAAAGTTTGGATCACTTCTGACTGGTTTTCTAGTATTTTGGCATCTTTTCAGAATGTTTTGATCAGTTTTGGCGGGTTCTAAACTATTTTGTCAGGTTTTTGGAATTTTTTGGTTGGTTTTGATTTGTTTTTATGATGTTTTGCCTAGTTTTTTCAATGTTTTGATCAGTTCTGTCTGGTTTTCTAATGTTTTGGCATCTTTTCAGAATGTTTTGATGAGTTTTGCAGGTCTAAATTATTTTGGCGGGTTTTCGGAATATTTTGGTTGGTTTTGATTTGTTTTTATGATGTTTTGGCGGGTTTTCGGAATGTTTTGGTTGGGTTTTAGAATGTTTTGTATTCTCTTGAGTTGTTTTTATTGTGTTGGCAGGTTTTAGAATGTTTGGATTCCTTTTGGCGGGTGTTCGGAATGTTTTGATTAGTTTTGACGGGTTTTGAAATATTTTGGCGGGTTTTTAGAAGGTTTCGATTTGTTTTGATTTGTTTTGATTCTGTTTAGCCCAGTTTTTGGTGTGTTTGGATTAGCTTTGGTGGGCTTTCTCATGTTTTGTCAGGTTTTTTCGAATGTATTGATGACTTCTGTCTGGTTTTCTATTTTGGCGGGTTTGAAAATATTTTTGGATTAGTTTTGGCGGGTTTGAAAATATTTTGGCTCTTTGCGCAGAGATGACGGTGCCGGTTGCGGTGCGCTCCGGGGCGCTCCTTCTGCGGAAAGACGCCTAGGCAGCGGCACTTGGGACAGCTCCGCGTCTCCGTATTCTGCGTTTCTTGCCTTCTGCATCATCTCAGCAAAATGCTTTCCCACTAGGTCTAGCAAGGAGAAACTGTGGCAGCTGAGTAGATGTAGCCCGGCCCGCCCTTTGAAGTTGACAAGTTCTTGGCATCTCAGAGCCTCAAGGCAAGAGCAAGGTTATCTATGGTAGGCTGGGGCAGAACTAGCAGCAAGCAGAGCAAAGTTGTCCAAGAATAGCTTCCATTGGAATGCTAATGGCAGTTGAAGAGGCAGGCCAGTGGCAAGCCACTAGCTTCTAGCAGTTTGAAAGTTGCAGACACAGTGCAGGTGTTGTGCGGCTTCCTTCTTGGCCTCCTAGAAGGTGCCGTGCTCTCCGTCTCTTGCTTGCCAATATGTTGCCGTGTTCCTCCTATTGTTTGGTTTGTTTTGATTTGTTTTGATGATGTTTTGGCGGGTTTCGGAATGTTTTGGTGGTGTTTTAGAATGTTTTGTTTTCTCTTGTGTTGTTTTGATTGTCTTGGCAGGTTGTGGAATATTTGGATTCCTTTTGGCGGGTTTTAAAATATTTTGGCGGGTATTTGGAATGTTATGGTTTGCTTTCATTTGTTTTGATTATGTTTTGGCAAGTTATTGAAAGTTTGGATCACTTCTGACTGGTTTTCTAGTATTTTGGCATCTTTTCAGAATGTTTTGATCAGTTTTGGCGGGTTCTAAACTATTTTGTCAGGTTTTTGGAATTTTTTGGTTGGTTTTGATTTGTTTTTATGATGTTTTGCCTAGTTTTTTCAATGTTTTGATCAGTTCTGTCTGGTTTTCTAATGTTTTGGCATCTTTTCAGAATGTTTTGATGAGTTTTGCAGGTCTAAATTATTTTGGCGGGTTTTCGGAATATTTTGGTTGGTTTTGATTTGTTTTTATGATGTTTTGGCGGGTTTTCGGAATGTTTTGGTTGGGTTTTAGAATGTTTTGTATTCTCTTGAGTTGTTTTTATTGTGTTGGCAGGTTTTAGAATGTTTGGATTCCTTTTGGCGGGTGTTCGGAATGTTTTGATTAGTTTTGACGGGTTTTGAAATATTTTGGCGGGTTTTTAGAAGGTTTCGATTTGTTTTGATTTGTTTTGATTCTGTTTAGCCCAGTTTTTGGTGTGTTTGGATTAGCTTTGGTGGGCTTTCTCATGTTTTGTCAGGTTTTTTCGAATGTATTGATGACTTCTGTCTGGTTTTCTATTTTGGCGGGTTTGAAAATATTTTTGGATTAGTTTTGGCGGGTTTGAAAATATTTTGGCTCTTTGCGCAGAGATGACGGTGCCGGTTGCGGTGCGCTCCGGGGCGCTCCTTCTGCGGAAAGACGCCTAGGCAGCGGCACTTGGGACAGCTCTGCGTCTCCGTATTCTGCGTTTCTTGCCTTCTGCATCATCTCAGCAAAATGCTTTCCCACTAGGTCTAGCAAGGAGAAACTGTGGCAGCTGAGTAGATGTAGCCCGGCCCGCCCTTTGAAGTTGACAAGTTCTTGGCATCTCAGAGCCTCAAGGCAAGAGCAAGGTTATCTATGGTAGGCTGGGGCAGAACTAGCAGCAAGCAGAGCAAAGTTGTCCAAGAATAGCTTCCATTGGAATGCTAATGGCAATTGAAGAGGCAGGCCAGTGGCAAGCCACTAGCTTCTAGCAGTTTGAAAGTTGCAGACACAGTGCAGGTGTTGTGCGGCTTCCTTCTTGGCCTCCAAGAAGGTGCCGTGCTCTCCGTCTCTTGCTTGCCAATATGTTGCCGTGTTCCTCCTATTGTTTGGTTTGTTTTGATTTGTTTTGATGATGTTTTGGCGGGTTTTCGGAATGTTTTGGTGGTGTTTTAGAATGTTTTGTTTTCTCTTGTGTTGTTTTGATTGTCTTGGCAGGTTGTGGAATATTTGGATTCCTTTTGGCGGGTTTTAAAATATTTTGGCGGGTATTTGGAATGTTATGGTTTGCTTTCATTTGTTTTGATTATGTTTTGGCAAGTTATTGAAAGTTTCGATCACTTCTGACTGGTTTTCTAGTATTTTGGCATCTTTTCAGAATGTTTTGATCAGTTTTGGCGGGTTCTAAACTATTTTGTCAGGTTTTTGGAATTTTTTGGTTGGTTTTGATTTGTTTTTATGATGTTTTGCCTAGTTTTTTCAATGTTTTGATCAGTTCTGTCTGGTTTTCTAATGTTTTGGCATCTTTTCAGAATGTTTTGATGAGTTTTGCAGGTCTAAATTATTTTGGCGGGTTTTCGGAATATTTTGGTTGGTTTTGATTTGTTTTTATGATGTTTTGGCGGGTTTTCGGAATGTGTTGGTTGGGTTTTAGAATGTTTTGTATTCTCTTGAGTTGTTTTTATTGTGTTGGCAGGTTTTGGAATGTTTGGATTCCTTTTGGCGGGTGTTCGGAATGTTTTGGCGGGTGTTCGGAATGTTTTGATTAGTTTTGACGGGTTTTGAAATATTTTGGTGGGTTTTTAGAAGGTTTCAATTTGTTTTGATTTGTTTTGATTCTGTTTAGCCCAGTTTTTGGTGTGTTTGGATTAGCTTTGGTGGGCTTTCTCATGTTTTGTCAGGTTTTTTTGAATGTATTGATGACTTCTGTCTGGTTTTCTATTTTGGCGGGTTTGAAAATATTTTTGGATTAGTTTTGGCGGGTTTGAAAATATTTTGGCTCTTTGCGCAGAGATGACGGTGCCGGTTGCGGTGCGCTCCGGGGCGCTCCTTCTGCGGAAAGACGCCTAGGCAGCGGCACTTGGGACAGCTCCGCGTCTCCGTATTCTGCGTTTCTTGCCTTCTGCATCTCAGCAAAATGCTTTCCCACCAGGTCTAGCAAGGAGAAACTGTGGCAGCTGAGTAGATGTAGCCCGGCCCGCCCTTTGAAGTTGACAAGTTCTTGGCATCTCAGAGCCTCAAGGCAAGAGCAAGGTTCTCTATGGTAGGCTGGGGCAGAACTAGCAGCAAGCAGAGCAAAGTTGTCCAAGAATAGCTTCCATTGGAATGCTAATGGCAATTGAAGAGGCAGGCCAGTGGCAAGCCACTAGCTTCTAGCAGTTTGAAAGTTGCAGACACAGTGCAGGTGTTGTGCGGCTTCCTTCTTGGCCTCCAAGAAGGTGCCGTGCTCTCCGTCTCTTGCTTGCCAATATGTTGCCGTGTTCCTCCTATTGTTTGGTTTGTTTTGATTTGTTTTGATGATGTTTTGGCGGGTTTTCGGAATGTTTTGGTGGTGTTTTAGAATGTTTTGTTTTCTCTTGTGTTGTTTTGATTGTCTTGGCAGGTTGTGGAATATTTGGATTCCTTTTGGCGGGTTTTCAAATATTTTGGCGGGTATTTGGAATGTTTTGGTTTGCTTTCATTTGTTTTGATTATGTTTTGGCAAGTTATTGAAAGTTTCGATCACTTCTGACTGGTTTTCTAGTATTTTGGCATCTTTTCAGAATGTTTTGATCAGTTTTGGCAGGTTCTAAACTATTTTGTCAGGTTTTTGGAATTTTTTGGTTGGTTTTGATTTGTTTTTGTGATGTTTTGCCAAGTTTTTTGAATGTTTTGATCAGTTCTGTCTGGTTTTCTAATGTTTTGGCATCTTTTCAGAATGTTTTGATGAGTTTTGCGGGTCTAAATCATTTTGGCGGGTTTTCAGAATGTTTTGGTTGGTTTTGATTTGTTTTTATGATGTTTTGGCGGGTTTTCGGAATGTTTTGTTTGGGTTTTAGAATGTTTTGTATTCTCTTGAGTTGTTTTTATTGTGTTGGCAGGTTTTGGAATGTTTGGATTCCTTTTGGCGGGTGTTCGGAATGTTTTGGCGGGTGTTCGGAATGTTTTGATTAGTTTTGACGGGTTTTGAAATATTTTGGCGGGTTTTTAGAAGGTTTCAATTTGTTTTGATTTGTTTTGATTCTGTTTAGCCCAGTTTTTGGTGTGTTTGGATTAGCTTTGGTGGGCTTGATCATGTTTTGTCAGGTTTTTTCGAATGTATTGATGACTTCTGTCTGGTTTTCTATTTTGGTGGGTTTGAAAATATTTTTGGATTAGTTTTGGCGGGTTTGAAAATATTTTGGCTCTTTGCGCAGAGATGACGGTGCCGGTTGCGGTGCGCTCCGGGGCGCTCCTTCTGCGGAAAGACGCCTAGGCAGCGGCACTTGGGACAGCTCCGCGTCTCCGTATTCTGCGTTTCTTGCCTTCTGCATCTCAGCAAAATGCTTTCCCACTAGGTCTAGCAAGGAGAAACTGTGGCAGCTGAGTAGATGTAGCCCGGCCCGCCCTTTGAAGTTGACAAGTTCTTGGCATCTCAGAGCCTCAAGGGAAGAGCAAGGTTATCTATGGTAGGCTGGGGCAGAACTAGCAGCAAGCAGAGCAAAGTTGTCCAAGAATAGCTTCCATTGGAATGCTAATGGCAATTGAAGAGGCAGGCCAGTGGCAAGCCACTAGCTTCTAGCAGTTTGAAAGTTGCAGACACAGTGCAGGTGTTGTGCGGCTTCCTTCTTGGCCTCCTAGAAGGTGCCGTGCTCTCCGTCTCTTGCTTGCCAATATGTTGCCGTGTTCCTCCTATTGTTTGGTTTGTTTTGATTTGTTTTGATGATGTTTTGGCGGGTTTCGGAATGTTTTGGTGGTGTTTTAGAATGTTTTGTTTTCTCTTGTGTTGTTTTTATTGTCTTGGCAGGTTGTGGAATATTTGGATTCCTTTTGGCGGGTTTTAAAATATTTTGGCGGGTATTTGGAATGTTTTGGTTTGCTTTCATTTGTTTTGATTATGTTTTGGCAAGTTATTGAAAGTTTGGATCACTTCTGACTGGTTTTCTAGTATTTTGGCATCTTTTCAGAATGTTTTGATCAGTTTTGGCGGGTTCTAAACTATTTTGTCAGGTTTTTGGAATTTTTTGGTTGGTTTTGATTTGTTTTTATGATGTTTTGCCTAGTTTTTTCAATGTTTTGATCAGTTCTGTCTGGTTTTCTAATGTTTTGGCATCTTTTCAGAATGTTTTGATGAGTTTTGCAGGTCTAAATTATTTTGGCGGGTTTTCGGAATATTTTGGTTGGTTTTGATTTGTTTTTATGATGTTTTGGCGGGTTTTCGGAATGTTTTGGTTGGGTTTTAGAATGTTTTGTATTCTCTTGAGTTGTTTTTATTGTGTTGGCAGGTTTTGGAATGTTTGGATTCCTTTTGGCGGGTGTTCGGAATGTTTTGGCGGGTGTTCGGAATGTTTTGATTAGTTTTGACGGGTTTTGAAATATTTTGGCGGGTTTTTAGAAGGTTTCAATTTGTTTTGATTTGTTTTGATTCTGTTTAGCCCAGTTTTTGGTGTGTTTGGATTAGCTTTGGTGGGCTTTCTCATGTTTTGTCAGGTTTTTTTGAATGTATTGATGACTTCTGTCTGGTTTTCTATTTTGGCGGGTTTGAAAATAGTTTTGGATTAGTTTTGGCGGGTTTGAAAATATTTTGGCTCTTTGCGCAGAGATGACGGTGCCGGTTGCGGTGCGCTCCGGGGCGCTCCTTCTGCGGAAAGACGCCTAGGCAGCGGCACTTGGGACAGCTCCGCGTCTCCGTATTCTGCGTTTCTTGCCTTCTGCATCTCAGCAAAATGCTTTCCCACTAGGTCTAGCAAGGAGAAACTGTGGCAGCTGAGTAGATGTAGCCCGGCCCGCCCTTTGAAGTTGACAAGTTCTTGGCATCTCAGAGCCTCAAGGCAAGAGCAAGGTTATCTATGGTAGGCTGGGGCAGAACTAGCAGCAAGCAGAGCAAAGTTGTCCAAGAATAGCTTCCATTGGAATGCTAATGGCAGTTGAAGAGGCAGGCCAGTGGCAAGCCACTAGCTTCTAGCAGTTTGAAAGTTGCAGACACAGTGCAGGTGTTGTGCGGCTTCCTTCTTGGCCTCCTAGAAGGTGCCGTGCTCTCCGTCTCTTGCTTGCCAATATGTTGCCGTGTTCCTCCTATTGTTTGGTTTGTTTTGATTTGTTTTGATGATGTTTTGGCGGGTTTCGGAATGTTTTGGTGGTGTTTTAGAATGTTTTGTTTTCTCTTGTGTTGTTTTGATTGTCTTGGCAGGTTGTGGAATATTTGGATTCCTTTTGGCGGGTTTTAAAATATTTTGGCGGGTATTTGGAATGTTATGGTTTGCTTTCATTTGTTTTGATTATGTTTTGGCAAGTTATTGAAAGTTTGGATCACTTCTGACTGGTTTTCTAGTATTTTGGCATCTTTTCAGAATGTTTTGATCAGTTTTGGCGGGTTCTAAACTATTTTGTCAGGTTTTTGGAATTTTTTGGTTGGTTTTGATTTGTTTTTATGATGTTTTGCCTAGTTTTTTCAATGTTTTGATCAGTTCTGTCTGGTTTTCTAATGTTTTGGCATCTTTTCAGAATGTTTTGATGAGTTTTGCAGGTCTAAATTATTTTGGCGGGTTTTCGGAATATTTTGGTTGGTTTTGATTTGTTTTTATGATGTTTTGGCGGGTTTTCGGAATGTTTTGGTTGGGTTTTAGAATGTTTTGTATTCTCTTGAGTTGTTTTTATTGTGTTGGCAGGTTTTAGAATGTTTGGATTCCTTTTGGCGGGTGTTCGGAATGTTTTGATTAGTTTTGACGGGTTTTGAAATATTTTGGCGGGTTTTTAGAAGGTTTCAATTTGTTTTGATTTGTTTTGATTCTGTTTAGCCCAGTTTTTGGTGTGTTTGGATTAGCTTTGGTGGGCTTTCTCATGTTTTGTCAGGTTTTTTCGAATGTATTGATGACTTCTGTCTGGTTTTCTATTTTGGCGGGTTTGAAAATATTTTTGGATTAGTTTTGGCGGGTTTGAAAATATTTTGGCTCTTTGCGCAGAGATGACGGTGCCGGTTGCGGTGCGCTCCGGGGCGCTCCTTCTGCGGAAAGACGCCTAGGCAGCGGCACTTGGGACAGCTCTGCGTCTCCGTATTCTGCGTTTCTTGCCTTCTGCATCATCTCAGCAAAATGCTTTCCCACTAGGTCTAGCAAGGAGAAACTGTGGCAGCTGAGTAGATGTAGCCCGGCCCGCCCTTTGAAGTTGACAAGTTCTTGGCATCTCAGAGCCTCAAGGCAAGAGCAAGGTTATCTATGGTAGGCTGGGGCAGAACTAGCAGCAAGCAGAGCAAAGTTGTCCAAGAATAGCTTCCATTGGAATGCTAATGGCAATTGAAGAGGCAGGCCAGTGGCAAGCCACTAGCTTCTAGCAGTTTGAAAGTTGCAGACACAGTGCAGGTGTTGTGCGGCTTCCTTCTTGGCCTCCTAGAAGGTGCCGTGCTCTCCGTCTCTTGCTTGCCAATATGTTGCCGTGTTCCTCCTATTGTTTGGTTTGTTTTGATTTGTTTTGATGATGTTTTGGCGGGTTTCGGAATGTTTTGGTGGTGTTTTAGAATGTTTTGTTTTCTCTTGTGTTGTTTTTATTGTCTTGGCAGGTTGTGGAATATTTGGATTCCTTTTGGCGGGTTTTAAAATATTTTGGCGGGTATTTGGAATGTTATGGTTTGCTTTCATTTGTTTTGATTATGTTTTGGCAAGTTATTGAAAGTTTCGATCACTTCTGACTGGTTTTCTAGTATTTTGGCATCTTTTCAGAATGTTTTGATCAGTTTTGGCGGGTTCTAAACTATTTTGTCAGGTTTTTGGAATTTTTTGGTTGGTTTTGATTTGTTTTTATGATGTTTTGCCTAGTTTTTTCAATGTTTTGATCAGTTCTGTCTGGTTTTCTAATGTTTTGGCATCTTTTCAGAATGTTTTGATGAGTTTTGCAGGTCTAAATTATTTTGGCGGGTTTTCGGAATATTTTGGTTGGTTTTGATTTGTTTTTATGATGTTTTGGCGGGTTTTCGGAATGTGTTGGTTGGGTTTTAGAATGTTTTGTATTCTCTTGAGTTGTTTTTATTGTGTTGGCAGGTTTTGGAATGTTTGGATTCCTTTTGGCGGGTGTTCGGAATGTTTTGGCGGGTGTTCGGAATGTTTTGATTAGTTTTGACGGGTTTTGAAATATTTTGGTGGGTTTTTAGAAGGTTTCAATTTGTTTTGATTTGTTTTGATTCTGTTTAGCCCAGTTTTTGGTGTGTTTGGATTAGCTTTGGTGGGCTTTCTCATGTTTTGTCAGGTTTTTTTGAATGTATTGATGACTTCTGTCTGGTTTTCTATTTTGGCGGGTTTGAAAATATTTTTGGATTAGTTTTGGCGGGTTTGAAAATATTTTGGCTCTTTGCGCAGAGATGACGGTGCCGGTTGCGGTGCGCTCCGGGGCGCTCCTTCTGCGGAAAGACGCCTAGGCAGCGGCACTTGGGACAGCTCCGCGTCTCCGTATTCTGCGTTTCTTGCCTTCTGCATCTCAGCAAAATGCTTTCCCACCAGGTCTAGCAAGGAGAAACTGTGGCAGCTGAGTAGATGTAGCCCGGCCCGCCCTTTGAAGTTGACAAGTTCTTGGCATCTCAGAGCCTCAAGGCAAGAGCAAGGTTCTCTATGGTAGGCTGGGGCAGAACTAGCAGCAAGCAGAGCAAAGTTGTCCAAGAATAGCTTCCATTGGAATGCTAATGGCAATTGAAGAGGCAGGCCAGTGGCAAGCCACTAGCTTCTAGCAGTTTGAAAGTTGCAGACACAGTGCAGGTGTTGTGCGGCTTCCTTCTTGGCCTCCAAGAAGGTGCCGTGCTCTCCGTCTCTTGCTTGCCAATATGTTGCCGTGTTCCTCCTATTGTTTGGTTTGTTTTGATTTGTTTTGATGATGTTTTGGCGGGTTTTCGGAATGTTTTGGTGGTGTTTTAGAATGTTTTGTTTTCTCTTGTGTTGTTTTGATTGTCTTGGCAGGTTGTGGAATATTTGGATTCCTTTTGGCGGGTTTTAAAATATTTTGGCGGGTATTTGGAATGTTTTGGTTTGCTTTCATTTGTTTTGATTATGTTTTGGCAAGTTATTGAAAGTTTCGATCACTTCTGACTGGTTTTCTAGTATTTTGGCATCTTTTCAGAATGTTTTGATCAGTTTTGGCAGGTTCTAAACTATTTTGTCAGGTTTTTGGAATTTTTTGGTTGGTTTTGATTTGTTTTTGTGATGTTTTGCCAAGTTTTTTGAATGTTTTGATCAGTTCTGTCTGGTTTTCTAATGTTTTGGCATCTTTTCAGAATGTTTTGATGAGTTTTGCGGGTCTAAATCATTTTGGCGGGTTTTCAGAATGTTTTGGTTGGTTTTGATTTGTTTTTATGATGTTTTGGCGGGTTTTCGGAATGTTTTGTTTGGGTTTTAGAATGTTTTGTATTCTCTTGAGTTGTTTTTATTGTGTTGGCAGGTTTTGGAATGTTTGGATTCCTTTTGGCGGGTGTTCGGAATGTTTTGGCGGGTGTTCGGAATGTTTTGATTAGTTTTGACGGGTTTTGAAATATTTTGGCGGGTTTTTAGAAGGTTTCAATTTGTTTTGATTTGTTTTGATTCTGTTTAGCCCAGTTTTTGGTGTGTTTGGATTAGCTTTGGTGGGCTTGATCATGTTTTGTCAGGTTTTTTCGAATGTATTGATGACTTCTGTCTGGTTTTCTATTTTGGTGGGTTTGAAAATATTTTTGGATTAGTTTTGGCGGGTTTGAAAATATTTTGGCTCTTTGCGCAGAGATGACGGTGCCGGTTGCGGTGCGCTCCGGGGCGCTCCTTCTGCGGAAAGACGCCTAGGCAGCGGCACTTGGGACAGCTCCGCGTCTCCGTATTCTGCGTTTCTTGCCTTCTGCATCTCAGCAAAATGCTTTCCCACTAGGTCTAGCAAGGAGAAACTGTGGCAGCTGAGTAGATGTAGCCCGGCCCGCCCTTTGAAGTTGACAAGTTCTTGGCATCTCAGAGCCTCAAGGGAAGAGCAAGGTTATCTATGGTAGGCTGGGGCAGAACTAGCAGCAAGCAGAGCAAAGTTGTCCAAGAATAGCTTCCATTGGAATGCTAATGGCAATTGAAGAGGCAGGCCAGTGGCAAGCCACTAGCTTCTAGCAGTTTGAAAGTTGCAGACACAGTGCAGGTGTTGTGCGGCTTCCTTCTTGGCCTCCTAGAAGGTGCCGTGCTCTCCGTCTCTTGCTTGCCAATATGTTGCCGTGTTCCTCCTATTGTTTGGTTTGTTTTGATTTGTTTTGATGATGTTTTGGCGGGTTTCGGAATGTTTTGGTGGTGTTTTAGAATGTTTTGTTTTCTCTTGTGTTGTTTTTATTGTCTTGGCAGGTTGTGGAATATTTGGATTCCTTTTGGCGGGTTTTAAAATATTTTGGCGGGTATTTGGAATGTTTTGGTTTGCTTTCATTTGTTTTGATTATGTTTTGGCAAGTTATTGAAAGTTTGGATCACTTCTGACTGGTTTTCTAGTATTTTGGCATCTTTTCAGAATGTTTTGATCAGTTTTGGCGGGTTCTAAACTATTTTGTCAGGTTTTTGGAATTTTTTGGTTGGTTTTGATTTGTTTTTATGATGTTTTGCCTAGTTTTTTCAATGTTTTGATCAGTTCTGTCTGGTTTTCTAATGTTTTGGCATCTTTTCAGAATGTTTTGATGAGTTTTGCAGGTCTAAATTATTTTGGCGGGTTTTCGGAATATTTTGGTTGGTTTTGATTTGTTTTTATGATGTTTTGGCGGGTTTTCGGAATGTTTTGGTTGGGTTTTAGAATGTTTTGTATTCTCTTGAGTTGTTTTTATTGTGTTGGCAGGTTTTGGAATGTTTGGATTCCTTTTGGCGGGTGTTCGGAATGTTTTGATTAGTTTTGACGGGTTTTGAAATATTTTGGCGGGTTTTTAGAAGGTTTCAATTTGTTTTGATTTGTTTTGATTCTGTTTAGCCCAGTTTTTGGTGTGTTTGGATTAGCTTTGGTGGGCTTTCTCATGTTTTGTCAGGTTTTTTCGAATGTATTGATGACTTCTGTCTGGTTTTCTATTTTGGCGGGTTTGAAAATATTTTTGGATTAGTTTTGGCGGGTTTGAAAATATTTTGGCTCTTTGCGCAGAGATGACGGTGCCGGTTGCGGTGCGCTCCGGGGCGCTCCTTCTGCGGAAAGACGCCTAGGCAGCGGCACTTGGGACAGCTCCGCGTCTCCGTATTCTGCGTTTCTTGCCTTCTGCATCTCAGCAAAATGCTTTCCCACCAGGTCTAGCAAGGAGAAACTGTGGCAGCTGAGTAGATGTAGCCCGGCCCGCCCTTTGAAGTTGACAAGTTCTTGGCATCTCAGAGCCTCAAGGCAAGAGCAAGGTTATCTATGGTAGGCTGGGGCAGAACTAGCAGCAAGCAGAGCAAAGTTGTCCAAGAATAGCTTCCATTGGAATGCTAATGGCAATTGAAGAGGCAGGCCAGTGGCAAGCCACTAGCTTCTAGCAGTTTGAAAGTTGCAGACACAGTGCAGGTGTTGTGCGGCTTCCTTCTTGGCCTCCTAGAAGGTGCCGTGCTCTCCGTCTCTTGCTTGCCAATATGTTGCCGTGTTCCTCCTATTGTTTGGTTTGTTTTGATTTGTTTTGATGATGTTTTGGCGGGTTTCGGAATGTTTTGGTGGTGTTTTAGAATGTTTTGTTTTCTCTTGTGTTGTTTTTATTGTCTTGGCAGGTTGTGGAATATTTGGATTCCTTTTGGCGGGTTTTAAAATATTTTGGCGGGTATTTGGAATGTTTTGGTTTGCTTTCATTTGTTTTGATTATGTTTTGGCAAGTTATTGAAAGTTTGGATCACTTCTGACTGGTTTTCTAGTATTTTGGCATCTTTTCAGAATGTTTTGATCAGTTTTGGCGGGTTCTAAACTATTTTGTCAGGTTTTTGGAATTTTTTGGTTGGTTTTGATTTGTTTTTATGATGTTTTGCCTAGTTTTTTCAATGTTTTGATCAGTTCTGTCTGGTTTTCTAATGTTTTGGCATCTTTTCAGAATGTTTTGATGAGTTTTGCAGGTCTAAATTATTTTGGCGGGTTTTCGGAATATTTTGGTTGGTTTTGATTTGTTTTTATGATGTTTTGGCGGGTTTTCGGAATGTTTTGGTTGGGTTTTAGAATGTTTTGTATTCTCTTGAGTTGTTTTTATTGTGTTGGCAGGTTTTGGAATGTTTGGATTCCTTTTGGCGGGTGTTCGGAATGTTTTGATTAGTTTTGACGGGTTTTGAAATATTTTGGCGGGTTTTTAGAAGGTTTCAATTTGTTTTGATTTGTTTTGATTCTGTTTAGCCCAGTTTTTGGTGTGTTTGGATTAGCTTTGGTGGGCTTTCTCATGTTTTGTCAGGTTTTTTCGAATGTATTGATGACTTCTGTCTGGTTTTCTATTTTGGCGGGTTTGAAAATATTTTTGGATTAGTTTTGGCGGGTTTGAAAATATTTTGGCTCTTTGCGCAGAGATGACGGTGCCGGTTGCGGTGCGCTCCGGGGCGCTCCTTCTGCGGAAAGACGCCTAGGCAGCGGCACTTGGGACAGCTCCGCGTCTCCGTATTCTGCGTTTCTTGCCTTCTGCATCTCAGCAAAATGCTTTCCCACCAGGTCTAGCAAGGAGAAACTGTGGCAGCTGAGTAGATGTAGCCCGGCCCGCCCTTTGAAGTTGACAAGTTCTTGGCATCTCAGAGCCTCAAGGCAAGAGCAAGGTTATCTATGGTAGGCTGGGGCAGAACTAGCAGCAAGCAGAGCAAAGTTGTCCAAGAATAGCTTCCATTGGAATGCTAATGGCAATTGAAGAGGCAGGCCAGTGGCAAGCCACTAGCTTCTAGCAGTTTGAAAGTTGCAGACACAGTGCAGGTGTTGTGCGGCTTCCTTCTTGGCCTCCTAGAAGGTGCCGTGCTCTCCGTCTCTTGCTTGCCAATATGTTGCCGTGTTCCTCCTATTGTTTGGTTTGTTTTGATTTGTTTTGATGATGTTTTGGCGGGTTTCGGAATGTTTTGGTGGTGTTTTAGAATGTTTTGTTTTCTCTTGTGTTGTTTTTATTGTCTTGGCAGGTTGTGGAATATTTGGATTCCTTTTGGCGGGTTTTAAAATATTTTGGCGGGTATTTGGAATGTTTTGGTTTGCTTTCATTTGTTTTGATTATGTTTTGGCAAGTTATTGAAAGTTTGGATCACTTCTGACTGGTTTTCTAGTATTTTGGCATCTTTTCAGAATGTTTTGATCAGTTTTGGCGGGTTCTAAACTATTTTGTCAGGTTTTTGGAATTTTTTGGTTGGTTTTGATTTGTTTTTATCATGTTTTGCCTAGTTTTTTCAATGTTTTGATCAGTTCTGTCTGGTTTTCTAATGTTTTGGCATCTTTTCAGAAAGTTTTGATGAGTTTTGCGGGTCTAAATTATTTTGGCGGGTTTTCGGAATATTTTGGTTGGTTTTGATTTGTTTTTATGATGTTTTGGCGGGTTTTCGGAATGTTTTGGTTGGGTTTTAGAATGTTTTGTATTCTCTTGAGTTGTTTTTATTGTGTTGGCAGGTTTTGGAATGTTTGGATTCCTTTTGGCGGGTGTTCGGAATGTTTTGGCGGGTGTTCGGAATGTTTTGATTAGTTTTGACGGGTTTTGAAATATTTTGGTGGGTTTTTAGAAGGTTTCGATTTGTTTTGATTTGTTTTGATTCTGTTTAGCCCAGTTTTTGGTGTGTTTGGATTAGCTTTGGTGGGCTTGATCATGTTTTGTCAGGTTTTTTCGAATGTATTGATCTCTTCTGTCTGGTTTTCTATTTTGGCGGGTTTGAAAATATTTTTGGATTAGTTTTGGCGGGTTTTAAAATATTTTGGCTCTTTGCGCAGAGATGACGGCGCCGGTTGCGGTGCGCTCCGGGGCGCTCCTTCTGCGGAAAGACGCCTAGGCAGCGGCACTTGGGACAGCTCCGCGTCTCCGTATGCTGCGTTTCTTGCCTTCTGCATCTCAGCAAAATGCTTTCCCACTAGGTCTAGCAAGGAGAAACTGTGGCAGCTGAGTAGATGTAGCCCGGCCCGCCCTTTGAAGTTGACAAGTTCTTGGCATCTCAGAGCCTCAAGGGAAGAGCAAGGTTCTCTATGGTAGGCTGGGGCAGAACTAGCAGCAAGCAGAGCAAAGTTGTCCAAGAATAGCTTCCATTGGAATGCTAATGGCAATTGAAGAGGCAGGCCAGTGGCAAGCCACTAGCTTCTAGCAGTTTGAAAGTTGCAGACACAGTGCAGGTGTTGTGCGGCTTCCTTCTTGGCCTCCTAGAAGGTGCCGCGCTCTCCGTCTCTTGCTTGCCAATATGTTGCCGTGTTCCTCTTATTGTTTGGTTTGTTTTGATTTGTTTTTATGATGTTTTGGCGGGTTTTCGGAATGTTTTGGTGGTGTTTTAGAATGTTTTGTTTTCTCTTGTGTTGTTTTTATTGTGTTGGCAGGTTGTGGAACGTTTGGATTCCTTTTGGCGGGTTTTAAAATCTTTTGGCGGGTATTTGGAATGTTTGGGTTTGCTTTCATTTGTTTTGATTATGTTTTGGCAAGTTATTGAATGTTTTGATCACTTCTGACTGGTTTTCTAGTATTTTGGCATCTTTTCAGAATGTTTTGATCAGTTTTGGCGGGTTCTAAACTATTTTGTTGGGTTTTTGGAATGTTTTGCTTGGTTTTGATTTGTTTTTATTTTGATTTTGCGGGTTTTCAGAATGTTTTGGTCGGTTTTCTAGAATGTTTTGGTTGGTTTTGATTTCTTTTTAATATTATTTTGTGGGTTTTGGAATGTTTTGATTTGTTTTGTCTAGTTTAAAATATTTTGGCATGTATTTGGAAGGTTTTGCTTGGTTTTCATTTTTTTTTGTTATGTTTTGGCAAGGGTTTTTTTTTGGTTTGATCAGTTCTGGCTGGTTTTCTAATATGTTGGCCGATTTTCAGAATGTTTTGATCAGTTTTGGCGGGTTTTAAGATATTTTAGAGGTTGTTTATAATATTTTGGTTTCTTTAGCTTTGTTTTTACTATATTTTGGCGGGTTTTTTGAATGTTTTGATCACTTCTGACTGGTTTTCTAGTATTTTGGCATCTTTTCCGAATGTTTTGATCAGTTTTGGCAGGATCTAAACTATTTTGTCGGGTTTTTGGAATGTTTTGGTTGGTTTTGATTTGTTTTTATGATGTTTTGCCAAGTTTTTTGAATGTTTTGATCAGTTCTGGCTGGTTTTCTAATGTTTTGGCATCTTTTTAGAATGTTTTGATGAGTTTTGTGGGTCTAAATAATTTTGGCGGGTTTTCGGAATATTTTGGTTGGTTTTGATTTGTTTTTATGAAGTTTTGGCGGGTTTTCGGAATGTGTTGGTTGGGTTTTAGAATGTTTTGTATTCTCTTGAGTTGTTTTTATTGTGTTGGCAGGTTTTGGAATGTTTGGATTCCTTTTGGTGGGTGTTCGGAATGTTTTGGCGGGCATTTGGATTATTTTGATAAGTTTTGACGGGTTTTGAAATATTTTGGCGGGCTTTTAGAAGGTTTTGATTTGTTTTGATTCTGTTTAGCCCAGTTTTTGGTGTGTTTGGATTAGCTTTGGTGGGCTTGATCATGTTTTGTCAGGTTTTTTCGAATGTATTGATCTCTTCTGTCTGGTTTTCTATTTTGGCGGGTTTGAAAATATTTTTGGATTAGTTTTGGCAGGTTTTAAAATATTTTGGCTCTTTGCGCAGAGATGACGGCGCCGGTTGCGGTGCGCTCCGGGGCGCTCCTTCTGCGGAAAGACGCCTAGGCAGCGGCACTTGGGACAGCTCCGCGTCTCCGTATGCTGCGTTTCTTGCCTTCTGCATCTCAGCAAAATGCTTTCCCACTAGGTCTAGCAAGGAGAAACTGTGGCAGCTGAGTAGATGTAGCCCGGCCCGCCCTTTGAAGTTGACAAGTTCTTGGCATCTCAGAGCCTCAAGGCAAGAGCAAGGTTATCTATGGTAGGCTGGGGCAGAACTAGCAGCAAGCAGAGCAAAGTTGTCCAAGAATAGCTTCCATTGGAATGCTAATGGCAATTGAAGAGGCAGGCCAGTGGCAAGCCACTAGCTTCTAGCAGTTTGAAAGTTGCAGACACAGTGCAGGTGTTGTGCGGCTTCCTTCTTGGCCTCCTAGAAGGTGCCGCGCTCTCTGTCTCTTGCTTGCCAATATGTTGCCGTGTTCCTCCTATTGTTTGGTTTGTTTTGATTTGTTTTGATGATGTTTTGGTGGGTTTTCGGAATGTTTTGGTGGTGTTTTAGAATGTTTTGTTTTCTCTTGTGTTGTTTTTATTGTCTTGGCAGGTTGTGGAATGTTTGGATTCCTTTTGGCGGGTTTTCAAATATTTTGGCGGGTATTTGGAATGTTTTTGGTTTGCTTTCATTTGTTTTGATTATGTTTTGGCAAGTTATTGAATGTTTCGATCACTTCTGACTGGTTTTCTAGTATTTTGGCATCTTTTCAGAATGTTTTGATCAGTTTTGGCGGGTTCTAAACTATTTTGTCAGGTTTTTGGAATTTTTTGGTTGGTTTTGATTTGTTTTTATGATGTTTTGCCTAGTTTTTTCAATGTTTTGATCAGTTCTGTCTGGTTTTCTAATGTTTTGGCATCTTTTCAGAAAGTTTTGATGAGTTTTGCGGGTCTAAATTATTTTGGCGGGTTTTCGGAATATTTTGGTTGGTTTTGATTTTTTTTTTATGATGTTTTGGTGGGTTTTCGGAATGTTTTGGTTGGGTTTTAGAATGTTTTGTATTCTCTTGAGTTGTTTTTATTGTGTTGGCAGGTTTTGGAATGTTTGGATTCCTTTTGGCGGGTGTTCGGAATGTTTTGGCGGGTGTTCGGAATGTTTTGATTAGTTTTGACGGGTTTTGAAATATTTTGGTGGGTTTTTAGAAGGTTTCGATTTGTTTTGATTTGTTTTGATTCTGTTTAGCCCAGTTTTTGGTGTGTTTGGATTAGCTTTGGTGGGCTTGATCATGTTTTGTCAGGTTTTTTCGAATGTATTGATCTCTTCTGTCTGGTTTTCTATTTTGGCGGGTTTGAAAATATTTTTGGATTAGTTTTGGCGGGTTTTAAAATATTTTGGCTCTTTGCGCAGAGATGACGGCGCCGGTTGCGGTGCGCTCCGGGGCGCTCCTTCTGCGGCAAGACGCCTAGGCAGCGGCACTTGGGACAGCTCCGCGTCTCCGTATGCTGCGTTTCTTGCCTTCTGCATCTCAGCAAAATGCTTTCCCACTAGGTCTAGCAAGGAGAAACTGTGGCAGCTGAGTAGATGTAGCCCGGCCCGCCCTTTGAAGTTGACAAGTTCTTGGCATCTCAGAGCCTCAAGGCAAGAGCAAGGTTATCTATGGTAGGCTGGGGCAGAACTAGCAGCAAGCAGAGCAAAGTTGTCCAAGAATAGCTTCCATTGGAATGCTAATGGCAATTGAAGAGGCAGGCCAGTGGCAAGCCACTAGCTTCTAGCAGTTTGAAAGTTGCAGACACAGTGCAGGTGTTGTGCGGCTTCCTTCTTGGCCTCCTAGAAGGTGCCGCGCTCTCCGTCTCTTGCTTGCCAATATGTTGCCGTGTTCCTCTTATTGTTTGGTTTGTTTTGATTTGTTTTTATGATGTTTTGGCGGGTTTTCGGAATGTTTTGGTGGTGTTTTAGAATGTTTTGTTTTCTCTTGTGTTGTTTTTATTGTCTTGGCAGGTTGTGGAACGTTTGGATTCCTTTTGGCGGGTTTTAAAATCTTTTGGCGGGTATTTGGAATGTTTGGGTTTGCTTTCATTTGTTTTGATTATGTTTTGGCAAGTTATTGAATGTTTTGATCACTTCTGACTGGTTTTCTAGTATTTTGGCATCTTTTCAGAGTGTTTTGATCAGTTTTGGCGGGTTCTAAACTATTTTGTTGGGTTTTTGGAATGTTTTGCTTGGTTTTGATTTGTTTTTATTTTGATTTTGCGGGTTTTCAGAATGTTTTGGTCGGTTTTCTAGAATGTTTTGGTTGGTTTTGATTTCTTTTTAATATTATTTTGTGGGTTTTGGAATGTTTTGATTTGTTTTGTCTAGTTTAAAATATTTTGGCATGTATTTGGAAGGTTTTGCTTGGTTTTCATTTTTTTTTGTTATGTTTTGGCAAGGGTTTTTTTTTGGTTTGATCAGTTCTGGCTGGTTTTCTAATATGTTGGCCGATTTTCAGAATGTTTTGATCAGTTTTGGCGGGTTTTAAGATATTTTAGAGGTTGTTTATAATATTTTGGTTTCTTTAGCTTTGTTTTTACTATATTTTGGCGGGTTTTTTGAATGTTTTGATCACTTCTGACTGGTTTTCTAGTATTTTGGCATCTTTTCCGAATGTTTTGATCAGTTTTGGCAGGATCTAAACTATTTTGTCGGGTTATTGGAATGTTTTGGTTGGTTTTGATTTGTTTTTATGATGTTTTGCCAAGTTTTTTGAATGTTTTGATCAGTTCTGGCTGGTTTTCTAATGTTTTGGCATCTTTTTAGAATGTTTTGATGAGTTTTGTGGGTCTAAATAATTTTGGCGGGTTTTCGGAATATTTTGGTTGGTTTTGATTTGTTTTTATGATGTTTTGGCGGGTTTTCGGAATGTGTTGGTTGGGTTTTAGAATGTTTTGTATTCTCTTGAGTTGTTTTTATTGTGTTGGCAGGTTTTGGAATGTTTGGATTCCTTTTGGCGGGTGTTCGGAATGTTTTGGCGGGCATTTGGAATATTTTGATTAGTTTTGACGGGTTTTGAAATATTTTGGCGGGCTTTTAGAAGGTTTTGATTTGTTTTGATTCTGTTTAGCCCAGTTTTTGGTGTGTTTGGATTAGCTTTGGTGGGCTTGATCATGTTTTGTCAGGTTTTTTCGAATGTATTGATCTCTTCTGTCTGGTTTTCTATTTTGGCGGGTTTGAAAATATTTTTGGATTAGTTTTGGCGGGTTTTAAAATATTTTGGCTCTTTGCGCAGAGATGACGGCGCCGGTTGCGGTGCGCTCCGGGGCGCTCCTTCTGCGGAAAGACGCCTAGGCAGCGGCACTTGGGACAGCTCCGCGTCTCCGTATGCTGCGTTTCTTGCCTTCTGCATCTCAGCAAAATGCTTTCCCACTAGGTCTAGCAAGGAGAAACTGTGGCAGCTGAGTAGATGTAGCCCGGCCCGCCCTTTGAAGTTGACAAGTTCTTGGCATCTCAGAGCCTCAAGGCAAGAGCAAGGTTATCTATGGTAGGCTGGGGCAGAACTAGCAGCAAGCAGAGCAAAGTTGTCCAAGAATAGCTTCCATTGGAATGCTAATGGCAATTGAAGAGGCAGGCCAGTGGCAAGCCACTAGCTTCTAGCAGTTTGAAAGTTGCAGACACAGTGCAGGTGTTGTGCGGCTTCCTTCTTGGCCTCCTAGAAGGTGCCGCGCTCTCTGTCTCTTGCTTGCCAATATGTTGCCGTGTTCCTCCTATTGTTTGGTTTGTTTTGATTTGTTTTGATGATGTTTTGGCGGGTTTTCGGAATGTTTTGGTGGTGTTTTAGAATGTTTTGTTTTCTCTTGTGTTGTTTTTATTGTGTTGGCAGGTTGTGGAATGTTTGGATTCCTTTTGGCGGATTTTCAAATATTTTGGCGGGTATTTGGAATGTTTTTGGTTTGCTTTCATTTGTTTTGATTATGTTTTGGCAAGTTATTGAAAGTTTCGATCACTTCTGACTGGTTTTCTAGTATTTTGGCATCTTTTCAGAATGTTTTGATCAGTTTTGGCAGGATCTAAACTATTTTGTCAGGTTTTTGGAATGTTTTGGTTGGTTTTGATTTGTTTTTATGATGTTTTGCCTAGTTTTTTCAATGTTTTGATCAGTTCTGGCTGGTTTTCTAATGTTTTGGCATCTTTTCAGAAAGTTTTGATGAGTTTTGCGGGTCTAAATTATTTTGGCGGGTTTTCGGAATATTTTGGTTGGTTTTGATTTTTTTTTTATGATGTTTTGGTGGGTTTTCGGAATGTTTTGGTTGGGTTTTAGAATGTTTTGTATTCTCTTGAGTTGTTTTTATTGTGTTGGCAGGTTTTGGAATGTTTGGATTCCTTTTGGCGGGTGTTCGGAATGTTTTGGCGGTTTTCGGAATGTTTTGATTAGTTTTGACGGGTTTTGAAATATTTTGGTGGGTTTTTAGAAGGTTTCGATTTGTTTTGATTTGTTTTGATTCTGTTTAGCCCAGTTTTTGGTGTGTTTGGATTAGCTTTGGTGGGCTTGATCATGTTTTGTCAGGTTTTTTCGAATGTATTGATCTCTTCTGTCTGGTTTTCTATTTTGGCGGGTTTGAAAATATTTTTGGATTAGTTTTGGCGGGTTTTAAAATATTTTGGCTCTTTGCGCAGAGATGACGGCGCCGGTTGCGGTGCGCTCCGGGGCGCTCCTTCTGCGGAAAGACGCCTAGGCAGCGGCACTTGGGACAGCTCCGCGTCTCCGTATGCTGCGTTTCTTGCCTTCTGCATCTCAGCAAAATGCTTTCCCACTAGGTCTAGCAAGGAGAAACTGTGGCAGCTGAGTAGATGAAGCCCGGCCCGCCCTTTGAAGTTGACAAGTTCTTGGCATCTCAGAGCCTCAAGGCAAGAGCAAGGTTATCTATGGTAGGCTGGGGCAGAACTAGCAGCAAGCAGAGCAAAGTTGTCCAAGAATAGCTTCCATTGGAATGCTAATGGCAATTGAAGAGGCAGGCCAGTGGCAAGCCACTAGCTTCTAGCAGTTTGAAAGTTGCAGACACAGTGCAGGTGTTGTGCGGCTTCCTTCTTGGCCTCCTAGAAGGTGCCGCGCTCTCCGTCTCTTGCTTGCCAATATGTTGCCGTGTTCCTCTTACTGTTTGGTTTGTTTTGATTTGTTTTGATGATGTTTTGGCGGGTTTTCGGAATGTTTTGGTGGTGTTTTAGAATGTTTTGTTTTCTCTTGTGTTGTTTTTATTGTCTTGGCAGGTTGTGGAACGTTTGGATTCCTTTTGGCGGGTTTTAAAATATTTTGGCGGGTATTTGGAATGTTTGGGTTTGCTTTCATTTGTTTTGATTATGTTTTGGCAAGTTATTGAATGTTTTGATCACTTCTGACTGGTTTTCTAGTATTTTGGCATCTTTTCAGAATGTTTTGATCAGTTTTGGCGGGTTCTAAACTATTTTGTTGGGTTTTTGGAATGTTTTGCTTGGTTTTGATTTGTTTTTATTTTGATTTTGCGGGTTTTCAGAATGTTTTGGTCGGTTTTCTAGAATGTTTTGGTTGGTTTTGATTTCTTTTTAATATTATTTTGTGGGTTTTGGAATGTTTTGATTTGTTTTGTCTAGTTTAAAATATTTTGGCATGTATTTGGAAGGTTTTGCTTGGTTTTCATTTTTTTTTGTTATGTTTTGGCAAGGGTTTTTTTTTGGTTTGATCAGTTCTGGCTGGTTTTCTAATATGTTGGCCGATTTTCAGAATGTTTTGATCAGTTTTGGCGGGTTTTAAGATATTTTAGAGGTTGTTTATAATATTTTGGTTTCTTTAGCTTTGTTTTTACTATATTTTGGCGGGTTTTTTGAATGTTTCGATCACTTCTGACTGGTTTTCTAGTATTTTGGCATCTTTTCAGAATGTTTTGATCAGTTTTGGCAGGTTCTAAACTATTTTGTCGGGTTTTTGGAATGTTTTGGTTGGTTTTGATTTGTTTTTATGATGTTTTGCCAAGTTTTTGAATGTTTTGATCAGTTCTGGCTGGTTTTCTAATGTTTTGGCATCTTTTTAGAATGTTTTGATGAGTTTTGTGGGTCTAAATAATTTTGGCGGGTTTTCGGAATATTTTGGTTGGTTTTGATTTGTTTTTATGATGTTTTGGCGGGTTTTCGGAATGTGTTGGTTGGGTTTTAGAATGTTTTGTATTCTCTTGAGTTGTTTTTATTGTGTTGACAGGTTTTGGAATGTTTGGATTCCTTTTGGTGGGTGTTCGGAATGTTTTGGCGGGTATTTGGAATATTTTGATTAGTTTTGACGGGTTTTGAAATATTTTGGCGGGCTTTTAGAAGGTTTTGATTTGTTTTGATTCTGTTTAGCCCAGTTTTTGGTGTGTTTGGATTAGCTTTGGTGGGCTTGATCATGTTTTGTCAGGTTTTTTCGAATGTATTGATCTCTTCTGTCTGGTTTTCTATTTTGGCGGGTTTGAAAATATTTTTGGATTAGTTTTGGCGGGTTTGAAAATATTTTGGCTCTTTGCGCAGAGATGACGGCGCCGGTTGCGGTGCGCTCTGGGGCGCTCCTTCTGCGGAAAGATGCCTGGCAGCGGCACTTGGGACAGCTCCGCGTCTCTGTATTCTGCGTTTCTTGCCTTCTGCATCTCAGCAAAATGCTTTCCCACTAGGTCTAGCAAGGAGAAACTGTGGCAGCTGAGTAGATGTAGCCCGGCCCGCCCTTTGAAGTTGACAAGTTCTTGGCATCTCAGAGCCTCAAGGCAAGAGCAAGGTTATCTATGGTAGGCTGGGGCAGAACTAGCAGCAAGCAGAGCAAAGTTGTCCAAGAATAGCTTCCATTGGAATGCTAATGGCAATTGAAGAGGCAGGCCAGTGGCAAGCCACTAGCTTCTAGCAGTTTGAAAGTTGCAGACACAGTGCAGGTGTTGTGCGGCTTCCTTCTTGGCCTCCTAGAAGGTGCCGCGCTCTCCGTCTCTTGCTTGCCAATATGTTGCCGTGTTCCTCCTATTGTTTGCTTTGTTTTGATTTGTTTTGATGATGTTTTGGCGGGTTTTCGGAATGTTTTGGTGGTGTTTTAGAATGATTTGTTTTCTCTTGTGTTGTTTTTATTGTCTTGGCAGGTTGTGGAATATTTGGATTCCTTTTGGCGGGTTTTCAAATATTTTGGCGTGTATTTGGAATGTTTTGGTTTGCTTTCATTTGTTTTGATTATGTTTTGGCAAGTTATTGAATGTTTTGATCACTTCTGACTGGTTTTCTAGTATTTTGGCATCTTTTCAGCATGTTTTGATCAGTTTTGGCGGGTTCTAAACTATTTTGTTGGGTTTTTGGAATGTTTTGCTTGGTTTTGATTTGTTTTTATGATGTTTTGCCAAGTTTTTTCAATGTTTTGATCAGTTCTGGCTAGTTTTCTAATGTTTTGGCATCTTTTCAGAATGTTTTGATGAGTTTTGCGGGTCTAAATTGTTTTGGCGGGTTTTTGGAATATTTTGGTTGGTTTTGATTTTTTTTTTATGATGTTTTGGCGGGTTTTCGGAATGTTTTGGTTGGGTTTTAGAATGTTTTGTATTCTCTTGAGTTGTTTTTATTGTGTTGGCAGGTTTTGGAATGTTTGGATTCCTTTTGGCGGGTGTTCAGAATGTTTTGGCGGGTGTTCGGAATGTTTTGATTAGTTTTGACGGGTTTTGAAATATTTTGGCGGGTTTTTAGAAGGTTTCAATTTGTTTTGATTTGTTTTGATTCTGTTTAGCCCAGTTTTTGGTGTGTTTGGATTAGCTTTGGTGGGCTTGATCATGTTTTGTCAGGTTTTCTCGAATGCATTGATCACTTCTGTCTGGTTTTCTATTTTGGCGGGTTTGAAAATATTTTTGGATTAGTTTTGGCGGGTTTGAAAATATTTTGGCTCTTTGCGCAGAGATGACGGCGCCGGTTGCGGTGCGCTCCGGGGCGCTCCTTCTGCGGAAAGACGCCTGGCAGCGGCACTTGGGACAGCTCCGCGTCTCCGTATGCTGCGTTTCTTGCCTTCTGCATCTCAGCAAAATGCTTTCCCACTAGGTCTAGCAAGGAGAAACTGTGGCAGCTGAGTAGATGTAGCCCGGCCCGCCCTTTGAAGTTGACAAGTTCTTGGCATCTCAGAGCCTCAAGGGAAGAGCAAGGTTCTCTATGGTAGGCTGGGGCAGAACTAGCAGCAAGCAGAGCAAAGTTGTCCAAGAATAGCTTCCATTGGAATGCTAATGGCAATTGAAGAGGCAGGCCAGTGGCAAGCCACTAGCTTCTAGCAGTTTGAAAGTTGCAGACACAGTGCAGGTGTTGTGCGGCTTCCTTCTTGGCCTCCTAGAAGGTGCCGCGCTCTCCGTCTCTTGCTTGCCAATATGTTGCCGTGTTCCTCTTATTGTTTGGTTTGTTTTGATTTGTTTTTATGGTGTTTTGGCAGGTTTTCGGAATGTTTTGGAGGTGTTTTAGAATGTTTTGTTTTCTCTTGTGTTGTTTTTATTGTCTTGGCAGGTTGTGGAATATTTGGATTCCTTTTGGCGGGTTTTCAAATATTTTGGCGTGTATTTGGAATGTTTTTGGTTTGCTTTCATTTGTTTTGATTATGTTTTTGCAAGTTATTGAATGTTTTGATCACTTCTGACTGGTTTTCTAGTATTTTGGCATCTTTTCAGCATGTTTTGATCAGTTTTGGCGGGTTCTAAACTATTTTGTCAGGTTTTTGGAATGTTTTGCTTGGTTTTGATTTGTTTTTATGATGTTTTGCCAAGTTTTTTGAATGTTTTGATCAGTTCTGGCTGGTTTTCTAATGTTTTGGCATCTTTTCAGAATGTTTTGATGAGTTTTGCGGGTCTAAATTGTTTTGGCGTGTTTTCGGAAAATTTTGGTTGGTTTTGATTTTTTTTTTATGATTTTTTGGCGGGTTTTCGGAATGTTTTGATTGGGTTTTAGAATGTTTTGTATTCTCTTGAGTTGTTTTTATTGTGTTGGCAGGTTTTGGAATGTTTGGATTCCTTTTGGCGGGTGTTCGGAATGTTTTGGCGGGTGTTCGGAATGTTTTGATTAGTTTTGACGGGTTTTGAAATATTTTGGCGGGTTTTTAGAAGGTTTCAATTTGTTTTGATTTGTTTTGATTCTGTTTAGCCCAGTTTTTGGTGTGTTTGGATTAGCTTTGGTGGGCTTGATCATGTTTTGTAAGGTTTTTTCAAATGCATTGATCACTTCTGTCTGGTTTTCTATTTTGGCGGGTTTGAAAATATTTTTGGATTAGTTTTGGCGGGTTTGAAAATATTTTGGCTCTTTGCGCAGAGATGACGGCGCCGGTTGCGGTGCGCTCCGGGGCGCTCCTTCTGCGGAAAGACGCCTGGCAGCGGCACTTGGGACAGCTCCGCGTCTCCGTATGCTGCGTTTCTTGCCTTCTGCATCTCAGCAAAATGCTTTCCCACTAGGTCTAGCAAGGAGAAACTGTGGCAGCTGAGTAGATGTAGCCCGGCCCGCCCTTTGAAGTTGACAAGTTCTTGGCATCTCAGAGCCTCAAGGCAAGAGCAAGGTTCTCTATGGTAGGCTGGGGCAGAACTAGCAGCAAGCAGAGCAAAGTTGTCCAAGAATAGCTTCCATTGGAATGCTAATGGCAATTGAAGAGGCAGGCCAGTGGCAAGCCACTAGCTTCTAGCAGTTTGAAAGTTGCAGACACAGTGCAGGTGTTGTGCGGCTTCCTTCTTGGCCTCCTAGAAGGTGCCGCGCTCTCCGTCTCTTGCTTGCCAATATGTTGCCGTGTTCCTCTTATTGTTTGGTTTGTTTTGATTTGTTTTGATGATGTTTTGGCGGGTTTTCGGAATGTTTTGGTGGTGTTTTAGAATGTTTTGTTTTCTCTTGTGTTGTTTTTATTGTCTTGGCAGGTTGTGGAACGTTTGGATTCCTTTTGGCGGGTTTTAAAATATTTTGGCGGGTATTTGGAATGTTTGGGTTTGCTTTCATTTGTTTTGATTATGTTTTGGCAAGTTATTGAATTTGATCACTTCTGACTGGTTTTCTAGTATTTTGGCATCTTTTCAGCATGTTTTGATCAGTTTTGGCGGGTTCTAAACTATTTTGTTGGGTTTTTGGAATGTTTTGCTTGGTTTTGATTTGTTTTTATGATGTTTTGCCAAGTTTTTTCAATGTTTTGATCAGTTCTGGCTAGTTTTCTAATGTTTTGGCATCTTTTCAGAATGTTTTGATGAGTTTTGCGGGTCTAAATTGTTTTGGCGGGTTTTTGGAATATTTTGGTTGGTTTTGATTTTTTTTTTATGATGTTTTGGCGGGTTTTCGGAATGTTTTGGTTGGGTTTTAGAATGTTTTGTATTCTCTTGAGTTGTTTTTATTGTGTTGGCAGGTTTTGGAATGTTTGGATTCCTTTTGGCGGGTGTTCAGAATGTTTTGGCGGGTGTTCGGAATGTTTTGATTAGTTTTGACGGGTTTTGAAATATTTTGGCGGGTTTTTAGAAGGTTTCAATTTGTTTTGATTTGTTTTGATTCTGTTTAGCCCAGTTTTTGGTGTGTTTGGATTAGCTTTGGTGGGCTTGATCATGTTTTGTCAGGTTTTCTCGAATGCATTGATCACTTCTGTCTGGTTTTCTATTTTGGCGGGTTTGAAAATATTTTTGGATTAGTTTTGGCGGGTTTGAAAATATTTTGGCTCTTTGCGCAGAGATGACGGCGCCGGTTGCGGTGCGCTCCGGGGCGCTCCTTCTGCGGAAAGACGCCTGGCAGCGGCACTTGGGACAGCTCCGCGTCTCCGTATGCTGCGTTTCTTGCCTTCTGCATCTCAGCAAAATGCTTTCCCACTAGGTCTAGCAAGGAGAAACTGTGGCAGCTGAGTAGATGTAGCCCGGCCCGCCCTTTGAAGTTGACAAGTTCTTGGCATCTCAGAGCCTCAAGGGAAGAGCAAGGTTCTCTATGGTAGGCTGGGGCAGAACTAGCAGCAAGCAGAGCAAAGTTGTCCAAGAATAGCTTCCATTGGAATGCTAATGGCAATTGAAGAGGCAGGCCAGTGGCAAGCCACTAGCTTCTAGCAGTTTGAAAGTTGCAGACACAGTGCAGGTGTTGTGCGGCTTCCTTCTTGGCCTCCTAGAAGGTGCCGCGCTCTCCGTCTCTTGCTTGCCAATATGTTGCCGTGTTCCTCTTATTGTTTGGTTTGTTTTGATTTGTTTTTATGGTGTTTTGGCAGGTTTTCGGAATGTTTTGGAGGTGTTTTAGAATGTTTTGTTTTCTCTTGTGTTGTTTTTATTGTCTTGGCAGGTTGTGGAATATTTGGATTCCTTTTGGCGGGTTTTCAAATATTTTGGCGTGTATTTGGAATGTTTTTGGTTTGCTTTCATTTGTTTTGATTATGTTTTTGCAAGTTATTGAATGTTTTGATCACTTCTGACTGGTTTTCTAGTATTTTGGCATCTTTTCAGCATGTTTTGATCAGTTTTGGCGGGTTCTAAACTATTTTGTCAGGTTTTTGGAATGTTTTGCTTGGTTTTGATTTGTTTTTATGATGTTTTGCCAAGTTTTTTGAATGTTTTGATCAGTTCTGGCTGGTTTTCTAATGTTTTGGCATCTTTTCAGAATGTTTTGATGAGTTTTGCGGGTCTAAATTGTTTTGGCGTGTTTTCGGAAAATTTTGGTTGGTTTTGATTTTTTTTTTATGATTTTTTGGCGGGTTTTCGGAATGTTTTGATTGGGTTTTAGAATGTTTTGTATTCTCTTGAGTTGTTTTTATTGTGTTGGCAGGTTTTGGAATGTTTGGATTCCTTTTGGCGGGTGTTCGGAATGTTTTGGCGGGTGTTCGGAATGTTTTGATTAGTTTTGACGGGTTTTGAAATATTTTGGCGGGTTTTTAGAAGGTTTCAATTTGTTTTGATTTGTTTTGATTCTGTTTAGCCCAGTTTTTGGTGTGTTTGGATTAGCTTTGGTGGGCTTGATCATGTTTTGTAAGGTTTTTTCAAATGCATTGATCACTTCTGTCTGGTTTTCTATTTTGGCGGGTTTGAAAATATTTTTGGATTAGTTTTGGCGGGTTTGAAAATATTTTGGCTCTTTGCGCAGAGATGACGGCGCCGGTTGCGGTGCGCTCCGGGGCGCTCCTTCTGCGGAAAGACGCCTGGCAGCGGCACTTGGGACAGCTCCGCGTCTCCGTATGCTGCGTTTCTTGCCTTCTGCATCTCAGCAAAATGCTTTCCCACTAGGTCTAGCAAGGAGAAACTGTGGCAGCTGAGTAGATGTAGCCCGGCCCGCCCTTTGAAGTTGACAAGTTCTTGGCATCTCAGAGCCTCAAGGCAAGAGCAAGGTTCTCTATGGTAGGCTGGGGCAGAACTAGCAGCAAGCAGAGCAAAGTTGTCCAAGAATAGCTTCCATTGGAATGCTAATGGCAATTGAAGAGGCAGGCCAGTGGCAAGCCACTAGCTTCTAGCAGTTTGAAAGTTGCAGACACAGTGCAGGTGTTGTGCGGCTTCCTTCTTGGCCTCCTAGAAGGTGCCGCGCTCTCCGTCTCTTGCTTGCCAATATGTTGCCGTGTTCCTCTTATTGTTTGGTTTGTTTTGATTTGTTTTGATGATGTTTTGGCGGGTTTTCGGAATGTTTTGGTGGTGTTTTAGAATGTTTTGTTTTCTCTTGTGTTGTTTTTATTGTCTTGGCAGGTTGTGGAACGTTTGGATTCCTTTTGGCGGGTTTTAAAATATTTTGGCGGGTATTTGGAATGTTTGGGTTTGCTTTCATTTGTTTTGATTATGTTTTGGCAAGTTATTGAATTTGATCACTTCTGACTGGTTTTCTAGTATTTTGGCATCTTTTCAGAATGTTTTGATCAGTTTTGGCGGGTTCTAAACTATTTTGTTGGGTTTTTGGAATGTTTTGCTTGGTTTTGGTTTGTTTTTATTTTGATTTTGCGGGTTTTCAGAATGTTTTGGTCGGTTTTCTAGAATGTTTTGGTTGGTTTTGATTTCTTTTTAATATTATTTTGTGGGTTTTGGAATGTTTTGATTTGTTTTGTCTAGTTTAAAATATTTTGGCATGTATTTGGAAGGTTTTGCTTGGTTTTCATTTTTTTTTGTTATGTTTTGGCAAGGGTTTTCTTTTGGTTTGATCAGTTCTGGCTGGTTTTCTAATATGTTGGCCGATTTTCAGAATGTTTTGATCAGTTTTGGCGGGTTTTAAGATATTTTAGAGGTTGTTTATAATATTTTGGTTTCTTTAGCTTTGTTTTTACTATATTTTGGCGGGTTTTTTGAATGTTTCGATCACTTCTGCCTGGTTTTCTAGTATTTTGGCATCTTTTCAGAATGTTTTGATCAGTTTTGGCAGGTTCTAAACTATTTTGTTGGGTTTTTGGAATGTTTTGGTTGGTTTTGATTTCTTTATATGATGTTTTGGCGGGTTTTCGGAATGTTTTGGTTGGGTTTTAGAATGTTTTGTATTCTCTTGAGTTGTTTTTATTGTGTTGGCAGGTTTTGGAATGTTTGGATTCCTTTTCGCGGGTATTAGGAATGTTTTGTCGGGTATTTGGAATGTTTTGGCGGGTGTTCGGAATGTTTTGATTAGTTTTGACGGGTTTTGAAATATTTTGGCCTGTTTTTAGAAGGTTTAGATTTGTTTTGATTTGCTTTGATTCTGTTTAGCCCAGTTTTTGGAGTGTTTGGATTAGCTTTGTTGGGCTTGATCATGTTTTGTCAGGTTTTTTCGAATGCATTGATGACTTCTGTCTGGTTTTCTATTTTGGCGGGTTTGAAAATATTTTTGGATTAGTTTTGGCGGGTTTGAAAATATTTTGGCTCTTTGCGCAGAGATGACGGCGCCGGTTGCGGTGCGCTCCGGGGCGCTCCTTCTGCGGAAAGACGCCTGGCAGCGGCACTTGGGACAGCTCCGCGTCTCCGTATGCTGCGTTTCTTGCCTTCTGCATCTCAGCAAAATGCTTTCCCACTAGGTCTAGCAAGGAGAAACTGTGGCAGCTGAGTAGATGTAGCCCGGCCCGCCCTTTGAAGTTGACAAGTTCTTGGCATCTCAGAGCCTCAAGGGAAGAGCAAGGTTCTCTATGGTAGGCTGGGGCAGAACTAGCAGCAAGCAGAGCAAAGTTGTCCAAGAATAGCTTCCATTGGAATGCTAATGGCAATTGAAGAGGCAGGCCAGTGGCAAGCCACTAGCTTCTAGCAGTTTGAAAGTTGCAGACACAGTGCAGGTGTTGTGCGGCTTCCTTCTTGGCCTCCTAGAAGGTGCCGCGCTCTCCGTCTCTTGCTTGCCAATATGTTGCCGTGTTCCTCTTATTGTTTGGTTTGTTTTGATTTGTTTTGATGATGTTTTGGCGGGTTTTCGGAATGTTTTGGTGGTGTTTTAGAATGTTTTGTTTTCTCTTGTGTTGTTTTTATTGTCTTGGCAGGTTGTGGAACGTTTGGATTCCTTTTGGCGGGTTTTAAAATCTTTTGGCGGGTATTTGGAATGTTTGGGTTTGCTTTCATTTGTTTTGATTATGTTTTGGCAAGTTATTGAATTTGATCACTTCTGACTGGTTTTCTAGTATTTTGGCATCTTTTCAGAATGTTTTGATCAGTTTTGGCGGGTTCTAAACTATTTTGTTGGGTTTTTGGAATGTTTTGCTTGGTTTTGGTTTGTTTTTATTTTGATTTTGCGGGTTTTCAGAATGTTTTGGTCGGTTTTCTAGAATGTTTTGGTTGGTTTTGATTTCTTTTTAATATTATTTTGTGGGTTTTGGAATGTTTTGATTTGTTTTGTCTAGTTTAAAATATTTTGGCATGTATTTTGAAGGTTTTGCTTGGTTTTCATTTTTTTTTGTTATGTTTTGGCAAGGGTTTTTTTTTGGTTTGATCAGTTCTGGCTGGTTTTCTAATATGTTGGCCGATTTTCAGAATGTTTTGATCAGTTTTGGCGGGTTCTAAGATATTTTAGAGGTTGTTTATAATATTTTGGTTTCTTTAGCTTTGTTTTTACTATATTTTGGCGGGTTTTTTGAATGTTTCGATCACTTCTGCCTGGTTTTCTAGTATTTTGGCATCTTTTCAGAATGTTTTGATCAGTTTTGGCAGGTTCTAAACTATTTTGTTGGGTTTTTGGAATGTTTTGGTTGGTTTTGATTTCTTTATATGATGTTTTGGCGGGTTTTCGGAATGTTTTGGTTGGGTTTTAGAATGTTTTGTATTCTCTTGAGTTGTTTTTATTGTGTTGGCAGGTTTTGGAATGTTTGGATTCCTTTTCGCGGGTATTAGGAATGTTTTGTCGGGTATTTGGAATGTTTTGGCGGGTGTTCGGAATGTTTTGATTAGTTTTGACGGGTTTTGAAATATTTTGGCCTGTTTTTAGAAGGTTTAGATTTGTTTTGATTTGCTTTGATTCTGTTTAGCCCAGTTTTTGGAGTGTTTGGATTAGCTTTGTTGGGCTTGATCATGTTTTGTCAGGTTTTTTCGAATGTATTGATGACTTCTGTCTGGTTTTCTATTTTGGCGGGTTTGAAAATATTTTTGGATTAGTTTTGGCGGGTTTTAAAATATTTTGGCTCTTTGCGCAGAGATGACGGCGCCGGTTGCGGTGCGCTCCGGGGCGCTCCTTCTGCGGAAAGACGCCTAGGCAGCGGCACTTGGGACAGCTCCGCGTCTCCGTATGCTGCGTTTCTTGCCTTCTGCATCTCAGCAAAATGCTTTCCCACTAGGTCTAGCAAGGAGAAACTGTGGCAGCTGAGTAGATGTAGCCCGGCCCGCCCTTTGAAGTTGACAAGTTCTTGGCATCTCAGAGCCTCAAGGCAAGAGCAAGGTTATCTATGGTAGGCTGGGGCAGAACTAGCAGCAAGCAGAGCAAAGTTGTCCAAGAATAGCTTCCATTGCAATGCTAATGGCAATTGAAGAGGCAGGCCAGTGGCAAGCCACTAGCTTCTAGCAGTTTGAAAGTTGCAGACACAGTGCAGGTGTTGTGCGGCTTCCTTCTTGGCCTCCTAGAAGGTGCCGCGCTCTCCGTCTCTTGCTTGCCAATATGTTGCCGTGTTCCTCCTATTGTTTGCTTTGTTTTGATTTGTTTTGATGATGTTTTGGCGGGTTTTCGGAATGTTTTGGTGGTGTTTTAGAATGATTTGTTTTCTCTTGTGTTGTTTTGATTGTCTTGGCAGGTTGTGGAATATTTGGATTCCTTTTGGCGGGTTTTCAAATATTTTGGCGTGTATTTGGAATGTTTTGGTTTGCTTTCATTTTTTTTGATTATGTTTTGGCAAGTTATTGAATGTTTTGATCACTTCTGACTGGTTTTCTAGTATTTTGGCATCTTTTCAGAATGTTTTGATCAGTTTTGGCGGGTTCTAAACTATTTTGTCAGGTTTTTGGAATGTTTTGGTTGGTTTTGATTTGTTTTTATGATGTTTTGCCAAGTTTTTTGAATGTTTTGATCAGTTCTGTCTGGTTTTCTAATGTTTTGGCATCTTTTCAGAATGTTTTGATGAGTTTTGCGGGTCTAGATTGTTTTGGCGGGTTTTTGGAATATTTTGGTTGGTTTTGATTTTTTTTTTATGATGTTTTGGTGGGTTTTCGGAATGTTTTGGTGGTGTTTTAGAATGTTTTGTTTTCTCTTGTGTTGTTTTTATTGTGTTGGCAGGTTTTGGAATGTTTGGATTCCTTTTGGCGGGTGTTCGGAATGTTTTGGCGGGTGTTCGGAATGTTTTGATTAGTTTTGACGGGTTTTGAAATATTTTGGCGGGTTTTTAGAAGGTTTCAATTTGTTTTGATTTGTTTTGATTCTGTTTAGCCCAGTTTTTGGTGTGTTTGGATTAGCTTTGGTGGGCTTGATCATGTTTTGTAAGGTTTTTTCAAATGCATTGATCACTTCTGTCTGGTTTTCTATTTTGGCGGGTTTGAAAATATTTTTGGATTAGTTTTGGCGGGTTTGAAAATATTTTGGCTCTTTGCGCAGAGATGACGGCGCCGGTTGCGGTGCGCTCCGGGGCGCTCCTTCTGCGGAAAGACGCCTGGCAGCGGCACTTGGGACAGCTCCGCGTCTCCGTATGCTGCGTTTCTTGCCTTCTGCATCTCAGCAAAATGCTTTCCCACTAGGTCTAGCAAGGAGAAACTGTGGCAGCTGAGTAGATGTAGCCCGGCCCGCCCTTTGAAGTTGACAAGTTCTTGGCATCTCAGAGCCTCAAGGGAAGAGCAAGGTTCTCTATGGTAGGCTGGGGCAGAACTAGCAGCAAGCAGAGCAAAGTTGTCCAAGAATAGCTTCCATTGGAATGCTAATGGCAATTGAAGAGGCAGGCCAGTGGCAAGCCACTAGCTTCTAGCAGTTTGAAAGTTGCAGACACAGTGCAGGTGTTGTGCGGCTTCCTTCTTGGCCTCCTAGAAGGTGCCGCGCTCTCCGTCTCTTGCTTGCCAATATGTTGCCGTGTTCCTCTTATTGTTTGGTTTGTTTTGATTTGTTTTTATGATGTTTTGGCAGGTTTTCGGAATGTTTTGGTGGTGTTTTAGAATGTTTTGTTTTCTCTTGTGTTGTTTTTATTGTCTTGGCAGGTTGTGGAACGTTTGGATTCCTTTTGGCGGGTTTTAAAATATTTTGGCGGGTATTTGGAATGTTTGGGTTTGCTTTCATTTGTTTTGATTATGTTTTGGCAAGTTATTGAATTTGATCACTTCTGACTGGTTTTCTAGTATTTTGGCATCTTTTCAGAATGTTTTGATCAGTTTTGGCGGGTTCTAAACTATTTTGTTGGGTTTTTGGAATGTTTTGCTTGGTTTTGGTTTGTTTTTATTTTGATTTTGCGGGTTTTCAGAATGTTTTGGTCGGTTTTCTAGAATGTTTTGGTTGGTTTTGATTTCTTTTCAATATTATTTTGTGGGTTTTGGAATGTTTTGATTTGTTTTGTCTAGTTTAAAATATTTTGGCATGTATTTTGAAGGTTTTGCTTGGTTTTCATTTTTTTTTGTTATGTTTTGGCAAGGGTTTTTTTTTGGTTTGATCAGTTCTGGCTGGTTTTCTAATATGTTGGCCGATTTTCAGAATGTTTTGATCAGTTTTGGCGGGTTCTAAGATATTTTAGAGGTTGTTTATAATATTTTGGTTTCTTTAGCTTTGTTTTTACTATATTTTGGCGGGTTTTTTGAATGTTTCGATCACTTCTGCCTGGTTTTCTAGTATTTTGGCATCTTTTCAGAATGTTTTGATCAGTTTTGGCAGGTTCTAAACTATTTTGTTGGGTTTTTGGAATGTTTTGATTGGTTTTGATTTCTTTATATGATGTTTTGGCGGGTTTTCGGAATGTTTTGGTTGGGTTTTAGAATGTTTTGTATTCTCTTGAGTTGTTTTTATTGTGTTGGCAGGTTTTGGAATGTTTGGATTCCTTTTCGCGGGTATTTGGAATGTTTTGTCGGGTATTTGGAATGTTTTGGCGGGTGTTCGGAATGTTTTGATTAGTTTTGACGGGTTTTGAAATATTTTGGCCTGTTTTTAGAAGGTTTAGATTTGTTTTGATTTGCTTTGATTCTGTTTAGCCCAGTTTTTGGAGTGTTTGGATTAGCTTTGTTGGGCTTGATCATGTTTTGTCAGGTTTTTTCGAATGTATTGATGACTTCTGTCTGGTTTTCTATTTTGGCGGGTTTGAAAATATTTTTGGATTAGTTTTGGCGGGTTTGAAAATATTTTGGCTCTTTGCGCAGAGATGACGGTGCCGGTTGCGGTGCGCTCCGGGGCGCTCCTTCTGAGGAAAAACGCCTGGCAGCGGCCCTTGGGACAGCTCCGCGTCTCCGTATTCTGCGTTTCTTGCCTTCTGCATCTCAGCAAAATGCTTTCCCACTAGGTCTAGCAAGGAGAAACTGTGGCAGCTGAGTAGATGTAGCCCGGCCCGCCCTTTGAAGTTGACAAGTTCTTGGCATCTCAGAGCCTCAAGGCAAGAGCAAGGTTATCTATGGTAGGCTGGGGCAGAACTAGCAGCAAGCAGAGCAAAGTTGTCCAAGAATACCTTCCATTGCAATGCTAATGGCAATTGAAGAGGCAGGCCAGTGGCAAGCCACTAGCTTCTAGCAGTTTGAAAGTTGCAGACACAGTGCAGGTGTTGTGCGGCTTCCTTCTTGGCCTCCTAGAAGGTGCCGCGTTCTCCGTCTCTTGCGTGCCAATATGTTGCCGTGTTCCTCCTATTGTTTGGTTTGTTTTGATTTGTTTTTATGATGTTTTGGCAGGTTTTCGGAATGTTTTGGTGGTGTTTTAGAATGTTTTGTTTTCTCTTGTGTTGTTTTTATTGTGTTGGCAGGATGTGTAACCTTTGGATTTGTTTATGGCGTGTTTTGAAATATTTTGGCGTGTATTTGGAATGTTTTGGTTTGCTTTCATTTGTTTTGATTATGTTTTGGCAAGTTATTGAAAGTTTCGATCACTTCTGACTGGTTTTCTAGTATTTTGGCATCTTTTCAGAATGTTTTGTTCAGTTTTGGCGGGTTCTAAATATTTTGGCGGGTTTTTGGAATGTTTTGCTTGGTTTTGAATTGTTTTTATTTTGATTTTGCGGGTTTTCAGAATGTTTTGGTCGGTTTTCTAGAATGTTTTGGTTGGTGTTGATTTCTTTTTAATATTGTTTTGTGGGTTTTAGAATGTTTTGATTTGTTTTGTCTAGTTTAAAATATTTTGGCCTGTATTTGGAAGGTTTGCTTGGTTTTCATTTTTTTTTGTTATGTTTTGGCAAGGGTTTTTTTTTGGTTTGATCAGTTCTGGCTGGTTTTCTAATATGTTGGCCGATTTTCAGAATGTTTTGATCAGTTTTGGCGGGTTTTAAGATATTTTAGAGGTTGTTTATAATATTTTAGTTTCTTTAGCTTTGTTTTTACTAAATTTTGGAGGGTTTTTTGAATGTTTCGATCACTTCTGACTGGTTTTCTAGTATTTTGGCATCTTTTCAGAAAGTTTTGATCAGTTTTGGCAGGTTCTAAACTATTTTGTCGGGTTTTTGGAATGTTTTGGTTGGTTTTGATTTGTTTTTATGATGTTTTGACGGGTTTTCGGAATGTTTTGGTTGGGTTTTAGAATGTTTTGTATTCTCTTGAGTTGTTTTTATTGTGTTGGCAGGTTTTGGAATGTTTGGATTCCTTTTGGCGGGTATTTGGAATGTTTTGGTGGGTATTTGGAATGTTTTGATTAGTTTTGACGGGTTTTGAAATATTTTGGCGGGTTTTTAGAAGGTTTAGATTTGTTTTGATTTGTTTTGATTCTGTTTAGCCCATATTTTGGTGTGTTTGGATTAGCTTTGGTGGGCTTTATCATGTTTTGTCAGGTTTTTTCGAATGTATTGATCTCTTCTGTCTGGTTTTCTATTTTGGCGGGTTTGAAAATATTTTTGGATTAGTTTTGGCGGGTTTGAAAATATTTTGGCTCTTTGCGCAGAGATGACAGTGCCGGTTGCGGTGCGCTCCGGGGAGCTCCTTCTGCGGAAAGACGCCTGGCAGCGGCACTTGGGACAGCTCCTCGTCTCCGTATTCTGCATTTCTTGCCTTCTGCATCTCAGCAAAATGCTTTCCCACTAGGTCTAGCAAGGAGAAACTGTGGCAGCTGAGTAGATGTAGCCCGGCCCGCCCTTTGAAGTTGACAAGTTCTTGGCATCTCAGAGCCTCAAGGCAAGAGCAAGGTTATCTATGGTACAAGCAGAGCAAAGTTGTCCAAGAATAGCTTCCATTGAAATGCTAATGGCAATTGAAGAGGCAAGCCACTATCTTCTAGCAGTTTGAAAGTCGCAGACACAGTGCAGGTGTTGTGCGGCTTCCGCCTTGGCCTCCTAGAAGATGTCGCGTTCTCCGTCTCTTGTTTGCCAGGTTCCTGATGTCAGTTTGCAGTAGGCACTTGGCACTGTCAAACCAGCCACAGTTGCCTGTGGTGGTACTTTCGGTCTGGGTGGCATCCTGATCCGTGAGGAATTTCAGCAGGCGGTTGGCCACTACGGGCCACCAGGCCCTGGACACGTACAATGGCGTTTCCCCAGAGAAACAAAAGTCACCAGGCCAGGTTCCTGATGTCAGTTTGCAGAAGGCACTTTGTACTGTCAAACCAGCCACAGTTACCTGTGGTGGTACTTTCTGTTGGGGAGGTATCCTCATCCGTTCGGAATTTCAGCAGGCGGCCGGCCACTACGTGCCACCAGGCATGGGACACGAACCATGACCTTTCCTCTGAAAAACAAAAGTCACCAGGCCAGGTTCCTGATGTCAGTTCGCAGGAGGCACTTGGCCCTATCAAACCAGCCACTGTTGCCTGTGGTGGCACCTTGCATCTGGGCGGTATCCTGATCCGTGCGGAATTTCAGCAGGCAGCCGGACACACCGGGCCACCAGGCCCTGGACACGAACCATGGCCTTTCCCCAGAGAAACAAAAGTCACCAGGCCAGGTTCCTGATGTCAGTTTGCAGGAGGCACTTGGCACTGTCAAACCAGCCACAGTTGCCTGTGGTGGTACTTTAGTTCTGGGAGGAATCCTGATCCGTTCGGAATTTCAGCAGGCAGCCGGCCACTCCGGGCCACCAGGCCCTGGACACCTACAATGGCCTTTCCCCAGAGAAACAAAAGTCACCAGGCCAGGTTCCTGATGTCAGTTTGCAGGAGGCACTTGGCACTGTCAAACCAGCCACAGTTGCCTGTGGTGGTACTTTCGTTCTGGGAGGAATCCTGATCCGTTCGGAATTTCAGCAGGCAGCTGGCCACTCCGGGACACCGGGCTCTGGACACGTACAATGGCCTTTCCCCAGAGAAACAAAAATCACCAGGCCAGGTTCCTGATGTCTGTTTGCAGGAGGCACTTGGCACTGTCAAACCAGCCACAGTTGCCTGTGGGGGCACCTTGCATCTGGGAGGCATCCTGATTCATGCGGAATTTCAGCAGGCAGCCGGCCACTCCAGGCCACCCGATCCTGGATAGGAACGGTGGCCTTTCCCCAGAGAAACAAAACTAACCAGGCCAGGTTCCTGATGTCAGTTTGCAGGAGGCGCTTGGCACTGTCAAACCAGCCACAGTTGCCTGTGGGGGCACCTTGCATCTGGGAGGAATCCTGATCCATTCGGAACTTCAGCAGGCGGCCGGCCACTACGGGCCACAGGCCATGGATACGTACAATGGCCGTTCCAAAGAGAAACAAAAATCACCAGGCCAGGTTCCTGATGTCAGTTTGCAGGAGGCACTTGGCACTGTCAAACCAGCCACAGTTGCCGGTGGGGGCTCCTTTCATTTGGGAGGTATCATGATCTGTGCGGAATTTCAGCAGGCATCCGCCCACTCGAGCCACCGGGCCCTGGACATGAACCACGGCTTTTCCCCAGAGAAACAAAAGTCACCAGGCCAGGTTCCTGATGTCAGTTTGCAGGAGGCACTTGGCACTGTCAAACCAGACACAGTTGCCTGTGGGAGCACCTTGCATCTGGGAGGTATCCTCAACCGTGCGGAATTTCAGCAGGCAGCCGGCCACTCCGGGCCACCCGGTCCTGGATAGGAACGGTGGCCTTTCCCCAGAGAAACGAAAGTCACCAGGCCAGGTTCCTGATGTCAGTTTGCAGGAGGATCTTGGCACTGTCAAACCAGCCACAGTTGCCTGTGGGGGCACCTTGCATCCTGGAGGTATCCTCAACCGTGCGGAATTTCAGCAGGCAGCCGGGACTCACGGCCAGCGGGCCCCGGACAAGAATGATGGCCTTTCCCTAGAGAAACAAAAGTCACCAGGATAGGTTCCGATGTCAGTTTGCAGGAGGCACTTGGCACTGTCAAACCAGCCACAGTTGACTGTGGTGGTACTATCGGTCAGGGAGGTATCCTGATCCGTTCAGAATTTCATCAGGCAGCCGGCCACTCCAGGCCACAGGCCCTGGACACGAACCATGGCCTTTCCAAAGAGAAACAAAAGTCACCAGGCCAGGTTCCTGATGTCAGTTTGCAGGAGGCACTTGGCACTGTCAAACCAGCCACAGTTGCCTGTGGGGGCACCTTGCATCTGGGAGGTATCCTGTACCGTGCGGAATTTCAGCAGGCAGCCGGCCTCTCGAGCCACCAGGCCCTGGAGAAGAACGATGGCCTTTCCCCAGAGAAACAAAAATCAGCAGGCCAGGTTCCTGATGTCAGTTTGCAGGAGGCACTTGGCACTGTCAAACCAGCCACAGTTGCCTCTGGTGGTACTATCGGTCTGGGAGGTATCCTGATCCGTTTGGAATTTCAGCAGGCGTCCGGCCACTCCCGGCCACAGGCCCTGGGCACGTACAATGTCCTTTCCGAAGGAAAACACAAGTCACCAGGCCAGGTTCCTGATGTCAGTTTGCAGGAGGCACTTGGCACTGTCAAATCAGCCACAGGTGTCTGTGGGGGCACCTTGCATCTTGGCGGCATCCTGATCCGTGAGGAATTTCAGCAGGCAGCCGGCCACTCCGGGCCACTGGGCCCTGGACACAAACCATGGCCATTCCCCAGAGAAACAAAAGTCACCAGGCCAGGTTCCTGATGTCAGTTTGCAGGAGGCACTTGGCACTGTCAAACCAGCCACATTTGCCTCTGGAGGTGCCTTGCTTCTGGGAGGTATCTTGAGATATTCGGAATTTTAAGATGTACCCTGCAGCTACGGTCCATCGGAACCTGCCCAGGAACTATGGCCGTTCCCCAGAGAAACAAAACTCGCCAGGCCAGGTCCCTGATGTACATTTTCAAAAGGAACTTCGCACTGTCCAACCAGCCACAGTTACCGGTGGTGGCACCTTGCTTCAGGCTGGTATATTGGGATGTTCGGAATTTCAGCAGGCACCAGTCCTCTCCTGGCCACCGGACCCTGGACACCAACGATGGCCTTTTCTGTGAGAAACAAAACTCACCAGGCCAAGTTCCTGAGGTCAGTTTGCAAGAGGCACTTGGCACTGTCCAACCACCCACAGGTGCCTGTGGTGGCGCCTTGATTCTGGGAGGCATCCTGAGATGTTTGGAATTTTAAGAGACACCCTGCCACGCCGGGTCACCTCAACCTGGACATGAACCATGAACTTTTTCTGACAGAAGCAAAACTCAGCAGGCCAGGTTCCTGATGTCAATTTGCAGGAGGCATTTGGCACTGTCCAATCCGCCACAATTGCCTATTGTGCCGCCTTGCTTCTAGGATGTATATTGAGACGTTCGGAATTTCTGCAGGCAGCCGGCCACTCCGGCCTACAGGACGTGGGAAAAGAACAATGGCTTTTCCTCTGAGAAACAGAACTCACAAGGTCAGGGTCCTGATGTCAGTTTGCAGGAGGCACTTGGCACTGTCCAACCAGCCACAGTTGCCTGTGGGGGCACCTTGCATCTGGGAGGTATCCTCAACCGTGCGGAATTTCAGCAGGCAGCTTGCCGCCCGGGGCCACGGGAACCAGGACACGCGCCATGGCTTTCCTAAGAGTCACAAAACTCATCAGGCCAGGTTCCTGATGTCAGTTTGCAGGAGGCACTTGGCAATGTCAAACCAGCCACAGTTGCCTCTGCTGGCAGCTTGCGTCTTGGAGGCACCCTGGGACATTCGGAATATCAGAATAAGCCGGCCGTTGCGTGCCAGCGGTCCCCGGACACGAACGATGGCCTTTCCCCAGAGAAGCAAAACTCACCAGGCCAAGTTCCTGACGTCACTTTGCAAGAGGCACTTGGCACTGTCCAACCAGCCACACTTGCCTCTGGTGGTGCCTTGCTTCTTGCAGGTGTCCTGAGATGTTCAGAATTTTAAGGAGCACCCTGCAGCTACGATCCACCGGAACCCGTCCAGGAACGATGGCCATTCCCCAGAGAAACAAAACTCACCAGACAAAGTCCTGTTGTCTGTTTGCAGGAGGCACTTTTCACTGTAAAAATCAGCCACAGTTGCATTTTCTGGCAGCTTGCCGCTGGGAGGCATCCTGCGATGTTCGGAATTTTGGTAGTCAGTCAGCCACTCTGGGCCACTGTCACCTGCAAATGAACACTGGGCCTTTTGCCTGGGAAACGAATCTGACCAGGCCAGATGCCTGATGTCAGTTTGCAGGAGGCACTTGGCACTGTCAAACCAGCCACAGTTGCCTGTGGGGGCACCTTGCATCTGGGAGGCATCCTGAACCGTTCGGAATTTCAGCAGGCAGCCGGCCACTACGGGCCACCGGGCCCTGGACATGAACCATGGCCTTTCCCCAGAGAAACAAAAGTCACCTGGCCAGGTTCCTGATGTCAGTTTGCAGGAGGCACTTGGCACTGTCAAACCAGCCACAGTTGCCTGTGGTGGTACTTTCGTTCTGGGAGGAATCCTGATCCGTTCGGAATATCAGCAGGCGGCCGGCCAATACGGGCCACAGGCCATGGATACGTACAATGGCCGTTCCAAAGAGAAACAAAAATCACCAGGCCAGGTTCCTGATGTCAGTTTGCAGGAGGCACTTGGCACTGTCAAACCAGCCACAGTTGCCGGTGGGGGCTCCATTCCTCTGGGAGCTATCCTGATCTGTGCGGAATTTCAGCAGGCATCATACCACTCGAGCCACCGGGCCCTGGACATGAACCACGGCTTTTCCCCAGAGAAACAAAAGTCACCAGGCCAGGTTCCTGATGTCAGTTTGCAGGAGGCACTTGGCACTGTCAAACCAGACACAGTTGCCTGTGGGAGCACCTTGAATCTGGGAGGTATCCTGATCCGTTCGGAATTTCAGCAGGCAGCCGGCCACTCCGGGCCTACAGGTCCAGGATATGAACGATGGCCTTTCCCCAGAGAAACAAAAGTCACCAGGCCAGGTTCCTGATGTCAGTTTGCAGGAGGCACTTGGCACTGTCAAACCAGCCACAGTTGCCTGTGGGGGCACCTTGCATCTGGGAGGTATCCTCAACCGTGCGGAATTTCAGAAGGCAGCCGGGACTCAGGGCGAGCGGGCCCCGGAAAAGTATGATGGCCTTTCCCTAGAGAAACAAAAGTCACCAGGACAGGTTCCGATATCAGTTTGCAGGAGGCACTTGGCACTGCCAAACCAGCCACAGTTGCCTGTGGTGGTACAATCGGTCAGGGAGGTATCCTGATCCGTTCAGAATTTCAGCAGGCGGCCGGCCACTCCAGGCCACCGGGCCCTGAACACGTACAATGGCCTTTCCAAAGAGAAATAAAAGTCACCGGGCCAGGTTCCTGATGTCAGTTTGCAGGAGGCACTTGGCACTGTCAAACCAGCCACAGTTGCCGGTGGGGGCACCTTGCATCTGGGAGGTATCCTGATCCGTTCGGAATTTCAGCAGGCAGCCGGCCACTCGAGCCACTGGGCCCTGGAGAGGAACGATGGCCTTTCCCCAGAGAAACAAAAGTCACCAGGCCAGGTTCCTGATGTCAGTTTGCAGGAGGCACTTGGCACTGTCAAACCAGCCACAGTTGCCTGTGGGAGCACCTTGCATCTGGGAGGTATCCTGATCCGTTCGGAATTTCAGCAGGCAGCCGGCCACTCCGGGCCTACAGGTCCAGGATATGAACGATGGCCTTTCCCCAGAGAAACAAAAGTCACCAGGCCAGGTTCCTGATGTCAGTTTGCAGGAGGCACTTGGCACTGTCAAACCAGCCACAGTTGCCTGTGGGGGCACCTTGCATCTGGGAGGTATCCTCAACCGTGCGGAATTTCAGAAGGCAGCCGGGACTCAGGGCCAGCGGGCACTGGACACGATCGAGGGCCTTTCCCCAGAGCAACAAAAGTCACCAGGACAGATTCCGATGTCAGTTTGCAGGAGGCACTTGGCACTGTCAAACCAGCCACAGTTTCCTGTGGTGGTACTTTCGGTCTGGGAGGCATCCTGATCCGTGCGGAATTTCTGCAGGCAGCCGGCCACTCCAGGCCATTTGGCACTGGATATGAACCATGGCCTTTCCCCAGAGAAACAAAAGTCACCAGGCCAGGTTCCTGATGTCAGTTTGCAGGAGGCACTTGGCACTGTCAAACCAGCCACAGTTGCCTGTGGTGGTACTTTCGGTCTGGGAGGTATCATGATCCGTGCGGAATTTCAGCAGGCAGCCGGCCACTCCGGGCCTCCAGGCCCTGGACACCTACAATGGCCTTTCCCCAGAGAAACAAAAGTCACCAGGCCAGGTTCCGGATGTCAGTTTGCAGGAGGCACTTGGCACTGTCAAACCAGCCACAGTTGCCTGTGGTGGTACTTTCGGTCGGGGAGGCATCCTGGTCCATGAGGAATTTCCGCAGGCAGCCGGCCACTCCGGGCCACCAGGCCCTAGACATGTACGATGACCTTTTCCCAGAGAAACCAAAGTTACCAGGACAGGTTCCTGATGTCAGTTTGCAGTAGGCACTTGGCATTGTCAAACCAGCCACAGTTGCCTCGGGCGGCACCTTTCATTTAGACGGTATCCTGATCCGCGCGGAATTTCAGCAGGCAGCCGGCCACTCCGGGCCTACGGGTCCAGGATATGAACGATGGCCTTTCCCCAGAGAAACAAAAGTCACCAGGCCAGGTTCCTGATGTCAGTTTGCAGGAGGCACTTGGCACTGTCAAACCAGCCACAGTTGCCTCTGGGGGCACGTTGCATCCTGGAGGTATCCTGATCCGTGCGGAATTTCAGCAGGCAGCCGGCCACTCCAGGCCACCGGGCACTGGACACAAACCATGGCCATTCCCCAGAGAAACAAAAGTCACCAGGCCAGGTTCCTGATGTTAGTTTGCAGGAGGCACTTGGCACTGTCAAACCAGCCACATTTGCCTCTGGTGGTGCCTTGCTTCTGGGAGGTATCTTGAGATATTCGGAATTTTAAGATGTACCCTGCAGCTACGGTCCATCGGAACCTGCCCAGGAACTATGGCCGTTCCCCAGAGAAACAAAACTCGCCAGGCCAGGTCCCTGATGTACATTTTCAAAAGGAACTTCGCACTGTCCAACCAGCCACAGTTACCGGTGGTGGCACCTTGCTTCAGGCTGGTATATTGGGATGTTCGGAATTTCAGCAGGCACCAGTCCTCTCCTGGCCACCGGACCCTGGACACCAACGATGGCCTTTTCTGTGAGAAACAAAACTCACCAGGCCAAGTTCCTGAGGTCAGTTTGCAAGAGGCACTTGGCACTGTCCAACCACCCACAGGTGCCTGTGGTGGCGCCTTGATTCTGGGAGGCATCCTGAGATGTTTGGAATTTTAAGAGACACCCTGCCACGCCAGGTCACCTCAACCTGGACATGAACCATGAACTTTTTCTGACAGAAGCAAAACTCAGCAGGCCAGGTTCCTGATGTCAATTTGCAGGAGGCATTTGGCACTGTCCAATCCGCCACAATTGCCTATTGTGCCGCCTTGCTTCTAGGATGTATATTGAGACGTTCGGAATTTCTGCAGGCAGCCGGCCACTCCGGCCTACAGGACGTGGGAAAAGAACAATGGCTTTTCCTCTGAGAAACAGAACTCACAAGGCCAGGGTCCTGATGTCAGTTTGCAGGAGGCACTTGGCACTGTCCAACCAGCCACAGTTGCCTGTGGGGGCACCTTGCATCTGGGAGGTATCCTCAACCGTGCGGAATTTCAGCAGGCAGCTTGCCGCCCGGGGCCACGGGAACCAGGACACGCGCCATGGCTTTCCTAAGAGTCACAAAACTCATCAGGCCAGGTTCCTGATGTCAGTTTGCAGGAGGCACTTGGCAATGTCAAACCAGCCACAGTTGCCTCTGCTGGCAGCTTGCGTCTTGGAGGCACCCTGGGACATTCGGAATATCAGAATAAGCCGGCCGTTGCGTGCCAGCGGTCCCCGGACACGAACGATGGCCTTTCCCCAGAGAAGCAAAACTCACCAGGCCAAGTTCCTGACGTCACTTTGCAAGAGGCACTTGGCACTGTCCAACCAGCCACACTTGCCTCTGGTGGTGCCTTGCTTCTTGCAGGTGTCCTGAGATGTTCAGAATTTTAAGGAGCACCCTGCAGCTACGATCCACCGGAACCCGTCCAGGAACGATGGCCATTCCCCAGAGAAACAAAACTCACCAGACAAAGTCCTGTTGTCTGTTTGCAGGAGGCACTTTTCACTGTAAAAATCAGCCACAGTTGCATTTTCTGGCAGCTTGCCGCTGGGAGGCATCCTGCGATGTTCGGAATTTTGGTAGTCAGTCAGCCACTCTGGGCCACTGTCACCTGCAAATGAACACTGGGCCTTTTGCCTGGGAAACGAATCTGACCAGGCCAGATGCCTGATGTCAGTTTGCAGGAGGCACTTGGCACTGTCAAACCAGCCACAGTTGCCTGTGGGGGCACCTTGCATCTGGGAGGCATCCTGAACCGCTCGGAATTTCAGCAGGCAGCCGGCCACTACGGGCCACCGGGCCCTGGACATGAACCATGGCCTTTCCCCAGAGAAACAAAAGTCACCTGGCCAGGTTCCTGATGTCAGTTTGCAGGAGGCACTTGGCACTGTCAAACCAGCCACAGTTGCCTGTGGTGGTACTTTCGTTCTGGGAGGAATCCTGATCCGTTCGGAATATCAGCAGGCGGCCGGCCAATACGGGCCACAGGCCATGGATACGTACAATGGCCGTTCCAAAGAGAAACAAAAATCACCAGGCCAGGTTCCTGATGTCAGTTTGCAGGAGGCACTTGGCACTGTCAAACCAGCCACAGTTGCCGGTGGGGGCTCCATTCCTCTGGGAGCTATCCTGATCTGTGCGGAATTTCAGCAGGCATCATACCACTCGAGCCACCGGGCCCTGGACATGAACCACAGCTTTTCCCCAGAGAAACAAAAGTCACCAGGCCAGGTTCCTGATGTCAGTTTGCAGGAGGCACTTGGCACTGTCAAACCAGACACAGTTGCCTGTGGGAGCACCTTGAATCTGGGAGGTATCCTGATCCGTTCGGAATTTCAGCAGGCAGCCGGCCACTCCGGGCCTACAGGTCCAGGATATGAACGATGGCCTTTCCCCAGAGAAACAAAACTAAGCAGGCCAGGTTCCTGATGTCAGTTTGCAGGAGGCACTTGGCACTGTCAAACCAGCCACAGTTGCCTGTGGGGGCACCTTGCATCTGGGAGGTATCCTCAACCGTGCGGAATTTCAGAAGGCAGCCGGGACTCAGGGCGAGCGGGCCCCGGAAAAGTATGATGGCCTTTCCCTAGAGAAACAAAAGTCACCAGGACAGGTTCCGATATCAGTTTGCAGGAGGCACTTGGCACTGCCAAACCAGCCACAGTTGCCTGTGGTGGTACAATCGGTCAGGGAGGTATCCTGATCCGTTCAGAATTTCAGCAGGCGGCCGGCCACTCCAGGCCACCGGGCCCTGAACACGTACAATGGCCTTTCCAAAGAGAAATAAAAGTCACCGGGCCAGGTTCCTGATGTCAGTTTGCAGGAGGCACTTGGCACTGTCAAACCAGCCACAGTTGCCGGTGGGGGCACCTTGCATCTGGGAGGTATCCTGATCCGTTCGGAATTTCAGCAGGCAGCCGGCCACTCGAGCCACCAGGCCCTGGAGAGGAACGATGGCCTTTCCCCAGAGAAACAAAAGTCACCAGGCCAGGTTCCTGATGTCAGTTTGCAGGAGGCACTTGGCACTGTCAAACCAGACACAGTTGCCTGTGGGAGCACCTTGCATCTGGGAGGTATCCTGATCCGTTCGGAATTTCAGCAGGCAGCCGGCCACTCCGGGCCTACAGGTCCAGGATATGAACGATGGCCTTTCCCCAGAGAAACAAAAGTCACCAGGCCAGGTTCCTGATGTCAGTTTGCAGGAGGCACTTGGCACTGTCAAACCAGCCACAGTTGCCTGTGGGGGCACCTTGCATCTGGGAGGTATCCTCAACCGTGCGGAATTTCAGAAGGCAGCCGGGACTCAGGGCCAGCGGGCACTGGACACGATCGAGGGCCTTTCCCCAGAGCAACAAAAGTCACCAGGACAGATTCCGATGTCAGTTTGCAGGAGGCACTTGGCACTGTCAAACCAGCCACAGTTTCCTGTGGTGGTACTTTCGGTCTGGGAGGCATCCTGATCCGTGCGGAATTTCTGCAGGCAGCCGGCCACTCCAGGCCATTTGGCACTGGATATGAACCATGGCCTTTCCCCAGAGAAACAAAAGTCACCAGGCCAGGTTCCTGATGTCAGTTTGCAGGAGGCACTTGGCACTGTCAAACCAGCCACAGTTGCCTGTGGTGGTACTTTCGGTCTGGGAGGTATCCTGATCCGTGCGGAATTTCAGCAGGCAGCCGGCCACTCCGGGCCTCCAGGCCCTGGACACCTACAATGGCCTTTCCCCAGAGAAACAAAAGTCACCAGGCCAGGTTCCGGATGTCAGTTTGCAGGAGGCACTTGGCACTGTCAAACCAGCCACAGTTGCCTGTGGTGGTACTTTCGGTCGGGGAGGCATCCTGGTCCATGAGGAATTTCCGCAGGCAGCCGGCCACTCCGGGCCACCAGGCCCTAGACATGTACGATGACCTTTTCCCAGAGAAACCAAAGTTACCAGGACAGGTTCCTGATGTCAGTTTGCAGTAGGCACTTGGCATTGTCAAACCAGCCACAGTTGCCTCGGGCGGCACCTTTCATTTAGACGGTATCCTGATCCGCGCGGAATTTCAGCAGGCAGCCGGCCACTCCGGGCCTACGGGTCCAGGATATGAACGATGGCCTTTCCCCAGAGAAACAAAAGTCACCAGGCCAGGTTCCTGATGTCAGTTTGCAGGAGGCACTTGGCACTGTCAAACCAGCCACAGTTGCCTCTGGGGGCACGTTGCATCCTGGAGGTATCCTGATCCGTGCGGAATTTCAGCAGGCAGCCGGCCACTCCAGGCCACCGGGCACTGGACATGAACCATGGCCTTTCCCCAGAGAAACAAAAGTCACCAGGGCAGCTTCCTGATGTTAGTTTGCAGGAGGTACTTGGCACTGTCAAACCAGCCAGAGTTGCCTCTGGGGGCACCTTGCATCTGGGAGGTATCCTGATCCATTCGGAATTTCAGCAGGCAGCCGGCAACACCGGGCCACTGGGCCACCGGTCCCCGGGTAAGAATGATGGCCTTTCCCCAGAGAAACAAAAGTCACCAGGCCAGGTTCCTGATGTCAGTTTGGAGGAGGCAATTGGCACTGTCAAACCAGCCACAGTTGCCTGTGGGGGCACCTTGCATCTGGGAGGTATCCTGATCCGTTCGGAATTTCAGTAGGCAGCCGGCGACTCCAGGCCACCGTGCCCCGGACAAGAATGATGGCCTTTTCCCAGAGAAACAAAAGTTACCAGGCCAGGTTCCTGATGTCAGTTTGCAGGAGGCACTTGGCACTGTCAAACCAGCCACAGTTGCCTGTGGGGGCACCTTGCATCCTGGAGGTATCCTGATCCGTGCGGAATTTCAGCAGGCAGCCGGCCACTCCAGGCCACCGGGCACTGGACACGAACCATGGCCTTTCCCCAGAGAAACAAAAGTCACCAGGCCAGGTTCCTGATGTCAGTTTGCAGGAGGCACTTGGCACTGTCAAACCAGCCACAGTTGCCTGTGGGGGCACATTGCATCTGGGAGGTATCCTGATCCGTTCGGAATTTCAGCAGGCAGCCGGCCACTCCGGTTTACCGGGCCCATGAGAAGAATGATGGCCTTTCCCCAGAGAAACAAAAGTCACCAGGCCAGGTTCCTGATGTCAGTTTGCAGGAGGCACTTGGCACTGTCAAACCAGCCACAGTTGCCTGTGGGGGCACATTGCATCTGGGAGGTATCCTCAAGCGTGCGGAATTTCAGCAGGCAGCCGGCCACTCCGGGCCAGCGGGCACTGGACACGATCGAGGGCCTTTCCCCAGAGCAACAAAAGTCACCAGGACAGGTTCCGATGTCAGTTTGCAGGAGGCACTTGGCACTGTCAAACCAGCCACAGTTTCCTGTGGTGGTACTATCGGTCTGGGAGGTATCCTGATCCGTTCGGAATTTCAGCAGGCGGCCGGCCACTCCGGGCCACAGGCCCTGGGCACGTACAATGTCCTTTGCAAAGGAAAACACAAGTCACCAGGCCAGGTTCCTGATGTGAGTTTGCAGGAAGCACTTGGCACTGTCAAATCAGCCACAGGTGTCTGTGGGGGCACCTTGCATCTTTGCGGCATCCTGATCCGTTCGGAATTTCAGCAGGCAGCCGGCCACTCCGGGCCACCGGGCCCTGGACATGAACGATGGCCTTTACCCAGAGAAACAAAAGTCACCAGGCCAGGTTCCGATGTCAGTTTGCAGGAGGCACTTGGCACTGTCAAACCAGCCACAGTTGCCTGTGGTGGTACTATCGGTCTGGGAGGTATCCTGATCCGTTCGGAATTTCAGCAGGCGGCCTGTCTCTACGGGCCACCAGGCCCTGGACACATACAATGGCCTTTCCAAAGAGAAACAAAAATCACCAGGCCAGGTTCCTGATGTCACTTTGCAGGAGGCACTTGGCACTGTCAAACCAGCCACAGTTGCCTGTGGGGGCTCCTTTCATCTGGGAGCTATCCTGATCTGTGCGGAATTTCAGCAGGCAGCCGGCCACTACGGGCCGGAAGGCCCTAGAGAGGAACGATGGCCTTTCCCCAGAGAAACAAAAGTCACCAGGCCAGGTTCCTGATGTCAGTTTGCAGGAGGCACTTGGCACTGTCAAACCAGCCACAGGTGCCTCTGGGGGTACCATCCGTCTCGCAGGCATCCTGATCCGTGCAGAATTTCAACAGGCAGCCGGCCACTCCGGGCCACCGGGCCTTGGACATGGATCGTGGCCTTTCCCCAGAGAAACCAAAGTGACCAGCCCAGCTTTCCGATGTCTGTTTGCAGGAGGCACTTGGCACTGTCAAACCAGCCACACTTGCCTCTGGTGGTGCCTTGCTTCTGGGAGGTATCTTGAGATATTCGGAATTTTAAGAAGCACCCTGCCGCTACGGTCCATCGGAACCTGCCCAGGAACTATGGCCGTTCCCCAGAGAAACAAAACTCGCCAGGCCAGGTCCCTGATGTGCATTTTCAAAAGGAACTTCGCACTGTCCAACCAGCCACAGTTACCGGTGGTGGCACCTTGCTTCAGGCTGGTATATTGGGATGTTCGGAATTTCAGCAGGCACCAGTCCTCTCCTGGCCACCGGACCCTGGACACCAACGATGGACGTTTCTGTGAGAAACAAAAGTCACCAGGCCAGGTTCCTGATGTCAGTTTGGAGGAGGCACTTGGCACTGTCAAACCAGCCACAGTTGCCTGTGGGGGCACATTGCATCTGGGAGGTATCCTGATCCGTTCGGAATTTCAGCAGGCAGCCGGCCACTCCGGTTTACCGGGCCCATGAGAAGAATGATGGCCTTTCCCCAGAGAAACAAAAGTCACCAGGCCAGGTTCCTGATGTCAGTTTGCAGGAGGCACTTGGCACTGTCAAACCAGCCACAGTTGCCTGTGGGGGCACATTGCATCCTGGAGGTATCCTCAAGCGTGCGGAATTTCAGCAGGCAGCCGGCCACTCCGGGCCAGCGGGCACTGGACACGATCGAGGGCCTTTCCCCAGAGCAACAAAAGTCACCAGGACAGGTTCCGATGTCAGTTTGCAGGAGGCACTTGGCACTGTCAAACCAGCCACAGTTGCCTGTGGTGGTACTATCGGTCTGGGAGGTATCCTGATCCGTTCGGAATTTCAGCAGGCGGCCGGCCACTCCGGGCCACAGGCCCTGGGCACGTACAATGTCCTTTGCAAAGGAAAACACAAGTCACCAGGCCAGGTTCCTGATGTCAGTTTGCAGGAAGCACTTGGCACTGTCAAATCAGCCACAGGTGTCTGTGGGGGCACCTTGCATCTTGGCGGCATCCTGATCCGTTCGGAATTTCAGCAGGCAGCCGGCCACTCCGGGCCACTGGGCCCTGGACATGAACGATGGCCTTTACCCAGAGAAACAAAAGTCACCAGGCCAGGTTCCGATGTCAGTTTGCAGGAGGCACTTGGCACTGTCAAACCAGCCACAGTTGCCTGTGGTGGTACTATCGGTCTGGGAGGTATCCTGATCCGTTCGGAATTTCAGCAGGCGGCCTGTCTCTACGGGCCACCAGGCCCTGGACACATACAATGGCCTTTCCAAAGAGAAACAAAAATCACCAGGCCAGGTTCCTGATGTCACTTTGCAGGAGGCACTTGGCACTGTCAAACCAGCCACAGTTGCCTGTGGGGGCTCCTTTCATCTGGGAGCTATCCTGATCTGTGCGGAATTTCAGCAGGCAGCCGGCCACTACGGGCCGGAAGGCCCTAGAGAGGAACGATGGCCTTTCCCCAGAGAAACAAAAGTCACCAGGCCAGGTTCCTGATGTCAGTTTGCAGGAGGCACTTGGCACTGTCAAACCAGCCACAGGTGCCTCTGGGGGTACCATCCGTCTCGCAGGCATCCTGATCCGTGCAGAATTTCAACAGGCAGCCGGCCACTCCGGGCCACCGGGCCTTGGACATGGATCGTGGCCTTTCCCCAGAGAAACCAAAGTGACCAACCCAACTTTCCGATGTCTGTTTGCAGGAGGCACTTGGCACTGTCAAACCTGCCACACTTGCCTCTGGTGGTGCCTTGCTTCTGGGAGGTATCTTGAGATATTCGGAATTTTAAGAAGCACCCTGCCGCTACGGTCCATCGGAACCTGCCCAGGAACTATGGCCGTTCCCCAGAGAAACAAAACTCGCCAGGCCAGGTCCCTGATGTACATTTTCAAAAGGAACTTCGCACTGTCCAACCAGCCACAGTTACCGGTGGTGGCACCTTGCTTCAGGCTGGTATATTGGGATGTTCGGAATTTCAGCAGGCACCAGTCCTCTCCTGGCCACCGGACCCTGGACACCAACGATGGACGTTTCTGTGAGAAACAAAAGTCACCAGGCCAGGTTCCTGATGTCAGTTTGGAGGAGGCACTTGGCACTGTCAAACCAGCCACATTTGCCTGTGGGGGCACCTTGCATCTGGGAGGTATCCTGATCCGTTCGGAATTTCTGCAGGCAGCCGGCCACTCCGGGTCACCGTGCCCGGGACAAGAATGATGGTCTTTTCCCAGAGAAACAAAAGTCACCAGGCCAGGTTCCTGATGTCAGTTTGCAGGAGGCACTTGGCACTGTCAAACCAGCCACAGTTGCCTCTGGGGGCATTTTTCATATGGGAAGTATCCTGATCCGTGCGGAATTTCAGCAGGCAGCCGGCCACTCCAGGCCACCGGGCACTGGACACGAACCATGGCCTTTCCACAGAGAAACAAAAGTCACCAGGCCAGGTTCCTGATGTCAGTTTGCAGGAGGCACTTGGCACTGTCAAACCAACCACAGTTGCCTGTGGTGGTACTATCGGTCTGGGAGGTATCCTGATCCGTTTGGAATTTCAGCAGGCGGCCGGCCACTCCGGGCCACAGGCCCTGGGCACGTACAATGTCCTTTCCGAAGGAAAACACAAGTCACCAGGCCAGGTTCCTGATGTCAGTTTGCAGGAGGCACTTGGCACTGTCAAATCAGCCACAGGTGTCTGTGGGGGCACCTTGCATCTTGGCGGCATCCTGATCCGTTCGGAATTTCAGCAGGCAGCCGGCCACTCCGGGCCACTGGGCCCTGGACACAAACCATGGCCATTCCCCAGAGAAACAAAAGTCACCAGGCCAGGTTCCTGATGTCAGTTTGCAGGAGGCACTTGGCACTGTCAAACCAGCCACATTTGCCTCTGGAGGTGCCTTACTTCTGGGAGGTATCTTGAGATATTCGGAATTTTAAGATGTACCCTGCAGCTACGGTCCATCGGAACCTGCCCAGGAACTATGGCCGTTCCCCAGAGAAACAAAACTCGCCAGGCCAGGTCCCTGATGTACATTTTCAAAAGGAACTTCGCACTGTCCAACCAGCCACAGTTACCGGTGGTGGCACCTTGCTTCAGGCTGGTATATTGGGATGTTCGGAATTTCAGCAGGCACCAGTCCTCTCCTGGCCACTGGACCCTGGACACCAACGATGGCCTTTTCTGTGAGAAACAAAACTCACCAGGCCAAGTTCCTGAGGTCAGTTTGCAAGAGGCACTTGGCACTGTCCAACCACCCACAGGTGCCTGTGGTGGCGCCTTGATTCTGGGAGGCATCCTGAGATGTTTGGAATTTTAAGAGACACCCTGCCACGCCGGGTCACCTCAACCTGGACATGAACCATGAACTTTTTCTGACAGAAGCAAAACTCAGCAGGCCAGGTTCCTGATGTCAATTTGCAGGAGGCATTTGGCACTGTCCAATCCGCCACAATTGCCTATTGTGCCGCCTTGCTTCTAGGATGTATATTGAGACGTTCGGAATTTCTGCAGGCAGCCGGCCACTCCGGCCTACAGGACGTGGGAAAAGAACAATGGCTTTTCCTCTGAGAAACAGAACTCACAAGGCCAGGGTCCTGATGTCAGTTTGCAGGAGGCACTTGGCACTGTCCAACCAGCCACAGTTGCCTGTGGGGGCACCTTGCATCTGGGAGGTATCCTCAACCGTGCGGAATTTCAGCAGGCAGCTTGCCGCCCGGGGCCACGGGAACCAGGACACGCGCCATGGCTTTCCTAAGAGTCACAAAACTCATCAGGCCAGGTTCCTGATGTCAGTTTGCAGGAGGCACTTGGCAATGTCAAACCAGCCACAGTTGCCTCTGCTGGCAGCTTGCGTCTTGGAGGCACCCTGGGACATTCGGAATATCAGAATAAGCCGGCCGTTGCGTGCCAGCGGTCCCCGGACACGAACGATGGCCTTTCCCCAGAGAAGCAAAACTCACCAGGCCAAGTTCCTGACGTCACTTTGCAAGAGGCACTTGGCACTGTCCAACCAGCCACACTTGCCTCTGGTGGTGCCTTGCTTCTTGCAGGTGTCCTGAGATGTTCAGAATTTTAAGGAGCACCCTGCAGCTACGGTCCACCGGAACCCGCCCAGGAACGATGGCCATTCCCCAGAGAAACAAAACTCACCAGACAAAGTCCTGTTGTCTGTTTGCAGGAGGCACTTTTCACTGTAAAAATCAGCCACAGTTGCATTTTCTGGCAGCTTGCCGCTGGGAGGCATCCTGCGATGTTCGGAATTTTGGTAGTCAGTCAGCCACTCTGGGCCACTGTCACCTGCAAATGAACACTGGGCCTTTTGCCTGGGAAACGAATCTGACCAGGCCAGATGCCTGATGGCAGTTTGCAGGAGGCACTTGGCACTGTCAAACCAGCCAGAGTTGCCTCTGGGGGCACCTTGCATCTGGGAGGTATCCTGATCCATTCGGAATTTCAGCAGGCAGCCGGCAACACCGGGCCACTGGGCCACCGGTCCCCGGGTAAGAATGATGGCCTTTCCCCAGAGAAACAAAAGTCACCAGGCCAGGTTCCTGATGTCAGTTTGGAGGAGGCAATTGGCACTGTCAAACCAGCCACAGTTGCCTGTGGGGGCACCTTGCATCTGGGAGGTATCCTGATCCGTTCGGAATTTCAGTAGGCAGCCGGCGACTCCAGGCCACCGTGCCCCGGACAAGAATGATGGCCTTTTCCCAGAGAAACAAAAGTTACCAGGCCAGGTTCCTGATGTCAGTTTGCAGGAGGCACTTGGCACTGTCAAACCAGCCACAGTTGCCTGTGGGGGCACCTTGCATCCTGGAGGTATCCTGATCCGTGCGGAATTTCAGCAGGCAGCCGGCCACTCCAGGCCACCGGGCACTGGACACGAACCATGGCCTTTCCCCAGAGAAACAAAAGTCACCAGGCCAGGTTCCTGATGTCAGTTTGCAGGAGGCACTTGGCACTGTCAAACCAGCCAGAGTTGCCTGTGGGGGCACCTTGCATCTGGGAGGTATCCTGATCCGTTCGGAATTTCAGCAGGCAGCCGGCCACTCCGGTTTACCGGGCCCATGAGAAGAATGATGGCCTTTCCCCAGAGAAACAAAAGTCACCAGGCCAGGTTCCTGATGTCAGTTTGCAGGAGGCACTTGGCACTGTCAAACCAGCCACAGTTGCCTGTGGGGGCACATTGCATCTGGGAGGTATCCTCAAGCGTGCGGAATTTCAGCAGGCAGCCGGCCACTCCGGGCCAGCGGGCACAGGACACGATCGAGAGCCTTTCCCCAGAGCAACAAAAGTCACCAGGACAGGTTCCGATGTCAGTTTGCAGGAGGCACTTGGCACTGTCAAACCAGCCACAGTTTCCTGTGGTGGTACTATCGGTCTGGGAGGTATCCTGATCCGTTCGGAATTTCAGCAGGCGGCCGGCCACTCCGGGCCACAGGCCCTGGGCACGTACAATGTCCTTTGCAAAGGAAAACACAAGTCACCAGGCCAGGTTCCTGATGTCAGTTTGCAGGAAGCACTTGGCACTGTCAAATCAGCCACAGGTGTCTGTGGGGGCACCTTGCATCTTGGCGGCATCCTGATCCGTTCGGAATTTCAGCAGGCAGCCGGCCACTCCGGGCCACCGGGCCCTGGACATGAACGATGGCCTTTACCCAGAGAAACAAAAGTCACCAGGCCAGGTTCCGATGTCAGTTTGCAGGAGGCACTTGGCACTGTCAAACCAGCCACAGTTGCCTGTGGTGGTACTATCGGTCTGGGAGGTATCCTGATCCGTTCGGAATTTCAGCAGGCGGCCTGTCTCTACGGGCCACCAGGCCCTGGACACATACAATGGCCTTTCCAAAGAGAAACAAAAATCACCAGGCCAGGTTCCTGATGTCACTTTGCAGGAGGCACTTGGCACTGTCAAACCAGCCACAGTTGCCTGTGGGGGCTCCTTTCATCTGGGAGCTATCCTGATCTGTGCGGAATTTCAGCAGGCAGCCGGCCACTACGGGCCGGAAGGCCCTTGAGAGGAACGATGGCCTTTCCCCAGAGAAACAAAAGTCACCAGGCCAGGTTCCTGATGTCAGTTTGCAGGAGGCACTTGGCACTGTCAAACCAGCCACAGGTGCCTCTGGGGGTACCATCCGTCTCGCAGGCATCCTGATCCGTGCAGAATTTCAGCAGGCAGCCGGCCACTCCGGGCCACCGGGCCTTGGACATGGATCGTGGCCTTTCCCCAGAGAAACCAAAGTGACCAGCCCAGCTTTCCGATGTCTGTTTGCAGGAGGCACTTGGCACTGTCAAACCAGCCACACTTGCCTCTGGTGGTGCCTTGCTTCTGGGAGGTATCTTGAGATATTCGGAATTTTAAGAAGCACCCTGCCGCTACGGTCCATCGGAACCTGCCCAGGAACTATGGCCGTTCCCCAGAGAAACAAAACTCGCCAGGCCAGGTCCCTGATGTGCATTTTCAAAAGGAACTTCGCACTGTCCAACCAGCCACAGTTACCAGTGGTGGCACCTTGCTTCAGGGTGGTATATTGGGATGTTCGGAATTTCAGCAGGCACCAGTCCTCTCCTGGCCACCGGACCCTGGACACCAACGATGGACGTTTCTGTGAGAAACAAAAGTCACCAGGCCAGGTTCCTGATGTCAGTTTGGAGGAGGCACTTGGCACTGTCAAACCAGCTACAGGTGCCTCTGGGGGCATTTTTCATATGGGAAGAATCCTGATCCGTGCGGAATTTCAGCTGGCAGCCGGCCACTCCAGGCCAGCGGGCACTGGACAGGAACCATGGCCTTTTCCCAGAGAAACAAAAGTCACCAGGCCAGGTTCCTGATGTCAGTTTGCAGGAGGCACTTGGCACTGTCAAACCAGCCACAGTTGCCTGTGGTGGTACTATCGGTCTGGGAGGTATCCTGATCCATTCGGAATTTCTGCAGGCAGCCGGCCACTCCGGGTCACAGTGCCCGGGATAAGAATGATGGTCTTTTCCCAGAGAAACAAAAGTCACCAGGCCAGGTTCCTGATGTCACTTTGCAGGAGGCACTTGGCACTGTCAAACCAGCCACAGTTGCCTGTGGTGGTACTATCGGTCTGGGAGGTATCCTGATCCGTTTGGAATTTCAGCAGGCGGCCGGCCACTCCGGGCCACAGGCCCTGGGCACGTACAATGTCCTTTCCGAAGGAAAACACAAGTCACCAGGCCAGGTTCCTGATGTCAGTTTGCAGGAGGCACTTGGCACTGTCAAATCAGCCACAGGTGTCTGTGGGGGCACCTTGCATCTTGGCGGCATCCTGATCCGTGAGGAATTTCAGCAGGCAGCCGGCCACTCCGGGCCACTGGGCCCTGGACACAAACCATGGCCATTCCCCAGAGAAACAAAAGTCACCAGGCCAGGTTCCTGATGTCAGTTTGCAGGAGGCACTTGGCACTGTCAAACCAGCCACATTTGCCTCTGGAGGTGCCTTGCTTCTGGGAGGTATCTTGAGATATTCGGAATTTTAAGATGTACCCTGCAGCTACGGTCCATCGGAACCTGCCCAGGAACTATGGCCGTTCCCCAGAGAAACAAAACTCGCCAGGCCAGGTCCCTGATGTACATTTTCAAAAGGAACTTCGCACTGTCCAACCAGCCACAGTTACCGGTGGTGGCACCTTGCTTCAGGCTGGTATATTGGGATGTTCGGAATTTCAGCAGGCACCAGTCCTCTCCTGGCCACTGGACCCTGGACACCAACGATGGCCTTTTCTGTGAGAAACAAAACTCACCAGGCCGAGTTCCTGAGGTCAGTTTGCAAGAGGCACTTGGCACTGTCCAACCACCCACAGGTGCCTGTGGTGGCACCTTGATTCTGGGAGGCATCCAGAGATGTTTGGAATTTTAAGAGACACCCTGCCACGCCGGGTCACCTCAACCTGGACATGAACCATGAACTTTTTCTGACAGAAGCAAAACTCAGCAGGCCAGGTTCCTGATGTCAATTTGCAGGAGGCATTTGGCACTGTCCAATCCGCCACAATTGCCTATTGTGCCGCCTTGCTTCTAGGATGTATATTGAGACGTTCGGAATTTCTGCAGGCAGCCGGCCACTCCGGCCTACAGGACGTGGGAAAAGAACAATGGCTTTTCCTCTGAGAAACAGAACTCACAAGGCCAGGGTCCTGATGTCAGTTTGCAGGAGGCACTTGGCACTGTCCAACCAGCCACAGTTGCCTGTGGGGGCACCTTGCATCTGGGAGGTATCCTCAACCGTGCGGAATTTCAGCAGGCAGCTTGCCGCCCGGGGCCACGGGAACCAGGACACGCGCGATGGCTTTCCTAAGAGTCACAAAACTCATCAGGCCAGGTTCCTGATGTCAGTTTGCAGGAGGCACTTGGCAATGTCAAACCAGCCACAGTTGCCTCTGCTGGCAGCTTGCGTCTTGGAGGCACCCTGGGACATTCGGAATATCAGAATAAGCCGGCCGTTGCGTGCCAGCGGTCCCCGGACACGAACGATGGCCTTTCCCCAGAGAAGCAAAACTCACCAGGCCAAGTTCCTGACGTCACTTTGCAAGAGGCACTTGGCACTGTCCAACCAGCCACACTTGCCTCTGGTGGTGCCTTGCTTCTTGCAGGTGTCCTGAGATGTTCAGAATTTTAAGGAGCACCCTGCAGCTACGGTCCACCGGAACCCGCCCAGGAACGATGGCCATTCCCCAGAGAAACAAAACTCACCAGACAAAGTCCTGTTGTCTGTTTGCAGGAGGCACTTTTCACTGTAAAAATCAGCCACAGTTGCATTTTCTGGCAGCTTGCCGCTGGGAGGCATCCTGCGATGTTCGGAATTTTGGTAGTCAGTCAGCCACTCTGGGCCACTGTCACCTGCAAATGAGCACTGGGCCTTTTGCCTGGGAAACGAATCTGACCAGGCCAGATGCCTGATGTCAGTTTGCAGGAGGCACTTGGCACTGTCAAACCAGCCACAGTTGCCTGTGGGGGCACCTTGCATCTGGGAGGCATCCTGATCCATGCGGAATTTCAGCAGGCAGCCGGCCACTCCGGGCCACCGGGCCCTGGACATGAACGATGGCCTTTCCCCAGAGAAACAAAAGTCACCAGGCCAGGTTCCTGATGTCAGTTTGCAGGAGGCACTTGGCACTGTCAAACCAGCCACAGTTGCCTGTGGTGGTACTTTCGTTCTGGGAGGAATCCTGATCCGTTCGGAATATCAGCAGGCGGCCGGCCACTACGGGCCACAGGCCATGGATACGTACAATGGCCGTTCCAAAGAGAAACAAAAATCACCAGGCCAGGTTCCTGATGTCAGTTTGCAGGAGGCACTTGGCACTGTCAAACCAGACACAGTTGCCTGTGGGAGCACCTTGCATCTGGGAGGTATCCTGATCCGTTCGGAATTTCAGCAGGCAGCCGGCCACTCCGGGCCTACAGGTCCAGGATATGAACGATGGCCTTTCCCCAGAGAAACAAAAGTCACCAGGCCAGGTTCCTGATGTCAGTTTGCAGGAGGCACTTGGCACTGTCAAACCAGCCACAGTTGCCTGTGGGGGCACCTTGCATCTGGGAGGTATCCTCAACCGTGCGGAATTTCAGAAGGCAGCCGGGACTCAGGGCGAGCGGGCCCCGGACAAGTATGATGGCCTTTCCCTAGAGAAACAAAAGTCACCAGGACAGGTTCCGATATCAGTTTGCAGGAGGCACTTGGCACTGTCAAACCAGCCACAGTTGCCTGTGGTGGTACTATCGGTCTGGGAGGTATCCTGATCCGTTCAGAATTTCAGCAGGCGGCCGGCCACTCCAGGCCACCGGGCCCTGAACACGTACAATGGCCTTTCCAAAGAGAAACAAAAGTCACCAGGCCAGGTTCCTGATGTCAGTTTGCAGGAGGCACTTGGCACTGTCAAACGAGACACATTTGCCTGTGGGGGCACCTTGCATCTGGGAGGTATCCTGATCCGTTCGGAATTTCTGCAGGCAGCCGGCCACTCGAGCCACCAGGCCCTGGAGAGGAACGATGGCCTTTCCCCAGAGAAACAAAAGTCACCAGGCCAGGTTCCTGATGTCAGTTTGCAGGAGGACCTTGGCACTGTCAAACCAGCCACAGTTGCCTGTGGGAGCACCTTGCATCTGGGAGGTATCCTGATCCGTTCGGAATTTCAGCAGGCAGCCGGCCAATCCGGGCCTGCAGGCCTCGTACAAGAATGATGGCCTTTCCCCAGAGAACCAAAAGTCACCAGACCAGGTTCCTGATGTCTGTTTGCAGGAGGCACTTGGTACTGTCAAACCAGCCACAGTTGCCTGTGGGGGCACATTGCATCTGGGAGGTATCCTCAACCGTGCGGAATTTCAGCAGGCAGGCGGGACTCCGGGCCACCGGGCACTGGACACGATCGAGGGCCTTTCCCCAGAGCAACAAAAGTCAGCAGGACAGGTTCCGATGTCAGTTTGCAGGAGGCACTTGGCACTGTCAAACCAGCCACAGTTGCCTGTGGTGGTACTTTCGGTCTGGGAGGCATCCTGATCCGTGCGGAATTTCTGCAGGCAGCCGGCCACTCCAGGCCATTTGGCACTGGATATGAACCATAGCCTTTCCCCAGAGAAACAAAAGTCACCAGGCCAGGTTCCTGATGTCAGTTTGCAGGAGGCACTTGGCACTGTCAAACCAGCCACAGTTGCCTGTGGTGGTACTATCGGTCTGGGAGGTATCCTGATCCGTTCAGAATTTCAGCAGGCGGCCGGCCACTCCAGGCCACCGGGCCCTGAACACGTACAATGGCCTTTCCAAAGAGAAACAAAAGTCACCAGGCCAGGTTCCTGATGTCAGTTTGCAGGAGGCACTTGGCACTGTCAAACGAGACACATTTGCCTGTGGGGGCACCTTGCATCTGGGAGGTATCCTGATCCGTTCGGAATTTCTGCAGGCAGCCGGCCACTCGAGCCACCAGGCCCTGGAGAGGAACGATGGCCTTTCCCCAGAGAAACAAAAGTCACCAGGCCAGGTTCCTGATGTCAGTTTGCAGGAGGACCTTGGCACTGTAAAAATCAGCCACAGTTGCATTTTCTGGCAGCTTGCCGCTGGGAGGCATCCTGCGATGTTCGGAATTTTGGTAGTCAGTCAGCCACTCTGGGCCACTGTCACCTGCAAATGAGCACTGGGCCTTTTGCCTGGGAAACGAATCTGACCAGGCCAGATGCCTGATGTCAGTTTGCAGGAGGCACTTGGCACTGTCAAACCAGCCACAGTTGCCTGTGGGGGCACCTTGCATCTGGGAGGCATCCTGATCCATGCGGAATTTCAGCAGGCAGCCGGCCACTCCGGGCCACCGGGCCCTGGACATGAACCATGGCCTTTCCCCAGAGAAACAAAAGTCACCAGGCCAGGTTCCTGATGTCAGTTTGCAGGAGGCACTTGGCACTGTCAAACCAGCCACAGTTGCCTGTGGTGGTACTTTCGTTCTGGGAGGAATCCTGATCCGTTCGGAATATCAGCAGGCGGCCGGCCACTACGGGCCACAGGCCATGGATACGTACAATGGCCGTTCCAAAGAGAAACAAAAATCACCAGGCCAGGTTCCTGATGTCAGTTTGCAGGAGGCACTTGGCACTGTCAAACCAGCCACAGTTGCCAGTGGGGGCTCCATTCCTCTGGGAGCTATCCTGATCTGTGCGGAATTTCAGCAGGCATCCGCCCACTCGAGCCACCGGGCCCTGGACATGAACTACGGCTTTTCCCCAGAGAAACAAAAGTCACCAGGCCAGGTTCCTGATGTCAGTTTGCAGGAGGCACTTGGCACTGTCAAACCAGACACAGTTGCCTGTGGGAGCACCTTGCATCTGGGAGGTATCCTGATCCGTTCGGAATTTCAGCAGGCAGCCGGCCACTCCGGGCCTACAGGTCCAGGATATGAACGATGGCCTTTCCCCAGAGAAACAAAAGTCACCAGGCCAGGTTCCTGATGTCAGTTTGCAGGAGGCACTTGGCACTGTCAAACCAGCCACAGTTGCCTGTGGGGGCACCTTGCATCTGGGAGGTATCCTCAACCGTGCGGAATTTCAGAAGGCAGCCGGGACTCAGGGCGAGCGGGCCCCGGACAAGTATGATGGCCTTTCCCTAGAGAAACAAAAGTCACCAGGACAGGTTCCGATATCAGTTTGCAGGAGGCACTTGGCACTGTCAAACCAGCCACAGTTGCCTGTGGTGGTACTATCGGTCTGGGAGGTATCCTGATCCGTTCAGAATTTCAGCAGGCGGCCGGCCACTCCAGGCCACCGGGCCCTGAACACGTACAATGGCCTTTCCAAAGAGAAACAAAAGTCACCAGGCCAGGTTCCTGATGTCAGTTTGCAGGAGGCACTTGGCACTGTCAAACGAGACACATTTGCCTGTGGGGGCACCTTGCATCTGGGAGGTATCCTGATCCGTTCGGAATTTCTGCAGGCAGCCGGCCACTCGAGCCACCAGGCCCTGGAGAGGAACGATGGCCTTTCCCCAGAGAAACAAAAGTCACCAGGCCAGGTTCCTGATGTCAGTTTGCAGGAGGACCTTGGCACTGTCAAACCAGCCACAGTTGCCTGTGGGAGCACCTTGCATCTGGGAGGTATCCTGATCCGTTCGGAATTTCAGCAGGCAGCCGGCCAATCCGGGCCTGCAGGCCTCGTACAAGAATGATGGCCTTTCCCCAGAGAAACAAAAGTCACCAGACCAGGTTCCTGATGTCTGTTTGCAGGAGGCACTTGGTACTGTCAAACCAGCCACAGTTGCCTGTGGGGGCACATTGCATCTGGGAGGTATCCTCAACCGTGCGGAATTTCAGCAGGCAGGCGGGACTCCGGGCCACCGGGCACTGGACACGATCGAGGGCCTTTCCCCAGAGCAACAAAAGTCAGCAGGACAGGTTCCGATGTCAGTTTGCAGGAGGCACTTGGCACTGTCAAACCAGCCACAGTTGCCTGTGGTGGTACTTTCGGTCTGGGAGGCATCCTGATCCGTGCGGAATTTCTGCAGGCAGCCGGCCACTCCAGGCCATTTGGCACTGGATATGAACCATAGCCTTTCCCCAGAGAAACAAAAGTCACCAGGCCAGGTTCCTGATGTCAGTTTGCAGGAGGCACTTGGCACTGTCAAACCAGCCACAGTTGCCTGTGGTGGTACTATCGGTCTGGGAGGTATCCTGATCCGTTCAGAATTTCAGCAGGCGGCCGGCCACTCCAGGCCACCGGGCCCTGAACACGTACAATGGCCTTTCCAAAGAGAAATAAAAGTCACCAGGCCAGGTTCCTGATGTCAGTTTGCAGGAGGCACTTGGCACTGTCAAACGAGACACATTTGCCTGTGGGGGCACCTTGCATCTGGGAGGTATCCTGATCCGTTCGGAATTTCTGCAGGCAGCCGGCCACTCGAGCCACCAGGCCCTGGAGAGGAACGATGGCCTTTCCCCAGAGAAACAAAAGTCACCAGGCCAGGTTCCTGATGTCAGTTTGCAGGAGGACCTTGGCACTGTCAAACCAGCCACAGTTGCCTGTGGGAGCACCTTGCATCTGGGAGGTATCCTGATCCGTTCGGAATTTCAGCAGGCAGCCGGCCAATCCGGGCCTGCAGGCCTCGTACAAGAATGATGGCCTTTCCCCAGAGAAACAAAAGTCACCAGACCAGGTTCCTGATGTCTGTTTGCAGGAGGCACTTGGTACTGTCAAACCAGCCACAGTTGCCTGTGGGGGCACATTGCATCTGGGAGGTATCCTCAACCGTGCGGAATTTCAGCAGGCAGGCGGGACTCCGGGCCACCGGGCACTGGACACGATCGAGGGCCTTTCCCCAGAGCAACAAAAGTCAGCAGGACAGGTTCCGATGTCAGTTTGCAGGAGGCACTTGGCACTGTCAAACCAGCCACAGTTGCCTGTGGTGGTACTTTCGGTCTGGGAGGCATCCTGATCCGTGCGGAATTTCTGCAGGCAGCCGGCCACTCCAGGCCATTTGGCACTGGATATGAACCATAGCCTTTCCCCAGAGAAACAAAAGTCACCAGGCCAGGTTCCTGATGTCAGTTTGCAGGAGGCACTTGGCACTGTCAAACCAGCCACAGTTGCCTGTGGTGGTACTTTCGGTCCGGGGGGTATCCTGATCCGTGCGGAATTTCAGCAGGCAGCCGGCCACTACGGGCCTCCAGGCCCTGGACACCTACAATGGCCTTTCCCCAGAGAAACAAAAGTCACCAGGCCAGGTTCCTGATGTCAGTTTGCAGGAGGCACTTGGCACTGTCAAACCAGCCAGAGTTGCCTGTGGGGGCACCTCGCATCTGGGAGGTATCCTGATCCGGGCGGAATTTCAGCAGGCCGCCGGCCACTCCAGGCCACCGGGCACTGGACACGAACCATGGCCTTTCCCCAGAGAAACAAAAGTCACCAGTGTAGGTTCCTGATGTCAGTTTGCCGGAGGCTCTTGGCACTGTCAAACCAGCCACAGTTGCCTGTGGTGGTACTTTCGGTCGGGGAGGCATCCTGGTCCATGAGGAATTTCCGCAGGCAGCCGGCCACTCCGGGCCACCAGGCCCTAGACATGTACGATGACCTTTTCCCAGAGAAACCAAAGTTACCAGGACAGGTTCCTGATGTCAGTTTGCAGTAGGCACTTGGCACTGTCAAACCAGCCACAGTTGCCTCGGGCGGCACCTTTCATTTAGACGGTATCCTGATCCGCGCGGAATTTCAGCAGGCAGCCGGCCACTCCGGGCCTACGGGTCCAGGATATGAACGATGGCCTTTCCCCAGAGAAACAAAAGTCACCAGGCCAGGTTCCTGATGTCAGTTTGCAGGAGGCACTTGGCACTGTCAAACCAGCCACAGTTGCCTGTGGGGGCACCTTGCATCCTGGAGGTATCCTGATCCATGCGGAATTTCAGCAGGCGGCCTGCCACTCCAGGCCACCGGGCACTGGACACAAACCATGGCCTTTCCCCAGAGAAACAAAAGTCACCAGGGCAGCTTCCTGATGTTAGTTTGCAGGAGGTACTTGGCACTGTCAAACCAGCCACAGTTGGCTGTGGGGGCACCTTGCATCTGGGAGGTATCCTGATCCGTTCGGAATTTCAGTAGGCAGCCGGCGACTCCAGGCCACCGTGCCCAGGACAAGAATGATGGCCTTTTCCCAGAGAAACAAAAGTTACCAGGCCAGGTTCCTGATGTCAGTTTGCAGGAGGCACTTGGCACTGTCAAACCAGCCACAGTTGCCTGTGGGGGCACCTTGCATCCTGGAGGTATCCTGATCCGTGTGGAATTTCAGCAGGCAGCCGGCCACTCCAGGCCACCGGGCACTGGACACGAACCATGGCCTTTCCCCAGAGAAACAAAAGTCACCAGGCCAGGTTCCTGATGTCAGTTTGCAGGAGGCACTTGGCACTGTCAAACCAGCCACAGTTGCCTGTGGGGGCACCTTGCATCTGGGAGTTATCCTCAAGCGTGCGGAATTTCAGCAGGCAGCCGGGCACTCCGGGCCACCGGGCACTGGACACGATCGAGGGCCTTTCCCCAGAGCAACAAAAGTCACCAGGACAGGTTCCGATGTCAGTTTGCAGGAGGCACTTGGCACTGTCAAACCAGCCACAGTTGCCTGTGGTGGTACTATCGGTCTGGGAGGTATCCTGATCCGTTCGGAATTTCAGCAGGCGGCCGGCCACTCCGGGGCACAAGCCCTGGGCATGTGCAATGTCCTTTGCAAAGGAAAACACAAGTCACCAGGCCAGGTTCCTGATGTCAGTTTGCAGGAAGCACTTGGCACTGTCAAATCAGCCACAGGTGTCTGTGGGGGCACCTTGCATCTTGGCGGCATCCTGATCCGTTCGGAATTTCAGCAGGCAGCCGGCCACTCCGGACCACCGGGCCCTGGACATGAACGATGGCCTTTCCCCAGAGAAACAAAAGTCACCAGGCCAGGTTCCTGATGTCAGTTTGCAGGAGGCACTTGGCACTGTCAAACCTGCCACACTTGCCTCTGGTGGTGCCTTGCTTCTGGGAGGTATCTTGAGATATTCAGAATTTTAAGAAGCACCCTGCCGCTACGGTCCATCGGAACCTGCCCAGGAACTATGGCCGTTCCCCAGAGAAACAAAACTCGCCAGGCCAGGTCCCTGATGTACATTTTCAAAAGGAACTTCGCACTGTCCAACCAGCCACAGTTACCGGTGGTGGCACCTTGCTTCAGGCTGGTATATTGGGATGTTCGGAATTTCAGCAGGCACCAGTCCTCTCCTGGCCACCGGACCCTGGACACCAACGATGGACGTTTCTGTGAGAAACAAAAGTCACCAGGCCAGGTTCCTGATGTCAGTTTGGAGGAGGCACTTGGCACTGTCAAACCAGCCACAGTTGCCTGTGGGGGCACCTTGCATCTGGGAGGTATCCTGATCCATTCGGAATTTCTGCAGGCAGCCGGCCACTCCGGGTCACCGTGCCCGGGACAAGAATGATGGTCTTTTCCCAGAGAAACAAAAGTCACCAGGCCAGGTTCCTGATGTCAGTTTGCAGGAGGCACTTGGCACTGTCAAACCAGCCACAGTTGCCTCTGGGGGCATTTTTCATATGGGAAGTATCCTGATCCGTGCGGAATTTCAGCAGGCAGCCGGCCACTCCAGGCCACCGGGCACTGGACACGAACCATGGCCTTTCCCCAGAGAAACAAAAGTCACCAGGCCAGGTTCCTGATGTCAGTTTGCAGGAGGCACTTGGCACTGTCAAACCAACCACAGTTGCCTGTGGTGGTACTATCGGTCTGGGAGGTATCCTGATCCGTTTGGAATTTCAGCAGGCGGCCGGCCACTCCGGGCCACAGGCCCTGGGCACGTACAATGTCCTTTCCGAAGGAAAACACAAGTCACCAGGCCAGGTTCCTGATGTCAGTTTGCAGGAGGCACTTGGCACTGTCAAATCAGCCACAGGTGTCTGTGGGGGCACCTTGCATCTTGGCGGCATCCTGATCCGTGAGGAATTTCAGCAGGCAGCCGGCCACTCCGGGCCACTGGGCCATGGACACAAACCATGGCCATTCCCCAGAGAAACAAAAGTCACCAGGCCAGGTTCCTGATGTCAGTTTGCAGGAGGCACTTGGCACTGTCAAACCAGCCACAGGTGCCTCTGGGGGCACCTTGCATCTGGGAGGTATCCTGATCCATTCGGAATTTCTGCAGGCAGCCGGCAACACCGGGCCACTGGGCCACCGGTCCCCGGGTAAGAATGATGGCCTTTCCCCAGAGAAACAAAAGTCACCAGGCCAGGTTCCTGATGTCAGTTTGGAGGAGGCAATTGGCACTGTCAAACCAGCCACAGTTGCCTGTGGGGGCACCTTGCATCTGGGAGGTATCCTGATCCGTTCGGAATTTCAGTAGGCAGCCGGCGACTCCAGGCCACCGTGCCCCGGACAAGAATGATGGCCTTTTCCCAGAGAAACAAAAGTTACCAGGCCAGGTTCCTGATGTCAGTTTGCAGGAGGCACTTGGCACTGTCAAACCAGCCACAGTTGCCTGTGGGGGCACCTTGCATCCTGGAGGTATCCTGATCCGTGCGGAATTTCAGCAGGCAGCCGGCCACTCCAGGCCACCGGGCACTGGACACGAACCATGGCCTTTCCCCAGAGAAACAAAAGTCACCAGGCCAGGTTCCTGATGTCAGTTTGCAGGAGGCACTTGGCACTGTCAAACCAGCCACAGTTGCCTGTGGGGGCACATTGCATCTGGGAGGTATCCTGATCCGTTCGGAATTTCAGCAGGCAGCCGGCCACTCCGGTTTACCGGGCCCATGAGAAGAATGATGGCCTTTCCCCAGAGAAACAAAAGTCACCAGGCCAGGTTCCTGATGTCAGTTTGCAGGAGGCACTTGGCACTGTCAAACCAGCCACAGTTGCCTGTGGGGGCACATTGCATCTGGGAGGTATCCTCAAGCGTGCGGAATTTCAGCAGGCAGCCGGCCACTCCGGGCCACCGGGCACTGGACACGATCGAGGGCCTTTCCCCAGAGCAACAAAAGTCACCAGGACAGGTTCCGATGTCAGTTTGCAGGAGGCACTTGGCACTGTCAAACCAGCCACAGTTGCCTGTGGTGGTACTATCGGTCTGGGAGGTATCCTGATCCGTTCGGAATTTCAGCAGGCGGCCGGCCACTCCGGGGCACAAGCCCTGGGCATGTGCAATGTCCTTTGCAAAGGAAAACACAAGTCACCAGGCCAGGTTCCTGATGTCAGTTTGCAGGAAGCACTTGGCACTGTCAAATCAGCCACAGGTGTCTGTGGGGGCACCTTGCATCTTGGCGGCATCCTGATCCGTTCGGAATTTCAGCAGGCAGCCGGCCACTCCGGGCCACCGGGCCCTGGACATGAACGATGGCCTTTCCCCAGAGAAACAAAAGTCACCAGGCCAGGTTCCTGATGTCAGTTTGCAGGAGGCACTTGGCACTGTCAAACCAGCCACAGGTGCCTCTGGGGGTACCATCCGTCTCGCAGGCATCCTGATCCGTGCAGAATTTCAACAGGCAGCCGGCCACTCCGGGCCACCGGGCCTTGGACATGGATCGTGGCCTTTCCCCAGAGAAACCAAAGTGACCAACCCAACTTTCCGATGTCTGTTTGCAGGAGGCACTTGGCACTGTCAAACCTGCCACACTTGCCTCTGGTGGTGCCTTGCTTCTGGGAGGTATCTTGAGATATTCGGAATTTTAAGAAGCACCCTGCCGCTACGGTCCATCGGAACCTGCCCAGGAACTATGGCCGTTCCCCAGAGAAACAAAACTCGCCAGGCCAGGTCCCTGATGTGCATTTTCAAAAGGAACTTCGCACTGTCCAACCAGCCACAGTTACCGGTGGTGGCACCTTGCTTCAGGCTGGTATATTGGGATGTTCGGAATTTCAGCAGGCACCAGTCCTCTCCTGGCCACCGGACCCTGGACACCAACGATGGACGTTTCTGTGAGAAACAAAAGTCACCAGGCCAGGTTCCTGATGTCAGTTTGCAGGAGGCACTTGGCACTGTCAAACCAGCCACAGTTGCCTGTGGGGGCACCTTGCATCTGGGAGGTATCCTGATCCATTCGGAATTTCTGCAGGCAGCCGGCCACTCCGGGTCACCGTGCCCGGGACAAGAATGATGGTCTTTTCCCAGAGAAACAAAAGTCACCAGGCCAGGTTCCTGATGTCAGTTTGCAGGAGGCACTTGGCACTGTCAAACCAGCCACAGTTGCCTCTGGGGGCATTTTTCATATGGGAAGTATCCTGATCCGTGCGGAATTTCAGCAGGCAGCCGGCCACTCCAGGCCACCGGGCACTGGACACGAACCATGGCCTTTCCCCAGAGAAACAAAAGTCACCAGGCCAGGTTCCTGATGTCAGTTTGCAGGAGGCACTTGGCACTGTCAAACCAGCCACATTTGCCTCTGGAGGTGCCTTGCTTCTGGGAGGTATCTTGAGATATTCGGAATTTTAAGATGTACCCTGCAGCTACGGTCCATCGGAACCTGCCCAGGAACTATGGCCGTTCCCCAGAGAAACAAAACTCGCCAGGCCAGGTCCCTGATGTACATTTTCAAAAGGAACTTCGCACTGTCCAACCAGCCACAGTTACCGGTGGTGGCACCTTGCTTCAGGCTGGTATATTGGGATGTTCGGAATTTCAGCAGGCACCAGTCCTCTCCTGGCCACTGGACCCTGGACACCAACGATGGCCTTTTCTGTGAGAAACAAAACTCACCAGGCCAAGTTCCTGAGGTCAGTTTGCAAGAGGCACTTGGCACTGTCCAACCACCCACAGGTGCCTGTGGTGGCGCCTTGATTCTGGGAGGCATCCTGAGATGTTTGGAATTTTAAGAGACACCCTGCCACGCCGGGTCACCTCAACCTGGACATGAACCATGAACTTTTTCTGACAGAAGCAAAACTCAGCAGGCCAGGTTCCTGATGTCAATTTGCAGGAGGCATTTGGCACTGTCCAATCCGCCACACTTGCCTATTGTGCCGCCTTGCTTCTAGGATGTATATTGAGACGTTCGGAATTTCTGCAGGCAGCCGGCCACTCCGGCCTACAGGACGTGGGAAAAGAACAATGGCTTTTCCTCTGAGAAACAGAACTCACAAGGCCAGGGTCCTGATGTCAGTTTGCAGGAGGCACTTGGCACTGTCCAACCAGCCACAGTTGCCTGTGGGGGCACCTTGCATCTGGGAGGTATCCTCAACCGTGCGGAATTTCAGCAGGCAGCTTGCCGCCCGGGGCCACGGGAACCAGGACACGCGCCATGGCTTTCCTAAGAGTCACAAAACTCATCAGGCCAGGTTCCTGATGTCAGTTTGCAGGAGGCACTTGGCAATGTCAAACCAGCCACAGTTGCCTCTGCTGGCAGCTTGCGTCTTGGAGGCACCCTGGGACATTCGGAATATCAGAATAAGCCGGCCGTTGCGTGCCAGCGGTCCCCGGACACGAACGATGGCCTTTCCCCAGAGAAGCAAAACTCACCAGGCCAAGTTCCTGACGTCACTTTGCAAGAGGCACTCGGCACTGTCCAACCAGCCACACTTGCCTCTGGTGGTGCCTTGCTTCTTGCAGGTGTCCTGAGATGTTCAGAATTTTAAGGAGCACCCTGCAGCTACGGTCCACCGGAACCCGCCCAGGAACGATGGCCATTCCCCAGAGAAACAAAACTCACCAGACAAAGTCCTGTTGTCTGTTTGCAGGAGGCACTTTTCACTGTAAAAATCAGCCACAGTTGCATTTTCTGGCAGCTTGCCGCTGGGAGGCATCCTGCGATGTTCGGAATTTTGGTAGTCAGTCAGCCACTCTGGGCCACTGTCACCTGAAAATGAACACTGGGCCTTTTGCCTGGGAAACGAATCTGACCAGGCCAGATGCCTGATGTCAGTTTGCAGGAGGCACTTGGCACTGTCAAACCAGCCAGAGTTGCCTCTGGGGGCACCTTGCATCTGGGAGGTATCCTGATCCATTCGGAATTTCAGCAGGCAGCCGGCAACACCGGGCCACTGGGCCACCGGTCCCCGGGTAAGAATGATGGCCTTTCCCCAGAGAAACAAAAGTCACCAGGCCAGGTTCCTGATGTCAGTTTGGAGGAGGCACTTGGCACTGTCAAACCAGCCACAGTTGCCTGTGGGGGCACCTTGCATCTGGGAGGTATCCTGATCCGTTCGGAATTTCAGTAGGCAGCCGGCGACTCCAGGCCACCGTGCCCCGGACAAGAATGATGGCCTTTTCCCAGAGAAACAAAAGTTACCAGGCCAGGTTCCTGATGTCAGTTTGCAGGAGGCACTTGGCACTGTCAAACCAGCCACAGTTGCCTGTGGGGGCACCTTGCATCCTGGAGGTATCCTGATCCGTTCGGAATTTCAGCAGGCAGCCGGCCACTCCGGTTTACCGGGCCCATGAGAAGAATGATGGCCTTTCCCCAGAGAAACAAAAGTCACCAGGCCAGGTTCCTGATGTCAGTTTGCAGGAGGCACTTGGCACTGTCAAACCAGCCACAGTTGCCTGTGGGGGCACATTGCATCTGGGAGGTGTCCTCAAGCGTGCGGAATTTCAGCAGGCAGCCGGCCACTCCAGGCCACCGGGCACTGGACACGAACCATGGCCTTTCCCCAGAGAAACAAAAGTCACCAGGCCAGGTTCCTGATGTCAGTTTGCAGGAGGCACTTGGCACTGTCAAACCAGCCACAGTTGCCTGTGGGGGCACATTGCATCTGGGAGGTATCCTGATCCGTTCGGAATTTCAGCAGGCAGCCGGCCACTCCGGTTTACCGGGCCCATGAGAAGAATGATGGCCTTTCCCCAGAGAAACAAAAGTCACCAGGCCAGGTTCCTGATGTCAGTTTGCAGGAGGCACTTGGCACTGTCAAACCAGCCACAGTTGCCTGTGGGGGCACATTGCATCTTGGCGGCATCCTGATCCGTTCGGAATTTCAGCAGGCAGCCGGCCACTCCGGGCCACCGGGCCCTGGACATGAACGATGGCCTTTACCCAGAGAAACAAAAGTCACCAGGCCAGGTTCCGATGTCAGTTTGCAGGAGGCACTTGGCACTGTCAAACCAGCCACAGTTGCCTGTGGTGGTACTATCGGTCTGGGAGGTATCCTGATCCGTTCGGAATTTCAGCAGGCGGCCTGTCTCTACGGGCCACCAGGCCCTGGACACATACAATGGCCTTTCCAAAGCGAAACAAAAATCACCAGGCCAGGTTCCTGATGTCAGTTTGCAGGAGGCACTTGGCACTGTCAAACCAGCCACAGTTGCCTGTGGGGGCTCCTTTCATCTGGGAGCTATCCTGATCTGTGCGGAATTTCAGCAGGCAGCCGGCCACTACGGGCCGGAAGGCCCTAGAGAGGAACGATGGCCTTTCCCCAGAGAAACAAAAGTCACCAGGCCAGGTTCCTGATGTCAGTTTGCAGGAGGCACTTGGCACTGTCAAACCAGCCACAGGTGCCTCTGGGGGTACCATCCGTCTCGCAGGCATCCTGATCCGTGCAGAATTTCAACAGGCAGCCGGCCACTCCGGGCCACCGGGCCTTGGACATGGATCGTGGCCTTTCCCCAGAGAAACCAAAGTGACCAGCCCAGCTTTCCGATGTCTGTTTGCAGGAGGCACTTGGCACTGTCAAACCAGCCACACTTGCCTCTGGTGGTGCCTTGCTTCTGGGAGGTATCTTGAGATATTCGGAATTTTAAGAAGCACCCTGCCGCTACGGTCCATCGGAACCTGCCCAGGAACTATGGCCGTTCCCCAGAGAAACAAAACTCGCCAGGCCAGGTCCCTGATGTGCATTTTCAAAAGGAACTTCGCACTGTCCAACCAGCCACAGTTACCGGTGGTGGCACCTTGCTTCAGGCTGGTATATTGGGATGTTCGGAATTTCAGCAGGCACCAGTCCTCTCCTGGCCACCGGACCCTGGACACCAACGATGGCCTTTTCTGTGAGAAACAAAAGTCACCAGGCCAGGTTCCTGATGTCAGTTTGGAGGAGGCACTTGGCACTGTCAAACCAGACACAGTTGCCTGTGGGGGCACATTGCATCTGGGAGGTATCCTGATCCGTTCGGAATTTCAGCAGGCAGCCGGCCACTCCGGTTTACCGGGCCCATGAGAAGAATGATGGCCTTTCCCCAGAGAAACAAAAGTCACCAGGCCAGGTTCCTGATGTCAGTTTGCAGGAGGCACTTGGCACTGTCAAACCAGCCACAGTTGCCTGTGGGGGCACATTGCATCTGGGAGGTATCCTCAAGCGTGCGGAATTTCAGCAGGCAGCCGGCCACTCCGGGCCAGCGGGCACTGGACACGATCGAGGGCCTTTCCCCAGAGCAACAAAAGTCACCAGGACAGGTTCCGATGTCAGTTTGCAGGAGGCACTTGGCACTGTCAAACCAGCCACAGTTGCCTGTGGTGGTACTATTGGTCTGGGAGGTATCCTGATCCGTTCGGAATTTCAGCAGGCGGCCGGCCACTCCGGGCCACAGGCCCTGGGCACGTACAATGTCCTTTGCAAAGGAAAACACAAGTCACCAGGCCAGGTTCCTGATGTCAGTTTGCAGGAAGCACTTGGCACTGTCAAATCAGCCACAGGTGTCTGTGGGGGCACCTTGCATCTTGGCGGCATCCTGATCCGTTCGGAATTTCAGCAGGCAGCCGGCCACTCCGGGCCACCGGGCCCTGGACATGAACGATGGCCTTTACCCAGAGAAACAAAAGTCACCAGGCCAGGTTCCGATGTCAGTTTGCAGGAGGCACTTGGCACTGTCAAACCAGCCACAGTTGCCTGTGGTGGTACTATCGGTCTGGGAGGTATCCTGATCCGTTCGGAATTTCAGCAGGCGGCCGGCCACACCGGGCCACAGGCCCTGGGCACGTACAATGTCCTTTGCAAAGGAAAACACAAGCCACCAGGCCAGGTTCCTGATGTCAGTTTGCAGGAAGCACTTGGCACTGTCAAATCAGCCACAGGTGTCTGTGGGGGCACCTTGCATCTTGGCGGCATCCTGATCCGTTCGGAATTTCAGCAGGCAGCCGGCCACTCCGGGCCACCGGGCCCTGGACATGAACGATGGCCTTTACCCAGAGAAACAAAAGTCACCAGGCCAGGTTCCGATGTCAGTTTGCAGGAGGCACTTGGCACTGTCAAACCAGCCACAGTTGCCTGTGGTGGTACTATCGGTCTGGGAGGTATCCTGATCCGTTCGGAATTTCAGCAGGCGGCCTGTCTCTACGGGCCACCAGGCCCTGGACACATACAATGGCCTTTCCAAAGAGAAACAAAAATCACCAGGCCAGGTTCCTGATGTCACTTTGCAGGAGGCACTTGGCACTGTCAAACCAGCCACAGTTGCCTGTGGGGGCTCCTTTCATCTGGGAGCTATCCTGATCTGTGCGGAATTTCAGCAGGCAGCCGGCCACTACGGGCCGGAAGGCCCTTGAGAGGAACGATGGCCTTTCCCCAGAGAAACAAAAGTCACCAGGCCAGGTTCCTGATGTCAGTTTGCAGGAGGCACTTGGCACTGTCAAACCAGCCACAGGTGCCTCTGGGGGTACCATCCGTCTCGCAGGCATCCTGATCCGTGCAGAATTTCAACAGGCAGCCGGCCACTCCGGGCCACCGGGCCTTGGACATGGATCGTGGCCTTTCCCCAGAGAAACCAAAGTGACCAACCCAACTTTCCGATGTCTGTTTGCAGGAGGCACTTGGCACTGTCAAACCTGCCACACTTGCCTCTGGTGGTGCCTTGCTTCTGGGAGGTATCTTGAGATATTCGGAATTTTAAGAAGCACCCTGCCGCTACGGTCCATCGGAACCTGCCCAGGAACTATGGCCGTTCCCCAGAGAAACAAAACTCGCCAGGCCAGGTCCCTGATGTGCATTTTCAAAAGGAACTTCGCACTGTCCAACCAGCCACAGTTACCGGTGGTGGCACCTTGCTTCAGGCTGGTATATTGGGATGTTCGGAATTTCAGCAGGCACCAGTCCTCTCCTGGCCACCGGACCCTGGACACCAACGATGGACGTTTCTGTGAGAAACAAAAGTCACCAGGCCAGGTTCCTGATGTCAGTTTGGAGGAGGCACTTGGCACTGTCAAACCAGCCTCAGTTGCCTGTGGGGGCACCTTGCATCTGGGAGGTATCCTGATCCATTCGGAATTTCTGCAGGCAGCCGGCCACTCCGGGTCACCGTGCCCGGGACAAGAATGATGGTCTTTTCCCAGAGAAACAAAAGTCACCAGGCCAGGTTCCTGATGTCAGTTTGCAGGAGGCACTTGGCACTGTCAAACCAGCCACAGTTGCCTCTGGGGGCATTTTTCATATGGGAAGTATCCTGATCCGTGCGGAATTTCAGCAGGCAGCCGGCCACTCCAGGCCACCGGGCACTGGACACGAACCATGGCCTTTCCCCAGAGAAACAAAAGTCACCAGGCCAGGTTCCTGATGTCAGTTTGCAGGAGGCACTTGGCACTGTCAAACCAACCACAGTTGCCTGTGGTGGTACTATCGGTCTGGGAGGTATCCTGATCCGTTTGGAATTTCAGCAGGCGGCCGGCCACTCCGGGCCACAGGCCCTGGGCACGTACAATGTCCTTTCCGAAGGAAAACACAAGTCACCAGGCCAGGTTCCTGATGTCAGTTTGCAGGAGGCACTTGGCACTGTCAAATCAGCCACAGGTGTCTGTGGGGGCACCTTGCATCTTGGCGGCACCCTGATCCGTGAGGAATTTCAACAGGCAGCCGGCCACTCCGGGCCACTGGGCCCTGGACACAAACCATGGCCATTCCCCAGAGAAACAAAAGTCACCAGGCCAGGTTCCTGATGTCAGTTTGCAGGAGGCACTTGGCACTGTCAAACCAGCCACATTTGCCTCTGGAGGTGCCTTGCTTCTGGGAGGTATCTTGAGATATTCGGAATTTTAAGATGTACCCTGCCGCTACGGTCCATCGGAACCTGCCCAGGAACTATGGCCGTTCCCCAGAGAAACAAAACTCGCCAGGCCAGGTCCCTGATGTACAGTTTCAAAAGGAACTTCGCACTGTCCAACCAGCCACAGTTACCGGTGGTGGCACCTTGCTTCAGGCTGGTATATTGGGATGTTCGGAATTTCAGCAGGCACCAGTCCTCTCCTGGCCACTGGACCCTGGACACCAACGATGGCCTTTTCTGTGAGAAACAAAACTCACCAGGCCAAGTTCCTGAGGTCAGTTTGCAAGAGGCACTTGGCACTGTCCAACCACCCACAGGTGCCTGTGGTGGCGCCTTGATTCTGGGAGGCATCCTGAGATGTTTGGAATTTTAAGAGACACCCTGCCACGCCGGGTCACCTCAACCTGGACATGAACCATGAACTTTTTCTGACAGAAGCAAAACTCAGCAGGCCAGGTTCCTGATGTCAATTTGCAGGAGGCATTTGGCACTGTCCAATCCGCCACAATTGCCTATTGTGCCGCCTTGCTTCTAGGATGTATATTGAGACGTTCGGAATTTCTGCAGGCAGCCGGCCACTCCGGCCTACAGGACGTGGGAAAAGAACAATGGCTTTTCCTCTGAGAAACAGAACTCACAAGGCCAGGGTCCTGATGTCAGTTTGCAGGAGGCACTTGGCACTGTCCAACCAGCCACAGTTGCCTGTGGGGGCACCTTGCATCTGGGAGGTATCCTCAACCGTGCGGAATTTCAGCAGGCAGCTTGCCGCCCGGGGCCACGGGAACCAGGACACGCGCCATGGCTTTCCTAAGAGTCACAAAACTCATCAGGCCAGGTTCCTGATGTCAGTTTGCAGGAGGCACTTGGCAATGTCAAACCAGCCACAGTTGCCTCTGCTGGCAGCTTGCGTCTTGGAGGCACCCTGGGACATTCGGAATATCAGAATAAGCCGGCCGTTGCGTGCCAGCGGTCCCCGGACACGAACGATGGCCTTTCCCCAGAGAAGCAAAACTCACCAGGCCAAGTTCCTGACGTCACTTTGCAAGAGGCACTTGGCACTGTCAAACCAGCCACAGTTGCCTGTGGGGGCACCTTGCATCCTGGAGGTATCCTGATCCATGCGGAATTTCAGCAGGCTGCCGGCCACTCCAGGCCACCGGGCACTGGACATGAACCATGGCCTTTCCCCAGAGAAACAAAAGTCACCAGGGCAGCTTCCTGATGTTAGTTTGCAGGAGGTACTTGGCACTGTCAAACCAGCCAGAGTTGCCTCTGGGGGCACCTTGCATCTGGGAGGTATCCTGATCCATTCGGAATTTCAGCAGGCAGCCGGCAACACCGGGCCACTGGGCCACCGGTCCCCGGGTAAGAATGATGGCCTTTCCCCAGAGAAACAAAAGTCACCAGGCCAGGTTCCTGATGTCAGTTTGGAGGAGGCAATTGGCACTGTCAAACCAGCCACAGTTGCCTGTGGGGGCACCTTGCATCTGGGAGGTATCCTGATCCGTTCGGAATTTCAGTAGGCAGCCGGCGACTCCAGGCCACCGTGCCCCGGACAAGAATGATGGCCTTTTCCCAGAGAAACAAAAGTTACCAGGCCAGGTTCCTGATGTCAGTTTGCAGGAGGCACTTGGCACTGTCAAACCAGCCACAGTTGCCTGTGGGGGCACATTGCATCCTGGAGGTATCCTGATCCGTGCGGAATTTCAGCAGGCAGCCGGCCACTCCAGGCCACCGGGCACTGGACACGAACCATGGCCTTTCCCCAGAGAAACAAAAGTCACCAGGCCAGGTTCCTGAGGTCAGTTTGCAGGAGGCACTTGGCACTGTCAAACCAGCCACAGTTGCCTGTGGGGGCACCTTGCATCTGGGAGGTATCCTCAAGCGTGCGGAATTTCAGCAGGCAGCCGGCCACTCCGGGCCAGCGGGCACAGGACACGATCGAGAGCCTTTCCCCAGAGCAACAAAAGTCACCAGGACAGGTTCCGATGTCAGTTTGCAGGAGGCACTTGGCACTGTCAAACCAGCCACAGTTTCCTGTGGTGGTACTATCGGTCTGGGAGGTATCCTGATCCGTTCGGAATTTCAGCAGGCGGCCGGCCACTCCGGGCCACAGGCCCTGGGCACGTACAATGTCCTTTGCAAAGGAAAACACAAGTCACCAGGCCAGGTTCCTGATGTCAGTTTGCAGGAAGCACTTGGCACTGTCAAATCAGCCACAGGTGTCTGTGGGGGCACCTTGCATCTTGGCGGCATCCTGATCCGTTCGGAATTTCAGCAGGCAGCCGGCCACTCCGGGCCACCGGGCCCTGGACATGAACGATGGCCTTTACCCAGAGAAACAAAAGTCACCAGGCCAGGTTCCGATGTCAGTTTGCAGGAGGCACTTGGCACTGTCAAACCAGCCACAGTTGCCTGTGGTGGTACTATCGGTCTGGGAGGTATCCTGATCCGTTCGGAATTTCAGGAGGCGGCCTGTCTCTACGGGCCACCAGGCCCTGGACACATACAATGGCCTTTCCAAAGAGAAACAAAAATCACCAGGCCAGGTTCCTGATGTCACTTTGCAGGAGGCACTTGGCACTGTCAAACCAGCCACAGTTGCCTGTGGGGGCTCCTTTCATCTGGGAGCTATCCTGATCTGTGCGGAATTTCAGCAGGCAGCCGGCCACTACGGGCCGGAAGGCCCTAGAGAGGAACGATGGCCTTTCCCCAGAGAAACAAAAGTCACCAGGCCAGGTTCCTGATGTCAGTTTGCAGGAGGCACTTGGCACTGTCAAACCAGCCACAGGTGCCTCTGGGGGTACCATCCGTCTCGCAGGCATCCTGATCCGTGCAGAATTTCAACAGGCAGCCGGCCACTCCGGGCCACCGGGCCTTGGACATGGATCGTGGCCTTTCCCCAGAGAAACCAAAGTGACCAGCCCAGCTTTCCGATGTCTGTTTGCAGGAGGCACTTGGCACTGTCAAACCAGCCACACTTGCCTCTGGTGGTGCCTTGCTTCTGGGAGGTATCTTGAGATATTCGGAATTTTAAGAAGCACCCTGCCGCTACGGTCCATCGGAACCTGCCCAGGAACTATGGCCGTTCCCCAGAGAAACAAAACTCGCCAGGCCAGGTTCCTGATGTGCATTTTCAAAAGGAACTTCGCACTGTCCAACCAGCCACAGTTACCGGTGGTGGCACCTTGCTTCAGGCTGGTATATTGGGATGTTCGGAATTTCAGCAGGCACCAGTCCTCTCCTGGCCACCGGACCCTGGACACCAACGATGGCCTTTTCTGTGAGAAACAAAAGTCACCAGGCCAGGTTCCTGATGTCAGTTTGGAGGAGGCACTTGGCACTGTCAAACTAGCTACAGGTGCCTCTGGGGGCATTTTTCATATGGGAAGAATCCTGATCCGTGCGGAATTTCAGCCGGCAGCCGGCCACTCCAGGCCAGCGGGCACTGGACAGGTACCATGGCCTTTTCCCAGAGAAACAAAAGTCACCAGGCCAGGTTCCTGATGTCAGTTTGCAGGAGGCACTTGGCACTGTCAAACCAGCCACAGTTGCCTGTGGGGGCACCTTGCATCTGGGAGGTATCCTGATCCATTCGGAATTTCTGCAGGCAGCCGGCCACTCCGGGTCACCGTGCCCGGGACAAGAATGATGGTCTTTTCCCAGAGAAACAAAAGTCACCAGGCCAGGTTCCTGATGTCAGTTTGCAGGAGGCACTTGGCACTGTCAAACCAGCCACAGTTGCCTGTGGTGGTACTATCGGTCTGGGAGGTATCCTGATCCGTTTGGAATTTCAGCAGGCGGCCGGCCACTCCGGGCCACAGGCCCTGGGCACGTACAATGTCCTTTCCGAAGGAAAACACAAGTCACCAGGCCAGGTTCCTGATGTCAGTTTGCAGGAGGCACTTGGCACTGTCAAATCAGCCACAGGTGTCTGTGGGGGCACCTTGCATCTTGGCGGCATCCTGATCCGTGAGGAATTTCAGCAGGCAGCCGGCCACTCCGGGCCACTGGGCCATGGACACAAACCATGGCCATTCCCCAGAGAAACAAAAGTCACCAGGCCAGGTTCCTGATGTCAGTTTGCAGGAGGCACTTGGCACTGTCAAACCAGCCACAGGTGCCTCTGGGGGCACCTTGCATCTGGGAGGTATCCTGATCCATTCGGAATTTCTGCAGGCAGCCGGCAACACCGGGCCACTGGGCCACCGGTCCCCGGGTAAGAATGATGGCCTTTCCCCAGAGAAACAAAAGTCACCAGGCCAGGTTCCTGATGTCAGTTTGGAGGAGGCAATTGGCACTGTCAAACCAGCCACAGTTGCCTGTGGGGGCACCTTGCATCTGGGAGGTATCCTGATCCGTTCGGAATTTCAGTAGGCAGCCGGCGACTCCAGGCCACCGTGCCCCGGACAAGAATGATGGCCTTTTCCCAGAGAAACAAAAGTTACCAGGCCAGGTTCCTGATGTCAGTTTGCAGGAGGCACTTGGCACTGTCAAACCAGCCACAGTTGCCTGTGGGGGCACCTTGCATCCTGGAGGTATCCTGATCCGTGCGGAATTTCAGCAGGCAGCCGGCCACTCCAGGCCACCGGGCACTGGACACGAACCATGGCCTTTCCCCAGAGAAACAAAAGTCACCAGGCCAGGTTCCTGATGTCAGTTTGCAGGAGGCACTTGGCACTGTCAAACCAGCCACAGTTGCCTGTGGGGGCACATTGCATCTGGGAGGTATCCTGATCCGTTCGGAATTTCAGCAGGCAGCCGGCCACTCCGGTTTACCGGGCCCATGAGAAGAATGATGGCCTTTCCCCAGAGAAACAAAAGTCACCAGGCCAGGTTCCTGATGTCAGTTTGCAGGAGGCACTTGGCACTGTCAAACCAGCCACAGTTGCCTGTGGGGGCACATTGCATCTGGGAGGTATGCTCAAGCGTGCGGAATTTCAGCAGGCAGCCGGCCACTCCGGGCCACCGGGCACTGGGCACGATCGAGGGCCTTTCCCCAGAGCAACAAAAGTCACCAGGACAGGTTCCGATGTCAGTTTGCAGGAGGCACTTGGCACTGTCAAACCAGCCACAGTTGCCTGTGGTGGTACTATCGGTCTGGGAGGTATCCTGATCCGTTCGGAATTTCAGCAGGCGGCCGGCCACTCCGGGGCACAAGCCCTGGGCATGTGCAATGTCCTTTGCAAAGGAAAACACAAGTCACCAGGCCAGGTTCCTGATGTCAGTTTGCAGGAAGCACTTGGCACTGTCAAATCAGCCACAGGTGTCTGTGGGGGCACCTTGCATCTTGGCGGCATCCTGATCCGTTCGGAATTTCAGCAGGCAGCCGGCAACACCGGGCCACTGGGCCACCGGTCCCCGGGTAAGAATGATGGCCTTTCCCCAGAGAAACAAAAGTCACCAGGCCAGGTTCCTGATGTCAGTTTGGAGGAGGCAATTGGCACTGTCAAACCAGCCACAGTTGCCTGTGGGGGCACCTTGCATCTGGGAGGTATCCTGATCCGTTCGGAATTTCAGTAGGCAGCCGGCGACTCCAGGCCACCGTGCCCCGGACAAGAATGATGGCCTTTTCCCAGAGAAACAAAAGTTACCAGGCCAGGTTCCTGATGTCAGTTTGCAGGAGGCACTTGGCACTGTCAAACCAGCCACAGTTGCCTGTGGGGGCACCTTGCATCCTGGAGGTATCCTGATCCGTGCGGAATTTCAGCAGGCAGCCGGCCACTCCAGGCCACCGGGCACTGGACACGAACCATGGCCTTTCCCCAGAGAAACAAAAGTCACCAGGCCAGGTTCCGATGTCAGTTTGCAGGAGGCACTTGGCACTGTCAAACCAGCCAGAGTTGCCTGTGGGGGCACCTTGCATCTGGGAGGTATCCTGATCCGTTCGGAATTTCAGCAGGCAGCCGGCCACTCCGGTTTACCGGGCCCATGAGAAGAATGATGGCCTTTCCCCAGAGAAACAAAAGTCACCAGGCCAGGTTCCTGATGTCAGTTTGCAGGAGGCACTTGGCACTGTCAAACCAGCCACAGTTGCCTGTGGGGGCACCTTGCATCTGGGAGGTATCCTCAAGCGTGCGGATTTTCAGCAGGCAGCCGGCCACTCCGGGCCACCGGGCACTGGACACGATCGAGGGCCTTTCCCCAGAGCAACAAAAGTCAGCAGGACAGGTTCCGATGTCAGTTTGCAGGAGGCACTTGGCACTGTCAAACCAGCCACAGTTGCCTGTGGTGGTACTATCGGTCTGGGAGGTATCCTGATCCGTTCGGAATTTCAGCAGGCGGCCGGCCACTCCGGGGCACAAGCCCTGGGCATGTGCAATGTCCTTTGCAAAGGAAAACACAAGTCACCAGGCCAGGTTCCTGATGTCAGTTTGCAGGAAGCACTTGGCACTGTCAAATCAGCCACAGGTGTCTGTGGGGGCACCTTGCATCTTGGCGGCATCCTGATCCGTTCGGAATTTCAGCAGGCAGCCGGCCACTCCGGGCCACCGGGCCCTGGACATGAACGATGGCCTTTCCCCAGAGAAACAAAAGTCACCAGGCCAGGTTCCTGATGTCAGTTTGCAGGAGGCACTTGGCACTGTCAAACCAGCCACAGGTGCCTCTGGGGGTACCATCCGTCTCGCAGGCATCCTGATCCGTGCAGAATTTCAACAGGCAGCCGGCCACTCCGGGCCACCGGGCCTTGGACATGGATCGTGGCCTTTCCCCAGAGAAACCAAAGTGACCAACCCAACTTTCCGATGTCTGTTTGCAGGAGGCACTTGGCACTGTCAAACCTGCCACACTTGCCTCTGGTGGTGCCTTGCTTCTGGGAGGTATCTTGAGATATTCGGAATTTTAAGAAGCACCCTGCCGCTACGGTCCATCGGAACCTGCCCAGGAACTATGGCCGTTCCCCAGAGAAACAAAACTCGCCAGGCCAGGTCCCTGATGTGCATTTTCAAAAGGAACTTCGCACTGTCCAACCAGCCACAGTTACCGGTGGTGGCACCTTGCTTCAGGCTGGTATATTGGGATGTTCGGAATTTCAGCAGGCACCAGTCCTCTCCTGGCCACCGGACCCTGGACACCAACGATGGACGTTTCTGTGAGAAACAAAAGTCACCAGGCCAGGTTCCTGATGTCAGTTTGCAGGAGGCACTTGGCACTGTCAAACCAGCCACAGTTGCCTGTGGGGGCACCTTGCATCTGGGAGGTATCCTGATCCATTCGGAATTTCTGCAGGCAGCCGGCCACTCCGGGTCACCGTGCCCGGGACAAGAATGATGGTCTTTTCCCAGAGAAACAAAAGTCACCAGGCCAGGTTCCTGATGTCAGTTTGCAGGAGGCACTTGGCACTGTCAAACCAGCCACAGTTGCCTCTGGGGGCATTTTTCATATGGGAAGTATCCTGATCCGTGCGGAATTTCAGCAGGCAGCCGGCCACTCCAGGCCACCGGGCACTGGACACGAACCATGGCCTTTCCCCAGAGAAACAAAAGTCACCAGGCCAGGTTCCTGATGTCAGTTTGCAGGAGGCACTTGGCACTGTCAAACCAGCCACATTTGCCTCTGGAGGTGCCTTGCTTCTGGGAGGTATCTTGAGATATTCGGAATTTTAAGATGTACCCTGCAGCTACGGTCCATCGGAACCTGCCCAGGAACTATGGCCGTTCCCCAGAGAAACAAAACTCGCCAGGCCAGGTCCCTGATGTACATTTTCAAAAGGAACTTCGCACTGTCCAACCAGCCACAGTTACCGGTGGTGGCACCTTGCTTCAGGCTGGTATATTGGGATGTTCGGAATTTCAGCAGGCACCAGTCCTCTCCTGGCCACTGGACCCTGGACACCAACGATGGCCTTTTCTGTGAGAAACAAAACTCACCAGGCCAAGTTCCTGAGGTCAGTTTGCAAGAGGCACTTGGCACTGTCCAACCACCCACAGGTGCCTGTGGTGGCGCCTTGATTCTGGGAGGCATCCTGAGATGTTTGGAATTTTAAGAGACACCCTGCCACGCCGGGTCACCTCAACCTGGACATGAACCATGAACTTTTTCTGACAGAAGCAAAACTCAGCAGGCCAGGTTCCTGATGTCAATTTGCAGGAGGCATTTGGCACTGTCCAATCCGCCACAATTGCCTATTGTGCCGCCTTGCTTCTAGGATGTATATTGAGACGTTCGGAATTTCTGCAGGCAGCCGGCCACTCCGGCCTACAGGACGTGGGAAAAGAACAATGGCTTTTCCTCTGAGAAACAGAACTCACAAGGCCAGGGTCCTGATGTCAGTTTGCAGGAGGCACTTGGCACTGTCCAACCAGCCACAGTTGCCTGTGGGGGCACCTTGCATCTGGGAGGTATCCTCAACCGTGCGGAATTTCAGCAGGCAGCTTGCCGCCCGGGGCCACGGGAACCAGGACACGCGCCATGGCTTTCCTAAGAGTCACAAAACTCATCAGGCCAGGTTCCTGATGTCAGTTTGCAGGAGGCACTTGGCAATGTCAAACCAGCCACAGTTGCCTCTGCTGGCAGCTTGCGTCTTGGAGGCACCCTGGGACATTCGGAATATCAGAATAAGCCGCCCGTTGCGTGCCAGCGGTCCCCGGACACGAATGATGGCCTTTCCCCAGAGAAGCAAAACTCACCAGGCCAAGTTCCTGACGTCACTTTGCAAGAGGCACTTGGCACTGTCAAACCAGCCACAGTTGCCTGTGGGGGCACCTTGCATCCTGGAGGTATCCTGATCCATGCGGAATTTCAGCAGGCTGCCGGCCACTCCAGGCCACCGGGCACTGGACACGAACCATGGCCTTTCCCCAGAGAAACAAAAGTCACCAGGGCAGCTTCCTGATGTTAGTTTGCAGGAGGTACTTGGCACTGTCAAACCAGCCAGAGTTGCCTCTGGGGGCACCTTGCATCTGGGAGGTATCCTGATCCATTCGGAATTTCAGCAGGCAGCCGGCAACACCGGGCCACTGGGCCACCGGTCCCCGGGTAAGAATGATGGCCTTTCCCCAGAGAAACAAAAGTCACCAGGCCAGGTTCCTGATGTCAGTTTGGAGGAGGCAATTGGCACTGTCAAACCAGCCACAGTTGCCTGTGGGGGCACCTTGCATCTGGGAGGTATCCTGATCCGTTCGGAATTTCAGTAGGCAGCCGGCGACTCCAGGCCACCGTGCCCCGGACAAGAATGATGGCCTTTCCCCAGAGAAGCAAAACTCACCAGGCCAAGTTCCTGACGTCACTTTGCAAGAGGCACTCGGCACTGTCCAACCAGCCACACTTGCCTCTGGTGGTGCCTTGCTTCTTGCAGGTGTCCTGAGATGTTCAGAATTTTAAGGAGCACCCTGCAGCTACGGTCCACCGGAACCCGCCCAGGAACGATGGCCATTCCCCAGAGAAACAAAACTCACCAGACAAAGTCCTGTTGTCTGTTTGCAGGAGGCACTTTTCACTGTAAAAATCAGCCACAGTTGCATTTTCTGGCAGCTTGCCGCTGGGAGGCATCCTGCGATGTTCGGAATTTTGGTAGTCAGTCAGCCACTCTGGGCCACTGTCACCTGCAAATGAACACTGGGCCTTTTGCCTGGGAAACGAATCTGACCAGGCCAGATGCCTGATGTCAGTTTGCAGGAGGCACTTGGCACTGTCAAACCAGCCAGAGTTGCCTCTGGGGGCACCTTGCATCTGGGAGGTATCCTGATCCATTCGGAATTTCAGCAGGCAGCCGGCAACACCGGGCCACTGGGCCACCGGTCCCCGGGTAAGAATGATGGCCTTTCCCCAGAGAAACAAAAGTCACCAGGCCAGGTTCCTGATGTCAGTTTGGAGGAGGCACTTGGCACTGTCAAACCAGCCACAGTTGCCTGTGGGGGCACCTTGCATCTGGGAGGTATCCTGATCCGTTCGGAATTTCAGTAGGCAGCCGGAGACTCCAGGCCACCGTGCCCCGGACAAGAATGATGGCCTTTTCCCAGAGAAACAAAAGTTACCAGGCCAGGTTCCTGATGTCAGTTTGCAGGAGGCACTTGGCACTGTCAAACCAGCCACAGTTGCCTGTGGGGGCACCTTGCATCCTGGAGGTATCCTGATCCGTTCGGAATTTCAGCAGGCAGCCGGCCACTCCGGTTTACCGGGCCCATGAGAAGAATGATGGCCTTTCCCCAGAGAAACAAAAGTCACCAGGCCAGGTTCCTGATGTCAGTTTGCAGGAGGCACTTGGCACTGTCAAACCAGCCACAGTTGCCTGTGGGGGCACCTTCCATCTGGGAGGTATCCTGATCCATGCGGAATTTCAGCAGGCAGCCGGCCACTCCAGGCCACCGGGCACTGGACACGAACCATGGCCTTTCCCCAGAGAAACAAAAGTCACCAGGCCAGGTTCCTGATGTCAGTTTGCAGGAGGCACTTGGCACTGTCAAACCAGCCACAGTTGCCTGTGGGGGCACCTTGCATCTGGGAGGTATCCTGATCTGTTCGGAATTTCAGCAGGCAGCCGGCCACTCCGGTTTACCGGGCCCATGAGAAGAATGATGGCCTTTCCCCAGAGAAACAAAAGTCACCAGGCCAGGTTCCTGATGTCAGTTTGCAGGAGGCACTTGGCACTGTCAAACCAGCCACAGTTGCCTGTGGGGGCACATTGCATCTTGGCGGCATCCTGATCCGTTCGGAATTTCAGCAGGCAGCCGGCCACTCCGGGCCACCGGGCCCTGGACATGAACGATGGCCTTTCCCCAGAGAAACAAAAGTCACCAGGCCAGGTTCCGATGTCAGTTTGCAGGAGGCACTTGGCACTGTCAAACCAGCCACAGTTGCCTGTGGTGGTACTATCGGTCTGGGAGGTATCCTGATCCGTTCGGAATTTCAGCAGGCGGCCTGTCTCTACGGGCCACCAGGCCCTGGACACATACAATGGCCTTTCCAAAGCGAAACAAAAATCACCAGGCCAGGTTCCTGATGTCAGTTTGCAGGAGGCACTTGGCACTGTCAAACCAGCCACAGTTGCCTGTGGGGGCTCCTTTCATCTGGGAGCTATCCTGATCTGTGCGGAATTTCAGCAGGCAGCCGGCCACTACGGGCCGGAAGGCCCTAGAGAGGAACGATGGCCTTTCCCCAGAGAAACAAAAGTCACCAGGCCAGGTTCCTGATGTCAGTTTGCAGGAGGCACTTGGCACTGTCAAACCAGCCACAGGTGCCTCTGGGGGTACCATCCGTCTCGCAGGCATCCTGATCCGTGCAGAATTTCAACAGGCAGCCGGCCACTCCGGGCCACCGGGCCTTGGACATGGATCGTGGCCTTTCCCCAGAGAAACCAAAGTGACCAGCCCAGCTTTCCGATGTCTGTTTGCAGGAGGCACTTGGCACTGTCAAACCAGCCACACTTGCCTCTGGTGGTGCCTTGCTTCTGGGAGGTATCTTGAGATATTCGGAATTTTAAGAAGCACCCTGCCGCTACGGTCCATCGGAACCTGCCCAGGAACTATGGCCGTTCCCCAGAGAAACAAAACTCGCCAGGCCAGGTCCCTGATGTGCATTTTCAAAAGGAACTTCGCACTGTCCAACCAGCCACAGTTACCGGTGGTGGCACCTTGCTTCAGGCTGGTATATTGGGATGTTCGGAATTTCAGCAGGCACCAGTCCTCTCCTGGCCACCGGACCCTGGACACCAACGATGGCCTTTTCTGTGAGAAACAAAAGTCACCAGGCCAGGTTCCTGATGTCAGTTTGGAGGAGGCACTTGGCACTGTCAAACCAGACACAGTTGCCTGTGGGGGCACATTGCATCTGGGAGGTATCCTGATCCGTTCGGAATTTCAGCAGGCAGCCGGCCACTCCGGTTTACCGGGCCCATGAGAAGAATGATGGCCTTTTCCCAGAGAAACAAAAGTCACCAGGCCAGGTTCCTGATGTCAGTTTGCAGGAGGCACTTGGCACTGTCAAACCAGCCACAGTTGCCTGTGGGGGCACATTGCATCTGGGAGGTATCCTCAAGCGTGCGGAATTTCAGCAGGCAGCCGGCCACTCCGGGCCAGCGGGCACTGGACACGATCGAGGGCCTTTCCCCAGAGCAACAAAAGTCACCAGGACAGGTTCCGAAGTCAGTTTGCAGGAGGCACTTGGCACTGTCAAACCAGCCACAGTTGCCTGTGGTGGTACTATCGGTCTGGGAGGTATCCTGATCCGTTCGGAATTTCAGCAGGCGGCCGGCCACTCCGGGCCACAGGCCCTGGGCACGTACAATGTCCTTTGCAAAGGAAAACACAAGTCACCAGGCCAGGTTCCTGATGTCAGTTTGCAGGAAGCACTTGGCACTGTCAAATCAGCCACAGGTGTCTGTGGGGGCACCTTGCATCTTGGCGGCATCCTGATCCGTTCGGAATTTCAGCAGGCAGCCGGCCACTCCGGGCCACTGGGCCCTGGACAAGAACGATGGCCTTTACCCAGAGAAACAAAAGTCACCAGGCCAGGTTCCGATGTCAGTTTGCAGGAGGCACTTGGCACTGTCAAACGAGCCACAGTTGCCTGTGGTGGTACTATCGGTCTGGGAGGTATCCTGATCCGTTCGGAATTTCAGCAGGCGGCCGGCCACTCCGGGCCACAGGCCCTGGGCACGTACAATGTCCTTTGCAAAGGAAAACACAAGCCACCAGGCCAGGTTCCTGATGTCAGTTTGCAGGAAGCACTTGGCACTGTCAAATCAGCCACAGGTGTCTGTGGGGGCACCTTGCATCTTGGCGGCATCCTGATCCGTTCGGAATTTCAGCAGGCAGCCGGCCACTCCGGGCCACCGGGCCCTGGACATGAACGATGGCCTTTACCCAGAGAAACAAAAGTCACCAGGCCAGGTTCCGATGTCAGTTTGCAGGAGGCACTTGGCACTGTCAAACCAGCCACAGTTGCCTGTGGTGGTACTATCGGTCTGGGAGGTATCCTGATCCGTTCGGAATTTCAGGAGGCGGCCTGTCTCTACGGGCCACCAGGCCCTGGACACATACAATGGCCTTTCCAAAGAGAAACAAAAATCACCAGGCCAGGTTCCTGATGTCACTTTGCAGGAGGCACTTGGCACTGTCAAACCAGCCACAGTTGCCTGTGGGGGCTCCTTTCATCTGGGAGCTATCCTGATCTGTGCGGAATTTCAGCAGGCAGCCGGCCACTACGGGCCGGAAGGCCCTAGAGAGGAACGATGGCCTTTCCCCAGAGAAACAAAAGTCACCAGGCCAGGTTCCTGATGTCAGTTTGCAGGAGGCACTTGGCACTGTCAAACCAGCCACAGGTGCCTCTGGGGGTACCATCCGTCTCGCAGGCATCCTGATCCGTGCAGAATTTCAACAGGCAGCCGGCCACTCCGGGCCACCGGGCCTTGGACATGGATCGTGGCCTTTCCCCAGAGAAACCAAAGTGACCAACCCAACTTTCCGATGTCTGTTTGCAGGAGGCACTTGGCACTGTCAAACCTGCCACACTTGCCTCTGGTGGTGCCTTGCTTCTGGGAGGTATCTTGAGATATTCGGAATTTTAAGAAGCACCCTGCCGCTACGGTCCATCGGAACCTGCCCAGGAACTATGGCCGTTCCCCAGAGAAACAAAACTCGCCAGGCCAGGTCCCTGATGTGCATTTTCAAAAGGAACTTCGCACTGTCCAACCAGCCACAGTTACCGGTGGTGGCACCTTGCTTCAGGCTGGTATATTGGGATGTTCGGAATTTCAGCAGGCACCAGTCCTCTCCTGGCCACCGGACCCTGGACACCAACGATGGACGTTTCTGTGAGAAACAAAAGTCACCAGGCCAGGTTCCTGATGTCAGTTTGCAGGAGGCACTTGGCACTGTCAAACCAGCCACAGTTGCCTGTGGGGGCACCTTGCATCTGGGAGGTATCCTGATCCATTCGGAATTTCTGCAGGCAGCCGGCCACTCCGGGTCACCGTGCCCGGGACAAGAATGATGGTCTTTTCCCAGAGAAACAAAAGTCACCAGGCCAGGTTCCTGATGTCAGTTTGCAGGAGGCACTTGGCACTGTCAAACCAGCCACAGTTGCCTCTGGGGGCATTTTTCATATGGGAAGTATCCTGATCCGTGCGGAATTTCAGCAGGCAGCCGGCCACTCCAGGCCACCGGGCACTGGACACGAACCATGGCCTTTCCCCAGAGAAACAAAAGTCACCAGGCCAGGTTCCTGATGTCAGTTTGCAGGAGGCACTTGGCACTGTCAAACCAGCCACATTTGCCTCTGGAGGTGCCTTGCTTCTGGGAGGTATCTTGAGATATTCGGAATTTTAAGATGTACCCTGCAGCTACGGTCCATCGGAACCTGCCCAGGAACTATGGCCGTTCCCCAGAGAAACAAAACTCGCCAGGCCAGGTCCCTGATGTACATTTTCAAAAGGAACTTCGCACTGTCCAACCAGCCACAGTTACCGGTGGTGGCACCTTGCTTCAGGCTGGTATATTGGGATGTTCGGAATTTCAGCAGGCACCAGTCCTCTCCTGGCCACTGGACCCTGGACACCAACGATGGCCTTTTCTGTGAGAAACAAAACTCACCAGGCCAAGTTCCTGAGGTCAGTTTGCAAGAGGCACTTGGCACTGTCCAACCACCCACAGGTGCCTGTGGTGGCGCCTTGATTCTGGGAGGCATCCTGAGATGTTTGGAATTTTAAGAGACACCCTGCCACGCCGGGTCACCTCAACCTGGACATGAACCATGAACTTTTTCTGACAGAAGCAAAACTCAGCAGGCCAGGTTCCTGATGTCAATTTGCAGGAGGCATTTGGCACTGTCCAATCCGCCACAATTGCCTATTGTGCCGCCTTGCTTCTAGGATGTATATTGAGACGTTCGGAATTTCTGCAGGCAGCCGGCCACTCCGGCCTACAGGACGTGGGAAAAGAACAATGGCTTTTCCTCTGAGAAACAGAACTCACAAGGCCAGGGTCCTGATGTCAGTTTGCAGGAGGCACTTGGCACTGTCCAACCAGCCACAGTTGCCTGTGGGGGCACCTTGCATCTGGGAGGTATCCTCAACCGTGCGGAATTTCAGCAGGCAGCTTGCCGCCCGGGGCCACGGGAACCAGGACACGCGCCATGGCTTTCCTAAGAGTCACAAAACTCATCAGGCCAGGTTCCTGATGTCAGTTTGCAGGAGGCACTTGGCAATGTCAAACCAGCCACAGTTGCCTCTGCTGGCAGCTTGCGTCTTGGAGGCACCCTGGGACATTCGGAATATCAGAATAAGCCGCCCGTTGCGTGCCAGCGGTCCCCGGACACGAATGATGGCCTTTCCCCAGAGAAGCAAAACTCACCAGGCCAAGTTCCTGACGTCACTTTGCAAGAGGCACTTGGCACTGTCAAACCAGCCACAGTTGCCTGTGGGGGCACCTTGCATCCTGGAGGTATCCTGATCCATGCGGAATTTCAGCAGGCTGCCGGCCACTCCAGGCCACCGGGCACTGGACACGAACCATGGCCTTTCCCCAGAGAAACAAAAGTCACCAGGGCAGCTTCCTGATGTTAGTTTGCAGGAGGTACTTGGCACTGTCAAACCAGCCAGAGTTGCCTCTGGGGGCACCTTGCATCTGGGAGGTATCCTGATCCATTCGGAATTTCAGCAGGCAGCCGGCAACACCGGGCCACTGGGCCACCGGTCCCCGGGTAAGAATGATGGCCTTTCCCCAGAGAAACAAAAGTCACCAGGCCAGGTTCCTGATGTCAGTTTGGAGGAGGCAATTGGCACTGTCAAACCAGCCACAGTTGCCTGTGGGGGCACCTTGCATCTGGGAGGTATCCTGATCCGTTCGGAATTTCAGTAGGCAGCCGGCGACTCCAGGCCACCGTGCCCCGGACAAGAATGATGGCCTTTTCCCAGAGAAACAAAAGTTACCAGGCCAGGTTCCTGATGTCAGTTTGCAGGAGGCACTTGGCACTGTCAAACCAGCCACAGTTGCCTGTGGGGGCACCTTGCATCCTGGAGGTATCCTGATCCGTGCGGAATTTCAGCAGGCAGCCGGCCACTCCAGGCCACCGGGCACTGGACACGAACCATGGCCTTTCCCCAGAGAAACAAAAGTCACCAGGCCAGGTTCCTGATGTCAGTTTGCAGGAGGCACTTGGCACTGTCAAACCAGCCACAGTTGCCTGTGGGGGCACCTTGCATCTGGGATGTATCCTCAAGCGTGCGGAATTTCAGCAGGCAGCCGGCCACTCCGGGCCACCGGGCCCTGGACATGAACGATGGCCTTTACCCAGAGAAACAAAAGTCACCAGGCCAGGTTCCGATGTCAGTTTGCAGGAGGCACTTGGCACTGTCAAACCAGCCACAGTTGCCTGTGGTGGTACTATCGGTCTGGGAGGTATCCTGATCCGTTCGGAATTTCAGGAGGCGGCCTGTCTCTACGGGCCACCAGGCCCTGGACACATACAATGGCCTTTCCAAAGAGAAACAAAAATCACCAGGCCAGGTTCCTGATGTCACTTTGCAGGAGGCACTTGGCACTGTCAAACCAGCCACAGTTGCCTGTGGGGGCTCCTTTCATCTGGGAGCTATCCTGATCTGTGCGGAATTTCAGCAGGCAGCCGGCCACTACGGGCCGGAAGGCCCTAGAGAGGAACGATGGCCTTTCCCCAGAGAAACAAAAGTCACCAGGGCAGCTTCCTGATGTTAGTTTGCAGGAGGCACTTGGCACTGTCAAACCAGCCACAGGTGCCTCTGGGGGTACCATCCGTCTCGCAGGCATCCTGATCCGTGCAGAATTTCAACAGGCAGCCGGCCACTCCGGGCCACCGGGCCTTGGACATGGATCGTGGCCTTTCCCCAGAGAAACCAAAGTGACCAGCCCAGCTTTCCGATGTCTGTTTGCAGGAGGCACTTGGCACTGTCAAACCAGCCACACTTGCCTCTGGTGGTGCCTTGCTTCTGGGAGGTATCTTGAGATATTCGGAATTTTAAGAAGCACCCTGCCGCTACGGTCCATCGGAACCTGCCCAGGAACTATGGCCGTTCCCCAGAGAAACAAAACTCGCCAGGCCAGGTCCCTGATGTGCATTTTCAAAAGGAACTTCGCACTGTCCAACCAGCCACAGTTACCGGTGGTGGCACCTTGCTTCAGGCTGGTATATTGGGATGTTCGGAATTTCAGCAGGCACCAGTCCTCTCCTGGCCACCGGACCCTGGACACCAACGATGGCCTTTTCTGTGAGAAACAAAAGTCACCAGGCCAGGTTCCTGATGTCAGTTTGGAGGAGGCACTTGGCACTGTCAAACCAGCTACAGGTGCCTCTGGGGGCATTTTTCATATGGGAAGAATCCTGATCCGTGCGGAATTTCAGCCGGCAGCCGGCCACTCCAGGCCAGCGGGCACTGGACAGGTACCATGGCCTTTTCCCAGAGAAACAAAAGTCACCAGGCCAGGTTCCTGATGTCAGTTTGCAGGAGGCACTTGGCACTGTCAAACCAGCCACAGTTGCCTGTGGGGGCACCTTGCATCTGGGAGGTATCCTGATCCATTCGGAATTTCTGCAGGCAGCCGGCCACTCCGGGTCACCGTGCCCGGGACAAGAATGATGGTCTTTTCCCAGAGAAACAAAAGTCACCAGGCCAGGTTCCTGATGTCAGTTTGCAGGAGGCACTTGGCACTGTCAAACCAGCCACAGTTGCCTGTGGTGGTACTATCGGTCTGGGAGGTATCCTGATCCGTTTGGAATTTCAGCAGGCGGCCGGCCACTCCGGGCCACAGGCCCTGGGCACGTACAATGTCCTTTCCGAAGGAAAACACAAGTCACCAGGCCAGGTTCCTGATGTCAGTTTGCAGGAGGCACTTGGCACTGTCAAATCAGCCACAGGTGTCTGTGGGGGCACCTTGCATCTTGGCGGCATCCTGATCCGTTCGGAATTTCAGCAGGCAGCCGGCCACTCCGGGCCACTGGGCCCTGGACACAAACCATGGCCATTCCCCAGAGAAACAAATGTCACCAGGCCAGGTTCCTGATGTCAGTTTGCAGGAGGCACTTGGCACTGTCAAACCAGCCACATTTGCCTCTGGAGGTGCCTTGCTTCTGGGAGGTATCTTGAGATATTCGGAATTTTAAGATGTACCCTGCAGCTACGGTCCATCGGAACCTGCCCAGGAACTATGGCCGTTCCCCAGAGAAACAAAACTCGCCAGGCCAGGTCCCTGATGTGCATTTTCAAAAGGAACTTCGCACTGTCCAACCAGCCACAGTTACCGGTGGTGGCACCTTGCTTCAGGCTGGTATATTGGGATGTTCGGAATTTCAGCAGGCACCAGTCCTCTCCTGGCCACTGGACCCTGGACACCAACGATGGCCTTTTCTGTGAGAAACAAAACTCACCAGGCCAAGTTCCTGAGGTCAGTTTGCAAGAGGCACTTGGCACTGTCCAACCACCCACAGGTGCCTGTGGTGGCGCCTTGATTCTGGGAGGCATCCTGAGATGTTTGGAATTTTAAGAGACACCCTGCCACGCCGGGTCACCTCAACCTGGACATGAACCATGAACTTTTTCTGACAGAAGCAAAACTCAGCAGGCCAGGTTCCTGATGTCAATTTGCAGGAGGCATTTGGCACTGTCCAATCCGCCACAATTGCCTATTGTGCCGCCTTGCTTCTAGGATGTATATTGAGACGTTCGGAATTTCTGCAGGCAGCCGGCCACTCCGGCCTACAGGACGTGGGAAAAGAACAATGGCTTTTCCTCTGAGAAACAGAACTCACAAGGCCAGGGTCCTGATGTCAGTTTGCAGGAGGCACTTGGCACTGTCCAACCAGCCACAGTTGCCTGTGGGGGCACCTTGCATCTGGGAGGTATCCTCAACCGTGCGGAATTTCAGCAGGCAGCTTGCCGCCCGGGGCCACGGGAACCAGGACACGCGCCATGGCTTTCCTAAGAGTCACAAAACTCATCAGGCCAGGTTCCTGATGTCAGTTTGCAGGAGGCACTTGGCAATGTCAAACCAGCCACAGTTGCCTCTGCTGGCAGCTTGCGTCTTGGAGGCACCCTGGGACATTCGGAATATCAGAATAAGCCGGCCGTTGCGTGCCAGCGGTCCCCGGACACGAACGATGGCCTTTCCCCAGAGAAGCAAAACTCACCAGGCCAAGTTCCTGACGTCACTTTGCAAGAGGCACTTGGCACTGTCCAACCAGCCACACTTGCCTCTGGTGGTGCCTTGCTTCTTGCAGGTGTCCTGAGATGTTCAGAATTTTAAGGAGCACCCTGCAGCTACGGTCCACCGGAACCCGCCCAGGAACGATGGCCATTCCCCAGAGAAACAAAACTCACCAGACAAAGTCCTGTTGTCTGTTTGCAGGAGGCACTTTTCACTGTAAAAATCAGCCACAGTTGCATTTTCTGGCAGCTTGCCGCTGGGAGGCATCCTGCGATGTTCGGAATTTTGGTAGTCAGTCAGCCACTCTGGGCCACTGTCACCTGCAAATGAGCACTGGGCCTTTTGCCTGGGAAACGAATCTGACCAGGCCAGATGCCTGATGTCAGTTTGCAGGAGGCACTTGGCACTGTCAAACCAGCCACAGTTGCCTGTGGGGGCACCTTGCATCTGCGAGGCATCCTGATCCATGCGGAATTTCAGCAGGCAGCCGGCCACTCCGGGCCACCGGGCCCTGGACATGAACCATGGCCTTTCCCCAGAGAAACAAAAGTCACCAGGCCAGGTTCCTGATGTCAGTTTGCAGGAGGCACTTGGCACTGTCAAACCAGCCACAGTTGCCTGTGGTGGTACTTTCGTTCTGGGAGGAATCCTGATCCGTTCGGAATATCAGCAGGAGGCCGGCCACTACGGGCCACAGGCCATGGATACGTACAATGGCCGTTCCAAAGAGAAACAAAAATCACCAGGCCAGGTTCCTGATGTCAGTTTGCAGGAGGCACTTGGCACTGTCAAACCAGCCACAGTTGCCGGTGGGGGCTCCATTCCTCTGGGAGCTATCCTGATCTGTGCGGAATTTCAGCAGGCATCCGCCCACTCGAGCCACCGGGCCCTGGACATGAACCACGGCTTTTCCCCAGAGAAACAAAAGTCACCAGGCCAGGTTCCTGATGTCAGTTTGCAGGAGGCACTTGGCACTGTCAAACCAGACACAGTTGCCTGTGGGAGCACCTTGCATCTGAGAGGTATCCTGATCCGTTCGGAATTTCAGCAGGCAGCCGGCCACTCCGGGCCTACAGGTCCAGGATATGAACGATGGCCTTTCCCCAGAGAAACAAAAGTCACCAGGCCAGGTTCCTGATGTCAGTTTGCAGGAGGCACTTGGCACTGTCAAACCAGCCACAGTTGCCTGTGGGGGCACCTTGCATCTGGGAGGTATCCTCAACCGTGCGGAATTTCAGAAGGCAGCCGGGACTCAGGGCGAGCGGGCCCCGGACAAGTATGATGGCCTTTCCCTAGAGAAACAAAAGTCACCAGGACAGGTTCCGATATCAGTTTGCAGGAGGCACTTGGCACTGTCAAACCAGCCACAGTTGCCTGTGGTGGTACTATCGGTCTGGGAGGTATCCTGATCCGTTCAGAATTTCAGCAGGCGGCCGGCCACTCCAGGCCACCGGGCCCTGAACACGTACAATGGCCTTTCCAAAGAGAAACAAAAGTCACCAGGCCAGGTTCCTGATGTCAGTTTGCAGGAGGCACTTGGCACTGTCAAACGAGACACATTTGCCTGTGGGGGCACCTTGCATCTGGGAGGTATCCTGATCCGTTCGGAATTTCTGCAGGCAGCCGGCCACTCGAGCCACCAGGCCCTGGACAGGAACGATGGCCTTTCCCCAGAGAAACAAAAGTCACCAGGACAGGTTCCTGATGTCAGTTTGCAGGAGGACCTTGGCACTGTCAAACCAGCCACAGTTGCCTGTGGTGGTACTTTCGGTCTGGGAGGTATCCTGATCCGTTCGGAATTTCAGCAGGCAGCCGGCCAATCCGGGCCTGCAGGCCTCGTACAAGAATGATGGCCTTTCCCCAGAGAAACAAAAGTCACCAGACCAGGTTCCTGATGTCTGTTTGCAGGAGGCACTTGGTACTGTCAAACCAGCCACAGTTGCCTGTGGGGGCACATTGCATCTGGGAGGTATCCTCAACCGTGCGGAATTTCAGCAGGCAGGCGGGACTCCGGGCCAGCGGGCACTGGACACGATCGAGGGCCTTTCCCCAGAGCAACAAAAGTCAGCAGGACAGGTTCCGATGTCAGTTTGCAGGAGGCACTTGGCACTGTCAAACCAGCCACAGTTGCCTGTGGTGGTACTTTCGGTCTGGGAGGTATCCTGATCCGTGCGGAATTTCAGCAGGCAGCCGGCCACTCCGGGCCTCCAGGCCCTGGACACCTACAATGGCCTTTCCCCAGAGAAACAAAAGTCACCAGGCCAGGTTCCTGATGTCAGTTTGCAGGAGGCACTTGGCACTGTCAAACCAGCCAGACTTGCCTGTGGGGGCACCTCGCATCCTGGAGGTATCCTGATCCGGGCGGAATTTCAGCAGGCCGCCGGCCACTCCAGGCCACCGGGCACAGGACACGAACCATGGCCTTTCCCCAGAGAAACAAAAGTCACCAGTCTAGGTTCCTGATGTCAGTTTGCCGGAGGCTCTTGGCACTGTCAAACCAGCCACAGTTGCCTGTGGTGGTACTTTCGGTTGGGGAGGCATCCTGGTCCATGAGGAATTTCCGCAGGCGGCCGGCCACTCCGGGCCACCAGGCCCTAGACATGTACGATGACCTTTTCCCAGAGAAACCAAAGTTACCAGGCCAGGTTCCTGATGTCAGTTTGCAGTAGGCACTTGGCACTGTCAAACCAGCCACAGTTGCCTCGGGCGGCACCTTTCATTTAGACGGTATCCTGATCCGCGCGGAATTTCAGCAGGCAGCCGGCCACTCCGGGCCTACGGGTCCAGGATATGAACGATGGCCTTTCCCCAGAGAAACAAAAGTCACCAGGCCAGGTTCCTGATGTCAGTTTGCAGGAGGCACTTGGCACTGTCAAACCAGCCACAGTTGCCTGTGGGGGCACCTTGCATCCTGGAGGTATCCTGATCCGTGCGGAATTTCAGCAGGCGGCCTGCCACTCCAGGCCACCGGGCACTGGACACGAACCATGGCCTTTCCCCAGAGAAACAAAAGTCACCAGGGCAGCTTCCTGATGTTAGTTTGCAGGAGGTACTTGGCACTGTCAAACCAGCCAGAGTTGCCTCTGGGGGCACCTTGCATCTGGGAGGTATCCTGATCCATTCGGAATTTCAGCAGGCAGCCGGCAACACCGGGCCACTGGGCCACCGGTCCCCGGGTAAGAATGATGGCCTTTCCCCAGAGAAACAAAAGTCACCAGGCCAGGTTCCTGATGTCAGTTTGGAGGAGGCAATTGGCACTGTCAAACCAGCCACAGTTGCCTGTGGGGGCACCTTGCATCTGGGAGGTATCCTGATCCGTTCGGAATTTCAGTAGGCAGCCGGCGACTCCAGGCCACCGTGCCCCGGACAAGAATGATGGCCTTTTCCCAGAGAAACAAAAGTTACCAGGCCAGGTTCCTGATGTCAGTTTGCAGGAGGCACTTGGCACTGTCAAACCAGCCACAGTTGCCTGTGGGGGCACCTTGCATCCTGGAGGTATCCTGATCCGTGCGGAATTTCAGCAGGCAGCCGGCCACTCCAGGCCACCGGGCACTGGACACGAACCATGGCCTTTCCCCAGAGAAACAAAAGTCACCAGGCCAGATTCCTGATGTCAGTTTGCAGGAGGCACTTGGCACTGTCAAACCAGCCAGAGTTGCCTGTGGGGGCACCTTGCATCTGGGAGGTATCCTGATCCGTTCGGAATTTCAGCAGGCAGCCGGCCACTCCGGTTTACCGGGCCCATGAGAAGAATGATGGCCTTTCCCCAGAGAAACAAAACTAACCAGGCCAGGTTCCTGATGTCAGTTTGCAGGAGGCACTTGGCACTGTCAAACCAGCCACAGTTGCCTGTGGGGGCACCTTGCATCTGGGAGGTATCCTCAAGCGTGCGGAATTTCAGCAGGCAGCCGGGCACTCCGGGCCACCGGGCACTGGACACGATCGAGGGCCTTTCCCCAGAGCAACAAAAGTCACCAGGACAGGTTCCGATGTCAGTTTGCAGGAGGCACTTGGCACTGTCAAACCAGCCACAGTTGCCTGTGGTGGTACTATCGGTCTGGGAGGTATCCTGATCCGTTCGGAATTTCAGCAGGCGGCCGGCAACTCCGGGGCACAAGCCCTGGGCATGTGCAATGTCCTTTGCAAAGGAAAACACAAGTCACCAGGCCAGGTTCCTGATGTCAGTTTGCAGGAAGCACTTGGCACTGTCAAATCAGCCACAGGTATCTGTGGGGGCACCTTGCATCTTGGCGGCATCCTGATCCGTGAGGAATTTCAGCAGGCAGCCGGCCACTCCGGGCCACCGGGCCCTGGACATGAACGATGGCCTTTACCCAGAGAAACAAAAGTCACCAGGCCAGGTTCCGATGTCAGTTTGCAGGAGGCACTTGGCACTGTCAAACCAGCCACAGTTGCCTGTGGTGGTACTATCGGTCTGGGAGGTATCCTGATCCGTTCGGAATTTCAGCAGGCGGCCTGTCTCTACGGGCCACCAGGCCCTGGACACATACAATGGCCTTTCCAAAGAGAAACAAAAATCACCAGGCCAGGTTCCTGATGTCACTTTGCAGGAGGCACTTGGCACTGTCAAACCAGCCACAGTTGCCTGTGGGGGCTCCTTTCATCTGGGAGCTATCCTGATCTGTGCGGAATTTCAGCAGGCAGCCGGCCACTACGGGCCGGAAGGCCCTAGAGAGGAACGATGGCCTTTCCCCAGAGAAACAAAAGTCACCAGGCCAGGTTCCTGATGTCAGTTTGCAGGAGGCACTTGGCACTGTCAAACCAGCCACAGGTGCCTCTGGGGGTACCATCCGTCTCGCAGGCATCCTGATCCGTGCAGAATTTCAACAGGCAGCCGGCCACTCCGGGCCACCGGGCCTTAGACATGGATCGTGGCCTTTCCCCAGAGAAACCAAAGTGACCAGCCCAGCTTTCCGATGTCTGTTTGCAGGAGGCACTTGGCACTGTCAAACCAGCCACACTTGCCTCTGGTGGTGCCTTGCTTCTGGGAGGTATCTTGAGATATTCGGAATTTTAAGAAGCACCCTGCCGCTACGGTCCATCGGAACCTGCCCAGGAACTATGGCCGTTCCCCAGAGAAACAAAACTCGCCAGGCCAGGTCCCTGATGTGCATTTTCAAAAGGAACTTCGCACTGTCCAACCAGCCACAGTTACCGGTGGTGGCACCTTGCTTCAGGCTGGTATATTGGGATGTTCGGAATTTCAGCAGGCACCAGTCCTCTCCTGGCCACCGGACCCTGGACACCAACGATGGACGTTTCTGTGAGAAACAAAAGTCACCAGGCCAGGTTCCTGATGTCAGTTTGGAGGAGGCACTTGGCACTGTCAAACCAGCCAGAGTTGCCTGTGGGGGCATTTTTCATATGGGAAGAATCCTGATCCGTGCGGAATTTCAGCAGGCAGCCGGCCACTCCAGGCCACCGGGCACTGGACAGGAACCATGGCCTTTTCCCAGAGAAACAAAAGTCACCAGGCCAGGTTCCTGATGTCAGTTTGCAGGAGGCACTTGGCACTGTCAAACCAGCCACAGTTGCCTGTGGGGGCACCTTGCATCTGGGACATATCCTGATCCATTCGGAATTTCTGCAGGCAGCCGGCCACTCCGGGTCACTGTGCCCGGGACAAGAATGATGGTCTTTTCCCAGAGAAACAAAAGTCACCAGGCCAGGTTCCTGATGTCAGTTTGCAGGAGGCACTTGGCACTGTCAAACCAGCCACAGTTGCCTGTGGGGGCACCTTCCATCTGGGAGGTATCCTGATCCATGCGGAATTTCAGCAGGCAGCCGGCCACTCCAGGCCACCGGGCACTGGACACGAACCATGGCCTTTCCCCAGAGAAACAAAAGTCACCAGGCCAGGTTCCTGATGTCAGTTTGCAGGAGGCACTTGGCACTGTCAAACCAGCCAGAGTTGCCTGTGGGGGCACCTTGCATCTGGGAGGTATCCTGATCCGTTCGGAATTTCAGCAGGCAGCCGGCCACTCCGGTTTACCGGGCCCATGAGAAGAATGATGGCCTTTCCCCAGAGAAACAAAAGTCACCAGGCCAGGTTCCTGATGTCAGTTTGCAGGAGGCACTTGGCACTGTCAAACCAGCCACAGTTGCCTGTGGGGGCACCTTGCATCTGGGAGGTATCCTCAAGCGTGCGGAATTTCAGCAGGCAGCCGGCCACTCCGGGCCACCGGGCACTGGACACGATCGAGGGCCTTTCCCCAGAGCTACAAAAGTCAGCAGGACAGGTTCCGATGTCAGTTTGCAGGAGGCACTTGGCACTGTCAAACCAGCCACAGTTGCCTGTGGTGGTACTATCGGTCTGGGAGGTATCCTGATCCGTTCGGAATTTCAGCAGGCGGCCGGCCACTCCGGGGCACAAGCCCTGGGCATGTGCAATGTCCTTTGCAAAGGAAAACACAAGTCACCAGGCCAGGTTCCAGATGTCAGTTTGCAGGAAGCACTTGGCACTGTCAAATCAGCCACAGGTGTCTGTGGGGGCACCTTGCATCTTGGCGGCATCCTGATCCGTTCGGAATTTCAGCAGGCAGCCGGCCACTCCGGGCCACCGGGCCCTGGACATGAACGATGGCCTTTACCCAGAGAAACAAAAGTCACCAGGCCAGGTTCCGATGTCAGTTTGCAGGAGGCACTTGGCACTGTCAAACCAGCCACAGTTGCCTGTGGTGGTACTATCGGTCTGGGAGGTATCCTGATCCTTTCGGAATTTCAGCAGGCGGCCTGTCTCTACGGGCCACCAGGCCCTGGACACATACAATGGCCTTTCCAAAGAGAAACAAAAATCACCAGGCCAGGTTCCTGATGTCACTTTGCAGGAGGCACTTGGCACTGTCAAACCAGCCACAGTTGCCTGTGGGGGCTCCTTTCATCTGGGAGCTATCCTGATCTGTGCGGAATTTCAGCAGGCAGCCGGCCACTACGGGCCGGAAGGCCCTAGAGAGGAACGATGGCCTTTCCCCAGAGAAACAAAAGTCACCAGGCCAGGTTCCTGATGTCAGTTTGCAGGAGGCACTTGGCACTGTCAAACCAGCCACAGGTGCCTCTGGGGGTACCATCCGTCTCGCAGGCATCCTGATCCGTGCTGAATTTCAACAGGCAGCCGGCCACTCCGGGCCACCGGGCCTTAGACATGGATCGTGGCCTTTCCCCAGAGAAACCAAAGTGACCAGCCCAGCTTTCCGATGTCTGTTTGCAGGAGGCACTTGGCACTGTCAAACCAGCCACACTTGCCTCTGGTGGTGCCTTGCTTCTGGGAGGTATCTTGAGATATTCGGAATTTTAAGAAGCACCCTGCCGCTACGGTCCATCGGAACCTGCCCAGGAACTATGGCCGTTCCCCAGAGAAACAAAACTCGCCAGGCCAGGTCCCTGATGTGCATTTTCAAAAGGAACTTCGCACTGTCCAACCAGCCACAGTTACCGGTGGTGGCACCTTGCTTCAGGCTGGTATATTGGGATGTTCGGAATTTCAGCAGGCACCAGTCCTCTCCTGGCCACCGGACCCTGGACACCAACGATGGACGTTTCTGTGAGAAACAAAAGTCACCAGGCCAGGTTCCTGATGTCAGTTTGGAGGAGGCACTTGGCACTGTCAAACCAGCCACAGTTGCCTGTGGGGGCATTTTTCATATGGGAAGAATCCTGATCCGTGCGGAATTTCAGCAGGCAGCCGGCCACTCCAGGCCACCGGGCACTGGACACGAACCATGGCCTTTTCCCAGAGAAACAAAAGTCACCAGGCCAGGTTCCTGATGTCAGTTTGCAGGAGGCACTTGGCACTGTCAAACCAGCCACAGTTGCCTGTGGGGGCACCTTGCATCTGGGACGTATCCTGATCCATTCGGAATTTCTGCAGGCAGCCGGCCACTCCGGGTCACCGTGCCCGGGACAAGAATGATGGTCTTTTCCCAGAGAAACAAAAGTCACCAGGCCAGGTTCCTGATGTCAGTTTGCAGGAGGCACTTGGCACTGTCAAATCAGCCACAGGTGTCTGTGGGGGCACCTTGCATCTTGGCGGCATCCTGATCCGTGAGGAATTTCAGCAGGCAGCCGGCCACTCCGGGCCACTGGGCCCTGGACACAAACCATGGCCATTCCCCAGAGAAACAAAAGTCACCAGGCCAGGTTCCTGATGTCAGTTTGCAGGAGGCACTTGGCACTGTCAAACCAGCCACATTTGCCTCTGGAGGTGCCTTGCTTCTGGGAGGTATCTTGAGATATTCGGAATTTTAAGATGTACCCTGCAGCTACGGTCCATCGGAACCTGCCCAGGAACTATGGCCGTTCCCCAGAGAAACAAAACTCGCCAGGCCAGGTCCCTGATGTACATTTTCAAAAGGAACTTCGCACTGTCCAACCAGCCACAGTTACCGGTGGTGGCACCTTGCTTCAGGCTGGTATATTGGGATGTTCGGAATTTCAGCAGGCACCAGTCCTCTCCTGGCCACTGGACCCTGGACACCAACGATGGCCTTTTCTGTGAGAAACAAAACTCACCAGGCCAAGTTCCTGAGGTCAGTTTGCAAGAGGCACTTGGCACTGTCCAACCACCCACAGGTGCCTGTGGTGGCACCTTGATTCTGGGAGGCATCCAGAGATGTTTGGAATTTTAAGAGACACCCTGCCACGCCGGGTCACCTCAACCTGGACATGAACCATGAACTTTTTCTGACAGAAGCAAAACTCAGCAGGCCAGGTTCCTGATGTCAATTTGCAGGAGGCATTTGGCACTGTCCAATCCGCCACAATTGCCTATTGTGCCGCCTTGCTTCTAGGATGTATATTGAGACGTTCGGAATTTCTGCAGGCAGCCGGCCACTCCGGCCTACAGGACGTGGGAAAAGAACAATGGCTTTTCCTCTGAGAAACAGAACTCACAAGGCCAGGGTCCTGATGTCAGTTTGCAGGAGGCACTTGGCACTGTCCAACCAGCCACAGTTGCCTGTGGGGGCACTTGTATCTGGGAGGTATCCTCAACCGTGCGGAATTTCAGCAGGCAGCTTGCCGCCCGGGGCCACGGGAACCAGGACACGCGCGATGGCTTTCCTAAGAGTCACAAAACTCATCAGGCCAGGTTCCTGATGTCAGTTTGCAGGAGGCACTTGGCAATGTCAAACCAGCCACAGTTGCCTCTGCTGGCAGCTTGCGTCTTGGAGGCACCCTGGGACATTCGGAATATCAGAATAAGCCGGCCGTTGCGTGCCAGCGGTCCCCGGACACGAACGATGGCCTTTCCCCAGAGAAGCAAAACTCACCAGGCCAAGTTCCTGACGTCACTTTGCAAGAGGCACTTGGCACTGTCCAACCAGCCACACTTGCCTCTGGTGGTGCCTTGCTTCTTGCAGGTGTCCTGAGATGTTCAGAATTTTAAGGAGCACCCTGCAGCTACGGTCCACCGGAACCCGCCCAGGAACGATGGCCATTTCCCAGAGAAACAAAACTCACCAGACAAAGTCCTGTTGTCTGTTTGCAGGAGGCACTTTTCACTGTAAAAATCAGCCACAGTTGCATTTTCTGGCAGCTTGCCGCTGGGAGGCATCCTGCGATGTTCGGAATTTTGGTAGTCAGTCAGCCACTCTGGGCCAATGTCACCTGCAAATGAACACTGGGCCTTTTGCCTGGGAAACGAATCTGACCAGGCCAGATGCCTGATGTCAGTTTGCAGGAGGCACTTGGCACTGTCAAACCAGCCACAGTTGCCTGTGGGGGCACCTTGCATCTGGGAGGCATCCTGATCCATGCGGAATTTCAGCAGGCAGCCGGCCACTCCGGGCCACCGGGCCCTGGACATGAACCATGGCCTTTCCCCAGAGAAACAAAAGTCACCAGGCCAGGTTCCTGATGTCAGTTTGCAGGAGGCACTTGGCACTGTCAAACCAGCCACAGTTGCCTGTGGTGGTACTTTCGTTCTGGGAGGAATCCTGATCCGTTCGGAATATCAGCAGGCGGCCGGCCACTACGGGCCACAGGCCATGGATACGTACAATGGCCGTTCCAAAGAGAAACAAAAATCACCAGGCCAGGTTCCTGATGTCAGTTTGCAGGAGGCACTTGGCACTGTCAAACCAGCCACAGTTGCCGGTGGGGGCTCCATTCCTCTGGGAGCTATCCTGATCTGTGCGGAATTTCAGCAGGCATCCGCCCACTCGAGCCACCGGGCCCTGGACATGAAGCACGGCTTTTCCCCAGAGAAACAAAAGTCACCAGGCCAGGTTCCTGATGTCAGTTTGCAGGAGGCACTTGGCACTGTCAAACCAGACACAGTTGCCTGTGGGAGCACCTTGCATCTGGGAGGTATCCTGATCCGTTCGGAATTTCAGCAGGCAGCCGGCCACTCCGGGCCTACAGGTCCAGGATATGAACGATGGCCTTTCCCCAGAGAAACAAAAGTCACCAGGCCAGGTTCCTGATGTCAGTTTGCAGGAGGCACTTGGCACTGTCAAACCAGCCACAGTTGCCTGTGGGGGCACCTTGCATCTGGGAGGTATCCTCAACCGTGCGGAATTTCAGAAGGCAGCCGGGACTCAGGGCGAGCGGGCCCCGGACAAGTATGATGGCCTTTCCCTAGAGAAACAAAAGTCACCAGGACAGGTTCCGATATCAGTTTGCAGGAGGCACTTGGCACTGTCAAACCAGCCACAGTTGCCTGTGGTGGTACTATCGGTCTGGGAGGTATCCTGATCCGTTCAGAATTTCAGCAGGCGGCCGGCCACTCCAGGCCACCGGGCCCTGAACACGTACAATGGCCTTTCCAAAGAGAAACAAAAGTCACCAGGCCAGGTTCCTGATGTCAGTTTGCAGTAGGCACTTGGCACTGTCAAACGAGACACATTTGCCTGTGGGGGCACCTTGCATCTGGGAGGTATCCTGATCCGTTCGGAATTTCTGCAGGCAGCCGGCCACTCGAGCCACCAGGCCCTGGAGAGGAACGATGGCCTTTCCCCAGAGAAACAAAAGTCACCAGGCCAGGTTCCTGATGTCAGTTTGCAGGAGGACCTTGGCACTGTCAAACCAGCCACAGTTGCCTGTGGTGGTACTTTCGGTCTGGGAGGTATCCTGATCCGTTCGGAATTTCAGCAGGCAGCCGGCCAATCCGGGCCTGCAGGCCTCGTACAAGAATGATGGCCTTTCCCCAGAGAAACAAAAGTCACCAGACCAGGTTCCTGATGTCAGTTTGCAGGAGGCACTTGGTACTGTCAAACCAGCCACAGTTGCCTGTGGGGGCACATTGCATCTGGGAGGTATCCTCAACCGTGCGGAATTTCAGCAGGCAGGCGGGACTCCGGGCCAGCGGGCACTGGACACGATCGAGGGCCTTTCCCCAGAGCAACAAAAGTCAGCAGGACAGGTTCCGATGTCAGTTTGCAGGAGGCACTTGGCACTGTCAAACCAGCCACAGTTGCCTGTGGTGGTACTTTCGGTCTGGGAGGTATCCTGATCCGTGCGGAATTTCAGCAGGCAGCCGGCCACTCCGGGCCTCCAGGCCCTGGACACCTACAATGGCCTTTCCCCAGGGAAACAAAAGTCACCAGGCCAGGTTCCTGATGTCAGTTTGCAGGAGGCACTTGGCACTGTCAAACCAGCCAGACTTGCCTGTGGGGGCACCTCGCATCCTGGAGGTATCCTGATCCGGGCGGAATTTCAGCAGGCCGCCGGCCACTCCAGGCCACCGGGCACTGGACACGAACCATGGCCTTTCCCCAGAGAAACAAAAGTCACCAGTCTAGGTTCCTGATGTCAGTTTGCCGGAGGCTCTTGGCACTGTCAAACCAGCCACAGTTGCCTGTGGTGGTACTTTCGGTCGGGGAGGCATCCTGGTCCATGAGGAATTTCCGCAGGCGGCCGGCCACTCCGGGCCACCAGGCCCTAGACATGTACGATGACCTTTTCCCAGAGAAACCAAAGTTACCAGGCCAGGTTCCTGATGTCAGTTTGCAGTAGGCACTTGGCACTGTCAAACCAGCCACAGTTGCCTCGGGCGGCACCTTTCATTTAGACGGTATCCTGATCCGCGCGGAATTTCAGCAGGCAGCCGGCCACTCCGGGCCTACGGGTCCAGGATATGAACGATGGCCTTTCCCCAGAGAAACAAAAGTCACCAGGCCAGGTTCCTGATGTCAGTTTGCAGGAGGCACTTGGCACTGTCAAACCAGCCACAGTTGCCTGTGGGGGCACCTTGCATCCTGGAGGTATCCTGATCCGTGCGGAATTTCAGCAGGCGGCCTGCCACTCCAGGCCACCGGGCACTGGACACGAACCATGGCCTTTCCCCAGAGAAACAAAAGTCACCAGGGCAGCTTCCTGATGTTAGTTTGCAGGAGGTACTTGGCACTGTCAAACCAGCCAGAGTTGCCTCTGGGGGCACCTTGCATCTGGGAGGTATCCTGATCCATTCGGAATTTCAGCAGGCAGCCGGCAACACCGGGCCACTGGGCCACCGGTCCCCGGGTAAGAATGATGGCCTTTCCCCAGAGAAACAAAAGTCACCAGGCCAGATTCCTGATGTCAGTTTGCAGGAGGCACTTGGCACTGTCAAACCAGCCAGAGTTGCCTGTGGGGGCACCTTGCATCTGGGAGGTATCCTGATCCGTTCGGAATTTCAGCAGGCAGCCGGCCACTCCGGTTTACCGGGCCCATGAGAAGAATGATGGCCTTTCCCCAGAGAAACAAAAGTCACCAGGCCAGGTTCCTGATGTCAGTTTGCAGGAGGTACTTGGCACTGTCAAACCAGCCACAGTTGCCTGTGGGGGCACCTTGCATCTGGGAGGTATCCTCAAGCGTGCGGAATTTCAGCAGGCAGCCGGGCACTCCGGGCCACCGGGCACTGGACACGATCGAGGGCCTTTCCCCAGAGCAACAAAAGTCACCAGGACAGGTTCCGATGTCAGTTTGCAGGAGGCACTTGGCACTGTCAAACCAGCCACAGTTGCCTGTGGTGGTACTATCGGTCTGGGAGGTATCCTCAACCGTTCGGAATTTCAGCAGGCGGCCGGCAACTCCGGGGCACAAGCCCTGGGCATGTGCAATGTCCTTTGCAAAGGAAAACACAAGTCACCAGGCCAGGTTCCTGATGTCAGTTTGCAGGAAGCACTTGGCACTGTCAAATCAGCCACAGGTATCTGTGGGGGCACCTTGCATCTTGGCGGCATCCTGATCCGTGAGGAATTTCAGCAGGCAGCCGGCCACTCCGGGCCACCGGGCCCTGGACATGAACGATGGCCTTTACCCAGAGAAACAAAAGTCACCAGGCCAGGTTCCGATGTCAGTTTGCAGGAGGCACTTGGCACTGTCAAACCAGCCACAGTTGCCTGTGGTGGTACTATCGGTCTGGGAGGTATCCTGATCCGTTCGGAATTTCAGCAGGCGGCCTGTCTCTACGGGCCACCAGGCCCTGGACACATACAATGGCCTTTCCAAAGAGAAACAAAAATCACCAGGCCAGGTTCCTGATGTCACTTTGCAGGAGGCACTTGGCACTGTCAAACCAGCCACAGTTGCCTGTGGGGGCTCCTTTCATCTGGGAGCTATCCTGATCTGTGCGGAATTTCAGCAGGCAGCCGGCCACTACGGGCCGGAAGGCCCTAGAGAGGAACGATGGCCTTTCCCCAGAGAAACAAAAGTCACCAGGCCAGGTTCCTGATGTCAGTTTGCAGGAGGCACTTGGCACTGTCAAACCAGCCACAGGTGCCTCTGGGGGTACCATCCGTCTCGCAGGCATCCTGATCCGTGCAGAATTTCAACAGGCAGCCGGCCACTCCGGGCCACCGGGCCTTAGACATGGATCGTGGCCTTTCCCCAGAGAAACCAAAGTGACCAGCCCAGCTTTCCGATGTCTGTTTGCAGGAGGCACTTGGCACTGTCAAACCAGCCACACTTGCCTCTGGTGGTGCCTTGCTTCTGGGAGGTATCTTGAGATATTCGGAATTTTAAGAAGCACCCTGCCGCTACGGTCCATCGGAACCTGCCCAGGAACTATGGCCGTTCCCCAGAGAAACAAAACTCGCCAGGCCAGGTCCCTGATGTGCATTTTCAAAAGGAACTTCGCACTGTCCAACCAGCCACAGTTACCGGTGGTGGCACCTTGCTTCAGGCTGGTATATTGGGATGTTCGGAATTTCAGCAGGCACCAGTCCTCTCCTGGCCACCGGACCCTGGACACCAACGATGGACGTTTCTGTGAGAAACAAAAGTCACCAGGCCAGGTTCCTGATGTCAGTTTGGAGGAGGCACTTGGCACTGTCAAACCAGCCACAGTTGCCTGTGGGGGCATTTTTCATATGGGAAGAATCCTGATCCGTGCGGAATTTCAGCAGGCAGCCGGCCACTCCAGGCCACCGGGCACTGGACAGGAACCATGGCCTTTTCCCAGAGAAACAAAAGTCACCAGGCCAGGTTCCTGATGTCAGTTTGCAGGAGGCACTTGGCACTGTCAAACCAGCCACAGTTGCCTGTGGGGGCACCTTGCATCTGGGACATATCCTGATCCATTCGGAATTTCTGCAGGCAGCCGGCCACTCCGGGTCACCGTGCCCGGGACAAGAATGATGGTCTTTTCCCAGAGAAACAAAAGTCACCAGGCCAGGTTCCTGATGTCAGTTTGCAGGAGGCACTTGGCACTGTCAAACCAGCCACAGTTGCCTGTGGGGGCATTTTTCATATGGGAAGTATCCTGATCCGTGTGGAATTTCAGCAGGCAGCCGGCCACTCCAGGCCACCGGGCACTGGACACGAACAATGGCCTTTCCCCAGAGAAACAAAAGTCACCAGGCCAGGTTCCTGATGTCAGTTTGCAGGAGGCACTTGGCACTGTCAAACCAGCCACAGTTGCCTGTGGTGGTACTTTCGGTCTGGGAGGTATCCTGATCCGTGCGGAATTTCAGCAGGCAGCGGGCCTCTCCGGGCCTCCAGGCCCTGGACACCTACAATGGCCTTTCCCCAGAGAAACAAAAGTCACCTTGCCAGATTCCTGATGTCAGTTTGCAGGAGGCACTTGGCACTGTCAAACCAGCCACACTTGCCTCTGGTGGTGCCTTGCTTCTGGGAGGTATCTTGAGATATTCGGAATTTTAAGAAGCACCCTGACGCTACGGTCCATCGGAACCTGCCCAGGAACTATGGCCGTTCCCCAGAGAAACAAAACTCGCCAGGCCAGGTCCCTGATGTACATTTTCAAAAGGAACTTCGCACTGTCCAACCAGCCACAGTTACCGGTGGTGGCACCTTGCTTCAGGCTGGTATATTGGGATGTTCGGAATTTCAGCAGGCACCAGTCCTCTCCTGGCCACCGGACCCTGGACACCAACGATGGACGTTTCTGTGAGAAACAAAAGTCACCAGGCCAGGTTCCTGATGTCAGTTTGGAGGAGGCACTTGGCACTGTCAAACCAGCCACAGTTGCCTGTGGTGGTACTTTCGGTCTGGGAGGCATCCTGATCCATGCGGAATTTCTGCAGGCAGCCGGCCACTCCAGGCCAGCGGGCACTGGATATGAACCATCGCCTTTCCCCAGAGAAACAAAAGTCACCAGGCCAGGTTCCTGATGTCAGTTTGCAGGAGGCACTTGGCACTGTCAAACCAGCCACAGTTGCCTGTGGTGGTACTTTCGGTCTGGGAGGTATCCTGATCCGTGCGGAATTTCAGCAGGCAGCCGGCCACTCCGGGCCTCCAGGCCCTGGACACCTACAATGGCCTTTCCCCAGAGAAACAAAAGTTACCAGGCCAGGTTCCTGATGTCAGTTTGCAGGAGGCACTTGGCACTGTCAAACCAGCTGCAGATGCCTGTGGGGGCACCTTGCATCCTGGAGGTATCCTGATCCGTGCGGAATTTCAGCAGGCAGCCGGCCACTCCAGGCCACCGGGCACTGGACACGAACCATGGCCTTTTCCCAGAGAAACAAAAGTCACCAGGCCAGGTTCCTGATGTTAGTTTGCAGGAGGTACTTGGCACTGTCAAACCAGCCAGAGTTGCCTCTGGGGGCACCTTGCATCTGGGACGTATCCTGATCCATTCGGAATTTCAGCAGGCAGCCGGCAACACCGGGCCACTGGGCCACCGGTCCCCGGGCAAGAATGATGGCCTTTTCCCAGAGAAACAAAAGTTACCAGGCCAGGTTCCTGATGTCAGTTTGCAGGAGGCACTTGGCACTGTCAAACCAGCCACAGTTGCCTGTGGGGGCACCTTGCATCTGGGAGGTATCCTGATCCGTTCAGAATTTCAGTAGGCAGCCGGCCACTCCAGGCCACCGTGCCCCGGACAAGAATGATGGCCTTTTCCCAGAGAAACAAAAGTCACCAGGCCAGGTTCCTGATGTCAGTTTGCAGGAGGCACTTGGCACTGTCAAACCAGCCACAGTTGCCTGTGGTGGTACTTTCGGTCGGGGAGGCATCCTGATCCGTGTGGAATTTCTGCAGGCAGCCGGCCACTCCAGGCCACCGGGCACTGGACACGAACCATGGCCTTTCCCCAGAGAAACAAAAGTCACCAGGCCAGGTTCCTGATGTCAGTTTGCAGGAGCTACTTGGCACTGTCAAACCAGCCAGAGTTGCCTCTGCGGCACCTTGCATCTGGGAGGTATCCTGATCCATTTGGATTTTCAGCAGGCAGCCGGCAACACCAGGCCACTGGACCACCGGACCCGGGCAAGAATGATGGCCTTTCCCCAGAGAAACAAAACTAACCAGGCCAGGTTCCTGATGTCAGTTTGGAGGAGGCACTTGGCACTGTCAAACCAGCCACTCTTGCAAGAGGGGGCACCTTGCATCTGGGAGGTATCCTGATCCGTGTGGAATTTCAGCAGGTAGCCGGCCACTCCAGGCCGCCGGGCACTGGACAAGAACCATGGCCTTTCCCCAGAGAAACAAAAGTCACCAGGCCAGGTTCCTGATGTCAGTTTGCAGGAGGCACTTGGCACTGTCAAACCAGCCACAGTCGCCTGTGGGGGCACCTTGCATCTGGGAGGTATCTTGATCCATTCGGAATTTCAGCAGGGAGCCGGCCACTCCAGGCCACCGGGAACTGGACACGAACCATGGCCTTTCCCCAGAGAAACAAAAGTCACCAGGCCAGGTTCCTGATGTCAGTTTGCAGGAGGCACTTGGCACTGTCAAACCACCCACAGTTGCAAGTGGGGGCACCTTGCATCTGGGAGGTATCCTGATCCGTGCGGAATTTCAGCAGGCAGCCGGCCACTCCAGGCCACCGGGCACTGGACAAGAACCATGGCCTTTCCCCAGAGAAACAAAAGTCACCAGGCCAGGTTCCTGATGTCAGTTTGCAGGAGGCACTTGGCACTGTCAAACCAGCCACAGTTGCAAGTGGGGGCACCATGCATCTGGGGGGTATCCTGATCCGTTCGGAATTTCAGTAGGCAGCCGGCAACACCGGGCCACCGTGCCCCAGACAAGAATGATGGCCTTTTCCCAGGGAAACAAAAGTTACCAGGCCAGGTTCCTGATGTCAGTTTGCAGGAGGCACTTGGCACTGTCAAACCAGCCACAGTTGCCTGTGGTGGTACTTTCGGTCTGGGAGGCATCCTGATCCGTGCGGAATTTCTGCAGGCAGCCGGCCACTCCAGGCCACCGGGCACTGGATATGAACCATGGCCTTTCCCCAGAGAAACAAAAGTCACCAGGCCAGGTTCCTGATGTCAGTTTGCAGGAGGCACTTGGCACTGTCAAACCAGCCACAGTTGCCTGTGGTGGTACTTTCGGTGTGGGAGGCATCCTGATCCGTGCGGAATTTCTGCAGGCAGCCGGCCACTCCAGGCCACCGGGAACTGGACACGAACCATGGCCTTTTCCCAGAGAAACAAAAGTCACCAGGCCAGGTTCCTGATGTCAGTTTGCAGGAGGTACTTGGCACTGTCAAACCAGCCAGAGTTGCCTCTGGGGGCACCTTGCATCTGGTAGGTATCCTGATCCATTCGGATTTTCAGCAGGCAGCCGGCAACACCGGGCCACTGGACCACCGGTCCCCGGGCAAGAATGATGGCCTTTCCCCAGAGAAACAAAACTAACCAGGCCAGGTTCCTGATGTCAGTTTGCAGGAGGCACTTGGCACTGTCAAACCAGCCACAGGTGCAAGTGGGGGCACCTTGCATCCTGGAGGTATCCTGATCCGTTCGGAATTTCAGCAGGCAGCCGGCAACACCGGGCCACTGGGCCACCGGTCCCCGGGTAAGAATGATGGCCTTTCCCCAGAGAAACAAAAGTCACCAGGCCAGGTTCCTGATGTCAGTTTGGAGGAGGCAATTGGCACTGTCAAACCAGCCACAGTTGCCTGTGGGGGCACCTTGCATCTGGGAGGTATCCTGATCCGTTCGGAATTTCAGTAGGCAGCCGGCGACTCCAGGCCACCGTGCCCCGGACAAGAATGATGGCCTTTTCCCAGAGAAACAAAAGTTACCAGGCCAGGTTCCTGATGTCAGTTTGCAGGAGGCACTTGGCACTGTCAAACCAGCCACAGTTGCCTGTGGTGGTACTTTCGGTCTGGGAGGCATCCTGATCCGTGCGGAATTTCTGCAGGCAGCCGGCCACTCCAGGCCACCGGGCACTGGATATGAACCATGGCCTTTCCCCAGAGAAACAAAAGTCACCAGGCCAGGTTCCTGATGTCAGTTTGCAGGAGGCACTTGGCACTGTCAAACCAGCCACAGTTGCCTGTGGTGGTACTTTCGGTCTGGGAGGCATCCTGATCCGTGCGGAATTTCAGCAGGCAGCCGGCCACTCCAGGCCACCGGGCACTGGACACGAACCATGGCCTTTCCCCAGAGAAACAAAAGTCACCAGGCCAGGTTCCTGATGTCAGTTTGCAGGAGGTACTTGGCACTGTCAAACCAGCCACAGTTGCCTGTGGGGGCACCTTGCATCTGGGAGGTATCCTGATCCATTCGGATTTTCAGCAGGCAGCCGGCAACACCGGGCCACTGGACCACCGGTCCCGGGCAAGAATGATGGCCTTTCCCCAGAGAAACAAAACTAACCAGGCCAGGTTCCTGATGTCAGTTTGGAGGAGGCACTTGGCACTGTCAAACCAGCCACAGTTGCCTCTGGGGGCACCTTGCATCTGGGAGGTATCCTGATCCGTTCGGAATTTCAGCAGGCAGCCGGCCACTCCAGGCGACCGGGCACTGGATACGAACCATGGCCTTTCCCCAGAGAAACAAAAGTCACCAGGGTAGCTTCCTGATGTCAGTTTGCTGGAGGCACTTGGCACTGTCAAACCAGCCACAGTTGCCTGTGGGGGCACCTAGCATCTGGGAGGTATCCTGATCCGTTCGGAATTTCAGCAGGCAGCCGGCGACTCCAGGCCACCGTGCCCCGGACAAGAATGATGGCCTTTTCCCAGAGAAACAAAAGTTACCAGGCCAGGTTCCTGATGTCAGTTTGCAGGAGGCACTTGGCACTGTCAAACCAGCCACAGTTGCCTGTGGGGGCACCTTGCATCCTGGAGGTATCCTGATCCGTGCGGAATTTCAGCAGGCGGCCGGCCACTCCAGGCCACCGGGCACTGGACACGAACCATGGCCTTTCCCCAGAGAAACAAAAGTTACCAGGCCAGGTTCCTGATGTCAGTTTGCTGGAGGCACTTGGCACTGTCAAACCAGCCACAGTTGCCTGTGGGGGCACCTTGCATCTGGGAGGTATCTTGATCCATTCGGAATTTCAGCAGGCAGCCGGCCACTCCAGGCCACCGGAACTGGACACAAACCATGGCCTTTCCCCAGAGAAACAAAAGTCACCAGGCCAGGTTCCTGATGTCAGTTTGCAGGAGGCACTTGGCACTGTCAAACCAGCCACTGTTCCAAGTGGGGGCACCTTGCATCTGGGAGGTATCCTGATCCGTGTGGAATTTCAGCAGGCAGCCGGCCACTCCAGGCCGCCGGGCACTGGACACGAACCATGGCCTTTCCCCAGAGAAACAATAGTCACCAAGCCAGGTTCCTGATGTCAGTTTGCAGGAGGCACTTGGCACTGTCAAACCAGCCACAGTTGCCTGTGGTGGTACTTTCGGTCTGGGAGGTATCCCGATCCGTTCGGAATTTCAGCAGGCAGCCGGCCACTACGGGCCTTCTGGCCCTGGAAAACCACAATGGCCTTTCCCCAGAGAAACAAAAGTCACCAGGCCAGGTTCCTGATGTCAGTTTGCAGGAGGCTCTTGGCACTGTCAAACCAGCCACAGTAGCCTCGGGCGGCACCTTTCATTTAGACGGTATCCTGATCCGTGCGGAATTTCAGCAGGCAGCCGGCCACTCCGGGCCTACGGGTCCAGAATATGAACGATGGCCTTTCCCCAGAGAAACAAAAGTCACCAGGCCAGGTTCCTGATGTCAGTTTGCAGGAGGCACTTGGCACTGTCAAACCAGCCACAGTTGCCTGTGTTGGTACTTTCGGTCTGGGAGGCATCCTGATCCGTGCGGAATTTCTGCAGGCAGCCGGCCACTCCAGGCCACCGGGCACTGGACAAGAACCATGGCCTTTCCCCAGAGAAACAAAAGTCACCAGGCCAGGTTCCTGATGTCAGTTTGCAGGAGGCACTTGGCACTGTCAAACCAGCCAGAGTTGCCTGTGGGGGCACCTTGCATCTGGGAGGTATCCTGATCCGTTCGGAATTTCAGCAGGCAGCCGGCCACTCCGGTTTACCGGGCCCATGAGAAGAATGATGGCCTTTCCCCAGAGAAACAAAAGTCACCAGGCCAGGTTCCTGATGTCAGTTTGCAGGAGGCACTTGGCACTGTCAAACCAGCCACAGTTGCCTGTGGGGGCACATTGCATCTGGGAGGTATCCTCAACCGTGCGGAATTTCAGCAGGCAGCCGGGCACTCCTGGCCAGCGGGCACTGGACACGATCGAGGGCCTTTCCCCAGAGCAACAAAAGTCACCAGGACAGGTTCCGATGTCAGTTTGCAGGAGGCACTTGGCACTGTCAAACCAGCCACAGTTGCCTGTGGTGGTACTATCGGTCTGGGAGGTATCCTGATCCGTTCGGAATTTCAGCAGGCGGCCTGTCTCTACGGGCCACCAGGCCCTGGGCACATACAATGGCCTTTCCAAAGAGAAACAAAAATCACCAGGCCAGGTTCCTGATGTCACTTTGCAGGAGGCACTTGGCACTGTCAAACCAGCCACAGTTGCCTGTGGGGGCTCCTTTCATCTGGGAGCTATCCTGATCTGTGCGGAATTTCAGCAGGCAGCCGGCCACTACGGGCCGGAAGGCCCTAGAGAGGAACGATGGCCTTTCCCCAGAGAAACAAAAGTTACCAGGACAGGTTCCTGATGTCAGTTTGCAGGAGGCACTTGGCACTGTCAAACCAGCCACAGGTGCCTCTGGGGGTACCATCCGTCTCGCAGGCATCCTGATCCGTGCAGAATTTCAGCAGGCAGCCGGCCACTCCGGGCCACCGGGCCTTGGACATGGATCGTGGCCTTTCCCCAGAGAAACCAAAGTGACCAGCCCAGCTTTCCGATGTCTGTTTGCAGGAGGCACTTGGCACTGTCAAACCAGCCACACTTGCCTCTGGTGGTGCCTTGCTTCTGGGAGGTATCTTGAGATATTCGGAATTTTAAGAAGCACCCTGCCGCTACGGTCCATCGGAACCTGCCCAGGAACTATGGCCGTTCCCCAGAGAAACAAAACTCGCCAGGCCAGGTCCCTGATGTACATTTTCAAAAGGAACTTCGCACTGTCCAACCAGCCACAGTTACCGGTGGTGGCACCTTGCTTCAGGCTGGTATATTGGGATGTTCGGAATTTCAGCAGGCACCAGTCCTCTCCTGGCCACCGGACCCTGGACACCAACGATGGACGTTTCTGTGAGAAACAAAAGTCACCAGGCCAGGTTCCTGATGTCAGTTTGGAGGAGGCACTTGGCACTGTCAAACCAGCTACAGGTGCCTCTGGGGGCATTTTTCATATGGGAAGAATCCTGATCCGTGCGGAATTTCAGCCGGCAGCCGGCCACTCCAGGCCAGCGGGCACTTGACAGGAACCATGGCCTTTTCCCAGAGAAACAAAAGTCACCAGGCCAGGTTCCTGATGTCAGTTTGCAGGAGGCACTTGGCACTGTCAAACCAGCCACAGTTGCCTGTGGGGGCACCTTGCATCTGGGAGGTATCCTGATCCATTCGGAATTTCTGCAGGCAGCCGGCCACTCCGGGTCACCGTGCCCGGGACAAGAATGATGGTCTTTTCCCAGAGAAACAAAAGTCACCAGGCCAGGTTCCTGATGTCAGTTTGCAGGAGGCACTTGGCACTGTCAAACCAGCCACAGTTGCCTCTGGGGGCATTTTTCATATGGGAAGTATCCTGATCCGTGCGGAATTTCAGCAGGCAGCCGGCCACTCCAGGCCACCGGGCACTGGACACGAACCATGGCCTTTCCCCAGAGAAACAAAAGTCACCAGTCTAGGTTCCTGATGTCAGTTTGCAGGAGGCACTTGGCACTGTCAAACCAGCCACAGTTGCCTGTGGTGGTACTATCGGTCTGGGAGGTATCCTGATCCGTTAGGAATTTCAGCAGGCAGCCGGCAACTCCGGGCCACAGGCCCTGGGCACGTACAATGTCCTTTCCGAAGGAAAACACAAGTCACCAGGCCAGGTTCCTGATGTCAGTTTGCAGGAGGCACTTGGCACTGTCAAATCAGCCACAGGTGTCTGTGGGGGCACCTTGCATCTTGGCGGCATCCTGATCCGTGAGGAATTTCAGCAGGCAGCCGGCCACTCCGGGCCACTGGGCCCTGGACACAAACCATGGCCATTCCCCAGAGAAACAAAAGTCACCAGGCCAGGTTCCTGATGTCAGTTTGCAGGAGGCACTTGGCACTGTCAAACCAGCCACATTTGCCTCTGGAGGTGCCTTGCTTCTGGGAGGTATCTTGAGATATTCGGAATTTTAAGATGTACCCTGCAGCTACGGTCCATCGGAACCTGCCCAGGAACTATGGCCGTTCCCCAGAGAAACAAAACTCGCCAGGCCAGGTCCCTGATGTACATTTTCAAAAGGAACTTCGCACTGTCCAACCAGCCACAGTTACCGGTGGTGGCACCTTGCTTCAGGCTGGTATATTGGGATGTTCGGAATTTCAGCAGGCACCAGTCCTCTCCTGGCCACTGGACCCTGGACACCAACGATGGCCTTTTCTGTGAGAAACAAAACTCACCAGGCCAAGTTCCTGAGGTCAGTTTGCAAGAGGCACTTGGCACTGTCCAACCACCCACAGGTGCCTGTGGTGGCACCTTGATTCTGGGAGGCATCCAGAGATGTTTGGAATTTTAAGAGACACCCTGCCACGCCGGGTCACCTCAACCTGGACATGAACCATGAACTTTTTCTGACAGAAGCAAAACTCAGCAGGCCAGGTTCCTGATGTCAATTTGCAGGAGGCATTTGGCACTGTCCAATCAGCCACAATTGCCTATTGTGCCGCCTTGCTTCTAGGATGTATATTGAGACGTTCGGAATTTCAGCAGGCAGCCGGCCACTCCGGCCTACAGGACGTGGGAAAAGAACAATGGCTTTTCCTCTGAGAAACAGAACTCACAAGGCCAGGGTCCTGATGTCAGTTTGCAGGAGGCACTTGGCACTGTCCAACCAGCCACACTTGCCTCTGGTGGTGCCTTGCTTCTTGCAGGTGTCCTGAGATGTTCAGAATTTTAAGGAGCACCCTGCAGCTACGGTCCACCGGAACCCGCCCAGGAACGATGGCCATTCCCCAGAGAAACAAAACTCACCAGACAAAGTCCTGTTGTCTGTTTGCAGGAGGCACTTTTCACTGTAAAAATCAGCCACAGTTGCATTTTCTGGCAGCTTGCCGCTGGGAGGCATCCTGCGATGTTCGGAATTTTGGTAGTCAGTCAGCCACTCTGGGCCACTGTCACCTGCAAATGAACACTGGGCCTTTTGCCTGGGAAACGAATCTGACCAGGCCAGATGCCGGATGTCAGTTTGCAGGAGGCACTTGGCACTGTCAAACCAGCCACAGTTGCCTGTGGGGGCACCTTGCATCTGGGAGGCATCCTGATCCATGCGGAATTTCAGCAGGCAGCCGGCCATACCGGGCCACCGGGCCCTGGACATGAACCATGGCCTTTCCCCAGAGAAACAAAAGTCACCAGGCCAGGTTCCTGATGTCAGTTTGCAGGAGGCACTTGGCACTGTCAAACCAGCCACAGTTGCCTGTGGTGGTACTTTCGTTCTGGGAGGAATCCTGATCCGTTCGGAATATCAGCAGGCGGCCGGCCACTACGGGCCACAGGCCATGGATACGTACAATGGCCGTTCCAAAGAGAAACAAAAATCACCAGGCCAGGTTCCTGATGTCAGTTTGCAGGAGGCACTTGGCACTGTCAAACCAGCCACAGTTGCCGGTGGGGGCTCCATTCATCTGGGAGCTATCCTGACCTGTGCGGAATTTCAGCAGGCATCCGCCCACTCGAGCCACCGGGCCCTGGACATGAACCACGGCTTTTCCCCAGAGAAACAAAAGTCACCAGGCCAGGTTCCTGATGTCAGTTTGCAGGAGGCACTTGGCACTGTCAAACCAGACACAGTTGCCTGTGGGAGCACCTTGCATCTGGGAGGTATCCTGATCCGTTCGGAATTTCAGCAGGCAGCCGGCCACTCCGGGCCTACAGGTCCAGGATATGAACGATGGCCTTTCCCCAGAGAAACAAAAGTCACCAGGCCAGGTTCCTGATGTCAGTTTGCAGGAGGCACTTGGCACTGTCAAACCAGCCACAGGTGCCGGTGGGGGCTCCATTCCTCTGGGAGCTATCCTGATCTGTGCGGAATTTCAGCAGGCATCCGCCCACTCGAGCCACCGGGCCCTGGACATGAACCACGGCTTTTCCCCAGAGAAACAAAAGTTACCAGGCCAGGTTCCTGATGTCAGTTTGCAGGAGGCACTTGGCACTGTCAAACCAGACACAGTTGCCTGTGGGAGCACCTTGCATCTGGGAGGTATCCTGATCCGTTCGGAATTTCAGAAGGCAGCCGGCCACTCCGGGCCTACAGGTCCAGGATATGAACGATGGCCTTTCCCCAGAGAAACAAAAGTCACCAGGCCAGGTTCCTGATGTCAGTTTGCAGGAGGCACTTGGCACTGTCAAACCAGCCACAGTTGCCTGTGGGGGCACCTTGCATCTGGGAGGTATCCTCAACCATGTGGAATTTCAGAAGGCAGCCGGGACTCAGGGCGAGCGGGCCCCGGACAAGTATGATGGCCTTTCCCTAGAGAAAAAAAAGTCACCAGGACAGGTTCCGATATCAGTTTGCAGGAGGCACTTGGCACTGTCAAACCAGCCACAGTTGCCTGTGGTGGTACTATCGGTCTGGGAGGTATCCTGATCCGTTCAGAATTTCAGCAGGCGGCCGGCCACTCCAGGCCACCGGGCCCTGAACACGTACAATGGCCTTTCCAAAGAGAAACAAAAGTCACCAGGCCAGGTTCCTGATGTCAGTTTGCAGGAGGCACTTGGCACTGTCAAACGAGACACATTTGCCTGTGGGGGCACCTTGCATCTGGGAGGTATCCTGATCCGTTCGGAATTTCAGCAGGCAGCCGGCCACTCGAGCCACCGGGCCCTGGAGAGGAACGATGGCCTTTCCCCAGAGAAACAAAAGTCACCAGGCCAAGTTCATGATGTCAGTTTGCTGGAGGCACTTGGCACTGTCAAGCCAGCCACAGTTGCCTGTGGGGGCACCTTGCATCCTGGAGGTATCCTGATCCGTGCGGAATTTCAGCAGGCAGCCGGCCACTCCAGGCCACCGGGCACTGGACACGAACCATGGCCTTTCCCCAGAGAAACAAAAGTCACCAGGCCAGGTTCCTGATGTCAGTTTGCAGGAGGCTCTTGGCACTGTCAAACCAGCCACAGTTGCCTGTGGTGGTACTTTCGGTCGGAGAGGCATCCTGGTCCATGAGGAATTTCAGCAGGCAGCCGGCCACTCCGGGCCACCAGGCCCTAGACATGTACGATGACCTTTTCCCAGAGAAACCAAAGTTACCAGGGCAGGTTCCTGATGTCAGTTTGCAGCAGGCACTTGGCACTGTCAAACCAGCCACAGTTGCCTCGGGCGGCACCTTTCATTTAGACGGTATCCTGATCCGTGCGGAATTTCAGCAGGCAGCCAGCCAGTCCGGGCCTACGGGTCCAGGATATGAACGATGGCCTTTCCCCAGAGAAACAAAAGTCACCAGGCCAGGTTCCTGATGTCAGTTTGCAGGAGGCACTTGGCACTGTCAAACCAGCCAGAGTTGCCTCTGGGGGCACCTTGCATCTGGGACGTATCCTGATCCATTCGGAATTTCAGCAGGCAGCCGGCAACACCGGGCCACTGGGCCACCGGTCCCGGGGCAAGAATGATGGCCTTTTCCCAGAGAAACAAAAGTTACCAGGCCAGGTTCCTGATGTCAGTTTGCAGGAGGCACTTGGCACTGTCAAACCAGCCACAGTTGCCTGTGGGGGCACCTTGCATCTGGGAGGTATCCTGATCCGTTCAGAATTTCAGTAGGCAGCCGGCGACTCCAGGCCACCGTGCCCCGGACAAGAATGATGGCCTTTTCCCAGAGAAACAAAAGTTACCAGGCCAGGTTCCTGATGTCAGTTTGCAGGAGGCACTTGGCACTGTCAAACCAGCCACAGTCGCCTGTGGGGGCACCTTGCATCTGGGAGGTATCTTGATCCATTCGGAATTTCTGCAGGCAGCCGGCCACTCCAGGCCACCGGGAACTGGAAACGAACCATGGCCTTTCCCCAGAGAAACAAAAGTCACCAGGCCAGGTTCCTGATGTCAGTTTGCAGGAAGCACTTGGCACTGTCAAACCAGCCACAGTTGCCTCTGGGGCACCTTGCATCTGGGAGGTATCCTGATCCGTGTGGAATTTCAGCAGGCAGCCGGACACTCCAGGCCGCCGGGCACTGGACAAGAACCATGGCCTTTCCCCAGAGAAACAAAAGTCACCAGGCCAGGTTCCTGATGTCAGTTTGCTGGAGGTACTTGGCACTGTCAAACCAGCCACAGTCGCCTGTGGGGGCACCTTGCATCTGGGAGGTATCTTGATCCATTCGGAATTTCAGCTGGGAGCCGGCCACTCCAGGCCACCGGGAACTGGACACGAACCATGGCCTTTCCCCAGAGAAACAAAAGTCACCAGGCCAGGTTCCTGATGTCAGTTTGCAGGAGGCACTTGGCACTGTCAAACCAGCCACAGTTGCAAGTGGGGGCACCTTGCATCTGGGAGGTATCCTGATCCGTGCGGAATTTCAGCAGGCAGCCGGCCACTCCAGGCCACCGGGCACTGGACAAGAACCATGGCCTTTCCCCAGAGAAACAAAAGTCACCAGGCCAGGTTCCTGATGTCAGTTTGCAGGAGGCACTTGGCACTGTCAAACCAGCCACAGTTGCAAGTGGGGGCACCATGCATCTGGGAGGTATCCTGATCCGTTCGGAATTTCATTAGGCAGCCGGCTACTCCGGGCCACCGGGCACTGGACACGAACCATGCCCTTTTCCCAGGGAAACAAAAGTTACCAGGCCAGGTTCCTGATGTCAGTTTGCAGGAGGCACTTGGCACTGTCAAACCAGCCACAGTTGCCTGTGGTGGTACTTTCGGTCTGGGAGGCATCCTGAACCGTGCGGAATTTCTGCAGGCAGCCGGCCACTCCAGGCCACCGGGCACTAGATATGAACCATGGCCTTTCCCCAGAGAAACAAAAGTCACCAGGCCAGGTTCCTGATGACAGTTTGCAGGAGGCACTTGGCACTGTCAAACCAGCCACAGTTGCCTGTGGTGGTACTTTCGGTCTGGGAGGCATCCTGATCCGTGCGGAATTTCAGCAGGCAGCCGGCCACTCCAGGCCACCGGGAACTGGACACGAACCATGGCCTTTCCCCAGAGAAACAAAAGTCACCAGGCCAGGTTCCTGATGTCAGTTTGCAGGAGGTACTTGGCACTGTCAAACCAGCCAGAGTTGCCTCTGGGGGCACCTTGCATCTGGGAGGTATCCTGATCCATTCGGATTTTCAGCAGGCAGCCGGCAACACCGGGCCACTGGACCACCGGACCCGGGCAAGAATGATGGCCTTTCCCCAGAGAAACAAAACTAACCAGGCCAGGTTCCTGATGTCAGTTTGGAGGAGGCACTTGGCACTGTCAAACCAGCCACAGGTGCAAGTGGGGGCACCTTGCATCTGGGAGGTATCCTGATCCGTTCGGAATTTCAGCAGGCAGCCGGCCACTCCAGGCAACCGGGCACTGGATACGAACCATGGCCTTTCCCCAGAGAAACAAAAGTCACCAGGGTAGCTTCCTGATGTCAGTTTGCTGGAGGCACTTGGCACTGTCAAACCAGCCACAGTTGCCTGTGGGGGCACCTAGCATCTGGGAGGTATCCTGATCCGTTCGGAATTTCAGTAGGCAGCCGGCGACTCCAGGCCACCGTGCCCCGGACAAGAATGATGGCCTTTTCCCAGAGAAACAAAAGTTACCAGGCCAGGTTCCTGATGTCAGTTTGCAGGAGGCACTTGGCACTGTCAAACCAGCCACAGTTGCCTGTGGGGGCACCTTGCATCCTGGAGGTATCCTGATCCGTGCGGAATTTCAGCAGGCAGCCGGCCACTCCAGGCCACCGGGCACTGGACACGAACCATGGCCTTTCCCCAGAGAAACAAAAGTTACCCGGCCAGGTTCCTGATGTCAGTTTGCTGGAGGCACTTGGCACTGTCAAACCAGCCACAGTTGCCTCTGGGGGCACCTTGCATCTGGGAGGTATCTTGATCCATTCGGAATTTCAGCAGGCAGCCGGCCACTCCAGGCCACCGGGAACTGGAAACAAACCATGGCCTTTCCCCAGAGAAACAAAACTCACCAGGCCAGGTTCCTGATGTCAGTTTGGAGGAGGCACTTGGCACTGTCAAACCAGCCACTGTTCCAAGTGGGGGCACCTTGCATCTGGGAGGTATCCTGATCCGTGTGGAATTTCAGCAGGCAGCCGGCCACTCCAGGCCGCCGGGCACTGGACACGAACCATGGCCTTTCCCCAGAGAAACAAAAGTCACCAGGCCAGGTTCCTGATGTCAGTTTGCAGGAGGCACTTGGCACTGTCAAACCAGCCACAGTTGCCTGTGGTGGTACTTTCGGTCTGGGAGGTATCCCGATCCTTTCGGAATTTCAGCAGGCAGCCGGCCACTACGGGCCTCCTGGTCCTGGAAACCCACAATGGCCTTTCCCCAGAGAAACAAAAGTCACCAGGCCAGGTTCCTGATGTCAGTTTGCAGGAGGCTCTTGGCACTGTCAAACCAGCCACAGTAGCCTCGGGCGGCACCTTTCATTTAGACGGTATCCTGATCCGTGCGGAATTTCAGCAGGCAGCCGGCCACTCCGGGCCTACGGGTCCAGAATATGAACGATGGCCTTTCCCCAGAGAAACAAAAGTCACCAGGCCAGGTTCCTGATGTCAGTTTGCAGGAGGCACTTGGCACTGTCAAACCAGCCACAGTTGCCTGTGGTGGTACTTTCGGTCTGGGAGGCATCCTGATCCCTGCGGAATTTCTGCAGGCAGCCGGCCACTCCAGGCCACCGGGCACTGGACACGAACCATGGCCTTTCCCCAGAGAAACAAAAGTCACCAGGCCAGGTTCCTGATGTCAGTTTGCAGGAGGTACTTGGCACTGTCAAACCAGCCAGAGTTGCCTCTGGGGGCACCTTGCATATGGGAGGTATCCTGATCCATTCGGATTGTCAGCAGGCAGCCGGCAACACCGGGCCACTGGACCACCGGTCCCGGGCAAGAATGATGGCCTTTCCCCAGAGAAAGAAAACTAACCAGGCCAGGTTCCTGATGTCAGTTTGGAGGAGGCACTTGGCACTGTCAAACCAGACACAGGTGCAAGTGGGGGCACCTTGCAACTGGGAGGTATCCTGATCCGTTCGGAATTTCAGCAGGCAGCCGGCCACTCCAGGCCACCGGGCACTGGATACGAACCATGGCCTTTCCCCAGAGAAACAAAAGTCACCAGGGTAGCTTCCTGATGTCAGTTTGCTGGAGGCACTTGGCACTGTCAAACCAGCCACAGTTGCCTGTGGGGGCACCTTGCATCCTGGAGGTATCCTGATCCGTGCGGAATTTCAGCAGGCAGCCGGCCACTCCAGGCCGCCGGGCAATGGACACGAACCATGGCCTTTCCCCAGAGAAACAAAAGTCACCAGGCCAGGTTCCTGATGTCAGTTTGCAGGAGGCACTTGGCACTGTCAAACCAGCCACAGTCGCCTGTGGGGGCACCTTGCATCTGGGAGGTATCTTGATCCATTCGGAATTTCAGCAGGCAGCCGGGCACTCCTGGCCAGCGGGCACTGGACACGATCGAGGGCTTTTCCCCAGAGCAACAAAAGTCACCAGGACAGGTTCCGATGTCAGTTTGCAGGAGGCACTTGGCACTGTCAAACCAGCCACAGTTGCCTGTGGTGGTACTATCGGTCTGGGAGGTATCCTGATCCGTTCGGAATTTCAGCAGGCGGCCTGTCTCTACGGGCCACCAGGCCCTGGGCACATACAATGGCCTTTCCAAAGAGAAACAAAAATCACCAGGCCAGGTTCCTGATGTCACTTTGCAGGAGGCACTTGGCACTGTCAAACCAGCCACAGTTGCCTGTGGGGGCTCCTTTCATCTGGGATCTATCCTGATCTGTGCGGAATTTCAGCAGGCAGCCGGCCACTACGGGCCGGAAGGCCCTAGAGAGGAACGATGGCCTTTCCCCAGAGAAACAAAAGTTACCAGGACAGGTTCCTGATGTCAGTTTGCAGGAGGCACTTGGCACTGTCAAACCAGCCACAGGTGCCTCTGGGGGTACCATCCGTCTCGCAGGCATCCTGATCCGTGCAGAATTTCAGCAGGCAGCCGGCCACTCCGGGCCACCGGGCCTTGGACATGGATCGTGGCCTTTCCCCAGAGAAACCAAAGTGACCAGCCCAGCTTTCCGATGTCTGTTTGCAGGAGGCACTTGGCACTGTCAAACCAGCCACACTTGCCTCTGGTGGTGCCTTGCTTCTGGGAGGTATCTTGAGATATTCGGAATTTTAAGAAGCACCCTGCCGCTACGGTCCATCGGAACCTGCCAAGGAACTATGGCCGTTCCCCAGAGAAACAAAACTCGCCAGGCCAGGTCCCTGATGTACATTTTCAAAAGGAACTTCGCACTGTCCAACCAGCCACAGTTACCGGAGGTGGCACCTTGCTTCAGGCTGGTATATTGGGATGTTCGGAATTTCAGCAGGCACCAGTCCTCTCCTGGCCACCGGACCCTGGACACCAACGATGGACGTTTCTGTGAGAAACAAAAGTCACCAGGCCAGGTTCCTGATGTCAGTTTGGAGGAGGCACTTGGCACTGTCAAACCAGCTACAGGTGCCTCTGGGGGCATTTTTCATATGGGAAGAATCCTGATCCGTGCGGAATTTCAGCCGGCAGCCGGCCACTCCAGGCCAGCGGGCACTTGACAGGAACCATGGCCTTTTCCCAGAGAAACAAAAGTCACCAGGCCAGGTTCCTGATGTCAGTTTGCAGGAGGCACTTGGCACTGTCAAACCAGCCACAGTTGCCTGTGGGGGCACCTTGCATCTGGGAGGTATCCTGATCCATTCGGAATTTCTGCAGGCAGCCGGCCACTCCGGGTCACCGTGCCCGGGACAAGAATGATGGTCTTTTCCCAGAGAAACAAAAGTCACCAGGCCAGGTTCCTGATGTCAGTTTGCAGGAGGCACTTGGCACTGTCAAACCAGCCACAGTTGCCTCTGGGGGCATTTTTCATATGGGAAGTATCCTGATCCGTGCGGAATTTCAGCAGGCAGCCGGCCACTCCAGGCCACCGGGCACTGGACACGAACCATGGCCTTTCCCCAGAGAAACAAAAGTCACCAGTCTAGGTTCCTGATGTCAGTTTGCAGGAGGCACTTGGCACTGTCAAACCAGCCACAGTTGCCTGTGGTGGTACTATCGGTCTGGGAGGTATCCTGATCCGTTTGGAATTTCAGCAGGCAGCCGGCCACTCCGGGCCACAGGCCCTGGGCACGTACAATGTCCTTTCCGAAGGAAAACACAAGTCACCAGGCCAGGTTCCTGATGTCAGTTTGCAGGAGGCACTTGGCACTGTCAAATCAGCCACAGGTGTCTGTGGGGGCACCTTGCATCTTGGCGGCATCCTGATCCGTGAGGAATTTCAGCAGGCAGCCGGCCACTCCGGGCCACTGGGCCCTGGACACAAACCATGGCCATTCCCCAGAGAAACAAAAGTCACCAGGCCAGGTTCCTGATGTCAGTTTGCAGGAGGCACTTGGCACTGTCAAACCAGCCACATTTGCCTCTGGAGGTGCCTTGCTTCTGGGAGGTATCTTGAGATATTCGGAATTTTAAGATGTACCCTGCAGCTACGGTCCATCGGAACCTGCCCAGGAACTATGGCCGTTCCCCAGAGAAACAAAACTCGCCAGGCCAGGTCCCTGATGTACATTTTCAAAAGGAACTTCGCACTGTCCAACCAGCCACAGTTACCGGTGGTGGCACCTTGCTTCAGGCTGGTATATTGGGATGTTCGGAATTTCAGCAGGCACCAGTCCTCTCCTGGCCACTGGACCCTGGACACCAACGATGGCCTTTTCTGTGAGAAACAAAACTCACCAGGCCAAGTTCCTGAGGTCAGTTTGCAAGAGGCACTTGGCACTGTCCAACCACCCACAGGTGCCTGTGGTGGCACCTTGATTCTGGGAGGCATCCAGAGATGTTTGGAATTTTAAGAGACACCCTGCCACGCCGGGTCACCTCAACCTGGACATGAACCATGAACTTTTTCTGACAGAAGCAAAACTCAGCAGGCCAGGTTCCTGATGTCAATTTGCAGGAGGCATTTGGCACTGTCCAATCCGCCACAATTGCCTATTGTGCCGCCTTGCTTCTAGGATGTATATTGAGACGTTCGGAATTTCAGCAGGCAGCCGGCCACTCCGGCCTACAGGACGTGGGAAAAGAACAATGGCTTTTCCTCTGAGAAACAGAACTCACAAGGCCAGGGTCCTGATGTCAGTTTGCAGGAGGCACTTGGCACTGTCCAACCAGCCACACTTGCCTCTGGTGGTGCCTTGCTTCTTGCAGGTGTCCTGAGATGTTCAGAATTTTAAGGAGCACCCTGCAGCTACGGTCCACCGGAACCCGCCCAGGAACGATGGCCATTCCCCAGAGAAACAAAACTCACCAGACAAAGTCCTGTTGTCTGTTTGCAGGAGGCACTTTTCACTGTAAAAATCAGCCACAGTTGCATTTTCTGGCAGCTTGCCGCTGGGAGGCATCCTGCGATGTTCGGAATTTTGGTAGTCAGTCAGCCACTCTGGGCCACTGTCACCTGCAAATGAACACTGGGCCTTTTGCCTGGGAAACGAATCTGACCAGGCCAGATGCCGGATGTCAGTTTGCAGGAGGCACTTGGCACTGTCAAACCAGCCACAGTTGCCGGTGGGGGCTCCATTCATCTGGGAGCTATCCTGACCTGTGCGGAATTTCAGCAGGCATCCGCCCACTCGAGCCACCGGGCCCTGGACATGAACCACGGCTTTTCCCCAGAGAAACAAAAGTCACCAGGCCAGGTTCCTGATGTCAGTTTGCAGGAGGCACTTGGCACTGTCAAACCAGACACAGTTGCCTGTGGGAGCACCTTGCATCTGGGAGGTATCCTGATCCGTTCGGAATTTCAGCAGGCAGCCGGCCACTCCGGGCCTACAGGTCCAGGATATGAACGATGGCCTTTCCCCAGAGAAACAAAAGTCACCAGGCCAGGTTCCTGATGTCAGTTTGCAGGAGGCACTTGGCACTGTCAAACCAGCCACAGGTGCCGGTGGGGGCTCCATTCCTCTGGGAGCTATCCTGATCTGTGCGGAATTTCAGCAGGCATCCGCCCACTCGAGCCACCGGGCCCTGGACATGAACCACGGCTTTTCCCCAGAGAAACAAAAGTTACCAGGCCAGGTTCCTGATGTCAGTTTGCAGGAGGCACTTGGCACTGTCAAACCAGACACAGTTGCCTGTGGGAGCACCTTGCATCTGGGAGGTATCCTGATCCGTTCGGAATTTCAGCAGGCAGCCGGCCACTCCGGGCCTACAGGTCCAGGATATGAACGATGGCCTTTCCCCAGAGAAACAAAAGTCACCAGGCCAGGTTCCTGATGTCAGTTTGCAGGAGGCACTTGGCACTGTCAAACCAGCCACAGTTGCCTGTGGGGGCACCTTGCATCTGGGAGGTATCCTCAACCATGTGGAATTTCAGAAGGCAGCCGGGACTCAGGGCGAGCGGGCCCCGGACAAGTATGATGGCCTTTCCCCAGAGAAACAAAAGTCACCAGGACAGGTTCCGATATCAGTTTGCAGGAGGCACTTGGCACTGTCAAACCAGCCACAGTTGCCTGTGGTGGTACTATCGGTCTGGGAGGTATCCTGATCCGTTCAGAATTTCAGCAGGCGGCCGGCCACTCCAGGCCACCGGGCCCTGAACACGTACAATGGCCTTTCCAAAGAGAAACAAAAGTCACCAGGCCAGGTTCCTGATGTCAGTTTGCAGGAGGCACTTGGCACTGTCAAACGAGACACAGTTGCCTGTGGGGGCACCTTGCATCTGGGAGGTATCCTGATCCGTGCAGAATTTCAGCAGGCAGCCGGCCACTCGAGCCACCAGGCCCTGGAGAGGAACGATGGCCTTTCCCCAGAGAAACAAAAGTCACCAGGCCAGGTTCCTGATGTCAGTTTGCAGGAGGCACTTGGCACTGTCAAACCAGCCACAGTTGCCTGTGGGGGCACCTTGCATCTGGGAGGTATCCTCAACCGTGCGGAATTTCAGAAGGCAGCCAGGACTCAGGGCGAGCGGGCCCCGGACAAGTATGATGGCCTTTCCCTAGAGAAACAAAAGTCACCAGGACAGGTTCCGATATCAGTTTGCAGGAGGCACTTGGCACTGTCAAACCAGCCACAGTTGCCTGTGGTGGTACTATCGGTCTGGGAGGTATCCTGATCCGTTCAGAATTTCAGTAGGCGGCCGGCCACTCCAGGCCACCGTGCCCCGGACAAAAATGATGGCCTTTTCCCAGAGAAACAAAAGTTACCAGGCCAGGTTCCTGATGTCAGTTTGCAGGAGGCACTTGGCACTGTCAAACCAGCCACAGTTGCCTGTGGGGGCACCTTGCATCCTGGAGGTATCCTGATCCGTGCGGAATTTCAGCAGGCAGCCGGCCACTCCGGTTTACCGGGCCCATGAGAAGAATGATGGCCTTTTCCCAGGGAAACAAAAGTTACCAGGCCAGGTTCCTGATGTCAGTTTGCAGGAGGCACTTGGCACTGTCAAACCAGCCACAGTTGCCTGTGGTGGTACTTTCGGTCGGGGAGGCATCCTGATCCGTGTGGAATTTCTGCAGGCAGCCGGCCACTCCAGGCCACCGGGCACTGGATATGAACCATGGCCTTTCCCCAGAGAAACAAAAGTCACCAGGCCAGGTTCCTGATGTCAGTTTGCAGGAGGCACTTGGCACTGTCAAACCAGCCACAGTTGCCTGTGGTGGTACTTTCGGTCTGGGAGGCATCCTGATCCGTGTGGAATTTCTGCAGGCAGCCGGCCACTCCATGCCACCGGGCACTGGACACGAACCATGGCCTTTCCCCAGAGAAACAAAAGTCACCAGGCCAGGTTCCTGATGTCAGTTTGGAGGAGGCACTTGGCACTGTCAAACTAGCAACAGGTGCTAGTGGGGGCACCTTGCGTCCTGGAGGTATCCTGATCCGTGCGGAATTTCAGCAGGCAGCCGGCCACTCCAGGCCACCGGGCACTGGATACGAACCATGGCCTTTCCCCAGAGAAACAAAAGTCACCAGGGTAGCTTCCTGATGTCAGTTTGCTGGAGGCACTTGGCACTGTCAAACCAGCCACAGTCGCCTGTGGGGGCACCTTGCATCTGGAAGGTATCCTGATCCGTTCGGAATTTCAGTAGGCAGCCGGCGACTCCAGGCCACCGTGCCCCGGACAAAAATGATGGCCTTTTCCCAGAGAAACAAAAGTTACCAGGCCAGGTTCCTGATGTCAGTTTGCAGGAGGCACTTGGCACTGTCAAACCAGCCACAGTCGCCTGTGGGGGCACCTTGCATCTGGGAGGTATCTTGATCCATTCGGAATTTCAGCAGGGAGCCGGCCACTCCAGGCCACCGGGAACTGGACACGAACCATGGCCTTTCCCCAGAGAAACAAAAGTCACCAGGCCAGGTTCCTGATGTCAGTTTGCAGGAGGCACTTGGCACTGTCAAACCAGCCACAGTTGCAAGTGGGGGCACCTTGCATCTGGGAGGTATCCTGATCCATTCGGAATTTCAGCAGGGATCCGGCCACTCCAGGCCACCGGGAACTGGACACGAACCATGGCCTTTCCCCAGAGAAACAAAAGTCACCAGGCCAGGTTCCTGATGTCAGTTTGCAGGAGGCACTTGGCACTGTCAAACCAGCCACAGTTGCAAGTGGGGGCACCTTGCATCTGGGAGGTATCCTGATCCGTTCAGAATTTCAGCAGGCAGCCGGCCACTCCAGGCCACCGGGCACTGGACACGAACCATGGCCTTTCCCCAGAGAAACAAAAGTCACCAGGCCAGGTTCCTGATGTCTGTTTGCAGGAGGCACTTGGCACTGTCAAACCAGCCAGAGTTGCCGCTGGGGGCACCTTGCATCTGGGAGGTATCCTGATCCATTCGGATTTTCAGCAGGCAGCCGGCAACCCCGGGCCACTGGACCACCGGTCCCCGGGCAAGAATGATGGCCTTTCCCCAGAGAAGCAAAACTAAGCAGGCCAGGTTCCTGATGTCAGTTTGGAGGAGGCACTTGGCACTGTCAAACCAGCCACAGGTGCAAGTGGGGGCACCTTGCATCCTGGAGGTATCCTGATCCGTTCGGAATTTCAGCAGGCAGCCGGCCACTCCAGGCCACCGGGCACTGGACACGAACCATGGACTTTCCCCAGAGAAACAAATGTCACCAGGCCAGGTTCCTGATGTCAGTTTGCAGGAGGCACTTGGCACTGTCAAACCAGCCACAGTTGCCTGTGGTGGTACTTTCGGTCTGGGAGGCATCCTGATCCGTGAGGAATTTCTGCAGGCAGCCGGCCACTCCAGGCCACCGGGCACTGGATATGAACCATGGCCTTTCCCCAGAGAAACAAAAGTCACCAGGCCAGGTTCCTGATGTCAGTTTGCAGGAGGCACTTGGCACTGTCAAACCAGCCACCGTTGCCTGTGGTGGTACTTTCGGTCTGGGATGTATCCTGATCCGTGCGGAATTTCAGCAGGCAGCCGGCCACTCCATGCCACCGGGCACTGGACACGAACCATGGCCTTTCCCCAGAGAAACAAAAGTCACCAGGCCAGGTTCCTGATGTCAGTTTGCAGGAGGCTCTTGGCACTGTCAAACCAGCCACAGTTGCCTGTGGTGGTACTTTCGGTCGGGGAGGCATCCTGGTCCATGAGGAATTTCCGCAGGCAGCCGGCCACTCCGGGCCTCCAGGCCCTAGACATGTACGATGACCTTTTCCCAGAGAAACCAAAGTTACCAGGCCAGGTTCCTGATGTCAGTTTGCAGTAGGCACTTGGCACTGTCAAACCAGCCACAGTTGCCTCGGGCGGCACCTTTCATTTAGACGGTATCCTGATCCGTGCGGAATTTCAGCAGGCAGCCAGCCAGTCCGGGCCTACGGGTCCAGGATATGAACGATGGCCTTTCCCCAGAGAAACAAAAGTCACCAGGCCAGGTTCCTGATGTCAGTTTGCAGGAGGCACTTGGCACTGTCAAACCAGCTGCAGATGCCTGTGGGGGCACCTTGCATCCTGGAGGTATCCTGATCCGTGCGGAATTTCAGCAGGCAGCCGGCCACTCCAGGCCACCGGGCACTGGACACGAACCATGGCCTTTCCCCAGAGAAACAAAAGTCACCAAGCCAGGTTCCTGATGTCAGTTTGCAGGAGGTACTTGGCACTGTCAAACCAGCCAGAGTTGCCTCTGGGGGCACCTTGCATCTGGGAGGTATCCTGATCCATTCGGAATTTCATTAGGCAGCCGGCAACACCGGGCCACTGGGCCACCGGTCCCCGGGCAAGAATGATGGCCTTTCCCCAGAGAAACAAAACTAACCAGGCCAGGTTCCTGATGTCAGTTTGGAGGAGGCACTTGGCACTGTCAAACTAGCCACAGGTGCTAGTGGAGGCACCTTGCGTCCTGGAGGTATCCTGATCCGTTCGGAATTTCAGCAGGCAGCCGGCCACTCCAGGCCACCGGGCACTGGATACGAACCATGGCCTTTCCCCAGAGAAACAAAAGTCACCAGGGTAGCTTCCTGATGTCAGTTTGCAGGAGGCACTTGGCACTGTCAAACCAGCCACAGTCGCCTGTGGGGGCACCTTGCATCTGGAAGGTATCCTGATCCGTGCGGAATTTCAGTAGGCAGCCGGCGACTCCAGGCCACCGTGCCCCGGACAAAAATGATGGCCTTTTCCCAGAGAAACAAAAGTTACCAGGCCAGGTTCCTGATGTCAGTTTGCAGGAGGCACTTGGCACTGTCAAACCAGCCACAGTTGCCTGTGGGGGCACCTTGCAGCCTGGAGGTATCCTGATCCGTGCGGAATTTCAGCAGGCAGCCGGCCACTCCAGGCCACCGGGCACTGGACACGAACCATGGCCTTTCCCCAGAGAAACAAAAGTCACCAGGCCAGGTTCCTGATGTCAGTTTGCTGGAGGCACTTGGCACTGTCAAACCAGCCACAGTTGCCTGTGGGGGCACCTTGCATCCTGGAGGAATCCTGATCCGTGCGGAATTTCAGCAGGCAGCCGGCCACTCCGGTTTACCGGGCCCATGAGAAGAATGATGGCCTTTTCCCAGGGAAACAAAAGTTACCAGGTCAGGTTCCTGATGTCAGTTTGCTGGAGGCACTTGGCACTGTCAAACCAGCTGCAGATGCCTGTGGGGGCACCTTGCAGCCTGGAGGTATCCTGATCCGTGCGGAATTTCAGCAGGCAGCCGGCCACTCCAGGCCACCGGGCACTGGACATGAACCATGGCCTTTCCCCAGAGAAACAAAAGTCACCAGGCCAGGTTCCTGATGTCAGTTTGCAGGAGGCACTTGGCACTGTCAAACCAGCCACAGTTGCAAGTGGGGGCACCTTGCATCTGGGAGGTATCCTAATCCGTTCGGAATTTCAGCAGGCAGCCGGCCACTCCAGGCCACCGGGCACTGGACACGAACCATGCCCTTTTCCCAGGGAAACAAAAGTTACCAGGCCAGGTTCCTGATGTCAGTTTGGAGGAGGCACTTGGCACTGTCAAACCAGCCACAGTCGCCTGTGGTGGTACTTTCGGTGTGGGAGGCATCCTGATCCGTGCGGAATTTCTGCAGGCAGCCGGCCACTCCAGGCCACCGGGCACTGGATATGAACCATGGCCTTTCCCCAGAGAAACAAAAGTCACCAGGCCAGGTTCCTGATGTCTGTTTGCAGGAGGTACTTGGCACTGTCAAACCAGCCAGAGTTGCCGCTGGGGGCACCTTGCATCTGGGAGGTATCCTGATCCATTCGGATTTTCAGCAGGCAGCCGGCAACACCGGGCCACTGGACCACCGGTCCCCGGGCAAGAATGATGGCCTTTCCCCAGAGAAGCAAAACTAAGCAGGCCAGGTTCCTGATGTCAGTTTGCAGGAGGCACTTGGCACTGTCAAACCAGCCACAGGTGCAAGTGGGGGCACCTTGCATCCTGGAGGTATCCTGATCCGTTCGGAATTTCAGCAGGCAGCCGGCCACTCCAGGCCACCGGGCACTGGATACGAACCATGGCCTTTCCCCAGAGAAACAAAAGTCACCAGGGTAGCTTCCTGATGTCAGTTTGCTGGAGGCCCTTGGCACTGTCAAACCAGCCACAGTTGCCTGTGGGGCACCTTGCATCTGGGAGGTATCCTGATCCATTCGGAATTTCTGCAGGCAGCCGGCCAATCCGGGTCACCGTGCCCCGGACAAGAATGATGGTCTTTTCCCAGAGAAACAAAAGTCACCAGGCCAGGTTCCTGATGTCAGTTTGCAGGAGGCACTTGGCACTGTCAAACCAGCCACAGTTGCCTCTGGGGGCATTTTTCATATGGGAAGTATCCTGATCCGTGCGGAATTTCAGCAGGCAGCCGGCCACTCCAGGCCACCGGGCACTGGACACGAACCATGGCCTTTCCCCAGAGAAACAAAAGTCACCAGGCCAGGTTCCTGATGTCAGTTTGCAGGAGGCACTTGGCACTGTCAAACCAGCCACAGTTGCCTGTGGTGGTACTTTCGGTCTGGGAGGCATCGTGATCCGTGAGGAATTTCTGCAGGCAGCCGGCCACTCCAGGCCACCGGGCACTGGATATGAACCATGGCCTTTCCCCAGAGAAACAAAAGTCACCAGGCCAGGTTCCTGATGTCAGTTTGCAGGAGGCACTTGGCACTGTCAAACCAGCCACCGTTGCCTGTGGTGGTACTTTCGGTCTGGGATGTATCCTGATCCGTGCGGAATTTCAGCAGGCAGCCGGCCACTCCATGCCACCGGGCACTGGACACGAACCATGGCCTTTCCCCAGAGAAACAAAAGTCACCAGGCCAGGTTCCTGATGTCAGTTTGCAGGAGGCTCTTGGCACTGTCAAACCAGCCACAGTTGCCTGTGGTGGTACTTTCGGTCGGGGAGGCATCCTGGTCCATGAGGAATTTCCGCAGGCAGCCGGCCACTCCGGGACACCAGGGCCTAGACATGTACGATGACCTTTTCCCAGAGAAACCAAAGTTACCAGGTCAGGTTCCTGATGTCAGTTTGCAGTAGGCACTTGGCACTGTCAAACCAGCCACAGTTGCCTCGGGCGGCACCTTTCATTTAGACGGTATCCTGATCCGTGCGGAATTTCAGCAGGCAGCCAGCCAGTCCGGGCCTACGGGTCCAGGATATGAACGATGGCCTTTCCCCAGAGAAACAAAAGTCACCAGGCCAGGTTCCTGATGTCAGTTTGCAGGAGGCACTTGGCACTGTCAAACCAGCTGCAGATGCCTGTGGGGGCACCTTGCATCCTGGAGGTATCCTGATCCGTGCGGAATTTCAGCAGGCAGCCGGCCACTCCAGGCCACCGGGCACTGGACACGAACCATGGCCTTTCCCCAGAGAAACAAAAGTCACCAGGCCAGGTTCCTGATGTCAGTTTGCAGGAGGTACTTGGCACTGTCAAACCAGCCAGAGTTGCCTCTGGGGGCACCTTGCATCTGGGAGGTATCCTGATCCATTCGGAATTTCATCAGGCAGCCGGCAACACCGGGCCACTGGGCCACCGGTCCCCGGGCAAGAATGATGGCCTTTCCCCAGAGAAACAAAACTAACCAGGCCAGGTTCCTGATGTCAGTTTGCTGGAGGCACTTGGCACTGTCAAACTAGCCACAGGTGCTAGTGGGGGCACCTTGCGTCCTGGAGGTATCCTGATCCGTTCGGAATTTCAGCAGGCAGCCGGCCACTCCAGGCCACCGGGCACTGGACACGAACCATGGCCTTTCCCCAGAGAAACAAAAGTCACCAGGGTAGCTTCCTGATGTCAGTTTGCTGGAGGCACTTGGCACTGTCAAACCAGCCACAGTCGCCTGTGGGGGCACCTTCATCTGGAAGGTATCCTGATCCGTTCGGAATTTCAGTAGGCAGCCGGCGACTCCAGGCCACCGTGCCCCGGACAAAAATGATGGCCTTTTCCCAGAGAAACAAAAGTTACCAGGCCAGGTTCCTGATGTCAGTTTGCAGGAGGCACTTGGCACTGTCAAACCAGCCACAGTTGCCTGTGGGGGCACCTTGCATCCTGGAGGTATCCTGATCCGTGCGGAATTTCAGCAGGCAGCCGGCCACTCCGGTTTACCGGGCCCATGAGAAGAATGATGGCCTTTTCCCAGGGAAACAAAAGTTACCAGGCCAGGTTCCTGATGTCAGTTTGCAGGAGGCACTTGGCACTGTCAAACCAGCCACAGTTGCCTGTGGTGGTACTTTCGGTCTGGGAGGCATCCTGATCCGTGTGGAATTTCTGCAGGCAGCCGGCCACTCCAGGCCACCGGGCACTGGATATGAACCATGGCCTTTCCCCAGAGAAACAAAAGTCACCAGGCCAGGTTCCTGATGTCAGTTTGCAGGAGGCACTTGGCACTGTCAAACCAGCCACAGTTGCCTGTGGTGGTACTTTCGGTCTGGGAGGCATCCTGATCCGTGTGGAATTTCTGCAGGCAGCCGGCCACTCCAGGCCACCGGGCACTGGACACGAACCATGGCCTTTCCCCAGAGAAATAAAAGTCACCAGGCCAGGTTCCTGATGTCAGTTTGGAGGAGGCACTTGGCACTGTCAAACTAGCCACAAGTGCTAGTGGGGGCACCTTGCGTCCTGGAGGTATCCTGATCCGTGCGGAATTTCAGCAGGCAGCCGGCCACTCCAGGCCACCGGGCACTGGATACGAACCATGGCCTTTCCCCAGAGAAACAAAAGTCACCAGGGTAGCTTCCTGATGTCAGTTTGCTGGAGGCACTTGGCACTGTCAAACCAGCCACAGTCGCCTGTGGGGGCACCTTGCATCTGGAAGGTATCCTGATCCGTTCGGAATTTCAGTAGGCAGCCGGCGACTCCAGGCCACCGTGCCCCGGACAAAAATGATGGCCTTTTCCCAGAGAAACAAAAGTCACCAGGCCAGGTTCCTGATGTCAGTTTGCAGGAGGCACTTGGCACTGTCAAACCAGCCACAGTCGCCTGTGGGGGCACCTTGCATCTGGGAGGTATCTTGATCCATTCGGAATTTCAGCAGGGAGCCGGCCACTCCAGGCCACCGGGAACTGGACACGAACCATGGCCTTTCCCCAGAGAAACAAAAGTCACCAGGCCAGGTTCCTGATGTCAGTTTGCAGGAGGCACTTGGCACTGTCAAACCAGCCACAGTTGCAAGTGGGGGCACCTTGCATCTGGGAGGTATCCTGATCCGTTCAGAATTTCAGCAGGCAGCCGGCCACTCCAGGCCACCGGGCACTGGACACGAACCATGGCCTTTCCCCAGAGAAACAAAAGTCACCAGGCCAGGTTCCTGATGTCAGTTTGCAGGAGGCACTTGGCACTGTCAAACCAGCCACAGTTGCAAGTGGGGGCACCTTGCATCTGGGAGGTATCCTGATCCGTGTGGAATTTCAGCAGGCAGCCGGCCACTCCGGTTTACCGGGCCCATGAGAAGAATGATGGCCTTTCCCCAGAGAAACAAAACTAACCAGGCCAGGTTCCTGATGTCAGTTTGCTGGAGGCACTTGGCACTGTCAAACCAGCCACAGTCGCCTGTGGGGGCACCTTGCATCTGGGAGGTATCTTGATCCATTCGGAATTTCAGCAGGGAGCCGGCTACTCCAGGCCACCGGGAACTGGACAAGAACCATGGCCTTTCCCCAGAGAAACAAAAGTCACCAGGCCAGGTTCCTGATGTCAGTTTGCAGGAGGCACTTGGCACTGTCAAACCAGCCACAGTTGCCTGTGGGGGCACCTTGCATCTGGGAGGTATCCTGATCCGTTCAGAATTTCAGCAGGCAGCCGGCCACTCCAGGCCACCGGGCACTGGATATGAACCATGGCCTTTCCCCAGAGAAACAAAAGTCACCAGGCCAGGTTCCTGATGTCAGTTTGCAGGAGGCACTTGGCACTGTCAAACCAGCCACAGTTGCCTGTGGTGGTACTTTCGGTCTGGGAGGCATCCTGATCCGTGCGGAATTTCTGCAGGCAGCCGGCCACTCCAGGCCACCGGGCACTGGATACGAACCATGGCCTTTCCCCAGAGAAACAAAAGTCACCAGGGTAGCTTCCTGATGTCAGTTTGCTGGAGGCCCTTGGCACTGTCAAACCAGCCACAGTTGCCTGTGGGGCACCTTGCATCTGGGAGGTATCCTGATCCATTCGGAATTTCTGCAGGCAGCCGGCCACTCCGGGTCACCGTGCCCCGGACAAGAATGATGGTCTTTTCCCAGAGAAACAAAAGTCACCAGGCCAGGTTCCTGATGTCAGTTTGCAGGAGGCACTTGGCACTGTCAAACCAGCCACAGTTGCCTCTGGGGGCATTTTTCATCTGGGAGGTATCCTGATCCGTGCGGAATTTCAGCAGGCAGCCGGCCACTCCAGGCCACCGGGCACTGGACACGAACCATGGCCTTTCCCCAGAGAAACAAAAGTCACCAGGCCAGGTTCCTGATGTCAGTTTGCAGGAGGCACTTGGCACTGTCAAACCAGCCACAGTTGCCTGTGGTGGTACTTTCGGTCTGGGAGGCATCCTGATCCGTGAGGAATTTCTGCAGGCAGCCGGCCACTCCAGGCCACCGGGCACTGGATATGAACCATGGCCTTTCCCCAGAGAAACAAAAGTCACCAGGCCAGGTTCCTGATGTCAGTTTGCAGGAGGCACTTGGCACTGTCAAACCAGCCACCATTGCCTGTGGTGGTACTTTCGTTCTGGGATGTATCCTGATCCGTGCGGAATTTCAGCAGGCAGCCGGCCACTCCATGCCACCGGGCACTGGACACGAACCATGGCCTTTCCCCAGAGAAACAAAAGTCACCAGGCCAGGTTCCTGATGTCAGTTTGCAGGAGGCTCTTGGCACTGTCAAACCAGCCACAGTTGCCTGTGGTGGTACTTTCGGTCGGGGAGGCATCCTGGTCCATGAGGAATTTCCGCAGGCAGCCGGCCACTCCGGGCCACCAGGCCCTAGACATGTACGATGACCTTTTCCCAGAGAAACCAAAGTTACCAGGACAGGTTCCTGATGTCAGTTTGCAGGAGGCACTTGGCACTGTCAAACCAGCCACAGTTGCCTGTGGGGGCACCTTGCATCTGGGCGGTATCCTGATCCGTGCGGAATTTCAGCAGGCAGCCGGCCACTCCAGGCCACCGGGCACTGGACACGAACCATGGCCTTTCCCCAGAGAAACAAAAGTCACCAGGCCAGGTTCCTGATGTCAGTTTGCTGGAGGCACTTGGCACTGTCAAACCAGCCACAGTTGCCTGTGGGGGCACCTTGCATCTGGGAGGTATCGTGATCTGTTTGGAATTTCAGCAGGCAGCCGGCCACTCCGGTTTACTGGGCCCATGAGAAGAATGATGGCCTTTCCCCAGAGAAACAAAAGTCACCAGGCCAGGTTCCTGATGTCAGTTTGCTGGAGGCACTTGGCACTGTCAAACCAGCCAGAGTTGCCTGTGGGGGCACCTTGCATCTGGGAGGTATCTTGATCCATTCGGAATTTCAGCAGGCAGCCGGCCACTCCAGGCCACCGGGAACTGGACACAAACCATGGCCTTTCCCCAGAGAAACAAAAGTCACCAGGCCAGGTTCCTGATGTCAGTTTGCAGGAGGCACTTGGCACTGTCAAACCAGCCACAGTTGCCTGTGGGGGCACCTTGCATCTGGGAGGTATCCTGATCCGTTCAGAATTTCAGCAGGCAGCCGGCCACTCCAGGCCGCCGGGCACTGGACACGAACCATGGCCTTTCACCCGAGAAACAAAAGTCACCAGGCCAGGTTCCTGATGTCAGTTTGCAGGAGGCACTTGGCACTGTCAAACCAGCCACAGTTGCCTCGGGCGGCACCTTTCATTTAGACGGTATCCTCATCCGTGCGGAATTTCAGCAGGCAGCCAGCCAGTCTGGGCCTACGGGTCCAGGATATGAACGATGGCCTTTCCCCAGAGAAACAAAAGTCACCAGGCCAGGTTCCTGATGTCAGTTTGCAGGAGGCACTTGGCACTGTCAAACCAGCCACTGTTGCCTGTGGTGGTACTTTCGGTCTGGGAGGCATCCTGATCCGTGTGGAATTTCTGCAGGCAGCCGGCCACTCCAGGCCACCGGGCACTGGACACGAACCATGGCCTTTCCCCAGAGAAACAAAAGTCACCAGGCCAGGTTCCTGATGTCAGTTTGCAGGAGCTACTTGGCACTGTCAAACCAGCCAGAGTTGCCTCTGCGGCACCTTGCATCTGGGAGGTATCCTGATCCATTTGGATTTTCAGCAGGCAGCCGGCAACACCAGGCCACTGGACCACCGGACCCGGGCAAGAATGATGGCCTTTCCCCAGAGAAACAAAACTAACCAGGCCAGGTTCCTGATGTCAGTTTGGAGGAGGCACTTGGCACTGTCAAACCAGCCACTCTTGCAAGAGGGGGCACCTTGCATCTGGGAGGTATCCTGATCCGTGTGGAATTTCAGCAGGCAGCCGGCCACTCCAGGCCGCCGGGCACTGGACAAGAACCATGGCCTTTCCCCAGAGAAACAAAAGTCACCAGGCCAGGTTCCTGATGTCAGTTTGCAGGAGGCACTTGGCACTGTCAAACCAGCCACAGTCGCCTGTGGGGGCACCTTGCATCTGGGAGGTATCTTGATCCATTCGGAATTTCAGCAGGGAGCCGGCCACTCCAGGCCACCGGGAACTGGACACGAACCATGGCCTTTCCCCAGAGAAACAAAAGTCACCAGGCCAGGTTCCTGATGTCAGTTTGCAGGAGGCACTTGGCACTGTCAAACCACCCACAGTTGCAAGTGGGGGCACCTTGCATCTGGGAGGTATCCTGATCCGTGCGGAATTTCAGCAGGCAGCCGGCCACTCCAGGCCACCGGGCACTGGACAAGAACCATGGCCTTTCCCCAGAGAAACAAAAGTCACCAGGCCAGGTTCCTGATGTCAGTTTGCAGGAGGCACTTGGCACTGTCAAACCAGCCACAGTTGCAAGTGGGGGCACCATGCATCTGGGGGGTATCCTGATCCGTTCGGAATTTCAGTAGGCAGCCGGCAACACCGGGCCACCGTGCCCCAGACAAGAATGATGGCCTTTTCCCAGGGAAACAAAAGTTACCAGGCCAGGTTCCTGATGTCAGTTTGCAGGAGGCACTTGGCACTGTCAAACCAGCCACAGTTGCCTGTGGTGGTACTTTCGGTCTGGGAGGCATCCTGATCCGTGCGGAATTTCTGCAGGCAGCCGGCCACTCCAGGCCACCGGGCACTGGATATGAACCATGGCCTTTCCCCAGAGAAACAAAAGTCACCAGGCCAGGTTCCTGATGTCAGTTTGCAGGAGGCACTTGGCACTGTCAAACCAGCCACAGTTGCCTGTGGTGGTACTTTCGGTGTGGGAGGCATCCTGATCCGTGCGGAATTTCTGCAGGCAGCCGGCCACTCCAGGCCACCGGGAACTGGACACGAACCATGGCCTTTCCCCAGAGAAACAAAAGTCACCAGGCCAGGTTCCTGATGTCAGTTTGCAGGAGGTACTTGGCACTGTCAAACCAGCCAGAGTTGCCTCTGGGGGCACCTTGCATCTGGTAGGTATCCTGATCCATTCGGATTTTCAGCAGGCAGCCGGCAACACCGGGCCACTGGACCACCGGTCCCCGGGCAAGAATGATGGCCTTTCCCCAGAGAAACAAAACTAACCAGGCCAGGTTCCTGATGTCAGTTTGCAGGAGGCACTTGGCACTGTCAAACCAGCCACAGGTGCAAGTGGGGGCACCTTGCATCCTGGAGGTATCCTGATCCGTTCGGAATTTCAGCAGGCAGCCGGCCACTCCAGGCCACCGGGCACTGGATACGAACCATGGCCTTTCCCCAGAGAAACAAAAGTCACCAGGGTAGCTTCCTGATGTCAGTTTGCTGGAGGCACTTGGCACTGTCAAACCACCCACAGTTGCCTGTGGGGGCACCTTGCATCTGGGAGGTATCCTGATCCGTTCGGAATTTCAGTAGGCAGCCGGCGACTCCAGGCCACCGTGCCTCGGACAAGAATGATGGCCTTTTCCCAGAGAAACAAAAGTTACCAGGCCAGGTTCCTGATGTCAGTTTGCTGGAGGCACTTGGCACTGTCAAACCAGCCACAGTTGCCTGTGGGGGCACCTTGCATCTGGGAGGTATCGTGATCTGTTTGGAATTTCAGCAGGCAGCCGGCCACTCCGGTTTACTGGGCCCATGAGAAGAATGATGGCCTTTCCCCAGAGAAACAAAAGTCACCAGGCCAGGTTCCTGATGTCAGTTTGCTGGAGGCACTTGGCACTGTCAAACCAGCCACAGTCGCCTGTGGGGGCACCTTGCATCTGGGAGGTATCTTGATCCATTCGGAATTTCAGCAGGCAGCCGGCCAATCCAGGCCACCGGGAACTGGACACAAACCATGGCCTTTCCCCAGAGAAACAAAAGTCACCAGGCCAGGTTCCTGATGTCAGTTTGCAGGAGGCACTTGGCACTGTCAAACCAGCCACAGTTGCCTGTGGTGGTTCTTTCGGTCTGGGAGGTATCCTGATCCGTGTGGAATTTCAGCAGGCAGCCGGCCACTACGGGCCTCCTGGCCCTTGACACCCACAATGGCCTTTCCCCAGAGAAACAAAAGTCACCAGGCCAGGTTCCTGATGTCAGTTTGCAGGAGGCACTTGGCACTGTCAAACCAGCCACAGTTGCCTCGGGCGGCACATTTCATTTAGACTGTATCCTCATCCGTGCGGAATTTCAGCAGGCAGCAAGCCAGTCCGGGCCTACGGGTCCAGGATATGAACGATGGCCTTTCCCCAGAGAAACAAAAGTCACCAGGCCAGGTTCCTGATGTCAGTTTGCAGGAGGCACTTGGCACTGTCAAACCAGCCACAGTTGCCTGTGGGGGCACCTTGCATCTGGGAGGTATCCTGATCCGTTTGGAATTTCAGCAGGCAGCCGGCCAGTCCGGTTTACCGGGCCCATGAGAAGAATGATGGCCTTTCCCCAGAGAAACAAAAGTCACCAGGCCAGGTTCCTGATGTCAGTTTGCAGGAGGCACTTGGCACTGTCAAACCACCCACAGTTGCCTGTGGGGGCACCTTGCATCCTGGAGGTATCCTGATCCGTTTGGAATTTCAGCAGGCAGCCGGCCACTCCGGTTTACCGGGCCCATGAGAAGAATGATGGCCTTTCCCCAGAGAAACAAAAGTCACCAGGCCAGGTTCCTGATGTCAGTTTGCAGGAGGCACTTGGCACTGTCAAACCAGCCACAGTCGCCTGTGTGGGCACCTTGCATCTGGGAGGTATCTTGATCCATTCGGAATTTCAGCAGGGAGCCGGCCACTCCAGGCCAGCGGGAACTGGACACGAACCATGGCCTTTCCCCAGAGAAACAAAAGTCACCAGGCCAGGTTCCTGATGTCAGTTTGCAGGAGGCACTTGGCACTGTCAAACCAGCCACAGTTGCAAGTGGGGGCACCTTGCATCTGGGAGGTATCCTGATCCGTTCAGAATTTCAGCAGGCAGCCGGCCACTCCTGCCAAGACAATAAAAACAACACAAGAGAAAACAAAACATTCTAAAACACCACCAAAACATTCCGAAACCCGCCAAAACATCATAAAAACAAATCAAAACAAACCAAACAATAGGAGGAACACGGCAACATATTGGCAAGCAAGAGACGGAGAGCGCGGCACCTTCTAGGAGGCCAAGAAGGAAGCCACACAACACCTGCACTGGGTCTGCAACTTTCAAACTGCTAGAAGCTAGTGGCTTGCCACTGGCCTGCCTCTTCAATTGCCATTAGCATTCCAATGGAAGCTATTCTTGGACAACTTTGCTCTGCTTGCTGCTAGTTCTGCCCCAGCCTACCATAGATAACCTTGCTCTTGCCTTGAGGCTCTGAGATGCCAAGAACTTGTCAACTTCAAAGGGCGGGCCAGGCTACATCTACTCAGCTGCCACAGTTTCTCCTTGCTAGACCTAGTGGGAAAGCATTTTGCTGAGATGCAGAAGGCAAGAAACGCAGAATACGGAGACGCGGAGCTGTCCCAAGTGCCGCTGCCAGGCGTCTTTCCGCAGAAGGAGCGCCCCGGAGCGCACCGCAACCGGCACCGTCATCTCTGCGCAAAGAGCCAAAATATTTTCAAACCCGCCAAAACTCATCCAAAAATATTTTCAAACCCGCCAAAATAGAAAACCAGACAGAAGTCATCAATACATTCGAAAAAACCTGACAAAACATGATCAAGCCCAACAAAGCTAATCCAAACACACCAAACACTGGGCTAAACAGAATCAAAACAAATCAAAACAAATCTAAACCTTCTAAAAACCCGCCAAAATATTTCAAAACCCGTCAAAACTAATCAAAACATTTCGAACACCCGCCAAAACATTCCAAATACCCGCCAAAAGATTTTAAAACTCGCCAAAAGGAATCCAAACATTCCAAAACCTGCCAACACAATAAAAACAACTCAAGAGAATACAAAACATTCTAAAACCCAACCAAAACATTCCGAAAACCCACCAAAACATCATAAAAACAAATCAAAACCAACCAAAACATTCTGAAAACCCGCCAAAATGATTTAGACCCGCAAAACTCATCAAAACATTCTGAAAAGATGCCAAAACATTAGAAAACCAGCCTGAACTGATCAAAACATTCAAAGAACTTGGCAATACATCATAAAAACAAATCAAAACCAACCAAAACATTCCAAAAACCCGACAAAATTATTTAGAACCCACCAAAACTGATCAAAACATTCTGAAAAGATGCCAAAATACTAGAAAACCAGTAAGAAGTGATCGAAACATTCAATAACTTGCCAAAACATAATCAAAACAAATGAAAGCAAACCAAAACATTCCAAATACCCGCCAAAATATTTTAAAACCCGCCAAAAGGAATCCAAACATTCCAAAACCTGCCAAGACAATCAAAACAACACAAGAGAATACAAAACATTCTAAAACACCACCAAAACATTCCGAAAACCCGCCAAAACATCATAAAAACAAATCAAAACCAACCAAAAAATAAGAGGAACACGGCAACATATTGGCAAGCAAGAGACGGAGAACGCGGCACCTTCTGGGAGGCCAAGAAGGAAGCCGCACAACACCTGCACTGTGTCTGCAACTTTCAAACTGCTAGAAGCTAGTGGCTTGCCACTGGCCTGCCTCTTCAATTGCCATTAGCATTCCAATGGAAGCTATTCTTGGACAACTTTGCTCTGCTTGCTGCTAGTTCTGCCCCAGCCTACCATAGATAACCTTGCTCTTCCCTTGAGGCTCTGAGATGCCAAGAACTTGTCAACTTCAAAGGGCGGGCCGGGCTACATCTACTCAGCTGCCACAGTTTCTCCTTGCTAGACCTAGTGGGAAAGCATTTTGCTGAGATGCGGAAGGCACGAAACGCAGAATACGGAGACGCGGAGCTGTCCCAAGTGCCGCTGCCAGGCGTCTTTCCGCAGAAGGAGCGCCCCGGAGCGCACCGCAACCGGCACCGTCATCTCTGCGCAAAGAGCCAAAATATTTTCAAACCCGCCAAAACTAATCCAAAAATATTTTCAAACCCGCCAAAATAGAAAACCAGACAGAAGTCATCAATACATTCGAAAAAACCTGACAAAACATGATCAAGCCCACCAAAGCTAATCCAAACACACCAAAAACTGGGCTAAACAGAATCAAAACAAATCAAAACAAATCGAAACCTTCTAAAAACCCGCCAAAATATTTCAAAACCCGTCAAAACTAATCAAAACATTCCGAATACCCGCCAAAACATTCCAAATACCCGCCAAAAGATTTTAAAACCCGCCAAAAGGAATCCAAACATTCCAAAACCTGCCAACACAATAAAAACAACTCAAGAGAATACAAAACATTCTAAAACCCAACCAAAACATTCCGAAAACCCACCAAAACATCATAAAAACAAATCAAAACCAACCAAAACATTCTGAAAACCCGCCAAAATGATTTAGACCCGCAAAACTCATCAAAACATTCTGAAAAGATGCCAAAACATTAGAAAACCAGCCTGAACTGATCAAAACATTCAAAGAACTTGGCAATACATCATAAAAACAAATCAAAACCAACCAAAACATTCCAAAAACCCGACAAAATTATTTAGAACCCGCCAAAACTGATCAAAACATTCTGAAAAGATGCCAAAATACTAGAAAACCAGTAAGAAGTGATCGTAACATTCAATAACTTGCCAAAACATAATCAAAACAAATGAAAGCAAACCAAAACATTCCAAATACCCGCCAAAAGATTTTAAAACCCGCCAAAAGGAATCCAAACATTCCAAAACCTGCCAAGACAATATAAACAACACAAGAGAAAACAAAACATTCTAAAACACCACCAAAACATTCCGAAAACCCGCCAAAACATCATAAAAACAAATCAAAACCAACCAAAAAATAAGAGGAACACGGCAACATATTGGCAAGCAAGAGACGGAGAGCGCGGCACCTTCTAGGAGGCCAAGAAGGAAGCCGCACAACACCTGCACTGTGTCTGCAACTTTCAAACTGCTAGAAGCTAGTGGCTTGCCACTGGCCTGCCTCTTCAATTGCCATTAGCATTCCAATGGAAGCTATTCTTGGACAACTTTGCTCTGCTTGCTGCTAGTTCTGCCCCAGCCTACCATAGATAACCTTACTCTTGCCTTGAGGCTCTGAGATGCCAAGAACTTGTCAACTTCAAAGGGCGGGCCAGGCTACATCTACTCAGCTGCCACAGTTTCTCCTTGCTAGACCTAGTGGGAAAGCATTTTGCTGAGATGCGGAAGGCACGAAACGCAGAATACGGAGACGCGGAGCTGTCCCAAGTGCCGCTGCCAGGCGTCTTTCCGCAGAAGGAGCGCCCCGGAGCGCACCGCAACCGGCACCGTCATCTCTGCGCAAAGAGCCAAAATATTTTCAAACCCGCCAAAACTAATCCAAAAATATTTTCAAACCCGCCAAAATAGAAAACCAGACAGAAGTCCTCAATACATTCGAAAAAACCTGACAAAACATGATCAAGCCCAACAAAGCTAATCCAAACACACCAAAACCTGGGCTAAACAGAATCAAAACAAATCAAAACAAATCTAAACCTTCTAAAAACCCGCCAAAATATTTCAAAACCCGTAAAAACTAATCAAAATCTTCCGAATACCCGCCAAAACATTCCAAATACCCGCCAAAAGATTTTAAAACCCGCCAAAAGGAATCCAAACATTCCAAAACCCGCCAACACAATAAAAACAACTCAGGAGAATACAAAACATTCTAAAACCCAACCAAAACATTCCGAAAACCCACCAAAACATCATAAAAACAAATCAAAACCAACCAAAAAATAAGAGGAACAAGGCAACATATTGGCAAGCAAGAGACGGAGAACGCGGCACCTTCTAGGAGGCCAAGAAGGAAGCCGCACAACACCTGCACTGTGTCTGCAACTTTCAAACTGCTAGAAGCTAGTGGCTTGCCACTGGCCTGCCTCTTCAATTGCCATTAGCATTCCAATGGAAGCTATTCTTGGAGAACTTTGCTCTGCTTGCTGCTAGTTCTGCCCCAGCCTACCATAGATAACCTTGCTCTTGCCTTGAGGCTCTGAGATGCCAAGAACTTGTCAACTTCAAAGGGCGGGCCAGGCTACATCTACTCAGCTGCCACAGTTTCTCCTTGCTAGACCTAGTGGGAAAGCATTTTGCTGAGATGCAGAAGGCAAGAAACGCAGAATACGGAGACGCGGAGCTGTCCCAAGTGCCGCTGCCAGGCGTCTTTCCGCAGAAGGAGCGCCCCGGAGCGCACCGCAACCGGCACCGTCATCTCTGCGCAAAGAGCCAAAATATTTTCAAACCCGCCAAAACTAATCCAAAAATATTTTCAAACCCGCCAAAATAGAAAACCAGACAGAAGTCATCAATACATTCGAAAAAACCTGACAAAACATGATCAAGCCCAACAAAGCTAATCCAAACACACCAAACACTGGGCTAAACAGAATCAAAACAAATCAAAACAAATCTAAACCTTCTAAAAACCCGCCAAAATATTTCAAAACCCGTCAAAACTAATCAAAACATTCCGAACACCCGCCAAAACATTCCAAATACCCGCCAAAAGATTTTAAAACTCGCCAAAAGGAATCCAAACATTCCAAAACCTGCCAACACAATAAAAACAACTCAAGAGAATACAAAACATTCTAAAACCCAACCAAAACATTCCGAAAACCCACCAAAACATCATAAAAACAAATCAAAACCAACCAAAACATTCTGAAAACCCGCCAAAATGATTTAGACCCGCAAAACTCATCAAAACATTCTGAAAAGATGCCAAAACATTAGAAAACCAGCCTGAACTGATCAAAACATTCAAAAAACTTGGCAATACATCATAAAAACAAATCAAAACCAACCAAAACATTCCAAAAACCCGACAAAATTATTTAGAACCCGCCAAAACTGATCAAAACATTCTGAAAAGATGCCAAAATACTAGAAAACCAGTAAGAAGTGATCGAAACATTCAATAACTTGCCAAAACATAATCAAAACAAATGAAAGCAAACCAAAACATTCCAAATACCCGCCAAAAGATTTTAAAACCCGCCAAAAGGAATCCAAACATTCCAAAACCTGCCAAGACAATATAAACAACACAAGAGAAAACAAAACATTCTAAAACACCACCAAAACATTCCGAAAACCCGCCAAAACATCATAAAAACAAATCAAAACCAACCAAAAAAGAAGAGGAACACGGCAACATATTGGCAAGCAAGAGACGGAGAGCGCGGCACCTTCTAGGAGGCCAAGAAGGAAGCCGCACAACACCTGCACTGTGTCTGCAACTTTCAAACTGCTAGAAGCTAGTGGCTTGCCACTGGCCTGCCTCTTCAATTGCCATTAGCATTCCAATGGAAGCTATTCTTGGACAACTTTGCTCTGCTTGCTGCTAGTTCTGCCCCAGCCTACCATAGATAACCTTGCTCTTGCCTTGAGGCTCTGAGATGCCAAGAACTTGTCAACTTCAAAGGGCGGGCCGGGCTACATCTACTCAGCTGCCACAGTTTCTCCTTGCTAGACCTAGTGGGAAAGCATTTTGCTGAGATGCGGAAGGCACGAAACGCAGAATACGGAGACGCGGAGCTGTCCCAAGTGCCGCTGTCAGGCGTCTTTCCGCAGAAGGAGCGCCCCGGAGCGCACCACAACCGGCACCGTCATCTCTGCGCAAAGAGCCAAAATATTTTCAAACCCGCCAAAACTAATCCAAAAATATTTTCAAACCCGCCAAAATAGAAAACCAGACAGAAGTCATCAATACATTCGAAAAAACCTGACAAAACATGATCAAGCCCAACAAAGCTAATCCAAACACACCAAAACCTGGGCTAAACAGAATCAAAACAAATCAAAACAAATCTAAACCTTCTAAAAACCCGCCAAAATATTTCAAAACCCGTCAAAACTAATCAAAACATTCCAAATACCCGCCAAAACATTCCAAATACCCGCCAAAAGATTTTAAAACCCGCCAAAAGGAATCCAAACATTCCAAAACCTGCCAACACAATAAAAACAACTCAAGAGAATACAAAACATTCTAAAACCCAACCAAAACATTCCGAAAACCCACCAAAACATCATAAAAACAAATCAAAACCAACCAAAACATTCTGAAAACCCGCCAAAATGATTTAGACCCGCAAAACTCATCAAAACATTCTGAAAAGATGCCAAAACATTAGAAAACCAGCCTGAACTGATCAAAACATTCAAAAAACTTGGCAATACATCATAAAAACAAATCAAAACCAACCAAAACATTCCAAAAACCCGACAAAATTATTTAGAACCCGCCAAAACTGATCAAAACATTCTGAAAAGATGCCAAAATACTAGAAAACCAGTAAGAAGTGATCGAAACATTCAATAACTTGCCAAAACATAATCAAAACAAATGAAAGCAAACCAAAACATTCCAAATACCCGCCAAAATATTTTAAAACCCGCCAAAAGGAATCCAAACATTCCAAAACCTGCCAAGACAATATAAACAACACAAGAGAAAACAAAACATTCTAAAACACCACCAAAACATTCCAAAAACCCGCCAAAACATCATAAAAACAAATCAAAACCAACCAAAAAATAAGAGGAACAAGGCAACATATTGGCAAGCAAGAGACGGAGAACGCGGCACCTTCTAGGAGGCCAAGAAGGAAGCCGCACAACACCTGCACTGTGTCTGCAACTTTCAAACTGCTAGAAGCTAGTGGCTTGCCACTGGCCTGCCTCTTCAATTGCCATTAGCATTCCAATGGAAGCTATTCTTGAACAACTTTGCTCTGCTTGCTGCTAGTTCTGCCCCAGCCTACCATAGATAACCTTGCTCTTGCCTTGAGGCTCTGAGATGCCAAGAACTTGTCAACTTCAAAGGGCGGGCCAGGCTACATCTACTCAGCTGCCACAGTTTCTCCTTGCTAGACCTAGTGGGAAAGCATTTTGCTGAGATGCGGAAGGCACGAAACGCAGAATACGGAGACGCGGAGCTGTCCCAAGTGCCGCTGCCAGGCGTCTTTCCGCAGAAGGAGCGCCCCGGAGCGCACCGCAACCGGCACCGTCATCTCTGCGCAAAGAGCCAAAATATTTTCAAACCCGCCAAAACTAATCCAAAAATATTTTCAAACCCGCCAAAATAGAAAACCAGACAGAAGTCATCAATACATTCGAAAAAACCTGACAAAACATGATCAAGCCCAACAAAGCTAATCCAAACACACCAAAACCTGGGCTAAACAGAATCAAAACAAATCAAAACAAATCTAAACCTTCTAAAAACCCGCCAAAATATTTCAAAACCCGTCAAAACTAATCAAAACATTCCAAATACCCGCCAAAACATTCCAAATACCCGCCAAAAGATTTTAAAACCCGCCAAAAGGAATCCAAACATTCCAAAACCTGCCAACACAATAAAAACAACTCAAGAGAATACAAAACATTCTAAAACCCAACCAAAACATTCCGAAAACCCACCAAAACATCATAAAAACAAATCAAAACCAACCAAAACATTCTGAAAACCCGCCAAAATGATTTAGACCCGCAAAACTCATCAAAACATTCTGAAAAGATGCCAAAACATTAGAAAACCAGCCTGAACTGATCAAAACATTCAAAAAACTTGGCAATACATCATAAAAACAAATCAAAACCAACCAAAACATTCCAAAAACCCGACAAAATTATTTAGAACCCGCCAAAACTGATCAAAACATTCTGAAAAGATGCCAAAATACTAGAAAACCAGTAAGAAGTGATCGAAACATTCAATAACTTGCCAAAACATAATCAAAACAAATGAAAGCAAACCAAAACATTCCAAATACCCGCCAAAATATTTTAAAACCCGCCAAAAGGAATCCAAACATTCCAAAACCTGCCAAGACAATATAAACAACACAAGAGAAAACAAAACATTCTAAAACACCACCAAAACATTCCAAAAACCCGCCAAAACATCATAAAAACAAATCAAAACCAACCAAAAAATAAGAGGAACAAGGCAACATATTGGCAAGCAAGAGACGGAGAACGCGGCACCTTCTAGGAGGCCAAGAAGGAAGCCGCACAACACCTGCACTGTGTCTGCAACTTTCAAACTGCTAGAAGCTAGTGGCTTGCCACTGGCCTGCCTCTTCAATTGCCATTAGCATTCCAATGGAAGCTATTCTTGAACAACTTTGCTCTGCTTGCTGCTAGTTCTGCCCCAGCCTACCATAGATAACCTTGCTCTTGCCTTGAGGCTCTGAGATGCCAAGAACTTGTCAACTTCAAAGGGCGGGCCAGGCTACATCTACTCAGCTGCCACAGTTTCTCCTTGCTAGACCTAGTGGGAAAGCATTTTGCTGAGATGCGGAAGGCACGAAACGCAGAATACGGAGACGCGGAGCTGTCCCAAGTGCCGCTGCCAGGCGTCTTTCCGCAGAAGGAGCGCCCCGGAGCGCACCGCAACCGGCACCGTCATCTCTGCGCAAAGAGCCAAAATATTTTCAAACCCGCCAAAACTAATCCAAAAATATTTTCAAACCCGCCAAAATAGAAAACCAGACAGAAGTCATCAATACATTCGAAAAAACCTGACAAAACATGATCAAGCCCAACAAAGCTAATCCAAACACACCAAAAACTGGGCTAAACAGAATCAAAACAAATCAAAACAAATCTAAACCTTCTAAAAACCCGCCAAAATATTTCAAAACCTGTCAAAACTAATCAAAACCTTCCGAATACCCGCCAAAACATTCCAAATACCCGCCAAAAGATTTTAAAACCCGCCAAAAGGAATCCAAACATTCCAAAACCTGCCAACACAATAAAAACAACTCAAGAGAATACAAAACATTCTAAAACCCAACCAAAACATTCCGAAAACCCACCAAAACATCATAAAAACAAATCAAAACCAACCAAAACATTCTGAAAACCCGCCAAAATGATTTAGACCCGCAAAACTCATCAAAACATTCTGAAAAGATGCCAAAACATTAGAAAACCAGCCTGAACTGATCAAAACATTCAAAAAACTTGGCAATACATCATAAAAACAAATCAAAACCAACCAAAACATTCCAAAAACCCGACAAAATTATTTAGAACCCGCCAAAACTGATCAAAACATTCTGAAAAGATGCCAAAATACTAGAAAACCAGTAAGAAGTGATCGAAACATTCAATAACTTGCCAAAACATAATCAAAACAAATGAAAGCAAACCAAAACATTCCAAATACCCGCCAAAATATTTTAAAACCCGCCAAAAGGAATCCAAACATTCCAAAACCTGCCAAGACAATATAAACAACACAAGAGAAAACAAAACATTCTAAAACACCACCAAAACATTCCGAAAACCCGCCAAAACATCATAAAAACAAATCAAAACCAACCAAAAAATAAGAGGAACAAGGCAACATATTGGCAAGCAAGAGACGGAGAGCGCGGCACCTTCTAGGAGGCCAAGAAGGAAGCCGCACAACACCTGCACTGTGTCTGCAACTTTCAAACTGCTAGAAGCTAGTGGCTTGCCACTGGCCTGCCTCTTCAATTGCCATTAGCATTCCAATGGAAGCTATTCTTAGACAACTTTGCTCTGCTTGCTGCTAGTTCTGCCCCAGCCTACCATAGATAACCTTGCTCTTGCCTTGAGGCTCTGAGATGCCAAGAACTTGTCAACTTCAAAGGGCGGGCCAGGCTACATCTACTCAGCTGCCACAGTTTCTCCTTGCTAGACCTAGTGGGAAAGCATTTTGCTGAGATGCAGAAGGCAAGAAACGCAGAATACGGAGACGCGGAGCTGTCCCAAGTGCCGCTGCCAGGCGTCTTTCCGCAGAAGGAGCGCCCCGGAGCGCACCGCAACCGGCACCGTCATCTCTGCGCAAAGAGCCAAAATATTTTCAAACCCGCCAAAACTAATCCAAAAATATTTTCAAACCCGCCAAAATAGAAAACCAGACAGAAGTCATCAATACATTCGAAAAAACCTGACAAAACATGATAAAGCCCAACAAAGCTAATCCAAACACACCAAATACTGGGCTAAACAGAATCAAAACAAATCAAAACAAATCTAAACCTTCTAAAAACCCGCCAAATATTTCAAAACCCGTCAAAACTAATCAAAACATTCCGAACACCCGCCAAAACATTCCAAATACCCGCCAAAATATTTTAAAACTCGCCAAAAGGAATCCAAACATTCCAAAACCTGCCAACACAATAAAAACAACTCAAGAGAATACAAAACATTCTAAAACCCAACCAAAACATTCCGAAAACCCACCAAAACATCATAAAAACAAATCAAAACCAACCAAAACATTCTGAAAACCCGCCAAAATGATTTAGACCCGCAAAACTCATCAAAACATTCTGAAAAGATGCCAAAACATTAGAAAACCAGCCTGAACTGATCAAAACATTCAAAAAACTTGGCAATACATCATAAAAACAAATCAAAACCAACCAAAACATTCCAAAAACCCGACAAAATTATTTAGAACCCGCCAAAACTGATCAAAACATTCTGAAAAGATGCCAAAATACTAGAAAACCAGTAAGAAGTGATCGAAACATTCAATAACTTGCCAAAACATAATCAAAACAAATGAAAGCAAACCAAAACATTCCAAATACCCGCCAAAATATTTTAAAACCCGCCAAAAGGAATCCAAACATTCCAAAACCTGCCAAGACAATATAACCAACACAAGAGAAAACAAAACATTCTAAAACACCACCAAAACATTCCGAAAATCCGCCAAAACATCATAAAAACAAATCAAAACCAACCAAAAAATAAGAGGAACAAGGCAACATATTGGCAAGCAAGAGACGGAGAACACGGCACCTTCTAGGAGGCCAAGAAGGAAGCCGCACAACACCTGCACTGTGTCTGCAACTTTCAAACTGCTAGAAGCTAGTGGCTTGCCACTGGCCTGCCTCTTCAATTGCCATTAGCATTCCAATGGAAGCTATTCTTGGACAACTTTGCTCTGCTTGCTGCTAGTTCTGCCCCAGCCTACCATAGATAACCTTGCTCTTCCCTTGAGGCTCTGAGATGCCAAGAACTTGTCAACTTCAAAGGGCGGGCCGGGCTACATCTACTCAGCTGCCACAGTTTCTCCTTGCTAGACCTAGTGGGAAAGCATTTTGCTGAGATGCGGAAGGCACGAAACGCAGAATACGGAGACGCGGAGCTGTCCCAAGTGCCGCTGCCAGGCGTCTTTCCGCAGAAGGAGCGCCCCAGACCGCACCGCAACCGGCACCGTCATCTCTGCGCAAAGAGCCAAAATATTTTCAAACCCGCCAAAACTCATCCAAAAATATTGTCAAACCCGCCAAAATAGAAAACCAGACAGAAGTCATCAATACATTCGAAAAAACCTGACAGAACATGATAAAGCCCAACAAAGCTAATCCAAACACACCAAAAACTGGGCTAAACAGAATCAAAACAAATCAAAACAAATCGAAACCTTCTAAAAACCCGCCAAAATATTTCAAAACCCGTCAAAACTAATCAAAACATTCCGAACACCCGCCAAAACATACCAAATACTCGCCAAAAGATTTTAAAACCCGCCAAAAGGAATCCAAACATTCCAAAACCTGCCAACACAATAAAAACAACTCAGGAGAATACAAAACATTCTAAAACCCAACCAAAACATTCCGAAAACCCACCAAAACATCATAAAAACAAATCAAAACCAACCAAAACATTCTGAAAACCCGCCAAAATGATTTAGACCCGCAAAACTCATCAAAACATTCTGAAAAGATGCCAAAACATTAGAAAACCAGCCTGAACTGATCAAAACATTCAAAAAACTTGGCAATACATCATAAAAACAAATCAAAACCAACCAAAACATTCCAAAAACCCGACAAAATTATTTAGAACCCGCCAAAACTGATCAAAACATTCTGAAAAGATGCCAAAATACTAGAAAACCAGTCAGAAGTGATCGAAACATTCAATAACTTGCCAAAACATAATCAAAACAAATGAAAGCAAACCAAAACATTCCAAATACCCGCCAAAATATTTTAAAACCCGCCAAAAGGAATCCAAACATTCCAAAACCTGCCAAGACAATCAAAACAACACAAGAGAATACAAAACATTCTAAAACACCACCAAAACATTCCGAAAACCCGCCAAAACATCATAAAAACAAATCAAAACCAACCAAAAAATAAGAGGAACACGGCAACATATTGGCAAGCAAGAGACGGAGAACGCGGCACCTTCTAGGAGGCCAAGAAGGAAGCCGCACAACACCTGCACTGTGTCTGCAACTTTCAAACTGCTAGAAGCTAGTGGCTTGCCACTGGCCTGCCTCTTCAATTGCCATTAGCATTCCAATGGAAGCTATTCTTGGACAACTTTGCTCTGCTTGCTGCTAGTTCTGCCCCAGCCTACCATAGAGAACCTTGCTCTTGCCTTGAGGCTCTGAGATGCCAAGAACTTGTCAACTTCAAAGGGCGGGCCGGGCTACATCTACTCAGCTGCCACAGTTTCTCCTTGCTAGACCTAGTGGGAAAGCATTTTGCTGAGAATCGGAAGGCAAGAAACGCAGAATACGGAGACGCGGAGCTGTCCCAAGTGCCGCTGCCAGGCGTCTTTCCGCAGAAGGAGCGCCCCGGAGCGCACCACAACCGGCACCGTCATCTCTGCGCAAAGAGCCAAAATATTTTCAAACCCGCCAAAACTCATCCAAAAATATTTTCAAACCCGCCAAAATAGAAAACCAGACAGAAGTCATCAATACATTCGAAAAAACCTGACAAAACATGATCAAGCCCACCAAAGCTAATCCAAACACACCAAAAACTGGGCTAAACAGAATCAAAACAAATCAAAACAAATCTAAACCTTCTAAAAACCGGCCAAAATATTTCAAAACCCGTCAAAACTAATCAAAACATTCCGAACACCCGCCAAAACATACCAAATACTCGCCAAAAGATTTTAAAACCCGCCAAAAGGAATCCAAACATTCCAAAACCTGCCAACACAATAAAAACAACTCAGGAGAATACAAAACATTCTAAAACCCAACCAAAACATTCCGAAAACCCACCTAAACATCATAAAAACAAATCAAAACCAACCAAAACATTCTGAAAACCCGCCAAAATGATTTAGACCCGCAAAACTCATCAAAACATTCTGAAAAGATGCCAAAACATTAGAAAACCAGCCTGAACTGATCAAAACATTCAAAAAACTTGGCAATACATCATAAAAACAAATCAAAACCAACCAAAACATTCCAAAAACCCGACAAAATTATTTAGAACCCGCCAAAACTGATCAAAACATTCTGAAAAGATGCCAAAATACTAGAAAACCAGTAAGAAGTGATCGAAACATTCAATAACTTGCCAAAACATAATCAAAACAAATGAAAGCAAACCAAAACATTCCAAATACCCGCCAAAATATTTTAAAACCCGCCAAAAGGAATCCAAACATTCCAAAACCTGCCAAGACAATCAAAACAACACAAGAGAATACAAAACATTCTAAAACACCACCAAAACATTCCGAAAACCCGCCAAAACATCATAAAAACAAATCAAAACCAACCAAAAAATAAGAGGAACAAGGCAACATATTGGCAAGCAAGAGACGGAGAACGCGGCACCTTCTAGGAGGCCAAGAAGGAAGCCGCACAACACCTGCACTGTGTCTGCAACTTTCAAACTGCTAGAAGCTAGTGGCTTGCCACTGGCCTGCCTCTTCAATTGCCATTAGCATTCCAATGGAAGCTATTCTTGGACAACTTTGCTCTGCTTGCTGCTAGTTCTGCCCCAGCCTACCATAGATAACCTTGCTCTTGCCTTGAGGCTCTGAGATGCCAAGAACTTGTCAACTTCAAAGGGCGGGCCAGGCTACATCTACTCAGCTGCCACAGTTTCTCCTTGCTAGACCTAGTGGGAAAGCATTTTGCTGAGATGCGGAAGGCACGAAACGCAGAATACGGAGACGCGGAGCTGTCCCAAGTGCCGCTGCCAGGCGTCTTTCCGCAGAAGGAGCGCCCCGGAGCGCACCGCAACCGGCACCGTCATCTCTGCGCAAAGAGCCAAAATATTTTCAAACCCGCCAAAACTCATCCAAAAATATTGTCAAACCCGCCAAAATAGAAAACCAGACAGAAGTCATCAATACATTCGAAAAAACCTGACAAAACATGATCAAGCCCACCAAAGCTAATCCAAACACACCAAAAACTGGGCTAAACAGAATCAAAACAAATCAAAACAAATCGAAACCTTCTAAAAACCGGCCAAAATATTTCAAAACCCGTCAAAACTAATCAAAACATTTCGAACACCCGCCAAAACATACCAAATACTCGCCAAAAGATTTTAAAACCCGCCAAAAGGAATCCAAACATTCCAAAACCTGCCAACACAATAAAAACAACTCAGGAGAATACAAAACATTCTAAAACCCAACCAAAACATTCCAAAAACCCACCTAAACATCATAAAAACAAATCAAAACCAACCAAAACATTCTGAAAACCCGCCAAAATGATTTAGACCCGCAAAACTCATCAAAACATTCTGAAAAGATGCCAAAACATTAGAAAACCAGCCTGAACTGATCAAAACATTCAAAAAACTTGGCAATACATCATAAAAACAAATCAAAACCAACCAAAACATTCCAAAAACCCGACAAAATTATTTAGAACCCGCCAAAACTGATCAAAACATTCTGAAAAGATGCCAAAATACTAGAAAACCAGTAAGAAGTGATCGAAACATTCAATAACTTGCCAAAACATAATCAAAACAAATGAAAGCAAACCAAAACATTCCAAATACCCGCCAAAATATTTTAAAACCCGCCAAAAGGAATCCAAACATTCCAAAACCTGCCAAGACAATATAAACAACACAAGAGAAAACAAAACATTCTAAAACACCACCAAAACATTCCGAAAACCCGCCAAAACATCATAAAAACAAATCAAAACCAACCAAAAAATAAGAGGAACAAGGCAACATATTGGCAAGCAAGAGACGGAGAGCGCGGCACCTTCTAGGAGGCCAAGAAGGAAGCCGCACAACACCTGCACTGTGTCTGCAACTTTCAAACTGCTAGAAGCTAGTGGCTTGCCACTGGCCTGCCTCTTCAATTGCCATTAGCATTCCAATGGAAGCTATTCTTAGACAACTTTGCTCTGCTTGCTGCTAGTTCTGCCCCAGCCTACCATAGATAACCTTGCTCTTGCCTTGAGGCTCTGAGATGCCAAGAACTTGTCAACTTCAAAGGGCGGGCCAGGCTACATCTACTCAGCTGCCACAGTTTCTCCTTGCTAGACCTAGTGGGAAAGCATTTTGCTGAGATGCAGAAGGCAAGAAACGCAGAATACGGAGACGCGGAGCTGTCCCAAGTGCCGCTGCCAGGCGTCTTTCCGCAGAAGGAGCGCCCCGGAGCGCACCGCAACCGGCACCGTCATCTCTGCGCAAAGAGCCAAAATATTTTCAAACCCGCCAAAACTAATCCAAAAATATTTTCAAACCCGCCAAAATAGAAAACCAGACAGAAGTCATCAATACATTCGAAAAAACCTGACAAAACATGATAAAGCCCAACAAAGCTAATCCAAACACACCAAACACTGGGCTAAACAGAATCAAAACAAATCAAAACAAATCTAAACCTTCTAAAAACCCGCCAAAATATTTCAAAACCCGTCAAAACTAATCAAAACATTCCGAACACCCGCCAAAACATTCCAAATACCCGCCAAAATATTTTAAAACTCGCCAAAAGGAATCCAAACATTCCAAAACCTGCCAACACAATAAAAACAACTCAAGAGAATACAAAACATTCTAAAACCCAACCAAAACATTCCGAAAACCCACCAAAACATCATAAAAACAAATCAAAACCAACCAAAACATTCTGAAAACCCGCCAAAATGATTTAGACCCGCAAAACTCATCAAAACATTCTGAAAAGATGCCAAAACATTAGAAAACCAGCCTGAACTGATCAAAACATTCAAAAAACTTGGCAATACATCATAAAAACAAATCAAAACCAACCAAAACATTCCAAAAACCCGACAAAATTATTTAGAACCCGCCAAAACTGATCAAAACATTCTGAAAAGATGCCAAAATACTAGAAAACCAGTAAGAAGTGATCGAAACATTCAATAACTTGCCAAAACATAATCAAAACAAATGAAAGCAAACCAAAACATTCCAAATACCCGCCAAAATATTTTAAAACCCGCCAAAAGGAATCCAAACATTCCAAAACCTGCCAAGACAATCAAAACAACACAAGAGAATACAAAACATTCTAAAACACCACCAAAACATTCCGAAAACCCGCCAAAACATCATAAAAACAAATCAAAACCAACCAAAAAATAAGAGGAACACGGCAACATATTGGCAAGCAAGAGACGGAGAACACGGCACCTTCTAGGAGGCCAAGAAGGAAGCCGCACAACACCTGCACTGTGTCTGCAACTTTCAAACTGCTAGAAGCTAGTGGCTTGCCACTGGCCTGCCTCTTCAATTGCCATTAGCATTCCAATGGAAGCTATTCTTGGACAACTTTGCTCTGCTTGCTGCTAGTTCTGCCCCAGCCTACCATAGATAACCTTGCTCTTCCCTTGAGGCTCTGAGATGCCAAGAACTTGTCAACTTCAAAGGGCGGGCCGGGCTACATCTACTCAGCTGCCACAGTTTCTCCTTGCTAGACCTAGTGGGAAAGCATTTTGCTGAGATGCGGAAGGCACGAAACGCAGAATACGGAGACGCGGAGCTGTCCCAAGTGCCGCTGCCAGGCGTCTTTCCGCAGAAGGAGCGCCCCAGACCGCACCGCAACCGGCACCGTCATCTCTGCGCAAAGAGCCAAAATATTTTCAAACCCGCCAAAACTCATCCAAAAATATTGTCAAACCCGCCAAAATAGAAAACCAGACAGAAGTCATCAATACATTCGAAAAAACCTGACAGAACATGATAAAGCCCACCAAAGCTAATCCAAACACACCAAAAACTGGGCTAAACAGAATCAAAACAAATCAAAACAAATCGAAACCTTCTAAAAACCGGCCAAAATATTTCAAAACCCGTCAAAACTAATCAAAACATTCCGAACACCCGCCAAAACATACCAAATACTCGCCAAAAGATTTTAAAACCCGCCAAAAGGAATCCAAACATTCCAAAACCTGCCAACACAATAAAAACAACTCAGGAGAATACAAAACATTCTAAAACCCAACCAAAACATTCCGAAAACCCACCAAAACATCATAAAAACAAATCAAAACCAACCAAAACATTCTGAAAACCCGCCAAAATGATTTAGACCCGCAAAACTCATCAAAACATTCTGAAAAGATGCCAAAACATTAGAAAACCAGCCTGAACTGATCAAAACATTCAAAAAACTTGGCAATACATCATAAAAACAAATCAAAACCAACCAAAACATTCCAAAAACCCGACAAAATTATTTAGAACCCGCCAAAACTGATCAAAACATTCTGAAAGGATGCCAAAATACTAGAAAACCAGTCAGAAGTGATCGAAACATTCAATAACTTGCCAAAACATAATCAAAACAAATGAAAGCAAACCAAAACATTCCAAATACCCGCCAAAATATTTTAAAACCCGCCAAAAGGAATCCAAACATTCCAAAACCTGCCAAGACAATCAAAACAACACAAGAGAATACAAAACATTCTAAAACACCACCAAAACATTCCGAAAACCCGCCAAAACATCATAAAAACAAATCAAAACCAACCAAAAAATAAGAGGAACAAGGCAACATATTGGCAAGCAAGAGACGGAGAACGCGGCACCTTCTAGGAGGCCAAGAAGGAAGCCGCACAACACCTGCACTGTGTCTGCAACTTTCAAACTGCTAGAAGCTAGTGGCTTGCCACTGGCCTGCCTCTTCAATTGCCATTAGCATTCCAATGGAAGCTATTCTTGGACAACTTTGCTCTGCTTGCTGCTAGTTCTGCCCCAGCCTACCATAGATAACCTTGCTCTTGCCTTGAGGCTCTGAGATGCCAAGAACTTGTCAACTTCAAAGGGCGGGCCAGGCTACATCTACTCAGCTGCCACAGTTTCTCCTTGCTAGACCTAGTGGGAAAGCATTTTGCTGAGATGCGGAAGGCACGAAACGCAGAATACGGAGACGCGGAGCTGTCCCAAGTGCCGCTGCCAGGCGTCTTTCCGCAGAAGGAGCGCCCCGGAGCGCACCGCAACCGGCACCGTCATCTCTGCGCAAAGAGCCAAAATATTTTCAAACCCGCCAAAACTCATCCAAAAATATTGTCAAACCCGCCAAAATAGAAAACCAGACAGAAGTCATCAATACATTCGAAAAAACCTGACAAAACATGATCAAGCCCACCAAAGCTAATCCAAACACACCAAAAACTGGGCTAAACAGAATCAAAACAAATCAAAACAAATCGAAACCTTCTAAAAACCGGCCAAAATATTTCAAAACCCGTCAAAACTAATCAAAACATTCCGAACACCCGCCAAAACATACCAAATACTCGCCAAAAGATTTTAAAACCCGCCAAAAGGAATCCAAACATTCCAAAACCTGCCAACAAAATAAAAACAACTCAGGAGAATACAAAACATTCTAAAACCCAACCAAAACATTCCAAAAACCCACCTAAACATCATAAAAACAAATCAAAACCAACCAAAACATTCTGAAAACCCGCCAAAATGATTTAGACCCGCAAAACTCATCAAAACATTCTGAAAAGATGCCAAAACATTAGAAAACCAGCCTGAACTGATCAAAACATTCAAAAAACTTGGCAATACATCATAAAAACAAATCAAAACCAACCAAAACATTCCAAAAACCCGACAAAATTATTTAGAACCCGCCAAAACTGATCAAAACATTCTGAAAAGATGCCAAAATACTAGAAAACCAGTAAGAAGTGATCGAAACATTCAATAACTTGCCAAAACATAATCAAAACAAATGAAAGCAAACCAAAACATTCCAAATACCCGCCAAAATATTTTAAAACCCGCCAAAAGGAATCCAAACATTCCAAAACCTGCCAAGACAATATAAACAACACAAGAGAAAACAAAACATTCTAAAACACCACCAAAACATTCCGAAAATCCGCCAAAACATCATAAAAACAAATCAAAACCAACCAAAAAATAAGAGGAACAAGGCAACATATTGGCAAGCAAGAGACGGAGAGCGCGGCACCTTCTAGGAGGCCAAGAAGGAAGCCGCACAACACCTGCACTGTGTCTGCAACTTTCAAACTGCTAGAAGCTAGTGGCTTGCCACTGGCCTGCCTCTTCAATTGCCATTAGCATTCCAATGGAAGCTATTCTTAGACAACTTTGCTCTGCTTGCTGCTAGTTCTGCCCCAGCCTACCATAGATAACCTTGCTCTTGCCTTGAGGCTCTGAGATGCCAAGAACTTGTCAACTTCAAAGGGCGGGCCAGGCTACATCTACTCAGCTGCCACAGTTTCTCCTTGCTAGACCTAGTGGGAAAGCATTTTGCTGAGATGCAGAAGGCAAGAAACGCAGAATACGGAGACGCGGAGCTGTCCCAAGTGCCGCTGCCAGGCGTCTTTCCGCAGAAGGAGCGCCCCGGAGCGCACCGCAACCGGCACCGTCATCTCTGCGCAAAGAGCCAAAATATTTTCAAACCCGCCAAAACTAATCCAAAAATATTTTCAAACCCGCCAAAATAGAAAACCAGACAGAAGTCATCAATACATTCGAAAAAACCTGACAAAACATGATAAAGCCCAACAAAGCTAATCCAAACACACCAAACACTGGGCTAAACAGAATCAAAACAAATCAAAACAAATCGAAACCTTCTAAAAACCCGCCAAAATATTTCAAAACCCGTCAAAACTAATCAAAACATTCCGAACACCCGCCAAAACATTCCAAATACCCGCCAAAATATTTTAAAACTCGCCAAAAGGAATCCAAACATTCCAAAACCTGCCAACACAATAAAAACAACTCAAGAGAATACAAAACATTCTAAAACCCAACCAAAACATTCCGAAAACCCACCTAAACATCATAAAAACAAATCAAAACCACCCAAAACATTCTGAAAACCCGCCAAAATGATTTAGACCCGCAAAACTCATCAAAACATTCTGAAAAGATGCCAAAACATTAGAAAACCAGCCTGAACTGATCAAAACATTCAAAAAACTTGGCAATACATCATAAAAACAAATCAAAACCAACCAAAACATTCCAAAAACCCGACAAAATTATTTAGAACCCGCCAAAACTGATCAAAACATTCTGAAAAGATGCCAAAATACTAGAAAACCAGTAAGAAGTGATCGAAACATTCAATAACTTGCCAAAACATAATCAAAACAAATGAAAGCAAACCAAAACATTCCAAATACCCGCCAAAATATTTTAAAACCCGCCAAAAGGAATCCAAACATTCCAAAACCTGCCAAGACAATCAAAACAACACAAGAGAATACAAAACATTCTAAAACACCACCAAAACATTCCGAAAACCCGCCAAAACATCATAAAAACAAATCAAAACCAACCAAAAAATAAGAGGAACAAGGCAACATATTGGCAAGCAAGAGACGGAGAACGCGGCACCTTCTAGGAGGCCAAGAAGGAAGCCGCACAACACCTGCACTGTGTCTGCAACTTTCAAACTGCTAGAAGCTAGTGGCTTGCCACTGGCCTGCCTCTTCAATTGCCATTAGCATTCCAATGGAAGCTATTCTTGGACAACTTTGCTCTGCTTGCTGCTAGTTCTGCCCCAGCCTACCATAGATAACCTTGCTCTTGCCTTGAGGCTCTGAGATGCCAAGAACTTGTCAACTTCAAAGGGCGGGCCAGGCTACATCTACTCAGCTGCCACAGTTTCTCCTTGCTAGACCTAGTGGGAAAGCATTTTGCTGAGATGCGGAAGGCACGAAACGCAGAATACGGAGACGCGGAGCTGTCCCAAGTGCCGCTGCCAGGCGTCTTTCCGCAGAAGGAGCGCCCCGGAGCGCACCGCAACCGGCACCGTCATCTCTGCGCAAAGAGCCAAAATATTTTCAAACCCGCCAAAACTCATCCAAAAATATTGTCAAACCCGCCAAAATAGAAAACCAGACAGAAGTCATCAATACATTCGAAAAAACCTGACAAAACATGATCAAGCCCACCAAAGCTAATCCAAACACACCAAAAACTGGGCTAAACAGAATCAAAACAAATCAAAACAAATCGAAACCTTCTAAAAACCGGCCAAAATATTTCAAAACCCGTCAAAACTAATCAAAACATTCCGAACACCCGCCAAAACATACCAAATACTCGCCAAAAGATTTTAAAACCCGCCAAAAGGAATCCAAACATTCCAAAACCTGCCAACAAAATAAAAACAACTCAGGAGAATACAAAACATTCTAAAACCCAACCAAAACATTCCAAAAACCCACCTAAACATCATAAAAACAAATCAAAACCAACCAAAACATTCTGAAAACCCGCCAAAATGATTTAGACCCGCAAAACTCATCAAAACATTCTGAAAAGATGCCAAAACATTAGAAAACCAGCCTGAACTGATCAAAACATTCAAAAAACTTGGCAATACATCATAAAAACAAATCAAAACCAACCAAAACATTCCAAAAACCCGACAAAATTATTTAGAACCCGCCAAAACTGATCAAAACATTCTGAAAAGATGCCAAAATACTAGAAAACCAGTAAGAAGTGATCGAAACATTCAATAACTTGCCAAAACATAATCAAAACAAATGAAAGCAAACCAAAACATTCCAAATACCCGCCAAAATATTTTAAAACCCGCCAAAAGGAATCCAAACATTCCAAAACCTGCCAAGACAATATAAACAACACAAGAGAAAACAAAACATTCTAAAACACCACCAAAACATTCCGAAAATCCGCCAAAACATCATAAAAACAAATCAAAACCAACCAAAAAATAAGAGGAACAAGGCAACATATTGGCAAGCAAGAGACGGAGAACGCGGCACCTTCTAGGAGGCCAAGAAGGAAGCCGCACAACACCTGCACTGTGTCTGCAACTTTCAAACTGCTAGAAGCTAGTGGCTTGCCACTGGCCTGCCTCTTCAATTGCCATTAGCATTCCAATGGAAGCTATTCTTGGACAACTTTGCTCTGCTTGCTGCTAGTTCTGCCCCAGCCTACCATAGATAACCTTGCTCTTGCCTTGAGGCTCTGAGATGCCAAGAACTTGTCAACTTCAAAGGGCGGGCCAGGCTACATCTACTCAGCTGCCACAGTTTCTCCTTGCTAGACCTAGTGGGAAAGCATTTTGCTGAGATGCAGAAGGCAAGAAACGCAGAATACGGAGACGCGGAGCTGTCCCAAGTGCCGCTGCCAGGCGTCTTTCCGCAGAAGGAGCGCCCCGGAGCGCACCGCAACCGGCACCGTCATCTCTGCGCAAAGAGCCAAAATATTTTCAAACCCGCCAAAACTCATCCAAAAATATTGTCAAACCCGCCAAAATAGAAAACCAGACAGAAGTCATCAATACATTCGAAAAAACCTGACAAAACATGATCAAGCCCACCAAAGCTAATCCAAACACACCAAAAACTGGGCTAAACAGAATCAAAACAAATCAAAACAAATCGAAACCTTCTAAAAACTGGCCAAAATATTTCAAAACCCGTCAAAACTAATCAAAACATTCCGAACACCCGCCAAAACATACCAAATACTCGCCAAAAGATTTTAAAACCCGCCAAAAGGAATCCAAACATTCCAAAACCTGCCAACACAATAAAAACAACTCAGGAGAATACAAAACATTCTAAAACCCAACCAAAACATTCCAAAAACCCACCTAAACATCATAAAAACAAATCAAAACCAACCAAAACATTCTGAAAACCCGCCAAAATGATTTAGACCCGCAAAACTCATCAAAACATTCTGAAAAGATGCCAAAACATTAGAAAACCAGCCTGAACTGATCAAAACATTCAAAAAACTTGGCAATACATCATAAAAACAAATCAAAACCAACCAAAACATTCCAAAAACCCGACAAAATTATTTAGAACCCGCCAAAACTGATCAAAACATTCTGAAAGGATGCCAAAATACTAGAAAACCAGTCAGAAGTGATCGAAACATTCAATAACTTGCCAAAACATAATCAAAACAAATGAAAGCAAACCAAAACATTCCAAATACCCGCCAAAATATTTTAAAACCCGCCAAAAGGAATCCAAACATTCCAAAACCTGCCAAGACAATCAAAACAACACAAGAGAATACAAAACATTCTAAAACACCACCAAAACATTCCGAAAACCCGCCAAAACATCATAAAAACAAATCAAAACCAACCAAAAAATAAGAGGAACAAGGCAACATATTGGCAAGCAAGAGACGGAGAACGCGGCACCTTCTAGGAGGCCAAGAAGGAAGCCGCACAACACCTGCACTGTGTCTGCAACTTTCAAACTGCTAGAAGCTAGTGGCTTGCCACTGGCCTGCCTCTTCAATTGCCATTAGCATTCCAATGGAAGCTATTCTTGGACAACTTTGCTCTGCTTGCTGCTAGTTCTGCCCCAGCCTACCATAGATAACCTTGCTCTTGCCTTGAGGCTCTGAGATGCCAAGAACTTGTCAACTTCAAAGGGCGGGCCAGGCTACATCTACTCAGCTGCCACAGTTTCTCCTTGCTAGACCTAGTGGGAAAGCATTTTGCTGAGATGCGGAAGGCACGAAACGCAGAATACGGAGACGCGGAGCTGTCCCAAGTGCCGCTGCCAGGCGTCTTTCCGCAGAAGGAGCGCCCCGGAGCGCACCGCAACCGGCACCGTCATCTCTGCGCAAAGAGCCAAAATATTTTCAAACCCGCCAAAACTCATCCAAAAATATTGTCAAACCCGCCAAAATAGAAAACCAGACAGAAGTCATCAATACATTCGAAAAAACCTGACAAAACATGATCAAGCCCACCAAAGCTAATCCAAACACACCAAAAACTGGGCTAAACAGAATCAAAACAAATCAAAACAAATCGAAACCTTCTAAAAACCGGCCAAAATATTTCAAAACCCGTCAAAACTAATCAAAACATTCCGAACACCCGCCAAAACATACCAAATACTCGCCAAAAGATTTTAAAACCCGCCAAAAGGAATCCAAACATTCCAAAACCTGCCAACACAATAAAAACAACTCAGGAGAATACAAAACATTCTAAAACCCAACCAAAACATTCCAAAAACCCACCTAAACATCATAAAAACAAATCAAAACCAACCAAAACATTCTGAAAACCCGCCAAAATGATTTAGACCCGCAAAACTCATCAAAACATTCTGAAAAGATGCCAAAACATTAGAAAACCAGCCTGAACTGATCAAAACATTCAAAAAACTTGGCAATACATCATAAAAACAAATCAAAACCAACCAAAACATTCCAAAAACCCGACAAAATTATTTAGAACCCGCCAAAACTGATCAAAACATTCTGAAAAGATGCCAAAATACTAGAAAACCAGTAAGAAGTGATCGAAACATTCAATAACTTGCCAAAACATAATCAAAACAAATGAAAGCAAACCAAAACATTCCAAATACCCGCCAAAATATTTTAAAACCCGCCAAAAGGAATCCAAACATTCCAAAACCTGCCAAGACAATATAAACAACACAAGAGAAAACAAAACATTCTAAAACACCACCAAAACATTCCGAAAATCCGCCAAAACATCATAAAAACAAATCAAAACCAACCAAAAAATAAGAGGAACAAGGCAACATATTGGCAAGCAAGAGACGGAGAGCGCGGCACCTTCTAGGAGGCCAAGAAGGAAGCCGCACAACACCTGCACTGTGTCTGCAACTTTCAAACTGCTAGAAGCTAGTGGCTTGCCACTGGCCTGCCTCTTCAATTGCCATTAGCATTCCAATGGAAGCTATTCTTAGACAACTTTGCTCTGCTTGCTGCTAGTTCTGCCCCAGCCTACCATAGATAACCTTGCTCTTGCCTTGAGGCTCTGAGATGCCAAGAACTTGTCAACTTCAAAGGGCGGGCCAGGCTACATCTACTCAGCTGCCACAGTTTCTCCTTGCTAGACCTAGTGGGAAAGCATTTTGCTGAGATGCAGAAGGCAAGAAACGCAGAATACGGAGACGCGGAGCTGTCCCAAGTGCCGCTGCCAGGCGTCTTTCCGCAGAAGGAGCGCCCCGGAGCGCACCGCAACCGGCACCGTCATCTCTGCGCAAAGAGCCAAAATATTTTCAAACCCGCCAAAACTAATCCAAAAATATTTTCAAACCCGCCAAAATAGAAAACCAGACAGAAGTCATCAATACATTCGAAAAAACCTGACAAAACATGATAAAGCCCAACAAAGCTAATCCAAACACACCAAACACTGGGCTAAACAGAATCAAAACAAATCAAAACAAATCGAAACCTTCTAAAAACCCGCCAAAATATTTCAAAACCCGTCAAAACTAATCAAAACATTCCGAACACCCGCCAAAACATTCCAAATACCCGCCAAAATATTTTAAAACTCGCCAAAAGGAATCCAAACATTCCAAAACCTGCCAACACAATAAAAACAACTCAAGAGAATACAAAACATTCTAAAACCCAACCAAAACATTCCGAAAACCCACCAAAACATCATAAAAACAAATCAAAACCACCCAAAACATTCTGAAAACCCGCCAAAATGATTTAGACCCGCAAAACTCATCAAAACATTCTGAAAAGATGCCAAAACATTAGAAAACCAGCCTGAACTGATCAAAACATTCAAAAAACTTGGCAATACATCATAAAAACAAATCAAAACCAACCAAAACATTCCAAAAACCCGACAAAATTATTTAGAACCCGCCAAAACTGATCAAAACATTCTGAAAAGATGCCAAAATACTAGAAAACCAGTAAGAAGTGATCGAAACATTCAATAACTTGCCAAAACATAATCAAAACAAATGAAAGCAAACCAAAACATTCCAAATACCCGCCAAAATATTTTAAAACCCGCCAAAAGGAATCCAAACATTCCAAAACCTGCCAAGACAATCAAAACAACACAAGAGAATACAAAACATTCTAAAACACCACCAAAACATTCCGAAAACCCGCCAAAACATCATAAAAACAAATCAAAACCAACCAAAAAATAAGAGGAACAAGGCAACATATTGGCAAGCAAGAGACGGAGAACGCGGCACCTTCTAGGAGGCCAAGAAGGAAGCCGCACAACACCTGCACTGTGTCTGCAACTTTCAAACTGCTAGAAGCTAGTGGCTTGCCACTGGCCTGCCTCTTCAATTGCCATTAGCATTCCAATGGAAGCTATTCTTGGACAACTTTGCTCTGCTTGCTGCTAGTTCTGCCCCAGCCTACCATAGATAACCTTGCTCTTGCCTTGAGGCTCTGAGATGCCAAGAACTTGTCAACTTCAAAGGGCGGGCCAGGCTACATCTACTCAGCTGCCACAGTTTCTCCTTGCTAGACCTAGTGGGAAAGCATTTTGCTGAGATGCGGAAGGCACGAAACGCAGAATACGGAGACGCGGAGCTGTCCCAAGTGCCGCTGCCAGGCGTCTTTCCGCAGAAGGAGCGCCCCGGAGCGCACCGCAACCGGCACCGTCATCTCTGCGCAAAGAGCCAAAATATTTTCAAACCCGCCAAAACTCATCCAAAAATATTGTCAAACCCGCCAAAATAGAAAACCAGACAGAAGTCATCAATACATTCGAAAAAACCTGACAAAACATGATCAAGCCCACCAAAGCTAATCCAAACACACCAAAAACTGGGCTAAACAGAATCAAAACAAATCAAAACAAATCGAAACCTTCTAAAAACCGGCCAAAATATTTCAAAACCCGTCAAAACTAATCAAAACATTCCGAACACCCGCCAAAACATACCAAATACTCGCCAAAAGATTTTAAAACCCGCCAAAAGGAATCCAAACATTCCAAAACCTGCCAACAAAATAAAAACAACTCAGGAGAATACAAAACATTCTAAAACCCAACCAAAACATTCCAAAAACCCACCTAAACATCATAAAAACAAATCAAAACCAACCAAAACATTCTGAAAACCCGCCAAAATGATTTAGACCCGCAAAACTCATCAAAACATTCTGAAAAGATGCCAAAACATTAGAAAACCAGCCTGAACTGATCAAAACATTCAAAAAACTTGGCAATACATCATAAAAACAAATCAAAACCAACCAAAACATTCCAAAAACCCGACAAAATTATTTAGAACCCGCCAAAACTGATCAAAACATTCTGAAAAGATGCCAAAATACTAGAAAACCAGTAAGAAGTGATCGAAACATTCAATAACTTGCCAAAACATAATCAAAACAAATGAAAGCAAACCAAAACATTCCAAATACCCGCCAAAATATTTTAAAACCCGCCAAAAGGAATCCAAACATTCCAAAACCTGCCAAGACAATATAAACAACACAAGAGAAAACAAAACATTCTAAAACACCACCAAAACATTCCGAAAATCCGCCAAAACATCATAAAAACAAATCAAAACCAACCAAAAAATAAGAGGAACAAGGCAACATATTGGCAAGCAAGAGACGGAGAGCGCGGCACCTTCTAGGAGGCCAAGAAGGAAGCCGCACAACACCTGCACTGTGTCTGCAACTTTCAAACTGCTAGAAGCTAGTGGCTTGCCACTGGCCTGCCTCTTCAATTGCCATTAGCATTCCAATGGAAGCTATTCTTGGACAACTTTGCTCTGCTTGCTGCTAGTTCTGCCCCAGCCTACCATAGATAACCTTGCTCTTGCCTTGAGGCTCTGAGATGCCAAGAACTTGTCAACTTCAAAGGGCGGGCCAGGCTACATCTACTCAGCTGCCACAGTTTCTCCTTGCTAGACCTAGTGGGAAAGCATTTTGCTGAGATGCAGAAGGCAAGAAACGCAGAATACGGAGACGCGGAGCTGTCCCAAGTGCCGCTGCCAGGCGTCTTTCCGCAGAAGGAGCGCCCCGGAGCGCACCGCAACCGGCACCGTCATCTCTGCGCAAAGAGCCAAAATATTTTCAAACCCGCCAAAACTCATCCAAAAATATTGTCAAACCCGCCAAAATAGAAAACCAGACAGAAGTCATCAATACATTCGAAAAAACCTGACAAAACATGATCAAGCCCACCAAAGCTAATCCAAACACACCAAAAACTGGGCTAAACAGAATCAAAACAAATCAAAACAAATCGAAACCTTCTAAAAACTGGCCAAAATATTTCAAAACCCGTCAAAACTAATCAAAACATTCCGAACACCCGCCAAAACATACCAAATACTCGCCAAAAGATTTTAAAACCCGCCAAAAGGAATCCAAACATTCCAAAACCTGCCAACACAATAAAAACAACTCAGGAGAATACAAAACATTCTAAAACCCAACCAAAACATTCCAAAAACCCACCTAAACATCATAAAAACAAATCAAAACCAACCAAAACATTCTGAAAACCCGCCAAAATGATTTAGACCCGCAAAACTCATCAAAACATTCTGAAAAGATGCCAAAACATTAGAAAACCAGCCTGAACTGATCAAAACATTCAAAAAACTTGGCAATACATCATAAAAACAAATCAAAACCAACCAAAACATTCCAAAAACCCGACAAAATTATTTAGAACCCGCCAAAACTGATCAAAACATTCTGAAAAGATGCCAAAATACTAGAAAACCAGTAAGAAGTGATCGAAACATTCAATAACTTGCCAAAACATAATCAAAACAAATGAAAGCAAACCAAAACATTCCAAATACCCGCCAAAATATTTTAAAACCCGCCAAAAGGAATCCAAACATTCCAAAACCTGCCAAGACAATATAAACAACACAAGAGAAAACAAAACATTCTAAAACACCACCAAAACATTCCGAAAATCCGCCAAAACATCATAAAAACAAATCAAAACCAACCAAAAAATAAGAGGAACAAGGCAACATATTGGCAAGCAAGAGACGGAGAGCGCGGCACCTTCTAGGAGGCCAAGAAGGAAGCCGCACAACACCTGCACTGTGTCTGCAACTTTCAAACTGCTAGAAGCTAGTGGCTTGCCACTGGCCTGCCTCTTCAATTGCCATTAGCATTCCAATGGAAGCTATTCTTAGACAACTTTGCTCTGCTTGCTGCTAGTTCTGCCCCAGCCTACCATAGATAACCTTGCTCTTGCCTTGAGGCTCTGAGATGCCAAGAACTTGTCAACTTCAAAGGGCGGGCCAGGCTACATCTACTCAGCTGCCACAGTTTCTCCTTGCTAGACCTAGTGGGAAAGCATTTTGCTGAGATGCAGAAGGCAAGAAACGCAGAATACGGAGACGCGGAGCTGTCCCAAGTGCCGCTGCCAGGCGTCTTTCCGCAGAAGGAGCGCCCCGGAGCGCACCGCAACCGGCACCGTCATCTCTGCGCAAAGAGCCAAAATATTTTCAAACCCGCCAAAACTAATCCAAAAATATTTTCAAACCCGCCAAAATAGAAAACCAGACAGAAGTCATCAATACATTCGAAAAAACCTGACAAAACATGATAAAGCCCAACAAAGCTAATCCAAACACACCAAACACTGGGCTAAACAGAATCAAAACAAATCAAAACAAATCTAAACCTTCTAAAAACCCGCCAAAATATTTCAAAACCCGTCAAAACTAATCAAAACATTCCGAATACCCGCCAAAACATTCCAAATACCCGCCAAAATATTTTAAAACTCGCCAAAAGGAATCCAAACATTCCAAAACCTGCCAACACAATAAAAACAACTCAAGAGAATACAAAACATTCTAAAACCCAACCAAAACATTCCGAAAACCCACCAAAACATCATAAAAACAAATCAAAACCAACCAAAACATTCTGAAAACCCGCCAAAATGATTTAGACCCGCAAAACTCATCAAAACATTCTGAAAAGATGCCAAAACATTAGAAAACCAGCCTGAACTGATCAAAACATTCAAAAAACTTGGCAATACATCATAAAAACAAATCAAAACCAACCAAAACATTCCAAAAACCCGACAAAATTATTTAGAACCCGCCAAAACTGATCAAAACATTCTGAAAAGATGCCAAAATACTAGAAAACCAGTAAGAAGTGATCGAAACATTCAATAACTTGCCAAAACATAATCAAAACAAATGAAAGCAAACCAAAACATTCCAAATACCCGCCAAAATATTTTAAAACCCGCCAAAAGGAATCCAAACATTCCAAAACCTGCCAAGACAATCAAAACAACACAAGAGAATACAAAACATTCTAAAACACCACCAAAACATTCCGAAAACCCGCCAAAACATCATAAAAACAAATCAAAACCAACCAAAAAATAAGAGGAACAAGGCAACATATTGGCAAGCAAGAGACGGAGAACGCGGCACCTTCTAGGAGGCCAAGAAGGAAGCCGCACAACACCTGCACTGTGTCTGCAACTTTCAAACTGCTAGAAGCTAGTGGCTTGCCACTGGCCTGCCTCTTCAATTGCCATTAGCATTCCAATGGAAGCTATTCTTGGACAACTTTGCTCTGCTTGCTGCTAGTTCTGCCCCAGCCTACCATAGATAACCTTGCTCTTGCCTTGAGGCTCTGAGATGCCAAGAACTTGTCAACTTCAAAGGGCGGGCCAGGCTACATCTACTCAGCTGCCACAGTTTCTCCTTGCTAGACCTAGTGGGAAAGCATTTTGCTGAGATGCGGAAGGCACGAAACGCAGAATACGGAGACGCGGAGCTGTCCCAAGTGCCGCTGCCAGGCGTCTTTCCGCAGAAGGAGCGCCCCGGAGCGCACCGCAACCGGCACCGTCATCTCTGCGCAAAGAGCCAAAATATTTTCAAACCCGCCAAAACTCATCCAAAAATATTGTCAAACCCGCCAAAATAGAAAACCAGACAGAAGTCATCAATACATTCGAAAAAACCTGACAAAACATGATCAAGCCCACCAAAGCTAATCCAAACACACCAAAAACTGGGCTAAACAGAATCAAAACAAATCAAAACAAATCGAAACCTTCTAAAAACCGGCCAAAATATTTCAAAACCCGTCAAAACTAATCAAAACATTCCGAACACCCGCCAAAACATACCAAATACTCGCCAAAAGATTTTAAAACCCGCCAAAAGGAATCCAAACATTCCAAAACCTGCCAACACAATAAAAACAACTCAGGAGAATACAAAACATTCTAAAACCCAACCAAAACATTCCAAAAACCCACCTAAACATCATAAAAACAAATCAAAACCAACCAAAACATTCTGAAAACCCGCCAAAATGATTTAGACCCGCAAAACTCATCAAAACATTCTGAAAAGATGCCAAAACATTAGAAAACCAGCCTGAACTGATCAAAACATTCAAAAAACTTGGCAATACATCATAAAAACAAATCAAAACCAACCAAAACATTCCAAAAACCCGACAAAATTATTTAGAACCCGCCAAAACTGATCAAAACATTCTGAAAAGATGCCAAAATACTAGAAAACCAGTAAGAAGTGATCGAAACATTCAATAACTTGCCAAAACATAATCAAAACAAATGAAAGCAAACCAAAACATTCCAAATACCCGCCAAAATATTTTAAAACCCGCCAAAAGGAATCCAAACATTCCAAAACCTGCCAAGACAATATAAACAACACAAGAGAAAACAAAACATTCTAAAACACCACCAAAACATTCCGAAAATCCGCCAAAACATCATAAAAACAAATCAAAACCAACCAAAAAATAAGAGGAACAAGGCAACATATTGGCAAGCAAGAGACGGAGAGCGCGGCACCTTCTAGGAGGCCAAGAAGGAAGCCGCACAACACCTGCACTGTGTCTGCAACTTTCAAACTGCTAGAAGCTAGTGGCTTGCCACTGGCCTGCCTCTTCAATTGCCATTAGCATTCCAATGGAAGCTATTCTTGGACAACTTTGCTCTGCTTGCTGCTAGTTCTGCCCCAGCCTACCATAGATAACCTTGCTCTTGCCTTGAGGCTCTGAGATGCCAAGAACTTGTCAACTTCAAAGGGCGGGCCAGGCTACATCTACTCAGCTGCCACAGTTTCTCCTTGCTAGACCTAGTGGGAAAGCATTTTGCTGAGATGCAGAAGGCAAGAAACGCAGAATACGGAGACGCGGAGCTGTCCCAAGTGCCGCTGCCAGGCGTCTTTCCGCAGAAGGAGCGCCCCGGAGCGCACCGCAACCGGCACCGTCATCTCTGCGCAAAGAGCCAAAATATTTTCAAACCCGCCAAAACTCATCCAAAAATATTGTCAAACCCGCCAAAATAGAAAACCAGACAGAAGTCATCAATACATTCGAAAAAACCTGACAAAACATGATCAAGCCCACCAAAGCTAATCCAAACACACCAAAAACTGGGCTAAACAGAATCAAAACAAATCAAAACAAATCGAAACCTTCTAAAAACTGGCCAAAATATTTCAAAACCCGTCAAAACTAATCAAAACATTCCGAACACCCGCCAAAACATACCAAATACTCGCCAAAAGATTTTAAAACCCGCCAAAAGGAATCCAAACATTCCAAAACCTGCCAACACAATAAAAACAACTCAGGAGAATACAAAACATTCTAAAACCCAACCAAAACATTCCAAAAACCCACCTAAACATCATAAAAACAAATCAAAACCAACCAAAACATTCTGAAAACCCGCCAAAATGATTTAGACCCGCAAAACTCATCAAAACATTCTGAAAAGATGCCAAAACATTAGAAAACCAGCCTGAACTGATCAAAACATTCAAAAAACTTGGCAATACATCATAAAAACAAATCAAAACCAACCAAAACATTCCAAAAACCCGACAAAATTATTTAGAACCCGCCAAAACTGATCAAAACATTCTGAAAAGATGCCAAAATACTAGAAAACCAGTAAGAAGTGATCGAAACATTCAATAACTTGCCAAAACATAATCAAAACAAATGAAAGCAAACCAAAACATTCCAAATACCCGCCAAAATATTTTAAAACCCGCCAAAAGGAATCCAAACATTCCAAAACCTGCCAAGACAATCAAAACAACACAAGAGAATACAAAACATTCTAAAACACCACCAAAACATTCCGAAAACCCGCCAAAACATCATAAAAACAAATCAAAACCAACCAAAAAATAAGAGGAACAAGGCAACATATTGGCAAGCAAGAGACGGAGAACGCGGCACCTTCTAGGAGGCCAAGAAGGAAGCCGCACAACACCTGCACTGTGTCTGCAACTTTCAAACTGCTAGAAGCTAGTGGCTTGCCACTGGCCTGCCTCTTCAATTGCCATTAGCATTCCAATGGAAGCTATTCTTGGACAACTTTGCTCTGCTTGCTGCTAGTTCTGCCCCAGCCTACCATAGATAACCTTGCTCTTGCCTTGAGGCTCTGAGATGCCAAGAACTTGTCAACTTCAAAGGGCGGGCCAGGCTACATCTACTCAGCTGCCACAGTTTCTCCTTGCTAGACCTAGTGGGAAAGCATTTTGCTGAGATGCGGAAGGCACGAAACGCAGAATACGGAGACGCGGAGCTGTCCCAAGTGCCGCTGCCAGGCGTCTTTCCGCAGAAGGAGCGCCCCGGAGCGCACCGCAACCGGCACCGTCATCTCTGCGCAAAGAGCCAAAATATTTTCAAACCCGCCAAAACTCATCCAAAAATATTGTCAAACCCGCCAAAATAGAAAACCAGACAGAAGTCATCAATACATTCGAAAAAACCTGACAAAACATGATCAAGCCCACCAAAGCTAATCCAAACACACCAAAAACTGGGCTAAACAGAATCAAAACAAATCAAAACAAATCGAAACCTTCTAAAAACCGGCCAAAATATTTCAAAACCCGTCAAAACTAATCAAAACATTCCGAACACCCGCCAAAACATACCAAATACTCGCCAAAAGATTTTAAAACCCGCCAAAAGGAATCCAAACATTCCAAAACCTGCCAACACAATAAAAACAACTCAGGAGAATACAAAACATTCTAAAACCCAACCAAAACATTCCAAAAACCCACCTAAACATCATAAAAACAAATCAAAACCAACCAAAACATTCTGAAAACCCGCCAAAATGATTTAGACCCGCAAAACTCATCAAAACATTCTGAAAAGATGCCAAAACATTAGAAAACCAGCCTGAACTGATCAAAACATTCAAAAAACTTGGCAATACATCATAAAAACAAATCAAAACCAACCAAAACATTCCAAAAACCCGACAAAATTATTTAGAACCCGCCAAAACTGATCAAAACATTCTGAAAAGATGCCAAAATACTAGAAAACCAGTAAGAAGTGATCGTAACATTCAATAACTTGCCAAAACATAATCAAAACAAATGAAAGCAAACCAAAACATTCCAAATACCCGCCAAAAGATTTTAAAACCCGCCAAAAGGAATCCAAACATTCCAAAACCTGCCAAGACAATATAAACAACACAAGAGAAAACAAAACATTCTAAAACACCACCAAAACATTCCGAAAATCCGCCAAAACATCATAAAAACAAATCAAAACCAACCAAAAAATAAGAGGAACAAGGCAACATATTGGCAAGCAAGAGACGGAGAGCGCGGCACCTTCTAGGAGGCCAAGAAGGAAGCCGCACAACACCTGCACTGTGTCTGCAACTTTCAAACTGCTAGAAGCTAGTGGCTTGCCACTGGCCTGCCTCTTCAATTGCCATTAGCATTCCAATGGAAGCTATTCTTAGACAACTTTGCTCTGCTTGCTGCTAGTTCTGCCCCAGCCTACCATAGATAACCTTGCTCTTGCCTTGAGGCTCTGAGATGCCAAGAACTTGTCAACTTCAAAGGGCGGGCCAGGCTACATCTACTCAGCTGCCACAGTTTCTCCTTGCTAGACCTAGTGGGAAAGCATTTTGCTGAGATGCAGAAGGCAAGAAACGCAGAATACGGAGACGCGGAGCTGTCCCAAGTGCCGCTGCCAGGCGTCTTTCCGCAGAAGGAGCGCCCCGGAGCGCACCGCAACCGGCACCGTCATCTCTGCGCAAAGAGCCAAAATATTTTCAAACCCGCCAAAACTAATCCAAAAATATTTTCAAACCCGCCAAAATAGAAAACCAGACAGAAGTCATCAATACATTCGAAAAAACCTGACAAAACATGATAAAGCCCAACAAAGCTAATCCAAACACACCAAACACTGGGCTAAACAGAATCAAAACAAATCAAAACAAATCTAAACCTTCTAAAAACCCGCCAAAATATTTCAAAACCCGTCAAAACTAATCAAAACATTCCGAACACCCGCCAAAACATTCCAAATACCCGCCAAAATATTTTAAAACTCGCCAAAAGGAATCCAAACATTCCAAAACCTGCCAACACAATAAAAACAACTCAAGAGAATACAAAACATTCTAAAACCCAACCAAAACATTCCGAAAACCCACCAAAACATCATAAAAACAAATCAAAACCAACCAAAACATTCTGAAAACCCGCCAAAATGATTTAGACCCGCAAAACTCATCAAAACATTCTGAAAAGATGCCAAAACATTAGAAAACCAGCCTGAACTGATCAAAACATTCAAAAAACTTGGCAATACATCATAAAAACAAATCAAAACCAACCAAAACATTCCAAAAACCCGACAAAATTATTTAGAACCCGCCAAAACTGATCAAAACATTCTGAAAAGATGCCAAAATACTAGAAAACCAGTAAGAAGTGATCGAAACATTCAATAACTTGCCAAAACATAATCAAAACAAATGAAAGCAAACCAAAACATTCCAAATACCCGCCAAAATATTTTAAAACCCGCCAAAAGGAATCCAAACATTCCAAAACCTGCCAAGACAATCAAAACAACACAAGAGAATACAAAACATTCTAAAACACCACCAAAACATTCCGAAAACCCGCCAAAACATCATAAAAACAAATCAAAACCAACCAAAAAATAAGAGGAACAAGGCAACATATTGGCAAGCAAGAGACGGAGAACGCGGCACCTTCTAGGAGGCCAAGAAGGAAGCCGCACAACACCTGCACTGTGTCTGCAACTTTCAAACTGCTAGAAGCTAGTGGCTTGCCACTGGCCTGCCTCTTCAATTGCCATTAGCATTCCAATGGAAGCTATTCTTGGACAACTTTGCTCTGCTTGCTGCTAGTTCTGCCCCAGCCTACCATAGATAACCTTGCTCTTGCCTTGAGGCTCTGAGATGCCAAGAACTTGTCAACTTCAAAGGGCGGGCCAGGCTACATCTACTCAGCTGCCACAGTTTCTCCTTGCTAGACCTAGTGGGAAAGCATTTTGCTGAGATGCGGAAGGCACGAAACGCAGAATACGGAGACGCGGAGCTGTCCCAAGTGCCGCTGCCAGGCGTCTTTCCGCAGAAGGAGCGCCCCGGAGCGCACCGCAACCGGCACCGTCATCTCTGCGCAAAGAGCCAAAATATTTTCAAACCCGCCAAAACTCATCCAAAAATATTGTCAAACCCGCCAAAATAGAAAACCAGACAGAAGTCATCAATACATTCGAAAAAACCTGACAAAACATGATCAAGCCCACCAAAGCTAATCCAAACACACCAAAAACTGGGCTAAACAGAATCAAAACAAATCAAAACAAATCGAAACCTTCTAAAAACCGGCCAAAATATTTCAAAACCCGTCAAAACTAATCAAAACATTCCGAACACCCGCCAAAACATACCAAATACTCGCCAAAAGATTTTAAAACCCGCCAAAAGGAATCCAAACATTCCAAAACCTGCCAACACAATAAAAACAACTCAGGAGAATACAAAACATTCTAAAACCCAACCAAAACATTCCAAAAACCCACCTAAACATCATAAAAACAAATCAAAACCAACCAAAACATTCTGAAAACCCGCCAAAATGATTTAGACCCGCAAAACTCATCAAAACATTCTGAAAAGATGCCAAAACATTAGAAAACCAGCCTGAACTGATCAAAACATTCAAAAAACTTGGCAATACATCATAAAAACAAATCAAAACCAACCAAAACATTCCAAAAACCCGACAAAATTATTTAGAACCCGCCAAAACTGATCAAAACATTCTGAAAAGATGCCAAAATACTAGAAAACCAGTAAGAAGTGATCGTAACATTCAATAACTTGCCAAAACATAATCAAAACAAATGAAAGCAAACCAAAACATTCCAAATACCCGCCAAAAGATTTTAAAACCCGCCAAAAGGAATCCAAACATTCCAAAACCTGCCAAGACAATATAAACAACACAAGAGAAAACAAAACATTCTAAAACACCACCAAAACATTCCGAAAATCCGCCAAAACATCATAAAAACAAATCAAAACCAACCAAAAAATAAGAGGAACAAGGCAACATATTGGCAAGCAAGAGACGGAGAGCGCGGCACCTTCTAGGAGGCCAAGAAGGAAGCCGCACAACACCTGCACTGTGTCTGCAACTTTCAAACTGCTAGAAGCTAGTGGCTTGCCACTGGCCTGCCTCTTCAATTGCCATTAGCATTCCAATGGAAGCTATTCTTGGACAACTTTGCTCTGCTTGCTGCTAGTTCTGCCCCAGCCTACCATAGATAACCTTGCTCTTGCCTTGAGGCTCTGAGATGCCAAGAACTTGTCAACTTCAAAGGGCGGGCCAGGCTACATCTACTCAGCTGCCACAGTTTCTCCTTGCTAGACCTAGTGGGAAAGCATTTTGCTGAGATGCAGAAGGCAAGAAACGCAGAATACGGAGACGCGGAGCTGTCCCAAGTGCCGCTGCCAGGCGTCTTTCCGCAGAAGGAGCGCCCCGGAGCGCACCGCAACCGGCACCGTCATCTCTGCGCAAAGAGCCAAAATATTTTCAAACCCGCCAAAACTCATCCAAAAATATTGTCAAACCCGCCAAAATAGAAAACCAGACAGAAGTCATCAATACATTCGAAAAAACCTGACAAAACATGATCAAGCCCACCAAAGCTAATCCAAACACACCAAAAACTGGGCTAAACAGAATCAAAACAAATCAAAACAAATCGAAACCTTCTAAAAACTGGCCAAAATATTTCAAAACCCGTCAAAACTAATCAAAACATTCCGAACACCCGCCAAAACATACCAAATACTCGCCAAAAGATTTTAAAACCCGCCAAAAGGAATCCAAACATTCCAAAACCTGCCAACACAATAAAAACAACTCAGGAGAATACAAAACATTCTAAAACCCAACCAAAACATTCCAAAAACCCACCTAAACATCATAAAAACAAATCAAAACCAACCAAAACATTCTGAAAACCCGCCAAAATGATTTAGACCCGCAAAACTCATCAAAACATTCTGAAAAGATGCCAAAACATTAGAAAACCAGCCTGAACTGATCAAAACATTCAAAAAACTTGGCAATACATCATAAAAACAAATCAAAACCAACCAAAACATTCCAAAAACCCGACAAAATTATTTAGAACCCGCCAAAACTGATCAAAACATTCTGAAAAGATGCCAAAATACTAGAAAACCAGTAAGAAGTGATCGAAACATTCAATAACTTGCCAAAACATAATCAAAACAAATGAAAGCAAACCAAAACATTCCAAATACCCGCCAAAATATTTTAAAACCCGCCAAAAGGAATCCAAACATTCCAAAACCTGCCAAGACAATATAACCAACACAAGAGAAAACAAAACATTCTAAAACACCACCAAAACATTCCGAAAATCCGCCAAAACATCATAAAAACAAATCAAAACCAACCAAAAAATAAGAGGAACAAGGCAACATATTGGCAAGCAAGAGACGGAGAGCGCGGCACCTTCTAGGAGGCCAAGAAGGAAGCCGCACAACACCTGCACTGTGTCTGCAACTTTCAAACTGCTAGAAGCTAGTGGCTTGCCACTGGCCTGCCTCTTCAATTGCCATTAGCATTCCAATGGAAGCTATTCTTAGACAACTTTGCTCTGCTTGCTGCTAGTTCTGCCCCAGCCTACCATAGATAACCTTGCTCTTGCCTTGAGGCTCTGAGATGCCAAGAACTTGTCAACTTCAAAGGGCGGGCCAGGCTACATCTACTCAGCTGCCACAGTTTCTCCTTGCTAGACCTAGTGGGAAAGCATTTTGCTGAGATGCAGAAGGCAAGAAACGCAGAATACGGAGACGCGGAGCTGTCCCAAGTGCCGCTGCCAGGCATCTTTCCGCAGAAGGAGCGCCCCGGAGCGCACCGCAACCGGCACCGTCATCTCTGCGCAAAGAGCCAAAATATTTTCAAACCCGCCAAAACTAATCCAAAAATATTTTCAAACCCGCCAAAATAGAAAACCAGACAGAAGTCATCAATACATTCGAAAAAACCTGACAAAACATGATAAAGCCCAACAAAGCTAATTCAAACACACCAAACACTGGGCTAAACAGAATCAAAACAAATCAAAACAAATCGAAACCTTCTAAAAACCCGCCAAAATATTTCAAAACCCGTCAAAACTAATCAAAACATTCCGAACACCCGCCAAAACATACCAAATACTCGCCAAAAGATTTTAAAACCCGCCAAAAGGAATCCAAACATTCCAAAACCTGCCAACACAATAAAAACAACTCAGGAGAATACAAAACATTCTAAAACCCAACCAAAACATTCCGAAAACCCACCAAAACATCATAAAAACAAATCAAAACCAACCAAAACATTCTGAAAACCCGCCAAAATGATTTAGACCCGCAAAACTCATCAAAACATTCTGAAAAGATGCCAAAACATTAGAAAACCAGCCTGAACTGATCAAAACATTCAAAAAACTTGGCAATACATCATAAAAACAAATCAAAACCAACCAAAACATTCCAAAAACCCGACAAAATTATTTAGAACCCGCCAAAACTGATCAAAACATTCTGAAAGGATGCCAAAATACTAGAAAACCAGTCAGAAGTGATCGAAACATTCAATAACTTGCCAAAACATAATCAAAACAAATGAAAGCAAACCAAAACATTCCAAATACCCGCCAAAATATTTTAAAACCCGCCAAAAGGAATCCAAACATTCCAAAACCTGCCAAGACAATCAAAACAACACAAGAGAATACAAAACATTCTAAAACACCACCAAAACATTCCGAAAACCCGCCAAAACATCATAAAAACAAATCAAAACCAACCAAAAAATAAGAGGAACAAGGCAACATATTGGCAAGCAAGAGACGGAGAACGCGGCACCTTCTAGGAGGCCAAGAAGGAAGCCGCACAACACCTGCACTGTGTCTGCAACTTTCAAACTGCTAGAAGCTAGTGGCTTGCCACTGGCCTGCCTCTTCAATTGCCATTAGCATTCCAATGGAAGCTATTCTTGGACAACTTTGCTCTGCTTGCTGCTAGTTCTGCCCCAGCCTACCATAGATAACCTTGCTCTTGCCTTGAGGCTCTGAGATGCCAAGAACTTGTCAACTTCAAAGGGCGGGCCAGGCTACATCTACTCAGCTGCCACAGTTTCTCCTTGCTAGACCTAGTGGGAAAGCATTTTGCTGAGATGCGGAAGGCACGAAACGCAGAATACGGAGACGCGGAGCTGTCCCAAGTGCCGCTGCCAGGCGTCTTTCCGCAGAAGGAGCGCCCCGGAGCGCACCGCAACCGGCACCGTCATCTCTGCGCAAAGAGCCAAAATATTTTCAAACCCGCCAAAACTCATCCAAAAATATTGTCAAACCCGCCAAAATAGAAAACCAGACAGAAGTCATCAATACATTCGAAAAAACCTGACAAAACATGATCAAGCCCACCAAAGCTAATCCAAACACACCAAAAACTGGGCTAAACAGAATCAAAACAAATCAAAACAAATCGAAACCTTCTAAAAACCGGCCAAAATATTTCAAAACCCGTCAAAACTAATCAAAACATTCCGAACACCCGCCAAAACATACCAAATACTCGCCAAAAGATTTTAAAACCCGCCAAAAGGAATCCAAACATTCCAAAACCTGCCAACACAATAAAAACAACTCAGGAGAATACAAAACATTCTAAAACCCAACCAAAACATTCCGAAAACCCACCAAAACATCATAAAAACAAATCAAAACCAACCAAAACATTCTGAAAACCCGCCAAAATGATTTAGACCCGCAAAACTCATCAAAACATTCTGAAAAGATGCCAAAACATTAGAAAACCAGCCTGAACTGATCAAAACATTCAAAAAACTTGGCAATACATCATAAAAACAAATCAAAACCAACCAAAACATTCCAAAAACCCGACAAAATTATTTAGAACCCGCCAAAACTGATCAAAACATTCTGAAAAGATGCCAAAATACTAGAAAACCAGTCAGAAGTGATCGAAACATTCAATAACTTGCCAAAACATAATCAAAACAAATGAAAGCAAACCAAAACATTCCAAATACCCGCCAAAATATTTTAAAACCCGCCAAAAGGAATCCAAACATTCCAAAACCTGCCAAGACAATCAAAACAACACAAGAGAATACAAAACATTCTAAAACACCACCAAAACATTCCGAAAACCCGCCAAAACATCATAAAAACAAATCAAAACCAACCAAAAAATAAGAGGAACAAGGCAACATATTGGCAAGCAAGAGACGGAGAACGCGGCACCTTCTAGGAGGCCAAGAAGGAAGCCGCACAACACCTGCACTGTGTCTGCAACTTTCAAACTGCTAGAAGCTAGTGGCTTGCCACTGGCCTGCCTCTTCAATTGCCATTAGCATTCCAATGGAAGCTATTCTTGGACAACTTTGCTCTGCTTGCTGCTAGTTCTGCCCCAGCCTACCATAGATAACCTTGCTCTTGCCTTGAGGCTCTGAGATGCCAAGAACTTGTCAACTTCAAAGGGCGGGCCAGGCTACATCTACTCAGCTGCCACAGTTTCTCCTTGCTAGACCTAGTGGGAAAGCATTTTGCTGAGATGCGGAAGGCACGAAACGCAGAATACGGAGACGCGGAGCTGTCCCAAGTGCCGCTGCCAGGCGTCTTTCCGCAGAAGGAGCGCCCCGGAGCGCACCGCAACCGGCACCGTCATCTCTGCGCAAAGAGCCAAAATATTTTCAAACCCGCCAAAACTCATCCAAAAATATTGTCAAACCCGCCAAAATAGAAAACCAGACAGAAGTCATCAATACATTCGAAAAAACCTGACAAAACATGATCAAGCCCACCAAAGCTAATCCAAACACACCAAAAACTGGGCTAAACAGAATCAAAACAAATCAAAACAAATCGAAACCTTCTAAAAACCGGCCAAAATATTTCAAAACCCGTCAAAACTAATCAAAACATTCCGAACACCCGCCAAAACATACCAAATACTCGCCAAAAGATTTTAAAACCCGCCAAAAGGAATCCAAACATTCCAAAACCTGCCAACACAATAAAAACAACTCAGGAGAATACAAAACATTCTAAAACCCAACCAAAACATTCCGAAAACCCACCTAAACATCATAAAAACAAATCAAAACCAACCAAAACATTCTGAAAACCCGCCAAAATGATTTAGACCCGCAAAACTCATCAAAACATTCTGAAAAGATGCCAAAACATTAGAAAACCAGCCTGAACTGATCAAAACATTCAAAAAACTTGGCAATACATCATAAAAACAAATCAAAACCAACCAAAACATTCCAAAAACCCGACAAAATTATTTAGAACCCGCCAAAACTGATCAAAACATTCTGAAAAGATGCCAAAATACTAGAAAACCAGTAAGAAGTGATCGAAACATTCAATAACTTGCCAAAACATAATCAAAACAAATGAAAGCAAACCAAAACATTCCAAATACCCGCCAAAATATTTTAAAACCCGCCAAAAGGAATCCAAACATTCCAAAACCTGCCAAGACAATATAAACAACACAAGAGAAAACAAAACATTCTAAAACACCACCAAAACATTCCGAAAATCCGCCAAAACATCATAAAAACAAATCAAAACCAACCAAAAAATAAGAGGAACAAGGCAACATATTGGCAAGCAAGAGACGGAGAGCGCGGCACCTTCTAGGAGGCCAAGAAGGAAGCCGCACAACACCTGCACTGTGTCTGCAACTTTCAAACTGCTAGAAGCTAGTGGCTTGCCACTGGCCTGCCTCTTCAATTGCCATTAGCATTCCAATGGAAGCTATTCTTGGACAACTTTGCTCTGCTTGCTGCTAGTTCTGCCCCAGCCTACCATAGATAACCTTGCTCTTGCCTTGAGGCTCTGAGATGCCAAGAACTTGTCAACTTCAAAGGGCGGGCCAGGCTACATCTACTCAGCTGCCACAGTTTCTCCTTGCTAGACCTAGTGGGAAAGCATTTTGCTGAGATGCAGAAGGCAAGAAACGCAGAATACGGAGACGCGGAGCTGTCCCAAGTGCCGCTGCCAGGCGTCTTTCCGCAGAAGGAGCGCCCCGGAGCGCACCGCAACCGGCACCGTCATCTCTGCGCAAAGAGCCAAAATATTTTCAAACCCGCCAAAACTAATCCAAAAATATTTTCAAACCCGCCAAAATAGAAAACCAGACAGAAGTCATCAATACATTCGAAAAAACCTGACAAAACATGATAAAGCCCAACAAAGCTAATCCAAACACACCAAACACTGGGCTAAACAGAATCAAAACAAATCAAAACAAATCGAAACCTTCTAAAAACCGGCCAAAATATTTCAAAACCCGTCAAAACTAATCAAAACATTCCGAACACCCGCCAAAACATACCAAATACTCGCCAAAAGATTTTAAAACCCGCCAAAAGGAATCCAAACATTCCAAAACCTGCCAACACAATAAAAACAACTCAGGAGAATACAAAACATTCTAAAACCCAACCAAAACATTCCGAAAACCCACCAAAACATCATAAAAACAAATCAAAACCAACCAAAACATTCTGAAAACCCGCCAAAATGATTTAGACCCGCAAAACTCATCAAAACATTCTGAAAAGATGCCAAAACATTAGAAAACCAGCCTGAACTGATCAAAACATTCAAAAAACTTGGCAATACATCATAAAAACAAATCAAAACCAACCAAAACATTCCAAAAACCCGACAAAATTATTTAGAACCCGCCAAAACTGATCAAAACATTCTGAAAGGATGCCAAAATACTAGAAAACCAGTCAGAAGTGATCGAAACATTCAATAACTTGCCAAAACATAATCAAAACAAATGAAAGCAAACCAAAACATTCCAAATACCCGCCAAAATATTTTAAAACCCGCCAAAAGGAATCCAAACATTCCAAAACCTGCCAAGACAATCAAAACAACACAAGAGAATACAAAACATTCTAAAACACCACCAAAACATTCCGAAAACCCGCCAAAACATCATAAAAACAAATCAAAACCAACCAAAAAATAAGAGGAACAAGGCAACATATTGGCAAGCAAGAGACGGAGAACGCGGCACCTTCTAGGAGGCCAAGAAGGAAGCCGCACAACACCTGCACTGTGTCTGCAACTTTCAAACTGCTAGAAGCTAGTGGCTTGCCACTGGCCTGCCTCTTCAATTGCCATTAGCATTCCAATGGAAGCTATTCTTGGACAACTTTGCTCTGCTTGCTGCTAGTTCTGCCCCAGCCTACCATAGATAACCTTGCTCTTGCCTTGAGGCTCTGAGATGCCAAGAACTTGTCAACTTCAAAGGGCGGGCCAGGCTACATCTACTCAGCTGCCACAGTTTCTCCTTGCTAGACCTAGTGGGAAAGCATTTTGCTGAGATGCGGAAGGCACGAAACGCAGAATACGGAGACGCGGAGCTGTCCCAAGTGCCGCTGCCAGGCGTCTTTCCGCAGAAGGAGCGCCCCGGAGCGCACCGCAACCGGCACCGTCATCTCTGCGCAAAGAGCCAAAATATTTTCAAACCCGCCAAAACTCATCCAAAAATATTGTCAAACCCGCCAAAATAGAAAACCAGACAGAAGTCATCAATACATTCGAAAAAACCTGACAAAACATGATCAAGCCCACCAAAGCTAATCCAAACACACCAAAAACTGGGCTAAACAGAATCAAAACAAATCAAAACAAATCGAAACCTTCTAAAAACCGGCCAAAATATTTCAAAACCCGTCAAAACTAATCAAAACATTCCGAACACCCGCCAAAACATACCAAATACTCGCCAAAAGATTTTAAAACCCGCCAAAAGGAATCCAAACATTCCAAAACCTGCCAACACAATAAAAACAACTCAGGAGAATACAAAACATTCTAAAACCCAACCAAAACATTCCGAAAACCCACCTAAACATCATAAAAACAAATCAAAACCAACCAAAACATTCTGAAAACCCGCCAAAATGATTTAGACCCGCAAAACTCATCAAAACATTCTGAAAAGATGCCAAAACATTAGAAAACCAGCCTGAACTGATCAAAACATTCAAAAAACTTGGCAATACATCATAAAAACAAATCAAAACCAACCAAAACATTCCAAAAACCCGACAAAATTATTTAGAACCCGCCAAAACTGATCAAAACATTCTGAAAAGATGCCAAAATACTAGAAAACCAGTCAGAAGTGATCGAAACATTCAATAACTTGCCAAAACATAATCAAAACAAATGAAAGCAAACCAAAACATTCCAAATACCCGCCAAAATATTTTAAAACCCGCCAAAAGGAATCCAAACATTCCAAAACCTGCCAAGACAATCAAAACAACACAAGAGAATACAAAACATTCTAAAACACCACCAAAACATTCCGAAAACCCGCCAAAACATCATAAAAACAAATCAAAACCAACCAAAAAATAAGAGGAACAAGGCAACATATTGGCAAGCAAGAGACGGAGAACGCGGCACCTTCTAGGAGGCCAAGAAGGAAGCCGCACAACACCTGCACTGTGTCTGCAACTTTCAAACTGCTAGAAGCTAGTGGCTTGCCACTGGCCTGCCTCTTCAATTGCCATTAGCATTCCAATGGAAGCTATTCTTGGACAACTTTGCTCTGCTTGCTGCTAGTTCTGCCCCAGCCTACCATAGATAACCTTGCTCTTGCCTTGAGGCTCTGAGATGCCAAGAACTTGTCAACTTCAAAGGGCGGGCCAGGCTACATCTACTCAGCTGCCACAGTTTCTCCTTGCTAGACCTAGTGGGAAAGCATTTTGCTGAGATGCGGAAGGCACGAAACGCAGAATACGGAGACGCGGAGCTGTCCCAAGTGCCGCTGCCAGGCGTCTTTCCGCAGAAGGAGCGCCCCGGAGCGCACCGCAACCGGCACCGTCATCTCTGCGCAAAGAGCCAAAATATTTTCAAACCCGCCAAAACTCATCCAAAAATATTGTCAAACCCGCCAAAATAGAAAACCAGACAGAAGTCATCAATACATTCGAAAAAACCTGACAAAACATGATCAAGCCCACCAAAGCTAATCCAAACACACCAAAAACTGGGCTAAACAGAATCAAAACAAATCAAAACAAATCGAAACCTTCTAAAAACCGGCCAAAATATTTCAAAACCCGTCAAAACTAATCAAAACATTCCGAACACCCGCCAAAACATACCAAATACTCGCCAAAAGATTTTAAAACCCGCCAAAAGGAATCCAAACATTCCAAAACCTGCCAACACAATAAAAACAACTCAGGAGAATACAAAACATTCTAAAACCCAACCAAAACATTCCGAAAACCCACCTAAACATCATAAAAACAAATCAAAACCAACCAAAACATTCTGAAAACCCGCCAAAATGATTTAGACCCGCAAAACTCATCAAAACATTCTGAAAAGATGCCAAAACATTAGAAAACCAGCCTGAACTGATCAAAACATTCAAAAAACTTGGCAATACATCATAAAAACAAATCAAAACCAACCAAAACATTCCAAAAACCCGACAAAATTATTTAGAACCCGCCAAAACTGATCAAAACATTCTGAAAAGATGCCAAAATACTAGAAAACCAGTAAGAAGTGATCGAAACATTCAATAACTTGCCAAAACATAATCAAAACAAATGAAAGCAAACCAAAACATTCCAAATACCCGCCAAAATATTTTAAAACCCGCCAAAAGGAATCCAAACATTCCAAAACCTGCCAAGACAATATAAACAACACAAGAGAAAACAAAACATTCTAAAACACCACCAAAACATTCCGAAAATCCGCCAAAACATCATAAAAACAAATCAAAACCAACCAAAAAATAAGAGGAACAAGGCAACATATTGGCAAGCAAGAGACGGAGAGCGCGGCACCTTCTAGGAGGCCAAGAAGGAAGCCGCACAACACCTGCACTGTGTCTGCAACTTTCAAACTGCTAGAAGCTAGTGGCTTGCCACTGGCCTGCCTCTTCAATTGCCATTAGCATTCCAATGGAAGCTATTCTTGGACAACTTTGCTCTGCTTGCTGCTAGTTCTGCCCCAGCCTACCATAGATAACCTTGCTCTTGCCTTGAGGCTCTGAGATGCCAAGAACTTGTCAACTTCAAAGGGCGGGCCAGGCTACATCTACTCAGCTGCCACAGTTTCTCCTTGCTAGACCTAGTGGGAAAGCATTTTGCTGAGATGCAGAAGGCAAGAAACGCAGAATACGGAGACGCGGAGCTGTCCCAAGTGCCGCTGCCAGGCGTCTTTCCGCAGAAGGAGCGCCCCGGAGCGCACCGCAACCGGCACCGTCATCTCTGCGCAAAGAGCCAAAATATTTTCAAACCCGCCAAAACTAATCCAAAAATATTTTCAAACCCGCCAAAATAGAAAACCAGACAGAAGTCATCAATACATTCGAAAAAACCTGACAAAACATGATAAAGCCCAACAAAGCTAATCCAAACACACCAAACACTGGGCTAAACAGAATCAAAACAAATCAAAACAAATCGAAACCTTCTAAAAACCGGCCAAAATATTTCAAAACCCGTCAAAACTAATCAAAACATTCCGAACACCCGCCAAAACATACCAAATACTCGCCAAAAGATTTTAAAACCCGCCAAAAGGAATCCAAACATTCCAAAACCTGCCAACACAATAAAAACAACTCAGGAGAATACAAAACATTCTAAAACCCAACCAAAACATTCCGAAAACCCACCAAAACATCATAAAAACAAATCAAAACCAACCAAAACATTCTGAAAACCCGCCAAAATGATTTAGACCCGCAAAACTCATCAAAACATTCTGAAAAGATGCCAAAACATTAGAAAACCAGCCTGAACTGATCAAAACATTCAAAAAACTTGGCAATACATCATAAAAACAAATCAAAACCAACCAAAACATTCCAAAAACCCGACAAAATTATTTAGAACCCGCCAAAACTGATCAAAACATTCTGAAAGGATGCCAAAATACTAGAAAACCAGTCAGAAGTGATCGAAACATTCAATAACTTGCCAAAACATAATCAAAACAAATGAAAGCAAACCAAAACATTCCAAATACCCGCCAAAATATTTTAAAACCCGCCAAAAGGAATCCAAACATTCCAAAACCTGCCAAGATAATCAAAACAACACAAGAGAATACAAAACATTCTAAAACACCACCAAAACATTCCGAAAACCCGCCAAAACATCATAAAAACAAATCAAAACCAACCAAAAAATAAGAGGAACAAGGCAACATATTGGCAAGCAAGAGACGGAGAACGCGGCACCTTCTAGGAGGCCAAGAAGGAAGCCGCACAACACCTGCACTGTGTCTGCAACTTTCAAACTGCTAGAAGCTAGTGGCTTGCCACTGGCCTGCCTCTTCAATTGCCATTAGCATTCCAATGGAAGCTATTCTTGGACAACTTTGCTCTGCTTGCTGCTAGTTCTGCCCCAGCCTACCATAGATAACCTTGCTCTTGCCTTGAGGCTCTGAGATGCCAAGAACTTGTCAACTTCAAAGGGCGGGCCAGGCTACATCTACTCAGCTGCCACAGTTTCTCCTTGCTAGACCTAGTGGGAAAGCATTTTGCTGAGATGCGGAAGGCACGAAACGCAGAATACGGAGACGCGGAGCTGTCCCAAGTGCCGCTGCCAGGCGTCTTTCCGCAGAAGGAGCGCCCCGGAGCGCACCGCAACCGGCACCGTCATCTCTGCGCAAAGAGCCAAAATATTTTCAAACCCGCCAAAACTCATCCAAAAATATTGTCAAACCCGCCAAAATAGAAAACCAGACAGAAGTCATCAATACATTCGAAAAAACCTGACAAAACATGATCAAGCCCACCAAAGCTAATCCAAACACACCAAAAACTGGGCTAAACAGAATCAAAACAAATCAAAACAAATCGAAACCTTCTAAAAACCGGCCAAAATATTTCAAAACCCGTCAAAACTAATCAAAACATTCCGAACACCCGCCAAAACATACCAAATACTCGCCAAAAGATTTTAAAACCCGCCAAAAGGAATCCAAACATTCCAAAACCTGCCAACACAATAAAAACAACTCAGGAGAATACAAAACATTCTAAAACCCAACCAAAACATTCCGAAAACCCACCTAAACATCATAAAAACAAATCAAAACCAACCAAAACATTCTGAAAACCCGCCAAAATGATTTAGACCCGCAAAACTCATCAAAACATTCTGAAAAGATGCCAAAACATTAGAAAACCAGCCTGAACTGATCAAAACATTCAAAAAACTTGGCAATACATCATAAAAACAAATCAAAACCAACCAAAACATTCCAAAAACCCGACAAAATTATTTAGAACCCGCCAAAACTGATCAAAACATTCTGAAAAGATGCCAAAATACTAGAAAACCAGTAAGAAGTGATCGAAACATTCAATAACTTGCCAAAACATAATCAAAACAAATGAAAGCAAACCAAAACATTCCAAATACCCGCCAAAATATTTTAAAACCCGCCAAAAGGAATCCAAACATTCCAAAACCTGCCAAGACAATATAAACAACACAAGAGAAAACAAAACATTCTAAAACACCACCAAAACATTCCGAAAATCCGCCAAAACATCATAAAAACAAATCAAAACCAACCAAAAAATAAGAGGAACAAGGCAACATATTGGCAAGCAAGAGACGGAGAGCGCGGCACCTTCTAGGAGGCCAAGAAGGAAGCCGCACAACACCTGCACTGTGTCTGCAACTTTCAAACTGCTAGAAGCTAGTGGCTTGCCACTGGCCTGCCTCTTCAATTGCCATTAGCATTCCAATGGAAGCTATTCTTGGACAACTTTGCTCTGCTTGCTGCTAGTTCTGCCCCAGCCTACCATAGATAACCTTGCTCTTGCCTTGAGGCTCTGAGATGCCAAGAACTTGTCAACTTCAAAGGGCGGGCCAGGCTACATCTACTCAGCTGCCACAGTTTCTCCTTGCTAGACCTAGTGGGAAAGCATTTTGCTGAGATGCAGAAGGCAAGAAACGCAGAATACGGAGACGCGGAGCTGTCCCAAGTGCCGCTGCCAGGCGTCTTTCCGCAGAAGGAGCGCCCCGGAGCGCACCGCAACCGGCACCGTCATCTCTGCGCAAAGAGCCAAAATATTTTCAAACCCGCCAAAACTAATCCAAAAATATTTTCAAACCCGCCAAAATAGAAAACCAGACAGAAGTCATCAATACATTCGAAAAAACCTGACAAAACATGATAAAGCCCAACAAAGCTAATCCAAACACACCAAACACTGGGCTAAACAGAATCAAAACAAATCAAAACAAATCGAAACCTTCTAAAAACCGGCCAAAATATTTCAAAACCCGTCAAAACTAATCAAAACATTCCGAACACCCGCCAAAACATACCAAATACTCGCCAAAAGATTTTAAAACCCGCCAAAAGGAATCCAAACATTCCAAAACCTGCCAACACAATAAAAACAACTCAGGAGAATACAAAACATTCTAAAACCCAACCAAAACATTCCGAAAACCCACCAAAACATCATAAAAACAAATCAAAACCAACCAAAACATTCTGAAAACCCGCCAAAATGATTTAGACCCGCAAAACTCATCAAAACATTCTGAAAAGATGCCAAAACATTAGAAAACCAGCCTGAACTGATCAAAACATTCAAAAAACTTGGCAATACATCATAAAAACAAATCAAAACCAACCAAAACATTCCAAAAACCCGACAAAATTATTTAGAACCCGCCAAAACTGATCAAAACATTCTGAAAGGATGCCAAAATACTAGAAAACCAGTCAGAAGTGATCGAAACATTCAATAACTTGCCAAAACATAATCAAAACAAATGAAAGCAAACCAAAACATTCCAAATACCCGCCAAAATATTTTAAAACCCGCCAAAAGGAATCCAAACATTCCAAAACCTGCCAAGACAATCAAAACAACACAAGAGAATACAAAACATTCTAAAACACCACCAAAACATTCCGAAAACCCGCCAAAACATCATAAAAACAAATCAAAACCAACCAAAAAATAAGAGGAACAAGGCAACATATTGGCAAGCAAGAGACGGAGAACGCGGCACCTTCTAGGAGGCCAAGAAGGAAGCCGCACAACACCTGCACTGTGTCTGCAACTTTCAAACTGCTAGAAGCTAGTGGCTTGCCACTGGCCTGCCTCTTCAATTGCCATTAGCATTCCAATGGAAGCTATTCTTGGACAACTTTGCTCTGCTTGCTGCTAGTTCTGCCCCAGCCTACCATAGATAACCTTGCTCTTGCCTTGAGGCTCTGAGATGCCAAGAACTTGTCAACTTCAAAGGGCGGGCCAGGCTACATCTACTCAGCTGCCACAGTTTCTCCTTGCTAGACCTAGTGGGAAAGCATTTTGCTGAGATGCGGAAGGCACGAAACGCAGAATACGGAGACGCGGAGCTGTCCCAAGTGCCGCTGCCAGGCGTCTTTCCGCAGAAGGAGCGCCCCGGAGCGCACCGCAACCGGCACCGTCATCTCTGCGCAAAGAGCCAAAATATTTTCAAACCCGCCAAAACTCATCCAAAAATATTGTCAAACCCGCCAAAATAGAAAACCAGACAGAAGTCATCAATACATTCGAAAAAACCTGACAAAACATGATCAAGCCCACCAAAGCTAATCCAAACACACCAAAAACTGGGCTAAACAGAATCAAAACAAATCAAAACAAATCGAAACCTTCTAAAAACCGGCCAAAATATTTCAAAACCCGTCAAAACTAATCAAAACATTCCGAACACCCGCCAAAACATACCAAATACTCGCCAAAAGATTTTAAAACCCGCCAAAAGGAATCCAAACATTCCAAAACCTGCCAACACAATAAAAACAACTCAGGAGAATACAAAACATTCTAAAACCCAACCAAAACATTCCGAAAACCCACCAAAACATCATAAAAACAAATCAAAACCAACCAAAACATTCTGAAAACCCGCCAAAATGATTTAGACCCGCAAAACTCATCAAAACATTCTGAAAAGATGCCAAAACATTAGAAAACCAGCCTGAACTGATCAAAACATTCAAAAAACTTGGCAATACATCATAAAAACAAATCAAAACCAACCAAAACATTCCAAAAACCCGACAAAATTATTTAGAACCCGCCAAAACTGATCAAAACATTCTGAAAGGATGCCAAAATACTAGAAAACCAGTCAGAAGTGATCGAAACATTCAATAACTTGCCAAAACATAATCAAAACAAATGAAAGCAAACCAAAACATTCCAAATACCCGCCAAAATATTTTAAAACCCGCCAAAAGGAATCCAAACATTCCAAAACCTGCCAAGACAATCAAAACAACACAAGAGAATACAAAACATTCTAAAACACCACCAAAACATTCCGAAAACCCGCCAAAACATCATAAAAACAAATCAAAACCAACCAAAAAATAAGAGGAACAAGGCAACATATTGGCAAGCAAGAGACGGAGAACGCGGCACCTTCTAGGAGGCCAAGAAGGAAGCCGCACAACACCTGCACTGTGTCTGCAACTTTCAAACTGCTAGAAGCTAGTGGCTTGCCACTGGCCTGCCTCTTCAATTGCCATTAGCATTCCAATGGAAGCTATTCTTGGACAACTTTGCTCTGCTTGCTGCTAGTTCTGCCCCAGCCTACCATAGATAACCTTGCTCTTGCCTTGAGGCTCTGAGATGCCAAGAACTTGTCAACTTCAAAGGGCGGGCCAGGCTACATCTACTCAGCTGCCACAGTTTCTCCTTGCTAGACCTAGTGGGAAAGCATTTTGCTGAGATGCGGAAGGCACGAAACGCAGAATACGGAGACGCGGAGCTGTCCCAAGTGCCGCTGCCAGGCGTCTTTCCGCAGAAGGAGCGCCCCGGAGCGCACCGCAACCGGCACCGTCATCTCTGCGCAAAGAGCCAAAATATTTTCAAACCCGCCAAAACTCATCCAAAAATATTGTCAAACCCGCCAAAATAGAAAACCAGACAGAAGTCATCAATACATTCGAAAAAACCTGACAAAACATGATCAAGCCCACCAAAGCTAATCCAAACACACCAAAAACTGGGCTAAACAGAATCAAAACAAATCAAAACAAATCGAAACCTTCTAAAAACCGGCCAAAATATTTCAAAACCCGTCAAAACTAATCAAAACATTCCGAACACCCGCCAAAACATACCAAATACTCGCCAAAAGATTTTAAAACCCGCCAAAAGGAATCCAAACATTCCAAAACCTGCCAACACAATAAAAACAACTCAGGAGAATACAAAACATTCTAAAACCCAACCAAAACATTCCGAAAACCCACCTAAACATCATAAAAACAAATCAAAACCAACCAAAACATTCTGAAAACCCGCCAAAATGATTTAGACCCGCAAAACTCATCAAAACATTCTGAAAAGATGCCAAAACATTAGAAAACCAGCCTGAACTGATCAAAACATTCAAAAAACTTGGCAATACATCATAAAAACAAATCAAAACCAACCAAAACATTCCAAAAACCCGACAAAATTATTTAGAACCCGCCAAAACTGATCAAAACATTCTGAAAAGATGCCAAAATACTAGAAAACCAGTAAGAAGTGATCGAAACATTCAATAACTTGCCAAAACATAATCAAAACAAATGAAAGCAAACCAAAACATTCCAAATACCCGCCAAAATATTTTAAAACCCGCCAAAAGGAATCCAAACATTCCAAAACCTGCCAAGACAATATAAACAACACAAGAGAAAACAAAACATTCTAAAACACCACCAAAACATTCCGAAAATCCGCCAAAACATCATAAAAACAAATCAAAACCAACCAAAAAATAAGAGGAACAAGGCAACATATTGGCAAGCAAGAGACGGAGAGCGCGGCACCTTCTAGGAGGCCAAGAAGGAAGCCGCACAACACCTGCACTGTGTCTGCAACTTTCAAACTGCTAGAAGCTAGTGGCTTGCCACTGGCCTGCCTCTTCAATTGCCATTAGCATTCCAATGGAAGCTATTCTTGGACAACTTTGCTCTGCTTGCTGCTAGTTCTGCCCCAGCCTACCATAGATAACCTTGCTCTTGCCTTGAGGCTCTGAGATGCCAAGAACTTGTCAACTTCAAAGGGCGGGCCAGGCTACATCTACTCAGCTGCCACAGTTTCTCCTTGCTAGACCTAGTGGGAAAGCATTTTGCTGAGATGCAGAAGGCAAGAAACGCAGAATACGGAGACGCGGAGCTGTCCCAAGTGCCGCTGCCAGGCGTCTTTCCGCAGAAGGAGCGCCCCGGAGCGCACCGCAACCGGCACCGTCATCTCTGCGCAAAGAGCCAAAATATTTTCAAACCCGCCAAAACTAATCCAAAAATATTTTCAAACCCGCCAAAATAGAAAACCAGACAGAAGTCATCAATACATTCGAAAAAACCTGACAAAACATGATAAAGCCCAACAAAGCTAATCCAAACACACCAAACACTGGGCTAAACAGAATCAAAACAAATCAAAACAAATCTAAACCTTCTAAAAACCCGCCAAAATATTTCAAAACCCGTCAAAACTAATCAAAACATTCCGAACACCCGCCAAAACATTCCAAATACCCGCCAAAATATTTTAAAACTCGCCAAAAGGAATCCAAACATTCCAAAACCTGCCAACACAATAAAAACAACTCAAGAGAATACAAAACATTCTAAAACCCAACCAAAACATTCCGAAAACCCACCAAAACATCATAAAAACAAATCAAAACCAACCAAAACATTCTGAAAACCCGCCAAAATGATTTAGACCCGCAAAACTCATCAAAACATTCTGAAAAGATGCCAAAACATTAGAAAACCAGCCTGAACTGATCAAAACATTCAAAAAACTTGGCAATACATCATAAAAACAAATCAAAACCAACCAAAACATTCCAAAAACCCGACAAAATTATTTAGAACCCGCCAAAACTGATCAAAACATTCTGAAAAGATGCCAAAATACTAGAAAACCAGTAAGAAGTGATCGAAACATTCAATAACTTGCCAAAACATAATCAAAACAAATGAAAGCAAACCAAAACATTCCAAATACCCGCCAAAATATTTTAAAACCCGCCAAAAGGAATCCAAACATTCCAAAACCTGCCAAGACAATCAAAACAACACAAGAGAATACAAAACATTCTAAAACACCACCAAAACATTCCGAAAACCCGCCAAAACATCATAAAAACAAATCAAAACCAACCAAAAAATAAGAGGAACAAGGCAACATATTGGCAAGCAAGAGACGGAGAACGCGGCACCTTCTAGGAGGCCAAGAAGGAAGCCGCACAACACCTGCACTGTGTCTGCAACTTTCAAACTGCTAGAAGCTAGTGGCTTGCCACTGGCCTGCCTCTTCAATTGCCATTAGCATTCCAATGGAAGCTATTCTTGGACAACTTTGCTCTGCTTGCTGCTAGTTCTGCCCCAGCCTACCATAGATAACCTTGCTCTTGCCTTGAGGCTCTGAGATGCCAAGAACTTGTCAACTTCAAAGGGCGGGCCAGGCTACATCTACTCAGCTGCCACAGTTTCTCCTTGCTAGACCTAGTGGGAAAGCATTTTGCTGAGATGCGGAAGGCACGAAACGCAGAATACGGAGACGCGGAGCTGTCCCAAGTGCCGCTGCCAGGCGTCTTTCCGCAGAAGGAGCGCCCCGGAGCGCACCGCAACCGGCACCGTCATCTCTGCGCAAAGAGCCAAAATATTTTCAAACCCGCCAAAACTCATCCAAAAATATTGTCAAACCCGCCAAAATAGAAAACCAGACAGAAGTCATCAATACATTCGAAAAAACCTGACAAAACATGATCAAGCCCACCAAAGCTAATCCAAACACACCAAAAACTGGGCTAAACAGAATCAAAACAAATCAAAACAAATCGAAACCTTCTAAAAACCGGCCAAAATATTTCAAAACCCGTCAAAACTAATCAAAACATTCCGAACACCCGCCAAAACATACCAAATACTCGCCAAAAGATTTTAAAACCCGCCAAAAGGAATCCAAACATTCCAAAACCTGCCAACACAATAAAAACAACTCAGGAGAATACAAAACATTCTAAAACCCAACCAAAACATTCCAAAAACCCACCTAAACATCATAAAAACAAATCAAAACCAACCAAAACATTCTGAAAACCCGCCAAAATGATTTAGACCCGCAAAACTCATCAAAACATTCTGAAAAGATGCCAAAACATTAGAAAACCAGCCTGAACTGATCAAAACATTCAAAAAACTTGGCAATACATCATAAAAACAAATCAAAACCAACCAAAACATTCCAAAAACCCGACAAAATTATTTAGAACCCGCCAAAACTGATCAAAACATTCTGAAAAGATGCCAAAATACTAGAAAACCAGTAAGAAGTGATCGAAACATTCAATAACTTGCCAAAACATAATCAAAACAAATGAAAGCAAACCAAAACATTCCAAATACCCGCCAAAATATTTTAAAACCCGCCAAAAGGAATCCAAACATTTCAAAACCTGCCAAGACAATATAAACAACACAAGAGAAAACAAAACATTCTAAAACACCACCAAAACATTCCGAAAATCCGCCAAAACATCATAAAAACAAATCAAAACCAACCAAAAAATAAGAGGAACAAGGCAACATATTGGCAAGCAAGAGACGGAGAGCGCGGCACCTTCTAGGAGGCCAAGAAGGAAGCCGCACAACACCTGCACTGTGTCTGCAACTTTCAAACTGCTAGAAGCTAGTGGCTTGCCACTGGCCTGCCTCTTCAATTGCCATTAGCATTCCAATGGAAGCTATTCTTGGACAACTTTGCTCTGCTTGCTGCTAGTTCTGCCCCAGCCTACCATAGATAACCTTGCTCTTGCCTTGAGGCTCTGAGATGCCAAGAACTTGTCAACTTCAAAGGGCGGGCCAGGCTACATCTACTCAGCTGCCACAGTTTCTCCTTGCTAGACCTAGTGGGAAAGCATTTTGCTGAGATGCAGAAGGCAAGAAACGCAGAATACGGAGACGCGGAGCTGTCCCAAGTGCCGCTGCCAGGCGTCTTTCCGCAGAAGGAGCGCCCCGGAGCGCACCGCAACCGGCACCGTCATCTCTGCGCAAAGAGCCAAAATATTTTCAAACCCGCCAAAACTCATCCAAAAATATTGTCAAACCCGCCAAAATAGAAAACCAGACAGAAGTCATCAATACATTCGAAAAAACCTGACAAAACATGATCAAGCCCACCAAAGCTAATCCAAACACACCAAAAACTGGGCTAAACAGAATCAAAACAAATCAAAACAAATCGAAACCTTCTAAAAACCGGCCAAAATATTTCAAAACCCGTCAAAACTAATCAAAACATTCCGAACACCCGCCAAAACATACCAAATACTCGCCAAAAGATTTTAAAACCCGCCAAAAGGAATCCAAACATTCCAAAACCTGCCAACACAATAAAAACAACTCAGGAGAATACAAAACATTCTAAAACCCAACCAAAACATTCCAAAAACCCACCTAAACATCATAAAAACAAATCAAAACCAACCAAAACATTCTGAAAACCCGCCAAAATGATTTAGACCCGCAAAACTCATCAAAACATTCTGAAAAGATGCCAAAACATTAGAAAACCAGCCTGAACTGATCAAAACATTCAAAAAACTTGGCAATACATCATAAAAACAAATCAAAACCAACCAAAACATTCCAAAAACCCGACAAAATTATTTAGAACCCGCCAAAACTGATCAAAACATTCTGAAAAGATGCCAAAATACTAGAAAACCAGTAAGAAGTGATCGAAACATTCAATAACTTGCCAAAACATAATCAAAACAAATGAAAGCAAACCAAAACATTCCAAATACCCGCCAAAATATTTTAAAACCCGCCAAAAGGAATCCAAACATTTCAAAACCTGCCAAGACAATATAAACAACACAAGAGAAAACAAAACATTCTAAAACACCACCAAAACATTCCGAAAATCCGCCAAAACATCATAAAAACAAATCAAAACCAACCAAAAAATAAGAGGAACAAGGCAACATATTGGCAAGCAAGAGACGGAGAGCGCGGCACCTTCTAGGAGGCCAAGAAGGAAGCCGCACAACACCTGCACTGTGTCTGCAACTTTCAAACTGCTAGAAGCTAGTGGCTTGCCACTGGCCTGCCTCTTCAATTGCCATTAGCATTCCAATGGAAGCTATTCTTGGACAACTTTGCTCTGCTTGCTGCTAGTTCTGCCCCAGCCTACCATAGATAACCTTGCTCTTGCCTTGAGGCTCTGAGATGCCAAGAACTTGTCAACTTCAAAGGGCGGGCCAGGCTACATCTACTCAGCTGCCACAGTTTCTCCTTGCTAGACCTAGTGGGAAAGCATTTTGCTGAGATGCAGAAGGCAAGAAACGCAGAATACGGAGACGCGGAGCTGTCCCAAGTGCCGCTGCCAGGCGTCTTTCCGCAGAAGGAGCGCCCCGGAGCGCACCGCAACCGGCACCGTCATCTCTGCGCAAAGAGCCAAAATATTTTCAAACCCGCCAAAACTCATCCAAAAATATTGTCAAACCCGCCAAAATAGAAAACCAGACAGAAGTCATCAATACATTCGAAAAAACCTGACAAAACATGATCAAGCCCACCAAAGCTAATCCAAACACACCAAAAACTGGGCTAAACAGAATCAAAACAAATCAAAACAAATCGAAACCTTCTAAAAACTGGCCAAAATATTTCAAAACCCGTCAAAACTAATCAAAACATTCCGAACACCCGCCAAAACATACCAAATACTCGCCAAAAGATTTTAAAACCCGCCAAAAGGAATCCAAACATTCCAAAACCTGCCAACACAATAAAAACAACTCAGGAGAATACAAAACATTCTAAAACCCAACCAAAACATTCCAAAAACCCACCTAAACATCATAAAAACAAATCAAAACCAACCAAAACATTCTGAAAACCCGCCAAAATGATTTAGACCCGCAAAACTCATCAAAACATTCTGAAAAGATGCCAAAACATTAGAAAACCAGCCTGAACTGATCAAAACATTCAAAAAACTTGGCAATACATCATAAAAACAAATCAAAACCAACCAAAACATTCCAAAAACCCGACAAAATTATTTAGAACCCGCCAAAACTGATCAAAACATTCTGAAAAGATGCCAAAATACTAGAAAACCAGTAAGAAGTGATCGAAACATTCAATAACTTGCCAAAACATAATCAAAACAAATGAAAGCAAACCAAAACATTCCAAATACCCGCCAAAATATTTTAAAACCCGCCAAAAGGAATCCAAACATTCCAAAACCTGCCAAGACAATATAAACAACACAAGAGAAAACAAAACATTCTAAAACACCACCAAAACATTCCGAAAATCCGCCAAAACATCATAAAAACAAATCAAAACCAACCAAAAAATAAGAGGAACAAGGCAACATATTGGCAAGCAAGAGACGGAGAGCGCGGCACCTTCTAGGAGGCCAAGAAGGAAGCCGCACAACACCTGCACTGTGTCTGCAACTTTCAAACTGCTAGAAGCTAGTGGCTTGCCACTGGCCTGCCTCTTCAATTGCCATTAGCATTCCAATGGAAGCTATTCTTGGACAACTTTGCTCTGCTTGCTGCTAGTTCTGCCCCAGCCTACCATAGATAACCTTGCTCTTGCCTTGAGGCTCTGAGATGCCAAGAACTTGTCAACTTCAAAGGGCGGGCCAGGCTACATCTACTCAGCTGCCACAGTTTCTCCTTGCTAGACCTAGTGGGAAAGCATTTTGCTGAGATGCAGAAGGCAAGAAACGCAGAATACGGAGACGCGGAGCTGTCCCAAGTGCCGCTGCCAGGCGTCTTTCCGCAGAAGGAGCGCCCCGGAGCGCACCGCAACCGGCACCGTCATCTCTGCGCAAAGAGCCAAAATATTTTCAAACCCGCCAAAACTAATCCAAAAATATTTTCAAACCCGCCAAAATAGAAAACCAGACAGAAGTCATCAATACATTCGAAAAAACCTGACAAAACATGATAAAGCCCAACAAAGCTAATCCAAACACACCAAACACTGGGCTAAACAGAATCAAAACAAATCAAAACAAATCTAAACCTTCTAAAAACCCGCCAAAATATTTCAAAACCCGTCAAAACTAATCAAAACATTCCGAACACCCGCCAAAACATTCCAAATACCCGCCAAAATATTTTAAAACTCGCCAAAAGGAATCCAAACATTCCAAAACCTGCCAACACAATAAAAACAACTCAAGAGAATACAAAACATTCTAAAACCCAACCAAAACATTCCGAAAACCCACCAAAACATCATAAAAACAAATCAAAACCAACCAAAACATTCTGAAAACCCGCCAAAATGATTTAGACCCGCAAAACTCATCAAAACATTCTGAAAAGATGCCAAAACATTAGAAAACCAGCCTGAACTGATCAAAACATTCAAAAAACTTGGCAATACATCATAAAAACAAATCAAAACCAACCAAAACATTCCAAAAACCCGACAAAATTATTTAGAACCCGCCAAAACTGATCAAAACATTCTGAAAAGATGCCAAAATACTAGAAAACCAGTAAGAAGTGATCGAAACATTCAATAACTTGCCAAAACATAATCAAAACAAATGAAAGCAAACCAAAACATTCCAAATACCCGCCAAAAGATTTTAAAACCCGCCAAAAGGAATCCAAACATTCCAAAACCTGCCAAGACAATCAAAACAACACAAGAGAATACAAAACATTCTAAAACACCACCAAAACATTCCGAAAATCCGCCAAAACATCATAAAAACAAATCAAAACCAACCAAAAAATAAGAGGAACAAGGCAACATATTGGCAAGCAAGAGACGGAGAGCGCGGCACCTTCTAGGAGGCCAAGAAGGAAGCCGCACAACACCTGCACTGTGTCTGCAACTTTCAAACTGCTAGAAGCTAGTGGCTTGCCACTGGCCTGCCTCTTCAATTGCCATTAGCATTCCAATGGAAGCTATTCTTAGACAACTTTGCTCTGCTTGCTGCTAGTTCTGCCCCAGCCTACCATAGATAACCTTGCTCTTGCCTTGAGGCTCTGAGATGCCAAGAACTTGTCAACTTCAAAGGGCGGGCCAGGCTACATCTACTCAGCTGCCACAGTTTCTCCTTGCTAGACCTAGTGGGAAAGCATTTTGCTGAGATGCGGAAGGCACGAAACGCAGAATACGGAGACGCGGAGCTGTCCCAAGTGCCGCTGCCAGGCGTCTTTCCGCAGAAGGAGCGCCCCGGAGCGCACCGCAACCGGCACCGTCATCTCTGCGCAAAGAGCCAAAATATTTTCAAACCCGCCAAAACTCATCCAAAAATATTGTCAAACCCGCCAAAATAGAAAACCAGACAGAAGTCATCAATACATTCGAAAAAACCTGACAAAACATGATCAAGCCCACCAAAGCTAATCCAAACACACCAAAAACTGGGCTAAACAGAATCAAAACAAATCAAAACAAATCGAAACCTTCTAAAAACCGGCCAAAATATTTCAAAACCCGTCAAAACTAATCAAAACATTCCGAACACCCGCCAAAACATACCAAATACTCGCCAAAAGATTTTAAAACCCGCCAAAAGGAATCCAAACATTCCAAAACCTGCCAACACAATAAAAACAACTCAGGAGAATACAAAACATTCTAAAACCCAACCAAAACATTCCAAAAACCCACCTAAACATCATAAAAACAAATCAAAACCAACCAAAACATTCTGAAAACCCGCCAAAATGATTTAGACCCGCAAAACTCATCAAAACATTCTGAAAAGATGCCAAAACATTAGAAAACCAGCCTGAACTGATCAAAACATTCAAAAAACTTGGCAATACATCATAAAAACAAATCAAAACCAACCAAAACATTCCAAAAACCCGACAAAATTATTTAGAACCCGCCAAAACTGATCAAAACATTCTGAAAAGATGCCAAAATACTAGAAAACCAGTAAGAAGTGATCGAAACATTCAATAACTTGCCAAAACATAATCAAAACAAATGAAAGCAAACCAAAACATTCCAAATACCCGCCAAAAGATTTTAAAACCCGCCAAAAGGAATCCAAACATTTCAAAACCTGCCAAGACAATATAAACAACACAAGAGAAAACAAAACATTCTAAAACACCACCAAAACATTCCGAAAATCCGCCAAAACATCATAAAAACAAATCAAAACCAACCAAAAAATAAGAGGAACAAGGCAACATATTGGCAAGCAAGAGACGGAGAGCGCGGCACCTTCTAGGAGGCCAAGAAGGAAGCCGCACAACACCTGCACTGTGTCTGCAACTTTCAAACTGCTAGAAGCTAGTGGCTTGCCACTGGCCTGCCTCTTCAATTGCCATTAGCATTCCAATGGAAGCTATTCTTGGACAACTTTGCTCTGCTTGCTGCTAGTTCTGCCCCAGCCTACCATAGATAACCTTGCTCTTGCCTTGAGGCTCTGAGATGCCAAGAACTTGTCAACTTCAAAGGGCGGGCCAGGCTACATCTACTCAGCTGCCACAGTTTCTCCTTGCTAGACCTAGTGGGAAAGCATTTTGCTGAGATGCAGAAGGCAAGAAACGCAGAATACGGAGACGCGGAGCTGTCCCAAGTGCCGCTGCCAGGCGTCTTTCCGCAGAAGGAGCGCCCCGGAGCGCACCGCAACCGGCACCGTCATCTCTGCCCAAAGAGCCAAAATATTTTCAAACCCGCCAAAACTAATCCAAAAATATTTTCAAACCCGCCAAAATAGAAAACCAGACAGAAGTCATCAATACATTCGAAAAAACCTGACAAAACATGATAAAGCCCAACAAAGCTAATCCAAACACACCAAACACTGGGCTAAACAGAATCAAAACAAATCAAAACAAATCTAAACCTTCTAAAAACCCGCCAAAATATTTCAAAACCCGTCAAAACTAATCAAAACATTCCGAACACCCGCCAAAACATTCCAAATACCCGCCAAAATATTTTAAAACTCGCCAAAAGGAATCCAAACATTCCAAAACCTGCCAACACAATAAAAACAACTCAAGAGAATACAAAACATTCTAAAACCCAACCAAAACATTCCGAAAACCCACCAAAACATCATAAAAACAAATCAAAACCAACCAAAACATTCTGAAAACCCGCCAAAATGATTTAGACCCGCAAAACTCATCAAAACATTCTGAAAAGATGCCAAAACATTAGAAAACCAGCCTGAACTGATCAAAACATTCAAAAAACTTGGCAATACATCATAAAAACAAATCAAAACCAACCAAAACATTCCAAAAACCCGACAAAATTATTTAGAACCCGCCAAAACTGATCAAAACATTCTGAAAAGATGCCAAAATACTAGAAAACCAGTAAGAAGTGATCGAAACATTCAATAACTTGCCAAAACATAATCAAAACAAATGAAAGCAAACCAAAACATTCCAAATACCCGCCAAAATATTTTAAAACCCGCCAAAAGGAATCCAAACATTCCAAAACCTGCCAAGACAATCAAAACAACACAAGAGAATACAAAACATTCTAAAACACCACCAAAACATTCCGAAAACCCGCCAAAACATCATAAAAACAAATCAAAACCAACCAAAAAATAAGAGGAACAAGGCAACATATTGGCAAGCAAGAGACGGAGAACGCGGCACCTTCTAGGAGGCCAAGAAGGAAGCCGCACAACACCTGCACTGTGTCTGCAACTTTCAAACTGCTAGAAGCTAGTGGCTTGCCACTGGCCTGCCTCTTCAATTGCCATTAGCATTCCAATGGAAGCTATTCTTGGACAACTTTGCTCTGCTTGCTGCTAGTTCTGCCCCAGCCTACCATAGATAACCTTGCTCTTGCCTTGAGGCTCTGAGATGCCAAGAACTTGTCAACTTCAAAGGGCGGGCCAGGCTACATCTACTCAGCTGCCACAGTTTCTCCTTGCTAGACCTAGTGGGAAAGCATTTTGCTGAGATGCGGAAGGCACGAAACGCAGAATACGGAGACGCGGAGCTGTCCCAAGTGCCGCTGCCAGGCGTCTTTCCGCAGAAGGAGCGCCCCGGAGCGCACCGCAACCGGCACCGTCATCTCTGCGCAAAGAGCCAAAATATTTTCAAACCCGCCAAAACTCATCCAAAAATATTGTCAAACCCGCCAAAATAGAAAACCAGACAGAAGTCATCAATACATTCGAAAAAACCTGACAAAACATGATCAAGCCCACCAAAGCTAATCCAAACACACCAAAAACTGGGCTAAACAGAATCAAAACAAATCAAAACAAATCGAAACCTTCTAAAAACCGGCCAAAATATTTCAAAACCCGTCAAAACTAATCAAAACATTCCGAACACCCGCCAAAACATACCAAATACTCGCCAAAAGATTTTAAAACCCGCCAAAAGGAATCCAAACATTCCAAAACCTGCCAACACAATAAAAACAACTCAGGAGAATACAAAACATTCTAAAACCCAACCAAAACATTCCAAAAACCCACCTAAACATCATAAAAACAAATCAAAACCAACCAAAACATTCTGAAAACCCGCCAAAATGATTTAGACCCGCAAAACTCATCAAAACATTCTGAAAAGATGCCAAAACATTAGAAAACCAGCCTGAACTGATCAAAACATTCAAAAAACTTGGCAATACATCATAAAAACAAATCAAAACCAACCAAAACATTCCAAAAACCCGACAAAATTATTTAGAACCCGCCAAAACTGATCAAAACATTCTGAAAGGATGCCAAAATACTAGAAAACCAGTCAGAAGTGATCGAAACATTCAATAACTTGCCAAAACATAATCAAAACAAATGAAAGCAAACCAAAACATTCCAAATACCCGCCAAAATATTTTAAAACCCGCCAAAAGGAATCCAAACATTCCAAAACCTGCCAAGACAATCAAAACAACACAAGAGAATACAAAACATTCTAAAACACCACCAAAACATTCCGAAAACCCGCCAAAACATCATAAAAACAAATCAAAACCAACCAAAAAATAAGAGGAACAAGGCAACATATTGGCAAGCAAGAGACGGAGAACGCGGCACCTTCTAGGAGGCCAAGAAGGAAGCCGCACAACACCTGCACTGTGTCTGCAACTTTCAAACTGCTAGAAGCTAGTGGCTTGCCACTGGCCTGCCTCTTCAATTGCCATTAGCATTCCAATGGAAGCTATTCTTGGACAACTTTGCTCTGCTTGCTGCTAGTTCTGCCCCAGCCTACCATAGATAACCTTGCTCTTGCCTTGAGGCTCTGAGATGCCAAGAACTTGTCAACTTCAAAGGGCGGGCCAGGCTACATCTACTCAGCTGCCACAGTTTCTCCTTGCTAGACCTAGTGGGAAAGCATTTTGCTGAGATGCGGAAGGCACGAAACGCAGAATACGGAGACGCGGAGCTGTCCCAAGTGCCGCTGCCAGGCGTCTTTCCGCAGAAGGAGCGCCCCGGAGCGCACCGCAACCGGCACCGTCATCTCTGCGCAAAGAGCCAAAATATTTTCAAACCCGCCAAAACTCATCCAAAAATATTGTCAAACCCGCCAAAATAGAAAACCAGACAGAAGTCATCAATACATTCGAAAAAACCTGACAAAACATGATCAAGCCCACCAAAGCTAATCCAAACACACCAAAAACTGGGCTAAACAGAATCAAAACAAATCAAAACAAATCGAAACCTTCTAAAAACCGGCCAAAATATTTCAAAACCCGTCAAAACTAATCAAAACATTCCGAACACCCGCCAAAACATACCAAATACTCGCCAAAAGATTTTAAAACCCGCCAAAAGGAATCCAAACATTCCAAAACCTGCCAACACAATAAAAACAACTCAGGAGAATACAAAACATTCTAAAACCCAACCAAAACATTCCAAAAACCCACCTAAACATCATAAAAACAAATCAAAACCAACCAAAACATTCTGAAAACCCGACAAAATTATTTAGACCCGCAAAACTCATCAAAACATTCTGAAAAGATGCCAAAACATTAGAAAACCAGCCTGAACTGATCAAAACATTCAAAAAACTTGGCAATACATCATAAAAACAAATCAAAACCAACCAAAACATTCCAAAAACCCGACAAAATTATTTAGAACCCGCCAAAACTGATCAAAACATTCTGAAAAGATGCCAAAATACTAGAAAACCAGTCAGAAGTGATCGAAACATTCAATAACTTGCCAAAACATAATCAAAACAAATGAAAGCAAACCAAAACATTCCAAATACCCGCCAAAATATTTTAAAACCCGCCAAAAGGAATCCAAACATTCCAAAACCTGCCAAGACAATATAAACAACACAAGAGAAAACAAAACATTCTAAAACACCACCAAAACATTCCGAAAATCCGCCAAAACATCATAAAAACAAATCAAAACCAACCAAAAAATAAGAGGAACAAGGCAACATATTGGCAAGCAAGAGACGGAGAGCGCGGCACCTTCTAGGAGGCCAAGAAGGAAGCCGCACAACACCTGCACTGTGTCTGCAACTTTCAAACTGCTAGAAGCTAGTGGCTTGCCACTGGCCTGCCTCTTCAATTGCCATTAGCATTCCAATGGAAGCTATTCTTAGACAACTTTGCTCTGCTTGCTGCTAGTTCTGCCCCAGCCTACCATAGATAACCTTGCTCTTGCCTTGAGGCTCTGAGATGCCAAGAACTTGTCAACTTCAAAGGGCGGGCCAGGCTACATCTACTCAGCTGCCACAGTTTCTCCTTGCTAGACCTAGTGGGAAAGCATTTTGCTGAGATGCGGAAGGCACGAAACGCAGAATACGGAGACGCGGAGCTGTCCCAAGTGCCGCTGCCAGGCGTCTTTCCGCAGAAGGAGCGCCCCGGAGCGCACCGCAACCGGCACCGTCATCTCTGCGCAAAGAGCCAAAATATTTTCAAACCCGCCAAAACTCATCCAAAAATATTGTCAAACCCGCCAAAATAGAAAACCAGACAGAAGTCATCAATACATTCGAAAAAACCTGACAAAACATGATCAAGCCCACCAAAGCTAATCCAAACACACCAAAAACTGGGCTAAACAGAATCAAAACAAATCAAAACAAATCGAAACCTTCTAAAAACCGGCCAAAATATTTCAAAACCCGTCAAAACTAATCAAAACATTCCGAACACCCGCCAAAACATACCAAATACTCGCCAAAAGATTTTAAAACCCGCCAAAAGGAATCCAAACATTCCAAAACCTGCCAACACAATAAAAACAACTCAGGAGAATACAAAACATTCTAAAACCCAACCAAAACATTCCAAAAACCCACCTAAACATCATAAAAACAAATCAAAACCAACCAAAACATTCTGAAAACCCGCCAAAATGATTTAGACCCGCAAAACTCATCAAAACATTCTGAAAAGATGCCAAAACATTAGAAAACCAGCCTGAACTGATCAAAACATTCAAAAAACTTGGCAATACATCATAAAAACAAATCAAAACCAACCAAAACATTCCAAAAACCCGACAAAATTATTTAGAACCCGCCAAAACTGATCAAAACATTCTGAAAAGATGCCAAAATACTAGAAAACCAGTAAGAAGTGATCGAAACATTCAATAACTTGCCAAAACATAATCAAAACAAATGAAAGCAAACCAAAACATTCCAAATACCCGCCAAAATATTTTAAAACCCGCCAAAAGGAATCCAAACATTCCAAAACCTGCCAAGACAATATAAACAACACAAGAGAAAACAAAACATTCTAAAACACCACCAAAACATTCCGAAAATCCGCCAAAACATCATAAAAACAAATCAAAACCAACCAAAAAATAAGAGGAACACGGCAACATATTGGCAAGCAAGAGACGGAGAGCGCGGCACCTTCTAGGAGGCCAAGAAGGAAGCCGCACAACACCTGCACTGTGTCTGCAACTTTCAAACTGCTAGAAGCTAGTGGCTTGCCACTGGCCTGCCTCTTCAATTGCCATTAGCATTCCAATGGAAGCTATTCTTGGACAACTTTGCTCTGCTTGCTGCTAGTTCTGCCCCAGCCTACCATAGATAACCTTGCTCTTGCCTTGAGGCTCTGAGATGCCAAGAACTTGTCAACTTCAAAGGGCGGGCCAGGCTACATCTACTCAGCTGCCACAGTTTCTCCTTGCTAGACCTAGTGGGAAAGCATTTTGCTGAGATGCGGAAGGCACGAAACGCAGAATACGGAGACGCGGAGCTGTCCCAAGTGCCGCTGCCAGGCGTCTTTCCGCAGAAGGAGCGCCCCGGAGCGCACCGCAACCGGCACCGTCATCTCTGCGCAAAGAGCCAAAATATTTTCAAACCCGCCAAAACTCATCCAAAAATATTTTCAAACCCGCCAAAATAGAAAACCAGACAGAAGTCATCAATACATTCGAAAAAACCTGACAAAACATGATCAAGCCCACCAAAGCTAATCCAAACACACCAAAAACTGGGCTAAACAGAATCAAAACAAATCAAAACAAATCGAAACCTTCTAAAAACCGGCCAAAATATTTCAAAACCCGTCAAAACTAATCAAAACATTCCGAACACCCGCCAAAACATACCAAATACTCGCCAAAAGATTTTAAAACCCGCCAAAAGGAATCCAAACATTCCAAAACCTGCCAACACAATAAAAACAACTCAGGAGAATACAAAACATTCTAAAACCCAACCAAAACATTCCGAAAACCCACCTAAACATCATAAAAACAAATCAAAACCAACCAAAACATTCTGAAAACCCGCCAAAATGATTTAGACCCGCAAAACTCATCAAAACATTCTGAAAAGATGCCAAAACATTAGAAAACCAGCCTGAACTGATCAAAACATTCAAAAAACTTGGCAATACATCATAAAAACAAATCAAAACCAACCAAAACATTCCAAAAACCCGACAAAATTATTTAGAACCCGCCAAAACTGATCAAAACATTCTGAAAAGATGCCAAAATACTAGAAAACCAGTAAGAAGTGATCGAAACATTCAATAACTTGCCAAAACATAATCAAAACAAATGAAAGCAAACCAAAACATTCCAAATACCCGCCAAAATATTTTAAAACCCGCCAAAAGGAATCCAAACATTCCAAAACCTGCCAAGACAATATAAACAACACAAGAGAAAACAAAACATTCTAAAACACCACCAAAACATTCCGAAAACCCGCCAAAACACCATCAAAACAAATCAAAACAAACCAAAAAATAAGAGGAACAAGGCAACATATTGGCAAGCAAGAGACGGAGAGCGCGGCACCTTCTAGGAGGCCAAGAAGGAAGCCGCACAACACCTGCACTGTGTCTGCAACTTTCAAACTGCTAGAAGCTAGTGGCTTGCCACTGGCCTGCCTCTTCAATTGCCATTAGCATTCCAATGGAAGCTATTCTTGGACAACTTTGCTCTGCTTGCTGCTAGTTCTGCCCCAGCCTACCATAGATAACCTTGCTCTTGCCTTGAGGCTCTGAGATGCCAAGAACTTGTCAACTTCAAAGGGCGGGCCAGGCTACATCTACTCAGCTGCCACAGTTTCTCCTTGCTAGACCTAGTGGGAAAGCATTTTGCTGAGATGCGGAAGGCACGAAACGCAGAATACGGAGACGCGGAGCTGTCCCAAGTGCCGCTGCCAGGCGTCTTTCCGCAGAAGGAGCGCCCCGGAGCGCACCGCAACCGGCACCGTCATCTCTGCGCAAAGAGCCAAAATATTTTCAAACCCGCCAAAACTAATCCAAAAATATTGTCAAACCCGCCAAAATAGAAAACCAGACAGAAGTCATCAATACATTCGAAAAAACCTGACAAAACATGATCAAGCCCACCAAAGCTAATCCAAACACACCAAAAACTGGGCTAAACAGAATCAAAACAAATCAAAACAAATCGAAACCTTCTAAAAACCGGCCAAAATATTTCAAAACCCGTCAAAACTAATCAAAACATTCCGAACACCCGCCAAAACATACCAAATACTCGCCAAAAGATTTTACAACCCGCCAAAAGGAATCCAAACATTCCAAAACCTGCCAACACAATAAAAACAACTCAGGAGAATACAAAACATTCTAAAACCCAACCAAAACATTCCGAAAACCCACCTAAACATCATAAAAACAAATCAAAACCAACCAAAACATTCTGAAAACCCGCCAAAATGATTTAGACCCGCAAAACTCATCAAAACATTCTGAAAAGATGCCAAAACATTAGAAAACCAGCCTGAACTGATCAAAACATTCAAAAAACTTGGCAATACATCATAAAAACAAATCAAAACCAACCAAAACATTCCAAAAACCCGACAAAATTATTTAGAACCCGCCAAAACTGATCAAAACATTCTGAAAAGATGCCAAAATACTAGAAAACCAGTAAGAAGTGATCGAAACATTCAATAACTTGCCAAAACATAATCAAAACAAATGAAAGCAAACCAAAACATTCCAAATACCCGCCAAAATATTTTAAAACCCGCCAAAAGGAATCCAAACATTCCAAAACCTGCCAAGACAATATAAACAACACAAGAGAAAACAAAACATTCTAAAACACCACCAAAACATTCCGAAAATCCGCCAAAACATCATAAAAACAAATCAAAACCAACCAAAAAATAAGAGGAACAAGGCAACATATTGGCAAGCAAGAGACGGAGAGCGCGGCACCTTCTAGGAGGCCAAGAAGGAAGCCGCACAACACCTGCACTGTGTCTGCAACTTTCAAACTGCTAGAAGCTAGTGGCTTGCCACTGGCCTGCCTCTTCAATTGCCATTAGCATTCCAATGGAAGCTATTCTTGGACAACTTTGCTCTGCTTGCTGCTAGTTCTGCCCCAGCCTACCATAGATAACCTTGCTCTTGCCTTGAGGCTCTGAGATGCCAAGAACTTGTCAACTTCAAAGGGCGGGCCAGGCTACATCTACTCAGCTGCCACAGTTTCTCCTTGCTAGACCTAGTGGGAAAGCATTTTGCTGAGATGCGGAAGGCACGAAACGCAGAATACGGAGACGCGGAGCTGTCCCAAGTGCCGCTGCCAGGCGTCTTTCCGCAGAAGGAGCGCCCCGGAGCGCACCGCAACCGGCACCGTCATCTCTGCGCAAAGAGCCAAAATATTTTCAAACCCGCCAAAACTAATCCAAAAATATTGTCAAACCCGCCAAAATAGAAAACCAGACAGAAGTCATCAATACATTCGAAAAAACCTGACAAAACATGATCAAGCCCACCAAAGCTAATCCAAACACACCAAAAACTGGGCTAAACAGAATCAAAACAAATCAAAACAAATCGAAACCTTCTAAAAACCGGCCAAAATATTTCAAAACCCGTCAAAACTAATCAAAACATTCCGAACACCCGCCAAAACATACCAAATACTCGCCAAAAGATTTTACAACCCGCCAAAAGGAATCCAAACATTCCAAAACCTGCCAACACAATAAAAACAACTCAGGAGAATACAAAACATTCTAAAACCCAACCAAAACATTCCGAAAACCCACCTAAACATCATAAAAACAAATCAAAACCAACCAAAACATTCTGAAAACCCGCCAAAATGATTTAGACCCGCAAAACTCATCAAAACATTCTGAAAAGATGCCAAAACATTAGAAAACCAGCCTGAACTGATCAAAACATTCAAAAAACTTGGCAATACATCATAAAAACAAATCAAAACCAACCAAAACATTCCAAAAACCCGACAAAATTATTTAGAACCCGCCAAAACTGATCAAAACATTCTGAAAAGATGCCAAAATACTAGAAAACCAGTAAGAAGTGATCGAAACATTCAATAACTTGCCAAAACATAATCAAAACAAATGAAAGCAAACCAAAACATTCCAAATACCCGCCAAAATATTTTAAAACCCGCCAAAAGGAATCCAAACATTCCAAAACCTGCCAAGACAATATAAACAACACAAGAGAAAACAAAACATTCTAAAACACCACCAAAACATTCCGAAAACCCGCCAAAACACCATCAAAACAAATCAAAACAAACCAAAAAATAAGAGGAACAAGGCAACATATTGGCAAGCAAGAGACGGAGAGCGCGGCACCTTCTAGGAGGCCAAGAAGGAAGCCGCACAACACCTGCACTGTGTCTGCAACTTTCAAACTGCTAGAAGCTAGTGGCTTGCCACTGGCCTGCCTCTTCAATTGCCATTAGCATTCCAATGGAAGCTATTCTTGGACAACTTTGCTCTGCTTGCTGCTAGTTCTGCCCCAGCCTACCATAGATAACCTTGCTCTTGCCTTGAGGCTCTGAGATGCCAAGAACTTGTCAACTTCAAAGGGCGGGCCAGGCTACATCTACTCAGCTGCCACAGTTTCTCCTTGCTAGACCTAGTGGGAAAGCATTTTGCTGAGATGCGGAAGGCACGAAACGCAGAATACGGAGACGCGGAGCTGTCCCAAGTGCCGCTGCCAGGCGTCTTTCCGCAGAAGGAGCGCCCCGGAGCGCACCGCAACCGGCACCGTCATCTCTGCGCAAAGAGCCAAAATATTTTCAAACCCGCCAAAACTCATCCAAAAATATTGTCAAACCCGCCAAAATAGAAAACCAGACAGAAGTCATCAATACATTCGAAAAAACCTGACAAAACATGATCAAGCCCACCAAAGCTAATCCAAACACACCAAAAACTGGGCTAAACAGAATCAAAACAAATCAAAACAAATCGAAACCTTCTAAAAACCGGCCAAAATATTTCAAAACCCGTCAAAACTAATCAAAACATTCCGAACACCCGCCAAAACATACCAAATACTCGCCAAAAGATTTTACAACCCGCCAAAAGGAATCCAAACATTCCAAAACCTGCCAACACAATAAAAACAACTCAGGAGAATACAAAACATTCTAAAACCCAACCAAAACATTCCGAAAACCCACCTAAACATCATAAAAACAAATCAAAACCAACCAAAACATTCTGAAAACCCGCCAAAATGATTTAGACCCGCAAAACTCATCAAAACATTCTGAAAAGATGCCAAAACATTAGAAAACCAGCCTGAACTGATCAAAACATTCAAAAAACTTGGCAATACATCATAAAAACAAATCAAAACCAACCAAAACATTCCAAAAACCCGACAAAATTATTTAGAACCCGCCAAAACTGATCAAAACATTCTGAAAAGATGCCAAAATACTAGAAAACCAGTAAGAAGTGATCGAAACATTCAATAACTTGCCAAAACATAATCAAAACAAATGAAAGCAAACCAAAACATTCCAAATACCCGCCAAAATATTTTAAAACCCGCCAAAAGGAATCCAAACATTCCAAAACCTGCCAAGACAATATAAACAACACAAGAGAAAACAAAACATTCTAAAACACCACCAAAACATTCCGAAAACCCGCCAAAACACCATCAAAACAAATCAAAACAAACCAAAAAATAAGAGGAACAAGGCAACATATTGGCAAGCAAGAGACGGAGAGCGCGGCACCTTCTAGGAGGCCAAGAAGGAAGCCGCACAACACCTGCACTGTGTCTGCAACTTTCAAACTGCTAGAAGCTAGTGGCTTGCCACTGGCCTGCCTCTTCAATTGCCATTAGCATTCCAATGGAAGCTATTCTTGGACAACTTTGCTCTGCTTGCTGCTAGTTCTGCCCCAGCCTACCATAGATAACCTTGCTCTTGCCTTGAGGCTCTGAGATGCCAAGAACTTGTCAACTTCAAAGGGCGGGCCAGGCTACATCTACTCAGCTGCCACAGTTTCTCCTTGCTAGACCTAGTGGGAAAGCATTTTGCTGAGATGCGGAAGGCACGAAACGCAGAATACGGAGACGCGGAGCTGTCCCAAGTGCCGCTGCCAGGCGTCTTTCCGCAGAAGGAGCGCCCCGGAGCGCACCGCAACCGGCACCGTCATCTCTGCGCAAAGAGCCAAAATATTTTCAAACCCGCCAAAACTCATCCAAAAATATTGTCAAACCCGCCAAAATAGAAAACCAGACAGAAGTCATCAATACATTCGAAAAAACCTGACAAAACATGATCAAGCCCACCAAAGCTAATCCAAACACACCAAAAACTGGGCTAAACAGAATCAAAACAAATCAAAACAAATCGAAACCTTCTAAAAACCGGCCAAAATATTTCAAAACCCGTCAAAACTAATCAAAACATTCCGAACACCCGCCAAAACATACCAAATACTCGCCAAAAGATTTTAAAACCCGCCAAAAGGAATCCAAACATTCCAAAACCTGCCAACACAATAAAAACAACTCAGGAGAATACAAAACATTCTAAAACCCAACCAAAACATTCCAAAAACCCACCTAAACATCATAAAAACAAATCAAAACCAACCAAAACATTCTGAAAACCCGCCAAAATGATTTAGACCCGCAAAACTCATCAAAACATTCTGAAAAGATGCCAAAACATTAGAAAACCAGTAAGAAGTGATCGAAACATTCAATAACTTGCCAAAACATAATCAAAACAAATGAAAGCAAACCAAAACATTCCAAATACCCGCCAAAATATTTTAAAACCCGCCAAAAGGAATCCAAACATTCCAAAACCTGCCAAGACAATCAAAACAACACAAGAGAATACAAAACATTCTAAAACACCACCAAAACATTCCGAAAACCCGCCAAAACATCATAAAAACAAATCAAAACCAACCAAAAAATAAGAGGAACACGGCAACATATTGGCAAGCAAGAGACGGAGAACGCGGCACCTTCTAGGAGGCCAAGAAGGAAGCCGCACAACACCTGCACTGTGTCTGCAACTTTCAAACTGCTAGAAGCTAGTGGCTTGCCACTGTCCTGCCTCTTCAATTGCCATTAGCATTCCAATGGAAGCTATTCTTGGACAACTTTGCTCTGCTTGCTGCTAGTTCTGCCCCAGCCTACCATAGATAACCTTGCTCTTGCCTTGAGGCTCTGAGATGCCAAGAACTTGTCAACTTCAAAGGGCGGGCCAGGCTACATCTACTCAGCTGCCACAGTTTCTCCTTGCTAGACCTAGTGGGAAAGCATTTTGCTGAGATGCGGAAGGCACGAAACGCAGAATACGGAGACGCGGAGCTGTCCCAAGTGCCGCTGCCAGGCGTCTTTCCGCAGAAGGAGCGCCCCGGAGCGCACCGCAACCGGCACCGTCATCTCTGCGCAAAGAGCCAAAATATTTTCAAACCCGCCAAAACTAATCCAAAAATATTGTCAAACCCGCCAAAATAGAAAACCAGACAGAAGTCATCAATACATTCGAAAAAACCTGACAAAACATGATAAAGCCCACCAAAGCTAATCCAAACACACCAAAAACTGGGCTAAACAGAATCAAAACAAATCAAAACAAATCTAAACCTTCTAAAAACCGGCCAAAATATTTCAAAACCCGTCAAAACTAATCAAAACATTCCGAACACCCGCCAAAACATACCAAATACTCGCCAAAAGATTTTAAAACCCGCCAAAAGGAATCCAAACATTCCAAAACCTGCCAACACAATAAAAACAACTCAGGAGAATACAAAACATTCTAAAACCCAACCAAAACATTCCGAAAACCCACCTAAACATCATAAAAACAAATCAAAACCAACCAAAACATTCTGAAAACCCGCCAAAATGATTTAGACCCGCAAAACTCATCAAAACATTCTGAAAAGATGCCAAAACATTAGAAAACCAGCCTGAACTGATCAAAACGTTCAAAAAACTTGGCAATACATCATAAAAACAAATCAAAACCAACCAAAACATTCCAAAAACCCGACAAAATTATTTAGAACCCGCCAAAACTGATCAAAACATTCTGAAAAGATGCCAAAATACTAGAAAACCAGTAAGAAGTGATCGAAACATTCAATAACTTGCCAAAACATAATCAAAACAAATGAAAGCAAACCAAAACATTCCAAATACCCGCCAAAATATTTTAAAACCCGCCAAAAGGAATCCAAACATTCCAAAACCTGCCAAGACAATCAAAACAACACAAGAGAATACAAAACATTCTAAAACACCACCAAAACATTCCGAAAACCCGCCAAAACATCATAAAAACAAATCAAAACCAACCAAAAAATAAGAGGAATACGGCAACATATTGGCAAGCAAGAGACGGAGAACGCGGCACCTTCTAGGAGGCCAAGAAGGAAGCCGCACAACACCTGCACTGTGTCTGCAACTTTCAAACTGCTAGAAGCTAGTGGCTTGCCACTGGCCTGCCTCTTCAATTGCCATTAGCATTCCAATGGAAGCTATTCTTGGACAACTTTGCTCTGCTTGCTGCTAGTTCTGCCCCAGCCTACCATAGATAACCTTGCTCTTGCCTTGAGGCTCTGAGATGCCAAGAACTTGTCAACTTCAAAGGGCGGGCCGGGCTACATCTACTCAGCTGCCACAGTTTCTCCTTGCTAGACCTAGTGGGAAAGCATTTTGCTGAGATGCGGAAGGCACGAAACGCAGAATACGGAGACGCGGAGCTGTCCCAAGTGCCGCTGCCAGGCGTCTTTCCGCAGAAGGAGCGCCCCGGAGCGCACCGCAACCGGCACCGTCATCTCTGCGCAAAGAGCCAAAATATTTTCAAACCCGCCAAAACTCATCCAAAAATATTTTCAAACCCGCCAAAATAGAAAACCAGACAGAAGTCATCAATACATTCGAAAAAACCTGACAAAACATGATCAAGCCCACCAAAGCTAATCCAAACACACCAAAAACTGGGCTAAACAGAATCAAAACAAATCAAAACAAATCTAAACCTTCTAAAAACCGGCCAAAATATTTCAAAACCCGTCAAAACTAATCAAAACATTCCGAACACCCGCCAAAACATACCAAATACTCGCCAAAAGATTTTAAAACCCGCCAAAAGGAATCCAAACATTCCAAAACCTGCCAACACAATAAAAACAACTCAGGAGAATACAAAACATTCTAAAACCCAACCAAAACATTCCGAAAACCCACCTAAACATCATAAAAACAAATCAAAACCAACCAAAACATTCTGAAAACCCGCCAAAATGATTTAGACCCGCAAAACTCATCAAAACATTCTGAAAAGATGCCAAAACATTAGAAAACCAGCCTGAACTGATCAAAACATTCAAAAAACTTGGCAATACATCATAAAAACAAATCAAAACCAACCAAAACATTCCAAAAACCCGACAAAATTATTTAGAACCCGCCAAAACTGATCAAAACATTCTGAAAAGATGCCAAAATACTAGAAAACCAGTAAGAAGTGATCGAAACATTCAATAACTTGCCAAAACATAATCAAAACAAATGAAAGCAAACCAAAACATTCCAAATACCCGCCAAAATATTTTAAAACCCGCCAAAAGGAATCCAAACATTCCAAAACCTGCCAAGACAATATAAACAACACAAGAGAAAACAAAACATTCTAAAACACCACCAAAACATTCCGAAAACCCGCCAAAACATCATAAAAACAAATCAAAACCAACCAAAAAATAAGAGGAACAAGGCAACATATTGGCAAGCAAGAGACGGAGAGCGCGGCACCTTCTAGGAGGCCAAGAAGGAAGCCGCACAACACCTGCACTGTGTCTGCAACTTTCAAACTGCTAGAAGCTAGTGGCTTGCCACTGGCCTGCCTCTTCAATTGCCATTAGCATTCCAATGGAAGCTATTCTTGGACAACTTTGCTCTGCTTGCTGCTAGTTCTGCCCCAGCCTACCATAGATAACCTTGCTCTTGCCTTGAGGCTCTGAGATGCCAAGAACTTGTCAACTTCAAAGGGCGGGCCAGGCTACATCTACTCAGCTGCCACAGTTTCTCCTTGCTAGACCTAGTGGGAAAGCATTTTGCTGAGATGCGGAAGGCACGAAACGCAGAATACGGAGACGCGGAGCTGTCCCAAGTGCCGCTGCCAGGCGTCTTTCCGCAGAAGGAGCGCCCCGGAGCGCACCGCAACCGGCACCGTCATCTCTGCGCAAAGAGCCAAAATATTTTCAAACCCGCCAAAACTCATCCAAAAATATTTTCAAACCCGCCAAAATAGAAAACCAGACAGAAGTCATCAATACATTCGAAAAAACCTGACAAAACATGATCAAGCCCACCAAAGCTAATCCAAACACACCAAAAACTGGGCTAAACAGAATCAAAACAAATCAAAACAAATCGAAACCTTCTAAAAACCGGCCAAAATATTTCAAAACCCGTCAAAACTAATCAAAACATTCCGAACACCCGCCAAAACATACCAAATACTCGCCAAAAGATTTTAAAACCCGCCAAAAGGAATCCAAACATTCCAAAACCTGCCAACACAATAAAAACAACTCAGGAGAATACAAAACATTCTAAAACCCAACCAAAACATTCCGAAAACCCACCAAAACATCATAAAAACAAATCAAAACCAACCAAAACATTCTGAAAACCCGCCAAAATGATTTAGACCCGCAAAACTCATCAAAACATTCTGAAAAGATGCCAAAACATTAGAAAACCAGCCTGAACTGATCAAAACATTCAAAAAACTTGGCAATACATCATAAAAACAAATCAAAACCAACCAAAACATTCCAAAAACCCGACAAAATTATTTAGAACCCGCCAAAACTGATCAAAACATTCTGAAAAGATGCCAAAATACTAGAAAACCAGTAAGAAGTGATCGAAACATTCAATAACTTGCCAAAACATAATCAAAACAAATGAAAGCAAACCAAAACATTCCAAATACCCGCCAAAATATTTTAAAACCCGCCAAAAGGAATCCAAACATTCCAAAACCTGCCAAGACAATATAAACAACACAAGAGAAAACAAAACATTCTAAAACACCACCAAAACATTCCGAAAACCCGCCAAAACATCATAAAAACAAATCAAAACCAACCAAAAAATAAGAGGAACAAGGCAACATATTGGCAAGCAAGAGACGGAGAGCGCGGCACCTTCTAGGAGGCCAAGAAGGAAGCCGCACAACACCTGCACTGTGTCTGCAACTTTCAAACTGCTAGAAGCTAGTGGCTTGCCACTGGCCTGCCTCTTCAATTGCCATTAGCATTCCAATGGAAGCTATTCTTGGACAACTTTGCTCTGCTTGCTGCTAGTTCTGCCCCAGCCTACCATAGATAACCTTGCTCTTGCCTTGAGGCTCTGAGATGCCAAGAACTTGTCAACTTCAAAGGGCGGGCCAGGCTACATCTACTCAGCTGCCACAGTTTCTCCTTGCTAGACCTAGTGGGAAAGCATTTTGCTGAGATGCGGAAGGCACGAAACGCAGAATACGGAGACGCGGAGCTGTCCCAAGTGCCGCTGCCAGGCGTCTTTCCGCAGAAGGAGCGCCCCGGAGCGCACCGCAACCGGCACCGTCATCTCTGCGCAAAGAGCCAAAATATTTTCAAACCCGCCAAAACTAATCCAAAAATATTGTCAAACCCGCCAAAATAGAAAACCAGACAGAAGTCATCAATACATTCGAAAAAACCTGACAAAACATGATCAAGCCCACCAAAGCTAATCCAAACACACCAAAAACTGGGCTAAACAGAATCAAAACAAATCAAAACAAATCGAAACCTTCTAAAAACCGGCCAAAATATTTCAAAACCCGTCAAAACTAATCAAAACATTCCGAACACCCGCCAAAACATACCAAATACTCGCCAAAAGATTTTACAACCCGCCAAAAGGAATCCAAACATTCCAAAACCTGCCAACACAATAAAAACAACTCAGGAGAATACAAAACATTCTAAAACCCAACCAAAACATTCCGAAAACCCACCTAAACATCATAAAAACAAATCAAAACCAACCAAAACATTCTGAAAACCTGCCAAAATGATTTAGACCCGCAAAACTCATCAAAACATTCTGAAAAGATGCCAAAACATTAGAAAACCAGCCTGAACTGATCAAAACATTCAAAAAACTTGGCAATACATCATAAAAACAAATCAAAACCAACCAAAACATTCCAAAAACCCGACAAAATTATTTAGAACCCGCCAAAACTGATCAAAACATTCTGAAAAGATGCCAAAATACTAGAAAACCAGTAAGAAGTGATCGAAACATTCAATAACTTGCCAAAACATAATCAAAACAAATGAAAGCAAACCAAAACATTCCAAATACCCGCCAAAATATTTTAAAACCCGCCAAAAGGAATCCAAACATTCCAAAACCTGCCAAGACAATCAAAACAACACAAGAGAATACAAAACATTCTAAAACACCACCAAAACATTCCGAAAACCCGCCAAAACATCATAAAAACAAATCAAAACCAACCAAAAAATAAGAGGAACACGGCAACATATTGGCAAGCAAGAGACGGAGAACGCGGCACCTTCTAGGAGGCCAAGAAGGAAGCCGCACAACACCTGCACTGTGTCTGCAACTTTCAAACTGCTAGAAGCTAGTGGCTTGCCACTGGCCTGCCTCTTCAATTGCCATTAGCATTCCAATGGAAGCTATTCTTGGACAACTTTGCTCTGCTTGCTGCTAGTTCTGCCCCAGCCTACCATAGATAACCTTGCTCTTGCCTTGAGGCTCTGAGATGCCAAGAACTTGTCAACTTCAAAGGGCGGGCCGGGCTACATCTACTCAGCTGCCACAGTTTCTCCTTGCTAGACCTAGTGGGAAAGCATTTTGCTGAGATGCGGAAGGCAAGAAACGCAGAATACGGAGACGCGGAGCTGTCCCAAGTGCCGCTGCCAGGCGTCTTTCCGCAGAAGGAGCGCCCCGGAGCGCACCGCAACCGGCACCGTCATCTCTGCGCAAAGAGCCAAAATATTTTCAAACCCGCCAAAACTCATCCAAAAATATTTTCAAACCCGCCAAAATAGAAAACCAGACAGAAGTCATCAATACATTCGAAAAAACCTGACAAAACATGATCAAGCCCACCAAAGCTAATCCAAACACACCAAAAACTGGGCTAAACAGAATCAAAACAAATCAAAACAAATCTAAACCTTCTAAAAACCGGCCAAAATATTTCAAAACCCGTCAAAACTAATCAAAACATTCCGAACACCCGCCAAAACATACCAAATACTCGTCAAAAGATTTTAAAACCCGCCAAAAGGAATCCAAACATTCCAAAACCTGCCAACACAATAAAAACAACTCAGGAGAATACAAAACATTCTAAAACCCAACCAAAACATTCCGAAAACCCACCTAAACATCATAAAAACAAATCAAAACCAACCAAAACATTCTGAAAACCCGCCAAAATGATTTAGACCCACAAAACTCATCAAAACATTCTGAAAAGATGCCAAAACATTAGAAAACCAGCCTGAACTGATCAAAACATTCAAAAAACTTGGCAATACATCATAAAAACAAATCAAAACCAACCAAAACATTCCAAAAACCCGACAAAATTATTTAGAACCCGCCAAAACTGATCAAAACATTCTGAAAAGATGCCAAAATACTAGAAAACCAGTAAGAAGTGATCGAAACATTCAATAACTTGCCAAAACATAATCAAAACAAATGAAAGCAAACCAAAACATTCCAAATACCCGCCAAAATATTTTAAAACCCGCCAAAAGGAATCCAAACATTCCAAAACCTGCCAAGACAATCAAAACAACACAAGAGAATACAAAACATTCTAAAACACCACCAAAACATTCCGAAAACCCGCCAAAACATCATAAAAACAAATCAAAACCAACCAAAAAATAAGAGGAACAAGGCAACATATTGGCAAGCAAGAGACGGAGAACGCGGCACCTTCTAGGAGGCCAAGAAGGAAGCCGCACAACACCTGCACTGTGTCTGCAACTTTCAAACTGCTAGAAGCTAGTGGCTTGCCACTGGCCTGCCTCTTCAATTGCCATTAGCATTCCAATGGAAGCTATTCTTGGACAACTTTGCTCTGCTTGCTGCTAGTTCTGCCCCAGCCTACCATAGATAACCTTGCTCTTGCCTTGAGGCTCTGAGATGCCAAGAACTTGTCAACTTCAAAGGGCGGGCCAGGCTACATCTACTCAGCTGCCACAGTTTCTCCTTGCTAGACCTAGTGGGAAAGCATTTTGCTGAGATGCGGAAGGCACGAAACGCAGAATACGGAGACGCGGAGCTGTCCCAAGTGCCGCTGCCAGGCGTCTTTCCGCAGAAGGAGCGCCCCGGAGCGCACCGCAACCGGCACCGTCATCTCTGCGCAAAGAGCCAAAATATTTTCAAACCCGCCAAAACTCATCCAAAAATATTGTCAAACCCGCCAAAATAGAAAACCAGACAGAAGTCATCAATACATTCGAAAAAACCTGACAAAACATGATCAAGCCCACCAAAGCTAATCCAAACACACCAAAAACTGGGCTAAACAGAATCAAAACAAATCAAAACAAATCGAAACCTTCTAAAAACCGGCCAAAATATTTCAAAACCCGTCAAAACTAATCAAAACATTCCGAACACCCGCCAAAACATACCAAATACTCGCCAAAAGATTTTAAAACCCGCCAAAAGGAATCCAAACATTCCAAAACCTGCCAACACAATAAAAACAACTCAGGAGAATACAAAACATTCTAAAACCCAACCAAAACATTCCGAAAACCCACCTAAACATCATAAAAACAAATCAAAACCAACCAAAACATTCTGAAAACCCGCCAAAATGATTTAGACCCGCAAAACTCATCAAAACATTCTGAAAAGATGCCAAAACATTAGAAAACCAGCCTGAACTGATCAAAACATTCAAAAAACTTGGCAATACATCATAAAAACAAATCAAAACCAACCAAAACATTCCAAAAACCCGACAAAATTATTTAGAACCCGCCAAAACTGATCAAAACATTCTGAAAAGATGCCAAAATACTAGAAAACCAGTAAGAAGTGATCGAAACATTCAATAACTTGCCAAAACATAATCAAAACAAATGAAAGCAAACCAAAACATTCCAAATACCCGCCAAAATATTTTAAAACCCGCCAAAAGGAATCCAAACATTCCAAAACCTGCCAAGACAATATAAACAACACAAGAGAAAACAAAACATTCTAAAACACCACCAAAACATTCCGAAAACCCGCCAAAACATCATAAAAACAAATCAAAACCAACCAAAAAATAAGAGGAACAAGGCAACATATTGGCAAGCAAGAGACGGAGAACGCGGCACCTTCTAGGAGGCCAAGAAGGAAGCCGCACAACACCTGCACTGTGTCTGCAACTTTCAAACTGCTAGAAGCTAGTGGCTTGCCACTGGCCTGCCTCTTCAATTGCCATTAGCATTCCAATGGAAGCTATTCTTGGACAACTTTGCTCTGCTTGCTGCTAGTTCTGCCCCAGCCTACCATAGATAACCTTGCTCTTGCCTTGAGGCTCTGAGATGCCAAGAACTTGTCAACTTCAAAGGGCGGGCCAGGCTACATCTACTCAGCTGCCACAGTTTCTCCTTGCTAGACCTAGTGGGAAAGCATTTTGCTGAGATGCGGAAGGCACGAAACGCAGAATACGGAGACGCGGAGCTGTCCCAAGTGCCGCTGCCAGGCGTCTTTCCGCAGAAGGAGCGCCCCGGAGCGCACCGCAACCGGCACCGTCATCTCTGCGCAAAGAGCCAAAATATTTTCAAACCCGCCAAAACTCATCCAAAAATATTGTCAAACCCGCCAAAATAGAAAACCAGACAGAAGTCATCAATACATTCGAAAAAACCTGACAAAACATGATCAAGCCCACCAAAGCTAATCCAAACACACCAAAAACTGGGCTAAACAGAATCAAAACAAATCAAAACAAATCTAAACCTTCTAAAAACCGGCCAAAATATTTCAAAACCCGTCAAAACTAATCAAAACATTCCGAACACCCGCCAAAACATACCAAATACTCGCCAAAAGATTTTAAAACCCGCCAAAAGGAATCCAAACATTCCAAAACCTGCCAACACAATAAAAACAACTCAGGAGAATACAAAACATTCTAAAACCCAACCAAAACATTCCGAAAACCCACCTAAACATCATAAAAACAAATCAAAGCCAACCAAAACATTCTGAAAACCCGCCAAAATGATTTAGACCCGCAAAACTCATCAAAACATTCTGAAAAGATGCCAAAACATTAGAAAACCAGCCTGAACTGATCAAAACATTCAAAAAACTTGGCAATACATCATAAAAACAAATCAAAACCAACCAAAACATTCCAAAAACCCGACAAAATTATTTAGAACCCGCCAAAACTGATCAAAACATTCTGAAAAGATGCCAAAATACTAGAAAACCAGTAAGAAGTGATCGAAACATTCAATAACTTGCCAAAACATAATCAAAACAAATGAAAGCAAACCAAAACATTCCAAATACCCGCCAAAAGATTTTAAAACCCGCCAAAAGGAATCCAAACATTCCAAAACCTGCCAAGACAATCAAAACAACACAAGAGAATACAAAACATTCTAAAACACCACCAAAACATTCCGAAAACCCGCCAAAACATCATAAAAACAAATCGAAACCAACCAAAAAATAAGAGGAACACGGCAACATATTGGCAAGCAAGAGACGGAGAACGCGGCACCTTCTAGGAGGCCAAGAAGGAAGCCGCACAACACCTGCACTGTGTCTGCAACTTTCAAACTGCTAGAAGCTAGTGGCTTGCCACTGGCCTGCCTCTTCAATTGCCATTAGCATTCCAATGGAAGCTATTCTTGGACAACTTTGCTCTGCTTGCTGCTAGTTCTGCCCCAGCCTACCATAGATAACCTTGCTCTTGCCTTGAGGCTCTGAGATGCCAAGAACTTGTCAACTTCAAAGGGCGGGCCAGGCTACATCTACTCAGCTGCCACAGTTTCTCCTTGCTAGACCTAGTGGGAAAGCATTTTGCTGAGATGCGGAAGGCACGAAACGCAGAATACGGAGACGCGGAGCTGTCCCAAGTGCCGCTGCCAGGCGTCTTTCCGCAGAAGGAGCGCCCCGGAGCGCACCGCAACCGGCACCGTCATCTCTGCCCAAAGAGCCAAAATATTTTCAAACCCGCCAAAACTAATCCAAAAATATTGTCAAACCCGCCAAAATAGAAAACCAGACAGAAGTCATCAATACATTCGAAAAAACCTGACAAAACATGATCAAGCCCACCAAAGCTAATCCAAACACACCAAAAACTGGGCTAAACAGAATCAAAACAAATCAAAACAAATCGAAACCTTCTAAAAACCGGCCAAAATATTTCAAAACCCGTCAAAACTAATCAAAACATTCCGAACACCCGCCAAAACATACCAAATACTCGCCAAAAGATTTTACAACCCGCCAAAAGGAATCCAAACATTCCAAAACCTGCCAACACAATAAAAACAACTCAGGAGAATACAAAACATTCTAAAACCCAACCAAAACATTCCGAAAACCCACCTAAACATCATAAAAACAAATCAAAACCAACCAAAACATTCTGAAAACCCGCCAAAATGATTTAGACCCGCAAAACTCATCAAAACATTCTGAAAAGATGCCAAAACATTAGAAAACCAGCCTGAACTGATCAAAACATTCAAAAAACTTGGCAATACATCATAAAAACAAATCAAAACCAACCAAAACATTCCAAAAACCCGACAAAATTATTTAGAACCCGCCAAAACTGATCAAAACATTCTGAAAAGATGCCAAAATACTAGAAAACCAGTCAGAAGTGATCGAAACATTCAATAACTTGCCAAAACATAATCAAAACAAATGAAAGCAAACCAAAACATTCCAAATACCCGCCAAAATATTTTAAAACCCGCCAAAAGGAATCCAAACATTCCAAAACCTGCCAAGACAATCAAAACAACACAAGAGAATACAAAACATTCTAAAACACCACCAAAACATTCCGAAAACCCGCCAAAACATCATAAAAACAAATCAAAACCAACCAAAAAATAAGAGGAACACGGCAACATATTGGCAAGCAGGAGACGGAGAACGCGGCACCTTCTAGGAGGCCAAGAAGGAAGCCGCACAACACCTGCACTGTGTCTGCAACTTTCAAACTGCTAGAAGCTAGTGGCTTGCCACTGGCCTGCCTCTTCAATTGCCATTAACATTCCAATGGAAGCTATTCTTGGACAACTTTGCTCTGCTTGCTGCTAGTTCTGCCCCAGCCTACCATAGATAACCTTGCTCTTGCCTTGAGGCTCTGAGATGCCAAGAACTTGTCAACTTCAAAGGGCGGGCCAGGCTACATCTACTCAGCTGCCACAGTTTCTCCTTGCTAGACCTAGTGGGAAAGCATTTTGCTGAGATGCGGAAGGCACGAAACGCAGAATACGGAGACGCGGAGCTGTCCCAAGTGCCGCTGCCAGGCGTCTTTCCGCAGAAGGAGCGCCCCGGAGCGCACCGCAACCGGCACCGTCATCTCTGCGCAAAGAGCCAAAATATTTTCAAACCCGCCAAAACTCATCCAAAAATATTGTCAAACCCGCCAAAATAGAAAACCAGACAGAAGTCATCAATACATTCGAAAAAACCTGACAAAACATGATCAAGCCCACCAAAGCTAATCCAAACACACCAAAAACTGGGCTAAACAGAATCAAAACAAATCAAAACAAATCGAAACCTTCTAAAAACCGGCCAAAATATTTCAAAACCCGTCAAAACTAATCAAAACATTCCGAACACCCGCCAAAACATACCAAATACTCGCCAAAAGATTTTAAAACCCGCCAAAAGGAATCCAAACATTCCAAAACCTGCCAACACAATAAAAACAACTCAGGAGAATACAAAACATTCTAAAACCCAACCAAAACATTCCGAAAACCCACCTAAACATCATAAAAACAAATCAAAACCAACCAAAACATTCTGAAAACCCGCCAAAATGATTTAGACCCGCAAAACTCATCAAAACATTCTGAAAAGATGCCAAAACATTAGAAAACCAGCCTGAACTGATCAAAACATTCAAAAAACTTGGCAATACATCATAAAAACAAATCAAAACCAACCAAAACATTCCAAAAACCCGACAAAATTATTTAGAACCCGCCAAAACTGATCAAAACATTCTGAAAAGATGCCAAAATACTAGAAAACCAGTAAGAAGTGATCGAAACATTCAATAACTTGCCAAAACATAATCAAAACAAATGAAAGCAAACCAAAACATTCCAAATACCCGCCAAAATATTTTAAAACCCGCCAAAAGGAATCCAAACATTCCAAAACCTGCCAAGACAATCAAAACAACACAAGAGAATACAAAACATTCTAAAACACCACCAAAACATTCCGAAAACCCGCCAAAACATCATAAAAACAAATCAAAACCAACCAAAAAATAAGAGGAACAAGGCAACATATTGGCAAGCAAGAGACGGAGAACGCGGCACCTTCTAGGAGGCCAAGAAGGAAGCCGCACAACACCTGCACTGTGTCTGCAACTTTCAAACTGCTAGAAGCTAGTGGCTTGCCACTGGCCTGCCTCTTCAATTGCCATTAGCATTCCAATGGAAGCTATTCTTGGACAACTTTGCTCTGCTTGCTGCTAGTTCTGCCCCAGCCTACCATAGATAACCTTGCTCTTGCCTTGAGGCTCTGAGATGCCAAGAACTTGTCAACTTCAAAGGGCGGGCCAGGCTACATCTACTCAGCTGCCACAGTTTCTCCTTGCTAGACCTAGTGGGAAAGCATTTTGCTGAGATGCGGAAGGCACGAAACGCAGAATACGGAGACGCGGAGCTGTCCCAAGTGCCGCTGCCAGGCGTCTTTCCGCAGAAGGAGCGCCCCGGAGCGCACCGCAACCGGCACCGTCATCTCTGCGCAAAGAGCCAAAATATTTTCAAACCCGCCAAAACTCATCCAAAAATATTGTCAAACCCGCCAAAATAGAAAACCAGACAGAAGTCATCAATACATTCAAAAAAACCTGACAAAACATGATCAAGCCCACCAAAGCTAATCCAAACACACCAAAAACTGGGCTAAACAGAATCAAAACAAATCAAAACAAATCGAAACCTTCTAAAAACCGGCCAAAATATTTCAAAACCCGTCAAAACTAATCAAAACATTCCGAACACCCGCCAAAACATACCAAATACTCGCCAAAAGATTTTAAAACCCGCCAAAAGGAATCCAAACATTCCAAAACCTGCCAACACAATAAAAACAACTCAGGAGAATACAAAACATTCTAAAACCCAACCAAAACATTCCGAAAACCCACCTAAACATCATAAAAACAAATCAAAACCAACCAAAACATTCTGAAAACCCGCCAAAATGATTTAGACCCGCAAAACTCATCAAAACATTCTGAAAAGATGCCAAAACATTAGAAAACCAGCCTGAACTGATCAAAACATTCAAAAAACTTGGCAATACATCATAAAAACAAATCAAAACCAACCAAAACATTCCAAAAACCCGACAAAATTATTTAGAACCCGCCAAAACTGATCAAAACATTCTGAAAAGATGCCAAAATACTAGAAAACCAGTAAGAAGTGATCGAAACATTCAATAACTTGCCAAAACATAATCAAAACAAATGAAAGCAAACCAAAACATTCCAAATACCCGCCAAAATATTTTAAAACCCGCCAAAAGGAATCCAAACATTCCAAAACCTGCCAAGACAATATAAACAACACAAGAGAAAACAAAACATTCTAAAACACCACCAAAACATTCCGAAAACCCGCCAAAACATCATAAAAACAAATCAAAACCAACCAAAAAATAAGAGGAACAAGGCAACATATTGGCAAGCAAGAGACGGAGAGCGCGGCACCTTCTAGGAGGCCAAGAAGGAAGCCGCACAACACCTGCACTGTGTCTGCAACTTTCAAACTGCTAGAAGCTAGTGGCTTGCCACTGGCCTGCCTCTTCAATTGCCATTAGCATTCCAATGGAAGCTATTCTTGGACAACTTTGCTCTGCTTGCTGCTAGTTCTGCCCCAGCCTACCATAGATAACCTTGCTCTTGCCTTGAGGCTCTGAGATGCCAAGAACTTGTCAACTTCAAAGGGCGGGCCAGGCTACATCTACTCAGCTGCCACAGTTTCTCCTTGCTAGACCTAGTGGGAAAGCATTTTGCTGAGATGCGGAAGGCACGAAACGCAGAATACGGAGACGCGGAGCTGTCCCAAGTGCCGCTGCCAGGCGTCTTTCCGCAGAAGGAGCGCCCCGGAGCGCACCGCAACCGGCACCGTCATCTCTGCGCAAAGAGCCAAAATATTTTCAAACCCGCCAAAACTCATCCAAAAATATTGTCAAACCCGCCAAAATAGAAAACCAGACAGAAGTCATCAATACATTCGAAAAAACCTGACAAAACATGATCAAGCCCACCAAAGCTAATCCAAACACACCAAAAACTGGGCTAAACAGAATCAAAACAAATCAAAACAAATCTAAACCTTCTAAAAACCGGCCAAAATATTTCAAAACCCGTCAAAACTAATCAAAACATTCCGAACACCCGCCAAAACATACCAAATACTCGCCAAAAGATTTTAAAACCCGCCAAAAGGAATCCAAACATTCCAAAACCTGCCAACACAATAAAAACAACTCAGGAGAATACAAAACATTCTAAAACCCAACCAAAACATTCCGAAAACCCACCAAAACATCATAAAAACAAATCAAAACCAACCAAAACATTCTGAAAACCCGCCAAAATGATTTAGACCCGCAAAACTCATCAAAACATTCTGAAAAGATGCCAAAACATTAGAAAACCAGCCTGAACTGATCAAAACATTCAAAAAACTTGGCAATACATCATAAAAACAAATCAAAACCAACCAAAACATTCCAAAAACCCGACAAAATTATTTAGAACCCGCCAAAACTGATCAAAACATTCTGAAAGGATGCCAAAATACTAGAAAACCAGTCAGAAGTGATCGAAACATTCAATAACTTGCCAAAACATAATCAAAACAAATGAAAGCAAACCAAAACATTCCAAATACCCGCCAAAATATTTTAAAACCCGCCAAAAGGAATCCAAACATTCCAAAACCTGCCAAGATAATCAAAACAACACAAGAGAATACAAAACATTCTAAAACACCACCAAAACATTCCGAAAACCCGCCAAAACATCATAAAAACAAATCAAAACCAACCAAAAAATAAGAGGAACAAGGCAACATATTGGCAAGCAAGAGACGGAGAACGCGGCACCTTCTAGGAGGCCAAGAAGGAAGCCGCACAACACCTGCACTGTGTCTGCAACTTTCAAACTGCTAGAAGCTAGTGGCTTGCCACTGGCCTGCCTCTTCAATTGCCATTAGCATTCCAATGGAAGCTATTCTTGGACAACTTTGCTCTGCTTGCTGCTAGTTCTGCCCCAGCCTACCATAGATAACCTTGCTCTTGCCTTGAGGCTCTGAGATGCCAAGAACTTGTCAACTTCAAAGGGCGGGCCAGGCTACATCTACTCAGCTGCCACAGTTTCTCCTTGCTAGACCTAGTGGGAAAGCATTTTGCTGAGATGCGGAAGGCACGAAACGCAGAATACGGAGACGCGGAGCTGTCCCAAGTGCCGCTGCCAGGCGTCTTTCCGCAGAAGGAGCGCCCCGGAGCGCACCGCAACCGGCACCGTCATCTCTGCGCAAAGAGCCAAAATATTTTCAAACCCGCCAAAACTCATCCAAAAATATTGTCAAACCCGCCAAAATAGAAAACCAGACAGAAGTCATCAATACATTCGAAAAAACCTGACAAAACATGATCAAGCCCACCAAAGCTAATCCAAACACACCAAAAACTGGGCTAAACAGAATCAAAACAAATCAAAACAAATCGAAACCTTCTAAAAACCCGCCAAAATATTTCAAAACCCGTCAAAACTAATCAAAATCTTCCGAATACCCGCCAAAACATTCCAAATACCCGCCAAAAGATTTTAAAACCCGCCAAAAGGAATCCAAACATTCCAAAACCTGCCAACACAATAAAAACAACTCAAGAGAATACAAAACATTCTAAAACCCAACCAAAACATTCCGAAAACCCACCTAAACATCATAAAAACAAATCAAAACCAACCAAAACATTCTGAAAACCCGCCAAAATGATTTAGACCCGCAAAACTCATCAAAACATTCTGAAAAGATGCCAAAACATTAGAAAACCAGCCTGAACTGATCAAAACATTCAAAAAACTTGGCAATACATCATAAAAACAAATCAAAACCAACCAAAACATTCCAAAAACCCGACAAAATTATTTAGAACCCGCCAAAACTGATCAAAACATTCTGAAAAGATGCCAAAATACTAGAAAACCAGTCAGAAGTGATCGAAACTTTCAATAACTTGCCAAAACATAATCAAAACAAATGAAAGCAAACCAAAACATTCCAAATACCCGCCAAAATATTTTAAAACCCGCCAAAAGGAATCCAAACATTCCAAAACCTGCCAAGACAATATAAACAACACAAGAGAAAACAAAACATTCTAAAACACCACCAAAACATTCCGAAAACCCGCCAAAACATCATAAAAACAAATCAAAACCAACCAAAAAATAAGAGGAACACGGCAACATATTGGCAAGCAAGAGACGGAGAGCGCGGCACCTTCTAGGAGGCCAAGAAGGAAGCCGCACAACACCTGCACTGTGTCTGCAACTTTCAAACTGCTAGAAGCTAGTGGCTTGCCACTGGCCTGCCTCTTCAATTGCCATTAGCATTCCAATGGAAGCTATTCTTGGACAACTTTGCTCTGCTTGCTGCTAGTTCTGCCCCAGCCTACCATAGATAACCTTGCTCTTGCCTTGAGGCTCTGAGATGCCAAGAACTTGTCAACTTCAAAGGGCGGGCCAGGCTACATCTACTCAGCTGCCACAGTTTCTCCTTGCTAGACCTAGTGGGAAAGCATTTTGCTGAGATGCAGAAGGCAAGAAACGCAGAATACGGAGACGCGGAGCTGTCCCAAGTGCCGCTGCCAGGCGTCTTTCCGCAGAAGGAGTGCCCCGGAGCGCACCGCAACCGGCACCGTCATCTCTGCGCAAAGAGCCAAAATATTTTCAAACCCGCCAAAACTAATCCAAAAATATTTTCAAACCCGCCAAAATAGAAAACCAGACAGAAGTCATCAATACATTCGAAAAAACCTGACAAAACATGATCAAGCCCACCAAAGCTAATCCAAACACACCAAAAACTGGGCTAAACAGAATCAAAACAAATCAAAACAAATCGAAACCTTCTAAAAACCCGCCAAAATATTTCAAACCCGTCAAAACTAATCAAAACATTCCGAACACCCGCCAAAACATACCAAATACTCGCCAAAAGATTTTAAAACCCGCCAAAAGGAATCCAAACATTCCAAAACCTGCCAACACAATAAAAACAACTCAGGAGAATACAAAACATTCTAAAACCCAACCAAAACATTCCGAAAACCCACCTAAACATCATAAAAACAAATCAAAACCAACCAAAACATTCTGAAAACCCGCCAAAATGATTTAGACCCGCAAAACTCATCAAAACATTCTGAAAAGATGCCAAAACATTAGAAAACCAGCCTGAACTGATCAAAACATTCAAAAAACTTGGCAATACATCATAAAAACAAATCAAAACCAACCAAAACATTCCAAAAACCCGACAAAATTATTTAGAACCCGCCAAAACTGATCAAAACATTCTGAAAAGATGCCAAAATACTAGAAAACCAGTAAGAAGTGATCGAAACATTCAATAACTTGCCAAAACATAATCAAAACAAATGAAAGCAAACCAAAACATTCCAAATACCCGCCAAAAGATTTTAAAACCCGCCAAAAGGAATCCAAACATTCCAAAACCTGCCAAGACAATATAAACAACACAAGAGAAAACAAAACATTCTAAAACACCACCAAAACATTCCGAAAACCCGCCAAAACATCATAAAAACAAATCAAAACCAACCAAAAAATAAGAGGAACAAGGCAACATATTGGCAAGCAAGAGACGGAGAGCGCGGCACCTTCTAGGAGGCCAAGAAGGAAGCCGCACAACACCTGCACTGTGTCTGCAACTTTCAAACTGCTAGAAGCTAGTGGCTTGCCACTGGCCTGCCTCTTCAATTGCCATTAGCATTCCAATGGAAGCTATTCTTGGACAACTTTGCTCTGCTTCCTGCTAGTTCTGCCCCAGCCTACCATAGAGAACCTTGCTCTTGCCTTGAGGCTCTGAGATGCCAAGAACTTGTCAACTTCAAAGGGCGGGCCAGGCTACATCTACTCAGCTGCCACAGTTTCTCCTTGCTAGACCTAGTGGGAAAGCATTTTGCTGAGATGCAGAAGGCAAGAAACGCAGAATACGGAGACGCGGAGCTGTCCCAAGTGCCGCTGCCAGGCGTCTTTCCGCAGAAGGAGCGCCCCGGAGCGCACCGCAACCGGCACCGTCATCTCTGCGCAAAGAGCCAAAATATTTTCAAACCCGCCAAAACTAATCCAAAAATATTTTCAAACCCGCCAAAATAGAAAACCAGACAGAAGTCATCAATACATTCGAAAAAACCTGACAAAACATGATCAAGCCCACCAAAGCTAATCCAAACACACCAAAAACTGGGCTAAACAGAATCAAAACAAATCAAAACAAATCGAAACCTTCTAAAAACCCGCCAAAATATTTCAAAACCTGTCAAAACTAATCAAAATCTTCCGAATACCCGCCAAAACATTCCAAATACCCGCCAAAAGATTTTAAAACCCGCCAAAAGGAATCCAAACATTCCAAAACCTGCCAACACAATAAAAACAACTCAAGAGAATACAAAACATTCTAAAACCCAACCAAAACATTCCGAAAACCCACCTAAACATCATAAAAACAAATCAAAACCAACCAAAACATTCTGAAAACCCGCCAAAATGATTTAGACCCGCAAAACTCATCAAAACATTCTGAAAAGATGCCAAAACATTAGAAAACCAGCCTGAACTGATCAAAACATTCAAAAAACTTGGCAATACATCATAAAAACAAATCAAAACCAACCAAAACATTCCAAAAACCCAACAAAATTATTTAGAACCCGCCAAAACTGATCAAAACATTCTGAAAAGATGCCAAAAAACTAGAAAACCAGTAAGAAGTGATCGAAACATTCAATAACTTGCCAAAACATAATCAAAACAAATGAAAGCAAACCAAAACATTCCAAATACCCGCCAAAAGATTTTAAAACCCGCCAAAAGGAATCCAAACATTCCAAAACCTGCCAAGACAATATAAACAACACAAGAGAAAACAAAACATTCTAAAACACCACCAAAACATTCCGAAAACCCGCCAAAACATCATAAAAACAAATCAAAACCAACCAAAAAATAAGAGGAACAAGGCAACATATTGGCAAGCAAGAGACGGAGAGCGCGGCACCTTCTAGGAGGCCAAGAAGGAAGCCGCACAACACCTGCACTGTGTCTGCAACTTTCAAACTGCTAGAAGCTAGTGGCTTGCCACTGGCCTGCCTCTTCAATTGCCATTAGCATTCCAATGGAAGCTATTCTTGGACAACTTTGCTCTGCTTGCTGCTAGTTCTGCCCCAGCCTACCATAGATAACCTTGCTCTTGCCTTGAGGCTCTGAGATGCCAAGAACTTGTCAACTTCAAAGGGCGGGCCGGGCTACATCTACTCAGCTGCCACAGTTTCTCCTTGCTAGACCTAGTGGGAAAGCATTTTGCTGAGATGCGGAAGGCACGAAACGCAGAATACGGAGACGCGGAGCTGTCCCAAGTGCCGCTGCCAGGCGTCTTTCCGCAGAAGGTGCGCCCCGGAGTGCACCGCAACCGGCACCGTCATCTCTGCGCAAAGAGCCAAAATATTTTCAAACCCGCCAAAACTAATCCAAAAATATTTTCAAACCCGCCAAAATAGAAAACCAGACAGAAGTCATCAATACATTCGAAAAAACCTGACAAAACATGATCAAGCCCACCAAAGCTAATCCAAACACACCAAAAACTGGGCTAAACAGAATCAAAACAAATCAAAACAAATCTAAACCTTCTAAAAACCTGCCAAAATATTTCAAAACCCGTCAAAACTAATCAAAACCTTCCGAATACCCGCCAAAACATTCCAAATACCCGCCAAAAGATTTTAAAACCCGCCAAAAGGAATCCAAACATTCCAAAACCTGCCAACACAATAAAAACAACTCAAGAGAATACAAAACATTCTAAAACCCAACCAAAACATTCTGAAAACCCACCTAAACATCATAAAAACAAATCAAAACCAACCAAAACATTCTGAAAACCCGCCAAAATGATTTAGACCCGCAAAACTCATCAAAACATTCTGAAAAGATGCCAAAACATTAGAAAACCAGCCTGAACTGATCAAAACATTCAAAAAACTTGGCAATACATCATAAAAACAAATCAAAACCAACCAAAACATTCTGAAAATCCGCCAAAATTATTTAGACCCGCAAAACTCATCAAAACATTCTGAAAAGATGCCAAAACATTAGAAAACCAGCCTGAACTGATCAAAACATTCAAAAAACTTGGCAATACATCATAAAAACAAATCAAAACCAACCAAAACATTCCAAAAACCCGACAAAATTATTTAGAACCCGCCAAAACTGATCAAAACATTCTGAAAAGATGCCAAAATACTAGAAAACCAGTAAGAAGTGATCGAAACATTCAATAACTTGCCAAAACATAATCAAAACAAATGAAAGCAAACCAAAACATTCCAAATACCCGCCAAAAGATTTTAAAACCCGCCAAAAGGAATCCAAACATTCCAAAACCTGCCAAGACAATATAAACAACACAAGAGAAAACAAAACATTCTAAAACACCACCAAAACATTCCGAAAACCCGCCAAAACATCATAAAAACAAATCAAAACCAACCAAAAAATAAGAGGAACAAGGCAACATATTGGCAAGCAAGAGACGGAGAGCGCGGCACCTTCTAGGAGGCCAAGAAGGAAGCCGCACAACACCTGCACTGTGTCTGCAACTTTCAAACTGCTAGAAGCTAGTGGCTTGCCACTGGCCTGCCTCTTCAATTGCCATTAGCATTCCAATGGAAGCTATTCTTGGACAACTTTGCTCTGCTTGCTGCTAGTTCTGCCCCAGCCTACCATAGATAACCTTGCTCTTGCCTTGAGGCTCTGAGATGCCAAGAACTTGTCAACTTCAAAGGGCGGGCCAGGCTACATCTACTCAGCTGCCACAGTTTCTCCTTGCTAGACCTAGTGGGAAAGCATTTTGCTGAGATGCAGAAGGCAAGAAACGCAGAATACGGAGACGCGGAGCTGTCCCAAGTGCCGCTGCCAGGCGTCTTTCCGCAGAAGGAGCGCCCCGGAGCGCACCGCAACCGGCACCGTCATCTCTGCGCAAAGAGCCAAAATATTTTCAAACCCGCCAAAACTAATCCAAAAATATTTTCAAACCCGCCAAAATAGAAAACCAGACAGAAGTCATCAATACATTCGAAAAAACCTGACAAAACATGATCAAGCCCAACAAAGCTAATCCAAACACACCAAAAACTGGGCTAAACAGAATCAAAACAAATCAAAACAAATCGAAACCTTCTAAAAACCCGCCAAAATATTTCAAAACCTGTCAAAACTAATCAAAACCTTCCGAATACCCGCCAAAACATTCCAAATACCCGCCAAAAGATTTTAAAACCCGCCAAAAGGAATCCAAACATTCCAAAACCTGCCAACACAATAAAAACAACTCAAGAGAATACAAAACATTCTAAAACCCAACCAAAACATTCTGAAAACCCACCAAAACATCATAAAAACAAATCAAAACCAACCAAAACATTCTGAAAACCCGCCAAAATGATTTAGACCCGCAAAACTCATCAAAACATTCTGAAAAGATGCCAAAACATTAGAAAACCAGCCTGAACTGATCAAAACATTCAAAAAACTTGGCAATACATCATAAAAACAAATCAAAACCAACCAAAACATTCCAAAAACCCGACAAAATTATTTAGAACCCGCCAAAACTGATCAAAACATTCTGAAAAGATGCCAAAATACTAGAAAACCAGTAAGAAGTGATCGAAACATTCAATAACTTGCCAAAACATAATCAAAACAAATGAAAGCAAACCAAAACATTCCAAATACCCGCCAAAATATTTTAAAACCCGCCAAAAGGAATTCAAACATTCCAAAACCTGCCAACACAATAAAAACAACTCAAGAGAATACAAAACATTCTAAAACCCAACCAAAACATTCCGAAAACCCACCTAAACATCATAAAAACAAATCAAAACCAACCAAAACATTCTGAAAACCCGCCAAAATGATTTAGACCCGCAAAACTCATCAAAACATTCTGAAAAGATGCCAAAACATTAGAAAACCAGCCTGAACTGATCAAAACATTCAAAAAACTTGGCAATACATCATAAAAACAAATCAAAACCAACCAAAACATTCCAAAAACCCGACAAAATTATTTAGAACCCGCCAAAACTGATCAAAACATTCTGAAAAGATGCCAAAATACTAGAAAACCAGTAAGAAGTGATCGAAACATTCAATAACTTGCCAAAACATAATCAAAACAAATGAAAGCAAACCAAAACATTCCAAATACCCGCCAAAATATTTTAAAACCCGCCAAAAGGAATCCAAACATTCCAAAACCTGCCAAGACAATCAAAACAACACAAGAGAAAACAAAACATTCTAAAACACCACCAAAACATTCCGAAAACCCGCCAAAACATCATAAAAACAAATCAAAACCAACCAAAAAATAAGAGGAACAAGGCAACATATTGGCAAGCAAGAGACGGAGAGCGCGGCACCTTCTAGGAGGCCAAGAAGGAAGCCGCACAACACCTGCACTGTGTCTGCAACTTTCAAACTGCTAGAAGCTAGTGGCTTGCCACTGGCCTGCCTCTTCAATTGCCATTAGCATTCCAATGGAAGCTATTCTTGGACAACTTTGCTCTGCTTGCTGCTAGTTCTGCCCCAGCCTACCATAGATAACCTTGCTCTTGCCTTGAGGCTCTGAGATGCCAAGAACTTGTCAACTTCAAAGGGCGGGCCGGGCTACATCTACTCAGCTGCCACAGTTTCTCCTTGCTAGACCTAGTGGGAAAGCATTTTGCTGAGATGCGGAAGGCACGAAACGCAGAATACGGAGACGCGGAGCTGTCCCAAGTGCCGCTGCCAGGCGTCTTTCCGCAGAAGGTGCGCCCCGGAGTGCACCGCAACCGGCACCGTCATCTCTGCGCAAAGAGCCAAAATATTTTCAAACCCGCCAAAACTAATCCAAAAATATTTTCAAACCCGCCAAAATAGAAAACCAGACAGAAGTCATCAATACATTCGAAAAAACCTGACAAAACATGATCAAGCCCACCAAAGCTAATCCAAACACACCAAAAACTGGGCTAAACAGAATCAAAACAAATCAAAACAAATCTAAACCTTCTAAAAACCTGCCAAAATATTTCAAAACCCGTCAAAACTAATCAAAACCTTCCGAATACCCGCCAAAACATTCCAAATACCCGCCAAAAGATTTTAAAACCCGCCAAAAGGAATCCAAACATTCCAAAACCTGCCAACACAATAAAAACAACTCAAGAGAATACAAAACATTCTAAAACCCAACCAAAACATTCTGAAAACCCACCTAAACATCATAAAAACAAATCAAAACCAACCAAAACATTCTGAAAACCCGCCAAAATGATTTAGACCCGCAAAACTCATCAAAACATTCTGAAAAGATGCCAAAACATTAGAAAACCAGCCTGAACTGATCAAAACATTCAAAAAACTTGGCAATACATCATAAAAACAAATCAAAACCAACCAAAACATTCTGAAAATCCGCCAAAATGATTTAGACCCGCAAAACTCATCAAAACATTCTGAAAAGATGCCAAAACATTAGAAAACCAGCCTGAACTGATCAAAACATTCAAAAAACTTGGCAATACATCATAAAAACAAATCAAAACCAACCAAAACATTCCAAAAACCCGACAAAATTATTTAGAACCCGCCAAAACTGATCAAAACATTCTGAAAAGATGCCAAAATACTAGAAAACCAGTAAGAAGTGATCGAAACATTCAATAACTTGCCAAAACATAATCAAAACAAATGAAAGCAAACCAAAACATTCCAAATACCCGCCAAAAGATTTTAAAACCCGCCAAAAGGAATCCAAACATTCCAAAACCTGCCAAGACAATATAAACAACACAAGAGAAAACAAAACATTCTAAAACACCACCAAAACATTCCGAAAACCCGCCAAAACATCATAAAAACAAATCAAAACCAACCAAAAAATAAGAGGAACAAGGCAACATATTGGCAAGCAAGAGACGGAGAGCGCGGCACCTTCTAGGAGGCCAAGAAGGAAGCCGCACAACACCTGCACTGTGTCTGCAACTTTCAAACTGCTAGAAGCTAGTGGCTTGCCACTGGCCTGCCTCTTCAATTGCCATTAGCATTCCAATGGAAGCTATTCTTGGACAACTTTGCTCTGCTTGCTGCTAGTTCTGCCCCAGCCTACCATAGATAACCTTGCTCTTGCCTTGAGGCTCTGAGATGCCAAGAACTTGTCAACTTCAAAGGGCGGGCCAGGCTACATCTACTCAGCTGCCACAGTTTCTCCTTGCTAGACCTAGTGGGAAAGCATTTTGCTGAGATGCAGAAGGCAAGAAACGCAGAATACGGAGACGCGGAGCTGTCCCAAGTGCCGCTGCCAGGCGTCTTTCCGCAGAAGGAGCGCCCCGGAGCGCACCGCAACCGGCACCGTCATCTCTGCGCAAAGAGCCAAAATATTTTCAAACCCGCCAAAACTAATCCAAAAATATTTTCAAACCCGCCAAAATAGAAAACCAGACAGAAGTCATCAATACATTCGAAAAAACCTGACAAAACATGATCAAGCCCAACAAAGCTAATCCAAACACACCAAAAACTGGGCTAAACAGAATCAAAACAAATCAAAACAAATCGAAACCTTCTAAAAACCCGCCAAAATATTTCAAAACCCGTCAAAACTAATCAAAACCTTCCGAATACCCGCCAAAACATTCCAAATACCCGCCAAAAGATTTTAAAACCCGCCAAAAGGAATCCAAACATTCCAAAACCTGCCAACACAATAAAAACAACTCAAGAGAATACAAAACATTCTAAAACCCAACCAAAACATTCCGAAAACCCACCAAAACATCATAAAAACAAATCAAAACCAACCAAAACATTCTGAAAACCCGCCAAAATGATTTAGACCCGCAAAACTCATCAAAACATTCTGAAAAGATGCCAAAACATTAGAAAACCAGCCTGAACTGATCAAAACATTCAAAAAACTTGGCAATACATCATAAAAACAAATCAAAACCAACCAAAACATTCCAAAAACCCGACAAAATTATTTAGAACCCGCCAAAACTGATCAAAACATTCTGAAAAGATGCCAAAATACTAGAAAACCAGTAAGAAGTGATCGAAACATTCAATAACTTGCCAAAACATAATCAAAACAAATGAAAGCAAACCAAAACATTCCAAATACCCGCCAAAAGATTTTAAAACCCGCCAAAAGGAATCCAAACATTCCAAAACCTGCCAAGACAATATAAACAACACAAGAGAAAACAAAACATTCTAAAACACCACCAAAACATTCCGAAAACCCGCCAAAACATCATAAAAACAAATCAAAACCAACCAAAAAATAAGAGGAACACGGCAACATATTGGCAAGCAAGAGACGGAGAGCGCGGCACCTTCTAGGAGGCCAAGAAGGAAGCCGCACAACACCTGCACTGTGTCTGCAACTTTCAAACTGCTAGAAGCTAGTGGCTTGCCACTGGCCTGCCTCTTCAATTGCCATTAGCATTCCAATGGAAGCTATTCTTGGACAACTTTGCTCTGCTTGCTGCTAGTTCTGCCCCAGCCTACCATAGATAACCTTGCTCTTGCCTTGAGGCTCTGAGATGCCAAGAACTTGTCAACTTCAAAGGGCGGGCCAGGCTACATCTACTCAGCTGCCACAGTTTCTCCTTGCTAGACCTAGTGGGAAAGCATTTTGCTGAGATGCAGAAGGCAAGAAACGCAGAATACGGAGACGCGGAGCTGTCCCAAGTGCCGCTGCCAGGCGTCTTTCCGCAGAAGGAGCGCCCCGGAGCGCACCGCAACCGGCACCGTCATCTCTGCGCAAAGAGCCAAAATATTTTCAAACCCGCCAAAACTAATCCAAAAATATTTTCAAACCCGCCAAAATAGAAAACCAGACAGAAGTCATCAATACATTCGAAAAAACCTGACAAAACATGATCAAGCCCAACAAAGCTAATCCAAACACACCAAAAACTGGGCTAAACAGAATCAAAACAAATCAAAACAAATCGAAACCTTCTAAAAACCCGCCAAAATATTTCAAAACCCGTCAAAACTAATCAAAATCTTCCGAATACCCGCCAAAACATTCCAAATACCCGCCAAAAGATTTTAAAACCCGCCAAAAGGAATCCAAACATTCCAAAACCTGCCAACACAATAAAAACAACTCAAGAGAATACAAAACATTCTAAAACCCAACCAAAACATTCCGAAAACCCACCTAAACATCATAAAAACAAATCAAAACCAACCAAAACATTCTGAAAACCCGCCAAAATGATTTAGACCCGCAAAACTCATCAAAACATTCTGAAAAGATGCCAAAACATTAGAAAACCAGCCTGAACTGATCAAAACATTCAAAAAACTTGGCAATACATCATAAAAACAAATCAAAACCAACCAAAACATTCCAAAAACCCGACAAAATTATTTAGAACCCGCCAAAACTGATCAAAACATTCTGAAAAGATGCCAAAATACTAGAAAACCAGTAAGAATTGATCGAAACATTCAATAACTTGCCAAAACATAATCAAAACAAATGAAAGCAAACCAAAACATTCCAAATACCCGCCAAAATATTTTGAAACCCGCCAAAAGGAATCCAAACATTCCAAAACCTGCCAAGACAATATAAACAACACAAGAGAAAACAAAACATTCTAAAACACCACCAAAACATTCCGAAAACCCGCCAAAACATCATAAAAACAAATCAAAACCAACCAAAAAATAAGAGGAACAAGGCAACATATTGGCAAGCAAGAGACGGAGAGCGCGGCACCTTCTAGGAGGCCAAGAAGGAAGCCGCACAACACCTGCACTGTGTCTGCAACTTTCAAACTGCTAGAAGCTAGTGGCTTGCCACTGGCCTGCCTCTTCAATTGCCATTAGCATTCCAATGGAAGCTATTCTTGGACAACTTTGCTCTGCTTGCTGCTAGTTCTGCCCCAGCCTACCATAGATAACCTTGCTCTTGCCTTGAGGCTCTGAGATGCCAAGAACTTGTCAACTTCAAAGGGCGGGCCAGGCTACATCTACTCAGCTGCCACAGTTTCTCCTTGCTAGACCTAGTGGGAAAGCATTTTGCTGAGATGCAGAAGGCAAGAAACGCAGAATACGGAGACGCGGAGCTGTCCCAAGTGCCGCTGCCAGGCGTCTTTCCGCAGAAGGAGTGCCCCGGAGCGCACCGCAACCGGCACCGTCATCTCTGCGCAAAGAGCCAAAATATTTTCAAACCCGCCAAAACTAATCCAAAAATATTTTCAAACCCGCCAAAATAGAAAACCAGACAGAAGTCATCAATACATTCGAAAAAACCTGACAAAACATGATCAAGCCCAACAAAGCTAATCCAAACACACCAAAAACTGGGCTAAACAGAATCAAAACAAATCAAAACAAATCGAAACCTTCTAAAAACCCGCCAAAATATTTCAAAACCTGTCAAAACTAATCAAAACCTTCCGAATACCCGCCAAAACATTCCAAATACCCGCCAAAAGATTTTAAAACCCGCCAAAAGGAATCCAAACATTCCAAAACCTGCCAACACAATAAAAACAACTCAAGAGAATACAAAACATTCTAAAACCCAACCAAAACATTCCGAAAACCCACCTAAACATCATAAAAACAAATCAAAACCAACCAAAACATTCTGAAAACCCGCCAAAATGATTTAGACCCGCAAAACTCATCAAAACATTCTGAAAAGATGCCAAAACATTAGAAAACCAGCCTGAACTGATCAAAACATTCAAAAAACTTGGCAATACATCATAAAAACAAATCAAAACCAACCAAAACATTCCAAAAACCCGACAAAATTATTTAGAACCCGCCAAAACTGATCAAAACATTCTGAAAAGATGCCAAAATACTAGAAAACCAGTAAGAAGTGATCGAAACATTCAATAACTTGCCAAAACATAATCAAAACAAATGAAAGCAAACCAAAACATTCCAAATACCCGCCAAAATATTTTAAAACCCGCCAAAAGGAATCCAAACATTCCAAAACCTGCCAAGACAATATAAACAACACAAGAGAAAACAAAACATTCTAAAACACCACCAAAACATTCCGAAAACCCGCCAAAACATCATAAAAACAAATCAAAACCAACCAAAAAATAAGAGGAACAAGGCAACATATTGGCAAGCAAGAGACGGAGAACGCGGCACCTTCTAGGAGGCCAAGAAGGAAGCCGCACAACACCTGCACTGTGTCTGCAACTTTCAAACTGCTAGAAGCTAGTGGCTTGCCACTGGCCTGCCTCTTCAATTGCCATTAGCATTCCAATGGAAGCTATTCTTGGACAACTTTGCTCTGCTTGCTGCTAGTTCTGCCCCAGCCTACCATAGATAACCTTGCTCTTGCCTTGAGGCTCTGAGATGCCAAGAACTTGTCAACTTCAAAGGGCGGGCCAGGCTACATCTACTCAGCTGCCACAGTTTCTCCTTGCTAGACCTAGTGGGAAAGCATTTTGCTGAGATGCAGAAGGCAAGAAACGCAGAATACGGAGACGCGGAGCTGTCCCAAGTGCCGCTGCCAGGCGTCTTTCCGCAGAAGGAGCGCCCCGGAGCGCACCGCAACCGGCACCGTCATCTCTGCGCAAAGAGCCAAAATATTTTCAAACCCGCCAAAACTAATCCAAAAATATTTTCAAACCCGCCAAAATAGAAAACCAGACAGAAGTCATCAATACATTCGAAAAAACCTGACAAAACATGATCAAGCCCAACAAAGCTAATCCAAACACACCAAAAACTGGGCTAAACAGAATCAAAACAAATCAAAACAAATCGAAACCTTCTAAAAACCCGCCAAAATATTTCAAAACCTGTCAAAACTAATCAAAACCTTCCGAATACCCGCCAAAACATTCCAAATACCCGCCAAAAGATTTTAAAACCCGCCAAAAGGAATCCAAACATTCCAAAACCTGCCAACACAATAAAAACAACTCAAGAGAATACAAAACATTCTAAAACCCAACCAAAACATTCTGAAAACCCACCAAAACATCATAAAAACAAATCAAAACCAACCAAAACATTCTGAAAACCCGCCAAAATGATTTAGACCCGCAAAACTCATCAAAACATTCTGAAAAGATGCCAAAACATTAGAAAACCAGCCTGAACTGATCAAAACATTCAAAAAACTTGGCAATACATCATAAAAACAAATCAAAACCAACCAAAACATTCCAAAAACCCGACAAAATTATTTAGAACCCGCCAAAACTGATCAAAACATTCTGAAAAGATGCCAAAATACTAGAAAACCAGTCAGAAGTGATCGAAACTTTCAATAACTTGCCAAAACATAATCAAAACAAATGAAAGCAAACCAAAACATTCCAAATACCCGCCAAAATATTTTAAAACCCGCCAAAAGGAATCCAAACATTCCAAAACCTGCCAAGACAATATAAACAACACAAGAGAAAACAAAACATTCTAAAACACCACCAAAACATTCCGAAAACCCGCCAAAACATCATAAAAACAAATCAAAACCAACCAAAAAATAAGAGGAACAAGGCAACATATTGGCAAGCAAGAGACGGAGAGCGCGGCACCTTCTAGGAGGCCAAGAAGGAAGCCGCACAACACCTGCACTGTGTCTGCAACTTTCAAACTGCTAGAAGCTAGTGGCTTGCCACTGGCCTGCCTCTTCAATTGCCATTAGCATTCCAATGGAAGCTATTCTTGGACAACTTTGCTCTGCTTGCTGCTAGTTCTGCCCCAGCCTACCATAGATAACCTTGCTCTTCCCTTGAGGCTCTGAGATGCCAAGAACTTGTCAACTTCAAAGGGCAGGCCAGGCTACATCTACTCAGCTGCCACAGTTTCTCCTTGCTAGACCTAGTGGGAAAGCATTTTGCTGAGATGCAGAAGGCAAGAAACGCAGAATACGGAGACGCGGAGCTGTCCCAAGTGCCGCTGTCAGGCGTCTTTCCGCAGAAGGAGCGCCCCGGAGCGCACCGCAACCGGCACCGTCATCTCTGCGCAAAGAGCCAAAATATTTTCAAACCCGCCAAAACTAATCCAAAAATATTTTCAAACCCGCCAAAATAGAAAACCAGACAGAAGTCATCAATACATTCGAAAAAACCCGACAAAACATGATCAAGCCCAACAAAGCTAATCCAAACACACCAAAAACTGGGCTAAACAGAATCAAAACAAATCAAAACAAATCTAAACCTTCTAAAAACCCGCCAAAATATTTCAAAACCCGTCAAAACTAATCAAAACCTTCCGAATACCCGCCAAAACATTCCAAATACCCGCCAAAAGATTTTAAAACCCGCCAAAAGGAATCCAAACATTCCAAAACCTGCCAACACAATAAAAACAACTCAAGAGAATACAAAACATTCTAAAACCCAACCAAAACATTCCGAAAACCCACCAAAACATCATAAAAACAAATCAAAACCAACCAAAACATTCTGAAAACCCGCCAAAATGATTTAGACCCGCAAAACTCATCAAAACATTCTGAAAAGATGCCAAAACATTAGAAAACCAGCCTGAACTGATCAAAACATTCAAAAAACTTGGCAATACATCATAAAAACAAATCAAAACCAACCAAAACATTCCAAAAACCTGACAAAATTATTTAGAACCCGCCAAAACTGATCAAAACATTCTGAAAAGATGCCAAAATACTAGAAAACCAGTCAGAAGTGATCGAAACTTTCAATAACTTGCCAAAACATAATCAAAACAAATGAAAGCAAACCAAAACATTCCAAATACCCGCCAAAATATTTTAAAACCCGCCAAAAGGAATCCAAACATTCCAAAACCTGCCAAGACAATATAAACAACACAAGAGAAAACAAAACATTCTAAAACACCACCAAAACATTCCGAAAACCCGCCAAAACATCATAAAAACAAATCAAAACCAACCAAAAAATAAGAGGAACAAGGCAACATATTGGCAAGCAAGAGACGGAGAGCGCGGCACCTTCTAGGAGGCCAAGAAGGAAGCCGCACAACACCTGCACTGTGTCTGCAACTTTCAAACTGCTAGAAGCTAGTGGCTTGCCACTGGCCTGCCTCTTCAATTGCCATTAGCATTCCAATGGAAGCTATTCTTGGACAACTTTGCTCTGCTTGCTGCTAGTTCTGCCCCAGCCTACCATAGATAACCTTGCTCTTGCCTTGAGGCTCTGAGATGCCAAGAACTTGTCAACTTCAAAGGGCGGGCCAGGCTACATCTACTCAGCTGCCACAGTTTCTCCTTGCTAGACCTAGTGGGAAAGCATTTTGCTGAGATGCAGAAGGCAAGAAACGCAGAATACGGAGACGCGGAGCTGTCCCAAGTGCCGCTGCCAGGCGTCTTTCCGCAGAAGGAGTGCCCCGGAGCGCACCGCAACCGGCACCGTCATCTCTGCGCAAAGAGCCAAAATATTTTCAAACCTGCCAAAACTAATCCAAAAATATTTTCAAACCCGCCAAAATAGAAAACCAGACAGAAGTCATCAATACATTCGAAAAAACCTGACAAAACATGATCAAGCCCAACAAAGCTAATCCAAACACACCAAAAACTGGGCTAAACAGAATCAAAACAAATCAAAACAAATCGAAACCTTCTAAAAACCCGCCAAAATATTTCAAAACCTGTCAAAACTAATCAAAACCTTCCGAATACCCGCCAAAACATTCCAAATACCCGCCAAAAGATTTTAAAACCCGCCAAAAGGAATCCAAACATTCCAAAACCTGCCAACACAATAAAAACAACTCAAGAGAATACAAAACATTCTAAAACCCAACCAAAACATTCCGAAAACCCACCTAAACATCATAAAAACAAATCAAAACCAACCAAAACATTCTGAAAACCCGCCAAAATGATTTAGACCCGCAAAACTCATCAAAACATTCTGAAAAGATGCCAAAACATTAGAAAACCAGCCTGAACTGATCAAAACATTCAAAAAACTTGGCAATACATCATAAAAACAAATCAAAACCAACCAAAACATTCCAAAAACCCGACAAAATTATTTAGAACCCGCCAAAACTGATCAAAACATTCTGAAAAGATGCCAAAATACTAGAAAACCAGTAAGAAGTGATCGAAACATTCAATAACTTGCCAAAACATAATCAAAACAAATGAAAGCAAACCAAAACATTCCAAATACCCGCCAAAATATTTTAAAACCCGCCAAAAGGAATCCAAACATTCCAAAACCTGCCAAGACAATATAAACAACACAAGAGAAAACAAAACATTCTAAAACACCACCAAAACATTCCGAAAACCCGCCAAAACATCATAAAAACAAATCAAAACCAACCAAAAAATAAGAGGAACAAGGCAACATATTGGCAAGCAAGAGACGGAGAGCGCGGCACCTTCTAGGAGGCCAAGAAGGAAGCCGCACAACACCTGCACTGTGTCTGCAACTTTCAAACTGCTAGAAGCTAGTGGCTTGCCACTGGCCTGCCTCTTCAATTGCCATTAGCATTCCAATGGAAGCTATTCTTGGACAACTTTGCTCTGCTTGCTGCTAGTTCTGCCCCAGCCTACCATAGATAACCTTGCTCTTGCCTTGAGGCTCTGAGATGCCAAGAACTTGTCAACTTCAAAGGGCGGGCCAGGCTACATCTACTCAGCTGCCACAGTTTCTCCTTGCTAGACCTAGTGGGAAAGCATTTTGCTGAGATGCAGAAGGCAAGAAACGCAGAATACGGAGACGCGGAGCTGTCCCAAGTGCCGCTGCCAGGCGTCTTTCCGCAGAAGGAGCGCCCCGGAGCGCACCGCAACCGGCACCGTCATCTCTGCGCAAAGAGCCAAAATATTTTCAAACCCGCCAAAACTAATCCAAAAATATTTTCAAACCCGCCAAAATAGAAAACCAGACAGAAGTAATCAATACATTCGAAAAAACCTGACAAAACATGATCAAGCCCAACAAAGCTAATCCAAACACACCAAAAACTGGGCTAAACAGAATCAAAACAAATCAAAACAAATCGAAACCTTCTAAAAACCCGCCAAAATATTTCAAAACCTGTCAAAACTAATCAAAACCTTCCGAATACCCGCCAAAACATTCCAAATACCCGCCAAAAGATTTTAAAACCCGCCAAAAGGAATCCAAACATTCCAAAACCTGCCAACACAATAAAAACAACTCAAGAGAATACAAAACATTCTAAAACCCAACCAAAACATTCTGAAAACCCACCAAAACATCATAAAAACAAATCAAAACCAACCAAAACATTCTGAAAACCCGCCAAAATGATTTAGACCCGCAAAACTCATCAAAACATTCTGAAAAGATGCCAAAACATTAGAAAACCAGCCTGAACTGATCAAAACATTCAAAAAACTTGGCAATACATCATAAAAACAAATCAAAACCAACCAAAACATTCCAAAAACCCGACAAAATTATTTAGAACCCGCCAAAACTGATCAAAACATTCTGAAAAGATGCCAAAATACTAGAAAACCAGTCAGAAGTGATCGAAACTTTCAATAACTTGCCAAAACATAATCAAAACAAATGAAAGCAAACCAAAACATTCCAAATACCCGCCAAAATATTTTAAAACCCGCCAAAAGGAATCCAAACATTCCAAAACCTGCCAAGACAATATAAACAACACAAGAGAAAACAAAACATTCTAAAACACCACCAAAACATTCCGAAAACCCGCCAAAACATCATAAAAACAAATCAAAACCAACCAAAAAATAAGAGGAACAAGGCAACATATTGGCAAGCAAGAGACGGAGAGCGCGGCACCTTCTAGGAGGCCAAGAAGGAAGCCGCACAACACCTGCACTGTGTCTGCAACTTTCAAACTGCTAGAAGCTAGTGGCTTGCCACTGGCCTGCCTCTTCAATTGCCATTAGCATTCCAATGGAAGCTATTCTTGGACAACTTTGCTCTGCTTGCTGCTAGTTCTGCCCCAGCCTACCATAGATAACCTTGCTCTTCCCTTGAGGCTCTGAGATGCCAAGAACTTGTCAACTTCAAAGGGCGGGCCAGGCTACATCTACTCAGCTGCCACAGTTTCTCCTTGCTAGACCTAGTGGGAAAGCATTTTGCTGAGATGCAGAAGGCAAGAAACGCAGAATACGGAGACGCGGAGCTGTCCCAAGTGCCGCTGTCAGGCGTCTTTCCGCAGAAGGAGCGCCCCGGAGCGCACCGCAACCGGCACCGTCATCTCTGCGCAAAGAGCCAAAATATTTTCAAACCCGCCAAAACTAATCCAAAAATATTTTCAAACCCGCCAAAATAGAAAACCAGACAGAAGTCATCAATACATTCGAAAAAACCCGACAAAACATGATCAAGCCCAACAAAGCTAATCCAAACACACCAAAAACTGGGCTAAACAGAATCAAAACAAATCAAAACAAATCTAAACCTTCTAAAAACCCGCCAAAATATTTCAAAACCCGTCAAAACTAATCAAAACCTTCCGAATACCCGCCAAAACATTCCAAATACCCGCCAAAAGATTTTAAAACCCGCCAAAAGGAATCCAAACATTCCAAAACCTGCCAACACAATAAAAACAACTCAAGAGAATACAAAACATTCTAAAACCCAACCAAAACATTCCGAAAACCCACCAAAACATCATAAAAACAAATCAAAACCAACCAAAACATTCTGAAAACCCGCCAAAATGATTTAGACCCGCAAAACTCATCAAAACATTCTGAAAAGATGCCAAAACATTAGAAAACCAGCCTGAACTGATCAAAACATTCAAAAAACTTGGCAATACATCATAAAAACAAATCAAAACCAACCAAAACATTCCAAAAACCTGACAAAATTATTTAGAACCCGCCAAAACTGATCAAAACATTCTGAAAAGATGCCAAAATACTAGAAAACCAGTCAGAAGTGATCGAAACTTTCAATAACTTGCCAAAACATAATCAAAACAAATGAAAGCAAACCAAAACATTCCAAATACCCGCCAAAATATTTTAAAACCCGCCAAAAGGAATCCAAACATTCCAAAACCTGCCAAGACAATATAAACAACACAAGAGAAAACAAAACATTCCGAAAACACCACCAAAACATTCCGAAAACCCACCAAAACATCATCAAAGCAAATCAAAACCAACCAAAAAATAAGAGGAACACGGCAACATATTGGCAAGCAAGAGACGGAGAGCGCGGCACCTTCTAGGAGGCCAAGAAGGAAGCCGCACAACACCTGCACTGTGTCTGCAACTTTCAAACTGCTAGAAGCTAGTGGCTTGCCACCGGCCTGCCTCTTCAATTGCCATTAGCATTCCAATGGAAGCGATTCTTGGACAACTTTGCTCTGCTTGCTGCTAGTTCTGCCCCAGCCTACCATAGATAACCTTGCTCTTGCCTTGAGGCTCTGAGATGCCAAGAACTTGTCAACTTCAAAGGGCGGGCCAGGCTACATCTACTCAGCTGCCACAGTTTCTCCTTGCTAGACCTAGTGGGAAAGCATTTTGCTGAGATGCAGAAGGCAAGAAACGCAGAATACGGAGACGCGGAGCTGTCCCAAGTGCCGCTGTCAGGCGTCTTTCCGCAGAAGGAGCGCCCCGGAGCGCACCGCAACCGGCACCGTCATCTCTGCGCAAAGAGCCAAAATATTTTCAAACCCGCCAAAACTAATCCAAAAATATTTTCAAACCCGCCAAAATAGAAAACCAGACAGAAGTCATCAATACATTCGAAAAAACCCGACAAAACATGATCAAGCCCAACAAAGCTAATCCAAACACACCAAAAACTGGGCTAAACAGAATCAAAACAAATCAAAACAAATCTAAACCTTCTAAAAACCCGCCAAAATATTTCAAAACCCGTCAAAACTAATCAAAACCTTCCGAATACCCGCCAAAACATTCCAAATACCCGCCAAAAGATTTTAAAACCCGCCAAAAGGAATCCAAACATTCCAAAACCTGCCAACACAATAAAAACAACTCAAGAGAATACAAAACATTCTAAAACCCAACCAAAACATTCCGAAAACCCACCAAAACATCATAAAAACAAATCAAAACCAACCAAAACATTCTGAAAACCCGCCAAAATGATTTAGACCCGCAAAACTCATCAAAACATTCTGAAAAGATGCCAAAACATTAGAAAACCAGCCTGAACTGATCAAAACATTCAAAAAACTTGGCAATACATCATAAAAACAAATCAAAACCAACCAAAACATTCCAAAAACCCGACAAAATTATTTAGAACCCGCCAAAACTGATCAAAACATTCTGAAAAGATGCCAAAATACTAGAAAACCAGTAAGAAGTGATCGAAACATTCAATAACTTGCCAAAACATAATCAAAACAAATGAAAGCAAACCAAAACATTCCAAATACCCGCCAAAAGATTTTAAAACCCGCCAAAAGGAATCCAAACATTCCAAAACCTGCCAAGACAATCAAAACAACACAAGAGAAAACAAAACATTCTAAAACACCACCAAAACATTCCGAAAACCCGCCAAAACATCATAAAAACAAATCAAAACCAACCAAAAAATAAGAGGAACAAGGCAACATATTGGCAAGCAAGAGACGGAGAGCGCGGCACCTTCTAGGAGGCCAAGAAGGAAGCCGCACAACACCTGCACTGTGTCTGCAACTTTCAAACTGCTAGAAGCTAGTGGCTTGCCACTGGCCTGCCTCTTCAATTGCCATTAGCATTCCAATGGAAGCGATTCTTGGACAACTTTGCTCTGCTTCCTGCTAGTTCTGCCCCAGCCTACCATAGATAACCTTGCTCTTGCCTTGAGGCTCTGAGATGCCAAGAACTTGTCAACTTCAAAGGGCGGGCCAGGCTACATCTACTCAGCTGCCACAGTTTCTCCTTGCTAGACCTAGTGGGAAAGCATTTTGCTGAGATGCAGAAGGCAAGAAACGCAGAATACGGAGACGCGGAGCTGTCCCAAGTGCCGCTGCCAGGCGTCTTTCCGCAGAAGGAGCGCCCCGGAGCGCACCGCAACCGGCACCGTCATCTCTGCGCAAAGAGCAAAAATATTTTCAAACCCGCCAAAACTAATCCAAAAATATTTTCAAACCCGCCAAAATAGAAAACCAGACAGAAGTCATCAATACATTCGAAAAAACCTGACAAAACATGATCAAGCCCAACAAAGCTAATCCAAACACACCAAAAACTGGGCTAAACAGAATCAAAACAAATCAAAACAAATCGAAACCTTCTAAAAACCCGCCAAAATATTTCAAAACCTGTCAAAACTAATCAAAACCTTCCGAATACCCGCCAAAACATTCCAAATACCCGCCAAAAGATTTTAAAACCCGCCAAAAGGAATCCAAACATTCCAAAACCTGCCAACACAATAAAAACAACTCAAGAGAATACAAAACATTCTAAAACCCAACCAAAACATTCCGAAAACCCACCTAAACATCATAAAAACAAATCAAAACCAACCAAAACATTCTGAAAACCCGCCAAAATGATTTAGACCCGCAAAACTCATCAAAACATTCTGAAAAGATGCCAAAACATTAGAAAACCAGCCTGAACTGATCAAAACATTCAAAAAACTTGGCAATACATCATAAAAACAAATCAAAACCAACCAAAACATTCCAAAAACCCGACAAAATTATTTAGAACCCGCCAAAACTGATCAAAACATTCTGAAAAGATGCCAAAATACTAGAAAACCAGTAAGAAGTGATCGAAACATTCAATAACTTGCCAAAACATAATCAAAACAAATGAAAGCAAACCAAAACATTCCAAATACCCGCCAAAAGATTTTAAAACCCACCAAAAGGAATCCAAACATTCCAAAACCTGCCAAGACAATATAAACAACACAAGAGAAAACAAAACATTCTAAAACACCACCAAAACATTCCGAAAACCCGCCAAAACATCATAAAAACAAATCAAAACCAACCAAAAAATAAGAGGAACACGGCAACATATTGGCAAGCAAGAGACGGAGAGCGCGGCACCTTCTAGGAGGCCAAGAAGGAAGCCGCACAACACCTGCACTGTGTCTGCAACTTTCAAACTGCTAGAAGCTAGTGGCTTGCCACTGGCCTGCCTCTTCAATTGCCATTAGCATTCCAATGGAAGCGATTCTTGGACAACTTTGCTCTGCTTGCTGCTAGTTCTGCCCCAGCCTACCATAGATAACCTTGCTCTTGCCTTGAGGCTCTGAGATGCCAAGAACTTGTCAACTTCAAAGGGCGGGCCAGGCTACATCTACTCAGCTGCCACAGTTTCTCCTTGCTAGACCTAGTGGGAAAGCATTTTGCTGAGATGCAGAAGGCAAGAAACGCAGAATACGGAGACGCGGAGCTGTCCCAAGTGCCGCTGCCAGGCGTCTTTCCGCAGAAGGAGCGCCCCGGAGCGCACCGCAACCGGCACCGTCATCTCTGCCCAAAGAGCCAAAATATTTTCAAACCCGCCAAAACTCATCCAAAAATATTTTCAAACCCGCCAAAATAGAAAACCAGACAGAAGTCATCAATACATTCGAAAAAACCTGACAAAACATGATCAAGCCCACCAAAGCTAATCCAAACACACCAAAAACTGGGCTAAACAGAATCAAAACAAATCAAAACAAATCGAAACCTTCTAAAAACCCGCCAAAATATTTCAAAACCTGTCAAAACTAATCAAAACCTTCCGAATACCCGCCAAAACATTCCAAATACCCGCCAAAATATTTTAAAACCCGCCAAAAGGAATCCAAACATTCCAAAACCTGCCAACACAATAAAAACAACTCAAGAGAATACAAAACATTCTAAAACCCAACCAAAACATTCTGAAAACCCACCAAAACATCATAAAAACAAATCAAAACCAACCAAAACATTCTGAAAACCCGCCAAAATGATTTAGACCCGCAAAACTCATCAAAACATTCTGAAAAGATGCCAAAACATTAGAAAACCAGCCTGAACTGATCAAAACATTCAAAAAACTTGGCAATACATCATAAAAACAAATCAAAACCAACCAAAACATTCCAAAAACCTGACAAAATTATTTAGAACCCGCCAAAACTGATCAAAACATTCTGAAAAGATGCCAAAATACTAGAAAACCAGTCAGAAGTGATCGAAACTTTCAATAACTTGCCAAAACATAATCAAAACAAATGAAAGCAAACCAAAACATTCCAAATACCCGCCAAAATATTTTAAAACCCGCCAAAAGGAATCCAAACATTCCAAAACCTGCCAAGACAATATAAACAACACAAGAGAAAACAAAACATTCTAAAACACCACCAAAACATTCCGAAAACCCGCCAAAACATCATAAAAACAAATCAAAACCAACCAAAAAATAAGAGGAACAAGGCAACATATTGGCAAGCAAGAGACGGAGAGCGCGGCACCTTCTAGGAGGCCAAGAAGGAAGCCGCACAACACCTGCACTGTGTCTGCAACTTTCAAACTGCTAGAAGCTAGTGGCTTGCCACTGGCCTGCCTCTTCAATTGCCATTAGCATTCCAATGGAAGCTATTCTTGGACAACTTTGCTCTGCTTGCTGCTAGTTCTGCCCCAGCCTACCATAGATAACCTTGCTCTTGCCTTGAGGCTCTGAGATGCCAAGAACTTGTCAACTTCAAAGGGCGGGCCGGGCTACATCTACTCAGCTGCCACAGTTTCTCCTTGTTAGACCTAGTGGGAAAGCATTTTGCTGAGATGCGGAAGGCACGAAACGCAGAATACGGAGACGCGGAGCTGTCCCAAGTGCCGCTGCCAGGCGTCTTTCCGCAGAAGGAGCGCCCCGGAGCGCACCGCAACCGGCACCGTCATCTCTGCGCAAAGAGCCAAAATATTTTCAAACCCGCCAAAACTAATCCAAAAATATTTTCAAACCCGCCAAAATAGAAAACCAGACAGAAGTCATCAATACATTCGAAAAAACCTGACAAAACATGATCAAGCCCACCAAAGCTAATCCAAACACACCAAAAACTGGACTAAACAGAATCAAAACAAATCAAAACAAATCGAAACCTTCTAAAAACCCGCCAAAATATTTCAAAACCCGTCAAAACTAATCAAAACCTTCCGAATACCCGCCAAAACATTCCAAATACCCGCCAAAAGATTTTAAAACCCGCCAAAAGGAATCCAAACATTCCAAAACCTGCCAACACAATAAAAACAACTCAAGAGAATACAAAACATTCTAAAACCCAACCAAAACATTCCGAAAACCCACCTAAACATCATAAAAACAAATCAAAACCAACCAAAACATTCTGAAAACCCGCCAAAATGATTTAGACCCGCAAAACTCATCAAAACATTCTGAAAAGATGCCAAAACATTAGAAAACCAGCCTGAACTGATCAAAACATTCAAAAAACTTGGCAATACATCATAAAAACAAATCAAAACCAACCAAAACATTCCAAAAACCCGACAAAATTATTTAGAACCCGCCAAAACTGATCAAAACATTCTGAAAAGATGCCAAAATACTAGAAAACCAGTAAGAAGTGATCGAAACATTCAATAACTTGCCAAAACATAATCAAAACAAATGAAAGCAAACCAAAACATTCCAAATACCCGCCAAAATATTTTAAAACCCGCCAAAAGGAATCCAAACATTCCAAAACCTGCCAAGACAATATAAACAACACAAGAGAAAACAAAACATTCTAAAACCCAACCAAAACATTCCGAAAACCCACCTAAACATCATAAAAACAAATCAAAACCAACCAAAACATTCTGAAAACCCGCCAAAATGATTTAGACCCGCAAAACTCATCAAAACATTCTGAAAAGATGCCAAAACATTAGAAAACCAGCCTGAACTGATCAAAACATTCAAAAAACTTGGCAATACATCATAAAAACAAATCAAAACCAACCAAAACATTCCAAAAACCCGACAAAATTATTTAGAACCCGCCAAAACTGATCAAAACATTCTGAAAGGATGCCAAAATACTAGAAAACCAGTCAGAAGTGATCGAAACATTCAATAACTTGCCAAAACATAATCAAAACAAATGAAAGCAAACCAAAACATTCCAAATACCCGCCAAAAGATTTTAAAACCCGCCAAAAGGAATCCAAACATTCCAAAACCTGCCAACACAATCAAAACAACACAAGAGAATACAAAACATTCTAAAACACCACCAAAACATTCCGAAAACCCGCCAAAACATCATAAAAACAAATCAAAACCAACCAAAAAATAAGAGGAACAAGGCAACATATTGGCAAGCAAGAGACGGAGAGCGCGGCACCTTCTAGGAGGCCAAGAAGGAAGCCGCACAACACCTGCACTGTGTCTGCAACTTTCAAACTGCTAGAAGCTAGTGGCTTGCCACTGGCCTGCCTCTTCAATTGCCATTAGCATTCCAATGGAAGCGATTCTTGGACAACTTTGCTCTGCTTGCTGCTAGTTCTGCCCCAGCCTACCATAGATAACCTTGCTCTTGCCTTGAGGCTCTGAGATGCCAAGAACTTGTCAACTTCAAAGGGCGGGCCAGGCTACATCTACTCAGCTGCCACAGTTTCTCCTTGCTAGACCTAGTGGGAAAGCATTTTGCTGAGATGCAGAAGGCAAGAAACGCAGAATACGGAGACGCGGAGCTGTCCCAAGTGCCGCTGCCAGGCGTCTTTCCGCAGAAGGAGCGCCCCGGAGCGCACCGCAACCGGCACCGTCATCTCTGCCCAAAGAGCCAAAATATTTTCAAACCCGCCAAAACTAATCCAAAAATATTTTCAAACCCGCCAAAATAGAAAACCAGACAGAAGTCATCAATACATTCGAAAAAACCTGACAAAACATGATCAAGCCCACCAAAGCTAATCCAAACACACCAAAAACTGGGCTAAACAGAATCAAAACAAATCAAAACAAATCGAAACCTTCTAAAAACCCGCCAAAATATTTCAAAACCTGTCAAAACTAATCAAAACCTTCCGAATACCCGCCAAAACATTCCAAATACCCGCCAAAAGATTTTAAAACCCGCCAAAAGGAATCCAAACATTCCAAAACCTGCCAACACAATAAAAACAACTCAAGAGAATACAAAACATTCTAAAACCCAACCAAAACATTCTGAAAACCCACCAAAACATCATAAAAACAAATCAAAACCAACCAAAACATTCTGAAAACCCGCCAAAATGATTTAGACCCGCAAAACTCATCAAAACATTCTGAAAAGATGCCAAAACATTAGAAAACCAGCCTGAACTGATCAAAACATTCAAAAAACTTGGCAATACATCATAAAAACAAATCAAAACCAACCAAAACATTCCAAAAACCTGACAAAATTATTTAGAACCCGCCAAAACTGATCAAAACATTCTGAAAAGATGCCAAAATACTAGAAAACCAGTCAGAAGTGATCGAAACTTTCAATAACTTGCCAAAACATAATCAAAACAAATGAAAGCAAACCAAAACATTCCAAATACCCGCCAAAATATTTGAAAACCCGCCAAAAGGAATCCAAACATTCCAAAACCTGCCAAGACAATATAAACAACACAAGAGAAAACAAAACATTCTAAAACACCACCAAAACATTCCGAAAACCCGCCAAAACATCATAAAAACAAATCAAAACCAACCAAAAAATAAGAGGAACAAGGCAACATATTGGCAAGCAAGAGACGGAGAGCGCGGCACCTTCTAGGAGGCCAAGAAGGAAGCCGCACAACACCTGCACTGTGTCTGCAACTTTCAAACTGCTAGAAGCTAGTGGCTTGCCACTGGCCTGCCTCTTCAATTGCCATTAGCATTCCAATGGAAGCTATTCTTGGACAACTTTGCTCTGCTTGCTGCTAGTTCTGCCCCAGCCTACCATAGATAACCTTGCTCTTGCCTTGAGGCTCTGAGATGCCAAGAACTTGTCAACTTCAAAGGGCGGGCCGGGCTACATCTACTCAGCTGCCACAGTTTCTCCTTGTTAGACCTAGTGGGAAAGCATTTTGCTGAGATGCGGAAGGCACGAAACGCAGAATACGGAGACGCGGAGCTGTCCCAAGTGCCGCTGCCAGGCGTCTTTCCGCAGAAGGAGCGCCCCGGAGCGCACCGCAACCGGCACCGTCATCTCTGCGCAAAGAGCAAAAATATTTTCAAACCCGCCAAAACTAATCCAAAAATATTTTCAAACCCGCCAAAATAGAAAACCAGACAGAAGTCATCAATACATTCGAAAAAACCTGACAAAACATGATCAAGCCCACCAAAGCTAATCCAAACACACCAAAAACTGGACTAAACAGAATCAAAACAAATCAAAACAAATCGAAACCTTCTAAAAACCCGCCAAAATATTTCAAAACCCGTCAAAACTAATCAAAACCTTCCGAATACCCGCCAAAACATTCCAAATACCCGCCAAAAGATTTTAAAACCCGCCAAAAGGAATCCAAACATTCCAAAACCTGCCAACACAATAAAAACAACTCAAGAGAATACAAAACATTCTAAAACCCAACCAAAACATTCCGAAAACCCACCTAAACATCATAAAAACAAATCAAAACCAACCAAAACATTCTGAAAACCCGCCAAAATGATTTAGACCCGCAAAACTCATCAAAACATTCTGAAAAGATGCCAAAACATTAGAAAACCAGCCTGAACTGATCAAAACATTCAAAAAACTTGGCAATACATCATAAAAACAAATCAAAACCAACCAAAACATTCCAAAAACCCGACAAAATTATTTAGAACCCGCCAAAACTGATCAAAACATTCTGAAAAGATGCCAAAATACTAGAAAACCAGTAAGAAGTGATCGAAACATTCAATAACTTGCCAAAACATAATCAAAACAAATGAAAGCAAACCAAAACATTCCAAATACCCGCCAAAATATTTGAAAACCCGCCAAAAGGAATCCAAACATTCCAAAACCTGCCAAGACAATATAAACAACACAAGAGAAAACAAAACATTCTAAAACCCAACCAAAACATTCCGAAAACCCACCTAAACATCATAAAAACAAATCAAAACCAACCAAAACATTCTGAAAACCCGCCAAAATGATTTAGACCCGCAAAACTCATCAAAACATTCTGAAAAGATGCCAAAACATTAGAAAACCAGCCTGAACTGATCAAAACATTCAAAAAACTTGGCAATACATCATAAAAACAAATCAAAACCAACCAAAACATTCCAAAAACCCGACAAAATTATTTAGAACCCGCCAAAACTGATCAAAACATTCTGAAAGGATGCCAAAATACTAGAAAACCAGTCAGAAGTGATCGAAACATTCAATAACTTGCCAAAACATAATCAAAACAAATGAAAGCAAACCAAAACATTCCAAATACCCGCCAAAAGATTTTAAAACCCGCCAAAAGGAATCCAAACATTCCAAAACCTGCCAACACAATCAAAACAACACAAGAGAATACAAAACATTCTAAAACACCACCAAAACATTCCGAAAACCCGCCAAAACATCATAAAAACAAATCAAAACCAACCAAAAAATAAGAGGAACAAGGCAACATATTGGCAAGCAAGAGACGGAGAGCGCGGCACCTTCTAGGAGGCCAAGAAGGAAGCCGCACAACACCTGCACTGTGTCTGCAACTTTCAAACTGCTAGAAGCTAGTGGCTTGCCACTGGCCTGCCTCTTCAATTGCCATTAGCATTCCAATGGAAGCGATTCTTGGACAACTTTGCTCTGCTTGCTGCTAGTTCTGCCCCAGCCTACCATAGATAACCTTGCTCTTGCCTTGAGGCTCTGAGATGCCAAGAACTTGTCAACTTCAAAGGGCGGGCCAGGCTACATCTACTCAGCTGCCACAGTTTCTCCTTGCTAGACCTAGTGGGAAAGCATTTTGCTGAGATGCGGAAGGCACGAAACGCAGAATACGGAGACGCGGAGCTGTCCCAAGTGCCGCTGCCAGGCGTCTTTCCGCAGAAGGAGCGCCCCGGAGCGCACCGCAACCGGCACCGTCATCTCTGCGCAAAGAGCAAAAATATTTTCAAACCCGCCAAAACTAATCCAAAAATATTTTCAAACCCGCCAAAATAGAAAACCAGACAGAAGTCATCAATACATTCGAAAAAACCTGACAAAACATGATCAAGCCCACCAAAGCTAATCCAAACACACCAAAAACTGGACTAAACAGAATCAAAACAAATCAAAACAAATCGAAACCTTCTAAAAACCCGCCAAAATATTTCAAAACCCGTCAAAACTAATCAAAACCTTCCGAATACCCGCCAAAACATTCCAAATACCCGCCAAAAGATTTTAAAACCCGCCAAAAGGAATCCAAACATTCCAAAACCTGCCAACACAATAAAAACAACTCAAGAGAATACAAAACATTCTAAAACCCAACCAAAACATTCCGAAAACCCACCTAAACATCATAAAAACAAATCAAAACCAACCAAAACATTCTGAAAACCCGCCAAAATGATTTAGACCCGCAAAACTCATCAAAACATTCTGAAAAGATGCCAAAACATTAGAAAACCAGCCTGAACTGATCAAAACATTCAAAAAACTTGGCAATACATCATAAAAACAAATCAAAACCAACCAAAACATTCCAAAAACCCGACAAAATTATTTAGAACCCGCCAAAACTGATCAAAACATTCTGAAAAGATGCCAAAATACTAGAAAACCAGTAAGAAGTGATCGAAACATTCAATAACTTGCCAAAACATAATCAAAACAAATGAAAGCAAACCAAAACATTCCAAATACCCGCCAAAATATTTTAAAACCCGCCAAAAGGAATCCAAACATTCCAAAACCTGCCAAGACAATATAAACAACACAAGAGAAAACAAAACATTCTAAAACCCAACCAAAACATTCCGAAAACCCACCTAAACATCATAAAAACAAATCAAAACCAACCAAAACATTCTGAAAACCCGCCAAAATGATTTAGACCCGCAAAACTCATCAAAACATTCTGAAAAGATGCCAAAACATTAGAAAACCAGCCTGAACTGATCAAAACATTCAAAAAACTTGGCAATACATCATAAAAACAAATCAAAACCAACCAAAACATTCCAAAAACCCGACAAAATTATTTAGAACCCGCCAAAACTGATCAAAACATTCTGAAAGGATGCCAAAATACTAGAAAACCAGTCAGAAGTGATCGAAACATTCAATAACTTGCCAAAACATAATCAAAACAAATGAAAGCAAACCAAAACATTCCAAATACCCGCCAAAAGATTTTAAAACCCGCCAAAAGGAATCCAAACATTCCAAAACCTGCCAACACAATCAAAACAACACAAGAGAATACAAAACATTCTAAAACACCACCAAAACATTCCGAAAACCCGCCAAAACATCATAAAAACAAATCAAAACCAACCAAAAAATAAGAGGAACAAGGCAACATATTGGCAAGCAAGAGACGGAGAGCGCGGCACCTTCTAGGAGGCCAAGAAGGAAGCCGCACAACACCTGCACTGTGTCTGCAACTTTCAAACTGCTAGAAGCTAGTGGCTTGCCACTGGCCTGCCTCTTCAATTGCCATTAGCATTCCAATGGAAGCGATTCTTGGACAACTTTGCTCTGCTTGCTGCTAGTTCTGCCCCAGCCTACCATAGATAACCTTGCTCTTGCCTTGAGGCTCTGAGATGCCAAGAACTTGTCAACTTCAAAGGGCGGGCCAGGCTACATCTACTCAGCTGCCACAGTTTCTCCTTGCTAGACCTAGTGGGAAAGCATTTTGCTGAGATGCGGAAGGCACGAAACGCAGAATACGGAGACGCGGAGCTGTCCCAAGTGCCGCTGCCAGGCGTCTTTCCGCAGAAGGAGCGCCCCGGAGCGCACCGCAACCGGCACCGTCATCTCTGCGCAAAGAGCAAAAATATTTTCAAACCCGCCAAAACTAATCCAAAAATATTTTCAAACCCGCCAAAATAGAAAACCAGACAGAAGTCATCAATACATTCGAAAAAACCTGACAAAACATGATCAAGCCCACCAAAGCTAATCCAAACACACCAAAAACTGGACTAAACAGAATCAAAACAAATCAAAACAAATCGAAACCTTCTAAAAACCCGCCAAAATATTTCAAAACCCGTCAAAACTAATCAAAACCTTCCGAATACCCGCCAAAACATTCCAAATACCCGCCAAAAGATTTTAAAACCCGCCAAAAGGAATCCAAACATTCCAAAACCTGCCAACACAATAAAAACAACTCAAGAGAATACAAAACATTCTAAAACCCAACCAAAACATTCCGAAAACCCACCTAAACATCATAAAAACAAATCAAAACCAACCAAAACATTCTGAAAACCCGCCAAAATGATTTAGACCCGCAAAACTCATCAAAACATTCTGAAAAGATGCCAAAACATTAGAAAACCAGCCTGAACTGATCAAAACATTCAAAAAACTTGGCAATACATCATAAAAACAAATCAAAACCAACCAAAACATTCCAAAAACCCGACAAAATTATTTAGAACCCGCCAAAACTGATCAAAACATTCTGAAAAGATGCCAAAATACTAGAAAACCAGTAAGAAGTGATCGAAACATTCAATAACTTGCCAAAACATAATCAAAACAAATGAAAGCAAACCAAAACATTCCAAATACCCGCCAAAATATTTTAAAACCCGCCAAAAGGAATCCAAACATTCCAAAACCTGCCAAGACAATATAAACAACACAAGAGAAAACAAAACATTCTAAAACCCAACCAAAACATTCCGAAAACCCACCTAAACATCATAAAAACAAATCAAAACCAACCAAAACATTCTGAAAACCCGCCAAAATGATTTAGACCCGCAAAACTCATCAAAACATTCTGAAAAGATGCCAAAACATTAGAAAACCAGCCTGAACTGATCAAAACATTCAAAAAACTTGGCAATACATCATAAAAACAAATCAAAACCAACCAAAACATTCCAAAAACCCGACAAAATTATTTAGAACCCGCCAAAACTGATCAAAACATTCTGAAAGGATGCCAAAATACTAGAAAACCAGTCAGAAGTGATCGAAACATTCAATAACTTGCCAAAACATAATCAAAACAAATGAAAGCAAACCAAAACATTCCAAATACCCGCCAAAAGATTTTAAAACCCGCCAAAAGGAATCCAAACATTCCAAAACCTGCCAACACAATCAAAACAACACAAGAGAATACAAAACATTCTAAAACACCACCAAAACATTCCGAAAACCCGCCAAAACATCATAAAAACAAATCAAAACCAACCAAAAAATAAGAGGAACAAGGCAACATATTGGCAAGCAAGAGACGGAGAGCGCGGCACCTTCTAGGAGGCCAAGAAGGAAGCCGCACAACACCTGCACTGTGTCTGCAACTTTCAAACTGCTAGAAGCTAGTGGCTTGCCACTGGCCTGCCTCTTCAATTGCCATTAGCATTCCAATGGAAGCGATTCTTGGACAACTTTGCTCTGCTTGCTGCTAGTTCTGCCCCAGCCTACCATAGATAACCTTGCTCTTGCCTTGAGGCTCTGAGATGCCAAGAACTTGTCAACTTCAAAGGGCGGGCCAGGCTACATCTACTCAGCTGCCACAGTTTCTCCTTGCTAGACCTAGTGGGAAAGCATTTTGCTGAGATGCAGAAGGCAAGAAACGCAGAATACGGAGACGCGGAGCTGTCCCAAGTGCCGCTGCCAGGCGTCTTTCCGCAGAAGGAGCGCCCCGGAGCGCACCGCAACCGGCACCGTCATCTCTGCGCAAAGAGCCAAAATATTTTCAAACCCGCCAAAACTAATCCAAAAATATTTTCAAACCCGCCAAAATAGAAAACCAGACAGAAGTCATCAATACATTCGAAAAAACCTGACAAAACATGATCAAGCCCAACAAAGCTAATCCAAACACACCAAAAACTGGGCTAAACAGAATCAAAACAAATCAAAACAAATCGAAACCTTCTAAAAACCCGCCAAAATATTTCAAAACCTGTCAAAACTAATCAAAACCTTCCGAATACCCGCCAAAACATTCCAAATACCCGCCAAAAGATTTTAAAACCCGCCAAAAGGAATCCAAACATTCCAAAACCTGCCAACACAATAAAAACAACTCAAGAGAATACAAAACATTCTAAAACCCAACCAAAACATTCTGAAAACCCACCAAAACATCATAAAAACAAATCAAAACCAACCAAAACATTCTGAAAACCCGCCAAAATGATTTAGACCCGCAAAACTCATCAAAACATTCTGAAAAGATGCCAAAACATTAGAAAACCAGCCTGAACTGATCAAAACATTCAAAAAACTTGGCAATACATCATAAAAACAAATCAAAACCAACCAAAACATTCCAAAAACCTGACAAAATTATTTAGAACCTGCCAAAACTGATCAAAACATTCTGAAAAGATGCCAAAATACTAGAAAACCAGTCAGAAGTGATCGAAACTTTCAATAACTTGCCAAAACATAATCAAAACAAATGAAAGCAAACCAAAACATTCCAAATACCCGCCAAAATATTTTAAAACCCGCCAAAAGGAATCCAAACATTCCAAAACCTGCCAAGACAATATAAACAACACAAGAGAAAACAAAACATTCTAAAACACCACCAAAACATTCCGAAAACCCGCCAAAACATCATAAAAACAAATCAAAACCAACCAAAAAATAAGAGGAACAAGGCAACATATTGGCAAGCAAGAGACGGAGAGCGCGGCACCTTCTAGGAGGCCAAGAAGGAAGCCGCACAACACCTGCACTGTGTCTGCAACTTTCAAACTGCTAGAAGCTAGTGGCTTGCCACTGGCCTGCCTCTTCAATTGCCATTAGCATTCCAATGGAAGCTATTCTTGGACAACTTTGCTCTGCTTGCTGCTAGTTCTGCCCCAGCCTACCATAGATAACCTTGCTCTTGCCTTGAGGCTCTGAGATGCCAAGAACTTGTCAACTTCAAAGGGCGGGCCGGGCTACATCTACTCAGCTGCCACAGTTTCTCCTTGCTAGACCTAGTGGGAAAGCATTTTGCTGAGATGCAGAAGGCAAGAAACGCAGAATACGGAGACGCGGAGCTGTCCCAAGTGCCGCTGCCAGGCGTCTTTCCGCAGAAGGAGCGCCCCGGAGCGCACCGCAACCGGCACCGTCATCTCTGCGCAAAGAGCAAAAATATTTTCAAACCCGCCAAAACTAATCCAAAAATATTTTCAAACCCGCCAAAATAGAAAACCAGACAGAAGTCATCAATACATTCGAAAAAACCTGACAAAACATGATCAAGCCCACCAAAGCTAATCCAAACACACCAAAAACTGGGCTAAACAGAATCAAAACAAATCAAAACAAATCGAAACCTTCTAAAAACCCGCCAAAATATTTCAAAACCTGTCAAAACTAATCAAAACCTTCCGAATACCCGCCAAAACATTCCAAATACCCGCCAAAAGATTTTAAAACCCGCCAAAAGGAATCCAAACATTCCAAAACCTGCCAACACAATAAAAACAACTCAAGAGAATACAAAACATTCTAAAACCCAACCAAAACATTCTGAAAACCCACCAAAACATCATAAAAACAAATCAAAACCAACCAAAACATTCTGAAAACCCGCCAAAATGATTTAGACCCGCAAAACTCATCAAAACATTCTGAAAAGATGCCAAAACATTAGAAAACCAGCCTGAACTGATCAAAACATTCAAAAAACTTGGCAATACATCATAAAAACAAATCAAAACCAACCAAAACATTCCAAAAACCCGACAAAATTATTTAGAACCCGCCAAAACTGATCAAAACATTCTGAAAAGATGCCAAAATACTAGAAAACCAGTCAGAAGTGATCGAAACTTTCAATAACTTGCCAAAACATAATCAAAACAAATGAAAGCAAACCAAAACATTCCAAATACCCGCCAAAATATTTTAAAACCCGCCAAAAGGAATCCAAACATTCCAAAACCTGCCAAGACAATATAAACAACACAAGAGAAAACAAAACATTCTAAAACACCACCAAAACATTCCGAAAACCCGCCAAAACATCATAAAAACAAATCAAAACCAACCAAAAAATAAGAGGAACAAGGCAACATATTGGCAAGCAAGAGACGGAGAGCGCGGCACCTTCTAGGAGGCCAAGAAGGAAGCCGCACAACACCTGCACTGTGTCTGCAACTTTCAAACTGCTAGAAGCTAGTGGCTTGCCACTGGCCTGCCTCTTCAATTGCCATTAGCATTCCAATGGAAGCTATTCTTGGACAACTTTGCTCTGCTTGCTGCTAGTTCTGCCCCAGCCTACCATAGATAACCTTGCTCTTGCCTTGAGGCTCTGAGATGCCAAGAACTTGTCAACTTCAAAGGGCGGGCCGGGCTACATCTACTCAGCTGCCACAGTTTCTCCTTGCTAGACCTAGTGGGAAAGCATTTTGCTGAGATGCGGAAGGCACGAAACGCAGAATACGGAGACGCGGAGCTGTCCCAAGTGCCGCTGCCAGGCGTCTTTCCGCAGAAGGAGCGCCCCGGAGCGCACCGCAACCGGCACCGTCATCTCTGCGCAAAGAGCCAAAATATTTTCAAACCCGCCAAAACTAATCCAAAAATATTTTCAAACCCGCCAAAATAGAAAACCAGACAGAAGTCATCAATACATTCGAAAAAACCTGACAAAACATGATCAAGCCCAACAAAGCTAATCCAAACACACCAAAAACTGGGCTAAACAGAATCAAAACAAATCAAAACAAATCGAAACCTTCTAAAAACCCGCCAAAATATTTCAAAACCTGTCAAAACTAATCAAAACCTTCCGAATACCCGCCAAAACATTCCAAATACCCGCCAAAATATTTTAAAACCCGCCAAAAGGAATCCAAACATTCCAAAACCTGCCAACACAATAAAAACAACTCAAGAGAATACAAAACATTCTAAAACCCAACCAAAACATTCCGAAAACCCACCAAAACATCATAAAAACAAATCAAAACCAACCAAAACATTCTGAAAACCCGCCAAAATGATTTAGACCCGCAAAACTCATCAAAACATTCTGAAAAGATGCCAAAACATTAGAAAACCAGCCTGAACTGATCAAAACATTCAAAAAACTTGGCAATACATCATAAAAACAAATCAAAACCAACCAAAACATTCCAAAAACCCGACAAAATTATTTAGAACCCGCCAAAACTGATCAAAACATTCTGAAAAGATGCCAAAATACTAGAAAACCAGTAAGAAGTGATCGAAACATTCAATAACTTGCCAAAACATAATCAAAACAAATGAAAGCAAACCAAAACATTCCAAATACCCGCCAAAAGATTTTAAAACCCGCCAAAAGGAATCCAAACATTCCAAAACCTGCCAAGACAATATAAACAACACAAGAGAAAACAAAACATTCTAAAACACCACCAAAACATTCCGAAAACCCGCCAAAACATCATAAAAACAAATCAAAACCAACCAAAAAATAAGAGGAACACGGCAACATATTGGCAAGCAAGAGACGGAGAGCGCGGCACCTTCTAGGAGGCCAAGAAGGAAGCCGCACAACACCTGCACTGTGTCTGCAACTTTCAAACTGCTAGAAGCTAGTGGCTTGCCACTGGCCTGCCTCTTCAATTGCCATTAGCATTCCAATGGAAGCGATTCTTGGACAACTTTGCTCTGCTTGCTGCTAGTTCTGCCCCAGCCTACCATAGATAACCTTGCTCTTGCCTTGAGGCTCTGAGATGCCAAGAACTTGTCAACTTCAAAGGGCGGGCCAGGCTACATCTACTCAGCTGCCACAGTTTCTCCTTGCTAGACCTAGTGGGAAAGCATTTTGCTGAGATGCAGAAGGCAAGAAACGCAGAATACGGAGACGCGGAGCTGTCCCAAGTGCCGCTGCCAGGCGTCTTTCCGCAGAAGGAGCGCCCCGGAGCGCACCGCAACCGGCACCGTCATCTCTGCGCAAAGAGCCAAAATATTTTCAAACCCGCCAAAACTAATCCAAAAATATTTTCAAACCCGCCAAAATAGAAAACCAGACAGAAGTCATCAATACATTCGAAAAAACCTGACAAAACATGATCAAGCCCACCAAAGCTAATCCAAACACACCAAAAACTGGGCTAAACAGAATCAAAACAAATCAAAACAAATCGAAACCTTCTAAAAACCCGCCAAAATATTTCAAAACCCGTCAAAACTAATCAAAACCTTCCGAATACCCGCCAAAACATTCCAAATACCCGCCAAAAGATTTTAAAACCCGCCAAAAGGAATCCAAACATTCCAAAACCTGCCAACACAATAAAAACAACTCAAGAGAATACAAAACATTCTAAAACCCAACCAAAACATTCCGAAAACCCACCTAAACATCATAAAAACAAATCAAAACCAACCAAAACATTCTGAAAACCCGCCAAAATGATTTAGACCCGCAAAACTCATCAAAACATTCTGAAAAGATGCCAAAACATTAGAAAACCAGCCTGAACTGATCAAAACATTCAAAAAACTTGGCAATACATCATAAAAACAAATCAAAACCAACCAAAACATTCCAAAAACCCGACAAAATTATTTAGAACCCGCCAAAACTGATCAAAACATTCTGAAAAGATGCCAAAATACTAGAAAACCAGTAAGAAGTGATCGAAACATTCAATAACTTGCCAAAACATAATCAAAACAAATGAAAGCAAACCAAAACATTCCAAATACCCGCCAAAATATTTTAAAACCCGCCAAAAGGAATCCAAACATTCCAAAACCTGCCAAGACAATATAAACAACACAAGAGAAAACAAAACATTCTAAAACCCAACCAAAACATTCCGAAAACCCACCTAAACATCATAAAAACAAATCAAAACCAACCAAAACATTCTGAAAACCCGCCAAAATGATTTAGACCCGCAAAACTCATCAAAACATTCTGAAAAGATGCCAAAACATTAGAAAACCAGCCTGAACTGATCAAAACATTCAAAAAACTTGGCAATACATCATAAAAACAAATCAAAACCAACCAAAACATTCCAAAAACCCGACAAAATTATTTAGAACCCGCCAAAACTGATCAAAACATTCTGAAAGGATGCCAAAATACTAGAAAACCAGTCAGAAGTGATCGAAACATTCAATAACTTGCCAAAACATAATCAAAACAAATGAAAGCAAACCAAAACATTCCAAATACCCGCCAAAAGATTTTAAAACCCGCCAAAAGGAATCCAAACATTCCAAAACCTGCCAAGACAATCAAAACAACACAAGAGAATACAAAACATTCTAAAACACCACCAAAACATTCCGAAAACCCGCCAAAACATCATAAAAACAAATCAAAACCAACCAAAAAATAAGAGGAACAAGGCAACATATTGGCAAGCAAGAGACGGAGAGCGCGGCACCTTCTAGGAGGCCAAGAAGGAAGCCGCACAACACCTGCACTGTGTCTGCAACTTTCAAACTGCTAGAAGCTAGTGGCTTGCCACTGGCCTGCCTCTTCAATTGCCATTAGCATTCCAATGGAAGCGATTCTTGGACAACTTTGCTCTGCTTGCTGCTAGTTCTGCCCCAGCCTACCATAGATAACCTTGCTCTTGCCTTGAGGCTCTGAGATGCCAAGAACTTGTCAACTTCAAAGGGCGGGCCAGGCTACATCTACTCAGCTGCCACAGTTTCTCCTTGCTAGACCTAGTGGGAAAGCATTTTGCTGAGATGCGGAAGGCACGAAACGCAGAATACGGAGACGCGGAGCTGTCCCAAGTGCCGCTGCCAGGCGTCTTTCCGCAGAAGGAGCGCCCCGGAGCGCACCGCAACCGGCACCGTCATCTCTGCGCAAAGAGCAAAAATATTTTCAAACCCGCCAAAACTAATCCAAAAATATTTTCAAACCCGCCAAAATAGAAAACCAGACAGAAGTCATCAATACATTCGAAAAAACCTGACAAAACATGATCAAGCCCACCAAAGCTAATCCAAACACACCAAAAACTGGACTAAACAGAATCAAAACAAATCAAAACAAATCGAAACCTTCTAAAAACCCGCCAAAATATTTCAAAACCCGTCAAAACTAATCAAAACCTTCCGAATACCCGCCAAAACATTCCAAATACCCGCCAAAAGATTTTAAAACCCGCCAAAAGGAATCCAAACATTCCAAAACCTGCCAACACAATAAAAACAACTCAAGAGAATACAAAACATTCTAAAACCCAACCAAAACATTCCGAAAACCCACCTAAACATCATAAAAACAAATCAAAACCAACCAAAACATTCTGAAAACCCGCCAAAATGATTTAGACCCGCAAAACTCATCAAAACATTCTGAAAAGATGCCAAAACATTAGAAAACCAGCCTGAACTGATCAAAACATTCAAAAAACTTGGCAATACATCATAAAAACAAATCAAAACCAACCAAAACATTCCAAAAACCCGACAAAATTATTTAGAACCCGCCAAAACTGATCAAAACATTCTGAAAAGATGCCAAAATACTAGAAAACCAGTAAGAAGTGATCGAAACATTCAATAACTTGCCAAAACATAATCAAAACAAATGAAAGCAAACCAAAACATTCCAAATACCCGCCAAAATATTTTAAAACCCGCCAAAAGGAATCCAAACATTCCAAAACCTGCCAAGACAATATAAACAACACAAGAGAAAACAAAACATTCTAAAACCCAACCAAAACATTCCGAAAACCCACCTAAACATCATAAAAACAAATCAAAACCAACCAAAACATTCTGAAAACCCGCCAAAATGATTTAGACCCGCAAAACTCATCAAAACATTCTGAAAAGATGCCAAAACATTAGAAAACCAGCCTGAACTGATCAAAACATTCAAAAAACTTGGCAATACATCATAAAAACAAATCAAAACCAACCAAAACATTCCAAAAACCCGACAAAATTATTTAGAACCCGCCAAAACTGATCAAAACATTCTGAAAGGATGCCAAAATACTAGAAAACCAGTCAGAAGTGATCGAAACATTCAATAACTTGCCAAAACATAATCAAAACAAATGAAAGCAAACCAAAACATTCCAAATACCCGCCAAAAGATTTTAAAACCCGCCAAAAGGAATCCAAACATTCCAAAACCTGCCAACACAATCAAAACAACACAAGAGAATACAAAACATTCTAAAACACCACCAAAACATTCCGAAAACCCGCCAAAACATCATAAAAACAAATCAAAACCAACCAAAAAATAAGAGGAACAAGGCAACATATTGGCAAGCAAGAGACGGAGAGCGCGGCACCTTCTAGGAGGCCAAGAAGGAAGCCGCACAACACCTGCACTGTGTCTGCAACTTTCAAACTGCTAGAAGCTAGTGGCTTGCCACTGGCCTGCCTCTTCAATTGCCATTAGCATTCCAATGGAAGCGATTCTTGGACAACTTTGCTCTGCTTGCTGCTAGTTCTGCCCCAGCCTACCATAGATAACCTTGCTCTTGCCTTGAGGCTCTGAGATGCCAAGAACTTGTCAACTTCAAAGGGCGGGCCAGGCTACATCTACTCAGCTGCCACAGTTTCTCCTTGCTAGACCTAGTGGGAAAGCATTTTGCTGAGATGCAGAAGGCAAGAAACGCAGAATACGGAGACGCGGAGCTGTCCCAAGTGCCGCTGCCAGGCGTCTTTCCGCAGAAGGAGCGCCCCGGAGCGCACCGCAACCGGCACCGTCATCTCTGCGCAAAGAGCCAAAATATTTTCAAACCCGCCAAAACTAATCCAAAAATATTTTCAAACCCGCCAAAATAGAAAACCAGACAGAAGTCATCAATACATTCGAAAAAACCTGACAAAACATGATCAAGCCCAACAAAGCTAATCCAAACACACCAAAAACTGGGCTAAACAGAATCAAAACAAATCAAAACAAATCGAAACCTTCTAAAAACCCGCCAAAATATTTCAAAACCTGTCAAAACTAATCAAAACCTTCCGAATACCCGCCAAAACATTCCAAATACCCGCCAAAAGATTTTAAAACCCGCCAAAAGGAATCCAAACATTCCAAAACCTGCCAACACAATAAAAACAACTCAAGAGAATACAAAACATTCTAAAACCCAACCAAAACATTCTGAAAACCCACCAAAACATCATAAAAACAAATCAAAACCAACCAAAACATTCTGAAAACCCGCCAAAATGATTTAGACCCGCAAAACTCATCAAAACATTCTGAAAAGATGCCAAAACATTAGAAAACCAGCCTGAACTGATCAAAACATTCAAAAAACTTGGCAATACATCATAAAAACAAATCAAAACCAACCAAAACATTCCAAAAACCTGACAAAATTATTTAGAACCTGCCAAAACTGATCAAAACATTCTGAAAAGATGCCAAAATACTAGAAAACCAGTCAGAAGTGATCGAAACTTTCAATAACTTGCCAAAACATAATCAAAACAAATGAAAGCAAACCAAAACATTCCAAATACCCGCCAAAATATTTTAAAACCCGCCAAAAGGAATCCAAACATTCCAAAACCTGCCAAGACAATATAAACAACACAAGAGAAAACAAAACATTCTAAAACACCACCAAAACATTCCGAAAACCCGCCAAAACATCATAAAAACAAATCAAAACCAACCAAAAAATAAGAGGAACAAGGCAACATATTGGCAAGCAAGAGACGGAGAGCGCGGCACCTTCTAGGAGGCCAAGAAGGAAGCCGCACAACACCTGCACTGTGTCTGCAACTTTCAAACTGCTAGAAGCTAGTGGCTTGCCACTGGCCTGCCTCTTCAATTGCCATTAGCATTCCAATGGAAGCTATTCTTGGACAACTTTGCTCTGCTTGCTGCTAGTTCTGCCCCAGCCTACCATAGATAACCTTGCTCTTGCCTTGAGGCTCTGAGATGCCAAGAACTTGTCAACTTCAAAGGGCGGGCCGGGCTACATCTACTCAGCTGCCACAGTTTCTCCTTGCTAGACCTAGTGGGAAAGCATTTTGCTGAGATGCAGAAGGCAAGAAACGCAGAATACGGAGACGCGGAGCTGTCCCAAGTGCCGCTGCCAGGCGTCTTTCCGCAGAAGGAGCGCCCCGGAGCGCACCGCAACCGGCACCGTCATCTCTGCGCAAAGAGCAAAAATATTTTCAAACCCGCCAAAACTAATCCAAAAATATTTTCAAACCCGCCAAAATAGAAAACCAGACAGAAGTCATCAATACATTCGAAAAAACCTGACAAAACATGATCAAGCCCACCAAAGCTAATCCAAACACACCAAAAACTGGGCTAAACAGAATCAAAACAAATCAAAACAAATCGAAACCTTCTAAAAACCCGCCAAAATATTTCAAAACCTGTCAAAACTAATCAAAACCTTCCGAATACCCGCCAAAACATTCCAAATACCCGCCAAAAGATTTTAAAACCCGCCAAAAGGAATCCAAACATTCCAAAACCTGCCAACACAATAAAAACAACTCAAGAGAATACAAAACATTCTAAAACCCAACCAAAACATTCTGAAAACCCACCAAAACATCATAAAAACAAATCAAAACCAACCAAAACATTCTGAAAACCCGCCAAAATGATTTAGACCCGCAAAACTCATCAAAACATTCTGAAAAGATGCCAAAACATTAGAAAACCAGCCTGAACTGATCAAAACATTCAAAAAACTTGGCAATACATCATAAAAACAAATCAAAACCAACCAAAACATTCCAAAAACCCGACAAAATTATTTAGAACCCGCCAAAACTGATCAAAACATTCTGAAAAGATGCCAAAATACTAGAAAACCAGTCAGAAGTGATCGAAACTTTCAATAACTTGCCAAAACATAATCAAAACAAATGAAAGCAAACCAAAACATTCCAAATACCCGCCAAAAGATTTTAAAACCCGCCAAAAGGAATCCAAACATTCCAAAACCTGCCAAGACAATATAAACAACACAAGAGAAAACAAAACATTCTAAAACACCACCAAAACATTCCGAAAACCCGCCAAAACATCATAAAAACAAATCAAAACCAACCAAAAAATAAGAGGAACAAGGCAACATATTGGCAAGCAAGAGACGGAGAGCGCGGCACCTTCTAGGAGGCCAAGAAGGAAGCCGCACAACACCTGCACTGTGTCTGCAACTTTCAAACTGCTAGAAGCTAGTGGCTTGCCACTGGCCTGCCTCTTCAATTGCCATTAGCATTCCAATGGAAGCTATTCTTGGACAACTTTGCTCTGCTTGCTGCTAGTTCTGCCCCAGCCTACCATAGATAACCTTGCTCTTGCCTTGAGGCTCTGAGATGCCAAGAACTTGTCAACTTCAAAGGGCGGGCCGGGCTACATCTACTCAGCTGCCACAGTTTCTCCTTGCTAGACCTAGTGGGAAAGCATTTTGCTGAGATGCGGAAGGCACGAAACGCAGAATACGGAGACGCGGAGCTGTCCCAAGTGCCGCTGCCAGGCGTCTTTCCGCAGAAGGTGCGCCCCGGAGTGCACCGCAACCGGCACCGTCATCTCTGCGCAAAGAGCCAAAATATTTTCAAACCCGCCAAAACTAATCCAAAAATATTTTCAAACCCGCCAAAATAGAAAACCAGACAGAAGTCATCAATACATTCGAAAAAACCTGACAAAACATGATCAAGCCCAACAAAGCTAATCCAAACACACCAAAAACTGGGCTAAACAGAATCAAAACAAATCAAAACAAATCGAAACCTTCTAAAAACCCGCCAAAATATTTCAAAACCTGTCAAAACTAATCAAAACCTTCCGAATACCCGCCAAAACATTCCAAATACCCGCCAAAATATTTTAAAACCCGCCAAAAGGAATCCAAACATTCCAAAACCTGCCAACACAATAAAAACAACTCAAGAGAATACAAAACATTCTAAAACCCAACCAAAACATTCCGAAAACCCACCAAAACATCATAAAAACAAATCAAAACCAACCAAAACATTCTGAAAACCCGCCAAAATGATTTAGACCCGCAAAACTCATCAAAACATTCTGAAAAGATGCCAAAACATTAGAAAACCAGCCTGAACTGATCAAAACATTCAAAAAACTTGGCAATACATCATAAAAACAAATCAAAACCAACCAAAACATTCCAAAAACCCGACAAAATTATTTAGAACCCGCCAAAACTGATCAAAACATTCTGAAAAGATGCCAAAATACTAGAAAACCAGTAAGAAGTGATCGAAACATTCAATAACTTGCCAAAACATAATCAAAACAAATGAAAGCAAACCAAAACATTCCAAATACCCGCCAAAAGATTTTAAAACCCGCCAAAAGGAATCCAAACATTCCAAAACCTGCCAAGACAATATAAACAACACAAGAGAAAACAAAACATTCTAAAACACCACCAAAACATTCCGAAAACCCGCCAAAACATCATAAAAACAAATCAAAACCAACCAAAAAATAAGAGGAACACGGCAACATATTGGCAAGCAAGAGACGGAGAGCGCGGCACCTTCTAGGAGGCCAAGAAGGAAGCCGCACAACACCTGCACTGTGTCTGCAACTTTCAAACTGCTAGAAGCTAGTGGCTTGCCACTGGCCTGCCTCTTCAATTGCCATTAGCATTCCAATGGAAGCGATTCTTGGACAACTTTGCTCTGCTTGCTGCTAGTTCTGCCCCAGCCTACCATAGATAACCTTGCTCTTGCCTTGAGGCTCTGAGATGCCAAGAACTTGTCAACTTCAAAGGGCGGGCCAGGCTACATCTACTCAGCTGCCACAGTTTCTCCTTGCTAGACCTAGTGGGAAAGCATTTTGCTGAGATGCAGAAGGCAAGAAACGCAGAATACGGAGACGCGGAGCTGTCCCAAGTGCCGCTGCCAGGCGTCTTTCCGCAGAAGGAGCGCCCCGGAGCGCACCGCAACCGGCACCGTCATCTCTGCGCAAAGAGCCAAAATATTTTCAAACCCGCCAAAACTAATCCAAAAATATTTTCAAACCCGCCAAAATAGAAAACCAGACAGAAGTCATCAATACATTCGAAAAAACCTGACAAAACATGATCAAGCCCACCAAAGCTAATCCAAACACACCAAAAACTGGGCTAAACAGAATCAAAACAAATCAAAACAAATCGAAACCTTCTAAAAACCCGCCAAAATATTTCAAAACCCGTCAAAACTAATCAAAACCTTCCGAATACCCGCCAAAACATTCCAAATACCCGCCAAAAGATTTTAAAACCCGCCAAAAGGAATCCAAACATTCCAAAACCTGCCAACACAATAAAAACAACTCAAGAGAATACAAAACATTCTAAAACCCAACCAAAACATTCCGAAAACCCACCTAAACATCATAAAAACAAATCAAAACCAACCAAAACATTCTGAAAACCCGCCAAAATGATTTAGACCCGCAAAACTCATCAAAACATTCTGAAAAGATGCCAAAACATTAGAAAACCAGCCTGAACTGATCAAAACATTCAAAAAACTTGGCAATACATCATAAAAACAAATCAAAACCAACCAAAACATTCCAAAAACCCGACAAAATTATTTAGAACCCGCCAAAACTGATCAAAACATTCTGAAAAGATGCCAAAATACTAGAAAACCAGTAAGAAGTGATCGAAACATTCAATAACTTGCCAAAACATAATCAAAACAAATGAAAGCAAACCAAAACATTCCAAATACCCGCCAAAAGATTTTAAAACCCGCCAAAAGGAATCCAAACATTCCAAAACCTGCCAAGACAATATAAACAACACAAGAGAAAACAAAACATTCTAAAACACCACCAAAACATTCCGAAAACCCGCCAAAACATCATAAAAACAAATCAAAACCAACCAAAAAATAAGAGGAACAAGGCAACATATTGGCAAGCAAGAGACGGAGAGCGCGGCACCTTCTAGGAGGCCAAGAAGGAAGCCGCACAACACCTGCACTGTGTCTGCAACTTTCAAACTGCTAGAAGCTAGTGGCTTGCCACTGGCCTGCCTCTTCAATTGCCATTAGCATTCCAATGGAAGCTATTCTTGGACAACTTTGCTCTGCTTGCTGCTAGTTCTGCCCCAGCCTACCATAGATAACCTTGCTCTTGCCTTGAGGCTCTGAGATGCCAAGAACTTGTCAACTTCAAAGGGCGGGCCAGGCTACATCTACTCAGCTGCCACAGTTTCTCCTTGCTAGACCTAGTGGGAAAGCATTTTGCTGAGATGCAGAAGGCAAGAAACGCAGAATACGGAGACGCGGAGCTGTCCCAAGTGCTGCTGCCAGGCGTCTTTCCGCAGAAGGAGCGCCCCGGAGCGCACCGCAACCGGCACCGTCATCTCTGCGCAAAGAGCCAAAATATTTTCAAACCCGCCAAAACTAATCCAAAAATATTTTCAAACCCGCCAAAATAGAAAACCAGACAGAAGTCATCAATACATTCGAAAAAACCTGACAAAACATGATCAAGCCCAACAAAGCTAATCCAAACACACCAAAAACTGGGCTAAACAGAATCAAAACAAATCAAAACAAATCGAAACCTTCTAAAAACCCGCCAAAATATTTCAAAACCTGTCAAAACTAATCAAAACCTTCCGAATACCCGCCAAAACATTCCAAATACCCGCCAAAATATTTTAAAACCCGCCAAAAGGAATCCAAACATTCCAAAACCTGCCAACACAATAAAAACAACACAAGAGAAAACAAAACATTCTAAAACACCACCAAAACATTCCGAAAACCCGCCAAAACATCATAAAAACAAATCAAAACCAACCAAAAAATAAGAGGAACAAGGCAACATATTGGCAAGCAAGAGACGGAGAGCGCGGCACCTTCTAGGAGGCCAAGAAGGAAGCCGCACAACACCTGCACTGTGTCTGCAACTTTCAAACTGCTAGAAGCTAGTGGCTTGCCACTGGCCTGCCTCTTCAATTGCCATTAGCATTCCAATGGAAGCTATTCTTGGACAACTTTGCTCTGCTTGCTGCTAGTTCTGCCCCAGCCTACCATAGATAACCTTGCTCTTGCCTTGAGGCTCTGAGATGCCAAGAACTTGTCAACTTCAAAGGGCGGGCCGGGCTACATCTACTCAGCTGCCACAGTTTCTCCTTGCTAGACCTAGTGGGAAAGCATTTTGCTGAGATGCGGAAGGCACGAAACGCAGAATACGGAGACGCGGAGCTGTCCCAAGTGCCGCTGCCAGGCGTCTTTCCGCAGAAGGTGCGCCCCGGAGTGCACCGCAACCGGCACCGTCATCTCTGCGCAAAGAGCCAAAATATTTTCAAACCCGCCAAAACTAATCCAAAAATATTTTCAAACCCGCCAAAATAGAAAACCAGACAGAAGTCATCAATACATTCGAAAAAACCTGACAAAACATGATCAAGCCCAACAAAGCTAATCCAAACACACCAAAAACTGGGCTAAACAGAATCAAAACAAATCAAAACAAATCGAAACCTTCTAAAAACCCGCCAAAATATTTCAAAACCTGTCAAAACTAATCAAAACCTTCCGAATACCCGCCAAAACATTCCAAATACCCGCCAAAATATTTTAAAACCCGCCAAAAGGAATCCAAACATTCCAAAACCTGCCAACACAATAAAAACAACTCAAGAGAATACAAAACATTCTAAAACCCAACCAAAACATTCCGAAAACCCAACAAAACATCATAAAAACAAATCAAAACCAACCAAAACATTCTGAAAACCCGCCAAAATGATTTAGACCCGCAAAACTCATCAAAACATTCTGAAAAGATGCCAAAACATTAGAAAACCAGCCTGAACTGATCAAAACATTCAAAAAACTTGGCAATACATCATAAAAACAAATCAAAACCAACCAAAACATTCCAAAAACCCGACAAAATTATTTAGAACCCGCCAAAACTGATCAAAACATTCTGAAAAGATGCCAAAATACTAGAAAACCAGTAAGAAGTGATCGAAACATTCAATAACTTGCCAAAACATAATCAAAACAAATGAAAGCAAACCAAAACATTCCAAATACCCGCCAAAAGATTTTAAAACCCGCCAAAAGGAATCCAAACATTCCAAAACCTGCCAAGACAATATAAACAACACAAGAGAAAACAAAACATTCTAAAACACCACCAAAACATTCCGAAAACCCGCCAAAACATCATAAAAACAAATCAAAACCAACCAAAAAATAAGAGGAACACGGCAACATATTGGCAAGCAAGAGACGGAGAGCGCGGCACCTTCTAGGAGGCCAAGAAGGAAGCCGCACAACACCTGCACTGTGTCTGCAACTTTCAAACTGCTAGAAGCTAGTGGCTTGCCACTGGCCTGCCTCTTCAATTGCCATTAGCATTCCAATGGAAGCGATTCTTGGACAACTTTGCTCTGCTTGCTGCTAGTTCTGCCCCAGCCTACCATAGATAACCTTGCTCTTGCCTTGAGGCTCTGAGATGCCAAGAACTTGTCAACTTCAAAGGGCGGGCCAGGCTACATCTACTCAGCTGCCACAGTTTCTCCTTGCTAGACCTAGTGGGAAAGCATTTTGCTGAGATGCAGAAGGCAAGAAACGCAGAATACGGAGACGCGGAGCTGTCCCAAGTGCCGCTGCCAGGCGTCTTTCCGCAGAAGGAGCGCCCCGGAGCGCACCGCAACCGGCACCGTCATCTCTGCGCAAAGAGCCAAAATATTTTCAAACCCGCCAAAACTAATCCAAAAATATTTTCAAACCCGCCAAAATAGAAAACCAGACAGAAGTCATCAATACATTCGAAAAAACCTGACAAAACATGATCAAGCCCACCAAAGCTAATCCAAACACACCAAAAACTGGGCTAAACAGAATCAAAACAAATCAAAACAAATCGAAACCTTCTAAAAACCCGCCAAAATATTTCAAAACCCGTCAAAACTAATCAAAACCTTCCGAATACCCGCCAAAACATTCCAAATACCCGCCAAAAGATTTTAAAACCCGCCAAAAGGAATCCAAACATTCCAAAACCTGCCAACACAATAAAAACAACTCAAGAGAATACAAAACATTCTAAAACCCAACCAAAACATTCCGAAAACCCACCTAAACATCATAAAAACAAATCAAAACCAACCAAAACATTCTGAAAACCCGCCAAAATGATTTAGACCCGCAAAACTCATCAAAACATTCTGAAAAGATGCCAAAACATTAGAAAACCAGCCTGAACTGATCAAAACATTCAAAAAACTTGGCAATACATCATAAAAACAAATCAAAACCAACCAAAACATTCCAAAAACCCGACAAAATTATTTAGAACCCGCCAAAACTGATCAAAACATTCTGAAAAGATGCCAAAATACTAGAAAACCAGTAAGAAGTGATCGAAACATTCAATAACTTGCCAAAACATAATCAAAACAAATGAAAGCAAACCAAAACATTCCAAATACCCGCCAAAAGATTTTAAAACCCGCCAAAAGGAATCCAAACATTCCAAAACCTGCCAAGACAATATAAACAACACAAGAGAAAACAAAACATTCTAAAACACCACCAAAACATTCCGAAAACCCGCCAAAACATCATAAAAACAAATCAAAACCAACCAAAAAATAAGAGGAACAAGGCAACATATTGGCAAGCAAGAGACGGAGAGCGCGGCACCTTCTAGGAGGCCAAGAAGGAAGCCGCACAACACCTGCACTGTGTCTGCAACTTTCAAACTGCTAGAAGCTAGTGGCTTGCCACTGGCCTGCCTCTTCAATTGCCATTAGCATTCCAATGGAAGCTATTCTTGGACAACTTTGCTCTGCTTGCTGCTAGTTCTGCCCCAGCCTACCATAGATAACCTTGCTCTTGCCTTGAGGCTCTGAGATGCCAAGAACTTGTCAACTTCAAAGGGCGGGCCAGGCTACATCTACTCAGCTGCCACAGTTTCTCCTTGCTAGACCTAGTGGGAAAGCATTTTGCTGAGATGCAGAAGGCAAGAAACGCAGAATACGGAGACGCGGAGCTGTCCCAAGTGCTGCTGCCAGGCGTCTTTCCGCAGAAGGAGCGCCCCGGAGCGCACCGCAACCGGCACCGTCATCTCTGCGCAAAGAGCCAAAATATTTTCAAACCCGCCAAAACTAATCCAAAAATATTTTCAAACCCGCCAAAATAGAAAACCAGACAGAAGTCATCAATACATTCGAAAAAACCTGACAAAACATGATCAAGCCCAACAAAGCTAATCCAAACACACCAAAAACTGGGCTAAACAGAATCAAAACAAATCAAAACAAATCGAAACCTTCTAAAAACCCGCCAAAATATTTCAAAACCTGTCAAAACTAATCAAAACCTTCCGAATACCCGCCAAAACATTCCAAATACCCGCCAAAATATTTTAAAACCCGCCAAAAGGAATCCAAACATTCCAAAACCTGCCAACACAATAAAAACAACTCAAGAGAATACAAAACATTCTAAAACCCAACCAAAACATTCTGAAAACCCACCAAAACATCATAAAAACAAATCAAAACCAACCAAAACATTCTGAAAACCCGCCAAAATGATTTAGACCCGCAAAACTCATCAAAACATTCTGAAAAGATGCCAAAACATTAGAAAACCAGCCTGAACTGATCAAAACATTCAAAAAACTTGGCAATACATCATAAAAACAAATCAAAACCAACCAAAACATTCCAAAAACCTGACAAAATTATTTAGAACCCGCCAAAACTGATCAAAACATTCTGAAAAGATGCCAAAATACTAGAAAACCAGTCAGAAGTGATCGAAACATTCAATAACTTGCCAAAACATAATCAAAACAAATGAAAGCAAACCAAAACATTCCAAATACCCGCCAAAAGATTTTAAAACCCGCCAAAAGGAATCCAAACATTCCAAAACCTGCCAAGACAATATAAACAACACAAGAGAAAACAAAACATTCTAAAACACCACCAAAACATTCCGAAAACCCGCCAAAACATCATAAAAACAAATCAAAACCAACCAAAAAATAAGAGGAACAAGGCAACATATTGGCAAGCAAGAGACGGAGAGCGCGGCACCTTCTAGGAGGCCAAGAAGGAAGCCGCACAACACCTGCACTGTGTCTGCAACTTTCAAACTGCTAGAAGCTAGTGGCTTGCCACTGGCCTGCCTCTTCAATTGCCATTAGCATTCCAATGGAAGCTATTCTTGGACAACTTTGCTCTGCTTGCTGCTAGTTCTGCCCCAGCCTACCATAGATAACCTTGCTCTTGCCTTGAGGCTCTGAGATGCCAAGAACTTGTCAACTTCAAAGGGCGGGCCGGGCTACATCTACTCAGCTGCCACAGTTTCTCCTTGCTAGACCTAGTGGGAAAGCATTTTGCTGAGATGCGGAAGGCACGAAACGCAGAATACGGAGACGCGGAGCTGTCCCAAGTGCCGCTGCCAGGCGTCTTTCCGCAGAAGGTGCGCCCCGGAGTGCACCGCAACCGGCACCGTCATCTCTGCGCAAAGAGCCAAAATATTTTCAAACCCGCCAAAACTAATCCAAAAATATTTTCAAACCCGCCAAAATAGAAAACCAGACAGAAGTCATCAATACATTCGAAAAAACCTGACAAAACATGATCAAGCCCAACAAAGCTAATCCAAACACACCAAAAACTGGGCTAAACAGAATCAAAACAAATCAAAACAAATCGAAACCTTCTAAAAACCCGCCAAAATATTTCAAAACCTGTCAAAACTAATCAAAACCTTCCGAATACCCGCCAAAACATTCCAAATACCCGCCAAAAGATTTTAAAACCCGCCAAAAGGAATCCAAACATTCCAAAACCTGCCAACACAATAAAAACAACTCAAGAGAATACAAAACATTCTAAAACCCAACCAAAACATTCCGAAAACCCACCAAAACATCATAAAAACAAATCAAAACCAACCAAAACATTCTGAAAACCCGCCAAAATGATTTAGACCCGCAAAACTCATCAAAACATTCTGAAAAGATGCCAAAACATTAGAAAACCAGCCTGAACTGATCAAAACATTCAAAAAACTTGGCAATACATCATAAAAACAAATCAAAACCAACCAAAACATTCCAAAAACCCGACAAAATTATTTAGAACCCGCCAAAACTGATCAAAACATTCTGAAAAGATGCCAAAATACTAGAAAACCAGTCAGAAGTGATCGAAACTTTCAATAACTTGCCAAAACATAATCAAAACAAATGAAAGCAAACCAAAACATTCCAAATACCCGCCAAAATATTTTAAAACCCGCCAAAAGGAATCCAAACATTCCAAAACCTGCCAAGACAATATAAACAACACAAGAGAAAACAAAACATTCTAAAACACCACCAAAACATTCCGAAAACCCGCCAAAACATCATAAAAACAAATCAAAACCAACCAAAAAATAAGAGGAACACGGCAACATATTGGCAAGCAAGAGACGGAGAGCGCGGCACCTTCTAGGAGGCCAAGAAGGAAGCCGCACAACACCTGCACTGTGTCTGCAACTTTCAAACTGCTAGAAGCTAGTGGCTTGCCACTGGCCTGCCTCTTCAACTGCCATTAGCATTCCAATGGAAGCGATTCTTGGACAACTTTGCTCTGCTTGCTGCTAGTTCTGCCCCAGCCTACCATAGATAACCTTGCTCTTGCCTTGAGGCTCTGAGATGCCAAGAACTTGTCAACTTCAAAGGGCGGGCCAGGCTACATCTACTCAGCTGCCACAGTTTCTCCTTGCTAGACCTAGTGGGAAAGCATTTTGCTGAGATGCAGAAGGCAAGAAACGCAGAATACGGAGACGCGGAGCTGTCCCAAGTGCCGCTGCCAGGCGTCTTTCCGCAGAAGGAGCGCCCCGGAGCGCACCGCAACCGGCACCGTCATCTCTGCGCAAAGAGCCAAAATATTTTCAAACCCGCCAAAACTCATCCAAAAATATTTTCAAACCCGCCAAAATAGAAAACCAGACAGAAGTCATCAATACATTCGAAAAAACCTGACAAAACATGATCAAGCCCACCAAAGCTAATCCAAACACACCAAAAACTGGGCTAAACAGAATCAAAACAAATCAAAACAAATCGAAACCTTCTAAAAACCCGCCAAAATATTTCAAAACCTGTCAAAACTAATCAAAACCTTCCGAATACCCGCCAAAACATTCCAAATACCCGCCAAAAGATTTTAAAACTCGCCAAAAGGAATCCAAACATTCCAAAACCTGCCAACACAATAAAAACAACTCAAGAGAATACAAAACATTCTAAAACCCAACCAAAACATTCCGAAAACCCACCAAAACATCATAAAAACAAATCAAAACCAACCAAAACATTCTGAAAACCCGCCAAAATGATTTAGACCCGCAAAACTCATCAAAACATTCTGAAAAGATGCCAAAACATTAGAAAACCAGCCTGAACTGATCAAAACATTCAAAAAACTTGGCAATACATCATAAAAACAAATCAAAACCAACCAAAACATTCCAAAAACCTGACAAAATTATTTAGAACCCGCCAAAACTGATCAAAACATTCTGAAAAGATGCCAAAATACTAGAAAACCAGTCAGAAGTGATCGAAACTTTCAATAACTTGCCAAAACATAATCAAAACAAATGAAAGCAAACCAAAACATTCCAAATACCCGCCAAAATATTTGAAAACCCGCCAAAAGGAATCCAAACATTCCAAAACCTGCCAAGACAATCAAAACCACACAAGAGAAAACAAAACATTCTAAAACACCACCAAAACATTCCGAAAACCCGCCAAAACATCATAAAAACAAATCAAAACCAACCAAAAAATAAGAGGAACACGGCAACATATTGGCAAGCAAGAGACGGAGAGCGCGGCACCTTCTAGGAGGCCAAGAAGGAAGCCGCACAACACCTGCACTGTGTCTGCAACTTTCAAACTGCTAGAAGCTAGTGGCTTGCCACTGGCCTGCCTCTTCAATTGCCATTAGCATTCCAATGGAAGCTATTCTTGGACAACTTTGCTCTGCTTGCTGCTAGTTCTGCCCCAGCCTACCATAGATAACCTTGCTCTTCCCTTGAGGCTCTGAGATGCCAAGAACTTGTCAACTTCAAAGGGCGGGCCGGGCTACATCTACTCAGCTGCCACAGTTTCTCCTTGCTAGACCTAGTGGGAAAGCATTTTGCTGAGATGCGGAAGGCACGAAACGCAGAATACGGAGACGCGGAGCTGTCCCAAGTGCCGCTGCCAGGCGTCTTTCCGCAGAAGGTGCGCCCCGGAGTGCACCGCAACCGGCACCGTCATCTCTGCGCAAAGAGCAAAAATATTTTCAAACCCGCCAAAACTAATCCAAAAATATTTTCAAACCCGCCAAAATAGAAAACCAGACAGAAGTCATCAATACATTCGAAAAAACCTGACAAAACATGATCAAGCCCAACAAAGCTAATCCAAACACACCAAAAACTGGGCTAAACAGAATCAAAACAAATCAAAACAAATCTAAACCTTCTAAAAACCCGCCAAAATATTTCAAAACCTGTCAAAACTAATCAAAACCTTCCGAATACCCGCCAAAACATTCCAAATACCCGCCAAAATATTTTAAAACCCGCCAAAAGGAATCCAAACATTCCAAAACCTGCCAACACAATAAAAACAACTCAAGAGAATACAAAACATTCTAAAACCCAACCAAAACATTCCGAAAACCCACCAAAACATCATAAAAACAAATCAAAACCAACCAAAACATTCTGAAAACCCGCCAAAATGATTTAGACCCGCAAAACTCATCAAAACATTCTGAAAAGATGCCAAAACATTAGAAAACCAGCCTGAACTGATCAAAACATTCAAAAAACTTGGCAATACATCATAAAAACAAATCAAAACCAACCAAAACATTCCAAAAACCCGACAAAATTATTTAGAACCCGCCAAAACTGATCAAAACATTCTGAAAAGATGCCAAAATACTAGAAAACCAGTAAGAAGTGATCGAAACATTCAATAACTTGCCAAAACATAATCAAAACAAATGAAAGCAAACCAAAACATTCCAAATACCCGCCAAAATATTTTAAAACCCGCCAAAAGGAATCCAAACATTCCAAAACCTGCCAAGACAATCAAAACAACACAAGAGAAAACAAAACATTCTAAAACACCACCAAAACATTCCGAAAACCCGCCAAAACATCATAAAAACAAATCAAAACCAACCAAAAAATAAGAGGAACACGGCAACATATTGGCAAGCAAGAGACGGAGAGCGCGGCACCTTCTAGGAGGCCAAGAAGGAAGCCGCACAACACCTGCACTGTGTCTGCAACTTTCAAACTGCTAGAAGCTAGTGGCTTGCCACTGGCCTGCCTCTTCAATTGCCATTAGCATTCCAATGGAAGCTATTCTTGGACAACTTTGCTCTGCTTGCTGCTAGTTCTGCCCCAGCCTACCATAGATAACCTTGCTCTTCCCTTGAGGCTCTGAGATGCCAAGAACTTGTCAACTTCAAAGGGCGGGCCGGGCTACATCTACTCAGCTGCCACAGTTTCTCCTTGCTAGACCTAGTGGGAAAGCATTTTGCTGAGATGCGGAAGGCACGAAACGCAGAATACGGAGACGCGGAGCTGTCCCAAGTGCCGCTGCCAGGCGTCTTTCCGCAGAAGGTGCGCCCCGGAGTGCACCGCAACCGGCACCGTCATCTCTGCGCAAAGAGCAAAAATATTTTCAAACCCGCCAAAACTAATCCAAAAATATTTTCAAACCCGCCAAAATAGAAAACCAGACAGAAGTCATCAATACATTCGAAAAAACCTGACAAAACATGATCAAGCCCAACAAAGCTAATCCAAACACACCAAAAACTGGGCTAAACAGAATCAAAACAAATCAAAACAAATCTAAACCTTCTAAAAACCCGCCAAAATATTTCAAAACCTGTCAAAACTAATCAAAACCTTCCGAATACCCGCCAAAACATTCCAAATACCCGCCAAAATATTTTAAAACCCGCCAAAAGGAATCCAAACATTCCAAAACCTGCCAACACAATAAAAACAACTCAAGAGAATACAAAACATTCTAAAACCCAACCAAAACATTCCGAAAACCCACCAAAACATCATAAAAACAAATCAAAACCAACCAAAACATTCTGAAAACCCGCCAAAATGATTTAGACCCGCAAAACTCATCAAAACATTCTGAAAAGATGCCAAAACATTAGAAAACCAGCCTGAACTGATCAAAACATTCAAAAAACTTGGCAATACATCATAAAAACAAATCAAAACCAACCAAAACATTCCAAAAACCCGACAAAATTATTTAGAACCCGCCAAAACTGATCAAAACATTCTGAAAAGATGCCAAAATACTAGAAAACCAGTAAGAAGTGATCGAAACATTCAATAACTTGCCAAAACATAATCAAAACAAATGAAAGCAAACCAAAACATTCCAAATACCCGCCAAAATATTTTAAAACCCACCAAAAGGAATCCAAACATTCCAAAACCTGCCAAGACAATATAAACAACACAAGAGAAAACAAAACATTCTAAAACACCACCAAAACATTCCGAAAACCCGCCAAAACATCATAAAAACAAATCAAAACCAACCAAAAAATAAGAGGAACACGGCAACATATTGGCAAGCAAGAGACGGAGAGCGCGGCACCTTCTAGGAGGCCAAGAAGGAAGCCGCACAACACCTGCACTGTGTCTGCAACTTTCAAACTGCTAGAAGCTAGTGGCTTGCCACTGGCCTGCCTCTTCAATTGCCATTAGCATTCCAATGGAAGCGATTCTTGGACAACTTTGCTCTGCTTGCTGCTAGTTCTGCCCCAGCCTACCATAGATAACCTTGCTCTTGCCTTGAGGCTCTGAGATGCCAAGAACTTGTCAACTTCAAAGGGCGGGCCAGGCTACATCTACTCAGCTGCCACAGTTTCTCCTTGCTAGACCTAGTGGGAAAGCATTTTGCTGAGATGCAGAAGGCAAGAAACGCAGAATACGGAGACGCGGAGCTGTCCCAAGTGCCGCTGCCAGGCGTCTTTCCGCAGAAGGAGCGCCCCGGAGCGCACCGCAACCGGCACCGTCATCTCTGCGCAAAGAGCAAAAATATTTTCAAACCCGCCAAAACTAATCCAAAAATATTTTCAAACCCGCCAAAATAGAAAACCAGACAGAAGTCATCAATACATTCGAAAAAACCTGACAAAACATGATCAAGCCCAACAAAGCTAATCCAAACACACCAAAAACTGGGCTAAACAGAATCAAAACAAATCAAAACAAATCGAAACCTTCTAAAAACCCGCCAAAATATTTCAAAACCTGTCAAAACTAATCAAAACCTTCCGAATACCCGCCAAAACATTCCAAATACCCGCCAAAAGATTTTAAAACCCGCCAAAAGGAATCCAAACATTCCAAAACCTGCCAACACAATAAAAACAACTCAAGAGAATACAAAACATTCTAAAACCCAACCAAAACATTCCGAAAACCCACCAAAACATCATAAAAACAAATCAAAACCAACCAAAACATTCTGAAAACCCGCCAAAATGATTTAGACCCGCAAAACTCATCAAAACATTCTGAAAAGATGCCAAAACATTAGAAAACCAGCCTGAACTGATCAAAACATTCAAAAAACTTGGCAATACATCATAAAAACAAATCAAAACCAACCAAAACATTCCAAAAACCCGACAAAATTATTTAGAACCCGCCAAAACTGATCAAAACATTCTGAAAAGATGCCAAAATACTAGAAAACCAGTAAGAAGTGATCGAAACATTCAATAACTTGCCAAAACATAATCAAAACAAATGAAAGCAAACCAAAACATTCCAAATACCCGCCAAAAGATTTTAAAACCCGCCAAAAGGAATCCAAACATTCCAAAACCTGCCAAGACAATCAAAACAACACAAGAGAAAACAAAACATTCTAAAACACCACCAAAACATTCCAAAAACCCGCCAAAACATCATAAAAACAAATCAAAACCAACCAAAAAATAAGAGGAACAAGGCAACATATTGGCAAGCAAGAGACGGAGAGCGCGGCACCTTCTAGGAGGCCAAGAAGGAAGCCGCACAACACCTGCACTGTGTCTGCAACTTTCAAACTGCTAGAAGCTAGTGGCTTGCCACTGGCCTGCCTCTTCAATTGCCATTAGCATTCCAATGGAAGCGATTCTTGGACAACTTTGCTCTGCTTGCTGCTAGTTCTGCCCCAGCCTACCATAGATAACCTTGCTCTTGCCTTGAGGCTCTGAGATGCCAAGAACTTGTCAACTTCAAAGGGCGGGCCAGGCTACATCTACTCAGCTGCCACAGTTTCTCCTTGCTAGACCTAGTGGGAAAGCATTTTGCTGAGATGCAGAAGGCAAGAAACGCAGAATACGGAGACGCGGAGCTGTCCCAAGTGCCGCTGCCAGGCGTCTTTCCGCAGAAGGAGCGCCCCGGAGCGCACCGCAACCGGCACCGTCATCTCTGCGCAAAGAGCCAAAATATTTTCAAACCCGCCAAAACTAATCCAAAAATATTTTCAAACCCGCCAAAATAGAAAACCAGACAGAAGTCATCAATACATTCGAAAAAACCTGACAAAACATGATCAAGCCCAACAAAGCTAATCCAAACACACCAAAAACTGGGCTAAACAGAATCAAAACAAATCAAAACAAATCGAAACCTTCTAAAAACCCGCCAAAATATTTCAAAACCTGTCAAAACTAATCAAAACCTTCCGAATACCCGCCAAAACATTCCAAATACCCGCCAAAAGATTTTAAAACCCGCCAAAAGGAATCCAAACATTCCAAAACCTGCCAACACAATAAAAACAACTCAAGAGAATACAAAACATTCTAAAACCCAACCAAAACATTCTGAAAACCCACCAAAACATCATAAAAACAAATCAAAACCAACCAAAACATTCTGAAAACCCGCCAAAATGATTTAGACCCGCAAAACTCATCAAAACATTCTGAAAAGATGCCAAAACATTAGAAAACCAGACAGAACTGATCAAAACATTCAAAAAACTTGGCAATACATCATAAAAACAAATCAAAACCAACCAAAACATTCCAAAAACCCGACAAAATTATTTAGAACCCGCCAAAACTGATCAAAACATTCTGAAAGGATGCCAAAATACTAGAAAACCAGTCAGAAGTGATCGAAACATTCAATAACTTGCCAAAACATAATCAAAACAAATGAAAGCAAACCAAAACATTCCAAATACCCGCCAAAATATTTTAAAACCCGCCAAAAGGAATCCAAACATTCCAAAACCTGCCAAGACAATCAAAACAACACAAGAGAATACAAAACATTCTAAAACACCACCAAAACATTCCGAAAACCCGCCAAAACATCATAAAAACAAATCAAAACCAACCAAAAAATAAGAGGAACAAGGCAACATATTGGCAAGCAAGAGACGGAGAGCGCGGCACCTTCTAGGAGGCCAAGAAGGAAGCCGCACAACACCTGCACTGTGTCTGCAACTTTCAAACTGCTAGAAGCTAGTGGCTTGCCACTGGCCTGCCTCTTCAATTGCCATTAGCATTCCAATGGAAGCGATTCTTGGACAACTTTGCTCTGCTTGCTGCTAGTTCTGCCCCAGCCTACCATAGATAACCTTGCTCTTGCCTTGAGGCTCTGAGATGCCAAGAACTTGTCAACTTCAAAGGGCGGGCCAGGCTACATCTACTCAGCTGCCACAGTTTCTCCTTGCTAGACCTAGTGGGAAAGCATTTTGCTGAGATGCAGAAGGCAAGAAACGCAGAATACGGAGACGCGGAGCTGTCCCAAGTGCCGCTGCCAGGCGTCTTTCCGCAGAAGGAGCGCCCCGGAGCGCACCGCAACCGGCACCGTCATCTCTGCGCAAAGAGCCAAAATATTTTCAAACCCGCCAAAACTAATCCAAAAATATTTTCAAACCCGCCAAAATAGAAAACCAGACAGAAGTCATCAATACATTCGAAAAAACCTGACAAAACATGATCAAGCCCAACAAAGCTAATCCAAACACACCAAAAACTGGGCTAAACAGAATCAAAACAAATCAAAACAAATCTAAACCTTCTAAAAACCCGCCAAAATATTTCAAAACCTGTCAAAACTAATCAAAACCTTCCGAATACCCGCCAAAACATTCCAAATACCCGCCAAAATATTTTAAAACCCGCCAAAAGGAATCCAAACATTCCAAAACCTGCCAACACAATAAAAACAACTCAAGAGAATACAAAACATTCTAAAACCCAACCAAAACATTCCGAAAACCCACCAAAACATCATAAAAACAAATCAAAACCAACCAAAACATTCTGAAAACCCGCCAAAATGATTTAGACCTGCAAAACTCATCAAAACATTCTGAAAAGATGCCAAAACATTAGAAAACCAGCCTGAACTGATCAAAACATTCAAAAAACTTGGCAATACATCATAAAAACAAATCAAAACCAACCAAAACATTCCAAAAACCCGACAAAATTATTTAGAACCCGCCAAAACTGATCAAAACATTCTGAAAAGATGCCAAAATACTAGAAAACCAGTAAGAAGTGATCGAAACATTCAATAACTTGCCAAAACATAATCAAAACAAATGAAAGCAAACCAAAACATTCCAAATACCCGCCAAAAGATTTTAAAACCCACCAAAAGGAATCCAAACATTCCAAAACCTGCCAAGACAATATAAACAACACAAGAGAAAACAAAACATTCTAAAACACCACCAAAACATTCCGAAAACCCGCCAAAACATCATAAAAACAAATCAAAACCAACCAAAAAATAAGAGGAACACGGCAACATATTGGCAAGCAAGAGACGGAGAGCGCGGCACCTTCTAGGAGGCCAAGAAGGAAGCCGCACAACACCTGCACTGTGTCTGCAACTTTCAAACTGCTAGAAGCTAGTGGCTTGCCACTGGCCTGCCTCTTCAATTGCCATTAGCATTCCAATGGAAGCGATTCTTGGACAACTTTGCTCTGCTTGCTGCTAGTTCTGCCCCAGCCTACCATAGATAACCTTGCTCTTGCCTTGAGGCTCTGAGATGCCAAGAACTTGTCAACTTCAAAGGGCGGGCCAGGCTACATCTACTCAGCTGCCACAGTTTCTCCTTGCTAGACCTAGTGGGAAAGCATTTTGCTGAGATGCAGAAGGCAAGAAACGCAGAATACGGAGACGCGGAGCTGTCCCAAGTGCCGCTGCCAGGCGTCTTTCCGCAGAAGGAGCGCCCCGGAGCGCACCGCAACCGGCACCGTCATCTCTGCGCAAAGAGCCAAAATATTTTCAAACCCGCCAAAACTAATCCAAAAATATTTTCAAACCCGCCAAAATAGAAAACCAGACAGAAGTCATCAATACATTCGAAAAAACCTGACAAAACATGATCAAGCCCAACAAAGCTAATCCAAACACACCAAAAACTGGGCTAAACAGAATCAAAACAAATCAAAACAAATCGAAACCTTCTAAAAACCCGCCAAAATATTTCAAAACCTGTCAAAACTAATCAAAACCTTCCGAATACCCGCCAAAACATTCCAAATACCCGCCAAAAGATTTTAAAACCCGCCAAAAGGAATCCAAACATTCCAAAACCTGCCAACACAATAAAAACAACTCAAGAGAATACAAAACATTCTAAAACCCAACCAAAACATTCCGAAAACCCACCTAAACATCATAAAAACAAATCAAAACCAACCAAAACATTCTGAAAACCCGCCAAAATGATTTAGACCCGCAAAACTCATCAAAACATTCTGAAAAGATGCCAAAACATTAGAAAACCAGCCTGAACTGATCAAAACATTCAAAAAACTTGGCAATACATCATAAAAACAAATCAAAACCAACCAAAACATTCCAAAAACCCGACAAAATTATTTAGAACCCGCCAAAACTGATCAAAACATTCTGAAAAGATGCCAAAATACTAGAAAACCAGTAAGAAGTGATCGAAACATTCAATAACTTGCCAAAACATAATCAAAACAAATGAAAGCAAACCAAAACATTCCAAATACCCGCCAAAATATTTTAAAACCCGCCAAAAGGAATCCAAACATTCCAAAACCTGCCAAGACAATCAAAACAACACAAGAGAAAACAAAACATTCTAAAACACCACCAAAACATTCCAAAAACCCGCCAAAACATCATAAAAACAAATCAAAACCAACCAAAAAATAAGAGGAACAAGGCAACATATTGGCAAGCAAGAGACGGAGAGCGCGGCACCTTCTAGGAGGCCAAGAAGGAAGCCGCACAACACCTGCACTGTGTCTGCAACTTTCAAACTGCTAGAAGCTAGTGGCTTGCCACTGGCCTGCCTCTTCAATTGCCATTAGCATTCCAATGGAAGCGATTCTTGGACAACTTTGCTCTGCTTCCTGCTAGTTCTGCCCCAGCCTACCATAGATAACCTTGCTCTTGCCTTGAGGCTCTGAGATGCCAAGAACTTGTCAACTTCAAAGGGCGGGCCAGGCTACATCTACTCAGCTGCCACAGTTTCTCCTTGCTAGACCTAGTGGGAAAGCATTTTGCTGAGATGCAGAAGGCAAGAAACGCAGAATACGGAGACGCGGAGCTGTCCCAAGTGCCGCTGCCAGGCGTCTTTCCGCAGAAGGAGCGCCCCGGAGCGCACCGCAACCGGCACCGTCATCTCTGCGCAAAGAGCCAAAATATTTTCAAACCCGCCAAAACTAATCCAAAAATATTTTCAAACCCGCCAAAATAGAAAACCAGACAGAAGTCATCAATACATTCGAAAAAACCCGACAAAACATGATCAAGCCCAACAAAGCTAATCCAAACACACCAAAAACTGGGCTAAACAGAATCAAAACAAATCAAAACAAATCTAAACCTTCTAAAAACCCGCCAAAATATTTCAAAACCTGTCAAAACTAATCAAAACCTTCCGAATACCCGCCAAAACATTCCAAATACCCGCCAAAAGATTTTAAAACCCGCCAAAAGGAATCCAAACATTCCAAAACCTGCCAACACAATAAAAACAACTCAAGAGAATACAAAACATTCTAAAACCCAACCAAAACATTCTGAAAACCCACCAAAACATCATAAAAACAAATCAAAACCAACCAAAACATTCTGAAAACCCGCCAAAATGATTTAGACCCGCAAAACTCATCAAAACATTCTGAAAAGATGCCAAAACATTAGAAAACCAGCCTGAACTGATCAAAACATTCAAAAAACTTGGCAATACATCATAAAAACAAATCAAAACCAACCAAAACATTCCAAAAACCCGACAAAATTATTTAGAACCCGCCAAAACTGATCAAAACATTCTGAAAAGATGCCAAAATACTAGAAAACCAGTCAGAAGTGATCGAAACATTCAATAACTTGCCAAAACATAATCAAAACAAATGAAAGCAAACCAAAACATTCCAAATACCCGCCAAAATATTTTAAAACCCGCCAAAAGGAATCCAAACATTCCAAAACCTGCCAAGACAATCAAAACAACACAAGAGAATACAAAACATTCTAAAACACCACCAAAACATTCCGAAAACCCGCCAAAACATCATAAAAACAAATCAAAACCAACCAAAAAATAAGAGGAACAAGGCAACATATTGGCAAGCAAGAGACGGAGAGCGCGGCACCTTCTAGGAGGCCAAGAAGGAAGCCGCACAACACCTGCACTGTGTCTGCAACTTTCAAACTGCTAGAAGCTAGTGGCTTGCCACTGGCCTGCCTCTTCAATTGCCATTAGCATTCCAATGGAAGCGATTCTTGGACAACTTTGCTCTGCTTGCTGCTAGTTCTGCCCCAGCCTACCATAGATAACCTTGCTCTTGCCTTGAGGCTCTGAGATGCCAAGAACTTGTCAACTTCAAAGGGCGGGCCAGGCTACATCTACTCAGCTGCCACAGTTTCTCCTTGCTAGACCTAGTGGGAAAGCATTTTGCTGAGATGCAGAAGGCAAGAAACGCAGAATACGGAGACGCGGAGCTGTCCCAAGTGCCGCTGCCAGGCATCTTTCCGCAGAAGGAGCGCCCCGGAGCGCACCGCAACCGGCACCGTCATCTCTGCGCAAAGAGCCAAAATATTTTCAAACCCGCCAAAACTAATCCAAAAATATTTTCAAACCCGCCAAAATAGAAAACCAGACAGAAGTCATCAATACATTCGAAAAAACCTGACAAAACATGATCAAGCCCAACAAAGCTAATCCAAACACACCAAAAACTGGGCTAAACAGAATCAAAACAAATCAAAACAAATCTAAACCTTCTAAAAACCCGCCAAAATATTTCAAAACGTGTCAAAACTAATCAAAACCTTCCGAATACCCGCCAAAACATTCCAAATACCCGCCAAAAGATTTTAAAACCCGCCAAAAGGAATCCAAACATTCCAAAACCTGCCAACACAATAAAAACAACTCAAGAGAATACAAAACATTCTAAAACCCAACCAAAACATTCCGAAAACCCACCAAAACATCATAAAAACAAATCAAAACCAACCAAAACATTCTGAAAACCCGCCAAAATGATTTAGACCCGCAAAACTCATCAAAACATTCTGAAAAGATGCCAAAACATTAGAAAACCAGCCTGAACTGATCAAAACATTCAAAAAACTTGGCAATACATCATAAAAACAAATCAAAACCAACCAAAACATTCCAAAAACCCGACAAAATTATTTAGAACCCGCCAAAACTGATCAAAACATTCTGAAAAGATGCCAAAATACTAGAAAACCAGTAAGAAGTGATCGAAACATTCAATAACTTGCCAAAACATAATCAAAACAAATGAAAGCAAACCAAAACATTCCAAATACCCGCCAAAATATTTTAAAACCCGCCAAAAGGAATCCAAACATTCCAAAACCTGCCAAGACAATCAAAACAACACAAGAGAAAACAAAACATTCTAAAACACCACCAAAACATTCCGAAAACCCGCCAAAACATCATAAAAACAAATCAAAACCAACCAAAAAATAAGAGGAACAAGGCAACATATTGGCAAGCAAGAGACGGAGAGCGCGGCACCTTCTAGGAGGCCAAGAAGGAAGCCGCACAACACCTGCACTGTGTCTGCAACTTTCAAACTGCTAGAAGCTAGTGGCTTGCCACTGGCCTGCCTCTTCAATTGCCATTAGCATTCCAATGGAAGCGATTCTTGGACAACTTTGCTCTGCTTGCTGCTAGTTCTGCCCCAGCCTACCATAGATAACCTTGCTCTTGCCTTGAGGCTCTGAGATGCCAAGAACTTGTCAACTTCAAAGGGCGGGCCAGGCTACATCTACTCAGCTGCCACAGTTTCTCCTTGCTAGACCTAGTGGGAAAGCATTTTGCTGAGATGCAGAAGGCAAGAAACGCAGAATACGGAGACACGGAGCTGTCCCAAGTGCCGCTGCCAGGCGTCTTTCCGCAGAAGGAGCGCCCCGGAGCGCACCGCAACCGGCACCGTCATCTCTGCGCAAAGAGCCAAAATATTTTCAAACCCGCCAAAACTAATCCAAAAATATTTTCAAACCCGCCAAAATAGAAAACCAGACAGAAGTCATCAATACATTCGAAAAAACCTGACAAAACATGATCAAGCCCAACAAAGCTAATCCAAACACACCAAAAACTGGGCTAAACAGAATCAAAACAAATCAAAACAAATCGAAACCTTCTAAAAACCCGCCAAAATATTTCAAAACCTGTCAAAACTAATCAAAACCTTCCGAATACCCGCCAAAACATTCCAAATACCCGCCAAAAGATTTTAAAACCCGCCAAAAGGAATCCAAACATTCCAAAACCTGCCAACACAATAAAAACAACTCAAGAGAATACAAAACATTCTAAAACCCAACCAAAACATTCTGAAAACCCACCAAAACATCATAAAAACAAATCAAAACCAACCAAAACATTCTGAAAACCCGCCAAAATGATTTAGACCCGCAAAACTCATCAAAACATTCTGAAAAGATGCCAAAACATTAGAAAACCAGCCTGAACTGATCAAAACATTCAAAAAACTTGGCAATACATCATAAAAACAAATCAAAACCAACCAAAACATTCCAAAAACCCGACAAAATTATTTAGAACCCGCCAAAACTGATCAAAACATTCTGAAAGGATGCCAAAATACTAGAAAACCAGTCAGAAGTGATCGAAACATTCAATAACTTGCCAAAACATAATCAAAACAAATGAAAGCAAACCAAAACATTCCAAATACCCGCCAAAATATTTTAAAACCCGCCAAAAGGAATCCAAACATTCCAAAACCTGCCAAGACAATCAAAACAACACAAGAGAATACAAAACATTCTAAAACACCACCAAAACATTCCGAAAACCCGCCAAAACATCATAAAAACAAATCAAAACCAACCAAAAAATAAGAGGAACACGGCAACATATTGGCAAGCAAGAGACGGAGAACGCGGCACCTTCTAGGAGGCCAAGAAGGAAGCCGCACAACACCTGCACTGTGTCTGCAACTTTCAAACTGCTAGAAGCTAGTGGCTTGCCACTGGCCTGCCTCTTCAATTGCCATTAGCATTCCAATGGAAGCTATTCTTGGACAACTTTGCTCTGCTTGCTGCTAGTTCTGCCCCAGCCTACCATAGATAACCTTGCTCTTGCCTTGAGGCTCTGAGATGCCAAGAACTTGTCAACTTCAAAGGGCGGGCCGGGCTACATCTACTCAGCTGCCACAGTTTCTCCTTGCTAGACCTAGTGGGAAAGCATTTTGCTGAGATGCGGAAGGCACGAAACGCAGAATACGGAGACGCGGAGCTGTCCCAAGTGCCGCTGCCAGGCGTCTTTCCGCAGAAGGAGCGCCCCGGAGCGCACCGCAACCGGCACCGTCATCTCTGCGCAAAGAGCCAAAATATTTTCAAACCCGCCAAAACTAATCCAAAAATATTTTCAAACCCGCCAAAATAGAAAACCAGACAGAAGTCATCAATACATTCGAAAAAACCTGACAAAACATGATCAAGCCCAACAAAGCTAATCCAAACACACCAAAAACTGGGCTAAACAGAATCAAAACAAATCAAAACAAATCGAAACCTTCTAAAAACCCGCCAAAATATTTCAAAACCTGTCAAAACTAATCAAAACCTTCCGAATACCCGCCAAAACATTCCAAATACCCGCCAAAAGATTTTAAAACCCGCCAAAAGGAATCCAAACATTCCAAAACCTGCCAACACAATAAAAACAACTCAAGAGAATACAAAACATTCTAAAACCCAACCAAAACATTCCGAAAACCCACCTAAACATCATAAAAACAAATCAAAACCAACCAAAACATTCTGAAAACCCGCCAAAATGATTTAGACCCGCAAAACTCATCAAAACATTCTGAAAAGATGCCAAAACATTAGAAAACCAGCCTGAACTGATCAAAACATTCAAAAAACTTGGCAATACATCATAAAAACAAATCAAAACCAACCAAAACATTCCAAAAACCCGACAAAATTATTTAGAACCCGCCAAAACTGATCAAAACATTCTGAAAAGATGCCAAAATACTAGAAAACCAGTAAGAAGTGATCGAAACATTCAATAACTTGCCAAAACATAATCAAAACAAATGAAAGCAAACCAAAACATTCCAAATACCCGCCAAAAGATTTTAAAACCCGCCAAAAGGAATCCAAACATTCCAAAACCTGCCAAGACAATCAAAACAACACAAGAGAAAACAAAACATTCTAAAACACCACCAAAACATTCCAAAAACCCGCCAAAACATCATAAAAACAAATCAAAACCAACCAAAAAATAAGAGGAACAAGGCAACATATTGGCAAGCAAGAGACGGAGAGCGCGGCACCTTCTAGGAGGCCAAGAAGGAAGCCGCACAACACCTGCACTGTGTCTGCAACTTTCAAACTGCTAGAAGCTAGTGGCTTGCCACTGGCCTGCCTCTTCAATTGCCATTAGCATTCCAATGGAAGCGATTCTTGGACAACTTTGCTCTGCTTGCTGCTAGTTCTGCCCCAGCCTACCATAGATAACCTTGCTCTTGCCTTGAGGCTCTGAGATGCCAAGAACTTGTCAACTTCAAAGGGCGGGCCAGGCTACATCTACTCAGCTGCCACAGTTTCTCCTTGCTAGACCTAGTGGGAAAGCATTTTGCTGAGATGCAGAAGGCAAGAAACGCAGAATACGGAGACGCGGAGCTGTCCCAAGTGCCGCTGCCAGGCGTCTTTCCGCAGAAGGAGCGCCCCGGAGCGCACCGCAACCGGCACCGTCATCTCTGCGCAAAGAGCCAAAATATTTTCAAACCCGCCAAAACTAATCCAAAAATATTTTCAAACCCGCCAAAATAGAAAACCAGACAGAAGTCATCAATACATTCGAAAAAACCTGACAAAACATGATCAAGCCCAACAAAGCTAATCCAAACACACCAAAAACTGGGCTAAACAGAATCAAAACAAATCAAAACAAATCTAAACCTTCTAAAAACCCGCCAAAATATTTCAAAACCTGTCAAAACTAATCAAAACCTTCCGAATACCCGCCAAAACATTCCAAATACCCGCCAAAAGATTTTAAAACCCGCCAAAAGGAATCCAAACATTCCAAAACCTGCCAACACAATAAAAACAACTCAAGAGAATACAAAACATTCTAAAACCCAACCAAAACATTCCGAAAACCCACCTAAACATCATAAAAACAAATCAAAACCAACCAAAACATTCTGAAAACCCGCCAAAATGATTTAGACCCGCAAAACTCATCAAAACATTCTGAAAAGATGCCAAAACATTAGAAAACCAGCCTGAACTGATCAAAACATTCAAAAAACTTGGCAATACATCATAAAAACAAATCAAAACCAACCAAAACATTCCAAAAACCCGACAAAATTATTTAGAACCCGCCAAAACTGATCAAAACATTCTGAAAGGATGCCAAAATACTAGAAAACCAGTCAGAAGTGATCGAAACATTCAATAACTTGCCAAAACATAATCAAAACAAATGAAAGCAAACCAAAACATTCCAAATACCCGCCAAAATATTTTAAAACCCGCCAAAAGGAATCCAAACATTCCAAAACCTGCCAAGACAATCAAAACAACACAAGAGAATACAAAACATTCTAAAACACCACCAAAACATTCCGAAAACCCGCCAAAACATCATAAAAACAAATCAAAACCAACCAAAAAATAAGAGGAACACGGCAACATATTGGCAAGCAAGAGACGGAGAATGCGGCACCTTCTAGGAGGCCAAGAAGGAAGCCGCACAACACCTGCACTGTGTCTGCAACTTTCAAACTGCTAGAAGCTAGTGGCTTGCCACTGGCCTGCCTCTTCAATTGCCATTAGCATTCCAATGGAAGCTATTCTTGGACAACTTTGCTCTGCTTGCTGCTAGTTCTGCCCCAGCCTACCATAGATAACCTTGCTCTTGCCTTGAGGCTCTGAGATGCCAAGAACTTGTCAACTTCAAAGGGCGGGCCGGGCTACATCTACTCAGCTGCCACAGTTTCTCCTTGCTAGACCTAGTGGGAAAGCATTTTGCTGAGATGCGGAAGGCACGAAACGCAGAATACGGAGACGCGGAGCTGTCCCAAGTGCCGCTGCCAGGCGTCTTTCCGCAGAAGGAGCGCCCCGGAGCGCACCGCAACCGGCACCGTCATCTCTGCGCAAAGAGCAAAAATATTTTCAAACCCGCCAAAACTAATCCAAAAATATTTTCAAACCCGCCAAAATAGAAAACCAGACAGAAGTCATCAATACATTTGAAAAAACCTGACAAAACATGATCAAGCCCACCAAAGCTAATCCAAACACACCAAAAACTGGGCTAAACAGAATCAAAACAAATCAAAACAAATCGAAACCTTCTAAAAACCCGCCAAAATATTTCAAAACCCGTCAAAACTAATCAAAACCTTCCGAATACCCGCCAAAACATTCCAAATACCCGCCAAAAGATTTTAAAACCCGCCAAAAGGAATCCAAACATTCCAAAACCTGCCAACACAATAAAAACAACTCAAGAGAATACAAAACATTCTAAAACCCAACCAAAACATTCCGAAAACCCACCTAAACATCATAAAAACAAATCAAAACCAACCAAAACATTCTGAAAACCCGCCAAAATGATTTAGACCCGCAAAACTCATCAAAACATTCTGAAAAGATGCCAAAACATTAGAAAACCAGCCTGAACTGATCAAAACATTCAAAAAACTTGGCAATACATCATAAAAACAAATCAAAACCAACCAAAACATTCCAAAAACCCGACAAAATTATTTAGAACCCGCCAAAACTGATCAAAACATTCTGAAAAGATGCCAAAATACTAGAAAACCAGTAAGAAGTGATCGAAACATTCAATAACTTGCCAAAACATAATCAAAACAAATGAAAGCAAACCAAAACATTCCAAATACCCGCCAAAATATTTTAAAACCCGCCAAAAGGAATCCAAACATTCCAAAACCTGCCAAGACAATCAAAACAACACAAGAGAAAACAAAACATTCTAAAACACCACCAAAACATTCCGAAAACCCGCCAAAACATCATAAAAACAAATCAAAACCAACCAAAAAATAAGAGGAACAAGGCAACATATTGGCAAGCAAGAGACGGAGAGCGCGGCACCTTCTAGGAGGCCAAGAAGGAAGCCGCACAACACCTGCACTGTGTCTGCAACTTTCAAACTGCTAGAAGCTAGTGGCTTGCCACTGGCCTGCCTCTTCAATTGCCATTAGCATTCCAATGGAAGCGATTCTTGGACAACTTTGCTCTGCTTGCTGCTAGTTCTGCCCCAGCCTACCATAGATAACCTTGCTCTTCCCTTGAGGCTCTGAGATGCCAAGAACTTGTCAACTTCAAAGGGCGGGCCAGGCTACATCTACTCAGCTGCCGCAGTTTCTCCTTGCTAGACCTAGTGGGAAAGCATTTTGCTGAGATGCAGAAGGCAAGAAACGCAGAATACGGAGACGCGGAGCTGTCCCAAGTGCCGCTGCCAGGCGTCTTTCCGCAGAAGGAGCGCCCCGGAGCGCACCGCAACCGGCACCGTCATCTCTGCGCAAAGAGCCAAAATATTTTCAAACCCGCCAAAACTAATCCAAAAATATTTTCAAACCCGCCAAAATAGAAAACCAGACAGAAGAGATCAATACATTCGAAAAAACCTGACAAAACATGATCAAGCCCAACAAAGCTAATCCAAACACACCAAAAACTGGGCTAAACAGAATCAAAACAAATCAAAACAAATCTAAACCTTCTAAAAACCCGCCAAAATATTTCAAAACCTGTCAAAACTAATCAAAACCTTCCGAATACCCGCCAAAACATTCCAAATACCCGCCAAAAGATTTTAAAACCCGCCAAAAGGAATCCAAACATTCCAAAACCTGCCAACACAATAAAAACAACTCAGGAGAATACAAAACATTCTAAAACCCAACCAAAACATTCCGAAAACCCACCAAAACATCATAAAAACAAATCAAAACCAACCAAAACATTCTGAAAACCCGCCAAAATGATTTAGACCCGCAAAACTCATCAAAACATTCTGAAAAGATGCCAAAACATTAGAAAACCAGCCTGAACTGATCAAAACATTCAAAAAACTTGGCAATACATCATAAAAACAAATCAAAACCAACCAAAACATTCCAAAAACCCGACAAAATTATTTAGAACCCGCCAAAACTGATCAAAACATTCTGAAAGGATGCCAAAATACTAGAAAACCAGTCAGAAGTGATCGAAACATTCAATAACTTGCCAAAACATAATCAAAACAAATGAAAGCAAACCAAAACATTCCAAATACCCGCCAAAATATTTTAAAACCCGCCAAAAGGAATCCAAACATTCCAAAACCTGCCAAGACAATCAAAACAACACAAGAGAATACAAAACATTCTAAAACACCACCAAAACATTCCGAAAACCCGCCAAAACATCATAAAAACAAATCAAAACCAACCAAAAAATAAGAGGAACAAGGCAACATATTGGCAAGCAAGAGACGGAGAGCGCGGCACCTTCTAGGAGGCCAAGAAGGAAGCCGCACAACACCTGCACTGTGTCTGCAACTTTCAAACTGCTAGAAGCTAGTGGCTTGCCACTGGCCTGCCTCTTCAATTGCCATTAGCATTCCAATGGAAGCTATTCTTGGACAACTTTGCTCTGCTTGCTGCTAGTTCTGCCCCAGCCTACCATAGATAACCTTGCTCTTCCCTTGAGGCTCTGAGATGCCAAGAACTTGTCAACTTCAAAGGGCGGGCCAGGCTACATCTACTCAGCTGCCACAGTTTCTCCTTGCTAGACCTAGTGGGAAAGCATTTTGCTGAGATGCAGAAGGCAAGAAACGCAGAATACGGAGACGCGGAGCTGTCCCAAGTGCCGCTGCCAGGCGTCTTTCCGCAGAAGGAGCGCCCCGGAGCGCACCGCAACCGGCACCGTCATCTCTGCGCAAAGAGCCAAAATATTTTCAAACCCGCCAAAACTCATCCAAAAATATTTTCAAACCCGCCAAAATAGAAAACCAGACAGAAGTCATCAATACATTCGAAAAAACCTGACAAAACATGATCAAGCCCAACAAAGCTAATCCAAACACACCAAAAACTGGGCTAAACAGAATCAAAACAAATCAAAACAAATCGAAACCTTCTAAAAACCCGCCAAAATATTTCAAAACCCGTCAAAACTAATCAAAACCTTCCGAATACCCGCCAAAACATTCCAAATACCCGCCAAAAGATTTTAAAACCCGCCAAAAGGAATCCAAACATTCCAAAACCTGCCAACACAATAAAAACAACTCAAGAGAATACAAAACATTCTAAAACCCAACCAAAACATTCTGAAAACCCACCAAAACATCATAAAAACAAATCAAAACCAACCAAAACATTCTGAAAACCCGCCAAAATGATTTAGACCCGCAAAACTCATCAAAACATTCTGAAAAGATGCCAAAACATTAGAAAACCAGCCTGAACTGATCAAAACATTCAAAAAACTTGGCAATACATCATAAAAACAAATCAAAACCAACCAAAACATTCCAAAAACCCGACAAAATTATTTAGAACCCGCCAAAACTGATCAAAACATTCTGAAAGGATGCCAAAATACTAGAAAACCAGTCAGAAGTGATCGAAACATTCAATAACTTGCCAAAACATAATCAAAACAAATGAAAGCAAACCAAAACATTCCAAATACCCGCCAAAATATTTTAAAACCCGCCAAAAGGAATCCAAACATTCCAAAACCTGCCAAGACAATCAAAACAACACAAGAGAATACAAAACATTCTAAAACACCACCAAAACATTCCGAAAACCCGCCAAAACATCATAAAAACAAATCAAAACCAACCAAAAAATAAGAGGAACAAGGCAACATATTGGCAAGCAAGAGACGGAGAGCGCGGCACCTTCTAGGAGGCCAAGAAGGAAGCCGCACAACACCTGCACTGTGTCTGCAACTTTCAAACTGCTAGAAGCTAGTGGCTTGCCACTGGCCTGCCTCTTCAATTGCCATTAGCATTCCAATGGAAGCTATTCTTGGACAACTTTGCTCTGCTTGCTGCTAGTTCTGCCCCAGCCTACCATAGATAACCTTGCTCTTCCCTTGAGGCTCTGAGATGCCAAGAACTTGTCAACTTCAAAGGGCGGGCCAGGCTACATCTACTCAGCTGCCACAGTTTCTCCTTGCTAGACCTAGTGGGAAAGCATTTTGCTGAGATGCGGAAGGCAAGAAACGCAGAATACGGAGACGCAGAGCTGTCCCAAGTGCCGCTGCCAGGCGTCTTTCCGCAGAAGGAGCGCCCCGGAGCGCACCGCAACCGGCACCGTCATCTCTGCGCAAAGAGCCAAAATATTTTCAAACCCGCCAAAACTAATCCAAAAATATTTTCAAACCCGCCAAAATAGAAAACCAGACAGAAGTCATCAGTACATTCGAAAAAACCTGACAAAACATGATCAAGCCCAACAAAGCTAATCCAAACACACCAAAAACTGGGCTAAACAGAATCAAAACAAATCAAAACAAATCTAAACCTTCTAAAAACCCGCCAAAATATTTCAAAACCTGTCAAAACTAATCAAAACCTTCCGAATACCCGCCAAAACATTCCAAATACCCGCCAAAAGATTTTAAAACCCGCCAAAAGGAATCCAAACATTCCAAAACCTGCCAACACAATAAAAACAACTCAGGAGAATACAAAACATTCTAAAACCCAACCAAAACATTCCGAAAACCCACCAAAACATCATAAAAACAAATCAAAACCAACCAAAACATTCTGAAAACCCGCCAAAATGATTTAGACCCGCAAAACTCATCAAAACATTCTGAAAAGATGCCAAAACATTAGAAAACCAGCCTGAACTGATCAAAACATTCAAAAAACTTGGCAATACATCATAAAAACAAATCAAAACCAACCAAAACATTCCAAAAACCCGACAAAATTATTTAGAACCCGCCAAAACTGATCAAAACATTCTGAAAGGATGCCAAAATACTAGAAAACCAGTAAGAAGTGATCAAAACATTCAATAACTTGCCAAAACATAATCAAAACAAATGAAAGCAAACCAAAACATTCCAAATACCCGCCAAAATATTTTAAAACCCGCCAAAAGGAATCCAAACATTCCAAAACCTGCCAAGACAATCAAAACAACACAAGAGAATACAAAACATTCTAAAACACCACCAAAACATTCCGAAAACCCGCCAAAACATCATCAAAACAAATCAAAACCGACCAAAAAATAAGAGGAACACGGCAACATATTGGCAAGCAAGAGACGGAGAGCGCGGCACCTTCTAGGAGGCCAAGAAGGAAGCCGCACAACACCTGCACTGTGTCTGCAACTTTCAAACTGCTAGAAGCTAGTGGCTTGCCACTGGCCTGCCTCTTCAATTGCCATTAGCATTCCAATGGAAGCTATTCTTGGACAACTTTGCTCTGCTTGCTGCTAGTTCTGCCCCAGCCTACCATAGATAACCTTGCTCTTCCCTTGAGGCTCTGAGATGCCAAGAACTTGTCAACTTCAAAGGGCGGGCCAGGCTACATCTACTCAGCTGCCACAGTTTCTCCTTGCTAGACCTAGTGGGAAAGCATTTTGCTGAGATGCAGAAGGCAAGAAACGCAGAATACGGAGACGCGGAACTGTCCCAAGTGCCGCTGCCAGGCGTCTTTCCGCAGAAGGAGCGCCCCGGAGCGCACCGCAACCGGCACCGTCATCTCTGCGCAAAGAGCCAAAATATTTTCAAACCCGCCAAAACTAATCCAAAAATATTTTCAAACCCGCCAAAATAGAGAACCAGACAGAAGTCATCAATACATTCGAAAAAACCTGACAAAACATGAGAAAGCCCACCAAAGCTAATCCAAACACACCAAAAACTGGGCTAAACAGAATCAAAACAAATCAAAACAAATCGAAACCTTCTAAAAACCCGCCAAAATATTTCAAAACCCGTCAAAACTAATCAAAACCTTCCGAATACCCGCCAAAACATTCCAAATACCCGCCAAAAGATTTTAAAACCCGCCAAAAGGAATCCAAACATTCCAAAACCTGCCAACACAATAAAAACAACTCAAGAGAATACAAAACATTCTAAAACCCAACCAAAACATTCTGAAAACCCACCAAAACATCATAAAAACAAATCAAAACCAACCAAAACATTCTGAAAACCCGCCAAAATGATTTAGACCCGCAAAACTCATCAAAACATTCTGAAAAGATGCCAAAACATTAGAAAACCAGCCTGAACTGATCAAAACATTCAAAAAACTTGGCAATACATCATAAAAACAAATCAAAACCAACCAAAACATTCCAAAAACCCGACAAAATTATTTAGAACCCGCCAAAACTGATCAAAACATTCTGAAAGGATGCCAAAATACTAGAAAACCAGTAAGAAGTGATCAAAACATTCAATAACTTGCCAAAACATAATCAAAACAAATGAAAGCAAACCAAAACATTCCAAATACCCGCCAAAATATTTTAAAACCCGCCAAAAGGAATCCAAACATTCCAAAACCTGCCAAGACAATCAAAACAACACAAGAGAATACAAAACATTCTAAAACACCACCAAAACATTCCGAAAACCCGCCAAAACATCATAAAAACAAATCAAAACCAACCAAAAAATAAGAGGAACAAGGCAACATATTGGCAAGCAAGAGACGGAGAGCGCGGCACCTTCTAGGAGGCCAAGAAGAAAGCCGCACAACACCTGCACTGTGTCTGCAACTTTCAAACTGCTAGAAGCTAGTGGCTTGCCACTGGCCTGCCTCTTCAATTGCCATTAGCATTCCAATGGAAGCTATTCTTGGACAACTTTGCTCTGCTTGCTGCTAGTTCTGCCCCAGCCTACCATAGATAACCTTGCTCTTCCCTTGAGGCTCTGAGATGCCAAGAACTTGTCAACTTCAAAGGGCGGGCCAGGCTACATCTACTCAGCTGCCGCAGTTTCTCCTTGCTAGACCTAGTGGGAAAGCATTTTGCTGAGATGCAGAAGGCAAGAAACGCAGAATACGGAGACGCGGAGCTGTCCCAAGTGCCGCTGCCAGGCGTCTTTCCGCAGAAGGAGCGCCCCGGAGCGCACCGCAACCGGCACCGTCATCTCTGCGCAAAGAGCCAAAATATTTTCAAACCCGCCAAAACTAATCCAAAAATATTTTCAAACCCGCCAAAATAGAAAACCAGACAGAAGAGATCAATACATTCGAAAAAACCTGACAAAACATGATCAAGCCCAACAAAGCTAATCCAAACACACCAAAAACTGGGCTAAACAGAATCAAAACAAATCAAAACAAATCGAAACCTTCTAAAAACCCGCCAAAATATTTCAAAACCAGTCAAAACTTATCAAAACCTTCCGAATACCCGCCAAAACATTCCAAATACCCGCCAAAAGATTTTAAAACCCGCCAAAAGGAATCCAAACATTCCAAAACCTGCCAACACAATAAAAACAACTCAGGAGAATACAAAACATTCTAAAACCCAACCAAAACATTCCGAAAACCCACCAAAACATCATAAAAACAAATCAAAACCAACCAAAACATTCTGAAAACCCGCCAAAATGATTTAGACCCGCAAATCTCATCAAAACATTCTGAAAAGATGCCAAAACATTAGAAAACCAGCCTGAACTGATCAAAACATTCAAAAAACTTGGCAATACATCATAAAAACAAATCAAAACCAACCAAAACATTCCAAAAACCCGACAAAATTATTTAGAACCCGCCAAAACTGATCAAAACATTCTGAAAGGATGCCAAAATACTAGAAAACCAGTCAGAAGTGATCGAAACATTCAATAACTTGCCAAAACATAATCAAAACAAATGAAAGCAAACCAAAACATTCCAAATACCCGCCAAAATATTTTAAAACCCGCCAAAAGGAATCCAAACATTCCAAAACCTGCCAAGACAATCAAAACAACACAAGAGAATACAAAACATTCTAAAACACCACCAAAACATTCCGAAAACCCGCCAAAACATCATAAAAACAAATCAAAACAACCAAAAAATAAGAGGAACAAGGCAACATATTGGCAAGCAAGAGACGGAGAGCGCGGCACCTTCTAGGAGGCCAAGAAGGAAGCCGCACAACACCTGCACTGTGTCTGCAACTTTCAAACTGCTAGAAGCTAGTGGCTTGCCACTGGCCTGCCTCTTCAATTGCCATTAGCATTCCAATGGAAGCTATTCTTGGACAACTTTGCTCTGCTTGCTGCTAGTTCTGCCCCAGCCTACCATAGATAACCTTGCTCTTCCCTTGAGGCTCTGAGATGCCAAGAACTTGTCAACTTCAAAGGGCGGGCCAGGCTACATCTACTCAGCTGCCACAGTTTCTCCTTGCTAGACCTAGTGGGAAAGCATTTTGCTGAGATGCAGAAGGCAAGAAACGCAGAATACGGAGACGCGGAGCTGTCCCAAGTGCCGCTGCCAGGCGTCTTTCCGCAGAAGGAGCGCCCCGGAGCGCACCGCAACCGGCACCGTCATCTCTGCGCAAAGAGCCAAAATATTTTCAAACCCGCCAAAACTCATCCAAAAATATTTTCAAACCCGCCAAAATAGAAAACCAGACAGAAGTCATCAATACATTCGAAAAAACCTGACAAAACATGATCAAGCCCAACAAAGCTAATCCAAACACACCAAAAACTGGGCTAAACAGAATCAAAACAAATCAAAACAAATCGAAACCTTCTAAAAACCCGCCAAAATATTTCAAAACCCGTCAAAACTAATCAAAACCTTCCGAATACCCGCCAAAACATTCCAAATACCCGCCAAAAGATTTTAAAACCCGCCAAAAGGAATCCAAACATTCCAAAACCTGCCAACACAATAAAAACAACTCAAGAGAATACAAAACATTCTAAAACCCAACCAAAACATTCTGAAAACCCACCAAAACATCATAAAAACAAATCAAAACCAACCAAAACATTCTGAAAACCCGCCAAAATGATTTAGACCCGCAAAACTCATCAAAACATTCTGAAAAGATGCCAAAACATTAGAAAACCAGCCTGAACTGATCAAAACATTCAAAAAACTTGGCAATACATCATAAAAACAAATCAAAACCAACCAAAACATTCCAAAAACCCGACAAAATTATTTAGAACCCGCCAAAACTGATCAAAACATTCTGAAAGGATGCCAAAATACTAGAAAACCAGTCAGAAGTGATCAAAACATTCAATAACTTGCCAAAACATAATCAAAACAAATGAAAGCAAACCAAAACATTCCAAATACCCGCCAAAATATTTTAAAACCCGCCAAAAGGAATCCAAACATTCCAAAACCTGCCAAGACAATCAAAACAACACAAGAGAATACAAAACATTCTAAAACACCACCAAAACATTCCGAAAACCCGCCAAAACATCATAAAAACAAATCAAAACCAACCAAAAAATAAGAGGAACAAGGCAACATATTGGCAAGCAAGAGACGGAGAGCGCGGCACCTTCTAGGAGGCCAAGAAGAAAGCCGCACAACACCTGCACTGTGTCTGCAACTTTCAAACTGCTAGAAGCTAGTGGCTTGCCACTGGCCTGCCTCTTCAATTGCCATTAGCATTCCAATGGAAGCTATTCTTGGACAACTTTGCTCTGCTTGCTGCTAGTTCTGCCCCAGCCTACCATAGATAACCTTGCTCTTCCCTTGAGGCTCTGAGATGCCAAGAACTTGTCAACTTCAAAGGGCGGGCCAGGCTACATCTACTCAGCTGCCGCAGTTTCTCCTTGCTAGACCTAGTGGGAAAGCATTTTGCTGAGATGCAGAAGGCAAGAAACGCAGAATACGGAGACGCGGAGCTGTCCCAAGTGCCGCTGCCAGGCGTCTTTCCGCAGAAGGAGCGCCCCGGAGCGCACCGCAACCGGCACCGTCATCTCTGCGCAAAGAGCCAAAATATTTTCAAACCCGCCAAAACTAATCCAAAAATATTTTCAAACCCGCCAAAATAGAAAACCAGACAGAAGAGATCAATACATTCGAAAAAACCTGACAAAACATGATCAAGCCCAACAAAGCTAATCCAAACACACCAAAAACTGGGCTAAACAGAATCAAAACAAATCAAAACAAATCGAAACCTTCTAAAAACCCGCCAAAATATTTCAAAACCAGTCAAAACTTATCAAAACCTTCCGAATACCCGCCAAAACATTCCAAATACCCGCCAAAAGATTTTAAAACCCGCCAAAAGGAATCCAAACATTCCAAAACCTGCCAACACAATAAAAACAACTCAGGAGAATACAAAACATTCTAAAACCCAACCAAAACATTCCGAAAACCCACCAAAACATCATAAAAACAAATCAAAACCAACCAAAACATTCTGAAAACCCGCCAAAATGATTTAGACCCGCAAAACTCATCAAAACATTCTGAAAAGATGCCAAAACATTAGAAAACCAGCCTGAACTGATCAAAACATTCAAAAAACTTGGCAATACATCATAAAAACAAATCAAAACCAACCAAAACATTCCAAAAACCCGACAAAATTATTTAGAACCCGCCAAAACTGATCAAAACATTCTGAAAGGATGCCAAAATACTAGAAAACCAGTCAGAAGTGATCGAAACATTCAATAACTTGCCAAAACATAATCAAAACAAATGAAAGCAAACCAAAACATTCCAAATACCCGCCAAAATATTTTAAAACCCGCCAAAAGGAATCCAAACATTCCAAAACCTGCCAAGACAATCAAAACAACACAAGAGAATACAAAACATTCTAAAACACCACCAAAACATTCCGAAAACCCGCCAAAACATCATAAAAACAAATCAAAACCAACCAAAAAATAAGAGGAACAAGGCAACATATTGGCAAGCAAGAGACGGAGAGCGCGGCACCTTCTAGGAGGCCAAGAAGGAAGCCGCACAACACCTGCACTGTGTCTGCAACTTTCAAACTGCTAGAAGCTAGTGGCTTGCCACTGGCCTGCCTCTTCAATTGCCATTAGCATTCCAATGGAAGCTATTCTTGGACAACTTTGCTCTGCTTGCTGCTAGTTCTGCCCCAGCCTACCATAGATAACCTTGCTCTTCCCTTGAGGCTCTGAGATGCCAAGAACTTGTCAACTTCAAAGGGCGGGCCAGGCTACATCTACTCAGCTGCCACAGTTTCTCCTTGCTAGACCTAGTGGGAAAGCATTTTGCTGAGATGCAGAAGGCAAGAAACGCAGAATACGGAGACGCGGAGCTGTCCCAAGTGCCGCTGCCAGGCGTCTTTCCGCAGAAGGAGCGCCCCGGAGCGCACCGCAACCGGCACCGTCATCTCTGCGCAAAGAGCCAAAATATTTTCAAACCCGCCAAAACTAATCCAAAAATATTTTCAAACCCGCCAAAATAGAGAACCAGACAGAAGTCATCAGTACATTCGAAAAAACCTGACAAAACATGATCAAGCCCACCAAAGCTAATCCAAACACACCAAAAACTGGGCTAAACAGAATCAAAACAAATCAAAACAAATCTAAACCTTCTAAAAACCCGCCAAAATATTTCAAAACCTGTCAAAACTAATCAAAACCTTCCGAATACCCGCCAAAACATTCCAAATACCCGCCAAAAGATTTTAAAACCCGCCAAAAGGAATCCAAACATTCCAAAACCTGCCAACACAATAAAAACAACTCAAGAGAATACAAAACATTCTAAAACCCAACCAAAACATTCTGAAAACCCACCAAAACATCATAAAAACAAATCAAAACCAACCAAAACATTCTGAAAACCCGCCAAAATGATTTAGACCCACAAAACTCATCAAAACATTCTGAAAAGATGCCAAAACATTAGAAAACCAGACAGAACTGATCAAAACATTCAAAAAACTTGGCAATACATCATAAAAACAAATCAAAACCAACCAAAACATTCCAAAAACCCGATAAAATTATTTAGAACCCGCCAAAACTGATCAAAACATTCTGAAAGGATGCCAAAATACTAGAAAACCAGTAAGAAGTGATCAAAACATTCAATAACTTGCCAAAACATAATCAAAACAAATGAAAGCAAACCAAAACATTCCAAATACCCGCCAAAATATTTTAAAACCCGCCAAAAGGAATCCAAACATTCCAAAACCTGCCAAGACAATCAAAACAACACAAGAGAATACAAAACATTCTAAAACACCACCAAAACATTCCGAAAACCCGCCAAAACATCATAAAAACAAATCAAAACCAACCAAAAAATAAGAGGAACAAGGCAACATATTGGCAAGCAAGAGACGGAGAGCGCGGCACCTTCTAGGAGGCCAAGAAGGAAGCCGCACAACACCTGCACTGTGTCTGCAACTTTCAAACTGCTAGAAGCTAGTGGCTTGCCACTGGCCTGCCTCTTCAACTGCCATTAGCATTCCAATGGAAGCTATTCTTGGACAACTTTGCTCTGCTTGCTGCTAGTTCTGCCCCAGCCTACCATAGATAACCTTGCTCTTGCCTTGAGGCTCTGAGATGCCAAGAACTTGTCAACTTCAAAGGGCGGGCCGGGCTACATCTACTCAGCTGCCACAGTTTCTCCTTGCTAGACCTAGTGGGAAAGCATTTTGCTGAGATGCGGAAGGCACGAAACGCAGAATACGGAGACGCGGAGCTGTCCCAAGTGCCGCTGCCAGGCGTCTTTCCGCAGAAGGAGCGCCCCGGAGCGCACCGCAACCGGCACCGTCATCTCTGCGCAAAGAGCCAAAATATTTTCAAACCCGCCAAAACTCATCCAAAAATATTTTCAAACCCGCCAAAATAGAAAACCAGACAGAAGTCATCAATACATTCGAAAAAACCTGACAAAACATGATCAAGCCCACCAAAGCTAATCCAAACACACCAAAAACTGGGCTAAACAGAATCAAAACAAATCAAAACAAATCTAAACCTTCTAAAAACCCGCCAAAATATTTCAAAACCTGTCAAAACTAATCAAAACCTTCCGAATACCCGCCAAAACATTCCAAATACCCGCCAAAATATTTTAAAACCCGCCAAAAGGAATCCAAACATTCCAAAACCTGCCAACACAATAAAAACAACTCAGGAGAATACAAAACATTCTAAAACCCAACCAAAACATTCCGAAAACCCACCAAAACATCATAAAAACAAATCAAAACCAACCAAAACATTCTGAAAACCCGCCAAAATGATTTAGACCCGCAAAATTCATCAAAACATTCTAAAAAGATGCCAAAACATTAGAAAACCAGCCTGAACTGATCAAAACATTCAAAAAACTTGGCAATACATCATAAAAACAAATCAAAACCAACCAAAACATTCCAAAAACCCGACAAAATTATTTAGAACCCGCCAAAACTGATCAAAACATTCTGAAAGGATGCCAAAATACTAGAAAACCAGTAAGAAGTGATCAAAACATTCAATAACTTGCCAAAACATAATCAAAACAAATGAAAGCAAACCAAAACATTCCAAATACCCGCCAAAATATTTTAAAACCCGCCAAAAGGAATCCAAACATTCCAAAACCTGCCAAGACAATCAAAACAACACAAGAGAATACAAAACATTCTAAAACACCACCAAAACATTCCGAAAACCCGCCAAAACATCATAAAAACAAATCAAAACCAACCAAAAAATAAGAGGAACACGGCAACATATTGGCAAGCAAGAGACGGAGAGCGCGGCACCTTCTAGGAGGCCAAGAAGGAAGCCGCACAACACCTGCACTGTGTCTGCAACTTTCAAACTGCTAGAAGCTAGTGGCTTGCCACTGGCCTGCCTCTTCAATTGCCATTAGCATTCCAATGGAAGCTATTCTTGGACAACTTTGCTCTGCTTGCTGCTAGTTCTGCCCCAGCCTACCATAGATAACCTTGCTCTTCCCTTGAGGCTCTGAGATGCCAAGAACTTGTCAACTTCAAAGGGCGGGCCAGGCTACATCTACTCAGCTGCCACAGTTTCTCCTTGCTAGACCTAGTGGGAAAGCATTTTGCTGAGATGCAGAAGGCAAGAAACGCAGAATACGGAGACGCGGAGCTGTCCCAAGTGCCGCTGCCAGGCGTCTTTCCGCAGAAGGAGCGCCCCGGAGCGCACCGCAACCGGCACCGTCATCTCTGCGCAAAGAGCCAAAATATTTTCAAACCCGCCAAAACTCATCCAAAAATATTTTCAAACCCGCCAAAATAGAAAACCAGACAGAAGTCATCAATACATTCGAAAAAACCTGACAAAACATGATCAAGCCCAACAAAGCTAATCCAAACACACCAAAAACTGGGCTAAACAGAATCAAAACAAATCAAAACAAATCGAAACCTTCTAAAAACCCGCCAAAATATTTCAAAACCCGTCAAAACTAATCAAAACCTTCCGAATACCCGCCAAAACATTCCAAATACCCGCCAAAAGATTTTAAAACCCGCCAAAAGGAATCCAAACATTCCAAAACCTGCCAACACAATAAAAACAACTCAAGAGAATACAAAACATTCTAAAACCCAACCAAAACATTCTGAAAACCCACCAAAACATCATAAAAACAAATCAAAACCAACCAAAACATTCTGAAAACCCGCCAAAATGATTTAGACCCGCAAAACTCATCAAAACATTCTGAAAAGATGCCAAAACATTAGAAAACCAGCCTGAACTGATCAAAACATTCAAAAAACTTGGCAATACATCATAAAAACAAATCAAAACCAACCAAAACATTCCAAAAACCCGACAAAATTATTTAGAACCCGCCAAAACTGATCAAAACATTCTGAAAGGATGCCAAAATACTAGAAAACCAGTCAGAAGTGATCGAAACATTCAATAACTTGCCAAAACATAATCAAAACAAATGAAAGCAAACCAAAACATTCCAAATACCCGCCAAAATATTTTAAAACCCGCCAAAAGGAATCCAAACATTCCAAAACCTGCCAAGACAATCAAAACAACACAAGAGAATACAAAACATTCTAAAACACCACCAAAACATTCCGAAAACCCGCCAAAACATCATAAAAACAAATCAAAACCAACCAAAAAATAAGAGGAACAAGGCAACATATTGGCAAGCAAGAGACGGAGAGCGCGGCACCTTCTAGGAGGCCAAGAAGGAAGCCGCACAACACCTGCACTGTGTCTGCAACTTTCAAACTGCTAGAAGCTAGTGGCTTGCCACTGGCCTGCCTCTTCAATTGCCATTAGCATTCCAATGGAAGCTATTCTTGGACAACTTTGCTCTGCTTGCTGCTAGTTCTGCCCCAGCCTACCATAGATAACCTTGCTCTTCCCTTGAGGCTCTGAGATGCCAAGAACTTGTCAACTTCAAAGGGCGGGCCAGGCTACATCTACTCAGCTGCCACAGTTTCTCCTTGCTAGACCTAGTGGGAAAGCATTTTGCTGAGATGCAGAAGGCAAGAAACGCAGAATACGGAGACGCGGAGCTGTCCCAAGTGCCGCTGCCAGGCGTCTTTCCGCAGAAGGAGCGCCCCGGAGCGCACCGCAACCGGCACCGTCATCTCTGCGCAAAGAGCCAAAATATTTTCAAACCCGCCAAAACTCATCCAAAAATATTTTCAAACCCGCCAAAATAGAAAACCAGACAGAAGTCATCAATACATTCGAAAAAACCTGACAAAACATGATCAAGCCCAACAAAGCTAATCCAAACACACCAAAAACTGGGCTAAACAGAATCAAAACAAATCAAAACAAATCGAAACCTTCTAAAAACCCGCCAAAATATTTCAAAACCCGTCAAAACTAATCAAAACCTTCCGAATACCCGCCAAAACATTCCAAATACCCGCCAAAAGATTTTAAAACCCGCCAAAAGGAATCCAAACATTCCAAAACCTGCCAACACAATAAAAACAACTCAAGAGAATACAAAACATTCTAAAACCCAACCAAAACATTCTGAAAACCCACCAAAACATCATAAAAACAAATCAAAACCAACCAAAACATTCTGAAAACCCGCCAAAATGATTTAGACCCGCAAAACTCATCAAAACATTCTGAAAAGATGCCAAAACATTAGAAAACCAGCCTGAACTGATCAAAACATTCAAAAAACTTGGCAATACATCATAAAAACAAATCAAAACCAACCAAAACATTCCAAAAACCCGACAAAATTATTTAGAACCCGCCAAAACTGATCAAAACATTCTGAAAGGATGCCAAAATACTAGAAAACCAGTCAGAAGTGATCGAAACATTCAATAACTTGCCAAAACATAATCAAAACAAATGAAAGCAAACCAAAACATTCCAAATACCCGCCAAAATATTTTAAAACCCGCCAAAAGGAATCCAAACATTCCAAAACCTGCCAAGACAATCAAAACAACACAAGAGAATACAAAACATTCTAAAACACCACCAAAACATTCCGAAAACCCGCCAAAACATCATCAAAACAAATCAAAACCAACCAAAAAATAAGAGGAACAAGGCAACATATTGGCAAGCAAGAGACGGAGAGCGCGGCACCTTCTAGGAGGCCAAGAAGGAAGCCGCACAACACCTGCACTGTGTCTGCAACTTTCAAACTGCTAGAAGCTAGTGGCTTGCCACTGGCCTGCCTCTTCAATTGCCATTAGCATTCCAATGGAAGCTATTCTTGGACAACTTTGCTCTGCTTGCTGCTAGTTCTGCCCCAGCCTACCATAGATAACCTTGCTCTTCCCTTGAGGCTCTGAGATGCCAAGAACTTGTCAACTTCAAAGGGCGGGCCAGGCTACATCTACTCAGCTGCCACAGTTTCTCCTTGCTAGACCTAGTGGGAAAGCATTTTGCTGAGATGCAGAAGGCAAGAAACGCAGAATACGGAGACGCGGAACTGTCCCAAGTGCCGCTGCCAGGCGTCTTTCCGCAGAAGGAGCGCCCCGGAGCGCACCGCAACCGGCACCGTCATCTCTGCGCAAAGAGCCAAAATATTTTCAAACCCGCCAAAACTAATCCAAAAATATTTTCAAACCCGCCAAAATAGAGAACCAGACAGAAGTCATCAATACATTCGAAAAAACCTGACAAAACATGATCAAGCCCACCAAAGCTAATCCAAACACACCAAAAACTGGGCTAAACAGAATCAAAACAAATCAAAACAAATCTAAACCTTCTAAAAACCCGCCAAAATATTTCAAAACCTGTCAAAACTAATCAAAACCTTCCGAATACCCGCCAAAACATTCCAAATACCCGCCAAAAGATTTTAAAACCCGCCAAAAGGAATCCAAACATTCCAAAACCTGCCAACACAATAAAAACAACTCAAGAGAATACAAAACATTCTAAAACCCAACCAAAACATTCTGAAAACCCACCAAAAAATCATAAAAACAAATCAAAACCAACCAAAACATTCTGAAAACCCGCCAAAATGATTTAGACCCACAAAACTCATCAAAACATTCTGAAAAGATGCCAAAACATTAGAAAACCAGACAGAACTGATCAAAACATTCAAAAAACTTGGCAATACATCATAAAAACAAATCAAAACCAACCAAAACATTCCAAAAACCCGATAAAATTATTTAGAACCCGCCAAAACTGATCAAAACATTCTGAAAGGATGCCAAAATACTAGAAAACCAGTAAGAAGTGATCAAAACATTCAATAACTTGCCAAAACATAATCAAAACAAATGAAAGCAAACCAAAACATTCCAAATACCCGCCAAAATATTTTAAAACCCGCCAAAAGGAATCCAAACATTCCAAAACCTGCCAAGACAATCAAAACAACACAAGAGAATACAAAACATTCTAAAACACCACCAAAACATTCCGAAAACCCGCCAAAACATCATAAAAACAAATCAAAACCAACCAAAAAATAAGAGGAACAAGGCAACATATTGGCAAGCAAGAGACGGAGAGCGCGGCACCTTCTAGGAGGCCAAGAAGGAAGCCGCACAACACCTGCACTGTGTCTGCAACTTTCAAACTGCTAGAAGCTAGTGGCTTGCCACTGGCCTGCCTCTTCAACTGCCATTAGCATTCCAATGGAAGCTATTCTTGGACAACTTTGCTCTGCTTGCTGCTAGTTCTGCCCCAGCCTACCATAGATAACCTTGCTCTTGCCTTGAGGCTCTGAGATGCCAAGAACTTGTCAACTTCAAAGGGCGGGCCGGGCTACATCTACTCAGCTGCCACAGTTTCTCCTTGCTAGACCTAGTGGGAAAGCATTTTGCTGAGATGCGGAAGGCACGAAACGCAGAATACGGAGACGCGGAGCTGTCCCAAGTGCCGCTGCCAGGCGTCTTTCCGCAGAAGGAGCGCCCCGGAGCGCACCGCAACCGGCACCGTCATCTCTGCGCAAAGAGCCAAAATATTTTCAAACCCGCCAAAACTCATCCAAAAATATTTTCAAACCCGCCAAAATAGAAAACCAGACAGAAGTCATCAATACATTCGAAAAAACCTGACAAAACATGATCAAGCCCACCAAAGCTAATCCAAACACACCAAAAACTGGGCTAAACAGAATCAAAACAAATCAAAACAAATCTAAACCTTCTAAAAACCCGCCAAAATATTTCAAAACCTGTCAAAACTAATCAAAACCTTCCGAATACCCGCCAAAACATTCCAAATACCCGCCAAAATATTTTAAAACCCGCCAAAAGGAATCCAAACATTCCAAAACCTGCCAACACAATAAAAACAACTCAGGAGAATACAAAACATTCTAAAACCCAACCAAAACATTCCGAAAACCCACCAAAACATCATAAAAACAAATCAAAACCAACCAAAACATTCTGAAAACCCGCCAAAATGATTTAGACCCGCAAAACTCATCAAAACATTCTGAAAAGATGCCAAAACATTAGAAAACCAGCCTGAACTGATCAAAACATTCAAAAAACTTGGCAATACATCATAAAAACAAATCAAAACCAACCAAAACATTCCAAAAACCCGACAAAATTATTTAGAACCCGCCAAAACTGATCAAAACATTCTGAAAGGATGCCAAAATACTAGAAAACCAGTAAGAAGTGATCAAAACATTCAATAACTTGCCAAAACATAATCAAAACAAATGAAAGCAAACCAAAACATTCCAAATACCCGCCAAAATATTTTAAAACCCGCCAAAAGGAATCCAAACATTCCAAAACCTGCCAAGACAATCAAAACAACACAAGAGAATACAAAACATTCTAAAACACCACCAAAACATTCCGAAAACCCGCCAAAACATCATAAAAACAAATCAAAACCGACCAAAAAATAAGAGGAACACGGCAACATATTGGCAAGCAAGAGACGGAGAGCGCGGCACCTTCTAGGAGGCCAAGAAGGAAGCCGCACAACACCTGCACTGTGTCTGCAACTTTCAAACTGCTAGAAGCTAGTGGCTTGCCACTGGCCTGCCTCTTCAATTGCCATTAGCATTCCAATGGAAGCTATTCTTGGACAACTTTGCTCTGCTTGCTGCTAGTTCTGCCCCAGCCTACCATAGATAACCTTGCTCTTCCCTTGAGGCTCTGAGATGCCAAGAACTTGTCAACTTCAAAGGGCGGGCCAGGCTACATCTACTCAGCTGCCACAGTTTCTCCTTGCTAGACCTAGTGGGAAAGCATTTTGCTGAGATGCAGAAGGCAAGAAACGCAGAATACGGAGACGCGGAGCTGTCCCAAGTGCCGCTGCCAGGCGTCTTTCCGCAGAAGGAGCGCCCCGGAGCGCACCGCAACCGGCACCGTCATCTCTGCGCAAAGAGCCAAAATATTTTCAAACCCGCCAAAACTCATCCAAAAATATTTTCAAACCCGCCAAAATAGAAAACCAGACAGAAGTCATCAATACATTCGAAAAAACCTGACAAAACATGATCAAGCCCAACAAAGCTAATCCAAACACACCAAAAACTGGGCTAAACAGAATCAAAACAAATCAAAACAAATCGAAACCTTCTAAAAACCCGCCAAAATATTTCAAAACCCGTCAAAACTAATCAAAACCTTCCGAATACCCGCCAAAACATTCCAAATACCCGCCAAAAGATTTTAAAACCCGCCAAAAGGAATCCAAACATTCCAAAACCTGCCAACACAATAAAAACAACTCAAGAGAATACAAAACATTCTAAAACCCAACCAAAACATTCTGAAAACCCACCAAAACATCATAAAAACAAATCAAAACCAACCAAAATATTCTGAAAACCCGCCAAAATGATTTAGACCCGCAAAACTCATCAAAACATTCTGAAAAGATGCCAAAACATTAGAAAACCAGCCTGAACTGATCAAAACATTCAAAAAACTTGGCAATACATCATAAAAACAAATCAAAACCAACCAAAACATTCCAAAAACCCGACAAAATTATTTAGAACCCGCCAAAACTGATCAAAACATTCTGAAAGGATGCCAAAATACTAGAAAACCAGTCAGAAGTGATCGAAACATTCAATAACTTGCCAAAACATAATCAAAACAAATGAAAGCAAACCAAAACATTCCAAATACCCGCCAAAATATTTTAAAACCCGCCAAAAGGAATCCAAACATTCCAAAACCTGCCAAGACAATCAAAACAACACAAGAGAATACAAAACATTCTAAAACACCACCAAAACATTCCGAAAACCCGCCAAAACATCATAAAAACAAATCAAAACCAACCAAAAAATAAGAGGAACAAGGCAACATATTGGCAAGCAAGAGACGGAGAGCGCGGCACCTTCTAGGAGGCCAAGAAGGAAGCCGCACAACACCTGCACTGTGTCTGCAACTTTCAAACTGCTAGAAGCTAGTGGCTTGCCACTGGCCTGCCTCTTCAATTGCCATTAGCATTCCAATGGAAGCTATTCTTGGACAACTTTGCTCTGCTTGCTGCTAGTTCTGCCCCAGCCTACCATAGATAACCTTGCTCTTCCCTTGAGGCTCTGAGATGCCAAGAACTTGTCAACTTCAAAGGGCGGGCCAGGCTACATCTACTCAGCTGCCACAGTTTCTCCTTGCTAGACCTAGTGGGAAAGCATTTTGCTGAGATGCGGAAGGCAAGAAACGCAGAATACGGAGACGCAGAGCTGTCCCAAGTGCCGCTGCCAGGCGTCTTTCCGCAGAAGGAGCGCCCCGGAGCGCACCGCAACCGGCACCGTCATCTCTGCGCAAAGAGCCAAAATATTTTCAAACCCGCCAAAACTAATCCAAAAATATTTTCAAACCCGCCAAAATAGAAAACCAGACAGAAGTCATCAGTACATTCGAAAAAACCTGACAAAACATGATCAAGCCCACCAAAGCTAATCCAAACACACCAAAAACTGGGCTAAACAGAATCAAAACAAATCAAAACAAATCTAAACCTTCTAAAAACCCGCCAAAATATTTCAAAACCTGTCAAAACTAATCAAAACCTTCCGAATACCCGCCAAAACATTCCAAATACCCGCCAAAAGATTTTAAAACCCGCCAAAAGGAATCCAAACATTCCAAAACCTGCCAACACAATAAAAACAACTCAAGAGAATACAAAACATTCTAAAACCCAACCAAAACATTCTGAAAACCCACCAAAACATCATAAAAACAAATCAAAACCAACCAAAACATTCTGAAAACCCGCCAAAATGATTTAGACCCACAAAACTCATCAAAACATTCTGAAAAGATGCCAAAACATTAGAAAACCAGACAGAACTGATCAAAACATTCAAAAAACTTGGCAATACATCATAAAAACAAATCAAAACCAACCAAAACATTCCAAAAACCCGATAAAATTATTTAGAACCCGCCAAAACTGATCAAAACATTCTGAAAGGATGCCAAAATACTAGAAAACCAGTAAGAAGTGATCAAAACATTCAATAACTTGCCAAAACATAATCAAAACAAATGAAAGCAAACCAAAACATTCCAAATACCCGCCAAAATATTTTAAAACCCGCCAAAAGGAATCCAAACATTCCAAAACCTGCCAAGACAATCAAAACAACACAAGAGAATACAAAACATTCTAAAACACCACCAAAACATTCCGAAAACCCGCCAAAACATCATAAAAACAAATCAAAACCAACCAAAAAATAAGAGGAACAAGGCAACATATTGGCAAGCAAGAGACGGAGAGCGCGGCACCTTCTAGGAGGCCAAGAAGGAAGCCGCACAACACCTGCACTGTGTCTGCAACTTTCAAACTGCTAGAAGCTAGTGGCTTGCCACTGGCCTGCCTCTTCAACTGCCATTAGCATTCCAATGGAAGCTATTCTTGGACAACTTTGCTCTGCTTGCTGCTAGTTCTGCCCCAGCCTACCATAGATAACCTTGCTCTTGCCTTGAGGCTCTGAGATGCCAAGAACTTGTCAACTTCAAAGGGCGGGCCGGGCTACATCTACTCAGCTGCCACAGTTTCTCCTTGCTAGACCTAGTGGGAAAGCATTTTGCTGAGATGCGGAAGGCACGAAACGCAGAATACGGAGACGCGGAGCTGTCCCAAGTGCCGCTGCCAGGCGTCTTTCCGCAGAAGGAGCGCCCCGGAGCGCACCGCAACCGGCACCGTCATCTCTGCGCAAAGAGCCAAAATATTTTCAAACCCGCCAAAACTCATCCAAAAATATTTTCAAACCCGCCAAAATAGAAAACCAGACAGAAGTCATCAATACATTCGAAAAAACCTGACAAAACATGATCAAGCCCACCAAAGCTAATCCAAACACACCAAAAACTGGGCTAAACAGAATCAAAACAAATCAAAACAAATCTAAACCTTCTAAAAACCCGCCAAAATATTTCAAAACCTGTCAAAACTAATCAAAACCTTCCGAATACCCGCCAAAACATTCCAAATACCCGCCAAAAGATTTTAAAACCCGCCAAAAGGAATCCAAACATTCCAAAACCTGCCAACACAATAAAAACAACTCAGGAGAATACAAAACATTCTAAAACCCAACCAAAACATTCCGAAAACCCACCAAAACATCATAAAAACAAATCAAAACCAACCAAAACATTCTGAAAACCCGCCAAAATGATTTAGACCCGCAAAACTCATCAAAACATTCTGAAAAGATGCCAAAACATTAGAAAACCAGCCTGAACTGATCAAAACATTCAAAAAACTTGGCAATACATCATAAAAACAAATCAAAACCAACCAAAACATTCCAAAAACCCGACAAAATTATTTAGAACCCGCCAAAACTGATCAAAACATTCTGAAAGGATGCCAAAATACTAGAAAACCAGTAAGAAGTGATCAAAACATTCAATAACTTGCCAAAACATAATCAAAACAAATGAAAGCAAACCAAAACATTCCAAATACCCGCCAAAATATTTTAAAACCCGCCAAAAGGAATCCAAACATTCCAAAACCTGCCAAGACAATCAAAACAACACAAGAGAATACAAAACATTCTAAAACACCACCAAAACATTCCGAAAACCCGCCAAAACATCATAAAAACAAATCAAAACCGACCAAAAAATAAGAGGAACACGGCAACATATTGGCAAGCAAGAGACGGAGAGCGCGGCACCTTCTAGGAGGCCAAGAAGGAAGCCGCACAACACCTGCACTGTGTCTGCAACTTTCAAACTGCTAGAAGCTAGTGGCTTGCCACTGGCCTGCCTCTTCAATTGCCATTAGCATTCCAATGGAAGCTATTCTTGGACAACTTTGCTCTGCTTGCTGCTAGTTCTGCCCCAGCCTACCATAGATAACCTTGCTCTTCCCTTGAGGCTCTGAGATGCCAAGAACTTGTCAACTTCAAAGGGCGGGGCAGGCTACATCTACTCAGCTGCCACAGTTTCTCCTTGCTAGACCTAGTGGGAAAGCATTTTGCTGAGATGCAGAAGGCAAGAAACGCAGAATACGGAGACGCGGAACTTTCCCAAGTGCCGCTGCCAGGCGTCTTTCCGCAGAAGGAGCGCCCCGGAGCGCACCGCAACCGGCACCGTCATCTCTGCGCAAAGAGCCAAAATATTTTCAAACCCGCCAAAACTAATCCAAAAATATTTTCAAACCCGCCAAAATAGAGAACCAGACAGAAGTCATCAATACATTCGAAAAAACCTGACAAAACATGATCAAGCCCAACAAAGCTAATCCAAACACACCAAAAACTGGGCTAAACAGAATCAAAACAAATCAAAACAAATCTAAACCTTCTAAAAACCCGCCAAAATATTTCAAAACCTGTCAAAACTAATCAAAACCTTCCGAATACCCGCCAAAACATTCCAAATACCCGCCAAAAGATTTTAAAACCCGCCAAAAGGAATCCAAACATTCCAAAACCTGCCAACACAATAAAAACAACTCAAGAGAATACAAAACATTCTAAAACCCAACCAAAACATTCCGAAAACCCACCTAAACATCATAAAAACAAATCAAAACCAACCAAAACATTCTGAAAACCCGCCAAAATGATTTAGACCCGCAAAACTCATCAAAACATTCTGAAAAGATGCCAAAACATTAGAAAACCAGCCTGAACTGATCAAAACATTCAAAAAACTTGGCAATACATCATAAAAACAAATCAAAACCAACCAAAACATTCCAAAAACCCGACAAAATTATTTAGAACCCGCCAAAACTGATCAAAACATTCTGAAAGGATGCCAAAATACTAGAAAACCAGTAAGAAGTGATCAAAACATTCAATAACTTGCCAAAACATAATCAAAACAAATGAAAGCAAACCAAAACATTCCAAATACCCGCCAAAATATTTTAAAACCCGCCAAAAGGAATCCAAACATTCCAAAACCTGCCAAGACAATCAAAACAACACAAGAGAATACAAAACATTCTAAAACACCACCAAAACATTCCGAAAACCCGCCAAAACATCATAAAAACAAATCAAAACCAACCAAAAAATAAGAGGGACACGGCAACATATTGGCAAGCAAGAGACGGAGAACGCGGCACCTTCTAGGAGGCCAAGAAGGAAGCCGCACAACACCTGCACTGTGTCTGCAACTTTCAAACTGCTAGAAGCTAGTGGCTTGCCACTGGCCTGCCTCTTCAACTGCCATTAGCATTCCAATGGAAGCTATTCTTGGACAACTTTGCTCTGCTTGCTGCTAGTTCTGCCCCAGCCTACCATAGATAACCTTGCTCTTGCCTTGAGGCTCTGAGATGCCAAGAACTTGTCAACTTCAAAGGGCGGGCCAGGCTACATCTACTCAGCTGCCACAGTTTCTCCTTGCTAGACCTAGTGGGAAAGCATTTTGCTGAGATGCGGAAGGCAAGAAACGCAGAATACGGAGACGCAGAGCTGTCCCAAGTGCCGCTGCCAGGCGTCTTTCCGCAGAAGGAGCGCCCCGGAGCGCACCGCAACCGGCACCGTCATCTCTGCGCAAAGAGCCAAAATATTTTCAAACCCGCCAAAACTAATCCAAAAATATTTTCAAACCCGCCAAAATAGAAAACCAGACAGAAGTCATCAGTACATTCGAAAAAACCTGACAAAACATGATCAAGCCCACCAAAGCTAATCCAAACACACCAAAAACTGGGCTAAACAGAATCAAAACAAATCAAAACAAATCTAAACCTTCTAAAAACCCGCCAAAATATTTCAAAACCTGTCAAAACTAATCAAAACCTTCCGAATACCCGCCAAAACATTCCAAATACCCGCCAAAAGATTTTAAAACCCGCCAAAAGGAATCCAAACATTCCAAAACCTGCCAACACAATAAAAACAACTCAGGAGAATACAAAACATTCTAAAACCCAACCAAAACATTCCGAAAACCCACCAAAACATCATAAAAACAAATCAAAACCAACCAAAACATTCTGAAAACCCGCCAAAATGATTTAGACCCGCAAAACTCATCAAAACATTCTGAAAAGATGCCAAAACATTAGAAAACCAGCCTGAACTGATCAAAACATTCAAAAAACTTGGCAATACATCATAAAAACAAATCAAAACCAACCAAAACATTCCAAAAACCCGACAAAATTATTTAGAACCCGCCAAAACTGATCAAAACATTCTGAAAGGATGCCAAAATACTAGAAAACCAGTAAGAAGTGATCAAAACATTCAATAACTTGCCAAAACATAATCAAAACAAATGAAAGCAAACCAAAACATTCCAAATACCCGCCAAAAGATTTTAAAACCCGCCAAAAGGAATCCAAACATTCCAAAACCTGCCAAGACAATCAAAACAACACAAGAGAATACAAAACATTCTAAAACACCACCAAAACATTCCGAAAACCCGCCAAAACATCATAAAAACAAATCAAAACCGACCAAAAAATAAGAGGAACACGGCAACATATTGGCAAGCAAGAGACGGAGAGCGCGGCACCTTCTAGGAGGCCAAGAAGGAAGCCGCACAACACCTGCACTGTGTCTGCAACTTTCAAACTGCTAGAAGCTAGTGGCTTGCCACTGGCCTGCCTCTTCAATTGCCATTAGCATTCCAATGGAAGCTATTCTTGGACAACTTTGCTCTGCTTGCTGCTAGTTCTGCCCCAGCCTACCATAGATAACCTTGCTCTTCCCTTGAGGCTCTGAGATGCCAAGAACTTGTCAACTTCAAAGGGCGGGCCAGGCTACATCTACTCAGCTGCCACAGTTTCTCCTTGCTAGACCTAGTGGGAAAGCATTTTGCTGAGATGCAGAAGGCAAGAAACGCAGAATACGGAGACGCGGAACTGTCCCAAGTGCCGCTGCCAGGCGTCTTTCCGCAGAAGGAGCGCCCCGGAGCGCACCGCAACCGGCACCGTCATCTCTGCGCAAAGAGCCAAAATATTTTCAAACCCGCCAAAACTAATCCAAAAATATTTTCAAACCCGCCAAAATAGAGAACCAGACAGAAGTCATCAATACATTCGAAAAAACCTGACAAAACATGATCAAGCCCACCAAAGCTAATCCAAACACACCAAAAACTGGGCTAAACAGAATCAAAACAAATCAAAACAAATCGAAACCTTCTAAAAACCCGCCAAAATATTTCAAAACCTGTCAAAACTAATCAAAACCTTCCGAATACCCGCCAAAACATTCCAAATACCCGCCAAAAGATTTTAAAACCCGCCAAAAGGAATCCAAACATTCCAAAACCTGCCAACACAATAAAAACAACTCAAGAGAATACAAAACATTCTAAAACCCAACCAAAACATTCTGAAAACCCACCAAAACATCATAAAAACAAATCAAAACCAACCAAAACATTCTGAAAACCCGCCAAAATGATTTAGACCCACAAAACTCATCAAAACATTCTGAAAAGATGCCAAAACATTAGAAAACCAGCCTGAACTGATCAAAACATTCAAAAAACTTGGCAATACATCATAAAAACAAATCAAAACCAACCAAAACATTCCAAAAACCCGATAAAATTATTTAGAACCCGCCAAAACTGATCAAAACATTCTGAAAGGATGCCAAAATACTAGAAAACCAGTAAGAAGTGATCAAAACATTCAATAACTTGCCAAAACATAATCAAAACAAATGAAAGCAAACCAAAACATTCCAAATACCCGCCAAAATATTTTAAAACCCGCCAAAAGGAATCCAAACATTCCAAAACCTGCCAAGACAATCAAAACAACACAAGAGAATACAAAACATTCTAAAACACCACCAAAACATTCCGAAAACCCGCCAAAACATCATAAAAACAAATCAAAACCAACCAAAAAATAAGAGGAACAAGGCAACATATTGGCAAGCAAGAGACGGAGAGCGCGGCACCTTCTAGGAGGCCAAGAAGGAAGCCGCACAACACCTGCACTGTGTCTGCAACTTTCAAACTGCTAGAAGCTAGTGGCTTGCCACTGGCCTGCCTCTTCAACTGCCATTAGCATTCCAATGGAAGCTATTCTTGGACAACTTTGCTCTGCTTGCTGCTAGTTCTGCCCCAGCCTACCATAGATAACCTTGCTCTTGCCTTGAGGCTCTGAGATGCCAAGAACTTGTCAACTTCAAAGGGCGGGCCGGGCTACATCTACTCAGCTGCCACAGTTTCTCCTTGCTAGACCTAGTGGGAAAGCATTTTGCTGAGATGCGGAAGGCACGAAACGCAGAATACGGAGACGCGGAGCTGTCCCAAGTGCCGCTGCCAGGCGTCTTTCCGCAGAAGGAGCGCCCCGGAGCGCACCGCAACCGGCACCGTCATCTCTGCGCAAAGAGCCAAAATATTTTCAAACCCGCCAAAACTCATCCAAAAATATTTTCAAACCCGCCAAAATAGAAAACCAGACAGAAGTCATCAATACATTCGAAAAAACCTGACAAAACATGATCAAGCCCACCAAAGCTAATCCAAACACACCAAAAACTGGGCTAAACAGAATCAAAACAAATCAAAACAAATCTAAACCTTCTAAAAACCCGCCAAAATATTTCAAAACCTGTCAAAACTAATCAAAACCTTCCGAATACCCGCCAAAACATTCCAAATACCCGCCAAAAGATTTTAAAACCCGCCAAAAGGAATCCAAACATTCCAAAACCTGCCAACACAATAAAAACAACTCAGGAGAATACAAAACATTCTAAAACCCAACCAAAACATTCCGAAAACCCACCAAAACATCATAAAAACAAATCAAAACCAACCAAAACATTCTGAAAACCCGCCAAAATGATTTAGACCCGCAAAACTCATCAAAACATTCTGAAAAGATGCCAAAACATTAGAAAACCAGCCTGAACTGATCAAAACATTCAAAAAACTTGGCAATACATCATAAAAACAAATCAAAACCAACCAAAACATTCCAAAAACCCGACAAAATTATTTAGAACCCGCCAAAACTGATCAAAACATTCTGAAAGGATGCCAAAATACTAGAAAACCAGTAAGAAGTGATCAAAACATTCAATAACTTGCCAAAACATAATCAAAACAAATGAAAGCAAACCAAAACATTCCAAATACCCGCCAAAATATTTTAAAACCCGCCAAAAGGAATCCAAACATTCCAAAACCTGCCAAGACAATCAAAACAACACAAGAGAATACAAAACATTCTAAAACACCACCAAAACATTCCGAAAACCCGCCAAAACATCATAAAAACAAATCAAAACCGACCAAAAAATAAGAGGGACACGGCAACATATTGGCAAGCAAGAGACGGAGAGCGCGGCACCTTCTAGGAGGCCAAGAAGGAAGCCGCACAACACCTGCACTGTGTCTGCAACTTTCAAACTGCTAGAAGCTAGTGGCTTGCCACTGGCCTGCCTCTTCAATTGCCATTAGCATTCCAATGGAAGCTATTCTTGGACAACTTTGCTCTGCTTGCTGCTAGTTCTGCCCCAGCCTACCATAGATAACCTTGCTCTTCCCTTGAGGCTCTGAGATGCCAAGAACTTGTCAACTTCAAAGGGCGGGCCAGGCTACATCTACTCAGCTGCCACAGTTTCTCCTTGCTAGACCTAGTGGGAAAGCATTTTGCTGAGATGCAGAAGGCAAGAAACGCAGAATACGGAGACGCGGAACTGTCCCAAGTGCCGCTGCCAGGCGTCTTTCCGCAGAAGGAGCGCCCCGGAGCGCACCGCAACCGGCACCGTCATCTCTGCGCAAAGAGCCAAAATATTTTCAAACCCGCCAAAACTAATCCAAAAATATTTTCAAACCCGCCAAAATAGAGAACCAGACAGAAGTCATCAATACATTCGAAAAAACCTGACAAAACATGATCAAGCCCACCAAAGCTAATCCAAACACACCAAAAACTGGGCTAAACAGAATCAAAACAAATCAAAACAAATCTAAACCTTCTAAAAACCCGCCAAAATATTTCAAAACCTGTCAAAACTAATCAAAACCTTCCGAATACCCGCCAAAACATTCCAAATACCCGCCAAAAGATTTTAAAACCCGCCAAAAGGAATCCAAACATTCCAAAACCTGCCAACACAATAAAAACAACTCAGGAGAATACAAAACATTCTAAAACCCAACCAAAACATTCCGAAAACCCACCTAAACATCATAAAAACAAATCAAAACCAACCAAAACATTCTGAAAACCCGCCAAAATGATTTAGACCCGCAAAACTCATCAAAACATTCTGAAAAGATGCCAAAACATTAGAAAACCAGCCTGAACTGATCAAAACATTCAAAAAACTTGGCAATACATCATAAAAACAAATCAAAACCAACCAAAACATTCCAAAAACCCGACAAAATTATTTAGAACCCGCCAAAACTGATCAAAACATTCTGAAAGGATGCCAAAATACTAGAAAACCAGTAAGAAGTGATCAAAACATTCAATAACTTGCCAAAACATAATCAAAACAAATGAAAGCAAACCAAAACATTCCAAATACCCGCCAAAATATTTTAAAACCCGCCAAAAGGAATCCAAACATTCCAAAACCTGCCAAGACAATCAAAACAACACAAGAGAATACAAAACATTCTAAAACACCACCAAAACATTCCGAAAACCCGCCAAAACATCATAAAAACAAATCAAAACCAACCAAAAAATAAGAGGGACACGGCAACATATTGGCAAGCAAGAGACGGAGAACGCGGCACCTTCTAGGAGGCCAAGAAGGAAGCCGCACAACACCTGCACTGTGTCTGCAACTTTCAAACTGCTAGAAGCTAGTGGCTTGCCACTGGCCTGCCTCTTCAACTGCCATTAGCATTCCAATGGAAGCTATTCTTGGACAACTTTGCTCTGCTTGCTGCTAGTTCTGCCCCAGCCTACCATAGATAACCTTGCTCTTGCCTTGAGGCTCTGAGATGCCAAGAACTTGTCAACTTCAAAGGGCGGGCCAGGCTACATCTACTCAGCTGCCACAGTTTCTCCTTGCTAGACCTAGTGGGAAAGCATTTTGCTGAGATGCGGAAGGCAAGAAACGCAGAATACGGAGACGCAGAGCTGTCCCAAGTGCCGCTGCCAGGCGTCTTTCCGCAGAAGGAGCGCCCCGGAGCGCACCGCAACCGGCACCGTCATCTCTGCGCAAAGAGCCAAAATATTTTCAAACCCGCCAAAACTAATCCAAAAATATTTTCAAACCCGCCAAAATAGAAAACCAGACAGAAGTCATCAGTACATTCGAAAAAACCTGACAAAACATGATCAAGCCCACCAAAGCTAATCCAAACACACCAAAAACTGGGCTAAACAGAATCAAAACAAATCAAAACAAATCTAAACCTTCTAAAAACCCGCCAAAATATTTCAAAACCTGTCAAAACTAATCAAAACCTTCCGAATACCCGCCAAAACATTCCAAATACCCGCCAAAAGATTTTAAAACCCGCCAAAAGGAATCCAAACATTCCAAAACCTGCCAACACAATAAAAACAACTCAGGAGAATACAAAACATTCTAAAACCCAACCAAAACATTCCGAAAACCCACCAAAACATCATAAAAACAAATCAAAACCAACCAAAACATTCTGAAAACCCGCCAAAATGATTTAGACCCGCAAAACTCATCAAAACATTCTGAAAAGATGCCAAAACATTAGAAAACCAGCCTGAACTGATCAAAACATTCAAAAAACTTGGCAATACATCATAAAAACAAATCAAAACCAACCAAAACATTCCAAAAACCCGACAAAATTATTTAGAACCCGCCAAAACTGATCAAAACATTCTGAAAGGATGCCAAAATACTAGAAAACCAGTAAGAAGTGATCAAAACATTCAATAACTTGCCAAAACATAATCAAAACAAATGAAAGCAAACCAAAACATTCCAAATACCCGCCAAAATATTTGAAAACCCGCCAAAAGGAATCCAAACATTCCAAAACCTGCCAAGACAATCAAAACAACACAAGAGAATACAAAACATTCTAAAACACCACCAAAACATTCCGAAAACCCGCCAAAACATCATAAAAACAAATCAAAACCGACCAAAAAATAAGAGGAACACGGCAACATATTGGCAAGCAAGAGACGGAGAGCGCGGCACCTTCTAGGAGGCCAAGAAGGAAGCCGCACAACACCTGCACTGTGTCTGCAACTTTCAAACTGCTAGAAGCTAGTGGCTTGCCACTGGCCTGCCTCTTCAATTGCCATTAGCATTCCAATGGAAGCTATTCTTGGACAACTTTGCTCTGCTTGCTGCTAGTTCTGCCCCAGCCTACCATAGATAACCTTGCTCTTCCCTTGAGGCTCTGAGATGCCAAGAACTTGTCAACTTCAAAGGGCGGGCCAGGCTACATCTACTCAGCTGCCACAGTTTCTCCTTGCTAGACCTAGTGGGAAAGCATTTTGCTGAGATGCAGAAGGCAAGAAACGCAGAATACGGAGACGCGGAACTGTCCCAAGTGCCGCTGCCAGGCGTCTTTCCGCAGAAGGAGCGCCCCGGAGCGCACCGCAACCGGCACCGTCATCTCTGCGCAAAGAGCCAAAATATTTTCAAACCCGCCAAAACTAATCCAAAAATATTTTCAAACCCGCCAAAATAGAGAACCAGACAGAAGTCATCAATACATTCGAAAAAACCTGACAAAACATGATCAAGCCCACCAAAGCTAATCCAAACACACCAAAAACTGGGCTAAACAGAATCAAAACAAATCAAAACAAATCGAAACCTTCTAAAAACCCGCCAAAATATTTCAAAACCTGTCAAAACTAATCAAAACCTTCCGAATACCCGCCAAAACATTCCAAATACCCGCCAAAAGATTTTAAAACCCGCCAAAAGGAATCCAAACATTCCAAAACCTGCCAACACAATAAAAACAACTCAAGAGAATACAAAACATTCTAAAACCCAACCAAAACATTCCGAAAACCCACCAAAACATCATAAAAACAAATCAAAACCAACCAAAACATTCTGAAAACCCGCCAAAATGATTTAGACCCGCAAAACTCATCAAAACATTCTGAAAAGATGCCAAAACATTAGAAAACCAGCCTGAACTGATCAAAACATTCAAAAAACTTGGCAATACATCATAAAAACAAATCAAAACCAACCAAAACATTCCAAAAACCCGACAAAATTATTTAGAACCCGCCAAAACTGATCAAAACATTCTGAAAGGATGCCAAAATACTAGAAAACCAGTAAGAAGTGATCAAAACATTCAATAACTTGCCAAAACATAATCAAAACAAATGAAAGCAAACCAAAACATTCCAAATACCCGCCAAAATATTTTAAAACCCGCCAAAAGGAATCCAAACATTCCAAAACCTGCCAAGACAATCAAAACAACACAAGAGAATACAAAACATTCTAAAACACCACCAAAACATTCCGAAAACCCGCCAAAACATCATAAAAACAAATCAAAACCAACCAAAAAATAAGAGGAACAAGGCAACATATTGGCAAGCAAGAGACGGAGAGCGCGGCACCTTCTAGGAGGCCAAGAAGGAAGCCGCACAACACCTGCACTGTGTCTGCAACTTTCAAACTGCTAGAAGCTAGTGGCTTGCCACTGGCCTGCCTCTTCAACTGCCATTAGCATTCCAATGGAAGCTATTCTTGGACAACTTTGCTCTGCTTGCTGCTAGTTCTGCCCCAGCCTACCATAGATAACCTTGCTCTTGCCTTGAGGCTCTGAGATGCCAAGAACTTGTCAACTTCAAAGGGCGGGCCGGGCTACATCTACTCAGCTGCCACAGTTTCTCCTTGCTAGACCTAGTGGGAAAGCATTTTGCTGAGATGCGGAAGGCACGAAACGCAGAATACGGAGACGCGGAGCTGTCCCAAGTGCCGCTGCCAGGCGTCTTTCCGCAGAAGGAGCGCCCCGGAGCGCACCGCAACCGGCACCGTCATCTCTGCGCAAAGAGCCAAAATATTTTCAAACCCGCCAAAACTAATCCAAAAATATTTTCAAACCCGCCAAAATAGAAAACCAGACAGAAGTCATCAGTACATTCGAAAAAACCTGACAAAACATGATCAAGCCCAACAAAGCTAATCCAAACACACCAAAAACTGGGCTAAACAGAATCAAAACAAATCAAAACAAATCTAAACCTTCTAAAAACCCGCCAAAATATTTCAAAACCTGTCAAAACTAATCAAAACCTTCCGAATACCCGCCAAAACATTCCAAATACCCGCCAAAAGATTTTAAAACCCGCCAAAAGGAATCCAAACATTCCAAAACCTGCCAACACAATAAAAACAACTCAGGAGAATACAAAACATTCTAAAACCCAACCAAAACATTCCAAAAACCCACCAAAACATCATAAAAACAAATCAAAACCAACCAAAACATTCTGAAAACCCGCCAAAATGATTTAGACCCGCAAAACTCATCAAAACATTCTGAAAAGATGCCAAAACATTAGAAAACCAGCCTGAACTGATCAAAACATTCAAAAAACTTGGCAATACATCATAAAAACAAATCAAAACCAACCAAAACATTCCAAAAACCCGACAAAATTATTTAGAACCCGCCAAAACTGATCAAAACATTCTGAAAGGATGCCAAAATACTAGAAAACCAGTAAGAAGTGATCAAAACATTCAATAACTTGCCAAAACATAATCAAAACAAATGAAAGCAAACCAAAACATTCCAAATACCCGCCAAAATATTTTAAAACCCGCCAAAAGGAATCCAAACATTCCAAAACCTGCCAAGACAATCAAAACAACACAAGAGAATACAAAACATTCTAAAACACCACCAAAACATTCCGAAAACCCGCCAAAACATCATAAAAACAAATCAAAACCGACCAAAAAATAAGAGGAACAAGGCAACATATTGGCAAGCAAGAGACGGAGAGCGCGGCACCTTCTAGGAGGCCAAGAAGGAAGCCGCACAACACCTGCACTGTGTCTGCAACTTTCAAACTGCTAGAAGCTAGTGGCTTGCCACTGGCCTGCCTCTTCAATTGCCATTAGCATTCCAATGGAAGCTATTCTTGGACAACTTTGCTCTGCTTGCTGCTAGTTCTGCCCCAGCCTACCATAGATAACCTTGCTCTTGCCTTGAGGCTCTGAGATGCCAAGAACTTGTCAACTTCAAAGGGCGGGCCAGGCTACATCTACTCAGCTGCCACAGTTTCTCCTTGCTAGACCTAGTGGGAAAGCATTTTGCTGAGATGCAGAAGGCAAGAAACGCAGAATACGGAGACGCGGAACTGTCCCAAGTGCCGCTGCCAGGCGTCTTTCCGCAGAAGGAGCGCCCCGGAGCGCACCGCAACCGGCACCGTCATCTCTGCGCAAAGAGCCAAAATATTTTCAAACCCGCCAAAACTAATCCAAAAATATTTTCAAACCCGCCAAAATAGAAAACCAGACAGAAGTCATCAGTACATTCGAAAAAACCTGACAAAACATGATCAAGCCCAACAAAGCTAATCCAAACACACCAAAAACTGGGCTAAACAGAATCAAAACAAATCAAAACAAATCTAAACCTTCTAAAAACCCGCCAAAATATTTCAAAACCTGTCAAAACTAATCAAAACCTTCCGAATACCCGCCAAAACATTCCAAATACCCGCCAAAAGATTTTAAAACCCGCCAAAAGGAATCCAAACATTCCAAAACCTGCCAACACAATAAAAACAACTCAAGAGAATACAAAACATTCTAAAACCCAACCAAAACATTCTGAAAACCCACCAAAACATCATAAAAACAAATCAAAACCAACCAAAACATTCTGAAAACCCGCCAAAATGATTTAGACCCGCAAAACTCATCAAAACATTCTGAAAAGATGCCAAAACATTAGAAAACCAGACAGAACTGATCAAAACATTCAAAAAACTTGGCAATACGTCATAAAAACAAATCAAAACCAACCAAAACATTCCAAAAACCCGACAAAATTATTTAGAACCCGCCAAAACTGATCAAAACATTCTGAAAGGATGCCAAAATACTAGAAAACCAGTAAGAAGTGATCAAAACATTCAATAACTTGCCAAAACATAATCAAAACAAATGAAAGCAAACCAAAACATTCCAAATACCCGCCAAAATATTTTAAAACCCGCCAAAAGGAATCCAAACATTCCAAAACCTGCCAAGACAATCAAAACAACACAAGAGAATACAAAACATTCTAAAACACCACCAAAACATTCCGAAAACCCGCCAAAACATCATAAAAACAAATCAAAACAACCAAAAAATAAGAGGAACAAGGCAACATATTGGCAAGCAAGAGACGGAGAGCGCGGCACCTTCTAGGAGGCCAAGAAGGAAGCCGCACAACACCTGCACTGTGTCTGCAACTTTCAAACTGCTAGAAGCTAGTGGCTTGCCACTGGCCTGCCTCTTCAACTGCCATTAGCATTCCAATGGAAGCTATTCTTGGACAACTTTGCTCTGCTTGCTGCTAGTTCTGCCCCAGCCTACCATAGATAACCTTGCTCTTGCCTTGAGGCTCTGAGATGCCAAGAACTTGTCAACTTCAAAGGGCGGGCCGGGCTACATCTACTCAGCTGCCACAGTTTCTCCTTGCTAGACCTAGTGGGAAAGCATTTTGCTGAGATGCGGAAGGCACGAAACGCAGAATACGGAGACGCGGAGCTGTCCCAAGTGCCGCTGCCAGGCGTCTTTCCGCAGAAGGAGCGCCCCGGAGCGCACCGCAACCGGCACCGTCATCTCTGCGCAAAGAGCCAAAATATTTTCAAACCCGCCAAAACTAATCCAAAAATATTTTCAAACCCGCCAAAATAGAAAACCAGACAGAAGTCATCAGTACATTCGAAAAAACCTGACAAAACATGATCAAGCCCAACAAAGCTAATCCAAACACACCAAAAACTGGGCTAAACAGAATCAAAACAAATCAAAACAAATCTAAACCTTCTAAAAACCCGCCAAAATATTTCAAAACCTGTCAAAACTAATCAAAACCTTCCGAATACCCGCCAAAACATTCCAAATACCCGCCAAAAGATTTTAAAACCCGCCAAAAGGAATCCAAACATTCCAAAACCTGCCAACACAATAAAAACAACTCAGGAGAATACAAAACATTCTAAAACCCAACCAAAACATTCCAAAAACCCACCAAAACATCATAAAAACAAATCAAAACCAACCAAAACATTCTGAAAACCCGCCAAAATGATTTAGACCCGCAAAACTCATCAAAACATTCTGAAAAGATGCCAAAACATTAGAAAACCAGCCTGAACTGATCAAAACATTCAAAAAACTTGGCAATACATCATAAAAACAAATCAAAACCAACCAAAACATTCCAAAAACCCGACAAAATTATTTAGAACCCGCCAAAACTGATCAAAACATTCTGAAAGGATGCCAAAATACTAGAAAACCAGTAAGAAGTGATCAAAACATTCAATAACTTGCCAAAACATAATCAAAACAAATGAAAGCAAACCAAAACATTCCAAATACCCGCCAAAATATTTTAAAACCCGCCAAAAGGAATCCAAACATTCCAAAACCTGCCAAGACAATCAAAACAACACAAGAGAATACAAAACATTCTAAAACACCACCAAAACATTCCGAAAACCCGCCAAAACATCATAAAAACAAATCAAAACCGACCAAAAAATAAGAGGAACAAGGCAACATATTGGCAAGCAAGAGACGGAGAGCGCGGCACCTTCTAGGAGGCCAAGAAGGAAGCCGCACAACACCTGCACTGTGTCTGCAACTTTCAAACTGCTAGAAGCTAGTGGCTTGCCACTGGCCTGCCTCTTCAATTGCCATTAGCATTCCAATGGAAGCTATTCTTGGACAACTTTGCTCTGCTTGCTGCTAGTTCTGCCCCAGCCTACCATAGATAACCTTGCTCTTGCCTTGAGGCTCTGAGATGCCAAGAACTTGTCAACTTCAAAGGGCGGGCCAGGCTACATCTACTCAGCTGCCACAGTTTCTCCTTGCTAGACCTAGTGGGAAAGCATTTTGCTGAGATGCAGAAGGCAAGAAACGCAGAATACGGAGACGCGGAACTGTCCCAAGTGCCGCTGCCAGGCGTCTTTCCGCAGAAGGAGCGCCCCGGAGCGCACCGCAACCGGCACCGTCATCTCTGCGCAAAGAGCCAAAATATTTTCAAACCCGCCAAAACTAATCCAAAAATATTTTCAAACCCGCCAAAATAGAAAACCAGACAGAAGTCATCAGTACATTCGAAAAAACCTGACAAAACATGATCAAGCCCAACAAAGCTAATCCAAACACACCAAAAACTGGGCTAAACAGAATCAAAACAAATCAAAACAAATCTAAACCTTCTAAAAACCCGCCAAAATATTTCAAAACCTGTCAAAACTAATCAAAACCTTCCGAATACCCGCCAAAACATTCCAAATACCCGCCAAAAGATTTTAAAACCCGCCAAAAGGAATCCAAACATTCCAAAACCTGCCAACACAATAAAAACAACTCAAGAGAATACAAAACATTCTAAAACCCAACCAAAACATTCTGAAAACCCACCAAAACATCATAAAAACAAATCAAAACCAACCAAAACATTCTGAAAACCCGCCAAAATGATTTAGACCCGCAAAACTCATCAAAACATTCTGAAAAGATGCCAAAACATTAGAAAACCAGACAGAACTGATCAAAACATTCAAAAAACTTGGCAATACGTCATAAAAACAAATCAAAACCAACCAAAACATTCCAAAAACCCGACAAAATTATTTAGAACCCGCCAAAACTGATCAAAACATTCTGAAAGGATGCCAAAATACTAGAAAACCAGTAAGAAGTGATCAAAACATTCAATAACTTGCCAAAACATAATCAAAACAAATGAAAGCAAACCAAAACATTCCAAATACCCGCCAAAATATTTTAAAACCCGCCAAAAGGAATCCAAACATTCCAAAACCTGCCAAGACAATCAAAACAACACAAGAGAATACAAAACATTCTAAAACACCACCAAAACATTCCGAAAACCCGCCAAAACATCATAAAAACAAATCAAAACAACCAAAAAATAAGAGGAACAAGGCAACATATTGGCAAGCAAGAGACGGAGAGCGCGGCACCTTCTAGGAGGCCAAGAAGGAAGCCGCACAACACCTGCACTGTGTCTGCAACTTTCAAACTGCTAGAAGCTAGTGGCTTGCCACTGGCCTGCCTCTTCAACTGCCATTAGCATTCCAATGGAAGCTATTCTTGGACAACTTTGCTCTGCTTGCTGCTAGTTCTGCCCCAGCCTACCATAGATAACCTTGCTCTTGCCTTGAGGCTCTGAGATGCCAAGAACTTGTCAACTTCAAAGGGCGGGCCGGGCTACATCTACTCAGCTGCCACAGTTTCTCCTTGCTAGACCTAGTGGGAAAGCATTTTGCTGAGATGCGGAAGGCACGAAACGCAGAATACGGAGACGCGGAGCTGTCCCAAGTGCCGCTGCCAGGCGTCTTTCCGCAGAAGGAGCGCCCCGGAGCGCACCGCAACCGGCACCGTCATCTCTGCGCAAAGAGCCAAAATATTTTCAAACCCGCCAAAACTCATCCAAAAATATTTTCAAACCCGCCAAAATAGAAAACCAGACAGAAGTCATCAATACATTCGAAAAAACCTGACAAAACATGATCAAGCCCACCAAAGCTAATCCAAACACACCAAAAACTGGGCTAAACAGAATCAAAACAAATCGAAACAAATCGAAACCTTCTAAAAACCCGCCAAAATATTTCAAAACCTGTCAAAACTAATCAAAACCTTCCGAATACCCGCCAAAACATTCCAAATACCCGCCAAAAGATTTTAAAACCCGCCAAAAGGAATCCAAACATTCCAAAACCTGCCAACACAATAAAAACAACTCAAGAGAATACAAAACATTCTAAAACCCAACCAAAACATTCCGAAAACCCACCTAAACATCATAAAAACAAATCAAAACCAACCAAAACATTCTGAAAACCCGCCAAAATGATTTAGACCCGCAAAACTCATCAAAACATTCTGAAAAGATGCCAAAACATTAGAAAACCAGCCTGAACTGATCAAAACATTCAAAAAACTTGGCAATACATCATAAAAACAAATCAAAACCAACCAAAACATTCCAAAAACCCGACAAAATTATTTAGAACCCGCCAAAACTGATCAAAACATTCTGAAAGGATGCCAAAATACTAGAAAACCAGTAAGAAGTGATCAAAACATTCAATAACTTGCCAAAACATAATCAAAACAAATGAAAGCAAACCAAAACATTCCAAATACCCGCCAAAATATTTTAAAACCCGCCAAAAGGAATCCAAACATTCCAAAACCTGCCAAGACAATCAAAACAACACAAGAGAATACAAAACATTCTAAAACACCACCAAAACATTCCGAAAACCCGCCAAAACATCATAAAAACAAATCAAAACCAACCAAAAAATAAGAGGGACACGGCAACATATTGGCAAGCAAGAGACGGAGAACGCGGCACCTTCTAGGAGGCCAAGAAGGAAGCCGCACAACACCTGCACTGTGTCTGCAACTTTCAAACTGCTAGAAGCTAGTGGCTTGCCACTGGCCTGCCTCTTCAACTGCCATTAGCATTCCAATGGAAGCTATTCTTGGACAACTTTGCTCTGCTTGCTGCTAGTTCTGCCCCAGCCTACCATAGATAACCTTGCTCTTGCCTTGAGGCTCTGAGATGCCAAGAACTTGTCAACTTCAAAGGGCGGGCCGGGCTACATCTACTCAGCTGCCACAGTTTCTCCTTGCTAGACCTAGTGGGAAAGCATTTTGCTGAGATGCGGAAGGCACGAAACGCAGAATACGGAGACGCGGAGCTGTCCCAAGTGCCGCTGCCAGGTGTCTTTCCGCAGAAGGAGCGCCCCGGAGCGCACCGCAACCGGCACCGTCATCTCTGCGCAAAGAGCCAAAATATTTTCAAACCCGCCAAAACTAATCCAAAAATATTTTCAAACCCGCCAAAATAGAAAACCAGACAGAAGTCATCAGTACATTCGAAAAAACCTGACAAAACATGATCAAGCCCACCAAAGCTAATCCAAACACACCAAAAACTGGGCTAAACAGAATCAAAACAAATCAAAACAAATCTAAACCTTCTAAAAACCCGCCAAAATATTTCAAAACCTGTCAAAACTAATCAAAACCTTCCGAATACCCGCCAAAACATTCCAAATACCCGCCAAAAGATTTTAAAACCCGCCAAAAGGAATCCAAACATTCCAAAACCTGCCAACACAATAAAAACAACTCAGGAGAATACAAAACATTCTAAAACCCAACCAAAACATTCCGAAAACCCACCAAAACATCATAAAAACAAATCAAAACCAACCAAAACATTCTGAAAACCCGCCAAAATGATTTAGACCCGCAAAACTCATCAAAACATTCTGAAAAGATGCCAAAACATTAGAAAACCAGCCTGAACTGATCAAAACATTCAAAAAACTTGGCAATACATCATAAAAACAAATCAAAACCAACCAAAACATTCCAAAAACCCGACAAAATTATTTAGAACCCGCCAAAACTGATCAAAACATTCTGAAAGGATGCCAAAATACTAGAAAACCAGTAAGAAGTGATCAAAACATTCAATAACTTGCCAAAACATAATCAAAACAAATGAAAGCAAACCAAAACATTCCAAATACCCGCCAAAATATTTTAAAACCCGCCAAAAGGAATCCAAACATTCCAAAACCTGCCAAGACAATCAAAACAACACAAGAGAATACAAAACATTCTAAAACACCACCAAAACATTCCGAAAACCCGCCAAAACATCATAAAAACAAATCAAAACCGACCAAAAAATAAGAGGAACACGGCAACATATTGGCAAGCAAGAGACGGAGAGCGCGGCACCTTCTAGGAGGCCAAGAAGGAAGCCGCACAACACCTGCACTGTGTCTGCAACTTTCAAACTGCTAGAAGCTAGTGGCTTGCCACTGGCCTGCCTCTTCAATTGCCATTAGCATTCCAATGGAAGCTATTCTTGGACAACTTTGCTCTGCTTGCTGCTAGTTCTGCCCCAGCCTACCATAGATAACCTTGCTCTTGCCTTGAGGCTCTGAGATGCCAAGAACTTGTCAACTTCAAAGGGCGGGCCAGGCTACATCTACTCAGCTGCCACAGTTTCTCCTTGCTAGACCTAGTGGGAAAGCATTTTGCTGAGATGCAGAAGGCAAGAAACGCAGAATACGGAGACGCGGAACTGTCCCAAGTGCCGCTGCCAGGCGTCTTTCCGCAGAAGGAGCGCCCCGGAGCGCACCGCAACCGGCACCGTCATCTCTGCGCAAAGAGCCAAAATATTTTCAAACCCGCCAAAACTAATCCAAAAATATTTTCAAACCCGCCAAAATAGAAAACCAGACAGAAGTCATCAGTACATTCGAAAAAACCTGACAAAACATGATCAAGCCCAACAAAGCTAATCCAAACACACCAAAAACTGGGCTAAACAGAATCAAAACAAATCAAAACAAATCTAAACCTTCTAAAAACCCGCCAAAATATTTCAAAACCTGTCAAAACTAATCAAAACCTTCCGAATACCCGCCAAAACATTCCAAATACCCGCCAAAAGATTTTAAAACCCGCCAAAAGGAATCCAAACATTCCAAAACCTGCCAACACAATAAAAACAACTCAGGAGAATACAAAACATTCTAAAACCCAACCAAAACATTCCGAAAACCCACCAAAACATCATAAAAACAAATCAAAACCAACCAAAACATTCTGAAAACCCGCCAAAATGATTTAGACCCGCAAAACTCATCAAAACATTCTGAAAAGATGCCAAAACATTAGAAAACCAGCCTGAACTGATCAAAACATTCAAAAAACTTGGCAATACATCATAAAAACAAATCAAAACCAACCAAAACATTCCAAAAACCCGACAAAATTATTTAGAACCCGCCAAAACTGATCAAAACATTCTGAAAGGATGCCAAAATACTAGAAAACCAGTAAGAAGTGATCAAAACATTCAATAACTTGCCAAAACATAATCAAAACAAATGAAAGCAAACCAAAACATTCCAAATACCCGCCAAAATATTTTAAAACCCGCCAAAAGGAATCCAAACATTCCAAAACCTGCCAAGACAATCAAAACAACACAAGAGAATACAAAACATTCTAAAACACCACCAAAACATTCCGAAAACCCGCCAAAACATCATAAAAACAAATCAAAACCGACCAAAAAATAAGAGGAACACGGCAACATATTGGCAAGCAAGAGACGGAGAGCGCGGCACCTTCTAGGAGGCCAAGAAGGAAGCCGCACAACACCTGCACTGTGTCTGCAACTTTCAAACTGCTAGAAGCTAGTGGCTTGCCACTGGCCTGCCTCTTCAATTGCCATTAGCATTCCAATGGAAGCTATTCTTGGACAACTTTGCTCTGCTTGCTGCTAGTTCTGCCCCAGCCTACCATAGATAACCTTGCTCTTGCCTTGAGGCTCTGAGATGCCAAGAACTTGTCAACTTCAAAGGGCGGGGCAGGCTACATCTACTCAGCTGCCACAGTTTCTCCTTGCTAGACCTAGTGGGAAAGCATTTTGCTGAGATGCAGAAGGCAAGAAACGCAGAATACGGAGACGCGGAACTGTCCCAAGTGCCGCTGCCAGGCGTCTTTCCGCAGAAGGAGCGCCCCGGAGTGCACCGCAACCGGCACCGTCATCTCTGCGCAAAGAGCCAAAATATTTTCAAACCCGCCAAAACTAATCCAAAAATATTTTCAAACCCGCCAAAATAGAAAACCAGACAGAAGTCATCAATACATTCGAAAAAACCTGACAAAACATGATCAAGCCCAACAAAGCTAATCCAAACACACCAAAAACTGGGCTAAACAGAATCAAAACAAATCAAAACAAATCTAAACCTTCTAAAAACCCGCCAAAATATTTCAAAACCTGTCAAAACTAATCAAAACCTTCCGAATACCCGCCAAAACATTACAAATACCCGCCAAAAGATTTTAAAACCCGCCAAAAGGAATCCAAACATTCCAAAACCTGCCAACACAATAAAAACAACTCAAGAGAATACAAAACATTCTAAAACCCAACCAAAACATTCTGAAAACCCACCAAAACATCATAAAAACAAATCAAAACCAACCAAAACATTCTGAAAACCCGCCAAAATGATTTAGACCCGCAAAACTCATCAAAACATTCTGAAAAGATGCCAAAACATTAGAAAACCAGACAGAACTGATCAAAACATTCAAAAAACTTGGCAATACATCATAAAAACAAATCAAAACCAACCAAAACATTCCAAAAACCCGACAAAATTATTTAGAACCCGCCAAAACTGATCAAAACATTCTGAAAGGATGCCAAAATACTAGAAAACCAGTAAGAAGTGATCAAAACATTCAATAACTTGCCAAAACATAATCAAAACAAATGAAAGCAAACCAAAACATTCCAAATACCCGCCAAAATATTTTAAAACCCGCCAAAAGGAATCCAAACATTCCAAAACCTGCCAAGACAATCAAAACAACACAAGAGAATACAAAACATTCTAAAACACCACCAAAACATTCCGAAAACCCGCCAAAACATCATAAAAACAAATCAAAACCAACCAAAAAATAAGAGGAACAAGGCAACATATTGGCAAGCAAGAGACGGAGAGCGCGGCACCTTCTAGGAGGCCAAGAAGGAAGCCGCACAACACCTGCACTGTGTCTGCAACTTTCAAACTGCTAGAAGCTAGTGGCTTGCCACTGGCCTGCCTCTTCAACTGCCATTAGCATTCCAATGGAAGCTATTCTTGGACAACTTTGCTCTGCTTGCTGCTAGTTCTGCCCCAGCCTACCATAGATAACCTTGCTCTTGCCTTGAGGCTCTGAGATGCCAAGAACTTGTCAACTTCAAAGGGCGGGCCGGGCTACATCTACTCAGCTGCCACAGTTTCTCCTTGCTAGACCTAGTGGGAAAGCATTTTGCTGAGATGCGGAAGGCACGAAACGCAGAATACGGAGACGCGGAGCTGTCCCAAGTGCCGCTGCCAGGCGTCTTTCCGCAGAAGGAGCGCCCCGGAGCGCACCGCAACCGGCACCGTCATCTCTGCGCAAAGAGCCAAAATATTTTCAAACCCGCCAAAACTAATCCAAAAATATTTTCAAACCCGCCAAAATAGAAAACCAGACAGAAGTCATCAGTACATTCGAAAAAACCTGACAAAACATGATCAAGCCCACCAAAGCTAATCCAAACACACCAAAAACTGGGCTAAACAGAATCAAAACAAATCAAAACAAATCGAAACCTTCTAAAAACCCGCCAAAATATTTCAAAACCTGTCAAAACTAATCAAAACCTTCCGAATACCCGCCAAAACATTCCAAATACCCGCCAAAAGATTTTAAAACCCGCCAAAAGGAATCCAAACATTCCAAAACCTGCCAACACAATAAAAACAACTCAGGAGAATACAAAACATTCTAAAACCCAACCAAAACATTCCGAAAACCCACCTAAACATCATAAAAACAAATCAAAACCAACCAAAACATTCTGAAAACCCGCCAAAATGATTTAGACCCGCAAAACTCATCAAAACATTCTGAAAAGATGCCAAAACATTAGAAAAACCAGCCTGAACTGATCAAAACATTCAAAAAACTTGGCAATACATCATAAAAACAAATCAAAACCAACCAAAACATTCCAAAAACCCGACAAAATTATTTAGAACCCGCCAAAACTGATCAAAACATTCTGAAAGGATGCCAAAATACTAGAAAACCAGTAAGAAGTGATCAAAACATTCAATAACTTGCCAAAACATAATCAAAACAAATGAAAGCAAACCAAAACATTCCAAATACCCGCCAAAATATTTTAAAACCCGCCAAAAGGAATCCAAACATTCCAAAACCTGCCAAGACAATCAAAACAACACAAGAGAATACAAAACATTCTAAAACACCACCAAAACATTCCGAAAACCCGCCAAAACATCATAAAAACAAATCAAAACCAACCAAAAAATAAGAGGGACACGGCAACATATTGGCAAGCAAGAGACGGAGAACGCGGCACCTTCTAGGAGGCCAAGAAGGAAGCCGCACAACACCTGCACTGTGTCTGCAACTTTCAAACTGCTAGAAGCTAGTGGCTTGCCACTGGCCTGCCTCTTCAACTGCCATTAGCATTCCAATGGAAGCTATTCTTGGACAACTTTGCTCTGCTTGCTGCTAGTTCTGCCCCAGCCTACCATAGATAACCTTGCTCTTGCCTTGAGGCTCTGAGATGCCAAGAACTTGTCAACTTCAAAGGGCGGGCCGGGCTACATCTACTCAGCTGCCACAGTTTCTCCTTGCTAGACCTAGTGGGAAAGCATTTTGCTGAGATGCGGAAGGCACGAAACGCAGAATACGGAGACGCGGAGCTGTCCCAAGTGCCGCTGCCAGGTGTCTTTCCGCAGAAGTAGCGCCCCGGAGCGCACCGCAACCGGCACCGTCATCTCTGCGCAAAGAGCCAAAATATTTTCAAACCCGCCAAAACTAATCCAAAAATATTTTCAAACCCGCCAAAATAGAGAACCAGACAGAAGTCATCAATACATTCGAAAAAACCTGACAAAACATGATCAAGCCCACCAAAGCTAATCCAAACACACCAAAAACTGGGCTAAACAGAATCAAAACAAATCAAAACAAATCTAAACCTTCTAAAAACCCGCCAAAATATTTCAAAACCTGTCAAAACTAATCAAAACCTTCCGAATACCCGCCAAAACATTCCAAATACCCGCCAAAAGATTTTAAAACCCGCCAAAAGGAATCCAAACATTCCAAAACCTGCCAACACAATAAAAACAACTCAAGAGAATACAAAACATTCTAAAACCCAACCAAAACATTCTGAAAACCCACCAAAACATCATAAAAATAAATCAAAACTAACCAAAACATTCTGAAAACCCGCCAAAATGATTTAGACCCGCAAAACTCATCAAAACATTCTGAAAAGATGCCAAAACATTAGAAAACCAGACAGAACTGATCAAAACATTCAAAAAACTTGGCAATACATCATAAAAACAAATCAAAACCAACCAAAACATTCCAAAAACCCGACAAAATTATTTAGAACCCGCCAAAACTGATCAAAACATTCTGAAAGGATGCCAAAATACTAGAAAACCAGTAAGAAGTGATCAAAACATTCAATAACTTGCCAAAACATAATCAAAACAAATGAAAGCAAACCAAAACATTCCAAATACACGCCAAAATATTTTAAAACCCGCCAAAAGGAATCCAAACATTCCAAAACCTGCCAAGACAATCAAAACAACACAAGAGAATACAAAACATTCTAAAACACCACCAAAACATTCCGAAAACCCGCCAAAACATCATAAAAACAAATCAAAACCAACCAAAAAATAAGAGGAACAAGGCAACATATTGGCAAGCAAGAGACGGAGAGCGCGGCACCTTCTAGGAGGCCAAGAAGGAAGCCGCACAACACCTGCACTGTGTCTGCAACTTTCAAACTGCTAGAAGCTAGTGGCTTGCCACTGGCCTGCCTCTTCAACTGCCATTAGCATTCCAATGGAAGCTATTCTTGGACAACTTTGCTCTGCTTGCTGCTAGTTCTGCCCCAGCCTACCATAGATAACCTTGCTCTTGCCTTGAGGCTCTGAGATGCCAAGAACTTGTCAACTTCAAAGGGCGGGCCGGGCTACATCTACTCAGCTGCCACAGTTTCTCCTTGCTAGACCTAGTGGGAAAGCATTTTGCTGAGATGCGGAAGGCACGAAATGCAGAATACGGAGACGCGGAGCTGTCCCAAGTGCCGCTGCCAGGCGTCTTTCCGCAGAAGGAGCGCCCCGGAGCGCACCGCAACCGGCACCGTCATCTCTGCGCAAAGAGCCAAAATATTTTCAAACCCGCCAAAACTCATCCAAAAATATTTTCAAACCCGCCAAAATAGAAAACCAGACAGAAGAGATCAATACATTCGAAAAAACCTGACAAAACATGATCAAGCCCACCAAAGCTAATCCAAACACACCAAAAACTGGGCTAAACAGAATCAAAACAAATCAAAACAAATCTAAACCTTCTAAAAACCCGCCAAAATATTTCAAAACCTGTCAAAACTAATGAAAACTTTCCGAATACCCGCCAAAACATTCCAAATACCCGCCAAAAGATTTTAAAACCCGCCAAAAGGAATCCAAACATTCCAAAACCTGCCAACACAATAAAAACAACTCAAGAGAATACAAAACATTCTAAAACCCAACCAAAACATTCCGAAAACCCACCTAAACATCATAAAAACAAATCAAAACCAACCAAAACATTCTGAAAACCCGCCAAAATGATTTAGACCCGCAAAACTCATCAAAACATTCTGAAAAGATGCCAAAACATTAGAAAACCAGCCTGAACTGATCAAAACATTCAAAAAACTTGGCAATACATCATAAAAACAAATCAAAACCAACCAAAACATTCCAAAAACCCGACAAAATTATTTAGAACCCGCCAAAACTGATCAAAACATTCTGAAAGGATGCCAAAATACTAGAAAACCAGTAAGAAGTGATCAAAACATTCAATAACTTGCCAAAACATAATCAAAACAAATGAAAGCAAACCAAAACATTCCAAATACCCGCCAAAAGATTTTAAAACCCGCCAAAAGGAATCCAAACATTCCAAAACCTGCCAAGACAATCAAAACAACACAAGAGAAAACAAAACATTCTAAAACACCACCAAAACATTCCGAAAACCCGCCAAAACATCATAAAAACAAATCAAAACCAACCAAAAAATAAGAGGGACACGGCAACATATTGGCAAGCAAGAGACGGAGAACGCGGCACCTTCTAGGAGGCCAAGAAGGAAGCCGCACAACACCTGCACTGTGTCTGCAACTTTCAAACTGCTAGAAGCTAGTGGCTTGCCACTGGCCTGCCTCTTCAACTGCCATTAGCATTCCAATGGAAGCTATTCTTGGACAACTTTGCTCTGCTTGCTGCTAGTTCTGCCCCAGCCTACCATAGATAACCTTGCTCTTGCCTTGAGGCTCTGAGATGCCAAGAACTTGTCAACTTCAAAGGGCGGGCCGGGCTACATCTACTCAGCTGCCACAGTTTCTCCTTGCTAGACCTAGTTGGAAAGCATTTTGCTGAGATGCGGAAGGCACGAAACGCAGAATACGGAGACGCGGAGCTGTCCCAAGTGCCGCTGCCAGGCGTCTTTCCGCAGAAGGAGCGCCCCGGAGCGCACCGCAACCGGCACCGTCATCTCTGCGCAAAGAGCCAAAATATTTTCAAACCCGCCAAAACTAATCCAAAAATATTTTCAAACCCGCCAAAATAGAAAACCTGACAGAAGTCATCAATACATTCGAAAAAACCTGACAAAACATGATCAAGCCCACCAAAGCTAATCCAAACACACCAAAAACTGGGCTAAACAGAATCAAAACAAATCAAAACAAATCGAAACCTTCTAAAAACCCGCCAAAATATTTCAAAACCCGTCAAAACTAATCAAAACCTTCCGAATACCCGCCAAAACATTCCAAATACCCGCCAAAAGATTTTAAAACCCGCCAAAAGGAATCCAAACATTCCAAAACCTGCCAACACAATAAAAACAACTCAAGAGAATACAAAACATTCTAAAACCCAACCAAAACATTCCGAAAACCCACCTAAACATCATAAAAACAAATCAAAACCAACCAAAACATTCTGAAAACCCGCCAAAATGATTTAGACCCGCAAAACTCATCAAAACATTCTGAAAAGATGCCAAAACATTAGAAAACCAGCCTGAACTGATCAAAACATTCAAAAAACTTGGCAATACATCATAAAAACAAATCAAAACCAACCAAAACATTCCAAAAACCCGACAAAATTATTTAGAACCCGCCAAAACTGATCAAAACATTCTGAAAAGATGCCAAAATACTAGAAAACCAGTCAGAAGTGATCGAAACTTTCAATAACTTGCCAAAACATAATCAAAACAAATGAAAGCAAACCAAAACATTCCAAATACCCGCCAAAATATTTTAAAACCCGCCAAAAGGAATCCAAACATTCCAAAACCTGCCAAGACAATATAAACAACACAAGAGAAAACAAAACATTCTAAAACACCACCAAAACATTCCGAAAACCCGCCAAAACATCATAAAAACAAATCAAAACCAACCAAAAAATAAGAGGAACAAGGCAACATATTGGCAAGCAAGAGACGGAGAGCGCGGCACCTTCTAGGAGGCCAAGAAGGAAGCCGCACAACACCTGCACTGTGTCTGCAACTTTCAAACTGCTAGAAGCTAGTGGCTTGCCACTGGCCTGCCTCTTCAATTGCCATTAGCATTCCAATGGAAGCGATTCTTGGACAACTTTGCTCTGCTTCCTGCTAGTTCTGCCCCAGCCTACCATAGATAACCTTGCTCTTGCCTTGAGGCTCTGAGATGCCAAGAACTTGTCAACTTCAAAGGGCGGGCCAGGCTACATCTACTCAGCTGCCACAGTTTCTCCTTGCTAGACCTAGTGGGAAAGCATTTTGCTGAGATGCGGAAGGCACGAAACGCAGAATACGGAGACGCGGAGCTGTCCCAAGTGCCGCTGCCAGGCGTCTTTCCGCAGAAGGAGCGCCCCGGAGCACACCGCAACCGGCACCGTCATCTCTGCCCAAAGAGCCAAAATATTTTCAAACCCGCCAAAACTAATCCAAAAATATTTTCAAACCCGCCAAAATAGAAAACCAGACAGAAGTCATCAATACATTCGAAAAAACCTGACAAAACATGATCAAGCCCAACAAAGCTAATCCAAACACACCAAACACTGGGCTAAACAGAATCAAAACAAATCAAAACAAATCGAAACCTTCTAAAAACCCGCCAAAATATTTCAAAACCCGTCAAAACTAATCAAAACATTCCGAACACCCGCCAAAACATTCCAAATACCCGCCAAAAGATTTTAAAACTCGCCAAAAGGAATCCAAACATTCCAAAACCTGCCAACACAATAAAAACAACTCAAGAGAATACAAAACATTCTAAAACCCAACCAAAACATTCCGAAAACCCACCAAAACATCATAAAAACAAATCAAAACCAACCAAAACATTCTGAAACCCCGCCAAAATGATTTAGACCCGCAAAACTCATCAAAACATTCTGAAAAGATGCCAAAACATTAGAAAACCAGCCTGAACTGATCAAAACATTCAAAAAACTTGGCAATACATCATAAAAACAAATCAAAACCAACCAAAACATTCCAAAAACCCGACAAAATTATTTAGAACCCGCCAAAACTGATCAAAATATTCTGAAAAGATGCCAAAATACTAGAAAACCAGTAAGAAGTGATCAAAACATTCAATAACTTGCCAAAACATAATCAAAACAAATGAAAGCAAACCAAAACATTCCAAATACCCGCCAAAATATTTTAAAACCCGCCAAAAGGAATCCAAACATTCCAAAACCTGCCAAGACAATATAAACAACACAAGAGAATACAAAACATTCTAAAACACCACCAAAACATTCCGAAAACCCGCCAAAACATCATAAAAACAAATCAAAACCAACCAAAAAATAAGAGGAACAAGGCAACATATTGGCAAGCAAGAGACGGAGAACGCGGCACCTTCTAGGAGGCCAAGAAGGAAGCCGCACAACACCTGCACTGTGTCTGCAACTTTCAAACTGCTAGAAGCTAGTGGCTTGCCACTGGCCTGCCTCTTCAATTGCCATTAGCATTCCAATGGAAGCTATTCTTGGACAACTTTGCTCTGCTTGCTGCTAGTTCTGCCCCAGCCTACCATAGATAACCTTGCTCTTCCCTTGAGGCTCTGAGATGCCAAGAACTTGTCAACTTCAAAGGGCGGGCCGGGCTACATCTACTCAGCTGCCACAGTTTCTCCTTGCTAGACCTAGTGGGAAAGCATTTTGCTGAGATGCGGAAGGCACGAAACGCAGAATACGGAGACGCAGAGCTGTCCCAAGTGCCGCTGCCAGGTGTCTTTCCGCAGAAGGAGCGCCCCGGAGCGCACCGCAACCGGCACCGTCATCTCTGCGCAAAGAGCCAAAATATTTTCAAACCCGCCAAAACTCATCCAAAAATATTTTCAAACCCGCCAAAATAGAAAACCAGACAGAAGTCATCAATACATTCAAAAAAACCTGACAAAACATGATCAAGCCCACCAAAGCTAATCCAAACACACCAAAAACTGGGCTAAACAGAATCAAAACAAATCAAAACAAATCGAAACCTTCTAAAAACCCGCCAAAATATTTCAAAACCCGTCAAAACTAATCAAAACATTCCGAACACCCGCCAAAACATACCAAATACGCGCCAAAAGATTTTAAAACCCGCCAAAAGGAATCCAAACATTCCAAAACCTGCCAACACAATAAAAACAACTCAAGAGAATACAAAACATTCTAAAACCCAACCAAAACATTCCGAAAACCCACCTAAACATCATAAAAACAAATCAAAACCAACCAAAACATTCTGAAAACCCGCCAAAATGATTTAGACCCGCAAAACTCATCAAAACATTCTGAAAAGATGCCAAAACATTAGAAAACCAGCCTGAACTGATCAAAACATTCAAAAAACTTGGCAATACATCATAAAAACAAATCAAAACCAACCAAAACATTCCAAAAACCCGACAAAATTATTTAGAACCCGCCAAAACTGATCAAAACATTCTGAAAAGATGCCAAAATACTAGAAAACCCGTAAGAAGTGATCGAAACATTCAATAACTTGCCAAAACATAATCAAAACAAATGAAAGCAAACCAAAACATTCCAAATACCCGCCAAAATATTTTAAAACCCGCCAAAAGGAATCCAAACATTCCAAAACCTGCCAAGACAATATAAACAACACAAGAGAAAACAAAACATTCTAAAACACCACCAAAACATTCCAAAAACCCGCCAAAACATCATAAAAACAAATCAAAACCAACCAAAAAATAAGAGGAACAAGGCAACATATTGGCAAGCAAGAGACGGAGAGCGCGGCACCTTCTAGGAGGCCAAGGAGGAAGCCGCACAACACCTGCACTGTGTCTGCAACTTTCAAACTGCTAGAAGCTAGTGGCTTGCCACTGGCCTGCCTCTTCAATTGCCATTAGCATTCCAATGGAAGCTATTCTTGGACAACTTTGCTCTGCTTGCTGCTAGTTCTGCCCCAGCCTACCATAGATAACCTTGCTCTTGCCTTGAGGCTCTGAGATGCCAAGAACTTGTCAACTTCAAAGGGCGGGCCAGGCTACATCTACTCAGCTGCCACAGTTTCTCCTTGCTAGACCTAGTGGGAAAGCATTTTGCTGAGATGCAGAAGGCAAGAAACGCAGAATACGGAGACGCGGAGCTGTCCCAAGTGCCGCTGCCAGGCGTCTTTCCGCAGAAGGAGCGCCCCGGAGCGCACCGCAACCGGCACCGTCATCTCTGCGCAAAGAGCCAAAATATTTTCAAACCCGCCAAAACTCATCCAAAAATATTTTCAAACCCGCCAAAATAGAAAACCAGACAGAAGTCATCAATACATTCGAAAAAACCTGACAAAACATGATCAAGCCCAACAAAGCTAATCCAAACACACCAAAAACTGGGCTAAACAGAATCAAAACAAATCAAAACAAATCTAAACCTTCTAAAAACCCGCCAAAATATTTCAAAACCTGTCAAAACTAATCAAAACCTTCCGAATACCCGCCAAAACATTCCAAATACCCGCCAAAAGATTTTAAAACCCGCCAAAAGGAATCCAAACATTCCAAAACCTGCCAACACAATAAAAACAACTCAAGAGAATACAAAACATTCTAAAACCCAACCAAAACATTCCGAAAACCCACCTAAACATCATAAAAACAAATCAAAACCAACCAAAACATTCTGAAAACCCGCCAAAATGATTTAGACCCGCAAAACTCATCAAAACATTCTGAAAAGATGCCAAAACATTAGAAAACCAGCCTGAACTGATCAAAACATTCAAAAAACTTGGCAATACATCATAAAAACAAATCAAAACCAACCAAAACATTCCAAAAACCCGACAAAATTATTTAGAACCCGCCAAAACTGATCAAAACATTCTGAAAAGATGCCAAAATACTAGAAAACCAGTCAGAAGTGATCGGAACTTTCAATAAATTGCCAAAACATAATCAAAACAAATGAAAGCAAACCAAAACATTCCAAATACCCGCCAAAATATTTTAAAACCCGCCAAAAGGAATCCAAACATTCCAAAACCTGCCAAGACAATATAAACAACACAAGAGAAAACAAAACATTCTAAAACACCACCAAAACATTCCGAAAACCCGCCAAAACATCATAAAAACAAATCAAAACCAACCAAAAAATAAGAGGAACAAGGCAACATATTGGCAAGCAAGAGACGGAGAGCGCGGCACCTTCTAGGAGGCCAAGAAGGAAGCCGCACAACACCTGCACTGTGTCTGCAACTTTCAAACTGCTAGAAGCTAGTGGCTTGCCACTGGCCTGCCTCTTCAATTGCCATTAGCATTCCAATGGAAGCGATTCTTGGACAACTTTGCTCTGCTTCCTGCTAGTTCTGCCCCAGCCTACCATAGATAACCTTGCTCTTGCCTTGAGGCTCTGAGATGCCAAGAACTTGTCAACTTCAAAGGGCGGGCCAGGCTACATCTACTCAGCTGCCACAGTTTCTCCTTGCTAGACCTAGTGGGAAAGCATTTTGCTGAGATGCGGAAGGCACGAAACGCAGAATACGGAGACGCGGAGCTGTCCCAAGTGCCGCTGCCAGGCGTCTTTCCGCAGAAGGAGCGCCCCGGAGCACACCGCAACCGGCACCGTCATCTCTGCCCAAAGAGCCAAAATATTTTCAAACCCGCCAAAACTAATCCAAAAATATTTTCAAACCCGCCAAAATAGAAAACCAGACAGAAGTCATCAATACATTCGAAAAAACCTGACAAAACATGATCAAGCCCAACAAAGCTAATCCAAACACACCAAACACTGGGCTAAACAGAATCAAAACAAATCAAAACAAATCGAAACCTTCTAAAAACCCGCCAAAATATTTCAAAACCCGTCAAAACTAATCAAAACATTCCGAACACCCGCCAAAACATTCCAAATACCCGCCAAAAGATTTTAAAACTCGCCAAAAGGAATCCAAACATTCCAAAACCTGCCAACACAATAAAAACAACTCAAGAGAATACAAAACATTCTAAAACCCAACCAAAACATTCCGAAAACCCACCAAAACATCATAAAAACAAATCAAAACCAACCAAAACATTCTGAAACCCCGCCAAAATGATTTAGACCCGCAAAACTCATCAAAACATTCTGAAAAGATGCCAAAACATTAGAAAACCAGCCTGAACTGATCAAAACATTCAAAAAACTTGGCAATACATCATAAAAACAAATCAAAACCAACCAAAACATTCCAAAAACCCGACAAAATTATTTAGAACCCGCCAAAACTGATCAAAATATTCTGAAAAGATGCCAAAATACTAGAAAACCAGTAAGAAGTGATCGAAACATTCAATAACTTGCCAAAACATAATCAAAACAAATGAAAGCAAACCAAAACATTCCAAATACCCGCCAAAATATTTTAAAACCCGCCAAAAGGAATCCAAACATTCCAAAACCTGCCAAGACAATATAAACAACACAAGAGAATACAAAACATTCTAAAACACCACCAAAACATTCCGAAAACCCGCCAAAACATCATAAAAACAAATCAAAACCAACCAAAAAATAAGAGGAACAAGGCAACATATTGGCAAGCAAGAGACGGAGAACGCGGCACCTTCTAGGAGGCCAAGAAGGAAGCCGCACAACACCTGCACTGTGTCTGCAACTTTCAAACTGCTAGAAGCTAGTGGCTTGCCACTGGCCTGCCTCTTCAATTGCCATTAGCATTCCAATGGAAGCTATTCTTGGACAACTTTGCTCTGCTTGCTGCTAGTTCTGCCCCAGCCTACCATAGATAACCTTGCTCTTCCCTTGAGGCTCTGAGATGCCAAGAACTTGTCAACTTCAAAGGGCGGGCCGGGCTACATCTACTCAGCTGCCACAGTTTCTCCTTGCTAGACCTAGTGGGAAAGCATTTTGCTGAGATGCGGAAGGCACGAAACGCAGAATACGGAGACGCAGAGCTGTCCCAAGTGCCGCTGCCAGGTGTCTTTCCGCAGAAGGAGCGCCCCGGAGCGCACCGCAACCGGCACCGTCATCTCTGCGCAAAGAGCCAAAATATTTTCAAACCCGCCAAAACTCATCCAAAAATATTTTCAAACCCGCCAAAATAGAAAACCAGACAGAAGTCATCAATACATTCAAAAAAACCTGACAAAACATGATCAAGCCCACCAAAGCTAATCCAAACACACCAAAAACTGGGCTAAACAGAATCAAAACAAATCAAAACAAATCGAAACCTTCTAAAAACCCGCCAAAATATTTCAAAACCCGTCAAAACTAATCAAAACATTCCGAACACCCGCCAAAACATACCAAATACGCGCCAAAAGATTTTAAAACCCGCCAAAAGGAATCCAAACATTCCAAAACCTGCCAACACAATAAAAACAACTCAAGAGAATACAAAACATTCTAAAACCCAACCAAAACATTCCGAAAACCCACCTAAACATCATAAAAACAAATCAAAACCAACCAAAACATTCTGAAAACCCGCCAAAATGATTTAGACCCGCAAAACTCATCAAAACATTCTGAAAAGATGCCAAAACATTAGAAAACCAGCCTGAACTGATCAAAACATTCAAAAAACTTGGCAATACATCATAAAAACAAATCAAAACCAACCAAAACATTCCAAAAACCCGACAAAATTATTTAGAACCCGCCAAAACTGATCAAAACATTCTGAAAAGATGCCAAAATACTAGAAAACCCGTAAGAAGTGATCGAAACATTCAATAACTTGCCAAAACATAATCAAAACAAATGAAAGCAAACCAAAACATTCCAAATACCCGCCAAAATATTTTAAAACCCGCCAAAAGGAATCCAAACATTCCAAAACCTGCCAAGACAATATAAACAACACAAGAGAAAACAAAACATTCTAAAACACCACCAAAACATTCCAAAAACCCGCCAAAACATCATAAAAACAAATCAAAACCAACCAAAAAATAAGAGGAACAAGGCAACATATTGGCAAGCAAGAGACGGAGAGCGCGGCACCTTCTAGGAGGCCAAGGAGGAAGCCGCACAACACCTGCACTGTGTCTGCAACTTTCAAACTGCTAGAAGCTAGTGGCTTGCCACTGGCCTGCCTCTTCAATTGCCATTAGCATTCCAATGGAAGCTATTCTTGGACAACTTTGCTCTGCTTGCTGCTAGTTCTGCCCCAGCCTACCATAGATAACCTTGCTCTTGCCTTGAGGCTCTGAGATGCCAAGAACTTGTCAACTTCAAAGGGCGGGCCAGGCTACATCTACTCAGCTGCCACAGTTTCTCCTTGCTAGACCTAGTGGGAAAGCATTTTGCTGAGATGCAGAAGGCAAGAAACGCAGAATACGGAGACGCGGAGCTGTCCCAAGTGCCGCTGCCAGGCGTCTTTCCGCAGAAGGAGCGCCCCGGAGCGCACCGCAACCGGCACCGTCATCTCTGCGCAAAGAGCCAAAATATTTTCAAACCCGCCAAAACTCATCCAAAAATATTTTCAAACCCGCCAAAATAGAAAACCAGACAGAAGTCATCAATACATTCGAAAAAACCTGACAAAACATGATCAAGCCCAACAAAGCTAATCCAAACACACCAAAAACTGGGCTAAACAGAATCAAAACAAATCAAAACAAATCTAAACCTTCTAAAAACCCGCCAAAATATTTCAAAACCTGTCAAAACTAATCAAAACCTTCCGAATACCCGCCAAAACATTCCAAATACCCGCCAAAAGATTTTAAAACCCGCCAAAAGGAATCCAAACATTCCAAAACCTGCCAACACAATAAAAACAACTCAAGAGAATACAAAACATTCTAAAACCCAACCAAAACATTCCGAAAACCCACCTAAACATCATAAAAACAAATCAAAACCAACCAAAACATTCTGAAAACCCGCCAAAATGATTTAGACCCGCAAAACTCATCAAAACATTCTGAAAAGATGCCAAAACATTAGAAAACCAGCCTGAACTGATCAAAACATTCAAAAAACTTGGCAATACATCATAAAAACAAATCAAAACCAACCAAAACATTCCAAAAACCCGACAAAATTATTTAGAACCCGCCAAAACTGATCAAAACATTCTGAAAAGATGCCAAAATACTAGAAAACCAGTCAGAAGTGATCGGAACTTTCAATAAATTGCCAAAACATAATCAAAACAAATGAAAGCAAACCAAAACATTCCAAATACCCGCCAAAATATTTTAAAACCCGCCAAAAGGAATCCAAACATTCCAAAACCTGCCAAGACAATATAAACAACACAAGAGAAAACAAAACATTCTAAAACACCACCAAAACATTCCGAAAACCCGCCAAAACATCATAAAAACAAATCAAAACCAACCAAAAAATAAGAGGAACAAGGCAACATATTGGCAAGCAAGAGACGGAGAGCGCGGCACCTTCTAGGAGGCCAAGAAGGAAGCCGCACAACACCTGCACTGTGTCTGCAACTTTCAAACTGCTAGAAGCTAGTGGCTTGCCACTGGCCTGCCTCTTCAATTGCCATTAGCATTCCAATGGAAGCGATTCTTGGACAACTTTGCTCTGCTTCCTGCTAGTTCTGCCCCAGCCTACCATAGATAACCTTGCTCTTGCCTTGAGGCTCTGAGATGCCAAGAACTTGTCAACTTCAAAGGGCGGGCCAGGCTACATCTACTCAGCTGCCACAGTTTCTCCTTGCTAGACCTAGTGGGAAAGCATTTTGCTGAGATGCAGAAGGCAAGAAACGCAGAATACGGAGACGCGGAGCTGTCCCAAGTGCCGCTGCCAGGCGTCTTTCCGCAGAAGGAGCGCCCCGGAGCGCACCGCAACCGGCACCGTCATCTCTGCGCAAAGAGCCAAAATATTTTCAAACCCGCCAAAACTCATCCAAAAATATTTTCAAACCCGCCAAAATAGAAAACCAGACAGAAGTCATCAATACATTCAAAAAAACCTGACAAAACATGATCAAGCCCAACAAAGCTAATCCAAACACACCAAAAACTGGGCTAAACAGAATCAAAACAAATCAAAACAAATCGAAACCTTCTAAAAACCCGCCAAAATATTTCAAAACCCGTCAAAACTAATCAAAACATTCCGAACACCCGCCAAAACATACCAAATACTCGCCAAAAGATTTTAAAACCCGCCAAAAGGAATCCAAACATTCCAAAACCTGCCAACACAATAAAAACAACTCAGGAGAATACAAAACATTCTAAAACCCAACCAAAACATTCCGAAAACCCACCTAAACATCATAAAAACAAATCAAAACCAACCAAAACATTCTGAAAACCCGCCAAAATGATTTAGACCCGCAAAACTCATCAAAACATTCTGAAAAGATGCCAAAACATTAGAAAACCAGCCTGAACTGATCAAAACATTCAAAAAACTTGGCAATACATCATAAAAACAAATCAAAACCAACCAAAACATTCCAAAAACCCGACAAAATTATTTAGAACCCGCCAAAACTGATCAAAACATTCTGAAAAGATGCCAAAATACTAGAAAACCAGTAAGAAGTGATCAAAACATTCAATAACTTGCCAAAACATAATCAAAACAAATGAAAGCAAACCAAAACATTCCAAATACCCGCCAAAATATTTTAAAACCCGCCAAAAGGAATCCAAACATTCCAAAACCTGCCAAGACAATATAAACAACACAAGAGAAAACAAAACATTCTAAAACACCACCAAAACATTCCAAAAACCCGCCAAAACATCATAAAAACAAATCAAAACCAACCAAAAAATAAGAGGAACAAGGCAACATATTGGCAAGCAAGAGACGGAGAGCGCGGCACCTTCTAGGAGGCCAAGGAGGAAGCCGCACAACACCTGCACTGTGTCTGCAACTTTCAAACTGCTAGAAGCTAGTGGCTTGCCACTGGCCTGCCTCTTCAATTGCCATTAGCATTCCAATGGAAGCTATTCTTGGACAACTTTGCTCTGCTTGCTGCTAGTTCTGCCCCAGCCTACCATAGATAACCTTGCTCTTCCCTTGAGGCTCTGAGATGCCAAGAACTTGTCAACTTCAAAGGGCGGGCCAGGCTACATCTACTCAGCTGCCACAGTTTCTCCTTGCTAGACCTAGTGGGAAAGCATTTTGCTGAGATGCAGAAGGCAAGAAACGCAGAATACGGAGACGCGGAGCTGTCCCAAGTGCCGCTGCCAGGCGTCTTTCCGCAGAAGGAGCGCCCCGGAGCGCACCGCAACCGGCACCGTCATCTCTGCCCAAAGAGCCAAAATATTTTCAAACCCGCCAAAACTCATCCAAAAATATTTTCAAACCCGCCAAAATAGAAAACCAGACAGAAGTCATCAATACATTCGAAAAAACCTGACAAAACATGATCAAGCCCAACAAAGCTAATCCAAACACACCAAAAACTGGGCTAAACAGAATCAAAACAAATCAAAACAAATCTAAACCTTCTAAAAACCCGCCAAAATATTTCAAAACCTGTCAAAACTAATCAAAACCTTCCGAATACCCGCCAAAACATTCCAAATACCCGCCAAAAGATTTTAAAACCCGCCAAAAGGAATCCAAACATTCCAAAACCTGCCAACACAATAAAAACAACTCAAGAGAATACAAAACATTCTAAAACCCAACCAAAACATTCCGAAAACCCACCTAAACATCATAAAAACAAATCAAAACCAACCAAAACATTCTGAAAACCCGCCAAAATGATTTAGACCCGCAAAACTCATCAAAACATTCTGAAAAGATGCCAAAACATTAGAAAACCAGCCTGAACTGATCAAAACATTCAAAAAACTTGGCAATACATCATAAAAACAAATCAAAACCAACCAAAACATTCCAAAAACCCGACAAAATTATTTAGAACCCGCCAAAACTGATCAAAACATTCTGAAAAGATGCCAAAATACTAGAAAACCCGTAAGAAGTGATCGAAACATTCAATAACTTGCCAAAACATAATCAAAACAAATGAAAGCAAACCAAAACATTCCAAATACCCGCCAAAATATTTTAAAACCCGCCAAAAGGAATCCAAACATTCCAAAACCTGCCAAGACAATATAAACAACACAAGAGAAAACAAAACATTCTAAAACACCACCAAAACATTCCAAAAACCCGCCAAAACATCATAAAAACAAATCAAAACCAACCAAAAAATAAGAGGAACAAGGCAACATATTGGCAAGCAAGAGACGGAGAGCGCGGCACCTTCTAGGAGGCCAAGAAGGAAGCCGCACAACACCTGCACTGTGTCTGCAACTTTCAAACTGCTAGAAGCTAGTGGCTTGCCACTGGCCTGCCTCTTCAATTGCCATTAGCATTCCAATGGAAGCTATTCTTGGACAACTTTGCTCTGCTTGCTGCTAGTTCTGCCCCAGCCTACCATAGATAACCTTGCTCTTGCCTTGAGGCTCTGAGATGCCAAGAACTTGTCAACATCAAAGGGCGGGCCGGGCTACATCTACTCAGCTGCCACAGTTTCTCCTTGCTAGACCTAGTGGGAAAGCATTTTGCTGAGATGCGGAAGGCACGAAACGCAGAATACGGAGACGCGGAGCTGTCCCAAGTGCCGCTGCCAGGCGTCTTTCCGCAGAAGAAGCGCCCCGGAGCGCACCGCAACCGGCACCATCATCTCTGCGCAAAGAGCCAAAATATTTTCAAACCCGCCAAAACTAATCCAAAAATATTTTCAAACCCGCCAAAATAGAAAACCAGACAGAAGTCATCAATACATTCGAAAAAACCTGACAAAACATGATCAAGCCCACCAAAGCTAATCCAAACACACCAAAAACTGGGCTAAACAGAATCAAAACAAATCAAAACAAATCGAAACCTTCTAAAAACCCGCCAAAATATTTCAAAACCCGTCAAAACTAATCAAAACCTTCCGAATACCCGCCAAAACATTCCAAATACCCGCCAAAAGATTTTAAAACCCGCCAAAAGGAATCCAAACATTCCAAAACCTGCCAACACAATAAAAACAACTCAAGAGAATACAAAACATTCTAAAACCCAACCAAAACATTCCGAAAACCCACCTAAACATCATAAAAACAAATCAAAACCAACCAAAACATTCTGAAAACCCGCCAAAATGATTTAGACCCGCAAAACTCATCAAAACATTCTGAAAAGATGCCAAAACATTAGAAAACCAGCCTGAACTGATCAAAACATTCAAAAAACTTGGCAATACATCATAAAAACAAATCAAAACCAACCAAAACATTCCAAAAACCCGACAAAATTATTTAGAACCCGCCAAAACTGATCAAAACATTCTGAAAAGATGCCAAAATACTAGAAAACCAGTCAGAAGTGATCGAAACTTTCAATAACTTGCCAAAACATAATCAAAACAAATGAAAGCAAACCAAAACATTCCAAATACCCGCCAAAATATTTTAAAACCCGCCAAAAGGAATCCAAACATTCCAAAACCTGCCAAGACAATCAAAACAACACAAGAGAAAACAAAACATTCTAAAACACCACCAAAACATTCCAAAAACCCGCCAAAACATCATAAAAACAAATCAAAACCAACCAAAAAATAAGAGGAACAAGGCAACATATTGGCAAGCAAGAGACGGAGAGCGCGGCACCTTCTAGGAGGCCAAGAAGGAAGCCGCACAACACCTGCACTGTGTCTGCAACTTTCAAACTGCTAGAAGCTAGTGGCTTGCCACTGGCCTGCCTCTTCAATTGCCATTAGCATTCCAATGGAAGCGATTCTTGGACAACTTTGCTCTGCTTCCTGCTAGTTCTGCCCCAGCCTACCATAGATAACCTTGCTCTTGCCTTGAGGCTCTGAGATGCCAAGAACTTGTCAACTTCAAAGGGCGGGCCAGGCTACATCTACTCAGCTGCCACAGTTTCTCCTTGCTAGACCTAGTGGGAAAGCATTTTGCTGAGATGCAGAAGGCAAGAAACGCAGAATACGGAGACGCGGAGCTGTCCCAAGTGCCGCTGCCAGGCGTCTTTCCGCAGAAGGAGCGCCCCGGAGCGCACCGCAACCGGCACCGTCATCTCTGCCCAAAGAGCCAAAATATTTTCAAACCCGCCAAAACTCATCCAAAAATATTTTCAAACCCGCCAAAATAGAAAACCAGACAGAAGTCATCAATACATTCGAAAAAACCTGACAAAACATGATCAAGCCCACCAAAGCTAATCCAAACACACCAAACACTGGGCTAAACAGAATCAAAACAAATCAAAACAAATCGAAACCTTCTAAAAACCCGCCAAAATATTTCAAAACCCGTCAAAACTAATCAAAACATTCCGAACACCCGCCAAAACATTCCAAATACCCGCCAAAAGATTTTAAAACTCGCCAAAAGGAATCCAAACATTCCAAAACCTGCCAACACAATAAAAACAACTCAAGAGAATACAAAACATTCTAAAACCCAACCAAAACATTCCGAAAACCCACCAAAACATCATAAAAACAAATCAAAACCAACCAAAACATTCTGAAACCCCGCCAAAATGATTTAGACCCGCAAAACTCATCAAAACATTCTGAAAATATGCCAAAACATTAGAAAACCAGCCTGAACTGATCAAAACATTCAAAAAACTTGGCAATACATCATAAAAACAAATCAAAACCAACCAAAACATTCCAAAAACCCGACAAAATTATTTAGAACCCGCCAAAACTGATCAAAACATTCTGAAAAGATGCCAAAATACTAGAAAACCAGTAAGAAGTGATCGAAACATTCAATAACTTGCCAAAACATAATCAAAACAAATGAAAGCAAACCAAAACATTCCAAATACCCGCCAAAATATTTTAAAACCCGCCAAAAGGAATCCAAACATTCCAAAACCTGCCAAGACAATCAAAACAACACAAGAGAATACAAAACATTCTAAAACACCACCAAAACATTCCGAAAACCCGCCAAAACATCATAAAAACAAATCAAAACCAACCAAAAAATAAGAGGAACAAGGCAACATATTGGCAAGCAAGAGACGGAGAACGCGGCACCTTCTAGGAGGCCAAGAAGGAAGCCGCACAACACCTGCACTGTGTCTGCAACTTTCAAACTGCTAGAAGCTAGTGGCTTGCCACTGGCCTGCCTCTTCAATTGCCATTAGCATTCCAATGGAAGCTATTCTTGGACAACTTTGCTCTGCTTGCTGCTAGTTCTGCCCCAGCCTACCATAGATAACCTTGCTCTTCCCTTGAGGCTCTGAGATGCCAAGAACTTGTCAACTTCAAAGGGCGGGCCGGGCTACATCTACTCAGCTGCCACAGTTTCTCCTTGCTAGACCTAGTGGGAAAGCATTTTGCTGAGATGCGGAAGGCACGAAACGCAGAATACGGAGACGCAGAGCTGTCCCAAGTGCCGCTGCCAGGCGTCTTTCCGCAGAAGGAGCGCCCCGGAGCGCACCGCAACCGGCACCGTCATCTCTGCGCAAAGAGCCAAAATATTTTCAAACCCGCCAAAACTCATCCAAAAATATTTTCAAACCCGCCAAAATAGAAAACCAGACAGAAGTCATCAATACATTCAAAAAAACCTGACAAAACATGATCAAGCCCAACAAAGCTAATCCAAACACACCAAAAACTGGGCTAAACAGAATCAAAACAAATCAAAACAAATCGAAACCTTCTAAAAACCCGCCAAAATATTTCAAAACCCGTCAAAACTAATCAAAACATTCCGAACACCCGCCAAAACATACCAAATACGCGCCAAAAGATTTTAAAACCCGCCAAAAGGAATCCAAACATTCCAAAACCTGCCAACACAATAAAAACAACTCAGGAGAATGCAAAACATTCTAAAACCCAACCAAAACATTCCGAAAACCCACCTAAACATCATAAAAACAAATCAAAACCAACCAAAACATTCTGAAAACCCGCCAAAATGATTTAGACCCGCAAAACTCATCAAAACATTCTGAAAAGATGCCAAAACATTAGAAAACCAGCCTGAACTGATCAAAACATTCAAAAAACTTGGCAATACATCATAAAAACAAATCAAAACCAACCAAAACATTCCAAAAACCCGACAAAATTATTTAGAACCCGCCAAAACTGATCAAAACATTCTGAAAAGATGCCAAAATACTAGAAAACCCGTAAGAAGTGATCGAAACATTCAATAACTTGCCAAAACATAATCAAAACAAATGAAAGCAAACCAAAACATTCCAAATACCCGCCAAAATATTTTAAAACCCGCCAAAAGGAATCCAAACATTCCAAAACCTGCCAAGACAATATAAACAACACAAGAGAAAACAAAACATTCTAAAACACCACCAAAACATTCCGAAAACCCGCCAAAACATCATAAAAACAAATCAAAACCAACCAAAAAATAAGAGTAACAAGGCAACATATTGGCAAGCAAGAGACGGAGAGCGCGGCACCTTCTAGGAGGCCAAGAAGGAAGCCGCACAACACCTGCACTGTGTCTGCAACTTTCAAACTGCTAGAAGCTAGTGACTTGCCACTGGCCTGCCTCTTCAATTGCCATTAGCATTCCAATGGAAGCTATTCTTGGACAACTTTGCTCTGCTTGCTGCTAGTTCTGCCCCAGCCTACCATAGATAACCTTGCTCTTCCCTTGAGGCTCTGAGATGCCAAGAACTTGTCAACTTCAAAGGGCGGGCCAGGCTACATCTACTCAGCTGCCACAGTTTCTCCTTGCTAGACCTAGTGGGAAAGCATTTTCCTGAGATGCGGAAGGCACGAAACGCAGAATACGGAGACGCGGAGCTGTCCCAAGTGCCGCTGCCAGGCGTCTTTCCGCAGAAGGAGCGCCCCGGAGCGCACCGCAACCGGCACCGTCATCTCTGCGCAAAGAGCCAAAATATTTTCAAACCCGCCAAAACTAATCCAAAAATATTTTCAAACCCGCCAAAATAGAAAACCAGACAGAAGTCATCAATACATTCGAAAAAACCTGACAAAACATGATCAAGCCCAACAAAGCTAATCCAAACACACCAAAAACTGGGCTAAACAGAATCAAAACAAATCAAAACAAATCGAAACCTTCTAAAAACCCGCCAAAATATTTCAAAACCTGTCAAAACTAATCAAAACCTTCCGAATACCCGCCAAAACATTCCAAATACCCGCCAAAAGATTTTAAAACCCGCCAAAAGGAATCCAAACATTCCAAAACCTGCCAACACAATAAAAACAACTCAAGAGAATACAAAACATTCTAAAACCCAACCAAAACATTCTGAAAACCCACCAAAACATCATAAAAACAAATCAAAACCAACCAAAACATTCTGAAAACCCGCCAAAATGATTTAGACCCGCAAAACTCATCAAAACATTCTGAAAAGATGCCAAAACATTAGAAAACCAGCCTGAACTGATCAAAACATTCAAAAAACTTGGCAATACATCATAAAAACAAATCAAAACCAACCAAAACATTCCAAAAACCCGACAAAATTATTTAGAACCCGCCAAAACTGATCAAAACATTCTGAAAGGATGCCAAAATACTAGAAAACCAGTAAGAAGTGATCAAAACATTCAATAACTTGCCAAAACATAATCAAAACAAATGAAAGCAAACCAAAACATTCCAAATACCCGCCAAAATATTTTAAAACCCGCCAAAAGGAATCCAAACATTCCAAAACCTGCCAAGACAATCAAAACAACACAAGAGAATACAAAACATTCTAAAACACCACCAAAACATTCCGAAAACCCGCCAAAACATCATAAAAACAAATCAAAACCAACCAAAAAATAAGAGGGACACGGCAACATATTGGCAAGCAAGAGACGGAGAACGCGGCACCTTCTAGGAGGCCAAGAAGGAAGCCGCACAACACCTGCACTGTGTCTGCAACTTTCAAACTGCTAGAAGCTAGTGGCTTGCCACTGGCCTGCCTCTTCAACTGCCATTAGCATTCCAATGGAAGCTATTCTTGGACAACTTTGCTCTGCTTGCTGCTAGTTCTGCCCCAGCCTACCATAGATAACCTTGCTCTTGCCTTGAGGCTCTGAGATGCCAAGAACTTGTCAACTTCAAAGGGCGGGCCAGGCTACATCTACTCAGCTGCCACAGTTTCTCCTTGCTAGACCTAGTGGGAAAGCATTTTGCTGAGATGCAGAAGGCAAGAAACGCAGAATACGGAGACGCGGAACTGTCCCAAGTGCCGCTGCCAGGCGTCTTTCCGCAGAAGGAGCGCCCCGGAGCGCACCGCAACCGGCACCGTCCTCTCTGCGCAAAGAGCCAAAATATTTTCAAACCCGCCAAAACTAATCCAAAAATATTTTCAAACCCGCCAAAATAGAAAACCAGACAGAAGTCATCAATACATTCAAAAAAACCTGACAAAACATGATAAAGCCCAACAAAGCTAATCCAAACACACCAAAAACTGGGCTAAACAGAATCAAAACAAATCAAAACAAATCTAAACCTTCTAAAAACCCGCCAAAATATTTCAAAACCTGTCAAAACTAATCAAAACCTTCCGAATACCCGCCAAAACATTCCAAATACCCGCCAAAAGATTTTAAAACCCGCCAAAAGGAATCCAAACATTCCAAAACCTGCCAACACAATAAAAACAACTCAAGAGAATACAAAACATTCTAAAACCCAACCAAAACATTCCGAAAACCCACCTAAACATCATAAAAACAAATCAAAACCAACCAAAACATTCTGAAAACCCGCCAAAATGATTTAGACCCGCAAAACTCATCAAAACATTCTGAAAAGATGCCAAAACATTAGAAAACCAGCCTGAACTGATCAAAACATTCAAAAAACTTGGCAATACATCATAAAAACAAATCAAAACCAACCAAAACATTCCAAAAACCCGACAAAATTATTTAGAACCCGCCAAAACTGATCAAAACATTCTGAAAAGATGCCAAAATACTAGAAAACCAGTCAGAAGTGATCGAAACTTTCAATAACTTGCCAAAACATAATCAAAACAAATGAAAGCAAACCAAAACATTCCAAATACCCGCCAAAATATTTTAAAACCCGCCAAAAGGAATCCAAACATTCCAAAACCTGCCAAGACAATATAAACAACACAAGAGAAAACAAAACATTCTAAAACACCACCAAAACATTCCGAAAACCCGACAAAACATCATAAAAACAAATCAAAACCAACCAAAAAATAAGAGGAACAAGGCAACATATTGGCAAGCAAGAGACGGAGAGCGCGGCACCTTCTAGGAGGCCAAGAAGGAAGCCGCACAACACCTGCACTGTGTCTGCAACTTTCAAACTGCTAGAAGCTAGTGGCTTGCCACTGGCCTGCCTCTTCAATTGCCATTAGCATTCCAATGGAAGCTATTCTTGGACAACTTTGCTCTGCTTGCTGCTAGTTCTGCCCCAGCCTACCATAGATAACCTTGCTCTTGCCTTGAGGCTCTGAGATGCCAAGAACTTGTCAACTTCAAAGGGCGGGCCAGGCTACATCTACTCAGCTGCCACAGTTTCTCCTTGCTAGACCTAGTGGGAAAGCATTTTGCTGAGATGCAGAAGGCAAGAAACGCAGAATACGGAGACGCGGAGCTGTCCCAAGTGCCGCTGCCAGGCGTCTTTCCGCAGAAGGAGCGCCCCGGAGCGCACCGCAACCGGCACCGTCATCTCTGCCCAAAGAGCCAAAATATTTTCAAACCCGCCAAAACTAATCCAAAAATATTTTCAAACCCGCCAAAATAGAAAACCAGACAGAAGTCATCAATACATTCGAAAAAACCTGACAAAACATGATCAAGCCCAACAAAGCTAATCCAAACACACCAAAAACTGGGCTAAACAGAATCAAAACAAATCAAAACAAATCGAAACCTTCTAAAAACCCGCCAAAATATTTCAAAACCTGTCAAAACTAATCAAAACCTTCCGAATACCCGCCAAAACATTCCAAATACCCGCCAAAAGATTTTAAAACCCGCCAAAAGGAATCCAAACATTCCAAAACCTGCCAACACAATAAAAACAACTCAAGAGAATACAAAACATTCTAAAACCCAACCAAAACATTCCGAAAACCCACCTAAACATCATAAAAACAAATCAAAACCAACCAAAACATTCTGAAAACCCGCCAAAATGATTTAGACCCGCAAAACTCATCAAAACATTCTGAAAAGATGCCAAAACATTAGAAAACCAGCCTGAACTGATCAAAACATTCAAAAAACTTGGCAATACATCATAAAAACAAATCAAAACCAACCAAAACATTCCAAAAACCCGACAAAATTATTTAGAACCCGCCAAAACTGATCAAAACATTCTGAAAAGATGCCAAAATACTAGAAAACCAGTCAGAAGTGATCGAAACTTTCAATAACTTGCCAAAACATAATCAAAACAAATGAAAGCAAACCAAAACATTCCAAATACCCGCCAAAATATTTTAAAACCCGCCAAAAGGAATCCAAACATTCCAAAACCTGCCAAGACAATATAAACAACACAAGAGAAAACAAAACATTCTAAAACACCACCAAAACATTCCGAAAACCCGACAAAACATCATAAAAACAAATCAAAACCAACCAAAAAATAAGAGGAACAAGGCAACATATTGGCAAGCAAGAGACGGAGAGCGCGGCACCTTCTAGGAGGCCAAGAAGGAAGCCGCACAACACCTGCACTGTGTCTGCAACTTTCAAACTGCTAGAAGCTAGTGGCTTGCCACTGGCCTGCCTCTTCAATTGCCATTAGCATTCCAATGGAAGCTATTCTTGGACAACTTTGCTCTGCTTGCTGCTAGTTCTGCCCCAGCCTACCATAGATAACCTTGCTCTTGCCTTGAGGCTCTGAGATGCCAAGAACTTGTCAACTTCAAAGGGCGGGCCAGGCTACATCTACTCAGCTGCCACAGTTTCTCCTTGCTAGACCTAGTGGGAAAGCATTTTGCTGAGATGCAGAAGGCAAGAAACGCAGAATACGGAGACGCGGAGCTGTCCCAAGTGCCGCTGCCAGGCGTCTTTCCGCAGAAGGAGCGCCCCGGAGCGCACCGCAACCGGCACCGTCATCTCTGCCCAAAGAGCCAAAATATTTTCAAACCCGCCAAAACTAATCCAAAAATATTTTCAAACCCGCCAAAATAGAAAACCAGACAGAAGTCATCAATACATTCGAAAAAACCTGACAAAACATGATCAAGCCCACCAAAGCTAATCCAAACACACCAAAAACTGGGCTAAACAGAATCAAAACAAATCAAAACAAATCGAAACCTTCTAAAAACCCGCCAAAATATTTCAAAACCTGTCAAAACTAATCAAAACCTTCCGAATACCCGCCAAAACATTCCAAATACCCGCCAAAAGATTTTAAAACCCGCCAAAATGAAACCAAACATTCCAAAACCTGCCAACACAATAAAAACAACTCAAGAGAATACAAAACATTCTAAAACCCAACCAAAACATTCCGAAAACCCACCTAAACATCATAAAAACAAATCAAAACCAACCAAAACATTCTGAAAACCCGCCAAAATGATTTAGACCCGCAAAACTCATCAAAACATTCTGAAAAGATGCCAAAACATTAGAAAACCAGCCTGAACTGATCAAAACATTCAAAAAACTTGGCAATACATCATAAAAACAAATCAAAACCAACCAAAACATTCCAAAAACCCGACAAAATTATTTAGAACCCGCCAAAACTGATCAAAACATTCTGAAAAGATGCCAAAATACTAGAAAACCCGTAAGAAGTGATCGAAACATTCAATAACTTGCCAAAACATAATCAAAACAAATGAAAGCAAACCAAAACATTCCAAATACCCGCCAAAATATTTTAAAACCCGCCAAAAGGAATCCAAACATTCCAAAACCTGCCAAGACAATATAAACAACACAAGAGAAAACAAAACATTCTAAAACACCACCAAAACATTCCGAAAACCCGCCAAAACATCATAAAAACAAATCAAAACCAACCAAAAAATAAGAGGAACAAGGCAACATATTGGCAAGCAAGAGACGGAGAGCGCGGCACCTTCTAGGAGGCCAAGAAGGAAGCCGCACAACACCTGCACTGTGTCTGCAACTTTCAAACTGCTAGAAGCTAGTGACTTGCCACTGGCCTGCCTCTTCAATTGCCATTAGCATTCCAATGGAAGCTATTCTTGGACAACTTTGCTCTGCTTGCTGCTAGTTCTGCCCCAGCCTACCATAGATAACCTTGCTCTTCCCTTGAGGCTCTGAGATGCCAAGAACTTGTCAACTTCAAAGGGCGGGCCAGGCTACATCTACTCAGCTGCCACAGTTTCTCCTTGCTAGACCTAGTGGGAAAGCATTTTGCTGAGATGCGGAAGGCACGAAACGCAGAATACGGAGACGCGGAGCTGTCCCAAGTGCCGCTGCCAGGCGTCTTTCCGCAGAAGGAGCGCCCCGGAGCGCACCGCAACCGGCACCGTCATCTCTGCGCAAAGAGCCAAAATATTTTCAAACCCGCCAAAACTAATCCAAAAATATTTTCAAACCCGCCAAAATAGAAAACCAGACAGAAGTCATCAATACATTCGAAAAAACCTGACAAAACATGATCAAGCCCAACAAAGCTAATCCAAACACACCAAAAACTGGGCTAAACAGAATCAAAACAAATCAAAACAAATCGAAACCTTCTAAAAACCCGCCAAAATATTTCAAAACCTGTCAAAACTAATCAAAACCTTCCGAATACCCGCCAAAACATTCCAAATACCCGCCAAAAGATTTTAAAACCCGCCAAAAGGAATCCAAACATTCCAAAACCTGCCAACACAATAAAAACAACTCAAGAGAATACAAAACATTCTAAAACCCAACCAAAACATTCTGAAAACCCACCAAAACATCATAAAAACAAATCAAAACCAACCAAAACATTCTGAAAACCCGCCAAAATGATTTAGACCCGCAAAACTCATCAAAACATTCTGAAAAGATGCCAAAACATTAGAAAACCAGCCTGAACTGATCAAAACATTCAAAAAACTTGGCAATACATCATAAAAACAAATCAAAACCAACCAAAACATTCCAAAAACCCGACAAAATTATTTAGAACCCGCCAAAACTGATCAAAACATTCTGAAAGGATGCCAAAATACTAGAAAACCAGTAAGAAGTGATCAAAACATTCAATAACTTGCCAAAACATAATCAAAACAAATGAAAGCAAACCAAAACATTCCAAATACCCGCCAAAATATTTTAAAACCCGCCAAAAGGAATCCAAACATTCCAAAACCTGCCAAGACAATCAAAACAACACAAGAGAATACAAAACATTCTAAAACACCACCAAAACATTCCGAAAACCCGCCAAAACATCATAAAAACAAATCAAAACCAACCAAAAAATAAGAGGGACACGGCAACATATTGGCAAGCAAGAGACGGAGAACGCGGCACCTTCTAGGAGGCCAAGAAGGAAGCCGCACAACACCTGCACTGTGTCTGCAACTTTCAAACTGCTAGAAGCTAGTGGCTTGCCACTGGCCTGCCTCTTCAACTGCCATTAGCATTCCAATGGAAGCTATTCTTGGACAACTTTGCTCTGCTTGCTGCTAGTTCTGCCCCAGCCTACCATAGATAACCTTGCTCTTGCCTTGAGGCTCTGAGATGCCAAGAACTTGTCAACTTCAAAGGGCGGGCCGGGCTACATCTACTCAGCTGCCACAGTTTCTCCTTGCTAGACCTAGTGGGAAAGCATTTTGCTGAGATGCGGAAGGCACGAAATGCAGAATACGGAGACGCGGAGCTGTCCCAAGTGCCGCTGCCAGGCGTCTTTCCGCAGAAGGAGCGCCCCGGAGCGCACCGCAACCGGCACCGTCATCTCTGCGCAAAGAGCCAAAATATTTTCAAACCCGCCAAAACTCATCCAAAAATATTTTCAAACCCGCCAAAATAGAAAACCAGACAGAAGTCATCAATACATTCGAAAAAACCTGACAAAACATGATCAAGCCCACCAAAGCTAATCCAAACACACCAAAAACTGGGCTAAACAGAATCAAAACAAATCAAAACAAATCGAAACCTTCTAAAAACCCGCCAAAATATTTCAAAACCCGTCAAAACTAATCAAAACCTTCCGAATACCCGCCAAAACATTCCAAATACCCGCCAAAAGATTTTAAAACCCGCCTAAAGGAATCCAAACATTCCAAAACCTGCCAACACAATAAAAACAACTCAAGAGAATACAAAACATTCTAAAACCCAACCAAAACATTCCGAAAACCCACCTAAACATCATAAAAACAAATCAAAACCAACCAAAACATTCTGAAAACCCGCCAAAATGATTTAGACCCGCAAAACTCATCAAAACATTCTGAAAAGATGCCAAAACATTAGAAAACCAGCCTGAACTGATCAAAACATTCAAAAAACTTGGCAATACATCATAAAAACAAATCAAAACCAACCAAAACATTCCAAAAACCCGACAAAATTATTTAGAACCCGCCAAAACTGATCAAAACATTCTGAAAAGATGCCAAAATACTAGAAAACCAGTAAGAAGTGATCGAAACATTCAATAACTTGCCAAAACATAATCAAAACAAATGAAAGCAAACCAAAACATTCCAAATACCCGCCAAAATATTTTGAAACCCGCCAAAAGGAATCCAAACATTCCAAAACCTGCCAAGACAATATAAACAACACAAGAGAAAACAAAACATTCTAAAACACCACCAAAACATTCCGAAAACCCGCCAAAACATCATAAAAACAAATCAAAACCAACCAAAAAATAAGAGGAACAAGGCAACATATTGGCAAGCAAGAGACGGAGAGCGCGGCACCTTCTAGGAGGCCAAGAAGGAAGCCGCACAACACCTGCACTGTGTCTGCAACTTTCAAACTGCTAGAAGCTAGTGGCTTGCCACTGGCCTGCCTCTTCAATTGCCATTAGCATTCCAATGGAAGCTATTCTTGGACAACTTTGCTCTGCTTGCTGCTAGTTCTGCCCCAGCCTACCATAGATAACCTTGCTCTTCCCTTGAGGCTCTGAGATGCCAAGAACTTGTCAACTTCAAAGGGCGGGCCGGGCTACATCTACTCAGCTGCCACAGTTTCTCCTTGCTAGACCTAGTGGGAAAGCATTTTGCTGAGATGCAGAAGGCAAGAAACGCAGAATACGGAGACGCGGAACTGTCCCAAGTGCCGCTGCCAGGCGTCTTTCCGCAGAAGGAGCGCCCCGGAGCGCACCGCAACCGGCACCGTCCTCTCTGCGCAAAGAGCCAAAATATTTTCAAACCCGCCAAAACTAATCCAAAAATATTTTCAAACCCGCCAAAATAGAAAACCAGACAGAAGTCATCAATACATTCAAAAAAACCTGACAAAACATGATAAAGCCCAACAAAGCTAATCCAAACACACCAAAAACTGGGCTAAACAGAATCAAAACAAATCAAAACAAATCTAAACCTTCTAAAAACCCGCCAAAATATTTCAAAACCTGTCAAAACTAATCAAAACCTTCCGAATACCCGCCAAAACATTCCAAATACCCGCCAAAAGATTTTAAAACCCGCCAAAAGGAATCCAAACATTCCAAAACCTGCCAACACAATAAAAACAACTCAAGAGAATACAAAACATTCTAAAACCCAACCAAAACATTCCGAAAACCCACCTAAACATCATAAAAACAAATCAAAACCAACCAAAACATTCTGAAAACCCGCCAAAATGATTTAGACCCGCAAAACTCATCAAAACATTCTGAAAAGATGCCAAAACATTAGAAAACCAGCCTGAACTGATCAAAACATTCAAAAAACTTGGCAATACATCATAAAAACAAATCAAAACCAACCAAAACATTCCAAAAACCCGACAAAATTATTTAGAACCCGCCAAAACTGATCAAAACATTCTGAAAAGATGCCAAAATACTAGAAAACCAGTCAGAAGTGATCGAAACTTTCAATAACTTGCCAAAACATAATCAAAACAAATGAAAGCAAACCAAAACATTCCAAATACCCGCCAAAATATTTTAAAACCCGCCAAAAGGAATCCAAACATTCCAAAACCTGCCAAGACAATATAAACAACACAAGAGAAAACAAAACATTCTAAAACACCACCAAAACATTCCGAAAACCCGACAAAACATCATAAAAACAAATCAAAACCAACCAAAAAATAAGAGGAACAAGGCAACATATTGGCAAGCAAGAGACGGAGAGCGCGGCACCTTCTAGGAGGCCAAGAAGGAAGCCGCACAACACCTGCACTGTGTCTGCAACTTTCAAACTGCTAGAAGCTAGTGGCTTGCCACTGGCCTGCCTCTTCAATTGCCATTAGCATTCCAATGGAAGCTATTCTTGGACAACTTTGCTCTGCTTGCTGCTAGTTCTGCCCCAGCCTACCATAGATAACCTTGCTCTTGCCTTGAGGCTCTGAGATGCCAAGAACTTGTCAACTTCAAAGGGCGGGCCAGGCTACATCTACTCAGCTGCCACAGTTTCTCCTTGCTAGACCTAGTGGGAAAGCATTTTGCTGAGATGCAGAAGGCAAGAAACGCAGAATACGGAGACGCGGAGCTGTCCCAAGTGCCGCTGCCAGGCGTCTTTCCGCAGAAGGAGCGCCCCGGAGCGCACCGCAACCGGCACCGTCATCTCTGCCCAAAGAGCCAAAATATTTTCAAACCCGCCAAAACTATCCAAAAATATTTTCAAACCCGCCAAAATAGAAAACCAGACAGAAGTCATCAATACATTCGAAAAAACCTGACAAAACATGATCAAGCCCAACAAAGCTAATCCAAACACACCAAAAACTGGGCTAAACAGAATCAAAACAAATCAAAACAAATCGAAACCTTCTAAAAACCCGCCAAAATATTTCAAAACCTGTCAAAACTAATCAAAACCTTCCGAATACCCGCCAAAACATTCCAAATACCCGCCAAAAGATTTTAAAACCCGCCAAAAGGAATCCAAACATTCCAAAACCTGCCAACACAATAAAAACAACTCAAGAGAATACAAAACATTCTAAAACCCAACCAAAACATTCCGAAAACCCACCTAAACATCATAAAAACAAATCAAAACCAACCAAAACATTCTGAAAACCCGCCAAAATGATTTAGACCCGCAAAACTCATCAAAACATTCTGAAAAGATGCCAAAACATTAGAAAACCAGCCTGAACTGATCAAAACATTCAAAAAACTTGGCAATACATCATAAAAACAAATCAAAACCAACCAAAACATTCCAAAAACCCGACAAAATTATTTAGAACCCGCCAAAACTGATCAAAACATTCTGAAAAGATGCCAAAATACTAGAAAACCAGTCAGAAGTGATCGAAACTTTCAATAACTTGCCAAAACATAATCAAAACAAATGAAAGCAAACCAAAACATTCCAAATACCCGCCAAAATATTTTAAAACCCGCCAAAAGGAATCCAAACATTCCAAAACCTGCCAAGACAATATAAACAACACAAGAGAAAACAAAACATTCTAAAACACCACCAAAACATTCCGAAAACCCGACAAAACATCATAAAAACAAATCAAAACCAACCAAAAAATAAGAGGAACAAGGCAACATATTGGCAAGCAAGAGACGGAGAGCGCGGCACCTTCTAGGAGGCCAAGAAGGAAGCCGCACAACACCTGCACTGTGTCTGCAACTTTCAAACTGCTAGAAGCTAGTGGCTTGCCACTGGCCTGCCTCTTCAATTGCCATTAGCATTCCAATGGAAGCTATTCTTGGACAACTTTGCTCTGCTTGCTGCTAGTTCTGCCCCAGCCTACCATAGATAACCTTGCTCTTGCCTTGAGGCTCTGAGATGCCAAGAACTTGTCAACTTCAAAGGGCGGGCCAGGCTACATCTACTCAGCTGCCACAGTTTCTCCTTGCTAGACCTAGTGGGAAAGCATTTTGCTGAGATGCAGAAGGCAAGAAACGCAGAATACGGAGACGCGGAGCTGTCCCAAGTGCCGCTGCCAGGCGTCTTTCCGCAGAAGGAGCGCCCCGGAGCGCACCGCAACCGGCACCGTCATCTCTGCCCAAAGAGCCAAAATATTTTCAAACCCGCCAAAACTAATCCAAAAATATTTTCAAACCCGCCAAAATAGAAAACCAGACAGAAGTCATCAATACATTCGAAAAAACCTGACAAAACATGATCAAGCCCACCAAAGCTAATCCAAACACACCAAAAACTGGGCTAAACAGAATCAAAACAAATCAAAACAAATTGAAACCTTCTAAAAACCCGCCAAAATATTTCAAAACCTGTCAAAACTAATCAAAACCTTCCGAATACCCGCCAAAACATTCCAAATACCCGCCAAAAGATTTTAAAACCCGCCAAAATGAAACCAAACATTCCAAAACCTGCCAACACAATAAAAACAACTCAAGAGAATACAAAACATTCTAAAACCCAACCAAAACATTCCGAAAACCCACCTAAACATCATAAAAACAAATCAAAACCAACCAAAACATTCTGAAAACCCGCCAAAATGATTTAGACCCGCAAAACTCATCAAAACATTCTGAAAAGATGCCAAAACATTAGAAAACCAGCCTGAACTGATCAAAACATTCAAAAAACTTGGCAATACATCATAAAAACAAATCAAAACCAACCAAAACATTCCAAAAACCCGACAAAATTATTTAGAACCCGACAAAACTGATCAAAACATTCTGAAAAGATGCCAAAATACTAGAAAACCAGTCAGAAGTGATCGAAACTTTCAATAACTTGCCAAAACATAATCAAAACAAATGAAAGCAAACCAAAACATTCCAAATACCCGCCAAAATATTTTAAAACCCGCCAAAAGGAATCCAAACATTCCAAAACCTGCCAAGACAATATAAACAACACAAGAGAAAACAAAACATTCTAAAACACCACCAAAACATTCCGAAAACCCGACAAAACATCATAAAAACAAATCAAAACCAACCAAAAAATAAGAGGAACAAGGCAACATATTGGCAAGCAAGAGACGGAGAGCGCGGCACCTTCTAGGAGGCCAAGAAGGAAGCCGCACAACACCTGCACTGTGTCTGCAACTTTCAAACTGCTAGAAGCTAGTGGCTTGCCACTGGCCTGCCTCTTCAATTGCCATTAGCATTCCAATGGAAGCGATTCTTGGACAACTTTGCTCTGCTTGCTGCTAGTTCTGCCCCAGCCTACCATAGATAACCTTGCTCTTCCCTTGAGGCTCTGAGATGCCAAGAACTTGTCAACTTCAAAGGGCGGGCCAGGCTACATCTACTCAGCTGCCACAGTTTCTCCTTGCTAGACCTAGTGGGAAAGCATTTTGCTGAGATGCGGAAGGCACGAAACGCAGCATACGGAGACGCGGAGCTGTCCCAAGTGCCGCTGCCAGGCGTCTTTCCGCAGAAGGAGCGCCCCGGAGCGCACCGCAACCGGCACCGTCATCTCTGCCCAAAGAGCCAAAATATTTTCAAACCCGCCAAAACTCATCCAAAAATATTTTCAAACCCGCCAAAATAGAAATCCAGACAGAAGAGATCAATACATTCGAAAAAACCTGACAAAACATGATCAAGCCCACCAAAGCTAATCCAAACACACCAAAAACTGGGCTAAACAGAATCAAAACAAATCAAAACAAATCGAAACCTTCTAAAAACCCGCCAAAATATTTCAAAACCCGTCAAAACTAATCAAAACCTTCCGAATACCCGCCAAAACATTCCAAATACCCGCCAAAAGATTTTAAAACCCGCCAAAAGGAATCCAAACATTCCAAAACCTGCCAACACAATATAAACAACTCAAGAGAATACAAAACATTCTAAAACCCAACCAAAACATTCCGAAAACCCACCAAAACATCATAAAAACAAATCAAAACCAACCAAAACATTCTGAAAACCCCGCCAAAATGATTTAGACCCGCAAAACTCATCAAAACATTCTGAAAAGATGCCAAAACATTAGAAAACCAGCCTGAACTGATCAAAACATTCAAAAAACTTGGCAATACATCATAAAAACAAATCAAAACCAACCAAAACATTCCAAAAACCCGACAAAATTATTTAGAACCCGCCAAAACTGATCAAAACATTCTGAAAAGATGCCAAAATACTAGAAAACCAGTCAGAAGTGATCGAAACATTCAATAACTTGCCAAAACATAATCAAAACAAATGAAAGCAAACCAAAACATTCCAAATACCCGCCAAAATATTTTAAAACCCGCCAAAAGGAATCCAAACATTCCAAAACCTGCCAAGACAATCAAAACAACACAAGAGAAAACAAAACATTCTAAAACACCACCAAAACATTCCGAAAACCCACCAAAACATCATAAAAACAAATCAAAACCAACCAAAAAATAAGAGGAACAAGGCAACATATTGGCAAGCAAGAGACGGAGAGCGCGGCACCTTCTAGGAGGCCAAGAAGGAAGCCGCACAACACCTGCACTGTGTCTGCAACTTTCAAACTGCTAGAAGCTAGTGGCTTGCCACTGGCCTGCCTCTTCAATTGCCATTAGCATTCCAATGGAAGCTATTCTTGGACAACTTTGCTCTGCTTGCTGCTAGTTCTGCCCCAGCCTACCATAGATAACCTTGCTCTTGCCTTGAGGCTCTGAGATGCCAAGAACTTGTCAACTTCAAAGGGCGGGCCAGGCTACATCTACTCAGCTGCCACAGTTTCTCCTTGCTAGACCTAGTGGGAAAGCATTTTGCTGAGATGCAGAAGGCAAGAAACGCAGAATACGGAGACGCGGAGCTGTCCCAAGTGCCGCTGCCAGGCGTCTTTCCGCAGAAGGAGCGCCCCGGAGCGCACCGCAACCGGCACCGTCATCTCTGCCCAAAGAGCCAAAATATTTTCAAACCCGCCAAAACTCATCCAAAAATATTTTCAAACCCGCCAAAATAGAAAACCAGACAGAAGTCATCAATACATTCGAAAAAACCTGACAAAACATGATCAAGCCCACCAAAGCTAATCCAAACACACCAAAAACTGGGCTAAACAGAATCAAAACAAATCAAAACAAATCGAAACCTTCTAAAAACCCGCCAAAATATTTCAAAACCCGTCAAAACTAATCAAAACCTTCCGAATACCCGCCAAAACATTCCAAATACCCGCCAAAAGATTTTAAAACCCGCCTAAAGGAATCCAAACATTCCAAAACCTGCCAACACAATAAAAACAACTCAAGAGAATACAAAACATTCTAAAACCCAACCAAAACATTCCGAAAACCCACCTAAACATCATAAAAACAAATCAAAACCAACCAAAACATTCTGAAAACCCGCCAAAATGATTTAGACCCGCAAAACTCATCAAAACATTCTGAAAAGATGCCAAAACATTAGAAAACCAGCCTGAACTGATCAAAACATTCAAAAAACTTGGCAATACATCATAAAAACAAATCAAAACCAACCAAAACATTCCAAAAACCCGACAAAATTATTTAGAACCCGCCAAAACTGATCAAAACATTCTGAAAAGATGCCAAAATACTAGAAAACCAGTAAGAAGTGATCGAAACATTCAATAACTTGCCAAAACATAATCAAAACAAATGAAAGCAAACCAAAACATTCCAAATACCCGCCAAAATATTTTGAAACCCGCCAAAAGGAATCCAAACATTCCAAAACCTGCCAAGACAATATAAACAACACAAGAGAAAACAAAACATTCTAAAACACCACCAAAACATTCCGAAAACCCGCCAAAACATCATAAAAACAAATCAAAACCAACCAAAAAATAAGAGGAACAAGGCAACATATTGGCAAGCAAGAGACGGAGAGCGCGGCACCTTCTAGGAGGCCAAGAAGGAAGCCGCACAACACCTGCACTGTGTCTGCAACTTTCAAACTGCTAGAAGCTAGTGGCTTGCCACTGGCCTGCCTCTTCAATTGCCATTAGCATTCCAATGGAAGCTATTCTTGGACAACTTTGCTCTGCTTGCTGCTAGTTCTGCCCCAGCCTACCATAGATAACCTTGCTCTTGCCTTGAGGCTCTGAGATGCCAAGAACTTGTCAACTTCAAAGGGCGGGCCAGGCTACATCTACTCAGCTGCCACAGTTTCTCCTTGCTAGACCTAGTGGGAAAGCATTTTGCTGAGATGCAGAAGGCAAGAAACGCAGAATACGGAGACGCGGAACTGTCCCAAGTGCCGCTGCCAGGCGTCTTTCCGCAGAAGGAGCGCCCCGGAGCGCACCGCAACCGGCACCGTCCTCTCTGCGCAAAGAGCCAAAATATTTTCAAACCCGCCAAAACTCATCCAAAAATATTTTCAAACCCGCCAAAATAGAAAACCAGACAGAAGTCATCAATACATTCGAAAAAACCTGACAAAACATGATCAAGCCCAACAAAGCTAATCCAAACACACCAAAAACTGGGCTAAACAGAATCAAAACAAATCAAAACAAATCTAAACCTTCTAAAAACCCACCAAAATATTTCAAAACCCGTCAAAACTAATCAAAACCTTCCGAATACCCGCCAAAACATTCCAAATACCCGCCAAAAGATTTTAAAACCCGCCAAAAGGAATCCAAACCTTCCAAAACCTGCCAACACAATAAAAACAACTCAAGAGAATACAAAACATTCTAAAACCCAACCAAAACATTCCGAAAACCCACCTAAACATCATAAAAACAAATCAAAACCAACCAAAACATTCTGAAAACCCGCCAAAATGATTTAGACCCGCAAAACTCATCAAAACATTCTGAAAAGATGCCAAAACATTAGAAAACCAGACAGAACTGATCAAAACATTCAAAAAACTTGGCAATACATCATAAAAACAAATCAAAACCAACCAAAACATTCCAAAAACCCGACAAAATTATTTAGAACCCGCCAAAACTGATCAAAACATTCTGAAAGGATGCCAAAATACTAGAAAACCAGTAAGAAGTGATCAAAACATTCAATAACTTGCCAAAACATAATCAAAACAAATGAAAGCAAACCAAAACATTCCAAATACCCGGCAAAATATTTTAAAACCCGCCAAAAGGAATCCAAACATTCCAAAACCTGCCAAGACAATCAAAACAACACAAGAGAATACAAAACATTCTAAAACACCACCAAAACATTCCGAAAACCCGACAAAACATCATAAAAACAAATCAAAACCAACCAAAAAATAAGAGGAACACGGCAACATATTGGCAAGTAAGAGACGGAGAACGCGGCACCTTCTAGGAGGCCAAGAAGGAAGCCGCACAACACCTGCACTGTGTCTGCAACTTTCAAACTGCTAGAAGCTAGTGGCTTGCCACTGGCCTGCCTCTTCAATTGCCATTAGCATTCCAATGGAAGCTATTCTTGGACAACTTTGCTCTGCTTGCTGCTAGTTCTGCCCCAGCCTACCATAGATAACCTTGCTCTTCCCTTGAGGCTCTGAGATGCCAAGAACTTGTCAACTTCAAAGGGCGGGCCGGGCTACATCTACTCAGCTGCCACAGTTTCTCCTTGCTAGACCTAGTGGGAAAGCATTTTGCTGAGATGCAGAAGGCACGAAACGCAGAATACGGAGACGCGGAGCTGTCCCAAGTGCCGCTGCCAGGCGTCTTTCCGCAGAAGGAGCGCCCCGGAGCGCACCGCAACCGGCACCGTCATCTCTGCCCAAAGAGCAAAAATATTTTCAAACCCGCCAAAACTCATCCAAAAATATTTTCAAACCCGCCAAAATAGAAATCCAGACAGAAGAGATCAATACATTCGAAAAAACCTGACAAAACATGATCAAGCCCACCAAAGCTAATCCAAACACACCAAAAACTGGGCTAAACAGAATCAAAACAAATCAAAACAAATCGAAACCTTCTAAAAACCCGCCAAAATATTTCAAAACCCGTCAAAACTAATCAAAACCTTCCGAATACCCGCCAAAACATTCCAAATACCCGCCAAAAGATTTTAAAACCCGCCAAAAGGAATCCAAACATTCCAAAACCTGCCAACACAATATAAACAACTCAAGAGAATACAAAACATTCTAAAACCCAACCAAAACATTCCGAAAACCCACCAAAACATCATAAAAACAAATCAAAACCAACCAAAACATTCTGAAAACCCCGCCAAAATGATTTAGACCCGCAAAACTCATCAAAACATTCTGAAAAGATGCCAAAACATTAGAAAACCAGCCTGAACTGATCAAAACATTCAAAAAACTTGGCAATACATCATAAAAACAAATCAAAACCAACCAAAACATTCCAAAAACCAGCCAAAATATTCCGAAATCCCGCCAAAATATCATAAAAACAAATCAAAACCAACCAAAACATTCCAAAAACCTGACAAAATATTTTAGAACCCGCCAAAACTGATCAAAACATTCTGAAAAGATGCCAAAATACTATCAAACCTGTAAGAAGTGATCGAAATATTCAATAACTTGCCAAAACATAATCAAAACAAATGAAAGCAAACCAAAAACATTCCAAATACCCGCCAAAATATTTGAAAACCCGCCAAAAGGAATCCAAACATTCCAAAACCTGCCAAGACAATATAAACAACACAAGAGAAAACAAAACATTCTAAAACACCACCAAAACATTCCGAAAACCCGCCAAAACATCATAAAAACAATTCAAAACAAACCAAAAATAAGAGGAACAAGGCAACATATTGGCAAGCAAGAGACGGAGAGCGCGGCACCTTCTAGGAGGCCAAGAAGGAAGCCGCACAACACCTGCACTGTGTCTGCAACTTTCAAACTGCTAGAAGCTAGTGGCTTGCCACTGGCCTGCCTCTTCAATTGCCATTAGCATTCCAATGGAAGCTATTCTTGGACAACTTTGCTCTGCTTGCTGCTAGTTCTGCCCCAGCCTACCATAGATAACCTTGCTCTTCCCTTGAGGCTCTGAGATGCCAAGAACTTGTCGACTTCAAAGGGCGGGCCGGGCTACATCTACTCAGCTGCCACAGTTTCTCCTTGCTAGACCTAGTGGGAAAGCATTTTGCTGAGATGCAGAAGGCAAGAAACGCAGAATACGGAGACGCGGAGCTGTCCCAAGTGCCGCTGCCTAGGTGTCTTTCCGCAGAAGGAGCGCCCCGGAGCGCACCGCAACCGGCGCCGTCATCTCTGCGCAAAGAGCCAAAACATTTTAAAAACCTGCCAAAATATTTTAATGCTAGAAAAACGAATCAAACTTTCCGAAAACATGCCAAAACATAAAACAAATCTAAACAAAAAAAATTCCACAAACTAGCCAAAATATTTTAGAACTCCCCAAAAACTGATCAAAACATACTGAAAACCTGCCAAAATATTATAAAATTAGTCAGAAGTCAATAACACATTCAAAAAAACCGCCAAAACATGATAAACCCCAACAAAACTAATCCAAACCCACCAAAAACCTGACTAAACATAACATAAACTAATCAAAACCAACCAAAAAGATCCTAAAAACCCGCCCACAGTAATCTAAACATTCTAAAAGCCCTCCAAAACATAATAAAGACATAGGAAAACCAAACAAAATATTCTAAAAACCTGCCAAAATATATTAAAACCCGCCAAAACGGATCAAAACGTTCTGAAGGCATGCCAAAATACTAGAAAACCAGCCAGAACTGATCCAAATATTTCAAAAAGCTTGCCAAAACATAATAAAAACAAATCAAAACCACCTAAAACATTGTAAAAACTCACCAAATTATTTTAAGCCCGCCAAACCATTTTAAAATTCGCCAAAACGAATCAAAATTTTCCATAAACTTTATAAAAACATATCAAAACAAACCAAGAAATTCCAAACACCAGGCAAAATATTGTAAAACAAATCAAAAGTAATTAAAATTTCCCAAACCAGCTGAAATATTGTAAAAAAAAACCAAAACAAATCAAAACATTCCAAAAAACCTGCCAAAATGTTAATACACCCGTCGAAACTGATCACAACATTCCCAATAGACGCAAAAAACATTCAAAAAAGCCGTCAAAGCATTAGAAAGAAAATCAATGCAAATCAAAACATTCCAAAAACCCGCTAAAATACTTTAAAATACGCAAAAATGAACCAAACCTTTCCAAGAACCCACCAAAACATAAGAAAAACAAATCAAAACAAATTAAAACAATCCAAACACCAGACGAAATACTTTAGAACCCGCCAAAAGTGATCAAAACATTCGGAAAACACGCCAAACTACGAGAAAACCAGCCAGGACTTATCAAAACACACAAAAAACTTACCAAAAAATAATAAAGACAAATAAAAACATTTTAAAAATCCGGGCAAAATATTTCAAAACCCGCCGAAAGGAACCGAAATATTCCAAAACTCTCCAAAACTTCAAAAAAACGAACCAAAACATCCCCAAAACCCACAAAAATATTTAGAACCGCGATCAGCACAGCGCTCTCTGCGCAAACACTCGCTAGATGGCAGCCGAGAGACGGAGAGCGCGCCACCTTCTAGGATGCGAAGAGTGAAGCCGCACAACGCCTGCACTGTGTCCGAAGCTTTCTAACTGCTAGAAGTTCAAGGCTTACCACTCGCCTGCCTCTTCAATTGCCATTAGCATCCGAAAGGAAGGTATTCTTGCACAACTTTGCTGTGCTTGCGTCTAGTTTTGCCCCAGCACACCATAGATAACCTTGCTCTTCCCTTTAGTTTTTGAGATGCCGAGAACTCGGGAATTGAGAACACAAGTCCGGGGACGTATACTGTGCTGGCACAGTTTCTCCTTGCTAGACACAGTGGAAAAGCATTTTGCTGAGACGCAGAAGACAAGAAATGCAGAATACGGAGATACGGAGCTCTCCGAAGTTAAGTGCCGCTGCCAGGCGTCTTTCGGCAGAAAGAGAGCTCCGCAGCGCACAGTGACCGGCACAGTGCTCTGTGCGCGAAGAGCCGCTTGATCGCATCTGAGAGACGGAGAGCGCGTTACCTTCTACGATGCGAAGAGTGAAGCCGCACAACACCCGGACTGTGTCCGCATCTTTCTAACTGCTAGAATTTCAAGGCTTACCACTTGCCTGCCTCTTCAATTGCCATTAGCATCCGAAAGGAAGGTATTCTTGCACAACTTTGTTGGGCTTGCGTCTAGTTCTGCCCCAGCCCACCATAGATAACCTTGCTCTTCCCGTTAGTTTTTGAGATGCCGAGAACTCGGGAATTGAGAACACAAGTCCGGGGACGTATACTGTGCTGGCACAGTTTCTCCTTGCTAGACACAGTGGAAAAGCATTTTGCTGAGACGCAGAAGACAAGAAATGCAGAATACGGAGATACGGAGCTCTCCGAAGTTAAGTGCCGCTGCCAGGCGTCTTTCGGCAGAAAGAGAGCTCCGCAGCGCACAGTGACCGGCACAGTGCTCTCTGCGCGAAGAGCCGCTTGATCGCATCCGAGAGACGGAGAGCGCGGTACCTTCTACGATGCGAAGAGTGAAGCCGCACAACACCCGGACATTGTCCGCATCTTTCTAACTGCTAGAATTTCAAGGCTTACCACTTGCCTGCCTCTTCAATTGCCATTAGCATCCGAAAGGAAGGTATTCTTGCACAACTTTGTTGGGCTTGCGTCTAGTTCTGCCCCAGCCCACCATAGATAACCTTGCTCTTCCCGTTAGTTTTTGAGATGCCGAGAACTCGGGAATTGAGAACACAAGTCCGGGGACGTATACTGTGCTGGCACAGTTTCTCCTTGCTAGACACAGTGGAAAAGCATTTTGCTGAGACGCAGAAGACAAGAAATGCAGAATACGGAGATACGGAGCTCTCCGAAGTTAAGTGCCGCTGCCAGGCGTCTTTCGGCAGAAAGAGAGCTCCGGAGCGCACAGTGACCGGCACAATGCTCTGTGCGCGAAGAGCCGCTTGATCGCATCTGAGAGACGGAGAGCGCGTTACCTTCTACGATGCGAAGAGTGAAGCCGCACAACGCCTGCACTGTGTCCGCATCTTTCTAACTGCTAGAATTTCAAGGCTTACCACTTGCCTGCCTCTTCAATTGCCATTAGCATCCGAACGGAAGGTATTCTTGCACAACTTTGTTGTGCTTGCGTCTAGTTCTGCCCCAGCACACCATAGATAACCTTGCTCTTCCCGTTAGTTTTTGAGATGCCGAGAACTCGGGAATTGAGAACACAAGTCCGGGGACGTATACTGTGCTGGCACAGTTTCTCCTTGCTAGACACAGTGGAAAAGCATTTTGCTGAGAGGCAGAAGACAAGAAATGCAGAATACGGAGATACGGAGCTCTCCGAAGTTAAGTGCCGCTGCCAGGCGTCTTTCGGCAGAAAGAGAGCTCCGCAGCGCACAGTGACCGGCACAGTGCTCTCTGCGCGAAGAGCCGCTTGATCGCATCCGAGAGACGGAGAGCGCGGTACCTTCTACGATGCGAAGAGTGAAGTCGCACAACACCCGGACTGTGTCCGCATCTTTCTAACTGCTAGAATTTCAAGGCTTACCACTTGCCTGCCTCTTCAATTGCCATTAGCATCCGAAAGGAAGGTATTCTTGCACAACTTTGCTCTGCTTGCGTCTAGTTTTGCCCCAGCACACCATAGATAACCTTGCTCTTCCCTTTAGTTTTTGAGATGCCGAGAACTCGGGAATTGAGAACACAAGTCCGGGGACGTATACTGTGCTGGCACAGTTTCTCCTTGCTAGACACAGTGGAAAAGCATTTTGCTGAGACGCAGAAGACAAGAAATGCAGAATACGGAGATACGGAGCTCTCCGAAGTTAAGTGCCGCTGCCAGGCGTCTTTCGGCAGAAAGAGAGCTCCGGAGCGCACAGTGACCGGCACAGTGCTCTGTGCGCGAAGAGCCGCTTGATCGCATCTGAGAGACGGAGAGCGCGTTACCTTCTACGATGCGAAGAGTGAAGCCGCACAACACCCGGACTGTGTCCGCATCTTTCTAACTGCTAGAATTTCAAGGCTTACCACTTGCCTGCCTCTTCAATTGCCATTAGCATCCGAAAGGAAGGTATTCTTGCACAACTTTTTGGGCTTGCGTCTAGTTCTGCCCCAGCCCACCATAGATAACCTTGCTCTTCCCGTTAGTTTTTGAGATGCCGAGAACTCGGGAATTGAGAACACAAGTCCGGGGACGTATACTGTGCTGGCACAGTTTCTCCTTGCTAGACACAGTGGAAAAGCATTTTGCTGAGACGCAGAAGACAAGAAATGCAGAATACGGAGATACGGAGCTCTCCGAAGTTAAGTGCCGCTGCCAGGCGTCTTTCGGCAGAAAGAGAGCTCCGGAGCGCACAGTGACCGGCACAATGCTCTGTGCGCGAAGAGCCGCTTGATCGCATCTGAGAGACGGAGAGCGCGTTACCTTCTACGATGCGAAGAGTGAAGCCGCACAACGCCTGCACTGTGTCCGCATCTTTCTAACTGCTAGAATTTCAAGGCTTACCACTTGCCTGCCTCTTCAATTGCCATTAGCATCCGAACGGAAGGTATTCTTGCACAACTTTGTTGTGCTTGCGTCTAGTTCTGCCCCAGCACACCATAGATAACCTTGCTCTTCCCGTTAGTTTTTGAGATGCCGAGAACTCGGGAATTGAGAACACAAGTCCGGGGACGTATACTGTGCTGGCACAGTTTCTCCTTGCTAGACACAGTGGAAAAGCATTTTGCTGAGAGGCAGAAGACAAGAAATGCAGAATACGGAGATACGGAGCTCTCCGAAATTAAGTGCCGCTGCCAGGCGTCTTTCGGCAGAAAGAGAGCTCCGCAGCGCACAGTGACCGGCACAGTGCTCTCTGCGCGAAGAGCCGCTTGATCGCATCCGAGAGACGGAGAGCGCGGTACCTTCTACGATGCGAAGAGTGAAGTCGCACAACACCCGGACTGTGTCCGCATCTTTCTAACTGCTAGAATTTCAAGGCTTACCACTTGCCTGCCTCTTCAATTGCCATTAGCATCCGAAAGGAAGGTATTCTTGCACAACTTTGCTCTGCTTGCGTCTAGTTCTGCCCCAGCCCACCATAGATAACCTTGCTCTTCCCGTTAGTTTTTGAGGTGCCAAGAACTCGGGAATTGAGAACACAAGTCCGGGGACGTATACTGTGCTGGCACAGTTTCTCCTTGCTAGACACAGTGGAAAAGCATTTTGCTGAGACGCAGAAGACAAGAAATGCAGAATACGGAGATACGGAGCTCTCCGAAGTTAAGTGCCGCTGCCAGGCCTCTTTCGGCAGAAAGAGAGCTCCGCAGCGCAGTGACCGGCACAATGCTCTGTGCGCGAAGAGCCGCTTGATCGCATCTGAGAGACGGAGAGCGCGTTACCTTCTACGATGCGAAGAGTGAAGCCGCACAACACCCGGACTGTGTCCGCATCTTTCTAACTGCTAGAATTTCAAGGCTTACCACTTGCCTGCCTCTTCAATTGCCATTAGCATCCGAACGGAAGGTATTCTTGCACAACTTTGCTCTGCTTGCGTCTAGTTCTGCCCCAGCACACCATAGATAACCTTGCTCTTCCCGTTAGTTTTTGAGGTGCCAAGAACTCGGGAATTGAGAACACACGTCCGGGGACGTATACTGTGCTGGCACAGTTTCTCCTTGCTAGACACAGTGGAAAAGCATTTTGCTGAGACGCAGAAGACAAGAAATGCAGAATACGGAGATACGGAGCTCTCCGAAGTTAAGTGCCGCTGCCAGGCGTCTTTCGGCAGAAAGAGAGCTCCGGAGCGCACAGTGACCGGCACAGTGCTCTGTGCGCGAAGAGCCGCTTGATCGCATCCGAGAGACGGAGAGCGCGCCACCTTCTAGGATGCGAAGAGTGAAGCCGCACAACGCCTGCACTGTGTCCGCATCTTTCTAACTGCTAGAAGTTCAAGGCTTACCACTCGCCTGCCTCTTCAATTGCCATTAGCATCCGAAAGGAAGGTATTCTTGCACAACTTTGCTGTGCTTGCCTCTAGTTTTGCCCCAGCACACCATAGATAACCTTGCTCTTCCCGTTAGTTTTTGAGGTGCCGAGAACTCGGGAATTGAGAACACAAGTCCGGGGACGTATACTGTGTTGGCACAGTTTCTCCTTGCTAGACACAGTGGAGAAGCATTTTGCTGAGACGCAGAAGACAAGAAATGCAGAATACGGAGATACGGAGCTCTCCGAAGTTAAGTGCCGCTGCCAGGCGTCTTTCGGCAGAAAGAGAGCTCCGCAGCGCACAGTGACCGGCACAATGCTCTGTGCGCGAAGAGCCGCTTGATCGCATCCGAGAGACGGAGAGCGCGGTACCTTCTACGATGCGAAGAGTGAAGCCGCACAACACCCGGACTGTGTCCGCATCTTTCTAACTGCTAGAATTTCAAGGCTTACCACTTGCCTGCCTCTTCAATTGCCATTAGCATCCGAAAGGAAGGTATTCTTGCACAACTTTGTTGGGCTTGCGTCTAGTTCTGCCCCAGCCCACCATAGATAACCTTGCTCTTCCCGTTAGTTTTTGAGATGCCGAGAACTCGGGAATTGAGAACACAAGTCCGGGGACGTATACTGTGCTGGCACAGTTTCTCCTTGCTAGACACAGTGGAAAAGCATTTTGCTGAGACGCAGAAGACAAGAAATGCAGAATACGGAGATACGGAGCTCTCCGAAGTTAAGTGCCGCTGCCAGGCGTCTTTCGGCAGAAAGAGAGCTCCGGAGCGCACAGTGACCGGCACAATGCTCTGTGCGCGAAGAGCCGCTTGATCGCATCTGAGAGACGGAGAGCGCGTTACCTTCTACGATGCGAAGAGTGAAGCCGCACAACGCCTGCACTGTGTCCGCATCTTTCTAACTGCTAGAATTTCAAGGCTTACCACTTGCCTGCCTCTTCAATTGCCATTAGCATCCGAACGGAAGGTATTCTTGCACAACTTTGTTGTGCTTGCGTCTAGTTCTGCCCCAGCACACCATAGATAACCTTGCTCTTCCCGTTAGTTTTTGAGATGCCGAGAACTCGGGAATTGAGAACACAAGTCCGGGGACGTATACTGTGCTGGCACAGTTTCTCCTTGCTAGACACAGTGGAAAAGCATTTTGCTGAGAGGCAGAAGACAAGAAATGCAGAATACGGAGATACGGAGCTCTCCGAAATTAAGTGCCGCTGCCAGGCGTCTTTCGGCAGAAAGAGAGCTCCGCAGCGCACAGTGACCGGCACAGTGCTCTCTGCGCGAAGAGCCGCTTGATCGCATCCGAGAGACGGAGAGCGCGGTACCTTCTACGATGCGAAGAGTGAAGTCGCACAACACCCGGACTGTGTCCGCATCTTTCTAACTGCTAGAATTTCAAGGCTTACCACTTGCCTGCCTCTTCAATTGCCATTAGCATCCGAAAGGAAGGTATTCTTGCACAACTTTGCTCTGCTTGCGTCTAGTTCTGCCCCAGCACACCATAGATAACCTTGCTCTTCCCGTTAGTTTTTGAGGTGCCAAGAACTCGGGAATTGAGAACACACGTCCGGGGACGTATACTGTGCTGGCACAGTTTCTCCTTGCTAGACACAGTGGAAAAGCATTTTGCTGAGACGCAGAAGACAAGAAATGCAGAATACGGAGATACGGAGCTCTCCGAAGTTAAGTGCCGCTGCCAGGCGTCTTTCGGCAGAAAGAGAGCTCCGGAGCGCACAGTGACCGGCACAGTGCTCTGTGCGCGAAGAGCCGCTTGATCGCATCCGAGAGACGGAGAGCGCGCCACCTTCTAGGATGCGAAGAGTGAAGCCGCACAACGCCTGCACTGTGTCCGCATCTTTCTAACTGCTAGAAGTTCAAGGCTTACCACTCGCCTGCCTCTTCAATTGCCATTAGCATCCGAAAGGAAGGTATTCTTGCACAACTTTGCTGTGCTTGCGTCTAGTTTTGCCCCAGCACACCATAGATAACCTTGCTCTTCCCGTTAGTTTTTGAGGTGCCGAGAACTCGGGAATTGAGAACACAAGTCCGGGGACGTATACTGTGTTGGCACAGTTTCTCCTTGCTAGACACAGTGGAGAAGCATTTTGCTGAGACGCAGAAGACAAGAAATGCAGAATACGGAGATACGGAGCTCTCCGAAGTTAAGTGCCGCTGCCAGGCGTCTTTCGGCAGAAAGAGAGCTCCGCAGCGCACAGTGACCGGCACAATGCTCTGTGCGCGAAGAGCCGCTTGATCGCATCCGAGAGACGGAGAGCGCGCCACCTTCTAGGATGCGAAGAGTGAAGCCGCACAACGCCTGCACTGTGTCCGTAGCTTTCTAACTGCTAGAAGTTCAAGGCTTACCACTCGCCTGCCTCTTCAATTGCCATTAGCATCCGAAAGGAAGGTATTCTTGCACAACTTTGCTCTGCTTGCGTCTAGTTTTGCCCCAGCACACCATAGATAACCTTGCTCTTCCCGTTAGTTTTTGAGGTGCCGAGAACTCGGGAATTGAGAACACAAGTCCGGGGACGTATACTGTGCTGGCACAGTTTCTCCTTGCTAGACACAGTGGAAAAGCATTTTGCTGAGACGCAGAAGACAAGAAATGCAGAATACGGAGATACGGAGCTCTCCGAAGTTAAGTGCCGCTGCCAGGCGTCTTTCGGCAGAAAGAGAGCTCCGCAGCGCACAGTGACCGGCACAGTGCTCTGTGCGCGAAGAGCCGCTTGATCGCATCCGAGAGACGGAGAGCGCGTTACCTTCTACGATGCGGAGAGTGAAGCTGCACAACACCCGGACGGTGTCCGCATCTTTCTAACTGCTACAAGATCATGGCTTCCCACGCGATTTGTTAAGATTGTTCTTTATTGTATTTTGATGTGTTTGGATTAGTTTTGCTGAGATTTTTCCTGTGGTGTCGTGTTCTCACAATATTTTGGTCAGTGTTTGGGGATTCTAGAATATTATGGGTGGTTTCTGGAATGTTTTGATGTCTTTTCAGAAGGTTTTGGTTGATTTTGATTAGTTTTTAATGTGATATGGAGGGTTTTAGAATGTTTTGATTTATTCGGGCAAGTTTAAAAATGTTCTTCTTGGGTTTTTAGAATATTTTGATTTGTTTTGTTTTTCTAAAACTCTGGCGGGTTTTTGGTGTTTTTGGATAAGTTTTTGTGGGCTTTGTCATGTTTTGGCAGGTTTTTATTTTTGTTTGATTGGGTTTTAGAATATTTTGATGACTTATGACAGGTTTTGAAATACTTGGGGTTTTTTAAGAATGTTTTCTCTGCCTTACTTTTGTTTTTATTAAGTTTTGCCGGATTTTGGAATCTTTTAGCTGGTTTTCGGAATGTTTCGGTGGTGTTTTAGAATGTTTTTTTTTCTCTTGTGTAGTTTTTATTGACTTGGCAGGTTTTGGAATATTTGGATCCATTTTGGCGGGTTTTAAAATATTTTGGCGGGTTTTTGGAATGTTTTGGTTTGCTTTCATTTGTTTTGATTATATTTTGGCAAGTTATTGAATATTTTGATCACTTCTGACTGGTTTTCTAGTATTTTGGCATCTTTTCAGAATGTTTTGATGAGTTTTGCGGGTCTAAATCATTTTGGCGGGTTTTCGGAATATTTTGGTTGGTTTTGATTTGTTTTTATGATGTTTTGGTGGGTTTTCTGAATGTTACGGCTGGGTTTTAGAATGTTTTGTATTCTCTTGAGTTGCTTTTTATTGTGCTGGCAGGTTTTGGAATGTTTGGATTCCTTTTGGCGGGTGTTCAGAATGTTTTGGCGGGTGTTCGGAATGTTTTGATTAGTTTTGATGGGCTTTGAAATATTTTGGACGGTTTTTAGAAGGTTTCGATTTGTTTTGATTTGTTTTGATTCTGTTTAGCCCAGTTTTTGGTGTGTTTGGATTAGCTTTGGTGGGCTTGATCATGTTTTGTCAGGTTTTTTCGAATGTATTGATCTCTTCTGTCTGGTTTTCTATTTTGGCGGGTTTGAAAATATTTTTGGATGAGTTTTGGCGGGTTTGAAAATATTTTGGCTCTTTGCGCAGAGATGACGGTGCCGGTTGCGGTGCGCTCCGGGGCGTTCCTTCTGCGGAAAGACGCCTGGCAGCGGCACTTGGGACAGCTCCGCGTCTCCGTATTCTGCGTTTCTTGCCTTCTGCATCTCAGCAAAATGCTTTCCCACTAGGTCTAGCAAGGAGAAACTGTGGCAGCTGAGTAGATGTAGCCTGGCCCGCCCTTTGAAGTTGACAAGTTCTTGGCATCTCAGAGCCTCAAGGGAAGAGCAAGGTTATCTATGGTAGGCTGGGGCAGAACTAGCAGCAAGCAGAGCAAAGTTGTCCAAGAATAGCTTCCATTGGAATGCTAATGGCAATTGAAGAGGCAGGCCAGTGGCAAGCCACTATCTTCTAGCAGTTTGAAAGGTGCAGACACAGTGCAGGTGTTGTGCGGCTTCCTTCTTGGCCTCCTAGAAGGTGCCGCGCTCTCCGTCTCTTGCTTGCCAATATGTTGCCGTGTTCCTCCTATTGTTTGGTTTGTTTTGATTTGTTTTGATGATGTTTTGGCGGGTTTTCGGAATGTTTTGGAGGTGTTTTAGAATGTTTTGTTTTCTCTTGTGTTGTTTTTATTGTCTTGGCAGGTTGTGGAACATTTGGATTCCTTTCGGCGGGTTTTAAAATATTTTGGCGGGTATTTGGAATGTTTTGGTTTGCTTTCATTTGTTTTGATTATGTTTTGGCAAGTTATTGAAAGTTTCGATCACTTCTGACTGGTTTTCTAGTATTTTGGCATCTTTTCAGAATGTTTTGATCAGTTTTGGCGGGTTCTAAACTATTTTGTCAGGTTTTCGGAATTTTTTGTTTGGTTTTGATTTGTTTTTGTGATGTTTTGCCAAGTTTTTTTGAATGTTTTGATCAGTTCTGTCTGGTTTTCTAATGTTTTGGCATCTTTTCAGAATGTTTTGATGAGTTTTGCGGGTCTAAATAATTTTGGCGGGTTTTCGGAATATTTTGCTTGGTTTTGATTTGTTTTTATGATGTTTTGGCGGGTTTTCGGAATGTTTTGGTTGGGTTTTAGAATGTTTTGTATTCTCTTGAGTTGTTTTTATTGTGTTGGCAGGTTTTGGAATGTTTGGATTCCTTTTGGCGGGTGTTCGGAATGTTTTGATTAGTTTTGACGGGTTTTGCAATATTTTGGCCGGTTTTTAGAAGGTTTCGATTTGTTTTGATTTGTTTTGATTCTGTTTAGCCCAGTTTTTGGTGTGTTTGGATTAGCTTTGGTGGGCTTGATCATGTTTTGTCAGGTTTTTTCAAATGTATTGATGACTTCTGTCTGGTTTTCTATTTTGGCGGGTTTGAAAATATTTTTGGATTAGTTTTGGCGGGTTTTAAAATATTTTGGCTCTTTGCGCAGAGATGATGGTGCCGGTTGCGGTGCGCTCCGGGGCGCTCCTTCTGCGGAAAGACGCCTGGCAGCGGCACTTGGGACAGCTCCGCGTCTCCGTATTCTGCGTTTCTTGCCTTCTGCATCTCAGCAAAATGCTTTCCCACTAGGTCTAGCAAGGAGAAACTGTGGCAGCTGAGTAGATGTAGCCCGGCCCGCCCTTTGAAGTTGACAAGTTCTTGGCATCTCAGAGCCTCAAGGGAAGAGCAAGGTTATCTATGGTAGGCTGGGGCAGAACTAGCAGCAAGCAGAGCAAAGTTGTCCAAGAATAGCTTCCATTGGAATGCTAATGGCAATTGAAGAGGCAGGCCAGTGGCAAGCCACTATCTTCTAGCAGTTTGAAAGGTGCAGACACAGTGCAGGTGTTGTGCGGCTTCCTTCTTGGCCTCCTAGAAGGTGCCGCGCTCTACGTCTCTTGCTTGCCAATATGTTGCCGTGTTCCTCCTATTGTTTGGTTTGTTTTGATTTGTTTTGATGATGTTTTGGCGGGTTTTCGGAATGTTTTGGTGGTGTTTTAGAATGTTTTGTTTTCTCTTGTGTTGTTTTTATTGTCTTGGCAGGTTGTGGAACATTTGGATTCCTTTCGGCGGGTTTTAAAATATTTTGGCGGGTATTTGGAATGTTTTGGTTTGCTTTCATTTGTTTTGATTATGTTTTGGCAAGTTATTGAAAGTTTCGATCACTTCTGACTGGTTTTCTAGTATTTTGGCATCTTTTCAGAATGTTTTGATAAGTTTTGGCGGGTTCTAAACTATTTTGTCAGGTTTTCGGAATTTTTTGTTTGGTTTTGATTTGTTTTTGTGATGTTTTGCCAAGTTTTTTGAATGTTTTGATCAGTTCTGTCTGGTTTTCTAATGTTTTGGCATCTTTTCAGAATGTTTTGATGAGTTTTGCGGGTCTAAATAATTTTGGCGGGTTTTCGGAATATTTTGCTTGGTTTTGATTTGTTTTTATGATGTTTTGGCGGGTTTTCGGAATGTTTTGGTTGGGTTTTAGAATGTTTTGTATTCTCTTGAGTTGTTTTTATTGTGTTGGCAGGTTTTGGAATGTTTGGATTCCTTTTGGCGGGTGTTCGGAATGTTTTGATTAGTTTTGACGGGTTTTGCAATATTTTGGCCGGTTTTTAGAAGGTTTCGATTTGTTTTGATTTGTTTTGATTCTGTTTAGCCCAGTTTTTGGTGTGTTTGGATTAGCTTTGGTGGGCTTGATCATGTTTTGTCAGGTTTTTTCGAATGTATTGATCTCTTCTGTCTGGTTTTCTATTTTGGCGGGTTTGAAAATATTTTTGGATTAGTTTTGGCGGGTTTGAAAATATTTTGGCTCTTTGCGCAGAGATGACGGTGCCGGTTGCGGTGCGCTCCGGGGCGTTCCTTCTGCGGAAAGACGCCTGGCAGCGGCACTTGGGACAGCTCCGCGTCTCCGTATTCTGCGTTTCTTGCCTTCTGCATCTCAGCAAAATGCTTTCCCACTAGGTCTAGCAAGGAGAAACTGTGGCAGCTGAGTAGATGTAGCCTGGCCCGCCCTTTGAAGTTGACAAGTTCTTGGCATCTCAGAGCCTCAAGGGAAGAGCAAGGTTATCTATGGTAGGCTGGGGCAGAACTAGCAGGAAGCAGAGCAAAGTTGTCCAAGAATAGCTTCCATTGGAATGCTAATGGCAGTTGAAGAGGCAGGCCAGTGGCAAGCCACTATCTTCTAGCAGTTTGAAAGGTGCAGACACAGTGCAGGTGTTGTGCGGCTTCCTTCTTGGCCTCCTAGAAGGTGCCGCGCTCTACGTCTCTTGCTTGCCAATATGTTGCCGTGTTCCTCCTATTGTTTGGTTTGTTTTGATTTGTTTTGATGATGTTTTGGCGGGTTTTCGGAATGTTTTGGTGGTGTTTTAGAATGTTTTGTTTTCTCTTGTGTTGTTTTTATTGTCTTGGCAGGTTGTGGAACATTTGGATTCCTTTTGGCGGGTTTTAAAATATTTTGGCGGGTATTTGGAATGTTTTGGTTTGCTTTCATTTGTTTTGATTATGTTTTGGCAAGTTATTGAAAGTTTCGATCACTTCTGACTGGTTTTCTAGTATTTTGGCATCTTTTCAGAATGTTTTGATCAGTTTTGGCGGGTTCTAAACTATTTTGTCAGGTTTTCGGAATTTTTTGTTTGGTTTTGATTTGTTTTTGTGATGTTTTGCCAAGTTTTTTGAATGTTTTGATCAGTTCTGTCTGGTTTTCTAATGTTTTGGCATCTTTTCAGAATGTTTTGATGAGTTTTGCGGGTCTAAATAATTTTGGCGGGTTTTCGGAATATTTTGCTTGGTTTTGATTTGTTTTTATGATGTTTTGGCGGGTTTTCGGAATGTTTTGGTTGGGTTTTAGAATGTTTTGTATTCTCTTGAGTTGTTTTTATTGTGTTGGCAGGTTTTGGAATGTTTGGATTCCTTTTGGCGGGTGTTCGGAATGTTTTGATTAGTTTTGACGGGTTTTGCAATATTTTGGCCGGTTTTTAGATGGTTTCGATTTGTTTTGATTTGTTTTGATTCTGTTTAGCCCAGTTTTTGGTGTGTTTGGATTAGCTTTGGTGGGCTTGATCATGTTTTGTCAGGTTTTTTCGAATGTATTGATCTCTTCTGTCTGGATTTCTATTTTGGCGGGTTTGAAAATATTTTTGGATGAGTTTTGGCGGGTTTTAAAATATTTTGGCTCTTTGCGCAGAGATGACGGTGCCGGTTGCGGTGCGCTCCGGGGCGCTCCTTCTGCAGAAAGACGCCTGGCAGCGGCACTTGGGACAGCTCCGCGTCTCCGTATTCTGCGTTTCTTGCCTTCTGCATCTCAGCAAAATGCTTTCCCACTAGGTCTAGCAAGGAGAAACTGTGGCAGCTGAGTAGATGTAGCCCGGCCCGCCCTTTGAAGTTGACAAGTTCTTGGCATCTCAGAGCCTCAAGGGAAGAGCAAGGTTATCTATGGTAGGCTGGGGCAGAACTAGCAGCAAGCAGAGCAAAGTTGTCCAAGAATAGCTTCCATTGGAATGCTAATGGCAATTGAAGAGGCAGGCCAGTGGCAAGCCACTAGCTTCTAGCAGTTTGAAAGTTGCAGACACAGTGCAGGTGTTGTGCGGCTTCCTTCTTGGCCTCCTAGAAGGTGCCATGCTCTCCGTCTCTTGCTTGCCAATATGTTGCCGTGTTCCTCCTATTGTTTGGTTTGTTTTGATTTGTTTTTATGATGTTTTGGCGGGTTTTCGGAATGTTTTGGTGGTGTTTTAGAATGTTTTGTTTTCTCTTGTGTAGTTTTTATTGACTTGGCAGGTTTTGGAATATTTGGATACATTTTGGCGGGTTTTAAAATATTTTGGCGGGTTTTTGGAATGTTTTGGTTTGCTTTCATTTGTTTTGATTATATTTTGGCAAGTTATTGAATATTTTGATCACTTCTGACTGGTTTTCTAGTATTTTGGCATCTTTTCAGAATGTTTTGATGAGTTTTGCGGGTCTAAATCATTTTGGCGGGTTTTCGGAATATTTTGGTTGGTTTTGATTTGTTTTTATGATGTTTTGGTGGGTTTTCTGAATGTTACGGCTGGGTTTTAGAATGTTTTGTATTCTCTTGAGTTGCTTTTTATTGTGCTGGCAGGTTTTGGAATGTTTGGATTCCTTTTGGCGGGTGTTCGGAATGTTTTGGCGGGTGTTCGGAATGTTTTGATTAGTTTTGACGGGTTTTGAAATATTTTGGTGGGTTTTTAGAAGGTTTCGATTTGTTTTGATTTGTTTTGATTCTGTTTAGCCCAGTTTTTGGTGTGTTTGGATTAGCTTTGGTGGGCTTGATCATGTTTTGTCAGGTTTTTTCGAATGTATTGATGACTTCTGTCTGGTTTTCTATTTTGGCGGGTTTGAAAATATTTTTGGATTAGTTTTGGCGGGTTTGAAAATATTTTGGCTCTTTGCGCAGAGATGACGGTGCCGGTTGCGGTGCGCTCCGGGGCGCTCCTTCTGCGGAGAGACGCCTGGCAGCGGCACTTGGGACAGCTCCGCGACTCCGTATTCTGCGTTTCTTGCCTTCTGCATCTCAGCAAAATGCTTTCCCACTAGGTCTAGCAAGGAGAAACTGTGGCAGCTGAGTAGATGTAGCCCGGCCTGCCCTTTGAAGTTGACAAGTTCTTGGCATCTCAGAGCCTCAAGGGAAGAGCAAGGTTATCTATGGTAGGCTGGGGCAGAACTAGCAGCAAGCAGAGCAAAGTTGTCCAAGAATAGCTTCCATTGGAATGCTAATGGCAATTGAAGAGGCAGGCCAGTGGCAAGCCACTAGCTTCTAGCAGTTTGAAAGTTGCAGACACAGTGCAGGTGTTGTGCGGCTTCCTTCTTGGCCTCCTAGAAGGTGCCGTGCTCTCCGTCTCTTGCTTGCCAATATGTTGCCGTGTTCCTCCTATTGTTTGGTTTGTTTTGATTTGTTTTGATGATGTTTTGGCGGGTTTTCGGAATGTTTTGGTGGTGTTTTAGAATGTTTTGTTTTTTCTTGTGTTGTTTTTATTGTCTTGGCAGGTTTTGGAATATTTGGATCCATTTTGGCGGGTTTTAAAATATTTTGGCGGGTTTTTGGAATGTTTTGGTTTGCTTTCATTTGTTTTGATTATGTTTTGGCAAGTTATTGAAAGTTTCGATCACTTCTGACTGGTTTTCTAGTATTTTGGCATCTTTTCAGAATGTTTTGATCAGTTTTGGCGGGTTCTAAACTATTTTGTCAGGTTTTCGGAATTTTTTGGTTGGTTTTGATTTGTTTTTGTGATGTTTTGCCTAGTTTTTTCAATGTTTTGATCAGTTCTGTCTGGTTTTCTAATGTTTTGGCATCTTTTCAGAATGTTTTGATGAGTTTTGTGGGTCTAAATAATTTTGGCGGGTTTTCGGAATATTTTGCTTGGTTTTGATTTTCTTTTTATGATGTTTTGTCGGGTTTTCGGAATGTTTTGGTTGGGTTTTAGAATGTTTTGTATTCTCTTGAGTTGTTTTTATTGTGTTGGCAGGTTTTGGAATGTTTGGATTCCTTTTGGCGGGTGTTCGGAATGTTTTGATTAGTTTTGACGGGTTTTGCAATATTTTGGCGGGTTTTTAGAAGGTTTCGATTTGTTTTGATTTGTTTTGATTCTGTTTAGCCCAGTTTTTGGTGTGTTTGGATTAGCTTTGGTGGGCTTGATCATGTTTTGTCAGGTTTTTTCGAATGTATTGATGACTTCTGTCTGGTTTTCTATTTTGGCGGGTTTGAAAATATTTTTGGATGAGTTTTGGCGGGTTTGAAAATATTTTGGCTCTTTGCGCAGAGATGACGGTGCCGGTTGCGGTGCGCTCCGGGGCGCTCCTTCTGCGGAAAGACGCCTAGGCAGCGGCACTTGGGACAGCTCCGCGTCTCCGTATTCTGCGTTTCTTGCCTTCTGCATCTCAGCAAAATGCTTTCCCACTAGGTCTAGCAAGGAGAAACTGTGGCAGCTGAGTAGATGTAGCCTGGCCCGCCCTTTGAAGTTGACAAGTTCTTGGCATCTCAGAGCCTCAAGGGAAGAGCAAGGTTATCTATGGTAGGCTGGGGCAGAACTAGCAGCAAGCAGAGCAAAGTTGTCCAAGAATAGCTTCCATTGGAATGCTAATGGCAATTGAAGAGGCAGGCCAGTGGCAAGCCACTAGCTTCTAGCAGTTTGAAAGGTGCAGACACAGTGCAGGTGTTGTGCGGCTTCCTTCTTGGCCTCCTAGAAGGTGCCGCGCTCTCCGTCTCTTGCTTGCCAATATGTTGCCGTGTTCCTCCTATTGTTTGGTTTGTTTTGATTTGTTTTTATGATGTTTTGGCGGGTTTTCGGAATGTTTTGGTGGTGTTTTAGAATGTTTTGTTTTCTCTTGTGTTGTTTTTATTGTGTTGGCAGGTTGTGGAACATTTGGATTCCTTTCGGCGGGTTTTAAAATATTTTGGCGGGTATTTGGAATGTTTTGGTTTGCTTTCATTTGTTTTGATTATGTTTTGGCAAGTTATTGAAAGTTTCGATCACTTCTGACTGGTTTTCTAGTATTTTGGCATCTTTTCAGAAGGTTTGATCAGTTTTGGCGGGTTCTAAACTATTTTGTCAGGTTTTCGGAATTTTTTGGTTGGTTTTGATTTGTTTTTGTGATGTTTTGCCAAGTTTTTTGAATGTTTTGATCAGTTCTGTCTGGTTTTCTAATGTTTTGGCATCTTTTCAGAATGTTTTGATGAGTTTTGCGGGTCTAAATAATTTTGGCGGGTTTTCGGAATATTTTGCTTGGTTTTGATTTGTTTTTATGATGTTTTGGCGGGTTTTCGGAATGTTTTGGTTGGGTTTTAGAATGTTTTGTATTCTCTTGAGTTGTTTTTATTGTGTTGGCAGGTTTTGGAATGTTTGGATTCCTTTTGGCGGGTGTTCGGAATGTTTTGATTAGTTTTGACGGGTTTTGCAATATTTTGGCCGGTTTTTAGAAGGTTTCGATTTGTTTTGATTTGTTTTGATTCTGTTTAGCCCAGTTTTTGGTGTGTTTGGATTAGCTTTGGTGGGCTTGATCATGTTTTGTCAGGTTTTTTCAAATGTATTGATGACTTCTGTCTGGTTTTCTATTTTGGCGGGTTTGAAAATATTTTTGGATTAGTTTTGGCGGGTTTTAAAATATTTTGGCTCTTTGCGCAGAGATGATGGTGCCGGTTGCGGTGCGCTCCGGGGCGCTCCTTCTGCGGAAAGACGCCTGGCAGCGGCACTTGGGACAGCTCCGCGTCTCCGTATTCTGCGTTTCTTGCCTTCTGCATCTCAGCAAAATGCTTTCCCACTAGGTCTAGCAAGGAGAAACTGTGGCAGCTGAGTAGATGTAGCCCGGCCCGCCCTTTGAAGTTGACAAGTTCTTGGCATCTCAGAGCCTCAAGGGAAGAGCAAGGTTATCTATGGTAGGCTGGGGCAGAACTAGCAGCAAGCAGAGCAAAGTTGTCCAAGAATAGCTTCCATTGGAATGCTAATGGCAATTGAAGAGGCAGGCCAGTGGCAAGCCACTATCTTCTAGCAGTTTGAAAGGTGCAGACACAGTGCAGGTGTTGTGCGGCTTCCTTCTTGGCCTCCTAGAAGGTGCCGCGCTCTACGTCTCTTGCTTGCCAATATGTTGCCGTGTTCCTCCTATTGTTTGGTTTGTTTTGATTTGTTTTGATGATGTTTTGGCGGGTTTTCGGAATGTTTTGGTGGTGTTTTAGAATGTTTTGTTTTCTCTTGTGTTGTTTTTATTGTCTTGGCAGGTTGTGGAACATTTGGATTCCTTTCGGCGGGTTTTAAAATATTTTGGCGGGTATTTGGAATGTTTTGGTTTGCTTTCATTTGTTTTGATTATGTTTTGGCAAGTTATTGAAAGTTTCGATCACTTCTGACTGGTTTTCTAGTATTTTGGCATCTTTTCAGAATGTTTTGATAAGTTTTGGCGGGTTCTAAACTATTTTGTCAGGTTTTCGGAATTTTTTGTTTGGTTTTGATTTGTTTTTGTGATGTTTTGCCAAGTTTTTTGAATGTTTTGATCAGTTCTGTCTGGTTTTCTAATGTTTTGGCATCTTTTCAGAATGTTTTGATGAGTTTTGCGGGTCTAAATAATTTTGGCGGGTTTTCGGAATATTTTGCTTGGTTTTGATTTGTTTTTATGATGTTTTGGCGGGTTTTCGGAATGTTTTGGTTGGGTTTTAGAATGTTTTGTATTCTCTTGAGTTGTTTTTATTGTGTTGGCAGGTTTTGGAATGTTTGGATTCCTTTTGGCGGGTGTTCGGAATGTTTTGATTAGTTTTGACGGGTTTTGCAATATTTTGGCCGGTTTTTAGAAGGTTTCGATTTGTTTTGATTTGTTTTGATTCTGTTTAGCCCAGTTTTTGGTGTGTTTGGATTAGCTTTGGTGGGCTTGATCATGTTTTGTCAGGTTTTTTCGAATGTATTGATCTCTTCTGTCTGGTTTTCTATTTTGGCGGGTTTGAAAATATTTTTGGATTAGTTTTGGCGGGTTTGAAAATATTTTGGCTCTTTGCGCAGAGATGACGGTGCCGGTTGCGGTGCGCTCCGGGGCGTTCCTTCTGCGGAAAGACGCCTGGCAGCGGCACTTGGGACAGCTCCGCGTCTCCGTATTCTGCGTTTCTTGCCTTCTGCATCTCAGCAAAATGCTTTCCCACTAGGTCTAGCAAGGAGAAACTGTGGCAGCTGAGTAGATGTAGCCTGGCCCGCCCTTTGAAGTTGACAAGTTCTTGGCATCTCAGAGCCTCAAGGGAAGAGCAAGGTTATCTATGGTAGGCTGGGGCAGAACTAGCAGGAAGCAGAGCAAAGTTGTCCAAGAATAGCTTCCATTGGAATGCTAATGGCAGTTGAAGAGGCAGGCCAGTGGCAAGCCACTATCTTCTAGCAGTTTGAAAGGTGCAGACACAGTGCAGGTGTTGTGCGGCTTCCTTCTTGGCCTCCTAGAAGGTGCCGCGCTCTACGTCTCTTGCTTGCCAATATGTTGCCGTGTTCCTCCTATTGTTTGGTTTGTTTTGATTTGTTTTGATGATGTTTTGGCGGGTTTTCGGAATGTTTTGGTGGTGTTTTAGAATGTTTTGTTTTCTCTTGTGTTGTTTTTATTGTCTTGGCAGGTTGTGGAACATTTGGATTCCTTTTGGCGGGTTTTAAAATATTTTGGCGGGTATTTGGAATGTTTTGGTTTGCTTTCATTTGTTTTGATTATGTTTTGGCAAGTTATTGAAAGTTTCGATCACTTCTGACTGGTTTTCTAGTATTTTGGCATCTTTTCAGAATGTTTTGATCAGTTTTGGCGGGTTCTAAACTATTTTGTCAGGTTTTCGGAATTTTTTGTTTGGTTTTGATTTGTTTTTGTGATGTTTTGCCAAGTTTTTTGAATGTTTTGATCAGTTCTGTCTGGTTTTCTAATGTTTTGGCATCTTTTCAGAATGTTTTGATGAGTTTTGCGGGTCTAAATAATTTTGGCGGGTTTTCGGAATATTTTGCTTGGTTTTGATTTGTTTTTATGATGTTTTGGCGGGTTTTCGGAATGTTTTGGTTGGGTTTTAGAATGTTTTGTATTCTCTTGAGTTGTTTTTATTGTGTTGGCAGGTTTTGGAATGTTTGGATTCCTTTTGGCGGGTGTTCGGAATGTTTTGATTAGTTTTGACGGGTTTTGCAATATTTTGGCCGGTTTTTAGATGGTTTCGATTTGTTTTGATTTGTTTTGATTCTGTTTAGCCCAGTTTTTGGTGTGTTTGGATTAGCTTTGGTGGGCTTGATCATGTTTTGTCAGGTTTTTTCGAATGTATTGATCTCTTCTGTCTGGATTTCTATTTTGGCGGGTTTGAAAATATTTTTGGATGAGTTTTGGCGGGTTTTAAAATATTTTGGCTCTTTGCGCAGAGATGATGGTGCCGGTTGCGGTGCGCTCCGGGGCGCTCCTTCTGCAGAAAGACGCCTGGCAGCGGCACTTGGGACAGCTCCGCGTCTCCGTATTCTGCGTTTCTTGCCTTCTGCATCTCAGCAAAATGCTTTCCCACTAGGTCTAGCAAGGAGAAACTGTGGCAGCTGAGTAGATGTAGCCCGGCCCGCCCTTTGAAGTTGACAAGTTCTTGGCATCTCAGAGCCTCAAGGGAAGAGCAAGGTTATCTATGGTAGGCTGGGGCAGAACTAGCAGCAAGCAGAGCAAAGTTGTCCAAGAATAGCTTCCATTGGAATGCTAATGGCAATTGAAGAGGCAGGCCAGTGGCAAGCCACTAGCTTCTAGCAGTTTGAAAGTTGCAGACACAGTGCAGGTGTTGTGCGGCTTCCTTCTTGGCCTCCTAGAAGGTGCCATGCTCTCCGTCTCTTGCTTGCCAATATGTTGCCGTGTTCCTCCTATTGTTTGGTTTGTTTTGATTTGTTTTTATGATGTTTTGGCGGGTTTTCGGAATGTTTTGGTGGTGTTTTAGAATGTTTTGTTTTCTCTTGTGTAGTTTTTATTGACTTGGCAGGTTTTGGAATATTTGGATACATTTTGGCGGGTTTTAAAATATTTTGGCGGGTTTTTGGAATGTTTTGGTTTGCTTTCATTTGTTTTGATTATATTTTGGCAAGTTATTGAATATTTTGATCACTTCTGACTGGTTTTCTAGTATTTTGGCATCTTTTCAGAATGTTTTGATGAGTTTTGCGGGTCTAAATCATTTTGGCGGGTTTTCGGAATATTTTGGTTGGTTTTGATTTGTTTTTATGATGTTTTGGTGGGTTTTCTGAATGTTACGGCTGGGTTTTAGAATGTTTTGTATTCTCTTGAGTTGCTTTTTATTGTGCTGGCAGGTTTTGGAATGTTTGGATTCCTTTTGGCGGGTGTTCGGAATGTTTTGGCGGGTGTTCGGAATGTTTTGATTAGTTTTGACGGGTTTTGAAATATTTTGGTGGGTTTTTAGAAGGTTTCGATTTGTTTTGATTTGTTTTGATTCTGTTTAGCCCAGTTTTTGGTGTGTTTGGATTAGCTTTGGTGGGCTTGATCATGTTTTGTCAGGTTTTTTCGAATGTATTGATGACTTCTGTCTGGTTTTCTATTTTGGCGGGTTTGAAAATATTTTTGGATTAGTTTTGGCGGGTTTGAAAATATTTTGGCTCTTTGCGCAGAGATGACGGTGCCGGTTGCGGTGCGCTCCGGGGCGCTCCTTCTGCGGAGAGACGCCTGGCAGCGGCACTTGGGACAGCTCCGCGACTCCGTATTCTGCGTTTCTTGCCTTCTGCATCTCAGCAAAATGCTTTCCCACTAGGTCTAGCAAGGAGAAACTGTGGCAGCTGAGTAGATGTAGCCCGGCCTGCCCTTTGAAGTTGACAAGTTCTTGGCATCTCAGAGCCTCAAGGGAAGAGCAAGGTTATCTATGGTAGGCTGGGGCAGAACTAGCAGCAAGCAGAGCAAAGTTGTCCAAGAATAGCTTCCATTGGAATGCTAATGGCAATTGAAGAGGCAGGCCAGTGGCAAGCCACTAGCTTCTAGCAGTTTGAAAGTTGCAGACACAGTGCAGGTGTTGTGCGGCTTCCTTCTTGGCCTCCTAGAAGGTGCCGTGCTCTCCGTCTCTTGCTTGCCAATATGTTGCCGTGTTCCTCCTATTGTTTGGTTTGTTTTGATTTGTTTTGATGATGTTTTGGCGGGTTTTCGGAATGTTTTGGTGGTGTTTTAGAATGTTTTGTTTTTTCTTGTGTTGTTTTTATTGTCTTGGCAGGTTTTGGAATATTTGGATCCATTTTGGCGGGTTTTAAAATATTTTGGCGGGTTTTTGGAATGTTTTGGTTTGCTTTCATTTGTTTTGATTATGTTTTGGCAAGTTATTGAAAGTTTCGATCACTTCTGACTGGTTTTCTAGTATTTTGGCATCTTTTCAGAATGTTTTGATCAGTTTTGGCGGGTTCTAAACTATTTTGTCAGGTTTTCGGAATTTTTTGGTTGGTTTTGATTTGTTTTTGTGATGTTTTGCCTAGTTTTTTCAATGTTTTGATCAGTTCTGTCTGGTTTTCTAATGTTTTGGCATCTTTTCAGAATGTTTTGATGAGTTTTGTGGGTCTAAATAATTTTGGCGGGTTTTCGGAATATTTTGCTTGGTTTTGATTTTCTTTTTATGATGTTTTGTCGGGTTTTCGGAATGTTTTGGTTGGGTTTTAGAATGTTTTGTATTCTCTTGAGTTGTTTTTATTGTGTTGGCAGGTTTTGGAATGTTTGGATTCCTTTTGGCGGGTGTTCGGAATGTTTTGATTAGTTTTGACGGGTTTTGCAATATTTTGGCGGGTTTTTAGAAGGTTTCGATTTGTTTTGATTTGTTTTGATTCTGTTTAGCCCAGTTTTTGGTGTGTTTGGATTAGCTTTGGTGGGCTTGATCATGTTTTGTCAGGTTTTTTCGAATGTATTGATGACTTCTGTCTGGTTTTCTATTTTGGCGGGTTTGAAAATATTTTTGGATGAGTTTTGGCGGGTTTGAAAATATTTTGGCTCTTTGCGCAGAGATGACGGTGCCGGTTGCGGTGCGCTCCGGGGCGCTCCTTCTGCGGAAAGACGCCTAGGCAGCGGCACTTGGGACAGCTCCGCGTCTCCGTATTCTGCGTTTCTTGCCTTCTGCATCTCAGCAAAATGCTTTCCCACTAGGTCTAGCAAGGAGAAACTGTGGCAGCTGAGTAGATGTAGCCTGGCCCGCCCTTTGAAGTTGACAAGTTCTTGGCATCTCAGAGCCTCAAGGGAAGAGCAAGGTTATCTATGGTAGGCTGGGGCAGAACTAGCAGCAAGCAGAGCAAAGTTGTCCAAGAATAGCTTCCATTGGAATGCTAATGGCAATTGAAGAGGCAGGCCAGTGGCAAGCCACTAGCTTCTAGCAGTTTGAAAGGTGCAGACACAGTGCAGGTGTTGTGCGGCTTCCTTCTTGGCCTCCTAGAAGGTGCCGCGCTCTCCGTCTCTTGCTTGCCAATATGTTGCCGTGTTCCTCCTATTGTTTGGTTTGTTTTGATTTGTTTTTATGATGTTTTGGCGGGTTTTCGGAATGTTTTGGTGGTGTTTTAGAATGTTTTGTTTTCTCTTGTGTTGTTTTTATTGTGTTGGCAGGTTGTGGAACATTTGGATTCCTTTCGGCGGGTTTTAAAATATTTTGGCGGGTATTTGGAATGTTTTGGTTTGCTTTCATTTGTTTTGATTATGTTTTGGCAAGTTATTGAAAGTTTCGATCACTTCTGACTGGTTTTCTAGTATTTTGGCATCTTTTCAGAAGGTTTGATCAGTTTTGGCGGGTTCTAAACTATTTTGTCAGGTTTTCGGAATTTTTTGGTTGGTTTTGATTTGTTTTTGTGATGTTTTGCCAAGTTTTTTGAATGTTTTGATCAGTTCAGGCTGGTTTTCTAATGTTTTGGCATCTTTTCAGAATGTTTTGATGAGTTTTGCGGGTCTAAATCATTTTGGCGGGTTTTCGGAATATTTTGGTTGGTTTTGATTTGTTTTTATGATGTTTTGGTGGGTTTTCAGAATGTTTTGGTTGGGTTTTAGAATGTTTTGTATTCTCTTGAGTTGTTTTTATTGTGTTGGCAGGTTTTGGAATGTTTGGATTCCTTTTGGCGGGTGTTCGGAATGTTTTGGCGGGTGTTCGGAATGTTTTGATTAGTTTTGATGAGCTTTGAAATATTTTGGACGGTTTTTAGAAGGTTTCGATTTGTTTTGATTTGTTTTGATTCTGTTTAGCCCAGTTTTTGGTGTGTTTGGATTAGCTTTGGTGGGCTTGATCATGTTTTGTCAGGTTTTTTCGAATGTATTGATCTCTTCTGTCTGGTTTTCTATTTTGGCGGGTTTGAAAATATTTTTGGATTACTTTTGGCAGGTTTGAAAATATTTTGGCTCTTTGCGCAGAGATGACGGTGCCGGTTGCGGTGCGCTCCGGGGCGCTCCTTCTGCGGAAAGACGCCTGGCAGCGGCACTTGGGACAGCTCCGCGTCTCCGTATTCTGCGTTTCTTGCCTTCTGCATCTCAGCAAAATGCTTTCCCACTAGGTCTAGCAAGGAGAAACTGTGGCAGCTGAGTAGATGTAGCCCGGCCTGCCCTTTGAAGTTGACAAGTTCTTGGCATCTCAGAGCCTCAAGGGAAGAGCAAGGTTATCTATGGTAGGCTGGGGCAGAACTAGCAGCAAGCAGAGCAAAGTTGTCCAAGAATAGCTTCCATTGGAGTGCTAATGGCAATTGAAGAGGCAGGACAGTGGCAAGCCACTATCTTCTAGCAGTTTGATAGTTGCAGACACAGTGCAGGTGTTGTGCGGCTTCCTTCTTGGCCTCCTAGAAGGTGCCGCGCTCTCCGTCTCTTGCTTGCCAATATGTTGCCGTGTTCCTCCTATTGTTTGGTTTGTTTTGATTTGTTTTTATGATGTTTTGGCGGGTTTTTGGAATGTTTTGGTGGTGTTTCAGAATGTTTTTTTTTCTCTTGTGTAGTTTTTATTGACTTGGCAGGTTTTGGAATATTTGGGTTCATTTTGGCGGGTTTTAAAATATTTTGGCGGATATTTGGAATGTTTTGGTTTGCTTTCATTTGTTTTGATTGTGTTTTGGCAAGTTATTGAAAGTTTCGATCACTTCTGACTGGTTTTCTAGTATTTTGGCATCTTTTCAGAATGTTTTGATCAGTTTTGGCAGGTTCTAAACTATTTTGTCAGGTTTTTGGAATTTTTTGGTTGGTTTTGATTTGTTTTTATGATGTTTTGCCAAGTTTTCTGAATGTTTTGATCAGTTCTGGCTGGTTTTCTAATGTTTTGGCATCTTTTCAGAATGTTTTGATGAGGTTTGCGGGTCTAAATAATTTTGGCGGGTTTTCGGAATATTTTGGTTGGTTTTGATTTGTTTTTATGATGTTTTGGCGGGTTTTCGGAATGTTTTGGTTGGGTTTTAGAATGTTTTGTATTCTCTTGAGTTGTTTTTATTGTGTTGGCAGGTTTTGGAATGTTTGGATTCCTTTTGGCGGGTGTTCGGAATGTTTTGGCGGGTGTTCGGAATGTTTTGATTAGTTTTGACGGGTTTTGAACTATTTTGGCGGGTTTTTAGAAGGTTTCGATTTGTTTTGATTTGTTTTGATTCTGTTTAGCCCAGTTTTTGGTGTGTTTGGATTAGCTTTGGTGGGCTTGATCATGTTTTGTCAGGTTTTTTCGAATGTATTGATGACTTTTGTCTGGTTTTCTATTTTGGCGGGTTTGAAAATATTTTTGGATTAGTTTTGGCGGGTTTTAAAATATTTTGGCTCTTTGCGCAGAGATGACGGTGCCGGTTGCGGTGCGCTCCGGGGCGCTCCTTCTGCGGAAAGACGCCTGGCAGCGGCACTTGGGACAGCTCCGCGTCTCCGTATGCTGCGTTTCTTGCCTTCTGCATCTCAGCAAAATGCTTTCCCACTAGGTCTAGCAAGGAGAAACTGTGGCAGCTGAGTAGACGTAGCCCGGCCCGCCCTTTGAAGTTGACAAGTTCTTGGCATCTCAGAGCCTCAAGGCAAGAGCAAGGTTATCTATGGTAGGCTGGGGCAGAACTAGCAGCAAGCAGAGCAAAGTTGTCCAAGAATAGCTTCCATTGGAATGCTAATGGCAATTGAAGAGGCAGGCCAGTGGCAAGCCACTAGCTTCTAGCAGTTTGAAAGTTGCAGACACAGTGCAGGTGTTGTGCGGCTTCCTTCTTGGCCTCCTAGAAGGTGCCGCGCTCTCCGTCTCTTGCTTGCCAATATGTTGCCGTGTTCCTCCTATTGTTTGGTTTGTTTTGATTTGTTTTGATGATGTTTTGGCGGGTTTTCGGAATGTTTTGGTGGTGTTTTAGAATCTTTTGTTTTCTCTTGTGTTGTTTTGATTGTCTTGGCAGGTTTTGGAATGTTTGGATTCCTTTTGGCGGGTTTTAAAATATTTTGGCGGGTATTTGGAATGTTTTGGTTTGCTTTCATTTGTTTTGATTATGTTTTGGCAAGTTATTGAAAGTTTCGATCACTTCTGACTGGTTTTCTAGTATTTTGGCATCTTTTCAGAATGTTTTGATCAGTTTTGGCGGGTTCTAAACTATTTTGTCAGGTTTTCGGAATTTTTTGGTTGGTTTTGATTTGTTTTTGTGATGTTTTGCCTAGTTTTTTCAATGTTTTGATCAGTTCTGTCTGGTTTTCTAATGTTTTGGCATCTTTTCAGAAAGTTTTGATGAGTTTTGTGGGTCTAAATAATTTTGGCGGGTTTTCGGAATATTTTGCTTGGTTTTGATTTTCTTTTTATGATGTTTTGTCGGGTTTTCGGAATGTTTTGGTTGGGTTTTAGAATGTTTTGTATTCTCTTGAGTTGTTTTTATTGTGTTGGCAGGTTTTGGAATGTTTGGATTCCTTTTGGCGGGTGTTCGGAATGTTTTGATTAGTTTTGACGGGTTTTGCAATATTTTGGCGGGTTTTTAGAAGGTTTCGATTTGTTTTGATTTGTTTTGATTCTGTTTAGCCCAGTTTTTGGTGTGTTTGGATTAGCTTTGGTGGGCTTGATCATGTTTTGTCAGGTTTTTTCGAATGTATTGATGACTTCTGTCTGGTTTTCTATTTTGGCGGGTTTGAAAATATTTTTGGATGAGTTTTGGCGGGTTTGAAAATATTTTGGCTCTTTGCGCAGAGATGACGGTGCCGGTTGCGGTGCGCTCCGGGGCGCTCCTTCTGCGGAAAGACGCCTAGGCAGCGGCACTTGGGACAGCTCCGCGTCTCCGTATTCTGCGTTTCTTGCCTTCTGCATCTCAGCAAAATGCTTTCCCACTAGGTCTAGCAAGGAGAAACTGTGGCAGCTGAGTAGATGTAGCCTGGCCCGCCCTTTGAAGTTGACAAGTTCTTGGCATCTCAGAGCCTCAAGGGAAGAGCAAGGTTATCTATGGTAGGCTGGGGCAGAACTAGCAGCAAGCAGAGCAAAGTTGTCCAAGAATAGCTTCCATTGGAATGCTAATGGCAATTGAAGAGGCAGGCCAGTGGCAAGCCACTAGCTTCTAGCAGTTTGAAAGGTGCAGACACAGTGCAGGTGTTGTGCGGCTTCCTTCTTGGCCTCCTAGAAGGTGCCGCGCTCTCCGTCTCTTGCTTGCCAATATGTTGCCGTGTTCCTCCTATTGTTTGGTTTGTTTTGATTTGTTTTTATGATGTTTTGGCGGGTTTTCGGAATGTTTTGGTGGTGTTTTAGAATGTTTTGTTTTCTCTTGTGTTGTTTTTATTGTGTTGGCAGGTTGTGGAACATTTGGATTCCTTTCGGCGGGTTTTAAAATATTTTGGCGGGTATTTGGAATGTTTTGGTTTGCTTTCATTTGTTTTGATTATGTTTTGGCAAGTTATTGAAAGTTTCGATCACTTCTGACTGGTTTTCTAGTATTTTGGCATCTTTTCAGAAGGTTTGATCAGTTTTGGCGGGTTCTAAACTATTTTGTCAGGTTTTTGGAATTTTTTGGTTGGTTTTGATTTGTTTTTGTGATGTTTTGCCAAGTTTTTTGAATGTTTTGATCAGTTCTGTCTGGTTTTCTAATGTTTTGGCATCTTTTCAGAATGTTTTGATGAGTTTTGCGGGTCTAAATCATTTTGGCGGGTTTTCGGAATATTTTGCTTGGTTTTGATTTGTTTTTATGATGTTTTGGTGGGTTTTCAGAATGTTTTGGTTGGGTTTTAGAATGTTTTGTATTCTCTTGAGTTGTTTTTATTGTGTTGGCAGGTTTTGGAATGTTTGGATTCCTTTTGGCGGGTGTTCGGAATGTTTTGGCGGGTGTTCGGAATGTTTTGATTAGTTTTGATGAGCTTTGAAATATTTTGGACGGTTTTTAGAAGGTTTCGATTTGTTTTGATTTGTTTTGATTCTGTTTAGCCCAGTTTTTGGTGTGTTTGGATTAGCTTTGGTGGGCTTGATCATGTTTTGTCAGGTTTTTTCGAATGTATTGATCTCTTCTGTCTGGTTTTCTATTTTGGCGGGTTTGAAAATATTTTTGGATTACTTTTGGCAGGTTTGAAAATATTTTGGCTCTTTGCGCAGAGATGACGGTGCCGGTTGCGGTGCGCTCCGGGGCGCTCCTTCTGCGGAAAGACGCCTGGCAGCGGCACTTGGGACAGCTCCGCGTCTCCGTATTCTGCGTTTCTTGCCTTCTGCATCTCAGCAAAATGCTTTCCCACTAGGTCTAGCAAGGAGAAACTGTGGCAGCTGAGTAGATGTAGCCCGGCCTGCCCTTTGAAGTTGACAAGTTCTTGGCATCTCAGAGCCTCAAGGCAAGAGCAAGGTTATCTATGGTAGGCTGGGGCAGAACTAGCAGCAAGCAGAGCAAAGTTGTCCAAGAATAGCTTCCATTGGAGTGCTAATGGCAATTGAAGAGGCAGGACAGTGGCAAGCCACTATCTTCTAGCAGTTTGATAGTTGCAGACACAGTGCAGGTGTTGTGCGGCTTCCTTCTTGGCCTCCTAGAAGGTGCCGCGCTCTCCGTCTCTTGCTTGCCAATATGTTGCCGTGTTCCTCCTATTGTTTGGTTTGTTTTGATTTGTTTTTATGATGTTTTGGCGGGTTTTCGGAATGTTTTGGTGGTGTTTCAGAATGTTTTTTTTTCTCTTGTGTAGTTTTTATTGACTTGGCAGGTTTTGGAATATTTGGGTTCATTTTGGCGGGTTTTAAAATATTTTGGCGGATATTTGGAATGTTTTGGTTTGCTTTCATTTGTTTTGATTGTGTTTTGGCAAGTTATTGAAAGTTTCGATCACTTCTGACTGGTTTTCTAGTATTTTGGCATCTTTTCAGAATGTTTTGATCAGTTTTGGCAGGTTCTAAACTATTTTGTCAGGTTTTTGGAATTTTTTGGTTGGTTTTGATTTGTTTTTATGATGTTTTGCCTAGTTTTTTCAATGTTTTGATCAGTTCAGGCTGGTTTTCTAATGTTTTGGCATCTTTTCAGAATGTTTTGATGAGTTTTGTGGGTCTAAATTATTTTGGCGGGTTTTCGGAATATTTTGGTTGGTTTTGATTTGTTTTTATGATGTTTTGGTGGGTTTTCGGAATGTTTTGGTTGGGTTTTAGAATGTTTTGTATTCTCTTGAGTTGTTTTTATTGTGTTGGCAGGTTTTGAAATGTCTGGATTCCTTTTGGCGGGTGTTCGGAATGTTTTGGCGGGTGTTCGGAATGTTTTGATTAGTTTTGACGGGTTTTGAAATATTTTGGACGGTTTTTAGAAGGTTTCGATTTGTTTTGATTTGTTTTGATTCTGTTTAGCCCAGTTTTTGGTGTGTTTGGATTAGCTTTGGTGGGCTTGATCATGTTTTGTCAGGTTTTTTCGAATGTATTGATGACTTCTGTCTGGTTTTCTATTTTGGCGGGTTTGAAAATATTTTTGGATGAGTTTTGGCGGGTTTGAAAATATTTTGGCTCTTTGCGCAGAGATGACGGTGCCGGTTGCGGTGCGCTCCGGGGCGCTCCTTCTGCGGAAAGACGCCTAGGCAGCGGCACTTGGGACAGCTCCGCGTCTCCGTATGCTGCGTTTCTTGCCTTCTGCATCTCAGCAAAATGCTTTCCCACTAGGTCTGGCAAGGAGAAACTGTGGCAGCTGAGTAGATGTAGCCCGGCCTGCCCTTTGAAGTTGACAAGTTCTTGGCATCTCAGAGCCTCAAGGCAAGAGCAAGGTTATCTATGGTAGGCTGGGGCAGAACTAGCAGCAAGCAGAGCAAAGTTGTCCAAGAATAGCTTCCATTGGAATGCTAATGGCAGTTGAAGAGGCAGGCCAGTGGCAAGCCACTAGCTTCTAGCAGTTTGAAAGTTGCAGACACAGTGCAGGTGTTGTGCGGCTTCCTTCTTGGCCTCCTAGAAGGTGCCGCGCTCTCCGTCTCTTGCTTGCCAATATGTTGCCGTGTTCCTCCTATTGTTTGGTTTGTTTTGATTTGTTTTGATGGTGTTTTGGCGGGTTTTCGGAATGTTTTGGTGGTGTTTTAGAATGTTTTGTTTTCTCTTGTGTTGTTTTTATTGTCTTGGCAGGTTGTGGAATATTTGGATTCCTTTTGGCGGGTTTTCAAATATTTTGGCGGGTATTTGGAATGTTTTGGTTTGCTTTCATTTGTTTTGATTGTGTTTTGGCAAGTTATTGAAAGTTTCGATCACTTCTGACTGGTTTTCTAGTATTTTGGCATCTTTTCAGAATGTTTTGATCAGTTTTGGCGGGTTCTAAACTATTTTGTCAGGTTTTTGGAATTTTTTGGTTGGTTTTGATTTGTTTTTATGATGTTTTGCCTAGTTTTTTCAATGTTTTGATCAGTTCAGGCTGGTTTTCTAATGTTTTGGCATCTTTTCAGAATGTTTTGATGAGTTTTGCGGGTCTAAATAATTTTGGCGGGTTTTCGGAATATTTTGCTTGGTTTTGATTTGTTTTTATGATGTTTAGGTGGGTTTTTGGAATGTTTTGGTTGGGTTTTAGAATGTTTTGTATTCTCTTGAGTTGTTTTTATTGTGTTGGCAGGTTTTGGAATGTTTGGATTCCTTTTGGCGGGTGTTCGGAAGGTTTTGGCGGGTTTTGGAATGTTTTGATTAGTTTTGACGGGTTTTGAAATATTTTGGCGGGTTTTTAGAAGGTTTCGATTTGTTTTGATTTGTTTTGATTCTGTTTAGCCCAGTTTTTGGTGTGTTTGGATTAGCTTTGGTGGGCTTGATCATGTTTTGTCAGGTTTTTTCGAATGTATTGATGACTTCTGTCTGGTTTTCTATTTTGGCGGGTTTGAAAATATTTTTGGATGAGTTTTGGCGGGTTTGAAAATATTTTGGCTCTTTGCGCAGAGATGATGGTGCCGGTTGTGGTGCGCTCCGGGGCGCTCCTTCTGCGGAAAGACGCCTAGGCAGCGGCACTTGGGACAGCTCCGCGTCTCCGTATTCTGCGTTTCTTGCCTTCTGCATCTCAGCAAAATGCTTTCCCACTAGGTCTGGCAAGGAGAAACTGTGGCAGCTGAGTAGATGTAGCCCGGCCCGCCCTTTGAAGTTGACAAGTTCTTGGCATCTCAGAGCCTCAAGGCAAGAGCAAGGTTATCTATGGTAGGCTGGGGCAGAACTAGCAGCAAGCAGAGCAAAGTTGTCCAAGAATAGCTTCCATTGGAATGCTAATGGCAATTGAAGAGGCAGGCCAGTGGCAAGCCACTAGCTTCTAGCAGTTTGAAAGTTGCAGACACAGTGCAGGTGTTGTGCGGCTTCCTTCTTGGCCTCCTAGAAGGTGCCGTGCTCTCCGTCTCTTGCTTGCCAATATGTTGCCGTGTTCCTCCTATTGTTTGGTTTGTTTTGATTTGTTTTGATGATGTTTTGGCGGGTTTTCGGAATGTTTTGGTGGTGTTTTAGAATGTTTTGTTTTCTCTTGTGTTGTTTTTATTGTCTTGGCAGGTTGTGGAATATTTGGATTCCTTTTGGCGGGTTTTAAAATATTTTGGCGGGTATTTGGAATGTTTTGGTTTGCTTTCATTTGTTTTGATTGTGTTTTGGCAAGTTATTGAAAGTTTCGATCACTTCTGACTGGTTTTCTAGTATTTTGGCATCTTTTCAGAATGTTTTGATCAGTTTTGGCGGGTTCTAAACTATTTTGTCAGGTTTTTGGAATTTTTTGGTTGGTTTTGATTTGTTTTTATGATGTTTTGCCTAGTTTTTTCAATGTTTTGATCAGTTCAGGCTGGTTTTCTAATGTTTTGGCATCTTTTCAGAATGTTTTGATGAGGTTTGTGGGTCTAAATTATTTTGGCGGGTTTTCGGAATATTTTGGTTGGTTTTGATTTGTTTTTATGATGTTTTGGTGGGTTTTCGGAATGTTTTGGTTGGGTTTTAGAATGTTTTGTATTCTCTTGAGTTGTTTTTATTGTGTTGGCAGGTTTTGAAATGTCTGGATTCCTTTTGGCGGGTGTTCGGAATGTTTTGGCGGGTGTTCGGAATGTTTTGATTAGTTTTGACGGGTTTTGAAATATTTTGGACGGTTTTTAGAAGGTTTCGATTTGTTTTGATTTGTTTTGATTCTGTTTAGCCCAGTTTTTGGTGTGTTTGGATTAGCTTTGGTGGGCTTGATCATGTTTTGTCAGGTTTTTTCGAATGTATTGATGACTTCTGTCTGGTTTTCTATTTTGGCGGGTTTGAAAATATTTTTGGATGAGTTTTGGCGGGTTTGAAAATATTTTGGCTCTTTGCGCAGAGATGACGGTGCCGGTTGCGGTGCGCTCCGGGGCGCTCCTTCTGCGGAAAGACGCCTAGGCAGCGGCACTTGGGACAGCTCCGCGTCTCCGTATGCTGCGTTTCTTGCCTTCTGCATCTCAGCAAAATGCTTTCCCACTAGGTCTGGCAAGGAGAAACTGTGGCAGCTGAGTAGATGTAGCCCGGCCTGCCCTTTGAAGTTGACAAGTTCTTGGCATCTCAGAGCCTCAAGGCAAGAGCAAGGTTCTCTATGGTAGGCTGGGGCAGAACTAGCAGCAAGCAGAGCAAAGTTGTCCAAGAATAGCTTCCATTGGAATGCTAATGGCAATTGAAGAGGCAGGCCAGTGGCAAGCCACTAGCTTCTAGCAGTTTGAAAGTTGCAGACACAGTGCAGGTGTTGTGCGGCTTCCTTCTTGGCCTCCTAGAAGGTGCCGCGCTCTCCGTCTCTTGCTTGCCAATATGTTGCCGTGTTCCTCCTATTGTTTGGTTTGTTTTGATTTGTTTTGATGATGTTTTGGCGGGTTTTCGGAATGTTTTGGTGGTGTTTTAGAATGTTTTGTTTTCTCTTGTGTTGTTTTTATTGTCTTGGCAGGTTGTGGAATATTTGGATTCCTTTTGGCGGGTTTTCAAATATTTTGGCGGGTATTTGGAATGTTTTGGTTTGCTTTCATTTGTTTTGATTATGTTTTGGCAAGTTATTGAAAGTTCCGATCGCTTCTGACTGGTTTTCTAGTATTTTGGCATCTTTTCAGAATGTTTTGATCAGTTTTGGCGGGTTCTAAACTATTTTGTCAGGTTTTTGGAATTTTTTGGTTGGTTTTGATTTGTTTTTGTGATGTTTTGCCAAGTTTTCTGAATGTTTTGATCAGTTCTGTCTGGTTTTCTAATGTTTTGGCATCTTTTCAGAATGTTTTGATGAGTTTTGCGGGTCTAAATCATTTTGGCGGGTTTTCGGAATATTTTGGTTGGTTTTGATTTGTTTTTATGATGTTTTGGTGGGTTTTCAGAATGTTTTGGTTGGGTTTTAGAATGTTTTGTATTCTCTTGAGTTGTTTTTATTGTGTTGGCAGGTTTTGGAATGTTTGGATTCCTTTTGGCGGGTGTTCGGAATGTTTTGGCGGGTGTTCGGAATGTTTTGATTAGTTTTGATGAGCTTTGAAATATTTTGGACGGTTTTTAGAAGGTTTCGATTTGTTTTGATTTGTTTTGATTCTGTTTAGCCCAGTTTTTGGTGTGTTTGGATTAGCTTTGGTGGGCTTGATCATGTTTTGTCAGGTTTTTTCGAATGTATTGATCTCTTCTGTCTGGTTTTCTATTTTGGCGGGTTTGAAAATATTTTTGGATTACTTTTGGCAGGTTTGAAAATATTTTGGCTCTTTGCGCAGAGATGACGGTGCCGGTTGCGGTGCGCTCCGGGGCGCTCCTTCTGCGGAAAGACGCCTGGCAGCGGCACTTGGGACAGCTCCGCGTCTCCGTATTCTGCGTTTCTTGCCTTCTGCATCTCAGCAAAATGCTTTCCCACTAGGTCTAGCAAGGAGAAACTGTGGCAGCTGAGTAGATGTAGCCCGGCCTGCCCTTTGAAGTTGACAAGTTCTTGGCATCTCAGAGCCTCAAGGGAAGAGCAAGGTTATCTATGGTAGGCTGGGGCAGAACTAGCAGCAAGCAGAGCAAAGTTGTCCAAGAATAGCTTCCATTGGAGTGCTAATGGCAATTGAAGAGGCAGGACAGTGGCAAGCCACTATCTTCTAGCAGTTTGATAGTTGCAGACACAGTGCAGGTGTTGTGCGGCTTCCTTCTTGGCCTCCTAGAAGGTGCCGCGCTCTCCGTCTCTTGCTTGCCAATATGTTGCCGTGTTCCTCCTATTGTTTGGTTTGTTTTGATTTGTTTTTATGATGTTTTGGCGGGTTTTTGGAATGTTTTGGTGGTGTTTCAGAATGTTTTTTTTTCTCTTGTGTAGTTTTTATTGACTTGGCAGGTTTTGGAATATTTGGGTTCATTTTGGCGGGTTTTAAAATATTTTGGCGGATATTTGGAATGTTTTGGTTTGCTTTCATTTGTTTTGATTGTGTTTTGGCAAGTTATTGAAAGTTTCGATCACTTCTGACTGGTTTTCTAGTATTTTGGCATCTTTTCAGAATGTTTTGATCAGTTTTGGCAGGTTCTAAACTATTTTGTCAGGTTTTTGGAATTTTTTGGTTGGTTTTGATTTGTTTTTATGATGTTTTGCCAAGTTTTCTGAATGTTTTGATCAGTTCTGGCTGGTTTTCTAATGTTTTGGCATCTTTTCAGAATGTTTTGATGAGGTTTGCGGGTCTAAATAATTTTGGCGGGTTTTCGGAATATTTTGGTTGGTTTTGATTTGTTTTTATGATGTTTTGGCGGGTTTTCGGAATGTTTTGGTTGGGTTTTAGAATGTTTTGTATTCTCTTGAGTTGTTTTTATTGTGTTGGCAGGTTTTGGAATGTTTGGATTCCTTTTGGCGGGTGTTCGGAATGTTTTGGCGGGTGTTCGGAATGTTTTGATTAGTTTTGACGGGTTTTGAACTATTTTGGCGGGTTTTTAGAAGGTTTCGATTTGTTTTGATTTGTTTTGATTCTGTTTAGCCCAGTTTTTGGTGTGTTTGGATTAGCTTTGGTGGGCTTGATCATGTTTTGTCAGGTTTTTTCGAATGTATTGATGACTTTTGTCTGGTTTTCTATTTTGGCGGGTTTGAAAATATTTTTGGATTAGTTTTGGCGGGTTTTAAAATATTTTGGCTCTTTGCGCAGAGATGACGGTGCCGGTTGCGGTGCGCTCCGGGGCGCTCCTTCTGCGGAAAGACGCCTGGCAGCGGCACTTGGGACAGCTCCGCGTCTCCGTATGCTGCGTTTCTTGCCTTCTGCATCTCAGCAAAATGCTTTCCCACTAGGTCTAGCAAGGAGAAACTGTGGCAGCTGAGTAGACGTAGCCCGGCCCGCCCTTTGAAGTTGACAAGTTCTTGGCATCTCAGAGCCTCAAGGCAAGAGCAAGGTTATCTATGGTAGGCTGGGGCAGAACTAGCAGCAAGCAGAGCAAAGTTGTCCAAGAATAGCTTCCATTGGAATGCTAATGGCAATTGAAGAGGCAGGCCAGTGGCAAGCCACTAGCTTCTAGCAGTTTGAAAGTTGCAGACACAGTGCAGGTGTTGTGCGGCTTCCTTCTTGGCCTCCTAGAAGGTGCCGCGCTCTCCGTCTCTTGCTTGCCAATATGTTGCCGTGTTCCTCCTATTGTTTGGTTTGTTTTGATTTGTTTTGATGATGTTTTGGCGGGTTTTCGGAATGTTTTGGTGGTGTTTTAGAATCTTTTGTTTTCTCTTGTGTTGTTTTGATTGTCTTGGCAGGTTTTGGAATGTTTGGATTCCTTTTGGCGGGTTTTAAAATATTTTGGCGGGTATTTGGAATGTTTTGGTTTGCTTTCATTTGTTTTGATTATGTTTTGGCAAGTTATTGAAAGTTTCGATCACTTCTGACTGGTTTTCTAGTATTTTGGCATCTTTTCAGAATGTTTTGATCAGTTTTGGCGGGTTCTAAACTATTTTGTCAGGTTTTCGGAATTTTTTGGTTGGTTTTGATTTGTTTTTGTGATGTTTTGCCTAGTTTTTTCAATGTTTTGATCAGTTCTGTCTGGTTTTCTAATGTTTTGGCATCTTTTCAGAAAGTTTTGATGAGTTTTGTGGGTCTAAATAATTTTGGCGGGTTTTCGGAATATTTTGCTTGGTTTTGATTTTCTTTTTATGATGTTTTGTCGGGTTTTCGGAATGTTTTGGTTGGGTTTTAGAATGTTTTGTATTCTCTTGAGTTGTTTTTATTGTGTTGGCAGGTTTTGGAATGTTTGGATTCCTTTTGGCGGGTGTTCGGAATGTTTTGATTAGTTTTGACGGGTTTTGCAATATTTTGGCGGGTTTTTAGAAGGTTTCGATTTGTTTTGATTTGTTTTGATTCTGTTTAGCCCAGTTTTTGGTGTGTTTGGATTAGCTTTGGTGGGCTTGATCATGTTTTGTCAGGTTTTTTCGAATGTATTGATGACTTCTGTCTGGTTTTCTATTTTGGCGGGTTTGAAAATATTTTTGGATGAGTTTTGGCGGGTTTGAAAATATTTTGGCTCTTTGCGCAGAGATGACGGTGCCGGTTGCGGTGCGCTCCGGGGCGCTCCTTCTGCGGAAAGACGCCTAGGCAGCGGCACTTGGGACAGCTCCGCGTCTCCGTATTCTGCGTTTCTTGCCTTCTGCATCTCAGCAAAATGCTTTCCCACTAGGTCTAGCAAGGAGAAACTGTGGCAGCTGAGTAGATGTAGCCTGGCCCGCCCTTTGAAGTTGACAAGTTCTTGGCATCTCAGAGCCTCAAGGGAAGAGCAAGGTTATCTATGGTAGGCTGGGGCAGAACTAGCAGCAAGCAGAGCAAAGTTGTCCAAGAATAGCTTCCATTGGAATGCTAATGGCAATTGAAGAGGCAGGCCAGTGGCAAGCCACTAGCTTCTAGCAGTTTGAAAGGTGCAGACACAGTGCAGGTGTTGTGCGGCTTCCTTCTTGGCCTCCTAGAAGGTGCCGCGCTCTCCGTCTCTTGCTTGCCAATATGTTGCCGTGTTCCTCCTATTGTTTGGTTTGTTTTGATTTGTTTTTATGATGTTTTGGCGGGTTTTCGGAATGTTTTGGTGGTGTTTTAGAATGTTTTGTTTTCTCTTGTGTTGTTTTTATTGTGTTGGCAGGTTGTGGAACATTTGGATTCCTTTCGGCGGGTTTTAAAATATTTTGGCGGGTATTTGGAATGTTTTGGTTTGCTTTCATTTGTTTTGATTATGTTTTGGCAAGTTATTGAAAGTTTCGATCACTTCTGACTGGTTTTCTAGTATTTTGGCATCTTTTCAGAAGGTTTGATCAGTTTTGGCGGGTTCTAAACTATTTTGTCAGGTTTTTGGAATTTTTTGGTTGGTTTTGATTTGTTTTTGTGATGTTTTGCCAAGTTTTTTGAATGTTTTGATCAGTTCTGTCTGGTTTTCTAATGTTTTGGCATCTTTTCAGAATGTTTTGATGAGTTTTGCGGGTCTAAATCATTTTGGCGGGTTTTCGGAATATTTTGCTTGGTTTTGATTTGTTTTTATGATGTTTTGGTGGGTTTTCAGAATGTTTTGGTTGGGTTTTAGAATGTTTTGTATTCTCTTGAGTTGTTTTTATTGTGTTGGCAGGTTTTGGAATGTTTGGATTCCTTTTGGCGGGTGTTCGGAATGTTTTGGCGGGTGTTCGGAATGTTTTGATTAGTTTTGATGAGCTTTGAAATATTTTGGACGGTTTTTAGAAGGTTTCGATTTGTTTTGATTTGTTTTGATTCTGTTTAGCCCAGTTTTTGGTGTGTTTGGATTAGCTTTGGTGGGCTTTATCATGTTTTGTCAGGTTTTTTCGAATGTATTGATCTCTTCTGTCTGGTTTTCTATTTTGGCGGGTTTGAAAATATTTTTGGATTACTTTTGGCAGGTTTGAAAATATTTTGGCTCTTTGCGCAGAGATGACGGTGCCGGTTGCGGTGCGCTCCGGGGCGCTCCTTCTGCGGAAAGACGCCTGGCAGCGGCACTTGGGACAGCTCCGCGTCTCCGTATTCTGCGTTTCTTGCCTTCTGCATCTCAGCAAAATGCTTTCCCACTAGGTCTAGCAAGGAGAAACTGTGGCAGCTGAGTAGATGTAGCCCGGCCTGCCCTTTGAAGTTGACAAGTTCTTGGCATCTCAGAGCCTCAAGGCAAGAGCAAGGTTATCTATGGTAGGCTGGGGCAGAACTAGCAGCAAGCAGAGCAAAGTTGTCCAAGAATAGCTTCCATTGGAGTGCTAATGGCAATTGAAGAGGCAGGACAGTGGCAAGCCACTATCTTCTAGCAGTTTGATAGTTGCAGACACAGTGCAGGTGTTGTGCGGCTTCCTTCTTGGCCTCCTAGAAGGTGCCGCGCTCTCCGTCTCTTGCTTGCCAATATGTTGCCGTGTTCCTCCTATTGTTTGGTTTGTTTTGATTTGTTTTTATGATGTTTTGGCGGGTTTTCGGAATGTTTTGGTGGTGTTTCAGAATGTTTTTTTTTCTCTTGTGTAGTTTTTATTGACTTGGCAGGTTTTGGAATATTTGGGTTCATTTTGGCGGGTTTTAAAATATTTTGGCGGATATTTGGAATGTTTTGGTTTGCTTTCATTTGTTTTGATTGTGTTTTGGCAAGTTATTGAAAGTTTCGATCACTTCTGACTGGTTTTCTAGTATTTTGGCATCTTTTCAGAATGTTTTGATCAGTTTTGGCAGGTTCTAAACTATTTTGTCAGGTTTTTGGAATTTTTTGGTTGGTTTTGATTTGTTTTTATGATGTTTTGCCTAGTTTTTTCAATGTTTTGATCAGTTCAGGCTGGTTTTCTAATGTTTTGGCATCTTTTCAGAATGTTTTGATGAGTTTTGTGGGTCTAAATTATTTTGGCGGGTTTTCGGAATATTTTGGTTGGTTTTGATTTGTTTTTATGATGTTTTGGTGGGTTTTCGGAATGTTTTGGTTGGGTTTTAGAATGTTTTGTATTCTCTTGAGTTGTTTTTATTGTGTTGGCAGGTTTTGAAATGTCTGGATTCCTTTTGGCGGGTGTTCGGAATGTTTTGGCGGGTGTTCGGAATGTTTTGATTAGTTTTGACGGGTTTTGAAATATTTTGGACGGTTTTTAGAAGGTTTCGATTTGTTTTGATTTGTTTTGATTCTGTTTAGCCCAGTTTTTGGTGTGTTTGGATTAGCTTTGGTGGGCTTGATCATGTTTTGTCAGGTTTTTTCGAATGTATTGATGACTTCTGTCTGGTTTTCTATTTTGGCGGGTTTGAAAATATTTTTGGATGAGTTTTGGCGGGTTTGAAAATATTTTGGCTCTTTGCGCAGAGATGACGGTGCCGGTTGCGGTGCGCTCCGGGGCGCTCCTTCTGCGGAAAGACGCCTAGGCAGCGGCACTTGGGACAGCTCCGCGTCTCCGTATGCTGCGTTTCTTGCCTTCTGCATCTCAGCAAAATGCTTTCCCACTAGGTCTGGCAAGGAGAAACTGTGGCAGCTGAGTAGATGTAGCCCGGCCTGCCCTTTGAAGTTGACAAGTTCTTGGCATCTCAGAGCCTCAAGGCAAGAGCAAGGTTATCTATGGTAGGCTGGGGCAGAACTAGCAGCAAGCAGAGCAAAGTTGTCCAAGAATAGCTTCCATTGGAATGCTAATGGCAGTTGAAGAGGCAGGCCAGTGGCAAGCCACTAGCTTCTAGCAGTTTGAAAGTTGCAGACACAGTGCAGGTGTTGTGCGGCTTCCTTCTTGGCCTCCTAGAAGGTGCCGCGCTCTCCGTCTCTTGCTTGCCAATATGTTGCCGTGTTCCTCCTATTGTTTGGTTTGTTTTGATTTGTTTTGATGGTGTTTTGGCGGGTTTTCGGAATGTTTTGGTGGTGTTTTAGAATGTTTTGTTTTCTCTTGTGTTGTTTTTATTGTCTTGGCAGGTTGTGGAATATTTGGATTCCTTTTGGCGGGTTTTCAAATATTTTGGCGGGTATTTGGAATGTTTTGGTTTGCTTTCATTTGTTTTGATTGTGTTTTGGCAAGTTATTGAAAGTTTCGATCACTTCTGACTGGTTTTCTAGTATTTTGGCATCTTTTCAGAATGTTTTGATCAGTTTTGGCGGGTTCTAAACTATTTTGTCAGGTTTTTGGAATTTTTTGGTTGGTTTTGATTTGTTTTTATGATGTTTTGCCTAGTTTTTTCAATGTTTTGATCAGTTCAGGCTGGTTTTCTAATGTTTTGGCATCTTTTCAGAATGTTTTGATGAGTTTTGCGGGTCTAAATAATTTTGGCGGGTTTTCGGAATATTTTGCTTGGTTTTGATTTGTTTTTATGATGTTTAGGTGGGTTTTTGGAATGTTTTGGTTGGGTTTTAGAATGTTTTGTATTCTCTTGAGTTGTTTTTATTGTGTTGGCAGGTTTTGGAATGTTTGGATTCCTTTTGGCGGGTGTTCGGAAGGTTTTGGCGGGTTTTGGAATGTTTTGATTAGTTTTGACGGGTTTTGAAATATTTTGGCGGGTTTTTAGAAGGTTTCGATTTGTTTTGATTTGTTTTGATTCTGTTTAGCCCAGTTTTTGGTGTGTTTGGATTAGCTTTGGTGGGCTTGATCATGTTTTGTCAGGTTTTTTCGAATGTATTGATGACTTCTGTCTGGTTTTCTATTTTGGCGGGTTTGAAAATATTTTTGGATGAGTTTTGGCGGGTTTGAAAATATTTTGGCTCTTTGCGCAGAGATGATGGTGCCGGTTGTGGTGCGCTCCGGGGCGCTCCTTCTGCGGAAAGACGCCTAGGCAGCGGCACTTGGGACAGCTCCGCGTCTCCGTATTCTGCGTTTCTTGCCTTCTGCATCTCAGCAAAATGCTTTCCCACTAGGTCTGGCAAGGAGAAACTGTGGCAGCTGAGTAGATGTAGCCCGGCCCGCCCTTTGAAGTTGACAAGTTCTTGGCATCTCAGAGCCTCAAGGCAAGAGCAAGGTTATCTATGGTAGGCTGGGGCAGAACTAGCAGCAAGCAGAGCAAAGTTGTCCAAGAATAGCTTCCATTGGAATGCTAATGGCAATTGAAGAGGCAGGCCAGTGGCAAGCCACTAGCTTCTAGCAGTTTGAAAGTTGCAGACACAGTGCAGGTGTTGTGCGGCTTCCTTCTTGGCCTCCTAGAAGGTGCCGTGCTCTCCGTCTCTTGCTTGCCAATATGTTGCCGTGTTCCTCCTATTGTTTGGTTTGTTTTGATTTGTTTTGATGATGTTTTGGCGGGTTTTCGGAATGTTTTGGTGGTGTTTTAGAATGTTTTGTTTTCTCTTGTGTTGTTTTTATTGTCTTGGCAGGTTGTGGAATATTTGGATTCCTTTTGGCGGGTTTTAAAATATTTTGGCGGGTATTTGGAATGTTTTGGTTTGCTTTCATTTGTTTTGATTGTGTTTTGGCAAGTTATTGAAAGTTTCGATCACTTCTGACTGGTTTTCTAGTATTTTGGCATCTTTTCAGAATGTTTTGATCAGTTTTGGCGGGTTCTAAACTATTTTGTCAGGTTTTTGGAATTTTTTGGTTGGTTTTGATTTGTTTTTATGATGTTTTGCCTAGTTTTTTCAATGTTTTGATCAGTTCAGGCTGGTTTTCTAATGTTTTGGCATCTTTTCAGAATGTTTTGATGAGGTTTGTGGGTCTAAATTATTTTGGCGGGTTTTCGGAATATTTTGGTTGGTTTTGATTTGTTTTTATGATGTTTTGGTGGGTTTTCGGAATGTTTTGGTTGGGTTTTAGAATGTTTTGTATTCTCTTGAGTTGTTTTTATTGTGTTGGCAGGTTTTGAAATGTCTGGATTCCTTTTGGCGGGTGTTCGGAATGTTTTGGCGGGTGTTCGGAATGTTTTGATTAGTTTTGACGGGTTTTGAAATATTTTGGACGGTTTTTAGAAGGTTTCGATTTGTTTTGATTTGTTTTGATTCTGTTTAGCCCAGTTTTTGGTGTGTTTGGATTAGCTTTGGTGGGCTTGATCATGTTTTGTCAGGTTTTTTCGAATGTATTGATGACTTCTGTCTGGTTTTCTATTTTGGCGGGTTTGAAAATATTTTTGGATGAGTTTTGGCGGGTTTGAAAATATTTTGGCTCTTTGCGCAGAGATGACGGTGCCGGTTGCGGTGCGCTCCGGGGCGCTCCTTCTGCGGAAAGACGCCTAGGCAGCGGCACTTGGGACAGCTCCGCGTCTCCGTATGCTGCGTTTCTTGCCTTCTGCATCTCAGCAAAATGCTTTCCCACTAGGTCTGGCAAGGAGAAACTGTGGCAGCTGAGTAGATGTAGCCCGGCCTGCCCTTTGAAGTTGACAAGTTCTTGGCATCTCAGAGCCTCAAGGCAAGAGCAAGGTTCTCTATGGTAGGCTGGGGCAGAACTAGCAGCAAGCAGAGCAAAGTTGTCCAAGAATAGCTTCCATTGGAATGCTAATGGCAATTGAAGAGGCAGGCCAGTGGCAAGCCACTAGCTTCTAGCAGTTTGAAAGTTGCAGACACAGTGCAGGTGTTGTGCGGCTTCCTTCTTGGCCTCCTAGAAGGTGCCGCGCTCTCCGTCTCTTGCTTGCCAATATGTTGCCGTGTTCCTCCTATTGTTTGGTTTGTTTTGATTTGTTTTGATGATGTTTTGGCGGGTTTTCGGAATGTTTTGGTGGTGTTTTAGAATGTTTTGTTTTCTCTTGTGTTGTTTTTATTGTCTTGGCAGGTTGTGGAATATTTGGATTCCTTTTGGCGGGTTTTCAAATATTTTGGCGGGTATTTGGAATGTTTTGGTTTGCTTTCATTTGTTTTGATTATGTTTTGGCAAGTTATTGAAAGTTCCGATCGCTTCTGACTGGTTTTCTAGTATTTTGGCATCTTTTCAGAATGTTTTGATCAGTTTTGGCGGGTTCTAAACTATTTTGTCAGGTTTTTGGAATTTTTTGGTTGGTTTTGATTTGTTTTTGTGATGTTTTGCCAAGTTTTCTGAATGTTTTGATCAGTTCTGTCTGGTTTTCTAATGTTTTGGCATCTTTTCAGAATGTTTTGATGAGTTTTGCGGGTCTAAATTATTTTGGCGGGTTGTCGGAATATTTTGGTTGGTTTTGATTTTTTTTTTATGATGTTTTGGCGGGTTTTCGGAATGTTTTGGTTGGGTTTTAGAATGTTTTGTATTCTCTTGAGTTGTTTTTATTGTGTTGGCAGGTTTTGGAATGTTTGGATTCCTTTTGGCGGGTGTTCGGAATGTTTTGGCGGGTGTTCGGAATGTTTTGATTAGTTTTGATGGGTTTTGAAATATTTTGGCGGGTTTTTAGAAGGTTTTGATTTGTTTTGATTCTGTTTAGCCCAGTTTTTGGTGTGTTTGGATTAGCTTTGGTGGGCTTTCTCATGTTTTGTCAGGTTTTTTCGAATGTATTGATGACTTCTGTCTGGTTTTCTATTTTGGCGGGTTTGAAAATATTTTTGGATTAGTTTTGGCGGGTTTGAAAATATTTTGGCTCTTTGCGCAGAGATGACGGTGCCGGTTGCGGTGCGCTCCGGGGCGCTCCTTCTGCGGAAAGACGCCTAGGCAGCGGCACTTGGGACAGCTCTGCGTCTCCGTATTCTGCGTTTCTTGCCTTCTGCATCTCAGCAAAATGCTTTCCCACTAGGTCTAGCAAGGAGAAACTGTGGCAGCTGAGTAGATGTAGCCCGGCCCGCCCTTTGAAGTTGACAAGTTCTTGGCATCTCAGAGCCTCAAGGGAAGAGCAAGGTTATCTATGGTAGGCTGGGGCAGAACTAGCAGCAAGCAGAGCAAAGTTGTCCAAGAATAGCTTCCATTGGAATGCTAATGGCAATTGAAGAGGCAGGCCAGTGGCAAGCCACTAGCTTCTAGCAGTTTGAAAGTTGCAGACACAGTGCAGGTGTTGTGCGGCTTCCTTCTTGGCCTCCTAGAAGGTGCCGCGCTCTCCGTCTCTTGCTTGCCAATATGTTGCCTTGTTCCTCTTATTTTTTGGTTGGTTTTGATTTGTTTTTATGATGTTTTGGCGGGTTTTCGGAATGTTTTGGTGGTGTTTTAGAATGTTTTGTTTTCTCTTGTGTTGTTTATATTGTCTTGGCAGGTTTTGGAATGTTTGGATTCCTTTTGGCGGGTGTTCGGAATGTTTTGGCGGGTGTTCGGAATGTTTTGATTAGTTTTGACGGGTTTTGAAATATTTTGGCGGGTTTTTAGAAGGTTTCGATTTGTTTTGATTTGTTTTGATTCTGTTTAGCCCAGTTTTTGGTGTGTTTGGATTAGCTTTGGTGGGCTTTCTCATGTTTTGTCAGGTTTTTTCGAATGTATTGATGACTTCTGTCTGGTTTTCTATTTTGGCGGGTTTGAAAATATTTTTGGATTAGTTTTGGCGGGTTTGAAAATATTTTGGCTCTTTGCGCAGAGATGACGGTGCCGGTTGCGGTGCGCTCCGGGGCGCTCCTTCTGCGGAAAGACGCCTAGGCAGCGGCACTTGGGACAGCTCTGCGTCTCCGTATTCTGCGTTTCTTGCCTTCTGCATCTCAGCAAAATGCTTTCCCACTAGGTCTAGCAAGGAGAAACTGTGGCAGCTGAGTAGATGTAGCCCGGCCCGCCCTTTGAAGTTGACAAGTTCTTGGCATCTCAGAGCCTCAAGGCAAGAGCAAGGTTATCTATGGTAGGCTGGGGCAGAACTAGCAGCAAGCAGAGCAAAGTTGTCCAAGAATAGCTTCCATTGGAATGCTAATGGCAATTGAAGAGGCAGGCCAGTGGCAAGCCACTAGCTTCTAGCAGTTTGAAAGTTGCAGACACAGTGCAGGTGTTGTGCGGCTTCCTTCTTGGCCTCCTAGAAGGTGCCGTGCTCTACGTCTCTTGCTTGCCAATATGTTGCCGTGTTCCTCCTATTGTTTGGTTGGTTTTGATTTGTTTTGATGATGTTTTGGCGGGTTTTCGGAATGTTTTGGTGGTGTTTTAGAATGTTTTGTTTTCTCTTGTGTTGTTTTTATTGTCTTGGCAGGTTGTGGAATATTTGGATTCCTTTTGGCGGGTTTTCAAATATTTTGGCGGGTATTTGGAATGTTTTGGTTTGCTTTCATTTGTTTTGATTATGTTTTGGCAAGTTATTGAAAGTTCCGATCGCTTCTGACTGGTTTTCTAGTATTTTGGCATCTTTTCAGAATGTTTTGATCAGTTTTGGCGGGTTCTAAACTATTTTGTCAGGTTTTTGGAATTTTTTGGTTGGTTTTGATTTGTTTTTGTGATGTTTTGCCAAGTTTTCTGAATGTTTTGATCAGTTCTGTCTGGTTTTCTAATGTTTTGGCATCTTTTCAGAATGTTTTGATGAGTTTTGCGGGTCTAAATTATTTTGGCGGGTTGTCGGAATATTTTGGTTGGTTTTGATTTTTTTTTTATGATGTTTTGGCGGGTTTTCGGAATGTTTTGGTTGGGTTTTAGAATGTTTTGTATTCTCTTGAGTTGTTTTTATTGTGTTGGCAGGTTTTGGAATGTTTGGATTCCTTTTGGCGGGTGTTCGGAATGTTTTGGCGGGTGTTCGGAATGTTTTGATTAGTTTTGATGGGTTTTGAAATATTTTGGCGGGTTTTTAGAAGGTTTTGATTTGTTTTGATTCTGTTTAGCCCAGTTTTTGGTGTGTTTGGATTAGCTTTGGTGGGCTTTCTCATGTTTTGTCAGGTTTTTTCGAATGTATTGATGACTTCTGTCTGGTTTTCTATTTTGGCGGGTTTGAAAATATTTTTGGATTAGTTTTGGCGGGTTTGAAAATATTTTGGCTCTTTGCGCAGAGATGACGGTGCCGGTTGCGGTGCGCTCCGGGGCGCTCCTTCTGTGGAAAGACGCCTAGGCAGCGGCACTTGGGACAGCTCTGCGTCTCCGTATTCTGCGTTTCTTGCCTTCTGCATCTCAGCAAAATGCTTTCCCACTAGGTCTAGCAAGGAGAAACTGTGGCAGCTGAGTAGATGTAGCCCGGCCCGCCCTTTGAAGTTGACAAGTTCTTGGCATCTCAGAGCCTCAAGGCAAGAGCAAGGTTATCTATGGTAGGCTGGGGCAGAACTAGCAGCAAGCAGAGCAAAGTTGTCCAAGAATAGCTTCCATTGGAATGCTAATGGCAATTGAAGAGGCAGGCCAGTGGCAAGCCACTAGCTTCTAGCAGTTTGAAAGTTGCAGACACAGTGCAGGTGTTGTGCGGCTTCCTTCTTGGCCTCCTAGAAGGTGCCGCGCTCTCCGTCTCTTGCTTGCCAATATGTTGCCTTGTTCCTCTTATTTTTTGGTTGGTTTTGATTTGTTTTTATGATGTTTTGGCGGGTTTTCGGAATGTTTTGGTGGTGTTTTAGAATGTTTTGTTTTCTCTTGTGTTGTTTATATTGTCTTGGCAGGTTTTGGAATGTTTGGATTCCTTTTGGCGGGTGTTCGGAATGTTTTGGCGGGTGTTCGGAATGTTTTGATTAGTTTTGACAGGTTTTGAAATATTTTGGCGGGTTTTTAGAAGGTTTCGATTTGTTTTGATTTGTTTTGATTCTGTTTAGCCCAGTTTTTGGTGTGTTTGGATTAGCTTTGGTGGGCTTTCTCATGTTTTGTCAGGTTTTTTCGAATGTATTGATGACTTCTGTCTGGTTTTCTATTTTGGCGGGTTTGAAAATATTTTTGGATTAGTTTTGGCGGGTTTGAAAATATTTTGGCTCTTTGCGCAGAGATGACGGTGCCGGTTGCGGTGCGCTCCGGGGCGCTCCTTCTGCGGAAAGACGCCTAGGCAGCGGTACTTGGGACAGCTCCGCGTCTCCGTATTCTGCGTTTCTTGCCTTCTGCATCTCAGCAAAATGCTTTCCCACTAGGTCTAGCAAGGAGAAACTGTGGCAGCTGAGTAGATGTAGCCCGGCCCGCCCTTTGAAGTTGACAAGTTCTTGGCATCTCAGAGCCTCAAGGCAAGAGCAAGGTTCTCTATGGTAGGCTGGGGCAGAACTAGCAGCAAGCAGAGCAAAGTTGTCCAAGAATAGCTTCCATTGGAATGCTAATGGCAATTGAAGAGGCAGGCCAGTGGCAAGCCACTCGCTTCTAGCAGTTTGAAAGTTGCAGACACAGTGCAGGTGTTGTGCGGCTTCCTTCTTGGCCTCCTAGAAGGTGCCGCGCTCTCCGTCTCTTGCTTGCCAATATGTTGCCGTGTTCCTCCTATTGTTTGGTTTGTTTTGATTTGTTTTGATGATGTTTTGGCGGGTTTTCGGAATGTTTTGGTGGTGTTTTAGAATGTTTTGTTTTCTCTTGTGTTGTTTTTATTGTGTTGGCAGGTTGTGGAATATTTGGATTCCTTTTGGCGGGTTTTCAAATATTTTGGCGTGTATTTGGAATGTTTTGGTTTGCTTTCATTTGTTTTGATTATGTTTTGGCAAGTTATTGAAAGTTTCGATCACTTCTGACTGGTTTTCTAGTATTTTGGCATCTTTTCAGAATGTTTTGATCAGTTTTGGCAGGTTCTAAACTATTTTGTCAGGTTTTTGGAATTTTTTGGTTGGTTTTGATTTGTTTTTATGATGTTTTGCCTAGTTTTTTCAATGTTTTGATCAGTTCTGTCTGGTTTTCTAATGTTTTGGCATCTTTTCAGAATGTTTTGATGAGTTTTGTGGGTCTAAATTATTTTGGCGGGTTTTCGGATTATTTTGTTTGGTTTTGATTTGTTTTTATGATGTTTTGGCGGGTTTTCGGAATGTTTTGGTTGGGTTTTAGAATGTTTTGTATTCTCTTGAGTTGTTTTTATTGTGTTGGCAGGTTTTGGAATGTTTGGATTCCTTTTGGCGGGTGTTCGGAATGTTTTGGCGGGTGTTCGGAATGTTTTGATTAGTTTTGACGGGTATTGAAATATTTTGGCGGGTTTTTAGAAGGTTTCGATTTGTTTTGATTTGTTTTGATTCTGTTTAGCCCAGTTTTTGGTGTGTTTGGATTAGCTTTGGTGGGCTTTCTCATGTTTTGTCAGGTTTTTTCGAATGTATTGATGACTTCTGTCTGGTTTTCTATTTTGGCGGGTTTGAAAATATTTTTGGATTAGTTTTGGCGGGTTTGAAAATATTTTGGCTCTTTGCGCAGAGATGATGGTGCCGGTTGCGGTGCGCTCCGGGGCGCTCCTTCTGCGGAAAGACGCCTGGCAGCGGCACTTGGGACAGTTCCGCGTCTCCGTATTCTGCGTTTCTTGCCTTCTGCATCTCAGCAAAATGCTTTCCCACTAGGTCTAGCAAGGAGAAACTGTGGCAGCTGAGTAGATGTAGCCCGGCCCGCCCTTTGAAGTTGACAAGTTCTTGGCATCTCAGAGCCTCAAGGCAAGAGCAAGGTTATCTATGGTAGGCTGGGGCAGAACTAGCAGCAAGCAGAGCAAAGTTGTCCAAGAATAGCTTCCATTGGAATGCTAATGGCAATTGAAGAGGCAGGCCAGTGGCAAGCCACTAGCTTCTAGCACTTTGAAAGTTGCAGACACAGTGCAGGTGTTGTGCGGCTTCCTTCTTGGCCTCCTAGAAGGTGCCGCGCTCTCCGTCTCTTGCTTGCCAATATGTTGCCGTGTTCCTCCTATTGTTTGGTTTGTTTTGATTTGTTTTTATGATGTTTTGGCGGGTTTTCGGAATGTTTTGGTGGTGTTTTAGAATGTTTTGTTTTCTCTTGTGTTGTTTTTATTGTCTTGGCAGGTTGTGGAATATTTGGATTCCTTTTGGCGGGTTTTCAAATATTTTGGCGGGTATTTGGAATGTTTTGGTTTGCTTTCATTTGTTTTGATTGTGTTTTGGCAAGTTATTGAAAGTTTCGATCGCTTCTGACTGGTTTTCTAGTATTTTGGCACCTTTTCAGAATGTTTTGATCAGTTTTGGCAGGTTCTAAACTATTTTGTCAGGTTTTTGGAATTTTTTGGTTGTTTTTGATTTGTTTTTATGATGTTTTGCCTAGTTTTTTCAATGTTTTGATCAGTTCTGTCTGGTTTTCTAATGTTTTGGCATCTTTTCAGAATGTTTTGATGAGTTTTTTGGGTCTAAATTATTTTGGCGGGTTTTCGGATTATTTTGGTTGGTTTTGATTTGTTTTTATGATGTTTTGGCGGGTTTTCAGAATGTTTTGGTTGGGTTTTAGAATGTTTTGTATTCTCTTGAGTTGTTTTTATTGTGTTGGCAGGTTTTGGAATGTTTGGATTCCTTTTGGCGGGTGTTCGGAATGTTTGGCGGGTGTTCGGAATGTTTTGATTAGTTTTGACGGGTTTTGAAATATTTTGGCGGGTTTTTAGAAGGTTTCAATTTGTTTTGATTTGTTTTGATTCTGTTTAGCCCAGTTTTTGGTGTGTTTGGATTAGCTTTGGTGGGCTTGATCATGTTTTGTCAGGTTTTTTCGAATGTATTGATGACTTCTGTCTGGTTTTCTATTTTGGCGGGTTTGAAAATATTTTTGGATTAGTTTTGGCGGGTTTTAAAATATTTTGGCTCTTTGCGCAGAGATGACGGTGCCGGTTGCGGTGCGCTCCGGGGCGCTCCTTCTGCGGAAAGACGCCTAGGCAGCGGCACTTGGGACAGCTCTGCGTCTCCGTATTCTGCGTTTCTTGCCTTCTGCATCTCAGCAAAATGCTTTCCCACTAGGTCTAGCAAGGAGAAACTGTGGCAGCTGAGTAGATGTAGCCCGGCCCGCCCTTTGAAGTTGACAAGTTCTTGGCATCTCAGAGCCTCAAGGCAAGAGCAAGGTTATCTATGGTAGGCTGGGGCAGAACTAGCAGCAAGCAGAGCAAAGTTGTCCAAGAATAGCTTCCATTGGAATGCTAATGGCAATTGAAGAGGCAGGCCAGTGGCAAGCCACTAGCTTCTAGCAGTTTGAAAGTTGCAGACACAGTGCAGGTGTTGTGCGGCTTCCTTCTTGGCCTCCTAGAAGGTGCCGCGCTCTCCGTCTCTTGCTTGCCAATATGTTGCCTTGTTCCTCTTATTTTTTGGTTGGTTTTGATTTGTTTTTATGATGTTTTGGCGGGTTTTCGGAATGTTTTGGTGGTGTTTTAGAATGTTTTGTTTTCTCTTGTGTTGTTTATATTGTCTTGGCAGGTTTTGGAATGTTTGGATTCCTTTTGGCGGGTGTTCGGAATGTTTTGGCGGGTGTTCGGAATGTTTTGATTAGTTTTGACGGGTTTTGAAATATTTTGGCGGGTTTTTAGAAGGTTTCGATTTGTTTTGATTTGTTTTGATTCTGTTTAGCCCAGTTTTTGGTGTGTTTGGATTAGCTTTGGTGGGCTTTCTCATGTTTTGTCAGGTTTTTTCGAATGTATTGATGACTTCTGTCTGGTTTTCTATTTTGGCGGGTTTGAAAATATTTTTGGATTAGTTTTGGCGGGTTTGAAAATATTTTGGCTCTTTGCGCAGAGATGACGGTGCCGGTTGCGGTGCGCTCCGGGGCGCTCCTTCTGCGGAAAGACGCCTAGGCAGCGGCACTTGGGACAGCTCTGCGTCTCCGTATTCTGCGTTTCTTGCCTTCTGCATCTCAGCAAAATGCTTTCCCACTAGGTCTAGCAAGGAGAAACTGTGGCAGCTGAGTAGATGTAGCCCGGCCCGCCCTTTGAAGTTGACAAGTTCTTGGCATCTCAGAGCCTCAAGGCAAGAGCAAGGTTATCTATGGTAGGCTGGGGCAGAACTAGCAGCAAGCAGAGCAAAGTTGTCCAAGAATAGCTTCCATTGGAATGCTAATGGCAATTGAAGAGGCAGGCCAGTGGCAAGCCACTAGCTTCTAGCAGTTTGAAAGTTGCAGACACAGTGCAGGTGTTGTGCGGCTTCCTTCTTGGCCTCCTAGAAGGTGCCGTGCTCTACGTCTCTTGCTTGCCAATATGTTGCCGTGTTCCTCCTATTGTTTGGTTGGTTTTGATTTGTTTTTATGATGTTTTGGCGGGTTTTCGGAATGTTTTGGTGGTGTTTTAGAATGTTTTGTTTTCTCTTGTGTTGTTTTTATTGTCTTGGCAGGTTGTGGAATATTTGGATTCCTTTTGGCGGGTTTTCAAATATTTTGGCGGGTATTTGGAATGTTTTGGTTTGCTTTCATTTGTTTTGATTATGTTTTGGCAAGTTATTGAAAGTTCCGATCGCTTCTGACTGGTTTTCTAGTATTTTGGCATCTTTTCAGAATGTTTTGATCAGTTTTGGCGGGTTCTAAACTATTTTGTCAGGTTTTTGGAATTTTTTGGTTGGTTTTGATTTGTTTTTGTGATGTTTTGCCAAGTTTTCAATGTTTTGATCAGTTCTGTCTGGTTTTCTAATGTTTTGGCATCTTTTCAGAATGTTTTGATGAGTTTTGCGGGTCTAAATTATTTTGGCGGGTTGTCGGAATATTTTGGTTGGTTTTGATTTTTTTTTTATGATGTTTTGGCGGGTTTTCGGAATGTTTTGGTTGGGTTTTAGAATGTTTTGTATTCTCTTGAGTTGTTTTTATTGTGTTGGCAGGTTTTGGAATGTTTGGATTCCTTTTGGCGGGTGTTCGGAATGTTTTGGCGGGTGTTCGGAATGTTTTGATTAGTTTTGATGGGTTTTGAAATATTTTGGCGGGTTTTTAGAAGGTTTTGATTTGTTTTGATTCTGTTTAGCCCAGTTTTTGGTGTGTTTGGATTAGCTTTGGTGGGCTTTCTCATGTTTTGTCAGGTTTTTTCGAATGTATTGATGACTTCTGTCTGGTTTTCTATTTTGGCGGGTTTGAAAATATTTTTGGATTAGTTTTGGCGGGTTTGAAAATATTTTGGCTCTTTGCGCAGAGATGACGGTGCCGGTTGCGGTGCGCTCCGGGGCGCTCCTTCTGCGGAAAGACGCCTAGGCAGCGGCACTTGGGACAGCTCCGCGTCTCCGTATTCTGCGTTTCTTGCCTTCTGCATCATCTCAGCAAAATGCTTTCCCACTAGGTCTAGCAAGGAGAAACTGTGGCAGCTGAGTAGATGTAGCCCGGCCCGCCCTTTGAAGTTGACAAGTTCTTGGCATCTCAGAGCCTCAAGGCAAGAGCAAGGTTATCTATGGTAGGCTGGGGCAGAACTAGCAGCAAGCAGAGCAAAGTTGTCCAAGAATAGCTTCCATTGGAATGCTAATGGCAATTGAAGAGGCAGGCCAGTGGCAAGCCACTAGCTTCTAGCAGTTTGAAAGTTGCAGACACAGTGCAGGTGTTGTGCGGCTTCCTTCTTGGCCTCCTAGAAGGTGCCGTGCTCTCCGTCTCTTGCTTGCCAATATGTTGCCGTGTTCCTCCTATTGTTTGGTTTGTTTTGATTTGTTTTGATGATGTTTTGGCGGGTTTCGGAATGTTTTGGTGGTGTTTTAGAATGTTTTGTTTTCTCTTGTGTTGTTTTTATTGTCTTGGCAGGTTGTGGAATATTTGGATTCCTTTTGGCGGGTTTTAAAATATTTTGGCGGGTATTTGGAATGTTATGGTTTGCTTTCATTTGTTTTGATTATGTTTTGGCAAGTTATTGAAAGTTTCGATCACTTCTGACTGGTTTTCTAGTATTTTGGCATCTTTTCAGAATGTTTTGATCAGTTTTGGCGGGTTCTAAACTATTTTGTCAGGTTTTTGGAATTTTTTGGTTGGTTTTGATTTGTTTTTATGATGTTTTGCCAAGTTTTTTGAATGTTTTGGTCAGTTCTGTCTGGTTTTCTAATGTTTTGGCATCTTTTCAGAATGTTTTGATGAGTTTTGCAGGTCTAAATTATTTTGGCGGGTTTTCGGAATATTTTGGTTGGTTTTGATTTGTTTTTATGATGTTTTGGCGGGTTTTCGGAATGTGTTGGTTGGGTTTTAGAATGTTTTGTATTCTCTTGAGTTGTTTTTATTGTGTTGGCAGGTTTTGGAATGTTTGGATTCCTTTTGGCGGGTGTTCGGAATGTTTTGGCGGGTGTTCGGAATGTTTTGATTAGTTTTGTCGGGTTTTGAACTATTTTGGCGGGTTTTTAGAAGGTTTCAATTTGTTTTGATTTGTTTTGATTCTGTTTAGCCCAGTTTTTGGTGTGTTTGGATTAGCTTTGGTGGGCTTTCTCATGTTTTGTCAGGTTTTTTTGAATGTATTGATGACTTCTGTCTGGTTTTCTATTTTGGCGGGTTTGAAAATATTTTTGGATTAGTTTTGGCGGGTTTGAAAATATTTTGGCTCTTTGCGCAGAGATGACGGTGCCGGTTGCGGTGCGCTCCGGGGCGCTCCTTCTGCGGAAAGACGCCTAGGCAGCGGCACTTGGGACAGCTCCGCGTCTCCGTATTCTGCGTTTCTTGCCTTCTGCATCTCAGCAAAATGCTTTCCCACCAGGTCTAGCAAGGAGAAACTGTGGCAGCTGAGTAGATGTAGCCCGGCCCGCCCTTTGAAGTTGACAAGTTCTTGGCATCTCAGAGCCTCAAGGCAAGAGCAAGGTTCTCTATGGTAGGCTGGGGCAGAACTAGCAGCAAGCAGAGCAAAGTTGTCCAAGAATAGCTTCCATTGGAATGCTAATGGCAATTGAAGAGGCAGGCCAGTGGCAAGCCACTAGCTTCTAGCAGTTTGAAAGTTGCAGACACAGTGCAGGTGTTGTGCGGCTTCCTTCTTGGCCTCCAAGAAGGTGCCGTGCTCTCCGTCTCTTGCTTGCCAATATGTTGCCGTGTTCCTCCTATTGTTTGGTTTGTTTTGATTTGTTTTGATGATGTTTTGGGGGGTTTTCGGAATGTTTTGGTGGTGTTTTAGAATGTTTTGTTTTCTCTTGTGTTGTTTTGATTGTCTTGGCAGGTTGTGGAATATTTGGATTCCTTTTGGCGGGTTTTAAAATATTTTGGCGGGTATTTGGAATGTTTTGGTTTGCTTTCATTTGTTTTGATTATGTTTTGGCAAGTTATTGAAAGTTTCGATCACTTCTGACTGGTTTTCTAGTATTTTGGCATCTTTTCAGAATGTTTTGATCAGTTTTGGCAGGTTCTAAACTATTTTGTCAGGTTTTTGGAATTTTTTGGTTGGTTTTGATTTGTTTTTGTGATGTTTTGCCAAGTTTTCTGAATGTTTTGATCAGTTCTGTCTGGTTTTCTAATGTTTTGGCATCTTTTCAGAATGTTTTGATGAGTTTTGCGGGTCTAAATCATTTTGGCGGGTTTTCAGAATGTTTTGGTTGGTTTTGATTTGTTTTTATGATGTTTTGGCGGGTTTTCGGAATGTTTTGTTTGGGTTTTAGAATGTTTTGTATTCTCTTGAGTTGTTTTTATTGTGTTGGCAGGTTTTGGAATGTTTGGATTCCTTTTGGCGGGTGTTCGGAATGTTTTGGCGGGTGTTCGGAATGTTTTGATTAGTTTTGACGGGTTTTGAAATATTTTGGCGGGTTTTTAGAAGGTTTCAATTTGTTTTGATTTGTTTTGATTCTGTTTAGCCCAGTTTTTGGTGTGTTTGGATTAGCTTTGGTGGGCTTGATCATGTTTTGTCAGGTTTTTTCGAATGTATTGATGACTTCTGTCTGGTTTTCTATTTTGGTGGGTTTGAAAATATTTTTGGATTAGTTTTGGCGGGTTTGAAAATATTTTGGCTCTTTGCGCAGAGATGACGGTGCCGGTTGCGGTGCGCTCCGGGGCGCTCCTTCTGCGGAAAGACGCCTAGGCAGCGGCACTTGGGACAGCTCCGCGTCTCCGTATTCTGCGTTTCTTGCCTTCTGCATCTCAGCAAAATGCTTTCCCACTAGGTCTAGCAAGGAGAAACTGTGGCAGCTGAGTAGATGTAGCCCGGCCCGCCCTTTGAAGTTGACAAGTTCTTGGCATCTCAGAGCCTCAAGGCAAGAGCAAGGTTATCTATGGTAGGCTGGGGCAGAACTAGCAGCAAGCAGAGCAAAGTTGTCCAAGAATAGCTTCCATTGGAATGCTAATGGCAATTGAAGAGGCAGGCCAGTGGCAAGCCACTAGCTTCTAGCAGTTTGAAAGTTGCAGACACAGTGCAGGTGTTGTGCGGCTTCCTTCTTGGCCTCCTAGAAGGTGCCGTGCTCTCCGTCTCTTGCTTGCCAATATGTTGCCGTGTTCCTCCTATTGTTTGGTTTGTTTTGATTTGTTTTGATGATGTTTTGGCGGGTTTCGGAATGTTTTGGTGGTGTTTTAGAATGTTTTGTTTTCTCTTGTGTTGTTTTTATTGTCTTGGCAGGTTGTGGAATATTTGGATTCCTTTTGGCGGGTTTTAAAATATTTTGGCGGGTATTTGGAATGTTTTGGTTTGCTTTCATTTGTTTTGATTATGTTTTGGCAAGTTATTGAAAGTTTGGATCACTTCTGACTGGTTTTCTAGTATTTTGGCATCTTTTCAGAATGTTTTGATCAGTTTTGGCGGGTTCTAAACTATTTTGTCAGGTTTTTGGAATTTTTTGGTTGGTTTTGATTTGTTTTTATGATGTTTTGCCTAGTTTTTTCAATGTTTTGATCAGTTCTGTCTGGTTTTCTAATGTTTTGGCATCTTTTCAGAATGTTTTGATGAGTTTTGCGGGTCTAAATTATTTTGGCGGGTTGTCGGAATATTTTGGTTGGTTTTGATTTTTTTTTTATGATGTTTTGGCGGGTTTTCGGAATGTTTTGGTTGGGTTTTAGAATGTTTTGTATTCTCTTGAGTTGTTTTTATTGTGTTGGCAGGTTTTGGAATGTTTGGATTCCTTTTGGCGGGTGTTCGGAATGTTTTGGCGGGTGTTCGGAATGTTTTGATTAGTTTTGATGGGTTTTGAAATATTTTGGCGGGTTTTTAGAAGGTTTTGATTTGTTTTGATTCTGTTTAGCCCAGTTTTTGGTGTGTTTGGATTAGCTTTGGTGGGCTTTCTCATGTTTTGTCAGGTTTTTTCGAATGTATTGATGACTTCTGTCTGGTTTTCTATTTTGGCGGGTTTGAAAATATTTTTGGATTAGTTTTGGCGGGTTTGAAAATATTTTGGCTCTTTGCGCAGAGATGACGGTGCCGGTTGCGGTGCGCTCCGGGGCGCTCCTTCTGCGGAAAGACGCCTAGGCAGCGGCACTTGGGACAGCTCCGCGTCTCCGTATTCTGCGTTTCTTGCCTTCTGCATCATCTCAGCAAAATGCTTTCCCACTAGGTCTAGCAAGGAGAAACTGTGGCAGCTGAGTAGATGTAGCCCGGCCCGCCCTTTGAAGTTGACAAGTTCTTGGCATCTCAGAGCCTCAAGGCAAGAGCAAGGTTATCTATGGTAGGCTGGGGCAGAACTAGCAGCAAGCAGAGCAAAGTTGTCCAAGAATAGCTTCCATTGGAATGCTAATGGCAATTGAAGAGGCAGGCCAGTGGCAAGCCACTAGCTTCTAGCAGTTTGAAAGTTGCAGACACAGTGCAGGTGTTGTGCGGCTTCCTTCTTGGCCTCCTAGAAGGTGCCGTGCTCTCCGTCTCTTGCTTGCCAATATGTTGCCGTGTTCCTCCTATTGTTTGGTTTGTTTTGATTTGTTTTGATGATGTTTTGGCGGGTTTCGGAATGTTTTGGTGGTGTTTTAGAATGTTTTGTTTTCTCTTGTGTTGTTTTTATTGTCTTGGCAGGTTGTGGAATATTTGGATTCCTTTTGGCGGGTTTTAAAATATTTTGGCGGGTATTTGGAATGTTATGGTTTGCTTTCATTTGTTTTGATTATGTTTTGGCAAGTTATTGAAAGTTTCGATCACTTCTGACTGGTTTTCTAGTATTTTGGCATCTTTTCAGAATGTTTTGATCAGTTTTGGCGGGTTCTAAACTATTTTGTCAGGTTTTTGGAATTTTTTGGTTGGTTTTGATTTGTTTTTATGATGTTTTGCCAAGTTTTTTGAATGTTTTGGTCAGTTCTGTCTGGTTTTCTAATGTTTTGGCATCTTTTCAGAATGTTTTGATGAGTTTTGCAGGTCTAAATTATTTTGGCGGGTTTTCGGAATATTTTGGTTGGTTTTGATTTGTTTTTATGATGTTTTGGCGGGTTTTCGGAATGTGTTGGTTGGGTTTTAGAATGTTTTGTATTCTCTTGAGTTGTTTTTATTGTGTTGGCAGGTTTTGGAATGTTTGGATTCCTTTTGGCGGGTGTTCGGAATGTTTTGGCGGGTGTTCGGAATGTTTTGATTAGTTTTGTCGGGTTTTGAACTATTTTGGCGGGTTTTTAGAAGGTTTCAATTTGTTTTGATTTGTTTTGATTCTGTTTAGCCCAGTTTTTGGTGTGTTTGGATTAGCTTTGGTGGGCTTTCTCATGTTTTGTCAGGTTTTTTTGAATGTATTGATGACTTCTGTCTGGTTTTCTATTTTGGCGGGTTTGAAAATATTTTTGGATTAGTTTTGGCGGGTTTGAAAATATTTTGGCTCTTTGCGCAGAGATGACGGTGCCGGTTGCGGTGCGCTCCGGGGCGCTCCTTCTGCGGAAAGACGCCTAGGCAGCGGCACTTGGGACAGCTCCGCGTCTCCGTATTCTGCGTTTCTTGCCTTCTGCATCTCAGCAAAATGCTTTCCCACCAGGTCTAGCAAGGAGAAACTGTGGCAGCTGAGTAGATGTAGCCCGGCCCGCCCTTTGAAGTTGACAAGTTCTTGGCATCTCAGAGCCTCAAGGCAAGAGCAAGGTTCTCTATGGTAGGCTGGGGCAGAACTAGCAGCAAGCAGAGCAAAGTTGTCCAAGAATAGCTTCCATTGGAATGCTAATGGCAATTGAAGAGGCAGGCCAGTGGCAAGCCACTAGCTTCTAGCAGTTTGAAAGTTGCAGACACAGTGCAGGTGTTGTGCGGCTTCCTTCTTGGCCTCCAAGAAGGTGCCGTGCTCTCCGTCTCTTGCTTGCCAATATGTTGCCGTGTTCCTCCTATTGTTTGGTTTGTTTTGATTTGTTTTGATGATGTTTTGGGGGGTTTTCGGAATGTTTTGGTGGTGTTTTAGAATGTTTTGTTTTCTCTTGTGTTGTTTTGATTGTCTTGGCAGGTTGTGGAATATTTGGATTCCTTTTGGCGGGTTTTAAAATATTTTGGCGGGTATTTGGAATGTTTTGGTTTGCTTTCATTTGTTTTGATTATGTTTTGGCAAGTTATTGAAAGTTTCGATCACTTCTGACTGGTTTTCTAGTATTTTGGCATCTTTTCAGAATGTTTTGATCAGTTTTGGCAGGTTCTAAACTATTTTGTCAGGTTTTTGGAATTTTTTGGTTGGTTTTGATTTGTTTTTGTGATGTTTTGCCAAGTTTTCTGAATGTTTTGATCAGTTCTGTCTGGTTTTCTAATGTTTTGGCATCTTTTCAGAATGTTTTGATGAGTTTTGCGGGTCTAAATCATTTTGGCGGGTTTTCAGAATGTTTTGGTTGGTTTTGATTTGTTTTTATGATGTTTTGGCGGGTTTTCGGAATGTTTTGTTTGGGTTTTAGAATGTTTTGTATTCTCTTGAGTTGTTTTTATTGTGTTGGCAGGTTTTGGAATGTTTGGATTCCTTTTGGCGGGTGTTCGGAATGTTTTGGCGGGTGTTCGGAATGTTTTGATTAGTTTTGACGGGTTTTGAAATATTTTGGCGGGTTTTTAGAAGGTTTCAATTTGTTTTGATTTGTTTTGATTCTGTTTAGCCCAGTTTTTGGTGTGTTTGGATTAGCTTTGGTGGGCTTGATCATGTTTTGTCAGGTTTTTTCGAATGTATTGATGACTTCTGTCTGGTTTTCTATTTTGGTGGGTTTGAAAATATTTTTGGATTAGTTTTGGCGGGTTTGAAAATATTTTGGCTCTTTGCGCAGAGATGACGGTGCCGGTTGCGGTGCGCTCCGGGGCGCTCCTTCTGCGGAAAGACGCCTAGGCAGCGGCACTTGGGACAGCTCCGCGTCTCCGTATTCTGCGTTTCTTGCCTTCTGCATCTCAGCAAAATGCTTTCCCACTAGGTCTAGCAAGGAGAAACTGTGGCAGCTGAGTAGATGTAGCCCGGCCCGCCCTTTGAAGTTGACAAGTTCTTGGCATCTCAGAGCCTCAAGGCAAGAGCAAGGTTATCTATGGTAGGCTGGGGCAGAACTAGCAGCAAGCAGAGCAAAGTTGTCCAAGAATAGCTTCCATTGGAATGCTAATGGCAATTGAAGAGGCAGGCCAGTGGCAAGCCACTAGCTTCTAGCAGTTTGAAAGTTGCAGACACAGTGCAGGTGTTGTGCGGCTTCCTTCTTGGCCTCCTAGAAGGTGCCGTGCTCTCCGTCTCTTGCTTGCCAATATGTTGCCGTGTTCCTCCTATTGTTTGGTTTGTTTTGATTTGTTTTGATGATGTTTTGGCGGGTTTCGGAATGTTTTGGTGGTGTTTTAGAATGTTTTGTTTTCTCTTGTGTTGTTTTTATTGTCTTGGCAGGTTGTGGAATATTTGGATTCCTTTTGGCGGGTTTTAAAATATTTTGGCGGGTATTTGGAATGTTTTGGTTTGCTTTCATTTGTTTTGATTATGTTTTGGCAAGTTATTGAAAGTTTGGATCACTTCTGACTGGTTTTCTAGTATTTTGGCATCTTTTCAGAATGTTTTGATCAGTTTTGGCGGGTTCTAAACTATTTTGTCAGGTTTTTGGAATTTTTTGGTTGGTTTTGATTTGTTTTTATGATGTTTTGCCTAGTTTTTTCAATGTTTTGATCAGTTCTGTCTGGTTTTCTAATGTTTTGGCATCTTTTCAGAATGTTTTGATGAGTTTTGCAGGTCTAAATTATTTTGGCGGGTTTTCGGAATATTTTGGTTGGTTTTGATTTGTTTTTATGATGTTTTGGCGGGTTTTCGGAATGTTTTGGTTGGGTTTTAGAATGTTTTGTATTCTCTTGAGTTGTTTTTATTGTGTTGGCAGGTTTTGGAATGTTTGGATTCCTTTTGGCGGGTGTTCGGAATGTTTTGATTAGTTTTGACGGGTTTTGAAATATTTTGGCGGGTTTTTAGAAGGTTTCAATTTGTTTTGATTTGTTTTGATTCTGTTTAGCCCAGTTTTTGGTGTGTTTGGATTAGCTTTGGTGGGCTTTCTCATGTTTTGTCAGGTTTTTTTGAATGTATTGATGACTTCTGTCTGGTTTTCTATTTTGGCGGGTTTGAAAATATTTTTGGATTAGTTTTGGCGGGTTTGAAAATATTTTGGCTCTTTGCGCAGAGATGACGGTGCCGGTTGCGGTGCGCTCCGGGGCGCTCCTTCTGCGGAAAGACGCCTAGGCAGCGGCACTTGGGACAGCTCCGCGTCTCCGTATTCTGCGTTTCTTGCCTTCTGCATCATCTCAGCAAAATGCTTTCCCACTAGGTCTAGCAAAGAGAAACTGTGGCAGCTGAGTAGATGTAGCCCGGCCCGCCCTTTGAAGTTGACAAGTTCTTGGCATCTCAGAGCCTCAAGGCAAGAGCAAGGTTATCTATGGTAGGCTGGGGCAGAACTAGCAGCAAGCAGAGCAAAGTTGTCCAAGAATAGCTTCCATTGGAATGCTAATGGCAATTGAAGAGGCAGGCCAGTGGCAAGCCACTAGCTTCTAGCAGTTTGAAAGTTGCAGACACAGTGCAGGTGTTGTGCGGCTTCCTTCTTGGCCTCCTAGAAGGTGCCGTGCTCTCCGTCTCTTGCTTGCCAATATGTTGCCGTGTTCCTCCTATTGTTTGGTTTGTTTTGATTTGTTTTGATGATGTTTTGGCGGGTTTCGGAATGTTTTGGTGGTGTTTTAGAATGTTTTGTTTTCTCTTGTGTTGTTTTTATTGTCTTGGCAGGTTGTGGAATATTTGGATTCCTTTTGGCGGGTTTTAAAATATTTTGGCGGGTATTTGGAATGTTATGGTTTGCTTTCATTTGTTTTGATTATGTTTTGGCAAGTTATTGAAAGTTTGGATCACTTCTGACTGGTTTTCTAGTATTTTGGCATCTTTTCAGAATGTTTTGATCAGTTTTGGCGGGTTCTAAACTATTTTGTCAGGTTTTTGGAATTTTTTGGTTGGTTTTGATTTGTTTTTATGATGTTTTGCCTAGTTTTTTCAATGTTTTGATCAGTTCTGTCTGGTTTTCTAATGTTTTGGCATCTTTTCAGAATGTTTTGATGAGTTTTGCAGGTCTAAATTATTTTGGCGGGTTTTCGGAATATTTTGGTTGGTTTTGATTTGTTTTGATGATGTTTTGGCGGGTTTTCGGAATGTTTTGGTTGGGTTTTAGAATGTTTTGTATTCTCTTGAGTTGTTTTTATTGTGTTGGCAGGTTTTGGAATGTTTGGATTCCTTTTGGCGGGTGTTCGGAATGTTTTGATTAGTTTTGACGGGTTTTGAAATATTTTGGCGGGTTTTTAGAAGGTTTCAATTTGTTTTGATTTGTTTTGATTCTGTTTAGCCCAGTTTTTGGTGTGTTTGGATTAGCTTTGGTGGGCTTTCTCATGTTTTGTCAGGTTTTTTTGAATGTATTGATGACTTCTGTCTGGTTTTCTATTTTGGCGGGTTTGAAAATATTTTTGGATTAGTTTTGGCGGGTTTGAAAATATTTTGGCTCTTTGCGCAGAGATGACGGTGCCGGTTGCGGTGCGCTCCGGGGCGCTCCTTCTGCGGAAAGACGCCTAGGCAGCGGCACTTGGGACAGCTCCGCGTCTCCGTATTCTGCGTTTCTTGCCTTCTGCATCATCTCAGCAAAATGCTTTCCCACTAGGTCTAGCAAAGAGAAACTGTGGCAGCTGAGTAGATGTAGCCCGGCCCGCCCTTTGAAGTTGACAAGTTCTTGGCATCTCAGAGCCTCAAGGCAAGAGCAAGGTTATCTATGGTAGGCTGGGGCAGAACTAGCAGCAAGCAGAGCAAAGTTGTCCAAGAATAGCTTCCATTGGAATGCTAATGGCAATTGAAGAGGCAGGCCAGTGGCAAGCCACTAGCTTCTAGCAGTTTGAAAGTTGCAGACACAGTGCAGGTGTTGTGCGGCTTCCTTCTTGGCCTCCTAGAAGGTGCCGTGCTCTCCGTCTCTTGCTTGCCAATATGTTGCCGTGTTCCTCCTATTGTTTGGTTTGTTTTGATTTGTTTTGATGATGTTTTGGCGGGTTTCGGAATGTTTTGGTGGTGTTTTAGAATGTTTTGTTTTCTCTTGTGTTGTTTTTATTGTCTTGGCAGGTTGTGGAATATTTGGATTCCTTTTGGCGGGTTTTAAAATATTTTGGCGGGTATTTGGAATGTTATGGTTTGCTTTCATTTGTTTTGATTATGTTTTGGCAAGTTATTGAAAGTTTGGATCACTTCTGACTGGTTTTCTAGTATTTTGGCATCTTTTCAGAATGTTTTGATCAGTTTTGGCGGGTTCTAAACTATTTTGTCAGGTTTTTGGAATTTTTTGGTTGGTTTTGATTTGTTTTTATGATGTTTTGCCTAGTTTTTTCAATGTTTTGATCAGTTCTGTCTGGTTTTCTAATGTTTTGGCATCTTTTCAGAATGTTTTGATGAGTTTTGCAGGTCTAAATTATTTTGGCGGGTTTTCGGAATATTTTGGTTGGTTTTGATTTGTTTTGATGATGTTTTGGCGGGTTTTCGGAATGTTTTGGTTGGGTTTTAGAATGTTTTGTATTCTCTTGAGTTGTTTTTATTGTGTTGGCAGGTTTTGGAATGTTTGGATTCCTTTTGGCGGGTGTTCGGAATGTTTTGGCGGGTGTTCGGAATGTTTTGATTAGTTTTGACGGGTTTTGAAATATTTTGGCGGGTTTTTAGAAGGTTTCAATTTGTTTTGATTTGTTTTGATTCTGTTTAGCCCAGTTTTTGGTGTGTTTGGATTAGCTTTGGTGGGCTTTCTCATGTTTTGTCAGGTTTTTTTGAATGTATTGATGACTTCTGTCTGGTTTTCTATTTTGGCGGGTTTGAAAATATTTTTGGATTAGTTTTGGCGGGTTTGAAAATATTTTGGCTCTTTGCGCAGAGATGACGGTGCCGGTTGCGGTGCGCTCCGGGGCGCTCCTTCTGCGGAAAGACGCCTAGGCAGCGGCACTTGGGACAGCTCCGCGTCTCCGTATTCTGCGTTTCTTGCCTTCTGCATCTCAGCAAAATGCTTTCCCACTAGGTCTAGCAAGGAGAAACTGTGGCAGCTGAGTAGATGTAGCCCGGCCCGCCCTTTGAAGTTGACAAGTTCTTGGCATCTCAGAGCCTCAAGGCAAGAGCAAGGTTATCTATGGTAGGCTGGGGCAGAACTAGCAGCAAGCAGAGCAAAGTTGTCCAAGAATAGCTTCCATTGGAATGCTAATGGCAGTTGAAGAGGCAGGCCAGTGGCAAGCCACTAGCTTCTAGCAGTTTGAAAGTTGCAGACACAGTGCAGGTGTTGTGCGGCTTCCTTCTTGGCCTCCTAGAAGGTGCCGTGCTCTCCGTCTCTTGCTTGCCAATATGTTGCCGTGTTCCTCCTATTGTTTGGTTTGTTTTGATTTGTTTTGATGATGTTTTGGCGGGTTTCGGAATGTTTTGGTGGTGTTTTAGAATGTTTTGTTTTCTCTTGTGTTGTTTTTATTGTCTTGGCAGGTTGTGGAATATTTGGATTCCTTTTGGCGGGTTTTAAAATATTTTGGCGGGTATTTGGAATGTTATGGTTTGCTTTCATTTGTTTTGATTATGTTTTGGCAAGTTATTGAAAGTTTGGATCACTTCTGACTGGTTTTCTAGTATTTTGGCATCTTTTCAGAATGTTTTGATCAGTTTTGGCGGGTTCTAAACTATTTTGTCAGGTTTTTGGAATTTTTTGGTTGGTTTTGATTTGTTTTTATGATGTTTTGCCTAGTTTTTTCAATGTTTTGATCAGTTCTGTCTGGTTTTCTAATGTTTTGGCATCTTTTCAGAATGTTTTGATGAGTTTTGCAGGTCTAAATTATTTTGGCGGGTTTTCGGAATATTTTGGTTGGTTTTGATTTGTTTTTATGATGTTTTGGCGGGTTTTCGGAATGTTTTGGTTGGGTTTTAGAATGTTTTGTATTCTCTTGAGTTGTTTTTATTGTGTTGGCAGGTTTTAGAATGTTTGGATTCCTTTTGGCGGGTGTTCGGAATGTTTTGATTAGTTTTGACGGGTTTTGAAATATTTTGGCGGGTTTTTAGAAGGTTTCAATTTGTTTTGATTTGTTTTGATTCTGTTTAGCCCAGTTTTTGGTGTGTTTGGATTAGCTTTGGTGGGCTTTCTCATGTTTTGTCAGGTTTTTTCGAATGTATTGATGACTTCTGTCTGGTTTTCTATTTTGGCGGGTTTGAAAATATTTTTGGATTAGTTTTGGCGGGTTTGAAAATATTTTGGCTCTTTGCGCAGAGATGACGGTGCCGGTTGCGGTGCGCTCCGGGGCGCTCCTTCTGCGGAAAGACGCCTAGGCAGCGGCACTTGGGACAGCTCCGCGTCTCCGTATGCTGCGTTTCTTGCCTTCTGCATCTCAGCAAAATGCTTTCCCACTAGGTCTAGCAAGGAGAAACTGTGGCAGCTGAGTAGATGTAGCCCGGCCCGCCCTTTGAAGTTGACAAGTTCTTGGCATCTCAGAGCCTCAAGGCAAGAGCAAGGTTATCTATGGTAGGCTGGGGCAGAACTAGCAGCAAGCAGAGCAAAGTTGTCCAAGAATAGCTTCCATTGGAATGCTAATGGCAATTGAAGAGGCAGGCCAGTGGCAAGCCACTAGCTTCTAGCAGTTTGAAAGTTGCAGACACAGTGCAGGTGTTGTGTGGCTTCCTTCTTGGCCTCCTAGAAGGTGCCGCGCTCTCCGTCTCTTGATGCCAATATGTTGCCGTGTTCCTCCTATTGTTTGGTTTGTTTTGATTTGTTTTGATGATGTTTTGGCGGGTTTCGGAATGTTTTGGTGGTGTTTTAGAATGTTTTGTTTTCTCTTGTGTTGTTTTTATTGTCTTGGCAGGTTGTGGAATATTTGGATTCCTTTTGGCGGGTTGTAAAATATTTTGGCGGGTATTTGGAATGTTTTGGTTTGCTTTCATTTGTTTTGATTATGTTTTGGCAAGTTATTGAAAGTTTCGATCACTTCTGACTGGTTTTCTAGTATTTTGGCATCTTTTCAGAATGTTTTGATCAGTTTTGGCAGGTTCTAAACTGTTTTGTCAGGTTTTTGGAATTTTTTGGTTGGTTTTGATTTGTTTTTATGATGTTTTGCCTAGTTTTTTCAATGTTTTGATCAGTTCTGTCTGGTTTTCTAATGTTTTGGCATCTTTTCAGAATGTTTTGATGAGTTTTGCGGGTCTAAATCATTTTGGCGGGTTTTCAGAATGTTTTGGTTGGTTTTGATTTGTTTTTATGATGTTTTGGCGGGTTTTCGGAATGTTTTGTTTGGGTTTTAGAATGTTTTGTATTCTCTTGAGTTGTTTTTATTGTGTTGGCAGGTTTTGGAATGTTTGGATTCCTTTTGGCGGTTGTTCGGAATGTTTTGGCGGGTGTTCGGAATGTTTTGATTAGTTTTGACGGGTTTTGAAATATTTTGGCGGGTTTTTAGAAGGTTTCAATTTGTTTTGATTTGTTTTGATTCTGTTTAGCCCAGTTTTTGGTGTGTTTGGATTAGCTTTGGTGGGCTTTCTCATGTTTTGTCAGGTTTTTTTGAATGTATTGATGACTTCTGTCTGGTTTTCTATTTTGGCGGGTTTGAAAATATTTTTGGATTAGTTTTGGCGGGTTTGAAAATATTTTGGCTCTTTGCGCAGAGATGACGGTGCCGGTTGCGGTGCGCTCCGGGGCGCTCCTTCTGCGGAAAGACGCCTAGGCAGCGGCACTTGGGACAGCTCCGCGTCTCCGTATGCTGCGTTTCTTGCCTTCTGCATCTCAGCAAAATGCTTTCCTACTAGGTCTAGCAAGGAGAAACTGTGGCAGCTGAGTAGATGTAGCCCGGCCTGCCCTTTGAAATTGACAAGTTCTTGGCATCTCAGAGCCTCAAGGCAAGAGCAAGGTTATCTATGGTAGGCTGGGGCAGAACTAGCAGCAAGCAGAGCAAAGTTGTCCAAGAATAGCTTCCATTGGAATGCTAATGGCAATTGAAGAGGCAGGCCAGTGGCAAGCCACTAGCTTCTAGCAGTTTGAAAGTTGCAGACACAGTGCAGGTGTTGTGTGGCTTCCTTCTTGGCCTCCTAGAAGGTGCCGCGCTCTCCGTCTCTTGCTTGCCAATATGTTGCCGTGTTCCTCCTATTGTTTGGTTTGTTTTGATTTGTTTTGATGATGTTTTGGCGGGTTTCGGAATGTTTTGGTGGTGTTTTAGAATGTTTTGTTTTCTCTTGTGTTGTTTTTATTGTCTTGGCAGGTTGTGGAATATTTGGATTCCTTTTGGCGGGTTGTAAAATATTTTGGCGGGTATTTGGAATGTTTTGGTTTGCTTTCATTTGTTTTGATTATGTTTTGGCAAGTTATTGAAAGTTTCGATCACTTCTGACTGGTTTTCTAGTATTTTGGCATCTTTTCAGAATGTTTTGATCAGTTTTGGCAGGTTCTAAACTGTTTTGTCAGGTTTTTGGAATTTTTTGGTTGGTTTTGATTTGTTTTTATGATGTTTTGCCTAGTTTTTTCAATGTTTTGATCAGTTCTGTCTGGTTTTCTAATGTTTTGGCATCTTTTCAGAATGTTTTGATGAGTTTTGCGGGTCTAAATCATTTTGGCGGGTTTTCAGAATGTTTTGGTTGGTTTTGATTTGTTTTTATGATGTTTTGGCGGGTTTTCGGAATGTTTTGGTTGGGTTTTAGAATGTTTTGTATTCTCTTGAGTTGTTTTTATTGTGTTGGCAGGTTTTGGAATGTTTGGATTCCTTTTGGCGGGTGTTCGGAATGTTTTGGCGGGTGTTCGGAATGTTTTGATTAGTTTTGACGGGTTTTGAAATATTTTGGCGGGTTTTTAGAAGGTTTCAATTTGTTTTGATTTGTTTTGATTCTGTTTAGCCCAGTTTTTGGTGTGTTTGGATTAGCTTTGGTGGGCTTTCTCATGTTTTGTCAGGTTTTTTTGAATGTATTGATGACTTCTGTCTGGTTTTCTATTTTGGCGGGTTTGAAAATATTTTTGGATTAGTTTTGGCGGGTTTGAAAATATTTTGGCTCTTTGCGCAGAGATGACGGTGCCGGTTGCGGTGCGCTCCGGGGCGCTCCTTCTGCGGAAAGACGCCTAGGCAGCGGCACTTGGGACAGCTCCGCGTCTCCGTATTCTGCGTTTCTTGCCTTCTGCATCTCAGCAAAATGCTTTCCCACTAGGTCTAGCAAGGAGAAACTGTGGCAGCTGAGTAGATGTAGCCCGGCCCGCCCTTTGAAGTTGACAAGTTCTTGGCATCTCAGAGCCTCAAGGCAAGAGCAAGGTTATCTATGGTAGGCTGGGGCAGAACTAGCAGCAAGCAGAGCAAAGTTGTCCAAGAATAGCTTCCATTGGAATGCTAATGGCAATTGAAGAGGCAGGCCAGTGGCAAGCCACTAGCTTCTAGCAGTTTGAAAGTTGCAGACACAGTGCAGGTGTTGTGCGGCTTCCTTCTTGGCCTCCTAGAAGGTGCCGCGCTCTCCGTCTCTTGCTTGCCAATATGTTGCCGTGTTCCTCCTATTGTTTGGTTTGTTTTGATTTGTTTTGATGATGTTTTGGCGGGTTTCGGAATGTTTTGGTGGTGTTTTAGAATGTTTTGTTTTCTCTTGTGTTGTTTTTATTGTCTTGGCAGGTTGTGGAATATTTGGATTCCTTTTGGCGGGTTGTAAAATATTTTGGCGGGTATTTGGAATGTTTTGGTTTGCTTTCATTTGTTTTGATTATGTTTTGGCAAGTTATTGAAAGTTTCGATCACTTCTGACTGGTTTTCTAGTATTTTGGCATCTTTTCAGAATGTTTTGATCAGTTTTGGCAGGTTCTAAACTGTTTTGTCAGGTTTTTGGAATTTTTTGGTTGGTTTTGATTTGTTTTTATGATGTTTTGCCTAGTTTTTTCAATGTTTTGATCAGTTCTGTCTGGTTTTCTAATGTTTTGGCATCTTTTCAGAATGTTTTGATGAGTTTTGCGGGTCTAAATCATTTTGGTGGGTTTTCAGAATGTTTTGGTTGGTTTTGATTTGTTTTTATGATGTTTTGGCGGGTTTTCGGAATGTTTTGGTTGGGTTTTAGAATGTTTTGTATTCTCTTGAGTTGTTTTTATTGTGTTGGCAGGTTTTGGAATGTTTGGATTCCTTTTGGCGGGTGTTCGGAATGTTTTGGCGGGTGTTCGGAATGTTTTGATTAGTTTTGACGGGTTTTGAAATATTTTGGCGGGTTTTTAGAAGGTTTCAATTTGTTTTGATTTGTTTTGATTCTGTTTAGCCCAGTTTTTGGTGTGTTTGGATTAGCTTTGGTGGGCTTTCTCATGTTTTGTCAGGTTTTTTCGAATGTATTGATGACTTCTGTCTGGTTTTCTATTTTGGCGGGTTTGAAAATATTTTTGGATTAGTTTTGGCGGGTTTGAAAATATTTTGGCTCTTTGCGCAGAGATGACGGTGCCGGTTGCGGTGCGCTCCGGGGCGCTCCTTCTGCGGAAAGACGCCTAGGCAGCGGCACTTGGGACAGCTCCGCGTCTCCGTATTCTGCGTTTCTTGCCTTCTGCATCTCAGCAAAATGCTTTCCCACTAGGTCTAGCAAGGAGAAACTGTGGCAGCTGAGTAGATGTAGCCCGGCCTGCCCTTTGAAATTGACAAGTTCTTGGCATCTCAGAGCCTCAAGGCAAGAGCAAGGTTATCTATGGTAGGCTGGGGCAGAACTAGCAGCAAGCAGAGCAAAGTTGTCCAAGAATAGCTTCCATTGGAATGCTAATGGCAATTGAAGAGGCAGGCCAGTGGCAAGCCACTAGCTTCTAGCAGTTTGAAAGTTGCAGACACAGTGCAGGTGTTGTGTGGCTTCCTTCTTGGCCTCCTAGAAGGTGCCGCGCTCTCCGTCTCTTGCTTGCCAATATGTTGCCGTGTTCCTCCTATTGTTTGGTTTGTTTTGATTTGTTTTGATGATGTTTTGGCGGGTTTCGGAATGTTTTGGTGGTGTTTTAGAATGTTTTGTTTTCTCTTGTGTTGTTTTTATTGTCTTGGCAGGTTGTGGAATATTTGGATTCCTTTTGGCGGGTTGTAAAATATTTTGGCGGGTATTTGGAATGTTTTGGTTTGCTTTCATTTGTTTTGATTATGTTTTGGCAAGTTATTGAAAGTTTCGATCACTTCTGACTGGTTTTCTAGTATTTTGGCATCTTTTCAGAATGTTTTGATCAGTTTTGGCAGGTTCTAAACTGTTTTGTCAGGTTTTTGGAATTTTTTGGTTGGTTTTGATTTGTTTTTATGATGTTTTGCCTAGTTTTTTCAATGTTTTGATCAGTTCTGTCTGGTTTTCTAATGTTTTGGCATCTTTTCAGAATGTTTTGATGAGTTTTGCGGGTCTAAATCATTTTGGCGGGTTTTCAGAATGTTTTGGTTGGTTTTGATTTGTTTTTATGATGTTTTGGCGGGTTTTCGGAATGTTTTGGTTGGGTTTTAGAATGTTTTGTATTCTCTTGAGTTGTTTTTATTGTGTTGGCAGGTTTTGGAATGTTTGGATTCCTTTTGGCGGGTGTTCGGAATGTTTTGGCGGGTGTTCGGAATGTTTTGATTAGTTTTGACGGGTTTTGAAATATTTTGGCGGGTTTTTAGAAGGTTTCAATTTGTTTTGATTTGTTTTGATTCTGTTTAGCCCAGTTTTTGGTGTGTTTGGATTAGCTTTGGTGGGCTTTCTCATGTTTTGTCAGGTTTTTTCGAATGTATTGATGACTTCTGTCTGGTTTTCTATTTTGGCGGGTTTGAAAATATTTTTGGATTAGTTTTGGCGGGTTTGAAAATATTTTGGCTCTTTGCGCAGAGATGACGGTGCCGGTTGCGGTGCGCTCCGGGGCGCTCCTTCTGCGGAAAGACGCCTGGCAGCGGCACTTGGGACAGCTCCGCGTCTCCGTATTCTGCGTTTCTTGCCTTCTGCATCTCAGCAAAATGCTTTCCCACTAGGTCTAGCAAGGAGAAACTGTGGCAGCTGAGTAGATGTAGCCCGGCCCGCCCTTTGAAGTTGACAAGTTCTTGGCATCTCAGAGCCTCAAGGCAAGAGCAAGGTTATCTATGGTAGGCTGGGGCAGAACTAGCAGCAAGCAGAGCAAAGTTGTCCAAGAATAGCTTCCATTGGAATGCTAATGGCAATTGAAGAGGCAGGCCAGTGGCAAGCCACTAGCTTCTAGCAGTTTGAAAGTTGCAGACACAGTGCAGGTGTTGTGCGGCTTCCTTCTTGGCCTCCTAGAAGGTGCCGCGCTCTCCGTCTCTTGCTTGCCAATATGTTGCCGTGTTCCTCCTATTGTTTGGTTTGTTTTGATTTGTTTTGATGATGTTTTGGCGGGTTTCGGAATGTTTTGGTGGTGTTTTAGAATGTTTTGTTTTCTCTTGTGTTGTTTTTATTGTCTTGGCAGGTTGTGGAATATTTGGATTCCTTTTGGCGGGTTTTCAAATATTTTGGCGGGTATTTGGAATGTTTTGGTTTGCTTTCATTTGTTTTGATTATGTTTTGGCAAGTTATTGAAAGTTTCGATCACTTCTGACTGGTTTTCTAGTATTTTGGCATCTTTTCAGAATGTTTTGATCAGTTTTGGCGGGTTCTAAACTATTTTGACAGGTTTTTGGAATTTTTTGGTTGGTTTTGATTTGTTTTTATGATGTTTTGCCTAGTTTTTTCAATGTTTTGATCAGTTCTGGCTGGTTTTCTAATGTTTTGGCATCTTTTCAGAATGTTTTGATGAGTTTTGCGGGTCTAAATTATTTTGGCGGGTTTTCGGAATGTTTTGGTTGGTTTTGATTTGTTTTGATGATGTTTTGGCGGGTTTTCGGAATGTTTTGGTTGGGTTTTAGAATGTTTTGTATTCTCTTGAGTTGTTTTTATTGTGTTGGCAGGTTTTGGAATGTTTGGATTCCTTTTGGCGGGTGTTCGGAATTTTTTGGCGGGTGTTCGGAATGTTTTGATTAGTTTTGGCGGGTTTTGAAATATTTTGGCGGGTTTTTAGAAGGTTTCGATTTGTTTTGATTTGTTTTGATTCTGTTTAGCCCAGTTTTTGGTGTGTTTGGATTAGCTTTGGTGGGCTTTCTCATGTTTTGTCAGGTTTTTTTGAATGTATTGATGACTTCTGTCTGGTTTTCTATTTTGGCGGGTTTGAAAATATTTTTGGATGAGTTTTGGCGGGTTTGAAAATATTTTGGCTCTTTGCGGAGAGATGATGGTGCCGGTTGCGGTGCGCTCCGGGGCGCTCCTTCTGCGGAAAGACGCCTAGGCAGCGGCACTTGGGACAGCTCCGCGTCTCCGTATTCTGCGTTTCTTGCCTTCTGCATCTCAGCAAAATGCTTTCCCACTAGGTCTAGCAAGGAGAAACTGTGGCAGCTGAGTAGATGTAGCCCGGCCTGCCCTTTGAAATTGACAAGTTCTTGGCATCTCAGAGCCTCAAGGCAAGAGCAAGGTTATCTATGGTAGGCTGGGGCAGAACTAGCAGCAAGCAGAGCAAAGTTGTCCAAGAATAGCTTCCATTGGAATGCTAATGGCAATTGAAGAGGCAGGCCAGTGGCAAGCCACTAGCTTCTAGCAGTTTGAAAGTTGCAGACACAGTGCAGGTGTTGTGCGGCTTCCTTCTTGGCCTCCTAGAAGGTGCCGTGCTCTCCGTCTCTTGCTTGCCAATATGTTGCCGTGTTCCTCCTATTGTTTGGTTGGTTTTGATTTGTTTTGATGATGTTTTGGGGGGTTTTCGGAATGTTTTGGTGGTGTTTTAGAATGTTTTGTTTTCTCTTGTGTTATTTTTATTGTCTTGGCAGGTTGTGGAATATTTGGATTCCTTTTGGCGGGTTTTCAAATATTTTGGCGGGTATTTGGAATGTTTTGGTTTGCTTTCATTTGTTTTGATTGTGTTTTGGCAAGTTATTGAAAGTTTCGATCACTTCTGACTGGTTTTCTAGTATTTTGGCATCTTTTCAGCATGTTTTGATCAGTTTTGGCAGGTTCTAAACTATTTTGTCAGGTTTTTGGAATTTTTGGTTGGTTTTGATTTGTTTTTGTGATGTTTTGCCAAGTTTTCTGAATGTTTTGATCAGTTCTGTCTGGTTTTCTAATGTTTTGGCATCTTTTCAGAATGTTTTGATGAGTTTTGCGGGTCTAAATCATTTTGGCGGGTTTTCGGAATATTTTGGTTGGTTTTGATTTTTTTTTATGATGTTTTGGCGGGTTTTCGGAATGTTTTGGTTGGGTTTTAGAATGTTTTGTATTCTCTTGAGTTGTTTTTATTGTGTTGGCAGGTTTTGGAATGTTTGGATTCCTTTTGGCGGGTGTTCGGAATGTTTTGGCGGGTGTTCGGAATGTTTTGATTAGTTTTGACGGGTTTTGAAATATTTTGGCGGGTTTTTAGAAGGTTTCAATTTGTTTTGATTTGTTTTGATTCTGTTTAGCCCAGTTTTTGGTGTGTTTGGATTAGCTTTGGTGGGCTTTCTCATGTTTTGTCAGGTTTTTTCGAATGTATTGATGACTTCTGTCTGGTTTTCTATTTTGGCGGGTTTGAAAATATTTTTGGATTAGTTTTGGCGGGTTTGAAAATATTTTGGCTCTTTGCGCAGAGATGACGGTGCCGGTTGCGGTGCGCTCCGGGGCGCTCCTTCTGCGGAAAGACGCCTAGGCAGCGGCACTTGGGACAGCTCCGCGTCTCCGTATTCTGCGTTTCGTGCCTTCTGCATCTCAGCAAAATGCTTTCCCACTAGGTCTAGCAAGGAGAAACTGTGGCAGCTGAGTAGATGTAGCCCGGCCCGCCCTTTGAAGTTGACAAGTTCTTGGCATCTCAGAGCCTCAAGGCAAGAGCAAGGTTATCTATGGTAGGCTGGGGCAGAACTAGCAGCAAGCAGAGCAAAGTTGTCCAAGAATAGCTTCCATTGGAATGCTAATGGCAATTGAAGAGGCAGGCCAGTGGCAAGCCACTAGCTTCTAGCAGTTTGAAAGTTGCAGACACAGTGCAGGTGTTGTGCGGCTTCCTTCTTGGCCTCCTAGAAGGTGCCGTGCTCTCCGTCTCTTGCTTGCCAATATGTTGCCGTGTTCCTCCTATTGTTTGGTTTGTTTTGATTTGTTTTGATGATGTTTTGGCGGGTTTCGGAATGTTTTGGTGGTGTTTTAGAATGTTTTGTTTTCTCTTGTGTTGTTTTTATTGTCTTGGCAGGTTGTGGAATATTTGGATTCCTTTTGGCGGGTTGTAAAATATTTTGGCGGGTATTTGGAATGTTTTGGTTTGCTTTCATTTGTTTTGATTGTGTTTTGGCAAGTTATTGAAAGTTTCGATCACTTCTGACTGGTTTTCTAGTATTTTGGCATCTTTTCAGCATGTTTTGATCAGTTTTGGCAGGTTCTAAACTATTTTGTCAGGTTTTTGGAATTTTTGGTTGGTTTTGATTTGTTTTTGTGATGTTTTGCCAAGTTTTCTGAATGTTTTGATCAGTTCTGTCTGGTTTTCTAATGTTTTGGCATCTTTTCAGAATGTTTTGATGAGTTTTGCGGGTCTAAATCATTTTGGCGGGTTTTCGGAATATTTTGGTTGGTTTTGATTTTTTTTTATGATGTTTTGGCGGGTTTTCGGAATGTTTTGGTTGGGTTTTAGAATGTTTTGTATTCTCTTGAGTTGTTTTTATTGTGTTGGCAGGTTTTGGAATGTTTGGATTCCTTTTGGCGGGTGTTCGGAATGTTTTGGCGGGTGTTCGGAATGTTTTGATTAGTTTTGACGGGTTTTGAAATATTTTGGCGGGTTTTTAGAAGGTTTCAATTTGTTTTGATTTGTTTTGATTCTGTTTAGCCCAGTTTTTGGTGTGTTTGGATTAGCTTTGGTGGGCTTTCTCATGTTTTGTCAGGTTTTTTCGAATGTATTGATGACTTCTGTCTGGTTTTCTATTTTGGCGGGTTTGAAAATATTTTTGGATTAGTTTTGGCGGGTTTGAAAATATTTTGGCTCTTTGCGCAGAGATGACGGTGCCGGTTGCGGTGCGCTCCGGGGCGCTCCTTCTGCGGAAAGACGCCTAGGCAGCGGCACTTGGGACAGCTCCGCGTCTCCGTATTCTGCGTTTCTTGCCTTCTGCATCTCAGCAAAATGCTTTCCCACTAGGTCTAGCAAGGAGAAACTGTGGCAGCTGAGTAGATGTAGCCCGGCCCGCCCTTTGAAGTTGACAAGTTCTTGGCATCTCAGAGCCTCAAGGCAAGAGCAAGGTTATCTATGGTAGGCTGGGGCAGAACTAGCAGCAAGCAGAGCAAAGTTGTCCAAGAATAGCTTCCATTGGAATGCTAATGGCAATTGAAGAGGCAGGCCAGTGGCAAGCCACTAGCTTCTAGCAGTTTGAAAGTTGCAGACACAGTGCAGGTGTTGTGCGGCTTCCTTCTTGGCCTCCTAGAAGGTGCCGTGCTCTCCGTCTCTTGCTTGCCAATATGTTGCCGTGTTCCTCCTATTGTTTGGTTTGTTTTGATTTGTTTTGATGATGTTTTGGCGGGTTTCGGAATGTTTTGGTGGTGTTTTAGAATGTTTTGTTTTCTCTTGTGTTGTTTTTATTGTCTTGGCAGGTTGTGGAATATTTGGATTCCTTTTGGCGGGTTGTAAAATATTTTGGCGGGTATTTGGAATGTTTTGGTTTGCTTTCATTTGTTTTGATTATGTTTTGGCAAGTTATTGAAAGTTTCGATCACTTCTGACTGGTTTTCTAGTATTTTGGCATCTTTTCAGAATGTTTTGATCAGTTTTGGCAGGTTCTAAACTGTTTTGTCAGGTTTTTGGAATTTTTTGGTTGGTTTTGATTTGTTTTTATGATGTTTTGCCTAGTTTTTTCAATGTTTTGATCAGTTCTGTCTGGTTTTCTAATGTTTTGGCATCTTTTCAGAATGTTTTGATGAGTTTTGCGGGTCTAAATCATTTTGGCGGGTTTTCAGAATGTTTTGGTTGGTTTTGATTTGTTTTTATGATGTTTTGGCGGGTTTTCGGAATGTTTTGGTTGGGTTTTAGAATGTTTTGTATTCTCTTGAGTTGTTTTTATTGTGTTGGCAGGTTTTGGAATGTTTGGATTCCTTTTGGCGGGTGTTCGGAATGTTTTGGCGGGTGTTCGGAATGTTTTGATTAGTTTTGACGGGTTTTGAAATATTTTGGCGGGTTTTTAGAAGGTTTCAATTTGTTTTGATTTGTTTTGATTCTGTTTAGCCCAGTTTTTGGTGTGTTTGGATTAGCTTTGGTGGGCTTGATCATGTTTTGTCAGGTTTTTTCGAATGTATTGATGACTTCTGTCTGGTTTTCTATTTTGGCGGGTTTGAAAATATTTTTGGATTAGTTTTGGCGGGTTTGAAAATATTTTGGCTCTTTGCGCAGAGATGACGGTGCCGGTTGCGGTGCGCTCCGGGGCGCTCCTTCTGCGGAAAGACGCCTGGCAGCGGCACTTGGGACAGCTCCGCGTCTCCGTATTCTGCGTTTCGTGCCTTCCGCATCTCAGCAAAATGCTTTCCCACTAGGTCTAGCAAGGAGAAACTGTGGCAGCTGAGTAGATGTAGCCCGGCCCGCCCTTTGAAGTTGACAAGTTCTTGGCATCTCAGAGCCTCAAGGCAAGAGCAAGGTTATCTATGGTAGGCTGGGGCAGAACTAGCAGCAAGCAGAGCAAAGTTGTCCAAGAATAGCTTCCATTGGAATGCTAATGGCAATTGAAGAGGCAGGCCAGTGGCAAGCCACTAGCTTCTAGCAGTTTGAAAGTTGCAGACACAGTGCAGGTGTTGTGTGGCTTCCTTCTTGGCCTCCTAGAAGGTGCCGCGCTCTCCGTCTCTTGCTTGCCAATATGTTGCCGTGTTCCTCCTATTGTTTGGTTTGTTTTGATTTGTTTTGATGATGTTTTGGCGGGTTTCGGAATGTTTTGGTGGTGTTTTAGAATGTTTTGTTTTCTCTTGTGTTGTTTTTATTGTCTTGGCAGGTTGTGGAATATTTGGATTCCTTTTGGCGGGTTGTAAAATATTTTGGCGGGTATTTGGAATGTTTTGGTTTGCTTTCATTTGTTTTGATTATGTTTTGGCAAGTTATTGAAAGTTTCGATCACTTCTGACTGGTTTTCTAGTATTTTGGCATCTTTTCAGAATGTTTTGATCAGTTTTGGCAGGTTCTAAACTGTTTTGTCAGGTTTTTGGAATTTTTTGGTTGGTTTTGATTTGTTTTTATGATGTTTTGCCTAGTTTTTTCAATGTTTTGATCAGTTCTGGCTGGTTTTCTAATGTTTTGGCATCTTTTCAGAATGTTTTGATGAGTTTTGCGGGTCTAAATCATTTTGGCGGGTTTTCAGAATGTTTTGGTTGGTTTTGATTTGTTTTTATGATGTTTTGGCGGGTTTTCGGAATGTTTTGGTTGGGTTTTAGAATGTTTTGTATTCTCTTGAGTTGTTTTTATTGTGTTGGCAGGTTTTGGAATGTTTGGATTCCTTTTGGCGGGTGTTCGGAATGTTTTGGCGGGTGTTCGGAATGTTTTGATTAGTTTTGACGGGTTTTGAAATATTTTGGCGGGTTTTTAGAAGGTTTCAATTTGTTTTGATTTGTTTTGATTCTGTTTAGCCCAGTTTTTGGTGTGTTTGGATTAGCTTTGGTGGGCTTTCTCATGTTTTGTCAGGTTTTTTCGAATGTATTGATGACTTCTGTCTGGTTTTCTATTTTGGCGGGTTTGAAAATATTTTTGGATTAGTTTTGGCGGGTTTGAAAATATTTTGGCTCTTTGCGCAGAGATGACGGTGCCGGTTGCGGTGCGCTCCGGGGCGCTCCTTCTGCGGAAAGACGCCTGGCAGCGGCACTTGGGACAGCTCCGCGTCTCCGTATTCTGCGTTTCGTGCCTTCCGCATCTCAGCAAAATGCTTTCCCACTAGGTCTAGCAAGGAGAAACTGTGGCAGCTGAGTAGATGTAGCCCGGCCCGCCCTTTGAAGTTGACAAGTTCTTGGCATCTCAGAGCCTCAAGGCAAGAGCAAGGTTATCTATGGTAGGCTGGGGCAGAACTAGCAGCAAGCAGAGCAAAGTTGTCCAAGAATAGCTTCCATTGGAATGCTAATGGCAATTGAAGAGGCAGGCCAGTGGCAAGCCACTAGCTTCTAGCAGTTTGAAAGTTGCAGACACAGTGCAGGTGTTGTGCGGCTTCCTTCTTGGCCTCCTAGAAGGTGCCGTGCTCTCCGTCTCTTGCTTGCCAATATGTTGCCGTGTTCCTCCTATTGTTTGGTTTGTTTTGATTTGTTTTGATGATGTTTTGGCGGGTTTCGGAATGTTTTGGTGGTGTTTTAGAATGTTTTGTTTTCTCTTGTGTTGTTTTTATTGTCTTGGCAGGTTGTGGAATATTTGGATTCCTTTTGGCGGGTTGTAAAATATTTTGGCGGGTATTTGGAATGTTTTGGTTTGCTTTCATTTGTTTTGATTATGTTTTGGCAAGTTATTGAAAGTTTCGATCACTTCTGACTGGTTTTCTAGTATTTTGGCATCTTTTCAGAATGTTTTGATCAGTTTTGGCAGGTTCTAAACTGTTTTGTCAGGTTTTTGGAATTTTTTGGTTGGTTTTGATTTGTTTTTATGATGTTTTGCCTAGTTTTTTCAATGTTTTGATCAGTTCTGTCTGGTTTTCTAATGTTTTGGCATCTTTTCAGAATGTTTTGATGAGTTTTGCGGGTCTAAATCATTTTGGCGGGTTTTCAGAATGTTTTGGTTGGTTTTGATTTGTTTTTATGATGTTTTGGCGGGTTTTCGGAATGTTTTGGTTGGGTTTTAGAATGTTTTGTATTCTCTTGAGTTGTTTTTATTGTGTTGGCAGGTTTTGGAATGTTTGGATTCCTTTTGGCGGGTGTTCGGAATGTTTTGGCGGGTGTTCGGAATGTTTTGATTAGTTTTGACGGGTTTTGAAATATTTTGGCGGGTTTTTAGAAGGTTTCAATTTGTTTTGATTTGTTTTGATTCTGTTTAGCCCAGTTTTTGGTGTGTTTGGATTAGCTTTGGTGGGCTTTCTCATGTTTTGTCAGGTTTTTTCGAATGTATTGATGACTTCTGTCTGGTTTTCTATTTTGGCGGGTTTGAAAATATTTTTGGATTAGTTTTGGCGGGTTTGAAAATATTTTGGCTCTTTGCGCAGAGATGACGGTGCCGGTTGCGGTGCGCTCCGGGGCGCTCCTTCTGCGGAAAGACGCCTGGCAGCGGCACTTGGGACAGCTCCGCGTCTCCGTATTCTGCGTTTCGTGCCTTCCGCATCTCAGCAAAATGCTTTCCCACTAGGTCTAGCAAGGAGAAACTGTGGCAGCTGAGTAGATGTAGCCCGGCCCGCCCTTTGAAGTTGACAAGTTCTTGGCATCTCAGAGCCTCAAGGCAAGAGCAAGGTTATCTATGGTAGGCTGGGGCAGAACTAGCAGCAAGCAGAGCAAAGTTGTCCAAGAATAGCTTCCATTGGAATGCTAATGGCAATTGAAGAGGCAGGCCAGTGGCAAGCCACTAGCTTCTAGCAGTTTGAAAGTTGCAGACACAGTGCAGGTGTTGTGTGGCTTCCTTCTTGGCCTCCTAGAAGGTGCCGCGCTCTCCGTCTCTTGCTTGCCAATATGTTGCCGTGTTCCTCCTATTGTTTGGTTTGTTTTGATTTGTTTTGATGATGTTTTGGCGGGTTTCGGAATGTTTTGGTGGTGTTTTAGAATGTTTTGTTTTCTCTTGTGTTGTTTTTATTGTCTTGGCAGGTTGTGGAATATTTGGATTCCTTTTGGCGGGTTGTAAAATATTTTGGCGGGTATTTGGAATGTTTTGGTTTGCTTTCATTTGTTTTGATTATGTTTTGGCAAGTTATTGAAAGTTTCGATCACTTCTGACTGGTTTTCTAGTATTTTGGCATCTTTTCAGAATGTTTTGATCAGTTTTGGCAGGTTCTAAACTGTTTTGTCAGGTTTTTGGAATTTTTTGGTTGGTTTTGATTTGTTTTTATGATGTTTTGCCTAGTTTTTTCAATGTTTTGATCAGTTCTGTCTGGTTTTCTAATGTTTTGGCATCTTTTCAGAATGTTTTGATGAGTTTTGCGGGTCTAAATCATTTTGGCGGGTTTTCAGAATGTTTTGGTTGGTTTTGATTTGTTTTTATGATGTTTTGGCGGGTTTTCGGAATGTTTTGGTTGGGTTTTAGAATGTTTTGTATTCTCTTGAGTTGTTTTTATTGTGTTGGCAGGTTTTGGAATGTTTGGATTCCTTTTGGCGGGTGTTCGGAATGTTTTGTCGGGTGTTCGGAATGTTTTGATTAGTTTTGACGGGTTTTGAAATATTTTGGCGGGTTTTTAGAAGGTTTCAATTTGTTTTGATTTGTTTTGATTCTGTTTAGCCCAGTTTTTGGTGTGTTTGGATTAGCTTTGGTGGGCTTTCTCATGTTTTGTCAGGTTTTTTCGAATGTATTGATGACTTCTGTCTGGTTTTCTATTTTGGCGGGTTTGAAAATATTTTTGGATTAGTTTTGGCGGGTTTGAAAATATTTTGGCTCTTTGCGCAGAGATGACGGTGCCGGTTGCGGTGCGCTCCGGGGCGCTCCTTCTGCGGAAAGACGCCTGGCAGCGGCACTTGGGACAGCTCCGCGTCTCCGTATTCTGCGTTTCTTGCCTTCTGCATCTCAGCAAAATGCTTTCCCACTAGGTCTAGCAAGGAGAAACTGTGGCAGCTGAGTAGATGTAGCCCGGCCCGCCCTTTGAAGTTGACAAGTTCTTGGCATCTCAGAGCCTCAAGGCAAGAGCAAGGTTCTCTATGGTAGGCTGGGGCAGAACTAGCAGCAAGCAGAGCAAAGTTGTCCAAGAATAGCTTCCATTGGAATGCTAATGGCAATTGAAGAGGCAGGCCAGTGGCAAGCCACTAGCTTCTAGCAGTTTGAAAGTTGCAGACACAGTGCAGGTGTTGTGTGGCTTCCTTCTTGGCCTCCTAGAAGGTGCCGCGCTCTCCGTCTCTTGCTTGCCAATATGTTGCCGTGTTCCTCCTATTGTTTGGTTTGTTTTGATTTGTTTTGATGATGTTTTGGCGGGTTTCGGAATGTTTTGGTGGTGTTTTAGAATGTTTTGTTTTCTCTTGTGTTGTTTTTATTGTCTTGGCAGGTTGTGGAATATTTGGATTCCTTTTGGCGGGTTTTGAAATATTTTGGCGGGTATTTGGAATGTTTTGGTTTGCTTTCATTTGTTTTGATTATGTTTTGGCAAGTTATTGAAAGTTTCGATCACTTCTGACTGGTTTTCTAGTATTTTGGCATCTTTTCAGAATGTTTTGATCAGTTTTGGCGGGTTCTAAACTATTTTGACAGGTTTTTGGAATTTTTTGGTTGGTTTTGATTTGTTTTTATGATGTTTTGCCTAGTTTTTTCAATGTTTTGATCAGTTCTGGCTGGTTTTCTAATGTTTTGGCATCTTTTCAGAATGTTTTGATGAGTTTTGCGGGTCTAAATTATTTTGGCGGGTTTTCGGAATGTTTTGGTTGGTTTTGATTTGTTTTGATGATGTTTTGGCGGGTTTTCGGAATGTTTTGTTTGGGTTTTAGAATGTTTTGTATTCTCTTGAGTTGTTTTTATTGTGTTGGCAGGTTTTGGAATGTTTGGATTCCTTTTGGCGGGTGTTCGGAATTTTTTGGCGGGTGTTCGGAATGTTTTGATTAGTTTTGGCGGGTTTTGAAATATTTTGGCGGGTTTTTAGAAGGTTTCGATTTGTTTTGATTTGTTTTGATTCTGTTTAGCCCAGTTTTTGGTGTGTTTGGATTAGCTTTGGTGGGCTTGATCATGTTTTGTCAGGTTTTTTTGAATGTATTGATGACTTCTGTCTGGTTTTCTATTTTGGCGGGTTTGAAAATATTTTTGGATGAGTTTTGGCGGGTTTGAAAATATTTTGGCTCTTTGCGGAGAGATGATGGTGCCGGTTGCGGTGCGCTCCGGGGCGCTCCTTCTGCGGAAAGACGCCTAGGCAGCGGCACTTGGGACAGCTCCGCGTCTCCGTATTCTGCGTTTCTTGCCTTCTGCATCTCAGCAAAATGCTTTCCCACTAGGTCTAGCAAGGAGAAACTGTGGCAGCTGAGTAGATGTAGCCCGGCCTGCCCTTTGAAATTGACAAGTTCTTGGCATCTCAGAGCCTCAAGGCAAGAGCAAGGTTATCTATGGTAGGCTGGGGCAGAACTAGCAGCAAGCAGAGCAAAGTTGTCCAAGAATAGCTTCCATTGGAATGCTAATGGCAATTGAAGAGGCAGGCCAGTGGCAAGCCACTAGCTTCTAGCAGTTTGAAAATTGCAGACACAGTGCAGGTGTTGTGCGGCTTCCTTCTTGGCCTCCTAGAAGGTGCCGCGCTCTCCGTCTCTTGCTTGCCAATATGTTGCCGTGTTCCTCCTATTGTTTGGTTGGTTTTGATTTGTTTTGATGATGTTTTGGGGGGTTTTCGGAATGTTTTGGTGGTGTTTTAGAATGTTTTGTTTTCTCTTGTGTTGTTTTTATTGTCTTGGCAGGTTGTGGAATATTTGGATTCCTTTTGGCGGGTTGTAAAATATTTTGGCGGGTATTTGGAATGTTTTGGTTTGCTTTCATTTGTTTTGATTGTGTTTTGGCAAGTTATTGAAAGTTTCGATCACTTCTGACTGGTTTTCTAGTATTTTGGCATCTTTTCAGCATGTTTTGATCAGTTTTGGCAGGTTCTAAACTATTTTGTCAGGTTTTTGGAATTTTTGGTTGGTTTTGATTTGTTTTTGTGATGTTTTGCCAAGTTTTCTGAATGTTTTGATCAGTTCTGTCTGGTTTTCTAATGTTTTGGCATCTTTTCAGAATGTTTTGATGAGTTTTGCGGGTCTAAATCATTTTGGCGGGTTTTCGGAATATTTTGGTTGGTTTTGATTTTTTTTTATGATGTTTTGGCGGGTTTTCGGAATGTTTTGGTTGGGTTTTAGAATGTTTTGTATTCTCTTGAGTTGTTTTTATTGTGTTGGCAGGTTTTGGAATGTTTGGATTCCTTTTGGCGGGTGTTCGGAATGTTTTGGCGGGTGTTCGGAATGTTTTGATTAGTTTTGACGGGTTTTGAAATATTTTGGCGGGTTTTTAGAAGGTTTCAATTTGTTTTGATTTGTTTTGATTCTGTTTAGCCCAGTTTTTGGTGAGTTTGGATTAGCTTTGGTGGGCTTTCTCATGTTTTGTCAGGTTTTTTCGAATGTATTGATGACTTCTGTCTGGTTTTCTATTTTGGCGGGTTTGAAAATATTTTTGGATTAGTTTTGGCGGGTTTGAAAATATTTTGGCTCTTTGCGCAGAGATGACGGTGCCGGTTGCGGTGCGCTCCGGGGCGCTCCTTCTGCGGAAAGACGCCTAGGCAGCGGCACGTGGGACAGCTCCGCGTCTCCGTATTCTGCGTTTCTTGCCTTCTGCATCTCAGCAAAATGCTTTCCCACTAGGTCTAGCAAGGAGAAACTGTGGCAGCTGAGTAGATGTAGCCCGGCCCGCCCTTTGAAGTTGACAAGTTCTTGGCATCTCAGAGCCTCAAGGCAAGAGCAAGGTTATCTATGGTAGGCTGGGGCAGAACTAGCAGCAAGCAGAGCAAAGTTGTCCAAGAATAGCTTCCATTGGAATGCTAATGGCAATTGAAGAGGCAGGCCAGTGGCAAGCCACTAGCTTCTAGCAGTTTGAAAGTTGCAGACACAGTGCAGGTGTTGTGCGGCTTCCTTCTTGGCCTCCTAGAAGGTGCCGTGCTCTCCGTCTCTTGCTTGCCAATATGTTGCCGTGTTCCTCCTATTGTTTGGTTTGTTTTGATTTGTTTTGATGATGTTTTGGCGGGTTTCGGAATGTTTTGGTGGTGTTTTAGAATGTTTTGTTTTCTCTTGTGTTGTTTTTATTGTCTTGGCAGGTTGTGGAATATTTGGATTCCTTTTGGCGGGTTGTAAAATATTTTGGCGGGTATTTGGAATGTTTTGGTTTGCTTTCATTTGTTTTGATTATGTTTTGGCAGGTTATTGAAAGTTTCGATCACTTCTGACTGGTTTTCTAGTATTTTGGCATCTTTTCAGAATGTTTTGATCAGTTTTGGCAGGTTCTAAACTGTTTTGTCAGGTTTTTGGAATTTTTTGGTTGGTTTTGATTTGTTTTTATGATGTTTTGCCTAGTTTTTTCAATGTTTTGATCAGTTCTGTCTGGTTTTCTAATGTTTTGGCATCTTTTCAGAATGTTTTGATGAGTTTTGCGGGTCTAAATCATTTTGGCGGGTTTTCAGAATGTTTTGGTTGGTTTTGATTTGTTTTTATGATGTTTTGGCGGGTTTTCGGAATGTTTTGGTTGGGTTTTAGAATGTTTTGTATTCTCTTGAGTTGTTTTTATTGTGTTGGCAGGTTTTGGAATGTTTGGATTCCTTTTGGCGGGTGTTCGGAATGTTTTGGCGGGTGTTCGGAATGTTTTGATTAGTTTTGACGGGTTTTGAAATATTTTGGCGGGTTTTTAGAAGGTTTCAATTTGTTTTGATTTGTTTTGATTCTGTTTAGCCCAGTTTTTGGTGTGTTTGGATTAGCTTTGGTGGGCTTGATCATGTTTTGTCAGGTTTTTTCGAATGTATTGATGACTTCTGTCTGGTTTTCTATTTTGGCGGGTTTGAAAATATTTTTGGATTAGTTTTGGCGGGTTTGAAAATATTTTGGCTCTTTGCGCAGAGATGACGGTGCCGGTTGCGGTGCGCTCCGGGGCGCTCCTTCTGCGGAAAGACGCCTGGCAGCGGCACTTGGGACAGCTCCGCGTCTCCGTATTCTGCGTTTCGTGCCTTCCGCATCTCAGCAAAATGCTTTCCCACTAGGTCTAGCAAGGAGAAACTGTGGCAGCTGAGTAGATGTAGCCCGGCCCGCCCTTTGAAGTTGACAAGTTCTTGGCATCTCAGAGCCTCAAGGCAAGAGCAAGGTTATCTATGGTAGGCTGGGGCAGAACTAGCAGCAAGCAGAGCAAAGTTGTCCAAGAATAGCTTCCATTGGAATGCTAATGGCAATTGAAGAGGCAGGCCAGTGGCAAGCCACTAGCTTCTAGCAGTTTGAAAGTTGCAGACACAGTGCAGGTGTTGTGTGGCTTCCTTCTTGGCCTCCTAGAAGGTGCCGCGCTCTCCGTCTCTTGCTTGCCAATATGTTGCCGTGTTCCTCCTATTGTTTGGTTTGTTTTGATTTGTTTTGATGATGTTTTGGCGGGTTTCGGAATGTTTTGGTGGTGTTTTAGAATGTTTTGTTTTCTCTTGTGTTGTTTTTATTGTCTTGGCAGGTTGTGGAATATTTGGATTCCTTTTGGCGGGTTGTAAAATATTTTGGCGGGTATTTGGAATGTTTTGGTTTGCTTTCATTTGTTTTGATTATGTTTTGGCAAGTTATTGAAAGTTTCGATCACTTCTGACTGGTTTTCTAGTATTTTGGCATCTTTTCAGAATGTTTTGATCAGTTTTGGCAGGTTCTAAACTGTTTTGTCAGGTTTTTGGAATGTTTTGGTTGGTTTTGATTTGTTTTTATGATGTTTTGCCTAGTTTTTTCAATGTTTTGATCAGTTCTGGCTGGTTTTCTAATGTTTTGGCATCTTTTCAGAATGTTTTGATGAGTTTTGCGGGTCTAAATCATTTTGGCGGGTTTTCAGAATGTTTTGGTTGGTTTTGATTTGTTTTTATGATGTTTTGGCGGGTTTTCGGAATGTTTTGGTTGGGTTTTAGAATGTTTTGTATTCTCTTGAGTTGTTTTTATTGTGTTGGCAGGTTTTGGAATGTTTGGATTCCTTTTGGCGGGTGTTCGGAATGTTTTGGCGGGTGTTCGGAATGTTTTGATTAGTTTTGACGGGTTTTGAAATATTTTGGCGGGTTTTTAGAAGGTTTCAATTTGTTTTGATTTGTTTTGATTCTGTTTAGCCCAGTTTTTGGTGTGTTTGGATTAGCTTTGGTGGGCTTTCTCATGTTTTGTCAGGTTTTTTCGAATGTATTGATGACTTCTGTCTGGTTTTCTATTTTGGCGGGTTTGAAAATATTTTTGGATTAGTTTTGGCGGGTTTGAAAATATTTTGGCTCTTTGCGCAGAGATGACGGTGCCGGTTGCGGTGCGCTCCGGGGCGCTCCTTCTGCGGAAAGACGCCTAGGCAGCGGCACTTGGGACAGCTCCGCGTCTCCGTATTCTGCGTTTCTTGCCTTCTGCATCTCAGCAAAATGCTTTCCCACTAGGTCTAGCAAGGAGAAACTGTGGCAGCTGAGTAGATGTAGCCCGGCCCGCCCTTTGAAGTTGACAAGTTCTTGGCATCTCAGAGCCTCAAGGCAAGAGCAAGGTTATCTATGGTAGGCTGGGGCAGAACTAGCAGCAAGCAGAGCAAAGTTGTCCAAGAATAGCTTCCATTGGAATGCTAATGGCAATTGAAGAGGCAGGCCAGTGGCAAGCCACTAGCTTCTAGCAGTTTGAAAGTTGCAGACACAGTGCAGGTGTTGTGTGGCTTCCTTCTTGGCCTCCTAGAAGGTGCCGCGTTCTCCGTCTCTTGCTTGCCAATATGTTGCCGTGTTCCTCCTATTGTTTGGTTTGTTTTGATTTGTTTTGATGATGTTTTGGCGGGTTTCGGAATGTTTTGGTGGTGTTTTAGAATGTTTTGTTTTCTCTTGTGTTGTTTTTATTGTCTTGGCAGGTTGTGGAATATTTGGATTCCTTTTGGCGGGTTGTAAAATATTTTGGCGGGTATTTGGAATGTTTTGGTTTGCTTTCATTTGTTTTGATTGTGTTTTGGCAAGTTATTGAAAGTTTCGATCACTTCTGACTGGTTTTCTAGTATTTTGGCATCTTTTCAGAATGTTTTGATCAGTTTTGGCAGGTTCTAAACTGTTTTGTCAGGTTTTTGGAATTTTTTGGTTGGTTTTGATTTGTTTTTATGATGTTTTGCCTAGTTTTTTCAATGTTTTGATCAGTTCTGTCTGGTTTTCTAATGTTTTGGCATCTTTTCAGAATGTTTTGATGAGTTTTGCGGGTCTAAATCATTTTGGCGGGTTTTCAGAATGTTTTGGTTGGTTTTGATTTGTTTTTATGATGTTTTGGCGGGTTTTCGGAATGTTTTGGTTGGGTTTTAGAATGTTTTGTATTCTCTTGAGTTGTTTTTATTGTGTTGGCAGGTTTTGGAATGTTTGGATTCCTTTTGGCGGGTGTTCGGAATGTTTTGGCGGGTGTTCGGAATGTTTTGATTAGTTTTGACGGGTTTTGAAATATTTTGGCGGGTTTTTAGAAGGTTTCAATTTGTTTTGATTTGTTTTGATTCTGGTTAGCCCAGTTTTTGGTGTGTTTGGATTAGCTTTGGTGGGCTTTCTCATGTTTTGTCAGGTTTTTTCGAATGTATTGATCACTTCTGTCTGGTTTTCTATTTTGGCGGGTTTGAAAATATTTTTGGATGAGTTTTGGCGGGTTTGAAAATATTTTGGCTCTTTGCAGAGAGATGATGGTGCCGGTTGCGGTGCGCTCCGGGGCGCTCCTTCTGCGGAAAGACGCCTAGGCAGCGGCACTTGGGACAGCTCCGCGTCTCCGTATTCTGCGTTTCTTGCCTTCTGCATCTCAGCAAAATGCTTTCCCACTAGGTCTAGCAAGGAGAAACTGTGGCAGCTGAGTAGATGTAGCCCGGCCTGCCCTTTGAAATTGACAAGTTCTTGGCATCTCAGAGCCTCAAGGCAAGAGCAAGGTTATCTATGGTAGGCTGGGGCAGAACTAGCAGCAAGCAGAGCAAAGTTGTCCAAGAATAGCTTCCATTGGAATGCTAATGGCAATTGAAGAGGCAGGCCAGTGGCAAGCCACTAGCTTCTAGCAGTTTGAAAGTTGCAGACACAGTGCAGGTGTTGTGCGGCTTCCTTCTTGGCCTCCTAGAAGGTGCCGCGCTCTCCGTCTCTTGCTTGCCAATATGTTGCCGTGTTCCTCCTATTGTTTGGTTGGTTTTGATTTGTTTTGATGATGTTTTGGGGGGTTTTCGGAATGTTTTGGTGGTGTTTTAGAATGTTTTGTTTTCTCTTGTGTTATTTTTATTGTCTTGGCAGGTTGTGGAATATTTGGATTCCTTTTGGCGGGTTTTCAAATATTTTGGCGGGTATTTGGAATGTTTTGGTTTGCTTTCATTTGTTTTGATTGTGTTTTGGCAAGTTATTGAAAGTTTCGATCACTTCTGACTGGTTTTCTAGTATTTTGGCATCTTTTCAGCATGTTTTGATCAGTTTTGGCAGGTTCTAAACTATTTTGTCAGGTTTTTGGAATTTTTGGTTGGTTTTGATTTGTTTTTGTGATGTTTTGCCAAGTTTTCTGAATGTTTTGATCAGTTCTGTCTGGTTTTCTAATGTTTTGGCATCTTTTCAGAATGTTTTGATGAGTTTTGTGGGTCTAAATCATTTTGGCGGGTTTTCGGAATATTTTGGTTGGTTTTGATTTGTTTTGATGATGTTTTGGCGGGTTTTCGGAATGTTTTGGTTGGGTTTTAGAATGTTTTGTATTCTCTTGAGTTGTTTTTATTGTGTTGGCAGGTTTTGGAATGTTTGGATTCCTTTTGGCGGGTGTTCGGAATGTTTTGGCGGGTGTTCGGAATGTTTTGATTAGTTTTGACGGGTTTTGAAATATTTTGGCGGGTTTTTAGAAGGTTTCAATTTGTTTTGATTTGTTTTGATTCTGTTTAGCCCAGTTTTTGGTGTGTTTGGATTAGCTTTGGTGGGCTTGATCATGTTTTGTCAGGTTTTTTCGAATGTATTGATGACTTCTGTCTGGTTTTCTATTTTGGCGGGTTTGAAAATATTTTTGGATTAGTTTTGGCGGGTTTGAAAATATTTTGGCTCTTTGCGCAGAGATGATGGTGCCGGTTGCGGTGCGCTCCGGGGCGCTCCTTCTGCGGAAAGACGCCTAGGCAGCGGCACTTGGGACAGCTCCGCGTCTCCGTATTCTGCGTTTCTTGCCTTCTGCATCTCAGCAAAATGCTTTCCCACTAGGTCTAGCAAGGAGAAACTGTGGCAGCTGAGTAGATGTAGCCTGGCCCGCCCTTTGAAGTTGACAAGTTCTTGGCATCTCAGAGCCTCAAGGCAAGAGCAAGGTTATCTATGGTAGGCTGGGGCAGAACTAGCAGCAAGCAGAGCAAAGTTGTCCAAGAATAGCTTCCATTGGAATGCTAATGGCAATTGAAGAGGCAGGCCAGTGGCAAGCCACTAGCTTCTAGCAGTTTGAAAGTTGCAGACACAGTGCAGGTGTTGTGTGGCTTCCTTCTTGGCCTCCTAGAAGGTGCCGCGCTCTCCGTCTCTTGCTTGCCAATATGTTGCCGTGTTCCTCCTATTGTTTGGTTTGTTTTGATTTGTTTTGATGATGTTTTGGCGGGTTTCGGAATGTTTTGGTGGTGTTTTAGAATGTTTTGTTTTCTCTTGTGTTGTTTTTATTGTCTTGGCAGGTTGTGGAATATTTGGATTCCTTTTGGCGGGTTTTCAAATATTTTGGCGGGTATTTGGAATGTTATGGTTTGCTTTCATTTGTTTTGATTATGTTTTGGCAAGTTATTGAAAGTTTCGATCACTTCTGACTGGTTTTCTAGTATTTTGGCATCTTTTCAGAATGTTTTGATCAGTTTTGGCGGGTTCTAAACTATTTTGTCAGGTTTTTGGAATTTTTTGGTTGGTTTTGATTTGTTTTTATGATGTTTTGCCTAGTTTTTTCAATGTTTTGATCAGTTCAGGCTGGTTTTCTAATGTTTTGGCATCTTTTCAGAATGTTTTGATGAGTTTTGCGGGTCTAAATTATTTTGGCGGGTTTTCGGAATATTTTGGTTGGTTTTGATTTGTTTTGATGATGTTTTGGCGGGTTTTCGGAATGTTTTGGTTGGGTTTTAGAATGTTTTGTATTCTCTTGAGTTGTTTTTATTGTGTTGGCAGGTTTTGGAATGTTTGGATTCCTTTTGGCGGGTGTTCGGAATGTTTTGGCGGGTGTTCGGAATGTTTTGATTAGTTTTGACGGGTTTTGAAATATTTTGGCGGGTTTTTAGAAGGTTTCAATTTGTTTTGATTTGTTTTGATTCTGTTTAGCCCAGTTTTTGGTGTGTTTGGATTAGCTTTGGTGGGCTTTCTCCTGTTTTGTCAGGTTTTTTCGAATGTATTGATGACTTCTGTCTGGTTTTCTATTTTGGCGGGTTTGAAAATATTTTTGGATTAGTTTTGGCGGGTTTGAAAATATTTTGGCTCTTTGCGCAGAGATGACGGTGCCGGTTGCGGTGCGCTCCGGGGCGCTCCTTCTGCGGAAAGACGCCTGGCAGCGGCACTTGGGACAGCTCCGCGTCTCCGTATTCTGCGTTTCTTGCCTTCTGCATCTCAGCAAAATGCTTTCCCACTAGGTCTAGCAAGGAGAAACTGTGGCAGCTGAGTAGATGTAGCCCGGCCCGCCCTTTGAAATTGACAAGTTCTTGGCATCTCAGAGCCTCAAGGCAAGAGCAAGGTTATCTATGGTAGGCTGGGGCAGAACTAGCAGCAAGCAGAGCAAAGTTGTCCAAGAATAGCTTCCATTGGAATGCTAATGGCAATTGAAGAGGCAGGCCAGTGGCAAGCCACTATCTTCTAGCAGTTTGAAAGTTGCAGACACAGTGCAGGTGTTGTGCGGCTTCCTTCTTGGCCTCCTAGAAGGTGCCGCGCTCTCCGTCTCTTGCTTGCCAATATGTTGCCGTGTTCCTCCTATTGTTTGGTTTGTTTTGATTTGTTTTGATGATGTTTTGGCGGGTTTCGGAATGTTTTGGTGGTGTTTTAGAATGTTTTGTTTTCTCTTGTGTTGTTTTTATTGTCTTGGCAGGTTGTGGAATATTTGGATTCCTTTTGGCGGGTTTTGAAATATTTTGGCGGGTATTTGGAATGTTTTGGTTTGCTTTCATTTGTTTTGATTATGTTTTGGCAAGTTATTGAAAGTTTCGATCACTTCTGACTGGTTTTCTAGTATTTTGGCATCTTTTCAGAATGTTTTGATCAGTTTTGGCGGGTTCTAAACTATTTTGACAGGTTTTGGAATTTTTTGGTTGGTTTTGATTTGTTTTTATGATGTTTTGCCTAGTTTTTTCAATGTTTTGATCAGTTCTGTCTGGTTTTCTAATGTTTTGGCATCTTTTCAGAATGTTTTGATGAGTTTTGCGGGTCTAAATTATTTTGGCGGGTTTTCGGAATGTTTTGGTTGGTTTTGATTTGTTTTTATGATGTTTAGGTGGGTTTTCGGAATGTTTTGGTTGGGTTTTAGAATGTTTTGTATTCTCTTGAGTTGTTTTTATTGTGTTGGCAGGTTTTGGAATGTTTGGATTCCTTTTGGCGGGTGTTCGGAATGTTTTGGCGGGTGTTCGGAATGTTTTGATTAGTTTTGACGGGTTTTGAAATATTTTGGCGGGTTTTTAGAAGGTTTCGATTTGTTTTGATTTGTTTTGATTCTGTTTAGCCCAGTTTTTGGTGTGTTTGGATTAGCTTTGGTGGGCTTGATCATGTTTTGTCAGGTTTTTTTGAATGTATTGATGACTTCTGTCTGGTTTTCTATTTTGGCGGGTTTGAAAATATTTTTGGATGAGTTTTGGCGGGTTTGAAAATATTTTGGCTCTTTGCGCAGAGATGATGGTGCCGGTTGCGGTGCGCTCCGGGGCGCTCCTTCTGCGGAAAGACGCCTAGGCAGCGGCACTTGGGACAGCTCCGCGTCTCCGTATTCTGCGTTTCTTGCCTTCTGCATCTCAGCAAAATGCTTTCCCACTAGGTCTAGCAAGGAGAAACTGTGGCAGCTGAGTAGATGTAGCCCGGCCTGCCCTTTGAAATTGACAAGTTCTTGGCATCTCAGAGCCTCAAGGCAAGAGCAAGGTTATCTATGGTAGGCTGGGGCAGAACTAGCAGCAAGCAGAGCAAAGTTGTCCAAGAATAGCTTCCATTGGAATGCTAATGGCAATTGAAGAGGCAGGCCAGTGGCAAGCCACTAGCTTCTAGCAGTTTGAAAGTTGCAGACACAGTGCAGGTGTTGTGCGGCTTCCTTCTTGGCCTCCTAGAAGGTGCCGCGCTCTCCGTCTCTTGCTTGCCAATATGTTGCCGTGTTCCTCCTATTGTTTGGTTGGTTTTGATTTGTTTTGATGATGTTTTGGGGGGTTTTCGGAATGTTTTGGTGGTGTTTTAGAATGTTTTGTTTTCTCTTGTGTTATTTTTATTGTCTTGGCAGGTTGTGGAATATTTGGATTCCTTTTGGCGGGTTTTCAAATATTTTGGCGGGTATTTGGAATGTTTTGGTTTGCTTTCATTTGTTTTGATTGTGTTTTGGCAAGTTATTGAAAGTTTCGATCACTTCTGACTGGTTTTCTAGTATTTTGGCATCTTTTCAGCATGTTTTGATCAGTTTTGGCAGGTTCTAAACTATTTTGTCAGGTTTTTGGAATTTTTGGTTGGTTTTGATTTGTTTTTGTGATGTTTTGCCAAGTTTTCTGAATGTTTTGATCAGTTCTGTCTGGTTTTCTAATGTTTTGGCATCTTTTCAGAATGTTTTGATGAGTTTTGCGGGTCTAAATCATTTTGGCGGGTTTTCGGAATATTTTGGTTGGTTTTGATTTGTTTTGATGATGTTTTGGCGGGTTTTCGGAATGTTTTGGTTGGGTTTTAGAATGTTTTGTATTCTCTTGAGTTGTTTTTATTGTGTTGGCAGGTTTTGGAATGTTTGGATTCCTTTTGGCGGGTGTTCGGAATGTTTTGGCGGGTGTTCGGAATGTTTTGATTAGTTTTGACGGGTTTTGAAATATTTTGGCGGGTTTTTAGAAGGTTTTGATTTGTTTTGATTTGTTTTGATTCTGTTTAGCCCAGTTTTTGGTGTGTTTGGATTAGCTTTGGTGGGCTTGATCATGTTTTGTCAGGTTTTTTCGAATGTATTGATGACTTCTGTCTGGTTTTCTATTTTGGCGGGTTTGAAAATATTTTTGGATTAGTTTTGGCGGGTTTGAAAATATTTTGGCTCTTTGCGCAGAGATGACGGTGCCAGTTGCGGTGCGCTCCGGGGCGCTCCTTCTGCGGAAAGACGCCTAGGCAGCGGCACTTGGGACAGCTCCGCGTCTCCGTATTCTGCGTTTCTTGCCTTCTGCATCTCAGCAAAATGCTTTCCCACTAGGTCTAGCAAGGAGAAACTGTGGCAGCTGAGTAGATGTAGCCCGGCCCGCCCTTTGAAGTTGACAAGTTCTTGGCATCTCAGAGCCTCAAGGCAAGAGCAAGGTTATCTATGGTAGGCTGGGGCAGAACTAGCAGCAAGCAGAGTCAAAGTTGTCCAAGAATAGCTTCCATTGGAATGCTAATGGCAATTGAAGAGGCAGGCCAGTGGCAAGCCACTAGCTTCTAGCAGTTTGAAAGTTGCAGACACAGTGCAGGTGTTGTGTGGCTTCCTTCTTGGCCTCCTAGAAGGTGCCGCGCTCTCCGTCTCTTGCTTGCCAATATGTTGCCGTGTTCCTCCTATTGTTTGGTTTGTTTTGATTTGTTTTGATGATGTTTTGGCGGGTTTCGGAATGTTTTGGTGGTGTTTTAGAATGTTTTGTTTTCTCTTGTGTTGTTTTTATTGTCTTGGCAGGTTGTGGAATATTTGGATTCCTTTTGGCGGGTTTTGAAATATTTTGGCGGGTATTTGGAATGTTTTGGTTTGCTTTCATTTGTTTTGATTATGTTTTGGCAAGTTATTGAAAGTTTCGATCACTTCTGACTGGTTTTCTAGTATTTTGGCATCTTTTCAGAATGTTTTGATCAGTTTTGGCGGGTTCTAAACTATTTTGACAGGTTTTGGAATTTTTTGGTTGGTTTTGATTTGTTTTTATGATGTTTTGCCTAGTTTTTTCAATGTTTTGATCAGTTCTGGCTGGTTTTCTAATGTTTTGGCATCTTTTCAGAATGTTTTGATGAGTTTTGCGGGTCTAAATTATTTTGGCGGGTTTTCGGAATGTTTTGGTTGGTTTTGATTTGTTTTTATGATGTTTAGGTGGGTTTTCGGAATGTTTTGGTTGGGTTTTAGAATGTTTTGTATTCTCTTGAGTTGTTTTTATTGTGTTGGCAGGTTTTGGAATGTTTGGATTCCTTTTGGCGGGTGTTCGGAATGTTTTGGCGGGTGTTCGGAATGTTTTGATTAGTTTTGACGGGTTTTGAAATATTTTGGCGGGTTTTTAGAAGGTTTCGATTTGTTTTGATTTGTTTTGATTCTGTTTAGCCCAGTTTTTGGTGTGTTTGGATTAGCTTTGGTGGGCTTGATCATGTTTTGTCAGGTTTTTTTGAATGTATTGATGACTTCTGTCTGGTTTTCTATTTTGGCGGGTTTGAAAATATTTTTGGATGAGTTTTGGCGGGTTTGAAAATATTTTGGCTCTTTGCGCAGAGATGATGGTGCCGGTTGCGGTGCGCTCCGGGGCGCTCCTTCTGCGGAAAGACGCCTAGGCAGCGGCACTTGGGACAGCTCCGCGTCTCCGTATTCTGCGTTTCTTGCCTTCTGCATCTCAGCAAAATGCTTTCCCACTAGGTCTAGCAAGGAGAAACTGTGGCAGCTGAGTAGATGTAGCCCGGCCTGCCCTTTGAAATTGACAAGTTCTTGGCATCTCAGAGCCTCAAGGCAAGAGCAAGGTTATCTATGGTAGGCTGGGGCAGAACTAGCAGCAAGCAGAGCAAAGTTGTCCAAGAATAGCTTCCATTGGAATGCTAATGGCAATTGAAGAGGCAGGCCAGTGGCAAGCCACTAGCTTCTAGCAGTTTGAAAGTTGCAGACACAGTGCAGGTGTTGTGCGGCTTCCTTCTTGGCCTCCTAGAAGGTGCCGCGCTCTCCGTCTCTTGCTTGCCAATATGTTGCCGTGTTCCTCCTATTGTTTGGTTGGTTTTGATTTGTTTTGATGATGTTTTGGGGGGTTTTCGGAATGTTTTGGTGGTGTTTTAGAATGTTTTGTTTTCTCTTGTGTTATTTTTATTGTCTTGGCAGGTTGTGGAATATTTGGATTCCTTTTGGCGGGTTTTCAAATATTTTGGCGGGTATTTGGAATGTTTTGGTTTGCTTTCATTTGTTTTGATTGTGTTTTGGCAAGTTATTGAAAGTTTCGATCACTTCTGACTGGTTTTCTAGTATTTTGGCATCTTTTCAGCATGTTTTGATCAGTTTTGGCAGGTTCTAAACTATTTTGTCAGGTTTTTGGAATTTTTGGTTGGTTTTGATTTGTTTTTGTGATGTTTTGCCAAGTTTTCTGAATGTTTTGATCAGTTCTGTCTGGTTTTCTAATGTTTTGGCATCTTTTCAGAATGTTTTGATGAGTTTTGCGGGTCTAAATCATTTTGGCGGGTTTTCGGAATATTTTGGTTGGTTTTAATTTGTTTTGATGATGTTTTGGCGGGTTTTCGGAATGTTTTGGTTGGGTTTTAGAATGTTTTGTATTCTCTTGAGTTGTTTTTATTGTGTTGGCAGGTTTTGGAATGTTTGGATTCCTTTTGGCGGGTGTTCGGAATGTTTTGGCGGGTGTTCGGAATGTTTTGATTAGTTTTGACGGGTTTTGAAATATTTTGGCGGGTTTTTAGAAGGTTTTGATTTGTTTTGATTTGTTTTGATTCTGTTTAGCCCAGTTTTTGGTGTGTTTGGATTAGCTTTGGTGGGCTTGATCATGTTTTGTCAGGTTTTTTCGAATGTATTGATGACTTCTGTCTGGTTTTCTATTTTGGCGGGTTTGAAAATATTTTTGGATTAGTTTTGGCGGGTTTGAAAATATTTTGGCTCTTTGCGCAGAGATGACGGTGCCAGTTGCGGTGCGCTCCGGGGCGCTCCTTCTGCGGAAAGACGCCTAGGCAGCGGCACTTGGGACAGCTCCGCGTCTCCGTATTCTGCGTTTCTTGCCTTCTGCATCTCAGCAAAATGCTTTCCCACTAGGTCTAGCAAGGAGAAACTGTGGCAGCTGAGTAGATGTAGCCCGGCCCGCCCTTTGAAGTTGACAAGTTCTTGGCATCTCAGAGCCTCAAGGCAAGAGCAAGGTTATCTATGGTAGGCTGGGGCAGAACTAGCAGCAAGCAGAGCAAAGTTGTCCAAGAATAGCTTCCATTGGAATGCTAATGGCAATTGAAGAGGCAGGCCAGTGGCAAGCCACTAGCTTCTAGCAGTTTGAAAGTTGCAGACACAGTGCAGGTGTTGTGTGGCTTCCTTCTTGGCCTCCTAGAAGGTGCCGCGCTCTCCGTCTCTTGCTTGCCAATATGTTGCCGTGTTCCTCCTATTGTTTGGTTTGTTTTGATTTGTTTTGATGATGTTTTGGCGGGTTTCGGAATGTTTTGGTGGTGTTTTAGAATGTTTTGTTTTCTCTTGTGTTGTTTTTATTGTCTTGGCAGGTTGTGGAATATTTGGATTCCTTTTGGCGGGTTTTCAAATATTTTGGCGGGTATTTGGAATGTTATGGTTTGCTTTCATTTGTTTTGATTATGTTTTGGCAAGTTATTGAAAGTTTCGATCACTTCTGACTGGTTTTCTAGTATTTTGGCATCTTTTCAGAATGTTTTGATCAGTTTTGGCGGGTTCTAAACTATTTTGTCAGGTTTTTGGAATTTTTGGTTGGTTTTGATTTGTTTTTGTGATGTTTTGCCAAGTTTTCTGAATGTTTTGATCAGTTCTGTCTGGTTTTCTAATGTTTTGGCATCTTTTCAGAATGTTTTGATGAGTTTTGCGGGTCTAAATCATTTTGGCGGGTTTTCGGAATATTTTGGTTGGTTTTGATTTGTTTTGATGATGTTTTGGCGGGTTTTCGGAATGTTTTGGTTGGGTTTTAGAATGTTTTGTATTCTCTTGAGTTGTTTTTATTGTGTTGGCAGGTTTTGGAATGTTTGGATTCCTTTTGGCGGGTGTTCGGAATGTTTTGGCGGGTGTTCGGAATGTTTTGATTAGTTTTGACGGGTTTTGAAATATTTTGGCGGGTTTTTAGAAGGTTTTGATTTGTTTTGATTTGTTTTGATTCTGTTTAGCCCAGTTTTTGGTGTGTTTGGATTAGCTTTGGTGGGCTTGATCATGTTTTGTCAGGTTTTTTCGAATGTATTGATGACTTCTGTCTGGTTTTCTATTTTGGCGGGTTTGAAAATATTTTTGGATTAGTTTTGGCGGGTTTGAAAATATTTTGGCTCTTTGCGCAGAGATGACGGTGCCAGTTGCGGTGCGCTCCGGGGCGCTCCTTCTGCGGAAAGACGCCTAGGCAGCGGCACTTGGGACAGCTCCGCGTCTCCGTATTCTGCGTTTCTTGCCTTCTGCATCTCAGCAAAATGCTTTCCCACTAGGTCTAGCAAGGAGAAACTGTGGCAGCTGAGTAGATGTAGCCCGGCCCGCCCTTTGAAGTTGACAAGTTCTTGGCATCTCAGAGCCTCAAGGCAAGAGCAAGGTTATCTATGGTAGGCTGGGGCAGAACTAGCAGCAAGCAGAGCAAAGTTGTCCAAGAATAGCTTCCATTGGAATGCTAATGGCAATTGAAGAGGCAGGCCAGTGGCAAGCCACTAGCTTCTAGCAGTTTGAAAGTTGCAGACACAGTGCAGGTGTTGTGTGGCTTCCTTCTTGGCCTCCTAGAAGGTGCCGCGCTCTCCGTCTCTTGCTTGCCAATATGTTGCCGTGTTCCTCCTATTGTTTGGTTTGTTTTGATTTGTTTTGATGATGTTTTGGCGGGTTTCGGAATGTTTTGGTGGTGTTTTAGAATGTTTTGTTTTCTCTTGTGTTGTTTTTATTGTCTTGGCAGGTTGTGGAATATTTGGATTCCTTTTGGCGGGTTTTGAAATATTTTGGCGGGTATTTGGAATGTTTTGGTTTGCTTTCATTTGTTTTGATTATGTTTTGGCAAGTTATTGAAAGTTTCGATCACTTCTGACTGGTTTTCTAGTATTTTGGCATCTTTTCAGAATGTTTTGATCAGTTTTGGCGGGTTCTAAACTATTTTGACAGGTTTTGGAATTTTTTGGTTGGTTTTGATTTGTTTTTATGATGTTTTGCCTAGTTTTTTCAATGTTTTGATCAGTTCTGGCTGGTTTTCTAATGTTTTGGCATCTTTTCAGAATGTTTTGATGAGTTTTGCGGGTCTAAATTATTTTGGCGGGTTTTCGGAATGTTTTGGTTGGTTTTGATTTGTTTTTATGATGTTTAGGTGGGTTTTCGGAATGTTTTGGTTGGGTTTTAGAATGTTTTGTATTCTCTTGAGTTGTTTTTATTGTGTTGGCAGGTTTTGGAATGTTTGGATTCCTTTTGGCGGGTGTTCGGAATGTTTTGGCGGGTGTTCGGAATGTTTTGATTAGTTTTGACGGGTTTTGAAATATTTTGGCGGGTTTTTAGAAGGTTTCGATTTGTTTTGATTTGTTTTGATTCTGTTTAGCCCAGTTTTTGGTGTGTTTGGATTAGCTTTGGTGGGCTTGATCATGTTTTGTCAGGTTTTTTTGAATGTATTGATGACTTCTGTCTGGTTTTCTATTTTGGCGGGTTTGAAAATATTTTTGGATGAGTTTTGGCGGGTTTGAAAATATTTTGGCTCTTTGCGCAGAGATGATGGTGCCGGTTGCGGTGCGCTCCGGGGCGCTCCTTCTGCGGAAAGACGCCTAGGCAGCGGCACTTGGGACAGCTCCGCGTCTCCGTATTCTGCGTTTCTTGCCTTCTGCATCTCAGCAAAATGCTTTCCCACTAGGTCTAGCAAGGAGAAACTGTGGCAGCTGAGTAGATGTAGCCCGGCCTGCCCTTTGAAATTGACAAGTTCTTGGCATCTCAGAGCCTCAAGGCAAGAGCAAGGTTATCTATGGTAGGCTGGGGCAGAACTAGCAGCAAGCAGAGCAAAGTTGTCCAAGAATAGCTTCCATTGGAATGCTAATGGCAATTGAAGAGGCAGGCCAGTGGCAAGCCACTAGCTTCTAGCAGTTTGAAAGTTGCAGACACAGTGCAGGTGTTGTGCGGCTTCCTTCTTGGCCTCCTAGAAGGTGCCGCGCTCTCCGTCTCTTGCTTGCCAATATGTTGCCGTGTTCCTCCTATTGTTTGGTTGGTTTTGATTTGTTTTGATGATGTTTTGGGGGGTTTTCGGAATGTTTTGGTGGTGTTTTAGAATGTTTTGTTTTCTCTTGTGTTATTTTTATTGTCTTGGCAGGTTGTGGAATATTTGGATTCCTTTTGGCGGGTTTTCAAATATTTTGGCGGGTATTTGGAATGTTTTGGTTTGCTTTCATTTGTTTTGATTGTGTTTTGGCAAGTTATTGAAAGTTTCGATCACTTCTGACTGGTTTTCTAGTATTTTGGCATCTTTTCAGCATGTTTTGATCAGTTTTGGCAGGTTCTAAACTATTTTGTCAGGTTTTTGGAATTTTTGGTTGGTTTTGATTTGTTTTTGTGATGTTTTGCCAAGTTTTCTGAATGTTTTGATCAGTTCTGTCTGGTTTTCTAATGTTTTGGCATCTTTTCAGAATGTTTTGATGAGTTTTGCGGGTCTAAATCATTTTGGCGGGTTTTCGGAATATTTTGGTTGGTTTTAATTTGTTTTGATGATGTTTTGGCGGGTTTTCGGAATGTTTTGGTTGGGTTTTAGAATGTTTTGTATTCTCTTGAGTTGTTTTTATTGTGTTGGCAGGTTTTGGAATGTTTGGATTCCTTTTGGCGGGTGTTCGGAATGTTTTGGCGGGTGTTCGGAATGTTTTGATTAGTTTTGACGGGTTTTGAAATATTTTGGCGGGTTTTTAGAAGGTTTTGATTTGTTTTGATTTGTTTTGATTCTGTTTAGCCCAGTTTTTGGTGTGTTTGGATTAGCTTTGGTGGGCTTGATCATGTTTTGTCAGGTTTTTTCGAATGTATTGATGACTTCTGTCTGGTTTTCTATTTTGGCGGGTTTGAAAATATTTTTGGATTAGTTTTGGCGGGTTTGAAAATATTTTGGCTCTTTGCGCAGAGATGACGGTGCCAGTTGCGGTGCGCTCCGGGGCGCTCCTTCTGCGGAAAGACGCCTAGGCAGCGGCACTTGGGACAGCTCCGCGTCTCCGTATTCTGCGTTTCTTGCCTTCTGCATCTCAGCAAAATGCTTTCCCACTAGGTCTAGCAAGGAGAAACTGTGGCAGCTGAGTAGATGTAGCCCGGCCCGCCCTTTGAAGTTGACAAGTTCTTGGCATCTCAGAGCCTCAAGGCAAGAGCAAGGTTATCTATGGTAGGCTGGGGCAGAACTAGCAGCAAGCAGAGCAAAGTTGTCCAAGAATAGCTTCCATTGGAATGCTAATGGCAATTGAAGAGGCAGGCCAGTGGCAAGCCACTAGCTTCTAGCAGTTTGAAAGTTGCAGACACAGTGCAGGTGTTGTGTGGCTTCCTTCTTGGCCTCCTAGAAGGTGCCGCGCTCTCCGTCTCTTGCTTGCCAATATGTTGCCGTGTTCCTCCTATTGTTTGGTTTGTTTTGATTTGTTTTGATGATGTTTTGGCGGGTTTCGGAATGTTTTGGTGGTGTTTTAGAATGTTTTGTTTTCTCTTGTGTTGTTTTTATTGTCTTGGCAGGTTGTGGAATATTTGGATTCCTTTTGGCGGGTTTTCAAATATTTTGGCGGGTATTTGGAATGTTATGGTTTGCTTTCATTTGTTTTGATTATGTTTTGGCAAGTTATTGAAAGTTTCGATCACTTCTGACTGGTTTTCTAGTATTTTGGCATCTTTTCAGAATGTTTTGATCAGTTTTGGCGGGTTCTAAACTATTTTGTCAGGTTTTTGGAATTTTTGGTTGGTTTTGATTTGTTTTTGTGATGTTTTGCCAAGTTTTTTCAATGTTTTGATCAGTTCTGTCTGGTTTTCTAATGTTTTGGCATCTTTTCAGAATGTTTTGATGAGTTTTGCGGGTCTAAATCATTTTGGCGGGTTTTCGGAATATTTTGGTTGGTTTTGATTTGTTTTGATGATGTTTTGGCGGGTTTTCGGAATGTTTTGGTTGGGTTTTAGAATGTTTTGTATTCTCTTGAGTTGTTTTTATTGTGTTGGCAGGTTTTGGAATGTTTGGATTCCTTTTGGCGGGTGTTCGGAATGTTTTGGCGGGTGTTCGGAATGTTTTGATTAGTTTTGACGGGTTTTGAAATATTTTGGCGGGTTTTTAGAAGGTTTTGATTTGTTTTGATTTGTTTTGATTCTGTTTAGCCCAGTTTTTGGTGTGTTTGGATTAGCTTTGGTGGGCTTGATCATGTTTTGTCAGGTTTTTTCGAATGTATTGATGACTTCTGTCTGGTTTTCTATTTTGGCGGGTTTGAAAATATTTTTGGATTAGTTTTGGCGGGTTTGAAAATATTTTGGCTCTTTGCGCAGAGATGACGGTGCCAGTTGCGGTGCGCTCCGGGGCGCTCCTTCTGCGGAAAGACGCCTAGGCAGCGGCACTTGGGACAGCTCCGCGTCTCCGTATTCTGCGTTTCTTGCCTTCTGCATCTCAGCAAAATGCTTTCCCACTAGGTCTAGCAAGGAGAAACTGTGGCAGCTGAGTAGATGTAGCCCGGCCCGCCCTTTGAAGTTGACAAGTTCTTGGCATCTCAGAGCCTCAAGGCAAGAGCAAGGTTATCTATGGTAGGCTGGGGCAGAACTAGCAGCAAGCAGAGCAAAGTTGTCCAAGAATAGCTTCCATTGGAATGCTAATGGCAATTGAAGAGGCAGGCCAGTGGCAAGCCACTAGCTTCTAGCAGTTTGAAAGTTGCAGACACAGTGCAGGTGTTGTGTGGCTTCCTTCTTGGCCTCCTAGAAGGTGCCGCGCTCTCCGTCTCTTGCTTGCCAATATGTTGCCGTGTTCCTCCTATTGTTTGGTTTGTTTTGATTTGTTTTGATGATGTTTTGGCGGGTTTCGGAATGTTTTGGTGGTGTTTTAGAATGTTTTGTTTTCTCTTGTGTTGTTTTTATTGTCTTGGCAGGTTGTGGAATATTTGGATTCCTTTTGGCGGGTTTTGAAATATTTTGGCGGGTATTTGGAATGTTTTGGTTTGCTTTCATTTGTTTTGATTATGTTTTGGCAAGTTATTGAAAGTTTCGATCACTTCTGACTGGTTTTCTAGTATTTTGGCATCTTTTCAGAATGTTTTGATCAGTTTTGGCGGGTTCTAAACTATTTTGACAGGTTTTGGAATTTTTTGGTTGGTTTTGATTTGTTTTTATGATGTTTTGCCTAGTTTTTTCAATGTTTTGATCAGTTCTGGCTGGTTTTCTAATGTTTTGGCATCTTTTCAGAATGTTTTGATGAGTTTTGCGGGTCTAAATTATTTTGGCGGGTTTTCGGAATGTTTTGGTTGGTTTTGATTTGTTTTTATGATGTTTAGGTGGGTTTTCGGAATGTTTTGGTTGGGTTTTAGAATGTTTTGTATTCTCTTGAGTTGTTTTTATTGTGTTGGCAGGTTTTGGAATGTTTGGATTCCTTTTGGCGGGTGTTCGGAATGTTTTGGCGGGTGTTCGGAATGTTTTGATTAGTTTTGACGGGTTTTGAAATATTTTGGCGGGTTTTTAGAAGGTTTCGATTTGTTTTGATTTGTTTTGATTCTGTTTAGCCCAGTTTTTGGTGTGTTTGGATTAGCTTTGGTGGGCTTGATCATGTTTTGTCAGGTTTTTTTGAATGTATTGATGACTTCTGTCTGGTTTTCTATTTTGGCGGGTTTGAAAATATTTTTGGATGAGTTTTGGCGGGTTTGAAAATATTTTGGCTCTTTGCGCAGAGATGATGGTGCCGGTTGCGGTGCGCTCCGGGGCGCTCCTTCTGCGGAAAGACGCCTAGGCAGCGGCACTTGGGACAGCTCCGCGTCTCCGTATTCTGCGTTTCTTGCCTTCTGCATCTCAGCAAAATGCTTTCCCACTAGGTCTAGCAAGGAGAAACTGTGGCAGCTGAGTAGATGTAGCCCGGCCTGCCCTTTGAAATTGACAAGTTCTTGGCATCTCAGAGCCTCAAGGCAAGAGCAAGGTTATCTATGGTAGGCTGGGGCAGAACTAGCAGCAAGCAGAGCAAAGTTGTCCAAGAATAGCTTCCATTGGAATGCTAATGGCAATTGAAGAGGCAGGCCAGTGGCAAGCCACTAGCTTCTAGCAGTTTGAAAGTTGCAGACACAGTGCAGGTGTTGTGCGGCTTCCTTCTTGGCCTCCTAGAAGGTGCCGCGCTCTCCGTCTCTTGCTTGCCAATATGTTGCCGTGTTCCTCCTATTGTTTGGTTGGTTTTGATTTGTTTTGATGATGTTTTGGGGGGTTTTCGGAATGTTTTGGTGGTGTTTTAGAATGTTTTGTTTTCTCTTGTGTTATTTTTATTGTCTTGGCAGGTTGTGGAATATTTGGATTCCTTTTGGCGGGTTTTCAAATATTTTGGCGGGTATTTGGAATGTTTTGGTTTGCTTTCATTTGTTTTGATTGTGTTTTGGCAAGTTATTGAAAGTTTCGATCACTTCTGACTGGTTTTCTAGTATTTTGGCATCTTTTCAGCATGTTTTGATCAGTTTTGGCAGGTTCTAAACTATTTTGTCAGGTTTTTGGAATTTTTGGTTGGTTTTGATTTGTTTTTGTGATGTTTTGCCAAGTTTTCTGAATGTTTTGATCAGTTCTGTCTGGTTTTCTAATGTTTTGGCATCTTTTCAGAATGTTTTGATGAGTTTTGCGGGTCTAAATCATTTTGGCGGGTTTTCGGAATATTTTGGTTGGTTTTAATTTGTTTTGATGATGTTTTGGCGGGTTTTCGGAATGTTTTGGTTGGGTTTTAGAATGTTTTGTATTCTCTTGAGTTGTTTTTATTGTGTTGGCAGGTTTTGGAATGTTTGGATTCCTTTTGGCGGGTGTTCGGAATGTTTTGGCGGGTGTTCGGAATGTTTTGATTAGTTTTGACGGGTTTTGAAATATTTTGGCGGGTTTTTAGAAGGTTTTGATTTGTTTTGATTTGTTTTGATTCTGTTTAGCCCAGTTTTTGGTGTGTTTGGATTAGCTTTGGTGGGCTTGATCATGTTTTGTCAGGTTTTTTCGAATGTATTGATGACTTCTGTCTGGTTTTCTATTTTGGCGGGTTTGAAAATATTTTTGGATTAGTTTTGGCGGGTTTGAAAATATTTTGGCTCTTTGCGCAGAGATGACGGTGCCAGTTGCGGTGCGCTCCGGGGCGCTCCTTCTGCGGAAAGACGCCTAGGCAGCGGCACTTGGGACAGCTCCGCGTCTCCGTATTCTGCGTTTCTTGCCTTCTGCATCTCAGCAAAATGCTTTCCCACTAGGTCTAGCAAGGAGAAACTGTGGCAGCTGAGTAGATGTAGCCCGGCCCGCCCTTTGAAGTTGACAAGTTCTTGGCATCTCAGAGCCTCAAGGCAAGAGCAAGGTTATCTATGGTAGGCTGGGGCAGAACTAGCAGCAAGCAGAGCAAAGTTGTCCAAGAATAGCTTCCATTGGAATGCTAATGGCAATTGAAGAGGCAGGCCAGTGGCAAGCCACTAGCTTCTAGCAGTTTGAAAGTTGCAGACACAGTGCAGGTGTTGTGTGGCTTCCTTCTTGGCCTCCTAGAAGGTGCCGCGCTCTCCGTCTCTTGCTTGCCAATATGTTGCCGTGTTCCTCCTATTGTTTGGTTTGTTTTGATTTGTTTTGATGATGTTTTGGCGGGTTTCGGAATGTTTTGGTGGTGTTTTAGAATGTTTTGTTTTCTCTTGTGTTGTTTTTATTGTCTTGGCAGGTTGTGGAATATTTGGATTCCTTTTGGCGGGTTTTCAAATATTTTGGCGGGTATTTGGAATGTTATGGTTTGCTTTCATTTGTTTTGATTATGTTTTGGCAAGTTATTGAAAGTTTCGATCACTTCTGACTGGTTTTCTAGTATTTTGGCATCTTTTCAGAATGTTTTGATCAGTTTTGGCGGGTTCTAAACTATTTTGACAGGTTTTTGGAATTTTTGGTTGGTTTTGATTTGTTTTTGTGATGTTTTGCCAAGTTTTCTGAATGTTTTGATCAGTTCTGTCTGGTTTTCTAATGTTTTGGCATCTTTTCAGAATGTTTTGATGAGTTTTGCGGGTCTAAATCATTTTGGCGGGTTTTCGGAATATTTTGGTTGGTTTTGATTTGTTTTTATGATGTTTTGGCGGGTTTTCGGAATGTTTTGGTTGGGTTTTAGAATGTTTTGTATTCTCTTGAGTTGTTTTTATTGTGTTGGCAGGTTTTGGAATGTTTGGATTCCTTTTGGCGGGTGTTCGGAATGTTTTGGCGGGTGTTCGGAATGTTTTGATTAGTTTTGACGGGTTTTGAAATATTTTGGCGGGTTTTTAGAAGGTTTCGATTTGTTTTGATTTGTTTTGATTCTGTTTAGCCCAGTTTTTGGTGTGTTTGGATTAGCTTTGGTGGGCTTGATCATGTTTTGTCAGGTTTTTTCGAATGTATTGATGACTTCTGTCTGGTTTTCTATTTTGGCGGGTTTGAAAATATTTTTGGATTAGTTTTGGCGGGTTTGAAAATATTTTGGCTCTTTGCGCAGAGATGACGGTGCCGGTTGCGGTGCGCTCCGGGGCGCTCCTTCTGCGGAAAGACGCCTAGGCAGCGGCACTTGGGACAGCTCCGCGTCTCCGTATTCTGCGTTTCTTGCCTTCTGCATCTCAGCAAAATGCTTTCCCACTAGGTCTAGCAAGGAGAAACTGTGGCAGCTGAGTAGATGTAGCCCGGCCCGCCCTTTGAAGTTGACAAGTTCTTGGCATCTCAGAGCCTCAAGGCAAGAGCAAGGTTATCTATGGTAGGCTGGGGCAGAACTAGCAGCAAGCAGAGCAAAGTTGTCCAAGAATAGCTTCCATTGGAATGCTAATGGCAATTGAAGAGGCAGGCCAGTGGCAAGCCACTAGCTTCTAGCAGTTTGAAAGTTGCAGACACAGTGCAGGTGTTGTGTGGCTTCCTTCTTGGCCTCCTAGAAGGTGCCGCGCTCTCCGTCTCTTGCTTGCCAATATGTTGCCGTGTTCCTCCTATTGTTTGGTTTGTTTTGATTTGTTTTGATGATGTTTTGGCGGGTTTCGGAATGTTTTGGTGGTGTTTTAGAATGTTTTGTTTTCTCTTGTGTTGTTTTTATTGTCTTGGCAGGTTGTGGAATATTTGGATTCCTTTTGGCGGGTTGTAAAATATTTTGGCGGGTATTTGGAATGTTTTGGTTTGCTTTCATTTGTTTTGATTATGTTTTGGCAAGTTATTGAAAGTTTCGATCACTTCTGACTGGTTTTCTAGTATTTTGGCATCTTTTCAGAATGTTTTGATCAGTTTTGGCGGGTTCTAAACTATTTTGTCAGGTTTTTGGAATTTTTTGGTTGGTTTTGATTTGTTTTTATGATGTTTTGCCTAGTTTTTTCAATGTTTTGATCAGTTCTGTCTGGTTTTCTAATGTTTTGGCATCTTTTCAGAATGTTTTGATGAGTTTTGCAGGTCTAAATTATTTTGGCGGGTTTTTGGAATATTTTGGTTGGTTTTGATTTGTTTTTATGATGTTTTGGCGGGTTTTCGGAATGTTTTGGTTGGGTTTTAGAATGTTTTGTATTCTCTTGAGTTGTTTTTATTGTGTTGGCAGGTTTTGGAATGTTTGGATTCCTTTTGGCGGGTGTTCGGAATGTTTTGGCGGGTGTTCGGAATGTTTTGATTAGTTTTGACGGGTTTTGAAATATTTTGGCGGGTTTTTAGAAGGTTTCAATTTGTTTTGATTTGTTTTGATTCTGTTTAGCCCAGTTTTTGGTGTGTTTGGATTAGCTTTGGTGGGCTTTCTCATGTTTTGTCAGGTTTTTTCGAATGTATTGATGACTTCTGTCTGGTTTTCTATTTTGGCGGGTTTGAAAATATTTTTGGATTAGTTTTGGCGGGTTTGAAAATATTTTGGCTCTTTGCGCAGAGATGACGGTGCCGGTTGCGGTGCGCTCCGGGGCGCTCCTTCTGCGGAAAGACGCCTAGGCAGCGGCACTTGGGACAGCTCCGCGTCTCCGTATTCTGCGTTTCTTGCCTTCTGCATCTCAGCAAAATGCTTTCCCACTAGGTCTAGCAAGGAGAAACTGTGGCAGCTGAGTAGATGTAGCCCGGCCCGCCCTTTGAAGTTGACAAGTTCTTGGCATCTCAGAGCCTCAAGGCAAGAGCAAGGTTATCTATGGTAGGCTGGGGCAGAACTAGCAGCAAGCAGAGCAAAGTTGTCCAAGAATAGCTTCCATTGGAATGCTAATGGCAATTGAAGAGGCAGGCCAGTGGCAAGCCACTAGCTTCTAGCAGTTTGAAAGTTGCAGACACAGTGCAGGTGTTGTGTGGCTTCCTTCTTGGCCTCCTAGAAGGTGCCGCGCTCTCCGTCTCTTGCTTGCCAATATGTTGCCGTGTTCCTCCTATTGTTTGGTTTGTTTTGATTTGTTTTGATGATGTTTTGGGGGGTTTTCGGAATGTTTTGGTGGTGTTTTAGAATGTTTTGTTTTCTCTTGTGTTGTTTTTATTGTCTTGGCAGGTTGTGGAATATTTGGATTCCTTTTGGCGGGTTTTCAAATATTTTGGCGGGTATTTGGAATGTTTTGGTTTGCTTTCATTTGTTTTGATTATGTTTTGGCAAGTTATTGAAAGTTTTGATCACTTCTGACTGGTTTTCTAGTATTTTGGCATCTTTTCCGAATGTTTTGATCAGTTTTGGCAGGTTCTAAACTATTTTGTCAGGTTTTTGGAATTTTTTGGTTGGTTTTGATTTGTTTTTATGATGTTTTGCCTAGTTTTTTCAATGTTTTGATCAGTTCTGTCTGGTTTTCTAATGTTTTGGCATCTTTTCAGAATGTTTTGATGAGTTTTGCGGGTCTAAATTATTTTGGCGGGTTTTCGGATTATTTTGGTTGGTTTTGATTTGTTTTTATGATGTTTTGGCGGGTTTTCAGAATGTTTTGGTTGGGTTTTAGAATGTTTTGTATTCTCTTGAGTTGTTTTTATTGTGTTGGCAGGTTTTGGAATGTTTGGATTCCTTTTGGCGGGTGTTCGGAATGTTTTGGCGGGTGTTCGGAATGTTTTGATTAGTTTTGACGGGTTTTGAAATATTTTGGCGGGTTTTTAGAAGGTTTCGATTTGTTTTGATTTGTTTTGATTCTGTTTAGCCCAGTTTTTGGTGTGTTTGGATTAGCTTTGGTGGGCTTGATCATGTTTTGTCAGGTTTTTTCGAATGTATTGATGACTTCTGTCTGGTTTTCTATTTTGGCGGGTTTGAAAATATTTTTGGATTAGTTTTGGCGGGTTTGAAAATATTTTGGCTCTTTGCGCAGAGATGACGGTGCCGGTTGCGGTGCGCTCCGGGGCGCTCCTTCTGCGGAAAGACGCCTAGGCAGCGGCACTTGGGACAGCTCCGCGTCTCCGTATGCTGCGTTTCTTGCCTTCTGCATCTCAGCAAAATGCTTTCCCACTAGGTCTAGCAAGGAGAAACTGTGGCAGCTGAGTAGATGTAGCCCGGCCCGCCCTTTGAAGTTGACAAGTTCTTGGCATCTCAGAGCCTCAAGGCAAGAGCAAGGTTATCTATGGTAGGCTGGGGCAGAACTAGCAGCAAGCAGAGCAAAGTTGTCCAAGAATAGCTTCCATTGGAATGCTAATGGCAATTGAAGAGGCAGGCCAGTGGCAAGCCACTAGCTTCTAGCAGTTTGAAAGTTGCAGACACAGTGCAGGTGTTGTGTGGCTTCCTTCTTGGCCTCCTAGAAGGTGCCGCGCTCTCCGTCTCTTGCTTGCCAATATGTTGCCGTGTTCCTCCTATTGTTTGGTTTGTTTTGATTTGTTTTGATGATGTTTTGGCGGGTTTCGGAATGTTTTGGTGGTGTTTTAGAATGTTTTGTTTTCTCTTGTGTTGTTTTTATTGTCTTGGCAGGTTGTGGAATATTTGGATTCCTTTTGGCGGGTTTTCAAATATTTTGGCGGGTATTTGGAATGTTATGGTTTGCTTTCATTTGTTTTGATTATGTTTTGGCAAGTTATTGAAAGTTTCGATCACTTCTGACTGGTTTTCTAGTATTTTGGCATCTTTTCAGAATGTTTTGATCAGTTTTGGCGGGTTCTAAACTATTTTGTCAGGTTTTTGGAATTTTTTGGTTGGTTTTGATTTGTTTTTATGATGTTTTGCCTAGTTTTTTCAATGTTTTGATCAGTTCTGTCTGGTTTTCTAATGTTTTGGCATCTTTTCAGAATGTTTTGATGAGTTTTGCAGGTCTAAATTATTTTGGCGGGTTTTCGGAATATTTTGGTTGGTTTTGATTTGTTTTTATGATGTTTTGGCGGGTTTTCGGAATGTTTTGGTTGGGTTTTAGAATGTTTTGTATTCTCTTGAGTTGTTTTTATTGTGTTGGCAGGTTTTGGAATGTTTGGATTCCTTTTGGCGGGTGTTCGGAATGTTTTGGCGGGTGTTCGGAATGTTTTGATTAGTTTTGACGGGTTTTGAAATATTTTGGCGGGTTTTTAGAAGGTTTCAATTTGTTTTGATTTGTTTTGATTCTGTTTAGCCCAGTTTTTGGTGTGTTTGGATTAGCTTTGGTGGGCTTTCTCATGTTTTGTCAGGTTTTTTCGAATGTATTGATGACTTCTGTCTGGTTTTCTATTTTGGCGGGTTTGAAAATATTTTTGGATTAGTTTTGGCGGGTTTTAAAATATTTTGGCTCTTTGCGCAGAGATGACGGTGCCGGTTGCGGTGCGCTCCGGGGCGCTCCTTCTGCGGAAAGACGCCTAGGCAGCGGCACTTGGGACAGCTCCGCGTCTCCGTATTCTGCGTTTCTTGCCTTCTGCATCTCAGCAAAATGCTTTCCCACTAGGTCTAGCAAGGAGAAACTGTGGCAGCTGAGTAGATGTAGCCCGGCCTGCCCTTTGAAATTGACAAGTTCTTGGCATCTCAGAGCCTCAAGGCAAGAGCAAGGTTATCTATGGTAGGCTGGGGCAGAACTAGCAGCAAGCAGAGCAAAGTTGTCCAAGAATAGCTTCCATTGGAATGCTAATGGCAATTGAAGAGGCAGGCCAGTGGCAAGCCACTAGCTTCTAGCAGTTTGAAAGTTGCAGACACAATGCAGGTGTTGTGCGGCTTCCTTCTTGGCCTCCTAGAAGGTGCCGCGCTCTCCGTCTCTTGCTTGCCAATATGTTGCCGTGTTCCTCCTATTGTTTGGTTTGTTTTGATTTGTTTTGATGATGTTTTGGGGGGTTTTCGGAATGTTTTGGTGGTGTTTTAGAATGTTTTGTTTTCTCTTGTGTTATTTTTATTGTCTTGGCAGGTTGTGGAATATTTGGATTCCTTTTGGCGGGTTTTCAAATATTTTGGCGGGTATTTGGAATGTTTTGGTTTGCTTTCATTTGTTTTGATTGTGTTTTGGCAAGTTATTGAAAGTTTCGATCACTTCTGACTGGTTTTCTAGTATTTTGGCATCTTTTCAGAATGTTTTGATCAGTTTTGGCAGGTTCTAAACTATTTTGTCAGGTTTTTGGAATTTTTGGTTGGTTTTGATTTGTTTTTGTGATGTTTTGCCAAGTTTTCTGAATGTTTTGATCAGTTCTGTCTGGTTTTCTAATGTTTTGGCATCTTTTCAGAATGTTTTGATGAGTTTTGCGGGTCTAAATCATTTTGGCGGGTTTTCGGAATATTTTGGTTGGGTTTGATTTGTTTTGATGATGTTTTGGCGGGTTTTCGGAATGTTTTGGTTGGGTTTTAGAATGTTTTGTATTCTCTTGAGTTGTTTTTATTGTGTTGGCAGGTTTTGGAATGTTTGGATTCCTTTTGGCGGGTGTTCGGAATGTTTTGGCGGGTGTTCGGAATGTTTTGATTAGTTTTGACGGGTTTTGAAATATTTTGGCGGGTTTTTAGAAGGTTTTGATTTGTTTTGATTTGTTTTGATTCTGTTTAGCCCAGTTTTTGGTGTGTTTGGATTAGCTTTGGTGGGCTTGATCATGTTTTGTCAGGTTTTTTTGAATGTATTGATCACTTCTGTCTGGTTTTCTATTTTGGCGGGTTTGAAAATATTTTTGGATTAGTTTTGGCGGGTTTGAAAATATTTTGGCTCTTTGCGCAGAGATGACGGTGCCGGTTGCGGTGCGCTCCGGGGCGCTCCTTCTGCGGAAAGACGCCTGGCAGCGGCACTTGGGACAGCTCCGCGTCTCCGTATTCTGCGTTTCTTGCCTTCTGCATCTCAGCAAAATGCTTTCCCACTAGGTCTAGCAAGGAGAAACTGTGGCAGCTGAGTAGATGTAGCCCGGCCCGCCCTTTGAAGTTGACAAGTTCTTGGCATCTCAGAGCCTCAAGGCAAGAGCAAGGTTATCTATGGTAGGCTGGGGCAGAACTAGCAGCAAGCAGAGCAAAGTTGTCCAAGAATAGCTTCCATTGGAATGCTAATGGCAATTGAAGAGGCAGGCCAGTGGCAAGCCACTAGCTTCTAGCAGTTTGAAAGTTGCAGACACAGTGCAGGTGTTGTGCGGCTTCCTTCTTGGCCTCCTAGAAGGTGCCGCGCTCTCCGTCTCTTGCTTGCCAATATGTTGCCGTGTTCCTCCTATTGTTTGGTTTGTTTTGATTTGTTTTGATGATGTTTTGGGGGGTTTTCGGAATGTTTTGGTGGTGTTTTAGAATGTTTTGTTTTCTCTTGTGTTGTTTTTATTGTCTTGGCAGGTTGTGGAATATTTGGATTCCTTTTGGCGGGTTTTCAAATATTTTGGTGGGTATTTGGAATGTTTTGGTTTGCTTTCATTTGTTTTGATTATGTTTTGGCAAGTTATTGAAAGTTTTGATCACTCTGACTGGTTTTCTAGTATTTTGGCATCTTTTCCGAATGTTTTGATCAGTTTTGGCAGGTTCTAAACTATTTTGTCAGGTTTTTGGAATTTTTTGGTTGGTTTTGATTTGTTTTTATGATGTTTTGCCTAGTTTTTTCAATGTTTTGATCAGTTCTGGCTGGTTTTCTAATGTTTTGGCATCTTTTCAGAATGTTTTGATGAGTTTTGCGGGTCTAAATTATTTTGGCGGGTTTTCGGATTATTTTGGTTGGTTTTGATTTGTTTTTATGATGTTTTGGCGGGTTTTCAGAATGTTTTGGTTGGGTTTTAGAATGTTTTGTATTCTCTTGAGTTGTTTTTATTGTGTTGGCAGGTTTTGGAATGTTTGGATTCCTTTTGGCGGGTGTTCGGAATGTTTGGCGGGTGTTCGGAATGTTTTGATTAGTTTTGATGGGTTTTGAAATATTTTGGCGGGTTTTTAGAAGGTTTCAATTTGTTTTGATTTGTTTTGATTCTGTTTAGCCCAGTGTTTGGTGTGTTTGGATTAGCTTTGTTGGGCTTGATCATGTTTTGTCAGGTTTTTTCGAATGTATTGATCTCTTCTGTCTGGTTTTCTATTTTGGCGGGTTTGAAAATATTTTTGGATTAGTTTTGGCGGGTTTTAAAATATTTTGGCTCTTTGCACAGAGATGACGGTGCCGGTTGCGGTGCGCTCCGGGGCGCTCCTTCTGCGGAAAGACGCCTGGCAGCGGCACTTGGGACAGCTCCGCGTCTCCGTATTCTGCGTTTCTTGCCTTCTGCATCTCAGCAAAATGCTTTCCCACTAGGTCTAGCAAGGAGAAACTGTGGCAGCTGAGTAGATGTAGCCCGGCCCGCCCTTTGAAGTTGACAAGTTCTTGGCATCTCAGAGCCTCAAGGCAAGGGCAAGGTTATCTATGGTAGGCTGGGGCAGAACTAGCAGCAAGCAGAGCAAAGTTGTCCAAGAATAGCTTCCATTGGAATGCTAATGGCAATTGAAGAGGCAGGCCGGTGGCAAGCCACTAGCTTCTAGCAGTTTGAAAGTTGCAGACACAGTGCAGGTGTTGTGCGGCTTCCTTCTTGGCCTCCTAGAAGGTGCCGCGCTCTCCGTCTCTTGCTTGCCAATATGTTGCCGTGTTCCTCCTATTGTTTGCTTTGTTTTGATTTGTTTTGATGATGTTTTGGCGGGTTTTCGGAATGTTTTGGTGGTGTTTTAGAATGTTTTGTTTTCTCTTGTGTTGTTTTTACTGTCTTGGCAGGTTGTGGAATATTTGGATTCCTTTTGGCGGGTTTTCAAATATTTTGGCGGGTATTTGGAATGTTTTGGTTTGCTTTCATTTGTTTTGATTATGTTTTGGCAAGTTATTGAAAGTTTCGATCACTTCTGACTAGTTTTCTAGTATTTTGGCATCTTTTCAGCATGTTTTGATCAGTTTTGGCAGGTTCTAAACTATTTTGTCAGGTTTTTGGAGTTTTTTGGTTGGTTTTGATTTGTTTTTGTGATGTTTTGCCAAGTTTTTTGAATGTTTTGATCAGTTCAGGCTGGTTTTCTAATGTTTTGGCATCTTTTCAGAATGTTTTGATGAGTTTTGCGGGTCTAAATCATTTTGGCGGGTTTTCGGAATATTTTGGTTGGTTTTGATTTGTTTTTATGATGTTTTGGCGGGTTTTCGGAATGTTTTGTTGGGTTTTAGAATGTTTTGTATTCTCTTGAGTTGTTTTTATTGTGTTGACAGGTTTTGGAATGTTTGGATTCCTTTTGGTGGGTGTTCGGAATGTTTTGGCGGGTATTTGGAATATTTTGATTAGTTTTGACGGGTTTTGAAATATTTTGGCGGGCTTTTAGAAGGTTTTGATTTGTTTTGATTCTGTTTAGCCCAGTTTTTGGTGTGTTTGGATTAGCTTTGGTGGGCTTTCTCATGTTTTGTCAGGTTTTTTCGAATGTATTGATGACTTCTGTCTGGTTTTCTATTTTGGCGGGTTTGAAAATATTTTTGGATTAGTTTTGGCGGGTTTGAAAATATTTTGGCTCTTTGCGCAGAGATGACGGTGCCGGTTGCGGTGCGCTCCGGGGCGCTCCTTCTGCGGAAAGACGCCTGGCAGCGGCACTTGGGACAGCTCTGCGTCTCCGTATTCTGCGTTTCTTGCCTTCTGCATCTCAGCAAAATGCTTTCCCACTAGGTCTAGCAAGGAGAAACTGTGGCAGCTGAGTAGATGTAGCCCGGCCCGCCCTTTGAAGTTGACAAGTTCTTGGCATCTCAGAGCCTCAAGGCAAGAGCAAGGTTATCTATGGTAGGCTGGGGCAGAACTAGCAGCAAGCAGAGCAAAGTTGTCCAAGAATAGCTTCCATTGGAATGCTAATGGCAATTGAAGAGGCAGGCCAGTGGCAAGCCACTAGCTTCTAGCAGTTTGAAAGTTGCAGACACAGTGCAGGTGTTGTGCGGCTTCCTTCTTGGCCTCCTAGAAGGTGCCGCGCTCTCCGTCTCTTGCTTGCCAATATGTTGCCGTGTTCCTCCTATTGTTTGCTTTGTTTTGATTTGTTTTGATGATGTTTTGGGGGGTTTTCGGAATGTTTTGGTGGTGTTTTAGAATGTTTTGTTTTCTCTTGTGTTGTTTTTACTGTCTTGGCAGGTTGTGGAATATTTGGATTCCTTTTGGCGGGTTTTCAAATATTTTGGCGGGTATTTGGAATGTTTTGGTTTGCTTTCATTTGTTTTGATTATGTTTTGGCAAGTTATTGAAAGTTTCGATCACTTCTGACTGGTTTTCTAGTATTTTGGCATCTTTTCAGCATGTTTTGATCAGTTTTGGCAGGTTCTAAACTATTTTGTCAGGTTTTTGGAGTTTTTTGGTTGGTTTTGATTTGTTTTTGTGATGTTTTGCCAAGTTTTTTCAATGTTTTGATCAGTTCTGTCTGGTTTTCTAATGTTTTGGCATCTTTTCAGAATGTTTTGATGAGTTTTGCGGGTCTAAATCATTTTGGCGGGTTTTCGGAATATTTTGGTTGATTTTGATTTGTTTTGATGATGTTTTGGCGGGTTTTCGGAATGTTTTGGTTGGGTTTTAGAATGTTTTGTATTCTCTTGAGTTGTTTTTATTGTGTTGGCAGGTTTTGGAATGTTTGGATTCCTTTTGGCGGGTGTTCGGAATGTTTGGCGGGTGTTCGGAATGTTTTGATTAGTTTTGATGGGTTTTGAAATATTTTGGCGGGTTTTTAGAAGGTTTCAATTTGTTTTGATTTGTTTTGATTCTGTTTAGCCCAGTGTTTGGTGTGTTTGGATTAGCTTTGGTGGGCTTGATCATGTTTTGTCAGGTTTTTTCGAATGTATTGATCTCTTCTGTCTGGTTTTCTATTTTGGCGGGTTTGAAAATATTTTTGGATTAGTTTTGGCGGGTTTTAAAATATTTTGGCTCTTTGCGCAGAGATGACGGTGCCGGTTGCGGTGCGCTCCGGGGCGCTCCTTCTGCGGAAAGACGCCTGGCAGCGGCACTTGGGACAGCTCCGCGTCTCCGTATTCTGCGTTTCTTGCCTTCTGCATCTCAGCAAAATGCTTTCCCACTAGGTCTAGCAAGGAGAAACTGTGGCAGCTGAGTAGATGTAGCCCGGCCCGCCCTTTGAAGTTGACAAGTTCTTGGCATCTCAGAGCCTCAAGGCAAGGGCAAGGTTATCTATGGTAGGCTGGGGCAGAACTAGCAGCAAGCAGAGCAAAGTTGTCCAAGAATAGCTTCCATTGGAATGCTAATGGCAATTGAAGAGGCAGGCCGGTGGCAAGCCACTAGCTTCTAGCAGTTTGAAAGTTGCAGACACAGTGCAGGTGTTGTGCGGCTTCCTTCTTGGCCTCCTAGAAGGTGCCGCGCTCTCCGTCTCTTGCTTGCCAATATGTTGCCGTGTTCCTCCTATTGTTTGCTTTGTTTTGATTTGTTTTGATGATGTTTTGGGGGGTTTTCGGAATGTTTTGGTGGTGTTTTAGAATGTTTTGTTTTCTCTTGTGTTGTTTTTACTGTCTTGGCAGGTTGTGGAATATTTGGATTCCTTTTGGCGGGTTTTCAAATATTTTGGCGGGTATTTGGAATGTTTTGGTTTGCTTTCATTTGTTTTGATTATGTTTTGGCAAGTTATTGAAAGTTTCGATCACTTCTGACTGGTTTTCTAGTATTTTGGCATCTTTTCAGCATGTTTTGATCAGTTTTGGCAGGTTCTAAACTATTTTGTCAGGTTTTTGGAGTTTTTTGGTTGGTTTTGATTTGTTTTTGTGATGTTTTGCCAAGTTTTTTGAATGTTTTGATCAGTTCAGGCTGGTTTTCTAATGTTTTGGCATCTTTTCAGAATGTTTTGATGAGTTTTGCGGGTCTAAATCATTTTGGCGGGTTTTCGGAATATTTTGGTTGGTTTTGATTTGTTTTTATGATGTTTTGGCGGGTTTTCGGAATGTTTTGGTTGGGTTTTAGAATGTTTTGTATTCTCTTGAGTTGTTTTTATTGTGTTGACAGGTTTTGGAATGTTTGGATTCCTTTTGGTGGGTGTTCGGAATGTTTTGGCGGGTATTTGGAATATTTTGATTAGTTTTGACGGGTTTTGAAATATTTTGGCGGGCTTTTAGAAGGTTTTGATTTGTTTTGATTCTGTTTAGCCCAGTTTTTGGTGTGTTTGGATTAGCTTTGGTGGGCTTTCTCATGTTTTGTCAGGTTTTTTCGAATGTATTGATGACTTCTGTCTGGTTTTCTATTTTGGCGGGTTTGAAAATATTTTTGGATTAGTTTTGGCGGGTTTGAAAATATTTTGGCTCTTTGCGCAGAGATGACGGTGCCGGTTGCGGTGCGCTCCGGGGCGCTCCTTCTGCGGAAAGACGCCTGGCAGCGGCACTTGGGACAGCTCTGCGTCTCCGTATTCTGCGTTTCTTGCCTTCTGCATCTCAGCAAAATGCTTTCCCACTAGGTCTAGCAAGGAGAAACTGTGGCAGCTGAGTAGATGTAGCCCGGCCCGCCCTTTGAAGTTGACAAGTTCTTGGCATCTCAGAGCCTCAAGGCAAGAGCAAGGTTATCTATGGTAGGCTGGGGCAGAACTAGCAGCAAGCAGAGCAAAGTTGTCCAAGAATAGCTTCCATTGGAATGCTAATGGCAATTGAAGAGGCAGGCCAGTGGCAAGCCACTAGCTTCTAGCAGTTTGAAAGTTGCAGACACAGTGCAGGTGTTGTGCGGCTTCCTTCTTGGCCTCCTAGAAGGTGCCGCGCTCTCCGTCTCTTGCTTGCCAATATGTTGCCGTGTTCCTCCTATTGTTTGGTTTGTTTTGATTTGTTTTGATGATGTTTTGGGGGGTTTTCGGAATGTTTTGGTGGTGTTTTAGAATGTTTTGTTTTCTCTTGTGTTGTTTTTACTGTCTTGGCAGGTTGTGGAATATTTGGATTCCTTTTGGCGGGTTTTCAAATATTTTGGCGGGTATTTGGAATGTTTTGGTTTGCTTTCATTTGTTTTGATTATGTTTTGGCAAGTTATTGAAAGTTTCGATCACTTCTGACTGGTTTTCTAGTATTTTGGCATCTTTTCAGCATGTTTTGATCAGTTTTGGCAGGTTCTAAACTATTTTGTCAGGTTTTTGGAGTTTTTTGGTTGGTTTTGATTTGTTTTTGTGATGTTTTGCCTAGTTTTTTGAATGTTTTGATCAGTTCTGTCTGGTTTTCTAATGTTTTGGCATCTTTTCAGAATGTTTTGATGAGTTTTGCGGGTCTAAATCATTTTGGCGGGTTTTCGGAATATTTTGGTTGATTTTGATTTGTTTTGATGATGTTTTGGCGGGTTTTCGGAATGTTTTGGTTGGGTTTTAGAATGTTTTGTATTCTCTTGAGTTGTTTTTATTGTGTTGGCAGGTTTTGGAATGTTTGGATTCCTTTTGGCGGGTGTTTGGAATGTTTTGGCGGGTGTTCGGAATGTTTTGATTAGTTTTGACGGGTTTTGAAATATTTTGGCGGGTTTTTAGAAGGTTTCAATTTGTTTTGATTTGTTTTGATTCTGTTTAGCCCAGTTTTTGGTGTGTTTGGATTAGCTTTGGTGGGCTTTCTCATGTTTTGTCAGGTTTTTTCGAATGTATTGATGACTTCTGTCTGGTTTTCTATTTTGGCGGGTTTGAAAATATTTTTGGATGAGTTTTGGCGGGTTTGAAAATATTTTGGCTCTTTGCGCAGAGATGACGGTGCCGGTTGCGGTGCGCTCCGGGGCGCTCCTTCTGCGGAAAGACGCCTAGGCAGCGGCACTTGGGACAGCTCCGCGTCTCCGTATTCTGCGTTTCTTGCCTTCTGCATCTCAGCAAAATGCTTTCCCACTAGGTCTAGCAAGGAGAAACTGTGGCAGCTGAGTAGATGTAGCCCGGCCTGCCCTTTGAAATTGACAAGTTCTTGGCATCTCAGAGCCTCAAGGCAAGAGCAAGGTTATCTATGGTAGGCTGGGGCAGAACTAGCAGCAAGCAGAGCAAAGTTGTCCAAGAATAGCTTCCATTGGAATGCTAATGGCAATTGAAGAGGCAGGCCAGTGGCAAGCCACTAGCTTCTAGCAGTTTGAAAGTTGCAGACACAGTGCAGGTGTTGTGCGGCTTCCTTCTTGGCCTCCTAGAAGGTGCCGCGCTCTCCGTCTCTTGCTTGCCAATATGTTGCCGTGTTCCTCCTATTGTTTGCTTTGTTTTGATTTGTTTTGATGATGTTTTGTCGGGTTTTCGGAATGTTTTGGTGGTGTTTTAGAATGTTTTGTTTTCTCTTGTGTTGTTTTTATTGTCTTGGCAGGTTGTGGAATATTTGGATTCCTTTTGGTGGGTTTTCAAATATTTTGGCGGGTATTTGGAATGTTTTGATTTGCTTTCATTTTTTTGATTATGTTTTGGCAAGTTATTGAAAGTTTCGATCACTTCTGACTGGTTTTCTAGTATTTTGGCATCTTTTCAGAATGTTTTGATCAGTTTTGGCAGGTTCTAAACTATTTTGTCAGGTTTTTGGAATTTTTTGGTTGGTTTTGATTTGTTTTTATGATGTTTTGCCTAGTTTTTTCAATGTTTTGATCAGTTCTGTCTGGTTTTCTAATGTTTTGGCATCTTTTCAGAATGTTTTGATGAGTTTTGCGGGTCTAAATTATTTTGGCGGGTTTTCGGAATATTTTGGTTGGTTTTGATTTTTTTTTATGATGTTTTGGCGGGTTTTCGGAATGTGTTGGTTGGGTTTTAGAATGTTTTGTATTCTCTTGAGTTGTTTTTATTGTGTTGGCAGGTTTTGGAATGTTTGGATTCCTTTTGGCGGGTGTTCGGAATGTTTGGCGGGTGTTCGGAATGTTTTGATTAGTTTTGACGGGTTTTGAAATATTTTGGCGGGTTTTTAGAAGGTTTCAATTTGTTTTGATTTGTTTTGATTCTGTTTAGCCCAGTTTTTGGTGTGTTTGGATTAGCTTTGGTGGGCTTTCTCATGTTTTGTCAGGTTTTTTCGAATGTATTGATGACTTCTGTCTGGTTTTCTATTTTGGCGGGTTTGAAAATATTTTTGGATTAGTTTTGGCGGGTTTGAAAATATTTTGGCTCTTTGCGCAGAGATGACGGTGCCGGTTGCGGTGCGCTCCGGGGCGCTCCTTCTGCGGAAAGACGCCTAGGCAGCGGCACTTGGGACAGCTCCGCGTCTCCGTATGCTGCGTTTCTTGCCTTCTGCATCTCAGCAAAATGCTTTCCCACTAGGTCTAGCAAGGAGAAACTGTGGCAGCTGAGTAGATGTAGCCCGGCCCGCCCTTTGAAGTTGACAAGTTCTTGGCATCTCAGAGCCTCAAGGCAAGAGCAAGGTTATCTATGGTAGGCTGGGGCAGAACTAGCAGCAAGCAGAGCAAAGTTGTCCAAGAATAGCTTCCATTGGAATGCTAATGGCAATTGAAGAGGCAGGCCGGTGGCAAGCCACTAGCTTCTAGCAGTTTGAAAGTTGCAGACACAGTGCAGGTGTTGTGCGGCTTCCTTCTTGGCCTCCTAGAAGGTGCCGCGCTCTCCGTCTCTTGCTTGCCAATATGTTGCCGTGTTCCTCCTATTGTTTGGTTTGTTTTGATTTGTTTTGATGATGTTTTGGCGGGTTTTCGGAATGTTTTGGTGGTGTTTTAGAATGTTTTGTTTTCTCTTGTGTTGTTTTTACTGTCTTGGCAGGTTGTGGAATATTTGGATTCCTTTTGGCGGGTTTTCAAATATTTTGGCGGGTATTTGGAATATTTTGGTTTGCTTTCATTTGTTTTGATTATGTTTTGGCAAGTTATTGAAAGTTTCGATCACTTCTGACTGGTTTTCTAGTATTTTGGCATCTTTTCAGCATGTTTTGATCAGTTTTGGCAGGTTCTAAACTATTTTGTCAGGTTTTTGGAATTTTTTGGTTGGCTTTGATTTGTTTTTGTGATGTTTTGCCTAGTTTTTTCAATGTTTTGATCAGTTCTGTCTGGTTTTCTAATGTTTTGGCATCTTTTCAGAAAGTTTTGATGAGTTTTGCGGGTCTAAATTATTTTGGCGGGTTTTCGGAATATTTTGGTTGGTTTTGATTTTTTTTTTATGATGTTTTGGCGGGTTTTCGGAATGTTTTGGTTGGGTTTTAGAATGTTTTGTATTCTCTTGAGTTGTTTTTATTGTGTTGGCAGGTTTTGGAATGTTTGGATTCCTTTTGGCGGGTGTTCGGAATGTTTTGGCGGGTGTTCGGAATGTTTTGATTAGTTTTGACGGGTTTTGAAATATTTTGGTGGGTTTTTAGAAGGTTTCGATTTGTTTTGATTTGTTTTGATTCTGTTTAGCCCAGTTTTTGGTGTGTTTGGATTAGCTTTGGTGGGCTTGATCATGTTTTGTCAGGTTTTTTCGAATGTATTGATCTCTTCTGTCTGGTTTTCTATTTTGGCGGGTTTGAAAATATTTTTGGATTAGTTTTGGCGGGTTTTAAAATATTTTGGCTCTTTGCGCAGAGATGACGGCGCCGGTTGCGGTGCGCTCCAGGGCGCTCCTTCTGCGGAAAGACGCCTAGGCAGCGGCACTTGGGACAGCTCCGCGTCTCCGTATGCTGCGTTTCTTGCCTTCTGCATCTCAGCAAAATGCTTTCCCACTAGGTCTAGCAAGGAGAAACTGTGGCAGCTGAGTAGATGTAGCCCGGCCCGCCCTTTGAAGTTGACAAGTTCTTGGCATCTCAGAGCCTCAAGGCAAGAGCAAGGTTATCTATGGTAGGCTGGGGCAGAACTAGCAGCAAGCAGAGCAAAGTTGTCCAAGAATAGCTTCCATTGGAATGCTAATGGCAATTGAAGAGGCAGGCCAGTGGCAAGCCACTAGCTTCTAGCAGTTTGAAAGTTGCAGACACAGTGCAGGTGTTGTGCGGCTTCCTTCTTGGCCTCCTAGAAGGTGCCGCGCTCTCCGTCTCTTGCTTGCCAATATGTTGCCGTGTTCCTCCTATTGTTTGCTTTGTTTTGATTTGTTTTGATGATGTTTTGGCGGGTTTTCGGAATGTTTTGGTGGTGTTTTAGAATGTTTTGTTTTCTCTTGTGTTGTTTTTACTGTCTTGGCAGGTTGTGGAATATTTGGATTCCTTTTGGCGGGTTTTCAAATATTTTGGCGGGTATTTGGAATGTTTTGGTTTGCTTTCATTTGTTTTGATTATGTTTTGGCAAGTTATTGAAAGTTTCGATCACTTCTGACTAGTTTTCTAGTATTTTGGCATCTTTTCAGCATGTTTTGATCAGTTTTGGCAGGTTCTAAACTATTTTGTCAGGTTTTTGGAGTTTTTTGGTTGGTTTTGATTTGTTTTTGTGATGTTTTGCCAAGTTTTTTGAATGTTTTGATCAGTTCAGGCTGGTTTTCTAATGTTTTGGCATCTTTTCAGAATGTTTTGATGAGTTTTGCGGGTCTAAATCATTTTGGCGGGTTTTCGGAATATTTTGGTTGGTTTTGATTTGTTTTTATGATGTTTTGGCGGGTTTTCGGAATGTTTTGTTGGGTTTTAGAATGTTTTGTATTCTCTTGAGTTGTTTTTATTGTGTTGACAGGTTTTGGAATGTTTGGATTCCTTTTGGTGGGTGTTCGGAATGTTTTGGCGGGTATTTGGAATATTTTGATTAGTTTTGACGGGTTTTGAAATATTTTGGCGGGCTTTTAGAAGGTTTTGATTTGTTTTGATTCTGTTTAGCCCAGTTTTTGGTGTGTTTGGATTAGCTTTGGTGGGCTTGATCATGTTTTGTCAGGTTTTTTCGAATGTATTGATGACTTCTGTCTGGTTTTCTATTTTGGCGGGTTTGAAAATATTTTTGGATTAGTTTTGGCGGGTTTGAAAATATTTTGGCTCTTTGCGCAGAGATGACGGTGCCGGTTGCGGTGCGCTCCGGGGCGCTCCTTCTGCGGAAAGACGCCTGGCAGCGGCACTTGGGACAGCTCTGCGTCTCCGTATTCTGCGTTTCTTGCCTTCTGCATCTCAGCAAAATGCTTTCCCACTAGGTCTAGCAAGGAGAAACTGTGGCAGCTGAGTAGATGTAGCCCGGCCCGCCCTTTGAAGTTGACAAGTTCTTGGCATCTCAGAGCCTCAAGGCAAGAGCAAGGTTATCTATGGTAGGCTGGGGCAGAACTAGCAGCAAGCAGAGCAAAGTTGTCCAAGAATAGCTTCCATTGGAATGCTAATGGCAATTGAAGAGGCAGGCCAGTGGCAAGCCACTAGCTTCTAGCAGTTTGAAAGTTGCAGACACAGTGCAGGTGTTGTGCGGCTTCCTTCTTGGCCTCCTAGAAGGTGCCGCGCTCTCCGTCTCTTGCTTGCCAATATGTTGCCGTGTTCCTCCTATTGTTTGCTTTGTTTTGATTTGTTTTGATGATGTTTTGGGGGGTTTTCGGAATGTTTTGGTGGTGTTTTAGAATGTTTTGTTTTCTCTTGTGTTGTTTTTACTGTCTTGGCAGGTTGTGGAATATTTGGATTCCTTTTGGCGGGTTTTCAAATATTTTGGCGGGTATTTGGAATGTTTTGGTTTGCTTTCATTTGTTTTGATTATGTTTTGGCAAGTTATTGAAAGTTTCGATCACTTCTGACTGGTTTTCTAGTATTTTGGCATCTTTTCAGCATGTTTTGATCAGTTTTGGCAGGTTCTAAACTATTTTGTCAGGTTTTTGGAGTTTTTTGGTTGGTTTTGATTTGTTTTTGTGATGTTTTGCCAAGTTTTTTCAATGTTTTGATCAGTTCTGTCTGGTTTTCTAATGTTTTGGCATCTTTTCAGAATGTTTTGATGAGTTTTGCGGGTCTAAATCATTTTGGCGGGTTTTCGGAATATTTTGGTTGATTTTGATTTGTTTTGATGATGTTTTGGCGGGTTTTCGGAATGTTTTGGTTGGGTTTTAGAATGTTTTGTATTCTCTTGAGTTGTTTTTATTGTGTTGGCAGGTTTTGGAATGTTTGGATTCCTTTTGGCGGGTGTTCGGAATGTTTGGCGGGTGTTCGGAATGTTTTGATTAGTTTTGATGGGTTTTGAAATATTTTGGCGGGTTTTTAGAAGGTTTCAATTTGTTTTGATTTGTTTTGATTCTGTTTAGCCCAGTGTTTGGTGTGTTTGGATTAGCTTTGGTGGGCTTGATCATGTTTTGTCAGGTTTTTTCGAATGTATTGATCTCTTCTGTCTGGTTTTCTATTTTGGCGGGTTTGAAAATATTTTTGGATTAGTTTTGGCGGGTTTTAAAATATTTTGGCTCTTTGCGCAGAGATGACGGTGCCGGTTGCGGTGCGCTCCGGGGCGCTCCTTCTGCGGAAAGACGCCTGGCAGCGGCACTTGGGACAGCTCCGCGTCTCCGTATTCTGCGTTTCTTGCCTTCTGCATCTCAGCAAAATGCTTTCCCACTAGGTCTAGCAAGGAGAAACTGTGGCAGCTGAGTAGATGTAGCCCGGCCCGCCCTTTGAAGTTGACAAGTTCTTGGCATCTCAGAGCCTCAAGGCAAGAGCAAGGTTATCTATGGTAGGCTGGGGCAGAACTAGCAGCAAGCAGAGCAAAGTTGTCCAAGAATAGCTTCCATTGGAATGCTAATGGCAATTGAAGAGGCAGGCCGGTGGCAAGCCACTAGCTTCTAGCAGTTTGAAAGTTGCAGACACAGTGCAGGTGTTGTGCGGCTTCCTTCTTGGCCTCCTAGAAGGTGCCGCGCTCTCCGTCTCTTGCTTGCCAATATGTTGCCGTGTTCCTCCTATTGTTTGCTTTGTTTTGATTTGTTTTGATGATGTTTTGGCGGGTTTTCGGAATGTTTTGGTGGTGTTTTAGAATGTTTTGTTTTCTCTTGTGTTGTTTTTACTGTCTTGGCAGGTTGTGGAATATTTGGATTCCTTTTGGCGGGTTTTCAAATATTTTGGCGGGTATTTGGAATGTTTTGGTTTGCTTTCATTTGTTTTGATTATGTTTTGGCAAGTTATTGAAAGTTTCGATCACTTCTGACTGGTTTTCTAGTATTTTGGCATCTTTTCAGCATGTTTTGATCAGTTTTGGCAGGTTCTAAACTATTTTGTCAGGTTTTTGGAGTTTTTTGGTTGGTTTTGATTTGTTTTTGTGATGTTTTGCCAAGTTTTTTGAATGTTTTGATCAGTTCAGGCTGGTTTTCTAATGTTTTGGCATCTTTTCAGAATGTTTTGATGAGTTTTGCGGGTCTAAATCATTTTGGCGGGTTTTCGGAATATTTTGGTTGGTTTTGATTTGTTTTTATGATGTTTTGGCGGGTTTTCGGAATGTTTTGGTTGGGTTTTAGAATGTTTTGTATTCTCTTGAGTTGTTTTTATTGTGTTGACAGGTTTTGGAATGTTTGGATTCCTTTTGGTGGGTGTTCGGAATGTTTTGGCGGGTATTTGGAATATTTTGATTAGTTTTGACGGGTTTTGAAATATTTTGGCGGGCTTTTAGAAGGTTTTGATTTGTTTTGATTCTGTTTAGCCCAGTTTTTGGTGTGTTTGGATTAGCTTTGGTGGGCTTTCTCATGTTTTGTCAGGTTTTTTCGAATGTATTGATGACTTCTGTCTGGTTTTCTATTTTGGCGGGTTTGAAAATATTTTTGGATTAGTTTTGGCGGGTTTGAAAATATTTTGGCTCTTTGCGCAGAGATGACGGTGCCGGTTGCGGTGCGCTCCGGGGCGCTCCTTCTGCGGAAAGACGCCTGGCAGCGGCACTTGGGACAGCTCTGCGTCTCCGTATTCTGCGTTTCTTGCCTTCTGCATCTCAGCAAAATGCTTTCCCACTAGGTCTAGCAAGGAGAAACTGTGGCAGCTGAGTAGATGTAGCCCGGCCCGCCCTTTGAAGTTGACAAGTTCTTGGCATCTCAGAGCCTCAAGGCAAGAGCAAGGTTATCTATGGTAGGCTGGGGCAGAACTAGCAGCAAGCAGAGCAAAGTTGTCCAAGAATAGCTTCCATTGGAATGCTAATGGCAATTGAAGAGGCAGGCCAGTGGCAAGCCACTAGCTTCTAGCAGTTTGAAAGTTGCAGACACAGTGCAGGTGTTGTGCGGCTTCCTTCTTGGCCTCCTAGAAGGTGCCGCGCTCTCCGTCTCTTGCTTGCCAATATGTTGCCGTGTTCCTCCTATTGTTTGCTTTGTTTTGATTTGTTTTGATGATGTTTTGGGGGGTTTTCGGAATGTTTTGGTGGTGTTTTAGAATGTTTTGTTTTCTCTTGTGTTGTTTTTACTGTCTTGGCAGGTTGTGGAATATTTGGATTCCTTTTGGCGGGTTTTCAAATATTTTGGCGGGTATTTGGAATGTTTTGGTTTGCTTTCATTTGTTTTGATTATGTTTTGGCAAGTTATTGAAAGTTTCGATCACTTCTGACTGGTTTTCTAGTATTTTGGCATCTTTTCAGCATGTTTTGATCAGTTTTGGCAGGTTCTAAACTATTTTGTCAGGTTTTTGGAGTTTTTTGGTTGGTTTTGATTTGTTTTTGTGATGTTTTGCCTAGTTTTTTGAATGTTTTGATCAGTTCTGTCTGGTTTTCTAATGTTTTGGCATCTTTTCAGAATGTTTTGATGAGTTTTGCGGGTCTAAATCATTTTGGCGGGTTTTCGGAATATTTTGGTTGATTTTGATTTGTTTTGATGATGTTTTGGCGGGTTTTCGGAATGTTTTGGTTGGGTTTTAGAATGTTTTGTATTCTCTTGAGTTGTTTTTATTGTGTTGGCAGGTTTTGGAATGTTTGGATTCCTTTTGGCGGGTGTTTGGAATGTTTTGGCGGGTGTTCGGAATGTTTTGATTAGTTTTGACGGGTTTTGAAATATTTTGGCGGGTTTTTAGAAGGTTTCAATTTGTTTTGATTTGTTTTGATTCTGTTTAGCCCAGTTTTTGGTGTGTTTGGATTAGCTTTGGTGGGCTTTCTCATGTTTTGTCAGGTTTTTTCGAATGTATTGATGACTTCTGTCTGGTTTTCTATTTTGGCGGGTTTGAAAATATTTTTGGATGAGTTTTGGCGGGTTTGAAAATATTTTGGCTCTTTGCGCAGAGATGACGGTGCCGGTTGCGGTGCGCTCCGGGGCGCTCCTTCTGCGGAAAGACGCCTAGGCAGCGGCACTTGGGACAGCTCCGCGTCTCCGTATTCTGCGTTTCTTGCCTTCTGCATCTCAGCAAAATGCTTTCCCACTAGGTCTAGCAAGGAGAAACTGTGGCAGCTGAGTAGATGTAGCCCGGCCTGCCCTTTGAAATTGACAAGTTCTTGGCATCTCAGAGCCTCAAGGCAAGAGCAAGGTTATCTATGGTAGGCTGGGGCAGAACTAGCAGCAAGCAGAGCAAAGTTGTCCAAGAATAGCTTCCATTGGAATGCTAATGGCAATTGAAGAGGCAGGCCAGTGGCAAGCCACTAGCTTCTAGCAGTTTGAAAGTTGCAGACACAGTGCAGGTGTTGTGCGGCTTCCTTCTTGGCCTCCTAGAAGGTGCCGCGCTCTCCGTCTCTTGCTTGCCAATATGTTGCCGTGTTCCTCCTATTGTTTGGTTTGTTTTGATTTGTTTTGATGATGTTTTGTCGGGTTTTCGGAATGTTTTGGTGGTGTTTTAGAATGTTTTGTTTTCTCTTGTGTTGTTTTTATTGTCTTGGCAGGTTGTGGAATATTTGGATTCCTTTTGGCGGGTTTTAAAATATTTTGGCGGGTATTTGGAATGTTTTGATTTGCTTTCATTTTTTTGATTATGTTTTGGCAAGTTATTGAAAGTTTCGATCACTTCTGACTGGTTTTCTAGTATTTTGGCATCTTTTCAGAATGTTTTGATCAGTTTTGGCAGGTTCTAAACTATTTTGTCAGGTTTTTGGAATTTTTTGGTTGGTTTTGATTTGTTTTTATGATGTTTTGCCTAGTTTTTTCAATGTTTTGATCAGTTCTGTCTGGTTTTCTAATGTTTTGGCATCTTTTCAGAATGTTTTGATGAGTTTTGCGGGTCTAAATTATTTTGGCGGGTTTTCGGAATATTTTGGTTGGTTTTGATTTTTTTTTATGATGTTTTGGCGGGTTTTCGGAATGTGTTGGTTGGGTTTTAGAATGTTTTGTATTCTCTTGAGTTGTTTTTATTGTGTTGGCAGGTTTTGGAATGTTTGGATTCCTTTTGGCGGGTGTTCGGAATGTTTGGCGGGTGTTCGGAATGTTTTGATTAGTTTTGACGGGTTTTGAAATATTTTGGCGGGTTTTTAGAAGGTTTCAATTTGTTTTGATTTGTTTTGATTCTGTTTAGCCCAGTTTTTGGTGTGTTTGGATTAGCTTTGGTGGGCTTTCTCATGTTTTGTCAGGTTTTTTCGAATGTATTGATGACTTCTGTCTGGTTTTCTATTTTGGCGGGTTTGAAAATATTTTTGGATTAGTTTTGGCGGGTTTGAAAATATTTTGGCTCTTTGCGCAGAGATGACGGTGCCGGTTGCGGTGCGCTCCGGGGCGCTCCTTCTGCGGAAAGACGCCTAGGCAGCGGCACTTGGGACAGCTCCGCGTCTCCGTATGCTGCGTTTCTTGCCTTCTGCATCTCAGCAAAATGCTTTCCCACTAGGTCTAGCAAGGAGAAACTGTGGCAGCTGAGTAGATGTAGCCCGGCCCGCCCTTTGAAGTTGACAAGTTCTTGGCATCTCAGAGCCTCAAGGCAAGAGCAAGGTTATCTATGGTAGGCTGGGGCAGAACTAGCAGCAAGCAGAGCAAAGTTGTCCAAGAATAGCTTCCATTGGAATGCTAATGGCAATTGAAGAGGCAGGCCGGTGGCAAGCCACTAGCTTCTAGCAGTTTGAAAGTTGCAGACACAGTGCAGGTGTTGTGCGGCTTCCTTCTTGGCCTCCTAGAAGGTGCCGCGCTCTCCGTCTCTTGCTTGCCAATATGTTGCCGTGTTCCTCCTATTGTTTGGTTTGTTTTGATTTGTTTTGATGATGTTTTGGCGGGTTTTCGGAATGTTTTGGTGGTGTTTTAGAATGTTTTGTTTTCTCTTGTGTTGTTTTTACTGTCTTGGCAGGTTGTGGAATATTTGGATTCCTTTTGGCGGGTTTTCAAATATTTTGGCGGGTATTTGGAATATTTTGGTTTGCTTTCATTTGTTTTGATTATGTTTTGGCAAGTTATTGAAAGTTTCGATCACTTCTGACTGGTTTTCTAGTATTTTGGCATCTTTTCAGCATGTTTTGATCAGTTTTGGCAGGTTCTAAACTATTTTGTCAGGTTTTTGGAATTTTTTGGTTGGCTTTGATTTGTTTTTGTGATGTTTTGCCTAGTTTTTTCAATGTTTTGATCAGTTCTGTCTGGTTTTCTAATGTTTTGGCATCTTTTCAGAAAGTTTTGATGAGTTTTGCGGGTCTAAATTATTTTGGCGGGTTTTCGGAATATTTTGGTTGGTTTTGATTTTTTTTTTATGATGTTTTGGCGGGTTTTCGGAATGTTTTGGTTGGGTTTTAGAATGTTTTGTATTCTCTTGAGTTGTTTTTATTGTGTTGGCAGGTTTTGGAATGTTTGGATTCCTTTTGGCGGGTGTTCGGAATGTTTTGGCGGGTGTTCGGAATGTTTTGATTAGTTTTGACGGGTTTTGAAATATTTTGGTGGGTTTTTAGAAGGTTTCGATTTGTTTTGATTTGTTTTGATTCTGTTTAGCCCAGTTTTTGGTGTGTTTGGATTAGCTTTGGTGGGCTTGATCATGTTTTGTCAGGTTTTTTCGAATGTATTGATCTCTTCTGTCTGGTTTTCTATTTTGGCGGGTTTGAAAATATTTTTGGATTAGTTTTGGCGGGTTTTAAAATATTTTGGCTCTTTGCGCAGAGATGACGGCGCCGGTTGCGGTGCGCTCCAGGGCGCTCCTTCTGCGGAAAGACGCCTAGGCAGCGGCACTTGGGACAGCTCCGCGTCTCCGTATGCTGCGTTTCTTGCCTTCTGCATCTCAGCAAAATGCTTTCCCACTAGGTCTAGCAAGGAGAAACTGTGGCAGCTGAGTAGATGTAGCCCGGCCCGCCCTTTGAAGTTGACAAGTTCTTGGCATCTCAGAGCCTCAAGGCAAGAGCAAGGTTCTCTATGGTAGGCTGGGGCAGAACTAGCAGCAAGCAGAGCAAAGTTGTCCAAGAATAGCTTCCATTGGAATGCTAATGGCAATTGAAGAGGCAGGCCAGTGGCAAGCCACTAGCTTCTAGCAGTTTGAAAGTTGCAGACACAGTGCAGGTGTTGTGCGGCTTCCTTCTTGGCCTCCTAGAAGGTGCCGCGCTCTCCGTCTCTTGCTTGCCAATATGTTGCCGTGTTCCTCTTATTGTTTGGTTTGTTTTGATTTGTTTTTATGATGTTTTGGCGGGTTTTCGGAATGTTTTGGTGGTGTTTTAGAATGTTTTGTTTTCTCTTGTGTTGTTTTTATTGTGTTGGCAGGTTGTGGAACGTTTGGATTCCTTTTGGCGGGTTTTAAAATATTTTGGCGGGTATTTGGAATGTTTGGGTTTGCTTTCATTTGTTTTGATTATGTTTTGGCAAGTTATTGAAAGTTTCGATCACTTCTGACTGGTTTTCTAGTATTTTGGCATCTTTTCAGAATGTTTTGATCAGTTTTGGCGGGTTCTAAACTATTTTGTTGGGTTTTTGGAATGTTTTGCTTGGTTTTGATTTGTTTTTATTTTGATTTTGCGGGTTTTCAGAATGTTTTGGTCGGTTTTCTAGAATGTTTTGGTTGGTTTTGATTTCTTTTTAATATTATTTTGTGGGTTTTCGGAATGTTTTGATTTGTTTTGTCTAGTTTAAAATATTTTGGCATGTATTTGGAAGGTTTTGCTTGGTTTTCATTTTTTTTTGTTATGTTTTGGCAAGGGTTTTTTTTTGGTTTGATCAGTTCTGGCTGGTTTTCTAATATGTTGGCCGATTTTCAGAATGTTTTGATCAGTTTTGGCGGGTTTTAAGATATTTTAGAGGTTGTTTATAATATTTTGGTTTCTTTAGCTTTGTTTTTACTATATTTTGGCGGGTTTTTTGAATGTTTCGATCACTTCTGACTGGTTTTCTAGTATTTTGGCATCTTTTCCGAATGTTTTGATCAGTTTTGGCAGGTTCTAAACTATTTTGTCGGGTTTTTGGAATGTTTTGGTTGGTTTTGATTTGTTTTTATGATGTTTTGCCAAGTTTTTTGAATGTTTTGATCAGTTCTGTCTGGTTTTCTAATGTTTTGGCATCTTTTTAGAATGTTTTGATGAGTTTTGTGGGTCTAAATTATTTTGGCGGGTTTTCGGAATATTTTGGTTGGTTTTGATTTGTTTTTATGATGTTTTGGTGGGTTTTCGGAATGTTTTGGTTGGGTTTTAGAATGTTTTGTATTCTCTTGAGTTGTTTTTATTGTGTTGGCAGGTTTTGGAATGTTTGGATTCCTTTTGGCGGGTGTTCGGAATGTTTTGGCGGGTGTTCGGAATGTTTTGATTAGTTTTGACGGGTTTTGAAATATTTTGGCGGGTTTTTAGAAGGTTTCGATTTGTTTTGATTTGTTTTGATTCTGTTTAGCCCAGTTTTTGGTGTGTTTGGATTAGCTTTGGTGGGCTTGATCATGTTTTGTCAGGTTTTTTCGAATGTATTGATCTCTTCTGTCTGGTTTTCTATTTTGGCGGGTTTGAAAATATTTTTGGATTAGTTTTGGCGGGTTTGAAAATATTTTGGCTCTTTGCGCAGAGATGACGGCGCCGGTTGCGGTGCGCTCCGGGGCGCTCCTTCTGCGGAAAGACGCCTAGGCAGCGGCACTTGGGACAGCTCCGCGTCTCCGTATGCTGCGTTTCTTGCCTTCTGCATCTCAGCAAAATGCTTTCCCACTAGGTCTAGCAAGGAGAAACTGTGGCAGCTGAGTAGATGTAGCCCGGCCCGCCCTTTGAAGTTGACAAGTTCTTGGCATCTCAGAGCCTCAAGGGAAGAGCAAGGTTCTCTATGGTAGGCTGGGGCAGAACTAGCAGCAAGCAGAGCAAAGTTGTCCAAGAATAGCTTCCATTGGAATGCTAATGGCAATTGAAGAGGCAGGCCAGTGGCAAGCCACTAGCTTCTAGCAGTTTGAAAGTTGCAGACACAGTGCAGGTGTTGTGCGGCTTCCTTCTTGGCCTCCTAGAAGGTGCCGCGCTCTCCGTCTCTTGCTTGCCAATATGTTGCCGTGTTCCTCTTATTGTTTGGTTTGTTTTGATTTGTTTTTATGATGTTTTGGCGGGTTTTCGGAATGTTTTGGTGGTGTTTTAGAATGTTTTGTTTTCTCTTGTGTTGTTTTTATTGTGTTGGCAGGTTGTGGAACGTTTGGATTCCTTTTGGCGGGTTTTAAAATATTTTGGCGGGTATTTGGAATGTTTGGGTTTGCTTTCATTTGTTTTGATTATGTTTTGGCAAGTTATTGAATGTTTCGATCACTTCTGACTGGTTTTCTAGTATTTTGGCATCTTTTCAGAATGTTTTGATCAGTTTTGGCGGGTTCTAAACTATTTTGTTGGGTTTTTGGAATGTTTTGCTTGGTTTTGATTTGTTTTTATTTTGATTTTGCGGGTTTTCAGAATGTTTTGGTCGGTTTTCTAGAATGTTTTGGTTGGTTTTGATTTCTTTTTAATATTATTTTGTGGGTTTTGGAATGTTTTGATTTGTTTTGTCTAGTTTAAAATATTTTGGCATGTATTTGGAAGGTTTTGCTTGGTTTTCATTTTTTTTTGTTATGTTTTGGCAAGGGTTTTTTTTTGGTTTGATCAGTTCTGGTTGGTTTTCTAATATGTTGGCCGATTTTCAGAATGTTTTGATCAGTTTTGGCGGGTTTTAAGATATTTTAGAGGTTGTTTATAATATTTTGGTTTCTTTAGCTTTGTTTTTACTATATTTTGGCGGGTTTTTTGAATGTTTCGATCACTTCTGACTGGTTTTCTAGTATTTTGGCATCTTTTCCGAATGTTTTGATCAGTTTTGGCAGGTTCTAAACTATTTTGTCGGGTTTTTGGAATGTTTTGGTTGGTTTTGATTTGTTTTTATGATGTTTTGCCAAGTTTTTTGAATGTTTTGATCAGTTCTGTCTGGTTTTCTAATGTTTTGGCATCTTTTTAGAATGTTTTGATGAGTTTTGTGGGTCTAAATTATTTTGGCGGGTTTTCGGAATATTTTGGTTGGTTTTGATTTGTTTTTATGATGTTTTGGCGGGTTTTCGGAATGTGTTGGTTGGGTTTTAGAATGTTTTGTATTCTCTTGAGTTGTTTTTATTGTGTTGACAGGTTTTGGAATGTTTGGATTCCTTTTGGTGGGTGTTCGGAATGTTTTGGCGGGTATTTGGAATATTTTGATTAGTTTTGACGGGTTTTGAAATATTTTGGCGGGCTTTTAGAAGGTTTTGATTTGTTTTGATTCTGTTTAGCCCAGTTTTTGGTGTGTTTGGATTAGCTTTGTTGGGCTTGATCATGTTTTGTCAGGTTTTTTCGAATGTATTGATCTCTTCTGTCTGGTTTTCTATTTTGGCGGGTTTGAAAATATTTTTGGATTAGTTTTGGCGGGTTTTAAAATATTTTGGCTCTTTGCGCAGAGATGACGGTGCCGGTTGCGGTGCACTCCGGGGCGCTCCTTCTGCGGAATGACGCCTAGGCAGCGGCACTTGGGACAGCTCCGCGTCTCCGTATGCTGCGTTTCTTGCCTTCTGCATCTCAGCAAAATGCTTTCCCACTAGGTCTAGCAAGGAGAAACTGTGGCAGCTGAGTAGATGTAGCCCGGCCCGCCCTTTGAAGTTGACAAGTTCTTGGCATCTCAGAGCCTCAAGGGAAGAGCAAGGTTCTCTATGGTAGGCTGGGGCACAACTAGCAGCAAGCAGAGCAAAGTTGTCCAAGAATAGCTTCCATTGGAATGCTAATGGCAATTGAAGAGGCAGGCCAGTGGCAAGCCACTAGCTTCTAGCAGTTTGAAAGTTGCAGACACAGTGCAGGTGTTGTGCGGCTTCCTTCTTGGCCTCCTAGAAGGTGCCGCGCTCTCCGTCTCTTGCTTGCCAATATGTTGCCGTGTTCCTCCTATTGTTTGGTTTGTTTTGATTTGTTTTGATGATGTTTTGGTGGGTTTTCGGAATGTTTTGGTGGTGTTTTAGAATGTTTTGTTTTCTCTTGTGTTGTTTTTATTGTCTTGGCAGGTTGTGGAATATTTGGATTCCTTTTGGCGGGTTTTCAAATATTTTGGCGGGTATTTGGAATGTTTTTGGTTTGCTTTCATTTGTTTTGATTATGTTTTGGCAAGTTATTGAAAGTTTCGATCACTTCTGACTGGTTTTCTAGTATTTTGGCATCTTTTCAGAATGTTTTGATCAGTTTTGGCAGGTTCTAAACTATTTTGTCAGGTTTTTGGAATTTTTTGGTTGGTTTTGATTTGTTTTTATGATGTTTTGCCTAGTTTTTTCAATGTTTTGATCAGTTCTGTCTGGTTTTCTAATGTTTTGGCATCTTTTCAGAAAGTTTTGATGAGTTTTGCGGGTCTAAATAATTTTGGCGGGTTTTCGGAATATTTTGGTTGGTTTTGATTTTTTTTTTATGATGTTTTGGTGGGTTTTCGGAATGTGTTGGTTGGGTTTTAGAATGTTTTGTATTCTCTTGAGTTGTTTTTATTGTGTTGGCAGGTTTTGGAATGTTTGGATTCCTTTTGGCGGGTGTTCGGAATGTTTTGGCGGGTGTTCGGAATGTTTTGATTAGTTTTGACGGGTTTTGAAATATTTTGGTGGGTTTTTAGAAGGTTTCGATTTGTTTTGATTTGTTTTGATTCTGTTTAGCCCAGTTTTTGGTGTGTTTGGATTAGCTTTGGTGGGCTTGATCATGTTTTGTCAGGTTTTTTCGAATGTATTGATCTCTTCTGTCTGGTTTTCTATTTTGGCGGGTTTGAAAATATTTTTGGATTAGTTTTGGCAGGTTTTAAAATATTTTGGCTCTTTGCGCAGAGATGACGGCGCCGGTTGCGGTGCGCTCCGGGGCGCTCCTTCTGCGGAAAGACGCCTAGGCAGCGGCACTTGGGACAGCTCCGCGTCTCCGTATGCTGCGTTTCTTGCCTTCTGCATCTCAGCAAAATGCTTTCCCACTAGGTCTAGCAAGGAGAAACTGTGGCAGCTGAGTAGATGTAGCCCGGCCCGCCCTTTGAAGTTGACAAGTTCTTGGCATCTCAGAGCCTCAAGGCAAGAGCAAGGTTCTCTATGGTAGGCTGGGGCAGAACTAGCAGCAAGCAGAGCAAAGTTGTCCAAGAATAGCTTCCATTGGAATGCTAATGGCAATTGAAGAGGCAGGCCAGTGGCAAGCCACTAGCTTCTAGCAGTTTGAAAGTTGCAGACACAGTGCAGGTGTTGTGCGGCTTCCTTCTTGGCCTCCTAGAAGGTGCCGCGCTCTCCGTCTCTTGCTTGCCAATATGTTGCCGTGTTCCTCTTATTGTTTGGTTTGTTTTGATTTGTTTTTATGATGTTTTGGCGGGTTTTCGGAATGTTTTGGTGGTGTTTTAGAATGTTTTGTTTTCTCTTGTGTTGTTTTTATTGTGTTGGCAGGTTGTGGAACGTTTGGATTCCTTTTGGCGGGTTTTAAAATATTTTGGCGGGTATTTGGAATGTTTGGGTTTGCTTTCATTTGTTTTGATTATGTTTTGGCAAGTTATTGAAAGTTTCGATCACTTCTGACTGGTTTTCTAGTATTTTGGCATCTTTTCAGAATGTTTTGATCAGTTTTGGCGGGTTCTAAACTATTTTGTTGGGTTTTTGGAATGTTTTGCTTGGTTTTGATTTGTTTTTATTTTGATTTTGCGGGTTTTCAGAATGTTTTGGTCGGTTTTCTAGAATGTTTTGGTTGGTTTTGATTTCTTTTTAATATTATTTTGTGGGTTTTCGGAATGTTTTGATTTGTTTTGTCTAGTTTAAAATATTTTGGCATGTATTTGGAAGGTTTTGCTTGGTTTTCATTTTTTTTTGTTATGTTTTGGCAAGGGTTTTTTTTTGGTTTGATCAGTTCTGGCTGGTTTTCTAATATGTTGGCCGATTTTCAGAATGTTTTGATCAGTTTTGGCGGGTTTTAAGATATTTTAGAGGTTGTTTATAATATTTTGGTTTCTTTAGCTTTGTTTTTACTATATTTTGGCGGGTTTTTTGAATGTTTCGATCACTTCTGACTGGTTTTCTAGTATTTTGGCATCTTTTCCGAATGTTTTGATCAGTTTTGGCAGGTTCTAAACTATTTTGTCGGGTTTTTGGAATGTTTTGGTTGGTTTTGATTTGTTTTTATGATGTTTTGCCAAGTTTTTTGAATGTTTTGATCAGTTCTGTCTGGTTTTCTAATGTTTTGGCATCTTTTTAGAATGTTTTGATGAGTTTTGTGGGTCTAAATTATTTTGGCGGGTTTTCGGAATATTTTGGTTGGTTTTGATTTGTTTTTATGATGTTTTGGTGGGTTTTCGGAATGTTTTGGTTGGGTTTTAGAATGTTTTGTATTCTCTTGAGTTGTTTTTATTGTGTTGGCAGGTTTTGGAATGTTTGGATTCCTTTTGGCGGGTGTTCGGAATGTTTTGGCGGGTGTTCGGAATGTTTTGATTAGTTTTGACGGGTTTTGAAATATTTTGGCGGGTTTTTAGAAGGTTTCGATTTGTTTTGATTTGTTTTGATTCTGTTTAGCCCAGTTTTTGGTGTGTTTGGATTAGCTTTGGTGGGCTTGATCATGTTTTGTCAGGTTTTTTCGAATGTATTGATCTCTTCTGTCTGGTTTTCTATTTTGGCGGGTTTGAAAATATTTTTGGATTAGTTTTGGCGGGTTTGAAAATATTTTGGCTCTTTGCGCAGAGATGACGGCGCCGGTTGCGGTGCGCTCCGGGGCGCTCCTTCTGCGGAAAGACGCCTAGGCAGCGGCACTTGGGACAGCTCCGCGTCTCCGTATGCTGCGTTTCTTGCCTTCTGCATCTCAGCAAAATGCTTTCCCACTAGGTCTAGCAAGGAGAAACTGTGGCAGCTGAGTAGATGTAGCCCGGCCCGCCCTTTGAAGTTGACAAGTTCTTGGCATCTCAGAGCCTCAAGGGAAGAGCAAGGTTCTCTATGGTAGGCTGGGGCAGAACTAGCAGCAAGCAGAGCAAAGTTGTCCAAGAATAGCTTCCATTGGAATGCTAATGGCAATTGAAGAGGCAGGCCAGTGGCAAGCCACTAGCTTCTAGCAGTTTGAAAGTTGCAGACACAGTGCAGGTGTTGTGCGGCTTCCTTCTTGGCCTCCTAGAAGGTGCCGCGCTCTCCGTCTCTTGCTTGCCAATATGTTGCCGTGTTCCTCTTATTGTTTGGTTTGTTTTGATTTGTTTTTATGATGTTTTGGCGGGTTTTCGGAATGTTTTGGTGGTGTTTTAGAATGTTTTGTTTTCTCTTGTGTTGTTTTTATTGTGTTGGCAGGTTGTGGAACGTTTGGATTCCTTTTGGCGGGTTTTAAAATATTTTGGCGGGTATTTGGAATGTTTGGGTTTGCTTTCATTTGTTTTGATTATGTTTTGGCAAGTTATTGAATGTTTCGATCACTTCTGACTGGTTTTCTAGTATTTTGGCATCTTTTCAGAATGTTTTGATCAGTTTTGGCGGGTTCTAAACTATTTTGTTGGGTTTTTGGAATGTTTTGCTTGGTTTTGATTTGTTTTTATTTTGATTTTGCGGGTTTTCAGAATGTTTTGGTCGGTTTTCTAGAATGTTTTGGTTGGTTTTGATTTCTTTTTAATATTATTTTGTGGGTTTTGGAATGTTTTGATTTGTTTTGTCTAGTTTAAAATATTTTGGCATGTATTTGGAAGGTTTTGCTTGGTTTTCATTTTTTTTTGTTATGTTTTGGCAAGGGTTTTTTTTTGGTTTGATCAGTTCTGGTTGGTTTTCTAATATGTTGGCCGATTTTCAGAATGTTTTGATCAGTTTTGGCGGGTTTTAAGATATTTTAGAGGTTGTTTATAATATTTTGGTTTCTTTAGCTTTGTTTTTACTATATTTTGGCGGGTTTTTTGAATGTTTCGATCACTTCTGACTGGTTTTCTAGTATTTTGGCATCTTTTCCGAATGTTTTGATCAGTTTTGGCAGGTTCTAAACTATTTTGTCGGGTTTTTGGAATGTTTTGGTTGGTTTTGATTTGTTTTTATGATGTTTTGCCAAGTTTTTTGAATGTTTTGATCAGTTCTGTCTGGTTTTCTAATGTTTTGGCATCTTTTTAGAATGTTTTGATGAGTTTTGTGGGTCTAAATTATTTTGGCGGGTTTTCGGAATATTTTGGTTGGTTTTGATTTGTTTTTATGATGTTTTGGCGGGTTTTCGGAATGTGTTGGTTGGGTTTTAGAATGTTTTGTATTCTCTTGAGTTGTTTTTATTGTGTTGACAGGTTTTGGAATGTTTGGATTCCTTTTGGTGGGTGTTCGGAATGTTTTGGCGGGTATTTGGAATATTTTGATTAGTTTTGACGGGTTTTGAAATATTTTGGCGGGCTTTTAGAAGGTTTTGATTTGTTTTGATTCTGTTTAGCCCAGTTTTTGGTGTGTTTGGATTAGCTTTGTTGGGCTTGATCATGTTTTGTCAGGTTTTTTCGAATGTATTGATCTCTTCTGTCTGGTTTTCTATTTTGGCGGGTTTGAAAATATTTTTGGATTAGTTTTGGCGGGTTTTAAAATATTTTGGCTCTTTGCGCAGAGATGACGGTGCCGGTTGCGGTGCACTCCGGGGCGCTCCTTCTGCGGAATGACGCCTAGGCAGCGGCACTTGGGACAGCTCCGCGTCTCCGTATGCTGCGTTTCTTGCCTTCTGCATCTCAGCAAAATGCTTTCCCACTAGGTCTAGCAAGGAGAAACTGTGGCAGCTGAGTAGATGTAGCCCGGCCCGCCCTTTGAAGTTGACAAGTTCTTGGCATCTCAGAGCCTCAAGGGAAGAGCAAGGTTCTCTATGGTAGGCTGGGGCACAACTAGCAGCAAGCAGAGCAAAGTTGTCCAAGAATAGCTTCCATTGGAATGCTAATGGCAATTGAAGAGGCAGGCCAGTGGCAAGCCACTAGCTTCTAGCAGTTTGAAAGTTGCAGACACAGTGCAGGTGTTGTGCGGCTTCCTTCTTGGCCTCCTAGAAGGTGCCGCGCTCTCCGTCTCTTGCTTGCCAATATGTTGCCGTGTTCCTCCTATTGTTTGGTTTGTTTTGATTTGTTTTGATGATGTTTTGGTGGGTTTTCGGAATGTTTTGGTGGTGTTTTAGAATGTTTTGTTTTCTCTTGTGTTGTTTTTATTGTCTTGGCAGGTTGTGGAATATTTGGATTCCTTTTGGCGGGTTTTCAAATATTTTGGCGGGTATTTGGAATGTTTTTGGTTTGCTTTCATTTGTTTTGATTATGTTTTGGCAAGTTATTGAAAGTTTCGATCACTTCTGACTGGTTTTCTAGTATTTTGGCATCTTTTCAGAATGTTTTGATCAGTTTTGGCAGGTTCTAAACTATTTTGTCAGGTTTTTGGAATTTTTTGGTTGGTTTTGATTTGTTTTTATGATGTTTTGCCTAGTTTTTTCAATGTTTTGATCAGTTCTGTCTGGTTTTCTAATGTTTTGGCATCTTTTCAGAAAGTTTTGATGAGTTTTGCGGGTCTAAATAATTTTGGCGGGTTTTCGGAATATTTTGGTTGGTTTTGATTTTTTTTTTATGATGTTTTGGTGGGTTTTCGGAATGTGTTGGTTGGGTTTTAGAATGTTTTGTATTCTCTTGAGTTGTTTTTATTGTGTTGGCAGGTTTTGGAATGTTTGGATTCCTTTTGGCGGGTGTTCGGAATGTTTTGGCGGGTGTTCGGAATGTTTTGATTAGTTTTGACGGGTTTTGAAATATTTTGGTGGGTTTTTAGAAGGTTTCGATTTGTTTTGATTTGTTTTGATTCTGTTTAGCCCAGTTTTTGGTGTGTTTGGATTAGCTTTGGTGGGCTTGATCATGTTTTGTCAGGTTTTTTCGAATGTATTGATCTCTTCTGTCTGGTTTTCTATTTTGGCGGGTTTGAAAATATTTTTGGATTAGTTTTGGCAGGTTTTAAAATATTTTGGCTCTTTGCGCAGAGATGACGGCGCCGGTTGCGGTGCGCTCCGGGGCGCTCCTTCTGCGGAAAGACGCCTAGGCAGCGGCACTTGGGACAGCTCCGCGTCTCCGTATGCTGCGTTTCTTGCCTTCTGCATCTCAGCAAAATGCTTTCCCACTAGGTCTAGCAAGGAGAAACTGTGGCAGCTGAGTAGATGTAGCCCGGCCCGCCCTTTGAAGTTGACAAGTTCTTGGCATCTCAGAGCCTCAAGGCAAGAGCAAGGTTCTCTATGGTAGGCTGGGGCAGAACTAGCAGCAAGCAGAGCAAAGTTGTCCAAGAATAGCTTCCATTGGAATGCTAATGGCAATTGAAGAGGCAGGCCAGTGGCAAGCCACTAGCTTCTAGCAGTTTGAAAGTTGCAGACACAGTGCAGGTGTTGTGCGGCTTCCTTCTTGGCCTCCTAGAAGGTGCCGCGCTCTCCGTCTCTTGCTTGCCAATATGTTGCCGTGTTCCTCCTATTGTTTGGTTTGTTTTGATTTGTTTTGATGATGTTTTGGTGGGTTTTCGGAATGTTTTGGTGGTGTTTTAGAATGTTTTGTTTTCTCTCGTGTTGTTTTTATTGTCTTGGCAGGTTGTGGAATATTTGGATTCCTTTTGGCGGGTTTTCAAATATTTTGGCGGGTATTTGGAATGTTTTTGGTTTGCTTTCATTTGTTTTGATTATGTTTTGGCAAGTTATTGAAAGTTTCGATCACTTCTGACTGGTTTTCTAGTATTTTGGCATCTTTTCAGAATGTTTTGATCAGTTTTGGCAGGTTCTAAACTATTTTGTCAGGTTTTTGGAATTTTTTGGTTGGTTTTGATTTGTTTTTATGATGTTTTGCCTAGTTTTTTCAATGTTTTGATCAGTTCTGTCTGGTTTTCTAATGTTTTGGCATCTTTTCAGAATGTTTTGATGAGTTTTGCGGGTCTAAATTATTTTGGCGGGTTTTCGGAATATTTTGGTTGGTTTTGATTTGTTTTTATGATGTTTTGGTGGGTTTTCGGAATGTTTTGGTTGGGTTTTAGAATGTTTTGTATTCTCTTGAGTTGTTTTTATTGTGTTGGCAGGTTTTGGAATGTTTGGATTCCTTTTGGCGGGTGTTCGGAATGTTTTGGCGGGTGTTCGGAATGTTTTGATTAGTTTTGACGGGTTTTGAAATATTTTGGTGGGTTTTTAGAAGGTTTTGATTTGTGTTGATTTGTTTTGATTCTGTTTAGCCCAGTTTTTGGTGTGTTTGGATTAGCTTTGGTGGGCTTGATCATGTTTTGTCAGGTTTTTTCGAATGTATTGATCTCTTCTGTCTGGTTTTCTATTTTGGCGGGTTTGAAAATATTTTTGGATTAGTTTTGGCGGGTTTTAAAATATTTTGGCTCTTTGCGCAGAGATGACGGCGCCGGTTGCGGTGTGCTCCGGGGCGCTCCTTCTGCGGAAAGACGCCTAGGCAGCGGCACTTGGGACAGCTCCGCGTCTCCGTATGCTGCGTTTCTTGCCTTCTGCATCTCAGCAAAATGCTTTCCCACTAGGTCTAGCAAGGAGAAACTGTGGCAGCTGAGTAGATGTAGCCCGGCCCGCCCTTTGAAGTTGACAAGTTCTTGGCATCTCAGAGCCTCAAGGCAAGAGCAAGGTTCTCTATGGTAGGCTGGGGCAGAACTAGCAGCAAGCAGAGCAAAGTTGTCCAAGAATAGCTTCCATTGGAATGCTAATGGCAATTGAAGAGGCAGGCCAGTGGCAAGCCACTAGCTTCTAGCAGTTTGAAAGTTGCAGACACAGTGCAGGTGTTGTGCGGCTTCCTTCTTGGCCTCCTAGAAGGTGCCGCGCTCTCCGTCTCTTGCTTGCCAATATGTTGCCGTGTTCCTCCTATTGTTTGGTTTGTTTTGATTTGTTTTGATGATGTTTTGGTGGGTTTTCGGAATGTTTTGGTGGTGTTTTAGAATGTTTTGTTTTCTCTCGTGTTGTTTTTATTGTCTTGGCAGGTTGTGGAATATTTGGATTCCTTTTGGCGGGTTTTCAAATATTTTGGCGGGTATTTGGAATGTTTTTGGTTTGCTTTCATTTGTTTTGATTATGTTTTGGCAAGTTATTGAAAGTTTCGATCACTTCTGACTGGTTTTCTAGTATTTTGGCATCTTTTCAGAATGTTTTGATCAGTTTTGGCAGGTTCTAAACTATTTTGTCAGGTTTTTGGAATTTTTTGGTTGGTTTTGATTTGTTTTTATGATGTTTTGCCTAGTTTTTTCAATGTTTTGATCAGTTCTGTCTGGTTTTCTAATGTTTTGGCATCTTTTCAGAAAGTTTTGATGAGTTTTGCGGGTCTAAATTATTTTGGCGGGTTTTCGGAATATTTTGGTTGGTTTTGATTTGTTTTTATGATGTTTTGGTGGGTTTTCGGAATGTTTTGGTTGGGTTTTAGAATGTTTTGTATTCTCTTGAGTTGTTTTTATTGTGTTGGCAGGTTTTGGAATGTTTGGATTCCTTTTGGCGGGTGTTCGGAATGTTTTGGCGGGTGTTCGGAATGTTTTGATTAGTTTTGACGGGTTTTGAAATATTTTGGCGGGTTTTTAGAAGGTTTTGATTTGTTTTGATTTGTTTTGATTCTGTTTAGCCCAGTTTTTGGTGTGTTTGGATTAGCTTTGTTGGGCTTGATCATGTTTTGTCAGGTTTTTTCGAATGTATTGATGTCTTCTGTCTGGTTTTCTATTTTGGCGGGTTTGAAAATATTTTTGGATTAGTTTTGGCGGGTTTGAAAATATTTTGGCTCTTTGCGCAGAGATGACGGCGCCGGTTGCGGTGCGCTCCGGGGCGCTCCTTCTGCGGAAAGACGCCTGGCAGCGGCACTTGGGACAGCTCCGCGTCTCCGTATGCTGCGTTTCTTGCCTTCTGCATCTCAGCAAAATGCTTTCCCACTAGGTCTAGCAAGGAGAAACTGTGGCAGCTGAGTAGATGTAGCCCGGCCCGCCCTTTGAAGTTGACAAGTTCTTGGCATCTCAGAGCCTCAAGGCAAGAGCAAGGTTCTCTATGGTAGGCTGGGGCAGAACTAGCAGCAAGCAGAGCAAAGTTGTCCAAGAATAGCTTCCATTGGAATGCTAATGGCAATTGAAGAGGCAGGCCAGTGGCAAGCCACTAGCTTCTAGCAGTTTGAAAGTTGCAGACACAGTGCAGGTGTTGTGCGGCTTCCTTCTTGGCCTCCTAGAAGGTGCCGCGCTCTCCGTCTCTTGCTTGCCAATATGTTGCCGTGTTCCTCCTATTGTTTGGTTTGTTTTGATTTGTTTTGATGATGTTTTGGTGGGTTTTCGGAATGTTTTGGTGGTGTTTTAGAATGTTTTGTTTTCTCTTGTGTTGTTTTTATTGTCTTGGCAGGTTGTGGAATATTTGGATTCCTTTTGGCGGGTTTTCAAATATTTTGGCGGGTATTTGGAATGTTTTTGGTTTGCTTTCATTTGTTTTGATTATGTTTTGGCAAGTTATTGAAAGTTTCGATCACTTCTGACTGGTTTTCTAGTATTTTGGCATCTTTTCAGAATGTTTTGATCAGTTTTGGCAGGTTCTAAACTATTTTGTCAGGTTTTTGGAATTTTTTGGTTGGTTTTGATTTGTTTTTATGATGTTTTGCCTAGTTTTTTCAATGTTTTGATCAGTTCTGTCTGGTTTTCTAATGTTTTGGCATCTTTTCAGAAAGTTTTGATGAGTTTTGCGGGTCTAAATTATTTTGGCGGGTTTTCGGAATATTTTGGTTGGTTTTGATTTGTTTTTATGATGTTTTGGTGGGTTTTCGGAATGTTTTGGTTGCGTTTTAGAATGTTTTGTATTCTCTTGAGTTGTTTTTATTGTGTTGGCAGGTTTTGGAATGTTTGGATTCCTTTTGGCGGGTGTTCGGAATGTTTTGGCGGGTGTTCGGAATGTTTTGATTAGTTTTGACGGGTTTTGAAATATTTTGGTGGGTTTTTAGAAGGTTTCGATTTGTTTTGATTTGTTTTGATTCTGTTTAGCCCAGTTTTTGGTGTGTTTGGATTAGCTTTGTTGGGCTTGATCATGTTTTGTCAGGTTTTTTCGAATGTATTGATGTCTTCTGTCTGGTTTTCTATTTTGGCGGGTTTGAAAATATTTTTGGATTAGTTTTGGCGGGTTTTAAAATATTTTGGCTCTTTGCGCAGAGATGACGGTGCCGGTTGCGGTGCGCTCCGGGGCGCTCCTTCTGCGGAAAGACGCCTAGGCAGCGGCACTTGGGACAGCTCCGCGTCTCCGTATGCTGCGTTTCTTGCCTTCTGCATCTCAGCAAAATGCTTTCCCACTAGGTCTAGCAAGGAGAAACTGTGGCAGCTGAGTAGATGTAGCCCGGCCCGCCCTTTGAAGTTGACAAGTTCTTGGCATCTCAGAGCCTCAAGGCAAGAGCAAGGTTATCTATGGTAGGCTGGGGCAGAACTAGCAGCAAGCAGAGCAAAGTTGTCCAAGAATAGCTTCCATTGGAATGCTAATGGCAATTGAAGAGGCAGGCCAGTGGCAAGCCACTAGCTTCTAGCAGTTTGAAAGTTGCAGACACAGTGCAGGTGTTGTGCGGCTTCCTTCTTGGCCTCCTAGAAGGTGCCGCGCTCTCCGTCTCTTGCTTGCCAATATGTTGCCGTGTTCCTCTTATTGTTTGGTTTGTTTTGATTTGTTTTGATGATGTTTTGGCGGGTTTTCGGAATGTTTTGGTGGTGTTTTAGAATGTTTTGTTTTCTCTTGTGTTGTTTTTATTGTGTTGGCAGGTTTTGGAACGTTTGGATTCCTTTTGGCGGGTTTTAAAATATTTTGGCGGGTATTTGGAATGTTTGGGTTTGCTTTCATTTGTTTTGATTATGTTTTGGCAAGTTATTGAATGTTTTGATCACTTCTGACTGGTTTTCTAGTATTTTGGCATCTTTTCAGAATGTTTTGATCAGTTTTGGCGGGTTCTAAACTATTTTGTTGGGTTTTTGGAATGTTTTGCTTGGTTTTGATTTGTTTTTATTTTGATTTTGCGGGTTTTCAGAATGTTTTGGTCGGTTTTCTAGAATGTTTTGGCTGGTTTTGATTTCTTTTTAATATTATTTTGTGGGTTTTGGAATGTTTTGATTTGTTTTGTCTAGTTTAAAATATTTTGGCATGTATTTGGAAGGTTTTGCTTGGTTTTCATTTTTTTTTGTTATGTTTTGGCAAGGGTTTTTTTTTTGTTTGATCAGTTCTGGCTGGTTTTCTAATATGTTGGCCGATTTTCAGAATGTTTTGATCAGTTTTGGCGGGTTTTAAGATATTTTAGAGGTTGTTTATAATATTTTGGTTTCTTTAGCTTTGTTTTTACTATATTTTGGCGGGTTTTTTGAATGTTTCGATCACTTCTGACTGGTTTTCTAGTATTTTGGCATCTTTTCCGAATGTTTTGATCAGTTTTGGCAGGTTCTAAACTATTTTGTCGGGTTTTTGGAATGTTTTGGTTGGTTTTGATTTGTTTTTATGATGTTTTGCCAAGTTTTTTGAATGTTTTGATCAGTTCTGGCTGGTTTTCTAATGTTTTGGCATCTTTTTAGAATGTTTTGATGAGTTTTGTGGGTCTAAATAATTTTGGCGGGTTTTCGGAATATTTTGGTTGGTTTTGATTTGTTTTGATGATGTTTTGGCGGGTTTTCGGAATGTGTTGGTTGGGTTTTAGAATGTTTTGTATTCTCTTGAGTTGTTTTTATTGTGTTGGCAGGTTTTGGAATGTTTGGATTCCTTTTGGCGGGTGTTTGGAATGTTTTGGCGGGTGTTCGGAATGTTTTGATTAGTTTTGACGGGTTTTGAAATATTTTGGCGGGTTTTTAGAAGGTTTCGATTTGTTTTGATTCTGTTTAGCCCAGTTTTTGGTGTGTTTGGATTAGCTTTGGTGGGCTTGATCATGTTTTGTCAGGTTTTTTCGAATGTATTGATCTCTTCTGTCTGGTTTTCTATTTTGGCGGGTTTGAAAATATTTTTGGATTAGTTTTGGCGGGTTTTAAAATATTTTGGCTCTTTGCGCAGAGATGACGGCGCCGGTTGCGGTGCGCTCCGGGGCGCTCCTTCTGCGGAAAGACGCCTAGGCAGCGGCACTTGGGACAGCTCCGCGTCTCCGTATGCTGCGTTTCTTGCCTTCTGCATCTCAGCAAAATGCTTTCCCACTAGGTCTAGCAAGGAGAAACTGTGGCAGCTGAGTAGATGTAGCCCGGCCCGCCCTTTGAAGTTGACAAGTTCTTGGCATCTCAGAGCCTCAAGGCAAGAGCAAGGTTCTCTATGGTAGGCTGGGGCAGAACTAGCAGCAAGCAGAGCAAAGTTGTCCAAGAATAGCTTCCATTGGAATGCTAATGGCAATTGAAGAGGCAGGCCAGTGGCAAGCCACTAGCTTCTAGCAGTTTGAAAGTTGCAGACACAGTGCAGGTGTTGTGCGGCTTCCTTCTTGGCCTCCTAGAAGGTGCCGCGCTCTCCGTCTCTTGCTTGCCAATATGTTGCCGTGTTCCTCCTATTGTTTGGTTTGTTTTGATTTGTTTTGATGATGTTTTGGTGGGTTTTCGGAATGTTTTGGTGGTGTTTTAGAATGTTTTGTTTTCTCTTGTGTTGTTTTTATTGTCTTGGCAGGTTGTGGAATATTTGGATTCCTTTTGGCGGGTTTTCAAATATTTTGGCGGGTATTTGGAATGTTTTTGGTTTGCTTTCATTTGTTTTGATTATGTTTTGGCAAGTTATTGAAAGTTTCGATCACTTCTGACTGGTTTTCTAGTATTTTGGCATCTTTTCAGAATGTTTTGATCAGTTTTGGCAGGTTCTAAACTATTTTGTCAGGTTTTTGGAATTTTTTGGTTGGTTTTGATTTGTTTTTATGATGTTTTGCCTAGTTTTTTCAATGTTTTGATCAGTTCTGTCTGGTTTTCTAATGTTTTGGCATCTTTTCAGAAAGTTTTGATGAGTTTTGCGGGTCTAAATTATTTTGGCGGGTTTTCGGAATATTTTGGTTGGTTTTGATTTGTTTTTATGATGTTTTGGTGGGTTTTCGGAATGTTTTGGTTGCGTTTTAGAATGTTTTGTATTCTCTTGAGTTGTTTTTATTGTGTTGGCAGGTTTTGGAATGTTTGGATTCCTTTTGGCGGGTGTTCGGAATGTTTTGGCGGGTGTTCGGAATGTTTTGATTAGTTTTGACGGGTTTTGAAATATTTTGGTGGGTTTTTAGAAGGTTTCGATTTGTTTTGATTTGTTTTGATTCTGTTTAGCCCAGTTTTTGGTGTGTTTGGATTAGCTTTGTTGGGCTTGATCATGTTTTGTCAGGTTTTTTCGAATGTATTGATGTCTTCTGTCTGGTTTTCTATTTTGGCGGGTTTGAAAATATTTTTGGATTAGTTTTGGCGGGTTTTAAAATATTTTGGCTCTTTGCGCAGAGATGACGGTGCCGGTTGCGGTGCGCTCCGGGGCGCTCCTTCTGCGGAAAGACGCCTAGGCAGCGGCACTTGGGACAGCTCCGCGTCTCCGTATGCTGCGTTTCTTGCCTTCTGCATCTCAGCAAAATGCTTTCCCACTAGGTCTAGCAAGGAGAAACTGTGGCAGCTGAGTAGATGTAGCCCGGCCCGCCCTTTGAAGTTGACAAGTTCTTGGCATCTCAGAGCCTCAAGGCAAGAGCAAGGTTATCTATGGTAGGCTGGGGCAGAACTAGCAGCAAGCAGAGCAAAGTTGTCCAAGAATAGCTTCCATTGGAATGCTAATGGCAATTGAAGAGGCAGGCCAGTGGCAAGCCACTAGCTTCTAGCAGTTTGAAAGTTGCAGACACAGTGCAGGTGTTGTGCGGCTTCCTTCTTGGCCTCCTAGAAGGTGCCGCGCTCTCCGTCTCTTGCTTGCCAATATGTTGCCGTGTTCCTCTTATTGTTTGGTTGGTTTTGATTTGTTTTGATGATGTTTTGGCGGGTTTTCGGAATGTTTTGGTGGTGTTTTAGAATGTTTTGTTTTCTCTTGTGTTGTTTTTATTGTGTTGGCAGGTTTTGGAACGTTTGGATTCCTTTTGGCGGGTTTTAAAATATTTTGGCGGGTATTTGGAATGTTTGGGTTTGCTTTCATTTGTTTTGATTATGTTTTGGCAAGTTATTGAATGTTTTGATCACTTCTGACTGGTTTTCTAGTATTTTGGCATCTTTTCAGAATGTTTTGATCAGTTTTGGCGGGTTCTAAACTATTTTGTTGGGTTTTTGGAATGTTTTGCTTGGTTTTGATTTGTTTTTATTTTGATTTTGCGGGTTTTCAGAATGTTTTGGTCGGTTTTCTAGAATGTTTTGGCTGGTTTTGATTTCTTTTTAATATTATTTTGTGGGTTTTGGAATGTTTTGATTTGTTTTGTCTAGTTTAAAATATTTTGGCATGTATTTGGAAGGTTTTGCTTGGTTTTCATTTTTTTTTGTTATGTTTTGGCAAGGGTTTTTTTTTGGTTTGATCAGTTCTGGCTGGTTTTCTAATATGTTGGCCGATTTTCAGAATGTTTTGATCAGTTTTGGCGGGTTTTAAGATATTTTAGAGGTTGTTTATAATATTTTGGTTTCTTTAGCTTTGTTTTTACTATATTTTGGCGGGTTTTTTGAATGTTTCGATCACTTCTGACTGGTTTTCTAGTATTTTGGCATCTTTTCCGAATGTTTTGATCAGTTTTGGCAGGTTCTAAACTATTTTGTCGGGTTTTTGGAATGTTTTGGTTGGTTTTGATTTGTTTTTATGATGTTTTGCCAAGTTTTTTGAATGTTTTGATCAGTTCTGGCTGGTTTTCTAATGTTTTGGCATCTTTTCAGAATGTTTTGATGAGTTTTGTGGGTCTAAATAATTTTGGCGGGTTTTCGGAATATTTTGGTTGGTTTTGATTTGTTTTGATGATGTTTTGGCGGGTTTTCGGAATGTGTTGGTTGGGTTTTAGAATGTTTTGTATTCTCTTGAGTTGTTTTTATTGTGTTGGCAGGTTTTGGAATGTTTGGATTCCTTTTGGCGGGTGTTTGGAATGTTTTGGCGGGTGTTCGGAATGTTTTGATTAGTTTTGACGGGTTTTGAAATATTTTGGCGGGTTTTTAGAAGGTTTCGATTTGTTTTGATTCTGTTTAGCCCAGTTTTTGGTGTGTTTGGATTAGCTTTGGTGGGCTTGATCATGTTTTGTCAGGTTTTTTCGAATGTATTGATCTCTTCTGTCTGGTTTTCTATTTTGGCGGGTTTGAAAATATTTTTGGATTAGTTTTGGCGGGTTTTAAAATATTTTGGCTCTTTGCGCAGAGATGACGGCGCCGGTTGCGGTGCGCTCCGGGGCGCTCCTTCTGCGGAAAGACGCCTAGGCAGCGGCACTTGGGACAGCTCCGCGTCTCCGTATGCTGCGTTTCTTGCCTTCTGCATCTCAGCAAAATGCTTTCCCACTAGGTCTAGCAAGGAGAAACTGTGGCAGCTGAGTAGATGTAGCCCGGCCCGCCCTTTGAAGTTGACAAGTTCTTGGCATCTCAGAGCCTCAAGGCAAGAGCAAGGTTCTCTATGGTAGGCTGGGGCAGAACTAGCAGCAAGCAGAGCAAAGTTGTCCAAGAATAGCTTCCATTGGAATGCTAATGGCAATTGAAGAGGCAGGCCAGTGGCAAGCCACTAGCTTCTAGCAGTTTGAAAGTTGCAGACACAGTGCAGGTGTTGTGCGGCTTCCTTCTTGGCCTCCTAGAAGGTGCCGCGCTCTCCGTCTCTTGCTTGCCAATATGTTGCCGTGTTCCTCCTATTGTTTGGTTTGTTTTGATTTGTTTTGATGATGTTTTGGTGGGTTTTCGGAATATTTTGGTGGTGTTTTAGAATGTTTTGTTTTCTCTTGTGTTGTTTTTATTGTCTTGGCAGGTTGTGGAATATTTGGATTCCTTTTGGCGGGTTTTCAAATATTTTGGCGGGTATTTGGAATGTTTTTGGTTTGCTTTCATTTGTTTTGATTATGTTTTGGCAAGTTATTGAAAGTTTCGATCACTTCTGACTGGTTTTCTAGTATTTTGGCATCTTTTCAGCATGTTTTGATCAGTTTTGGCAGGTTCTAAACTATTTTGTCAGGTTTTTGGAATTTTTTGGTTGGTTTTGATTTGTTTTTATGATGTTTTGCCTAGTTTTTTCAATGTTTTGATCAGTTCTGTCTGGTTTTCTAATGTTTTGGCATCTTTTCAGAAAGTTTTGATGAGTTTTGCGGGTCTAAATTATTTTGGCGGGTTTTCGGAATATTTTGGTTGGTTTTGATTTGTTTTTATGATGTTTTGGTGGGTTTTCGGAATGTTTTGGTTGGGTTTTAGAATGTTTTGTATTCTCTTGAATTGTTTTTATTGTGTTGGCAGGTTTTGGAATGTTTGGATTCCTTTTGGCGGGTGTTCGGAATGTTTTGGCGGGTGTTCGGAATGTTTTGATTAGTTTTGACGGGTTTTGAAATATTTTGGTGGGTTTTTAGAAGGTTTCGATTTGTTTTGATTTGTTTTGATTCTGTTTAGCCCAGTTTTTGGTGTGTTTGGATTAGCTTTGTTGGGCTTGATCATGTTTTGTCAGGTTTTTTCGAATGTATTGATGTCTTCTGTCTGGTTTTCTATTTTGGCGGGTTTGAAAATATTTTTGGATTAGTTTTGGCGGGTTTTAAAATATTTTGGCTCTTTGCGCAGAGATGACGGCGCCGGTTGCGGTGCGCTCCGGGGCGCTCCTTCTGCGGAAAGACGCCTAGGCAGCGGCACTTGGGACAGCTCCGCGTCTCCGTATGCTGCGTTTCTTGCCTTCTGCATCTCAGCAAAATGCTTTCCCACTAGGTCTAGCAAGGAGAAACTGTGGCAGCTGAGTAGATGTAGCCCGGCCCGCCCTTTGAAGTTGACAAGTTCTTGGCATCTCAGAGCCTCAAGGCAAGAGCAAGGTTCTCTGTGGTAGGCTGGGGCAGAACTAGCAGCAAGCAGAGCAAAGTTGTCCAAGAATAGCTTCCATTGGAATGCTAATGGCAATTGAAGAGGCAGGCCAGTGGCAAGCCACTAGCTTCTAGCAGTTTGAAAGTTGCAGACACAGTGCAGGTGTTGTGCGGCTTCCTTCTTGGCCTCCTAGAAGGTGCCGCGCTCTCCGTCTCTTGCTTGCCAATATGTTGCCGTGTTCCTCCTATTGTTTGGTTTGTTTTGATTTGTTTTGATGATGTTTTGGTGGGTTTTCGGAATGTTTTGGTGGTGTTTTAGAATGTTTTGTTTTCTCTTGTGTTGTTTTTATTGTCTTGGCAGGTTGTGGAATATTTGGATTCCTTTTGGCGGGTTTTCAAATATTTTGGCGGGTATTTGGAATGTTTTTGGTTTGCTTTCATTTGTTTTGATTATGTTTTGGCAAGTTATTGAAAGTTTCGATCACTTCTGACTGGTTTTCTAGTATTTTGGCATCTTTTCAGAATGTTTTGATCAGTTTTGGCAGGTTCTAAACTATTTTGTCAGGTTTTTGGAATTTTTTGGTTGGTTTTGATTTGTTTTTATGATGTTTTGCCTAGTTTTTTCAATGTTTTGATCAGTTCTGTCTGGTTTTCTAATGTTTTGGCATCTTTTCAGAAAGTTTTGATGAGTTTTGCGGGTCTAAATTATTTTGGCGGGTTTTCGGAATATTTTGGTTGGTTTTGATTTGTTTTTATGATGTTTTGGTGGGTTTTCGGAATGTTTTGGTTGCGTTTTAGAATGTTTTGTATTCTCTTGAGTTGTTTTTATTGTGTTGGCAGGTTTTGGAATGTTTGGATTCCTTTTGGCGGGTGTTCGGAATGTTTTGGCGGGTGTTCGGAATGTTTTGATTAGTTTTGACGGGTTTTGAAATATTTTGGTGGGTTTTTAGAAGGTTTCGATTTGTTTTGATTTGTTTTGATTCTGTTTAGCCCAGTTTTTGGTGTGTTTGGATTAGCTTTGTTGGGCTTGATCATGTTTTGTCAGGTTTTTTCGAATGTATTGATGTCTTCTGTCTGGTTTTCTATTTTGGCGGGTTTGAAAATATTTTTGGATTAGTTTTGGCGGGTTTTAAAATATTTTGGCTCTTTGCGCAGAGATGACGGTGCCGGTTGCGGTGCGCTCCGGGGCGCTCCTTCTGCGGAAAGACGCCTAGGCAGCGGCACTTGGGACAGCTCCGCGTCTCCGTATGCTGCGTTTCTTGCCTTCTGCATCTCAGCAAAATGCTTTCCCACTAGGTCTAGCAAGGAGAAACTGTGGCAGCTGAGTAGATGTAGCCCGGCCCGCCCTTTGAAGTTGACAAGTTCTTGGCATCTCAGAGCCTCAAGGCAAGAGCAAGGTTATCTATGGTAGGCTGGGGCAGAACTAGCAGCAAGCAGAGCAAAGTTGTCCAAGAATAGCTTCCATTGGAATGCTAATGGCAATTGAAGAGGCAGGCCAGTGGCAAGCCACTAGCTTCTAGCAGTTTGAAAGTTGCAGACACAGTGCAGGTGTTGTGCGGCTTCCTTCTTGGCCTCCTAGAAGGTGCCGCGCTCTCCGTCTCTTGCTTGCCAATATGTTGCCGTGTTCCTCTTATTGTTTGGTTTGTTTTGATTTGTTTTGATGATGTTTTGGCGGGTTTTCGGAATGTTTTGGTGGTGTTTTAGAATGTTTTGTTTTCTCTTGTGTTGTTTTTATTGTGTTGGCAGGTTTTGGAACGTTTGGATTCCTTTTGGCGGGTTTTAAAATATTTTGGCGGGTATTTGGAATGTTTGGGTTTGCTTTCATTTGTTTTGATTATGTTTTGGCAAGTTATTGAATGTTTTGATCACTTCTGACTGGTTTTCTAGTATTTTGGCATCTTTTCAGAATGTTTTGATCAGTTTTGGCAGGTTCTAAACTATTTTGTCAGGTTTTTGGAATTTTTTGGTTGGTTTTGATTTGTTTTTATGATGTTTTGCCTAGTTTTTTCAATGTTTTGATCAGTTCTGTCTGGTTTTCTAATGTTTTGGCATCTTTTCAGAATGTTTTGATGAGTTTTGCGGGTCTAAATTATTTTGGCGGGTTTTCGGAATATTTTGGTTGGTTTTGATTTGTTTTTATGATGTTTTGGTGGGTTTTCGGAATGTTTTGGTTGCGTTTTAGAATGTTTTGTATTCTCTTGAGTTGTTTTTATTGTGTTGGCAGGTTTTGGAATGTTTGGATTCCTTTTGGCGGGTGTTCGGAATGTTTTGGCGGGTGTTCGGAATGTTTTGATTAGTTTTGACGGGTTTTGAAATATTTTGGTGGGTTTTTAGAAGGTTTCGATTTGTTTTGATTTGTTTTGATTCTGTTTAGCCCAGTTTTTGGTGTGTTTGGATTAGCTTTGTTGGGCTTGATCATGTTTTGTCAGGTTTTTTCGAATGTATTGATGTCTTCTGTCTGGTTTTCTATTTTGGCGGGTTTGAAAATATTTTTGGATTAGTTTTGGCGGGTTTTAAAATATTTTGGCTCTTTGCGCAGAGATGACGGTGCCGGTTGCGGTGCGCTCCGGGGCGCTCCTTCTGCGGAAAGACGCCTAGGCAGCGGCACTTGGGACAGCTCCGCGTCTCCGTATGCTGCGTTTCTTGCCTTCTGCATCTCAGCAAAATGCTTTCCCACTAGGTCTAGCAAGGAGAAACTGTGGCAGCTGAGTAGATGTAGCCCGGCCCGCCCTTTGAAGTTGACAAGTTCTTGGCATCTCAGAGCCTCAAGGCAAGAGCAAGGTTATCTATGGTAGGCTGGGGCAGAACTAGCAGCAAGCAGAGCAAAGTTGTCCAAGAATAGCTTCCATTGGAATGCTAATGGCAATTGAAGAGGCAGGCCAGTGGCAAGCCACTAGCTTCTAGCAGTTTGAAAGTTGCAGACACAGTGCAGGTGTTGTGCGGCTTCCTTCTTGGCCTCCTAGAAGGTGCCGCGCTCTCCGTCTCTTGCTTGCCAATATGTTGCCGTGTTCCTCTTATTGTTTGGTTTGTTTTGATTTGTTTTGATGATGTTTTGGCGGGTTTTCGGAATGTTTTGGTGGTGTTTTAGAATGTTTTGTTTTCTCTTGTGTTGTTTTTATTGTGTTGGCAGGTTTTGGAACGTTTGGATTCCTTTTGGCGGGTTTTAAAATATTTTGGCGGGTATTTGGAATGTTTGGGTTTGCTTTCATTTGTTTTGATTATGTTTTGGCAAGTTATTGAATGTTTTGATCACTTCTGACTGGTTTTCTAGTATTTTGGCATCTTTTCAGAATGTTTTGATCAGTTTTGGCGGGTTCTAAACTATTTTGTTGGGTTTTTGGAATGTTTTGCTTGGTTTTGATTTGTTTTTATTTTGATTTTGCGGGTTTTCAGAATGTTTTGGTCGGTTTTCTAGAATGTTTTGGCTGGTTTTGATTTCTTTTTAATATTATTTTGTGGGTTTTGGAATGTTTTGATTTGTTTTGTCTAGTTTAAAATATTTTGGCATGTATTTGGAAGGTTTTGCTTGGTTTTCATTTTTTTTTGTTATGTTTTGGCAAGGGTTTTTTTTTGGTTTGATCAGTTCTGGCTGGTTTTCTAATATGTTGGCCGATTTTCAGAATATTTTGATCAGTTTTGGCGGGTTTTAAGATATTTTAGAGGTTGTTTATAATATTTTGGTTTCTTTAGCTTTGTTTTTACTATATTTTGGCGGGTTTTTTGAATGTTTCGATCACTTCTGACTGGTTTTCTAGTATTTTGGCATCTTTTCCGAATGTTTTGATCAGTTTTGGCAGGTTCTAAACTATTTTGTCGGGTTTTTGGAATGTTTTGGTTGGTTTTGATTTGTTTTTATGATGTTTTGCCAAGTTTTTTGAATGTTTTGATCAGTTCTGTCTGGTTTTCTAATGTTTTGGCATCTTTTTAGAATGTTTTGATGAGTTTTGTGGGTCTAAATAATTTTGGCGGGTTTTCGGAATATTTTGGTTGGTTTTGATTTGTTTTGATGATGTTTTGGCGGGTTTTCGGAATGTGTTGGTTGGGTTTTAGAATGTTTTGTATTCTCTTGAGTTGTTTTTATTGTGTTGGCAGGTTTTGGAATGTTTGGATTCCTTTTGGCGGGTGTTTGGAATGTTTTGGCGGGTGTTCGGAATGTTTTGATTAGTTTTGACGGGTTTTGAAATATTTTGGCGGGTTTTTAGAAGGTTTCGATTTGTTTTGATTCTGTTTAGCCCAGTTTTTGGTGTGTTTGGATTAGCTTTGGTGGGCTTGATCATGTTTTGTCAGGTTTTTTCGAATGTATTGATCTCTTCTGTCTGGTTTTCTATTTTGGCGGGTTTGAAAATATTTTTGGATTAGTTTTGGCGGGTTTTAAAATATTTTGGCTCTTTGCGCAGAGATGACGGCGCCGGTTGCGGTGCGCTCCGGGGCGCTCCTTCTGCGGAAAGACGCCTAGGCAGCGGCACTTGGGACAGCTCCGCGTCTCCGTATGCTGCGTTTCTTGCCTTCTGCATCTCAGCAAAATGCTTTCCCACTAGGTCTAGCAAGGAGAAACTGTGGCAGCTGAGTAGATGTAGCCCGGCCCGCCCTTTGAAGTTGACAAGTTCTTGGCATCTCAGAGCCTCAAGGCAAGAGCAAGGTTCTCTATGGTAGGCTGGGGCAGAACTAGCAGCAAGCAGAGCAAAGTTGTCCAAGAATAGCTTCCATTGGAATGCTAATGGCAATTGAAGAGGCAGGCCAGTGGCAAGCCACTAGCTTCTAGCAGTTTGAAAGTTGCAGACACAGTGCAGGTGTTGTGCGGCTTCCTTCTTGGCCTCCTAGAAGGTGCCGCGCTCTCCGTCTCTTGCTTGCCAATATGTTGCCGTGTTCCTCCTATTGTTTGGTTTGTTTTGATTTGTTTTGATGATGTTTTGGGGGGTTTTCGGAATGTTTTGGTGGTGTTTTAGAATGTTTTGTTTTCTCTTGTGTTGTTTTTATTGTCTTGGCAGGTTGTGGAATATTTGGATTCCTTTTGGCGGGTTTTCAAATATTTTGGCGGGTATTTGGAATGTTTTTGGTTTGCTTTCATTTGTTTTGATTATGTTTTGGCAAGTTATTGAAAGTTTCGATCACTTCTGACTGGTTTTCTAGTATTTTGGCATCTTTTCAGAATGTTTTGATCAGTTTTGGCGGGTTCTAAACTATTTTGTCAGGTTTTTGGAATTTTTTGGTTGGTTTTGATTTGTTTTTATGATGTTTTGCCTAGTTTTTTCAATGTTTTGATCAGTTCTGTCTGGTTTTCTAATGTTTTGGCATCTTTTCAGAAAGTTTTGATGAGTTTTGCGGGTCTAAATTATTTTGGCGGGTTTTCGGAATATTTTGGTTGGTTTTGATTTGTTTTTATGATGTTTTGGTGGGTTTTCGGAATGTTTTGGTTGGGTTTTAGAATGTTTTGTATTCTCTTGAGTTGTTTTTATTGTGTTGGCAGGTTTTGGAATGTTTGGATTCCTTTTGGCGGGTGTTCGGAATGTTTTGGCGGGTGTTCGGAATGTTTTGATTAGTTTTGATGGGTTTTGAAATATTTTGGTGGGTTTTTAGAAGGTTTTGATTTGTTTTGATTCTGTTTAGCCCAGTTTTTGGTGTGTTTGGATTAGCTTTGGTGGGCTTGATCATGTTTTGTCAGGTTTTTTCGAATGTATTGATCTCTTCTGTCTGGTTTTCTATTTTGGCGGGTTTGAAAATATTTTTGGATTAGTTTTGGCGGGTTTTAAAATATTTTGGCTCTTTGCGCAGAGATGACGGCGCCGGTTGCGGTGCGCTCCGGGGCGCTCCTTCTGCGGAAAGACGCCTAGGCAGCGGCACTTGGGACAGCTCCGCGTCTCCGTATGCTGCGTTTCTTGCCTTCTGCATCTCAGCAAAATGCTTTCCCACTAGGTCTAGCAAGGAGAAACTGTGGCAGCTGAGTAGATGTAGCCCGGCCCGCCCTTTGAAGTTGACAAGTTCTTGGCATCTCAGAGCCTCAAGGCAAGAGCAAGGTTCTCTATGGTAGGCTGGGGCAGAACTAGCAGCAAGCAGAGCAAAGTTGTCCAAGAATAGCTTCCATTGGAATGCTAATGGCAATTGAAGAGGCAGGCCAGTGGCAAGCCACTAGCTTCTAGCAGTTTGAAAGTTGCAGACACAGTGCAGGTGTTGTGCGGCTTCCTTCTTGGCCTCCTAGAAGGTGCCGCGCTCTCCGTCTCTTGCTTGCCAATATGTTGCCGTGTTCCTCCTATTGTTTGGTTTGTTTTGATTTGTTTTGATGATGTTTTGGTGGGTTTTCGGAATGTTTTGGTGGTGTTTTAGAATGTTTTGTTTTCTCTTGTGTTGTTTTTATTGTCTTGGCAGGTTGTGGAATATTTGGATTCCTTTTGGCGGGTTTTCAAATATTTTGGCGGGTATTTGGAATGTTTTTGGTTTGCTTTCATTTGTTTTGATTATGTTTTGGCAAGTTATTGAAAGTTTCGATCACTTCTGACTGGTTTTCTAGTATTTTGGCATCTTTTCAGCATGTTTTGATCAGTTTTGGCAGGTTCTAAACTATTTTGTCAGGTTTTTGGAATTTTTTGGTTGGTTTTGATTTGTTTTTATGATGTTTTGCCTAGTTTTTTCAATGTTTTGATCAGTTCTGTCTGGTTTTCTAATGTTTTGGCATCTTTTCAGAAAGTTTTGATGAGTTTTGCGGGTCTAAATTATTTTGGCGGGTTTTCGGAATATTTTGGTTGGTTTTGATTTGTTTTTATGATGTTTTGGTGGGTTTTCGGAATGTTTTGGTTGGGTTTTAGAATGTTTTGTATTCTCTTGAGTTGTTTTTATTGTGTTGGCAGGTTTTGGAATGTTTGGATTCCTTTTGGCGGGTGTTCGGAATGTTTTGGCGGGTGTTCGGAATGTTTTGATTAGTTTTGACGGGTTTTGAAATATTTTGGTGGGTTTTTAGAAGGTTTTGATTTGTTTTGATTTGTTTTGATTCTGTTTAGCCCAGTTTTTGGTGTGTTTGGATTAGCTTTGGTGGGCTTGATCATGTTTTGTCAGGTTTTTTCGAATGTATTGATCTCTTCTGTCTGGTTTTCTATTTTGGCGGGTTTGAAAATATTTTTGGATTAGTTTTGGCGGGTTTTAAAATATTTTGGCTCTTTGCGCAGAGATGACGGCGCCGGTTGCGGTGCGCTCCGGGGCGCTCCTTCTGCGGAAAGACGCCTAGGCAGCGGCACTTGGGACAGCTCCGCGTCTCCGTATGCTGCGTTTCTTGCCTTCTGCATCTCAGCAAAATGCTTTCCCACTAGGTCTAGCAAGGAGAAACTGTGGCAGCTGAGTAGATGTAGCCCGGCCCGCCCTTTGAAGTTGACAAGTTCTTGGCATCTCAGAGCCTCAAGGCAAGAGCAAGGTTCTCTATGGTAGGCTGGGGCAGAACTAGCAGCAAGCAGAGCAAAGTTGTCCAAGAATAGCTTCCATTGGAATGCTAATGGCAATTGAAGAGGCAGGCCAGTGGCAAGCCACTAGCTTCTAGCAGTTTGAAAGTTGCAGACACAGTGCAGGTGTTGTGCGGCTTCCTTCTTGGCCTCCTAGAAGGTGCCGCGCTCTCCGTCTCTTGCTTGCCAATATGTTGCCGTGTTCCTCCTATTGTTTGGTTTGTTTTGATTTGTTTTGATGATGTTTTGGTGGGTTTTCGGAATGTTTTGGTGGTGTTTTAGAATGTTTTGTTTTCTCTTGTGTTGTTTTTATTGTCTTGGCAGGTTGTGGAATATTTGGATTCCTTTTGGCGGGTTTTCAAATATTTTGGCGGGTATTTGGAATGTTTTTGGTTTGCTTTCATTTGTTTTGATTATGTTTTGGCAAGTTATTGAAAGTTTCGATCACTTCTGACTGGTTTTCTAGTATTTTGGCATCTTTTCAGAATGTTTTGATCAGTTTTGGCAGGTTCTAAACTATTTTGTCAGGTTTTTGGAATTTTTTGGTTGGTTTTGATTTGTTTTTATGATGTTTTGCCTAGTTTTTTCAATGTTTTGATCAGTTCTGTCTGGTTTTCTAATGTTTTGGCATCTTTTCAGAAAGTTTTGATGAGTTTTGCGGGTCTAAATAATTTTGGCGGGTTTTCGGAATATTTTGGTTGGTTTTGATTTTTTTTTTATGATGTTTTGGTGGGTTTTCGGAATGTTTTGGTTGGGTTTTAGAATGTTTTGTATTCTCTTGAGTTGTTTTTATTGTGTTGGCAGGTTTTGGAATGTTTGGATTCCTTTTGGCGGGTGTTCGGAATGTTTTGGCGGGTGTTCGGAATGTTTTGATTAGTTTTGACGGGTTTTGAAATATTTTGGTGGGTTTTTAGAAGGTTTTGATTTGTTTTGATTTGTTTTGATTCTGTTTAGCCCAGTTTTTGGTGTGTTTGGATTAGCTTTGGTGGGCTTGATCATGTTTTGTCAGGTTTTTTCGAATGTATTGATCTCTTCTGTCTGGTTTTCTATTTTGGCGGGTTTGAAAATATTTTTGGATTAGTTTTGGCGGGTTTTAAAATATTTTGGCTCTTTGCGCAGAGATGACGGCGCCGGTTGCGGTGCGCTCCGGGGCGCTCCTTCTGCGGAAAGACGCCTAGGCAGCGGCACTTGGGACAGCCCCGCGTCTCCGTATGCTGCGTTTCTTGCCTTCTGCATCTCAGCAAAATGCTTTCCCACTAAGTCTAGCAAGGAGAAACTGTGGCAGCTGAGTAGATGTAGCCCGGCCCGCCCTTTGAAGTTGACAAGTTCTTGGCATCTCAGAGCCTCAAGGCAAGAGCAAGGTTATCTATGGTAGGCTGGGGCAGAACTAGCAGCAAGCAGAGCAAAGTTGTCCAAGAATAGCTTCCATTGGAATGCTAATGGCAATTGAAGAGGCAGGCCAGTGGCAAGCCACTAGCTTCTAGCAGTTTGAAAGTTGCAGACACAGTGCAGGTGTTGTGCGGCTTCCTTCTTGGCCTCCTAGAAGGTGCCGCGCTCTCCGTCTCTTGCTTGCCAATATGTTGCCGTGTTCCTCTTATTGTTTGGTTTGTTTTGATTTGTTTTGATGATGTTTTGGCGGGTTTTCGGAATGTTTTGGTGGTGTTTTAGAATGTTTTGTTTTCTCTTGTGTTGTTTTTATTGTGTTGGCAGGTTGTGGAACGTTTGGATTCCTTTCGGCGGGTTTTAAAATCTTTTGGCGGGTATTTGGAATGTTTGGGTTTGCTTTCATTTGTTTTGATTATGTTTTGGCAAGTTATTGAATGTTTTGATCACTTCTGACTGGTTTTCTAGTATTTTGGCATCTTTTCAGAGTGTTTTGATCAGTTTTGGCGGGTTCTAAACTATTTTGTTGGGTTTTTGGAATGTTTTGCTTGGTTTTGATTTGTTTTTATTTTGATTTTGCGGGTTTTCAGAATGTTTTGGTCGGTTTTCTAGAATGTTTTGGTTGGTTTTGATTTCTTTTTAATATTATTTTGTGGGTTTTGGAATGTTTTGATTTGTTTTGTCTAGTTTAAAATATTTTGGCATGTATTTGGAAGGTTTTGCTTGGTTTTCATTTTTTTTTGTTATGTTTTGGCAAGGGTTTTTTTTTGGTTTGATCAGTTCTGGCTGGTTTTCTAATATGTTGGCCGATTTTCAGAATGTTTTGATCAGTTTTGGCGGGTTTTAAGATATTTTAGAGGTTGTTTATAATATTTTGGTTTCTTTAGCTTTGTTTTTACTATATTTTGGCGGGTTTTTTGAATGTTTCGATCACTTCTGACTGGTTTTCTAGTATTTTGGCATCTTTTCCGAATGTTTTGATCAGTTTTGGCAGGTTCTAAACTATTTTGTCGGGTTTTTGGAATGTTTTGGTTGGTTTTGATTTGTTTTTATGATGTTTTGCCAAGTTTTTTGAATGTTTTGATCAGTTCTGGCTGGTTTTCTAATGTTTTGGCATCTTTTTAGAATGTTTTGATGAGTTTTGCGGGTCTAAATAATTTTGGCGGGTTTTCGGAATATTTTGGTTGGTTTTGATTTGTTTTTATGATGTTTTGGCGGGTTTTCGGAATGTGTTGGTTGGGTTTTAGAATGTTTTGTATTCTCTTGAGTTGTTTTTATTGTGTTGACAGGTTTTGGAATGTTTGGATTCCTTTTGGTGGGTGTTCGGAATGTTTTGGCGGGTATTTGGAATATTTTGATTAGTTTTGACGGGTTTTGAAATATTTTGGCGGGCTTTTAGAAGGTTTTGATTTGTTTTGATTCTGTTTAGCCCAGTTTTTGGTGTGTTTGGATTAGCTTTGGTGGGCTTGATCATGTTTTGTCAGGTTTTTTCGAATGTATTGATCTCTTCTGTCTGGTTTTCTATTTTGGCGGGTTTGAAAATATTTTTGGATTAGTTTTGGCGGGTTTTAAAATATTTTGGCTCTTTGCGCAGAGATGACGGCGCCGGTTGCGGTGCGCTCCGGGGCGCTCCTTCTGCGGAAAGACGCCTAGGCAGCGGCACTTGGGACAGCTCCGCGTCTCCGTATGCTGCGTTTCTTGCCTTCTGCATCTCAGCAAAATGCTTTCCCACTAGGTCTAGCAAGGAGAAACTGTGGCAGCTGAGTAGATGTAGCCCGGCCCGCCCTTTGAAGTTGACAAGTTCTTGGCATCTCAGAGCCTCAAGGCAAGAGCAAGGTTATCTATGGTAGGCTGGGGCAGAACTAGCAGCAAGCAGAGCAAAGTTGTCCAAGAATAGCTTCCATTGGAATGCTAATGGCAATTGAAGAGGCAGGCCAGTGGCAAGCCACTAGCTTCTAGCAGTTTGAAAGTTGCAGACACAGTGCAGGTGTTGTGCGGCTTCCTTCTTGGCCTCCTAGAAGGTGCCGCGCTCTCCGTCTCTTGCTTGCCAATATGTTGCCGTGTTCCTCTTATTGTTTGGTTTGTTTTGATTTGTTTTGATGATGTTTTGGCGGGTTTTCGGAATGTTTTGGTGGTGTTTTAGAATGTTTTGTTTTCTCTTGTGTTGTTTTTATTGTGTTGGCAGGTTGTGGAACGTTTGGATTCCTTTCGGCGGGTTTTAAAATCTTTTGGCGGGTATTTGGAATGTTTGGGTTTGCTTTCATTTGTTTTGATTATGTTTTGGCAAGTTATTGAATGTTTTGATCACTTCTGACTGGTTTTCTAGTATTTTGGCATCTTTTCAGAGTGTTTTGATCAGTTTTGGCGGGTTCTAAACTATTTTGTTGGGTTTTTGGAATGTTTTGCTTGGTTTTGATTTGTTTTTATTTTGATTTTGCGGGTTTTCAGAATGTTTTGGTCGGTTTTCTAGAATGTTTTGGTTGGTTTTGATTTCTTTTTAATATTATTTTGTGGGTTTTGGAATGTTTTGATTTGTTTTGTCTAGTTTAAAATATTTTGGCATGTATTTGGAAGGTTTTGCTTGGTTTTCATTTTTTTTTGTTATGTTTTGGCAAGGGTTTTTTTTTGGTTTGATCAGTTCTGGCTGGTTTTCTAATATGTTGGCCGATTTTCAGAATGTTTTGATCAGTTTTGGCGGGTTTTAAGATATTTTAGAGGTTGTTTATAATATTTTGGTTTCTTTAGCTTTGTTTTTACTATATTTTGGCGGGTTTTTTGAATGTTTCGATCACTTCTGACTGGTTTTCTAGTATTTTGGCATCTTTTCCGAATGTTTTGATCAGTTTTGGCAGGTTCTAAACTATTTTGTCGGGTTTTTGGAATGTTTTGGTTGGTTTTGATTTGTTTTTATGATGTTTTGCCTAGTTTTTTCAATGTTTTGATCAGTTCTGGCTGGTTTTCTAATGTTTTGGCATCTTTTTAGAATGTTTTGATGAGTTTTGTGGGTCTAAATTATTTTGGCGGGTTTTCGGAATATTTTGGTTGGTTTTGATTTGTTTTTATGATGTTTTGGCGGGTTTTCGGAATGTGTTGGTTGGGTTTTAGAATGTTTTGTATTCTCTTGAGTTGTTTTTATTGTGTTGACAGGTTTTGGAATGTTTGGATTCCTTTTGGCGGGTGTTCGGAATGTTTTGGCGGGTGTTCGGAATGTTTTGAGTAGTTTTGACGGGTTTTGAAATATTTTGGTGGGTTTTTAGAAGGTTTCGATTTGTTTTGATTTGTTTTGATTCTGTTTAGCCCAGTTTTTGGTGTGTTTGGATTAGCTTTGGTGGGCTTGATCATGTTTTGTCAGGTTTTTTCGAATGTATTGATCTCTTCTGTCTGGTTTTCTATTTTGGCGGGTTTGAAAATATTTTTGGATTAGTTTTGGCGGGTTTTAAAATATTTTGGCTCTTTGCGCAGAGATGACGGCGCCGGTTGCGGTGCGCTCCGGGGCGCTCCTTCTGCGGAAAGACGCCTAGGCAGCGGCACTTGGGACAGCTCCGCGTCTCCGTATGCTGCGTTTCTTGCCTTCTGCATCTCAGCAAAATGCTTTCCCACTAGGTCTAGCAAGGAGAAACTGTGGCAGCTGAGTAGATGTAGCCCGGCCCGCCCTTTGAAGTTGACAAGTTCTTGGCATCTCAGAGCCTCAAGGCAAGAGCAAGGTTATCTATGGTAGGCTGGGGCAGAACTAGCAGCAAGCAGAGCAAAGTTGTCCAAGAATAGCTTCCATTGGAATGCTAATGGCAATTGAAGAGGCAGGCCAGTGGCAAGCCACTAGCTTCTAGCAGTTTGAAAGTTGCAGACACAGTGCAGGTGTTGTGCGGCTTCCTTCTTGGCCTCCTAGAAGGTGCCGCGCTCTCCGTCTCTTGCTTGCCAATATGTTGCCGTGTTCCTCTTATTGTTTGGTTTGTTTTGATTTGTTTTGATGATGTTTTGGCGGGTTTTCGGAATGTTTTGGTGGTGTTTTAGAATGTTTTGTTTTCTCTTGTGTTGTTTTTATTGTGTTGGCAGGTTGTGGAACGTTTGGATTCCTTTTGGCGGGTTTTAAAATCTTTTGGCGGGTATTTGGAATGTTTGGGTTTGCTTTCATTTGTTTTGATTATGTTTTGGCAAGTTATTGAATGTTTTGATCACTTCTGACTGGTTTTCTAGTATTTTGGCATCTTTTCAGAATGTTTTGATCAGTTTTGGCGGGTTCTAAACTATTTTGTTGGGTTTTTGGAATGTTTTGCTTGGTTTTGATTTGTTTTTATTTTGATTTTGCGGGTTTTCAGAATGTTTTGGTCGGTTTTCTAGAATGTTTTGGTTGGTTTTGATTTCTTTTTAATATTATTTTGTGGGTTTTGGAATGTTTTGATTTGTTTTGTCTAGTTTAAAATATTTTGGCAAGTATTTGGAAGGTTTTGCTTGGTTTTCATTTTTTTTTGTTATGTTTTGGCAAGGGTTTTTTTTTGGTTTGATCAGTTCTGGCTGGTTTTCTAATATGTTGGCCGATTTTCAGAATGTTTTGATCAGTTTTGGCGGGTTTTAAGATATTTTAGAGGTTGTTTATAATATTTTGGTTTCTTTAGCTTTGTTTTTACTATATTTTGGCGGGTTTTTTGAATGTTTCGATCACTTCTGACTGGTTTTCTAGTATTTTGGCATCTTTTCCGAATGTTTTGATCAGTTTTGGCAGGTTCTAAACTATTTTGTCGGGTTTTTGGAATGTTTTGGTTGGTTTTGATTTGTTTTTATGATGTTTTGCCAAGTTTTTTGAATGTTTTGATCAGTTCTGGCTGGTTTTCTAATGTTTTGGCATCTTTTTAGAATGTTTTGATGAGTTTTGCGGGTCTAAATAATTTTGGCGGGTTTTCGGAATATTTTGGTTGGTTTTGATTTGTTTTTATGATGTGTTGGCGGGTTTTCGGAATGTGTTGGTTGGGTTTTAGAATGTTTTGTATTCTCTTGAGTTGTTTTTATTGTGTTGACAGGTTTTGGAATGTTTGGATTCCTTTTGGTGGGTGTTCGGAATGTTTTGGCGGGTATTTGGAATATTTTGATTAGTTTTGACGGGTTTTGAAATATTTTGGCGGGCTTTTAGAAGGTTTTGATTTGTTTTGATTCTGTTTAGCCCAGTTTTTGGTGTGTTTGGATTAGCTTTGGTGGGCTTGATCATGTTTTGTCAGGTTTTTTCGAATGTATTGATCTCTTCTGTCTGGTTTTCTATTTTGGCGGGTTTGAAAATATTTTTGGATTAGTTTTGGCGGGTTTTAAAATATTTTGGCTCTTTGCGCAGAGATGACGGCGCCGGTTGCGGTGCGCTCCGGGGCGCTCCTTCTGCGGAAAGACGCCTAGGCAGCGGCACTTGGGACAGCCCCGCGTCTCCGTATGCTGCGTTTCTTGCCTTCTGCATCTCAGCAAAATGCTTTCCCACTAAGTCTAGCAAGGAGAAACTGTGGCAGCTGAGTAGATGTAGCCCGGCCCGCCCTTTGAAGTTGACAAGTTCTTGGCATCTCAGAGCCTCAAGGCAAGAGCAAGGTTATCTATGGTAGGCTGGGGCAGAACTAGCAGCAAGCAGAGCAAAGTTGTCCAAGAATAGCTTCCATTGGAATGCTAATGGCAATTGAAGAGGCAGGCCAGTGGCAAGCCACTAGCTTCTAGCAGTTTGAAAGTTGCAGACACAGTGCAGGTGTTGTGCGGCTTCCTTCTTGGCCTCCTAGAAGGTGCCGCGCTCTCCGTCTCTTGCTTGCCAATATGTTGCCGTGTTCCTCTTATTGTTTGGTTTGTTTTGATTTGTTTTGATGATGTTTTGGCGGGTTTTCGGAATGTTTTGGTGGTGTTTTAGAATGTTTTGTTTTCTCTTGTGTTGTTTTTATTGTGTTGGCAGGTTGTGGAACGTTTGGATTCCTTTCGGCGGGTTTTAAAATCTTTTGGCGGGTATTTGGAATGTTTGGGTTTGCTTTCATTTGTTTTGATTATGTTTTGGCAAGTTATTGAATGTTTTGATCACTTCTGACTGGTTTTCTAGTATTTTGGCATCTTTTCAGAGTGTTTTGATCAGTTTTGGCGGGTTCTAAACTATTTTGTTGGGTTTTTGGAATGTTTTGCTTGGTTTTGATTTGTTTTTATTTTGATTTTGCGGGTTTTCAGAATGTTTTGGTCGGTTTTCTAGAATGTTTTGGTTGGTTTTGATTTCTTTTTAATATTATTTTGTGGGTTTTGGAATGTTTTGATTTGTTTTGTCTAGTTTAAAATATTTTGGCATGTATTTGGAAGGTTTTGCTTGGTTTTCATTTTTTTTTGTTATGTTTTGGCAAGGGTTTTTTTTTGGTTTGATCAGTTCTGGCTGGTTTTCTAATATGTTGGCCGATTTTCAGAATGTTTTGATCAGTTTTGGCGGGTTTTAAGATATTTTAGAGGTTGTTTATAATATTTTGGTTTCTTTAGCTTTGTTTTTACTATATTTTGGCGGGTTTTTTGAATGTTTCGATCACTTCTGACTGGTTTTCTAGTATTTTGGCATCTTTTCCGAATGTTTTGATCAGTTTTGGCAGGTTCTAAACTATTTTGTCGGGTTTTTGGAATGTTTTGGTTGGTTTTGATTTGTTTTTATGATGTTTTGCCAAGTTTTTTGAATGTTTTGATCAGTTCTGGCTGGTTTTCTAATGTTTTGGCATCTTTTTAGAATGTTTTGATGAGTTTTGCGGGTCTAAATAATTTTGGCGGGTTTTCGGAATATTTTGGTTGGTTTTGATTTGTTTTTATGATGTTTTGGCGGGTTTTCGGAATGTGTTGGTTGGGTTTTAGAATGTTTTGTATTCTCTTGAGTTGTTTTTATTGTGTTGACAGGTTTTGGAATGTTTGGATTCCTTTTGGTGGGTGTTCGGAATGTTTTGGCGGGTATTTGGAATATTTTGATTAGTTTTGACGGGTTTTGAAATATTTTGGCGGGCTTTTAGAAGGTTTTGATTTGTTTTGATTCTGTTTAGCCCAGTTTTTGGTGTGTTTGGATTAGCTTTGGTGGGCTTGATCATGTTTTGTCAGGTTTTTTCGAATGTATTGATCTCTTCTGTCTGGTTTTCTATTTTGGCGGGTTTGAAAATATTTTTGGATTAGTTTTGGCGGGTTTTAAAATATTTTGGCTCTTTGCGCAGAGATGACGGCGCCGGTTGCGGTGCGCTCCGGGGCGCTCCTTCTGCGGAAAGACGCCTAGGCAGCGGCACTTGGGACAGCTCCGCGTCTCCGTATGCTGCGTTTCTTGCCTTCTGCATCTCAGCAAAATGCTTTCCCACTAGGTCTAGCAAGGAGAAACTGTGGCAGCTGAGTAGATGTAGCCCGGCCCGCCCTTTGAAGTTGACAAGTTCTTGGCATCTCAGAGCCTCAAGGCAAGAGCAAGGTTATCTATGGTAGGCTGGGGCAGAACTAGCAGCAAGCAGAGCAAAGTTGTCCAAGAATAGCTTCCATTGGAATGCTAATGGCAATTGAAGAGGCAGGCCAGTGGCAAGCCACTAGCTTCTAGCAGTTTGAAAGTTGCAGACACAGTGCAGGTGTTGTGCGGCTTCCTTCTTGGCCTCCTAGAAGGTGCCGCGCTCTCCGTCTCTTGCTTGCCAATATGTTGCCGTGTTCCTCTTATTGTTTGGTTTGTTTTGATTTGTTTTGATGATGTTTTGGCGGGTTTTCGGAATGTTTTGGTGGTGTTTTAGAATGTTTTGTTTTCTCTTGTGTTGTTTTTATTGTGTTGGCAGGTTGTGGAACGTTTGGATTCCTTTCGGCGGGTTTTAAAATCTTTTGGCGGGTATTTGGAATGTTTGGGTTTGCTTTCATTTGTTTTGATTATGTTTTGGCAAGTTATTGAATGTTTTGATCACTTCTGACTGGTTTTCTAGTATTTTGGCATCTTTTCAGAGTGTTTTGATCAGTTTTGGCGGGTTCTAAACTATTTTGTTGGGTTTTTGGAATGTTTTGCTTGGTTTTGATTTGTTTTTATTTTGATTTTGCGGGTTTTCAGAATGTTTTGGTCGGTTTTCTAGAATGTTTTGGTTGGTTTTGATTTCTTTTTAATATTATTTTGTGGGTTTTGGAATGTTTTGATTTGTTTTGTCTAGTTTAAAATATTTTGGCATGTATTTGGAAGGTTTTGCTTGGTTTTCATTTTTTTTTGTTATGTTTTGGCAAGGGTTTTTTTTTGGTTTGATCAGTTCTGGCTGGTTTTCTAATATGTTGGCCGATTTTCAGAATGTTTTGATCAGTTTTGGCGGGTTTTAAGATATTTTAGAGGTTGTTTATAATATTTTGGTTTCTTTAGCTTTGTTTTTACTATATTTTGGCGGGTTTTTTGAATGTTTCGATCACTTCTGACTGGTTTTCTAGTATTTTGGCATCTTTTCCAAATGTTTTGATCAGTTTTGGCAGGTTCTAAACTATTTTGTCGGGTTTTTGGAATGTTTTGGTTGGTTTTGATTTGTTTTTATGATGTTTTGCCTAGTTTTTTGAATGTTTTGATCAGTTCTGGCTGGTTTTCTAATGTTTTGGCATCTTTTTAGAATGTTTTGATGAGTTTTGTGGGTCTAAATTATTTTGGCGGGTTTTCGGAATATTTTGGTTGGTTTTGATTTGTTTTTATGATGTTTTGGCGGGTTTTCGGAATGTGTTGGTTGGGTTTTAGAATGTTTTGTATTCTCTTGAGTTGTTTTTATTGTGTTGACAGGTTTTGGAATGTTTGGATTCCTTTTGGTGGGTGTTCGGAATGTTTTGGCGGGTATTTGGAATATTTTGATTAGTTTTGACGGGTTTTGAAATATTTTGGTGGGTTTTTAGAAGGTTTCGATTTGTTTTGATTTGTTTTGATTCTGTTTAGCCCAGTTTTTGGTGTGTTTGGATTAGCTTTGGTGGGCTTGATCATGTTTTGTCAGGTTTTTTCGAATGTATTGATCTCTTCTGTCTGGTTTTCTATTTTGGCGGGTTTGAAAATATTTTTGGATTAGTTTTGGCGGGTTTTAAAATATTTTGGCTCTTTGCGCAGAGATGACGGTGCCGGTTGCGGTGCGCTCCGGGGCGCTCCTTCTGCGGAAAGACGCCTAGGCAGCGGCACTTGGGACAGCTCCGCGTCTCCGTATGCTGCGTTTCTTGCCTTCTGCATCTCAGCAAAATGCTTTCCCACTAGGTCTAGCAAGGAGAAACTGTGGCAGCTGAGTAGATGTAGCCCGGCCCGCCCTTTGAAGTTGACAAGTTCTTGGCATCTCAGAGCCTCAAGGCAAGAGCAAGGTTATCTATGGTAGGCTGGGGCAGAACTAGCAGCAAGCAGAGCAAAGTTGTCCAAGAATAGCTTCCATTGGAATGCTAATGGCAATTGAAGAGGCAGGCCAGTGGCAAGCCACTAGCTTCTAGCAGTTTGAAAGTTGCAGACACAGTGCAGGTGTTGTGCGGCTTCCTTCTTGGCCTCCTAGAAGGTGCCGCGCTCTCCGTCTCTTGCTTGCCAATATGTTGCCGTGTTCCTCTTATTGTTTGGTTTGTTTTGATTTGTTTTGATGATGTTTTGGCGGGTTTTCGGAATGTTTTGGTGGTGTTTTAGAATGTTTTGTTTTCTCTTGTGTTGTTTTTATTGTGTTGGCAGGTTGTGGAACGTTTGGATTCCTTTTGGCGGGTTTTAAAATCTTTTGGCGGGTATTTGGAATGTTTGGGTTTGCTTTCATTTGTTTTGATTATGTTTTGGCAAGTTATTGAATGTTTTGATCACTTCTGACTGGTTTTCTAGTATTTTGGCATCTTTTCAGAATGTTTTGATCAGTTTTGGCGGGTTCTAAACTATTTTGTTGGGTTTTTGGAATGTTTTGCTTGGTTTTGATTTGTTTTTATTTTGATTTTGCGGGTTTTCAGAATGTTTTGGTCGGTTTTCTAGAATGTTTTGGTTGGTTTTGATTTCTTTTTAATATTATTTTGTGGGTTTTGGAATGTTTTGATTTGTTTTGTCTAGTTTAAAATATTTTGGCATGTATTTGGAAGGTTTTGCTTGGTTTTCATTTTTTTTTGTTATGTTTTGGCAAGGGTTTTTTTTTGGTTTGATCAGTTCTGGCTGGTTTTCTAATATGTTGGCCGATTTTCAGAATGTTTTGATCAGTTTTGGCGGGTTTTAAGATATTTTAGAGGTTGTTTATAATATTTTGGTTTCTTTAGCTTTGTTTTTACTATATTTTGGCGGGTTTTTTGAATGTTTCGATCACTTCTGACTGGTTTTCTAGTATTTTGGCATCTTTTCCGAATGTTTTGATCAGTTTTGGCAGGTTCTAAACTATTTTGTCGGGTTTTTGGAATGTTTTGGTTGGTTTTGATTTGTTTTTATGATGTTTTGCCAAGTTTTTTGAATGTTTTGATCAGTTCTGGCTGGTTTTCTAATGTTTTGGCATCTTTTTAGAATGTTTTGATGAGTTTTGCGGGTCTAAATAATTTTGGCGGGTTTTCGGAATATTTTGGTTGGTTTTGATTTGTTTTTATGATGTGTTGGCAGGTTTTCGGAATGTGTTGGTTGGGTTTTAGAATGTTTTGTATTCTCTTGAGTTGTTTTTATTGTGTTGACAGGTTTTGGAATGTTTGGATTCCTTTTGGTGGGTGTTCGGAATGTTTTGGCGGGTATTTGGAATATTTTGATTAGTTTTGACGGGTTTTGAAATATTTTGGCGGGCTTTTAGAAGGTTTTGATTTGTTTTGATTCTGTTTAGCCCAGTTTTTGGTGTGTTTGGATTAGCTTTGGTGGGCTTGATCATGTTTTGTCAGGTTTTTTCAAATGTATTGATCTCTTCTGTCTGGTTTTCTATTTTGGCGGGTTTGAAAATATTTTTGGATTAGTTTTGGCGGGTTTTAAAATATTTTGGCTCTTTGCGCAGAGATGACGGCGCCGGTTGCGGTGCGCTCCGGGGCGCTCCTTCTGCGGAAAGACGCCTAGGCAGCGGCACTTGGGACAGCTCCGCGTCTCCGTATGCTGCGTTTCTTGCCTTCTGCATCTCAGCAAAATGCTTTCCCACTAGGTCTAGCAAGGAGAAACTGTGGCAGCTGAGTAGATGTAGCCCGGCCCGCCCTTTGAAGTTGACAAGTTCTTGGCATCTCAGAGCCTCAAGGCAAGAGCAAGGTTATCTATGGTAGGCTGGGGCAGAACTAGCAGCAAGCAGAGCAAAGTTGTCCAAGAATAGCTTCCATTGGAATGCTAATGGCAATTGAAGAGGCAGGCCAGTGGCAAGCCACTAGCTTCTAGCAGTTTGAAAGTTGCAGACACAGTGCAGGTGTTGTGCGGCTTCCTTCTTGGCCTCCTAGAAGGTGCCGCGCTCTCCGTCTCTTGCTTGCCAATATGTTGCCGTGTTCCTCTTATTGTTTGGTTTGTTTTGATTTGTTTTGATGATGTTTTGGCGGGTTTTCGGAATGTTTTGGTGGTGTTTTAGAATGTTTTGTTTTCTCTTGTGTTGTTTTTATTGTGTTGGCAGGTTGTGGAACGTTTGGATTCCTTTCGGCGGGTTTTAAAATCTTTTGGCGGGTATTTGGAATGTTTGGGTTTGCTTTCATTTGTTTTGATTATGTTTTGGCAAGTTATTGAATGTTTTGATCACTTCTGACTGGTTTTCTAGTATTTTGGCATCTTTTCAGAGTGTTTTGATCAGTTTTGGCGGGTTCTAAACTATTTTGTTGGGTTTTTGGAATGTTTTGCTTGGTTTTGATTTGTTTTTATTTTGATTTTGCGGGTTTTCAGAATGTTTTGGTCGGTTTTCTAGAATGTTTTGGTTGGTTTTGATTTCTTTTTAATATTATTTTGTGGGTTTTGGAATGTTTTGATTTGTTTTGTCTAGTTTAAAATATTTTGGCATGTATTTGGAAGGTTTTGCTTGGTTTTCATTTTTTTTTGTTATGTTTTGGCAAGGGTTTTTTTTTGGTTTGATCAGTTCTGGCTGGTTTTCTAATATGTTGGCCGATTTTCAGAATGTTTTGATCAGTTTTGGCGGGTTTTAAGATATTTTAGAGGTTGTTTATAATATTTTGGTTTCTTTAGCTTTGTTTTTACTATATTTTGGCGGGTTTTTTGAATGTTTCGATCACTTCTGACTGGTTTTCTAGTATTTTGGCATCTTTTCAGAATGTTTTGATCAGTTTTGGCAGGTTCTAAACTATTTTGTCGGGTTTTTGGAATGTTTTGGTTGGTTTTGATTTGTTTTTATGATGTTTTGCCTAGTTTTTTGAATGTTTTGATCAGTTCTGGCTGGTTTTCTAATGTTTTGGCATCTTTTTAGAATGTTTTGATGAGTTTTGTGGGTCTAAATTATTTTGGCGGGTTTTCGGAATATTTTGGTTGGTTTTGATTTGTTTTTATGATGTTTTGGCGGGTTTTCGGAATGTGTTGGTTGGGTTTTAGAATGTTTTGTATTCTCTTGAGTTGTTTTTATTGTGTTGACAGGTTTTGGAATGTTTGGATTCCTTTTGGCGGGTGTTCGGAATGTTTTGGCGGGTGTTCGGAATGTTTTGATTAGTTTTGACGGGTTTTGAAATATTTTGGTGGGTTTTTAGAAGGTTTCGATTTGTTTTGATTTGTTTTGATTCTGTTTAGCCCAGTTTTTGGTGTGTTTGGATTAGCTTTGGTGGGCTTGATCATGTTTTGTCAGGTTTTTTCGAATGTATTGATCTCTTCTGTCTGGTTTTCTATTTTGGCGGGTTTGAAAATATTTTTGGATTAGTTTTGGCGGGTTTTAAAATATTTTGGCTCTTTGCGCAGAGATGACGGTGCCGGTTGCGGTGCGCTCCGGGGCGCTCCTTCTGCGGAAAGACGCCTAGGCAGCGGCACTTGGGACAGCTCCGCGTCTCCGTATGCTGCGTTTCTTGCCTTCTGCATCTCAGCAAAATGCTTTCCCACTAGGTCTAGCAAGGAGAAACTGTGGCAGCTGAGTAGATGTAGCCCGGCCCGCCCTTTGAAGTTGACAAGTTCTTGGCATCTCAGAGCCTCAAGGCAAGAGCAAGGTTATCTATGGTAGGCTGGGGCAGAACTAGCAGCAAGCAGAGCAAAGTTGTCCAAGAATAGCTTCCATTGGAATGCTAATGGCAATTGAAGAGGCAGGCCAGTGGCAAGCCACTAGCTTCTAGCAGTTTGAAAGTTGCAGACACAGTGCAGGTGTTGTGCGGCTTCCTTCTTGGCCTCCTAGAAGGTGCCGCGCTCTCCGTCTCTTGCTTGCCAATATGTTGCCGTGTTCCTCTTATTGTTTGGTTTGTTTTGATTTGTTTTGATGATGTTTTGGCGGGTTTTCGGAATGTTTTGGTGGTGTTTTAGAATGTTTTGTTTTCTCTTGTGTTGTTTTTATTGTGTTGGCAGGTTGTGGAACGTTTGGATTCCTTTTGGCGGGTTTTAAAATATTTTGGCGGGTATTTGGAATGTTTGGGTTTGCTTTCATTTGTTTTGATTATGTTTTGGCAAGTTATTGAATGTTTTGATCACTTCTGACTGGTTTTCTAGTATTTTGGCATCTTTTCAGAATGTTTTGATCAGTTTTGGCGGGTTCTAAACTATTTTGTTGGGTTTTTGGAATGTTTTGCTTGGTTTTGATTTGTTTTTATTTTGATTTTGCGGGTTTTCAGAATGTTTTGGTCGGTTTTCTAGAATGTTTTGGTTGGTTTTGATTTCTTTTTAATATTATTTTGTGGGTTTTGGAATGTTTTGATTTGTTTTGTCTAGTTTAAAATATTTTGGCATGTATTTGGAAGGTTTTGCTTGGTTTTCATTTTTTTTTGTTATGTTTTGGCAAGGGTTTTTTTTTGGTTTGATCAGTTCTGGCTGGTTTTCTAATATGTTGGCCGATTTTCAGAATGTTTTGATCAGTTTTGGCGGGTTTTAAGATATTTTAGAGGTTGTTTATAATATTTTGGTTTCTTTAGCTTTGTTTTTACTATATTTTGGCGGGTTTTTTGAATGTTTCGATCACTTCTGACTGGTTTTCTAGTATTTTGGCATCTTTTCCGAATGTTTTGATCAGTTTTGGCAGGTTCTAAACTATTTTGTCGGGTTTTTGGAATGTTTTGGTTGGTTTTGATTTGTTTTTATGATGTTTTGCCAAGTTTTTTGAATGTTTTGATCAGTTCTGGCTGGTTTTCTAATGTTTTGGCATCTTTTTAGAATGTTTTGATGAGTTTTGCGGGTCTAAATAATTTTGGCGGGTTTTCGGAATATTTTGGTTGGTTTTGATTTGTTTTTATGATGTTTTGGCGGGTTTTCGGAATGTGTTGGTTGGGTTTTAGAATGTTTTGTATTCTCTTGAGTTGTTTTTATTGTGTTGACAGGTTTTGGAATGTTTGGATTCCTTTTGGTGGGTGTTCGGAATGTTTTGGCGGGTATTTGGAATATTTTGATTAGTTTTGACGGGTTTTGAAATATTTTGGCGGGCTTTTAGAAGGTTTTGATTTGTTTTGATTCTGTTTAGCCCAGTTTTTGGTGTGTTTGGATTAGCTTTGGTGGGCTTGATCATGTTTTGTCAGGTTTTTTCGAATGTATTGATCTCTTCTGTCTGGTTTTCTATTTTGGCGGGTTTGAAAATATTTTTGGATTAGTTTTGGCGGGTTTTAAAATATTTTGGCTCTTTGCGCAGAGATGACGGTGCCGGTTGCGGTGCGCTCCGGGGCGCTCCTTCTGCGGAAAGACGCCTAGGCAGCGGCACTTGGGACAGCTCCGCGTCTCCGTATGCTGCGTTTCTTGCCTTCTGCATCTCAGCAAAATGCTTTCCCACTAGGTCTAGCAAGGAGAAACTGTGGCAGCTGAGTAGATGTAGCCCGGCCCGCCCTTTGAAGTTGACAAGTTCTTGGCATCTCAGAGCCTCAAGGCAAGAGCAAGGTTATCTATGGTAGGCTGGGGCAGAACTAGCAGCAAGCAGAGCAAAGTTGTCCAAGAATAGCTTCCATTGGAATGCTAATGGCAATTGAAGAGGCAGGCCAGTGGCAAGCCACTAGCTTCTAGCAGTTTGAAAGTTGCAGACACAGTGCAGGTGTTGTGCGGCTTCCTTCTTGGCCTCCTAGAAGGTGCCGCGCTCTCCGTCTCTTGCTTGCCAATATGTTGCCGTGTTCCTCTTATTGTTTGGTTTGTTTTGATTTGTTTTTATGATGTTTTGGCGGGTTTTCGGAATGTTTTGGTGGTGTTTTAGAATGTTTTGTTTTCTCTTGTGTTGTTTTTATTGTGTTGGCAGGTTGTGGAACGTTTGGATTCCTTTTGGCGGGTTTTAAAATCTTTTGGCGGGTATTTGGAATGTTTGGGTTTGCTTTCATTTGTTTTGATTATGTTTTGGCAAGTTATTGAATGTTTTGATCACTTCTGACTGGTTTTCTAGTATTTTGGCATCTTTTCAGAATGTTTTGATCAGTTTTGGCGGGTTCTAAACTATTTTGTTGGGTTTTTGGAATGTTTTGCTTGGTTTTGATTTGTTTTTATTTTGATTTTGCGGGTTTTCAGAATGTTTTGGTCGGTTTTCTAGAATGTTTTGGTTGGTTTTGATTTCTTTTTAATATTATTTTGTGGGTTTTGGAATGTTTTGATTTGTTTTGTCTAGTTTAAAATATTTTGGCATGTATTTGGAAGGTTTTGCTTGGTTTTCATTTTTTTTTGTTATGTTTTGGCAAGGGTTTTTTTTTGGTTTGATCAGTTCTGGCTGGTTTTCTAATATGTTGGCCGATTTTCAGAATGTTTTGATCAGTTTTGGCGGGTTTTAAGATATTTTAGAGGTTGTTTATAATATTTTGGTTTCTTTAGCTTTGTTTTTACTATATTTTGGCGGGTTTTTTGAATGTTTCGATCACTTCTGACTGGTTTTCTAGTATTTTGGCATCTTTTCCGAATGTTTTGATCAGTTTTGGCAGGTTCTAAACTATTTTGTCGGGTTTTTGGAATGTTTTGGTTGGTTTTGATTTGTTTTTATGATGTTTTGCCAAGTTTTTTGAATGTTTTGATCAGTTCTGGCTGGTTTTCTAATGTTTTGGCATCTTTTTAGAATGTTTTGATGAGTTTTGCGGGTCTAAATAATTTTGGCGGGTTTTCGGAATATTTTGGTTGGTTTTGATTTGTTTTTATGATGTGTTGGCAGGTTTTCGGAATGTGTTGGTTGGGTTTTAGAATGTTTTGTATTCTCTTGAGTTGTTTTTATTGTGTTGACAGGTTTTGGAATGTTTGGATTCCTTTTGGTGGGTGTTCGGAATGTTTTGGCGGGTATTTGGAATATTTTGATTAGTTTTGACGGGTTTTGAAATATTTTGGCGGGCTTTTAGAAGGTTTTGATTTGTTTTGATTCTGTTTAGCCCAGTTTTTGGTGTGTTTGGATTAGCTTTGGTGGGCTTGATCATGTTTTGTCAGGTTTTTTCGAATGTATTGATCTCTTCTGTCTGGTTTTCTATTTTGGCGGGTTTGAAAATATTTTTGGATTAGTTTTGGCGGGTTTTAAAATATTTTGGCTCTTTGCGCAGAGATGACGGCGCCGGTTGCGGTGCGCTCCGGGGCGCTCCTTCTGCGGAAAGACGCCTAGGCAGCGGCACTTGGGACAGCTCCGCGTCTCCGTATGCTGCGTTTCTTGCCTTCTGCATCTCAGCAAAATGCTTTCCCACTAGGTCTAGCAAGGAGAAACTGTGGCAGCTGAGTAGATGTAGCCCGGCCCGCCCTTTGAAGTTGACAAGTTCTTGGCATCTCAGAGCCTCAAGGCAAGAGCAAGGTTATCTATGGTAGGCTGGGGCAGAACTAGCAGCAAGCAGAGCAAAGTTGTCCAAGAATAGCTTCCATTGGAATGCTAATGGCAATTGAAGAGGCAGGCCAGTGGCAAGCCACTAGCTTCTAGCAGTTTGAAAGTTGCAGACACAGTGCAGGTGTTGTGCGGCTTCCTTCTTGGCCTCCTAGAAGGTGCCGCGCTCTCCGTCTCTTGCTTGCCAATATGTTGCCGTGTTCCTCTTATTGTTTGGTTTGTTTTGATTTGTTTTGATGATGTTTTGGCGGGTTTTCGGAATGTTTTGGTGGTGTTTTAGAATGTTTTGTTTTCTCTTGTGTTGTTTTTATTGTGTTGGCAGGTTGTGGAACGTTTGGATTCCTTTCGGCGGGTTTTAAAATCTTTTGGCGGGTATTTGGAATGTTTGGGTTTGCTTTCATTTGTTTTGATTATGTTTTGGCAAGTTATTGAATGTTTTGATCACTTCTGACTGGTTTTCTAGTATTTTGGCATCTTTTCAGAGTGTTTTGATCAGTTTTGGCGGGTTCTAAACTATTTTGTTGGGTTTTTGGAATGTTTTGCTTGGTTTTGATTTGTTTTTATTTTGATTTTGCGGGTTTTCAGAATGTTTTGGTCGGTTTTCTAGAATGTTTTGGTTGGTTTTGATTTCTTTTTAATATTATTTTGTGGGTTTTGGAATGTTTTGATTTGTTTTGTCTAGTTTAAAATATTTTGGCATGTATTTGGAAGGTTTTGCTTGGTTTTCATTTTTTTTTGTTATGTTTTGGCAAGGGTTTTTTTTTTGTTTGATCAGTTCTGGCTGGTTTTCTAATATGTTGGCCGATTTTCAGAATGTTTTGATCAGTTTTGGCGGGTTTTAAGATATTTTAGAGGTTGTTTATAATATTTTGGTTTCTTTAGCTTTGTTTTTACTATATTTTGGCGGGTTTTTTGAATGTTTCGATCACTTTTGACTGGTTTTCTAGTATTTTGGCATCTTTTCCGAATGTTTTGATCAGTTTTGGCAGGTTCTAAACTATTTTGTCGGGTTTTTGGAATGTTTTGGTTGGTTTTGATTTGTTTTTATGATGTTTTGCCTAGTTTTTTGAATGTTTTGATCAGTTCTGGCTGGTTTTCTAATGTTTTGGCATCTTTTTAGAATGTTTTGATGAGTTTTGTGGGTCTAAATTATTTTGGCGGGTTTTCGGAATATTTTGGTTGGTTTTGATTTGCTTTTATGATGTGTTGGCGGGTTTTCGGAATGTGTTGGTTGGGTTTTAGAATGTTTTGTATTCTCTTGAGTTGTTTTTATTGTGTTGACAGGTTTTGGAATGTTTGGATTCCTTTTGGCGGGTGTTCGGAATGTTTTGGCGGGTGTTCGGAATGTTTTGATTAGTTTTGACGGGTTTTGAAATATTTTGGTGGGTTTTTAGAAGGTTTCGATTTGTTTTGATTTGTTTTGATTCTGTTTAGCCCAGTTTTTGGTGTGTTTGGATTAGCTTTGGTGGGCTTGATCATGTTTTGTCAGGTTTTTTCGAATGTATTGATCTCTTCTGTCTGGTTTTCTATTTTGGCGGGTTTGAAAATATTTTTGGATTAGTTTTGGCGGGTTTTAAAATATTTTGGCTCTTTGCGCAGAGATGACGGTGCCGGTTGCGGTGCGCTCCGGGGCGCTCCTTCTGCGGAAAGACGCCTAGGCAGCGGCACTTGGGACAGCTCCGCGTCTCCGTATGCTGCGTTTCTTGCCTTCTGCATCTCAGCAAAATGCTTTCCCACTAGGTCTAGCAAGGAGAAACTGTGGCAGCTGAGTAGATGTAGCCCGGCCCGCCCTTTGAAGTTGACAAGTTCTTGGCATCTCAGAGCCTCAAGGCAAGAGCAAGGTTATCTATGGTAGGCTGGGGCAGAACTAGCAGCAAGCAGAGCAAAGTTGTCCAAGAATAGCTTCCATTGGAATGCTAATGGCAATTGAAGAGGCAGGCCAGTGGCAAGCCACTAGCTTCTAGCAGTTTGAAAGTTGCAGACACAGTGCAGGTGTTGTGCGGCTTCCTTCTTGGCCTCCTAGAAGGTGCCGCGCTCTCCGTCTCTTGCTTGCCAATATGTTGCCGTGTTCCTCTTATTGTTTGGTTTGTTTTGATTTGTTTTGATGATGTTTTGGCGGGTTTTCGGAATGTTTTGGTGGTGTTTTAGAATGTTTTGTTTTCTCTTGTGTTGTTTTTATTGTCTTGGCAGGTTGTGGAACGTTTGGATTCCTTTTGGCGGGTTTTAAAATCTTTTGGCGGGTATTTGGAATGTTTGGGTTTGCTTTCATTTGTTTTGATTATGTTTTGGCAAGTTATTGAATGTTTTGATCACTTCTGACTGGTTTTCTAGTATTTTGGCATCTTTTCAGAATGTTTTGATCAGTTTTGGCGGGTTCTAAACTATTTTGTTGGGTTTTTGGAATGTTTTGCTTGGTTTTGATTTGTTTTTATTTTGATTTTGCGGGTTTTCAGAATGTTTTGGTCGGTTTTCTAGAATGTTTTGGCTGGTTTTGATTTCTTTTTAATATTATTTTGTGGGTTTTGGAATGTTTTGATTTGTTTTGTCTAGTTTAAAATATTTTGGCATGTATTTGGAAGGTTTTGCTTGGTTTTCATTTTTTTTTGTTATGTTTTGGCAAGGGTTTTTTTTTGGTTTGATCAGTTCTGGCTGGTTTTCTAATATGTTGGCCGATTTTCAGAATATTTTGATCAGTTTTGGCGGGTTTTAAGATATTTTAGAGGTTGTTTATAATATTTTGGTTTCTTTAGCTTTGTTTTTACTATATTTTGGCGGGTTTTTTGAATGTTTCGATCACTTCTGACTGGTTTTCTAGTATTTTGGCATCTTTTCCGAATGTTTTGATCAGTTTTGGCAGGTTCTAAACTATTTTGTCGGGTTTTTGGAATGTTTTGGTTGGTTTTGATTTGTTTTTATGATGTTTTGCCAAGTTTTTTGAATGTTTTGATCAGTTCTGGCTGGTTTTCTAATGTTTTGGCATCTTTTTAGAATGTTTTGATGAGTTTTGCGGGTCTAAATAATTTTGGCGGGTTTTCGGAATATTTTGGTTGGTTTTGATTTGTTTTTATGATGTGTTGGCAGGTTTTCGGAATGTGTTGGTTGGGTTTTAGAATGTTTTGTATTCTCTTGAGTTGTTTTTATTGTGTTGACAGGTTTTGGAATGTTTGGATTCCTTTTGGTGGGTGTTCGGAATGTTTTGGCGGGTATTTGGAATATTTTGATTAGTTTTGACGGGTTTTGAAATATTTTGGCGGGCTTTTAGAAGGTTTTGATTTGTTTTGATTCTGTTTAGCCCAGTTTTTGGTGTGTTTGGATTAGCTTTGGTGGGCTTGATCATGTTTTGTCAGGTTTTTTCGAATGTATTGATCTCTTCTGTCTGGTTTTCTATTTTGGCGGGTTTGAAAATATTTTTGGATTAGTTTTGGCGGGTTTTAAAATATTTTGGCTCTTTGCGCAGAGATGACGGCGCCGGTTGCGGTGCGCTCCGGGGCGCTCCTTCTGCGGAAAGACGCCTAGGCAGCGGCACTTGGGACAGCTCCGCGTCTCCGTATGCTGCGTTTCTTGCCTTCTGCATCTCAGCAAAATGCTTTCCCACTAGGTCTAGCAAGGAGAAACTGTGGCAGCTGAGTAGATGTAGCCCGGCCCGCCCTTTGAAGTTGACAAGTTCTTGGCATCTCAGAGCCTCAAGGCAAGAGCAAGGTTATCTATGGTAGGCTGGGGCAGAACTAGCAGCAAGCAGAGCAAAGTTGTCCAAGAATAGCTTCCATTGGAATGCTAATGGCAATTGAAGAGGCAGGCCAGTGGCAAGCCACTAGCTTCTAGCAGTTTGAAAGTTGCAGACACAGTGCAGGTGTTGTGCGGCTTCCTTCTTGGCCTCCTAGAAGGTGCCGCGCTCTCCGTCTCTTGCTTGCCAATATGTTGCCGTGTTCCTCTTATTGTTTGGTTTGTTTTGATTTGTTTTGATGATGTTTTGGCGGGTTTTCGGAATGTTTTGGTGGTGTTTTAGAATGTTTTGTTTTCTCTTGTGTTGTTTTTATTGTCTTGGCAGGTTGTGGAACGTTTGGATTCCTTTTGGCGGGTTTTAAAATCTTTTGGCGGGTATTTGGAATGTTTGGGTTTGCTTTCATTTGTTTTGATTATGTTTTGGCAAGTTATTGAATGTTTTGATCACTTCTGACTGGTTTTCTAGTATTTTGGCATCTTTTCAGAGTGTTTTGATCAGTTTTGGCGGGTTCTAAACTATTTTGTTGGGTTTTTGGAATGTTTTGCTTGGTTTTGATTTGTTTTTATTTTGATTTTGCGGGTTTTCAGAATGTTTTGGTCGGTTTTCTAGAATGTTTTGGTTGGTTTTGATTTCTTTTTAATATTATTTTGTGGGTTTTGGAATGTTTTGATTTGTTTTGTCTAGTTTAAAATATTTTGGCATGTATTTGGAAGGTTTTGCTTGGTTTTCATTTTTTTTTGTTATGTTTTGGCAAGGGTTTTTTTTTGGTTTGATCAGTTCTGGCTGGTTTTCTAATATGTTGGCCGATTTTCAGAATGTTTTGATCAGTTTTGGCGGGTTTTAAGATATTTTAGAGGTTGTTTATAATATTTTGGTTTCTTTAGCTTTGTTTTTACTATATTTTGGCGGGTTTTTTGAATGTTTCGATCACTTCTGACTGGTTTTCTAGTATTTTGGCATCTTTTCCGAATGTTTTGATCAGTTTTGGCAGGTTCTAAACTATTTTGTCGGGTTTTTGGAATGTTTTGGTTGGTTTTGATTTGTTTTTATGATGTTTTGCCTAGTTTTTTGAATGTTTTGATCAGTTCTGGCTGGTTTTCTAATGTTTTGGCATCTTTTTAGAATGTTTTGATGAGTTTTGTGGGTCTAAATTATTTTGGCGGGTTTTCGGAATATTTTGGTTGGTTTTGATTTGTTTTTATGATGTTTTGGCGGGTTTTCGGAATGTGTTGGTTGGGTTTTAGAATGTTTTGTATTCTCTTGAGTTGTTTTTATTGTGTTGACAGGTTTTGGAATGTTTGGATTCCTTTTGGCGGGTGTTCGGAATGTTTTGGCGGGTGTTCGGAATGTTTTGATTAGTTTTGACGGGTTTTGAAATATTTTGGTGGGTTTTTAGAAGGTTTCGATTTGTTTTGATTTGTTTTGATTCTGTTTAGCCCAGTTTTTGGTGTGTTTGGATTAGCTTTGGTGGGCTTGATCATGTTTTGTCAGGTTTTTTCGAATGTATTGATCTCTTCTGTCTGGTTTTCTATTTTGGCGGGTTTGAAAATATTTTTGGATTAGTTTTGGCGGGTTTTAAAATATTTTGGCTCTTTGCGCAGAGATGACGGTGCCGGTTGCGGTGCGCTCCGGGGCGCTCCTTCTGCGGAAAGACGCCTAGGCAGCGGCACTTGGGACAGCTCCGCGTCTCCGTATGCTGCGTTTCTTGCCTTCTGCATCTCAGCAAAATGCTTTCCCACTAGGTCTAGCAAGGAGAAACTGTGGCAGCTGAGTAGATGTAGCCCGGCCCGCCCTTTGAAGTTGACAAGTTCTTGGCATCTCAGAGCCTCAAGGCAAGAGCAAGGTTATCTATGGTAGGCTGGGGCAGAACTAGCAGCAAGCAGAGCAAAGTTGTCCAAGAATAGCTTCCATTGGAATGCTAATGGCAATTGAAGAGGCAGGCCAGTGGCAAGCCACTAGCTTCTAGCAGTTTGAAAGTTGCAGACACAGTGCAGGTGTTGTGCGGCTTCCTTCTTGGCCTCCTAGAAGGTGCCGCGCTCTCCGTCTCTTGCTTGCCAATATGTTGCCGTGTTCCTCTTATTGTTTGGTTTGTTTTGATTTGTTTTGATGATGTTTTGGCGGGTTTTCGGAATGTTTTGGTGGTGTTTTAGAATGTTTTGTTTTCTCTTGTGTTGTTTTTATTGTGTTGGCAGGTTGTGGAACGTTTGGATTCCTTTTGGCGGGTTTTAAAATATTTTGGCGGGTATTTGGAATGTTTGGGTTTGCTTTCATTTGTTTTGATTATGTTTTGGCAAGTTATTGAATGTTTTGATCACTTCTGACTGGTTTTCTAGTATTTTGGCATCTTTTCAGAATGTTTTGATCAGTTTTGGCGGGTTCTAAACTATTTTGTTGGGTTTTTGGAATGTTTTGCTTGGTTTTGATTTGTTTTTATTTTGATTTTGCGGGTTTTCAGAATGTTTTGGTCGGTTTTCTAGAATGTTTTGGTTGGTTTTGATTTCTTTTTAATATTATTTTGTGGGTTTTGGAATGTTTTGATTTGTTTTGTCTAGTTTAAAATATTTTGGCATGTATTTGGAAGGTTTTGCTTGGTTTTCATTTTTTTTTGTTATGTTTTGGCAAGGGTTTTTTTTTGGTTTGATCAGTTCTGGCTGGTTTTCTAATATGTTGGCCGATTTTCAGAATGTTTTGATCAGTTTTGGCGGGTTTTAAGATATTTTAGAGGTTGTTTATAATATTTTGGTTTCTTTAGCTTTGTTTTTACTATATTTTGGCGGGTTTTTTGAATGTTTCGATCACTTCTGACTGGTTTTCTAGTATTTTGGCATCTTTTCCGAATGTTTTGATCAGTTTTGGCAGGTTCTAAACTATTTTGTCGGGTTTTTGGAATGTTTTGGTTGGTTTTGATTTGTTTTTATGATGTTTTGCCTAGTTTTTTGAATGTTTTGATCAGTTCTGGCTGGTTTTCTAATGTTTTGGCATCTTTTTAGAATGTTTTGATGAGTTTTGCGGGTCTAAATAATTTTGGCGGGTTTTCGGAATATTTTGGTTGGTTTTGATTTGTTTTTATGATGTTTTGGCGGGTTTTCGGAATGTGTTGGTTGGGTTTTAGAATGTTTTGTATTCTCTTGAGTTGTTTTTATTGTGTTGACAGGTTTTGGAATGTTTGGATTCCTTTTGGTGGGTGTTCGGAATGTTTTGGCGGGTATTTGGAATATTTTGATTAGTTTTGACGGGTTTTGAAATATTTTGGCGGGCTTTTAGAAGGTTTTGATTTGTTTTGATTCTGTTTAGCCCAGTTTTTGGTGTGTTTGGATTAGCTTTGGTGGGCTTGATCATGTTTTGTCAGGTTTTTTCGAATGTATTGATCTCTTCTGTCTGGTTTTCTATTTTGGCGGGTTTGAAAATATTTTTGGATTAGTTTTGGCGGGTTTTAAAATATTTTGGCTCTTTGCGCAGAGATGACGGCGCCGGTTGCGGTGCGCTCCGGGGCGCTCCTTCTGCGGAAAGACGCCTAGGCAGCGGCACTTGGGACAGCTCCGCGTCTCCGTATGCTGCGTTTCTTGCCTTCTGCATCTCAGCAAAATGCTTTCCCACTAGGTCTAGCAAGGAGAAACTGTGGCAGCTGAGTAGATGTAGCCCGGCCCGCCCTTTGAAGTTGACAAGTTCTTGGCATCTCAGAGCCTCAAGGCAAGAGCAAGGTTATCTATGGTAGGCTGGGGCAGAACTAGCAGCAAGCAGAGCAAAGTTGTCCAAGAATAGCTTCCATTGGAATGCTAATGGCAATTGAAGAGGCAGGCCAGTGGCAAGCCACTAGCTTCTAGCAGTTTGAAAGTTGCAGACACAGTGCAGGTGTTGTGCGGCTTCCTTCTTGGCCTCCTAGAAGGTGCCGCGCTCTCCGTCTCTTGCTTGCCAATATGTTGCCGTGTTCCTCTTATTGTTTGGTTTGTTTTGATTTGTTTTGATGATGTTTTGGCGGGTTTTCGGAATGTTTTGGTGGTGTTTTAGAATGTTTTGTTTTCTCTTGTGTTGTTTTTATTGTGTTGGCAGGTTGTGGAACGTTTGGATTCCTTTTGGCGGGTTTTAAAATCTTTTGGCGGGTATTTGGAATGTTTGGGTTTGCTTTCATTTGTTTTGATTATGTTTTGGCAAGTTATTGAATGTTTTGATCACTTCTGACTGGTTTTCTAGTATTTTGGCATCTTTTCAGAGTGTTTTGATCAGTTTTGGCGGGTTCTAAACTATTTTGTTGGGTTTTTGGAATGTTTTGCTTGGTTTTGATTTGTTTTTATTTTGATTTTGCGGGTTTTCAGAATGTTTTGGTCGGTTTTCTAGAATGTTTTGGTTGGTTTTGATTTCTTTTTAATATTATTTTGTGGGTTTTGGAATGTTTTGATTTGTTTTGTCTAGTTTAAAATATTTTGGCATGTATTTGGAAGGTTTTGCTTGGTTTTCATTTTTTTTTGTTATGTTTTGGCAAGGGTTTTTTTTTGGTTTGATCAGTTCTGGCTGGTTTTCTAATATGTTGGCCGATTTTCAGAATGTTTTGATCAGTTTTGGCGGGTTTTAAGATATTTTAGAGGTTGTTTATAATATTTTGGTTTCTTTAGCTTTGTTTTTACTATATTTTGGCGGGTTTTTTGAATGTTTCGATCACTTCTGACTGGTTTTCTAGTATTTTGGCATCTTTTCAGAATGTTTTGATCAGTTTTGGCAGGTTCTAAACTATTTTGTCGGGTTTTTGGAATGTTTTGGTTGGTTTTGATTTGTTTTTATGATGTTTTGCCTAGTTTTTTGAATGTTTTGATCAGTTCTGGCTGGTTTTCTAATGTTTTGGCATCTTTTTAGAATGTTTTGATGAGTTTTGTGGGTCTAAATTATTTTGGCGGGTTTTCGGAATATTTTGGTTGGTTTTGATTTGTTTTTATGATGTTTTGGCGGGTTTTCGGAATGTGTTGGTTGGGTTTTAGAATGTTTTGTATTCTCTTGAGTTGTTTTTATTGTGTTGACAGGTTTTGGAATGTTTGGATTCCTTTTGGTGGGTGTTCGGAATGTTTTGGCGGGTATTTGGAATATTTTGATTAGTTTTGACGGGTTTTGAAATATTTTGGCGGGCTTTTAGAAGGTTTTGATTTGTTTTGATTCTGTTTAGCCCAGTTTTTGGTGTGTTTGGATTAGCTTTGGTGGGCTTGATCATGTTTTGTCAGGTTTTTTCGAATGTATTGATCTCTTCTGTCTGGTTTTCTATTTTGGCGGGTTTGAAAATATTTTTGGATTAGTTTTGGCAGGTTTTAAAATATTTTGGCTCTTTGCGCAGAGATGACGGCGCCGGTTGCGGTGCGCTCCGGGGCGCTCCTTCTGCGGAAAGACGCCTAGGCAGCGGCACTTGGGACAGCTCCGCGTCTCCGTATGCTGCGTTTCTTGCCTTCTGCATCTCAGCAAAATGCTTTCCCACTAGGTCTAGCAAGGAGAAACTGTGGCAGCTGAGTAGATGTAGCCCGGCCCGCCCTTTGAAGTTGACAAGTTCTTGGCATCTCAGAGCCTCAAGGGAAGAGCAAGGTTCTCTATGGTAGGCTGGGGCAGAACTAGCAGCAAGCAGAGCAAAGTTGTCCAAGAATAGCTTCCATTGGAATGCTAATGGCAATTGAAGAGGCAGGCCAGTGGCAAGCCACTAGCTTCTAGCAGTTTGAAAGTTGCAGACACAGTGCAGGTGTTGTGCGGCTTCCTTCTTGGCCTCCTAGAAGGTGCCGCGCTCTCCGTCTCTTGCTTGCCAATATGTTGCCGTGTTCCTCCTATTGTTTGGTTTGTTTTGATTTGTTTTGATGATGTTTTGGTGGGTTTTCGGAATGTTTTGGTGGTGTTTTAGAATGTTTTGTTTTCTCTTGTGTTGTTTTTATTGTCTTGGCAGGTTGTGGAATATTTGGATTCCTTTTGGCGGGTTTTCAAATATTTTGGCGGGTATTTGGAATGTTTTTGGTTTGCTTTCATTTGTTTTGATTATGTTTTGGCAAGTTATTGAAAGTTTCGATCACTTCTGACTGGTTTTCTAGTATTTTGGCATCTTTTCAGAATGTTTTGATCAGTTTTGGCAGGTTCTAAACTATTTTGTCAGGTTTTTGGGATTTTTTGGTTGGTTTTGATTTGTTTTTATGATGTTTTGCCTAGTTTTTTCAATGTTTTGATCAGTTCTGTCTGGTTTTCTAATGTTTTGGCATCTTTTCAGAAAGTTTTGATGAGTTTTGCGGGTCTAAATTATTTTGGCGGGTTTTCGGAATATTTTGGTTGGTTTTGATTTGTTTTTATGATGTTTTGGTGGGTTTTCGGAATGTTTTGGTTGGGTTTTAGAATGTTTTGTATTCTCTTGAGTTGTTTTTATTGTGTTGGCAGGTTTTGGAATGTTTGGATTCCTTTTGGCGGGTGTTCGGAATGTTTTGGCGGGTGTTCGGAATGTTTTGATTAGTTTTGACGGGTTTTGAAATATTTTGGCGGGTTTTTAGAAGGTTTCGATTTGTTTTGATTTGTTTTGATTCTGTTTAGCCCAGTTTTTGGTGTGTTTGGATTAGCTTTGGTGGGCTTGATCATGTTTTGTCAGGTTTTTTCAAATGTATTGATCTCTTCTGTCTGGTTTTCTATTTTGGCGGGTTTGAAAATATTTTTGGATTAGTTTTGGCGGGTTTTAAAATATTTTGGCTCTTTGCGCAGAGATGACGGCGCCGGTTGCGGTGCGCTCCGGGGCGCTCCTTCTGCGGAAAGACGCCTAGGCAGCGGCACTTGGGACAGCTCCGCGTCTCCGCATGCTGCGTTTCTTGCCTTCTGCATCTCAGCAAAATGCTTTCCCACTAGGTCTAGCAAGGAGAAACTGTGGCAGCTGAGTAGATGTAGCCCGGCCCGCCCTTTGAAGTTGACAAGTTCTTGGCATCTCAGAGCCTCAAGGGAAGAGCAAGGTTCTCTATGGTAGGCTGGGGCAGAACTAGCAGCAAGCAGAGCAAAGTTGTCCAAGAATAGCTTCCATTGGAATGCTAATGGCAATTGAAGAGGCAGGCCAGTGGCAAGCCACTAGCTTCTAGCAGTTTGAAAGTTGCAGACACAGTGCAGGTGTTGTGCGGCTTCCTTCTTGGCCTCCTAGAAGGTGCCGCGCTCTCCGTCTCTTGCTTGCCAATATGTTGCCGTGTTCCTCTTATTGTTTGGTTTGTTTTGATTTGTTTTGATGATGTTTTGGCGGGTTTTCGGAATGTTTTGGTGGTGTTTTAGAATGTTTTGTTTTCTCTTGTGTTGTTTTTATTGTGTTGGCAGGTTGTGGAACGTTTGGATTCCTTTTGGCGGGTTTTAAAATATTTTGGCGGGTATTTGGAATGTTTGGGTTTGCTTTCATTTGTTTTGATTATGTTTTGGCAAGTTATTGAATGTTTTGATCACTTCTGACTGGTTTTCTAGTATTTTGGCATCTTTTCAGAGTGTTTTGATCAGTTTTGGCGGGTTCTAAACTATTTTGTTGGGTTTTTGGAATGTTTTGCTTGGTTTTGATTTGTTTTTATTTTGATTTTGCGGGTTTTCAGAATGTTTTGGTCAGTTTTCTAGAATGTTTTGGTTGGTTTTGATTTCTTTTTAATATTATTTTGTGGGTTTTGGAATGTTTTGATTTGTTTTGTCTAGTTTAAAATATTTTGGCATGTATTTGGAAGGTTTTGCTTGGTTTTCATTTTTTTTTGTTATGTTTTGGCAAGGGTTTTTTTTTTGTTTGATCAGTTCTGGCTGGTTTTCTAATATGTTGGCCGATTTTCAGAATGTTTTGATCAGTTTTGGCGGGTTTTAAGATATTTTAGAGGTTGTTTATAATATTTTGGTTTCTTTAGCTTTGTTTTTACTATATTTTGGCGGGTTTTTTGAATGTTTCGATCACTTCTGACTGGTTTTCTAGTATTTTGGCATCTTTTCCGAATGTTTTGATCAGTTTTGGCAGGTTCTAAACTATTTTGTCGGGTTTTTGGAATGTTTTGGTTGGTTTTGATTTGTTTTTATGATGTTTTGCCAAGTTTTTTGAATGTTTTGATCAGTTCTGGCTGGTTTTCTAATGTTTTGGCATCTTTTTAGAATGTTTTGATGAGTTTTGTGGGTCTAAATTATTTTGGCGGGTTTTCGGAATATTTTGGTTGGTTTTGATTTGTTTTTATGATGTTTTGGCGGGTTTTCGGAATGTGTTGGTTGGGTTTTAGAATGTTTTGTATTCTCTTGAGTTGTTTTTATTGTGTTGACAGGTTTTGGAATGTTTGGATTCCTTTTGGTGGGTGTTCGGAATGTTTTGGCGGGTATTTGGAATATTTTGATTAGTTTTGACGGGTTTTGAAATATTTTGGCGGGCTTTTAGAAGGTTTTGATTTGTTTTGATTCTGTTTAGCCCAGTTTTTGGTGTGTTTGGATTAGCTTTGGTGGGCTTGATCATGTTTTGTCAGGTTTTTTCGAATGTATTGATCTCTTCTGTCTGGTTTTCTATTTTGGCGGGTTTGAAAATATTTTTGGATTAGTTTTGGCGGGTTTTAAAATATTTTGGCTCTTTGCGCAGAGATGACGGCGCCGGTTGCGGTGCGCTCCGGGGCGCTCCTTCTGCGGAAAGACGCCTAGGCAGCGGCACTTGGGACAGCTCCGCGTCTCCGTATGCTGCGTTTCTTGCCTTCTGCATCTCAGCAAAATGCTTTCCCACTAGGTCTAGCAAGGAGAAACTGTGGCAGCTGAGTAGATGTAGCCCGGCCCGCCCTTTGAAGTTGACAAGTTCTTGGCATCTCAGAGCCTCAAGGCAAGAGCAAGGTTCTCTATGGTAGGCTGGGGCAGAACTAGCAGCAAGCAGAGCAAAGTTGTCCAAGAATAGCTTCCATTGGAATGCTAATGGCAATTGAAGAGGCAGGCCAGTGGCAAGCCACTAGCTTCTAGCAGTTTGAAAGTTGCAGACACAGTGCAGGTGTTGTGCGGCTTCCTTCTTGGCCTCCTAGAAGGTGCCGCGCTCTCCGTCTCTTGCTTGCCAATATGTTGCCGTGTTCCTCTTATTGTTTGGTTTGTTTTGATTTGTTTTGATGATGTTTTGGCGGGTTTTCGGAATGTTTTGGTGGTGTTTTAGAATGTTTTGTTTTCTCTTGTGTTGTTTTTATTGTGTTGGCAGGTTGTGGAACGTTTGGATTCCTTTTGGCGGGTTTTCAAATATTTTGGCGGGTATTTGGAATGTTTTTGGTTTGCTTTCATTTGTTTTGATTATGTTTTGGCAAGTTATTGAAAGTTTCGATCACTTCTGACTGGTTTTCTAGTATTTTGGCATCTTTTCAGAATGTTTTGATCAGTTTTGGCAGGTTCTAAACTATTTTGTCAGGTTTTTGGGATTTTTTGGTTGGTTTTGATTTGTTTTTATGATGTTTTGCCTAGTTTTTTCAATGTTTTGATCAGTTCTGTCTGGTTTTCTAATGTTTTGGCATCTTTTCAGAAAGTTTTGATGAGTTTTGCGGGTCTAAATTATTTTGGCGGGTTTTCGGAATATTTTGGTTGGTTTTGATTTGTTTTTATGATGTTTTGGTGGGTTTTCGGAATGTTTTGGTTGGGTTTTAGAATGTTTTGTATTCTCTTGAGTTGTTTTTATTGTGTTGGCAGGTTTTGGAATGTTTGGATTCCTTTTGGCGGGTGTTCGGAATGTTTTGGCGGGTGTTCGGAATGTTTTGATTAGTTTTGACGGGTTTTGAAATATTTTGGTGGGTTTTTAGAAGGTTTCGATTTGTTTTGATTTGTTTTGATTCTGTATAGCCCAGTTTTTGGTGTGTTTGGATTAGCTTTGGTGGGCTTGATCATGTTTTGTCAGGTTTTTTCGAATGTATTGATCTCTTCTGTCTGGTTTTCTATTTTGGCGGGTTTGAAAATATTTTTGGATTAGTTTTGGCGGGTTTTAAAATATTTTGGCTCTTTGCGCAGAGATGACGGCGCCGGTTGCGGTGCGCTCCGGGGCGCTCCTTCTGCGGAAAGACGCCTAGGCAGCGGCACTTGGGACAGCTCCGCGTCTCCGTATGCTGCGTTTCTTGCCTTCTGCATCTCAGCAAAATGCTTTCCCACTAGGTCTAGCAAGGAGAAACTGTGGCAGCTGAGTAGATGTAGCCCGGCCCGCCCTTTGAAGTTGACAAGTTCTTGGCATCTCAGAGCCTCAAGGCAAGAGCAAGGTTCTCTATGGTAGGCTGGGGCAGAACTAGCAGCAAGCAGAGCAAAGTTGTCCAAGAATAGCTTCCATTGGAATGCTAATGGCAATTGAAGAGGCAGGCCAGTGGCAAGCCACTAGCTTCTAGCAGTTTGAAAGTTGCAGACACAGTGCAGGTGTTGTGCGGCTTCCTTCTTGGCCTCCTAGAAGGTGCCGCGCTCTCCGTCTCTTGCTTGCCAATATGTTGCCGTGTTCCTCTTATTGTTTGGTTTGTTTTGATTTGTTTTGATGATGTTTTGGCGGGTTTTCGGAATGTTTTGGTGGTGTTTTAGAATGTTTTGTTTTCTCTTGTGTTGTTTTTATTGTGTTGGCAGGTTGTGGAACGTTTGGATTCCTTTTGGCGGGTTTTAAAATATTTTGGCGGGTATTTGGAATGTTTTTGGTTTGCTTTCATTTGTTTTGATTATGTTTTGGCAAGTTATTGAAAGTTTTGATCACTTCTGACTGGTTTTCTACTATTTTGGCATCTTTTCAGAGTGTTTTGATCAGTTTTGGCGGGTTCTAAACTATTTTGTTGGGTTTTTGGAATGTTTTGCTTGGTTTTGATTTGTTTTTATTTTGATTTTGCGGGTTTTCAGAATGTTTTGGTCGGTTTTCTAGAATGTTTTGGTTGGTTTTGATTTCTTTTTAATATTATTTTGTGGGTTTTGGAATGTTTTGATTTGTTTTGTCTAGTTTAAAATATTTTGGCATGTATTTGGAAGGTTTTGCTTGGTTTTCATTTTTTTTTGTTATGTTTTGGCAAGGGTTTTATTTTTGTTTGATCAGTTCTGGCTGGTTTTCTAATATGTTGGCCGATTTTCAGAATGTTTTGATCAGTTTTGGCGGGTTTTAAGATATTTTAGAGGTTGTTTATAATATTTTGGTTTCTTTAGCTTTGTTTTTACTATATTTTGGCGGGTTTTTTGAATGTTTCGATCACTTCTGACTGGTTTTCTAGTATTTTGGCATCTTTTCAGAATGTTTTGATCAGTTTTGGCAGGTTCTAAACTATTTTGTCGGGTTTTTGGAATGTTTTGGTTGGTTTTGATTTGTTTTTATGATGTTTTGCCAAGTTTTTTGAATGTTTTGATCAGTTCTGTCTGGTTTTCTAATGTTTTGGCATCTTTTTAGAATGTTTTGATGAGTTTTGTGGGTCTAAATAATTTTGGCGGGTTTTCGGAATATTTTGGTTGGTTTTGATTTGTTTTTATGATGTTTTGGTGGGTTTTCGGAATGTGTTGGTTGGGTTTTAGAATGTTTTGTATTCTCTTGAGTTGTTTTTATTGTGTTGACAGGTTTTGGAATGTTTGGATTCCTTTTGGTGGGTGTTCGGAATGTTTTGGCGGGTATTTGGAATATTTTGATTAGTTTTGACGGGTTTTGAAATATTTTGGCGGGCTTTTAGAAGGTTTTGATTTGTTTTGATTCTGTTTAGCCCAGTTTTTGGTGTGTTTGGATTAGCTTTGGTGGGCTTGATCATGTTTTGTCAGGTTTTTTCGAATGTATTGATCTCTTCTGTCTGGATTTCTATTTTGGCGGGTTTGAAAATATTTTTGGATTAGTTTTGGCGGGTTTTAAAATATTTTGGCTCTTTGCGCAGAGATGACGGCGCCGGTTGCGGTGCGCTCCGGGGCGCTCCTTCTGCGGAAAGACGCCTAGGCAGCGGCACTTGGGACAGCTCCGCGTCTCCGTATTCTGCGTTTCTTGCCTTCTGCATCTCAGCAAAATGCTTTCCCACTAGGTCTAGCAAGGAGAAACTGTGGCAGCTGAGTAGATGTAGCCCGGCCCGCCCTTTGAAGTTGACAAGTTCTTGGCATCTCAGAGCCTCAAGGCAAGAGCAAGGTTCTCTATGGTAGGCTGGGGCAGAACTAGCAGCAAGCAGAGCAAAGTTGTCCAAGAATAGCTTCCATTGGAATGCTAATGGCAATTGAAGAGGCAGGCCAGTGGCAAGCCACTAGCTTCTAGCAGTTTGAAAGTTGCAGACACAGTGCAGGTGTTGTGCGGCTTCCTTCTTGGCCTCCTAGAAGGTGCCGCGCTCTCCGTCTCTTGCTTGCCAATATGTTGCCGTGTTCCTCCTATTGTTTGGTTTGTTTTGATTTGTTTTGATGATGTTTTGGTGGGTTTTCGGAATGTTTTGGTGGTGTTTTAGAATGTTTTGTTTTCTCTTGTGTTGTTTTTATTGTCTTGGCAGGTTGTGGAATATTTGGATTCCTTTTGGCGGGTTTTCAAATATTTTGGCGGGTATTTGGAATGTTTTTGGTTTGCTTTCATTTGTTTTGATTATGTTTTGGCAAGTTATTGAAAGTTTCGATCACTTCTGACTGGTTTTCTAGTATTTTGGCATCTTTTCAGAATGTTTTGATCAGTTTTGGCAGGTTCTAAACTATTTTGTCAGGTTTTTGGGATTTTTTGGTTGGTTTTGATTTGTTTTTATGATGTTTTGCCTAGTTTTTTCAATGTTTTGATCAGTTCTGTCTGGTTTTCTAATGTTTTGGCATCTTTTCAGAAAGTTTTGATGAGTTTTGCGGGTCTAAATTATTTTGGCGGGTTTTCGGAATATTTTGGTTGGTTTTGATTTGTTTTTATGATGTTTTGGTGGGTTTTCGGAATGTTTTGGTTGGGTTTTAGAATGTTTTGTATTCTCTTGAGTTGTTTTTATTGTGTTGGCAGGTTTTGGAATGTTTGGATTCCTTTTGGCGGGTGTTCGGAATGTTTTGGCGGGTGTTCGGAATGTTTTGATTAGTTTTGACGGGTTTTGAAATATTTTGGCAGGTTTTTAGAAGGTTTCGATTTGTTTTGATTTGTTTTGATTCTGTATAGCCCAGTTTTTGGTGTGTTTGGATTAGCTTTGGTGGGCTTGATCATGTTTTGTCAGGTTTTTTCGAATGTATTGATCTCTTCTGTCTGGTTTTCTATTTTGGCGGGTTTGAAAATATTTTTGGATTAGTTTTGGCGGGTTTTAAAATATTTTGGCTCTTTGCGCAGAGATGACGGCGCCGGTTGCGGTGCGCTCCGGGGCGCTCCTTCTGCGGAAAGACGCCTAGGCAGCGGCACTTGGGACAGCTCCGCGTCTCCGTATGCTGCGTTTCTTGCCTTCTGCATCTCAGCAAAATGCTTTCCCACTAGGTCTAGCAAGGAGAAACTGTGGCAGCTGAGTAGATGTAGCCCGGCCCGCCCTTTGAAGTTGACAAGTTCTTGGCATCTCAGAGCCTCAAGGCAAGAGCAAGGTTCTCTATGGTAGGCTGGGGCAGAACTAGCAGCAAGCAGAGCAAAGTTGTCCAAGAATAGCTTCCATTGGAATGCTAATGGCAATTGAAGAGGCAGGCCAGTGGCAAGCCACTAGCTTCTAGCAGTTTGAAAGTTGCAGACACAGTGCAGGTGTTGTGCGGCTTCCTTCTTGGCCTCCTAGAAGGTGCCGCGCTCTCCGTCTCTTGCTTGCCAATATGTTGCCGTGTTCCTCTTATTGTTTGGTTTGTTTTGATTTGTTTTGATGATGTTTTGGCGGGTTTTCGGAATGTTTTGGTGGTGTTTTAGAATGTTTTGTTTTCTCTTGTGTTGTTTTTATTGTGTTGGCAGGTTGTGGAACGTTTGGATTCCTTTTGGCGGGTTTTAAAATATTTTGGCGGGTATTTGGAATGTTTGGGTTTGCTTTCATTTGTTTTGATTATGTTTTGGCAAGTTATTGAATGTTTTGATCACTTCTGACTGGTTTTCTAGTATTTTGGCATCTTTTCAGAATGTCTTGATCAGTTTTGGTGGGTTCTAAACTATTTTGTTGGGTTTTTGGAATGTTTTGCTTGGTTTTGATTTGTTTTTATTTTGATTTTGCGGGTTTTCAGAATGTTTTGGTCGGTTTTCTAGAATGTTTTGGTTGGTTTTGATTTCTTTTTAATATTATTTTGTGGGTTTTGGAATGTTTTGATTTGTTTTGTCTAGTTTAAAATATTTTGGCATGTATTTGGAAGGTTTTGCTTGGTTTTCATTTTTTTTTGTTATGTTTTGGCAAGGGTTTTTTTTTTGTTTGATCAGTTCTGGCTGGTTTTCTAATATGTTGGCCGATTTTCAGAATGTTTTGATCAGTTTTGGCGGGTTTTAAGATATTTTAGAGGTTGTTTATAATATTTTGGTTTCTTTAGCTTTGTTTTTACTATATTTTGGCGGGTTTTTTGAATGTTTTGATCACTTCTGACTGGTTTTCTAGTATTTTGGCATCTTTTCCGAATGTTTTGATCAGTTTTGGCAGGTTCTAAACTATTTTGTCGGGTTTTTGGAATGTTTTGGTTGGTTTTGATTTGTTTTTATGATGTTTTGCCAAGTTTTTTGAATGTTTTGATCAGTTCTGTCTGGTTTTCTAATGTTTTGGCATCTTTTTAGAATGTTTTGATGAGTTTTGTGGGTCTAAATAATTTTGGCGGGTTTTCGGAATATTTTGGTTGGTTTTGATTTGTTTTTATGATGTTTTGGCGGGTTTTCGGAATGTGTTGGTTGGGTTTTAGAATGTTTTGTATTCTCTTGAGTTGTTTTTATTGTGTTGACAGGTTTTGGAATGTTTGGATTCCTTTTGGTGGGTGTTCGGAATGTTTTGGCGGGTATTTGGAATATTTTGATTAGTTTTGACGGGTTTTGAAATATTTTGGGGGGCTTTTAGAAGGTTTTGATTTGTTTTGATTCTGTTTAGCCCAGTTTTTGGTGTGTTTGGATTAGCTTTGGTGGGCTTGATCATGTTTTGTCAGGTTTTTTCGAATGTATTGATCTCTTCTGTCTGGTTTTCTATTTTGGCGGGTTTGAAAATATTTTTGGATTAGTTTTGGCGGGTTTTAAAATATTTTGGCTCTTTGCGCAGAGATGACGGCGCCGGTTGCGGTGCGCTCCGGGGCGCTCCTTCTGCGGAAAGACGCCTAGGCAGCGGCACTTGGGACAGCTCCGCGTCTCCGTATGCTGCGTTTCTTGCCTTCTGCATCTCAGCAAAATGCTTTCCCACTAGGTCTAGCAAGGAGAAACTGTGGCAGCTGAGTAGATGTAGCCCGGCCCGCCCTTTGAAGTTGACAAGTTCTTGGCATCTCAGAGCCTCAAGGCAAGAGCAAGGTTCTCTATGGTAGGCTGGGGCAGAACTAGCAGCAAGCAGAGCAAAGTTGTCCAAGAATAGCTTCCATTGGAATGCTAATGGCAATTGAAGAGGCAGGCCAGTGGCAAGCCACTAGCTTCTAGCAGTTTGAAAGTTGCAGACACAGTGCAGGTGTTGTGCGGCTTCCTTCTTGGCCTCCTAGAAGGTGCCGCGCTCTCCGTCTCTTGCTTGCCAATATGTTGCCGTGTTCCTCCTATTGTTTGGTTTGTTTTGATTTGTTTTGATGATGTTTTGGTGGGTTTTCGGAATGTTTTGGTGGTGTTTTAGAATGTTTTGTTTTCTCTTGTGTTGTTTTTATTGTCTTGGCAGGTTGTGGAACATTTGGATTCCTTTTGGCGGGTTTTCAAATATTTTGGCGGGTATTTGGAATGTTTTTGGTTTGCTTTCATTTGTTTTGATTATGTTTTGGCAAGTTATTGAAAGTTTCGATCACTTCTGACTGGTTTTCTAGTATTTTGGCATCTTTTCAGAATGTTTTGATCAGTTTTGGCAGGTTCTAAACTATTTTGTCAGGTTTTTGGAATTTTTTGGTTGGTTTTGATTTGTTTTTATGATGTTTTGCCTAGTTTTTTCAATGTTTTGATCAGTTCTGTCTGGTTTTCTAATGTTTTGGCATCTTTTCAGAAAGTTTTGATGAGTTTTGCGGGTCTAAATTATTTTGGCGGGTTTTCGGAATATTTTGGTTGGTTTTGATTTTTTTTTTATGATGTTTTGGTGGGTTTTCGGAATGTTTTGGTTGGGTTTTAGAATGTTTTGTATTCTCTTGAGTTGTTTTTATTGTGTTGGCAGGTTTTGGAATGTTTGGATTCCTTTTGGCGGGTGTTCGGAATGTTTTGGCGGGTGTTCGGAATGTTTTGATTAGTTTTGACGGGTTTTGAAATATTTTGGTGGGTTTTTAGAAGGTTTCGATTTGTTTTGATTTGTTTTGATTCTGTTTAGCCCAGTTTTTGGTGTGTTTGGATTAGCTTTGGTGGGCTTGATCATGTTTTGTCAGGTTTTTTCGAATGTATTGATCTCTTCTGTCTGGTTTTCTATTTTGGCGGGTTTGAAAATATTTTTGGATTAGTTTTGGCGGGTTTTAAAATATTTTGGCTCTTTGCGCAGAGATGACGGCGCCGGTTGCGGTGCGCTCCGGGGCGCTCCTTCTGCGGAAAGACGCCTAGGCAGCGGCACTTGGGACAGCTCCGCGTCTCCGTATGCTGCGTTTCTTGCCTTCTGCATCTCAGCAAAATGCTTTCCCACTAGGTCTAGCAAGGAGAAACTGTGGCAGCTGAGTAGATGTAGCCCGGCCCGCCCTTTGAAGTTGACAAGTTCTTGGCATCTCAGAGCCTCAAGGCAAGAGCAAGGTTCTCTATGGTAGGCTGGGGCAGAACTAGCAGCAAGCAGAGCAAAGTTGTCCAAGAATAGCTTCCATTGGAATGCTAATGGCAATTGAAGAGGCAGGCCAGTGGCAAGCCACTAGCTTCTAGCAGTTTGAAAGTTGCAGACACAGTGCAGGTGTTGTGCGGCTTCCTTCTTGGCCTCCTAGAAGGTGCCGCGCTCTCCGTCTCTTGCTTGCCAATATGTTGCCGTGTTCCTCTTATTGTTTGGTTTGTTTTGATTTGTTTTGATGATGTTTTGGCGGGTTTTCGGAATGTTTTGGTGGTGTTTTAGAATGTTTTGTTTTCTCTTGTGTTGTTTTTATTGTGTTGGCAGGTTGTGGAACGTTTGGATTCCTTTTGGCGGGTTTTAAAATCTTTTGGCGGGTATTTGGAATGTTTTGGTTTGCTTTCATTTGTTTTGATTATGTTTTGGCAAGTTATTGAATGTTTTGATCACTTCTGACTGGTTTTCTAGTATTTTGGCATCTTTTCAGAATGTTTTGATCAGTTTTGGCGGGTTCTAAACTATTTTGTTGGGTTTTTGGAATGTTTTGCTTGGTTTTGATTTGTTTTTATTTTGATTTTGCGGGTTTTCAGAATGTTTTGGTCGGTTTTCTAGAATGTTTTGGTTGGTTTTGATTTCTTTTTAATATTATTTTGTGGGTTTTGGAATGTTTTGATTTGTTTTGTCTAGTTTAAAATATTTTGGCATGTATTTGGAAGGTTTTGCTTGGTTTTCATTTTTTTTTGTTATGTTTTGGCAAGGGTTTTTTTTTTGTTTGATCAGTTCTGGCTGGTTTTCTAATATGTTGGCCGATTTTCAGAATGTTTTGATCAGTTTTGGCGGGTTTTAAGATATTTTAGAGGTTGTTTATAATATTTTGGTTTCTTTAGCTTTGTTTTTACTATATTTTGGCGGGTTTTTTGAATGTTTCGATCACTTCTGACTGGTTTTCTAGTATTTTGGCATCTTTTCCGAATGTTTTGATCAGTTTTGGCAGGTTCTAAACTATTTTGTCGGGTTTTTGGAATGTTTTGGTTGGTTTTGATTTGTTTTTATGATGTTTTGCCAAGTTTTTTGAATGTTTTGATCAGTTCTGTCTGGTTTTCTAATGTTTTGGCATCTTTTTAGAATGTTTTGATGAGTTTTGTGGGTCTAAATAATTTTGGCGGGTTTTCGGAATATTTTGGTTGGTTTTGATTTGTTTTGATGATGTTTTGGCGGGTTTTCGGAATGTGTTGGTTGGGTTTTAGAATGTTTTGTATTCTCTTGAGTTGTTTTTATTGTGTTGACAGGTTTTGGAATGTTTGGATTCCTTTTGGTGGGTGTTCGGAATGTTTTGGCGGGTATTTGGAATATTTTGATTAGTTTTGACGGGTTTTGAAATATTTTGGCGGGCTTTTAGAAGGTTTTGATTTGTTTTGATTCTGTATAGCCCAGTTTTTGGTGTGTTTGGATTAGCTTTGGTGGGCTTGATCATGTTTTGTCAGGTTTTTCGAATGTATTGATCTCTTCTGTCTGGTTTTCTATTTTGGCGGGTTTGAAAATATTTTTGGATTAGTTTTGGCGGGTTTTAAAATATTTTGGCTCTTTGCGCAGAGATGACGGCGCCGGTTGCGGTGCGCTCCGGGGCGCTCCTTCTGCGGAAAGACGCCTAGGCAGCGGCACTTGGGACAGCTCCGCGTCTCCGTATGCTGCGTTTCTTGCCTTCTGCATCTCAGCAAAATGCTTTCCCACTAGGTCTAGCAAGGAGAAACTGTGGCAGCTGAGTAGATGTAGCCCGGCCCGCCCTTTGAAGTTGACAAGTTCTTGGCATCTCAGAGCCTCAAGGGAAGAGCAAGGTTCTCTATGGTAGGCTGGGGCAGAACTAGCAGCAAGCAGAGCAAAGTTGTCCAAGAATAGCTTCCATTGGAATGCTAATGGCAATTGAAGAGGCAGGCCAGTGGCAAGCCACTAGCTTCTAGCAGTTTGAAAGTTGCAGACACAGTGCAGGTGTTGTGCGGCTTCCTTCTTGGCCTCCTAGAAGGTGCCGCGCTCTCCGTCTCTTGCTTGCCAATATGTTGCCGTGTTCCTCCTATTGTTTGGTTTGTTTTGATTTGTTTTGATGATGTTTTGGTGGGTTTTCGGAATGTTTTGGTGGTGTTTTAGAATGTTTTGTTTTCTCTTGTGTTGTTTTTATTGTCTTGGCAGGTTGTGGAATATTTGGATTCCTTTTGGCGGGTTTTCAAATATTTTGGCGGGTATTTGGAATGTTTTTGGTTTGCTTTCATTTGTTTTGATTATGTTTTGGCAAGTTATTGAAAGTTTCGATCACTTCTGACTGGTTTTCTAGTATTTTGGCATCTTTTCAGAATGTTTTGATCAGTTTTGGCAGGTTCTAAACTATTTTGTCAGGTTTTTGGGATTTTTTGGTTGGTTTTGATTTGTTTTTATGATGTTTTGCCTAGTTTTTTCAATGTTTTGATCAGTTCTGTCTGGTTTTCTAATGTTTTGGCATCTTTTCAGAAAGTTTTGATGAGTTTTGCGGGTCTAAATTATTTTGGCGGGTTTTCGGAATATTTTGGTTGGTTTTGATTTGTTTTTATGATGTTTTGGTGGGTTTTCGGAATGTTTTGGTTGGGTTTTAGAATGTTTTGTATTCTCTTGAGTTGTTTTTATTGTGTTGGCAGGTTTTGGAATGTTTGGATTCCTTTGGGCGGGTGTTCGGAATGTTTTGGCGGGTGTTCGGAATGTTTTGATTAGTTTTGACGGGTTTTGAAATATTTTGGCGGGTTTTTAGAAGGTTTCGATTTGTTTTGATTTGTTTTGATTCTGTTTAGCCCAGTTTTTGGTGTGTTTGGATTAGCTTTGGTGGGCTTGATCATGTTTTGTCAGGTTTTTTCGAATGTATTGATCTCTTCTGTCTGGTTTTCTATTTTGGCGGGTTTGAAAATATTTTTGGATTAGTTTTGGCGGGTTTTAAAATATTTTGGCTCTTTGCGCAGAGATGACGGCGCCGGTTGCGGTGCGCTCCGGGGCGCTCCTTCTGCGGAAAGACGCCTAGGCAGCGGCACTTGGGACAGCTCCGCGTCTCCGTATGCTGCGTTTCTTGCCTTCTGCATCTCAGCAAAATGCTTTCCCACTAGGTCTAGCAAGGAGAAACTGTGGCAGCTGAGTAGATGTAGCCCGGCCCGCCCTTTGAAGTTGACAAGTTCTTGGCATCTCAGAGCCTCAAGGCAAGAGCAAGGTTCTCTATGGTAGGCTGGGGCAGAACTAGCAGCAAGCAGAGCAAAGTTGTCCAAGAATAGCTTCCATTGGAATGCTAATGGCAATTGAAGAGGCAGGCCAGTGGCAAGCCACTAGCTTCTAGCAGTTTGAAAGTTGCAGACACAGTGCAGGTGTTGTGCGGCTTCCTTCTTGGCCTCCTAGAAGGTGCCGCGCTCTCCGTCTCTTGCTTGCCAATATGTTGCCGTGTTCCTCTTATTGTTTGGTTTGTTTTGATTTGTTTTGATGATGTTTTGGCGGGTTTTCGGAATGTTTTGGTGGTGTTTTAGAATGTTTTGTTTTCTCTTGTGTTGTTTTTATTGTGTTGGCAGGTTGTGGAACGTTTGGATTCCTTTTGGCGGGTTTTAAAATATTTTGGCGGGTATTTGGAATGTTTGGGTTTGCTTTCATTTGTTTTGATTATGTTTTGGCAAGTTATTGAATGTTTTGATCACTTCTGACTGGTTTTCTAGTATTTTGGCATCTTTTCAGAGTGTTTTGATCAGTTTTGGCGGGTTCTAAACTATTTTGTTGGGTTTTTGGAATGTTTTGCTTGGTTTTGATTTGTTTTTATTTTGATTTTGCGGGTTTTCAGAATGTTTTGGTCGGTTTTCTAGAATGTTTTGGTTGGTTTTGATTTCTTTTTAATATTATTTTGTGGGTTTTGGAATGTTTTGATTTGTTTTGTCTAGTTTAAAATATTTTGGCATGTATTTGGAAGGTTTTGCTTGGTTTTCATTTTTTTTTGTTATGTTTTGGCAAGGGTTTTTTTTTTGTTTGATCAGTTCTGGCTGGTTTTCTAATATGTTGGCCGATTTTCAGAATGTTTTGATCAGTTTTGGCGGGTTTTAAGATATTTTAGAGGTTGTTTATAATATTTTGGTTTCTTTAGCTTTGTTTTTACTATATTTTGGCGGGTTTTTTGAATGTTTTGATCACTTCTGACTGGTTTTCTAGTATTTTGGCATCTTTTCCGAATGTTTTGATCAGTTTTGGCAGGTTCTAAACTATTTTGTCGGGTTTTTGGAATGTTTTGGTTGGTTTTGATTTGTTTTTATGATGTTTTGCCAAGTTTTTTGAATGTTTTGATCAGTTCTGTCTGGTTTTCTAATGTTTTGGCATCTTTTTAGAATGTTTTGATGAGTTTTGTGGGTCTAAATAATTTTGGCGGGTTTTCGGAATATTTTGGTTGGTTTTGATTTGTTTTTATGATGTTTTGGCGGGTTTTCGGAATGTGTTGGTTGGGTTTTAGAATGTTTTGTATTCTCTTGAGTTGTTTTTATTGTGTTGACAGGTTTTGGAATGTTTGGATTCCTTTTGGTGGGTGTTCGGAATGTTTTGGCGGGTATTTGGAATATTTTGATTAGTTTTGACGGGTTTTGAAATATTTTGGGGGGCTTTTAGAAGGTTTTGATTTGTTTTGATTCTGTTTAGCCCAGTTTTTGGTGTGTTTGGATTAGCTTTGGTGGGCTTGATCATGTTTTGTCAGGTTTTTTCGAATGTATTGATCTCTTCTGTCTGGTTTTCTATTTTGGCGGGTTTGAAAATATTTTTGGATTAGTTTTGGCGGGTTTTAAAATATTTTGGCTCTTTGCGCAGAGATGACGGCGCCGGTTGCGGTGCGCTCCGGGGCGCTCCTTCTGCGGAAAGACGCCTAGGCAGCGGCACTTGGGACAGCTCCGCGTCTCCGTATGCTGCGTTTCTTGCCTTCTGCATCTCAGCAAAATGCTTTCCCACTAGGTCTAGCAAGGAGAAACTGTGGCAGCTGAGTAGATGTAGCCCGGCCCGCCCTTTGAAGTTGACAAGTTCTTGGCATCTCAGAGCCTCAAGGGAAGAGCAAGGTTCTCTATGGTAGGCTGGGGCAGAACTAGCAGCAAGCAGAGCAAAGTTGTCCAAGAATAGCTTCCATTGGAATGCTAATGGCAATTGAAGAGGCAGGCCAGTGGCAAGCCACTAGCTTCTAGCAGTTTGAAAGTTGCAGACACAGTGCAGGTGTTGTGCGGCTTCCTTCTTGGCCTCCTAGAAGGTGCCGCGCTCTCCGTCTCTTGCTTGCCAATATGTTGCCGTGTTCCTCCTATTGTTTGGTTTGTTTTGATTTGTTTTGATGATGTTTTGGTGGGTTTTCGGAATGTTTTGGTGGTGTTTTAGAATGTTTTGTTTTCTCTTGTGTTGTTTTTATTGTCTTGGCAGGTTGTGGAACATTTGGATTCCTTTTGGCGGGTTTTCAAATATTTTGGCGGGTATTTGGAATGTTTTTGGTTTGCTTTCATTTGTTTTGATTATGTTTTGGCAAGTTATTGAAAGTTTCGATCACTTCTGACTGGTTTTCTAGTATTTTGGCATCTTTTCAGAATGTTTTGATCAGTTTTGGCAGGTTCTAAACTATTTTGTCAGGTTTTTGGAATTTTTTGGTTGGTTTTGATTTGTTTTTATGATGTTTTGCCTAGTTTTTTCAATGTTTTGATCAGTTCTGTCTGGTTTTCTAATGTTTTGGCATCTTTTCAGAAAGTTTTGATGAGTTTTGCGGGTCTAAATTATTTTGGCGGGTTTTCGGAATATTTTGGTTGGTTTTGATTTTTTTTTTATGATGTTTTGGTGGGTTTTCGGAATGTTTTGGTTGGGTTTTAGAATGTTTTGTATTCTCTTGAGTTGTTTTTATTGTGTTGGCAGGTTTTGGAATGTTTGGATTCCTTTTGGCGGGTGTTCGGAATGTTTTGGCGGGTGTTCGGAATGTTTTGATTAGTTTTGACGGGTTTTGAAATATTTTGGTGGGTTTTTAGAAGGTTTCGATTTGTTTTGATTTGTTTTGATTCTGTTTAGCCCAGTTTTTGGTGTGTTTGGATTAGCTTTGGTGGGCTTGATCATGTTTTGTCAGGTTTTTTCGAATGTATTGATCTCTTCTGTCTGGTTTTCTATTTTGGCGGGTTTGAAAATATTTTTGGATTAGTTTTGGCGGGTTTTAAAATATTTTGGCTCTTTGCGCAGAGATGACGGCGCCGGTTGCGGTGCGCTCCGGGGCGCTCCTTCTGCGGAAAGACGCCTAGGCAGCGGCACTTGGGACAGCTCCGCGTCTCCGTATGCTGCGTTTCTTGCCTTCTGCATCTCAGCAAAATGCTTTCCCACTAGGTCTAGCAAGGAGAAACTGTGGCAGCTGAGTAGATGTAGCCCGGCCCGCCCTTTGAAGTTGACAAGTTCTTGGCATCTCAGAGCCTCAAGGCAAGAGCAAGGTTCTCTATGGTAGGCTGGGGCAGAACTAGCAGCAAGCAGAGCAAAGTTGTCCAAGAATAGCTTCCATTGGAATGCTAATGGCAATTGAAGAGGCAGGCCAGTGGCAAGCCACTAGCTTCTAGCAGTTTGAAAGTTGCAGACACAGTGCAGGTGTTGTGCGGCTTCCTTCTTGGCCTCCTAGAAGGTGCCGCGCTCTCCGTCTCTTGCTTGCCAATATGTTGCCGTGTTCCTCTTATTGTTTGGTTTGTTTTGATTTGTTTTGATGATGTTTTGGCGGGTTTTCGGAATGTTTTGGTGGTGTTTTAGAATGTTTTGTTTTCTCTTGTGTTGTTTTTATTGTGTTGGCAGGTTGTGGAACGTTTGGATTCCTTTTGGCGGGTTTTAAAATCTTTTGGCGGGTATTTGGAATGTTTTGGTTTGCTTTCATTTGTTTTGATTATGTTTTGGCAAGTTATTGAATGTTTTGATCACTTCTGACTGGTTTTCTAGTATTTTGGCATCTTTTCAGAATGTTTTGATCAGTTTTGGCGGGTTCTAAACTATTTTGTTGGGTTTTTGGAATGTTTTGCTTGGTTTTGATTTGTTTTTATTTTGATTTTGCGGGTTTTCAGAATGTTTTGGTCGGTTTTCTAGAATGTTTTGGTTGGTTTTGATTTCTTTTTAATATTATTTTGTGGGTTTTGGAATGTTTTGATTTGTTTTGTCTAGTTTAAAATATTTTGGCATGTATTTGGAAGGTTTTGCTTGGTTTTCATTTTTTTTTGTTATGTTTTGGCAAGGGTTTTTTTTTTGTTTGATCAGTTCTGGCTGGTTTTCTAATATGTTGGCCGATTTTCAGAATGTTTTGATCAGTTTTGGCGGGTTTTAAGATATTTTAGAGGTTGTTTATAATATTTTGGTTTCTTTAGCTTTGTTTTTACTATATTTTGGCGGGTTTTTTGAATGTTTCGATCACTTCTGACTGGTTTTCTAGTATTTTGGCATCTTTTCCGAATGTTTTGATCAGTTTTGGCAGGTTCTAAACTATTTTGTCGGGTTTTTGGAATGTTTTGGTTGGTTTTGATTTGTTTTTATGATGTTTTGCCAAGTTTTTTGAATGTTTTGATCAGTTCTGTCTGGTTTTCTAATGTTTTGGCATCTTTTTAGAATGTTTTGATGAGTTTTGTGGGTCTAAATAATTTTGGCGGGTTTTCGGAATATTTTGGTTGGTTTTGATTTGTTTTGATGATGTTTTGGCGGGTTTTCGGAATGTGTTGGTTGGGTTTTAGAATGTTTTGTATTCTCTTGAGTTGTTTTTATTGTGTTGACAGGTTTTGGAATGTTTGGATTCCTTTTGGTGGGTGTTCGGAATGTTTTGGCGGGTATTTGGAATATTTTGATTAGTTTTGACGGGTTTTGAAATATTTTGGCGGGCTTTTAGAAGGTTTTGATTTGTTTTGATTCTGTATAGCCCAGTTTTTGGTGTGTTTGGATTAGCTTTGGTGGGCTTGATCATGTTTTGTCAGGTTTTTCGAATGTATTGATCTCTTCTGTCTGGTTTTCTATTTTGGCGGGTTTGAAAATATTTTTGGATTAGTTTTGGCGGGTTTTAAAATATTTTGGCTCTTTGCGCAGAGATGACGGCGCCGGTTGCGGTGCGCTCCGGGGCGCTCCTTCTGCGGAAAGACGCCTAGGCAGCGGCACTTGGGACAGCTCCGCGTCTCCGTATGCTGCGTTTCTTGCCTTCTGCATCTCAGCAAAATGCTTTCCCACTAGGTCTAGCAAGGAGAAACTGTGGCAGCTGAGTAGATGTAGCCCGGCCCGCCCTTTGAAGTTGACAAGTTCTTGGCATCTCAGAGCCTCAAGGGAAGAGCAAGGTTCTCTATGGTAGGCTGGGGCAGAACTAGCAGCAAGCAGAGCAAAGTTGTCCAAGAATAGCTTCCATTGGAATGCTAATGGCAATTGAAGAGGCAGGCCAGTGGCAAGCCACTAGCTTCTAGCAGTTTGAAAGTTGCAGACACAGTGCAGGTGTTGTGCGGCTTCCTTCTTGGCCTCCTAGAAGGTGCCGCGCTCTCCGTCTCTTGCTTGCCAATATGTTGCCGTGTTCCTCCTATTGTTTGGTTTGTTTTGATTTGTTTTGATGATGTTTTGGTGGGTTTTCGGAATGTTTTGGTGGTGTTTTAGAATGTTTTGTTTTCTCTTGTGTTGTTTTTATTGTCTTGGCAGGTTGTGGAATATTTGGATTCCTTTTGGCGGGTTTTCAAATATTTTGGCGGGTATTTGGAATGTTTTTGGTTTGCTTTCATTTGTTTTGATTATGTTTTGGCAAGTTATTGAAAGTTTCGATCACTTCTGACTGGTTTTCTAGTATTTTGGCATCTTTTCAGAATGTTTTGATCAGTTTTGGCAGGTTCTAAACTATTTTGTCAGGTTTTTGGGATTTTTTGGTTGGTTTTGATTTGTTTTTATGATGTTTTGCCTAGTTTTTTCAATGTTTTGATCAGTTCTGTCTGGTTTTCTAATGTTTTGGCATCTTTTCAGAAAGTTTTGATGAGTTTTGCGGGTCTAAATTATTTTGGCGGGTTTTCGGAATATTTTGGTTGGTTTTGATTTGTTTTTATGATGTTTTGGTGGGTTTTCGGAATGTTTTGGTTGGGTTTTAGAATGTTTTGTATTCTCTTGAGTTGTTTTTATTGTGTTGGCAGGTTTTGGAATGTTTGGATTCCTTTGGGCGGGTGTTCGGAATGTTTTGGCGGGTGTTCGGAATGTTTTGATTAGTTTTGACGGGTTTTGAAATATTTTGGCGGGTTTTTAGAAGGTTTCGATTTGTTTTGATTTGTTTTGATTCTGTTTAGCCCAGTTTTTGGTGTGTTTGGATTAGCTTTGGTGGGCTTGATCATGTTTTGTCAGGTTTTTTCGAATGTATTGATCTCTTCTGTCTGGTTTTCTATTTTGGCGGGTTTGAAAATATTTTTGGATTAGTTTTGGCGGGTTTTAAAATATTTTGGCTCTTTGCGCAGAGATGACGGCGCCGGTTGCGGTGCGCTCCGGGGCGCTCCTTCTGCGGAAAGACGCCTAGGCAGCGGCACTTGGGACAGCTCCGCGTCTCCGTATGCTGCGTTTCTTGCCTTCTGCATCTCAGCAAAATGCTTTCCCACTAGGTCTAGCAAGGAGAAACTGTGGCAGCTGAGTAGATGTAGCCCGGCCCGCCCTTTGAAGTTGACAAGTTCTTGGCATCTCAGAGCCTCAAGGCAAGAGCAAGGTTCTCTATGGTAGGCTGGGGCACAACTAGCAGCAAGCAGAGCAAAGTTGTCCAAGAATAGCTTCCATTGGAATGCTAATGGCAATTGAAGAGGCAGGCCAGTGGCAAGCCACTAGCTTCTAGCAGTTTGAAAGTTGCAGACACAGTGCAGGTGTTGTGCGGCTTCCTTCTTGGCCTCCTAGAAGGTGCCGCGCTCTCCGTCTCTTGCTTGCCAATATGTTGCCGTGTTCCTCTTATTGTTTGGTTTGTTTTGATTTGTTTTGATGATGTTTTGGCGGGTTTTCGGAATGTTTTGGTGGTGTTTTAGAATGTTTTGTTTTCTCTTGTGTTGTTTTTATTGTGTTGGCAGGTTGTGGAACGTTTGGATTCCTTTTGGCGGGTTTTAAAATATTTTGGCGGGTATTTGGAATGTTTGGGTTTGCTTTCATTTGTTTTGATTATGTTTTGGCAAGTTATTGAATGTTTTGATCACTTCTGACTGGTTTTCTAGTATTTTGGCATCTTTTCAGAGTGTTTTGATCAGTTTTGGCGGGTTCTAAACTATTTTGTTGGGTTTTTGGAATGTTTTGCTTGGTTTTGATTTGTTTTTATTTTGATTTTGCGGGTTTTCAGAATGTTTTGGTCGGTTTTCTAGAATGTTTTGGTTGGTTTTGATTTCTTTTTAATATTATTTTGTGGGTTTTGGAATGTTTTGATTTGTTTTGTCTAGTTTAAAATATTTTGGCATGTATTTGGAAGGTTTTGCTTGGTTTTCATTTTTTTTTGTTATGTTTTGGCAAGGGTTTTTTTTTTGTTTGATCAGTTCTGGCTGGTTTTCTAATATGTTGGCCGATTTTCAGAATGTTTTGATCAGTTTTGGCGGGTTTTAAGATATTTTAGAGGTTGTTTATAATATTTTGGTTTCTTTAGCTTTGTTTTTACTATATTTTGGCGGGTTTTTTGAATGTTTCGATCACTTCTGACTGGTTTTCTAGTATTTTGGCATCTTTTCCGAATGTTTTGATCAGTTTTGGCAGGTTCTAAACTATTTTGTCGGGTTTTTGGAATGTTTTGGTTGGTTTTGATTTGTTTTCATGATGTTTTGCCAAGTTTTTTGAATGTTTTGATCAGTTCTGGCTGGTTTTCTAATGTTTTGGCATCTTTTTAGAATGTTTTGATGAGTTTTGTGGGTCTAAATAATTTTGGCGGGTTTTCGGAATATTTTGGTTGGTTTTGATTTGTTTTTATGATGTTTTGGCGGGTTTTCGGAATGTGTTGGTTGGGTTTTAGAATGTTTTGTATTCTCTTGAGTTGTTTTTATTGTGTTGACAGGTTTTGGAATGTTTGGATTCCTTTTGGTGGGTGTTCGGAATGTTTTGGCGGGTATTTGGAATATTTTGATTAGTTTTGACGGGTTTTGAAATATTTTGGGGGGCTTTTAGAAGGTTTTGATTTGTTTTGATTCTGTTTAGCCCAGTTTTTGGTGTGTTTGGATTAGCTTTGGTGGGCTTGATCATGTTTTGTCAGGTTTTTTCGAATGTATTGATCTCTTCTGTCTGGTTTTCTATTTTGGCGGGTTTGAAAATATTTTTGGATTAGTTTTGGCGGGTTTTAAAATATTTTGGCTCTTTGCGCAGAGATGACGGTGCCGGTTGCGGTGCACTCCGGGGCGCTCCTTCTGCGGAAAGACGCCTAGGCAGCGGCACTTGGGACAGCTCCGCGTCTCCGTATGCTGCGTTTCTTGCCTTCTGCATCTCAGCAAAATGCTTTCCCACTAGGTCTAGCAAGGAGAAACTGTGGCAGCTGAGTAGATGTAGCCCGGCCCGCCCTTTGAAGTTGACAAGTTCTTGGCATCTCAGAGCCTCAAGGCAAGAGCAAGGTTCTCTATGGTAGGCTGGGGCAGAACTAGCAGCAAGCAGAGCAAAGTTGTCCAAGAATAGCTTCCATTGGAATGCTAATGGCAATTGAAGAGGCAGGCCAGTGGCAAGCCACTAGCTTCTAGCAGTTTGAAAGTTGCAGACACAGTGCAGGTGTTGTGCGGCTTCCTTCTTGGCCTCCTAGAAGGTGCCGCGCTCTCCGTCTCTTGCTTGCCAATATGTTGCCGTGTTCCTCCTATTGTTTGGTTTGTTTTGATTTGTTTTGATGATGTTTTGGTGGGTTTTCGGAATGTTTTGGTGGTGTTTTAGAATGTTTTGTTTTCTCTTGTGTTGTTTTTATTGTCTTGGCAGGTTGTGGAATATTTGGATTCCTTTTGGCGGGTTTTCAAATATTTTGGCGGGTATTTGGAATGTTTTTGGTTTGCTTTCATTTGTTTTGATTATGTTTTGGCAAGTTATTGAAAGTTTCGATCACTTCTGACTGGTTTTCTAGTATTTTGGCATCTTTTCAGAATGTTTTGATCAGTTTTGGCAGGTTCTAAACTATTTTGTCAGGTTTTTGGGATTTTTTGGTTGGTTTTGATTTGTTTTTATGATGTTTTGCCTAGTTTTTTCAATGTTTTGATCAGTTCTGTCTGGTTTTCTAATGTTTTGGCATCTTTTCAGAAAGTTTTGATGAGTTTTGCGGGTCTAAATTATTTTGGCGGGTTTTCGGAATATTTTGGTTGGTTTTGATTTGTTTTTATGATGTTTTGGTGGGTTTTCGGAATGTTTTGGTTGGGTTTTAGAATGTTTTGTATTCTCTTGAGTTGTTTTTATTGTGTTGGCAGGTTTTGGAATGTTTGGATTCCTTTTGGCGGGTGTTCGGAATGTTTTGGCGGGTGTTCGGAATGTTTTGATTAGTTTTGACGGGTTTTGAAATATTTTGGCCGGTTTTTAGAAGGTTTCGATTTGTTTTGATTTGTTTTGATTCTGTATAGCCCAGTTTTTGGTGTGTTTGGATTAGCTTTGGTGGGCTTGATCATGTTTTGTCAGGTTTTTTCGAATGTATTGATCTCTTCTGTCTGGTTTTCTATTTTGGCGGGTTTGAAAATATTTTTGGATTAGTTTTGGCGGGTTTTAAAATATTTTGGCTCTTTGCGCAGAGATGACGGCGCCGGTTGCGGTGCGCTCCGGGGCGCTCCTTCTGCGGAAAGACGCCTAGGCAGCGGCACTTGGGACAGCTCCGCGTCTCCGTATGCTGCGTTTCTTGCCTTCTGCATCTCAGCAAAATGCTTTCCCACTAGGTCTAGCAAGGAGAAACTGTGGCAGCTGAGTAGATGTAGCCCGGCCCGCCCTTTGAAGTTGACAAGTTCTTGGCATCTCAGAGCCTCAAGGCAAGAGCAAGGTTCTCTATGGTAGGCTGGGGCAGAACTAGCAGCAAGCAGAGCAAAGTTGTCCAAGAATAGCTTCCATTGGAATGCTAATGGCAATTGAAGAGGCAGGCCAGTGGCAAGCCACTAGCTTCTAGCAGTTTGAAAGTTGCAGACACAGTGCAGGTGTTGTGCGGCTTCCTTCTTGGCCTCCTAGAAGGTGCCGCGCTCTCCGTCTCTTGCTTGCCAATATGTTGCCGTGTTCCTCTTATTGTTTGGTTTGTTTTGATTTGTTTTGATGATGTTTTGGCGGGTTTTCGGAATGTTTTGGTGGTGTTTTAGAATGTTTTGTTTTCTCTTGTGTTGTTTTTATTGTGTTGGCAGGTTGTGGAACGTTTGGATTCCTTTTGGCGGGTTTTAAAATATTTTGGCGGGTATTTGGAATGTTTGGGTTTGCTTTCATTTGTTTTGATTATGTTTTGGCAAGTTATTGAATGTTTTGATCACTTCTGACTGGTTTTCTAGTATTTTGGCATCTTTTCAGAATGTCTTGATCAGTTTTGGTGGGTTCTAAACTATTTTGTTGGGTTTTTGGAATGTTTTGCTTGGTTTTGATTTGTTTTTATTTTGATTTTGCGGGTTTTCAGAATGTTTTGGTCGGTTTTCTAGAATGTTTTGGTTGGTTTTGATTTCTTTTTAATATTATTTTGTGGGTTTTGGAATGTTTTGATTTGTTTTGTCTAGTTTAAAATATTTTGGCATGTATTTGGAAGGTTTTGCTTGGTTTTCATTTTTTTTTGTTATGTTTTGGCAAGGGTTTTTTTTGGTTTGATCAGTTCTGGCTGGTTTTCTAATATGTTGGCCGATTTTCAGAATGTTTTGATCAGTTTTGGCGGGTTTTAAGATATTTTAGAGGTTGTTTATAATATTTTGGTTTCTTTAGCTTTGTTTTTACTATATTTTGGCGGGTTTTTTGAATGTTTCGATCACTTCTGCCTGGTTTTCTAGTATTTTGGCATCTTTTCCGAATGTTTTGATCAGTTTTGGCAGGTTCTAAACTATTTTGTCGGGTTTTTGGAATGTTTTGGTTGGTTTTGATTTGTTTTTATGATGTTTTGCCAAGTTTTTTGAATGTTTTGATCAGTTCTGTCTGGTTTTCTAATGTTTTGGCATCTTTTTAGAATGTTTTGATGAGTTTTGTGGGTCTAAATAATTTTGGCGGGTTTTCGGAATATTTTGGTTGGTTTTGATTTGTTTTGATGATGTTTTGGCGGGTTTTCGGAATGTGTTGGTTGGGTTTTAGAATGTTTTGTATTCTCTTGAGTTGTTTTTATTGTGTTGACAGGTTTTGGAATGTTTGGATTCCTTTTGGTGGGTGTTCGGAATGTTTTGGCGGGTATTTGGAATATTTTGATTAGTTTTGACGGGTTTTGAAATATTTTGGCGGGCTTTTAGAAGGTTTTGATTTGTTTTGATTCTGTTTAGCCCAGTTTTTGGTGTGTTTGGATTAGCTTTGGTGGGCTTGATCATGTTTTGTCAGGTTTTTTCGAATGTATTGATCTCTTCTGTCTGGTTTTCTATTTTGGCGGGTTTGAAAATATTTTTGGATTAGTTTTGGCGGGTTTTAAAATATTTTGGCTCTTTGCGCAGAGATGACGGCGCCGGTTGCGGTGCGCTCCGGGGCGCTCCTTCTGCGGAAAGATGCCTAGGCAGCGGCACTTGGGACAGCTCCGCGTCTCCGTATGCTGCGTTTCTTGCCTTCTGCATCTCAGCAAAATGCTTTCCCACTAGGTCTAGCAAGGAGAAACTGTGGCAGCTGAGTAGATGTAGCCCGGCCCGCCCTTTGAAGTTGACAAGTTCTTGGCATCTCAGAGCCTCAAGGGAAGAGCAAGGTTCTCTATGGTAGGCTGGGGCAGAACTAGCAGCAAGCAGAGCAAAGTTGTCCAAGAATAGCTTCCATTGGAATGCTAATGGCAATTGAAGAGGCAGGCCAGTGGCAAGCCACTAGCTTCTAGCAGTTTGAAAGTTGCAGACACAGTGCAGGTGTTGTGCGGCTTCCTTCTTGGCCTCCTAGAAGGTGCCGCGCTCTCCGTCTCTTGCTTGCCAATATGTTGCCGTGTTCCTCCTATTGTTTGCTTTGTTTTGATTTGTTTTGATGATGTTTTGGTGGGTTTTCGGAATGTTTTGGTGGTGTTTTAGAATGTTTTGTTTTCTCTTGTGTTGTTTTTATTGTCTTGGCAGGTTGTGGAATATTTGGATTCCTTTTGGCGGGTTTTCAAATATTTTGGCGGGTATTTGGAATGTTTTTGGTTTGCTTTCATTTGTTTTGATTATGTTTTGGCAAGTTATTGAAAGTTTCGATCACTTCTGACTGGTTTTCTAGTATTTTGGCATCTTTTCAGAATGTTTTGATCAGTTTTGGCAGGTTCTAAACTATTTTGTCAGGTTTTTGGAATTTTTTGGTTGGTTTTGATTTGTTTTTATGATGTTTTGCCTAGTTTTTTCAATGTTTTGATCAGTTCTGTCTGGTTTTCTAATGTTTTGGCATCTTTTCAGAAAGTTTTGATGAGTTTTGCGGGTCTAAATTATTTTGCCGGGTTTTCGGAATATTTTGGTTGGTTTTGATTTTTTTTTTATGATGTTTTGGTGGGTTTTCGGAATGTTTTGGTTGGGTTTTAGAATGTTTTGTATTCTCTTGAGTTGTTTTTATTGTGTTGGCAGGTTTTGGAATGTTTGGATTCCTTTTGGCGGGTGTTCGGAATGTTTTGGCGGGTGTTCGGAATGTTTTGATTAGTTTTGACGGGTTTTGAAATATTTTGGTGGGTTTTTAGAAGGTTTCGATTTGTTTTGATTTGTTTTGATTCTGTTTAGCCCAGTTTTTGGTGTGTTTGGATTAGCTTTGGTGGGCTTGATCATGTTTTGTCAGGTTTTTTCGAATGTATTGATCTCTTCTGTCTGGTTTTCTATTTTGGCGGGTTTGAAAATATTTTTGGATTAGTTTTGGCGGGTTTTAAAATATTTTGGCTCTTTGCGCAGAGATGACGGCGCCGGTTGCGGTGCGCTCCGGGGCGCTCCTTCTGCGGAAAGACGCCTAGGCAGCGGCACTTGGGACAGCTCCGCGTCTCCGTATGCTGCGTTTCTTGCCTTCTGCATCTCAGCAAAATGCTTTCCCACTAGGTCTAGCAAGGAGAAACTGTGGCAGCTGAGTAGATGTAGCCCGGCCCGCCCTTTGAAGTTGACAAGTTCTTGGCATCTCAGAGCCTCAAGGCAAGAGCAAGGTTATCTATGGTAGGCTGGGGCAGAACTAGCAGCAAGCAGAGCAAAGTTGTCCAAGAATAGCTTCCATTGGAATGCTAATGGCAATTGAAGAGGCAGGCCAGTGGCAAGCCACTAGCTTCTAGCAGTTTGAAAGTTGCAGACACAGTGCAGGTGTTGTGCGGCTTCCTTCTTGGCCTCCTAGAAGGTGCCGCGCTCTCCGTCTCTTGCTTGCCAATATGTTGCCGTGTTCCTCTTATTGTTTGGTTTGTTTTGATTTGTTTTGATGATGTTTTGGCGGGTTTTCGGAATGTTTTGGTGGTGTTTTAGAATGTTTTGTTTTCTCTTGTGTTGTTTTTATTGTGTTGGCAGGTTGTGGAACGTTTGGATTCCTTTTGGCGGGTTTTAAAATCTTTTGGCGGGTATTTGGAATGTTTGGGTTTGCTTTCATTTGTTTTGATTATGTTTTGGCAAGTTATTGAATGTTTTGATCACTTCTGACTGGTTTTCTAGTATTTTGGCATCTTTTCAGAATGTCTTGATCAGTTTTGGTGGGTTCTAAACTATTTTGTTGGGTTTTTGGAATGTTTTGCTTGGTTTTGATTTGTTTTTATTTTGATTTTGCGGGTTTTCAGAATGTTTTGGTCGGTTTTCTAGAATGTTTTGGTTGGTTTTGATTTCTTTTTAATATTATTTTGTGGGTTTTGGAATGTTTTGATTTGTTTTGTCTAGTTTAAAATATTTTGGCATGTATTTGGAAGGTTTTGCTTGGTTTTCATTTTTTTTTGTTATGTTTTGGCAAGGGTTTTTTTTGGTTTGATCAGTTCTGGCTGGTTTTCTAATATGTTGGCCGATTTTCAGAATGTTTTGATCAGTTTTGGCGGGTTTTAAGATATTTTAGAGGTTGTTTATAATATTTTGGTTTCTTTAGCTTTGTTTTTACTATATTTTGGCGGGTTTTTTGAATGTTTCGATCACTTCTGACTGGTTTTCTAGTATTTTGGCATCTTTTCCGAATGTTTTGATCAGTTTTGGCAGGTTCTAAACTATTTTGTCGGGTTTTTGGAATGTTTTGGTTGGTTTTGATTTGTTTTTATGATGTTTTGCCAAGTTTTTTGAATGTTTTGATCAGTTCTGTCTGGTTTTCTAATGTTTTGGCATCTTTTTAGAATGTTTTGATGAGTTTTGTGGGTCTAAATAATTTTGGCGGGTTTTCGGAATATTTTGGTTGGTTTTGATTTGTTTTTATGATGTTTTGGCGGGTTTTCGGAATGTGTTGGTTGGGTTTTAGAATGTTTTGTATTCTCTTGAGTTGTTTTTATTGTGTTGACAGGTTTTGGAATGTTTGGATTCCTTTTGGTGGGTGTTCGGAATGTTTTGGCGGGTATTTGGAATATTCTGATTAGTTTTGACGGGTTTTGAAATATTTTGGCGGGCTTTTAGATGGTTTTGATTTGTTTTGATTCTGTTTAGCCCAGTTTTTGTTGTGTTTGGATTAGCTTTGGTGGGCTTGATCATGTTTTGTCAGGTTTTTTCGAATGTATTGATCTCTTCTGTCTGGTTTTCTATTTTGGCGGGTTTGAAAATATTTTTGGATTAGTTTTGGCGGGTTTGAAAATATTTTGGCTCTTTGCGCAGAGATGACGGCGCCGGTTGCGGTGCGCTCCGGGGCGCTCCTTCTGCGGAAAGACGCCTAGGCAGCGGCACTTGGGACAGCTCCGCGTCTCCGTATTGTGCGTTTCTTGCCTTCTGCATCTCAGCAAAATGCTTTCCCACTAGGTCTAGCAAGGAGAAACTGTGGCAGCTGAGTAGATGTAGCCCGGCCCGCCCTTTGAAGTTGACAAGTTCTTGGCATCTCAGAGCCTCAAGGCAAGAGCAAGGTTCTCTATGGTAGGCTGGGGCAGAACTAGCAGCAAGCAGAGCAAAGTTGTCCAAGAATAGCTTCCATTGGAATGCTAATGGCAATTGAAGAGGCAGGCCAGTGGCAAGCCACTAGCTTCTAGCAGTTTGAAAGTTGCAGACACAGTGCAGGTGTTGTGCGGCTTCCTTCTTGGCCTCCTAGAAGGTGCCGCGCTCTCCGTCTCTTGCTTGCCAATATGTTGCCGTGTTCCTCCTATTGTTTGGTTTGTTTTGATTTGTTTTGATGATGTTTTGGTGGGTTTTCGGAATGTTTTGGTGGTGTTTTAGAATGTTTTGTTTTCTCTTGTGTTGTTTTTATTGTCTTGGCAGGTTGTGGAATATTTGGATTCCTTTTGGCGGGTTTTCAAATATTTTGGCGGGTATTTGGAATGTTTTTGGTTTGCTTTCATTTGTTTTGATTATGTTTTGGCAAGTTATTGAAAGTTTCGATCACTTCTGACTGGTTTTCTAGTATTTTGGCATCTTTTCAGAATGTTTTGATCAGTTTTGGCAGGTTCTAAACTATTTTGTCAGGTTTTTGGAATGTTTTGGTTGGTTTTGATTTGTTTTTATGATGTTTTGCCTAGTTTTTTCAATGTTTTGATCAGTTCTGTCTGGTTTTCTAATGTTTTGGCATCTTTTCAGAAAGTTTTGATGAGTTTTGCGGGTCTAAATTATTTTGGCGGGTTTTCGGAATATTTTGGTTGGTTTTGATTTTTTTTTTATGATGTTTTGGTGGGTTTTCGGAATGTTTTGGTTGGGTTTTAGAATGTTTTGTATTCTCTTGAGTTGTTTTTATTGTGTTGGCAGGTTTTGGAATGTTTGGATTCCTTTTGGCGGGTGTTCGGAATGTTTTGGCGGGTGTTCGGAATGTTTTGATTAGTTTTGACGGGTTTTGAAATATTTTGGTGGGTTTTTAGAAGGTTTCGATTTGTTTTGATTTGTTTTGATTCTGTTTAGCCCAGTTTTTGGTGTGTTTGGATTAGCTTTGGTGGGCTTGATCATGTTTTGTCAGGTTTTTTCGAATGTATTGATCTCTTCTGTCTGGTTTTCTATTTTGGCGGGTTTGAAAATATTTTTGGATTAGTTTTGGCGGGTTTTAAAATATTTTGGCTCTTTGCGCAGAGATGACGGCGCCGGTTGCGGTGCGCTCCGGGGCGCTCCTTCTGCGGAAAGCCGCCTAGGCAGCGGCACTTGGGACAGCTCCGCGTCTCCGTATGCTGCGTTTCTTGCCTTCTGCATCTCAGCAAAATGCTTTCCCACTAGGTCTAGCAAGGAGAAACTGTGGCAGCTGAGTAGATGTAGCCCGGCCCGCCCTTTGAAGTTGACAAGTTCTTGGCATCTCAGAGCCTCAAGGCAAGAGCAAGGTTCTCTATGGTAGGCTGGGGCAGAACTAGCAGCAAGCAGAGCAAAGTTGTCCAAGAATAGCTTCCATTGGAATGCTAATGGCAATTGAAGAGGCAGGCCAGTGGCAAGCCACTAGCTTCTAGCAGTTTGAAAGTTGCAGACACAGTGCAGGTGTTGTGCGGCTTCCTTCTTGGCCTCCTAGAAGGTGCCGCGCTCTCCGTCTCTTGCTTGCCAATATGTTGCCGTGTTCCTCCTATTGTTTGCTTTGTTTTGATTTGTTTTGATGATGTTTTGGTGGGTTTTCGGAATGTTTTGGTGGTGTTTTAGAATGTTTTGTTTTCTCTTGTGTTGTTTTTATTGTCTTGGCAGGTTGTGGAATATTTGGATTCCTTTTGGCGAGTTTTCAAATATTTTGGCGGGTATTTGGAATGTTTTTGGTTTGCTTTCATTTGTTTTGATTATGTTTTGGCAAGTTATTGAAAGTTTCGATCACTTCTGACTGGTTTTCTAGTATTTTGGCATCTTTTCAGAATGTTTTGATCAGTTTTGGCAGGTTCTAAACTATTTTGTCAGGTTTTTGGAATTTTTTGGTTGGTTTTGATTTGTTTTTATGATGTTTTGCCTAGTTTTTTCAATGTTTTGATCAGTTCTGTCTGGTTTTCTAATGTTTTGGCATCTTTTCAGAAAGTTTTGATGAGTTTTGCGGGTCTAAATTATTTTGGCGGGTTTTCGGAATATTTTGGTTGGTTTTGATTTTTTTTTTATGATGTTTTGGTGGGTTTTCGGAATGTTTTGGTTGGGTTTTAGAATGTTTTGTATTCTCTTGAGTTGTTTTTATTGTGTTGGCAGGTTTTGGAATGTTTGGATTCCTTTTGGCGGGTGTTCGGAATGTTTTGGCGGGTGTTCGGAATGTTTTGATTAGTTTTGACGGGTTTTGAAATATTTTGGTGGGTTTTTAGAAGGTTTCGATTTGTTTTGATTTGTTTTGATTCTGTTTAGCCCAGTTTTTGGTGTGTTTGGATTAGCTTTGGTGGGCTTGATCATGTTTTGTCAGGTTTTTTCGAATGTATTGATCTCTTCTGTCTGGTTTTCTATTTTGGCGGGTTTGAAAATATTTTTGGATTAGTTTTGGCAGGTTTTAAAATATTTTGGCTCTTTGCGCAGAGATGACGGCGCCGGTTGCGGTGCGCTCCGGGGCGCTCCTTCTGCGGAAAGACGCCTAGGCAGCGGCACTTGGGACAGCTCCGCGTCTCCGTATGCTGCGTTTCTTGCCTTCTGCATCTCAGCAAAATGCTTTCCCACTAGGTCTAGCAAGGAGAAACTGTGGCAGCTGAGTAGATGTAGCCCGGCCCGCCCTTTGAAGTTGACAAGTTCTTGGCATCTCAGAGCCTCAAGGCAAGAGCAAGGTTCTCTATGGTAGGCTGGGGCACAACTAGCAGCAAGCAGAGCAAAGTTGTCCAAGAATAGCTTCCATTGGAATGCTAATGGCAATTGAAGAGGCAGGCCAGTGGCAAGCCACTAGCTTCTAGCAGTTTGAAAGTTGCAGACACAGTGCAGGTGTTGTGCGGCTTCCTTCTTGGCCTCCTAGAAGGTGCCGCGCTCTCCGTCTCTTGCTTGCCAATATGTTGCCGTGTTCCTCCTATTGTTTGGTTTGTTTTGATTTGTTTTGATGATGTTTTGGCGGGTTTTCGGAATGTTTTGGTGGTGTTTTAGAATGTTTTGTTTTCTCTTGTGTTGTTTTTATTGTGTTGGCAGGTTGTGGAACGTTTGGATTCCTTTTGGCGGGTTTTAAAATCTTTTGGCGGGTATTTGGAATGTTTTGGTTTGCTTTCATTTGTTTTGATTATGTTTTGGCAAGTTATTGAATGTTTTGATCACTTCTGACTGGTTTTCTAGTATTTTGGCATCTTTTCAGAATGTTTTGATCAGTTTTGGCGGGTTCTAAACTATTTTGTTGGGTTTTTGGAATGTTTTGCTTGGTTTTGATTTGTTTTTATTTTGATTTTGCGGGTTTTCAGAATGTTTTGGTCGGTTTTCTAGAATGTTTTGGTTGGTTTTGATTTCTTTTTAATATTATTTTGTGGGTTTTGGAATGTTTTGATTTGTTTTGTCTAGTTTAAAATATTTTGGCATGTATTTGGAAGGTTTTGCTTGGTTTTCATTTTTTTTTGTTATGTTTTGGCAAGGGTTTTTTTTTTGTTTGATCAGTTCTGGCTGGTTTTCTAATATGTTGGCCGATTTTCAGAATGTTTTGATCAGTTTTGGCGGGTTTTAAGATATTTTAGAGGTTGTTTATAATATTTTGGTTTCTTTAGCTTTGTTTTTACTATATTTTGGCGGGTTTTTTGAATGTTTCGATCACTTCTGACTGGTTTTCTAGTATTTTGGCATCTTTTCCGAATGTTTTGATCAGTTTTGGCAGGTTCTAAACTATTTTGTCGGGTTTTTGGAATGTTTTGGTTGGATTTGATTTGTTTTTATGATGTTTTGCCAAGTTTTTTGAATGTTTTGATCAGTTCTGTCTGGTTTTCTAATGTTTTGGCATCTTTTTAGAATGTTTTGATGAGTTTTGTGGGTCTAAATAATTTTGGCGGGTTTTCGGAATATTTTGGTTGGTTTTGATTTGTTTTTATGATGTTTTGGCGGGTTTTCGGAATGTGTTGGTTGGGTTTTAGAATGTTTTGTATTCTCTTGAGTTGTTTTTATTGTGTTGACAGGTTTTGGAATGTTTGGATTCCTTTTGGTGGGTGTTCGGAATGTTTTGGCGGGTATTTGGAATATTTTGATTAGTTTTGACGGGTTTTGAAATATTTTGGCGGGCTTTTAGAAGGTTTTGATTTGTTTTGATTCTGTTTAGCCCAGTTTTTGGTGTGTTTGGATTAGCTTTGGTGGGCTTGATCATGTTTTGTCAGGTTTTTCGAATGTATTGATCTCTTCTGTCTGGTTTTCTATTTTGGCGGGTTTGAAAATATTTTTGGATTAGTTTTGGCGGGTTTTAAAATATTTTGGCTCTTTGCGCAGAGATGACGGTGCCGGTTGCGGTGCGCTCCGGGGCGCTCCTTCTGCGGAAAGACGCCTAGGCAGCGGCACTTGGGACAGCTCCGCGTCTCCGTATGCTGCGTTTCTTGCCTTCTGCATCTCAGCAAAATGCTTTCCCACTAGGTCTAGCAAGGAGAAACTGTGGCAGCTGAGTAGATGTAGCCCGGCCCGCCCTTTGAAGTTGACAAGTTCTTGGCATCTCAGAGCCTCAAGGGAAGAGCAAGGTTCTCTATGGTAGGCTGGGGCAGAACTAGCAGCAAGCAGAGCAAAGTTGTCCAAGAATAGCTTCCATTGGAATGCTAATGGCAATTGAAGAGGCAGGCCAGTGGCAAGCCACTAGCTTCTAGCAGTTTGAAAGTTGCAGACACAGTGCAGGTGTTGTGCGGCTTCCTTCTTGGCCTCCTAGAAGGTGCCGCGCTCTCCGTCTCTTGCTTGCCAATATGTTGCCGTGTTCCTCCTATTGTTTGGTTTGTTTTGATTTGTTTTGATGATGTTTTGGTGGGTTTTCGGAATGTTTTGGTGGTGTTTTAGAATGTTTTGTTTTCTCTTGTGTTGTTTTTATTGTCTTGGCAGGTTGTGGAATATTTGGATTCCTTTTGGCGGGTTTTCAAATATTTTGGCGGGTATTTGGAATGTTTTTGGTTTGCTTTCATTTGTTTTGATTATGTTTTGGCAAGTTATTGAAAGTTTCGATCACTTCTGACTGGTTTTCTAGTATTTTGGCATCTTTTCAGAATGTTTTGATCAGTTTTGGCAGGTTCTAAACTATTTTGTCAGGTTTTTGGAATTTTTTGGTTGGTTTTGATTTGTTTTTATGATGTTTTGCCTAGTTTTTTCAATGTTTTGATCAGTTCTGTCTGGTTTTCTAATGTTTTGGCATCTTTTCAGAAAGTTTTGATGAGTTTTGCGGGTCTAAATTATTTTGGCGGGTTTTCGGAATATTTTGGTTGGTTTTGATTTTTTTTTTATGATGTTTTGGTGGGTTTTCGGAATGTTTTGGTTGGGTTTTAGAATGTTTTGTATTCTCTTGAGTTGTTTTTATTGTGTTGGCAGGTTTTGGAATGTTTGGATTCCTTTTGGCGGGTGTTCGGAATGTTTTGGCGGGTGTTCGGAATGTTTTGATTAGTTTTGACGGGTTTTGAAATATTTTGGTGGGTTTTTAGAAGGTTTCGATTTGTTTTGATTTGTTTTGATTCTGTTTAGCCCAGTTTTTGGTGTGTTTGGATTAGCTTTGGTGGGCTTGATCATGTTTTGTCAGGTTTTTTCGAATGTATTGATCTCTTCTGTCTGGTTTTCTATTTTGGCGGGTTTGAAAATATTTTTGGATTAGTTTTGGCGGGTTTTAAAATATTTTGGCTCTTTGCGCAGAGATGACGGCGCCGGTTGCGGTGCGCTCCGGGGCGCTCCTTCTGCGGAAAGACGCCTAGGCAGCGGCACTTGGGACAGCTCCGCGTCTCCGTATGCTGCGTTTCTTGCCTTCTGCATCTCAGCAAAATGCTTTCCCACTAGGTCTAGCAAGGAGAAACTGTGGCAGCTGAGTAGATGTAGCCCGGCCCGCCCTTTGAAGTTGACAAGTTCTTGGCATCTCAGAGCCTCAAGGCAAGAGCAAGGTTCTCTATGGTAGGCTGGGGCAGAACTAGCAGCAAGCAGAGCAAAGTTGTCCAAGAATAGCTTCCATTGGAATGCTAATGGCAATTGAAGAGGCAGGCCAGTGGCAAGCCACTAGCTTCTAGCAGTTTGAAAGTTGCAGACACAGTGCAGGTGTTGTGCGGCTTCCTTCTTGGCCTCCTAGAAGGTGCCGCGCTCTCCGTCTCTTGCTTGCCAATATGTTGCCGTGTTCCTCCTATTGTTTGGTTTGTTTTGATTTGTTTTGATGATGTTTTGGTGGGTTTTCGGAATGTTTTGGTGGTGTTTTAGAATGTTTTGTTTTCTCTTGTGTTGTTTTTATTGTCTTGGCAGGTTGTGGAATATTTGGATTCCTTTTGGCGGGTTTTCAAATATTTTGGCGGGTATTTGGAATGTTTTTGGTTTGCTTTCATTTGTTTTGATTATGTTTTGGCAAGTTATTGAAAGTTTCGATCACTTCTGACTGGTTTTCTAGTATTTTGGCATCTTTTCAGAATGTTTTGATCAGTTTTGGCAGGTTCTAAACTATTTTGTCAGGTTTTTGGAATTTTTTGGTTGGTTTTGATTTGTTTTTATGATGTTTTGCCTAGTTTTTTCAATGTTTTGATCAGTTCTGTCTGGTTTTCTAATGTTTTGGCATCTTTTCAGAAAGTTTTGATGAGTTTTGCGGGTCTAAATTATTTTGGCGGGTTTTCGGAATATTTTGGTTGGTTTTGATTTTTTTTTTATGATGTTTTGGTGGGTTTTCGGAATGTTTTGGTTGGGTTTTAGAATGTTTTGTATTCTCTTGAGTTGTTTTTATTGTGTTGGCAGGTTTTGGAATGTTTGGATTCCTTTTGGCGGGTGTTCGGAATGTTTTGGCGGGTGTTCGGAATGTTTTGATTAGTTTTGACGGGTTTTGAAATATTTTGGTGGGTTTTTAGAAGGTTTCGATTTGTTTTGATTTGTTTTGATTCTGTTTAGCCCAGTTTTTGGTGTGTTTGGATTAGCTTTGGTGGGCTTGATCATGTTTTGTCAGGTTTTTTCGAATGTATTGATCTCTTCTGTCTGGTTTTCTATTTTGGCGGGTTTGAAAATATTTTTGGATTAGTTTTGGCAGGTTTTAAAATATTTTGGCTCTTTGCGCAGAGATGACGGCGCCGGTTGCGGTGCGCTCCGGGGCGCTCCTTCTGCGGAAAGACGCCTAGGCAGCGGCACTTGGGACAGCTCCGCGTCTCCGTATGCTGCGTTTCTTGCCTTCTGCATCTCAGCAAAATGCTTTCCCACTAGGTCTAGCAAGGAGAAACTGTGGCAGCTGAGTAGATGTAGCCCGGCCCGCCCTTTGAAGTTGACAAGTTCTTGGCATCTCAGAGCCTCAAGGGAAGAGCAAGGTTCTCTATGGTAGGCTGGGGCAGAACTAGCAGCAAGCAGAGCAAAGTTGTCCAAGAATAGCTTCCATTGGAATGCTAATGGCAATTGAAGAGGCAGGCCAGTGGCAAGCCACTAGCTTCTAGCAGTTTGAAAGATGCAGACACAGTGCAGGTGTTGTGCGGCTTCCTTCTTGGCCTCCTAGAAGGTGCCGCGCTCTCCGTCTCTTGCTTGCCAATATGTTGCCGTGTTCCTCTTATTGTTTGGTTTGTTTTGATTTGTTTTGATGATGTTTTGGCGGGTTTTCGGAATGTTTTGGTGGTGTTTTAGAATGTTTTGTTTTCTCTTGTGTTGTTTTTATTGTGTTGGCAGGTTGTGGAACGTTTGGATTCCTTTTGGCGGGTTTTAAAATCTTTTGGCGGGTATTTGGAATGTTTTGGTTTGCTTTCATTTGTTTTGATTATGTTTTGGCAAGTTATTGAATGTTTTGATCACTTCTGACTGGTTTTCTAGTATTTTGGCATCTTTTCAGAATGTTTTGATCAGTTTTGGCGGGTTCTAAACTATTTTGTTGGGTTTTTGGAATGTTTTGCTTGGTTTTGATTTGTTTTTATTTTGATTTTGCGGGTTTTCAGAATGTTTTGGTCGGTTTTCTAGAATGTTTTGGTTGGTTTTGATTTCTTTTTAATATTATTTTGTGGGTTTTGGAATGTTTTGATTTGTTTTGTCTAGTTTAAAATATTTTGGCATGTATTTGGAAGGTTTTGCTTGGTTTCCATTTTTTTTTGTTATGTTTTGGCAAGGGTTTTTTTTTTGTTTGATCAGTTCTGGCTGGTTTTCTAATATGTTGGCCGATTTTCAGAATGTTTTGATCAGTTTTGGCGAGTTTTAAGATATTTTAGAGGTTGTTTATAATATTTTGGTTTCTTTAGCTTTGTTTTTACTATATTTTGGCGGGTTTTTTGAATGTTTCGATCACTTCTGACTGGTTTTCTAGTATTTTGGCATCTTTTCCGAATGTTTTGATCAGTTTTGGCAGGTTCTAAACTATTTTGTCGGGTTTTTGGAATGTTTTGGTTGGTTTTGATTTGTTTTTATGATGTTTTGCCAAGTTTTTTGAATGTTTTGATCAGTTCTGGCTGGTTTTCTAATGTTTTGGCATCTTTTTAGAATGTTTTGATGAGTTTTGTGGGTCTAAATAATTTTGGCGGGTTTTCGGAATATTTTGGTTGGTTTTGATTTGTTTTTATGATGTTTTGGCGGGTTTTCGGAATGTGTTGGTTGGGTTTTAGAATGTTTTGTATTCTCTTGAGTTGTTTTTATTGTGTTGACAGGTTTTGGAATGTTTGGATTCCTTTTGGTGGGTGTTCGGAATGTTTTGGCGGGTATTTGGAATATTTTGATTAGTTTTGACGGGTTTTGAAATATTTTGGCGGGCTTTTAGAAGGTTTTGATTTGTTTTGATTCTGTTTAGCCCAGTTTTTGGTGTGTTTGGATTAGCTTTGGTGGGCTTGATCATGTTTTGTCAGGTTTTTCGAATGTATTGATCTCTTCTGTCTGGTTTTCTATTTTGGCGGGTTTGAAAATATTTTTGGATTAGTTTTGGCGGGTTTTAAAATATTTTGGCTCTTTGCGCAGAGATGACGGCGCCGGTTGCGGTGCGCTCCGGGGCGCTCCTTCTGCGGAAAGACGCCTAGGCAGCGGCACTTGGGACAGCTCCGCGTCTCCGTATGCTGCGTTTCTTGCCTTCTGCATCTCAGCAAAATGCTTTCCCACTAGGTCTAGCAAGGAGAAACTGTGGCAGCTGAGTAGATGTAGCCCGGCCCGCCCTTTGAAGTTGACAAGTTCTTGGCATCTCAGAGCCTCAAGGGAAGAGCAAGGTTCTCTATGGTAGGCTGGGGCAGAACTAGCAGCAAGCAGAGCAAAGTTGTCCAAGAATAGCTTCCATTGGAATGCTAATGGCAATTGAAGAGGCAGGCCAGTGGCAAGCCACTAGCTTCTAGCAGTTTGAAAGTTGCAGACACAGTGCAGGTGTTGTGCGGCTTCCTTCTTGGCCTCCTAGAAGGTGCCGCGCTCTCCGTCTCTTGCTTGCCAATATGTTGCCGTGTTCCTCCTATTGTTTGGTTTGTTTTGATTTGTTTTGATGATGTTTTGGTGGGTTTTCGGAATGTTTTGGTGGTGTTTTAGAATGTTTTGTTTTCTCTTGTGTTGTTTTTATTGTCTTGGCAGGTTGTGGAATATTTGGATTCCTTTTGGCGGGTTTTCAAATATTTTGGCGGGTATTTGGAATGTTTTTGGTTTGCTTTCATTTGTTTTGATTATGTTTTGGCAAGTTATTGAAAGTTTCGATCACTTCTGACTGGTTTTCTAGTATTTTGGCATCTTTTCAGAATGTTTTGATCAGTTTTGGCAGGTTCTAAACTATTTTGTCAGGTTTTTGGAATTTTTTGGTTGGTTTTGATTTGTTTTTATGATGTTTTGCCTAGTTTTTTCAATGTTTTGATCAGTTCTGTCTGGTTTTCTAATGTTTTGGCATCTTTTCAGAAAGTTTTGAAGAGTTTTGCGGGTCTAAATTATTTTGGCGGGTTTTCGGAATATTTTGGTTGGTTTTGATTTGTTTTTATGATGTTTTGGTGGGTTTTCGGAATGTTTTGGTTGGGTTTTAGAATGTTTTGTATTCTCTTGAGTTGTTTTTATTGTGTTGGCAGGTTTTGGAATGTTTGGATTCCTTTTGGCGGGTGTTTGGAATGTTTTGGCGGGTGTTCGGAATGTTTTGATTAGTTTTGACGGGTTTTGAAATATTTTGGTGGGTTTTTAGAAGGTTTCGATTTGTTTTGATTTGTTTTGATTCTGTTTAGCCCAGTTTTTGGTGTGTTTGGATTAGCTTTGGTGGGCTTGATCATGTTTTGTCAGGTTTTTTCGAATGTATTGATCTCTTCTGTCTGGTTTTCTATTTTGGCGGGTTTGAAAATATTTTTGGATTAGTTTTGGCGGGTTTTAAAATATTTTGGCTCTTTGCGCAGAGATGACGGCGCCGGTTGCGGTGCGCTCCGGGGCGCTCCTTCTGCGGAAAGACGCCTAGGCAGCGGCACTTGGGACAGCTCCGCGTCTCCGTATGCTGCGTTTCTTGCCTTCTGCATCTCAGCAAAATGCTTTCCCACTAGGTCTAGCAAGGAGAAACTGTGGCAGCTGAGTAGATGTAGCCCGGCCCGCCCTTTGAAGTTGACAAGTTCTTGGCATCTCAGAGCCTCAAGGGAAGAGCAAGGTTATCTATGGTAGGCTGGGGCAGAACTAGCAGCAAGCAGAGCAAAGTTGTCCAAGAATAGCTTCCATTGGAATGCTAATGGCAATTGAAGAGGCAGGCCAGTGGCAAGCCACTAGCTTCTAGCAGTTTGAAAGTTGCAGACACAGTGCAGGTGTTGTGCGGCTTCCTTCTTGGCCTCCTAGAAGGTGCCGCGCTCTCCGTCTCTTGCTTGCCAATATGTTGCCGTGTTCCTCCTATTGTTTGGTTTGTTTTGATTTGTTTTGATGATGTTTTGGTGGGTTTTCGGAATGTTTTGGTGGTGTTTTAGAATGTTTTGTTTTCTCTTGTGTTGTTTTTATTGTCTTGGCAGGTTGTGGAATATTTGGATTCCTTTTGGCGGGTTTTCAAATATTTTGGCGGGTATTTGGAATGTTTTTGGTTTGCTTTCATTTGTTTTGATTATGTTTTGGCAAGTTATTGAAAGTTTCGATCACTTCTGACTGGTTTTCTAGTATTTTGGCATCTTTTCAGAATGTTTTGATCAGTTTTGGCAGGTTCTAAACTATTTTGTCAGGTTTTTGGAATTTTTTGGTTGGTTTTGATTTGTTTTTATGATGTTTTGCCTAGTTTTTTCAATGTTTTGATCAGTTCTGTCTGGTTTTCTAATGTTTTGGCATCTTTTCAGAAAGTTTTGATGAGTTTTGCGGGTCTAAATTATTTTGGCGGGTTTTCGGAATATTTTGGTTGGTTTTGATTTTTTTTTTATGATGTTTTGGTGGGTTTTCGGAATGTTTTGGTTGGGTTTTAGAATGTTTTGTATTCTCTTGAGTTGTTTTTATTGTGTTGGCAGGTTTTGGAATGTTTGGATTCCTTTTGGCGGGTGTTCGGAATGTTTTGGCGGGTGTTCGGAATGTTTTGATTAGTTTTGACGGGTTTTGAAATATTTTGGTGGGTTTTTAGAAGGTTTCGATTTGTTTTGATTTGTTTTGATTCTGTTTAGCCCAGTTTTTGGTGTGTTTGGATTAGCTTTGGTGGGCTTGATCATGTTTTGTCAGGTTTTTTCGAATGTATTGATCTCTTCTGTCTGGTTTTCTATTTTGGCGGGTTTGAAAATATTTTTGGATTAGTTTTGGCGGGTTTTAAAATATTTTGGCTCTTTGCGCAGAGATGACGGCGCCGGTTGCGGTGCGCTCCGGGGCGCTCCTTCTGCGGAAAGACGCCTAGGCAGCGGCACTTGGGACAGCTCCGCGTCTCCGTATGCTGCGTTTCTTGCCTTCTGCATCTCAGCAAAATGCTTTCCCACTAGGTCTAGCAAGGAGAAACTGTGGCAGCTGAGTAGATGTAGCCCGGCCCGCCCTTTGAAGTTGACAAGTTCTTGGCATCTCAGAGCCTCAAGGCAAGAGCAAGGTTCTCTATGGTAGGCTGGGGCAGAACTAGCAGCAAGCAGAGCAAAGTTGTCCAAGAATAGCTTCCATTGGAATGCTAATGGCAATTGAAGAGGCAGGCCAGTGGCAAGCCACTAGCTTCTAGCAGTTTGAAAGTTGCAGACACAGTGCAGGTGTTGTGCGGCTTCCTTCTTGGCCTCCTAGAAGGTGCCGCGCTCTCCGTCTCTTGCTTGCCAATATGTTGCCGTGTTCCTCCTATTGTTTGGTTTGTTTTGATTTGTTTTGATGATGTTTTGGTGGGTTTTCGGAATGTTTTGGTGGTGTTTTAGAATGTTTTGTTTTCTCTTGTGTTGTTTTTATTGTCTTGGCAGGTTGTGGAATATTTGGATTCCTTTTGGCGGGTTTTCAAATATTTTGGCGGGTATTTGGAATGTTTTTGGTTTGCTTTCATTTGTTTTGATTATGTTTTGGCAAGTTATTGAAAGTTTCGATCACTTCTGACTGGTTTTCTAGTATTTTGGCATCTTTTCAGAATGTTTTGATCAGTTTTGGCAGGTTCTAAACTATTTTGTCAGGTTTTTGGAATTTTTTGGTTGGTTTTGATTTGTTTTTATGATGTTTTGCCTAGTTTTTTCAATGTTTTGATCAGTTCTGTCTGGTTTTCTAATGTTTTGGCATCTTTTCAGAAAGTTTTGATGAGTTTTGCGGGTCTAAATTATTTTGGCGGGTTTTCGGAATATTTTGGTTGGTTTTGATTTTTTTTTTTTATGATGTTTTGGTGGGTTTTCGGAATGTTTTGGTTGGGTTTTAGAATGTTTTGTATTCTCTTGAGTTGTTTTTATTGTGTTGGCAGGTTTTGGAATGTTTGGATTCCTTTTGGCGGGTGTTCGGAATGTTTTGGCGGGTGTTCGGAATGTTTTGATTAGTTTTGACGGGTTTTGAAATATTTTGGTGGGTTTTTAGAAGGTTTCGATTTGTTTTGATTTGTTTTGATTCTGTTTAGCCCAGTTTTTGGTGTGTTTGGATTAGCTTTGGTGGGCTTGATCATGTTTTGTCAGGTTTTTTCGAATGTATTGATCTCTTCTGTCTGGTTTTCTATTTTGGCGGGTTTGAAAATATTTTTGGATTAGTTTTGGCGGGTTTGAAAATATTTTGGCTCTTTGCGCAGAGATGACGGCGCCGGTTGCGGTGCGCTCCGGGGCGCTCCTTCTGCGGAAAGACGCCTAGGCAGCGGCACTTGGGACAGCTCCGCGTCTCCGTATGCTGCGTTTCTTGCCTTCTGCATCTCAGCAAAATGCTTTCCCACTAGGTCTAGCAAGGAGAAACTGTGGCAGCTGAGTAGATGTAGCCCGGCCCGCCCTTTGAAGTTGACAAGTTCTTGGCATCTCAGAGCCTCAAGGGAAGAGCAAGGTTCTCTATGGTAGGCTGGGGCAGAACTAGCAGCAAGCAGAGCAAAGTTGTCCAAGAATAGCTTCCATTGGAATGCTAATGGCAATTGAAGAGGCAGGCCAGTGGCAAGCCACTAGCTTCTAGCAGTTTGAAAGATGCAGACACAGTGCAGGTGTTGTGCGGCTTCCTTCTTGGCCTCCTAGAAGGTGCCGCGCTCTCCGTCTCTTGCTTGCCAATATGTTGCCGTGTTCCTCTTATTGTTTGGTTTGTTTTGATTTGTTTTGATGATGTTTTGGCGGGTTTTCGGAATGTTTTGGTGGTGTTTTAGAATGTTTTGTTTTCTCTTGTGTTGTTTTTATTGTGTTGGCAGGTTGTGGAACGTTTGGATTCCTTTTGGCGGGTTTTAAAATCTTTTGGCGGGTATTTGGAATGTTTGGGTTTGCTTTCATTTGTTTTGATTATGTTTTGGCAAGTTATTGAATGTTTTGATCACTTCTGACTGGTTTTCTAGTATTTTGGCATCTTTTCAGAATGTTTTGATCAGTTTTGGCGGGTTCTAAACTATTTTGTTGGGTTTTTGGAATGTTTTGCTTGGTTTTGATTTGTTTTTATTTTGATTTTGCGGGTTTTCAGAATGTTTTGGTCGGTTTTCTAGAATGTTTTGGTTGGTTTTGATTTCTTTTTAATATTATTTTGTGGGTTTTGGAATGTTTTGATTTGTTTTGTCTAGTTTAAAATATTTTGGCATGTATTTGGAAGGTTTTGCTTGGTTTTCATTTTTTTTTGTTATGTTTTGGCAAGGGTTTTTTTTTTGTTTGATCAGTTCTGGCTGGTTTTCTAATATGTTGGCCGATTTTCAGAATGTTTTGATCAGTTTTGGCGGGTTTTAAGATATTTTAGAGGTTGTTTATAATATTTTGGTTTCTTTAGCTTTGTTTTTACTATATTTTGGCGGGTTTTTTGAATGTTTCGATCACTTCTGACTGGTTTTCTAGTATTTTGGCATCTTTTCCGAATGTTTTGATCAGTTTTGGCAGGTTCTAAACTATTTTGTCGGGTTTTTGGAATGTTTTGGTTGGTTTTGATTTGTTTTTATGATGTTTTGCCAAGTTTTTTGAATGTTTTGATCAGTTCTGTCTGGTTTTCTAATGTTTTGGCATCTTTTTAGAATGTTTTGATGAGTTTTGTGGGTCTAAATAATTTTGGCGGGTTTTCGGAATATTTTGGTTGGTTTTGATTTGTTTTTATGATGTTTTGGCGGGTTTTCGGAATGTGTTGGTTGGGTTTTAGAATGTTTTGTATTCTCTTGAGTTGTTTTTATTGTGTTGACAGGTTTTGGAATGTTTGGATTCCTTTTGGTGGGTGTTCGGAATGTTTTGGCGGGTATTTGGAATATTTTGATTAGTTTTGACGGGTTTTGAAATATTTTGGCGGGCTTTTAGAAGGTTTTGATTTGTTTTGATTCTGTTTAGCCCAGTTTTTGGTGTGTTTGGATTAGCTTTGGTGGGCTTGATCATGTTTTGTCAGGTTTTTTCGAATGTATTGATCTCTTCTGTCTGGTTTTCTATTTTGGCGGGTTTGAAAATATTTTTGGATTAGTTTTGGCGGGTTTTAAAATATTTTGGCTCTTTGCGCAGAGATGACGGCGCCGGTTGCGGTGCGCTCCGGGGCGCTCCTTCTGCGGAAAGACGCCTAGGCAGCGGCACTTGGGACAGCTCCGCGTCTCCGTATGCTGCGTTTCTTGCCTTCTGCATCTCAGCAAAATGCTTTCCCACTAGGTCTAGCAAGGAGAAACTGTGGCAGCTGAGTAGATGTAGCCCGGCCCGCCCTTTGAAGTTGACAAGTTCTTGGCATCTCAGAGCCTCAAGGGAAGAGCAAGGTTCTCTATGGTAGGCTGGGGCACAACTAGCAGCAAGCAGAGCAAAGTTGTCCAAGAATAGCTTCCATTGGAATGCTAATGGCAATTGAAGAGGCAGGCCAGTGGCAAGCCACTAGCTTCTAGCAGTTTGAAAGTTGCAGACACAGTGCAGGTGTTGTGCGGCTTCCTTCTTGGCCTCCTAGAAGGTGCCGCGCTCTCCGTCTCTTGCTTGCCAATATGTTGCCGTGTTCCTCCTATTGTTTGGTTTGTTTTGATTTGTTTTGATGATGTTTTGGTGGGTTTTCGGAATGTTTTGGTGGTGTTTTAGAATGTTTTGTTTTCTCTTGTGTTGTTTTTATTGTCTTGGCAGGTTGTGGAATATTTGGATTCCTTTTGGCGGGTTTTCAAATATTTTGGCGGGTATTTGGAATGTTTTTGGTTTGCTTTCATTTGTTTTGATTATGTTTTGGCAAGTTATTGAAAGTTTCGATCACTTCTGACTGGTTTTCTAGTATTTTGGCATCTTTTCAGAATGTTTTGATCAGTTTTGGCGGGTTCTAAACTATTTTGTTGGGTTTTTGGAATGTTTTGCTTGGTTTTGATTTGTTTTTATTTTGATTTTGCGGGTTTTCAGAATGTTTTGGTCGGTTTTCTAGAATGTTTTGGTTGGTTTTGATTTCTTTTTAATATTATTTTGTGGGTTTTGGAATGTTTTGATTTGTTTTGTCTAGTTTAAAATATTTTGGCATGTATTTGGAAGGTTTTGCTTGGTTTTCATTTTTTTTTGTTATGTTTTGGCAAGGGTTTTTTTTTGGTTTGATCAGTTCTGGCTGGTTTTCTAATATGTTGGCCGATTTTCAGAATGTTTTGATCAGTTTTGGCGAGTTTTAAGATATTTTAGAGGTTGTTTATAATATTTTGGTTTCTTTAGCTTTGTTTTTACTATATTTTGGCGGGTTTTTTGAATGTTTTGATCACTTCTGACTGGTTTTCTAGTATTTTGGCATCTTTTCAGAGTGTTTTGATCAGTTTTGGCGGGTTCTAAACTATTTTGTTGGGTTTTTGGAATGTTTTGCTTGGTTTTGATTTGTTTTTATTTTGATTTTGCGGGTTTTCAGAATGTTTTGGTCGGTTTTCTAGAATGTTTTGGTTGGTTTTGATTTGTTTTTATGATGTTTTGGCGGGTTTTCGGAATGTGTTGGTTGGGTTTTAGAATGTTTTGTATTCTCTTGAGTTGTTTTTATTGTGTTGACAGGTTTTGGAATGTTTGGATTCCTTTTGGTGGGTGTTCGGAATGTTTTGGCGGGTATTTGGAATATTTTGATTAGTTTTGACGGGTTTTGAAATATTTTGGCGGGCTTTTAGAAGGTTTTGATTTGTTTTGATTCTGTTTAGCCCAGTTTTTGGTGTGTTTGGATTAGCTTTGGTGGGCTTGATCATGTTTTGTCAGGTTTTTTCGAATGTATTGATCTCTTCTGTCTGGTTTTCTATTTTGGCGGGTTTGAAAATATTTTTGGATTAGTTTTGGCGGGTTTTAAAATATTTTGGCTCTTTGCGCAGAGATGACGGCGCCGGTTGCGGTGCGCTCCGGGGCGCTCCTTCTGCGGAAAGACGCCTAGGCAGCGGCACTTGGGACAGCTCCGCGTCTCCGTATGCTGCGTTTCTTGCCTTCTGCATCTCAGCAAAATGCTTTCCCACTAGGTCTAGCAAGGAGAAACTGTGGCAGCTGAGTAGATGTAGCCCGGCCCGCCCTTTGAAGTTGACAAGTTCTTGGCATCTCAGAGCCTCAAGGGAAGAGCAAGGTTCTCTATGGTAGGCTGGGGCAGAACTAGCAGCAAGCAGAGCAAAGTTGTCCAAGAATAGCTTCCATTGGAATGCTAATGGCAATTGAAGAGGCAGGCCAGTGGCAAGCCACTAGCTTCTAGCAGTTTGAAAGTTGCAGACACAGTGCAGGTGTTGTGCGGCTTCCTTCTTGGCCTCCTAGAAGGTGCCGCGCTCTCCGTCTCTTGCTTGCCAATATGTTGCCGTGTTCCTCCTATTGTTTGGTTTGTTTTGATTTGTTTTGATGATGTTTTGGTGGGTTTTCGGAATGTTTTGGTGGTGTTTTAGAATGTTTTGTTTTCTCTTGTGTTGTTTTTATTGTCTTGGCAGGTTGTGGAATATTTGGATTCCTTTTGGCGGGTTTTCAAATATTTTGGCGGGTATTTGGAATGTTTTTGGTTTGCTTTCATTTGTTTTGATTATGTTTTGGCAAGTTATTGAAAGTTTCGATCACTTCTGACTGGTTTTCTAGTATTTTGGCATCTTTTCAGAATGTTTTGATCAGTTTTGGCAGGTTCTAAACTATTTTGTCAGGTTTTTGGAATTTTTTGGTTGGTTTTGATTTGTTTTTATGATGTTTTGCCTAGTTTTTTCAATGTTTTGATCAGTTCTGTCTGGTTTTCTAATGTTTTGGCATCTTTTTAGAATGTTTTGATGAGTTTTGTGGGTCTAAATAATTTTGGCGGGTTTTCGGAATATTTTGGTTGGTTTTGATTTGTTTTTATGATGTTTTGGCGGGTTTTCGGAATGTGTTGGTTGGGTTTTAGAATGTTTTGTATTCTCTTGAGTTGTTTTTATTGTGTTGACAGGTTTTGGAATGTTTGGATTCCTTTTGGTGGGTGTTCGGAATGTTTTGGCGGGTATTTGGAATATTTTGATTAGTTTTGACGGGTTTTGAAATATTTTGGCGGGCTTTTAGAAGGTTTTGATTTGTTTTGATTCTGTTTAGCCCAGTTTTTGGTGTGTTTGGATTAGCTTTGGTGGGCTTGATCATGTTTTGTCAGGTTTTTTCGAATGTATTGATCTCTTCTGTCTGGTTTTCTATTTTGGCGGGTTTGAAAATATTTTTGGATTAGTTTTGGCGGGTTTTAAAATATTTTGGCTCTTTGCGCAGAGATGACGGCGCCGGTTGCGGTGCGCTCCGGGGCGCTCCTTCTGCGGAAAGACGCCTAGGCAGCGGCACTTGGGACAGCTCCGCGTCTCCGTATGCTGCGTTTCTTGCCTTCTGCATCTCAGCAAAATGCTTTCCCACTAGGTCTAGCAAGGAGAAACTGTGGCAGCTGAGTAGATGTAGCCCGGCCCGCCCTTTGAAGTTGACAAGTTCTTGGCATCTCAGAGCCTCAAGGGAAGAGCAAGGTTCTCTATGGTAGGCTGGGGCACAACTAGCAGCAAGCAGAGCAAAGTTGTCCAAGAATAGCTTCCATTGGAATGCTAATGGCAATTGAAGAGGCAGGCCAGTGGCAAGCCACTAGCTTCTAGCAGTTTGAAAGTTGCAGACACAGTGCAGGTGTTGTGCGGCTTCCTTCTTGGCCTCCTAGAAGGTGCCGCGCTCTCCGTCTCTTGCTTGCCAATATGTTGCCGTGTTCCTCCTATTGTTTGGTTTGTTTTGATTTGTTTTGATGATGTTTTGGTGGGTTTTCGGAATGTTTTGGTGGTGTTTTAGAATGTTTTGTTTTCTCTTGTGTTGTTTTTATTGTCTTGGCAGGTTGTGGAATATTTGGATTCCTTTTGGCGGGTTTTCAAATATTTTGGCGGGTATTTGGAATGTTTTTGGTTTGCTTTCATTTGTTTTGATTATGTTTTGGCAAGTTATTGAAAGTTTCGATCACTTCTGACTGGTTTTCTAGTATTTTGGCATCTTTTCAGAATGTTTTGATCAGTTTTGGCGGGTTCTAAACTATTTTGTTGGGTTTTTGGAATGTTTTGCTTGGTTTTGATTTGTTTTTATTTTGATTTTGCGGGTTTTCAGAATGTTTTGGTCGGTTTTCTAGAATGTTTTGGTTGGTTTTGATTTCTTTTTAATATTATTTTGTGGGTTTTGGAATGTTTTGATTTGTTTTGTCTAGTTTAAAATATTTTGGCATGTATTTGGAAGGTTTTGCTTGGTTTTCATTTTTTTTTGTTATGTTTTGGCAAGGGTTTTTTTTTGGTTTGATCAGTTCTGGCTGGTTTTCTAATATGTTGGCCGATTTTCAGAATGTTTTGATCAGTTTTGGCGAGTTTTAAGATATTTTAGAGGTTGTTTATAATATTTTGGTTTCTTTAGCTTTGTTTTTACTATATTTTGGCGGGTTTTTTGAATGTTTTGATCACTTCTGACTGGTTTTCTAGTATTTTGGCATCTTTTCAGAGTGTTTTGATCAGTTTTGGCGGGTTCTAAACTATTTTGTTGGGTTTTTGGAATGTTTTGCTTGGTTTTGATTTGTTTTTATTTTGATTTTGCGGGTTTTCAGAATGTTTTGGTCGGTTTTCTAGAATGTTTTGGTTGGTTTTGATTTGTTTTTATGATGTTTTGGCGGGTTTTCGGAATGTGTTGGTTGGGTTTTAGAATGTTTTGTATTCTCTTGAGTTGTTTTTATTGTGTTGACAGGTTTTGGAATGTTTGGATTCCTTTTGGTGGGTGTTCGGAATGTTTTGGCGGGTATTTGGAATATTTTGATTAGTTTTGACGGGTTTTGAAATATTTTGGCGGGCTTTTAGAAGGTTTTGATTTGTTTTGATTCTGTTTAGCCCAGTTTTTGGTGTGTTTGGATTAGCTTTGGTGGGCTTGATCATGTTTTGTCAGGTTTTTTCGAATGTATTGATCTCTTCTGTCTGGTTTTCTATTTTGGCGGGTTTGAAAATATTTTTGGATTAGTTTTGGCGGGTTTTAAAATATTTTGGCTCTTTGCGCAGAGATGACGGCGCCGGTTGCGGTGCGCTCCGGGGCGCTCCTTCTGCGGAAAGACGCCTAGGCAGCGGCACTTGGGACAGCTCCGCGTCTCCGTATGCTGCGTTTCTTGCCTTCTGCATCTCAGCAAAATGCTTTCCCACTAGGTCTAGCAAGGAGAAACTGTGGCAGCTGAGTAGATGTAGCCCGGCCCGCCCTTTGAAGTTGACAAGTTCTTGGCATCTCAGAGCCTCAAGGGAAGAGCAAGGTTCTCTATGGTAGGCTGGGGCAGAACTAGCAGCAAGCAGAGCAAAGTTGTCCAAGAATAGCTTCCATTGGAATGCTAATGGCAATTGAAGAGGCAGGCCAGTGGCAAGCCACTAGCTTCTAGCAGTTTGAAAGTTGCAGACACAGTGCAGGTGTTGTGCGGCTTCCTTCTTGGCCTCCTAGAAGGTGCCGCGCTCTCCGTCTCTTGCTTGCCAATATGTTGCCGTGTTCCTCCTATTGTTTGGTTTGTTTTGATTTGTTTTGATGATGTTTTGGTGGGTTTTCGGAATGTTTTGGTGGTGTTTTAGAATGTTTTGTTTTCTCTTGTGTTGTTTTTATTGTCTTGGCAGGTTGTGGAATATTTGGATTCCTTTTGGCGGGTTTTCAAATATTTTGGCGGGTATTTGGAATGTTTTTGGTTTGCTTTCATTTGTTTTGATTATGTTTTGGCAAGTTATTGAAAGTTTCGATCACTTCTGACTGGTTTTCTAGTATTTTGGCATCTTTTCAGAATGTTTTGATCAGTTTTGGCAGGTTCTAAACTATTTTGTCAGGTTTTTGGAATTTTTTGGTTGGTTTTGATTTGTTTTTATGATGTTTTGCCTAGTTTTTTCAATGTTTTGATCAGTTCTGTCTGGTTTTCTAATGTTTTGGCATCTTTTCAGAAAGTTTTGATGAGTTTTGTGGGTCTAAATTATTTTGGCGGGTTTTCGGAATATTTTGGTTGGTTTTGATTTTTTTTTTATGATGTTTTGGTGGGTTTTCGGAATGTTTTGGTTGGGTTTTAGAATGTTTTGTATTCTCTTGAGTTGTTTTTATTGTGTTGGCAGGTTTTGGAATGTTTGGATTCCTTTTGGCGGGTGTTCGGAATGTTTTGGCGGGTGTTCGGAATGTTTTGATTAGTTTTGACGGGTTTTGAAATATTTTGGTGGGTTTTTAGAAGGTTTCGATTTGTTTTGATTTGTTTTGATTCTGTTTAGCCCAGTTTTTGGTGTGTTTGGATTAGCTTTGGTGGGCTTGATCATGTTTTGTCAGGTTTTTTCGAATGTATTGATCTCTTCTGTCTGGTTTTCTATTTTGGCGGGTTTGAAAATATTTTTGGATTAGTTTTGGCGGGTTTTAAAATATTTTGGCTCTTTGCGCAGAGATGACGGCGCCGGTTGCGGTGCGCTCCGGGGCGCTCCTTCTGCGGAAAGACGCCTAGGCAGCGGCACTTGGGACAGCTCCGCGTCTCCGTATGCTGCGTTTCTTGCCTTCTGCATCTCAGCAAAATGCTTTCCCACTAGGTCTAGCAAGGAGAAACTGTGGCAGCTGAGTAGATGTAGCCCGGCCCGCCCTTTGAAGTTGACAAGTTCTTGGCATCTCAGAGCCTCAAGGCAAGAGCAAGGTTATCTATGGTAGGCTGGGGCAGAACTAGCAGCAAGCAGAGCAAAGTTGTCCAAGAATAGCTTCCATTGGAATGCTAATGGCAATTGAAGAGGCAGGCCAGTGGCAAGCCACTAGCTTCTAGCAGTTTGAAAGTTGCAGACACAGTGCAGGTGTTGTGCGGCTTCCTTCTTGGCCTCCTAGAAGGTGCCGCGCTCTCCGTCTCTTGCTTGCCAATATGTTGCCGTGTTCCTCTTATTGTTTGGTTTGTTTTGATTTGTTTTGATGATGTTTTGGCGGGTTTTCGGAATGTTTTGGTGGTGTTTTAGAATGTTTTGTTTTCTCTTGTGTTGTTTTTATTGTGTTGGCAGGTTGTGGAACGTTTGGATTCCTTTTGGCGGGTTTTAAAATATTTTGGCGGGTATTTGGAATGTTTGGGTTTGCTTTCATTTGTTTTGATTATGTTTTGGCAAGTTATTGAATGTTTTGATCACTTCTGACTGGTTTTCTAGTATTTTGGCATCTTTTCAGAATGTTTTGATCAGTTTTGGCGGGTTCTAAACTATTTTGTTGGGTTTTTGGAATGTTTTGCTTGGTTTTGATTTGTTTTTATTTTGATTTTGCGGGTTTTCAGAATGTTTTGGTCGGTTTTCTAGAATGTTTTGGTTGGTTTTGATTTCTTTTTAATATTATTTTGTGGGTTTTGGAATGTTTTGATTTGTTTTGTCTAGTTTAAAATATTTTGGCATGTATTTGGAAGGTTTTGCTTGGTTTTCATTTTTTTTTGTTATGTTTTGGCAAGGGTTTTTTTTTGGTTTGATCAGTTCTGGCTGGTTTTCTAATATGTTGGCCGATTTTCAGAATGTTTTGATCAGTTTTGGCGAGTTTTAAGATATTTTAGAGGTTGTTTATAATATTTTGGTTTCTTTAGCTTTGTTTTTACTATATTTTGGCGGGTTTTTTGAATGTTTTGATCACTTCTGACTGGTTTTCTAGTATTTTGGCATCTTTTCAGAGTGTTTTGATCAGTTTTGGCGGGTTCTAAACTATTTTGTTGGGTTTTTGGAATGTTTTGCTTGGTTTTGATTTGTTTTTATTTTGATTTTGCGGGTTTTCAGAATGTTTTGGTCGGTTTTCTAGAATGTTTTGGTTGGTTTTGATTTGTTTTTATGATGTTTTGGCGGGTTTTCGGAATGTGTTGGTTGGGTTTTAGAATGTTTTGTATTCTCTTGAGTTGTTTTTATTGTGTTGACAGGTTTTGGAATGTTTGGATTCCTTTTGGTGGGTGTTCGGAATGTTTTGGCGGGTATTTGGAATATTTTGATTAGTTTTGACGGGTTTTGAAATATTTTGGGGGGCTTTTAGAAGGTTTTGATTTGTTTTGATTCTGTTTAGCCCAGTTTTTGGTGTGTTTGGATTAGCTTTGGTGGGCTTGATCATGTTTTGTCAGGTTTTTTCGAATGTATTGATCTCTTCTGTCTGGTTTTCTATTTTGGCGGGTTTGAAAATATTTTTGGATTAGTTTTGGCGGGTTTTAAAATATTTTGGCTCTTTGCGCAGAGATGACGGCGCCGGTTGCGGTGCGCTCCGGGGCGCTCCTTCTGCGGAAAGACGCCTAGGCAGCGGCACTTGGGACAGCTCCGCGTCTCCGTATGCTGCGTTTCTTGCCTTCTGCATCTCAGCAAAATGCTTTCCCACTAGGTCTAGCAAGGAGAAACTGTGGCAGCTGAGTAGATGTAGCCCGGCCCGCCCTTTGAAGTTGACAAGTTCTTGGCATCTCAGAGCCTCAAGGCAAGAGCAAGGTTATCTATGGTAGGCTGGGGCAGAACTAGCAGCAAGCAGAGCAAAGTTGTCCAAGAATAGCTTCCATTGGAATGCTAATGGCAATTGAAGAGGCAGGCCAGTGGCAAGCCACTAGCTTCTAGCAGTTTGAAAGTTGCAGACACAGTGCAGGTGTTGTGCGGCTTCCTTCTTGGCCTCCTAGAAGGTGCCGCGCTCTCCGTCTCTTGCTTGCCAATATGTTGCCGTGTTCCTCCTATTGTTTGCTTTGTTTTGATTTGTTTTGATGATGTTTTGGTGGGTTTTTGGAATGTTTTGGTGGTGTTTTAGAATGTTTTGTTTTCTCTTGTGTTGTTTTTATTGTCTTGGCAGGTTGTGGAATATTTGGATTCCTTTTGGCGGGTTTTCAAATATTTTGGCGGGTATTTGGAATGTTTTTGGTTTGCTTTCATTTGTTTTGATTATGTTTTGGCAAGTTATTGAAAGTTTCGATCACTTCTGACTGGTTTTCTAGTATTTTGGCATCTTTTCAGAATGTTTTGATCAGTTTTGGCGGGTTCTAAATTATTTTGTTGGGTTTTTGGAATGTTTTGCTTGGTTTTGATTTGTTTTTATGATGTTTTGCCTAGTTTTTTCAATGTTTTGATCAGTTCTGTCTGGTTTTCTAATGTTTTGGCATCTTTTCAGAAAGTTTTGATGAGTTTTGCGGGTCTAAATTATTTTGGCGGGTTTTCGGAATATTTTGGTTGGTTTTGATTTTTTTTTTATGATGTTTTGGTGGGTTTTCGGAATGTTTTGGTTGGGTTTTAGAATGTTTTGTATTCTCTTGAGTTGTTTTTATTGTGTTGGCAGGTTTTGGAATGTTTGGATTCCTTTTGGCGGGTGTTCGGAATGTTTTGGCGGGTGTTCGGAATGTTTTGATTAGTTTTGACGGGTTTTGAAATATTTTGGTGGGTTTTTAGAAGGTTTTGATTTGTTTTGATTCTGTTTAGCCCAGTTTTTGGTGTGTTTGGATTAGCTTTGGTGGGCTTGATCATGTTTTGTCAGGTTTTTTCGAATGTATTGATCTCTTCTGTCTGGTTTTCTATTTTGGCGGGTTTGAAAATATTTTTGGATTAGTTTTGGCGGGTTTTAAAATATTTTGGCTCTTTGCGCAGAGATGACGGCGCCGGTTGCGGTGCGCTCCGGGGCGCTCCTTCTGCGGAAAGACGCCTAGGCAGCGGCACTTGGGACAGCTCCGCGTCTCCGTATGCTGCGTTTCTTGCCTTCTGCATCTCAGCAAAATGCTTTCCCACTAGGTCTAGCAAGGAGAAACTGTGGCAGCTGAGTAGATGTAGCCCGGCCCGCCCTTTGAAGTTGACAAGTTCTTGGCATCTCAGAGCCTCAAGGCAAGAGCAAGGTTATCTATGGTAGGCTGGGGCAGAACTAGCAGCAAGCAGAGCAAAGTTGTCCAAGAATAGCTTCCATTGGAATGCTAATGGCAATTGAAGAGGCAGGCCAGTGGCAAGCCACTAGCTTCTAGCAGTTTGAAAGTTGCAGACACAGTGCAGGTGTTGTGCGGCTTCCTTCTTGGCCTCCTAGAAGGTGCCGCGCTCTCCGTCTCTTGCTTGCCAATATGTTGCCGTGTTCCTCTTATTGTTTGGTTTGTTTTGATTTGTTTTGATGATGTTTTGGCGGGTTTTCGGAATGTTTTGGTGGTGTTTTAGAATGTTTTGTTTTCTCTTGTGTTGTTTTTATTGTGTTGGCAGGTTGTGGAATATTTGGATTCCTTTTGGCGGGTTTTAAAATATTTTGGCGGGTATTTGGAATGTTTGGGTTTGCTTTCATTTGTTTTGATTATGTTTTGGCAAGTTATTGAATGTTTTGATCACTTCTGACTGGTTTTCTAGTATTTTGGCATCTTTTCAGAATGTTTTGATCAGTTTTGGCAGGTTCTAAACTATTTTGTTGGGTTTTTGGAATGTTTTGCTTGGTTTTGATTTGTTTTTATTTTGATTTTGCGGGTTTTCAGAATGTTTTGGTCGGTTTTCTAGAATGTTTTGGTTGGTTTTGATTTCTTTTTAATATTATTTTGTGGGTTTTGGAATGTTTTGATTTGTTTTGTCTAGTTTAAAATATTTTGGCATGTATTTGGAAGGTTTTGCTTGGTTTTCATTTTTTTTTTGTTATGTTTTGGCAAGGGTTTTTTTTTGGTTTGATCAGTTCTGGCTGGTTTTCTAATATGTTGGCCGATTTTCAGAATGTTTTGATCAGTTTTGGCGGGTTTTAAGATATTTTAGAGGTTGTTTATAATATTTTGGTTTCTTTAGCTTTGTTTTTACTATATTTTGGCGGGTTTTTTGAATGTTTCGATCACTTCTGACTGGTTTTCTAGTATTTTGGCATCTTTTCCGAATGTTTTGATCAGTTTTGGCAGGTTCTAAACTATTTTGTCGGGTTTTTGGAATGTTTTGGTTGGTTTTGATTTGTTTTTATGATGTTTTGCCAAGTTTTTTGAATGTTTTGATCAGTTCTGGCTGGTTTTCTAATGTTTTGGCATCTTTTTAGAATGTTTTGATGAGTTTTGTGGGTCTAAATAATTTTGGCGGGTTTTCGGAATATTTTGGTTGGTTTTGATTTGTTTTTATGATGTTTTGGCGGGTTTTCGGAATGTGTTGGTTGGGTTTTAGAATGTTTTGTATTCTCTTGAGTTGTTTTTATTGTGTTGGCAGGTTTTGGAATGTTTGGATTCCTTTTGGTGGGTGTTCGGAATGTTTTGGCGGGTGTTCGGAATGTTTTGATTAGTTTTGACGGGTTTTGAAATATTTTGGCGGGCTTTTAGAAGGTTTTGATTTGTTTTGATTCTGTTTAGCCCAGTTTTTGGTGTGTTTGGATTAGCTTTGGTGGGCTTGATCATGTTTTGTCAGGTTTTTTCGAATGTATTGATCTCTTCTGTCTGGTTTTCTATTTTGGCGGGTTTGAAAATATTTTTGGATTAGTTTTGGCGGGTTTTAAAATATTTTGGCTCTTTGCGCAGAGATGACGGCGCCGGTTGCGGTGCGCTCCGGGGCGCTCCTTCTGCGGAAAGACGCCTAGGCAGCGGCACTTGGGACAGCTCCGCGTCTCCGTATGCTGCGTTTCTTGCCTTCTGCATCTCAGCAAAATGCTTTCCCACTAGGTCTAGCAAGGAGAAACTGTGGCAGCTGAGTAGATGTAGCCCGGCCCGCCCTTTGAAGTTGACAAGTTCTTGGCATCTCAGAGCCTCAAGGCAAGAGCAAGGTTCTCTATGGTAGGCTGGGGCAGAACTAGCAGCAAGCAGAGCAAAGTTGTCCAAGAATAGCTTCCATTGGAATGCTAATGGCAATTGAAGAGGCAGGCCAGTGGCAAGCCACTAGCTTCTAGCAGTTTGAAAGTTGCAGACACAGTGCAGGTGTTGTGCGGCTTCCTTCTTGGCCTCCTAGAAGGTGCCGCGCTCTCCGTCTCTTGCTTGCCAATATGTTGCCGTGTTCCTCCTATTGTTTGCTTTGTTTTGATTTGTTTTGATGATGTTTTGGTGGGTTTTCGGAATGTTTTGGTGGTGTTTTAGAATGTTTTGTTTTCTCTTGTGTTGTTTTTATTGTCTTGGCAGGTTGTGGAATATTTGGATTCCTTTTGGCGGGTTTTCAAATATTTTGGCGGGTATTTGGAATGTTTTTGGTTTGCTTTCATTTGTTTTGATTATGTTTTGGCAAGTTATTGAAAGTTTCGATCACTTCTGACTGGTTTTCTAGTATTTTGGCATCTTTTCAGAATGTTTTGATCAGTTTTGGCGGGTTCTAAACTATTTTGTCAGGTTTTTGGAATTTTTTGGTTGGTTTTGATTTGTTTTTATGATGTTTTGCCTAGTTTTTTCAATGTTTTGATCAGTTCTGTCTGGTTTTCTAATGTTTTGGCATCTTTTCAGAAAGTTTTGATGAGTTTTGCGGGTCTAAATTATTTTGGCGGGTTTTCGGAATATTTTGGTTGGTTTTGATTTTTTTTTTATGATGTTTTGGTGGGTTTTCGGAATGTTTTGGTTGGGTTTTAGAATGTTTTGTATTCTCTTGAGTTGTTTTTATTGTGTTGGCAGGTTTTGGAATGTTTGGATTCCTTTTGGCGGGTGTTCGGAATGTTTTGGCGGGTGTTCGGAATGTTTTGATTAGTTTTGACGGGTTTTGAAATATTTTGGTGGGTTTTTAGAAGGTTTCGATTTGTTTTGATTTGTTTTGATTCTGTTTAGCCCAGTTTTTGGTGTGTTTGGATTAGCTTTGGTGGGCTTGATCATGTTTTGTCAGGTTTTTTCGAATGTATTGATCTCTTCTGTCTGGTTTTCTATTTTGGCGGGTTTGAAAATATTTTTGGATTAGTTTTGGCGGGTTTTAAAATATTTTGGCTCTTTGCGCAGAGATGACGGCGCCGGTTGCGGTGCGCTCCGGGGCGCTCCTTCTGCGGAAAGACGCCTAGGCAGCGGCACTTGGGACAGCTCCGCGTCTCCGTATGCTGCGTTTCTTGCCTTCTGCATCTCAGCAAAATGCTTTCCCACTAGGTCTAGCAAGGAGAAACTGTGGCAGCTGAGTAGATGTAGCCCGGCCCGCCCTTTGAAGTTGACAAGTTCTTGGCATCTCAGAGCCTCAAGGCAAGAGCAAGGTTATCTATGGTAGGCTGGGGCAGAACTAGCAGCAAGCAGAGCAAAGTTGTCCAAGAATAGCTTCCATTGGAATGCTAATGGCAATTGAAGAGGCAGGCCAGTGGCAAGCCACTAGCTTCTAGCAGTTTGAAAGTTGCAGACACAGTGCAGGTGTTGTGCGGCTTCCTTCTTGGCCTCCTAGAAGGTGCCGCGCTCTCCGTCTCTTGCTTGCCAATATGTTGCCGTGTTCCTCCTATTGTTTGCTTTGTTTTGATTTGTTTTGATGATGTTTTGGTGGGTTTTTGGAATGTTTTGGTGGTGTTTTAGAATGTTTTGTTTTCTCTTGTGTTGTTTTTATTGTCTTGGCAGGTTGTGGAATATTTGGATTCCTTTTGGCGGGTTTTCAAATATTTTGGCGGGTATTTGGAATGTTTTTGGTTTGCTTTCATTTGTTTTGATTATGTTTTGGCAAGTTATTGAAAGTTTCGATCACTTCTGACTGGTTTTCTAGTATTTTGGCATCTTTTCAGAATGTTTTGATCAGTTTTGGCGGGTTCTAAATTATTTTGTTGGGTTTTTGGAATGTTTTGCTTGGTTTTGATTTGTTTTTATGATGTTTTGCCTAGTTTTTTCAATGTTTTGATCAGTTCTGTCTGGTTTTCTAATGTTTTGGCATCTTTTCAGAAAGTTTTGATGAGTTTTGCGGGTCTAAATTATTTTGGCGGGTTTTCGGAATATTTTGGTTGGTTTTGATTTTTTTTTTATGATGTTTTGGTGGGTTTTCGGAATGTTTTGGTTGGGTTTTAGAATGTTTTGTATTCTCTTGAGTTGTTTTTATTGTGTTGGCAGGTTTTGGAATGTTTGGATTCCTTTTGGCGGGTGTTCGGAATGTTTTGGCGGGTGTTCGGAATGTTTTGATTAGTTTTGACGGGTTTTGAAATATTTTGGTGGGTTTTTAGAAGGTTTTGATTTGTTTTGATTCTGTTTAGCCCAGTTTTTGGTGTGTTTGGATTAGCTTTGGTGGGCTTGATCATGTTTTGTCAGGTTTTTTCGAATGTATTGATCTCTTCTGTCTGGTTTTCTATTTTGGCGGGTTTGAAAATATTTTTGGATTAGTTTTGGCGGGTTTTAAAATATTTTGGCTCTTTGCGCAGAGATGACGGCGCCGGTTGCGGTGCGCTCCGGGGCGCTCCTTCTGCGGAAAGACGCCTAGGCAGCGGCACTTGGGACAGCTCCGCGTCTCCGTATGCTGCGTTTCTTGCCTTCTGCATCTCAGCAAAATGCTTTCCCACTAGGTCTAGCAAGGAGAAACTGTGGCAGCTGAGTAGATGTAGCCCGGCCCGCCCTTTGAAGTTGACAAGTTCTTGGCATCTCAGAGCCTCAAGGCAAGAGCAAGGTTATCTATGGTAGGCTGGGGCAGAACTAGCAGCAAGCAGAGCAAAGTTGTCCAAGAATAGCTTCCATTGGAATGCTAATGGCAATTGAAGAGGCAGGCCAGTGGCAAGCCACTAGCTTCTAGCAGTTTGAAAGTTGCAGACACAGTGCAGGTGTTGTGCGGCTTCCTTCTTGGCCTCCTAGAAGGTGCCGCGCTCTCCGTCTCTTGCTTGCCAATATGTTGCCGTGTTCCTCTTATTGTTTGGTTTGTTTTGATTTGTTTTGATGATGTTTTGGCGGGTTTTCGGAATGTTTTGGTGGTGTTTTAGAATGTTTTGTTTTCTCTTGTGTTGTTTTTATTGTGTTGGCAGGTTGTGGAATATTTGGATTCCTTTTGGCGGGTTTTAAAATATTTTGGCGGGTATTTGGAATGTTTGGGTTTGCTTTCATTTGTTTTGATTATGTTTTGGCAAGTTATTGAATGTTTTGATCACTTCTGACTGGTTTTCTAGTATTTTGGCATCTTTTCAGAATGTTTTGATCAGTTTTGGCAGGTTCTAAACTATTTTGTTGGGTTTTTGGAATGTTTTGCTTGGTTTTGATTTGTTTTTATTTTGATTTTGCGGGTTTTCAGAATGTTTTGGTCGGTTTTCTAGAATGTTTTGGTTGGTTTTGATTTCTTTTTAATATTATTTTGTGGGTTTTGGAATGTTTTGATTTGTTTTGTCTAGTTTAAAATATTTTGGCATGTATTTGGAAGGTTTTGCTTGGTTTTCATTTTTTTTTTGTTATGTTTTGGCAAGGGTTTTTTTTTGGTTTGATCAGTTCTGGCTGGTTTTCTAATATGTTGGCCGATTTTCAGAATGTTTTGATCAGTTTTGGCGGGTTTTAAGATATTTTAGAGGTTGTTTATAATATTTTGGTTTCTTTAGCTTTGTTTTTACTATATTTTGGCGGGTTTTTTGAATGTTTCGATCACTTCTGACTGGTTTTCTAGTATTTTGGCATCTTTTCCGAATGTTTTGATCAGTTTTGGCAGGTTCTAAACTATTTTGTCGGGTTTTTGGAATGTTTTGGTTGGTTTTGATTTGTTTTTATGATGTTTTGCCAAGTTTTTTGAATGTTTTGATCAGTTCTGGCTGGTTTTCTAATGTTTTGGCATCTTTTTAGAATGTTTTGATGAGTTTTGTGGGTCTAAATAATTTTGGCGGGTTTTCGGAATATTTTGGTTGGTTTTGATTTGTTTTTATGATGTTTTGGCGGGTTTTCGGAATGTGTTGGTTGGGTTTTAGAATGTTTTGTATTCTCTTGAGTTCTTTTTATTGTGTTGGCAGGTTTTGGAATGTTTGGATTCCTTTTGGTGGGTGTTCGGAATGTTTTGGCGGGTGTTCGGAATGTTTTGATTAGTTTTGACGGGTTTTGAAATATTTTGGCGGGCTTTTAGAAGGTTTTGATTTGTTTTGATTCTGTTTAGCCCAGTTTTTGGTGTGTTTGGATTAGCTTTGGTGGGCTTGATCATGTTTTGTCAGGTTTTTTCGAATGTATTGATCTCTTCTGTCTGGTTTTCTATTTTGGCGGGTTTGAAAATATTTTTGGATTAGTTTTGGCGGGTTTTAAAATATTTTGGCTCTTTGCGCAGAGATGACGGCGCCGGTTGCGGTGCGCTCCGGGGCGCTCCTTCTGCGGAAAGACGCCTAGGCAGCGGCACTTGGGACAGCTCCGCGTCTCCGTATGCTGCGTTTCTTGCCTTCTGCATCTCAGCAAAATGCTTTCCCACTAGGTCTAGCAAGGAGAAACTGTGGCAGCTGAGTAGATGTAGCCCGGCCCGCCCTTTGAAGTTGACAAGTTCTTGGCATCTCAGAGCCTCAAGGCAAGAGCAAGGTTCTCTATGGTAGGCTGGGGCAGAACTAGCAGCAAGCAGAGCAAAGTTGTCCAAGAATAGCTTCCATTGGAATGCTAATGGCAATTGAAGAGGCAGGCCAGTGGCAAGCCACTAGCTTCTAGCAGTTTGAAAGTTGCAGACACAGTGCAGGTGTTGTGCGGCTTCCTTCTTGGCCTCCTAGAAGGTGCCGCGCTCTCCGTCTCTTGCTTGCCAATATGTTGCCGTGTTCCTCCTATTGTTTGCTTTGTTTTGATTTGTTTTGATGATGTTTTGGTGGGTTTTCGGAATGTTTTGGTGGTGTTTTAGAATGTTTTGTTTTCTCTTGTGTTGTTTTTATTGTCTTGGCAGGTTGTGGAATATTTGGATTCCTTTTGGCGGGTTTTCAAATATTTTGGCGGGTATTTGGAATGTTTTTGGTTTGCTTTCATTTGTTTTGATTATGTTTTGGCAAGTTATTGAAAGTTTCGATCACTTCTGACTGGTTTTCTAGTATTTTGGCATCTTTTCAGAATGTTTTGATCAGTTTTGGCGGGTTCTAAACTATTTTGTCAGGTTTTTGGAATTTTTTGGTTGGTTTTGATTTGTTTTTATGATGTTTTGCCTAGTTTTTTCAATGTTTTGATCAGTTCTGTCTGGTTTTCTAATGTTTTGGCATCTTTTCAGAAAGTTTTGATGAGTTTTGCGGGTCTAAATTATTTTGGCGGGTTTTCGGAATATTTTGGTTGGTTTTGATTTTTTTTTTATGATGTTTTGGTGGGTTTTCGGAATGTTTTGGTTGGGTTTTAGAATGTTTTGTATTCTCTTGAGTTGTTTTTATTGTGTTGGCAGGTTTTGGAATGTTTGGATTCCTTTTGGCGGGTGTTCGGAATGTTTTGGCGGGTGTTCGGAATGTTTTGATTAGTTTTGACGGGTTTTGAAATATTTTGGTGGGTTTTTAGAAGGTTTCGATTTGTTTTGATTTGTTTTGATTCTGTTTAGCCCAGTTTTTGGTGTGTTTGGATTAGCTTTGGTGGGCTTGATCATGTTTTGTCAGGTTTTTTCGAATGTATTGATCTCTTCTGTCTGGTTTTCTATTTTGGCGGGTTTGAAAATATTTTTGGATTAGTTTTGGCGGGTTTTAAAATATTTTGGCTCTTTGCGCAGAGATGACGGCGCCGGTTGCGGTGCGCTCCGGGGCGCTCCTTCTGCGGAAAGACGCCTAGGCAGCGGCACTTGGGACAGCTCCGCGTCTCCGTATGCTGCGTTTCTTGCCTTCTGCATCTCAGCAAAATGCTTTCCCACTAGGTCTAGCAAGGAGAAACTGTGGCAGCTGAGTAGATGTAGCCCGGCCCGCCCTTTGAAGTTGACAAGTTCTTGGCATCTCAGAGCCTCAAGGCAAGAGCAAGGTTCTCTATGGTAGGCTGGGGCAGAACTAGCAGCAAGCAGAGCAAAGTTGTCCAAGAATAGCTTCCATTGGAATGCTAATGGCAATTGAAGAGGCAGGCCAGTGGCAAGCCACTAGCTTCTAGCAGTTTGAAAGTTGCAGACACAGTGCAGGTGTTGTGCGGCTTCCTTCTTGGCCTCCTAGAAGGTGCCGCGCTCTCCGTCTCTTGCTTGCCAATATGTTGCCGTGTTCCTCTTATTGTTTGGTTTGTTTTGATTTGTTTTTATGATGTTTTGGCGGGTTTTCGGAATGTTTTGGTGGTGTTTTAGAATGTTTTGTTTTCTCTTGTGTTGTTTTTATTGTGTTGGCAGGTTGTGGAACGTTTGGATTCCTTTTGGCGGGTTTTAAAATATTTTGGCGGGTATTTGGAATGTTTGGGTTTGCTTTCATTTGTTTTGATTATGTTTTGGCAAGTTATTGAATGTTTTGATCACTTCTGACTGGTTTTCTAGTATTTTGGCATCTTTTCAGAGTGTTTTGATCAGTTTTGGCGGGTTCTAAACTATTTTGTTGGGTTTTTGGAATGTTTTGCTTGGTTTTGATTTGTTTTTATTTTGATTTTGCGGGTTTTCAGAATGTTTTGGTCGGTTTTCTAGAATGTTTTGGTTGGTTTTGATTTCTTTTTAATATTATTTTGTGGGTTTTGGAATGTTTTGATTTGTTTTGTCTAGTTTAAAATATTTTGGCATGTATTTGGAAGGTTTTGCTTGGTTTTCATTTTTTTTTGTTATGTTTTGGCAAGGGTTTTTTTTTGGTTTGATCAGTTCTGGCTGGTTTTCTAATATGTTGGCCGATTTTCAGAATGTTTTGATCAGTTTTGGCGGGTTTTAAGATATTTTAGAGGTTGTTTATAATATTTTGGTTTCTTTAGCTTTGTTTTTACTATATTTTGGCGGGTTTTTTGAATGTTTCGATCACTTCTGACTGGTTTTCTAGTATTTTGGCATCTTTTCCGAATGTTTTGATCAGTTTTGGCAGGTTCTAAACTATTTTGTCGGGTTATTGGAATGTTTTGGTTGGTTTTGATTTGTTTTTATGATGTTTTGCCAAGTTTTTTGAATGTTTTGATCAGTTCTGGCTGGTTTTCTAATGTTTTGGCATCTTTTTAGAATGTTTTGATGAGTTTTGTGGGTCTAAATTATTTTGGCGGGTTTTCGGAATATTTTGGTTGGTTTTGATTTGTTTTTATGATGTTTTGGCGGGTTTTCGGAATGTGTTGGTTGGGTTTTAGAATGTTTTGTATTCTCTTGAGTTGTTTTTATTGTGTTGACAGGTTTTGGAATGTTTGGATTCCTTTTGGTGGGTGTTCGGAATGTTTTGGCGGGTATTTGGAATATTTTGATTAGTTTTGACGGGTTTTGAAATATTTTGGCGGGCTTTTAGAAGGTTTTGATTTGTTTTGATTCTGTTTAGCCCAGTTTTTGGTGTGTTTGGATTAGCTTTGGTGGGCTTGATCATGTTTTGTCAGGTTTTTTCGAATGTATTGATCTCTTCTGTCTGGTTTTCTATTTTGGCGGGTTTGAAAATATTTTTGGATTAGTTTTGGCGGGTTTGAAAATATTTTGGCTCTTTGCGCAGAGATGACGGCGCCGGTTGCGGTGCGCTCCGGGGCGCTCCTTCTGCGGAAAGACGCCTAGGCAGCGGCACTTGGGACAGCTCCGCGTCTCCGTATGCTGCGTTTCTTGCCTTCTGCATCTCAGCAAAATGCTTTCCCACTAGGTCTAGCAAGGAGAAACTGTGGCAGCTGAGTAGATGTAGCCCGGCCCGCCCTTTGAAGTTGACAAGTTCTTGGCATCTCAGAGCCTCAAGGGAAGAGCAAGGTTCTCTATGGTAGGCTGGGGCAGAACTAGCAGCAAGCAGAGCAAAGTTGTCCAAGAATAGCTTCCATTGGAATGCTAATGGCAATTGAAGAGGCAGGCCAGTGGCAAGCCACTAGCTTCTAGCAGTTTGAAAGTTGCAGACACAGTGCAGGTGTTGTGCGGCTTCCTTCTTGGCCTCCTAGAAGGTGCCGCGCTCTCCGTCTCTTGCTTGCCAATATGTTGCCGTGTTCCTCCTATTGTTTGGTTTGTTTTGATTTGTTTTGATGATGTTTTGGTGGGTTTTCGGAATGTTTTGGTGGTGTTTTAGAATGTTTTGTTTTCTCTTGTGTTGTTTTTATTGTCTTGGCAGGTTGTGGAATATTTGGATTCCTTTTGGCGGGTTTTCAAATATTTTGGCGGGTATTTGGAATGTTTTTGGTTTGTTTTCATTTGTTTTGATTATGTTTTGGCAAGTTATTGAAAGTTTCGATCACTTCTGACTGGTTTTCTAGTATTTTGGCATCTTTTCAGAATGTTTTGATCAGTTTTGGCAGGTTCTAAACTATTTTGTCAGGTTTTTGGAATTTTTTGGTTGGTTTTGATTTGTTTTTATGATGTTTTGCCTAGTTTTTTCAATGTTTTGATCAGTTCTGTCTGGTTTTCTAATGTTTTGGCATCTTTTCAGAATGTTTTGATGAGTTTTGCGGGTCTAAATTATTTTGGCGGGTTTTCGGAATATTTTGGTTGGTTTTGATTTGTTTTTATGATGTTTTGGTGGGTTTTCGGAATGTTTTGGTTGGGTTTTAGAATGTTTTGTATTCTCTTGAGTTGTTTTTATTGTGTTGGCAGGTTTTGGAATGTTTGGATTCCTTTTGGCGGGTGTTCGGAATGTTTTGGCGGGTGTTCGGAATGTTTTGATTAGTTTTGACGGGTTTTGAAATATTTTGGTGGGTTTTTAGAAGGTTTCGATTTGTTTTGATTTGTTTTGATTCTGTTTAGCCCAGTTTTTGGTGTGTTTGGATTAGCTTTGGTGGGCTTGATCATGTTTTGTCAGGTTTTTTCGAATGTATTGATCTCTTCTGTCTGGTTTTCTATTTTGGCGGGTTTGAAAATATTTTTGGATTAGTTTTGGCGGGTTTTAAAATATTTTGGCTCTTTGCGCAGAGATGACGGCGCCGGTTGCGGTGCACTCCGGGGCGCTCCTTCTGCGGAAAGACGCCTAGGCAGCGGCACTTGGGACAGCTCCGCGTCTCCGTATGCTGCGTTTCTTGCCTTCTGCATCTCAGCAAAATGCTTTCCCACTAGGTCTAGCAAGGAGAAACTGTGGCAGCTGAGTAGATGTAGCCCGGCCCGCCCTTTGAAGTTGACAAGTTCTTGGCATCTCAGAGCCTCAAGGCAAGAGCAAGGTTCTCTATGGTAGGCTGGGGCAGAACTAGCAGCAAGCAGAGCAAAGTTGTCCAAGAATAGCTTCCATTGGAATGCTAATGGCAATTGAAGAGGCAGGCCAGTGGCAAGCCACTAGCTTCTAGCAGTTTGAAAGTTGCAGACACAGTGCAGGTGTTGTGCGGCTTCCTTCTTGGCCTCCTAGAAGGTGCCGCGCTCTCCGTCTCTTGCTTGCCAATATGTTGCCGTGTTCCTCCTATTGTTTGGTTTGTTTTGATTTGTTTTGATGATGTTTTGGTGGGTTTTCGGAATGTTTTGGTGGTGTTTTAGAATGTTTTGTTTTCTCTTGTGTTGTTTTTATTGTCTTGGCAGGTTGTGGAATATTTGGATTCCTTTTGGCGGGTTTTCAAATATTTTGGCGGGTATTTGGAATGTTTTTGGTTTGCTTTCATTTGTTTTGATTATGTTTTGGCAAGTTATTGAAAGTTTCGATCACTTCTGACTGGTTTTCTAGTATTTTGGCATCTTTTCAGAATGTTTTGATCAGTTTTGGCAGGTTCTAAACTATTTTGTCAGGTTTTTGGAATTTTTTGGTTGGTTTTGATTTGTTTTTATGATGTTTTGCCTAGTTTTTTCAATGTTTTGATCAGTTCTGTCTGGTTTTCTAATGTTTTGGCATCTTTTCAGAAAGTTTTGATGAGTTTTGCGGGTCTAAATTATTTTGGCGGGTTTTCGGAATATTTTGGTTGGTTTTGATTTGTTTTTATGATGTTTTGGCGGGTTTTCGGAATGTTTTGGTTGGGTTTTAGAATGTTTTGTATTCTCTTGAGTTGTTTTTATTGTGTTGGCAGGTTTTGGAATGTTTGGATTCCTTTTGGTGGGTGTTCGGAATGTTTTGGCGGGTGTTCGGAATGTTTTGATTAGTTTTGACGGGTTTTGAAATATTTTGGTGGGTTTTTAGAAGGTTTCGATTTGTTTTGATTTGTTTTGATTCTGTTTAGCCCAGTTTTTGGTGTGTTTGGATTAGCTTTGGTGGGCTTGATCATGTTTTGTCAGGTTTTTTCGAATGTATTGATCTCTTCTGTCTGGTTTTCTATTTTGGCGGGTTTGAAAATATTTTTGGATTAGTTTTGGCGGGTTTTAAAATATTTTGGCTCTTTGCGCAGAGATGACGGCGCCGGTTGCGGTGCGCTCCGGGGCGCTCCTTCTGCGGAAAGCCGCCTAGGCAGCGGCACTTGGGACAGCTCCGCGTCTCCGTATGCTGCGTTTCTTGCCTTCTGCATCTCAGCAAAATGCTTTCCCACTAGGTCTAGCAAGGAGAAACTGTGGCAGCTGAGTAGATGTAGCCCGGCCCGCCCTTTGAAGTTGACAAGTTCTTGGCATCTCAGAGCCTCAAGGGAAGAGCAAGGTTCTCTATGGTAGGCTGGGGCAGAACTAGCAGCAAGCAGAGCAAAGTTGTCCAAGAATAGCTTCCATTGGAATGCTAATGGCAATTGAAGAGGCAGGCCAGTGGCAAGCCACTAGCTTCTAGCAGTTTGAAAGTTGCAGACACAGTGCAGGTGTTGTGCGGCTTCCTTCTTGGCCTCCTAGAAGGTGCCGCGCTCTCCGTCTCTTGCTTGCCAATATGTTGCCGTGTTCCTCCTATTGTTTGGTTTGTTTTGATTTGTTTTGATGATGTTTTGGTGGGTTTTCGGAATGTTTTGGTGGTGTTTTAGAATGTTTTGTTTTCTCTTGTGTTGTTTTTATTGTCTTGGCAGGTTGTGGAATATTTGGATTCCTTTTGGCGGGTTTTCAAATATTTTGGCGGGTATTTGGAATGTTTTTGGTTTGCTTTCATTTGTTTTGATTATGTTTTGGCAAGTTATTGAAAGTTTCGATCACTTCTGACTGGTTTTCTAGTATTTTGGCATCTTTTCAGAATGTTTTGATCAGTTTTGGCAGGTTCTAAACTATTTTGTCAGGTTTTTGGAATTTTTTGGTTGGTTTTGATTTGTTTTTATGATGTTTTGCCTAGTTTTTTCAATGTTTTGATCAGTTCTGTCTGGTTTTCTAATGTTTTGGCATCTTTTCAGAATGTTTTGATGAGTTTTGCGGGTCTAAATTATTTTGGCGGGTTTTCGGAATATTTTGGTTGGTTTTGATTTGTTTTTATGATGTTTTGGTGGGTTTTCGGAATGTTTTGGTTGGGTTTTAGAATGTTTTGTATTCTCTTGAGTTTTTTTTATTGTGTTGGCAGGTTTTGGAATGTTTGGATTCCTTTTGGCGGGTGTTCGGAATGTTTTGGCGGGTGTTCGGAATGTTTTGATTAGTTTTGACGGGTTTTGAAATATTTTGGTGGGTTTTTAGAAGGTTTTGATTTGTTTTGATTTGTTTTGATTCTGTTTAGCCCAGTTTTTGGTGTGTTTGGATTAGCTTTGGTGGGCTTGATCATGTTTTGTCAGGTTTTTTCGAATGTATTGATCTCTTCTGTCTGGTTTTCTATTTTGGCGGGTTTGAAAATATTTTTGGATTAGTTTTGGCGGGTTTGAAAATATTTTGGCTCTTTGCGCAGAGATGACGGCGCCGGTTGCGGTGCGCTCCGGGGCGCTCCTTCTGCGGAAAGACGCCTAGGCAGCGGCACTTGGGACAGCTCCGCGTCTCCGTATGCTGCGTTTCTTGCCTTCTGCATCTCAGCAAAATGCTTTCCCACTAGGTCTAGCAAGGAGAAACTGTGGCAGCTGAGTAGATGTAGCCCGGCCCGCCCTTTGAAGTTGACAAGTTCTTGGCATCTCAGAGCCTCAAGGGAAGAGCAAGGTTCTCTATGGTAGGCTGGGGCAGAACTAGCAGCAAGCAGAGCAAAGTTGTCCAAGAATAGCTTCCATTGGAATGCTAATGGCAATTGAAGAGGCAGGCCAGTGGCAAGCCACTAGCTTCTAGCAGTTTGAAAGTTGCAGACACAGTGCAGGTGTTGTGCGGCTTCCTTCTTGGCCTCCTAGAAGGTGCCGCGCTCTCCGTCTCTTGCTTGCCAATATGTTGCCGTGTTCCTCCTATTGTTTGGTTTGTTTTGATTTGTTTTGATGATGTTTTGGTGGGTTTTCGGAATGTTTTGGTGGTGTTTTAGAATGTTTTGTTTTCTCTTGTGTTGTTTTTATTGTCTTGGCAGGTTGTGGAATATTTGGATTCCTTTTGGCGGGTTTTCAAATATTTTGGCGGGTATTTGGAATGTTTTTGGTTTGCTTTCATTTGTTTTGATTATGTTTTGGCAAGTTATTGAAAGTTTCGATCACTTCTGACTGGTTTTCTAGTATTTTGGCATCTTTTCAGAATGTTTTGATCAGTTTTGGCAGGTTCTAAGCTATTTTGTCAGGTTTTTGGAATTTTTTGGTTGGTTTTGATTTGTTTTTATGATGTTTTGCCTAGTTTTTTCAATGTTTTGATCAGTTCTGTCTGGTTTTCTAATGTTTTGGCATCTTTTCAGAAAGTTTTGATGAGTTTTGCGGGTCTAAATTATTTTGGCGGGTTTTCGGAATATTTTGGTTGGTTTTGATTTGTTTTTATGATGTTTTGGCGGGTTTTCGGAATGTTTTGGTTGGGTTTTAGAATGTTTTGTATTCTCTTGAGTTGTTTTTATTGTGTTGGCAGGTTTTGGAATGTTTGGATTCCTTTTGGTGGGTGTTCGGAATGTTTTGGCGGGTGTTCGGAATGTTTTGATTAGTTTTGACGGGTTTTGAAATATTTTGGTGGGTTTTTAGAAGGTTTCGATTTGTTTTGATTTGTTTTGATTCTGTTTAGCCCAGTTTTTGGTGTGTTTGGATTAGCTTTGGTGGGCTTGATCATGTTTTGTCAGGTTTTTTCGAATGTATTGATCTCTTCTGTCTGGTTTTCTATTTTGGCGGGTTTGAAAATATTTTTGGATTAGTTTTGGCGGGTTTTAAAATATTTTGGCTCTTTGCGCAGAGATGACGGCGCCGGTTGCGGTGCGCTCCGGGGCGCTCCTTCTGCGGAAAGCCGCCTAGGCAGCGGCACTTGGGACAGCTCCGCGTCTCCGTATGCTGCGTTTCTTGCCTTCTGCATCTCAGCAAAATGCTTTCCCACTAGGTCTAGCAAGGAGAAACTGTGGCAGCTGAGTAGATGTAGCCCGGCCCGCCCTTTGAAGTTGACAAGTTCTTGGCATCTCAGAGCCTCAAGGGAAGAGCAAGGTTCTCTATGGTAGGCTGGGGCAGAACTAGCAGCAAGCAGAGCAAAGTTGTCCAAGAATAGCTTCCATTGGAATGCTAATGGCAATTGAAGAGGCAGGCCAGTGGCAAGCCACTAGCTTCTAGCAGTTTGAAAGTTGCAGACACAGTGCAGGTGTTGTGCGGCTTCCTTCTTGGCCTCCTAGAAGGTGCCGCGCTCTCCGTCTCTTGCTTGCCAATATGTTGCCGTGTTCCTCCTATTGTTTGGTTTGTTTTGATTTGTTTTGATGATGTTTTGGTGGGTTTTCGGAATGTTTTGGTGGTGTTTTAGAATGTTTTGTTTTCTCTTGTGTTGTTTTTATTGTCTTGGCAGGTTGTGGAATATTTGGATTCCTTTTGGCGGGTTTTCAAATATTTTGGCGGGTATTTGGAATGTTTTTGGTTTGCTTTCATTTGTTTTGATTATGTTTTGGCAAGTTATTGAAAGTTTCGATCACTTCTGACTGGTTTTCTAGTATTTTGGCATCTTTTCAGAATGTTTTGATCAGTTTTGGCAGGTTCTAAACTATTTTGTCAGGTTTTTGGAATTTTTTGGTTGGTTTTGATTTGTTTTTATGATGTTTTGCCTAGTTTTTTCAATGTTTTGATCAGTTCTGTCTGGTTTTCTAATGTTTTGGCATCTTTTCAGAATGTTTTGATGAGTTTTGCGGGTCTAAATTATTTTGGCGGGTTTTCGGAATATTTTGGTTGGTTTTGATTTGTTTTTATGATGTTTTGGTGGGTTTTCGGAATGTTTTGGTTGGGTTTTAGAATGTTTTGTATTCTCTTGAGTTGTTTTTATTGTGTTGGCAGGTTTTGGAATGTTTGGATTCCTTTTGGCGGGTGTTCGGAATGTTTTGGCGGGTGTTCGGAATGTTTTGATTAGTTTTGACGGGTTTTGAAATATTTTGGTGGGTTTTTAGAAGGTTTTGATTTGTTTTGATTTGTTTTGATTCTGTTTAGCCCAGTTTTTGGTGTGTTTGGATTAGCTTTGGTGGGCTTGATCATGTTTTGTCAGGTTTTTTCGAATGTATTGATCTCTTCTGTCTGGTTTTCTATTTTGGCGGGTTTGAAAATATTTTTGGATTAGTTTTGGCGGGTTTGAAAATATTTTGGCTCTTTGCGCAGAGATGACGGCGCCGGTTGCGGTGCGCTCCGGGGCGCTCCTTCTGCGGAAAGACGCCTAGGCAGCGGCACTTGGGACAGCTCCGCGTCTCCGTATGCTGCGTTTCTTGCCTTCTGCATCTCAGCAAAATGCTTTCCCACTAGGTCTAGCAAGGAGAAACTGTGGCAGCTGAGTAGATGTAGCCCGGCCCGCCCTTTGAAGTTGACAAGTTCTTGGCATCTCAGAGCCTCAAGGGAAGAGCAAGGTTCTCTATGGTAGGCTGGGGCAGAACTAGCAGCAAGCAGAGCAAAGTTGTCCAAGAATAGCTTCCATTGGAATGTTAATGGCAATTGAAGAGGCAGGCCAGTGGCAAGCCACTAGCTTCTAGCAGTTTGAAAGTTGCAGACACAGTGCAGGTGTTGTGCGGCTTCCTTCTTGGCCTCCTAGAAGGTGCCGCGCTCTCCGTCTCTTGCTTGCCAATATGTTGCCGTGTTCCTCCTATTGTTTGGTTTGTTTTGATTTGTTTTGATGATGTTTTGGTGGGTTTTCGGAATGTTTTGGTGGTGTTTTAGAATGTTTTGTTTTCTCTTGTGTTGTTTTTATTGTCTTGGCAGGTTGTGGAATATTTGGATTCCTTTTGGCGGGTTTTCAAATATTTTGGCGGGTATTTGGAATGTTTTTGGTTTGCTTTCATTTGTTTTGATTATGTTTTGGCAAGTTATTGAAAGTTTCGATCACTTCTGACTGGTTTTCTAGTATTTTGGCATCTTTTCAGAATGTTTTGATCAGTTTTGGCAGGTTCTAAACTATTTTGTCAGGTTTTTGGAATTTTTTGGTTGGTTTTGATTTGTTTTTATGATGTTTTGCCTAGTTTTTTCAATGTTTTGATCAGTTCTGTCTGGTTTTCTAATGTTTTGGCATCTTTTCAGAAAGTTTTGATGAGTTTTGCGGGTCTAAATTATTTTGGCGGGTTTTCGGAATATTTTGGTTGGTTTTGATTTGTTTTTATGATGTTTTGGTGGGTTTTCGGAATGTTTTGGTTGGGTTTTAGAATGTTTTGTATTCTCTTGAGTTGTTTTTATTGTGTTGGCAGGTTTTGGAATGTTTGGATTCCTTTTGGCGGGTGTTCGGAATGTTTTGGCGGGTGTTCGGAATGTTTTGATTAGTTTTGACGGGTTTTGAAATATTTTGGTGGGTTTTTAGAAGGTTTCGATTTGTTTTGATTTGTTTTGATTCTGTTTAGCTCTGTTTTTGGTGTGTTTGGATTAGCTTTGGTGGGCTTGATCATGTTTTGTCAGGTTTTTTCGAATGTATTGATCTCTTCTGTCTGGTTTTCTATTTTGGCGGGTTTGAAAATATTTTTGGATTAGTTTTGGCGGGTTTTAAAATATTTTGGCTCTTTGCGCAGAGATGACGGCGCCGGTTGCGGTGCGCTCCGGGGCGCTCCTTCTGCGGAAAGCCGCCTAGGCAGCGGCACTTGGGACAGCTCCGCGTCTCCGTATGCTGCGTTTCTTGCCTTCTGCATCTCAGCAAAATGCTTTCCCACTAGGTCTAGCAAGGAGAAACTGTGGCAGCTGAGTAGATGTAGCCCGGCCCGCCCTTTGAAGTTGACAAGTTCTTGGCATCTCAGAGCCTCAAGGCAAGAGCAAGGTTATCTATGGTAGGCTGGGGCAGAACTAGCAGCAAGCAGAGCAAAGTTGTCCAAGAATAGCTTCCATTGGAATGCTAATGGCAATTGAAGAGGCAGGCCAGTGGCAAGCCACTAGCTTCTAGCAGTTTGAAAGTTGCAGACACAGTGCAGGTGTTGTGCGGCTTCCTTCTTGGCCTCCTAGAAGGTGCCGCGCTCTCCGTCTCTTGCTTGCCAATATGTTGCCGTGTTCCTCTTATTGTTTGGTTTGTTTTGATTTGTTTTGATGATGTTTTGGCGGGTTTTCGGAATGTTTTGGTGGTGTTTTAGAATGTTTTGTTTTCTCTTGTGTTGTTTTTATTGTCTTGGCAGGTTTTGGAACGTTTGGATTCCTTTTGGCGGGTTTTAAAATATTTTGGCGGGTATTTGGAATGTTTTTGGTTTGCTTTCATTTGTTTTGATTATGTTTTGGCAAGTTATTGAATGTTTTGATCACTTCTGACTGGTTTTCTAGTATTTTGGCATCTTTTCAGAATGTTTTGATCAGTTTTGGCGGGTTCTAAACTATTTTGTTGGGTTTTTGGAATGTTTTGCTTGGTTTTGATTTGTTTTTATTTTGATTTTGCGGGTTTTCAGAATGCTTTGGTCGGTTTTCTAGAATGTTTTGGTTGGTTTTGATTTCTTTTTAATATTATTTTGTGGGTTTTGGAATGTTTTGATTTGTTTTGTCTAGTTTAAAATATTTTGGCATGTATTTGGAAGGTTTTGCTTGGTTTTCATTTTTTTTTGTTATGTTTTGGCAAGGGTTTTTTTTTGGTTTGATCAGTTCTGGCTGGTTTTCTAATATGTTGGCCGATTTTCAGAATGTTTTGATCAGTTTTGGCGGGTTTTAAGATATTTTAGAGGTTGTTTATAATATTTTGGTTTCTTTAGCTTTGTTTTTACTATATTTTGGCGGGTTTTTTGAATGTTTCGATCACTTCTGACTGGTTTTCTAGTATTTTGGCATCTTTTCCGAATGTTTTGATCAGTTTTGGCAGGTTCTAAACTATTTTGTCGGGTTTTTGGAATGTTTTGGTTGGTTTTGATTTGTTTTTATGATGTTTTGCCAAGTTTTTTGAATGTTTTGATCAGTTCTGGCTGGTTTTCTAATGTTTTGGCATCTTTTTAGAATGTTTTGATGAGTTTTGTGGGTCTAAATTATTTTGGCGGGTTTTCGGAATATTTTGGTTGGTTTTGATTTGTTTTTATGATGTTTTGGCGGGTTTTCGGAATGTGTTGGTTGGGTTTTAGAATGTTTTGTATTCTCTTGAGTTGTTTTTATTGTGTTGGCAGGTTTTGGAATGTTTGGATTCCTTTTGGCGGGTGTTCGGAATGTTTTGGCGGGTGTTCGGAATGTTTTGATTAGTTTTGACGGGTTTTGAAATATTTTGGTGGGTTTTTAGAAGGTTTCGATTTGTTTTGATTTGTTTTGATTCTGTTTAGCCCAGTTTTTGGTGTGTTTGGATTAGCTTTGGTGGGCTTGATCATGTTTTGTCAGGTTTTTTCGAATGTATTGATCTCTTCTGTCTGGTTTTCTATTTTGGCGGGTTTGAAAATATTTTTGGATTAGTTTTGGCGGGTTTTAAAATATTTTGGCTCTTTGCGCAGAGATGACGGCGCCGGTTGCGGTGCGCTCCGGGGCGCTCCTTCTGCGGAAAGCCGCCTAGGCAGCGGCACTTGGGACAGCTCCGCGTCTCCGTATGCTGCGTTTCTTGCCTTCTGCATCTCAGCAAAATGCTTTCCCACTAGGTCTAGCAAGGAGAAACTGTGGCAGCTGAGTAGATGTAGCCCGGCCCGCCCTTTGAAGTTGACAAGTTCTTGGCATCTCAGAGCCTCAAGGCAAGAGCAAGGTTCTCTATGGTAGGCTGGGGCAGAACTAGCAGCAAGCAGAGCAAAGTTGTCCAAGAATAGCTTCCATTGGAATGCTAATGGCAATTGAAGAGGCAGGCCAGTGGCAAGCCACTAGCTTCTAGCAGTTTGAAAGTTGCAGACACAGTGCAGGTGTTGTGCGGCTTCCTTCTTGGCCTCCTAGAAGGTGCCGCGCTCTCCGTCTCTTGCTTGCCAATATGTTGCCGTGTTCCTCCTATTGTTTGGTTTGTTTTGATTTGTTTTGATGATGTTTTGGTGGGTTTTCGGAATGTTTTGGTGGTGTTTTAGAATGTTTTGTTTTCTCTTGTGTTGTTTTTATTGTCTTGGCAGGTTGTGGAATATTTGGATTCCTTTTGGCGGGTTTTCAAATATTTTGGCGGGTATTTGGAATGTTTTTGGTTTGCTTTCATTTGTTTTGATTATGTTTTGGCAATTTATTGAAAGTTTCGATCACTTCTGACTGGTTTTCTAGTATTTTGGCATCTTTTCAGAATGTTTTGATCAGTTTTGGCAGGTTCTAAACTATTTTGTCGGGTTTTTGGAATTTTTTGGTTGGTTTTGATTTGTTTTTATGATGTTTTGCCTAGTTTTTTCAATGTTTTGATCAGTTCTGTCTGGTTTTCTAATGTTTTGGCATCTTTTCAGAAAGTTTTGATGAGTTTTGCGGGTCTAAATTATTTTGGCGGGTTTTCGGAATATTTTGGTTGGTTTTGATTTGTTTTTATGATGTTTTGGTGGGTTTTCGGAATGTTTTGGTTGGGTTTTAGAATGTTTTGTATTCTCTTGAGTTGTTTTTATTGTGTTGGCAGGTTTTGGAATGTTTGGATTCCTTTTGGCGGGTGTTCGGAATGTTTTGGCGGGTGTTCGGAATGTTTTGATTAGTTTTGACGGGTTTTGAAATATTTTGGTGGGTTTTTAGAAGGTTTTGATTTGTTTTGATTTGTTTTGATTCTGTTTAGCCCAGTTTTTGGTGTGTTTGGATTAGCTTTGGTGGGCTTGATCATGTTTTGTCAGGTTTTTTCGAATGTATTGATCTCTTCTGTCTGGTTTTCTATTTTGGCGGGTTTGAAAATATTTTTGGATTAGTTTTGGCGGGTTTGAAAATATTTTGGCTCTTTGCGCAGAGATGACGGCGCCGGTTGCGGTGCGCTCCGGGGCGCTCCTTCTGCGGAAAGACGCCTAGGCAGCGGCACTTGGGACAGCTCCGCGTCTCCGTATGCTGCGTTTCTTGCCTTCTGCATCTCAGCAAAATGCTTTCCCACTAGGTCTAGCAAGGAGAAACTGTGGCAGCTGAGTAGATGTAGCCCGGCCCGCCCTTTGAAGTTGACAAGTTCTTGGCATCTCAGAGCCTCAAGGCAAGAGCAAGGTTATCTATGGTAGGCTGGGGCAGAACTAGCAGCAAGCAGAGCAAAGTTGTCCAAGAATAGCTTCCATTGGAATGCTAATGGCAATTGAAGAGGCAGGCCAGTGGCAAGCCACTAGCTTCTAGCAGTTTGAAAGTTGCAGACACAGTGCAGGTGTTGTGCGGCTTCCTTCTTGGCCTCCTAGAAGGTGCCGCGCTCTCCGTCTCTTGCTTGCCAATATGTTGCCGTGTTCCTCCTATTGTTTGGTTTGTTTTGATTTGTTTTGATGATGTTTTGGTGGGTTTTCGGAATGTTTTGGTGGTGTTTTAGAATGTTTTGTTTTCTCTTGTGTTGTTTTTATTGTCTTGGCAGGTTGTGGAATATTTGGATTCCTTTTGGCGGGTTTTCAAATATTTTGGCGGGTATTTGGAATGTTTTTGGTTTGCTTTCATTTGTTTTGATTATGTTTTGGCAAGTTATTGAAAGTTTCGATCACTTCTGACTGGTTTTCTAGTATTTTGGCATCTTTTCAGAATGTTTTGATCAGTTTTGGCAGGTTCTAAACTATTTTGTCAGGTTTTTGGAATTTTTTGGTTGGTTTTGATTTGTTTTTATGATGTTTTGCCTAGTTTTTTCAATGTTTTGATCAGTTCTGTCTGGTTTTCTAATGTTTTGGCATCTTTTCAGAAAGTTTTGATGAGTTTTGCGGGTCTAAATTATTTTGGCGGGTTTTCGGAATATTTTGGTTGGTTTTGATTTGTTTTTATGATGTTTTGGTGGGTTTTCGGAATGTTTTGGTTGGGTTTTAGAATGTTTTGTATTCTCTTGAGTTGTTTTTATTGTGTTGGCAGGTTTTGGAATGTTTGGATTCCTTTTGGCGGGTGTTCGGAATGTTTTGGCGGGTGTTCGGAATGTTTTGATTAGTTTTGACGGGTTTTGAAATATTTTGGTGGGTTTTTAGAAGGTTTTGATTTGTTTTGATTTGTTTTGATTCTGTTTAGCCCAGTTTTTGGTGTGTTTGGATTAGCTTTGGTGGGCTTGATCATGTTTTGTCAGGTTTTTTCGAATGTATTGATCTCTTCTGTCTGGTTTTCTATTTTGGCGGGTTTGAAAATATTTTTGGATTAGTTTTGGCGGGTTTGAAAATATTTTGGCTCTTTGCGCAGAGATGACGGCGCCGGTTGCGGTGCGCTCCGGGGCGCTCCTTCTGCGGAAAGACGCCTAGGCAGCGGCACTTGGGACAGCTCCGCGTCTCCGTATGCTGCGTTTCTTGCCTTCTGCATCTCAGCAAAATGCTTTCCCACTAGGTCTAGCAAGGAGAAACTGTGGCAGCTGAGTAGATGTAGCCCGGCCCGCCCTTTGAAGTTGACAAGTTCTTGGCATCTCAGAGCCTCAAGGCAAGAGCAAGGTTCTCTATGGTAGGCTGGGGCAGAACTAGCAGCAAGCAGAGCAAAGTTGTCCAAGAATAGCTTCCATTGGAATGCTAATGGCAATTGAAGAGGCAGGCCAGTGGCAAGCCACTAGCTTCTAGCAGTTTGAAAGTTGCAGACACAGTGCAGGTGTTGTGCGGCTTCCTTCTTGGCCTCCTAGAAGGTGCCGCGCTCTCCGTCTCTTGCTTGCCAATATGTTGCCGTGTTCCTCCTATTGTTTGGTTTGTTTTGATTTGTTTTGATGATGTTTTGGTGGGTTTTCGGAATGTTTTGGTGGTGTTTTAGAATGTTTTGTTTTCTCTTGTGTTGTTTTTATTGTCTTGGCAGGTTGTGGAATATTTGGATTCCTTTTGGCGGGTTTTCAAATATTTTGGCGGGTATTTGGAATGTTTTTGGTTTGCTTTCATTTGTTTTGATTATGTTTTGGCAAGTTATTGAAAGTTTCGATCACTTCTGACTGGTTTTCTAGTATTTTGGCATCTTTTCAGAATGTTTTGATCAGTTTTGGCAGGTTCTAAACTATTTTGTCAGGTTTTTGGAATTTTTTGGTTGGTTTTGATTTGTTTTTATGATGTTTTGCCTAGTTTTTTCAATGTTTTGATCAGTTCTGTCTGGTTTTCTAATGTTTTGGCATCTTTTCAGAAAGTTTTGATGAGTTTTGCGGGTCTAAATTATTTTGGCGGGTTTTCGGAATATTTTGGTTGGTTTTGATTTGTTTTTATGATGTTTTGGTGGGTTTTCGGAATGTTTTGGTTGGGTTTTAGAATGTTTTGTATTCTCTTGAGTTGTTTTTATTGTGTTGGCAGGTTTTGGAATGTTTGGATTCCTTTTGGCGGGTGTTCGGAATGTTTTGGCGGGTGTTCGGAATGTTTTGATTAGTTTTGACGGGTTTTGAAATATTTTGGTGGGTTTTTAGAAGGTTTTGATTTGTTTTGATTTGTTTTGATTCTGTTTAGCCCAGTTTTTGGTGTGTTTGGATTAGCTTTGGTGGGCTTGATCATGTTTTGTCAGGTTTTTTCGAATGTATTGATCTCTTCTGTCTGGTTTTCTATTTTGGCGGGTTTGAAAATATTTTTGGATTAGTTTTGGCGGGTTTTAAAATATTTTGGCTCTTTGCGCAGAGATGACGGCGCCGGTTGCGGTGCGCTCCGGGGCGCTCCTTCTGCGGAAAGCCGCCTAGGCAGCGGCACTTGGGACAGCTCCGCGTCTCCGTATGCTGCGTTTCTTGCCTTCTGCATCTCAGCAAAATGCTTTCCCACTAGGTCTAGCAAGGAGAAACTGTGGCAGCTGAGTAGATGTAGCCCGGCCCGCCCTTTGAAGTTGACAAGTTCTTGGCATCTCAGAGCCTCAAGGCAAGAGCAAGGTTATCTATGGTAGGCTGGGGCAGAACTAGCAGCAAGCAGAGCAAAGTTGTCCAAGAATAGCTTCCATTGGAATGCTAATGGCAATTGAAGAGGCAGGCCAGTGGCAAGCCACTAGCTTCTAGCAGTTTGAAAGTTGCAGACACAGTGCAGGTGTTGTGCGGCTTCCTTCTTGGCCTCCTAGAAGGTGCCGCGCTCTCCGTCTCTTGCTTGCCAATATGTTGCCGTGTTCCTCCTATTGTTTGGTTTGTTTTGATTTGTTTTGATGATGTTTTGGTGGGTTTTCGGAATGTTTTGGTGGTGTTTTAGAATGTTTTGTTTTCTCTTGTGTTGTTTTTATTGTCTTGGCAGGTTGTGGAATATTTGGATTCCTTTTGGCGGGTTTTCAAATATTTTGGCGGGTATTTGGAATGTTTTTGGTTTGCTTTCATTTGTTTTGATTATGTTTTGGCAAGTTATTGAAAGTTTCGATCACTTCTGACTGGTTTTCTAGTATTTTGGCATCTTTTCAGAATGTTTTGATCAGTTTTGGCAGGTTCTAAACTATTTTGTCAGGTTTTTGGAATTTTTTGGTTGGTTTTGATTTGTTTTTATGATGTTTTGCCTAGTTTTTTCAATGTTTTGATCAGTTCTGTCTGGTTTTCTAATGTTTTGGCATCTTTTCAGAAAGTTTTGATGAGTTTTGCGGGTCTAAATTATTTTGGCGGGTTTTCGGAATATTTTGGTTGGTTTTGATTTGTTTTTATGATGTTTTGGTGGGTTTTCGGAATGTTTTGGTTGGGTTTTAGAATGTTTTGTATTCTCTTGAGTTGTTTTTATTGTGTTGGCAGGTTTTGGAATGTTTGGATTCCTTTTGGCGGGTGTTCGGAATGTTTTGGCGGGTGTTCGGAATGTTTTGATTAGTTTTGACGGGTTTTGAAATATTTTGGTGGGTTTTTAGAAGGTTTTGATTTGTTTTGATTTGTTTTGATTCTGTTTAGCCCAGTTTTTGGTGTGTTTGGATTAGCTTTGGTGGGCTTGATCATGTTTTGTCAGGTTTTTTCGAATGTATTGATCTCTTCTGTCTGGTTTTCTATTTTGGCGGGTTTGAAAATATTTTTGGATTAGTTTTGGCGGGTTTGAAAATATTTTGGCTCTTTGCGCAGAGATGACGGCGCCGGTTGCGGTGCGCTCCGGGGCGCTCCTTCTGCGGAAAGACGCCTAGGCAGCGGCACTTGGGACAGCTCCGCGTCTCCGTATGCTGCGTTTCTTGCCTTCTGCATCTCAGCAAAATGCTTTCCCACTAGGTCTAGCAAGGAGAAACTGTGGCAGCTGAGTAGATGTAGCCCGGCCCGCCCTTTGAAGTTGACAAGTTCTTGGCATCTCAGAGCCTCAAGGCAAGAGCAAGGTTCTCTATGGTAGGCTGGGGCAGAACTAGCAGCAAGCAGAGCAAAGTTGTCCAAGAATAGCTTCCATTGGAATGCTAATGGCAATTGAAGAGGCAGGCCAGTGGCAAGCCACTAGCTTCTAGCAGTTTGAAAGTTGCAGACACAGTGCAGGTGTTGTGCGGCTTCCTTCTTGGCCTCCTAGAAGGTGCCGCGCTCTCCGTCTCTTGCTTGCCAATATGTTGCCGTGTTCCTCCTATTGTTTGGTTTGTTTTGATTTGTTTTGATGATGTTTTGGTGGGTTTTCGGAATGTTTTGGTGGTGTTTTAGAATGTTTTGTTTTCTCTTGTGTTGTTTTTATTGTCTTGGCAGGTTGTGGAATATTTGGATTCCTTTTGGCGGGTTTTCAAATATTTTGGCGGGTATTTGGAATGTTTTTGGTTTGCTTTCATTTGTTTTGATTATGTTTTGGCAAGTTATTGAAAGTTTCGATCACTTCTGACTGGTTTTCTAGTATTTTGGCATCTTTTCAGAATGTTTTGATCAGTTTTGGCAGGTTCTAAACTATTTTGTCGGGTTTTTGGAATGTTTTGGTTGGTTTTGATTTGTTTTTATGATGTTTTGCCAAGTTTTTTGAATGTTTTGATCAGTTCTGGCTGGTTTTCTAATGTTTTGGCATCTTTTTAGAATGTTTTGATGAGTTTTGTGGGTCTAAATAATTTTGGCGGGTTTTCGGAATATTTTGGTTGGTTTTGATTTGTTTTTATGATGTTTTGGCGGGTTTTCGGAATGTGTTGGTTGGGTTTTAGAATGTTTTGTATTCTCTTGAGTTGTTTTTATTGTGTTGACAGGTTTTGGAATGTTTGGATTCCTTTTGGTGGGTGTTCGGAATGTTTTGGCGGGTATTTGGAATATTTTGATTAGTTTTGACGGGTTTTGAAATATTTTGGCGGGCTTTTAGAAGGTTTTGATTTGTTTTGATTCTGTTTAGCCCAGTTTTTGGTGTGTTTGGATTAGCTTTGGTGGGCTTGATCATGTTTTGTCAGGTTTTTTCGAATGTATTGATCTCTTCTGTCTGGTTTTCTATTTTGGCGGGTTTGAAAATATTTTTGGATTAGTTTTGGCGGGTTTTAAAATATTTTGGCTCTTTGCGCAGAGATGACGGTGCCGGTTGCGGTGCGCTCCGGGGCGCTCCTTCTGCGGAAAGACGCCTAGGCAGCGGCACTTGGGACAGCTCCGCGTCTCCGTATGCTGCGTTTCTTGCCTTCTGCATCTCAGCAAAATGCTTTCCCACTAGGTCTAGCAAGGAGAAACTGTGGCAGCTGAGTAGATGTAGCCCGGCCCGCCCTTTGAAGTTGACAAGTTCTTGGCATCTCAGAGCCTCAAGGCAAGAGCAAGGTTCTCTATGGTAGGCTGGGGCAGAACTAGGAGCAAGCAGAGCAAAGTTGTCCAAGAATAGCTTCCATTGGAATGCTAATGGCAATTGAAGAGGCAGGCCAGTGGCAAGCCACTAGCTTCTAGCAGTTTGAAAGTTGCAGACACAGTGCAGGTGTTGTGCGGCTTCCTTCTTGGCCTCCTAGAAGGTGCCGCGCTCTCCGTCTCTTGCTTGCCAATATGTTGCCGTGTTCCTCCTATTGTTTGCTTTGTTTTGATTTGTTTTGATGATGTTTTGGTGGGTTTTCGGAATGTTTTGGTGGTGTTTTAGAATGTTTTGTTTTCTCTTGTGTTGTTTTTATTGTCTTGGCAGGTTGTGGAATATTTGGATTCCTTTTGGCGGGTTTTCAAATATTTTGGCGGGTATTTGGAATGTTTTTGGTTTGCTTTCATTTGTTTTGATTATGTTTTGGCAAGTTATTGAAAGTTTCGATCACTTCTGACTGGTTTTCTAGTATTTTGGCATCTTTTCAGAATGTTTTGATCAGTTTTGGCGGGTTCTAAACTATTTTGTCAGGTTTTTGGAATTTTTTGGTTGGTTTTGATTTGTTTTTATGATGTTTTGCCTAGTTTTTTCAATGTTTTGATCAGTTCTGTCTGGTTTTCTAATGTTTTGGCATCTTTTCAGAAAGTTTTGATGAGTTTTGCGGGTCTAAATTATTTTGGCGGGTTTTCGGAATATTTTGGTTGGTTTTGATTTTTTTTTTATGATGTTTTGGTGGGTTTTCGGAATGTTTTGGTTGGGTTTTAGAATGTTTTGTATTCTCTTGAGTTGTTTTTATTGTGTTGGCAGGTTTTGGAATGTTTGGATTCCTTTTGGCGGGTGTTCGGAATGTTTTGGCGGGTGTTCGGAATGTTTTGATTAGTTTTGACGGGTTTTGAAATATTTTGGTGGGTTTTTAGAAGGTTTCGATTTGTTTTGATTTGTTTTGATTCTGTTTAGCCCAGTTTTTGGTGTGTTTGGATTAGCTTTGGTGGGCTTGATCATGTTTTGTCAGGTTTTTTCGAATGTATTGATCTCTTCTGTCTGGTTTTCTATTTTGGCGGGTTTGAAAATATTTTTGGATTAGTTTTGGCGGGTTTTAAAATATTTTGGCTCTTTGCGCAGAGATGACGGCGCCGGTTGCGGTGCGCTCCGGGGCGCTCCTTCTGCGGAAAGACGCCTAGGCAGCGGCACTTGGGACAGCTCCGCGTCTCCGTATGCTGCGTTTCTTGCCTTCTGCATCTCAGCAAAATGCTTTCCCACTAGGTCTAGCAAGGAGAAACTGTGGCAGCTGAGTAGATGTAGCCCGGCCCGCCCTTTGAAGTTGACAAGTTCTTGGCATCTCAGAGCCTCAAGGCAAGAGCAAGGTTCTCTATGGTAGGCTGGGGCAGAACTAGCAGCAAGCAGAGCAAAGTTGTCCAAGAATAGCTTCCATTGGAATGCTAATGGCAATTGAAGAGGCAGGCCAGTGGCAAGCCACTAGCTTCTAGCAGTTTGAAAGTTGCAGACACAGTGCAGGTGTTGTGCGGCTTCCTTCTTGGCCTCCTAGAAGGTGCCGCGCTCTCCGTCTCTTGCTTGCCAATATGTTGCCGTGTTCCTCTTATTGTTTGGTTTGTTTTGATTTGTTTTTATGATGTTTTGGCGGGTTTTCGGAATGTTTTGGTGGTGTTTTAGAATGTTTTGTTTTCTCTTGTGTTGTTTTTATTGTGTTGGCAGGTTGTGGAACGTTTGGATTCCTTTTGGCGGGTTTTAAAATATTTTGGCGGGTATTTGGAATGTTTGGGTTTGCTTTCATTTGTTTTGATTATGTTTTGGCAAGTTATTGAATGTTTTGATCACTTCTGACTGGTTTTCTAGTATTTTGGCATCTTTTCAGAGTGTTTTGATCAGTTTTGGCGGGTTCTAAACTATTTTGTTGGGTTTTTGGAATGTTTTGCTTGGTTTTGATTTGTTTTTATTTTGATTTTGCGGGTTTTCAGAATGTTTTGGTCGGTTTTCTAGAATGTTTTGGTTGGTTTTGATTTCTTTTTAATATTATTTTGTGGGTTTTGGAATGTTTTGATTTGTTTTGTCTAGTTTAAAATATTTTGGCATGTATTTGGAAGGTTTTGCTTGGTTTTCATTTTTTTTTGTTATGTTTTGGCAAGGGTTTTTTTTTGGTTTGATCAGTTCTGGCTGGTTTTCTAATATGTTGGCCGATTTTCAGAATGTTTTGATCAGTTTTGGCGGGTTTTAAGATATTTTAGAGGTTGTTTATAATATTTTGGTTTCTTTAGCTTTGTTTTTACTATATTTTGGCGGGTTTTTTGAATGTTTCGATCACTTCTGACTGGTTTTCTAGTATTTTGGCATCTTTTCCGAATGTTTTGATCAGTTTTGGCAGGTTCTAAACTATTTTGTCGGGTTATTGGAATGTTTTGGTTGGTTTTGATTTGTTTTTATGATGTTTTGCCAAGTTTTTTGAATGTTTTGATCAGTTCTGGCTGGTTTTCTAATGTTTTGGCATCTTTTTAGAATGTTTTGATGAGTTTTGTGGGTCTAAATTATTTTGGCGGGTTTTCGGAATATTTTGGTTGGTTTTGATTTGTTTTTATGATGTTTTGGCGGGTTTTCGGAATGTGTTGGTTGGGTTTTAGAATGTTTTGTATTCTCTTGAGTTGTTTTTATTGTGTTGACAGGTTTTGGAATGTTTGGATTCCTTTTGGTGGGTGTTCGGAATGTTTTGGCGGGTATTTGGAATATTTTGATTAGTTTTGACGGGTTTTGAAATATTTTGGCGGGCTTTTAGAAGGTTTTGATTTGTTTTGATTCTGTTTAGCCCAGTTTTTGGTGTGTTTGGATTAGCTTTGGTGGGCTTGATCATGTTTTGTCAGGTTTTTTCGAATGTATTGATCTCTTCTGTCTGGTTTTCTATTTTGGCGGGTTTGAAAATATTTTTGGATTAGTTTTGGCGGGTTTGAAAATATTTTGGCTCTTTGCGCAGAGATGACGGCGCCGGTTGCGGTGCGCTCCGGGGCGCTCCTTCTGCGGAAAGACGCCTAGGCAGCGGCACTTGGGACAGCTCCGCGTCTCCGTATGCTGCGTTTCTTGCCTTCTGCATCTCAGCAAAATGCTTTCCCACTAGGTCTAGCAAGGAGAAACTGTGGCAGCTGAGTAGATGTAGCCCGGCCCGCCCTTTGAAGTTGACAAGTTCTTGGCATCTCAGAGCCTCAAGGCAAGAGCAAGGTTCTCTATGGTAGGCTGGGGCAGAACTAGCAGCAAGCAGAGCAAAGTTGTCCAAGAATAGCTTCCATTGGAATGCTAATGGCAATTGAAGAGGCAGGCCAGTGGCAAGCCACTAGCTTCTAGCAGTTTGAAAGTTGCAGACACAGTGCAGGTGTTGTGCGGCTTCCTTCTTGGCCTCCTAGAAGGTGCCGCGCTCTCCGTCTCTTGCTTGCCAATATGTTGCCGTGTTCCTCCTATTGTTTGGTTTGTTTTGATTTGTTTTGATGATGTTTTGGTGGGTTTTCGGAATGTTTTGGTGGTGTTTTAGAATGTTTTGTTTTCTCTTGTGTTGTTTTTATTGTCTTGGCAGGTTGTGGAATATTTGGATTCCTTTTGGCGGGTTTTCAAATATTTTGGCGGGTATTTGGAATGTTTTTGGTTTGCTTTCATTTGTTTTGATTATGTTTTGGCAAGTTATTGAAAGTTTCGATCACTTCTGACTGGTTTTCTAGTATTTTGGCATCTTTTCAGAATGTTTTGATCAGTTTTGGCAGGTTCTAAACTATTTTGTCAGGTTTTTGGAATTTTTTGGTTGGTTTTGATTTGTTTTTATGATGTTTTGCCTAGTTTTTTCAATGTTTTGATCAGTTCTGTCTGGTTTTCTAATGTTTTGGCATCTTTTCAGAATGTTTTGATGAGTTTTGCGGGTCTAAATTATTTTGGCGGGTTTTCGGAATATTTTGGTTGGTTTTGATTTGTTTTTATGATGTTTTGGTGGGTTTTCGGAATGTTTTGGTTGGGTTTTAGAATGTTTTGTATTCTCTTGAGTTGTTTTTATTGTGTTGGCAGGTTTTGGAATGTTTGGATTCCTTTTGGCGGGTGTTCGGAATGTTTTGGCGGGTGTTCGGAATGTTTTGATTAGTTTTGACGGGTTTTGAAATATTTTGGTGGGTTTTTAGAAGGTTTCGATTTGTTTTGATTTGTTTTGATTCTGTTTAGCCCAGTTTTTGGTGTGTTTGGATTAGCTTTGGTGGGCTTGATCATGTTTTGTCAGGTTTTTTCGAATGTATTGATCTCTTCTGTCTGGTTTTCTATTTTGGCGGGTTTGAAAATATTTTTGGATTAGTTTTGGCGGGTTTTAAAATATTTTGGCTCTTTGCGCAGAGATGACGGCGCCGGTTGCGGTGCACTCCGGGGCGCTCCTTCTGCGGAAAGACGCCTAGGCAGCGGCACTTGGGACAGCTCCGCGTCTCCGTATGCTGCGTTTCTTGCCTTCTGCATCTCAGCAAAATGCTTTCCCACTAGGTCTAGCAAGGAGAAACTGTGGCAGCTGAGTAGATGTAGCCCGGCCCGCCCTTTGAAGTTGACAAGTTCTTGGCATCTCAGAGCCTCAAGGCAAGAGCAAGGTTCTCTATGGTAGGCTGGGGCAGAACTAGCAGCAAGCAGAGCAAAGTTGTCCAAGAATAGCTTCCATTGGAATGCTAATGGCAATTGAAGAGGCAGGCCAGTGGCAAGCCACTAGCTTCTAGCAGTTTGAAAGTTGCAGACACAGTGCAGGTGTTGTGCGGCTTCCTTCTTGGCCTCCTAGAAGGTGCCGCGCTCTCCGTCTCTTGCTTGCCAATATGTTGCCGTGTTCCTCCTATTGTTTGCTTTGTTTTGATTTGTTTTGATGATGTTTTGGTGGGTTTTCGGAATGTTTTGGTGGTGTTTTAGAATGTTTTGTTTTCTCTTGTGTTGTTTTTATTGTGTTGGCAGGTTGTGGAATATTTGGATTCCTTTTGGCGGGTTTTCAAATATTTTGGCGGGTATTTGGAATGTTTTTGGTTTGCTTTCATTTGTTTTGATTATGTTTTGGCAAGTTATTGAAAGTTTCGATCACTTCTGACTGGTTTTCTAGTATTTTGGCATCTTTTCAGAATGTTTTGATCAGTTTTGGCAGGTTCTAAACTATTTTGTCAGGTTTTTGGAATTTTTTGGTTGGTTTTGATTTGTTTTTATGATGTTTTGCCTAGTTTTTTCAATGTTTTGATCAGTTCTGTCTGGTTTTCTAATGTTTTGGCATCTTTTCAGAAAGTTTTGATGAGTTTTGCGGGTCTAAATTATTTTGGCGGGTTTTCGGAATATTTTGGTTGGTTTTGATTTGTTTTTATGATGTTTTGGCGGGTTTTCGGAATGTTTTGGTTGGGTTTTAGAATGTTTTGTATTCTCTTGAGTTGTTTTTATTGTGTTGGCAGGTTTTGGAATGTTTGGATTCCTTTTGGCGGGTGTTCGGAATGTTTTGGCGGGTGTTCGGAATGTTTTGATTAGTTTTGACGGGTTTTGAAATATTTTGGTGGGTTTTTAGAAGGTTTCGATTTGTTTTGATTTGTTTTGATTCTGTTTAGCCCAGTTTTTGGTGTGTTTGGATTAGCTTTGGTGGGCTTGATCATGTTTTGTCAGGTTTTTTCGAATGTATTGATCTCTTCTGTCTGGTTTTCTATTTTGGCGGGTTTGAAAATATTTTTGGATTAGTTTTGGCGGGTTTGAAAATATTTTGGCTCTTTGCGCAGAGATGACGGCGCCGGTTGCGGTGCGCTCCGGGGCGCTCCTTCTGCGGAAAGACGCCTAGGCAGCGGCACTTGGGACAGCTCCGCGTCTCCGTATGCTGCGTTTCTTGCCTTCTGCATCTCAGCAAAATGCTTTCCCACTAGGTCTAGCAAGGAGAAACTGTGGCAGCTGAGTAGATGTAGCCCGGCCCGCCCTTTGAAGTTGACAAGTTCTTGGCATCTCAGAGCCTCAAGGCAAGAGCAAGGTTCTCTATGGTAGGCTGGGGCAGAACTAGCAGCAAGCAGAGCAAAGTTGTCCAAGAATAGCTTCCATTGGAATGCTAATGGCAATTGAAGAGGCAGGCCAGTGGCAAGCCACTAGCTTCTAGCAGTTTGAAAGTTGCAGACACAGTGCAGGTGTTGTGCGGCTTCCTTCTTGGCCTCCTAGAAGGTGCCGCGCTCTCCGTCTCTTGCTTGCCAATATGTTGCCGTGTTCCTCCTATTGTTTGGTTTGTTTTGATTTGTTTTGATGATGTTTTGGTGGGTTTTCGGAATGTTTTGGTGGTGTTTTAGAATGTTTTGTTTTCTCTTGTGTTGTTTTTATTGTCTTGGCAGGTTGTGGAATATTTGGATTCCTTTTGGCGGGTTTTCAAATATTTTGGCGGGTATTTGGAATGTTTTTGGTTTGCTTTCATTTGTTTTGATTATGTTTTGGCAAGTTATTGAAAGTTTCGATCACTTCTGACTGGTTTTCTAGTATTTTGGCATCTTTTCAGAATGTTTTGATCAGTTTTGGCAGGTTCTAAACTATTTTGTCAGGTTTTTGGAATTTTTTGGTTGGTTTTGATTTGTTTTTATGATGTTTTGCCTAGTTTTTTCAATGTTTTGATCAGTTCTGTCTGGTTTTCTAATGTTTTGGCATCTTTTCAGAATGTTTTGATGAGTTTTGCGGGTCTAAATTATTTTGGCGGGTTTTCGGAATATTTTGGTTGGTTTTGATTTGTTTTTATGATGTTTTGGTGGGTTTTCGGAATGTTTTGGTTGGGTTTTAGAATGTTTTGTATTCTCTTGAGTTGTTTTTATTGTGTTGGCAGGTTTTGGAATGTTTGGATTCCTTTTGGCGGGTGTTCGGAATGTTTTGGCGGGTGTTCGGAATGTTTTGATTAGTTTTGACGGGTTTTGAAATATTTTGGTGGGTTTTTAGAAGGTTTTGATTTGTTTTGATTTGTTTTGATTCTGTTTAGCCCAGTTTTTGGTGTGTTTGGATTAGCTTTGGTGGGCTTGATCATGTTTTGTCAGGTTTTTTCGAATGTATTGATCTCTTCTGTCTGGTTTTCTATTTTGGCGGGTTTGAAAATATTTTTGGATTAGTTTTGGCGGGTTTGAAAATATTTTGGCTCTTTGCGCAGAGATGACGGCGCCGGTTGCGGTGCACTCCGGGGCGCTCCTTCTGCGGAAAGACGCCTAGGCAGCGGCACTTGGGACAGCTCCGCGTCTCCGTATGCTGCGTTTCTTGCCTTCTGCATCTCAGCAAAATGCTTTCCCACTAGGTCTAGCAAGGAGAAACTGTGGCAGCTGAGTAGATGTAGCCCGGCCCGCCCTTTGAAGTTGACAAGTTCTTGGCATCTCAGAGCCTCAAGGGAAGAGCAAGGTTATCTATGGTAGGCTGGGGCAGAACTAGCAGCAAGCAGAGCAAAGTTGTCCAAGAATAGCTTCCATTGGAATGCTAATGGCAATTGAAGAGGCAGGCCAGTGGCAAGCCACTAGCTTCTAGCAGTTTGAAAGTTGCAGACACAGTGCAGGTGTTGTGCGGCTTCCTTCTTGGCCTCCTAGAAGGTGCCGCGCTCTCCGTCTCTTGCTTGCCAATATGTTGCCGTGTTCCTCCTATTGTTTGGTTTGTTTTGATTTGTTTTGATGATGTTTTGGTGGGTTTTCGGAATGTTTTGGTGGTGTTTTAGAATGTTTTGTTTTCTCTTGTGTTGTTTTTATTGTCTTGGCAGGTTGTGGAATATTTGGATTCCTTTTGGCGGGTTTTCAAATATTTTGGCGGGTATTTGGAATGTTTTTGGTTTGCTTTCATTTGTTTTGATTATGTTTTGGCAAGTTATTGAAAGTTTCGATCACTTCTGACTGGTTTTCTAGTATTTTGGCATCTTTTCAGAATGTTTTGATCAGTTTTGGCAGGTTCTAAACTATTTTGTCAGGTTTTTGGAATTTTTTGGTTGGTTTTGATTTGTTTTTATGATGTTTTGCCTAGTTTTTTCAATGTTTTGATCAGTTCTGTCTGGTTTTCTAATGTTTTGGCATCTTTTCAGAAAGTTTTGATGAGTTTTGCGGGTCTAAATTATTTTGGCGGGTTTTCGGAATATTTTGGTTGGTTTTGATTTGTTTTTATGATGTTTTGGTGGGTTTTCGGAATGTTTTGGTTGGGTTTTAGAATGTTTTGTATTCTCTTGAGTTGTTTTTATTGTGTTGGCAGGTTTTGGAATGTTTGGATTCCTTTTGGCGGGTGTTCGGAATGTTTTGGCGGGTGTTCGGAATGTTTTGATTAGTTTTGACGGGTTTTGAAATATTTTGGTGGGTTTTTAGAAGGTTTCGATTTGTTTTGATTTGTTTTGATTCTGTTTAGCTCTGTTTTTGGTGTGTTTGGATTAGCTTTGGTGGGCTTGATCATGTTTTGTCAGGTTTTTTCGAATGTATTGATCTCTTCTGTCTGGTTTTCTATTTTGGCGGGTTTGAAAATATTTTTGGATTAGTTTTGGCGGGTTTTAAAATATTTTGGCTCTTTGCGCAGAGATGACGGCGCCGGTTGCGGTGCGCTCCGGGGCGCTCCTTCTGCGGAAAGCCGCCTAGGCAGCGGCACTTGGGACAGCTCCGCGTCTCCGTATGCTGCGTTTCTTGCCTTCTGCATCTCAGCAAAATGCTTTCCCACTAGGTCTAGCAAGGAGAAACTGTGGCAGCTGAGTAGATGTAGCCCGGCCCGCCCTTTGAAGTTGACAAGTTCTTGGCATCTCAGAGCCTCAAGGCAAGAGCAAGGTTATCTATGGTAGGCTGGGGCAGAACTAGCAGCAAGCAGAGCAAAGTTGTCCAAGAATAGCTTCCATTGGAATGCTAATGGCAATTGAAGAGGCAGGCCAGTGGCAAGCCACTAGCTTCTAGCAGTTTGAAAGTTGCAGACACAGTGCAGGTGTTGTGCGGCTTCCTTCTTGGCCTCCTAGAAGGTGCCGCGCTCTCCGTCTCTTGCTTGCCAATATGTTGCCGTGTTCCTCTTATTGTTTGGTTTGTTTTGATTTGTTTTGATGATGTTTTGGCGGGTTTTCGGAATGTTTTGGTGGTGTTTTAGAATGTTTTGTTTTCTCTTGTGTTGTTTTTATTGTCTTGGCAGGTTTTGGAACGTTTGGATTCCTTTTGGCGGGTTTTAAAATATTTTGGCGGGTATTTGGAATGTTTTTGGTTTGCTTTCATTTGTTTTGATTATGTTTTGGCAAGTTATTGAATGTTTTGATCACTTCTGACTGGTTTTCTAGTATTTTGGCATCTTTTCAGAATGTTTTGATCAGTTTTGGCGGGTTCTAAACTATTTTGTTGGGTTTTTGGAATGTTTTGCTTGGTTTTGATTTGTTTTTATTTTGATTTTGCGGGTTTTCAGAATGCTTTGGTCAGTTTTCTAGAATGTTTTGGTTGGTTTTGATTTCTTTTTAATATTATTTTGTGGGTTTTGGAATGTTTTGATTTGTTTTGTCTAGTTTAAAATATTTTGGCATGTATTTGGAAGGTTTTGCTTGGTTTTCATTTTTTTTTGTTATGTTTTGGCAAGGGTTTTTTTTTGGTTTGATCAGTTCTGGCTGGTTTTCTAATATGTTGGCCGATTTTCAGAATGTTTTGATCAGTTTTGGCGGGTTTTAAGATATTTTAGAGGTTGTTTATAATATTTTGGTTTCTTTAGCTTTGTTTTTACTATATTTTGGCGGGTTTTTTGAATGTTTCGATCACTTCTGACTGGTTTTCTAGTATTTTGGCATCTTTTCCGAATGTTTTGATCAGTTTTGGCAGGTTCTAAACTATTTTGTCGGGTTTTTGGAATGTTTTGGTTGGTTTTGATTTGTTTTTATGATGTTTTGCCAAGTTTTTTGAATGTTTTGATCAGTTCTGGCTGGTTTTCTAATGTTTTGGCATCTTTTTAGAATGTTTTGATGAGTTTTGTGGGTCTAAATTATTTTGGCGGGTTTTCGGAATATTTTGGTTGGTTTTGATTTGTTTTTATGATGTTTTGGCGGGTTTTCGGAATGTGTTGGTTGGGTTTTAGAATGTTTTGTATTCTCTTGAGTTGTTTTTATTGTGTTGGCAGGTTTTGGAATGTTTGGATTCCTTTTGGCGGGTGTTCGGAATGTTTTGGCGGGTGTTCGGAATGTTTTGATTAGTTTTGACGGGTTTTGAAATATTTTGGTGGGTTTTTAGAAGGTTTCGATTTGTTTTGATTTGTTTTGATTCTGTTTAGCCCAGTTTTTGGTGTGTTTGGATTAGCTTTGGTGGGCTTGATCATGTTTTGTCAGGTTTTTTCGAATGTATTGATCTCTTCTGTCTGGTTTTCTATTTTGGCGGGTTTGAAAATATTTTTGGATTAGTTTTGGCGGGTTTTAAAATATTTTGGCTCTTTGCGCAGAGATGACGGCGCCGGTTGCGGTGCGCTCCGGGGCGCTCCTTCTGCGGAAAGCCGCCTAGGCAGCGGCACTTGGGACAGCTCCGCGTCTCCGTATGCTGCGTTTCTTGCCTTCTGCATCTCAGCAAAATGCTTTCCCACTAGGTCTAGCAAGGAGAAACTGTGGCAGCTGAGTAGATGTAGCCCGGCCCGCCCTTTGAAGTTGACAAGTTCTTGGCATCTCAGAGCCTCAAGGCAAGAGCAAGGTTCTCTATGGTAGGCTGGGGCACAACTAGCAGCAAGCAGAGCAAAGTTGTCCAAGAATAGCTTCCATTGGAATGCTAATGGCAATTGAAGAGGCAGGCCAGTGGCAAGCCACTAGCTTCTAGCAGTTTGAAAGTTGCAGACACAGTGCAGGTGTTGTGCGGCTTCCTTCTTGGCCTCCTAGAAGGTGCCGCGCTCTCCGTCTCTTGCTTGCCAATATGTTGCCGTGTTCCTCCTATTGTTTGGTTTGTTTTGATTTGTTTTGATGATGTTTTGGTGGGTTTTCGGAATGTTTTGGTGGTGTTTTAGAATGTTTTGTTTTCTCTTGTGTTGTTTTTATTGTCTTGGCAGGTTGTGGAATATTTGGATTCCTTTTGGCGGGTTTTCAAATATTTTGGCGGGTATTTGGAATGTTTTTGGTTTGCTTTCATTTGTTTTGATTATGTTTTGGCAAGTTATTGAAAGTTTCGATCACTTCTGACTGGTTTTCTAGTATTTTGGCATCTTTTCAGAATGTTTTGATCAGTTTTGGCGGGTTCTAAACTATTTTGTCAGGTTTTTGGAATTTTTTGGTTGGTTTTGATTTGTTTTTATGATGTTTTGCCTAGTTTTTTCAATGTTTTGATCAGTTCTGTCTGGTTTTCTAATGTTTTGGCATCTTTTCAGAAAGTTTTGATGAGTTTTGCGGGTCTAAATTATTTTGGCGGGTTTTCGGAATATTTTGGTTGGTTTTGATTTTTTTTTTATGATGTTTTGGTGGGTTTTCGGAATGTTTTGGTTGGGTTTTAGAATGTTTTGTATTCTCTTGAGTTGTTTTTATTGTGTTGGCAGGTTTTGGAATGTTTGGATTCCTTTTGGCGGGTGTTCGGAATGTTTTGGCGGGTGTTCGGAATGTTTTGATTAGTTTTGACGGGTTTTGAAATATTTTGGTGGGTTTTTAGAAGGTTTCGATTTGTTTTGATTTGTTTTGATTCTGTTTAGCCCAGTTTTTGGTGTGTTTGGATTAGCTTTGGTGGGCTTGATCATGTTTTGTCAGGTTTTTTCGAATGTATTGATCTCTTCTGTCTGGTTTTCTATTTTGGCGGGTTTGAAAATATTTTTGGATTAGTTTTGGCGGGTTTTAAAATATTTTGGCTCTTTGCGCAGAGATGACGGCGCCGGTTGCGGTGCGCTCCGGGGCGCTCCTTCTGCAGAAAGACGCCTAGGCAGCGGCACTTGGGACAGCTCCGCGTCTCCGTATGCTGCGTTTCTTGCCTTCTGCATCTCAGCAAAATGCTTTCCCACTAGGTCTAGCAAGGAGAAACTGTGGCAGCTGAGTAGATGTAGCCCGGCCCGCCCTTTGAAGTTGACAAGTTCTTGGCATCTCAGAGCCTCAAGGCAAGAGCAAGGTTCTCTATGGTAGGCTGGGGCAGAACTAGCAGCAAGCAGAGCAAAGTTGTCCAAGAATAGCTTCCATTGGAATGCTAATGGCAATTGAAGAGGCAGGCCAGTGGCAAGCCACTAGCTTCTAGCAGTTTGAAAGTTGCAGACACAGTGCAGGTGTTGTGCGGCTTCCTTCTTGGCCTCCTAGAAGGTGCCGCGCTCTCCGTCTCTTGCTTGCCAATATGTTGCCGTGTTCCTCTTATTGTTTGGTTTGTTTTGATTTGTTTTTATGATGTTTTGGCGGGTTTTCGGAATGTTTTGGTGGTGTTTTAGAATGTTTTGTTTTCTCTTGTGTTGTTTTTATTGTGTTGGCAGGTTGTGGAACGTTTGGATTCCTTTTGGCGGGTTTTAAAATATTTTGGCGGGTATTTGGAATGTTTGGGTTTGCTTTCATTTGTTTTGATTATGTTTTGGCAAGTTATTGAATGTTTTGATCACTTCTGACTGGTTTTCTAGTATTTTGGCATCTTTTCAGAGTGTTTTGATCAGTTTTGGCGGGTTCTAAACTATTTTGTTGGGTTTTTGGAATGTTTTGCTTGGTTTTGATTTGTTTTTATTTTGATTTTGCGGGTTTTCAGAATGTTTTGGTCGGTTTTCTAGAATGTTTTGGTTGGTTTTGATTTCTTTTTAATATTATTTTGTGGGTTTTGGAATGTTTTGATTTGTTTTGTCTAGTTTAAAATATTTTGGCATGTATTTGGAAGGTTTTGCTTGGTTTTCATTTTTTTTTGTTATGTTTTGGCAAGGGTTTTTTTTTGGTTTGATCAGTTCTGGCTGGTTTTCTAATATGTTGGCCGATTTTCAGAATGTTTTGATCAGTTTTGGCGGGTTTTAAGATATTTTAGAGGTTGTTTATAATATTTTGGTTTCTTTAGCTTTGTTTTTACTATATTTTGGCGGGTTTTTTGAATGTTTCGATCACTTCTGACTGGTTTTCTAGTATTTTGGCATCTTTTCCGAATGTTTTGATCAGTTTTGGCAGGTTCTAAACTATTTTGTCGGGTTATTGGAATGTTTTGGTTGGTTTTGATTTGTTTTTATGATGTTTTGCCAAGTTTTTTGAATGTTTTGATCAGTTCTGGCTGGTTTTCTAATGTTTTGGCATCTTTTTAGAATGTTTTGATGAGTTTTGTGGGTCTAAATAATTTTGGCGGGTTTTCGGAATATTTTGGTTGGTTTTGATTTGTTTTTATGATGTTTTGGCGGGTTTTCGGAATGTGTTGGTTGGGTTTTAGAATGTTTTGTATTCTCTTGAGTTGTTTTTATTGTGTTGGCAGGTTTTGGAATGTTTGGATTCCTTTTGGCGGGTGTTCGGAATGTTTTGGCGGGTGTTCGGAATGTTTTGATTAGTTTTGACGGGTTTTGAAATATTTTGGTGGGTTTTTAGAAGGTTTCGATTTGTTTTGATTTGTTTTGATTCTGTTTAGCCCAGTTTTTGGTGTGTTTGGATTAGCTTTGGTGGGCTTGATCATGTTTTGTCAGGTTTTTTCGAATGTATTGATCTCTTCTGTCTGGTTTTCTATTTTGGCGGGTTTGAAAATATTTTTGGATTAGTTTTGGCGGGTTTTAAAATATTTTGGCTCTTTGCGCAGAGATGACGGCGCCGGTTGCGGTGCGCTCCGGGGCGCTCCTTCTGCGGAAAGACGCCTAGGCAGCGGCACTTGGGACAGCTCCGCGTCTCCGTATGCTGCGTTTCTTGCCTTCTGCATCTCAGCAAAATGCTTTCCCACTAGGTCTAGCAAGGAGAAACTGTGGCAGCTGAGTAGATGTAGCCCGGCCCGCCCTTTGAAGTTGACAAGTTCTTGGCATCTCAGAGCCTCAAGGGAAGAGCAAGGTTATCTATGGTAGGCTGGGGCAGAACTAGCAGCAAGCAGAGCAAAGTTGTCCAAGAATAGCTTCCATTGGAATGCTAATGGCAATTGAAGAGGCAGGCCAGTGGCAAGCCACTAGCTTCTAGCAGTTTGAAAGTTGCAGACACAGTGCAGGTGTTGTGCGGCTTCCTTCTTGGCCTCCTAGAAGGTGCCGCGCTCTCCGTCTCTTGCTTGCCAATATGTTGCCGTGTTCCTCCTATTGTTTGGTTTGTTTTGATTTGTTTTGATGATGTTTTGGTGGGTTTTCGGAATGTTTTGGTGGTGTTTTAGAATGTTTTGTTTTCTCTTGTGTTGTTTTTATTGTCTTGGCAGGTTGTGGAATATTTGGATTCCTTTTGGCGGGTTTTCAAATATTTTGGCGGGTATTTGGAATGTTTTTGGTTTGCTTTCATTTGTTTTGATTATGTTTTGGCAAGTTATTGAAAGTTTCGATCACTTCTGACTGGTTTTCTAGTATTTTGGCATCTTTTCAGAATGTTTTGATCAGTTTTGGCAGGTTCTAAACTATTTTGTCAGGTTTTTGGAATTTTTTGGTTGGTTTTGATTTGTTTTTATGATGTTTTGCCTAGTTTTTTCAATGTTTTGATCAGTTCTGTCTGGTTTTCTAATGTTTTGGCATCTTTTCAGAAAGTTTTGATGAGTTTTGCGGGTCTAAATTATTTTGGCGGGTTTTCGGAATATTTTGGTTGGTTTTGATTTTTTTTTTATGATGTTTTGGTGGGTTTTCGGAATGTTTTGGTTGGGTTTTAGAATGTTTTGTATTCTCTTGAGTTGTTTTTATTGTGTTGGCAGGTTTTGGAATGTTTGGATTCCTTTTGGCGGGTGTTCGGAATGTTTTGGCGGGTGTTCGGAATGTTTTGATTAGTTTTGACGGGTTTTGAAATATTTTGGTGGGTTTTTAGAAGGTTTCGATTTGTTTTGATTTGTTTTGATTCTGTTTAGCCCAGTTTTTGGTGTGTTTGGATTAGCTTTGGTGGGCTTGATCATGTTTTGTCAGGTTTTTTCGAATGTATTGATCTCTTCTGTCTGGTTTTCTATTTTGGCGGGTTTGAAAATATTTTTGGATTAGTTTTGGCGGGTTTTAAAATATTTTGGCTCTTTGCGCAGAGATGACGGCGCCGGTTACGGTGCGCTCCGGGGCGCTCCTTCTGCGGAAAGACGCCTAGGCAGCGGCACTTGGGACAGCTCCGCGTCTCCGTATGCTGCGTTTCTTGCCTTCTGCATCTCAGCAAAATGCTTTCCCACTAGGTCTAGCAAGGAGAAACTGTGGCAGCTGAGTAGATGTAGCCCGGCCCGCCCTTTGAAGTTGACAAGTTCTTGGCATCTCAGAGCCTCAAGGCAAGAGCAAGGTTCTCTATGGTAGGCTGGGGCAGAACTAGCAGCAAGCAGAGCAAAGTTGTCCAAGAATAGCTTCCATTGGAATGCTAATGGCAATTGAAGAGGCAGGCCAGTGGCAAGCCACTAGCTTCTAGCAGTTTGAAAGTTGCAGACACAGTGCAGGTGTTGTGCGGCTTCCTTCTTGGCCTCCTAGAAGGTGCCGCGCTCTCCGTCTCTTGCTTGCCAATATGTTGCCGTGTTCCTCTTATTGTTTGGTTTGTTTTGATTTGTTTTTATGATGTTTTGGCGGGTTTTCGGAATGTTTTGGTGGTGTTTTAGAATGTTTTGTTTTCTCTTGTGTTGTTTTTATTGTGTTGGCAGGTTGTGGAACGTTTGGATTCCTTTTGGCGGGTTTTAAAATCTTTTGGCGGGTATTTGGAATGTTTGGGTTTGCTTTCATTTGTTTTGATTATGTTTTGGCAAGTTATTGAATGTTTTGATCACTTCTGACTGGTTTTCTAGTATTTTGGCATCTTTTCAGAGTGTTTTGATCAGTTTTGGCGGGTTCTAAACTATTTTGTTGGGTTTTTGGAATGTTTTGCTTGGTTTTGATTTGTTTTTATTTTGATTTTGCGGGTTTTCAGAATGTTTTGGTCGGTTTTCTAGAATGTTTTGGTTGGTTTTGATTTCTTTTTAATATTATTTTGTGGGTTTTGGAATGTTTTGATTTGTTTTGTCTAGTTTAAAATATTTTGGCATGTATTTGGAAGGTTTTGCTTGGTTTTCATTTTTTTTTGTTATGTTTTGGCAAGGGTTTTTTTTTGGTTTGATCAGTTCTGGCTGGTTTTCTAATATGTTGGCCGATTTTCAGAATGTTTTGATCAGTTTTGGCGGGTTTTAAGATATTTTAGAGGTTGTTTATAATATTTTGGTTTCTTTAGCTTTGTTTTTACTATATTTTGGCGGGTTTTTTGAATGTTTCGATCACTTCTGACTGGTTTTCTAGTATTTTGGCATCTTTTCCGAATGTTTTGATCAGTTTTGGCAGGTTCTAAACTATTTTGTCGGGTTTTTGGAATGTTTTGGTTGGTTTTGATTTGTTTTTATGATGTTTTGCCAAGTTTTTTGAATGTTTTGATCAGTTCTGGCTGGTTTTCTAATGTTTTGGCATCTTTTTAGAATGTTTTGATGAGTTTTGTGGGTCTAAATTATTTTGGCGGGTTTTCGGAATATTTTGGTTGGTTTTGATTTGTTTTTATGATGTTTTGGCGGGTTTTCGGAATGTGTTGGTTGGGTTTTAGAATGTTTTGTATTCTCTTGAGTTGTTTTTATTGTGTTGGCAGGTTTTGGAATGTTTGGATTCCTTTTGGCGGGTGTTCGGAATGTTTTGGCGGGTGTTCGGAATGTTTTGATTAGTTTTGACGGGTTTTGAAATATTTTGGTGGGTTTTTAGAAGGTTTTGATTTGTTTTGATTTGTTTTGATTCTGTTTAGCCCAGTTTTTGGTGTGTTTGGATTAGCTTTGGTGGGCTTGATCATGTTTTGTCAGGTTTTTTCGAATGTATTGATCTCTTCTGTCTGGTTTTCTATTTTGGCGGGTTTGAAAATATTTTTGGATTAGTTTTGGCGGGTTTTAAAATATTTTGGCTCTTTGCGCAGAGATGACGGCGCCGGTTGCGGTGCGCTCCGGGGCGCTCCTTCTGCGGAAAGCCGCCTAGGCAGCGGCACTTGGGACAGCTCCGCGTCTCCGTATGCTGCGTTTCTTGCCTTCTGCATCTCAGCAAAATGCTTTCCCACTAGGTCTAGCAAGGAGAAACTGTGGCAGCTGAGTAGATGTAGCCCGGCCCGCCCTTTGAAGTTGACAAGTTCTTGGCATCTCAGAGCCTCAAGGCAAGAGCAAGGTTCTCTATGGTAGGCTGGGGCAGAACTAGCAGCAAGCAGAGCAAAGTTGTCCAAGAATAGCTTCCATTGGAATGCTAATGGCAATTGAAGAGGCAGGCCAGTGGCAAGCCACTAGCTTCTAGCAGTTTGAAAGTTGCAGACACAGTGCAGGTGTTGTGCGGCTTCCTTCTTGGCCTCCTAGAAGGTGCCGCGCTCTCCGTCTCTTGCTTGCCAATATGTTGCCGTGTTCCTCC